>NC_072441.2:83942500-86442500 GCF_028878055.3 Symphalangus syndactylus
AGGGCAAGACCCCACCTCTAATTTTTTTTTTTTTTTTTTTTTTTTTTTTTGAGAAGGAGTCTCACTCTTTCACCCAGGCTGGAGTGCAGTGGCGCGATCTCGGCTCACTGCAGGCTCTGCCCACTGGAGTTCATGCCATTCTCCTGCCTCAGCCTCCCGCGTAGCTGGGACTACAGGCGCCCGCCACCTCGCCCAGCTAATTTTTTGTATTTTTAGTAGAGACGGGGTTTCACCGTGTTAGCCAGGATGGTCTCGATCTCCTGACCTCGTGATCTGCCCACCTCGGCCTCCCAAAGTGCTGGGATTACAGGCGTGAGCCACCGCGCCCGGCCCCGACCCCATCTCTTAAAAAAAAAAAAAAAAAAAAAGGTATAAATTAACGACACAACATTTTATTTAAAAATTTATAGCACATTAGGCCAGGCATGGTGGCTCACCCCTGTAATCCCAGCACTTGGGAGGTGGAGGCAGGCAGATCACCTGAGGTTGGGTTGGGAGTTTGAGACCAGCCTGACCAACATGGAAAAACACTGTCTCTAATAAAAATACAAAATTAGCCAGGCGTGGTGGCGCATGCCTGTAATCCCAGCTACTCAGGACGCTGAGGCAGGAGAATCTCTTGAACCTGGGAGGCGGAGGTTGCAGTGAGCCGAGATCGCGCCATTGCACTCCAGCCTGGGCAACAAGAGCGAAACTCCATCTCAAAAAAAAAAAAAAAATTTATAGCACATTATTCATTTAAATTTGTGCTGGGTTTCACACTCTTTAAAATTTCCACAGATAACCATCATATTTCTTAGGATATATCAAACTAGCTAAGTAATCACATACCCAGGAAATGGAAGTTCTAGTCAAGCCAAAAAGTAAGTGCGAAGGTCTTGAGGTGGAAGTATTCTTGTTGTGTTTCAGAAACAGAATGGACATCTTTGCCCAACCCCGCTTCCTGGAACTGAATGAGTACGCAGACTGAGAGGGCATGCAGGACTTATACAGAGGGCCTTGCAGACTTATAAAGACTTTAGCTTTTACTTTGAGATAGGAAGCCATCAAAATGATTTTAAGAAATGACATGATCTGACTCAGGCCTTGAAAAGATCATCTGCTACTGAATTGAGATGACAAATTTTTGGCCTAATAACTTGTTATCATCCTTGACTCCTTCCTTTATCTCAAATCCTACACACGCAGTCTGTCAGCAAAATCTGTCAGCTTTACCTTCAAAACATATGCAGTCATCATTTCTCACTACTCAACAGCTCCCATATATGAATATGCTACGTCTGTCAAAAGTAGAACCCATGCTTTTAATACTTCCACATAATGAGGGAGGCTAATCCAGAAGGACTGCTCAAGCCCAGCAGTTCAAGGCTGCAGTGAGCTGTGATCATGCCACTGCATTCCAGCCTGGGTGACAGAGTGAGAACCAGTCTCTAAAAAAGTTAAAAGAAAAAAGAGGGCCGGGTGCGGTGGCTCACGCCTGTAATCCCAGCACTTTGGGAGGCCGAGGCGGGTGGATCCCGAGGTCAGGAGATCGAGACCATGGTGAAACCCCGTCTCTACTAAAAATACAAAAAATTAGCCGGGCGTGGTGGCGGGCGCCTGTAGTCCCAGCTACTCGGAGAGGCTGAGGCAGGAGAATGGCGCGAACCCGGGAGACGGAGTTTGCAGTGAGCCGAGATCGCGCCACTGCACTCCAGCCTGGGTGACAGAGCGAGACTCCATCTCAAAAAAAAAAAGAAAAAAGAAAGAAATTCAACACAGAAAGGCAATTATTTATCAAATGTTATCAAACAAACCCAAAGAAGTCAAAACTCCCTAAAATATGCCTGCAGTGCATTTGCTGCCTAGAGTTTAAAGCTGATAGACTTCAAGATTAAGAGGTAATTTCAAGGGATTAAATATTACAATGATTATATCTGAAAACCAAAAGCTTGGGCATTATTCACTCACTGAAATGAATTTAAAGAAACAGCCGGGCGCGGTGGCTCACGCTTGTAATCCCAGCACTTTGGGAGGCCGAGGCGGGCGGATCACGAGGTCAGGAGATCGAGACCACGGTGAAACCCCGTCTCTACTAAAAATACAAAAAATTAGCCGGGCGCGGTGGCGGGCGCCTGTAGTCCCAGCTACTCGGAGAGGCTGAGGCAGGAGAATGGCGTGAACCCGGGAGGCGGAGCTTGCAGTGAGCCGAGATTGCGCCACTGCACTCTAGCCTGGGCGACAAAGCGAGACTCCGTCTCAAAAAAAAAAAAAAGAAACAAACAAGAAGAGTATTTGGGTATCTTGGGAGTGTTTTTCAAACTCCACTAACTTTTATCTACCTTAGTCCTACTAGGTGCCATACGCTATGCTTAAGTGGTTTCACTTATTGTCTCATTTGTTTCATTCTGACAATAATCTTATTAGATTTAACTAATCACATTTTATAGATGAGCAAACAGGCTTCGAAATGTGATTAACTCTAAGACTATAAAATTAGTAAATAGAAGAACGTGGATTGAATGCAATCTTCTCACTCCAAATCTGCTACAGGATATCCATCTGCAAGAAAAGAACTCAGACCCTTACCTCACATCATACACAAAAATTAACTCAAGTGGATCACAGATCTAAATTCGAAAACGAACTATAAAATTCCTAAAAGAAAATGTAGAAGGAAATCTTTGTGACCTTGGGTTAGGCAAAATTTCTTAGATATGACAGCATGATTTATTTTTTTAAAAAAAGCTGGTAAACTGAACTTCACCAAAACTATAAACTTCTGTCCTTCAAAAAGGACAGAAGAAAATGAACACAAGACACAAACTACTACAGGTTACTATGATAGTACACATTCCTGCCACCTCTCTGGAAGCCACTCCTGAGTCTTATCTGCTGATCTGATTTGGCCTACCAGACTTCCAGATGTTGGAATTCCTTAGGTTCAGTCAGTCTTTTCCTTCTCTAAAATATTTTGGTATTTTAAAAAATTTTTAATTTTTATTTTTAATTTTTATTTTTTGAGATGGAGTCCCACTCTGTCACCCAGGCTGGAGTGCAGTGACACCATCTTGGCTCACTGCAACCTCTGCCTCCTGGGTTCAAGTGAGTCTCCTGCCTCAGCATCCCAAGTGGCTGGGACTACAGGTGCGCATCACCAGGCCAGGCTAATTTTTGTATCTTCAGTAATTTTATTCTGCATATTAGAGATGGGGTTTCACCATTTTAGCCAGGTTGGTCTTGAACATCTGACCTCAAGTGATCTGCCCAACTCAGCCACCCAAAGTGCTGGGATTACAGGCATGAGCTATGGCACCTGGCCTTCTTTTTTTTTTTTTTTTTGAGATGGAGTCTCACTCTGTCACCCAGCCTGGAGTGCAGTGGCGCAATCTCAGCTCATTGCAACCTCTGCCTTCTGGGTTCAAGCGAGTCTCCTGCCTCAGCCTCCCGAGTAGCTGGGACTACAGGAACGCATCACCACACCCGGCTAATTTTTTATATCTTCAGTAGAGACAAGGTTTCACTATATTGAACTCCTGACCTCGTGATCTGCCTGCCTTGGCCTTCCAAAGTGCTCGGATTACAGGTGTGAACCACTGTACCCAGCCTTTTTTTTTTTTTTTTTTTTTTTAAATAAAGATGGCTCTGTCATCTGGCCTGGGGTACAGTGGCATAATAATAGCTTACTGCAGCCTCCAACTCCTGTGCTCAAGGGATCCTCCCACCTCAGCTTCCCAAGTAATAGGGACCATAGGCATGTGCCACTGCACCTGGCTCCTACTCTAGATTCTTTCCCTGTGTAATTTATTATACTACTTAAGACTTTTAAGCTCCAGGCAGTATATCTGAAACCTGGTTCAATATCTTTACAAAGTTTAATCCTCCTCCAACCTTTCCAATTTCAGTACCACCAACTGCTCAAGTCAGAGCTACTACTAGTCAAACTACTACAGGTTACTATGATAGTACACATTACTGCCACCTCTCTGGAAGCCACTCCTCAGTCTTATCTGCTGATCTGATTTGGCCTACCAGACTCCCAGATGTTGGAATTCCTTAGGTTCAGTCAGTCTTTTCGTTCTCTAAAATCTTTTCTTTTTTAATTTTTTAATTTTTATTTATTTTTTATTTTTTGAGATGGAGTCTCACTCTGTCACCCAGGCTGGAGTGCAGTGGCACTCATCCTGACTATTCTCACTCCCTTATTGTCAACCTTCAACCTAACACCAAAACTTCTGAATGTCACATAAATCTGTGATTACATATAGTTCCTCTCCAATTCTCCCACTGACTTGTCCAAAAAAACCAACAATTCTCACCCAGAATATAGCAACAGCCCTGTAACTTCTTTGTACATCTACCTTGCTCTCCTCCAGCCCAAGCTACATCCAGAAAGGTGTTTTATTTTATATCTATATTTTGTTGTTGTTGTTTGAGAAAAAGTCTTGCTCTGTCACCCAAGCTGGAGAGCAGTGGCACAATCATAGTTCATTGCAGTCCCAACCTCCTGGGCCCAAGCAGCCTTAGCCTCCTGAGTAGCTGGGACTACAGGCACACACCAACCATGCCCAGCCAAATTTTTATTTTTGTAGAGACAGTGTCTTGCTATGTTGCCCAGGCTGGTCTCGAACTCCTGGGCTCAAACGATCTTCCAGCCTCGGCCTCCCAAAGTGCTGGGAATGCAGGCGTGAGCCACTAGAGATTGTTTTTCTTGAAGGCCCAGTGGCTCACGCCTGTAATCCCAGCACATTGAGGCCAAGGCAGGAAGACTGCTTGAGCCCAGGATTTTGAGACCAGCCTGGGCAACACAGCAAGACCTCATCTCTACTAAAAATAAAAAATATAAAAAATCAGCTAGGTATGGTGGCACACTCACCTGTAGTACCAGCTACTTAGGAGGCTCAGGTGGGAGGATTCCTTGAGCCCAGGAGGTCAAGGCTGCAGTGAGCTATGATCGCACCACTGCACTCCAGCCTAGGTGACAGAGCAAGACCTTGTCTCAAAAAAAAAAAAAAAAATCTGATTATGTAATTTCCCTGCTTAAAATCTTTGAATGTTTTCTCACTGCCCTTCATATATAAAAGTCCCTAATCACACTCATTACTTGTAACTTACAATCTGCAGCATGGTTTGGTGGTTAAGAATATAGTCTCTGAAGCCAAAACACAGTCTCAGAACCTAGTCCTGCTATATTAACTTTGTGCAAAGTACTCACTGCCTCAGTTCTCTCAAATGTGAGTAGAAATTGTTGTAAGGGTTCAATAAACTAAGATATGAAAAGTACTTAGAACAGCACTTCACACATATATCACTGTTTACTTTTTGTTGTTGTTAACTGTCCCTACATATCTCTGGCCTCACCATTCCCCACACCGTTGTGAGCAGAGCAAGAGCAAATAACCACCACCAAAAAAAAGCAAGCACTCAGCTGGGTGCAGTTACTCACACCTGTGATCCCAGCACTTTGGGAGGCCAAGGCAGGCAGACTGCTTGAGTCTAAGAGTTTGAGATCAGCCTGGCAACACAGCAAAACCCCATCTCTACAAAAAATGCAAAAATTAGCTGGATATGGTGGCTCATGCTTGTAGTCCCAGCTACTTGGGAGGCTGAGGTGGAAGGATCGCTTGAGCCTGGGAAGTCAAGGCTGCAGCGAGCTAAGATCACACCACTGCACTCCAGCCTGAGTGACAACATGAGACCCTGTCTTAGCAACAACAACGACAACAACAAAAAACAACAAAAAAAAGCAAACACATATACATCCGTGATATATGTGTTTGAAGCACTTTTCAGTTCCCAAATAACTGTTTTCCCTCTTTTAAAACATACGGTTAGTTCTCTCTGCCTGGAACTCTCTTCCAGCATCTTTCCATATGACTACTTCTCTTCCTTTCCATCTTAGTTTAAAGGTCATTCCCTCGGGGAGACATTTCCTATTCCCCTAGACTTGGGAGGCTGAGGTGGGAGGATGGCTTGAGTCTGGCAGATCACCCTGCTAAGTGCATATCCATACTATAAGTCTCTTAATATGCATTATACCAATTAAGTTACTTAATATCCATATCTTCCACTAGACCATGCACTCCATGAGAATAAAAATCCTGTTTGCTGTATTCACTGCTACATCCTTAGCAAAGCACCTAGACCATAAAGGGCATTAAAAAAAGATCTATTGAATGAATAAGCAAACATTAATTCTACATTTTAAAACATGTATATAGATAAAGGAGAACAGGCAAAATGAAACTTAAAATACTAAAAATTGATATTTTTCTTTAAATATTATATAAATTTTCCAGTTTTTATAATTTAAAAAATAAGCAGTATATACACCATGTAATGTGCTTTCCAAAGGTAAAAGAGTAACCCATGCCCTAATTAGTTTGAAGATATTTTACATGAAACTACTAAGTCACTGATACTATCTAAGTCACTAAAATCACAAAAAATTAGAATAGCTTCATGAAGATACCAACAAAATTGGAAGCAATTTCTACAATATAAACTATACTTACAAAGTTAGACTTTTTTACTCAACTATAGAACCCTTCACTGAAAAGATGACAATCAGTAACCATTTCTAACTCTCAAAGTACTGATATCCAATAAATCTAGTCAGTTTCATATTTATGTACTCTATATATTTCTTAAATTTCAAGAAGCTGCTGATTTTAAGAAGCTTCATGAATCAATAACCATATTTTTAGGGGTGAGGGAGCACTACAAGGTTAAATGTAAACATCAATTATGTTATTTCCTAATTTCAGAAACATTAAACTGGGAGGAAAGTATGCATCTCATGACCAAGAAAATACTGTATTATACCAACAACTCCTTCTAGAATCTTAGAACAGGAAAGTGAAATAGACATAAATTTCCAATTAGCAAGTCACAAGGGGAAAAGTAAGCCCCAGAAAGCAGTCCCAAGGCTAAAAATCTTGAGGGAAAAATTATACTCAGGCTGCCATACAGATTAATCAAACCTTACTTAGCTTGCCTGAACAGCAAAGTTAAAATAGATCAAAAATATAACTGCAATTCTGTTTTGTTAAAAAAGAAGGTGAGGGGGATAGGAATGTAGGAACGTGTTTCCAAGAAATATATAAGAACACTGATCTCAATCTTTAGGGAATTCTAAAATGACAACAGGAAGGAAGTTCAAGTTGTATCACAAAGATTTTCCCATTAATAAATTATTACATTTTGGGCCAGGCACGGTGGCTTACGCCTGTAATCCCAGCACTTTGGGAGTCTGAGGCAGGCGGATCACGAGGTCAGGAGATCCGGACCATCCTGGCTAACATGGTGAAACCCCGTCTCTATCAAAAACACAAAAAATTAGCCAGGCGTGGTGGCGGGCGCCTGTAATCCCAGCTACTCAGGAGGCTGAGGCAGGAGAATGGCATGAACCCGGGAGGCAGAGCTTGCAGTGAGCCCAGATTGCGCCACTGCACTCCAGCCTGGGCAACAGAGCGAGACTCTCTCTCAAATAAATAAATAAATAAATAATTACATTTTGACGATGATTGCAGCCTGTCAACCAAAGGCCACTGAACATGCTTATATTTTAAACAAAAGAGCCACTTCTAAGAAGGCAAAATTCATGCTGTAATCAGATTTTTTTTTTTTTTTTTGAGAAGGAGTCTCATTCTGTCACCCAGGCTGGAGTGCAGTGGTACAATCTTGGCTCACTGCAACCTCCACCTCCCAGGTTCAAGTGATTCTCCTGCCTCAGCCTCCTGAGTAGCTGGGATTACACGTGCCCGCCACCATGCCCAGCTAATTTTCTGTATTTTTAGTACAGACAGGGTTTCATCATGTTGGTCAGGCTGGAACGCCTGACCTCAGGTGATCCACCTGCCTAGGCCTCCCAAAGTGCTGGGATTACAGGAGTGAGCCACCATGCCTGGCCAAAACCATTAAATCTTACACCTTGTTATTACTTTTTTTAATATTTTAACGGCACTGTGTGGCTGCTGGGGCAAAAATTGTACACTTTAAATTACTATATATGAATTATATCTCAGTAAAGCCACCTAAAAATCCTGGAAGATCAAAATTAAGTATCTTGTAGAAGGAAATCCTTTCCTATTTTGCATAAAAACAGAACATCGATTAGTGGCAGTCCTGTGAAAATGAAAACCCTTTTCAATTAATAGATTTCAGTCAGCCGGGCGTGGTGGCTCATGCCTGTAATCACAGCACTCTGGGAGGCCAAGGCAGGCAGGTCATTTGAGGTCAGGAGTTCGACACCAGCCTGGCCAACATGGTGAAACTCCATCTCTACTAAAAATACAAAAATCAGCCAGGCATGGTGGCAGGTGCCTGTAGTCCCAGCTACTTAGAGGGTGCAGCAGGAAAACTGTTTGAACCCAGGAGGCGGAGGCTGCAGTGAGCCAAGATCACACCACTGCAAAAGATTTCAGTATGACAAGGAGATGATTTATTTGATATATGTGGCTATATGTTGACATAACTGGATATCCGTTGGCAGAAAACAAAGTTCCACCCATTCTTTACATCATAAACAAAAATAAGGCTGGCATGGTGGCTCACGTCTATAATCCCAGCACTTTGGGAGGCTGAGGTGGGAGGGTGACCTGAGGCCAGGAGTTCAAGACAAGCCTGGGCAACATAGTGAGACCCTATCTCTACAAAAAATTTAAAAATTAGCTAAGCCTGGTGATATGCACCTGTAATCCCAGCTACTTGGCAGGGGCTGAGGTAGGAGAATCAATCGAGCCTGGGAGGTTGAGGCTCAGGCTGCAGTAAGTCATGATGGTGTCACTGCACTCCAGCCTAGGCGACAGAACAAGACCTTATCTCAAAAAAAAAAAAAACAAAGGCCGGGCGCGGTGGCTCACGCTTGTAATCCCAGCACTTTGGGAGGCCGAGGTGGGCGGATCATGAGGTCAGGAGATCGAGACCACGGTGAAACCCGTCTCTACTAAAAATACAAAAAATTAGCCAGGCGTGGTGGCGGGCGCCTGTAGTCCCAGCTACTCGGAGAGGCTGAGCCAGGAGAATGGCGTGAACCCAGGAGGCAGAGCTTGCAGTGAGCCAAGATCGTGCCACTGCACTCCAGCCCGGGCGACAGAGCGAGACTCCGTCTCAAAAAAAAAAAAAAAAAAAAAAAAAAAAAAAAAAACAAAACAAAAAAAGTAATTTCCTCATGGATTTAATTTTTATTTTTCTGAGACAGGGTCTTTCAATGTCACCCAGACTGGAGTGCAGTTGTTTGAATATGGCTTACTGTAACCTCAACCTACTGGGCTCAAGCAAGGGGTGTCTCACCATGTTGCCCAGGCTTGTCTGAAACTCCTGGCCTCAAGCAATCCTCCCACCTCGGCCTCCCAAAGTGCTGGGATTACAGGTGTGAGCCACTATGACTAGTCCTACTCGTGGATTTAAACACTACATACAAAAGTAAAAGTATCTGAATATTCATGACTATTTCTATAACCTATGGTGGAGAAACCTTTCTTTTTTTTTTTTTTTTTTTGAGATATAGTCTCACTGTATCACCCAGGCTAGAGTACAGTGGCACGATCTCGGCTCACTGCAAGCTCTGCCTCCCGGGTTCATGCCATTCTCCTGCCTCAGCCTCCCGAGTAGCTGGAACTACAGGCGCCTGCAACCATGTCCAGCCAATTTTTTTGTATTTTTAGTAGAGATGAGGTTTCACCATGTTAGCCAGTATGGTCTTGATCTCCTGACCTCGTGATCCGCCCGCCTCAGCCTCCCAAAGTGCTGGGATTACAGCCGTGAGCCACTGCGCCCGGCCGAGAAACACTTCTTACGCGAATCAGGAAACTAAAAACCATAAAGGAAAATGGTGACAAGTACGTTTATGTTAAAGCAGTATATATCTGTAGACTAAGACACTGTAAACAAAATAAAAAGACAAATAAGATTGGGAGAAAATATAAACATGAAAAAGGATTAATATATCTTAATAAGGCCGGGCGCGGTGGCTCACGCTTGTAATCCCAGCACTTTGGGAGGCTGAGGCGGGCGGATCACGAAGTCAGGAGATCGAGACCACGGTGAAACCCCGTCTCTACTAAAAATACAAAAAATTAGCCGGGCGTGGTGGCGGGCGCCTGTAGTCCCAGCTACTCGGAGAGGCTGAGGCAGGAGAATGGCATGAACCCGGGAGGCGGAGCTTGCAGTGAGCCGAGATTGTGCCACTGCACTCCAGCCTGGGTGACAGAGCAAGACTCCGTCTCAAAAAAAAAAAAAATAAAATATATATATATCTTAATATAAAATTATCTTAAATAAGATATACAAAAAATATGCATAGGCAATTACAGGAGAGAGAAAAATAACAGAAATATAAAAAGATATACCACCTCATTAGTATAGTCAGGGAGGTGTGAATAAAAACAAGCTATTGGCCGGGCGTGGTGGCCCACGTCTGTAATTCTAGTACTTTAGGAGGCTGAGGAGGGCGGATCACCTGAGGTCGGGAGTTCGAGACCAGCCTAACCAACATGGAGAAACCGTGCATGCCTATAATCCCAGCTACTCGGGAGGCTGAGGCAGGAGAACTGCTTGAACCTGGGAGGCAGAGGTTGCGGTGAGCCGAGATCGCACCATTGCACTCCAGCCTGGGCAACAAGAGCAAAACTCCATCTCACAAAAAAAAAAAAAAGCAAGCTATGTTTTACTTATCAATTTGGTTGAAATTCAAAATAGCAAGTAATACTGATAATGTATGGTAAATGGGCACTAGTGGCCACCATCATTTTAGAAAGTAATATTTATACTATCCATTACAAACTTTTACATTTTACATACTCTTTGACTCCAAAAGTAATCCTACTTTTGAGACTCTTTTAGAAAAATGAAAGTACCAATAAAAAGATTATATGAAGATTTCCTTCATACTGACCAAAAAATATTTTTTATACACACACACACAAAATATATGTCTGCTATTTCTTAGTTAAAAGCAACCATGATCTCATATTTGGAAAGAGTAGGACAAAAACCCTACATAGAGAAAAAATTATGAATGATTACATACCAAATTGATAGTGCTAGTCATTTAAGGGAGAAAGGTTTGGAAGGGAAAAAAAAAGGAGAAAAAAATTATATATACACATATATATTCCTATTACAGAATCTGCATTAGTTTTACAATAAAACAAAAATCCATTAAAAACTTATTTTAAAAAGATTTGAGGCCAGGTGCAGTGGCTCATGCCTGTAACCCCAGCACTTTGGGAGGCTGAGGCAGGTGGATCCCTTAAGGTCAAGAGTTTGAGACCAGCCTGGCCAACGTAGTGAAACCCCATCTCCATTAAAAATATAAAAATTAGGCTGGATGCAGTGGCTCACGACTGTAATCCCAGCATTTTGGGAGGCCAAGGCAGGCAGATCACTGGATGTCAGGAGTTCGAGACCAGCCTGGCCAATGTGGTGAAACCCCATCTCTACTTAAAATACAAAAGACTAGCTAGGCGTGGTGGCGTGTGCCTGTAATCTCAACTACTCAGGAGCTGAGGCAGGAGAATTGCTTGAGCCTGGGAGAGGCAGGCTGCAGTGAGCTTGAGATGATGCCACTGCATGCCAGCTTGGGCGATAAAACGAGATTCCATCACCAAAAAAAAAAAAATTAGACAGGTGTGGTGGCGTGCACCTGTGGTCCCAGCTACTCGATAGGCTGAGGCAGGAGAATCGCTTGAACCCAGGAGGCGGAGGTTGCAATGAGCCGATATCATGCCACCGCACTCCAGCCTGGGCAACAAAGCGAGACTCTGACTCAAAAAAAAAAAAAAAAAAAAAATTATTGCATTACCATAATGGTAAAGGGGAAAGGGAGGTGAACAGGTGACAGTGAGTAAAGATTTGCTTATATCATCATCTAACCAATAGCATTCTTTATATGAGCTTATTTCCACTTTTAAGAGCACCCTGGGTCGGGCGCGGTGGCTCATGCCTATAATCCCAGCACTTTGGGAGGCTGAGGCGGGCAGATCACAAGGTCAAGAGATCTAAACCATCCTGGCCAACATGCTGAAACCCGCCTCTACTAAAAATACAAAAATTAGCTGGGCATGCTGGCACACACCTGTAGTACCAGCTACTCGGGAGGCTGAGGCAGGAGAATCGCTTGAACTTGAGGGGCAGAAGTTGCAGTGAGCTGAGATCACGCCACTACACTCCACCCTGGTGACAGACGAGACTCCATCTCAAAAAAAAAAAAAAAAAGGCACTCTGGTAAAGAACAGGTAAACAATGCAACTGTCATTCCATAATTTTCATAATTAAGACACATATGTAACAAAGAATATTGGCCTACAATCCAAAGTGCCAGTGAACCCCTTACGTTTACATTTTATGTGCATATATACACTTTCTGGGAAAGACTACAAAGGTTTCATCACATTCTTTTTTTTTTTTTTTTTTGAGATGGAGTCTCGCTCTGTCACCAGGCTAGAGTGTAGTGGCATGATCTCGGCTCACTGCAACCTCTGCCTCCCAAGTTCAAGCGATTCTCCTGCCTCAGCCTCCCGAGTAGCTGGGACTACAGGCGTGTGCTACCATGCCCAGCTAATTTTTGTATTTTTAGTAGAGACAGGGTTTTACCATGTTGGCCAGGATGGTTTAGATCTCTTGACCTCCTGATCCGCCTGCCTCGGCCTCCCAAAGTGCTGGGATTATGTTTCATCATATTCTTAATGAGGCCCATGACTACTCACCACAACTACCATTAAAAAAGTTAAAATCCTCTCAAGACACATGCACATGTGTTTCTGTTTACTGCAGCACTATTTACAATAGCAAAGACATGGAACCAACCCACATACCCATCAATGATAGACTGGATAAAGAAAATATGGCACATATACACCATAGAATACTATGTAGCCATAAAAAGGAATGAGATCGGCTGGGTGCGGTGCACTTTGGGAGGCTGAGGCAGGCGGAACACCTGAGGTCAGGAGTTTGAGACCAGCCTGGCCAACGTGTAGAAACCTTATCTCTACTAAAAATACAAAATTAGCCAGGTGTGGTAGCGCATGTCCGTAATCCCAGCTACTCGGGAAGCTGAGGCAGGAGAATCGCTTGAACCCGAGAGGCAGAGGTTGCGGTGAGCTGAGATCATGACATTGCACCTCCAGCCTGGGCAACAAGAGTGAAACTCAGCCGCAAAAAAAAAAAAAAAAAAGGCTGGGCACAGTGGCTCACGAAGTCAGGAGATCGAGACCATCCTGGCTAACATGGTGAAACCCCGCCTCTAATAAAAATACAAAAAAATTAGCCAGGCATGGTGGCAGGCGCCTGTAGTCCCAGCTACCCAGGAGGCTGAGGCAGGAGAATGGCGTGAACCTGGAAGGCGGAGCTTGCAGTAAGCCGAGATCGCACCACTGCACTCCAGCCTGGGCAATAGAGAGAGACTCCGTCTCAAAAAAAAAAAGCAAAAAAAGGAATGAGATCATGTCTTTTGCAGGGACATGGATGAAGCTGGAAGCCATCATCCTCAGCAAACTAACACAGGAACAGAAAACCAAACACCACATGTTCTCACTCATAAGTGGGAGGTGAACAGTGAGAACACATGAACACAGGGAGGGGAACAACATACCAGGGCCAGTCAGTGGGTTGGGGGGCAAGGGGAGGGTGAACATGAGGACAAGTAACTAACGCATGTGGAGCTTAAAACCTAGATGATGAGCCGGATGCAGTGGCTCACGCCTGTAATCCCAGCACTTTGGCAGGTCGAAGCAGGTGGATCACATGAGGTCAGGAGTTCAATATCAGCCTGACCAACATGGTGAAACCCTGTCTCTACTAAAAATACAAAATTAGCCAGGCCTGTTTGGCACATGCGTGTACTCCCAGCTACTCGGGAGGCTGAGTAAGGAGAATCGCTTGAACCTGGGAGGTGGGGGTTGCAGTGAACATAGATCGCACCATTGTACTCCAGCCTAGGCGACAGAGCCAGACTCCGTATCAAACAAAAAAGAGATAAAAAATAGACATTCATAGGTCGGGCGCGGTGGCTCACGCTTGTAATCCCAGCACTTTGGGAGGCCAAGGCAGGCGGATCACGAGGTCAGGAGATCGAGACCACGGTGAAACCCCATCTCTACTAAAAATACAAAAAAAATTAGCCGGGCATGGTGGCAGGCGCCTGTAGTCCCAGCTACTCGGAGAGGTTGAGGCAGGAGAATGGCATGAACCCAGGAGGCGGAGCTTACAGTGAGCCGAGATCGCGCCACTGCACTCCAGCCTGGCCGACAAGAGTGAGACTCTGTCTCAAAAAAAAAGAAAAAGAAGTTTTGATAGAAACTACAACAGGGTGGTGGCATGCACTAGTAGTCCCAGCTACTCAGGAGACTGAAACAGGAGAAAGGCGTGAACCCAGGAGGCGGAGCTTGCAGTGAGCCGAGATCGCACCACTGCACTCCAGCATGGACAACAGAGCGAGACCCTGACTCAAAAAGAAAAAGCCAAACACAAAAACCTAGGCTGAAATGAAGTGGGAAAATACGAAATTGGAATTCACATGTGAGAAAAGTAAGATAAATAGTATACTAAAAGTTGAAAATGGAAAAAATATGTATACAAATAAGGACATTGCTTATATACACTTCAAAAGTGTATTTTACATATTCTTACCTATGAGTGAAGTAATCCACTTTGCTACATTCTTTTTTGGAAATGAGGAAAATAAATAACTAAAATAATAACAAATACACATTATTTGCTTGCTGCATGGCACACATTATGCTAAGCACATTATACGTATTATCTTGTAGAATCCTCCAACTCTATGCTATAAATATTATCATTACTATATCACCACATTTTACAGTCAAGAAAACCAAAGACTGTAAGTATTTTGCTCAAAATTACAGTCAATAAGTTAGCAAAACTCAGATCTGAGCCTAATCAATCTGATTTCAGAGTCCATGATCTTAATGACTATTTGGGATTTTCAACAAATTGAGAGGAAATATACCAATGTAGAGGCTGAGAGATTCATTCATTATTAAGACAACTAATTATACATTTTTAGATCTGGCTAGATACTTATTATAATCAAGGCCTGATTAACTAGAATGCTGAGTGGGTTACATTCTAGTAAAAATTTTCTGAGTAACTAAAATATAACCAAATATTTTATTGACATTAATCTTTGCTAGAAATTACTTTTATAACAATAGTTTTTTGTCTAAGAAAAGTATTTTGAACATATTTCCATCTTTATTTGATAGAAGATCTCTAATTACAAAGGCCAACCTTATATAGCACTGAAGATACAGGAAATCATAAGAGAATGGGTTGAAAATTACCAATCCAAATTACAGTGCACTCATCCTGCTGTGTCATACGTTCATACGTTTGCATGTGATCTCCCTCTACCTAGAACGCCCTCTCTAAGTCTGAACGTCTCACACTTATCCTTTAAAGCCTGGCTCTTCCCACTTGTAGGAAGCCACCCTAACCTTTCCTTTCTCACCACAGATTTAATAACTTCTCCACCTTGGACAAAAATATTACGTAGTATGTATCGTAGTACGTTTGTTAACACAGGCAAATGTATTACATAATATTGCTGTAATATGTCTGTTAATATGCTCCTCCTATTAGAATTTTTTTTCTTTTGAGACAAAATCTCACTGTCACCCAGGCAGGAGTGCAGTAGCAAGATCTCGGCTCACTGCAACCTCCACCATCCAGGTTCAAGCAATTCTACTGCCACAGCCTCCCGAGTAGCTGGGACTACAGGCGTGTGCCACTGTGCCTGGCTAATTTTTGTATTTTTAGTGGAGATGGGGTTTCACCATGTTGGCCAGGCTGGTCTCGAACTCCTGACCTCGTGATCTGCCCACCTCAGCCACCCAAAGTGTAAGCCACTGCACCCGACCCGAGTTTTTTTTTTTTCTTTAGAGACAGGGTCTCACTCTGTCACGCAGGCTGGAGTAGAGTGGTGCGATTACAGTTTACTGCAGCCTCAATCTCCCAAGCTCAAGTAAGTCTCTCACCTCAGCCTCCCAAGTAGCTGGGACCACAGGTGGATGCCACCACACTTGGCGAATTTTTTTTTTAATTTATGTGTTTATTTTTTGTTTTGGAGATGGAGTTTCTCTCTTCTTGCCCAGGCTAGAGTGCAATGGCACAATCTCGGCTCACTGCAACCTCTGCCTCTTGGGTTCAAGCGATTCTCTTGCCTCAGACTCCCGAGGAGCTGGGATTAAAGGCATGTGCCCCCACACAGGGCTAATTTTGTATTTTTAGTAGAGATGGGATTTCTCCATGTTGGTCAGGCTGGTCTCAAACTCCCAGTCTCAGGTGATCCACCCGCCTCGTCCTCCCAAAGTGCCGGGATTACAGGCGTGATCCACCATGCCCAGCCTGAATTTTTTATTTTTTTAGTAACCAGGTCTCCCTATGTTGCCCAGGCTGGTCTTAAACTCCTGGGCTCAAGCAATCCTCCTGCCTTGGCCTCCCACAGAGCTAGGATTACATCTGAGATTAAAAAAAAACAAAAAAACAAAAAAAACACTGTATGTCTTTTCCCTACACCTAAGCACAGAAATGGGTATGGTGGAAGCACTGGAAAAATGTTAGTCGATGGAATGAGGAATGAATGAATACAAAACAAACAAATGAATGGCTTGTTAAAGTAAATTAAACTCAGCCGGGTGTGGTGGCTCACACCTGTAATGGCAGCACTTTGGGAGGCTGAAACAGGCGGATCACCTGAAGGTCAGAAGTTAGAGATCAGCCTGGCCAACGTGGTGAAACCCCATCTCTACTAAAAATACAAAAATTAGCCGGGCATGGTGACATGCACCGGTAGTCCCAGCTACTCAGGAGGCTGAAACAGGAGAATCGCTTGAACCCAGGAGGCAGAGGTGTAGTGAGCCAAAATCGTGCCACTACACTTCAGCTTTGGGGACAGAGTGAGAAACCGTCTCAAAAAAAAAAAAAAGAATTAAAGTCTGACCTACAGTTACTTGACTTTCTTCCTCTTAAAATTAAACACACAGGCCGGTGCAGTGGCTCACGCCTGTAATGCCAGCAGTTTGGGAGGCCAATGCGGGCTGATCATTTGAGGTCAAGAGTTCAAGATCAGCCTGGTCAACATGGTGAAACCCATTTTCTACTAAAAACACAAAAATTCGTTGGGCATGGTGGCTTGCGCCTGTAGTCCCAGCTACTCAGGAGGCTGAGGCAGGAGAATCACTTGAACCCAGGAGGCAGAGGTTGCAGTGAGCCAAGATGGTGCCACTGCATTCCAGTCTGGGTGACAGAGGGAGACTCCATCTCAAAAAAAAAAAAATTAAACACACAAACACACAAATAAAATTAACTTAAATCTCTAACTCACTGTGGTTTAAAAAAATGACTGCTCTTTTCTCTTTGATCTTTTTCATCTAAACTTTAACTTCCAAACCTGTGCTATCATTTATTTAGATGAAATCTCTACTTATGTGACATATGTATCCTCCAGTCTTTGAAAACCTTTATACTCTAATAATGTTTACCCAGTAATCATTAAACATGATTGATTCATGACCCCCAACCCCCACCACTTTCTCAAATGACTGAGTTATCGGTTTCTTCTTTCAAAGACAATCTTTTAAATTCTCTCCAACTCTCTTAAGCTTTTATCAGCAAATATTTAAACTCTGGAGTTTTCACTTTCAGAGTGCTGAATTTAAGAAACCTTGAGGAATGTGTCCTCCACATTTTAAAAAATGTCATTTATACCAAGAAACCATGATATAGCTACTTTATAATCTAATACACTGTCTTCCTACAGTCTTAGGGCAAATAAAACTGACTGAGAAGAGTCAGATATGTTATCAAGTGTGGAAAACAGATTGAACAAAATGTATAACCAGAAGATTAAGTCAAAGATTCATGACTTAGTTACTGTGGGACTATAAAACAAAAGATAAGTGATGAAACTTTCACTATTGATGAAACTCACATGCATCTGAGTTATAACTATCAATCTTTTGTGGTAGGAAAGAATATATTTCTAAATTCTACTTTATTAGCAACCACTTAAAATCTCTATCTTCATAACTTAATTGTAAATTTACTTCCTTTTTCTACAATGTTTGTATTCACCATGATAACCACATTCTGTGACATGGTTCACATTTCAGTATGCAACATATGCAATGGTAAGGACTTTCAAATGTCCACAGAGAATGCCTACAATTAGAATTTCAAAGTTTAAAACAACGTGCATTTCATTCTCTTCAATAGCAAGTTGATTTTATACCAATTTCAGCTACCTGTTCAACATTACCAGGGCCATTTGATTTCTTTGTGATGACTGGATCCCACTAGAAAATCTAGGGACTAAGGCCGGGCACGATGGCTCATGCCTGTAATCCCAGCACTTTGGGAGGCCGAGGCGAGCAGGTCACAAGGTCAGGAGATCAAGACTAGCCTCGCCAACATAGTGAAACCCCGTTTCTGAGGCGGAGCTTGCAGAGCCGAGATCGCACCACTGCACTCCAGCCTGGGGGACAGAGTGAGACTCCGTCTCAAAAAAAAAAAAAAAGAAAAAGAAAAAAAAAAAGAAACCCCGTTTCTACTAAAAATACAAAAATTAGCCAGGTGTGGTGGCACGCACCTGTAGAAGAGAGGCTGAGGCAGAAGAATAGCTTGAACCCAAGAGGCGGAGGTTGCAGTGAGCCGAGATCACGCCACTGCACTCCAGCTTGGGCAACAGAGTGAGACTCCATCTCAAAAAAAAAAAAAAAAAGGGAAAAAAAAATGAAAATCTAGGGACTAAAAACTAGAAAACATTTTTTAGCATCTTGTAGCTATGACTAAAAAACTGTAAGAAACCCTTTGTTTCTCTCTTGTGCGTTTGAAAAAAGCTGATAAGTTATTCTGAATAGCATAGGAACTGCTCTAAATGTTCAATGCAAACATCGAAAAGCAATGATGTGAACTATTCCTCATTTCTTCTTAGCTGGCACAAGGAATTCCCTATTGATAAGCAATATGGATTAGAAGTAGATGGTGTAAGTAGTTTAGTTCCAACTATGATCAGATACTTAAAAGTTATATAAACCTAACTATGAAGAAGTAATTCCTCACTTAACAGTGAAAAGAATGTAAACACTTAAGTATTTATGGATGAAATTATATAATAACTGGAAGATTTGCTTTAAAATAAGCAAGAGGGGAAGGAGGGACAGGGGCTAGTAGATATGGAAACAGTGTATTAACTGTATTGATAACTGTTGAAGCTGGATGTTGGGTCCATGAAGGCTCATTATACTATTCTCTTTATTTCTATATATGTTTGCAATTTGCCACATTAAAGAAATAAAAAGCTGACTGGGCATTGTGGCTCACATTTCTCAGCATTTTGGGAGGCCAAGGTGGGGGGACCACATGAGCCCAAGAGTACAAGACCATCCTGGGCAACATAGTAAGACTCCACCTGTACATCAAATTTAGAAATTAACCAGATGTGGTGGCACACACCTGTGGTCCCAAACACTTGAGTGGCTAAAGTGGGAGGATCAACTGAGCCTGGGAATTCAAGTTCAGTCTGGGCAACATAGCCAGACCCCAGCTCTAAAAAAGTAGAAATATAAATATGCATATATATGTGTGTATATATATATGTGTGTGTGTGTGTGTATACGTATGTGTATATATATATATTTTTTTGAGACGGAGTTTTACTCTGTCACCCAGGCTGGAGTGCAGTGGCGTGATCTCAGCTCACTGCAACCTCCACCTCCCAGGTTCAACTGATTCTTCTGCCTCAGCCTCCCGAGTAGCTGGGACTACAGGCACATGCCACCTGCGCCTAATTTTTTATATTTTTAGCAGAGACGGGGTTTCACCATGTTAGCCAGGATGGTCTCGAACTCCTGACCTCATGATCCACCCACCTCGGCCTCCCAAAGTGCTGGGATTACAGGTGTGAGCCACTGTACCCAGCCAAAAATATTTTTAAATGAACAAAATTGCCCAGGTGTGGTGGCTCATGCCTATAATTCCAGCAATTTGGGAGTCTGAAGAGGGAGGACTGCTGAAGTTCAAGACCAGTGGGGGCAATACGGTGAGACTCCATCTCTACAAAAAAACTAAAAATTAGCTAGGTGTGGTGGTATGTGCATGTAATCCCAGTTACTTGGGACAACGGAAGGACTGCTTGAGCCCAAGAGGTAGAGCATGCAGTAAGTTATGCTCGTACCACGGCACTCTAGCCTGGGTGACATAGTAAGACCCTGTCTCCAAAAAAATTTTTTTAATTAGATGGAAAAAAGTATACAACCTTGTCATCAACCTGTGTATGTCTGAGGGCAAATGACTAAAGACTATGAAAAGCAAATATAATACTACAATAAAAATTTCATAGATTTCCAAACATGAAAACTTAGATGTTCGATGAAAAAAATACAACTCTGAAATAGCAATAAGATTATTGGTTAAATTTCTGTCATCACTAGAAGTCATTATTTTATTTATTTATTTTTGAGACGGAGTCTCGCTCTGTCACCCAGGCTGGAGTGCAGTGGTGCAATCTTGGCTCACTGCAAGCTCCGCCTCCCGGGTTCACATCATTCTCCTGCCTCAGCCTCCTGAGAAGCTGGGACTACAGGCGCCCATCGCCATGCCCGGCTAATTTTGTTTTTTGGGTTTTTTTTTTGTATTTTTAGTAGAGATGGGGTTTCACCATGTTAGCCAGGATGGTCTCGTTCTCCTGACCTTGTGATACACCCACCTCGGCCTCCCAAAGTGCTGGGATTACAGGTGTGAGCCACCATGCGTGGCCTAGAAGTCATTATTTTAAAATTAATTTTGACAAATATCACATTCTGCCAATTACAGGCCTGATGAGGCAGTCACTAAAAAAGCGATTTCTAAAACATGAAATATGACTGTTATTAACTACGATGACGAGTAATAAGAAAATCTAGCCTCTTCATATGAAAAAATATAAATGAAAAAACACTAAAATTAATTTTAAGGAAAATAACAGAAACTAGCAGCATATCTCAAAACAAAACAAAAATGAACTAGTTGCATTTCCACCTCTTGCGGCACCCAGTTTAAAATACTACATGCTGCTGAAAAGGCTGGCCTAAGCAGATCTCACAGTAGATTATAGTGAGGTTGTATACTACCTTTAAAAGACTCAGATCAATACACATTATTCAAATAGCAATACAAAGTTATTTTAAATGGAGACCACCACCACCACAATCTTACACACAGACTTCTCCACTGTGTGCTTCCACATCGTCTTGGGCAGAAATGAAGGTGGCCAATTCAATATTAATAAAGCATGGAGGAAGACTCAGAATAAAGACTCAAGTGGAATTGCTAAATAAAGACACAGTACCTAGCAAGTTATTAAGAAGTGATGTGCAGGCGCGGTGGCTCACACCTGTAATCCCAGCAGTTTGGGAGGCCGAGGCAGGTGGATCACCAGAGGTCAGGAGTTTGAGACCAGCCTGACCAACATGGCAAAACCCCGTCTCTACTAAAAAAACAAAAAAAATAGCCGGGCGTGGTGGCACACGCCTATAATCCCAGCTATTGGGGAGGCTGAGGCAGGAGAATCCCCTGAACCCAGGAGGCAGAGGTTGCAGCGAGCTGAGATCGCGCTGTTGCACTCTAGCCTGGGCAACAAGAACGAAACTCTCTCTCAAAAAAAAAAAAAATTTAAAAAGTGATGTGTTGTATTCTATTTCACAATACAACTCAAGAGTAGAACATGAAAATCCTTTTCCTTTTTTTAAAGAGACAGTGTTTCGCGCTATTGCCCAGGCTGGAGTGCAGTAGCACCACCATAGCTCACAGCAGCTTTCAACTCCTGGGTCACGTAATTCCCCTGTCTCAGCCTCCAGAGTAGCTAGGATTGCAGGCGTTCATGCTAATTTTTTAACTTTCTGTAGAAATGGGGTCTTCCTATGTTGCCCAGGCTGGTATCAAACTCCTGGGCACAAGTGATCCTCCTGGCTCAGCCTCCCAAAGCACTGGGATCATAGGGATGAGCCACTATGACAGGCCCCAGGCCCCTTTTTCTACTTTTTTTTTTTTTTTTTTGAGACAGAGTCACTCTGTCACCCAGGCTGGCATGCAGTGGTGGAAATCGGCTCACTGCAACCTCCACCTCAGGGATTCAAGAGATCCTCCTGCCTCAGCATCCCAACTAGCTGGGACTACCGGCACACGCACCATACCTGGCTAATTTTTGTACTTTTAGTAGAGACAGGGTTTTGCCACGTTGGCCAGGCTGGTCTCGAACTCCTAACCTCTGGTGAGCCACCCTCTTCAGCATCCCAAAGTGATTACAGGTGAGAGCCACCATGCCCGGCGACATCAAAACCTTTTTACATAAACGCACTGTAGAAATATATCCCAAAACAAGGTAAGGAATATAAATGTTTGCCTTCTTTTCAAATCAATAGTTCCTTTATACAAAAACACCAGATGAGGCCAGGCGCGGTGGCTCACCCCTGTAATCCCAGCACTTTGGGAGGCTGAGGCGGGTGGATCACCTGAGGTCAGGAGTTCCAGACCAGCCTGACCAACATAGAGAAACCCAGTCTCTACTAAAAATAAAAAATTAGCAGGGCGTGGTGGCACATGCCTGTAATCCCAGCTACTCGGGAGGCTGAGGCAGGAGAGTCACTTGAACCCAGGAGGCAGAGGTTGCAGTGAATTGAGATAGCGCCATTGCACTCCAGCCTGTTAACAACAGCGAAACTCCGTATCAAAAAAAAAAAAACAAAAAAAAACCACAAGATGATACAAAACCTATTTTTTTAAAGTACAAAGCTGCATACAGAGTATAAACACTTTATGCTTATTCAAAGAGTAAGTAGTGGCAAAAACTCTTTGCAATTGTGTAACAAAATTTCAACTTCTAGGAATGTTTCCCTCTTCCTTGTCCTTTTGAGAGCTGCCACCATCAAACAATTCAGACTCAACTGAATTAGCATCTCTTCAAGCACGGAGACCATATATTATTGATTTTTGTGTCTCCTGCATAGGATTAAATCAGTGTTTGTTATAACTAAGCTAAACTCCAAGACAGGAGTTTCAAATCATGTCAGGCCAAATCCAAAACTGAAAAAAGACAAACCCACTTCTCAGAGTTTAGGAACAAAAAGATACTGACAAAGAACAAAGCCATAGATACTTGTGCTATATTATATTCCCTTATCACCAAATTCAGAGTCGTTTACTAATACTGCAGAAATAAGTTTGCAGATGATAAAAAGAATAAAAAACATGGACCCTAAAGTTCTCCTGTCAACATGTTCAAATACTACCATAGACTCCTTCATCTTAAACTCATACTAACATCCACACACCCGAACAACGAAAATGAAAGGTTTTCCACACACCTGAACAATGAAAGTGAAAGACCTAAATATAAATTGGCTCTATTTCATTACATTTTATGTTCCTAAAATCATATATATAAATCATGTGATTGTGCTTATGCTCATCTTCTAACTTGAGGGCCCAGTGTCTTTCATCAGATTCTCAGAAGGATAAGTGACCCCAAAAAATTTTAAGAACCACTCATCTAGCCTATCAAGAAACATCCCACTTTTCAGAAGAATACAGTTAAGTGGCTTAGTTTATGCATTCTTCCCTCATATTCATAGAGGGGATTCTTACTATATGAAATCAGTCTTGGTCGGGCGCGGTGGCTCACGCCTGTAATCCCAGCACTTTGGGAGGCCGAGGCGGGCGGATCACGAGGTCAGGAGATCGAGACCATCCTGGTTAACACGGTGAAACCCCGTCTCTACTAAAAATACAAAAAATTAGCCGGGCGCAGTGGCGGGCGCCTGTAGTCCCAGCTACTGGGCGGGGAGGGGCGGGCTGAGGCAGGAGAATGGCGTGAACCCGGGAGGCGGAGCTTGCAGTGAGCCGAGATTGCGCCACTGCACTCAGGGCTGGGCGAAATAGCGAGACCCCGTCTCAAAAAAAAAAAAAGAAATCAGTCTTTCAAAGGATTCCTTCAGCCCAGCCAAAAAGTTCCAACATCCACAGGCACATGTATTAACAATTACCAGAACCCAAAAACAGTTCTCTGGTTTTAATTCCACACTGCCTCCCTCAACTTAATACCTACCACTGTCAAAACAACTCTCCTCACGTTGTACTCAGGCTATTTACAGAGACACCTTGATTATCCTCACCCCAAGGCATGGACCATTTATTGAACAGGCAGTCGTCAAATATTTGTTGAATGAATGAAAAAGGATTCTTCCACAGATTTCAAGTTAAGCTGTCAGCACCCATGCAGCCGCTCTGGTACAAGTTAAGCTGTGAAAGCCTTCTCTCCCTCACACATAGAACCTCAAGTGTCAGAAATGCTCTGCTTCCTCCATAAATCCAAAATAATATAGTCATGGATATGCATTTCATACAGGTCAGACTCGGCAAGGACAGCTACGTTCCACATACATATCTGACACAATCGGTCTCCTCCAAATACAATCCAACCAGTCTTATGTGCTTCTATCTTTCCAGCATACTCAGATTTGCCCACAAAGACTTCCTGAGGTACCATGGCATGCTGAATATACTGCTGCAGTAGTAGTGAAAATATGGGAGTTACAGTCCCAACTTTGTCACCAATTTAACATGTGGCCTTGGAGAAGTTCTCTCCTTATGCCTAAATTTCCTATTTTGTAAAATGGAAGAAAGCATCCTACCATTTTCACAGAGATTAAGTATCACAAAGAAACTGAAAGAGCTTTCTTATTGTATTGTAAACTATTACTATAAACCTGCGACAACAAATAAAGCCACCCGTTCTTTACAGCTTTGTAGCAATGGTTCTGTTAAAGATATTTTGGCCCTTCACATTTACACAACTCACTCTAACCAAAGGCACAAACTATTCTGAAGACCACAACTGGCTATGCCAAGTTTCTCCCCTCCCTGACCTCACAGACACATGCTGTGTAGAACACTACCATTGCCGCTCTTTCCCAACAAGTAACTAGGGGCTCCCAATCCCTAAAATACACACACATATCAACCTGCAAGGAACCTCCCAACATTTATTCGAGAAATAAGCTAACTTATAAGGGGAACTCCATTACACTTACACAAATAAAGGCAAACTCTTCCGGAAACACTTGCCATCCCCGCATACACACACCAACACAGCCGCTACACACCAACAGACCATCTGTCTTCTAAACCAAAAACATCTCTTTCCATGTACAAACTAACCAGTGACATTTATTAAACTTACAACACTGAGATCATCCTGTCGTTCCTACATACCGTTCAACGCGGCAGGGACACCACAGACCTTGTCACACAGGTAAACTCCCCTCTCAAGATCGTGTCCTCGACCACTCTTATCCCCTAATTAAACACACACAAACTGGACTATGGGGGAGGCTCCGATCATGCCTACAAACACAAACTAACCTGTCAGGGGCACAGCCGACTCCGCCTCCACTAGCTTACTTTCCAGCCCCCTCCGGGAGTCTGCCTGTCAGGGACACCCCTTCACCACGCCTGGACGGACTTCCCGGTAGGCTCAGGATCCCCCTCCCTGCTCTCCCCTCCCCCATCTTCACCACTGCTCTCCCGGAGGTCCAGGTCCGGGAGATGACAGTGGCTCCCAGAAAGCCCAGGATTCAATCGCTGAGAGAGTGCTTAGGCCCGAATGCCGGCCCAAATCGTTCTACTCACCGTGTCGGAGGCCGAGGCCGAGGCCGAGAGCGATGAGAGTGCAGGGAAGTGGGGAAGAGGGGGTGGCCGCCAGGCTCCTCCGCTTCCCTTGGTCCACGGCGGATCCCTCCCGCTTGTCAGGAGGCGGCCAGCGGGTAAGCTGACTGGCGGAAATGCGAGAGAGGAGAAGGGAAAGGTGGAGGGCTAAAGGGGGCAAACTGAGGGGAGGCGGGTCCCGCAACCGAGACTGGGATCGTCTCCCCTCCGCAAAGCGAACCCAAAATGGCGGCGGGAGCGGCGGCGGCGGCGGCGGCGGCAGCAGAGTGGCGGCGGTGGCGGTGGCAGCTCCTCCAGAGGGAGGGAGCGAAGGGCGCCTAGCGCCCCCCCAACCTCCCACTCCTCCCTCCTCGCGTTCTTCCCCACCGTCCCCCGCTCCGCCCGACTCCGGCCGCGTAGCGCGCACGCCCGCCCGCACGCGTACGAGTGTCTACGGGCTCGTCGCTGGCTGCTCCCACCAACCACCACCTTCGGCCGCCCCGCGCGCCAGCCAGCCCGTACGCGCTCACCCACGGGAACCCCCTCGCCCAGTCCCTCACTCCCCCTCAGGCCCTGTCAAGCCGGCTCC
The DNA here is from genome assembly GCF_028878055.3 of Symphalangus syndactylus. Taxonomy (NCBI): domain Eukaryota; kingdom Metazoa; phylum Chordata; class Mammalia; order Primates; family Hylobatidae; genus Symphalangus; species Symphalangus syndactylus. The sequence goes on from NC_072441.2 coordinate 83,968,776, forward strand.
GGCGCAGGCCCTCACGCGTACCTTCAGCGGCGCAAGCCCAAGCCTCCTCCTCCTCCTCCTCCTCCACCTCCTCTTCTCTCCTCCCCCCCTTCCCCGCCCCCACGGCCACCAACCGCCGCCACGGCCACCGCCGCTGCCGCCAGCTCCCCCCAACCACCCTCCACCCTTCGCGCGTGCGCCTCCCACAATCCCCCCCGCGGGACTGTTCCATTCCTGTCGGCTGCAGGGGCAGGAGAGGAAGGGACGGGCAGAGCGGGTCGGGGCTTGCCGTTTGACTGGAATTGCCAGAGTGGCGGACCGAGCCCCACGACAACCTACCTCCCTGGGCTCCTCGCCGCGGTGCTGCGGCTCGCCTCCCCCTACTCCTCCTCCTCGGGATCGCGGCGAGCGGATCGAGGACTGCCTAGCGCCCCTCTGCTGACCGGTGGTTGGAGGCCGCGGCGGCTGCGCGTTGAGTCGTTTCCTGCCGGTTGACCCGAGCCTACTTCGCAGTAGCAGAACCGGTGCTTTGAAGCCGGTCGCAGGCGGTGTGTGCCGGTCGCCTAGTCAGGAGAACTAGCCCTCGACTCACGGTGAGGGAATGGACCAACAGGGGTGTTGTACCGCTGAGGGAAAGGAGCGGGACTCCTGACCTCCAGGAGGTAGGGAGTGAGGCCAGTAGGACCGGCGCGCCTCCGGGGGATTCCTCCCGGGCGTTGAGTTGCCAACCTGGGGCCCGAGGAAGATCGGCATGGTGATGTGCTTTTTGTTATTGTTATCCCTCCTCGGATTTCTCAAATTTCACACCACTGTCCATATGCGATGATGTTTGTTTGCCCTTGACGCACTTACTCATGGATGGTACTTCTTCAGCCTGGTTAGACAGCCTGGTGATAGAGGATGAAGAAACCATGTTCATTCAGTTCTGGACTTAGTCTCCCTTTTTTCCTTCAGCGAGTTATTTTTCTTAGTTCCTTATCAAAAAGTGTACATAAAAATTAGGCAACTCCAAACATGCCTCCAGGGTTGATGTGTGAAATAATAAGATAATATATGTAAAGTGGAATTAGCTCCTAGGCATAGGGAAAATGCAGAATATTGCCGTGTTGTCATTTACAGTTCTGTTGATGTCGATAAGGTTTGTTGGTGTAATTGGTAGTGTTCTGTGCCTCCAAGGCGTTAATAAAACAAAGCAAACATAGGCCTGTTAGGTTTCTGTGGCTACTGAATATTTGTTTCTCAAAACACTTGACTGATATTTGATAATTGAATGCAGCAGAAATACTGACGATTAAAGTCCACAAATAATTCCAAAGTTTACTTGATCTAGTAGTTTTTACCTTTACCCAAAGGGTAAAGCAGAATAAATTACTGGAAGGATCTACTTGGGTTTCCCTTTCCTTCACATTTGTGGACTCCTGGGGATCCAGGAAATAATTCAAAAATGACTGTTCAAAAGCCCATGCAAGGCGGGGCGCGGTGGCTAACGCTTATAATCCCAGCGCTTCGGGAGGCCGAGGCAGGCGGATGACCTGAGGTCAGGAGTTCGAGACCAGCTTGGCCAACATGGCAAAATCCCGTCTCTACTAAAAATACAAAAATTAGCCAGGCGTAGTGGTGGACGCCTGTAATCCCAGCTACTCAGGAGACTGAGGCAGGAGAATCGCTTGAACCTGGGAGGCGGAGGTTGCAGTGAGCCGAGATGGTGCTATTGCACTCCAGCCTGGGCAGCAAGAGCAAAACTCCATTTGAGGAAAAAAAAATAAAACTAAAAAGCCCTTGCAACCTCCAAAATTCAAGCAGACAGTCCCAAATTTCCCCTTTAGGGTACGTGGATTAAGTGTTGTTTACTTGTTTTGATTCTTTAAGGTAAAGAGGAAAGCAGCCTTAATTACCTCATTGTATATTTTCCTAACCAAGTCCCACACTTTCATGGAGCCCACTTGTTTACCGATCTTTTGTTAGTTGCTTCATGCATGCAAGTGTATTATGCTACCAATAACTTGTTTTATTTGAGAACAGGGACTATGTCTACTACTTAATTTACATAAAGCATCACAGGCTAGCGCAAAGCAAGTCACAGAAATATTGAAATGAGGCTGGGCGTGGTGGCTCACGCCTGTAATCCCAGCACTTTGGGAGGCCAAGGCGCGTGGATCACGAGGTCACGAGTTCAAGACCAGCCTGGCCAACATAGTGAAACCCCGTCTCTACTAATAATACAAAAAATTAGCTGGGCGTGGTGGTGAGCACCTGTAATCCCAGCTACTCAGGAGGCTGAGGCAGGAGAATCCCTTGAACCCGGGAGACGGAGGTTGCAGTGAGTGAAGATCGCACCACTGCACTCCAGCCTGGGCAACAGTGCCAGACTCTGTCTTAAAAAGAAAAAAAAAATCCAAAAAAAAATCAGGTGGGCATGGTGGAGCGCCTGTAGTCCCAGCTACTTGGTAGGCTGAGGCAGGAGAGTCGCTTGAACCCAGGAGGGAGAGGTTGCAGTGAGTCGAGATCACGCCTTTGCATTCCAGCCTGGGAGACAAGAGCGAAACTCCGTCCCAAAAAAAAAAGGAAATATTGAAATGAATGTTAGATACTTAAAATACCAGAAGAGAAAGACAATTAGCATTTGTGGACTACCGTGCCAGGGGAACACATATTCCTGTTTAATCCTTACAATAAACAACACTTTGAGGTAGATAATCTTACCCTCATTTTACAAAAGAGAAGCCTGAGGCCCGGAGAAGTCCAGTGACAATCTTTAGACTCTAGTTTGCCTGTCTTTTAAAAACCTTATACTTTTTTCACTACACCACATTTTCTTCAAAGTAAAATTTCTCATCAGCAGCATAATTGCTGTGCTTCAAAGAAAAAAAAATGCCTTTACTGGAATTTCACTACACCAGTGTATAGGGAGAGTTACTTACATATGGTCTCTGTGTTAAAATAACTTTCAGTAACTACACTGATCAATGAATTATCAGCTACATATAAGCAAATGAGATACGATTCTGTTTTTTCATGTATGCCCCAGAGCCAACTAGAGACTAAAATATATTAAGTGCTCAATAAAATGACCTCACTGAATGAACAAACCCTGAATTATTTGAACCAATGAAGATAGAATAATGGTTTCCCCAAGGATATCCACTTCTTAATCCCTAAAACCTGTAAATATGATACGTTACATGACAAGGGAAAAATCAGGATGCAGAGGGAATTAAGGTTGCTAATCAGCTGACATTAAACTAGGGAGATTATCCAGGAGTGAGCGCTCCGCAATGGCCCTCTTCAGTTTTACTTCTGTAGCTGCCCATGCTTGTGTTCCTTTTCAGAAAGACAGTAATGGAAAAGCATGTAAGCTGCCAGCACCACAGCACCACCATGGAAGCTCCCTTTCTTCAAATTGGAGTATTTGTCGTAACACCTGTAGTAACCTCTTTGAACGCTCCAACAGTGCCTTCTTGTGTGAGATCACACGTTAATATTTAGTTTGGCAGTTCTGCTAATTTGACATCCAGGAGTTTCTTCTTCACTGGTACAGCTGACTCCATCTTGGGGTCCTGATCTGATAAAAACTTTTAAAATGAGGTTTCAGGCTGGACACAGTGGCTCATGCCTATAATACCAACACTTTGGGCGACTGAGACAGGAGGATTACTTGAGGCCAGGAGTTCAAGACCAGCCCGGTCAACATAGCAAGACCCCCATCTCTACAAAAAATAAGAAAAATTAACCGGGCCATGGTGGCATGTCCAGGAGTTTGAGGCTACCGTGAGCCATGATCACACACCACTGCACTCCAGCCTGGGCGAGAGAGTGAAACTCTGTCTCTAAAATGTAAAACAAAATAAAGTTAATTTTTTTTTTTTATTCTTGAGACAGAGTTTCGCTCTTGTTACCCAGGCTGGAGTGCAATGGCGTGATCTCAGCTCACTGCAACCTCCGCCTCCCGGGTTCAAGCGATTCTCCTGTCTCAGCCTCCCAAGCAGCTGGGATTACAGGCATGTGCCACCACGCCTGGCTAATTTTGTATTTTTAGTAGAGGTGGGGTTTCTCCATGTTGGTCAGGCTGCTCTCAAGCTCCCGACCTCAGGTGATCCGCCCGCCTCAGCCTCCCAAAGTGCTGGGATTACAGGCGTGAGTCACCACACCCGGCCAGGTTAAAATATTAAAAGAATTTTTTTTTGAGACCTGCTCTTATTATGTTGCCTAGGCTGGAGACTAGCTCCCATGCTCAAGGGATCCTACTGCTGCCTCAGCCTCCTTGGTAGCTGGGACTACTGTTGGGCGAGAACTTGTTTTTTCTAAGATAAAATTTACTGAAGTATGGTCAGAGTTGACTTTACATTTGACGAGTTATGGTAAATGCTATGTAATCATAAGAGTTGTTGTTTTTTTTTTCCCACAGAGTCTTGCTCTGTCACCCAGGTTCCAGGGAAGTGGAGCGATCTCAACCTACTGCAACCTCTGCTTCCCGGGTTCAAGTGATTCTCCCGCCTCAGCCTCCTGAGCAGCTAGGACTACAGGCATGTGTCACCACGCCTGTCTAATTTGGCTAATTTTTGTATTTTTAATAGAGACAGGGTTTCGCCATGTTGGCCAAGCTGGTCTCAAACTCCTGGCCTTAGGTGATCCACCCGTCTCGGCCTCCCAAATTTCTGGGATTTAGGTGTGAGCCACCATGCCTGGCCAAGAGCCTTTAAAAATATTGGCTGGGCATGGTGGCTCATGCCAGTAACCCCACACTTTGGGAGGCCAAGGCAGGTGGATCACCTGATGCCAGGAGTTCGAGACCAGCCTGGCCAACATGATGAAACCCCATCTCAACTAAAAATACAAAAAAATTAGCTGGGCGTGGTGGCGGGTGCGTGTAATCTCACCTACTTTGAGGCTGAGGCAGGAGCATCACTTGAACCCAGGAGGCAGAGGTTGCAGTGAGCCGAGATTACACCATTGCACTCCTGCCTGGGCGACAAGAGCAAAACCCTGTCTAAACAACCAAACAAAAAATATTTATTTTATTTTGTTTTTTTTTTTCCTTTTTTTTTTGAGACAGAGTCTCACTCTATTGCCCAGGCTGGAGTGCAGTGCCACGATCTGGGCTCACTGCAACCTCCACCTCTTGGGTTCAAGCGATTCTCCTGCCTCATCCTCCCAAGTAGCTGGGATTACAGGTGCCCGCCACTACGCCCAGCTAATTTTTGTAGTTTTAGTAGAGATGGGGTTTCACCATCTTGGCCAGGCTGTTCTTGAACTCCTGACCTCGTGATCCACCCACCTCAGCTTCCCAGAGTGCTGAGATTACAGTCATGAGCCACCGCGCCCAGGCAAAAAAAAATTTTATTTAAGAGGGAAGAAATTTGAGATTTTTGTTTGGGTACAGGTTGAGTTTTTTTTGGTTTGTTTTTTGAGATGGAGTCTCACTCTATTGCCCAGTCTGGAGTGCAGTGGTGTGATCTCAGCTCACTGCAACCTCCACCTCCCGGATTCAAGTGATTCTCCTGCTTCAGCCTCCGGAGTAGCTGGGATTATAGATGCCCGCCACTACACCTGACTAATTTTTTGTATTTTTAGGAGAGACAGGATTTCACTATGTTGGCCAGGCTGGTCTCAAACTCCTGACCTTGTGATCCACTCGCCTCAGTCTCCCAAAGTGCTGGGATTACAGGCATGATCCACTGCACCTGGCCAGTTTTTTTTTTTTTTTTTTTTTTTTTACGAAAATGTTTAGGAACAGAAATGTTTTGGATTAGCCAGGCGCGGTGGCTCACTCCTGTAATCCCAGCATTTTGGGAGGCTGAGGCGGGTGGATCACGAGGTCAGGAGATCGAGACCACGGTGAAACCCCGTCTCTACTAAAAATACAAAAAAATTAGCCAGGCGTGGTGGTGGGCGCCTGTAGTCCCAGCTACTCGGAGAGGCTGAGGCAGGAGGATGGTGTGAACCCGGGAGGCGGAGCTTGCAGTGAGCCGAGATTGCGCCACTGCACTCCAGCCTGGGTGACAGAGCAAGACTCTGTCTCAAAAAAAAAAAAAAAAAAAAAAGAAATGTTTTGGATTTGAGATTTGAGCTACTGCCCCCGGCCTTTTTTTCTTTTCTTTTTTTTGTTTTTTTTTTGTTTTTGAGAAGGAGTCTCACTGTGTTGCCCAGGCTAGAATGCAGTGGTGCAGTCTTGGCTCACTACAACCTGCATCTCCTGAGTTCAAGTGATTCTCCTCCTGCCTCAGCCTCCTGAGTAGCTGAGATTCCGGGCACCCACTACCATGCCCAGCTAAGTTTTGTATTTTAGTAGAGCTGGGGTTTCAGCATGTTGGTCAGGCTGGTTGGTCTTGAACTCCTGACCTCAAATGTTCCACCTGCCTCGGCCTCCCAAGGGTTTTTTGTTTATTTTTATTTATTTTATTTTATTTATTTTATTTATTTTTTTTTGTGACAGAATCTCACTCTGTCGCCCAGGCTGGAGTGCAGTGGAGGGATCTCGGCTCACTGCAAGTTCCGCCTCCTGGGTTCAAGCGATTCTCCTGCCTCAGCCTCCCGAGTAGCTGGGACTACAGGCGCCCACCACCACGCCTGGCTAATTTTTTGTATTTTTAGTGAAGACGGGGTTTCACCGTGTTAGCCAGGGTGGTCTTGATCTCCTGACCTCGTGATCCGCACATCTTGGCCTCCGAAAGTGCTGGGATTACAGGCATGAGCCACTGCGCCCAGCCTTTTTTTTTTTTTTTTTTTGAGACAGATTCTTGCACTGTCACCCAGGCTGGAGTGTAATGGTACAACCTCGGCTCACTGCAACCTCCCCCTCCCGGGTTCAAGCAATTCTACTGCCTCAGCCTCCTGAGTAGCTGGGATTACAGGTGCCCGCCACCACGCCTGACTAATTTTTTGTATTTTTAGTAGAGACAGGATTTCACTATGTTGGCCAGGCTGTTCTCAAACTCCTGACCTTGTGATCTACCCTCCTCAATCTCCCAAAGTGCTGGGATTATAGGCGTGATCCACTGCGCCTGGCCAGTTGTTTTTTTTTGTTTGTTTGTTTGTTTTGTTTTGTTTTGTTTTTACAAAAATGGGAAGAGAAATGTTTTGGATTTGAGATTTTGTTGGATTTTGGAATATTTGCGTTATACCTACTGTTTGAACATCCCAAATTTGAAAATCTGAAACCTTAAGTGTTAACATGAGCACCTTAATAAAGTTTGGACAGTATTTCTTTTATAAACAATATTATTGATATTGCTAACTATTAACATTAGAAATGAAAGTCAAGAAAGGTAATTACCTGGAACGTTAGCACCCAGAAATACCCAATTGTGTTGGTATTTGTTTTCTTTTAAGTTTTCATTTTTATGCATCTCCACCTCAGAACCATAATCTAAATTTACAGTTGAATTCATATCAATACCTCAGTGGTGTACCATTGAGTGCTAAAATTCTAGAATGTTAATCTCAGTCGTGCGTGTACACTAACATGCCTTTTGTGAAGTCTTTTGAAACCTATCAGATACAGCCTGGAGTCCATTTTGCTGAAGAGTATCTAGAATATCTGCTACCCTAAGAAGCAATCATAGTCCCTTCCATAGTAGTTTGTTTTAACTTGTCCACTGTTCTGAGTAGCGTGATGAAATTTTGCACCACCCTGTCCTGGATGTGAATCAACATAACCACGCTGTATGTGCTACCCATTGGTTAGTCATTGACATCATCGGCTTTTGACATCCATCTGTGGACATCGGCATGATTCAATGATTCAGGATCACCCTAAAATGATCCCCCTTCTTAGGCATAGTCAGAAGGTCGATAGTAGCTACATCACAATTCCTAAGTCATTCACTTTATCTCATCTGACAAGCGTTTTGTCATCTCACATCAACACAAGAAGGGTGAGCACGGTACAGTGAGATATGAGATATTTTAAGAGTGAGTGAGGGCCGGGCGCGGTGGCTCACGCTTGTAATCCCAGCACTTTGGGAGGCCGAGGCGGGCGGATCACGAGGTCAGGAGATCGAGACCACGGTGAAACCCCGTCTCTACTAAAAATACAAAAAAATTAGCCGGGCGTGGTGGCGGGCGCCTGTAGTCCCAGCTACTCGGAGAGGCTGAGGCGGGAGAATGGCGTGAACCCAGGAGGCGGAGCTTGCAGTGAGCCAAGACTGCGCCACTGCACTCCAGCCTGGACGACAGAGCGAGACTCCGTCTCAAAAAAAAAAAAAAAAAAAAAAAAAAAAGAGTGAGTGAGACCATATCCACATAACTTTTATACAGTATATTGTTCCATTTTCTTATTGGTTATTGTTGTTCATTTGTTACTGTGCCACATTTATAAATTAAACTTGATTATAGGTATATACCTATAGGAAAAAACTGTGTGTATGGGTTTGTGTGTGTGTTTATTTATTTAGTGATCAGTACTCTGTATGGTTTCAGGCATCCCCTGGGAATCCTGCAGTGGGCTCTCCCGAGGATAAGTTGGGACTACTGTATTTCCTTCCTTCTTGCTTTCTCCATTGCAGAAGCGCTAATGCAGCTTTAAAAGCTGGGAAGCTTTAAAAAGTGTATATTGCATCATCACTTGCACTGTTTTCAGAATTGTAAACTACATGCATATTTCTAGCAAAAACACCTATAGGTACAAGACTGAGGTTGGCCAGACACAATGCTCACATGTATAATCCCAGCACTTTATGGGAGGCCGAAGTGGGAGAATTGCTTCAGGCCAGGAGCTGAAGACCAGCCTGGCAACATAGCCCCATGTCTATAAAAAAGTAAAAATTAGCCAGTCATGGTGGTACATGCCTGTAGTCCAACCTTGTCGAACCTGTGGCCCATGGGCTGCATACAACCCAGGACTGCTTTGAACAGGGCCCAACACAAATTGATAAACTTCCTTAAAACATTATGAGCCTTTTTTTTAATCTGTGATTTCATTGTTGTTGCTATTTTAGCTCATCAGCTGTTGTTAGTGTTGGTGTGTCTTATGTGTGACTCAAGACAATTCTTTCGACATGGCCCAGGAAAACCAAGATTGGACACCCCTGCTGTAGTCCAAGCTCCTCACGAGGCTGAAGGGAGAGGATCGCTTGAGCCCAGGAGTTCAAGACTGCAGTGAGTGATGATACCACTGCACTCAAGCCTTGGAGACTGCTGGAGACCCTATCTCAAACAAAACAAAAACAAAAACCTTAGAGCTGGGAGAAGTTAGCCCTGTTGAAGTTTGTGATAATCAGTAAATTTCACAACTCTTTTACTTTTATAGCTCTAACGTTGCTCTAGGAATCCAAACCTGGGGAGATAGATATTATTAAGATGAGAAAATACAGCATAAGGAATTCTGCTTTTTCTCTCTGAAATTATGAAAACAATGAAATTACTCTTTGTGGCATGGCATGGTGGCTCACGCCTGTAATCCCAGCACTTTGGGAGGCCAAGGAGGGCAGATCACTTGAGGTCAGGAGGTCAGCCTGGCCAACATGGTGAAACCTCATCTCTACTAAAAATACAAAAATTAGCCGGGCATGGTGGCAGACACCTATAATCCCAGCTTCTTGGGAGGCTGAAGCAGGAGAATCACTTGAACCCAGGAGTCAGAGGTTGCAGTGAGCCGAGATCGCGCCACTGCACTCCAGCCTGGGCGACAGAGTGAGACTCTGTCTCGAAAAAAAAAAAAAAAGAAATTAGTCTTTGTGAGCCAAACTTTTCATATGGGACTCGAGATTTAGGACAATCTCAACCTCAACACTGTTGACATCTGGGGATGGATCATTCTTTGTTGTGGGGGACTCTCCTGTGCATTGTAGACTGTTTAGCAACATACCTGGCCTCTACTCACTCGATGCCAGTAGCATCCTCCCTTCCCTCCCTCAGTTGTGACAACCAAAATGCCTCCAAACATTCATTTTCAAGTATTGGGGGAGGGTTTCAAAATCCCCCTGGTAGAGAACTACTAATTTAGAGAAAGAATTATTGATATTGAGGAATCAGTCTGAGTTTAGTACAAAGGAAAGTCATGACAGACTAATATATCCTTCTTGTTAGAATGGCCGGGTGCGGTGGCTCACACCTGTAATCCCAGCACTTTGAGAGGTCAAGGCTGGTGGATCACGAGGTCAGGAGTTCAAGACCATCCTGGCCAAGATGGTGAAACCCCGTGTCTACTAAAAATACAAAACTTAACCAGACATGGTTTCGGGCACCTGTAATCCCAAGCTACTCGGGAGGCTGAGGCAGAGAATTGCTTGAACCCGGGAGACGGAGTTGTTTTTTTTGTTGTTGTTGTTGAGATGGAGTTTCGCTCTTGTTGCCCAGGCTGGAGTGCAATGGCATGATCTCGGTTTGCTGCAACTCCGCCTCCCGGGTTCAAGCAATTCTCCCGCCTCGGCCTCCCAAGTAACTGGGATTGCAGGCACGCGCCACCACGTCCGGCTAATTTTGTATTTTTAGTAGAGACGGGGTTTCTCCATGTTGGTCAGGCTGGTCTCAAACTCCCGACCTCAGGTGATCCGCCCGCCTTGGCCTCCCAAAGTGCTCAGATGACAGGTGTGAGCCACTGCGCCAGCCAAAAAAAAGAATTCTTAGAATGGTAGATCAAAGTAATTCCATTATTGGTATGTCCTCATTAAAATTAGGCATTTGATAATCTCGCACAGTGGCTTTTTGGAGATATGTATACTGAGTGTTTAATTGGTTGAATAACCATACCCAAAGGCTACATGTTAGCAAAATGGGTTGAACTTCCCTTAACCATGGACATACAGGCAGTGGTTATCACTTTTGGCTGCACATTGGAATGAGCTGGGGAGCTTTAAAAATATTGATGTCTGGGTCACTATCAGAGGCTGATGTAATTGATCTGAGGCACACTCTGGGTATCAGAATTTTTAAACTATACCCAAGTGGGCCGGACACAGTGGCTCATGTCTATAATCCCAGCACTTTGAGAGGCCAAGACAGGTGGATCACTTGAGCCCAAGAGTTTGAGAGCAACCTGGGCAACATAATGAGATCCTTTCTCTACAAAAAAGATACAAAAATTAGCTGGGCATGGTGGCACACGCCTGTAATGCCAGCAGTTGAGAGGCCAAGGTAGACAGATCGCTTGAGCTCAGGAGTTTGAAACTAACCTGGACCACATGGCGAAACCCTGTCCCTACAAAAAAAAAAAAAAAAATACAAACTGACCAGGCGCAGTGGCTCACGCCTGTAATCCCAGCACTTTGAGATGGCGAGACTGGCTGATCACCTAAGGTCAGGAGTTTTGAGACCAGCCTGGCCAACATGGTGAAACCCTGTCTCTACTAAAAATAAAAAAATTAGCTGGGCGTGGTGGCAGGTGCCTGTAATCCCAGCTACTAGGGATGCTGAGGCAGGAGAATTGCTTGAAACCAGGAGACAGAGGTTACAGTGAGCCGAGATTACACTATTGCACTCCAGCCTGGGTGACAAAAGCAAAACTCCATCTCACAAAAAAAAAAAAAAATTACAAACTGTACCCAGGCTATGCTAGGTAATCCTATCCTGTTAAATAGTTGTATCAATGACTTGAATGAGATCGATGTGGATATATTTTTCAAATTTATACCTTTTGCAAAATTTTTAAAGGGTAGGTAGTATGTTGGTGACAGATTTTAAAAAACAAAAAGATCTTCAGATGTGGAATCTTCTGTTGGATCTTATAACAAAAAGAAGACATTAGGCTGGGTGCAGTGGCTCACGCCTGTAATCCCAGCACTTTTGAGAGGCAGAGGCAGGCATATCGCTTGAGCCCAGGAGTTGAAGACCAGCCTGGACGACATGGTGAAACCCCATCTCAACAAAAAACACAAAAATTAGCCAAGTGTAGTGGCACACGCCTGTAGTCCAAGCTACTTGAGAGGCTGAAGTCCAAGGATTGAGATGGAGATTACAGTGAGCCAAGATCACATCATCACACTGCAGCCTAGGTGACAGAGCAAGACCTTGTCTCAAAAAAAGAAAAAGACATGGCCAGGCACAGTGGCTCACGCTTGTAATCCCAGCACTTTGGGAGGCCGAGGCGGGCGGATCACGAGGTCAGGAGATCGAGACCATGGTGAAACCCCGTCTCTACTAAAAATACAAAAAAAATGAGCCGGGCGTGGTGGCGGGCACCTGTAGTCCCAGCTACTCGGAGAGGCTGAGGCAGGAGAATGGCGTGAACCCGGGAGGCGGAGCTTGCAGTGAGCCGAGATCGCGCCACTGCACTCCAGTCTGGGCGACAGAGCAAGACTCCATCTCAAAAAAAAAAAAAGAAAAAGACATTAGCAGAAAAGCTGAGGAAATCCATAATAAAATCTGTAGCTTAGTAAATACTATTGTTCCAACTTTAATTTCTTAATTTTGATAATTGTCCTGTAGTTTTATTTATATATATAGATATATATATATAGACATAGATATAACATTAAGGAAAGCTGAATGAAGAGTGTACGAAAGTTCTTTGTACTACCTTTGCAACTCATCTGTAAGTTTACATTGGTTTGTTTGTTTGTTTGCTTGCTTTCAAATAGGACCTCACTCTTACCCAGGCTGGAGTGCAGTGGTGCAATCCTAGCTCACTGCAACCTCGAGCTTCTTGACTCAAGGGATCCTCCTGCCTCAGCCTCCTGAGCAGCCACAACTACAGGCACAGGCAACTATGTTCAGCTAATTTTTTTTATTATTAGTAGAGATAAGATCTTCCTATGTTGCCCAGGCTAGTCTCGAACTCCTGGTCTCCAAAAGTGCTGGGATTACAGGCCTGAGCCATTGTGCACAGCTTCCACTATCTAATTTTAGAACTTTTTTTTTTTTTTTGAGACGCAGTCTCCTGTTGCCAGGTTGGAGTGCAGTGGTGCTATCGCTATCTCGGCTCACTACAACCTCCACCTCCTGGGTTCAAGCGATTCTCCTGCCTCAACCTCCCGAGTAGCTGGGATTACAGGCATGCGCCACCATGCCCAGCTAATTTTTGTATTTTTAGTAGAGACAGGGTTTCACCACGTTGGCCAGGATGGTCTCGATCCCCTGACCTCGTGATCCACCCGCCTCGGCCTCTCAAAGTGCTGGGATTGCAGGCGTGAGCCACCGTGCCCAGCCTAATTTTAGAACATTTTTATCACCCCTAAAAGAATCCTATCAGTTGGCCGGGCGCGGTGGCTCACGCTTGTAATCCCAGCACTTTGGGAGGCCGAGGCGGGCGGATCACGAGGTCAGGAGATCGAGACCACGGTGAAACCCCGTCTCTACTAAAAAATACAAAAAATTAGCCGGGCGCGGTGGCGGGCGCCTGTAGTCCCAGCTACTCGGAGGCTGAGGCAGGAGAATGGCGTGAACCCAGGAGGCGGAGCTTGCAGTGAGCCGAGATTGCGCCACTGCACTCCAGCCCGGGCGACAGAGCGAGACTCTGTCTCAAAAAAAAAAAAAAAAAAAAAAAAAAAAAAGAATCCTATCAGTAGTCATATTCCATTTCTCCCTCCCATTGCCTCTCACAACCACTAATCAATTATATAATTAATAAACAAATTCTGGACATTTCATATAATTGAAATCATATGTGGTCTTTTGCAACTGGCTTCTTTTACTTTGTTTTCAAGGTTCATCCACGTTATATCATGCATCAGAACTTTGTTTCTTTTTTTTTTTTTTTTTTTTTTTTGAGACGGAGTCTCGCTCTGTCGCCCAGGCTAGAGTGCAGTGGCGCAATCTCGGCTCACTGCAAGCTCCGCCTCCCGGGTTCACGCCATTCTCCTGCCTCAGCCTCTCCGAGTAGCTGGGACTACAGGCGCCCGCCACCGCGCCCGGCTAATTTTTTGTATTTTTAGTAGAGACGGGGTTTCACCGTGGTCTCGATCTCCTGACCTCGTGATCCGCCCGCCTCGGCCTCCCAAAGTGCTGGGATTACAAGCGTGAGCCACCGCGCCCGGCTGAACTTTGTTTCTTATAGCCAAATAATATTCCATTATATGGCTATACCACATTATGTCTATTCATGTATCAGTTGATGGACATGTGAGTTTTTTCCACTTTTTGGCTATTACAAATAATACTGCTGTGTACATTTGTGCACAAGTTTTGTGTACACATGTTTTCATTTTTCTTTTATACCTGAGAGTGGAATTGCAGGTCATATGGTAACTCCATGTTTTACCTTTCGAGGAACTGCTGGACTTTTCCAAAGTGGCCTCACCATTTTAAAATTCCAACAGCAACGTATAAGAATACTAGTTTGGGGCCAGGTACAGTGGCTCACGCCTGTAATCCCTGCACTTTGGGAGGCCAAGGTGGGCAGATTGCCTGAGCTCAGGAGTTCGAGACCAGCCTGGGCAACACGGTGAAACCCTGTCTCTACTAAAATACAAAAAATTAGCCGGGCGTGGCAGTGTGCACCTGTAATCCCAGCTACTGGGGAGGCTGAGGCAAGAGAATTGCTTGAACCTCAGAGGCGGAGGTTGCATGAGGCAAGATTGTGCCACTGCACTCCAGCCTGGGTGACAGAGCGAGACTCCGTCTCAAAAAAAAAAAAGGACTGCCAGGCGCGGTGGCTCACGCTTGTAATCCCAGCACTTTGGGAGGCTGAGGCGGGCGGATCACGAGGTCAGGAGATCGAGACCATGGTGAAACCCCGTCTCTACTAAAAATACAAAAAATTAGCCGGGCGTGGTGGCGGGCGCCTGTAGTCCCAGCTACTCGGAGAGGCTGAGGCAGGAGAATGGCGTGAACTCGGGAGGCAGAGCTTGCAGTGAGCCGAGATTGCGCCACTGCACTCCAGCCTGGGTGACAGAGCGAGACTCCATCTCAAAAAAAAAAAAAAAAAAGGACTGGACGTGGTGGCTCACACCTGTAATCCCAGCACTTTGGGAGGCCAAGGCAGGTGGATCATGAGGTCAGGAGTTCAAGACCAGCCTGGCCAACATGGTGAAACCCTGTTTCTACTCAAAATACAAAATTGCCGGGCGCGGTGGCTCGCGCCTGTAATCCCAGCACTTTGGGAGGCCGAAGCAAGCAGATCACAAGGTCAGGAGATCGAGACCATCCTGGCTAACACAGTGAAACCCTGTCTCTACTAAAAATACAAAAAACTAGCCAGGCGTGGTGGTGGGCACCTGTAGTCCCAGCTACTCTGGAGGCTGAGGCAGGAGAATGGCATGAATCCAGGAGGCAGAGCTGGTAGTGAGCCGAGATCGCACCACTGCACTCCAGCCTGGGCAAAAAAGCGCAAGACTCTGTCTGAAACAATAACAACAACAACAACAAAAATTAGCTAGGCGTGGTGACACGCACCTGTAATCCCAGCTACTCGGGAGGCTGAGGCAGGAGAATGGCTTGAACCTGGGAGGCAGAGATTGTGGTGAGCTGAGATCATACCACTGCACTCTAGCCTGGGTGATAGAGTGGGACTCCATCTAAAAAAAAAAAAATACCAGTTTTCTGCTCGCTTCAGCAGTACATACACTAAAATTGGAATGATATGGAGATTAGCATGGTCCCTGTGCAAGGATGACATGGAAATTCGTGAAGTGGCCCATGTTTTTACTGGATAAAGAAAATGTGATACATATACACCACGTAATACTATGCAGCCATAAAAAGCAATGAGATCATGTCTTTTGGAGGGACATGCATGAAGCTAGAAGCCATTATCCTTAGCAAACTAACACAGGAACAGAAAACCAAACACCATGTGTTCTCACTTATAAGTGGGAGCTGAACAATGAGAACACATGGACACGGGGAGGGGGACAACACACACTGGGGCCTGTCGTTGGAGGGTGTGGGGGGAGGGAGAGCATTAGGAAAAATAGCTAATGCATGCTGAGCTTAATACCTAGGTGATGGATTGATAGGTGCAGCAAACCACTATGGCACACATTTACCTGTGTAACAAACCTGCATATCCTGTACACGTACCCCAAAACTAAAAAATAACCACAGATCATCAATACTTGTACTTTCTCTTTTTTTGAGACTGAGTTCTCCGTCGCCCAGGCTAGAGTGCAGTGGTGCGATCTTGGCTCACTGCAACCTCTGCCTCCCAGATTCAAGCAATTCTCCTACCTCAGCCTCCCGACCAGCTGGGATTACAGGCGCGTGCCACCATGCCCAGCTAATTTTGTATTTTTAGTAGAGACAGAGTTTCACCATGTTGACTAGGCTGCTCTCAAAGTCCTGACCTTGGATGATCCACTTGCCTCAGCTTCCTAAAGTGCTGGGATTACAGGCGTGAGCCACCATGCCAGGCTAATACTTGTACTTTCTATGAGTAAAAATAAATGAGTTCTTTGACCCTCAAAAAAAAAAAAAAAGAGAGAGAGAGAGAATCCCAGTTTTTCCAGATCCTGTCCAACACGTATCATTGTCAGTTCTTTTGATTTGAGCCATCCTAGTGGGTGTGAAGTGGTACCTCATTGTGGTTTTTATTTGCATTTTCTAGATGACTAATAATGTTGAGCATCTTTTCATGTGCTTTTTGGCCATTTGTATAACTTTTACACTTTGGAGAAATGCCTACTCAAATCTTTTGCCTTTTTTTTCTTAATTTGAGGCAGGGTCTCACTCTGTTGCCCCAGCTGTAGTGCAGTGGTGCAATCACGGCTCACTGCAGCCTCAGCCTCTCAGCCTCCCAGACCCAGGTGATCCTCCCACCTCAGCCTCCCAAATAGCTGGGTCCACAGTAGCATGCCACCGCGCCTGGCTAATGTTTTAAATTTTTTTGTAGAGAGCAGGTTTCATTATGTTACCCAGGCTGGTCTCAAACTCCTGGGCATAAGCGATCCTTCTGCCTCAGCCTCACAAAGTGCTGGGATTGCAGGTGTGAGCCACTGCACGTGGCTCTTTTGCCCATTTTTATTTTATTTTATTTTATTTATTTATTTTATTGTTTATTTTTGTTTCATTTTATTTTATTTTATTTATTGATTTTTTATTTTTATTTTTATTTTTTTTGAGACAGAGTTTGCTGTTGCCCAGGCTGCAGTGCAATGGCATGATCTCGGCTCACTGCAGCCTCCACCTCCTGGGCTCAAGCGATTCTCCTGCCTCAGCCTGCGGAGTGGCTGGGACTACAGGCATACGCCACCACGCCCGGCTAATTTTGTTTTTTTTTTTTTTTTTTTTTTTTTTTTTGTGAGACGGAGTCTCTCTCTGTCGCCCAGGCTGGAGTGCAGTGGCGCAATCTTGGCTCACTGCAAGCTCCGCCTCCCGGGTTCACGCCATTCTCCTGCCTCAGCCTCTCCGAGTAGCTGGGACTACAGGCGCCCGCCACCACGCCCGGCTAATTTTTTGTATTTTTTAGTAGAGATGGGGTTTCACCGTGGTCTCGATCTCCTGACCTCGTGATCCGCCTGCCTCGGCCTCCCAAAGTGCTGGGATTACAAGTGTGAGCCACCGCGCCTGGCCTAATTTTGTATTTTTAGTAGAGAAGGGGTTTCTCCATGTTGGCCAGGCTGGTCTCAAACTCCCGACCTCAGGTGATCTGCCTGCCTCGGCCTCCCAAAGTGCTGGGATTACAGGTGTGAGCCACCCCACCAGGCCCCCCATTTTTAAATTGAGTTGCCTTTTTATTAAGTTGTAAATGTTCTTTATATATTATGGAGATAAGTTCTATGTGATTTGCAAATATTTTCTCCCATTCTGTGGGTTGTCTTCCACTTACTTGATGGTATCCTTTGAAGTACAAGTGTCTGATTTGGATAAAATTCGTTATCTATTTTCAGTTTTTTTGTTTTGTTTTGTTTTTGTTTTTTAAGACGGAGTCTCTGTCACCAGGCTGGACTGCAGTGACGCAATCTCAGCTCACTGCAACTTCTGCCTCCCGGGTTCAAGTGATTCTCCTGCCTCAGCCTCCTGAGTAGCTGGGACTACAGGTGCACACCACCACGCCCATCTAATTTTTGTATTTTTAGTAGAGATGGAGTTTCACCATGTTGGCCAGGATGGTCTTGATATCTTGACCTTGTAATCCGCCCACCTCAGCCTCCCAAAGTGCTGGGATTACAGGTGTGAGCCACTGTGCCCAGCCCATTTTTAGTTCTTTTGCTTGTGCTTTTGATGTTATATCTAAGAAACCATTGCATAACACACGATAATGAAAATTTACTCCTGTATTTTCTTCTATAGAAGAAATTAGAGGCTGAGCATGGTGGCGCACGCCTGTAATCTCATCACTTTGGGAGGCCAAAGTGGGTGGATCACCTGAGGTCAGGAGTTCAAGGCCAGCCTGGCCAACATGGTGAAACCCTGTCTCTCCTAAAAAGACAAAAAATTAATTGGGCGTGGTGGCAGGCACTTGTGATCCCAGCTACTCAGGAGGCTAAGGCAGGAGAATTGCTTGAACCCGGAAGGTGGAGGTTGCAGTGAGCCGAGATCGTGCCGTTGCACTCCAGCCTGGGCAACGACAGCAGAACTCCGTCTCAAAAAAAAAAAAAAAATTAGAAAACTCGCCCCTGCAAGTTTTTTTTTGTTTTTTGTTTTGTTTTGTTATGTTTTTTGAGATGGAGTCTTGCTCTGTCACCCAGGCTGGAGTGCAGTGGCGCGATCTCAGCTCACTGCAAGCTCCACCTCCCAGGTTCACACCATTCTCCTGCCTCAGCCTCCCGAGTAGCTGGGACTACAGGCACCTGCCACCACGCCCGGCTAATTTTTTGTATTTTTCGTAGAGAGGGGGTTTCACTGAGTTAGCCAGGATGGTCTCGATCTCCTGACCTTGTGACCCACCTGCCTCAGCCTCCCAAAGTGCTGGGATTACAGGCGTGAGCCACCACGCCTGGCCGCCCCCTGCAAGTTTTATACCTGTAGCTCTTACATTTAGGTCTATGAGCTATTTTGCATTCATTTTTGTGTATAATGTGAGGTAGGGGTCCATTTTCATTCTTTTGCATGAGTATCAGGTTGTCCCAGCACTATTTGTTGAAGAGACTATTCTTTCCTCATTGAAGTGTCTTGGCATCCATGTTGAAAATCAGTTGACCATGATGTAAGCATATGCCAATACCAGACTATCTTGATTACTGTAGCTTTATAGTAAGTTTTCGAATCAAGATGTATGAGTCCTTTAAATTTTTTATTTTTCAAGAATGCTTGGGCTATTCTAGGTCTATGGCATTTCCATATGAATTTTGAGATCAGCTTCAAAAGTTTTTTCTTAAGACAGGGTCTCACTGTGTCACCCAGGTTGGAGTGGAGTGGTGCGATGCTAGAGTCCACTGCACTTTTCGACCTCTCAGGCTCAAGCGATCCTCCCACCTCAGCTCCCCAAGTAGCTGGGACTACAAGCATGAGCCACTACACCCAGCTAATTTTGTGTTTTTCGTAGAGACAGGGTTTCACCCTGTTGCTCAGGCTGGTCTTGAACTCCTAGCTCAATTGATCCACCCGCCTCGGCCTCCCAAAGAGCTGGGATTATAGGCATGAGCCACTGCACCTAGCTAGCTTGACAATTTTGACCAAAAAGATTGCTGGGATTTTTTTTTTTTTTTTTTTTTTTTTTTTTTTTTGAGACGGAGTCTCGCTCTCTCACCCAGGCTGGAGTGCAGTGGCGCGATCTCGGCTCACTGCAAGCTCCGCCTCCCGGGTTCACGCCATTCTCCTGCCTCAGCCTCTCCGAGTAGCTGGGACTACAGGCGCCCGCCACCACGCCCGGCTAATTTTTTTTGTATTTTTAGTAGAGACAGGGTTTCACCGTGGTCTCGATCTCCTGACCTCATGATCCGCCCGCCTCGGCCTCCCAAAGTGCTGGGATTACAAGCGTGAGCCACCGCGCCCGGCCTAGATTGCTGGGATTTTGATGGTAGCAATATTTTTTTTAAAAAAGGACTGGTGATTTTAGTGAACTGTGTTCTCGGTATGAAGCAATGGTGTGATGGAATTACAAAAGTCACTCTTGGAAATATAATATCCTAAATTAGGGAAACAGTAGATCATACCTGAAGTGTATTGGGGTAATATAGAGAAGGGACTTGTACTGCATGATAATTGCTTTAGGAAACTGAAAGCATTTATGGGGGAGGGGTGGGGAGCAGAGGACCATAACTACCTTTCTTTTTTTTCTTTTTTTTTTTTTTTTTTTTTTTTTTGAGATAGAGTCACTCTCTCACCCAGACTGGCGTGCAGTGGCGCAATCTTGGCTCATTGCAACCTCTGCCTCCCAGGTTCACGTGATTCTTGTGCCTCAGCCTCCCAAGTAGCTGGAACTACAGGCATGCGCCACCACGCCCAGCTAATTTTTTGTTTTTTTTTTTTTTTTTTTTTTTTCAGTAGAGACGAGGTTTCACCATGTTGGCCAGGCTGGTCTCAAACTCCTGACCTCAGGTGATCTGCCCACCTCGGCCTCCCAAAGTGCTGGGATTACAGATGTGAGCCACTGCACCTGGCCCATAACTACCTTTAATATTTGAAAAGCTGTCATGTGGAAGATGGCTTGTAAAACCCAAGAGGAGGCCAGGTGTGGTGGCTCACGCCTGTCATCCCAGCACTTTGGGAGGCCGGGGCAGGCAGATCACCTGAGGTTGGGAGTTCAAGACCAGCCTGACTAAGATGGAGAAACCCCGTCTCTACTAAAAATACAAAATTAGCCAGACATGGACGTGGTGGTGCATGCGGGCAATCCTAGCTACTCAGGAGGCTGAGGCGGGAGAATCGCTTGAACCCAGGAGGCGGAGGTTGTGGTGAGCCGAGATCATCCCATTGCACTCCAGCCTGGGCAACAAGAGCAAAACTCCATCTCAAAAAAAAATAAAAAACCCAAGAGGAAGACTAGGACAGTGAATGGAAGCTACAAGGAGACATGTTGCCTCGAACTACTGAAGAACTTTTATTAAAAGCTGTGTAAAAACTATAATGACTACCTATTGAGTTCCCCATCACTGGAAATCGTTAGGCATTTGCTGATTGACAGTGTAGCACATATAGTGGCTAATGGGAAAGGCTTGAGAGTCAAACATAGATTTCAATTCTAAAACTGCCTGATTTTAGGATATATACCCTGGGAGTTAATTAATCTATCCATACTTATTTTCAGCTGAGCATAATAACGTGTACCTGATGGGACTGTTGTGAGATAATGCCTTTAATTTGCTTATTATAGAGCCTATTTCAGAAAAATACTCAGTGATTAATATTAAGATCAATGTAGCACTAATTTGTTCTGAACTAGTTCAATCCTTAGACTAGGTCGACATAATCTTAAGCATCTGTGGTTCTCGCCTATAATCTCAGCACTTTCGGAGGCCGAGGCAGGCAGATCGCTTGAGGTTCAGGAGTTTGAGACTAGCCTGGCCAAAATGGTGAAACCTCGTCTCTACTAAAAATACAAAAACTAGCCAGGCGTGGTGGTGTGTACCTGTAATCCCAGCTACTTGGGAGGCTGAGGCAGGAGAATTTCTTGAACCCAGGAGGCAGAGGTTGCAGTGAGCCGAGATTGGGCCACTACCCTCCAGCCTGGGCGACAGAGCAAGAGTCCATCTCAAAAAGAAAAAAAAAAAAAAGAATCTGTTATTCTCGCTGGGTATAGTGGCTCACACATGTAATCCCAACTACTCATGAGGCTGAAGTGAGAGGTTACATGGCCAGTGGTTTGATACCAGCCTTGGTGACATAATGAGACCCTGACTCTAAGAAAAAAAAAGGGCCCAGTGTGGTGGCTCACACTCGTAATCCCACCGTGTTGGGAGATGGAGGCAGGACGATCCCTTGTGCCCAGGATTTTGAGACCAGACTGGGCAACATAGTAAGACCCGGCCCTGTCTCTACAAAAACAATTAAAAATAAATTAGCCAGGTGTGGTGGTGTGCACCTGTGGTCCCAGTTACTTGGGAGGCTGAGGTGAGAGGATCATTTCAGCCTGAGAGGTCGAGGTTGCAGTGAGCCATGATCACGCCACTGCACTGAAGTTTTAGCATGTAGTCTTTGGGATACCTTTCTAAATTTGGCACAGGCTGTTTCTGACTTCCTTCTGAAGTTACATTTGGCCTGTCTAGGCAAGAATCCTTTTTTTATTGTTTGTTTAAAGAAAGATAATTTGGCCGGGTGCGGTGGCTCACGCCTGTAATCCCAGCACTTTGGGAGGCCGAGGCGGGTGGATTGCCTGAGCTAAGGAGTTCAAAACCACCCTGGGCAACATGGTGAAACCCCATCTCTACTAAACACCAAAAAATTACCCAAGTGTGGTGGCATGCATCTGTACTCAGGAGGCTGAGGCAGGAGAACTGCTTGAGCCCAGGAGTCAGAGGTTGCAGTGAGCCAAGATTGTGCCACTGCACTCCAGCTTGGGTAACAGAGTGAGACTGTCTCAAAAAAAAAAAAAGGAGAGAGAATTCTAATGCTCTAACACTACCCAAACAGCTTCATCAGAGTAGCGGCAGAGTTTTAAATACAATAGTGTGTAAGAATCTGTGGTTTCTTACAGATTCTTACAAATACAAAAAAAAAATGTCTTTTTACATGCATTTGGAAAAGCTTCAAAAGACTAAGGCAACTATTTGTCTCTGGGATTTGTTTATCTACATTTTATTTTATTTTTAAATTGTTTTTAAGAGACGCGGTCTCGCTATCTTGCCAGGCTGGTCTTGAACTCCTGGGCTCAAGTGATCCTTCTACCTCGGCCTCCCAAAGTGTGAGCATTATAGGTGTGAGTCACCTCATCCAGCCATTATCTACATTTTAAATAAAGACTGTGGTTGGAAGCAGAACTCTTTTGTCTTGGAATACTAGAGGCAGATAATGGGGAAAACCTCAGAATGATGGCAGTTGAAAAATATTGGAGAAGTATTTTATTTTACTTTATATTTTATTGTTATTATTATTTTCAGACAGTCTCACTCTGTCGCCCAGTCTGGAGTGCGGTGGCGTGATCTCAGCCTACTTCAACCTCCTCTTGAACCTGGGAGGGTTCAAGCAGTTCTCATGCCTCAATCTCCCAAGTAGCTGGGATTATCGGCGTGTGCCACCTTGCCCATCTAATTTTTGTATTTTTAGTAGAGATGGGGTTTCGCCATGTTGACCAGTACTCCTGGCCTCAAGTGATCTTCCCGCCTCAGCCTCCCAAAGTACTGGGATTACAGGCGTGAGCCACTGCGCCTGGCCTGGAGAAGCATATTAATGACATTTTTGAGAATTTTGTTTGTTTGTTTTGGCTTCCTATTAGGCTGGAGATAATTATCATTCATCTTTAATTTTTACCATAATTTTTTTTTTTTGAGATGTAGTCTTGCTCTGTCACCCAGGCTGGAGGGCAGTGACGTGATCTTGGCTCACTGCAACGTCCACATCCCCAGTGCAAGCGATTCTCCTGTCTCAGCCTTCCGAGTAGCTGGGACCACAGGTGTGCACCACCATGTCTGGCTTTTTTTTTTTTTTTTTTTTGAATTAGAGTTTCGCCCTTGTTGCCCAGGCTGGAGTGCAATGGCGCGATCTCGGCTCACCGCAACCTCCACCTCCCGAGTTCAATCATTTTTTGTATTTTTAGTAGAGACAGGGTTTCACCATGTTAGCCAGGATGGTCTCGATCTCCTGATCTCATGATCACCTGCCTCGGCCTCCCAAAGTGCTGGGATTACAGGCGTGAGCCACCACCCTGGAGGGCGGGGCGCGGTGGCTCGTGCCTGTAATCCCAGCACTTTGGGAGGCCGAGGCGGGCGGATCACGAGGTCAGGAAATCGAGACCATCCTGGCTAACATGGTGAAACCCCATCTCTACTAAAAATACAAAAAATTAGCTGGGCGTGGTGGCGGGCACCTATAGTTCCAGCTGCTTGGGAGGCTGAGGCAGGAGAATTGCTTGAACCCAGGAGGCAGAGGTTGCAGTGAGCCGAGATCGCGCCACTGCACTCCAGCCTGGGTGACACAGCCAGACTCTGTCTCAAAAAAAAAAAAGAAAAGTGAAAATGATAGCCAAAATGAACTAATCAATTACATAGACATTTAACTTAAGTTATTCTATAACTACTGGATATTGAGAGTTACATTTAAGTATTTTAAATCTCTTTTAGCTCCAAAAGATTCGGCTTTTTAAGTATTTTCAGCATGCAAAATAATATAATACACGTTATAAAAATAATAAAACAAATACTCATGTATCCATTATCCAGTGTTAGTAATAGCTTATTATCAGTTTCCTTGTGTACCTGCCCCAATCTTTTTCCTTTCTCTCTAAGAGTAACTATTATTCTATTTGTTGTTCTTATCATTCTCTTGCCTTTTTGTTTCAGTTTTCCTATATATATATCTCCCAAATAATCAATGAAGTTTTTTGGTTTTTTATTTTACATGTCATACTATGCTAGATGTAATAGTGTTCACTCAGTATGCATTTTTGAGATCCATATTGATGCATGTAATGGTAATTTGTTCTTTGTATTGCTTTCCAGTATTCCATTCTATGACTGTATTTATCCAATGTTCTGTCAATGGACATATCATATGGACATTTGTGTTTTTTACAGTCTTTTTATAATTTGTACTCTGCTAATATGAACATCTTTATTTCTATTTCTCAGTGTACATGTAGAAGTGTTTTTCTTTTTCTTTTTTTTTTTTTTTTTTTTTTTGAGACGGAGTCTCGCTCTGTCGCCCAGGCTAGAGTGCAGTGGCGCGATCTCGGCTCACTGCAAGCTCCGCCTCCCGGGTTCACGCCATTCTCCTGCCTCAGCCTCTCCGAGTAGCTGGGACTACAGGCGCCCGCCACCGCGCCCGGCTAATTTTTTGTATTTTTAGTAGAGACGGGGTTTCACCGTGGTCTCGATCTCCTGACCTCGTGATCCGCCCGCCTCGGCCTCCCAAAGTGCTGGGATTACAAGCGTGAGCCACCGCACCCGGCCGTGTTTTTCTTTTTCTCTTTTTTTTTTTTTTTTTTTTTTTTTGGTAGAGACAGGGTTTCACCATGTTGGCCAGGCTGGTCTCGAAATCCTGACCTCAGGTGATCCGCCTGCCTCGGCCTCCCAAAGTGCTGGGATTACAGGCGTGAGCCACCATGCCTGGCCCTGACTTTTTATTTTTGTAATAAGGTGGTTTCGAATGGAATCTCATTTTCATGGTTTTAATTAGCATTACCCTGATTTGTAATGAGGTTGAAAAATATTTTCATGGGTTTGCTAGCCATTTGTGTTGCTTTTCTGTGAAATGCTTGTTTGTGTCTTTTGCTCATTGTTCTTTATTAGGCTGTAGGCATACTTTATATATTCTAGATATTACTCCATATTATTAACCCATAATAATCCATTGTCAGTTTCCCATGTTGCAAATATTTTTTCCCATTTGTGCTTTACCTTTCACTTTTTTTTTTTTTTTTAAGAGTACAAGGACAATGCTGAAAGGAATAACAAGGCTTATCTCTAGGATCCATAAGGTGAGTCTGGACTGACGGCTGATCTGAACACTTTGTGCATACTGCCTTTTATTATTTTTTTTTTAACTCAGTCTTGCTCTGTCACCCTGGCTGGAGTGCAGTGGCGCAATCTTGGCTTGCTGCAACCTCTGCCTTACAGGTTCAAGCAATTCTCATGCCTCAGCCTCCCAAGTAGCTGGGGTTACAGATGAACACTATCATACCTGTCAAATCTTTGTATTTTCAGGAGAGATGGGGTTTTGCCATATTGAGCAGGCTGGTCTCAAACTCCTGGCCTCAAGTTATCCACCTGCCTCAGTCCCACAAAGTGCTGGGATTACAGGCATGAGCCACTATACCCAGCCTTGAATACTGTCTTTAAGTAGATTTCTTCTTTTTAGATGGATTCATGGTATCTAGAGTCAAATGCTCTGGACAACTTCGTCTGTAACAGGTTTCAGTAGAATAACTGTGCTTGGCCGGGCACCGTGGCTCTCGCTTGTAATCCCAGCACTTTGAGAGGGTGAGGCGGGAGGATCACCTGAGGTCAGGAGTTCGAGACCAGCATGGCCAACATGGGGAAACCCTGTCTCTACTAAAAATACAAAATTAGCCGGGCGTGGTGGCACGTGCTGGTAATCCCAGCTACTCCGGAGGCTGAAGCAGGAGAATCCGTTGAACCCAGGAGGTGGAGGTTGCAGTGAGCCAAAATTGTGCTGCTGCACTGCAGCCTGGACAACAAAGTGAGACTACGTCTCAAAAAAAAAAAAAAAAAAAAAGGCCAGGCGTGGTGGCTCACACCTGTAATCCCAGCACTTTGGGAGGCTGAGGCGGGCAGATCACAAGGTCAGGAGATCGAGACCATCCTGGCTAACACAGTGAAACCCCATCTCTACTAAAAATACAAAAAAATTAGCCTGGCGTGGTGGCAGGCGCCTATAGTCCCAGCTCCTCAGGAGGCTGAGGCAGAAGAATGGCGTGAACCCAGGAGGCAGAGCTTGCAGTGAGCCGAGATCGCGCCATTGCACTCCAGCCTGGGTGACAGAGTGAGACTCCGTTTCAAAAAAAAAAAAAAAAAAAGGAATAACTGTGCTTGAGAATTTACCATGGGATAGGATAATTAATATTTTTCCATAACACGTAACTAAGATTGACTGTAGTTAATTTTTATTAACTTTATTTCTCTAGTTGAATTAATGATAATTCTCCTTTAATGAAGTATTTAAAAGAACAACTAGTTGCCAGCTGGGCACGGTGGCTCACACCTGTAATCCCAGCACTTTGGGAGGCCAAGGTGGGTGGATCACTTGAGGTCAGGAGTTCGAGACCAGCCTGGCCAAAATGGTGAAACCCTGTCTCTACTAAAAAAATACAAACATTAGCCAGGCGTGGTGCCAGGCGCCTGTAATCTCAGCTACTCGGGAGGCTGTGGCAGGAGAATCACTTTAGCCTGGGAGGCGGAGATTGCAGTGAGCCGTGACTGAGCCACTGCACTCCAGCCTGGCAACAGAGTGAGACTGTGTCTCAAAAAAAAAAAAAAAGCCTGCCTGCCTGCCTGCCTGCCTGCCTGCCTTCCTTCCTTCCTTCCTTCCTTCCTTCCTTCCTTCCTTCCTTCCTCTCTCTCTCTCTTTCTTTCTTTCTTTCTTTCCCTCTCTGGCCCAGGCTACAATCTACTTGGCTTGCTGCTGCCCGCGCCGCGGACTGCCTGGGACTGCCGGCGCGCGCCACCGCTGCCTGCCTTTTCTCCTTCGGATGCAGGCACGCGTTCGCCATCTTGGCCACGCTGCTCGCCAGCTCCTGACGCCGAGTGCTCTGCCCGCCTCAGCCTCCCGAGGTACTGGGACTACAGACGGAGTCTCGCTCACCCAGTGCTCGGTGTTGCCCGGGCTGGAGTGCGGTGGCGTGGTCTGGCCTCGCGGCAGCCTCTACCCCCCGGCCGCCTGCCTTGGCCTACCAGGGTGCTGGGATTGCAGCCCCTGCCTGGCTGCCGCCCCATCTGGAAGGTGGGGAGCGCTTCTGCCCGGCCGCCCCGTCTGGGAGGTGAGGAGCGCCTCTGCCCGGCCACCCACCGTCTGGGAAGTGAGGAGCGCCTCTGCCCGGCCACCCACCGTCTGGGAAGTGAGGAGCGCCTCTGCCCGGCCACCCACCGTCTGGGAAGTGAGGAGCGCCTCTGCCCGGCCACCCACCGTCTGGGAAGTGAGGAGCGCCTCTGCCCGGCCACCCACCGTCTGGGAAGTGAGGAGCGCCTCTGCCCGGCCACCCACCGTCTGGGAAGTGAGGAGCACCTCTGCCCGGACACCCATCGTCTGGGAAGTGAGGAGCGCCTCTGCCCGGACACCCTGTCTGGGAAGTGAGGAGCGCCTCTGCCCGGCCGCCCCGTCTGGGAAGTGAGGAGCGCCTCTGCCCGGCCACCCATCGTCTGGGAAGTGAGGAGCGCCTCTGCCCGGCCTCCCATCGTCTGGGAGGTGAGGAGCGCCTCTGCCCGGCCGCCCCGTCCGGGAGGAAGTGAGGAGCGCCTCTGTCCGGCCGCCCCGTCCGGGAAGAAGTGAGGAGCGCCTCTGCCCGGCCGCCCCGTCTGGGAAGTGAGGAGCGCCTCTGCCCGGCCGCCCCGTCCGGGAAGAAATGAGGAGCGCCTCTGCCCGGGCGCCCCATCCGGGAAGAAGTGAGGAGCGCCTCTGCCCGGCCGCCCCATCCGGGAAGAAGTGAGGAGCGCCTCTGCCCGGCCACCCACCGTCTGGGAAGTGAGGAGTGCCTCTGCCCGGCCGCCCCATCCGGGAAGAAGTGAGGAGCGCCTCTGCCCGGCCGCCCCGTCCGGGAAGAAGTGAGGAGCGCCTCTGCCCGGCCGCCCCGTCCGGGAAGAAGTGAGGAGCGCCTCTGCCCGGCCGCCCCGTCGGGAAGAAGTGAGGAGCGCCTCTGCCCGGCCGCCCCGTCCGGGAAGAAGTGAGGAGCGCCTCTGCCTGGCCGCCCCGTCTGGGAGGTGAGGAGCGCCTCTGCCCGGCCACCCATCGTCTGGGAGGTGAGGAGCGCCTCTGCCCGGCCACCCATCGTCTGGGAGGTGAGGAGCGCCTCTGCCCGGCCACCCATCGTCTGGAAAGTGAGGAGCGCCTCTGCCCGGCTGCCCCATCTGGGAAGTGAGGAGTGCCTCTGCTTGGCCACCCATCGTCTGGGAGGTGAGGAGCACCTCTGCCCGGCCGCCCATCGTCTGGGAAGTGAGGAGCGCCTCTGCCCGGCCACCCATCGTCTGGGAAGTGGGGAGCGCCTCTGCCCGACCACCCATCGTCTGGGAAGTGAGGAGCGCCTCTGCCCGGCCACCTATCGTCTGGGAAGAAGTGAGGAGCGTCTCTGCCTGGCCGCCCCGTCTGGGAAGTGAGGAGCCCCTCTGCCCGGCCGCCCCGTGTCTGGGTAGAAGTGAGGAGCTCCTCTGCCTGGCCGCTCCGTCTGGGAGGTCTACCACAGAGGCCAGAAGCAATGTGGGGGCTGGACGTGGTGGCTCACGCCTGTGGTCCTGGCACTCTGGGGGGCGAGGCGGGTTGATCACTTCGGGCTAGGAGTTCGAGACTAGTCTGGCCAACTTGGCGAAACATGAAGAATACAACAGACAAACCAACCAACCAACTCAATGACAACAAAACAGGTCTACCCTGGAGTCATACTCTAATTTTTTCTATTTTCCTCCCTTTCTGATCCTTTATCCCACTTTCTTTTTCTTCCTCTTCCTTCTCCCTCTTCTTTGTCAAATAGAGGATTGAGTTATTATCACTGATCCATATAAAGTCCCTCTCTCATTTATTTTAACTCCCACCCTCATTTCTATTCCCCGACTTCCCATGTGCAACCTTCCTAATATGTTTGATACGCATCTTTTTGTTTGTATGTATTTTTAGAAAATGTTTATTGTTTTTGTATGCAAAAAAAAATTAATAAAAAAAAATAAAAAAAAATAAAAAAAAAATTTGCCAATTTACAATTTTAGTATCTAAAATCATTAAAAAAACAAAATTGTACATGAAAAAGACCATTCTGCTGGTTTACTTCATTTTATCATTTATTTACCAAATAGTTTTTCAGTACATTCTATATGGCAGGTACTCAGAATTCTAAGATGCCTCATTTCACTAATAATAGTTATTATTTGTTGGGTATTATTATGTGCCAGGTACTACACTAAGTGCTTTGTTTTTTTAATCCTCATGATCAACCCATGAACGAGATAATATCCTTGTTTCACAGATGGAGAAACTAAAGATGAGATTGGCTAGGTAACTTACCTGAGGAAATAGCCTGTGAGGTTGCAAAGCCCACATGAGATGCCAGGTCTGTCTGACTTCAAAGCCTGTGGCCTAACCACTGTGCTCTATTGCATTTTATGGTCCGTGTTCTCCAGAAGCTTACAGTCCAGTAGAATCATGAAAAAATGACTATTTCAGTATGGTGCTCTTACAGCACCAAAGAGGAGCACCTGAGCTGGATCAGTTGAGTCAGTAGGAGATCCTGAAAGGCTCAGAACCGAGCCAGAAAGACTTGGTCATTTTCAGCTGATTATTTAATTACAGATTAGATTTCCTAGAAAAGGAGCCCTTCCTCCTGTATGGCTCTCCCTGCATGTGCCCTCTTCCCTCAGGCCTATATATTAATACATAAAATAACCCATTATTATAAAATGAAATGAAAGCAAGGATCAGCAGAGGGATGGATTCTGGACTCAACTGATCATATTACAAGGCTAAAATAAATTTACTTTCTTGGCCGGGCGCGGTGGCTCATGCCTGTAATCCTAGCACTTTGGGAGGCCGAGGCGGGAAGATCACCTGAGGTCGGGAGTTTGAGACCAGCCTGGCCAACATAGTGAAACCCTGTCTCTACTAAAAATACAAAAATTAGCTGGTGTGTGGTGGCACACACCTGTAATCCCAGCTATTCGGGAGGCTGAGGTAAGAGAATTGCTTGAACCCAAAAAGTGGAGGTTGCAGTGAGCCAAGATCACGCCATTGCACTCTAGCCTGGGCAATAGAGCGAGACTCCATCTCAAAAAAAAAAATTTCCTCTTTCTTAATAACAGACGAGAAAGACCTGAGGCCAGACTGCTGTTGGTGAGAGAAAGTTTTGGTGTTTTTTTTTTTTTTTTTTAGTTTGGTTCAGGGTGACTGTATTAGTCAGGGTTCTCTACAGGGACAGCACTAATAGGATAGAAGTATATATGAAGAAGTTTGTTAAGGAGTATTGAGTCGGGCCGGGCGCGGTGGCTCAAGCCTGTAATCCCAGCACTTTGGGAGGCCGAGGCGGGTGGATCACGAGGTCAGGAGATCGAGACCATCCTGGCTAACACAGTGAAACTCCGTCTCTACTAAAAAATACAAAAAATTAGCCGGGCGTGTTGGCGGGCGCCTGTGGTCCCAGCTACTCGGGAGGCTGAGGCAGGAGAATGGCGTGAACCCAGGAGGTGGAGGTTGTGGTGAGCCGAGATCGCGCCACTGCACTCCAGCCTGGGGGACAGAGAAAGACTCCGTCTCAAAAAAAAAAAAAAAAAAAAAGGAGTATTGAGTCACACCATCTGGCGAAGTCCCACAGTAGGCCGTGAGCAAGCTGAGGAGCAAGGAAGCCAGTCCAAGTCCCAAAACTTCAAAAGTAGGGAAGCTGACAGTGCAGCCTTCAGTCTGTGGCTAAAGGCCTGAGAGCCCCTGGCAAATCACTGTTGTAAGTCCAAGAGTCCAAAAGCTGAAGAACTTGGAGTCCAGTGTTCGAGGGCGGGAAGCATCTAGCCCAGGAGAAAGATGAAGGCTGGAAGACTCAGCAAGTCGGCTCATCCCACCTTCTGCCTGCTTTATTCTAGCTGCCCTGGCAGGTGATTAGATGGTGAAACATTGAGGGTGGGTCTGCCTCTCCCAGTCCACTGGCTCAAATGTTAATCTCCTTTGGCAACACCCTCATAGACACACCCAGGAACAATACTTTATAGCCTTTAATCCAATCAATTTGACACTTAATTTTTTTTTTTTTTCACTAACAAAACATGCTTTATTTGGTAAAAATGTGAGTGTAAAGGGGGTGAGGCGGGGCAGGCAGGGCAGAAGGGCGCAGTGTTGGAGGTGGGGGCGGGGGTCTACATAGCTGGGACCTGATCCTGCGGGGTGGACATCCAGGATGGAGGAGCCAGAGGTCAGAAGTTCCAGAGGCGGGCAGTCCTTTGTTAACAGATCACTTGCTTTTCCAGGGGTGAAGACAGAAGCTCCAGAGGCCTGAGTACGATGGGGGGCAGCTGTCCAGTGACATCTAGGGAAGCCCAGCCCCCAGCAGAAGCAGGAACTCTTGGGGACAGTCTGTCTTGTTGCAAAGGCCAGCACAGCAAGCAGCCTCCACGTTAGTTCCACAGCTCGACTGGCTTCTAAGACGGGCATGTCAAGATCCAGAATCTCAAAGCATCCCCTCTTTGGCTCCATCATCCAAGGGTGAGAAACAGCAGAGCCTAAGTG
The DNA here is from genome assembly GCF_028878055.3 of Symphalangus syndactylus. Lineage (NCBI taxonomy): Eukaryota > Metazoa > Chordata > Mammalia > Primates > Hylobatidae > Symphalangus > Symphalangus syndactylus. Next base: position 84,000,528 of record NC_072441.2, read on the forward strand.
GGAGTCTGAGTCATCTTCTTGGTTCAGTTTTTAAATGAATTTTAAATACCCTCAGTCAAAAGAAAAATAGCAGGAGGCAGAAACAAAAGATACGAACCCATCCCAAAGCTGTTGGGCACTGCCACTTCTGGATGGCTCTAGTGCCAGCGGAGCCCCCATTCCCCCCCATGTCAGACGTAATTCTTGGTGGGGTACTCAGAGGGCCCCCGAGAGATGGCAGGGGCAGATGTTGAGTAGCGGGCCATGTAATGGCTGGGGCCCTGGGACCCCCCCCGAGGGGCAAGTGCAGCACAGCAGCCCACCACCCAGCAACAAAAGGCCTGAGGCCGCCCAGCCCAAGTAGAGGGAGGCCCCCAGCTCCCGCTTTTGGGCCTCAGCCACCAGGGGGTTATAGAAGTCCTGGATGATGGCATGCACCGTCCAGCACACTGGGATTAGCGTCCGGACCCCTGAGATGACAAAGACAATCCCAGAGGTGAGCATCAGGCGGGCCTTGGAATCCTTCTCCTCCACACAGGTGGTACACTTGGCCCCAGCAAGGTAGACCAGGAAGCCGAACAGGGCCACGAGGAGGACAATGACACAGAGAGCACATGGAGCCTGCGGGTCCTGCAGCAGCGCCAGCAGTGAGTTGTACACCTTGCACTGCATCTGGCCAGTGCTCTGCACCACGCAGGACATCCACAGGCCCTCCCACACCACGTGGGCCACCACGATGCTGTTGCCGATGAAAGTGGTCACTTTCCACATGGGCAGGGCGCAGGAGACCAGGCCATTCACCCAGCCCAGCAGTGTCAGGACGACTCCCAGGATCTGCATTCTGCCAGAGGCCATGGTGAGATTGAAGGAGCTACACTGTGAAGGAGATAAGGGAAATTCCTAGGCAGAGTCGACACTTAATATTAACCATCACAGTGATCTTCTAGATTGGCCCACAAATGTTCTTTCAGAAACTGCAGGATGTTCATTCTGGAACTGTACAGAGGCAATTGTACAGACTGTTTTCTCTGGAAACAACAGTCTACTTGAGTGATATCATATATAAAACTTTAAGAACTAAAGATTCCCTTTTGCTGTAGGCCAGGTGTGGTGGCTCACACCTGTAATCCCAGCACTTTGGGAGGCCGAGGCAGGCGATCACCTGAGGTCGGGAGTTCGAGACCAGCCTGACCAACATGGAGAAACCCCGTCACTACTAAAAATACAAAATTGGCCAGGCGTGGTGGCGCATGCCTGTAATCCCAGCTACTCAGGAGGCTGAGGCAGGAGAATCGCTTGAACCCAGGAGGCAGAGGTTGCAGTGAGCCAAGATGACACCATTGCACTCCAGCCTGGGCAACAAGAGCAAAACTCTGTCTCAAAAAAAAAAAAAAAAAAGATTCCATTTTGCTAGCTTTTAATTTGCTTCAAAAAGTACCTGTAGTTTCAGCTACTTGGGAGGCTGAGGCAGGAGGATCATGTGGGTCCAGGAATTTGAGACTGTCCTGGGCAATATAGCAAGACCCCACCCTATGTAAAAAAAAAAAAGTATAATAAAAATGTCATCACATTACTGTAGAAATAGCACCACCTTGTGGCCTTTGAATAGTTTGTTTTCCACTCTGCTTTGTAAAGAGGCATGGTGCTTTCTCTCCAGTAGATAAAATTGAGTAGCGTTTAAGTAGTACTAGGGTGTATTATCCAGATTGCTATGCTGAAGTAACAAGGCTTGTATTCTCAGTGGCCTAACACAAAGGATATCGTTTGTGTTGTGTGCATGTGTTTTGCTTTGTTTTTGCTGTTCCTATCTTTCAAAAAGGCTTTACAAGCAAGATTGAAGTCTGGATGAAGGGACAAAAGTTTACCTTCTTGGGATACATCGCAACATGTAGCTTTTAAGGTGGGGAGGGAGAGATAATTTATACCTCATATTTAATTGGCTCTGACTAGAGAGGACACAATGACGCAAGTTATTTCCATTCATAGGTCTTTTTTTTTTTTTTTTTTTTTTTAATTTATATTTTTTTGAGACGGAGTCTCGCTCTGTCGCCCAGGCTGGAGTGCAGTGGCGCAATCTCGGCTCACTGCAAGCTCCGCCTCCCGGGTTCACGCCATTCTCCTGCTTCAGCCTCTCCGAGTAGCTGGGACTACAGGCGCCCGCCACCACGCCCGGCTAATTTTTTTTGTATTTTTTAGTAGAGACGGGGTTTCACCGTGGTCTCGATCTCCTGACCTCGTGATCCGCCCGCCTCGGCCTCCCAAAGTGCTGGGATTACAAGCGTGAGCCACCGCGCCCGGCCATTCATAGGTCTTTAGCCAAAGGAATCACATGATCCCTCCCGTTTCTGCAAGGGAGGCTGAGAAGTGTAGAGAATGATTTGGATATTTGTATATTTCCCAAGCATTGCTGCTTCTGCTGTAATTTACAGTCATACATTCTCAGACAAAGCTGGAGTAACTCTAGTACTTGACAGTTACTTTTTTTTTTTTTGAGACGGGGACTCACTCTGTTGCCCAGGCTGGAGTGCGGTGGCACAATCTTGGCTCACTCCAACCTGTGCCTCCCGGGTTCAAGTGATTCTTGTGTCTCAGACGCCTGAGTAGCTGGGATTACAGGCGCCTGCCACCATGCCCCGGATAATTTTTGTATTTTTAGTAGAGACAGCGTTTCCCCAAGTTGTCCAGGCTGGTCTCGAACTCCTAACCTCAAGTGATCCACCCGCCTTGGGCTCCCAAAGTGCTGGGATTAGAGGCGCGAGCCACTGTGCCCGGCTTACAGTTACTTTATATTAAAATCTACAAATGATGGTTCAGAGGTTTCTGTGTATACCTAAGTTTCCTATAGAGCAGTTTGCTCTGTCTCCCAGGCTGGAGTGCAATGGCACGATCTTGGCTCACTGCAACCTCCACCTCCCAGGTTCAAGCAATTCTCCTGCCTCAGGCTCCCCAGTAGCTGGGATTATAGGCGTGCAACACCACACCTGGCTAATTTTTTTGTATTTTTAGTAGAGACAGAGTTTCACCATTTAGGCCAAGCTGGTCTCAAACTCCTGACCTTAAGTGATCTGCCCGCCTTGGCATCCCAAAGTGCTGGGATTACAGGCGTGAGCCACCGCACCTGGCCTACTGTTCTTAGTGGATGCTTTACATACTCCTTCATTGCATGTCTTCAATGGCAGATTCTTTATTTGAGGGCAAAAGACTAAGTACTTATAGTGTGTTAAGTACTCAGAGAAGGAGATACGAAAATGAATGAAATCTGCTTCCTTCTCTTCCAAGCGTGTAGCCAAGAAGACAAACGTGTATAACATAATATGATACAATTCTAAAAAATAGATATTTTAAAGTGAGACAAACTTGGATGTGAATTCTGGTTCACTATCTACTAACTCTGTGACCTTAATCAAAATTATTCAACTTCCCTGAAACTTGTCTTCCCCATCATAACACGGGGTTGATAATATTCTGCCTATCTTCTAGGATTTCTAGGTTTAAAACTCGTACATGTACAATACTGTATTGCCTAACATCTAATAGATACTCAGTTAACAGTAGGCATGAGTACAACTCAAGGCAGTGTAATAAAACTGCCATGCGGGCCAGGCACGGTGGCTCACGCCTATAATCCCAGCACTTTAGGAGGCCAAGGTGGTCAGATCACGAGATCAGGAGATCGAGACCATCCTGGCTAACACGGTGAAACCCTGTTTCTACCAAAAAAAACAAAAAAAACTAGCCGGGTGTGGTGGCAGGCCCCTGTAGTCCCAGCTACTCACTCGGGAGGCTGAGGCAGGAGAATGGCGTGAACCTGGAGGCGGAGCTTGCAGTGAGCCGAGATCACGCCACTGCACTCCAGCCTGGGCAACAGAGCGAGACTCCGTCTAAAAAAAAAAAAAAAATTGCCGTGCAATGTAAAGAGTGCTATTAGCAGTAAAGAAAGAGAATTACTTTTGACTGGAGGTGTCTGGCAAATTTTCACTGAGGATGTGACATTTGAGTTGAGACTTGATGAATGCGTAAGATTTAAATGGGGACAGAGGGCCAGGTGCGGTGGCTCACACCTGTAATCTCAGTACTTTGGGAGACCGAGGCGGGTGGATCACATGAAGCTAAGAGTTCGAGACCAGCCTGGCCAACATGATGAAACCCCGTCTCTACTAAAAATACAAAAATTAGCCAGGCGTGGTGGCAGGCGCCTGTAATCCCAGCTGCATGGAGGTTGAGGCACGAAAATCACTAGAACCTGGGAGGGGGAGGTTGCAGTGAGCAGAGGTCATGCCACTGTACTCCAGCCTGGGTGACAGAGTGAGACTCTCAAAAAGAAAATTAAATAAATAAATAAGTAAATAAATGGGGAGAGAGGGAAGTTGAAGTAGAATGAGCAGAAGAATCGAAGCAGTAAAATGACATGTTTTAGCACGGTCCTATGGCTATAAATGAAACTAGAAACTAGGATTGAAGTCATCACAGTGGCCTTGTCATGCTAAGGAATTTGAGACTTATTTTGACATCATTCTGGAACCACCTAAGCCTTGTTTCTCTCTCTCTCTTTTTTTTTTTTAATGGGGTCTCACTGCATTGCCCATCCTGATCTCAAACTCCTGGCCTCAAGCACTCCTTCCACTTTTGCTCTCAAGTAGCTGGGACTACAGGAGTGGACCACCACACCTGGCTCCCAAGTTTTTTGATTAGCTGAATGTTAAACCTATTATTTGGTAAGCTGAAAGACTATGAAAGATGAAACATCAAAGGTTTAGCGATAAAGATGCCAGTTAAAGGCTAGGCGTGGGTGGCTCATGCCTGTAATCCAAGCACTTTGGGAGGTCAGGGTGGGCAGATGACTTGACATCAGGAGTTCGTGACCAGCCTGGCCAACATGGCGAAACCCCATCCCTACTAAAAATATAAAAAAATTAGCCAGGTGTGGTAGGGCATGCCTGTAATACCAGCTACTTGGGAGGCTGAGGCATGAGAATTGCTTGAACCCAGGAGGCGGAGGTTGCAGTGAGCCAAGATCATGCCACTGCACTCCAGCCTGGGCGACAGAGCGAGATTCTGTCTAAAAAAAAAAAAAAAAACGCTTTCCTGCTTCAGGTTTGTTGTTGTTGTTGTTGTTGTTGTTTTGAGACAGAGTCTCACTCTGTCGCCCAGGCTGGAGTGCAGTGGCGCAATCTCGGCTTACTGCAAACTCCGCCTCCCAGGTTCACGCCATTCTCCCACCTCAGCCTCCCGAGCAGCTGGGGCTACAGGGGCCCACCACCAAGCCTGGTAAATTTTTTTGTATTTTTAGTAGAGACGGAGTTTCACTGCGCTAGCCAGGATTGTCTCGATCTCCTGACCTCGTGATCTGCCTGCCTCGGCCTCCCAGAGTGCTGGGATTATAGGCATGAGCCACTGTGCCTGGCCTCTGCTTCAGGTTTTTTATTGTTTTTTTTTTTTTTTTTTTTTTTTTGAGACGGAGTCTGGCTCTGTCGCCCAGGCTGGAGTGCAGTGGCACGATCTCGGCTCACTGCAAGCTCCACCTCCCGGATTCACGCCATTCTCCTGCCTCAGACTCCCGAGTAGCTGGGACTACAGGCGCCCGCCACCTCGCCCGGCTAATTTGCTTCAGGTTTTTTAATGGCTATGTTATGTATGCTCCTGAACAATCCCCGACAGAATTGTTTGTTTCCATATGGGACAGATCCCTGATAAGACAATACACAGACTGGAACAGATACAGAATATGAATAATGTCATTGGACTTAGTGAATCATAAATAATAACAAGGATCCTTTATACATAGAAGGAAAATGTATGTTAGTGACATCCCTGTTGCAGACATGGCTCACCTTCTGAGTGTTATAGCAAGCATAAAAAGTTTTATAACGCCGGCCAGGCATGGTTGGTCACGCCTGTAATCCTAGCACTTTGGGAGGCAGAGGTGGGCGGATCACCTGAGGTCGGGAGTTCAAGACCAGCCTGGCCAACATAGTGAAACCCTGTCTCTGCCAAAAATACAAAAAATTAGCCAGGTGCAGTGGCATGCACTGTAATCCCAGCTACTCTGGAGTCTGAGGCAGGAGAATAGCTTGAACCTGGGAGGCAGAGGTTGCCGTGAGCCAAGATCACGCCACTACACTGCAGCCTGGGCTACAGAGCGAGAGACTTGGTCTCAAAAAAAAAAAAAAAAAAATTAAGTTGATAACCCCAAAACATTGAAATGGTTTCTCTTGTAGTTGGACCCTGAATGTTTTTCACACGTGGGGACCCAGGCACGCCAAAGCATTTCTGCTCACGTAGATAACCATGTTCCAGTTTAGAGTCCCAGAGCTATTTCCCGCACCAATGATAATAAACTGGTGAGTTACTAATATGTATATGGGGTTTCTCAGGGATTATAATCTGTGTTCTTGTCCTCACTTTGCATAGGAAAACTGAAACTGATACTTAGTAGATTTGCATTTACTCAGATAGTGCACTTGAGATAGCACTCTGGAACCCAGATTCTCCCTGTCTGACACTGTGGTAACATACACTGGCCAGCTCCGTCCATACCTGCTCCCATGTAATCCTGACTAGTGAATTCACCTAGTGCCATGGATTTTGCTGAGCATAGAGTTGTCGAATACTCGATACTTATTAAGTTCAATTTATTTTTCTTTTTCTTTTTTTTTTTTTTGAGATGGAATCTCACTCTGTTGTTAGGCTGGAGTGCAGTGCTGTGATCTCTGCTCACTGCAACCTCCACCTCCTGGGTTCAAGCAATTCTTGTGCTTCAGCCTCCCAAGTAGCTGGGATTACAGGCAAACACCACCACACCCAGCTAATTTTTATATTTTATATTTTTAGTAGAGACACAGTTTCACCATGTTGGCCAGGACAGTCTCGATCTCCTGATCTTGGCCTCCCAAAGTGCTGGGATTACAGGCATGAGCCACCACACACCTGGCCCAGAACCCAATTTTCTAATAACCAATCTGGTGCTATTTTGCAGTTTTGTAAGTGGATTTCCTAGGGTCTGGAGAGGGAAATAACTTGATTTGTTATAAGAAGAGCAGCATTTAAAGTGAATTTTGTCTGCAGAAGCCAGGATTCTAGCAGTATCTAGTGTTGCATTTTCTAGTCCAGTTCCCCATTAGACTGGATATTGATTTCTTTTTGTTGCTGTCTCTCATAAATGAAATTAATTTGTGGTGTGTGCTGTAATGTGAGGAACCAATAGCTTTCTTTCCCTGCCCCTACCCTCTGAGTCTTCCCATCTTAATATAGTCTGTGTGGAAAGAAAAAAATAATCACCCATTACCCAAAACATGATCTCAGCAGGGTGTGTTTTAAATATATCTCTAGCTTTCACCTATTTTCACAAACACAAAATGAAGTAGAATAAATGAATCAAGCCACTGAAGTGTCTTTCAGCTTTCTCTGTAATTGCAGTCCTTTTATCTGCCAATTCCTCTGTGGTTTCTATGGAAACAGCAGCATGCAGATGATCTTGTCACATGACTGGAGCATCTCTATACACAGCACAGAAGAATCCAGATGGCAAGAATTGTCTCTGCTACCCCTACATCTACGGTTTACTTTGACGAGCAATTGGCATCATCATTTAGGCCACCTTTATATACATACTGGCTTTGGGGACAGCAACCAGCATTCTTGGCTAAGACAAAAAATGAGGCTGGGCACAGTAGCTCACGCCTGTAATCCCAGCACTTTGGGAGGCCGAGGTGGGAGGATCACTTGAGCCCAAGAGTTCAAGACTAGCCTGGGCAACATAGAGAGTCCCCAACTCCACAAAAAAAAAATTTTAATTAGCGGTGCACAGTAGTATGTGCTTGTAGTCCAAGCTCCTCAAGAGGTTTAGGTACAAGGATCACTTGAGCCCGGAGGTCAAGGCTACAGTCAGCTGAGATCGGGCCACTGCACTCCAGCTTGGGCAGCAGGCTGTCTCAAAACAATGGGAGATATCTTTTCCAGCTTTAAGAGATGAATGGTCCAGGCGTGGTGGCTCGCGCCTGTAATCCCAACACTTCGAGAGGCCAAAGTGGGAGGATCCCTTGAGCTCAGGAGTTCAAGACCAACCTGGGCAACATAGCAAAACCTCATCTCTATCAAAAAAAAAGTCAAAAAATTAGCCAGGGGTGGTGGTGCACAGCTGTGGTCCCAGCTACTTGTGAGGCTGAGGCAGGAGGATCTTATGAGCCTGGGAAGCCGAGGCCTCAGTGAGCAGTGATTGCACTACCGCACTCCAGCCTGGGCAACTGAGCAAGATCCTGCCTCAAAAATACAAAAGACAAAGACATGAGTGAATACCAGACCTTATCCACTTTTCAAAGTCTTGGTCACAGATGAGAAGACAAGGCTGGGCTTGGTGGCTGATGCCTGTAATTGCAGCATTTTGGGAGGCCAACGCAGGCGGATAGCCTGAGGTCAGGAGTTGGAGACCAGCCTGGTCAACATGGTAAAACCCTGTCTTTATTAAAAACACAAAAAATTAGCAGAGCATAGTGGCAGGCGCCTGTAGTCCCAGCTTCTCGGGAGGCTGAGGCAGGAGAATCACTTGAACCTGGGAGGCAGAGTTGCAGTGAGCTGAGATAGCGCCATTACACTCCAGCCTGGGCAACAAGAGGGAAACTAAATCCTAACAAAACAATTGGATTGATGTAGGATTTGACAGGTAATTCCAAACTTTTTTTTTTTTTTTTAGAAGTAGTCTCGCTCTGTTGCCCAGGCTGGAGTGCAGTGGCGTGATTTCGGCTCACTGCATCCTTCGCCTCCTGGGTTCAAGCGATTCTCCTGCCTCAGCCTCCTAAGTAGCTGGGATTACGGGCATGCGCCACCACGCCTGGCTATTTTTTTGTATTTTTAGTAGGGAGGGGGTTTCACCATGTTGGTCAGGCTGGTCTCGAACTCCTGACCCCAGGTGATCCACCTGCCTTGGTCTCCCAAAGTGCTGGGATTACAGGTGTGAGCCACAGCACCCAGCCACTCCTTTTTTTTTTTTTTTGAGACGGAGTTTCAGTCTGCTGCCCAGGCTGGAGTGCAGTGGCATGATCTCGGCTCACTGCAGCCTTCGCCTTCTGGGTTCAAGCAATTTTCCTGCCTCAGCCTCCCCAGTATCTGGGATTACAGACACGCGCCACCATGCCCAGCTAATTTTTTGTATTTTTAGTAGAAACAGGGTTTCACCATGTTGCCCAGGCTGGTCTCAAACTCCTGACCTTAGATGATCCACCCATCTCGGCCTCCCAAAGCACTGGGATTACAGGCGCGTGCCACCACGCCCGGGCAGAATTTCTTTTTTTTTTTTAGATGGAATTTCACTCTAGCCGGGCGCGGTGGCTCACGCCTGTAATCCCAGCACTTTGGGAGGCCGAGGCGGGCGGATCACAAGGTCAGGAGATCGAGACCATCCTGGCTAACACGGTGAAACCCCGTCTCTACTAAAAATACAAAAAATTAGCCGGGCGAGGTGGCAGGCGCCTGTAGTCCCAGCTACAAGGGAGGCTGAGGCAGGAGAATGGCGTGAACCCCGGGGGGCGGAGCCTGCAGTGAGCCGAGATCGCGCCACTGCACTCCAGCCTGGGTGAAAGAGCGAGACTCCGTCTCAAAAAAAAAAAAAAAAAAAAAAAAAAAAAGATGGAATTTCACTCTTGTTGCACAGGCTGGAGTGCAATGATGCATCTCAGCTCACCACAACCTCTGCCTCCCTGATTCAAGCAATTCTCCCGCCTCGGCCTCCAAAGTAGTGGGATTACAGGCATGTGCCACCACAGCCAACTAATTTGTATTTTTAGTAGAGACAGGGTTTCTCCACGTTGGTCAGGCTGTTCTCGAACTTCTGACTTCAGGTGATCCACCTGCCTCGGCCTCACAAAGTGCTAGAATTACAGGTGTGAGCCACCGCACCCGGCCGGGATTTCTTTAAAAAATATCAACACTGGCCAGGTGCAGTAGCTCACACTTGTAATCCCAGCACTTTGGGAGGCCAAGGCAGGCAAACCACTTTTGGCCAAGAGTTCAAGATGAGCCTGGTCAACATAGTGAAACTCTGTCTCTACTAAAAATACAAAAATTAGCCAGGTAGCCGGGCGCGGTGGCTCAGCCGGGCGCGGTGGCTCACGCTTGTAATCCTAGCACTTTGGGAGGCCGAGGCGGGCGGATCACGAGGTCAGGAGATCGAGACCACAGTGAAACCCCGTCTCTACTAAAAATACAAAAAATTAGCCGGGCGCGGTGGCGGGCGCCTGTAGTCCCAGCTACTTGGAGAGGCTGAGGCAGGAGAATGGCGTGAACCCGGGAGGCGGAGCTTGCAGTGAGCCGAGATCGAGCCACTGCACTCCAGCCTGGGTGACAGAGCGAGACTCCGTCTCAAAAAAAAAAAAAAAAAAATTAGCCAGGCATGGTGGTACACACCTGTAATCACAGCTACTTGGGAGGCTGAGGCAGGAGCATCCCTTGAACCCGGAAGGCAGAGGTTGCAGTGAGCCAAGATCACATCACTGCTTTCCAGCCCAGAGAACAGAGCGAGACTCCGTCTCAAACAACAACAACAACAAAAAAACCCATAAGTACTGTTGACAGTACAAGTGACCTTTCTAGTCACCTTGTAGTCATGTTTTCTTTAACAACATGTACTTTAGATGGTGAGAAGGGAACCGGAAAAACACTCAGTCTTTGCCACGTTACTCATTTCTGTGCAAAACAGGACTGGCTGATACTATGTATTCCAGATGGTAAGAACTTCCTGTCTTGTCTTCTCTCTGTTAGGTTCAGTTATCTTGTTACCATGGTAGTCTTGTAGCTTTAATTTTCTAACAGGGATCTGATAGCTAAAGAAAAAACCTTTGCCAGTCACGATGGCTCATGCCTATAATCCCAGCACTTTGGGAAGCTGAGGCAGGCGGATTGCCTGAGCTTAAGCCCAGGAGGAGGCTGCAGTGAGCTGAGATCCCACCACTGCACTCTAGGCTGGGCGACAAAACAAGACGCTGTCTCAGAAAAGAAAAAAAAAAAGAAAAGCCTTTGCTCCAGATGTAGAGCAGTCTGAGCTCATCCATCATGATTTCTTCGTGGTATTACTGCCAAGCAGGTTACAAGGTGAAGTCAATGTGACAAAAGGAAATTGGGCTAAAAGCTTCCTGAAGCATTTTGATGCTAAACAGTCTTTCTTTTGATATTTAATACCTATGAGCATAAACTCCTACCTTAGAGGTCACCACGGGGTTTTTTTTGTTTTTTATTTTTTTGCCATCGGTTAACAATTCTGAGTACCCACAGAGCCTTTTACTATTTGTCAGCATTCTAGAGTTGTCAGTATAAGTTGTCAAAACTTAAGGGATATTACATTTTGCATATATTGCTTTTTTGTTAAATATTGTGTGCATCCACATTTTCTTTCTTTCTTTTTTTTTTTTTTTTTTTTTTGAGATGGAGTCTCGCTCTGTCGCCCAAACTGGAGTGCAGTGGCATGATCTCGGCTCACTGCAACCTGCATCCCCCGGGTTCAAGCGATTCTCCTGCCTTAGCCTCCCCAGTAGCTGGGATTACAGGCATGCATCACCACATCTGGCTAATTTCTGTATTTTTAGTATAGACAGGGTTTTGCCATGTTGGCCAGGCTGGTCTCGAACTCCTGACCTCATGTGATCCTCCTGCCTTGGACTCCCAAAGTGCTGGGATTACAGGCATAAGCCATGGCGCCTGGCCTACATTTTCTTTTTTTAAACAAGGCTACTCACATAACATCCACATTCTCTGACTTACCTTTCAAACCTGCTAGTACGCAGAAGTGATTTTTAATCCACTTGGTATGCTTTATATATTGATTCTTTATTCTTTCTTTTTTTTTGTTTTTGAGACAGAGTCTCGCTCTGTCACCCAGGCTAGAGTGCCGTGGCACGATCTCGGATCACTGTAAGCTCCGCCTCCCGGGTTCACGCCATTCTCCTGCCTCAGCCTCCCAAGTAGCTGGGACTACAGGCGCCCACCACAACGCCCGGCTAATTTTTTGTATTTTTAGTAGAGACGGGGTTTCACTGTGTTAGCCAGTATGGTCTCGATCTCCTGACCTCGTGATCCAACCGCCTTGGCCTCCCAAAGTGCTGGGATTACAGGCATGAGCCACTGCGCTGGGGCTTTTTTTTTTTTTTTTAAATAGAGTTGGAGTTTCACCATGTTGGTCTGGCTGGTCTCAAACTCCTGACCTCAGGTGATCGCCCACCTCGGCCTCCCAAAGTGCTGGGATTATAGGCTTGAGCCACTGCACTCAGCCTGGCTTGTATATTTATTCCTTTTTTTTTTTTTCTTTTGAAATGGAGTCTCACTCTGTTGCCCAGGCTGCAGTGCAGTGGTGTAATCTCGGCTTATTGCAACCTCCACCTCCCAGGTTCAAGTGATTCTCCTGCGTTAGCCTCCTGAGTAGCTGGGATTACAGGCACCTGCCACCATGCCCAGCTAAATTTTTTTGTATTTTTAGTAGAGACGGGGTTTCACCATGTTGGCCAGGCTGATTTTGAACTCCTGACCTCAAGTGATCCGCCCGACTTGAGCTCCCAAAGTGCTAGGATTACAGGTGTAAGCCACTGCACCTGGCCTGATTTATATATTGATTCCAATGATAATGTTTAGTCTAAGATGGACCTGACAAGGCCAGGCACAGTGGTTCACCAGCACTTTGAGAGGCTGAGGCAGGAGGATCGCCTGAGGCAGGAGGATCGCCTGAGCCTAGGAGTTCAAGGTTACATTTAGCTGTGATCTCACTACTGCCTTCTAGCCTGGGCAACAGAGCAAGACACTATCTCAAAAAATAAAAAAGAGAAAAGAAATATATATTGGAAACTAAAGTCATTTCCCATAACTTAGACTGGAATATTTCCAGTTCAGTACAGTTTCTGCCTGGTTTGTTTTCTTCTGCCTCTTACTTATTTTATTATTATTATTTTTTGAGACGGAGTCTCACTCTGTCGCCCAGGCTGGAGTGCAGTGGCGCAATCTCCGTTCACTGCAAGCTCCGCCTCCCGGGTTCACGCCATTCTCCAGCCTCAGCCTCCCAAGTAGCTGGGACTACAGGCGCCTGCCACTGTCCCCAGCTAATTTTTTGTATATTTAGTAAAGACAGGGTTTCACCGTGTTAGCCAGGATGGTCTCGATCTCCTGACCTCGTGATCCGCCCACCTCAGCCTCCCAAAGTGCTGGGATTACAGGTTCGAGCCACTGCGCCCGGCCTCTTCTGCCTTTTTTTAAGCTCATCTTTGGGTGAAAAATTGCCGGGATCTTCTGCAGTCCAACTACAACAAACAGCACTTTGATCAAGCTTTAGAGGCTTCATCCTAGCTGAAGAATTTCAAAACTACAAATGAGCGCTTCCTGGCCGAGCTCAGTGGCTCACGCCTGTAATCACAGCACTTTGGGAGACCGAGGTGGATGAATCACTTGAGGTTGCAAGTTCGAAACCAGCCTGACCAACATGGAGAAACCCCGTCTCTACTAAAAATACAAAATTAGCCAAGTGTGGTGGCACATGCCTGTAATCCCAGCTACTCGGGAGGCTGAGGCAGGAGCATCGCTTGAACCCAGGAGGCAGAGGTTACGGTGAGCAGAGATCTTGCCATTGTACTCCAGCCTGGGCAACAAGAGCGAAACTCCATCTCAACAACAACAACAACAACAAACAACAAATGAGTGCTTCCTGAGCCAGGTGACAAGACTCCCAGAATTTGAGTGCTAGGTAGTCTTTATATGGATTCTGTCCTCCTTGTGCCCTGGGTACCAACAGGCCATGGAGAACTGATACTGGAGTTGGAATAACTGTATCATTTTTAATTTCTTTCATACATTTTGCCCACAGTGGACTCATAACTTGAAACTCATTCATCCATGTGAAATAAATAGGCAACAGTAAGTTGTTCCCATTTTGTGGGTAGCAAAGTGAAATCCAGTTGATTCATTGACTTTTCAAGGTGCAGCCTCCAGTCCCTCGCAAGCACATTTCCAACTACATGATTTTCTCCAGACAAGATCTTTTTAGGGAACCAGAAATGTATTGGAAAAATTCTTCTTTACACTGGTGATTCTTGGATACCCTGTCTAGACCAGGGGCCTTCAACTCTGGATATAAAGCAGAGTCACCTAAGAGCTAGTTAAAAATGCAGATGCCAGAGTCTCATTCTGGACATTTTCCTCAGAATCCCTTATGTATGTTTCTTCAAGGCTCCAAGCAGAAATGGATTAGAAAACATTCGCTTTGGTTGGGCACAGGGGCTCACGCCTGTAATTCCAGCACTTTGGGAGGCCGAGGCAGGCGGATCACCTGAGGTCAGGAGTTCAAGTTGAGCCTGGCCAACGTGCTGAAATCCCGTCTCTACTAAAAATACAAAAATCAGCTGGATGTGGCAGTGGCTGCCTGTAATCCCAGCCACTTGGGAGGCTGAGGCAGGAGAATTGATTGAGCCCAGGAGGCCAAGGCAGTGAGCCGAGGTTGCAACTCCACCCTGGGCAACAGAGGGAGACTGTCTCAAACAAACAAAAAAATGCAGATGCCAGAGTCTCATTCTTGACATTTTCACCAGAATCCCTTATGTTTTTTCCTTCTTTCTTTCTTTCTTTTTTTTTTTTTTTTGAGGCACAGTCTCACTCTGGGTGAAGTCCAGAAGACACTCTTGGAGTGGAGGGACAGCTCCATGCTGGATTGGAGGAGTAGACACAGAAAAGGAAATAATGCATACAAAAGAAGAGTAGCTTGTTGGGGTGAGGGTCTAGAAGTAAGATCTCTTGGGAGATGATAATTACCTCAGAACGTAATTTGGATATAGTAGCCTCTGACTACACGATTTTCTGGGGAACACAGTGCAGCAGGAGGAAACTGCCACTTACCTGTGTTTGTCTCCATTTTAGCTCCTACAGAAGAAGGGAAAAAAGAGCTGCTGATCCTAAGTAACGCAAACCCCTCGCTGCTGGAGTGGCACTGTGCTTTCCTCTAAGCCACGATCACAGCATGTGAGGAAGACAGTGGACATCTGCTTTCAGTCAAAAAAAAATTCCATAATGTTCCAAAAAGCAAAACTTGTATTTTCATGTGCCAAGTACTACCCTGAATCCACAAGATGGAAGTTATGTGTAGGCATTTTATTAGGTATTAGAAGTAATCTAGAGCTGACTTAAAGTGTACTACAGGCCAGGCGCGGTGGCTCATGCCTGTAATCCCAGCACTTTGGGAGGCCGAGTCGGGCAGATCACTTGAGGTCAGGACTTTGAGACCAGCCTGGCCAACATGGTGAAACCCCATCTCTACTAAAAATACAAAAATTAGCTGGGCATGGTGGCATGCACCTGTAATCCCAGCTACTTGAGTGGCCCCATGCATGTAATCCCAGCTACTCAGGAGGCTGAGGCAGGAGAATCACTTGAACCTGAGAGGCGGAGGTTGCAGTGAGCTGAGATCACACCACTTCACTCCATCCTGGGCATTAATGAGACTCTGTCTCAAAAAACAAAATAAAATAAAATAAAATAAAATAAAATAAAATAAACCAAAAATTACAAAAAGAAATAGAATATCATGGTTACAGAATTAATATACTTCAGTAACTGGTAAAAGAGACAAAAGAATTGGTAAGAACATAAAGATTGAATAGCACGATTAACACACTTGTCCTAATGGAATTATTTTTAAAGATGAAATCCCAGACTGGGCACAGTGGCTCACGTCTGTAATCCCAGCACTTTGGGAGGCCGAGGCAGGTGGATCACCAGAGGTCAGGAGTTCGAGACCAGCCTGGACAACATGGTGAAACTACTTCTCTACTAAAAATACAAAAACTAGCTGGGCATGGTGGCAGGCACCTGTAATCCCAGCTACTTGGGAGGCTGAGGCAGGAGAATCGCTTGAACCTGGGAGGCAGAGGTTGCAGTGAGCTGAGATCACGCCACTGTACTGCAGCCTGGGTGACAGAGCGAGACTCTGTCTCCAAGAGAAAAAAAAAATTAAATCTCAAAACAACTTCTTTTCTTTTGGTAGAAGTTCTTTTACATTCACATAATATATTTTTGACAGTCTAAATACAGTCATCCTTTTTAACCCAGGAAGACAGAGAGAAAAGAGAGCAACTTCAGTTGCCTAAAGCTGAACTTGGACATCACCAAGCCTCTAGAAAGATGGAAGATTATGAAATAATGCTTTAATAAACATATTATTAATTTAATAAGCACTTGTTGTTCTACAAAGTAGAAAATACATCAGGTCATTATATTTGACCCCTGAGCAACAACGTTTTTGGACTGCATGGGTCCACTTATTCGCAGATCTTTTTCAATAGAAGTTATACAGAGTGGGCCTGCCTTTCTGGCCTCACCTTCCACCTATCAAATCCCAAAACTTCTGAATATACTTTCTTTTGAAGCACATAAAGAACCTGTTCAAAACTGACTGACAATGGACCATAAACCAACTCAATATATTTCAAAGAATTTAAATCATACAGCCGTGTAGTCTGATTCTAACGCAATTTAAACTAGAAAACAGTAACAAAAAGAGAAGTAGAAACTCCTCACATGTCTGGAAATTAAAACGTATTTTTCTGATGTGCCCATTGGTCAGGAAAAAAGATCAGAATGGAAATGAGAAATTAATTCAAATTAAATGATTGTGTAATTACTAAACACAAAACTTAAACAAAAATTTTGTATGTTGAAAATACTGGCTGGCAGGGCACGGTGGCTCAGGCCTGTAATCCCAGCACTTTGGGAGGCCAAGGCAGGAGGATTGCTTGAGCCCAGGACTTCAAGGCCAGCCTGGGCAACATGGCGAAACCTCACCTCTACAAAAAATGCAAAATTAGCTGGGTGTGATGGTGCACGCCTGTAGTCCCAGCTACTTTGGGGGCTGAGGTGGGAGGATGGCTTGAGCCCAAGAGGTTGAAGTTGCAATGAGCCATGTTTGTGCCACTGCACTCCAGCTTGAGTGACAAAGCGAGATCCTATCTCAAAAAATGATAAAATTAAATATTTAAAAATATTAAAATTGATAAAAACTGATTTACTATTGACACAAAACAGATAATTTTTTGCCTTTAAAACAGACAATATTGGGCTGGGTGCAGTGGCTCACGCCTGTAATCCCAGCACTTTGGGAGGCTGAGGTGGGCGGATCACCTGAGGTCAGGAGTTCAAAACCAGTAGGGCCAACATGGCGAAACCCCATCTCCACTAAATATACAAAAATTAGCCAGGCATGGTGGCGGGCACCTGTAATCCCAGCTACTCGGGAGGCTGAGGCAGGAGAGTCACTTGAACCTGGGATGTGAAGGTTGCAGTGAGCTGAGATTGTGCCACTGCACTCGAGTCTGGGCAATAGAGCAAGACTCCATCTCAAAACAAAACAAAGCAGGCCGGGCGCGGTGGCTCACGCTTGTAATCCCAGCACTTTGGGAGGCCGAGGCGGGCGGATCACAAGGTCAGGAGATCGAGACCACGGTGAAACCCCGTCTCTACTAAAAATACAAAAAATTAGCCGGGCATGGTGGCGGGCGCCTGTAGTCCCAGCTACTCGGAGAGGCTGGGGCAGGAGAATGGCGTGAACCCGGGAGGCGGAGCTTGCAGTGAGCAGAGATTGCGCCACTGCACTCCAGCCTGGGCAACAGAGCGAGACTCCGTCTCAAAAAAAAAAAAAAAAAAAAAAAAAAAAAAAAAAAAAAAAAAAAAAGCAAAACAAAGACAATATTGAAAATAAAAAACCACATCACCACAGATCCTGCAGATGTGAAACAGGTTAAATGAGTTCACAATAAACAACTTGGTAGTAATAGCTCTGAATTTGTAGATGAAATGGACAAATTTCCAAAAACATATGGCTTACCAATATTGACACACAAAAAAATAAACTTTAAATACTCCTATACTAATACACAACTTGAATAATTCATAGGTGAAAACTTTTCTGCAAACACTGCAGGCAGGGCACGGTTCACTCCTGTCATCCCAGCACTTTCAGAGGCCGATGTGGGAGGATGGCTTGAGTCCTGGAGTTCATGACCAGCCTGAGCAACATAGAGAGACCTCCTCTCTACAAAAAAGTTTAAAATCATGTAGTCACAGCTACTCCGGAGGCTGAAGTGTGAGGATCACTTGAGTTCAGGGGTTCAAGCTGCAGTGAGCTCTGATCCAGCCATTGCACTCCCTCCAGCCTGGCTGACAATGATGAGATAATGTCTTAAAAACAAAAACAAAGAAAAACCCACTCTAGGTCTATATTAACTTGGCCTGTAAACTCCAGCAAACATTTAAAGAAATGATGCCAATCTCATATAACTTCTTGTGGAAAATAGAAAAAGGGAAATACTTCCCAACTTGTTTTTGTGGCCACTGTTACTCTAATATCAAATGCTGACAAAAACATTAAAGAAAAGGAAAATTAGCCAATCCCATTCATACATATGAATGCAAAACAAAATATCAGTAAATAGATCCAACTTTTTTTTTCTTTTTTTTGACAGTCTTGCTCTATCACCCAGGCTGCACTGCGGTAGCATAATCTCAGTTCAGTGCAACCTCTGCCTCCTGGGTTTAAGCAATTCTCCTGCCTCAGCCTCCCGAGTAGCTGGGACTACAGGCGCTGGCCACCATGCCCAGCTTTTTTTTTTTTTTTTGTATTTTTAGTAGAGACGGGGTCTCGCCACGTTGGCCAGGCTGGTCTCGAACTCCTGGCCTTAAGTGATCCGCCTGCCTCAGCCTCCCAAAATGCTGGGGATGACAGGTGTGAACCACTGTGCCTGGCCAAGATACAACTTTTTTTTTCTATTTTTTCTTCTTTTTTTTTTTTTTTCAGACGGAGTCTCACTCTGTCTTCCAGGCTGGAGTGCAATGACGTGATCTCGGCTCACTGCAACCTTGGCCTCCCAGGTTCAAGAGATTCTTCTGCCCCAGCCTCCCAAGGAGCTGGGACCACATGCGCGTGCCACCACTGCCAGCTAATTTTTGTATTTTTAGTAGAGACAGGGTTTCACCATGTTGGTCAGGTTGTTCTCAAATTCCTGACCTCAGGTGATCCGCCTGCCTCAGCCTCCCAAAGTGCTGGGATTACAGGCGTGAGCCATCGCACCTGGCCTTTTTTTTTTTTTTTTTTTTGTAGCAACAAGATCTCACTATGTTACCCAGGCTTGTTTTGACCTCCTGGGGTCAAGTGATCCACCTGCCTCAGCCTTCCAAAGTGCTGGGATTACAGGCATGAGCCATTGCAGCCGGCCCAGATCCAATATTTTATATTTATTTATTTTTTGAGACGGAGTCTCCATCTGTCGCACAGGCTGGAGTGCAGTGGCCCTATCTTGGCTCACTGCAACCTTTGCCTCTTGGGTTCAAGCAATTATCCTGCCTCAGACTCCTGAGTAGTTGGGATTACAGGCACGCGCCACCTCATCCTGCTAATTTTGTATTTTTAGTAGAGATGGGGTTTCTCCATGTTTGCCAGGCTGGTCTTGAACTTCTGACCTTGTGATCCGCCCACCTTGGCCTCCCAAAGTCCTGGGATTACAGGTGTGAGCCACCACACCCAGCCAGATCCAATATTTTAAAAGGATAATCAACATAAATGAATTTAGGTTTTTTGTTTGTTTGTTTGTCTGAGACGGAGTCTTGCTCTGTCACCAGGCTGGAGTGCTGTGGTGCAATCTTGGCTCACTGCAACCTCCGACTCCCTGGTTCAAGCGATTCTCCTGCCTCAGCCTCTCAAGTAGCTGGGATTACAGGCACGTGCCACCACGCCCAGATAATTTTTGTATTTTTACTAGAGACAGGGTTTTCACTATGTTGGCCAGGATGGTCTCGAACTCCTGACCTCGTGATCCGCCTGCCTCGGCCTCCCAAAGTGCTAGTATTACAGGAGTAAGCCACCGCACCCGGCCGAGTTTAGGTTTATTTTAGGAATGCAAGATAGTATTACATGAAAATCTAACGATGTAATTTATTCATTAGCACAACAAAGGAAGGATAAAATAATGTAATTATCTTGGTTTGGAGAAAGCTGTAAAAAACATTCAAATCTATTCATGATCAAAACTCTTAGCAAATCAGGACAGAGAACTTCCTTAAACTGTCAGAGTATCTATTAAACCTTTTCAGCCCACATCATACTTAGAAAAGTGAAATAGTAGCCGGGCACATTGGCTCACACCTGTAATCCCAATATTTTGGGAGGCCGAAGTGGGCAGATCGCTTGAGCTCAGGAGACCAGCCTGGGCAAGATGGTGAAACCCCTTCTGTACAAAAAATACAAAAATTAGCCGGGTGCGGTGGCCTATGCCTGTAATTGCATCGCTTCAGCCCAAGAGGTTGAAGCTGCAGTGAGCTAGGAGATTGCACCACTGCACTCCAGCCAGGGCAAAGAGAGTGAGACCTTCTCAAAATAAATAAATAAAACTAAATATAATACATGTGAAAATACAAAGAACTCAGAAGAGATAAGAGCATCTAACTTTTTTTTTTTTTTTTTTATGAGACGGAGTCTCACTCTGTCGCCCAGGCTGGAGTGCAGTGGCGCGATCTCGGCTCACTGCAAGCTCCGCCTCCCGGGTTCACGCCATTCTCCTGCCTCAGCCTCCCGAGTAGCTGGGACTACAGGCGGCCGCCACCACGCCCGGCTAATTTTTTTGTATTTTTTAGTAGAGACGGAGTTTCACCGTGGTCTCGATCTCCTGACCTTGTGATCTGCCCTCCTCGGCCTCCCAAAGTGCTGGGATTACAAGCGTGAGCCACCGCGCCCGGCCTGCTTTTTTTTTTGAAAAAATTTCAAACCTACAGGAATGCTGAGAGAGTACTGCAAAAGAACACCTATAATCTTCACCTAGATTCAATTGACATTTTGTTACTTTTTAAAATTTTGAGACAGGGTCTCCCTCTGTCTCTGGCTGGAGTGCAGTGGTCCAATTATGGTTCACCGCAGCCTCTAATTCCTGGGCTGAAGCGATACTCCCACCCTGGCTTCTGGTTAGGACTACAGATGTGGGCTGCCTAGCTAATTTTTTGAAAAATTCTTTTATAGAGAGGCTGGGGGGGGAGTCTCACTACATTGTCCAGTCTAGCCTCAAATTCTCAAATTTCTGGACTCAAGCGATCCTCCTGCCTCAGCCTCACCAAAACGTGGGAATACAGGCATGAGCCTCGGCGCCCAACCAATATTTGCCTTATCTTTTTTTTTTTTTTTTTTTTTGAGATGGAGTCTGGCCCTGTTGCCCAGGCTGGAGTACAGTGGCGCGATCTCGGCTCACTGCAAGCTCCACTTCCTGGGTTCACGCCATTCTCCTGCCTCAGCTTCCCAAGTAGCTGGGACTACAGACCGCGCCCGTCACCACGCCCGGCTAACTGTTTGTATTTTTAGTAGAGACGGGGTTTCACCTTGTTAGCCAGGATGGTCTTGATCTCCTGACCTCGTGATCCGCCCGCCTCGGCCTCCCAAAGTGCTGGGATTACAGGCGTGAACGACCGCGCCCGGCCTTTTTGTTGTTGTTGTTGTTGAGAGGTGGTTTGCTCTTGTTGCCCAGGCTGGAGTGCAGTGGCGCGATCTCGGCTCACTGCAACGTCTGCCTCCCAGGTTCAAATGATTCCCTGACTCAGCCTCCTGAGTAGTTGGGAGTACAAGCGCCCGCCACCACACCCGGCTACATGTTTTATATTTTTAGTAGAGACCGGGGTTTCATCATGTTGGCCTGGCTGGTCTCAACCTCCTGACCTCAATTGATCCTCCCGCCTCGGCCTCCCAAAGTGCTGGGATTACAAGCGTAAGCCACCGCGCCTGGCCCTTGCCTTCTTTCCAAATACACACAAGAATGTTAATCATAGCACCCAATAGCCCAAAAATTGGAAACAATACCAAAAGCTATTATCAGTAGAATATATTCTTTTTTTTTTTTTTTCTGAGTCAGAGTCTCGCTCTGTCGCCCAGGCAGGAGGGCAGTGGCGTGATCTCCCCGCACTGCAAGCTCCGCCTCCCGGGTTCACGCCATTCTCCTGCCTCAGCCTCCCGATTAGCTGGGAATACAGGCGCCCGCCACCACGCTGGGCTAATTTTTTGTATTTTTAGTAGAGACGGGGTTTCACCGTGTTAGCCAGGATGGTCTCGGTCTCCTGACCTAGTGATCTGCCCGCCTCAGCCTCCCAAAGTGTTGGGATTACAGGCGTGAGCCACCGCGCCCAGCCTATTCTTTCTTTAGAATAGATCAGTGGTGGTGTATTCATACAATGGACTATTCCGCAGCGATGAAAATGAATTATAGATATATGCAAAAATATGAATTACATAAACCATATTGAGCAAAAGACGCCAACAGATATATACTCTATTTACATAAGGTGTTACATACACAGACACAGATAAATATATGTAAACGATAGAGATGATAGCTAGGCCAGTCCACAGGGTATTAGTCGTGGTCCGCGTGACTTCTGAAGAGATGAGGAGGCATGGGAGGCTTTACGGGACCTTCCGCTTTTCTGGCAAGGTTTTATTTTTGCCCGGAGAGCTATCAGCCAGCGGAGAGATCTGTGAGAAGGGATAAGACCTCAAGGAAAGTACGAGGCAGAGCCTTCCGCGGCCCGCGCCCTGACGGCCCCGTCAGCGGCGGAGACGGCGCCCACCCCGCTCCAACGTGGAGCAGGAGCAACGGCGTGGAACGTGGAGCCCCGCCCCTCGCAGGCAACCACAGAGAAACCGGACTGGGCCACGTCTAGGAAGAAGTAGGAACGGATCGGCGCATCGTTTCTCCAATGGGAAAGGATGTGTTTGCGGACCAATAGGTGGCCGAGGATAACACCCGCCCACGCGCCTGCCAAGCCAATCGGCTAGGAGCAGCGAGCGGCGGGGCTGGGGCGCTGCGGCCCCGTGGAGCCGCGCAGTATGGCGGGCGGGGCCCGGGAGGTCCTCACACTGCAGTTGGGACATTTTGCCGGTTTCGTGGGGGCGCACTGGTGGAACCAGCAGGTGAGGTCGGCCGGCAACTGCCCACGAGGAGCCCTTGGGGATCTACAGTCCCGACGTTCAGCCAGCCTGCCTGGTCCTCTCTGCTTCCCCAGGATGCTGCGCTGGGCCGAGCGACCGATGCCAAGGAGCCCCCGGGCGAGCTGTGCCCCGACGTCCTGTATCGTACGGGCCGGACGCTGCACGGCCAGGAGACCTACACGCCGCGACTCATCCTCATGGATCTGAAGGGTGAGGTGGTGGCAGGGTCAGCCGATGCCCCGTGTTTCCCTTCCGCATGCCTAGTTTTTGCGCTGCCGTTATCTTCAAGATCCTCCCACCTTACCGAGCTCCAGGACCAGAGATGAGGAGCTGAGCACAACATGCCAACACTCGAGGGGCCCACGACAGTTGCTCAAGAGCCATCTCGGGAATAGGCTGCTAGGCCCTGGAGACAGTGAGGACTTGAACTACAGCACTCCTGTAGGACCCCTGGATGTGGTTTTTCCCCCCGGTCCCACAGCTAATGACTAAGGGGGGAACGGAAAGATGGAATCTAGATTCTCCTAGGCCAGGGAGAATCCCCCCAACTAGTGTAAATCCCAGAAAGCTTGGAAGAGCCAAGTGCTGGAGAGATGGTGACAGCAGGTTGTCAGGTGATCAGAGGAAGGTTAGCTAGAGGGGGAGCGTGCCCAGGCTTTGACCTAACATTGTCTCTGTTATTTCTGTACAGGTAGTTTGAGCTCCCTACAAGAGGGAGGTGGACTCTACAGGGACAAACAGTTGGATGCTGCAATAGCATGGTGTGTAATTGATGTATGGATAAGGGTGGGGATCGTGTATGTACACAGAACGCTGGATAACTCTGATCAGAGTGCAGTTTCTTTGATCAATCTCCAATCTCTTTCAGGCAGGGGAAGCTCACCACACACAAAGAGGAACTCTATCCCAAGAACCCTTATCTCCAGGACTTTCTGAGTGCAGAGGTGAGGGCCTCTGCCCTGAACTTTTTAACGCAGTGCTACAACCCGAGGGTCTCCATAGGGGCAGGTAAAAGGGGATTTTAATCATTTTAAATGTCTTAGAATGATATTTTGGGAAAAAGCACTCCTTTTCCTAAGGACTGCGACTCGGTGAACAGAAAGGAGGCTATGTGGTGTGGCCAGCCAACTCAAGGAGGATGAAGCAACCTTTGCCTCTAAACTGCCTGGAACTAAATGTAGATTTTTCTCACCCCTCCCAGGGAGTGCTGAGTAGTGATGGTGTTTGGAGGGTCAAATCCATTCCCAATGGCAAAGGTGAGACTTCTCCGGATACTGATGGATGGGGGTTTGGGTAGAGCAGAAACGTGGAGAAAGGTACATTCCCTCTGCTTGTCTTCAGGTTCCCCATCACTCACGACTGCTACAACTCCAAAACCACTTATCCCTACAGAGGGCAGCATCAGGGTCTGGTCAGACTTCCTCAGAGTCCATCTCCATCCCCGGAGCATCTGTATGATTCAGAAGTACAACCATGATGGGTATGGGGACCCCAGAGGCTTTGAGGCAAGAAACCTGGGTCCCCACCAATGCAGGATGAGGCTCTCGAGGCCATCTTCCCTGCCCTTCCCCAGGACAAGAAGTTGAGGGAAGAGATGTAAGTCTTGGATCGTGTTTACTTGTGGCAGGGAAGCAGGTCGGCTGGAGGCTTTTGGACAAGGGGAAAGTGTCCTAAAGGAACCCAAGTACCAGGAAGAGCTGGAGGACAGGCTGCACTTCTACGTGGAGGAATGTGACTACTTGCAGGTAGCGACATGGAAACGTGCACTCCAGGGTGGAAGCTCTTCTCATCTTGCTAACTATCTTTCATCACTCACCTCCGCCCAGGGCTTCCAGATCCTGTGTGACCTGCATGATGGCTTCTCTGGGGTAGGCGCGAAGGCGGCAGAGCTGCTACAAGATGAATATTCAGGGCGGGGAATAATAACCTGGGGCCTGCTACCTGGTCCCTACCATCGTGGGGTGAGTGGAACTTAGAGAAGTAAACAGTCACACGGTGGGGAGGGAGAAATGAGAATCCCAGTGGGAGACTTCCTTAATGCAAACTACTCTTTCTTCACCAGGAGGCCCAGAGAAACATCTATCGTCTATTAAACACAGCTTTTGGTCTCGTGCACCTGACTGCTCACAGCTCTCTCGTCTGCCCCTTGTCCTTGGGTGGGAGCCTGGGCCTGCGACCTGAGCCACCTGTCACCTTCCCTTACCTGCATTATGATGTAAGTCTCGGTGCTCTTGTTCTGACTGCAGCAGGCTACAGGGCCTCCTCATACTCCCAGTCAGCCACTGTCTGTTACTGGCTCTGTTCCTGAGGCCCGAGCTTGAACTCAGCTGTGATGTGGCCTCTCAGATCACACTGTCCTATGCTTGTCCAGCCTGGGGCCAAACATACCCCTGCTTCGTCCCCTGGATCTTTCTGGTGTTAATATTCTGCCTCCACACATTCTTTTCCAGGCCTGAGGCCAAGTGCCCCTCTTGGTGTCTTCTTACAGGCCACTCTGCCCTTCCACTGCAGTGCCATCCTGGCTACAGCCCTGGACACAGTCACTGTTCCTTATCGCCTTTGTTCCTCTCCAGTTTCCATGGTTCATCTGGCTGACATGCTGAGCTTCTGTGGGAAAAAGGTATGAAGCTTTGTGAGGGGTTAGGTCAGTGCTGAGAAAATGTCCTATAACGTGTTCTCTTCCTTCCCTTTAGGTGGTGACAGCAGGAGCAATCATCCCTTTCCCCTTGGCTCCAGGCCAGTCCCTTCCTGATTCCCTGATGCAGTTTGGAGGAGCCACCCCATGGACCCCACTGTCTGCATGTGGGGAGCCTTCTGGAACACGTTGCTTTGCCCAGTCAGTGGTGCTGAGGGGTATAGACAGAGCATGCCACACGAGGTGAGAGCTGTTGGTCCTTAGGAGTCCTTGTCAGATTTTTGTTTCATATCCTTTTCCCCCTAATTTCTCTGGGGCATTCTAATGATGTTGTTCCTTCCCCACCCCTTAAAAAGGAAAAAAAAAAAAAAAAGGGCTCTGAATACCTTGATCCAGCTGATGGCCTGATAACATAAGAATTCTTAGTTTCTTATTCATGCTGCCACAGACTAATAGTGGTTTGGGCTTTGTTCTGGCAGCCAGCTTACCCTGGGGACACCTCCACCCTCCGCCCTTCATGCATGTACCACTGGGGAAGAAGTCTTGGCTCAGTATTTACAACAGCAGCAGCCTGGAGTCATGAGGTCAGTGTAACGGTTGCTCCTGCCCTTCTTGCCAACCACAACCCTCCCTTGACTTCTTATGCACTTAGTGGCTGTTCTCTGCCCCCACAGCTCTTCCCATCTGCTGCTGACTCCCTGCAGGGTGGCTCCTCCTTACCCCCACCTCTTCTCAAGCTGCAGTCCACCGGGTATGGTTCTGGATGGTTCCCCCAAGGGAGCAGGTAGGTAGGAGGTGAAGAAAACTGAGATTTCAAGTATGGGAGAGTTTTTACTATCTCCATTCCTGGATTAAAAGTGCGAAAAAGTCCACAGTTAAACATTCCTTTATTCACCCTATGGCTCCCAAGAAAAGCGTTCTTCCTTTGGAGTACTGGTGTACTAAGGGGACAATACACCAAATTTGTTGAGTTTACAATCAAGTCTACTAAGGTTGGACTTCCTTATCAGTTTGGCAGAGTCCCAGGGCAGAATAATCATCCATCTACAGGTCTCTGTTTCCTCTCCCTCCACAGCAGTGGAGAGCGTCCCAGTGTTTGGGGCACTGTGTTCCTCTTCGTCCCTGCACCAGACCCTGGAAGCCTTGGCCAGAGACCTCACCAAACTCGACTTGCGGCGCTGGGCCAGCTTCATGGATGCTGGAGTGGAGCACGATGATGTAGCAGAGCTGCTGCAGGAGCTACAAAGTCTGGCCCAGTGCTACCAGGATGGTGACAGCCTCGTGGACTAAAGTTCCCAGTGTGGGAGAAAGGAGCTAGTTTGCAATAAAAACAGCTGGATGCAGGAGCTCAGTGTCTTCGTGCAGAGGAGCTCAATGTCGCGGGACTAGCTACACCAACATATGCACTTTTTACATTTAGAAACACTGCGATTTGGCCGGGCGCGGTGGCTCAAGCCTGTAATCCCAGCACTTTGGGAGGCTGAGGCGGGCGGATCACGAGGTCAGGAGATCGAGACCATCCTGGCTAACACGGTGAAACCCCGTCTCTACTAAAAATACAAAAACTTAGCCGGGCGTGTTGGCGGGTGCCTGTAGTCCCAGCTACTCGGGAGGCTGAGGCAAGAGAATGGCGTGAACCCGGGAGGCGGAGCTTGCAGTGAGCCGAGATCGCGCCACTGCACTCCAGCCTGGGGGACAGAGCAAGACTCCGTCTCAAAAAAAAAAAAAAAAAAAAAGACTGCGATTAGACCACAGAACAATAAATATGTGCCATCAGACCAAAAAAAAGTAGAGAACGGAGCTGAACACCACTCTCGATGCTATTTACAGAGGAGATCTGTAAAGTCTTCATAAAAGACCTTGAATGATGCCTAGGATGGCAGAGCCCCTGGGTCCTACTCCATCCTCCAGCCTTTGTCCTGGTCCTGGGCTCCTGCTCTCCAGATCTGTAAACTGGGCTCAAGGACTGTACAAGCGGAGTACAACTACCCGCCTCCGCAGTGCCAGGGCGCCTGTTGGGTTTGGTCCTGTGTAGGTGATTCCCAGAGTCTCATTCATCCAGCTCCTCTTCAGACAGAAGGTCCCCATGGTCAGACAGCTGGTCTGCATTGCTGGTACTGGTTGCATCGTCCTCATCCTCAGAGCTGGCTTCACAGGCAGTGTGGAAGAGCTGCATGAGTTCTCGAAAACGGTGGGAAACCTAAGAAAGGAGGAGGGCTGTATTCACTGATCTTTAGTAACATGTTAACATTTATGAAGCACTATATATTGATTTGCAAAATCTTTTATTTATTCCACACAGCAAGGTTGGGAGAGCTATGTCGTTATAGATAAGGAAACTCAAAAGGCTAAATGTTTTGTCCAAAGTCACACACCTCCTAAAAACAACTAGAATGGCCGGGCATGGTGGCTCACACGTGTAATCCCAGCACTTTGGGAGGCCGAGGCAGGCAGATCACTTGAGGTCAGGAGTTCACCAGCCTGGCCAACATGGTGAAGCCCTGTCTCTACTAAAAATACACAAATTGCTCGGGTGGTGGGCGCCTATAATCCCAGCCACTCGGGAGGCTGAGGCAGGAGAATTGCTTGAACCTGGGAGGCGGAGGTTGCAGTGAGCCGAGATCGTGCCATTGCACTCCAGCCTGGGTGACAGAGCAAGACTCCGTCTCAAATAAATAAATAAATAAATAAATAAATAAATAAATAAATAAATAAAGTGAACGAAGCTAATACAAATCTAGCAATGGATGAGAATCAATTTAAAAATTTTTTGAGTAGGCCAGGAGCTGTGGTTCACGCCTGTAATCCCAGCACTTCGGGAGGCCGAGAAGGTTGGATCACCTGATGTCAGGAGTTGGAGACCAGCCTGGCCAACATGGTGAAACCTCATCTCTACTAAAAATACAAAAAAAAATTTAGCTGGGCGTCGTGGCATGTGCCTGTAATCCCAGCTACTTGGGAGGCTGAGGCAGGAGAATTGCTTGAACCCTGGAGGTGGAGGTTGCACTGAGGTGAGATCGCGATGACACTGCACACTAGCCTGGGCAACAAGAGCAAAAACTCCATTTCAAAATATCTGAGTATCTGTTCTCCACAAAGATACCACATTAAATGTGTTTTGGGGGAGCGGGGTTGCAGAAGAGATCCAAAGGGTTTCCTCTGGAAATCCTCCACCTGGTTTATAAGCTACCCACTCTGCACCCTGTCCTCTAGACAATGAGGTTAAGTGAGAATGGTCCTTCAGTATAGCTCTGCCTAGCTCACCTGGTGGAGTTCTGCTGGTCTCCACTTCTGGAGCCGTCGAGGCAAAAGTAGAAGGAGGCTTCTCAGCAGGGTCTCCAACTGCTTCATCTGTCATTTCATCCTCTTTCTGCAGGCTTTCCATTCCTTCTGCTGCTTCTTCCTCCTCTTCTTCCGGCTCAGAGTTCTCCTCCTGAGAATTCTCTTCTTCAGACTCACCCTCCTGACTCATGCGCCTTTCAGATGCCAGCCAAGTCAGTTTCTCCATTGTTTCCTGTAAAACCCTCCAAAGAGTACTTATGGCTCCTAGCGGCTCATGAATTGCAGAACAGCACAAAGCTGTATCAGGATAATCTGAAGTTAAACAATGGGGAGCCCACTAAAGCTGTCAGAGTGGAATTCCCTGAGTTATGAAATCCCAGCGATAGCTGACATTGGGCCTGACAGCAGGAAGTGGAAAAGATGCCTTTTGAAAACTTCTCTACCCTGAAAATAGTTTTCCTTTGCCTTAGCCCATATTTATGTGCCTCTTTTTTTTTTTTTTTTCTTGCAACAGAATCTCACTCCATCACCCAAGCTGGAGTGCAGCGGCGCAGTCTTGGCTCACTGCAAACTCCACCTCCTGGGTTCAAGGGATTTTCATGCCTCAGCCCCCTGAATGGCTGAAATTATAGGAGCATGCTACCACACCCGGCTAATTTTTGTATTTTTAGTACAGTCAGAGTTTCACCATGTTGGCCAGGCTGGTCTCAAACTCCTGACCTCGTGTCGTGATCCTCCCACCTCGGCCTCCTAAAGTGCTGGAACTACAGGTGTGAGCGACCAAGTCTGGCCTATTTACTATTTTTTTTTTTTTTTTTGAGACGGAGTTTCGCTCTTGTTGCCCAGGCTGGAGTGCAATGGCGTGATCTTGGCTCAATGCAACCTCCACCTCCCAGGTTCAAGCAATTCTGCCTCAGCCTCCCGAGTAGCTGGGATTACAGGCGTGCACCACCACGCTTGGCTAATTTTGTATTTTTGGTAGAGACACGATTTCTCCATGTTGGTCAGGCTGGTCTCGAACTCCCAACCTCAGGTGATCCGCCCGCCTTGGCCTCCCATGCCTGGGATTACAGGCATGAGCCACCGCACCTGGCACTATTTACTATTTTTTAAGGCATTTAAAGTATGGTCAGGTGATTCAATTTAATGTGTAAATGAGTTTAATATAATAAGTAAAATGTCATCCTTTCCATCTCATTTCACCTCAACCCCACAATCATGTCCCACAATGCATTCACAAATCAAATACAAATGATTTTAGGACTATCCATAGTGCAGCATGCAAGCAGGTGGCATATCAATAAGTTAAACTTATTACTGAGTCCACAAAATACTTGAGAGTATTCTCTAGCTCTCACCTGGAGTTCTGGGACAGACAATCCTCAGAAGCTGATGACATTTCATCTTCCTCATTTTGGGTGAGGTCATCAAAGTCCTCTTCTTCTGGTCCATCTTTCTCTCCTCCAGTTTCTGGCCCAACTGGGGTCCCCACTGACTGATCATCAACACTGGATGAGTCTTTGGGCTTCCCTGGGGGGCTACTAAGCCTCACTTCAGGATTCATGGAGGATGAAGCATTATTTGGTGATCCTTTGCTCTCATCTCCCCCCAAGTTTCCTTCATTGGGGGTTCTTGAGAAGATGAAGGGGTTTTAGTTGGCTAAATCCTGTCTTCTTCCTTCTGTAAGATTGTCTGTTTCTTTACCTCTCTAGCATTGCTCAACTCCTCACTTGGGGATCCGGTGTCTAATTCCACAGTGTGTTCTTCCTTGATGTCATCACAAATATCATGCTCAGGGTGTTACCAGTGGAGGGTCTTGACTACAAGTTGTCCAGGTTCTTGGCGTATTGAACAGAGAATTGAACAAAATGCACAAGCAAAACAACAAATGAATGAAGCAACAAAAGCACAGATTTATTGAAGTGAAAGTACATTCCACAGAGCAGAAGCAGGCTTGGGCAAGTGGCTCAAGCACCCCAGTTGAAAAATCTTGCCGGGCGCGGTGGCTCACGCCTGTAATCCCAGCACTTTGGGAGGCCGAGGCGGGCGGATCACGAGGTCAGGAGATCGAGACCATCCTGGCTAACACGGTGAAACCCCGTCTCTACTAAAAATACAAAAAATTAGCCAACCGTGTTGGCGAGCGCCTGTAGTCCCAGCTACTCGGGAGGCTGAGGCAGGAGAATGGCGTGAACCCGGGAGCCGGAGCTTGCAGTGAGCCGAGATCGCGCCACTGCACTCCAGCCTGGGCGACAGAGCGAGACTCTGTCTCAAAAAAAAAAAAGAAAAATCTTCTGGGGTTTAAGTACTCTTTAGAGGTTTCCTATTGGTTACACCCTTTGTAAATGAAGACGTGGCCCATGACCAATTGGAGGCTGAAGTTAAGTTACACCCTATGCAAATGAAGATTTGGCCTGCGACCAATCAGAGGCTAAAGTGAAGGCTTCCTGTCTCTAGACCCTATTCTCCTGCCTCATTCCCTCTTGAGAGACATAATATGAAATATTTACAGGAGGCAGAGGGACTGACAGTCTTTCCTCTGTAACTGCTTCATGCCGTTTGGGGCACAGTCCCTACCTACTGGGGACCATGGAACTCTCACCCTGCTCTGTCTAGTGGAGACAGGATGACTTCTTGATGGCCAGGGCTGGCACCATTCCCTGGATAGAAGCCCTGCTGCATGATCATTTGAAGCTTAATGGCTTCTAGGTGAGAAAAAATACATTTGGTTAAAAGATTTAACAAACATGGTCCAACATGGTCAATGCGAGTATAATTGTTAATAATGTGCCAGCTAAGGGAAGTAGACATGAAACCCAACTTAGTGCCCTTGACCAGAAGCCCCATGACTCAGACAGCTGTTGTTATATTTTAGAGGCCCCATCAGCTAATTTTCAGGCGGCATCTCTTGCTAATGCTGATTGGTTGACATAAAAACAGCATTCTTAGCCGGGCGCGGTGGCTCACGCTTGTAATCCCAGCACTTTGGGAGGCCGAGGCGGGCGGATCACGAGGTCAGGAGATCGAGACCACAGTGAAACCCCATCTCTACTAAAAATACAAAAAATTAGCCGGGCGTGGTGGCAGGCGCCTGTAGTCCCAGCTACTCGGAGAGGCTGAGGCAGGAGAATGGCGTGAACCCAGGAGGTGGAGCTTGCAGTGAGCCAAGATCGCGCCACTGCACTCCAGCCTGGGCGACAGAGCAAGACTCCGTCTCAAAAAAAAAAAAAAAAAAAAAAAAAAAAAAAAAAAAAAAAACAGCATTCTTTGGCAGGGCGCAGTGGCTCACGCCTGTAATCCCAGCACTTTGGGAGACTGAGGCGGGCAGATCAGGAGGTCAGGAGATCGAGACCATCCTGGCTAACGCGGTGAAACCCCGTCTCTACTGAAAAAAAAAAAAAAAACCAGCAAAATTAGCCAGGCGTGGTGGCAGGCGTCTGTAGTCCCAGTTACTTGGGAGGCTGAGGCAGGAGAATGGCATAAATCCGGGAGGCGGAGCTTGCAGTGAGCCGAGATCGCTCCACTGCACTCCAGCCTAGATGACAGAGTGAGACTCTGTCTCAAAACAAAACAAAACAACAACAACAAAAAACCCCAGCATTCTTCTTTGAGGAAAAGACATATGCCACCTTTTTCAGCAGCTAGGAAATCCAGTCTCCTATTATTTTGTAAAACGACCGTTGCCAAGGAGTCTATCTGATTTTGTAAGGTGACGGTACTTTGGGCAGTGTCTTCCAAGCTCTCTGAAAGATCCTTGGACAAACGTTGGTAATAGGACAGGGAAACCTGCTAACTCCTGTTCTTACTTCTGCGGTTATTCCTAGTCCTACCAAAAGGAGTATGAGTTTGATGGCTCATTTGTGCCTGGCAGGTGCAGTTAAAGGTATGAGAAACCGGTTATTGAGAGCTATATAGACTTCAGGGGCTAAATAAAGAAGTGTAGCGGTTTCAGTCCATTTGATTGGTAAACATAACTAGGAAGTAGTTCCACACAGGAAAAAGACTCCGTGATTTTCAAGACAAAAATCATTCTCTATGGTGAACATATGGGTTAGCTTTTTGTTTTTCTTTCCCCAATGGTTAAGGTCCCTGCTAAGGTGGCTCCAGTTAAAGGCTGGAAAGGACCTTGGGAAGTATCCTGAGTTGTCCCAGCAGTTAAGTTTTCCTGGTGAAGGTAGTTATGCTTAGTGTCCACCAGCAACCACCCAGAGGTATTTTCATACTGGAGAACCAAAAGGCAACTAGCTGTTTTAGGATTACTACAGTCTTCCCAAGTGAAAATGTGAACACAGCTAGTGGTCCTACCTTGACAGTACTTAGACTGTGTGTCCTTTAAAGTGCCCTTAATTAGGAATAGTTTCATGAAAACCATACAGGTTTTCTAAATGATGCAGCCTAGGTAACTGCATAGCTTACATATCATGTGAGAGGTTAATCCCTAGGGTGTAGTTACTCTGATGACTCAAGGTTCCCAGGGTCTGACTAGAATTTTTTTTTTTTAGTACAAAGTGGCACCTGGGATTTTAGTTCTTTGTGCGTTATTGGGCCCCAAATAGGTTTTTGAGGAGATGCAACCCCAGAAAGGTTACTTTGGTAGGACTGGAGAAGGTTTACTGCTCATCCTGACATTGTAACTTTGGTCGTTTATGTAATTTTGAAGTCATAGAAGTCATGCAGGTCCATTAATTTGAAGGGAGTCCCTCCCTTGTAGTTGAGGTGGTAGGACATTTTTTCAACGGCCCAAGATAAGCCTCGGATTGCGATGGCAGTGTATTTTGGTGATGGTGGAGATAAACAAAGCCAACAGTCCTTTGCCAGAGCTGGACTGATGGTATTTAACAGTCCTTGGGTTAAATTTTAAAGTCTTAATAAATACCCAGAATCCATTCATTGCCAGAGAAGTAAAATAAAGCCCTGCTGTAAAATTAATCTGATTCCCAGTATGCCTGGTCCCAGTATACACAGGCCAGGGCTAACCATTATGGGACTAAAAATACTTATCTGTTATTTTGTTCTTTTGTTTTATTTTTTATTTTTTTTTAATTTTTTTTATTTTTTTATTTTTTTTTTGAGATGGAGTCTTGCTCTGTCGCCCAGGCTGGAGTGCAGTGGCGCAATCTCGGCTCACTGCAAGCTCTGCCTCCCGGGTTCACACCATTCTCCTGCCTCAGCCTCTCCGAGTAGCTGGGACTACAGGCGCCCGCCACCACGTCCGGCTAATTTTTTGTATTTTTTAGTAGAGACGGGGTTTCACCGTGGTCTCGATCTCCTGACCTCGTGATCCGCCCACCTCGGCCTCCCAAAGTGCTGGGATTACAAGCGTGAGCCACCGCGCCCGGCCTATTTTGTTCTTTTGAATAGGAACCTCAGGGGGTGTATACCTATCCTCTCAGGAATAATGTTACAAAAATGAATTAAAACATTTTGCTTAATTATTACAAAGGAAATGATTCCATCCATTTGGAAGAAGGCAATTAAATTGTAAAAATATAAAAATTGCTACTATTATCAAACCTACAGTAACTATGCAGCATAGACACCAAGGAGAGTTGGTAGGCATTCACTTATCTTTTGACTGTCTTTAAAACAGGTACTTCAGATCTTCCACAGGTTCACAGGTATAGTGGCTGATGGAAGCTTCAAGTTACAGGTCTGGGGCTTCAGGTATTGCAGGCTTGACCCTAGAAAGATGTATCCAACTTCTAATCCTAGTACTTTGACTACAGAAGGCGTGGCCAACACCACTGAAAAAGTCCCTTCCATTTGGGTTGGAGCTGTTGAGCAGGTGACCCCTCTTTCCGTGTTTTAACAAATACTTTTATCTCCTGGCCCGATCTTGGGTTGCTGGTTAGTTCCCAATGCAGGGAATCTTTGAGTTCCAAACTTTTAAAATGCCTGCTGAAATTGTCTCTGGTTAATTACGTATTTTACTAAACTGACTATTTCTGGATCAGTAATTAGATCATCCATTAAAAATGGCCTTTCCAGCCAGGTGCAGTGGCTCATTCTTATAATCCCAGCACTTTGGGAGGCCAAGGTGGGTGGATCACTTGAGGTCAGGAGTTCAAGACCAGCCTGGCCAACATAGTGAAACCCCATCTCTACTAAAAATACAAAAATTAGCCGGGTGTGGTGGCTCACACCTGTAATCCCAGCTACTTGGGAGGCTGAGGCAGGAGAATTACTTGAACCTGGGAGGTGGAGGTTGCAGTGAGCCAAGACTGTGCCACTGCACTCCAGTCTGGACAACAGAGTGAGACTCTGTCTCAAAAAAAAAAAAAAAAAAAAGACTTCTGTATAACATTTTAAATGGGCTCATATTAATTTTGGCTCTAGGGGAATTATGGATCCTTAAAAAGACTATGTATGGGCAGCAAGCTGACCCAAGTTTCCGATGTTTCCTGACATAGCTTAGCTAACACCCATTTTAGAGGTGGATTAGCCCTTTCTACTTTCCCAGAGGATTGAGGTCTCCATGCTGAATGTAAATAGTATTAGATTCCGAGAGCCTTAGCAACCCCTTTAGTTATTTGGGAGACGAAAGATGTACTGTTCTCACCTTGGAGGCTTTGGGGTAACCCAAACTGGGGATTATTTATCTTAGGAGAACCTTTATAACTTCGTTAGCCTTCTTTGTTCTGCTAGGGTAAACCAGTAAAGGTGTCTATTAGTACTAGCAAAAACTAGTATCCCCTACAAGCTGGCATATGGGTAAAATCCAATTGCCATTCTTCCCCTGGGGAAGTGCCCCTTCTCCGGACTGGTTCTATTAGGGGAGGCATTTTGTTCCTGGGGTTGTTGAATGCTCACAGTGAACAGGTTTGGCAGACCTGCTTAACCACGGAAGTTAAGTCAGGCCCAATGAAGAGCCTGTTTATCATGGCAAGAGTGGCATCTCCTCATATATGGAAAGAGTCATGCAGGATTTTTATAATTCTCCAGTGGGTTGTTTGAGGGAGATACACTTTTGATACCATATACCACCGGGATCCTTGTTTTTGTCCATCTTCCTCCTTTATTAACTGTTCTCCCTGTGATGTATATTCAGGTTCTATTGGGGAATCATAGAAAGGAAGCAGTGCTAGAATTTTTTGGGATTACACCCTGAGCAGTGTGGATTTGGCTTATCAGCCTTTCTGTGCCCTTGTGCTATAGGGGTTAGGTTCTTTTGATGCCCCCTACAGTGAATTATGGCTATGCTTTTGGCAAGTGTATTGATTCCAACAGTTGAAGAATTTCAGACCCATGCTTTATGGTGGAATATTTACTAGTTAGTAGTCCTCTTTCTCTTTCTTTTCAAATTGCAGCATAAGCATGAAACACAAGAAATGCATGTTTGGAATCTGTATAGATGTTAAGCTTTTTCCCTTTTCCTAATGTCAGAGCTTGAGTAAGAGCAATGATCTCAGCTTTTTGTACTGACATACCTGGGGCAGGGGTTGGACCTCAATAATTGTATTGTAATTTACTATTGCATATCTGGCTCAGTGTTCCCGTTTGATACAAAGCTGCTGAGGTCTGTGAACTAGTCATTCTCTGAATCTGGGAGAGGTCAACCTTTTAAATCAGGCTGGCTAACATATGTATGTGCAATAACTTGCTCACAGGAATGATTAATTATTGGGCCTGTGGGCAGCAATCAAGCTGGATTCACAGTGTTACAGGTTTTAAGGGTCACATCTAGATTGTCCAGGAACATAGCCTGGTATTTGGTTAACCTTTCCCCCATCATACAGATGTGTCTTTTTATTTCTAGGATTGACTTGATGTGGGGTTAATACTTCCAGTAGCTGACCCAGGGTGATTTCAGTGGCTTCTTCCACTAAAATAGCAGTGTCTGCCATTGACTGCAAGCAGCTTGGCCACCCTGTCCAATTTCTTTGAGAAGTAGGCGGTTAGCACTCCCATGGCTATGCCTTTCCTTTCTGCTACATACAAGGGCTTAGTGAGGTCTAGGATGCCAAGAGCGGGAGGCTGGCTGACAGCCTGTTTTAACTTGACAAAGCCTTCTCTCATTTCCGAAGTCCTTTCGATTGGCTCATTTTCTGGCCCCCTTGTTGCTTTCATAAAGGGGTCTTGCGATGAGCCCAAAATTTGGTACCCATCTTCTGCAAAACCCAGCCATCCCCAGAAAACGACGAAGCTGTTGCTTGGTGTGGGGGGAGCTCCAAACCACATATGGCTTGCACTCATTCTGGGGATATTTGCTGGGCTCTGGGTGTTAAGATACACCTTAAATATTGAACCCATTGGTAGGCAATCTGAGCCTTCCTTTTGGACAATTTATATCTCATCTACAAAGAAATTTAAGGTTCTTTAGTATTTTAGTCATATGCCCCCTGGGTTGGGCTACACACAAGAAGGTCATATACATACTGGAGTACACTCCATTTTCCAGTTTTAGATCCCCAAGGCTTGTGCAAAAAACAAATATGGTTATCCTGAAAGCCCTGAGGGAGGGGCACTGTCCAAGTGTATTGCTGTTTTAGCCCTACCCAGTTTCCCAGTATACCATGCTAGTGTGTTGATCTATTTATTAATGTGGTCTGGGACATTGTCTGCATTACTATTAGCAATTTTGCTGGGTGGTGCCTAAATCGTAGCAGTGTCCCTATTTTAACTATAATATCCCCTCCCAACAAGGGGACTGGGCAGCTTGGTACCACTAGAAATTCTTGTTGGAAGATTTGTTTCTCAAATTGACAAGTCAAAAGAGGAATAAAGAATCTTTCTTGTGGCTTTCCTTCCATTCCCGTAACGCTTGTGGATGGGGAGGAAACTTTTCCTACATAAGTAGTAAGGGCAGAGCAATTTGTCCCTGTATCAAAAAGAAACCAAATTTGGGTGCCCAACACGTCCAGAGTTACTCAGGGCTCCTCAATAGTAATGAATGATGTTCCTGGACAGGGGTGGTGAGGAAGGCCCTGGGCCCCATCAGTCTTCATCAATTTCTCCTTTTGCACTGTTACAGAGTTTTGACTGACCTCCTCTCTGTAAGAGGGGGCAGTTAATTCTCCAGCACCAGGGGTTGTGACTGGTGCCTTTGTACTGACAACAGGGTCCCAGTGGGGACTTACTACAGTCCGTTGCCCAATTCCCATTTTTCTTGCATTTGAAGCAAGAGCCTTTGCTGGCATTATCCTTATAGCCCATTGGGATTCCCTTGGGCACTCTTTGGGCATTCAGGGCATCTCCAATGATGGCTATCATAATTTTGGCTTGCTTCTTCTTTATTCCTTTTCCTTTATCCAGGTCATGATTGTTATACACCATATAAGGCAGTATCAAGAAGCTGATTTTGATTAGTTTGTGGCATCATCTATAGCTTTTGGAGCCTAATGGCTGGAGCGGATTGGCTAATGAAATGCTGTGCCATTAATATTTTGCCTTCTGGAGAGGAAAGGTCCAGATTGGTATATTTCCTTTCCCCAGCCTACCATAAAACATGGCTGGATTTTCCTCCTTGCCTTGTATAACCTCCTTTATCATAATTTGCTACCTTAGATATTCTGTTTTTCATTCCTCCAAGGACAGCCTCAAGAAATCTGGCCCAGGCCGGGTGCGGTGGCTCACGCTTGTAATCCCAGCACTTTGGGAGGCCGAGGCGGGCGGATCACGAGGTCAGGAGATCGAGACCACGGTGAAACCCCGTCTCTACTAAAAATACAAAAAATTAGCTGGGCGCGGTGGCGGGCGCCTGTAGTCCCAGCTACTTGGAGAGGCTGAGGCAGGAGAATGGCGTGAACCCGGGAGGCGGAGCTTGCAGTGAGCCGAGATTGCGCCACTGCACTCTAGCCTGGGCTACAGAGCGAGACTCCGTCTCAAAAAAAAAAAAAAAAAAAAAAAAGAAATCTGGCCCAGTTGTTCATTCCTGCAGGGGTGTCAATTAGGATCAGTAGTAGGGGCTGGGGCTGGGCCCTGGTGATTGCCCTGAGGGCTTCAGGCAAATAAATCGTGGGCTTCCTGGCAGGCGCCTCAGAGATTCGTTCCTTTTCCAAGGGGGTACAACAGGTTGCTAGAATTAATTGAACATCCCTCCATGAGAGATCAAAGGCTAAAGTCAAAGTTTGGAACCCATCTGCAAATTTCCTGGGGTTCTCAGAATAGCTTCCTAGCTTTTCTTTACATTGTGTTATGGAGAAGCAGGCCTGCACTCCAACTGGCCCCTTGGCTCCTGCTACTTCCCTAAGGAGTGGTAGGGCTGAAAGGGGGTTGAATAAGGTGTTCCACTGTGAGGGGAACTTGGCAGGGTTCCTGGTTTTTGCTCTTGGGTTTGAGCCTCAGGAGCACTTGACAACAGGCTATACGGGGGAAGTTGCCATTTCCCGAGAGACAGGCGGCCCTTGTAAAGAGGATCATCTACAATATCTGGTTCTGCCTTAGGACCTTTGATTATGGGACAGGTGCTGGAGTTTTGCACATGGTTGGGTTTTGGTATACACCCATGAAGAGCTGCACATATGGGATTTCTGGCTATTTACCCTGCATTTTGCAAAATAGGTCTAATTGCAGATGGTGTTATAATTAAGAATTCCATTGACTGCCCATTGTTCCTGGCTGCTTGACTAGGGTCCCTAAGGGTGTCCCCCTTTAGGGTCCCATTTTAGTCTGACATCTGTGACCTTTGATGGGTGCTGGCACTACTTTGGCAAGGTTCTCTCCACCACTAGTGACCCACTATTAACTCCTTTTATCCCTAGACGAAGGCCTTGACTTCTAGCATCTTTTTTTTTTTTTTTTGGAGATGGAGTTTCACTCTTGTTGCCCAGGCTGGAGTGCAATGGGCACGATCTTGGCTCACTGAAACCTCCACCTCCTGGGTTCAAGTAATTCTCCTGTTTCAGCCTCCCAAGTAGCTGGGGTTGCAGGTGTGCATCACCATGCCAGGCTAATTTTGTATTTTTAGTAGAGATGGGGTCTCACCATGTTGGCCAGGCAGGTCTCGAACTCCTGACCTCAGGTGATCCGTCCGCCTCAGCCTCCCAAAGTGCTGGGATTACAGGTGTGAGCCACAGCACCTGGCCTCTAGCATCCTTATAATTTGGTAAGGCCATGGTTTCCCATACTTCCTGTTCCACTAGATTGATAGCTGTGAACTCTGAGAGGAACAAGAGGCTGGTAGGTTTCTTTGTCATGTAGAGTATAGGTAATTTCAGGGGAAAAGGTTGATTTTAGGCATGAAAGATAAAATAGGGCTGGCTATTCCATTCTGGCCCTGGACAAGAGAGGGAATGTTTAAAAATCCACCACCATGGCAATGGATCCTGTGTAAGGGCAGCCCATTCTATTGAAATAATATGGTGAAGACAAAGGAAACAAGGTCCCATCAGTGGAGGTCCAAGATATAGAATGTATTCTAAAGCTTGTGGGTCCCAAAGATCATCAGCCAGCCAAATGGATCGAGTGGAAGGGTCAAAATATCTAGGAGATACTATCTTTTGCCCTCACTGGCTAACTCTATAATTTGGCATAAAAAAGGAGGGTTTAAGAGGCCTGAGTGTGAATTCGCCCTGAATGAGCTACCACTGCCAATGGTGTCACATGTAGAAATCAGAGACTATAACCAGGAAAGATAAAAGAGTCTTTCTCCCTCCTGGGCAAGGAAGCTATCCCCATTCACTCCTTGGCCTTCAGGTAACACTGGAGAGTGGCCCTGTCCAGTTGCCCTCAATTACCAAAGAGCTGTTAGAAAACAGCAGCTGAAAGACTCAAAAAGAGAAGAACTCAGGTCCCTGACCCAAACTGGGCGATGGTGATTAGATGCTTCCACATGGACATCCTTCAGTCTCACTGGAGAGTGGCCCTGGCCAGAGACCTGCAGTTGCCTCCATGTTCAGATGCTATCTGCTGAGTCTCGAGTTGGAAAAGGGAGAGGGAGGAAAAGGTTCCCCTGTATGGAGTGGAAGGAGCCCTGAACAGAGATATAGCTCCAGCCCATGCCCAAAAATGAAGGCTGGATAGAGAGGGAAAGAAAAAGGAAAGGAGAAAAGAAAAATACAACCCCCCTACCCCCACCACAATTTGGACTTACCTCCAAGCTGGCTTGCCAAAATATGTTACTGTCCGAGGGTCTTGACTACAATTTGTCCAGGTTCTTGGAATGTTGAATGAAGAACTGAACAAACTGCACAAATCAATGAAACAACGAAGCAATAAAAGCACAGATTTATTGAAGCAAAAGTATATTCCACAGAGTGGGAGCAGGCTAAAGCAAGCTGCTCAAGAGCCCCAGTTGCAAAATCTGGGGTTTAAGTACCCTTTAGGGGTTTCCTATTGGTTACACCCTATGCACCACCAATCAAAGGCTGAAGTGAAGGCTCCCCAGTCTCCAGACTATTCTCCTGCCTCAAGGAAATCCACTGATTTCCTCTGTAGCATCTTCAGGTTCCATCTTGACAACTTCCTCTAAATCCCCAGGGGAAGAGTTGTTTAGAGACTCCTGGATGCCCTGAGGGAGCGGCTCCAGAGCTTGCCTTCCCTCCTCTGTTTTCACAACAGTCCAGCGATAGGCACTGTTCTCTGACAATCCTTCTTGGCACTGTTCATTGGCTGGTGGAGGCCCTGGGCTATGTTCCACTTTGGGGAAAACAGTAGCAGAGAGAGGAGATAGTTCCTGGGGCTCTAATTTGGGTTCTAGGCCCTGAAAGGCATTTTCCCCATCAGCCATAGCACAAGCAAGGTCCACATTCACGTGGGCCTTATCTTCAGGCGTGGAAGGTATAGGAAGATTCACAGAATTGCCAGAAACAATTAAGGGCGAGACAGAGGAGGCCACAAGGGGCTGGTTCAATGGACAGGGGAAGGAAGTAGGGTTAACCAAGAGGGTGGCAATGGGAATAGTCTGGGGACTCTGGGCCACAGCTGCACTGACAGGCTGGATCATGTTACAGCCACCGCCAAGGCTCACAATCTTCACAGTGGTAGCGGGAACAGTGAAGATAACAGATGCAGGGTGGATAACAGGGGCAGGTTTGATACAGCGAAAGGCCCTGGCTCCCCTTCTTTTTGAGGGTCTGCGTCTCACATATGGCTTTCGAAACATGGAAGGGGCAGGGGAGGGCAGCATTACCTTGGGCACAGGGGCAGAAGAGAGTAAAGTCTGGGACTCAGACAGAGGGAAGCTTGTCCTGGCCTCAGGGGGCATAGCAGGCAGTGCTGCAGGAGACTCAAAACTCTCACCTCCACTGACCCCCAGTGGAGGGACACCTGGAACTGTCTGTAAAACAGCGGCTGGCTGTATCGGGTGAGGAATCCGGAGCACCATTTTGCTTGGAGGGGCTTCTGAATGAGTTGATTGGGCTGGTGTTTTCCCAGGGTTGAAGCTGGGCTGGAGAGAGGGGCTGGGTTGGATAAGGAGGGGTTTCAGGACTGATGAACGCTTCTGTCTCCAAGCCTTCTTGGGGAAACGGTTGGCAGCTGGCTTCAGTTTCAGGACTACATCCTTAGGCAATAGCAGTGGGTACCGAGTTTCACTCCCCAACTCCGAGTTGTCTTTTTCTAGGCCTTGATCTGAGTT
The DNA here is from genome assembly GCF_028878055.3 of Symphalangus syndactylus. Classification (NCBI taxonomy): domain Eukaryota; kingdom Metazoa; phylum Chordata; class Mammalia; order Primates; family Hylobatidae; genus Symphalangus; species Symphalangus syndactylus. Next base: position 84,042,909 of record NC_072441.2, read on the forward strand.
GATCTCAGTGGTTCCAGTCACATTTCCTACCTCTCTAGCACCATCAGCCATGTGCTGCAGTTCTTCCTGGATGGATGGCAGACTGGCCTATTGGAAACGAGAACACTCTGATCCAGCACATGTCAGAATTTGGGAAAAAGAATAGGACTTTCTAGGTTTAGGGACCTGAGACAAGCTCAAGGCATCTTTCTTTTTTTTTTTTTTTTGAGACGGAGTCTCGCTCTGTCGCCCAGGCTGGAGTGCAGCGGCGCAATCTCGGCTCACTGCAAGCTCCGCCTCCCGGGTTCATGCCATTCTCCTGCCTCAGCCTCTCCGAGTAGCTGGGACTACAGGCGCCCGCCACCACGCCCGGCTAATTTTTTTGTATTTTTAGTAGAGACAGGGTTTCACCGTGGTCTTGATCTCCTGACCTCATGATCCGCCCGCCTCGGCCTCCCAAAGTGCTGGGATTACAAGAGTGAGCCACCGCGCCCGGCCGAGGCATCTTTCCAAGAAGGGACTCTGCATATCAAATTTCTACAAAGACCACAGTCCAATTATACACTTTAGAAACTCTTCTCTGAATTTCCTTTAGCAAATTACCATTTTACCCATTATTTTGAAAATGTAGAATCACCCGGAGAAGGGCAGAAAAGTTAAGGGAAGAAAGGTGAATGTGGAAGATTTCTGAAGTCCTAGTTCTACAACTAAAGCATTAGACGATTAAGGAAGCCCTTGATATTCTCTCAGAACTTTCAGTGACTTTATGCCTCCTACAGACTTTGAGGAAGAGGGCTGTACCTTTAACCAGAATGGGAGCCGGTGTTCTTCTCTCTCTATAGGTGGCTTCCACTGATGTGGCTGGATCTCTTCACAGCATTTTACTAGGACTGGCAGCTGTTTGGTCTTCTTATAAAACTTAACATGAAAAAAATGCGCATGAATTACATTCCTTCTGGAAACACTATCCTCTGTCAGGCTGGTGAATGGGGGGGGTGGTGGATCAAGAGAAACACACAAGACCACATACACAAACATCCATGAACACACATATATAAATAGCATATGCTGAATGCTTGTACATTTCAAATTAATCTCTATTTAAAGATTTTATATTCAATATTTTCTTTTTTTTGGAGACAGAGTCTTGCTCTGTCGCCCAGGCTGGAGTACAGTGGCACGATCTCTGCTCACTGCAAGCTCCGCCTTCCAGGTTCACGCCATTCTCCTGCCTCAGCCTCCAGATTAGCTGGGGCTACAGGCGCCCGCCACCACGCCCGGCTGATTTTTTTGTATTTTTAGTAGAGATGGGGTTTCACTGTGTTAGCCAGGATGGTCTTGATCTCCTGACCTCGTGATCCGCCCGCCTCGGCCTCCCCAAGTGCTAGGATTACAGGCATGAGCCACCGCGCCCAGCCCTATTCAATATTTTCTAACTGATGATCTCCATTCTGGTTGCCAGGAAACGGAGAGTTTAGGTCACAGAGAGAAAAGGAAGCAGATGCTAAGAGCAATCTTATAGTAAGATTTGTTCCTCCTCAACAGCTGCAAAGACAGCATTGTAATCTATAAAATGGACACATCAAAGACTTTAAGCAAATGATGGCGTGAAGGGCATCAGAAGGGAAGGAAAGAAAAAGACCAAGGCAGTTCAGTTTTAAGATTAAATAGGCTGGCCATGGTGGCTCACATCTGTAAACCCAGCACTTTGTGAGGCTGAGGCAGGCAGATCACTTGAGATTGAGAGTTTGAGACCAGCCCAGCCAACATGGTGAAACTCTGTCTCTACTAAAAATACAAAAATTAGCTGGGTGTGGTGGTGGGTGCCTGTAATCCCAGTTACTTGGGAGGCTGGGGCAAAAGAATCGCTTGAACCCGGCAGTGGGGGTGGTAGGGTGGAGACTGCAGTGAGCCAAGATCACGCCACTGCACTCCAGCCTTGGTAACAGGGTGAGACTCCATCTCAAAAAAAAAAAAAAAAAAAAAAAACTGAACTTAAACCACTGACAATAAGCATCTGTTCATCCAACATATATACAGGATGTTTTCTATATCCTAGGCACTGTGCTAAAAGCTAAGCACACACATAATGGAAGCAATTCCTGCTCTCATGGAGCTTACAGACTAGTGGGAGAGAGTCAAGTGGACAAATAATGATATCCTACATTAAAAAACGTACAAAGGGCTGGGCATGGTGGCTCATGCCTGTAATGCCAGCACTTTGGGAGAACGAGGAGGGTGGATCACTGGAGGTCAGGAGTTCATGACCAGCCTGGCCAACATGGCTAAACCCTGTCTCTAATAAAAGTACAAAAAAAAAATTAGCCGGGTGTGGTGGTGCATGCCTGTGATCCCAGCTACTTGGCTGGCTGAAGCAGGAGAATCGCTTGAACCGGGGAATTAGAGGTTGCAGTGAGCCGAGACTGCACCACTGTACTCCAGCCTGGGCAACAGAGCAAGACTCCAACCCTGACATCCCGCCCCATCCCCCAACAAAAGTACAAAGATGTGCATAAAAAATGACACAAAACTAAAACTTAAACACAAATTACTTCTGACCAGGCGCGGTGGCTTACACCTGTAATCCCAGCACTTTGGGAGGCCGAGGCAGGCAGATCACAAGGTCAGGAGATCAAGACCATCCTGGCCAACATGGTGAAACCCCATCTCTACTAAAAATGCAAAAATTAGCTAAGTGTGGTGGCGCGTGCCTGTAATCTCAGCTACTTGGGAGGCTGAGGCACGAGAATCACTTGAACCCAGGAGGTGGAGATTGCAGTGGGCCGACATCATGCCACTGCACTCCAGCCTGGCTACAGAGTGAGACTCCATCTCAAAAAAAAAAAAAAAAAATTATTTCTGCAGAAGAATAAGGTTTATCACGTGTGCCTTAAAACCATGGATAGGCCGGGCATGGTGGCCCACACCTGTAATCTCAACACTCTAGGAGGCCGAGGTGGGTGGGTCACGAGGTCAGGAGTTCGAGACCAGCCTGACTAACAAGGTGAAACCCCGTCTCTACTAAAAATACAAAAATTAGCAGGGTGTGGTGGCGAGCGCCGGTAGTCCCAGCTACTCGGGAGGCTGAGACAGGACAATTGCTTGAACCTAGGAGGCGGAGGTTCCAGTGAGCCAAGATCACGCCATTGCACTCCAGCCTGGGCGATGGAGCGAGGCTCTGTCTCAAAAAACAAACACACAAAAAAAGTACTTAAAAAACCATGGATAAAAATAGACAAATACTAAGGCATATTATCATGCATTTTCAAAATATTGAAGCCAAAGGAAAAATCCTGCATGCTGTCAGAGGTTGAGAAAAACAGGTGTTACACAAAGACTCAAGAGTTAAATGGGGCCGTGGCTCATGCCTATAATCCCATTACTTTGGGAGGCCAAGACAGGATGATCACTTGAGGCCAGGAGTTTGAGACCAGCCTGGCCAACATAACAAGACCATGTCTTAAAAAAAAAAAATTAGCTGGGCATAGTGGTGCACACTGGGTTGGAGACACCAGTGAGCCATGATTGAGCCACGCTCCAAACTGGGCAACAGGGTGGGACCCTGTCTCGGGAAAAAAAAAAAAAAAAGTTAAATGGCATGAAATTTCTTAACACCACACTAGCAGCTAGAAGAAAATGAAGTGAGGCCCTTAAAAGCTTCCTAAAAAAATTATTTCCTATCTAGAATTCTAGATGCAGTGACAGAGGAGAGTATTATTTTTTCCTTTTATTTTGAAATAATTATGAGGTCAGGGGTTTGAGATCACCTGGCCAACATGGCAAAACCCCATCTCTACTAAAAATATAAAAATTAGCTGGGTGTGGTGGCTAATCCCAGCTACTCAGGAGGCTGAGGCGGGAGAATCGCTTGAACCCAGGAGGCAGAGGCTGCAGTGAGCAACAGAGTGAGACCCTGTCTCAAAAAAAGAAAAAAAAAAAAGAAAAAAAAAACGAGGAAACTGACATCGATACAATCAAAAGACCATGAATGGAGATGGGTGTTTTTTTTTATTTTTTATATGGAGTCTCGCTCTGTTGCCCAGGCGGGAGTGTAGTGGTGAGATCTCGGCTCACTGCAAGCTCCGCCTCCCAGGTTCATGCCATTCTCCTGCCTCAGCCTCCAGAGTAGCTGGGACTACAGACGCCGCCACCACGCCCGGCTAATTTTTTTGTATTTTTAGGAGAGCTGGGGTTTCACCATGTTAGCCAGGATGGTCTTGATCTCCCGACCTCGTGATCCGCCCGCCTCGGCCTCCCAAAGTGCTGGGATTACAGGCGTGAGCCACTGCGCCCGGCCCTGGAGATGGTTTAAATGTGAAAATTCCCTTCCCGGCCGGGCGTGGTGGCTCACGCTTGTAATCCCAGCACTTTGGGAGGCCGAGGCGGGAGGATCACGAGGTCAGGAGATCGAGACCACGGTGAAACCCCGTCTCTACTAAAAATACAAAAAAATCAGCCGGGCGTGGTGGCGGGCGCCTGTAGTCCCAGCTACTCGGAGAGGCTGAGGCAGGAGAATGGCGTGAACCCGGGAGGTGGAGCTTGCAGTGAGCCGAGATTGCGCCACTGCACTCCAGCCTGGGCGACAGAGCGAGACTCCGTCTCAAGAAAAAAAAAAGAAAATTCCCTTCCCAAGCACTCTCCCTCAGGATGCTACTGGAATGGGGCCAGGCAGGGTGGCTCATGCCTATAATCCCAGCACTTCGAGATGCTGAAGCAGGAGGATCACTTGAACCCAGGAGTCTGAGACCAGCCTGGGCAAAAAACTGAGACCCCCCCACCTCAATTTTTAAAAATTCAGAAAAAAAATTTTTTTAAAAAAGCTACTAGAATATATTCCACCAAAGTAAAGAAGTAATACTCACGCCTGTAATCCCAGCACTTTGGGAGACCGAAACGGGTGGATCAAGAGGTCAGGAGATCAAGACCATCCTGGCTAACATGGTGAAACCCTGTCTCTACTAAAAATACAAAAAATTAGCCAGGTGTGGTGGCATGTGCCTGTAATCCCAGCTACTCGGGAGGCTGAGGCAGGAGAATTGCTTGAACCCGGGAGGCGGAGGTTGCAGTGAGCCAAGATCATCGCACCTTTGCACTCCAGCCTGGGCAACAAAGCGAGACTCGGTCTCAAAAAAAAACAAGACAAAACAAAAAACAAGGCCAGGCATGGTGTCTCACACCTGTAATCCCCGCACTTTGGGAGGCTGAGGCGGGTGGATCCCCTGAGGTCAGTAGTTCAAGACCAAGACCAAGGTTGCAGTGAGCCAAGATCGTGCCACTGCACTCCAGTCTGGGAGACAGAGTAAGACTCTGTGTCTCAAAAAAAAAAAAAAAAAAAAAAAAAAAAGAATGCAAAAGCAAAGATGTGGAATTCAGGAAATAAGAGGATCTAACACAGTATGAGGCAAAAGGAATTCCCAGGATGATGAAGAAAAAGCCCAAGAAGGCATCAGTGCAGCAACATGGAGAGCAACACGCTTAGAGTGGAATAGTGTCAGAGGGCTCGGGGAGCAATTTCTACAAGATGAAAGTGACAGAATATCTAGAATGCCTGAACACACTGAAAGATGATCTGGGAAACAAAATGTTCAGCAGGAAAGGCAAGGTATCACAGTAACGTAGCTGAGCTGTGAAGAGCATTTATACAGTCCTTAAAACCTATTTTTTTTTTTTTTGAGACACAGTCTTGCTCTGCTGCCCAGGCTGGAGTGCAGTGGCACAATCTCGGCTCACTGCAAGCTCCACCTCCCGGGTTCACGCCATTCTCCTGCCTCAGCCTCCCGAGTAGCTGGGACTACAGGCTCCCGCCACCATGCCCAGCCAATTTTTTGTATTTTTAGTAGAGCTGGGGTTTCACCGTGTTAGCCAGGATGGTCTCGATTTCCTGACCTCGTGATCTACCCACGTTGGCCTCCCAAAGTGCTGGGATTACAGGCGTGAGCCACCGTGCCCAGCCGACAGTCCTTAAAATCTTACAATGTAAGCCCTGAATACAATCTAACCAAAATTCTACCATAACTACTAGGGAGGAGTTTGGAGAGCAGAAAATGTGCATGTTTGTGGTGGGAGTTAAGGGAGTGAGAAGACAGGTAAATCTTCAGCTTCCGTGGTTTATGGTTAATAAATAAGGCCTAAATCCAATACACCAGGCAGTACCAATTAGAGGCTGAGACAGGAGAATTGCCTAAGGCCAAAAATTGAAGACCAGCCTGGGCAATATAGGGACACCCCATCTCTAAAAAAAAAATTTTTTTTTTGCCAGGCACAGTGGCTCACACCTATAATTCCAGCACTTTGGGAGGCCGAGGTGGGCAGATCACCTGAGGTCAGGAGTTCAAGATCAGACTGACCAACATGGTGAAATTATGTTTCTACTAAAAATATAAAAATTAGCCAGGTGTGGTGGCGCATGCCTGTAGTCCCAGCTACTCAGGAGGCCAAGGCATGAAAATTGCTTGAACCGGGTAGGCGGAGATTGCAGTGAGCTAAAACTGTGCCACTGCACTCTAGCCTGGGTGACAGAGACAGATTCTGTCTCAAAAAAAAAAAAAAAAATTTAATGGCCAAGCACAGTGGCTAATGCATATAATCCCAGCTCCTTGGGAGGCTGACGTTGGAAGAATGCTTGAGCCTGGGAGTTCAAGGCTGCAGTGAGCTATGACTATACCACTGTACTCCAGCCTAGGCAGGAGAGTAAGACCTTGTCTCAAGAAAAACACAAAAACAAAATGAAACCAAAGGCTGGGCATCATGGCTCACGTCTGTAATCCCAACACTCTGGGATGCCGAGCTGAGGCAAAAGGACTGCTTGAGGCAAGAGGACTTCAAGACCAGCCTGGGCAACAAAATGACACCCTGTCTTCACACAAAATAAAATAATTAGCTAGCCTTGGTGGCATGCACCTGTAGTCCAAGCTACTTGGAAGGCTGAAGTGGAAGGATCACCCAGGAATTTGAGGTTGCAGTGACCTATGATTGTGCCCATGCACTCCAGCCAGGATGACAGAGTGAGAACCTGTCTCTAAAAAAAAAAAAAAAAAAAACGGCCAGGCACGGTGGCTCACGCTTCTAATCCCAGCACTTTGGGAGGCCGAGGCAGGTGGATCACGAGGTCAGGAGATCAAGACCATGGTGAAACCCCGTCTCTACTAAAAATACAAAAAAATTAGCCGGGCGTGGTGGCGAGCGGCTGTAGTCCCAGCTACTCGGACAGGCTGAGGCAGGAGAATGGCATGAACCCGGGAGGCGGAGCTTGCAGTGAGCCGAGATTGCGCCACTGCACTCCAGCCTGGGCGACAGAGCGAGACTCTGTCTCAAAACAAACAAACAAACAAACAAAAAACATAAGTAAATATCTAAATAAAAAAGAAGGCTGGGGGCAATGGCACACGTCTATAATCCCAGCACTTAGGGAGGCCGAGGCAGATAGATCACCTGAGGTCAGTAGTTCGAGACAAGCCTGGCCAACATGGTGAAACCCCGACTCTATTAAATACAAAAATCAGCTGGGCATGGTGGCTGGGGCCTGTAATCCCAGCTACAAGGGAGGCTGAGGCAGGAGAATTGCTTGAACCGAGGAGGCAGAAGTTGCAGTCAGCCGAGATCACGCCATTGCACTCCAGCCTGGGGGTCAAGAGCGAAACTCTATCTCAATCAATCAATAAGTAAAAAGAGTTGAGAAAAAGTATATAGGCCGGACCTGTGTGGCAAGAGCGAAACTCCGTCTCAATAAATAAATAAATAAATAAATACACACATACATACACACATACATGCATACATACAAACAAACACAAAATTGAGAAAAAGTATATAAGCTGGGCACGGTGGCTTATGCCTGTAATCCTAGCCTCTGGGAAGCCAAAACTGGTGGATCACTTCAGGTCAGAAGTTCAAGACCAGCCTGACCAACATGGTGAAACCCTATCTACTCAAAATACAAAAAGTTAGCTGAGCATGGTGGGCACGCCTGTAATCTCAGCTACTTGGGAGGCTGAGGCAGGAGAATCACTTGAACTCAGGAGGCGGAAGCTGCAGTGAGCCAAGATAGTGCCACTATACTCCTGCACTCCAGCCTGGGTGACAGTGCAAGATTACGTCTGACCAAAAAACAAAACAAAACAAAAACCCATGGCCGGGCGCGGTGGCTCACGCTTGTAATCCCAGCACTTTGGGAGGCCGAGGCGGGCGGATCACGAGGTCAGGAGATCGAGACCACGGTGAAACCCCGTCTCTACTAAAAATACAAAAAATTAGCCGGGCGTGGTGGCGGGCGCCTGTAGTCCCAGCTACTCGGAGAGGCTGAGGCAGGAGAATGGCGTGAACCTGGGAGGCGGAGCTTGCAGTGAGCCGAGATCGCGCCACCGCACTCCAGCCTGGGTGACAGAGCGAGACTCCGTCTCAAAAAAAAAAAAAAAAAAAAAAAACAAAAAACAAAACAAAAACCCAAAGCATGTAAGTGGAATACTGCATATCATTTCTAGAAAGTTCAAGAAAGAGAATTATTACAGGGAAACATGGATTTGTGGGATCTTTTAAGAGGATGAAGATACTCCAGAGGAATGTAATAAATGAATCAATGTCCCTGAAAAGGCAACAGGGGAATTAATGTAGTGTATAAGTAGGAGAAATTAACTTTAAATAAAAGAAGGTTCTTCTTTTCTTTGAGAATAACAAGAGAAAAGAACAGGTATGTATTGGTGAGGTGCCGGAATAGCGCATGCAGGAAACACTCACTTTAATGATGTTGTCAGGAGCTCTGTTCATGTTGAGGTTCTTGATTCTCACTGTCAGTTGGCGGGCAGTCTTGCAGGTTAGAAGGTACTTGCTGATTAGAGGGTTAAGAAACTCAGTCCCTTCAAAATGCTTCAGTCCTAAAGCTAACAAACTGAGAAAGGAGCAATAACACTAAATCTCACTTCACAGTCCTTCCTTCTAAAGGGCCTCCCCAGACTAACACATTTTACAATCTACTTTTTCTTATTTGTTCTTAAGACAAGGCCTCACTCTGTCACCTGGGCTGGAGTGCGGTGGCGCGATCGCAGCCCACTGCAGCCGCTACTTCCTAAACTGAAGCGATTCTCCAGCCTCAGCCTCCCAAAGTGCTGAGATTACAGGCATGAGCCCATGGCGTGTGGCCCAATCTACTTTTTCATTTTTTTCAGACAGGGTCTTGCTCTGTTGTCCATGCTGGAGAGCAATGGCATGATTACAGTGCACTGCAGCCTTGAATGCCTGGGTTCAATCGATTCCTGCACTTCAGCCTCCCGAGTATCTGTGGCCATAAGCGTTTGCTACCATGCCTAGCTAATGTTTTATGTCATTATTTGTAGAGACCAGTTCTCACTTTGTTGCCTAGGCTGATCTTGAACTCCTGGCCTCAAGTGATCCTCCTGCCTCGGCCTCCCAAAGTGCCGTCATTACAGGTGTGAGCCACCATGGCTGGCCAATCTACTTTTTCTACAACTAATTCTTGTACAAGTTGGTGACTACTCAGTAGAAAATTTCAGGTATTTAGTGAGTAGTGATTAAGTATTATGAATAAGAATCAAATAGTTCACAATTAAGTAGGAGCAAGAGAAACTAGTCATAAATCATTAATAAATGTCAGATCATGATAAGCCGTATATTAACAATACAAAGGAAGTTCAGAGAGAATACACGGGAAGGAGAATGATTCTAATAAAACAAATATAAAATGAATAATAGGTACCCTGTCAGACAAATTAAACTGGCACCAACACTATCCTCTAACATAACATATATAATCATGGTTACATATATACATATTTGCTGATAACAGTGTGGCAATACACACAAAGGGCCATAAAAATGTTCATAATCTAGCTAGGTGTGGTGGCTCATGCCTGTAATCCCAGCACTTTGGGAGGCCAGGAGTAGGAGGATCATTTGAGGTCAGGAGTTCGAGAGCAGTCTGGGCAACATAGAGAGACCCTCACCTGTACAAAAAAAATTAGCCACGTATGGTGGCACACGCCTGTGGTCCCAGCTACTCCATGGAGGCTGAGGCAGGAGGATCACTTGATCCCAGGAGTTCAAGGCTGCAGTGAGCTGTGATTGCAACACTGCACTCCAGCCTGGGTAACAGAGTAAGATACTGTCTCTAAATAAATAACAACATTATAAAAGCAAACCTCCTGCCTTGGCCTTTCAAAGTGCTGGGATTACAGGTGGGAGCCGCCATATCCAGTCTAAAACATTTTAAAAATGTGTGTGACATCCCCCAAAAAGCAGTATTTGGCACTGCTAGAACAAGCACGTTCTAGAGGACTCTGCTCATCTATACTGCTTTTCCTTTTGTGTCCGTGTCTTATTATACAAGTCTTACTTCCCCTAAACTCCTCAAAGGAACTACGTCTTCTCCTTGGGATATTTGATCCCCCAGAGTAAACACTTACTTGTCCTCAGCCTTGGTGAAGAGGATCTTATCCTGGGGATTCTTTGCCTTCAGGGAACACACTGGAAGTAACTCTGGATACATGAAAACCTTGCTTGTGGCCAGGATCCAAGCCACTTGCTTTGGCAAACAGGGAAATTCATTGGCTATAAGAACATAAATCTCTGATAAATCAACTTCTAGGAAAAAAGAGGGCTTCAAAAAGCCTGTGAATGCATTTTTGCATTTAGGTACAGCTGTCCTTATCTAACTTGATTCCTTCCCATCTGCCTACCATTCCCCAAAGAGTTTCCACAGTCTTTCTTCAACTAACATTACGTCTAAAGGGAGTCCCATTCACTGGCAATAAAAGTTGACTTTTTTTTTTTAGATGAAGTCTGGCTCTGTCGCCCAGACTGGAGTGAGTGGCGCAATCTTGGCTCACTGAAAGCTCCGCCTCCCAGGTTCAGGCCATTCTCCTGCCTCAGCCTCCCGAGTAGCTGGGACTACAGGCGCCCGCCACCATGCCCAGCTGATTTTCTGTATTTTTAGTAGAGATGGGGTTTCACTGTAGACAGGATGGTCTTGATCTCCTCACCTTGTGATCCGACCACCTCGGCCTCCTAAAGTGCTGGATTACAGCCGTAAGCCATGGCGTCCGGCCTCTCTTACTCTTTCTTACGTGTAACATTTTATTCACTAAGTAAAACAAACACTTAAAAAGTACCTAGTAACACCTGTCACATGGTGTATGCTCAAAAATGTTTTACCTCCTTTCCCCTTTAAATCTTTGAAGGATAATAGATCTTCAACAATGCTTTTTTCTTCCAGGATAAGATTCCAGGCCAGGCGTGCTGGCTGACGCCTGTAATCCCAGCACTTTGGGAGGCCAAGGCAGGTGGATCACCTGAGGTCAGGAGTTCAAGACCAGCCTGGCCAACATAGTGAAACCCCGTCTCTACTAAAAATGCAAAAATTAGCCAGGCATGGTGGCACGCACCTGTAATTCCAGCTACTTGGGAGGCTGAGGCAGGAGAATTGTTTGAACCTGGGAGGCGGAGATTGCAGTGAGCCGAGATCACCCCACTGCACTCCAGCCTGGGTGACAGAGCGAGACTCCATCTTAAAAAAAAAGAAAAAAGATTCCAACTTCTTGAATCTCCCTCACAAATCTGGTATTCCAAATTTTACTTTTATTTGATTCTTTCTTAACTTTCATTAAGTTCTCCCAGATTCCTCCTGAGGCTGGGAACAAAAGAACCATAAAAGGAATGAGACAATTCAGTCTCATTCATTTCTGTCTCCCTCTCTCAGCCTCTCAATTTCAGGCACCTCTGCATTTCTAGAGACAAAACTACTATATCCCTATTTCTCCTTCCATAAGTGTCATTTTTATATCCCCAGAAGAAAAACACAGGACACTAGATGTGTAAGATAATCCTATAATTTAGTATTAAATCACGTTTTCATTACCATTTCATATCATTTAATATAGCTATTAAAGTAGCTTGGGATCTGTGTCTATGATATAGTACAATTAAATTCAACTATATTCAATTTAATGATAAGACTCGGGGATTTAAAATAGAATCCAAAGACAAACCCAAATCCATAACAAACCACAACTAATTTGCTAAATCAGCAAACAAATCAGAAGCAAATATTTGGCTTAAGTAAATAGCAAATATTTTCTCAAAAAATACTAAACCAATGCAAGGTAGAATCTAAACCGGCAAATTTCTTTAAAATACTGAACATGGCAAATGTACAATCTCTAACTTAGGCCTAACTCACAAGTCAACATTTCATTCAGAATGGAGATATCACCTATGCTACAATCATTATGGTAAATAAAGTTAGTTGATCTTAATGAAGAGAGTAAAAAGCTAAACATGACCAAACTTTACCACCTGACTTTCATCTTTACCAGGCCCCAGTTTATCTTGATCTGACTCCTAATACTTACCCCTGATATTGCTGTAGTCCAATTCTTAGCACTGAGCCTCAGATCCCTACCTCCCATATTCCTATACTGTCTACTGCCTCCACGCTTTACCCAGGCCCAGAGATTATCATGTAATTCTAAAACTTGGATAACGAGTACAAAGGAAGGATAAAAGAGAGAAGGAAGAAATTACAAATGTCCTGTGTCCTCCATTCCTAGGCAAGTATCCTAGGAAGTTATCTATGGGATAAGATTCTCACCACCTCTCACCGCAAGTAAAAACTTAAAGCTGACACATCTGTCTCCTACCAGTCTTCTTGACAGTTTTATGAGGGCTGCAGTCAATGCTGACATGTGTGCTGAAGTCTTCAATAAGCTGCACAGCTCCCATCAAGTTACAGGGTTGGAACAGGGTCTGAAACTTGGGGTTGTACTGATGGTGAAGGGCGATGGAGCTTTGAGCAAAGGTTCCCAGCTCTTTCTGGGAAAACAGGACACAAGGAAGATCTAAGACAATTCCAGACAATTAATACCAGTAGCCTTCAGAATCTAAATGAGAAGCTGACCTTCCTACTACAGGATAAAAGGTAAAAATCATCATAAAGTCTTTCACAGTAGACTACTGTTAAGATTATGCATGAGTTCTCAGATATTCAGGGATTATATTCTTGTTTTATTTTTAAACTGTTTCTCACTAAGGAATACATAGTCTAGCTCCCGAGCTAGAATTAAGAGTCTCAAGAATGGGGACTATTACTTTAATTTAATTAATTAATTTATTTTGAGACATGGTCTCACTCTGCCACTCAGGCTGGAGTGCAGTGGCATATCTCAGCTCAGTGCAAACTTCTCCTCCCAGGCTCAAGCCATTTTCCCACCGCTGCCTCTGCGAAGCTGGGACTATAGGCATACACCTCCAAACCTAGGTAATTTTTGTATTTTTTGTAGAGACAGGGTTTTGCCATCTTGGCCAGGCTGATCTCAAACTCCTGGGCTTGCAATCTGCCTGCCTTGGCCTCTCATACTGCTGGGATTACAGGGATGAGCCACCTCACCCGACCAGGACCATTACTTTTAAAACTGTTTTGTCTTTTGGTCTCAGAATAATGCCTACAACCAAGTACTCCTCATCCTCCTCTGAATACAGTAAGGGATGAAGACATCCTGTTGATCACCAAGGAAGTTTTAGAATACTAGCAAATGTACTCTTCAAACTCCAAAGAAGACTTACTGAAGAAGCTGAGAGTATTATCATTACCTGTCCAAAAGTTTGAGGCAATATTTATGAGGTAAAATTTGGTTTTGTTTTTGTGAGACAGGTTCTCACTCTGTCACCCAGGCTGGAGTGATATGTAAGCATAGCTCCCTACAGTCTCAACGTCCCAGGCTCAAGTGATCCTCCTACCTCAGTCTCCCAAGTTGCTGGGACTACAGGCACTTGGCACCATCCCCAGCTAATTTTTTTTTTTTAATTTTTTTGGTAGGGATGGGGTCTTACTATGTTGCCCAGGCTGGTCTCAAACTCCTGGGCTCAAGCAATCCTCCCACCTTGACCTACCAAAGTGCTGGGACTACAGGCATGAGCCACCACATCTGGCCAAAATTTCAAATTTAAAAGCTCAAAATACCTCAAAACGTCATGAGCAAAACTAGCTCTATGCATAAAACACTAATATTGAGCTTCATGAATGGATAATGAATTCAACATCTACATGTATATTTACTTTATTATTTAAATTAAAAAAAAAAAAAAAAAAAAAAAAACAGACCGGGTCTTACTATGTTGCCCAGGCTGTTCTTGAACCACTGGGCTCAAGTGATCCTATCACCTCAGCATCCCAAAGTGCTGGAATTACAGGTGTGAGCCACTATGTGCAGCCTCAACATCTATGAAATGAATAGCGGTACCAAAAACCTAAGAAGTCAGGGTGAGTCTAAAGATGAAGAGGAGGACCCAATAAAAATATCGGAAGGACAGACCAGGCACAGTGGCTTATGGCTGTAATTCCAGTACTTTGGGAGGTGGAGGTGGGCAGATCACTTCAAGTCAGGAGTTTGAGACCAGCCTGGCCAACATGGCAAAACCCTGTCTCTACTAAAAATACAAAAAAAATTACCCATGGTGGTGCCCGCCTGTAGTCCCAGCTACCTGGGAGGCTGAGGCAGGAGAATCACTTGAACCCGGGAGGCAGGGGTTGCAGTGAACTGAAATTGTGCCACTGCACTCCATCCTGGGTGAAAGAGCAAGACCCTGTCTCAAAAAAGAAAAGAAAAAATTGAATACACTCTTTGTACTTTCATGTGATCAGTGGCTTATGTTCACTCAGCAAACACAGGAAGCCATAGCAATAAAAAATACCCGAGAGAATAACTGTGAGAAATAACCTGCCAAGCTAATTTTATATTCTAGTCTATATAGAATTACGGCAATTTGGAAACTTACAAGACATATCCTGGTGCTACTGGCCTCTGGATTGAGATTGGGGTTGCAGGTGGCAAGAAGGTGGATTTGCGTCAAGAGCTGAACATGCTGGGGAGAGAAAGAAAATAATGCAGTGATATGTTATGACACTGCCATTTCAGGAGCCCAGAGATATTTTTTTTTCCCCTGGAGACAGGGTCTTGCTCTGTCACACAGCTTGGAGTGCAGTCGTGCAACCATGACTCAATGCCCTCTCAACCTCCTGTACTCAAGCAATCTTCCCTCCTCAGCCTCCCAAGCAGCTGTGACCACAATGCCTGGCTATTTATTATTATTATTATTATTTTTAGACAGAGTCTCGCACTGACTTCTGGGCTGGAGTGCAATGGCGTGATCTCGGCTCACTGTAACCTCTGCCTCCCAGGTTCAAGTGATTCTCTTGCCTCAGCCTCCCGAGTAGCTGGGATTACAGGTGCCCGCCACCACACCCAGCTAATTTTTTTAGTAGAGACGGGGTTTCACCAGGTTGGCCAGGCTTGCTTCGAACTCCTGACCTCATGATTCACCTGCCTTGGCCTCCCAAAGTGCTGGGATTACAGGTGTGAGCCACTGTGCCCGGCCTTATTTTTATTTTTTGTAGAGACAGAGTCTCACTATGTTGTCCAGGCTGCTTTTGAACTCTCCGGCTCAAGCAATCCTCCCACCTCAGCCTCCCAAAGTGCTGGGATTACAGGTGCGATCCACTGCACTCAGCCACCAGAGACATTAACTAAGATGTTTGCAACTTTATGACACAAATTTTGCTTTCTGGAAAGAGTATGAGAACAACATAGGATCTTGGCATAAATTTCTCAGACATGTTCCCTTGAACAAAATGACAGAACCAGAGGAAGTTTAACCTCAAAATAGAGGAGGAACTGAGATTAGAAAAGAAAAAGGCCGGGCACAGTGACTCACACGTGTAATCCCAGCACTCTGGGAGGCCGAGGCGGGTGGATCACGAGGTCAGGAGATCGAGACCATCCTGGCTAACACAGTGAAACCCTATCTCTACTAAAAATACAAAAAATTAGCTGGGTGTGGTGGTGGGTCCCTGTAGTCACAGATACTTGAGAAGCTGACGCAGGAGAATGGCGTGAACCCGGGAGGCAGAACTTGCAGTGAGCTGAGATGGAGCCACTGCACTCCAGCCTGAGTGACAGAGCGAGACTCCGTCTCAAAAAAAAGAAAAAAGGAAAAGGAAAAAAAAACTACTTGTCACAGTGAAGGTTAAATTTCAGAATAGATTACTGAGGACCCTTTGAAATCTGTAATTCCGAATACCATTAGGGTCCTTATGTGCTCTCTTCCCTGAGCCACAGGACATGAACATGATGACTTCTCAAGCTCCTAACTGATGTGAAGATACTACGGTTTTAATACGTAGTGAGGTAACTATCTCTGACATTTACAAAGCTGTTAATTTTAGATTATACCAAAGCCTCAGAGTTAGACCTTGGTATAATTCAATATTAACATGACCAAGGAAAGTGTTACCTGCTGCATCTGCTGCTGGAGTCTCTTCCTCTGTGCTGGGTCCAGAATCAGGGTCTGATGAACTTCCTTACACTGGGGTTTAACCTTCTCTACCTCCTTCTGCTGTTTGGCTGAAGATTTCTTCCTCTTCAGCTGTTCAAATAGTTCCTTCGCTATCTGATGTTGTTCATTTAGTAGGTTGGCCAGTAGTTCCTCAAACCTATCCCAAACAGGGGGATGACTGAATTTGAGTGTTTTCCTAGGTCCACAACACATCCAATTCTTTCCAAGGATGAGCAAAGGGCCTGAACAATTTTCATTCCCTACTAATCCTCCCTTTTCACTTTAGCCAACAGTCAAACTCCCAGCCTTATACAAATCTTTTCCCAAAGTAGTTAGCATGCATCAAGTATGATTCTGTATTACACCCCATCCCATTCCTCTATAATTCCTCTTCCAAATAATATACAAATGAAGAAAAAATTTAACAAAAATCTAGGGACAGAGAAATATATGGGTAAGAAAGCAGCCAAGGAGCCGGTGGGAACTCATCATTCTCACTTCTTCTCTCATTACTTGTTACTCCCTGGGATGTTACTCCCATCCCAGGTCCAGCTTGTCCCACTATCCTATCCACTCAGGCTGCACTGCCTTGCTTTCTTAACAAGTCAAAGACTTTCTAGCATGAAGCAGGAAAAGGATATACCAAAATAACTGAAGTACACGGTAGTTCAAATGAACAGAACTGAGAAGTTAGTTCAAATATTATCCATGAAGGCTATCTTCTTCTACCCCTTTAAATTCCTCTTCCAAGGTTCCTAACCCTAACTTCCCACCCATACCCTCCTGAAAGATTGTTTGTAGGGCTGAAGCAAAAATTCCAATACCTAACATGTCAGTTCTATGTATGATTACTATACCTTTTCTATGTTTACATAGAAAGAAATAAAGGGAGAATAATATACCTAAGTGATTAAGCATATGCTGATACCCTATGCAACAGGATAAGATCTGCTGAAGTAGCTATAACAAGCAGGTTATCATATTTCAAGGAACACCCTATATTACAGCAATAGCTAAATGGTAACGTTTTTCAATAGTTTTTGCAGATAAAGATTACGTTTGAATGTTTTCTTTTAGAGTATTTACTGTGGGTTTGGGTAGCACAGAGTAAAAACCTGAAGACTGTGCGACTGTCTATACAATCTTCACTGAGAACTGAAAATTTGAACATCCGCGCTACCACCACTGAAGGAACAGAAGAGAAGAAGCATAAAAAAGGAGAAAATGGAAACATAGCCTGCACTTAGTTTTAACAAGTATTATTTGGATAACTGATAAGGGAAGCCCCAGAGTTTTTGTTTTGACTGTCTTTTTCTCCTCTCTCTTTCTTAGTGTGTTTTAAGATGGTTTTATTCTCTACGGACTTATAGAATCCAGGATTTTTATTTAGTCAAAGATTAAAACAGGTTTGTATTTGCAATCGAAAGAGAAGCAGCAGCTGCCCAAGTACAGTCATGTGCCACATAATGTTTCAGTCAATAACGAACCACATATTCAGAGGTAGCTCCATAAAATTACTGTACCAGTCAATAACGAACCACATATTCAGAGGTGGCTCCATAAAATTACTGTACCTTTTCTATGTTTACATACATGTGTACTTACCATTGTGTTACAACTGCCTACAGTATTCAGTACAGTACAGTAACACACTGTACAGGTTTGTAGCCTGGGAGCAATAGGTATGCAGTAGGCTAAACCATTTAGGTTTACGTAAGTACATTTTACGATGTTTACACAATGATGAATCGTTTAATGATAGATTTCACAAAGGGTATGACCATGAGATGATATATGACTATATTCCATTGAATACCAGAAGGTAACCGGATTCTAACAGGAATTTTAAATTAGTTCTATATTTTCCAAATTTTAAGAAGTTATAAAGAGTTGATCAGGAAAACCAAAATGTTTATTAATCAAATCCCATTATACGTTCCCAGGATGAATGGTTCCATTCTGCTATACCAGAATTTTGTTCTATGAACTATAAATTAAAATAATGGGTCAAATACTGACTTAGCAATCTTGAGATTTTTGTTGTAGTTGTATTGTGATATTTGTTGTAATGGAGAATGACTAGTAGTTCTAGCTTTTAAGACATTGGTTGGCATATCTTATCTTTTTTCACTAAATTGGAAAATCCTTAAAGGTCTAGCTTTCAGATGGAACCCAAGCTCTCTGCTTAATAATGCTGTTAAGTTCAAACACAGGACTAATTAGAGGGTCTATTCTCTTTGCTTTGTTCCACTTACGGCACAAAATGCATCCTGACCTCTCGCCATCCACCTAATGATTATATGCTGCTACAACAGAATGAAGTGCAGATGCAAATCCACCACAAAATGAGGAAAAAATTAAAGCCTCTACTTTCTGGATGCTGTAACACAAGTGCCAACTTCAGGCAAAAAGGTCAGCACCTGCCGGGCGTGGTGGCTCACGCTTGTAATCCCAGCACTTTGGGAGGCCGAGGCGGGTGGATCACGAGGTCAGGAGATCGAGACCACGGCGAAACCCCGTCTCTACTAAAAATACAAAACAATTAGCCGGGCATGGTGGCGGGCGCCTGTAGTCCCAGCTACTCGGAGAGGCTGAGGCAGAAGAATGGCGTGAACCCGGGAGGCGGAGCTTGCAGTGAGCTGAGATCGCGTCACTGCACTCCAGCCTGGGTGACAGAGCGAGACTCCGTCTCAAAGAAAAAAAAAAGGTCAGCACATATGTTTCAGACTCCTTACTGCAGGTGCTTCAGGGTTTGCTCCACTAATGCCTAGGTGACTAACAAATTTTCAGTCACATTTAGCAAATATTAATGGCACATAAAAAGAACAAAAGGGACAGACTGGATATTACAATATGGGGTAGTTTGTGTGGCTGGCCACATAAAGTCCTACATACCTCTCCAGCATCACTCACCTGGAGAAGTGGATATGGATGCCAGCTACTGTTTTTTCTCCCTTCCCAAACAGATACAGCTTGGCTTACAGCTGCACTGCCCCATAACAAGGAGACTTCACTTGACACCTAACTCCTGACAGGGCTCTGCATCCTTACATCAGTAACAGAAGCTGGTTGGGGATGAAAAATTTTTAACTGCAACTTCTGAAAACCTTTTCAGAAATAAACTTTTCCTCTATTCCAAATCTCAAGGTCTTCAACTAGCCTACCGTAGAGCTTGAGGGGTGTTAAAGTTAGGACGAGGCTCAGCCACACGCTCCTCCTCTTCTGGGCCATCATCTTCCATGTTGGAGAATCCCATCTCATCTTGGAACTGTGAGCAAAGGAAAGGGAGGGTTTTCCTAGGGAATGGGCTTTTGAATGTTGCTCCAGTGTTGGGAAGGAAAAGTGAAAACTATAAACAAGACTTTAATAATGCTGGCACCCAGAAAGAGCCTACATCAGAACCTTTCTCACTTCAGGACTCCCACAAACCCACATTTGGAATGACTATTATGCCAGGAAAGAAGTCGCTCAACCGGTCAACTTGTATGAGTAAGCACAGAGCTAGGGTAACTCAAAATGATCAATTTCTTAAACAGAAATATCTTTTCAGACAAATTTATGGAAAAGGTAATTATTTGTGTGCAAAATACTTTAAAACTAGTTGGCAATCTTTAAGGACACACCAAATGACAGCACGGGAAGCCATCAAAAGTTTTCAAGGGGGAAGATGTCCTGGCTCACACCTATAATTCCAGCACTTTGGGAAGTTGAGGCAGGAAGATTACTTGAGCCTATGAGTTCCAGAACATGGCGAGACCCTGTCTCTACAAAAAAATAAAATAATTAGCCAGGCCTGTAGGTGTGTGCCTGTAGTCCCAGCTACTCAAGAAGCTTAGATGAGAGAAGTGTTTGAGCCCAGGAGGTCGAGGCTGCTGTGAGCTGAGATTTCACCACTGTATTCTCCAGAGCCTGGGTGACAGAGCAAGACTTTGCCTCAAACAAAACAAAACAAAACAAAACAAAATAAGCTTCAAGGAAAATTTTAGTAAGAATAACCTACATGTGGACAATCAAGAGTTTAGCAGTTAGCAAATTTCCCTTGTCATTATATTCTTTCCCAGGTAGACTAAAAGGAGAATTGGTTCAGTCCCTCTTCTAGACGGAGCATCAGAGACCAAAGGACACATTTTGTTGGAGAACCAACTTACAATCCCATGTTCTCACTTGAGGATCATTACTCACAGTTTCAAACAGATCTTCCATCAGCTCATTTGCTTCCTTTTCTGCAAAAAAGCCAAACATTATGTTGTTGGTATAAATTAGATTCATTTTACAATAAGGAGGAATTCCATGTAGACAATGTATGATGTTTTCAACAAGGCATCTGACGAATTCTTCATATCTATCCTTATTCCTGAGACAGGGTCTCACTCTGTCACCCGGGCTGGAAGTCAGTGGCTTGATCTCGGCTCACTGCAATCTCTGCTTCCCAGGCTCAAGCGATCCTCCCACTTCAGCCCTCCAAGTAGCTGGGGCAACAGGAGTGTGCTGTCATGCCTGGCTAATTCTTCCATATTTTGTGGAGATGGGTTTTCCCCATGTCGCCCAAGCTGGTCTTGAACTCCTGAGCTCCAGTGATCCACCCACCTTGGCTTCCCAAAGTGCTGAGGTTACAGGCATGAGCCACCACGCCCAGCTATCCTTCATTCATTTATTCAAAAACATTTATTGAGTACTTACTATGTTTCAATCCCTGTTTTAGATGCTTGGGATATATGAGAGAAAGAGAGAGAGAGAGAGTTCTAATCTCATGAAGCTTAAATTCTAATAGGAAGAAGACAAGGAGCAAATGAGCAAATGTGAGCTACATGATTTTTTTTTTTTTTTTTGAGATGGAGTTTCACTCTTGTTGCCCAGGCTGGAGTGCAATGGCATGATTTCGGCTCACTGAAACCTCCGCCTCCCGGGCTCAAGCTATTCTCCTGCCTCAGCCTCCCAAGTAGCTGGGATTACAGGCATGCACCACCACGCCCAGCTAATTTTGTGTTTTTACTAGAGATAGGGTTTCTCCATGTTGGTCAGGCTGGTCTCAAACTCCTGACCTCAGGTGATCCGCCTGACTCAGCCTCCCAAAGTGCTGGGATTACAGGCATGAGCCACCACGCCCGGCCCAATGATTTTACAATTAGATGGCCTATCCAAACCCACACAATACTGAGTGGAATCAAGAGACAAGTCTCCCAGCCTGGGCAAAATGTCAACATATCTCTAAAAAAAAATTTATCTGGGCTTGGTCGCGCATGCCTATAGTCCCAGATACTTGAGAGGCTGAGGTGAGAGAATCTCTTGAGTCCAAGAAGCAGAGGTTGGCCGGGCGCGGTGGCTCACGCTTGTAATCCCAACACTTTGAGAGGCCGAGGCGGGTGGATCACGAGGTCAGGAGATCGAGACCATCCTGGTCAACATGGTGAAACCCTGTCTCTACTAAAAATACAAAAAATTAGCCAGGCGTGGTTGTGGGCACCTGTAGTTCCAGCTACTAGGGAGGCTGCGCCAGGAGAATGGCATGAACCCGGGAAGTGGAGCTTGCAGTGAGCCGAGATCACGCCACTGCACTCCAGCCTGGGCGACAGTGCAAGACTCCATCTCAAAATAAATAAATAAATAAATAAATAAATAAATAAATAAATAAATAAATAAATAAATAAATAAATGAAGCAGAGGTTGTAGTGAGCCGAGACTGTCCCACTGCATTCCAGCCTGGGCAACAGAGCAAGACACTGTCTCCAAAAAAAAAAAAAAAGAGAGAGAGACAGACACAAGTTTCCAACAGTATTTCATAGGACCCTATCTTTGCATCTGACCTATTCAAAAACTCCATCAGTGAATTAGAAGACCAAGAGAACATACTTAACAAATCTGTAGATGACGTAAAGCTCTAAAGCTGAAAGGGACTGCCAATCCAATTGATGGAAAATTCAAAATTATATTTTCTCAAATCAACTGGATGTAACACATAAGGATACATTTAAAGTTCTACATTGAGGATTTTTTTTTTTTTTTTTAAATAGAGCGAGGGACTTGCTATGTTGCCCAGGCTGGTCTCGAACTCCTGGGCTCCAGCGATCCTCCCACCTCATCCTCCCAAAGTGCTGGGATTACAGATGTGAGCCACCCCACCTGGCAAGATCTTGTATGTGTATTCAAGATATTACACAACTCATTAAGTCTCCAGATGAAAACCAGAATCTCTAAATATAGTTTGACAGTTTGACAATGCCCAATGACAGACTAAATGAGAAATTAGGAGGCAGCTTGATCTTTTTTTATTTCCTCAGAGATCTTTGTTCTGAGTTCTGACTCTTGTTCTACAAATTTTCAAAGTCGAAATGATTATCATGTTAATGGGTAAAAAGCTTCAAATCTTTGGATGTCTCATTTTTTTTTTAACTTTTATTCATTTGTTTTACCTTATGTGTTCCTCTACAATGGACATCTAGGAAGTTAACGACCATTCTAGCTATCTAGCATTCTGGTTCTTGACATCATGTAAAACGAGTGTTCTGATCTCTGACACACAAAGCTATTTAGAAGATAAAAAATAGACATTTTTTCAACAATCATTTTACTTTTGTCTCTACATCTACATACTCTACATGTTAGAGTTTTTGTTTCTGTTTTTTTTTTTTGAGAGTAGCTGGGATTACAGGCACCCGCCACAACACCTGGATAATTTTTTGTATTTTTAGTAGAGATAGGGTATCAGCATGTTGGCCAGGTTGGTCTCCAACTTCTGACCTCAGGTGATCCACCCGCCTCCGCCTCCCAAAGCGCAGGGATTACACGCATGAGCCACCGTGCCCAGCCGAGTACTTTGATTCTTAACGGAGAATTTAATCCACTGATATCTCAAAGGACAAACTATCCAATGGAATTCCTGGATAAAACACAGGCACACAGTGTCTCTTCCTCAGAGGAAAGAAATTTTTGTCAACAGAAGAATTTCGCTCTTCTGGGCATGGTGGCTCATACCTGTAATCCTAGCACTTTGGGAGGCCGAGCCTGGCGGATCACCTGAGGTCAGGAGTTCGAGACCAGCCCGGCCAACCTGGTGAAACACCGTCTCTACTAAAAATACAAAAATTAGCCTAGCGTGGTGGCTAATGCCTGTAATCCCAACCACTTGGGAGGCTGAGGCAGGAGAATCGCTTGAATCCGGGAGTCAGAGGTTGCAGTGAGCCGAGATTGTGCCATTGCACTCCAGCCTGGGCGACAAGAGCAAAACTCCATCTCAAAAACAAAAACAAAACTAATTTGCTCTAGCAGAAAAATAATTATTATTTCAGGAATTCCTTCAGGAATCCTATACCAGTACTGAAAGATCCTATATTGGAAAATGAAAATGCCCAAATTATTAAGTCCTGAGAGGAGAAGGGATCTTGCTTTGTCCATCACTGTATCTTAGTAACTGGAATAGTGTTTGGCACATAATAAGCATTAAATACATACATGGCAGTCTTGTTTCTGAACCAAAATGAGGTGGTTTAATGAAAGAGATGGGTTTGGCCGGGCGCGGTGGCTCACACCTGTAATCCCAGCACTTTGGGAGGCCGAGGCAGGTGGATCACTTGAGGTCAGGAGTACGAGAACAGCCTGGCTATGGCTAACGTGGTGAAACCCTGTCTCTACTAACAATACAAAAATTAGCCAGGTGTAGTGGTGCGTGCCTGTAAACTCAGCTGCTCAGGAGACTGAGGCAGGAGAATCACTTGAATCCAGGCGGCAGAGGCTACAGTGAGTCGAAATCCTGCCACTGCATTCCAAACTGGGCTACAGAGCAAGACTCCGTCTCAAAAAAAAAAAAAAAAAAAAAGTGAAATACTGATCAGCTTTAAAAAGAGAACTGTCATAACCACCCCAATTTAGTTCAGGCTTCCCTACCAAGGCAAAATTAACACAGTATGAAGGCTATTCCAGTTCATTTTGGAGAAAATCTTTGATTTGGTAAGCAGGTAAAAAGGGCTGGGCATGCTGGCTCACATGTGTAATCCCAGCAAATTGGGAGGCCAAGGCAGGAGGATGGCTTGAGGCCAGGAGTTCGAGACCAGATTGATCTACATAGCAAGACCTGGACCAGGTGCAGTGGCTCACTCCTGTAATCCCAGCACTTTGGAAGGCTGAGACAGGTGAAGAACTTGAGGTTAGGAGTTCGTGACCAGCCTGGCCAACGTGGGGAAACCCTGTCTCAACTAAAAATACAAAAATCAGCAGGGTGTGTTGGCACACGTCTGTAATCCCAGCTATTTGGGACGGTGAGGAAGGAGAATCACTTGAACCTGCGAGGCAGAGGTTGCAGTGAGGCAAGATTGTGCCACTGTACTCCAGCCTGGGCGACAAGAATGAAACTCTCTCTCAAAAACAAAAACAAAAAACCATAGCGAGACCTAATCTCAATTAAAAAAATAAAGAAATTGTATACACATACGTGCACATATATGCACACTACACACACATATCACATGTACGTTTTGAGAAAAATAACACCATGAACCTACTACTCGTTAAAAATTAGAGAAAATATTAAACTTTTCACAAATTTACATAGCATTCTTTTAAGGGGCCATGTCAATAGAGAGAAAGGACTATCAGACCATTTTTCCTAAAACTTCTCCATTATCTCACTGAATCCTATAATCTGTCCTATTAAAACACCTTTTTAAATTTCTTGCTCTTTTTTTTTTTTTTTGGTGAGACAGAGTGTTGCTCTGATGCCCAGGCTGGAGTGCAGTGGCGTGATCTCAGCTCACTGCAACTTCCCCCTCCCAGTTCAAGCAATTCTTGGTTCAAGCAATTCTCCTGCCTCAGTTTCCCAAGTAGCTGGGACTACGGGTGCACTCCAACACATGCGGCTAATTTTTTGTATTTTAGTAGAGACAGGGTTTCACCGTGTTGCCCAGGCTGGTTTCGAACTTCTGAGTTCTGACAATCTGTCCACCTCGTCCTCCCAAAGTGCTAGGATTACAGGCGTGAGCCACCCCACCTGACCAATTTCTTGTTCTTTTAAAAGTACAGTAATTATTTTTAAGTTCTAGTACTAAATTAATGGGTAGTCTGTCAAATAGCTACTGGATTTTATATCAGGAGGGCTTTCTACATGTATGTATACCCAAAAATGACATTAAGACCTTTTTACATAAACTCACTGTAGAAATATATCCCCAAACAAGGTAAGGAATATAAATGATGCTTACCTTCTTTTCAAACCAACAGTTCCTTTATACAAAAACAGCAGATGATACAAAACATATTTTTTAAAGTACAAAGTTCCATACAGAATAAAGTAAACACTTTATGGTTATTCCTAAGAGTAAGTAGTGACGAAAAGTCTTTGCAATTGGGTAATAAAACTTCAACTTCTAGGAATATGTTTCCCTCTTCCTTGTCCTTTTGAAAGCTGCCACCATCATACAATTCACAGCATCTCTTCAACCACAGAAAATTAGCGTCTCTTCAAGCACAGAGACCATATATTATTTATCTTTGTGTCTCCTGCATAGGATTAACTCAGTGTTTGTTATAACTAAGTTAAACTCCAAGACAGGAGCTTCAAATCACCTCAGGCCCAATCCAAAACTGAAAAAAAGACGCTTCTCAGAGTTTGACAACAAAAAGATACTGACAAAGAACAAAGCCATAGATACTTGTGCGACATTAGCTTCCCTTTTTACCAAATACAGAGTCATTTACTAACACTGCAGAAATAAGTTTGCAGGCCGGGCGCGGTGGCTCAAACCTGTAATCCCAGCACTTTGGGAGGCCGAGGCGGGCGGATCACGAGGTCAGGAGATCGAGACCATACTGGCTAACACGGTGAAACCCCGTCTCTACTAAAAATACAAAAAATTAGCCGGGCGTGTTGGCGGGCGCCTGTAGTCCCAGCTACTCAGGAGGCTGAGGCAGGAGAATGGCGTGAACCCGGGAGGCAGAGCTTGCAATGAGCCAAGATTGCGCCACTGCACTCCAGCCTGGGGGACAGAGCAAGACTCCGTCTCAAAAAAAAAAAAAAAAAAAAAAAAAAGAAATAAGTTTGCAGACGATAAAAAGAATAAATAAAAAACATGGATCCTGTCAACATGTTCAAATACTATCATAGACTCCTTCACCTTAAACTCATACTAACATCCACACACCCGAACAATGAAAATGAAAAGGTTTTCAAATGAGACCTAAATATAAATTGGCTCTATTTCATTAATTTAAGTTCCTAAAATCATATATATAAATCATGTGATTGTGCTTATGCTCATATTCTAACTTGAGGGCCCAGTGTCTTTCATCAGATTCTCCGAAGGATAAGTGACCCCAAAAAGCTTTTAAGAACCACTAATCTAGCCTATCAAGAAACATCCCATTTTCCAGAAGAATACAGCTAAGTTGGCTTAGTTCATGCATTCTTACCTCATATTCATAGAGTTCATAGAGGGGATCCTTACTACATGAAATCAGTCTTTTTTTTTTTTGGAGATGGAGTCTCCCTCTGTCGCCCAGGCTGGAGTGCAGTGGCGCAATCTCAGCTCACCGCAAGCTCTGCCTCCCAGGTTCACGCCATTCTCCTGCCTCAGCCTCCCCGAGTAGCTGGGACTACAGGCGCCCGCCACCATGCCCGGCTAATTTTTTGTATTTTTAGTAGAGGCGGGGTTTCATCCTGTTAGCCAGGATGGTCTCGATCTCCTAACCTCGTGACCGCCCACCTCGGCCTCCCAAAGTGCTGGGATTACAGGCGTGAGCCACCGCGCCCTGCCGAAATCAGTCTTTCAAAGGATTCCTTCAGCCCAGCCAAGAAGTTCCAACATCCACAGGCACATATATTAACAATTACCAGAACCCCAAAACAGTTCTCTGGTTTTAATTCCACACTGCCTCCCTCAACTTAATACCTACCACTGTCAAAACAACTCCCCTTATATTGCATCCAGGCTATTTACAGAGACACCTTCATTATCCTCATCCCAAGGCATGGACCATTCATTGAATGGTAATATTTGTTGAATGAGTGAAAAAGGATCCTTCCTCCCACAGATTTCAAGTTAAGCTGTCAACACCCATGCAGCTGCTCTGGTACAAGTTAAGCTATGAAAGCCTTCTCCCTCACACATAACAACCACAAGTGTCAGAAATGCTCTGCTTCCTCCATAAATCCAAAATAATATAGTCATGGATATGCACTTCATACAGATCAGACTTGGCAAGGACAGCTACGTTCCACATACGTATCTGACACAATCGGTCTCCTCCAAATACAGTCCAACCAGTCTTATGTGCTTCTATCTTTCCAGCATACTCAGATTTGCCCACAAAGACTTCCTGAGGCACCATGGCATGCTGAGTATACTGCTGCAGTTGTAGTGAAAATAAGGGAGTTACAGTCCCAACTTTGTCACCAATTTAACACGTGGCCTTGGAGAAATTCTCTCCTTATGCCTAAATTTCCTATTTTGTAAAATGGAAGAAAGCATCCTACCATTTTCACAGAGATTTAGTATCACAAAGAAACTGAAAGAGCCTTCTTACTGTATTGTAAACTATTACTATAAACCTGCGACAACAAATAAGGCCACCCATTCTTCACAGCTTTGTAGCAATGATTCTGTTAAAGATATTTTGGCCCTTCACATTTGCACAACTCACTCTAACCAAAGGCACAAACTATTCTGAAGACCACAACTGGCTATGCCAAGTTTCTCCCCTCCCTGACCTCACAGACACGTGCTGTGTAGAACACTACCATTGCCGTTCTTTCCCAACAAGTAAGTAGGGGCTCCCAATCTCTAAAATACACACACATATCAACCTGCAAGGAACCTCCCAACATTTATTCGAGAAATAAGCTAACTTATAAGGGGAACTCCATTACACTTACACAAATAAAGGCAAACTTCCGGAAACACTTGCCATCCCCGCATACACACACCAACACAGCCGCTACACACCAACAGACCATCTGTCTTCTAAACCAAAAACATCTCTTTCCATGTACAAACTAACCAGTGACATTTATTAAACTTACAACACTGAGATCATCCTGTCGTTCCTACATACCGTTCAACGCGGCAGGGACACCACAGACCTTGTCACACAGGTAAACTCCCCTCTCAAGATCGTGTCCTCGACCACTCTTATCCCTTAATTAAACACACACAAACTGGACTATGGGGGAGGCTCCGATCATGCCTACAAACACAAACTAACCTGTCAGGGGCACAGCCGACTCCGCCTCCACTAGCTTACTTTCCAGCCCCCTCCGGGAGTCTGCCTGTCAGGGACACCCCTTCACCACGCCTGGACGGACTTCCCGGTAGGCTCAGGATCCCCCTCCCTGCTCTCCCCTCCCCCATCTTCACCACTGCTCTCCCGGAGGTCCAGGTCCGGGAGATGACAGTGGCTCCCAGAAAGCCCAGGATTCAATCGCTGAGAGAGTGCTTAGGCCCGAATGCCGGCCCAAATCGTTCTACTCACCGTGTCGGAGGCCGAGGCCGAGGCCGAGAGCGATGAGAGTGCAGGGAAGTGGGGAAGAGGGGGTGGCCGCCAGGCTCCTCCGCTTCCCTTGGTCCACGGCGGATCCCTCCCGCTTGTCAGGAGGCGGCCAGCGGGTAAGCTGACTGGCGGAAATGTGAGAGGAGAATGGAAAGGTGGAGGGCTAAAGGGGGCAAACTGAGGGGAGGCGGGTCCCGCAACCGAGACTGGGATCGTCTCCCCTCCGCAAAGCGAACCCAAAATGGCGGCGGGAGCGGCGGCGGCGGCAGCAGAGTGGCGGCGGCAGCTCCTCCAGAGGGAGGGAGCGAAGGGCGCCTAGCGACGCCCCCAACCTCCCACACCTCCCTCCTGCCGTTCTTGCCCACGGTCCCCCGCTCCGCCCGACTCCGCACGTAGCGCGCACGTCAGCCTGCACGCGTACGAGTGTCTGCGGGCTCGTCGCTGGCTGCTCCCACCAACCACTACCTTCGGCAGCCCCGCGCGCCAGTCAGCCCGTACGCGCTCACCCACGGGAACCTCTTCGCCCAGTCCCCTACTCCCCCTCAGGCCCTGTCAAGCCGGCTCCGGCGCAGGCCCTCACGCGTACCTTCAGCGGCGCGAGCCCAAGCCTCCTCCACCTTCTCTTCTCTCCTCCCCCGCCTTCCCCGCTCTCTCGGCCACCAACCGCCGCCAAAGCAGACGCCGCCAGCACCACCCCCCACCTTCCACCCCTCGCGCGTGCGCCTCCCACAGTCCCCACCGCGGGACTGTTCCATTCCTTGCGGCTGCAGGGGCAGGAGAGGAAGGGACCGGCAAAGTGAGTCTGGCTTGCCGTTTGACTGAAATTGCCAGGGTGGCGGGCCAAGTCCCACGACAACCTACCTCCCTGAGTTTGTCGCCGCGGCGCTGCGGCTCGCCTCCTCCTCCATGGGACCACGGCGAGCGGATCGAGGGCTGCCTAGCGCCCCTCTGCCGGCCGATGGTTGGAGGTCGCGGCGGCTGCGCGTTGAGTCGTTTCCTGCCGGATGACCCGACCCTTTTTCGCAGTCGCAGGACGGGCGCTTTGGAGCAGCACCAGGCAGTGTGTGTCGGTCGCCTCGTCTGGAGAACTAGTCCTCGACTCACGGTGAGGGAATGGACCGGCACGGGGGTTGTATCGCTGAGGGAAAGGAGCGAGACTCCGGACCTCCAGGAGGTAGGGAGTGAGGCCAGTAGGACCCGCGCGCCTCCGGGGGGATTCCTCCCGGGCGTTGAGTTGCCAACCTGGGACCCGAGGAAGATCGGCATGGTGGTGTGCTTTTTGTTATTGTTATCCCTCCTGGGATTTCTCGAATTTCACACCACTGTCCATATGCGATGATGTTTGTTTGCCCTTGACGCACTACTCATGGATGGTACTTCTTCAGCCTCGTTAGCCTGGTGATAGAGGACAAAGAAACCATGTGCTTCTCATTCAGATCTGGACTCAGTTTCCCTTGTCTTCAGCAAGTTATTTTTCTTAGTTCCTTATCAAAAAGTGTACATAAAAATTAGGCAACTCCAAACATGCCTCCAGGGTTGGTGTGTGAAATAGTAAGATAGGGCTGGGCGCGGTGGCTCACGCCTGTAGTCCCAGCACTTTGGGAGGCCGAGGCGGGTGGATCACAAGGTGAAGAGATCGAGACAATCCTGGCCAACATGGTGAAACCGCGTCTCTACTAAAAATACAAATATTAGCCGGCCGTCGTGGCGGGCGCCTGTAGCCCCAGCTACTCGGGAGGCTGAGGCAGAATTGCTTGAACCCGGGCGACGGAAGTTGCAGTGAGCCGAGATCGCGCCACTGCACTCCAGCCTGGCGACAAAGCGAGACTCCGTCACAGACACACACACACACACACACGAAATAATAAGATAATATATGTAAAGTGGAATTAGCTCCTAGGCATAGGGAAGGTGCAGAGTATTGCTGTGTTGTCATTTACATTTCTGTTGATGTCGATAACGTTTGTGGGTGTAATTGGTAGTGTTCTGTCCCTCCAAGGCGTTAATAAAACAAAGCAGGCCGGGTGTCCTGTTAAATAGTTGTATCAATGACTTGAATTAGATTAATGAGGATATATTTTTCAAATTTATGCCTTTTACAAAATTTTTAAAGAGTAGGTAATGTCGGTGATAGATATAAAGAAAGGAAAAGATCTCCAGATGTGGAATCTTCTACTGGATCCTGTAATAGAAAGAAGACATTAGGCTGGGCGCAGTGGCTCACACCTGTAATCTCAGCACTTTGGGAGGCGGAGGAGGGCGCATTGCTTGAGGCCAGGAGTTCGAGACCAGCCTGGGCAACACGGTGAAACCCCATCTGTACAAAAAGACACAAAAATTAGACAGGTGTGGTGGCACACGCTTGTAGTCTGAGCTACTTGGGAGGGTGAAGCAGGAGGATCAAGGAAGAGGTTGCAAAGTGAGCCGAGATCACGCCATCACACTGCAGCCTAGGTGACAGAGCAAGACCCTGTCTCAAAAAAAGAAAGAAGACGTTAGGAGAAAAGCTGAGGAAATCCAAATAAAGTCTGCAATTTAGTAAATAGTATTGTACCAGCTTTAATTTCTTAATTTTGAAAATTGTACTATGGTCATATGTATATAACATTAAGGAAAGTCTAATGAAAATTGTAAGAAAGCACTTTGTACTACCTTTGCAACTCTTCTGTAAATTTACACTTTTTTTTGTTTGTTTGCTTTGAGATAGGATCTCACTATGTCGCCAAGGCTGGAAGACAGTAGTGCAGTCCTGGCTCACTGCAACCTCAAGCTCCTTGGCTCAAGGGATCCTCCCACCTCAGCCACCTAAGCAACTAGGACTATAGGCACATGCCACCACATCCAGCTAATTTATTATTATTATTATTATTATTATTTTTTTTTTTTTCTTGCTCCGTCACCCAGGCTGGAGTGCAGTGGCGCGATCTCAGCTCACTGCAAGCTCCGCCTCCGGGGTTCGTGCCATTCTCCTACCTCAGCCTCCCGAGTAGCTGGGACTACAGGCACCCGCCACCACGTCTGGCTAATTTTTTGTGTTTTTAGTAGAGACGGGGTTTCACCGTGTTAGCCAGGCTGGTCTCGATCTCCTGACCTTGTGATCCACCTGCCTCGGCCTCCCAAAGTGCTGGGATTACAGGCATGAGCCACCACTCCCAGCCTTTTTTTTTTTTTTCGAGACGGAGTCTTGCTCTGTCGCCCAGGCTGGAGTGCAGTGGCACGATCTTGGCTCACTGCAAGCTCTGCCTATCGGGTTCACGCCATTCTCCTGCCTCAGCTTCCCGAGTAGCTGGGACTGCAGGCTCCTACCACCACGCCCGGCTAATTTTTTGTTTTTTTAGTAGAGATGGGGTTTCACTGTATTAGCCAGGATGGTCTCGATCTCTTGACCTTGTGATCTGACTGCCTTGGCCTCCCAAAGTGCTGGGATTACAGGTGTGAGCCACCGCGCCTACCTTTTATTTTTGTTTGTTTTGTTTCGTTTTTGTTTTTTTAGACTGAGTCTTGCTCTGTCATCCGGGCTGGAGTGCAGTGGCACAGTCTTAGCTCACTGCAACCTCTGTCTCCCAGGTTCCAGCGATTCTCGTGCCTCTGCCTCCCGAGTAGTTGGAATCACAGGCACCCACCACCATGCCTGGCTAATTTTTGTATTTTTAGTAAAGATGAGGGGTTTCACCATGTTGGCCAGGCTGGTCTTGAACTCTTGACCTCAAGTGATCTGCTCGCCTCAGCCTCCCAAAGTGTTGGGATTACAGGCGTGAGCCACCATGCCTGGCCAATTTTTTTGATTATTAGTAGAGATGAGATCTTCCTATGTTGCCCAAGCTGGTCTTGAACTCCTGGTTTCCCAGAGTGCTGGGATTACAGGCCTGAGCCACCATGCCCAGCCTCCACTATGGAACTTTAGAACATTTTTTATCACCCCCAAAAGAATCTTATCAGTAAGTTGCTTTCCATTTCTCCCTCCCATTGCCTCTCACAACCACTAAATCAGTTATGTAATTAATAAGCAAATTATGGACATTTCATGTAATTGAAATCATACTATATGTGGTCTTTTGCAACTGTCTTCTTTTACTTTGTTTTCAAGGTCTATCCAGTTGTGTCATGCATCAGAACTTTGTTTCGTATTGCCAAATAATATTCTATTATATGGCTATACCACGTTATGTTTATTCATCAATTGATGGACATGTGAGGTATTTCCACTTTTTGGCTCTTATGCATAATACTGCTATGAACATTTGTGTACAAGTTTTCTGTACACTTGTTTTTATTTCTCTTTTATACCTGAGAGTGGAATTGCAGGTTCATATGGTAACTCCATGTTTTACCTTTTGAGGAACTGCCAAACTTTTCCAAAGTGGCCTCACCACTTAAAAAAATCCCAACAGCAGCATATAAGAATACTAGTTTTTCCAGATTCTGTCCAACACATGTTATTATCAGTTTTTTGAATTTCATCATTCTGGTGGGTGTGAAGTGTTACTCATTGTGGTTTTCATTTGCATTTTCTTAATTTTGGGGGACCAGCCTCAACACCACCCGTAGGGTATCCGAAGTCAGGTGGCGACAAAGGAATGAGAAGAGACAGGCTAAGTGTTCATAAAGGTGGGAGCCAGGGGGCCAGTTGCAAAATGGAGGCTGCAAAAGGCCCAGAGTTCTGGTCTCCACACTATTTATTGAGTACAGTCACTTAGATCTAAGAAGCAGATGTTCAGGGCGAAACAGTCAAAGGGAAGCAGTACATCATACACATAATCTGTAGCAGTGGCGGTTTAAGTGAATCTCCTTTGTGCTCAAACAGCATATCTTTAGTTGGCTGGTGGGAATGGGCTTGACTAGGAGCCTGCATATCTAGCCACTTTCCAATGCTTCAGAGGAGCATCTTTCTTCTTGAGCATGGTGTTTATAGATAAGAGAGCAGGTTGTGCTCAGAGCACGGGAACATAATGGCGATAAGAAGGCTTTCCTCCTCAGAGGCCTCTTGTGGCTTTCCACAACTTATCGTCCCATATTTTTATGGCCAGTTTATGCAGGCACCCTGTAAGCCTTTACTTGTTCATGTTGTGTGGTCTCTCTCCAGAGGCATCTTCCGCATCTGCAGACTAAAAGCAAACAGCATAAACAGATACACTTTTTTTTTTTTTTTTTGAGACGGAGTCTCGCTCTGTCGCCCAGGCTGGAGTGCAGTGGCGCAGTCTCGGCTCACTGCAAGCTCCGCCTCCCAGGGTTCACGCCATTCTCCTGCCTCAGTCTCTCCGAATAGCTGGGACTACAGGCGCCCGCCACACCACGCCCGGCTAATTTTTTGTATTTTTTTTAGTAGAGACGGGGTTTCACCGTGGTCTCGATCTCCTGACCTTGTGATCCTCCCAAAGTGCTGGGATTACAAGCGTGAGCCACCGCGCCGGGCCTAACAGATACACATTAAAGCAAAATTTGCAATAGTTGATTCTCCAATGGTCTTAATCCACTTAAGAGGATTTACGTTTGAAAGTCCATCAGCAGCTCCAGTGAGAATGTCAGTCCCAGGCAAGAGAGTTAAATGAGCCTGAGATGCTTTAACAACCTGTTCCTTTAATTTGGCTATATTCAGTGTAAAATTTCTATCCCTTCCTTCCAGATTATGTCTAACATTTTCCCAGTGATGTTCAGTAGCATTATATGAACGGGGAGTTATGCAGAAATCAGAAGTATTCCAATCACATTGCATTTGCAATCGATGCTCTAAGTTTATTATATGATCTCTCATCCAGATAACAGTCTGTCAAGATCATTTATTTGATTTGCCAATTGTTGGTCTATCTGGGTCTGAGAATTCCACAATTTTGAGGAATTCTTTTGCCAATTATTTACATAACCTGCAGTTTGAACAGATGAGTGTAAAGCAATTCCAGCAGCCACAGCAGTTAGCTGTGACTGCAATAAGGCCCATAATGACTGCTATAAGGGTAAAAATAAATCTTTTTGTTCTGGTAAACACTCCCTTTAACATTTCTGTGAGGATATGACTGTGGAAGGAGAGGCTTTCCAAGGTCTGTTGAGGGAAACCGGTATCTAAACTCCTCTAGCCCTCACCAGCAACACAGATGTTTTCACACCAAACATGGAATCAATACAGGTGAAAGGGCAACAGTTTTGACAAGTAATAGTTTGAGAATTAGGTCGAATATCAATATTTCCGACCATCAACATAAAAGGAGGCTTGACACAGCTCTGAATGGGCGCCATTTGGTTGGAAGAAAACTGATACACAAATTGAGGTCTCTCACCTTTTCCCTCAAGATAATATTTTTCTTCCCAAACCTGAATATGAGATTGGGCCATCATTAACTTCCATAATTTGGGATGTTCAGGGCCTATTATTTGATTAATCATTTTTGGATGTGGGTCGGCTGTACCAAAATTGGTCGAAATTATGGGAAACTGGGCACGTTTTTCAGTGTAAATAGTGTCATCTCTTTGATAGTATAGTTCCTGTTTCAGTCCTGTCTTGCATCTATCATTCTGATTGGTACAATTAACTGCAAAGGTCCCCTTAGGGGACCAATCAATGACGATTCCACAGGAATTATTTTGCAGTACCACAGCGTGATCAGAGATGCAATCCTGGCCAGGAGTGGTGGCTCATGCCTGTAATCCTAGCACTTTGGGAGGCCGAGGCCGGCAGATCACCTGAGGTCGGGAGTTCGAAACCAGTCTGGCCAACATGGAGAAACCCTGTCTCTACTAAAAATACAAAATTAGCAGGGTGTGGTGGCACATGCCTGTAATCCCAGCTGTTTGGGAGGCTGAGGCAGGAGAATCCCTTGAACTCGGGGGGCGGAGGTTGCAGTGAGCTGAGATTGCGCCATTGCACTCTAGCCTGGGCAACAAGAGCAAAACTCCGTCTCAAAAAAAAAGAAAAAAAAAAGAGATACAATCCTTTCAAATCAATATTTCTAAATCCTTTGACCATTGCTGAGGTTGTTGACACCTCTCTTTTCTGGGCTTAAACTGTTACAATTGAACTGAACACTGTGAATGATCCGGGCTCCATCCAGAAAATAAATGATAGGATACGGGTCTTTGATTATGACCTGGAATTTTAACTAGCCAATGCTGTCCGTAGTCTTTTAGGCAACTGACAGCCGGCCCTATGCAAAGAGGAGGGGGACTGATAACCCATGGACACATTTATTAACATTCCTTCCTCCTCTGGGTGAGAGGGCCCTTGAGTATCTGTAGGCTCAGGCATCCAAACACTGTTATTAACATAAGCCTCAACCAGGGGTTCCAGCCATGTGATAGGCCTAATTAAAGGCGGAAATGGGACATGTGCCCAATAGGTATAATTTTGGTCTGCTGTAGCCACAGGGAGACTTACTGCCACAGTAATTACCGCAATCATAGCTACCATCAGGTTACTCGAGGTTAGTGGTTTTTGTTGTGTTTTCAGGTTTTCTTCTGCAAGGTGGGTCAGCCTCTTGATCTGTCCCCAAGTTGGTGGGCTCGCTTGATGGGTTTTGTTGGTCTTCATCTGGTCGGCTGAAATGTTCATTCGAGCCATCAGGCGTGCTGGGGGTGGAGATCTTGGTTCCAAAATACTTTTCTCTTCTTTGGAATTTTGCTCATGGTAGAGTTTAAGATGTCTTGTAGGTACCCAAACTGGAAGCTGGTTTTCTTCTGGGGAAATACAAACAAACCCTCTTCCCCATGTTATAACTCTCCCTCTTTCCCAGGTCTTTGTTTTAAAGTCCTTCCACCACACAGGTTTTCCTGCATGAACATTTACCTTCTGTCCTGTTAAATGCTGTTCAGCTGCTATAGTAACCTGATTCCGGAAGATGTTCAAAAAATTTAAGGTAACAAGAGCCAATTGTAACTGCATATGAGGGGTGGAATATTCCCTATCTCCCCCTATTTTCTGTTTATGTAATTGCATTTTTAAGATTCAATTGGCTCGCTCAACAATCACTTGCCTTTGAGAATTATAGGGGATAACCATACTGTGTTCAATGCTCCGTTGTTTTAAAAATTTTTGGAAAGATCTACTACAGTAGCCTGGTCTGTTGTCTGTTTTTAATTTTTGTGGAATTCCCATGACAGTAAAACGAGAAAGCAAGTGTCTTTTTTTTTTTTTTTTTTTTTTGAGACGGAGTCTTGCTCTGTCACCTAGGCTGGAGTGCAGTGGCGTGATCTCGGCTCACTGCAAGCTCCGCCTCCCGGGTTCACGCCATTCTCCTGCCTCAGCCTCTTTGAGTAGCTGGGAATACAGGCGCCCGCCACCACACCCGGCTAATTTTTTGTATTTTTAGTAGAGACGGGGTTTCACCGTGGTCTCGATCTCCTAACCTCGTGATCCGCCCGCCTTGGCCTCCCAAAGTGCTGGGATTACAAGCGTGAGCCACCGTGCCTGGCCGCAAGTGTCTTTTTTTATGTGTTGTAGTCTGGCCGGTTTGGCAAGTAGACCATATAAAATGAGAATATGTATCTATGGTCACACGGACATAAGAAAGTTTGCCAAATGCAGGAATGTCGGTGACATCCATTTGCCAGATCATGCTAGGTGCCAACCCTCGAGGGTTAACACCAGTTCCTTGATGCGGTAGTTGCAGTGCCTGGCACTGAGGACAATGTTGTACAATGTCCTTGGCCTGTTTCCACATAATTTGATAGTTGTTTTTAAGTCCTGCTACATTAAGGTGTGTTAATGAGTGGAAAGTTTGGGCATCAGTAAGTATGGGGGAAACCAACAAGTCAGCTTGCTCATTAGCCTCAGTCAATGGTCCTGGAAGATTGGTATGTGCTCGGATATGAGTTGTATAGAAAGGAAAATCCCAAGCACACACAGCTGTTTGTAAAGAGTTGAACAATTGATAAAGCTGTTTATCAATAATATATTTAATTAAGGCAGTTTCAATATGCTGAATAGCTTATACAACATAAGCTGAATCTGAAACAGTATTAACTGGCTGATTAAAATCTTCTAATACTGCAATCATTGCCTGTAATTTAGCTGTTTGGGCTGAGGAAAAGTTAGTGTGGATAACTTCATCACAAGGTCCCACATATGCCGCTTTCCCAGTACTGGAGCCATCAGTAAAAACAATCATGGCTCCTTCCAAAGGGGCATCACGAGTAATTTTCAGAAGAACCTATGTAATTAATTTTAAGAACTGGAAAATTTTATTTTTAGGATGATGATTATCAATACATTCAATAAATTCTACTAAATTAATTTGCCATGTAACTGAGTTAATAAATGCCTGCTTAATGTGACTTTTATTTATTGGAACTATAATCTTATTGGGCTCAGTGCCATAAAGTTTAACAATTTGCATATGAGCCTGTCCAATTAAAATTGTGATCTGATCTACATATACTGTAAGTGTTTTCATGGTATTATATGGCAAAAAAGACCATTCAACCAAATCATTATTTTGAACAATAACCCTTGTTGAGGAGTGTGAAGTAGAGAACACAATGAATTGAAAAGGCAAGCCTGAGTCAATCCTACTGACCTGGGCTTGCCGAATTTTTTTTTTTCAATTACTCTTAACTCATTCATGGCCGTGGTTGTTAATTCTCTTTTACTGTGTAAGTTGGAATCTCCCCTCAATATTGAGAAAATATTAGACATAGCATAAGTATAAATTCCTAAGGTGGGCCAAATCCAATTAATGTCTCCTAACAATTTTTGAAAATCATTTAAGGTTTTTAAAGAATTTTTTCTAGGCCGGGCGCGGTGGCTCACGCCTGTAATCCCAGCACTTTGGGAGGCCAAGGTGGGTGGATCACAAGGTCAGGAGATCGAGACCACGGTGAAACCCTGTCTCTACTAAAAATACAAAAAAAATTATCCGGGTGTGGTGGCGGGTGCCTGTAGTCCCAGCTACTCTGGAGGCTGAGGCAGGAGAATGGCATGAACCCGGGAGGCGGAGCTTGCAGTGAGCAGAGATCGCGCCACTGCACTCCAGCCTGGGAGACAGAGCGAGACTCCGTCTCAAAAAAAAAAAAAAAAAAGAATCTTTTCTGATTTGAACCTTTTGAGGCTTAATGGCTCTATCTTGTACATGTATCCCCAAATATTGAAAAGGAAGAGTTGTTTGAATTTTGTTAGGTGTTATAAGCAATCCAGCGTTTTTAATTGCCTTTTGCAAAGATGAATAACATTGAATAAGTTGGTCTCTATTTTTTGTTGCACATAGTATGTCATCCATATAATGAATGATGTAACAATCTGGGAATTGATCTCTAACAAGCTGGATAGCTTTGCCTACAAAAGTTTGACAAACTGTGGAACTGTTTAACATACCTTGGGGTAAAACCTTCCAATGATATCTGGCTGCAGGTTCTTTGTTATTAATGGCAGGGATAGTAAAGGCAAATTTTTCCAAATCTGTCTCTGCTAAAGGAATTGTAAAGAAGCAGTCTTTTAAATCTGTAATAACAAGCAGCCAGTCTTTAGGGAGCATGGTGGGGGATGGGAGCCGTGGTTGTAAAGCTCCCATCCGTTGCATTACAGCGTTGACCTCTTGCAAGTCGGTCAGCATGCACCATCTACCGTACTTTTTTTAAAATTACAAATACTGGGGAATTCCAAGGAGAGAAAGTGGATGAAATATATCCTTTTTCAGTAGTTTTTTAACTATTTCATGGAACGCCCCCAAGTTTTTCTGAGGGAGGGGCCACTGTTCGACCCAGACAGAATGCTGCAGGGTGAGCCTGAATTGCTTCTTCACCATAGTGAACTGCAGGTTGGGCAGTAATGGGTGCAGCGAGCCGAGTTTCAGGCTCCCTCCCCCTGCACTCACTTGGCTGAGGAGGAGGTGGCCATTCTGGACATTTCTCTGAAGAAGCTGCAGGCTGAACAATTTTCTGCGTAGGTTTGGGGAGACTGGGGGGATTGGTAGAAATCGCCTCCGGTATCGGGGGAACCAGCCCCCAGTATTTCAACCTAGGTTCTTTTCTATTTTCCGTAAGTGTTGGCCAGTCTGAGAAATAAAGAGAAAGAGTACAAAAGAGAGAAATTCTACAGCTGGGTCTCCGGGGGTGACATCACATTTCAGCAGGTTCCATGATGCCCCTGAGCTGCAAAACCAGCAA
This sequence comes from Symphalangus syndactylus, assembly GCF_028878055.3. NCBI lineage: Eukaryota > Metazoa > Chordata > Mammalia > Primates > Hylobatidae > Symphalangus > Symphalangus syndactylus. The sequence goes on from NC_072441.2 coordinate 84,082,788, forward strand.
GTTTTTATTATGGATTTCAAAAGGGGAGGGGTGTATGAATAGGGAGTGGGTCACAGAGATCACGTTCTTCAAAGGCAATAAAATATCACAAGGGCAGAGAGGCAGAGCGAGATCACAAGGCCAGGGCGAAACTAGAATTACTGATGAAGGTCCATGTCCCGCTGGGCACATTGGACATTGATATTGATAAACAACAGGAAACAGGGTTTGAGAGCAGACAACCGATCTGACTAGAATTCGCCAGGCTGGAATTTCCTAATCCTAGCAAGCCTGAGGGCACTGCAGGAGACCAGGGCGTATTTCGTCCCTTATCTACAACTGCATAAGACAGACACTCCCAGAGCGGCCATTTTACAGATGTCTCCCTGGGAATGCATTCATTTTCCCAGGGTTATTCCTTGCTGAGAAAAGAATTCAGTGATATTTCTCCTATTCGCTTTCTGAAAGGAGAAATATGACTCTGTTCTGACTGGCCCCACAGGCAGTCAGACTTTATGGTTATCTCCCTTGTTCCCTGAAAATCGTTGTTATCCTGTTCTTTTTTTTTTTTTTTTTTTGAGACAGAGTCTTTTTTTTTTATTAATTTTTTTTGCATACAAAAACAATAAACATTTTCTAAAAATACATACAAACAAAAAGATGCGTATCAAACATATTAGGAAGGTTGCACATGGGAAGTCGGGGAATAGAAATGGGGGTGGGAGTTAAAATAAATGAGAGAGGGACTTTATATGGATCAGTGATAATAACTCAATCCTCTATTTGACAAAGAAGAGGGAGAAGGAAGAGGAAGAAAAAGAAAGTGGGATAAAGGATCAGAAAGGGAGGAAAATAGAAAAAATTAGAGTATGACTCCAGGGTAGACCTGTTTTGTTGTCACTGAGTTGGTTGGTTGGTTTGTCTGTTGTATTCTTCATGTTTCGCCAAGTTGGCCAGACTGGTCTTGAACTCCTAGCCCGAAGTGATCAACCCGCCTCGCCCCCCAGAGTGCCGGGACCACAGGCGTGAGCCACCACGTCCAGCCCCCACATTGCTTCTGGCCTCCGTTTTAGACCTCCCAGACGGAGCGGCCAGGCAGAGGAGCTCCTCACTTCTACCCAGACACGGGGCGGCCGGGCAGAGGAGCTCCTCACTTCCCAGACGGGGCGGCCAGGCAGAGATGCTCCTCACTTCTTCCCAGACGATAGGTGGCCGGGCAGAGGCGCTCCTCACTTCCCAGACGATGGGTGGCCGGGCAGAGGTGCTCCTCACTTCTTCCCGGACGGGGCGGCCGGGCAGAGGTGCTCCTCACTTCCCAGACGGGGCAGCCAGGCAGAGGTGCTCCTCACTTCCCAGACGATGGGTGGCCGGGCAGAGGCACTCCTCACTTCCCAGATGGGGCAGCCGGGCAGAGGCGCTCCTCACTTTCCAGACGATGGGTGGCCGGGCAGAGGTGCTCCTCACCTCCCAGACGATGGGTGGCCGGGCAGAGGCGCTCCTCACCTCCCAGACGATGGGTGGCCGGGCAGAGGCGCTCTTCACCTCCCAGACGATGGGTGGCCGGGCAGAGGCGCTCCTCACCTCCCAGACGATGGGTGGCCGGGCAGAGGCGCTCCTCACCTCCCAGACGGGGCAGCCGGGCAGAGGCGCTCCTCACTTCTTCCCGGACGAGGCGGCCGGGCAGAGGCGCTCCTCACTTCTTCCCGGACGGGGCGGCCGGGCAGAGGCGCTCCTCACTTCTTCCCGGACGGGGCGGCCGGGCAGAGGCGCTCCTCGCTTCTTCCCGGACGGGGCGGCCGGGCAGAGGCGCTCCTCGCTTCTTCCCGGACGGGGCGCCCGGGCAGAGGCGCTCCTCGCTTCTTCCCGGACGGGGCGGCCGGGCAGAGGCGCTCCTCGCTTCTTCCCGGACGGTGGGTGGCCGGGCAGAGGCGCTCCTCACTTCCCAGACGATGGGTGGCCGGGCAGAGGCGCTCCTCACTTCTTCCCGGATGGGGCGGCCGGGTGGAGGCGCTCCTCACTTCTTCCCGGACGGGGCGCCCGGGCAGAGGCGCTCCTCATTTCTTCCCGGACGGGGCAGCCGGGCAGAGGCGCTCCTCACTTCCCAGACGGGGCGGCCGGGCAGAGGCGCTCCTCACTTCTTCCCGGACGGGGCAGCCGGGCAGAGGCGCTCCTCACTTCCCAGACGGGGCGGCCGGGCAGAGGCGCTCCTCACTTCTTCCCGGACGGGGCAGCCGGGCAGAGGCGCTCCTCACTTCCTCCCGGACGGGGCGGCCGGGCAGAGGCGCTCCTCACTTCCTCCCGGACGGGGCGGCCGGGCAGAGGCGCTCCTCACTTCCTCCCGGACGGGGCGGCCGGGCAGAGGCGCTCCTCACTTCCTCCCGGACGGGGCGGCCGGGCAGAGGCGCTCCTCACTTCCTCCCGGACGGGGCGGCCGGGCAGAGGCGCTCCTCACCTCCCAGACGATGGGAGGCCGGGCAGAGGCGCTCCTCACTTCCCAGACGATGGGTGGCCGGGCAGAGGCGCTCCTCACTTCCCAGATGATGGGTGGCCGGGCAGAGGCGCTCCTCACTTCCCAGACGATGGGTGGCCGGGCAGAGGTGCTCCTCACTTCCCAGACAGGGCGGCCGGGCAGAGGCGCTCCTCACTTCCCAGACGGTGGGTGGCCGGGCAGAGGCGCTCCTCACTTCCCAGACGGTGGGTGGCCGGGCAGAGGCGCTCCTCACTTCCCAGACAGGGCGGCCGGGCAGAGGCGCTCCCCACCTCCCAGATGGGGCGGCGGCCGGGCAGGGGCTGCAATCCCAGCACCCTGGTAGGCCAAGGCAGGCGGCTGGGGGGCAGAGGCTGCCGCGAGGCCAGACCACGCCACCGCACTCCAGCCCGGGCAACACCGAGCACTGGGTGAGCGAGACTCCGTCTGTAGTCCCAGTACCTCGGGAGGCTGAGGCGGGCGGAGCACTCGGCGTCAGGAGCTGGAGACCAGCGTGGCCAAGATGGAGAACGCGTGCCTGCAGCGAAAGGAGAAAAGGCAGGGAGTGGTCGCGAGCGCCGGCAGTCCCAGGCAGTCCGCGGCGCGGGCAGCAGCAAGCGGAGTAGATTGTAGCCTGGGCCAGAGAGGGAAAGAGGGAAGGAAAGAGGGAAGGAAGGAAGGAAGGAAGGAGGGAAGGAAGGGTCTTGCTGTCGCCCAGGCTGGAGTGCAATGGCACGATCTCGGCTCACTGCAGGCTCCGCCCCCTGGGGTTCATGCCATTCTCCTGCCTCAGCCTCCCGAGTAGCTGGGACTACGGGCGCCCGCCACCTCGCCCGGCTAAGTTTTTGTATTTTTAGTAGAGATGGGGTTTCACCGTGTTAGCCAGGATGGTCTCGATCTCCTGACCTCGTGATCCGCCCGCCTCGGCCTCCCAAAGTGCTGGGATTACAGGCATGAGCCACCGCGCCCGGCCTATCCCGTTCTTTTCAAGGTGCCCAGATTTCATATTATTCAAACACAAATGCTTTACAAACAATTTGTGCAGGTAACGCAATCATCACAGGGTCCTGAGGCGATATACATCCTCAGCTTACGAAAATGACAGGATTAAGAGATTAAAGTAAAGACAGGTATAGGAAACTATAAGAGTATTGATTGGGGAAGTGATAAATGTCCATGAAATCTTCACAATTTATGTTCAGAGACTGCAGTAAAGGCAGGTGTAAGAAATTATAAAAGTATTAATTTAGGGAACTAACAAATGTCCATGAAATCTTCACAATTTATGTTCTTCTGCCATGGCTTCAGCCGGTCCCTTTGTTTGGGGTCCCTGACTTCCTGCAACATTCTGGACTCTCCCTTTTTGTTAGTACTTGGTAGAGGCAGTTCAGAGTCCTGATCATTAAACTCCTGTCTCTCCTCCTCTGACTCAGCCTCATCATCTATCTGAAAAGGCTCCAGTGCTGCATGCACCAATGACCAAACTGACCAAACAGGCAAAGGAATTTCCTTTCCCTTTCTATGTGCTCTTTTTTTTTTTTTCTTTTTTTATTATTAATTTTTTTTGCATACAAAAACAATAAACATTTTCTAAAAATACATACAAACAAAAAGATGCGTATCAAACATATTAGGAAGGTTGCACATGGGAAGTCGGGGAATAGAAATGGGGGTGGGAGTTAAAATAAATGAGAGAGGGACTTTATATGGATCAGTGATAATAACTCAATCCTCTATTTGACAAAGAAGAGGGAGAAGGAAGAGGAAGAAAAAGAAAGTGGGATAAAGGATCAGAAAGGGAGGAAAATAGAAAAAATTAGAGTATGACTCCAGGGTAGACCTGTTTTGTTGTCATTGAGTTGGTTGGTTGGTTTGTCTGTTGTATTCTTCATGTTTCGCCAAGTTGGCCAGACTGGTCTTGAACTCCTAGCCCGAAGTGATCAACCCGCCTCGCCCCCCAGAGTGCCGGGACCACAGGCGTGAGCCACCACGTCCAGCCCCCACATTGCTTCTGGCCTCCGTGGTAGACCTCCCAGACGGAGCGGCCAGGCAGAGGAGCTCCTCACTTCTACCCAGACACGGGGCGGCCGGGCAGAGGGGCTCCTCACTTCCCAGACGGGGCGGCCAGGCAGAGACGCTCCTCACTTCTTCCCAGACGATAGGTGGCCGGGCAGAGGCGCTCCTCACTTCCCAGACGATGGGTGGCCGGGCAGAGGCGCTCCTCACTTCCCAGACGATGGGCGGCCGGGCAGAGGCGCTCCTCACTTCCCAGACGATGGGCGGCCGGGCAGAGGCGCTCCTCACTTCCCAGACGGTGGGTGGCCGGGCAGAGGCGCTCCTCACTTCCCAGACGGTGGGTGGCCGGGCAGAGGCGCTCCTCACTTCCCAGACGGTGGGTGGCCGGGCAGAGGCGCTCCTCACTTCCCAGACGGTGGGTGGCCGGGCAGAGGCGCTCCTCACTTCCCAGACGGTGGGTGGCCGGGCAGAGGGGCTCCTCACTTCCCAGACGGTGGGTGGCCGGGCAGAGGCGCTCCTCACTTCCCAGACGGTGGGTGGCCGGGCAGAGGCGCTCCTCACTTCCCAGACGGTGGGTGGCCGGGCAGAGGCGCTCCTCACTTCCCAGACGGTGGGTGGCCGGGCAGAGGCGCTCCTCACTTCCCAGACGGTGGGTGGCCGGGCAGAGGCCTCCTCACTTCCCAGACGGTGGGTGGCCGGGCAGAGGCGCTCCTCACTTCCCAGACGGTGGGTGGCCGGGCAGAGGCGCTCCTCACTTCCCAGACGGGGCGGCCGGGTAGAGGCGCTCCTCACTTCCCAGACGGGGCGGCCGGGCAGAGGCGCTCCTCACCTCCCAGACGGGGCGGCCGGGCAGAGGCGCTCCTCACTTCCCAGACGGTGGGTGGCCGGGCAGAGGCGCTCCTCACTTCCCAGACGATGGGTGGCCGGGCTGAGGCGCTCCTCACTTCTTCCCGGACGGGGTGGCCGGGCAGAGGCGCTCCTCACTTCTTCCCGGACGGGGTGGCCGGGCAGAGGCGCTCCTCACTTCTTCCCGGACGGGGGCGGCCGGGCAGAGGCGCTCCTCACTTCTTCCCGGACGGGGCGGCCGGGCAGAGGCGCTCCTCACTTCTTCCCGGACGGGGCGGCCGGGCAGAGGCGCTCCTCACTTCCTCCCGGGCGGGGCGGCCGGGCAGAGGCGCTCCTCACTTCCTCCCGGGCGGGGCGGCCGGGCAGAGGCGCTCCTCACTTCTTCCCGGACGGGGGCGGCCGGGCAGAGGCGCTCCTCACTTCTTCCCGGACGGGGCGGCCGGGCAGAGGCGCTCCTCACTTCTTCCCGGGCGGGGCGGCCGGGCAGAGGCGCTCCTCACTTCCCAGACGGTGGGTGGCCGGGCAGAGGCGCTCCTCACTTCCCAGACGGTGGGTGGCCGGGCAGAGGCGCTCCTCACCTCCCAGACGGTGGGTGGCCGGGCAGAGGCGCTCCTCACCTCCCAGACGGTGGGTGGCCGGGCAGAGGCGCTCCTCACTTCCCAGACGGTGGGTGGCCGGGCAGAGGGGTTCCTCACTTCCCAGACGGTGGGTGGTCGGGCAGAGGCGCTCCTCACTTCCCAGACGGTGGGTGGCCGGGCAGAGGCGCTCCTCACTTCCCAGACGGTGGGTGGCCGGGCAGAGGCGCTCCTCACTTCCCAGACAATGGGTGGCCGGGCAGAGGCGCTCCTCACTTCCCAGACGGTGGGTGGCCGGGCAGAGGCGCTCCTCACCTCCCAGACGGTGGGTGGCCGGGCAGAGGCGCTTCTCACTTCCCAGACGGGGCGGCCGGGCAGAGGCGCTCCTCACCTCCCAGACGGGGCGGCCGGGCAGAGGTGCTCCTCACCTCCCAGACGGGGCGGCCGGGCAGAGGCGCTCCCCACCTTCCAGATGGGGCGGCGGCCGGGCAGGGGCTGCAATCCCATCACCCTGGCAGGCCAAGGCAGGCGGCCGGGGGGCAGAGGCCGCCGCGAGGCCAGACCACGCCACCGCCCTTCAGCCCGGGCAACACCGAGCACTGGGTGAGCGAGACTCCGTCTGCAGTCCCAGTACCTCGGGAGGCTGAGGCGGGCAGAGCACTCGGCGTCAGGAGCTGGCGAGCAGCGTGGCCAAGATGGCGAACGCGTGCCTGCATGCAAAGGAGAAAAGGCACGCAGTGGTGGCGGGCGCCGGCAGTCCCAGGCAGTCCGCGGCGCGGGCAGCAGCAAGCCGAATAGACTGCAGCCTGGGCCAGAGAGGGAAAGAAAGGGAAGGAAGGAAGGAAGGAAGGAAGGAGGGAGGGAGGGAGGGAGGGAGGGAGGAAGGAAGGAAGGAAGGAAGGAGGAAGGAAGGAAGGAAGGAAGGAAGGAAGGAACAAGTAAGTCTGTCTATGTGCTCTTTTAAGGTCCTTTCCAATTCTTTCCCAATCCAAAGTTCTCTGTTCTGGGAACCAAGGGCAAAATTGTTTCACAGCATAAAACAAATCCATAAGATTTTTCATATCAACTTTTACGCCACTACGCTTCAAGAGCTGCCGCAGCAAGCTCAAATACACGGAGTACTTTCAGTTTGTCCCATTTGTGTCCCTATCTTTCTCTGAGTGCCCCACTCACCTGTGGAGCTTAAAACTTTTTCGTCCTGGGGAGTCCTTTGTCCGTCGGTCCTCCATTTCACACGCTTGAGCGTTCCTTCACCGGATTCTTTCAGGCCTCACGTTGGGCACCAGAATGTTGGGGACCAGGTTAAGAGTTCATAAAGGTGGGAGCCAGGGGGCCAGTTGCAAAATGGAGGCTGCAAAAGGCCCAGAGTTCTGGTCTCTACACTATTTATTGAGTATAATCACTTAGATCTAAGAAGCAGATGTTCAGGGGGAAACAGTCAAAGGGAAGCAGTACATCATACACGTGTAGCAGTGGCGGTTTAAGTGAATCTCCTTTGTGCTCAAACAGCATATCTTTAGTTAGCTGGTGGGAGCGGGCTTGACTAGGAGCCTGCATATCTAGCCACATTCCAATACTTAAGAGGAGCATCTTTCTTCTTGAGCACGGTGTTTACAGATAAGAGAGCAGGTTGTGCTCAGAGCATGGGAACATAATGGTGATCAGAAGACTTTCCTCCTCAGAGGCCTTTTGTGGCTTTCCGCAACTTATTGTCCCATATTTTTATGGCCAGTTTATGCAGGCACCCCATGAGCCTTTTTCCCAACACTTAATGACTAGTAATGTTAAACATCTTTTCAGGTGCTTCTGGGCCATTTGTATAACTACTCTGGAGAAATGCCTACTCAAATATTTTTCCGTTTCTTTTTTTTAATTCGAGGTAGGGTCTTACTCTGTTACCTGGGCTGGAGTGCAGCAGTGTGATCATAGCTCACTGCGCCTCAAGCTCCCAGGCCCAGGTGATCCTCCCACCTTAGCCTCCCAAGTAGCTAGGACCACAGGCTCACACCACCACACCTGGCTAATTTTTTAAATTTTTGGTAGAGGACAAGGTCTCATTATGTTGCCCAGGCTGGTCTCAAACTCCTGGACTTAAGCAACCCTCCCGTCTCAGCCTCCCAAAGTGTGAGAATTACAGGCGTGAGCCACTGCACCTGACCCTTTTGCCTATTTTTAAATTGAGTTGCCCTTTTTTTTTTTTTTTTTTTGAGACGGAGCCTCGCTCTGTCACCAGGCTAGATTGCAGTGGCATGATCTTGGCTCACTGCAGCCTCCACCTCCTGGGTTCAAGTGATTCTCCTGCCTCAGCCTCCCCTCTAGCTGGGACTATAGGCGTGCACCACCATGCCCAGTTAATTTTGGTATTTTTGGTAGAGACGGGGTTTCACCATGTTTTCCAGGATGGTCTCAATCTCTTGACCTCATGATCCGCCCGCCTTGGCCTCCCAAAGTGCTGGGATTACAGGCATGAGCCACTGCACCCGGACTTGAGTTGACTTTTTATTGTTAAGTTGTAAGAGTTCTTTATATATTATGGATATAAGTTAAGTTCTATGTGATTTGCAAATATTTTCTCCCATTCTGTGGGCTGTCTTTCACGTGATGGTATCCTTTGAAGTACAAGTGTCTGATTTGGATAAAATTCAATTCTCCATTTTTAGATTTTTTGCTTGTGCTTTTGATTTTATAGTTAAGAAACCATTGCATAACACATGATAATGAAGATTTACTTTCTTCTGTAGAAAATTAGAAAACTTGGGCCAGGCCCCGTGGCTCACGCCTGTAATCCCAGCACTTTGGGAGGCTGAGGCAGGTGGATCATGAGGTCAGGAGATCGAGACCATCCTGGGTAACACTGGGAAACCCCGTCTCTACTAAAAAAAATACAAAAAATTAGCTGGGCATGGTGGCGGGTGCCTGTAGTCCCAGCTACTCGGGAGGCTGAGGCAGGAGAGTGGCGTGAACCCGGGAGGCAGAGGTTGCTGTGAGCCAATGAGCCGAGATCACACCACTGCACTCTAGCCCGGGGTACATAGCGAGACTCTGGCTCAAAAAAAAAAAAAAAAAAAAAGAAAAGAAAATTAGAAAACTTGCCCCTGCAAGTTTTATCCTTGGAGCTCTTATGAGTAGGTCTATGATCTATTTTGAGTTCATTTTTGTGTATAATGTGAGGTAGGGGTCCATTTTCATTCTTTTGTGGGTGAATTTCAGGTTGTCCCAACAGCATTTGTTGAAGACACTATTCTTTCCTCATTGAATTGTCTTGGCATCCATGTTGAAAATCAGTTGACCAGGCCGGGCGCGGTGGCTCACGCCTGTAATCCCAGCATTTTGGAAGGCTGAGGCTGGTGGGTCACGAGGTCAGGAGTTGAAGACCAGCCTGGCCAAGATGGTGAAACTCCGTCTTTACTAAAAATACAAAAAATTAGCCAGGAATGGTGGTGGGCACCTGTAATCCCAGCTACTCAGGAGGCTGAAGCAGAGAATTGCTTGAACCTGGGAGGCGGAGGTTGCAGTGAGCCAAGATGGTGCCACTGCATTCCAGCATGGGTGACAGAGCAAGACTCCGTTTCAAAAAAAAAAAAAAAGAAAAAGAAAAATCAGTTGACCATGATATAAATGTATGCCAATACCACACTATCTTGATTACTGTAGCTTTGTAGTAAGTGTTGGAATCAGGATGTATGAAGACTCCAAATTTGTTCTTTTTCAAGAATACTTGGGCTATTCTAGGTCTATTGCATTTCCATATGAATTTTGAGATTATCCTGTATATTAGTCCATTTTCACGCTGCTGATAAAGACATACCCAAGACTGCGTAATTTATTAAGAAAAAGAGGTTTAATGGACTCACAATTCCATGTGGCTGGGGAGGCCTTTTTTTTTTGAGACAGAGTCTCGCTCTGTCACCCAGGCAGGAGTGCAGTGGTGCAATCTCGGCTCACTGCAAGCTCCGCCTCCTGGGTTCACGCCATTCTCCTGCCTCAGCCTCTCCGAGTAGCTGGGACTACAGGCGCCTGCCACCATGCCCGGCTAATTTTTTGTATTTTTAGTAGAGACGGGGTTTCACCGTGGTCTCGATCTCCTGACCTCGTGATCTGCCCGCCTCAGCCTCCCAAAGTGCTGGGATTACAAGCGTGAGCCACCGTGCCCGGCCTGGGGAGGTCTTACAATCATGGCAGAAGGCAGCAAGGAGCAAGTCACATCTTACATGGTGGCAGGCAAGAGAGCATGAGAGCCAAGCGAAAGGGGAAACACCTTATTAAATCATTAGATCTTGTGAGATGTATTCACTATCACATGAACAGTATGGGGAAACCGCCCCCATGATTCAGTTATCTACAATGGGGTCCCTCCTACAACACATGGGAATTATAGTACCTACAATTCAAGATGAGATTTGGGTGAGGACACAGCCAAACCAAATCAGCTTGACAAGTTTTTTCTTAAGACAGGGTCTTGCTCTGTCGCCCAGACTGGAGTGCAGTGGCATGATGTTGGCTCACGGCAACCTCTGCCTCCTGGGTTCAAGCAATTCTCCTGCCTCAGCCTCCTGAGTATCTGGGACTACAGGCACCCACCACCATACCCAGCTAATTTTTTGTATTTTTAGTAGAGATGGGGTTTCACTGTGTTAGCCAGGATGGTCTCGATCTTCTGACCTCGTGATCTGCCCACCTTGGCATCCCAGAGTGCTGGGATTACAGGCGTGAGCCACTGCGCCCGACCTAGACTTTTTTAACTTGAAAACTAGTGAGGGCCAGGCATAGTGGCTCGCGCCTGCAATCCCAGCACTTTGCAAGGCAGGGCAGGAAGATCACTTGAGGCCAGGAGTTAGAGACTAGCCCAGGCAACATAGCCAGACCCCATCTCTATAAAAATGAAAAATTAGCCACCAGGTGGTTGCACGTGCCTGTAGTTCCCAGTTACTTAGGAGGCTGAGGAAGGAGGATTACTCGAGCCTAGGAGTTAGGGGCTGCAGTGAGCCTAGATTGCACCACTGCACTCCAGCCTGGGCAACAGACTGAGACCCGATCTCACAAAATAATAAAGTAGTGAGGAAATACTGAAGAATTTTAAGCAAGACTTCAGTGGAGAAAATGTTTAAGTCTGGATGCTGGTAGATCATTTATTTTAATTTGGGTTCAAGATGATAGTGTCCTAGAATGGAAGCTGATTACACGTTCTGACCATCATTTCTCATAGTGTCTATAACATAGGCAAAATAATAGCTCCAGTGTCCACAGGCATGCCTATGGAAAGAAGTGCATCTGGACCATGTCATACACTCCTTCCTCTCCAGTACCCAGCCTGCTTCCTAGTCCACAGCTCTTATGGTAGTGGTTGTGCCAGGGAGCATTGAGAAGATCTGGGGAGCACAGTGGGGCAGGTCAAATACTATGGGAGTGACATTGCACTCTAGAAAAGGAGCCCTGAAATCCCACAAGTAAAAAGGCAGGCAGGCCGGTAGAGACCATCCCAGTCTTATTCACTACTGTAGACTCTATAGTGTGGGCATGTGGAAGCATGTCATATGCTTCTTGAATGACTGAGTTTAGGAGTGCTTTGGCATCTTCATTAAATAGTATGGCTGGGCACGGTGGCTCACACTTGTAATCCCAGTACTTTGGGAGGCTGAGGCAGGAGGATCACTTAAGGTCAAGAGTTCGAGAACAGCCTAGCCAACATAGCGAAACCCTGTATCTACTAAAAATACAAAAATTAGCTGGTGTGGTGGCGGGCGCCTGTAGTCCCAGGTACTTGGGAGGCTGAGGCAGGAGAATTGCTTGAACTCGGGAAGTGGATATTGCAGTGAGCCGAGATCATGCCACTGTGCTACAGCCTGGGCGACAGAGCAATATTCCATCTCAGAAATAAACAAACGAATCCAGTATATTTAAGGCCAAGTGCGATGGCTCATACCTGTAATCCCAGCACTTTGAGAGGCTGAGGTGGGAGGATCACTTGAGTCCAGGAGTTCAAGACCATCCTTGGCAACATAGTGAGACCCTGTCTCTACAAAATAAAAAAGCCAGGCACAGTGGCACGTGCCTATAATCCCAGCTACTTGGGAGGCTGAGGTGGGAAGATCGCTTAAACAGGGGAGTTCGAGGCTGCATTGAGCTGTGATTGTGCGCCACTGTACTCCAGCCTGGATGATAGAGCAAGACTCTGTCTCAAGAAAAATAAAAAATGTGATAAAGTTGAAGCAGAGCATGGTGGCTCACACCTGTAATCCTAGCACTTTGGGAGGCTGTGGCAGGAGGATCACTTGAGCCCAGGAGTTCAAGACCATCCTGGGCACCATAGCAAGGGTTATGTCTACCCAAAAAAAAAAAAAAATTTTTTTTTTTAACGTGCCAGGCAACGGCACCTATATTCCCAGCTACTTGAAAGGCTGAGGCAGGAGGATCACTTGAACCCAAGAGTTTGAGGCTACAGTGTGCCGTGATCTTGCCATTGCACTCCATCCTGGGCAACGGAGTGAGACCCCGTCTCAAAAAAAAAAAAAAAAAGAAAAAAAAACGGAAAGGAAATAAAATTAAAGGAATTTATGTCATTCTCTCTCTCTTTATTTATTTTTAAATGTTATTTATTTATTTATTTGGTTTTTTGAGATGGAGTCTTGCTCTGTCACCCAGGCTGGAGTGCAATGGTGCAATCTCAGCTCACTGCAACCTCTGCCTTCTGGGTTCAAGCGATTCTCCTGCCTCAGCCTCCTGAGTAGCTGGGACAACAGGCATGCACCACCATGCCAGGCTAATTTTTTATATTTTAGTAGAGATAGGGTTTCACCATATTGTCCAGGCTGGTCTCGAACTCCTGAGCTCAGGCAGTCCATCCATCTCGGCCTCCCAAAGTACTAGGATCACAAGTATGAACCACTGCACCTGGCCTCTTTTCATTTATTTATCTATTTATTTATACCAGATCAGAGTGTATCATGCAGGCTGGAGTACAGTGGCATGATCATAGCTCTTTAACACCTGGCCTGAAGTGATCCTTTTGCCTCAGCCTCCTAAGCAGCTACGACTACAGTCCTGCACCACCATGGCCAACTAATTAATTTTTTTCTTTTGTTTGTGGAATTGGCGGTCTTCCTATGTACCCAAGCTGGTCTCAAACTCCTGGGCTCAAGCAGTCTTCTCATCCCAGCCTCCCAAAGGGCTGATACTACAGGCGTGAGTCACCATGCCCAGCTTATGTGATTCTCTTGACTATACTATAAATTCCTTGACTATAAGATCAGGGACAATAATAGTTTGTTCACCATTCTATTCACAGAGCCTGACACACAATAGGTGCTCAGTAACTGTTGGGTTAATTGGTTGCAACTCTATGGTTGTTATTATTGTTGCTTTAAAGATTTGGGTTGTGAAAGGTGTGTCTGGGTGCGGTGGCTCACGCCTGTAATCCTTTTGGGAGGTTGAGGTGGGAGGATCACCTGAGGTCAGGAGTTCATGACCAGCCTGGCCAACATGGTGAAACCCCGTTTCTACTAAAAGTACAAAAATTAGCTGGACATGGTGGTGTGTGCCTGTAGTCCCAGCTATTTAGGAGGCTGAGGCAGGAGAATCGCTTGAGCCCGGGAGGCAAGGTTCCAGTGAACTCCAGCTTGGGCGACAGAGCAAGACTTCGTCTCAAAAATAAATAAATAAATAAATAAATAAAATAAAATAAAGAAAGGTGAAAATGATAGCCAAGGCGGCTGGGTGTGGTAACTCACGCCTGTAATCCCAGCACTGTGATAGGCTGAGGCAGGTGGATCACCTGAGGTCAGGAGTTGGAGACCAGCCTCGCCAACATGGTGAAACGCTGTCTCTACTAAAAATACAAAAATTAGCTGGGCATGGTAGCTGGCATCTCTAACTTCAGTTACTCAGGAGGCTGAGACAGGAGAATCGCTTTAACCCGGGAGGTGGAGGTTGCAGTGAGCTGGGATCATGCCATTGCACTGCAGCCTGGGCAACAAGAGCAAAACTCCATCTCAAAAAAACCAAAACAAAACAAATAAAAAAAATTTATAATAGACTGGGCACGGTGGCTCACACCTATAATCCCAGTACTTTGGGAGGCTGAGGCAGGAGGATCACAAGGTCAGGAGATCGAGACCATCTTGGCTAACACAGTGAAACCCCGTCTCTACTAAAAATACAAAAAATTAGCCGGGCGTGGTGGCGGGCACCTGTAGTCTCAGCTGCTCGGGAGGCTGAGGCAGTAGAATGGCGTGAACCTGGGAGGCGGAGCTTGCAGTGAGCTGAGATCACGCCACTGCACTCCAACATGGGCGACAGAGCGAGACTCTGTCTCAAAAAAAAAAAAAATTATAGCCAAAATGAACTAATTAATTACATAGGCATTTAATTCAGTTATTCTATAACTACTGGATATTGAGAGTTACATTTAAGTATTTTAAACCTCTTAGCTCCAAAAGATTCAGGCTTTTAAATATTTCCTGTATACAATACAATGAATATAATACACACGATATGAAAATAATAAATTCTCATGTATCCATTATCCAGTGTTAGTAATAGTTTATTATCAATTTCCTTGTGTGCCCTGCCCCAATCTTCTTCCCTTTTCTTTCTCCCCAGAAGTAACCATTATTCTAAATGTTGTTTTTATCATTCTCTTGCCTTTTTCAGTTTTCCTATTTATATCCCCCAAATAATTAATGAAGCTTTTTGGTTTTGAATTTTATATGTTATATCACGCCAGATGTAATAGTGTTCACTCAGTATTCATTTTTGAGATCCGCGTTGATGCATGCAATGATAATTTTGTCATTTAATTGCTTTCTAATATTCCATTTTATGACTGTCTCTATCTACTGTTCTACTATGGGACATTTGGTTTTTCTACAGTTTTTTTTTATAATTCATACTCTGCTAGTATGAACCTCCTTATATATATTTCCCAGTGCACATGTAGAAGTGTTTTTGTTTTTGTTTTTGTTTTGAGACAGAGTTTCACTCTTGTTGCCCAGTCTGGAATGCAATGGCGCGATCTCAGCTCACTGCAACCTCTGCCTCCCAGGTTCAAGGAATCCTCCTGCCTCTGCCTCCCGAGTAGCTGGGATTATGGGTGTGCACCACCACGCCCAGCTAATTTTTTGTATTTTTAGTAGAGATTGGGTTTCACCATGTTGGCCAGGCTGGTCTTGAACTCCTGACCTCAGCTGATCCACCTGCCTTGGCCTCCCAAAGTACTGGGATTACAGGCTCGAGCCACCACACTTTCAACTTTTTGTTTGTGCATTTTCAACTTTGCAAAGATAGTGTATTTATAGTTTCATTGACATGTATGAAAGTTGAATACAATGTAATGTTTCACAGCCTATTTAACATTTGCTATTGTCTGACTTTTTAATTTTCTTTTTCTTTTTTTTTTTGAGACAGAGTCTCACTCTGTCACCTGGGCTAAAGTACAGTGGTGTGATACCAGCGCACTGCAACCTCTACCTCTTGGATGCAAGCAATCCTCCTGCCTTAGCCTCCAGAGTAGCTGGGACTACAGGTGCCTATCACCACTCCTAATTTTTTTTTTTTTTTTGAGACAGTCTCGCTCTGTCGCCCAGGCTGGAGTGCAGTGGCATGATCTTGGCTCACTGTAAGCTCCGCCTCCCAGTTTCATGCCATTCTCCTGCCTCAGCCTCCCAAGTAGCTGGGACTACAGGCGCCTGCCACCACGCCCAGCTAATTTTTTGCATTTTTAGTAGAGACGGGGTTTCACCATGTTAGCCAGGACCGTCTCGATCTCCTGACCTTGTGATCTGCCCGCCTCGGCCTCCCAAAGTGCTGGGATTACAGGCGTGAGCCACTGCGCATGGCCTCCGACTAATTTTTTAAAATATTTTTTGGTAGAGACGAAGTTTTACCATGTTGGCCAGGCTGGTCTCGAACTCCAGACCTCAAGCGATCTGCCCACCTTGACCTCCCAAAGTGCTGGGATTACAGGTATGAGCCATTACACCTGGCATATTTTCTTTTTTTTTTGAGGTGGTCTCACTCTGTCATCCATGCTGGAATGTAGTGCATCTCAGCTCACTGTGACCTCCACCTCCTCCCAAGCTCAAGTGATCCTCCTGCCTCGGCCTCCCGAGGAGCTGGGACTACAGGCTTGCACTACCATGCCCTACTAATTTTTATATTTTTTATAAAGACATGGTCTCACTTTGTTGCTGAGGCCAGTCTTGAACTCCTGGTCTCAAGCAATCCACCCACCTCAGCCCCAAAAAGTGTTCCTCCCAAAGTGTTGGGATTGTACGTGTGGGCCACTGTGTCCCGCCTGACTTTTTTATTTTCCCAGTATGATGATTGTGAATGGTATCTGGTTTTCATCATTTTAATTAGCATTTCCCTGATTTGTAGTGAGGTTCAAAAATCTTTTCATGGGTTCACTAACCTTTTGTGTTTTGTTTTCTGTGAAATGCCTGTTCATGCCTTTTGCTCATTTTTCTTTTCTTTTTTTTTTTTTTTTTCACGCTTAATTCACTTTATTTTTCTTGTATAAAAACCCTATGTTGTAGCCACAGCTGGAGCCTGGATCCGCTGCACGGAGACTCTGGTGTGGGTCTTGACGAGGTGGTCAGTGAATTCCTGATAGGGAGACTTGGTAAATACAGTCTCCTTCCAGAGGTCGGGGGTCAGGTAGCTGTAGGTCTTAGAAATGGCATCAAAGGTGGCCTTGGCGAAGTTGCCCAGGGTGGCAGTACAGCCTCACGCTGAGGTGTAGCAGTCATTGATACCAGCCATCATGAGCAGCTTCTTAGGCACAGGTGTGGAGATGATGCCAGTGCCCCTGGGTGCAAGGATGAGGCGCACCAGCACAGAGCCGCAGCGGCTTGTCACCTTGCAAGGGACAGTGTGGGGCTTGCTGATCTTGTTCCCCCAGTAGCCTCTGCGCACGGGGACAATGGAGAGCTTGGCCAGGATGATGGCCCCACGGATGGCGGTGGCCACCTCCTTGGAGCACTTAACACCCAGACCGACGTGGCCATTGTAGTCCCTGATAGCAACAAACGCCTTGAACCTGGTGCGCTGGCCGGCACGGGTCTGCTTCTGCACTGGCATAATCTTCAAAACCTCATCCTTGAGAGAGGCCCCCAGGAAAAAGTCAATGATCTCTGATTCCTTAATGGGCAGGGAGAAGAGATAGATCTCCTCCAGGGACTTGATCTTCATGTCCTTGACCAAGCGGCCCAACTTGGTGACGGGCATCCACTCCTTATCCTCGGCCTTGCCTCCGCGAGCTCCGCGGCCTCGGCCCCGGCCCCGTCCACGGCCGCGACCCCGGCCCCGGATGCCACTGCCGAAACCTCCGCGGAAGCCACCACGGTTCCCCAACCCAGGGCCACCAGGGCCTCCGGGCCCCCCCGCTGCACCGGCGTCATCCGCCATTTGGTGTTTTTTCGGAAAAGAAGCTCATTTTTCTTTATGAAGCTGTAGGCATTCTTTATATATTCTAGATATTAATACAGATTATTAATCCCTGTTAATCTATTGTCAGTTTTCCATGTTGCAAATATCTTTTCCATTTGTGGTTTACCTTTTCACTTTTTTTTTTTTTTTTTTTTAACAGTGCAAGGATGATGCTGAAAGGAATAACAAGGCTTATCTCTAGGATCCATAAGGTGAGTCCTGACTGACCTGAACACTGTGCATACTGCCTTTAGCTTCCCGGGTTCTTGTTTTTGGATGGATTCATTGTATCTAGAGTGAAATGCTCTGGAAAACTTCATATTTAACAGGTTTCAATAGAATAATTGTGCTTGAGAATTTACCATGGGATAGGAGAATTAATGTTTTTCTAGAAAACATAAGTAAATTTGACTGTAATTATCTTTATTAACTTTATTTCTCTAGCCAAGTAGAGAATGGTTATCATCCCTTAATGAAGTATTTAAAAGAAAAACAAGTTTCCAATTTACAGCTTTAGCATCTAAAATAGAATAAAAAATAAAATTGTACATGAAAAAGACCATTCTGCTGGTTTACTTCATTTTTTCACTTATTTACCAAATAGTTTTTCAGTACTTTTTCTTTTTTTTTTTTTTTTTTTTTTTTTTTTTGAGACGGAGTCTCTCTCTGTTGCCCAGGCTGGAGTGTGCAGTGGTGCAATCTCAGCTCACTGCAACCTCCACCTCCCAGATTCAAGCTATTCTTCTGCCTCAGCCTCCCGAGTAGCTGGGACTACAGGTGCTTGCCACCATGCCCAACTAATTTTTGTATTTTTAGTAGAAACGGTGTTTCATCATATTAGCCAGGTTGGTCTTGAACTCCTGACTTTGTGATCAGCCCACCTAGGCCTCCCAAAGTGCTGGGATTACAGGCGTGAGCCACTGTGCCTGGCCTTCGGTACCTTCTATATGGCAGGTATTCAGAATTCTAAGATGCCTCATTTCACTAATAATAGTTATTATTTGTTGGGTATTATTATGTGCCAGGTACTACACTAAGTGCTTTGTTTTTTTAATCCTCATGATCAACCCATGAACGAGATAATATCCTTGTTTCACAGATGGAGAAACTAAAGATGAGATTGGCTAGGTAACTTACCTGAGGAAATAGCCTGTGAGGTTGCAAAGCCCACATGAGATGCCAGGTCTGTCTGACTTCAAAGCCTGTGGCCTAACCACTGTGCTCTATTGCATTTTATGGTCCATGTTCTCCAGAACTTACAGTCCAGTAGAATCATGAAAAATGACTATTTCAGTATGGTGCTCTTGCAGCCCCAAAGAGGAGCACCTGAGCTGGATTAGTCGAGTCAGTAGGAGATCCTGAAAGGCTCAGAACCGAGCCAGAAAGACTTGGTCATTTTCAGCTGATTTAATTACAGATTAGATTTCCTAGAAAAGGAGCCCTTCCTCCTGTATGGCTCTCCCTGCATGTGCCCCCTTCCCTCAGGCCTATATATTAATACATAAAATAACCCATTATTATAAAATGAAATGAAAGCAAGGATCAGCAGAGGGATGGATTCTGGACTCAACTGATCATATTACAAGGCTAAAATAAATTTCCTCTCTTGGTCGGGCGCGGTGGCTCATGCCTGTAATCCTAGCACTTTGGGAGGCCGAGGCGGGAAGATCACCTGAGGTCGGGAGTTTGAGACCAGCCTGGCCAACATAGTGAAACCCCGTCTCTACTAAAAATACAAAAATTAGCTGGCGTGTGGTGGCACACACCTGTAATCCCAGCTACTCGGGAGGCTGAGGTAAGAGAATCGCTTGAACCCAAGAGGTGGAGGTTGCAGTGAGCCAAGATCACACCACTGCACTGTAGCCTGGGCAACAGAGGAAGACTCCATCTCAAAAGAAAAAAAAAATTTCCTCTTTCTTAATAACAGACGAGAAAGACCTGAGGCTAGACTGTAGAGCGCTGTCAGTGAGGGAAAGTTTTGGTGTTTTTTTTTTTTGTTTTTGTTTTTTTTCTAGTTTGGTTCAGGGTGACTGTATTAGTCAGGGTTCTCTACAGGGACAGCACTAATAGGATAGAAGTATATATGAAGAAGTTTGTTAAGGAGTATTGAGTCACACTATCTGGCGAAGTCCCACAGTAGGCCGTGAGCAAGCTGAGGAGCAAGGAAGCCAGTCCAAGTCCCAAAACTTCAAAAGTAGGGAAGCTGACAGTGCAGCCTTCAGTCTGTGGCTAAAGGCCTGAGAGCCCCTGGCAAATCACTGTTGTAAGTCCAAGAGTCCAAAAGCTGAAGAACTTGGAGTCCAGTGTTCGAGGGTGGGAAGCATCTAGCTCAGGAGAAAGATGAAGGCTGGAAGACTCAGCAAGTCGGCTCATCCCACTTTCTTCTGCCTGCTTTATTCTAGCTGCCCTGGCAGGTGATTAGATGGTGTCCACCCACAATGAGGGTGGGTCTGCCCCTCCCAGTCCACTGACTCAAATGTTAATCTCCTTTGGCAACACCCTCACAGACACACCCAGGAACAATACTTTACAGCCTTTAATCCAATCAAGTTGATGCTTAATATTAACCATCACAATGATCTTCTAGATTGGCCCACAAATGCTCTTTCAGAAACTGCAGGATGTTCATTCTGGAACTGTACAGAGGCAATTGTACAGATGGTTGTTTTCTCTGGAAACAACAGTCTACTTGAGTGATATCATATATAAAACTTTAAGAACTAAAGATTCCATTTTGCTGTAGGCCAGGCGTGGTGGCTCACACCTGAAATCCCAGCACTTTGGAAGGCCGAGGCAGGCGATCACCTGAGGTCGGGAGTTCGAGACCAGCCTGACCAACATGGAGAAACCCCGTCACTACTAAAAATACAAAATTAGCCAGGTGCAGTGGCGCATGCCTGTAATCCCAGCTACTCAGGAGGCTGAAGCAGGAGAATTGCTTGAACCTGGGAGGCAGAGGTTGCAGTGAGCCAAGATCACACCATTGCACACTCTAGCCTGGGCAACAAGAGCAAAACTCTGTCTCAAATGGAATCTTTTTTTTTTTTGAGACAGATTCCATTTTGCTAGCTTTTAATTTGCTTCAAAAAGTACCTGTAGTTTCAGCTACTTGGGTGGCTGAGGCAGGAGGATCATGTGGGCCCAGGAATTTGAGACTGTCCAGGGCAATATAGCAAGACCCCACCCTATGTCAAAAAAAAAGTATAACAAAAATGTCATCGGCCGGGCGCGGTGGCTCACGCTTGTAATCCCAGCACTTTGGGAGGCCGAGGCGGGCGGATCACGAGGTCAGGAGATCGAGACCACGGTGAAACTCCGTCTCTACTAAAAATACAAAAAAATTAGCCGGGCGTGGTGGCGGGCGCCTGTAGTCCCAGCTACTCGGAGAGGCTGAGGCAGGAGAATGGCGTGAACCCGGGAGGCGGAGCTTGCAGTGAGCCGAGATCGCGCCACTGCACTCCAACCTGGGTGACAGAGCGAGACTCCGTCTCAAAAAAAAAAAAAAAAAAAAAAAAAAAAATGTCATCACATTACTGTAGAAATAGCACCACCTTGTGGCCCTTGAATAGTTTGTTTTCCACTCTGCTTTGTAAAGAGGCATGGTGCTTTCTCTCTGGTAGATAAAATTGAGTAGCGTTTAAGTAGTACTAGGATGTATTATTCAGATTGCTATGCTGAAGTAACAAGGCTTGTATTCTCAGTGGCCTAACACAAAGGATATTGTTTGTGTTGTGTGCATGTGTTTTGCTTTGTTTTTGCTGTTCCTATCTTTCAAAAAGGCTTTGCAAGCAAGATTGAAGTCTGGATGGAGGGACAAAAGTTTACCTTCTTGGGGATACATCACAACATATAGCTTTTAAGGTGGGGAGGGAGAGATAATTTATACCTCACACTTAATTGGCTCTGACTAGAATGGACACAATGACGCAAGTTATTTCCATTCATAGGTCTTTAGCCAAAGGAATCACATGACCCCTCCCATTTCTGCAAGGGAGGCTGAGAAGTGTAGAGAACGATTTGGATATTTGGATATTTCCCAAGCATTGCTGCTTCTGCTGTAATTTACATACATTCTCAGACAAAGCTGGAGCAACTCTAGTACTTGACAGTTACTTTTAAAATCTACAAGCAATGGTTCAGAAGTTTCTGTGTATACTTCATTAAGTTTCATATAGAGCATTTACTTTCCTTCGTGGATGCTTTACATACTCTCTCATTGCATGTTTTCAGTTTCAGATTCTTTATTCCAGGGCAAACTAAGTACTGGTAGTGTGTTAAGTATTCAGAGAGGGAGATACAAAAATGAATAAAATCTGACCCCTTCTCTTCCAAGCGTGTAGCCTAGGAGACAAGCATGTATAAGATAACATGATACTTTTTTTTTTTTTAAATAGAAACAAACTTCGATGTCAATTCCAGTTCACCACCTAAAACTCTGTGACCTTAATCAAAATTACTCAGCTTCCCTGAACCTTGTCTTCCCCATCATAACACAGGGTTGATAATATTCTGCCTATCTTCTAGGACTTCTATGTTTAAAACTAGTACATGTACAATACTGTATTGCCTAACATCTAATAGATACTCAGTTAACAGTAGGCATGAGTACAACTCAAGACAGTGTAATAAAATTGCTGTGCAATACAAAGAGTGCTATTAACAGAAAGGAAAGAGAATTACTTTTGACTGGAGGTGTCTGGCAAATTTTCACTGAGGATGTGACATTCGAGTTGAGGCTTGATGAATGGGAAAGATTTAAATGGGGAGAGAGGGAAGTTGAAGTAGAATGAGCAGAAGTATAGAGGCATAAAAGTGACATGTTTTAGCATGGTCATGTGGTTATAAATGAAATTACAAAGGTGGGCTGAAGTCATCACAGTGGTCTAGATTGTTATGCTAAGGAATTTGAGACTTATTTTGACATCGTTCTGAAGCCTTCTAAGCTTTTTAAAATTTTTTTATTGTCAGGGTCTCACTGTGCTTCCCTGGCTGATGTGGAACTGCTGCCCTCAAGCAGTCCTTCCACTTTAGCTCCCAAGTAGCTGGGACTACAGGAGTGGACCACCACACCTGGCTCCATCCAAGCTTTTATTTTATTTATTTTTTTGTTTTGTTTTGTTTTGTTTTTGAGGCGGAGTCTTGCTCTGTCGCCCAGGCTGGAGTGCAATGGAGCTATCTTGGCTCGCTGCAAGCTCCGCCTCCCAGGTTCACGCCATTCTCCTCCCTCAGCCTCCTGAGTAGCTGGGACTACAGGCACCCGCCACCGCGCCCGGCTAATTTTTTTTTGTATTTTTAGTAGAGACGGGGTTTCACCATGTTAGCCAGGATGGTCTCGATCTCCTGATCTCGTGATCTGCCCACCTCGGCCTTGCAAAGTGCTGGGATTACAGGCGTGCGCCACCGGGCCCGGCCAAGCTTTTAGATTAGTCGAAGGTTAAGCCTATTTTCGGGAAGGTGAAGGACTATGAAAGATGAAAAAATCAAAGATTTAGAGATAAAGATACAAGTTAAAATGTTATGTGTTGGCCGGGCGTAGTAGCTCACGCCCGTAATCCCAGCACTTTGGGAGGCTAAGGCGGGCAGATAGTCTGAGGTCAGGAGTTCCAGACCAGTGTGACCAACATGGTGAAACCCAGTCTCCACTAAAAATACAAAAATTAGTCAGGCGTGGTGGCGGGCGCCTGTAATCCCAGCTACTGAGGCAGGAGAACCACTTGAACCTGGGGGCAGAGGTTGTAGTGAGCTGAGATCATGCCATTGCACCCCAGCCTGGGCGACAAGAGTGAGATTCTGTCTCAAAAAAAAAAAAAGTGATGGGTACGATAGTCTTTCTCAACCTGTGTAGTGGGAATGTTAGACACATAATTTATATATGGAGTTTAGGATCATGTCATAAAATGGGTGTAAGTGTGAGAAGGGATGGTACAGAGATAACATATATTTTCTGCACTCAAAAAGCTGCTTGGTAGGCTGGGCACGGTGGCTCACGCCTGTAATCCCAGCACTTTGGGAGGCTGCGGTGGGAGGATCACCTCAGGTCAGGAGTTTGAGACCAGCCTGGCCAACATGGCAAAATCCTGTCTCTACTAAAAATTAGAAAAATTAGCTGGGTGTGGTGGCACACTCCTATGATCCCAGCTGCTCAGGAGGCTGTGGCAGGAGAATCACTTGAACCCAGGAGGCAGAGGTTGCAGAGAGCCAAGATTGTGCCACTGCACCCCAGCCTGGGCAACAGAGCAAGACTCCATCTCAAAAAAAAGAAAAAAAAAACCACAAAAAGCTGCTTGGTGAGCCAGGTGCAGTGGCTCACACCTATCATCCCAGCACTTTGGAAGGCCAAGGCAGGAGGATCACTTGAGCACAGGAGTTGGAGAGCAGCCTGGGCAACATAGCAAGACCCTGTCTACAAAAAATAAAAAAAAATTAGCTGGGCGTAGTGGCATGCACCTGTAGTCCCAGCTACTTGGGAGCCTGAGATGGGAGCATGGCTTGGGCCTGGGAGTTTGAGACTACAGTATGCCGTGATCGTGCCACTGCAGTCCAGCGTGGGTGACAGAGCAAGACCCTGTCTTAAAAAAAAGAGAGAGAGTGAGAAGCTGCTTGGTGAGACTATAAAATACTGGTAGCTTTCATATGATAATCTATTTATTAAGCAACTCCCTTATTACACTTTCCATTATATTTCTGTTCTCTCGCTTCTCCTGGCTGCATTCCCTAATCTTTTCCTCATAACACATCTTTTCACTTTCTACATAAGACTTGTTATCCTTAAGCTCAGTTTTGGGGTTTTTCACTTACCATTTTGTTAGATTTGTCTACTGAAATCTCTCCCTTCCCCTCCCTGTTGGTTCAGAGGTTTCAGTGTACAGTTCACTGAGTTACCTATAGAGCAGTTTGCTTTCGCTTAGCTATGTATTTGACATACTCCCTTATTACATGTCTCTAATGAAAGATCCTTTATTCCAGGGCACAATTAGCAGGAAAATTGTTACAGGGCATGTAATTATAGCTGCCACATAGTGAGGAGCATTGCACTGATCCCCTGATAACTGAGGTGACTGACAGAGAATGAGAATTACACAGTTTTGACAACCATTCATCGCTGTGCAAGCGCATTAAAAGAGCTTTCCTGCTGCAAGTTTGCTAATGGCTATGCTATGCATGCTCCTGAATAATCTCTGACAGAATTGTTTGTTTCCATATAGTACAGACCCCTGATAAGGCAATACACAGACTGGAACAGATATAGAATATGAATAATGTCATTGGACTTAGTGAATTTTAAATAATAACAGGGATCCTTTTTACATAGAAGAAAAATGTATGTTAGTGACATCCCTGTTGCAGACATGGCTCACCTTCTCAGTGTTTTGGCAAGCATAAAAAGTTTGATTGGCCAGGTGTGGTGGCTCAAGCCTGTAATCCCAGCATTTTGGGAGGCAGAGGCAGGCGGATCACCTGAGTTCAGGAGTTCGAGACCAGCCTGGCCAACATGGTGAAATCTCGTTTCTACTAAAAATATAAAAAATTAGCCGGGTGTGGTGGCACGCACCTGTAATCCCAGTTACTCAGGAGGCTGAGGCAGGAGAATCACTTGAACCCGGGAGGCGGAGGTTGTAGTGAGCCGAGATCACGCCATTGCACTCCAGCTTGGGCAACAAGAGTGAAACTCCGTCTCAAAAAAAAAAAAAAGTTTGATAACCCCATAACACTGAAATGTTTCTCTTATAGTTGGACCCTGGGCGTTTTTTACACATGGGGACCCAGGCTCGCCAAAGCATTGCTGCTCACCTAGATAACCAGGTTCCAGTTGAGAGTCCGAGAGCCATTTCCCGCACCAATGAGAATGACCCGGTGAGTTACTAATGTGTATATGGGGTTTCTCAGGGCTTATGATTTGTGTTCCTATCCTCATTTTGCATAGGAAAACTGAAACTGATACTTAGTAGATTTGCATTTACTCAGATAGTGCACCTGAGATAGCACTCTGGAACCCAGATTCTCCCTGTCCCTGTCTGACACTGTGGTAACATACACTGACCAGCTCCGTCCATACCTGCTCCCATGTAATCCTGACTAGTGAATTCACCTAGTTCCACGGATTTTGCTGAGCATAGAGTTGTCGAATACTCGATACTTACTAAGTTTAATTTCTTACAGGGTTAAGTTTACCAATTATTATTGCTTATATTATGTGTTGGGTGACAGACGTTTTCTTAAAGGACCATGTAGTGAATTTTTCAGGCCGATGGACTGGGATGATCTGTCACAAGTACTCAACTCTGCCATAAACAAATGGGTGTGAACATGTTCCAGTAAAACTCTATTTACAAAACAGGCGCCCAGCCATAACTTAACAACCTCTGGTATGGAGAGTACTAAAGAAATTAAACTACTTGCCCACAATTTTCTACCAGATCAGGTTCAGAACCCAATTTTTCTAATAACCAATCTGGTGCTATTTTGCAGTTTTGTAAGTGGATTTCCTAGGGTCTGGAGAGGGAACTAACTTGATTTGTTATGAGAAGAGCAGCATTTAAAGTGAATTTTGTCTGCAGAAGCCAGGATTCCAGCAGTATCTAGTGTTGCTTTTTTTTTTTGAGACGGAGTCTCACTCTGTCACCCAGGCAGGAGTGCAGTGGTGCAATCTCGGCTCACTGCAAGCTCCGCCTCCCGGGTTCACGCCATTCTCCTGCCTCAGCCTCTCCGAGTAGCTGGGACTACAGGCGCCCGCTACCACGCCCGGCTAATTTTTTGTATTTTTAGTAGAGACGAGGTTTCACCATGTTAGCCAGGACGGTCTCGATCTCCTGACCTCGTGATCCGCCCACCTCGGCCTCCCAAAGTGCTGGGATTACAAGCGTGAGCCACCGCGCCCAGCCTAGTGTTGCATTTTCTAGTCCAGTTCCCCATTAGACTGGATATTGATTTCTTTTTGTTGCTGCCTCTCATAAATGAAGTTTATTTGTGGTGTGTGCTGTAATGTGAGGAACCAATACCTTTCTTTCCCTGCCCCTACCCTCTGAGTCTTCCCATCTTAATACAGTCTGCGTGGAAAGAAAAAGTAATCACCCATTACCCAAAACATGATCTCAGCAGGGTGTGTTTTAATATATCTCTAGCCTTTGGCCATGTGGGGTGACTCACGACTGTCATCCTAGCACTTTGGGAGGCCGAGGCAGGAGGATCACTTGAGGTCAGGAGTTCTAGACCAGCCTAGCCAACATGGCGAAAGCTTGTCTCTACTAAAAATACTAAAATTAGCTGGGTGTGGTGGCGGGCACCTGTAATCCCAGCTACTCAGGAGGCTGAGGCAGGGGAATTGCTTGAACCCAGGAGGCAGAAGTTGCAGTGAGCCAAGATCACGCCACTGCACTTCAGCCTGGGCAAGAGAGCAAGACTCTGTCTTAAAAAGTATATATATATGGCTGGGCGAGGTGGCTCATGCCTGTAATCCCAGCATTTTGGGAGGCCAAGGCAGGCGGATCACGAGGTCAGGAGACTGAGACCATCCTGGCTAACACAGTGAAACCCCATCTCTACTAAAAATACAAAAAAAAAATTAGTTGAGCATGGTGGCGGGCGCCTGTAGTCCCAGCTACTCGGGAGGCTGAGGCAAGAGAATGGTATGAACCTGGGAGGTGGAGCTTGCAGTGAGCTGAGATCGTGCCACTGCACTCCAGCCTGGGCGACAGTGCGAGACTCCGTCTCAAAAAAAAAAAAAAAGATATAGATAGATAGATAGATAGATAGATAGATAGATAGATAGATAGATATACAGATATATATATACCGTTCACCTATTTTCACAAACACAAAATGAAGTAGAATAAATGAATCAAGCCACTGAAGTGTCTTTCAGCTTTCTCTGTAGTCCTTTTATCTGCCAATTCCTCTGGGGTTTCTATGGGAAACAGCAGCATGCAGATGATCTTGTCACATGACTGGAGTATCTCTATACACAGCACACAAGTATCCAGATGGCAAGAATTGTCTTTGCTACCCCTACATCTACAGTTTACTTTGTTTTTTTTTTTTTTTTTTTTTGAGACGGAGTCTCGCTCTGTGGCCCAGGCTGGAGTGCAGTGGCGCGATCTTGGCTCACTGCAAGCTCCGTCCCCCGGGGTTCACTCCATTCTCCTGCCTCAGCCTCCCGAGTAGCTGGGACTATAGGCGCCCGCCACCACGCCCGGCTGATTTTTTGTATTTTTAGTAGAGACGGGGTTTCACCATGTTAGCCAGGATGGTCTCGATCTCCTGACCTCGTGATCCGCCCGCCTTAGCCTCCCAAAGTGCTGGGATTACAGGCGTGAGCCACCGCACCCGGCCTACAGTTTACTTTGATGAGCAATTGGCTTCGTTATTTGGGCCACCACTTTTATATACATACTGGGTTTGGGGACAGCAACCAGCATTCTTGGCTAAGATAAATGAGGCTGGGCACAGTAGCTTATGCCTGTAATCCCAGCACTTTGGGAGGCCTAGGTGGGAGGATCACTTGAGCTTAGGAGTTCTAGACTAGCCTAGGCAACATAGCAAGACCTTAACTCTAAAACAATTTTTTTTTTTTTTTGAGACAGAGTTTCACTCTTCTTGCACAGGCTGGAGTGCAATGGCACAGTCTCGTCTCACTGCAACCTCCACCTCCTGGGTTTAAGTGATTTTCCTGTCTCAGCCTCCCAAGTAGCTGTGATTACAGGCATCCACCACCGTGCCTGGCTAAGTTTTGTAATTTTAGTACAGATGGGGTTTTACCATGTTGGCCAGGCTGGTCTTGAATTCCTGACCTCAGGCAATCCGCTCACCTTGGCCTCCTAAAGTGCTGGGATTACAGGCATGAGCCACTGCGCCCAGCCAAAACAATTTTCTTTCTCTTTTTCTTTTTCTTTTTTTTAGACGGAGCCTTGCTGTGTCACCGAGGCTGGAGTGCAGTGGCGTGATCTTGGCTCACTGCATCCTCCGCCTCCTGGGTTCAGGCAGTTCTCTGCCTCAGCCTCCCAAATAGCTGGGATTACAGGTGCCTGCCACCGTGCCTGGCTAATTTTTTGTATTTTTTGTACAGATGGGCTTTCACCCTCTTGGCCAGGCTGGTCTTGAACTCCTGACCTCATGATCCACCCGCCTTGGCCTCCCATAGTGCTGGGATGACAGGCATGAGCCACTGCACTCGGCCAAAAGTTTTTCAATTAGCAGTACATAGTGGCATGCACCTGTAGACCCAGCTACTGGAGAGGTTTAGGTACAAAGATCACTTGAGCCCAGGAGGTCAAGGCTATAGTCAGCTGAGATCAGGCCACTGCACTCCAGTCTGGGCAACAGGCTTTCTCAAAACAATGGGAGATATCTTTTCCAGCTTTAAGAGATGAGTGGTCCAGGCGCAGTGGCTCATGCCTGTAATCCCAACACTGAGAGACCAAAGTGGGAGGATCACTTGAGCTCAGGAGTTCAAGACCAACCTGGGCAACATAGCAAGACCTCATCTCTACCAAAAAGGTAAAAAAATTAGCCAGGTGTAGTGGTGCACACCTGTGGTCCCAGCTACTCGGGAGGATCTCTTGAGCCTGGGAATTGGAGGCCTCAGTGAGCCGTGATTGCACCACCGCATTCCAGCCTGGTAAACCGAGCAAGACCTTGTCTCAAAAAAAAAAAAAAAAAAAAAAAAAAAAGACATAAAGGCCGGGTGCGGTGGCTCAGGCCTGTAACCCCAGCACTTTGGGAAGCTGAGGCAGGCGGATCACTTGAGGTCGGGAGTTCAAGACCAGCCTGTCTGACATAGAGAAACCCTGTCTCTACTAAAAATACAAAATTAGCCAGGCGTGGTGGCACATGCTTGTGATCTAGCTACTTGGGAGGCCGAGGCAGGAGAATTGGTTGAACCTGGTGGCGGAGGTTGCACTTCGGCCATTGCACTTCGGCCTGGGCAACAAGAGTGAAACTCCATCTCAAAAAAAAATAAAACACATAAAGACATGAGTGAATAGCAGGCCCTACCAATTTTCGAAGTCTTGGTCACAGATAAGAAGACAAGGCTGGGCTAGGCGCTATGGCTCACACCTGTAATTCCAGCACTTTGGGAGGTCGAGGTGAGTGGATCACGAGGTCAAGGGATCAAGACCATCCTGGTCAACATGGTGAAATCCCGTCTCTACTAAAAATACAAAAATTAGCTGGGCGTGGTGGCACGTGCCTGTAGTCCCAGATGCTTGGGAGGCTGAGGCAGGAGAATCGCTTGAACCTGGGAGGCAGGGGTTGCAGTGAGCCGAGATTACACCACTGCACTCCAGCCTGGGTGACAGAGTGAGACTCCGTCTCAAAAAAAAAAGAAGAAGACAAGGCTGGGCAAGATGGCTCACCCTGTGATCGCAGCATTTTGGGAGGCTGAGGCAGGCAGATCACCTGAGGTCAGGAGTTTAAGACCAGCCTGGCCAACATGGTGAAACCCCGTCTCTACTAAAAATACAAAAATTAGCCGGGTGCGGTGGCACATTGTAATGCCAGCTACTGGGAGGCTGAGGCAGGAGAATTGCTTGTACCCGGGAGGCGGAGGTTGCAGTGAGCTAAGATCGCGCCATTGCACTCCTGCCTGGGTGACAAAAGTAAAACTCCATCTTAAAAAAAAAAAAAAAATATATATATATATATATACACACACACACATACATATATACACACACATAGATAAGACAAAAAAGAAAGTCTTGGTCACTTTGTCACCATTATACCTGTTTGCACTCTTATTTCCTAGGCCAAGCATGGGGATCAGCATGAAGGTCAGCACTACAACATCTCCCCCCAGGATCTGAAGACTTTATTTCCCCATGGCCTTCCTCCTCGCTTTGTGATGCAGGTGCTCAAGACAGGGAATGGAACTGGAGGGAGCCCAGAATACAAGCTGCTGCTAGCAAAGGGGTGGGGCTAAATGAGAAGACAATTTAAAAAGATGAAATTTAATCTGAAAATCAGAAATTCATCTGTTGATTACCTTTTGTGACTAGTACAATTACTTTAGGCTCATATTTAAACAGTATTGATGTTTTCCTCCTTGTATAGCCTAAGAAGATTCCAGTAATTTCAGCATCAAATAATTGTTTTAAATGAACTTAAAATTTGCCTTGGCAAAATATCATGAAAATAGTTACTATGCTGCACAAAAGCAAAATCATAATACACTCCTGGGCTAAATAGAAGCGATATTTTGATTAGATGCATTGGTTTTTATTCTCTTGTGGATTTTGTGAAAATGTTATCAAACTTGCCTATGCAGGTGAGTTTTAGCATGCGAGCCAGAGGATCTCATTTCTTTAGTGTGGTTTATTTCGGGAAATTAGATGAATAATAAGGGCATAACAGGCCGGGCGCTATGGCTCATGCCTGTAATCCCAGCTGCACTTTGGGAGGCCAAGGTGGAAGGATCACTTGGGCCCAAGAGTTCGAGACCAGTCTGGACAACATAGAGAGACCTGTCTCTACAAAAATTAAAAATAAAAAATTAGCTGGGCACGATGCACACCTGTAGTCACAGCTACTCAGGTGGCTGAGGTTGGACGATCGCTTAAGCTCAGGAGGTGAGGGCTTCAGTGAGCCGTGATTGCACCACTGTACCCCAGCCTGGGCAACAGAGCAAGACCTTATCTCAAGCATAAAATAAAATAAGGTATAACAGGCCAGGCAAGGTAGTTTATGCCTGTAGTCTCAGCACTTTGGGGGGTGAAGGTGGGAGGATTGTTTGAGCGCAGGAGTTCAAGACCAGCTGGGCAATATAATGAGACTGTATCTTTATTTAGAAAAGAAAAACACGGGCAACCCGCTTGGGTCCCCTTCCATACTGTGGAAGCTTTGTTCTTTTGCTCTTTGCAATAAATCTTGCTGCTGCTCACTCAAAAAAAAAGAAAAACATTTAGTCCTGTGTGGTAGTTACTTAAGAGGCTGAGGCAGGAGGATGGCTTGAGCCCAGGAGTTCAGGCCGCAGTGAGCTATGATAGTGCCATGGCACTCCAACTCGGACAACAGAGTGAGACCCTGTCTCCAAAAAACAATTTTAATTAAAAAAAATTTTGTTGTTGTTAAGATTGGAAATGGGACACAACCAGAAGAAATCTTCTGCAGTGGCACTTTAAACTGTTCCAAGACATTCACAGTACAGTGTTTATTTAGCTTCAGGGTTGTGAGGTTCTATCTTTAACTAACTATTTGAAGTTGTTTTCACACTGGCTTAACCAACAATGCTCTGGAAGAACTTACACATTCTTCTCATAATTTTCATTTACATGAAGGCCTACTTCCTCACCATTGTTTGTGGATATTAGCATTGTCATACTGCCTAATATGACTTTTTTTTTTTTTAAATACTGCTCCTTTTGGAGCAGACCTAACTCACGGACAGTGTGCCCAGAGTAGATGACTTTATTTTATTATTATTATTTTAATTATAGAGACAGGGTCCCACTCTGACAACCAGGCTGGAGTACAGTGGCGTGACCACAGAACACTCTATATCTCTGACCTCCTGGGCTCAAGCGATCCTCCTGTCTTGGCATCTCAAAGTGCTGGGATTACAGGTGTGAGCCACAGCTCCCAGCCCTGATGTGACTTTTTTTTTTTGAAACAGAGTTTCACTTTTGTCGCCCAGGCTGGAATGCAGTGATGCAATCTCAGCTCACTGCAACCTCCACCTCCTGGGTTCAAGTGATTCTCCTGCCTCAGCTTCCCAAGAAGCTGGGATTACAGGTGCTCGCCACCACGCCTGGCTAATTTTTATATTTTTAGTAGACATGGGGATTTGCCATATTGGCCAGGCTGGTCTCCAACTCCTAACCTCAGGTGATCCACCTGCCTTGGCCTCCCAAAGTGCTGGGATTACAGGCGTGAGCCACCATGCCCAGCCGACATTTGTTTTAATACCTTTATCACGTTTTTTTGAACATTGAACCTTCCATTAAGTTTGAAATTGCCTGTCAAATCCTACACCAATTCAATTGTTTTGTTAGGATTTCTTTTAAAAATATCAACACTGGCTGGGTACAGTGGCTCATGCCTGTAATTCCAGCACTTTGGGAAGCCGAGGTGGGCAGATTACTTAAGGCCAGGAGTTCAAGACGAGCCTGGCCAACATGGTGAAACTCCATCTCTACTAAAAATACAAAAATTAGCTGGGCATGGTGGCACACACCTGTAGTCACAGCTACTTGTGAGGCTGAAGCAGGAGAATCGCTTGAACCTGGGAGATGGAGGTTGCAGTGAGCTGAGATCATGTCACTGCACTCCAGCCTGTGCGACAGAGCGAGACTCTGTCTCAAAAAAAATAAAAAACACTATTTTAGTTATACTTACAAAGAGTATTTGTTAGATATTCTTATTAGTAGACATATTTTAATATTTTCTTTGCAAATCAGTTTCACACACATTAGTGCTTCCCAAATTTCCCACCAAAGTATTCTGATAGCAAAAGGGGAATGAACACATGAACTCTGAAAGGTTAGTATGCTGGAGGTATGAGGTATGGATGGCCTTAGAGTTGTGAGGCAGCTGGTCACACCTGCTCCTGAGCCGCCATGTATTTAGTTCTAGAGAAAAAAGTCTAAATGGTTATTAGACCAGGTGCAGTGGCTCACACCTATAATTCCAGCACCTTGGGAGGCTGAGGCGGGTGGATCATGAGGTCAGGAGTTCGAGACCAGCCTGACCAACATGGTGAAAGCCTGTCTCTACTAAAATTACAAAAATCAGCCTGGCATGGTGGTGGCACCTGTAATCCCAGCTACTGAGGAGGCTGAGGCAGGAGAATTGTTTGAACCCCAGAGGCGGAGGTTGCAGTGAGCCGAGATCGCGCCACTGCACTCTAGCCTGGGTGACAGAGTGAGACTCCGTCTCAAAAAAAAAAAAAAAAAAAAAATTAACTAAAAATAAATTTTAGGCCGGGCGCAGTGGCTCACGCCTGTAATCCCTGCACTTTGGGAGGCCGAGGCGAGGGTATCACCTGAGGTCGGGAGTTTGAGACCAGCCTGACCAACATGGAGAAACTCCTTCTGTACTAAAAATACAAAATAGCCGGGCATGGTGGTGGGTGCCTATAATCCCAGCTACTCGGGAGGCTGAGGCGGGAGAATCACTTGAACTGGGAAGCAGAGGTTGTGGTGAGCCGAGATTGTGCCATTGTACTCCAGCCTGGGCAAAAAGAGTGAAACTCCGTCTCAAAAAAAAAAAGAAAAAAAAATTGAAGAGTTAATGTTTATTGAATTATTAACTTGTGTCAGAAATTTTAAGCATTTTTCTATATGCTTTCCATATTTACAGTGGCCCTAAGTGGTATACATAATTTTGTTATGAGATATATCAATTATTTATAGATTTCAGCTGAGATAGAATATATGATTCAGTAACAGCAATAATCAAAAGCTGACTATTATGTTACTTATTGCAGAATAATGTATTTCAGTTTTTAGCTAAGTTATATGGATAGATTTTCAAACTCAGTATCAACCCAGCTTCTCCTAACTGAATAAATTAGAGGCATGCAATCTGATGGTCTTGGTTGCCACTTTAGGCAGAGTATGTATACCACACCCCACCCACTCCTTCCACACCCCACCCACTCTTTCCTTCTTTCCTATTTTATCAGGTGAAGACATTCAGTGAAGCTTGCCTGATGGTAAGGAAACCAGCCCTAGAACTTCTACATTACCTGAAAAACACCAATTTTGCTTATCCAGCTGTACGATATCTTCTGTGTATCCTTTCCTGCCTGCTTGGACCCTCATGAACCAATGCTTTCTCCCCTCAAATAGGGCAAAAGAAGAAATGAAAAAAAGTACTGTTGAGGCCGGGCACGGTAGCTCACACCTATAATCCCAGGAGTTTGGGAAGCCAAGGCAGGCGTATCACCTGGAGTCAGGAGTTCAAGACCTGCCTGGCCAACATGGCGAAACCCCGCATTTACTAAAAATGCAAAAAATTAGCCGGATGTGGTAGCGTGCACCTGTAATCCCAGCTACTTGGGAAGCTGAGGCAGGAGAATCGCTTGAACCCGGGAAGCGGAGGTTGCTGTGAGCTGATATCAAGCCACTGCACTCCAACCCCGTCTCAAAAAAACAAAACAAAGCATAACTACTGTTCACAGTACAAGTGATCCTTCTAGTCATGTTTTCTTTAACAACATGTACTTTAGATGGAGAGAAGGGAACAGGAAAAACCCTCAGTCTTTGCCATGTTATTCATTTCTGTGCAAAACAGCACTGGCTGATACTACATATTCCAGATGGTAAGACCTTCCTGTTGTTTCTTCTGTCTGTTAGGTTTAGTTATCCTGTTACTGTGGTAGCCTTGCAACTTTAATTTTCTTTCCTTTTTTTTTTTTTTTTTTTTTTTTTTGAGATGGAGTTTCACTCTTGTCGGCCAGTCTGGAGTGTAGTGGTGCAATCTCAGGTCACTGCAACCTTTGCTTCCCAGGTTCAAGAGATTCTTCTGCCTCAGCCTCCCAAGTAGCTGGGATTACAGGCGCCCACCACACCCAGCTAATTTTTCTTTCTTTCTTTTTTTTTTTTTTTTTTGAGACTGAGTCTTGCTCTGTCGCCCAGGCTGGAGTGCAGTGGCACGATCTCAGCTCACTGCAAGCTCTGCCTCCTGGGTTCACGCCATTCTTCTGCCTCAGCCTCCCGAGTAGCTGGGACTACAGGCGCCCGCCACCATGCCTGGCTTATTTTTTTTGTATTTTTAGTAGAGACGGGGTTTCACCATGTTGGCCAGGCTGGTCTCGAACTCCTGACTTCAGGTGATCCACCTGCCTCGGCCTCCCAAAGTGCTGGGATTACAGGCGTGAGCCACTGCGCCGGGCCTCAGCTTTAATTTCCTAACAGGGATCTGATAGCTAAAGGAAAAGCCTTTGCCAGTCACGATGGCTCAAACCTATAATCCCAGCACTTTGGGAGGCTGAGGCCGGAATATTGCTTAGAGCCCAGGAGGAGGCTGCAGTGAGCTGTGATCGCACCACTACACTCTAGCGTGGACAACAAAGCAAGACCCTGTCTCAAAAAAAAAAAAAGAAAAAAGAAGAAGAAGAAAAGCCTTTGCTCCAGATGTAGAGCAGTCTGAGCTCATCCATCATGATTTCTTCATGGTATCACTGCCAAGCAGATTACAAGGTGAAGTCAGTGTGACAAAAGGAAATTCGGCTAAAAGCTTCCTGAAGGCTTTTGATGCTAAGCAGTCCTTCTTTTGATACTTAATACCCATGGGCATAAAACTCTGCCTTAGAGGTCACCATGGAGTTTTGTTTTGTTTTGTTTTGTTTTGCCATCTGTTAACAGTCCTGAGTACCCATAGAGCCTTTTACCATTTATCAGCATTCTAGAGTCGTCAGTATGGATTGTCAAAACTTGCATTTTTCTCTTTTTTGTTCAGTGTTGTGTGCATCCACATTTTCTTTCTTTTTTAAACAACCCTGCTTATGTGACATCCACATTTTCTGACTTACCTTTCAAACCTGCCAGTAAGCAGAAGTGATATTTAATACAGTTGGTATGTTTTATCTATTGATTCTAATGATAATGTTTAGTCTAAGATGGACCTGACAAGGCCAGGCACAGTGGTTCAACAGCACTTTGAGAGGCTGAGGCAGGATGATTGCCTGAGCCTAGGAGTTCAAGGTTACAGTGAACTGTGATCACATCCTGCCTTCTAGCCTGGGTGACAGAGTAAGACCTTGTCTCAAAAAAAAAAGAAAAGAAATATATATGAGAAACTAAAGTCATTTCCCATAACTTAAAAGAGGCATAGAATATTTCGAGTCGAATACAGTTTCTGCCTGGCTTGTTTTCTTCTGCCTCTTTTTTTTAAAGCTCATCTTTGGGTGAAAAATTGTCGGGATCTTCTGCAGTCCAGCTACAACAAACAGCGCTTTGATCAACCTTTAGAGGCTTCAACCTGGCTGAAGAATTTCAAAACTACAAATGAGCACTTCCTGAACCAGGTGACTAGACTCCCAGAAGTTGAGTGCTAGGTAGTCCTTTTATGGATTCTTTGTGCCCTGAGTACCAATAGACTATGGAGAACTGATACTGGAGTTGGAATAACTGTATCATTTTTAATTTCTTTTATACGTTTTGCCCACAGTGGACTCATAACTTGAAACTCATTTATTCATGTGAAATAAATAGGCAACAGTAAGTTGTTCCCATTTTGTGGGCAGCAAAGTGAAATCCAGTTGATTCATTGACTTTTCAAGGTGCAGCCTCCAGTCCCTCGCAAGCACATTTCCAACTACATGATTTTCTCCAGACAAGATCTTTTTAGGGAACCAGAAATGTATTGGAAAAATTCTTCTTTACACTGGTGATTCTTGGATACCCTGTCTAGACCAGGGGCCTTCAACTCTGGATATAAAGCAGAGTCACCTAAGAGCTTGTTAAAAATGCAGATGCCAGAGTCTCATTCTGGACATTTTCATCAGAATCCCTTATGTATGTTTCTTCAAGGCTCCAAGCAGAAATGGATTAGAAAACATTCACTTTGGTCAGGCACAGGAGCTCACATCTGTAATGTCAGCACTTTGGGAGGCCAAGGCAGGCGGATCACCTGAGGTCAGGAGTTCGAGATGAGCCTGGCCAACATGGTGAAACCCCATCTCTACTAAAAATACAAAAATTAGCCAGGCGTGGTGGTGCACGCCTGTAGGCCCATCTATTCAGGAGGCTGAGGCAGGGGAATCTCTTGAACCTGGGAATCAGAGGTTGCAGTGAGCCGAGATAGTGCCATTGTACTCCAGCCTGGGTGACAGAGTGAGAGATGGTCTCAAAAAAAAAGAAAAAAGAGGTCAGGCGTGGTGGCTTAGACATGTAATCCCAGCATTTTGGGAGGCCAAGGTGGGCAGATCACCTGAGGTCAGGAATTCTAGACCAGCCTGGCCAACATGGCGAAACCCCATCTCTACTAAAAATACAAAAATTAGCCAGGCGTGGTGGCACACACCTGAAATCCCAGCTACTTGGGAGGCTGAGGCAAGAGAATCGCTTGAACCTGGGAGGTGGATATTGCAGTGAGCTGAGATCGTGCCAGTGCACTTCAGCCTGGGTTACAGAACGAGATGCTGCCTCAAAAAAAAAAAAAAAAGCATTCACTTCTACGTTGAGGTCTCTTACAGAACCTGAACAATAGATTAAAATGAACTCCTGTTAACCTTAGCCTCCAACCTTTTCAAGGGATGGTTTCACCCTTAGGCCAAGTAGCCTTTTTTTGGTTTTTATTTTCTTTGCTTGCTTTTAGATAAAAGTTCAAGAGAAGTATGTCTGGAATAAGAGAGAAAGCACTGAGAAAGGGAGTCCTCTGGGAGAAGTGGTTGAACAGGTATAAGAAAAAACACTGAATGTGTAACATGCAATAACAAGAGAAGACCTCTGGTAGCACTACAATCCACTGTCTCTCCCAATAGGGCATAACACGGGTGAGGAACGCCACAGATGCAGTTGGAATTGTGCTGAAAGAGCTAAAGAGGCAAAGTTCTTTGGGTATTTTTCACCTCCTAGTGGCCGTGGATGGAATCAATGCTCTTTGGGGAAGAACCACTCTGAAAAGAGAAGATAAAAGCCCGGTAGGAAAACTGGGTGTCTCTATCTTGTTTCTCTGATTTCTGGTTCCATCAGTATGGAGGCTGGGTCTTAGTCTTGTAGACCATACAATATGTTTTCTTGCCCTAGGAATATTTGAAGATAAACAGTAAAGAGCTGGGTGCAGTGGCTCACACCTGTAATCCCAGTGGCCCAGGAGGCTGAGGTGGGAGGATCGCTTGAGGCCAGGAGTTCAAGACTAGGATGGGCACTATAGCAAGGCCCTTGCCTCTAAAAAAATAAGAAATTAGCCGGTAGCCAGCATGGTGGTACACACCTGTAGTCACCGCTACTGGAAGGCTGAGGCCAGAGGATCACTTGAGCCCTGGAGTTCAAGGTTGTAGTGTGGCATGATTGCAACACTGCACACCAACCTGAGTGACAGAGTGAAATCCCGTCTCTTAAAAAATATATATATGGCTGGGTGCAGTGGCTCATGCCTGTAATCCCAGTGCTTGGGGAGGCTGAGGCGGGCAGATCACCTGAGCTTGGAGTTTGAGACCAGCCTGACCAACATGGAGAAACCCATCTCTACTAAAAATACAAAATTAGCTGGGCATGGTGGCACATACCTGTAATCCCAGCTACTCGGGAGGCTGAGGCAGGAGAATCGCTTGAACCTGGGAGGCGGAGGTTGCAGTGAGCCAAGATCACACCACTGCACTCCAGCCTGGGCAACAAGAGCGAAACTCTGTCTCAAAAAAAAACCAACCATATATATATATTCATATATATGTATATATACACACATGTATATTCATATATATGTATATATACACACATGTATTCATAGATGTATATACACACATATGTATCATATATGTATATACACACATATATTTGTATCTATTCATATTCATTATGTATAATGAATACATATATGTATTCATTATATATGAATATACATATATTCATATATGTATATATAGTATTCATATATGTATGTATAATCATATATGTATATACGTACATGTATATATACATGTATATGTATGTGTACACACATATTCACATATACATTCATATATGTATACATATACATTCATATATACATATTCATATGTGTATATATACATATACATTCATATATGTATATATACATATTCATATGTGTATATATACACATATATATTCGTATATATATGTGAAGATAAACAGCAAGGCCTGGTGTGGTGGCTGATGCCTGTAATCCCAGCACTTTTAGGAGGCCAAGATGGGTGGTTTGCTTGAGTCCAGGAGTTTGGAGTTTGAGATCAGCCTGGGCAGCACAGTGAAACCCTGTCTCTACAAAAAATATAAAAAACTAGCTGGGCATGGTGGTTTGCACCTGTATGTAGCTCCAGCTACTTGGAAGGCTGAGATGGGAGGATGGCTTGAGCCCAAGAGGCAGAGGCTGCAATGAGTGGAGATCGTGCCACTGCATTCCAGGCTGGGCAACAGAATGAGACTCTCGTCTCAAAAAAAAAAAAAAAAAGATAAACAGTAAAATGGAATCAGAGGAGGAGGTAATGCCAAGAGTTCCACTATTCATTGAAAACGAAGGAGGCCGGGCGCGGTGGCTCAAGCCTGTAATCCCAGCACTTTGGGAGGCCGAGGCGGGCGGATCACGAAGTCAGGAGATCGAGACCATCCTGGCTAACACGGTGAAACCCCGTCTCTACTAAAAATACAAAAAATTAGCCGGGCGTGTTGGCGGGCGCCTGTAGTCCCAGCTACTCGGGAGGCTGAGGCAGGAGAATGGCGTGAACCCGGGAGCCGGAGCTTGCAGTGAGCCGAGATCGCACCACTGCACTCCAGCCTGGGCAACAGAGTGAGACTCCGTCTCAAAAAAAAAAAAAAAAAAAAAAGAAAACGAAGGGAGTATGTTGTGGAAAGAGAATGACAGCAGAAACTATGTTTTCTTTCTTTCTTAATTTTTTTCTGTCTTTTGATTCTTTTTCAAAATGAGGCCAGATGGTCTAAGCAGAGGAGATCAGAAGCATCAAAATGGGGCTGGTTTGGGGCAGTGGGTGTTTTTCTCAGTTACTGTTAATCTCCAGAAGCATGGCAGTTCTAGGGCCAGAGGCTATGTGGCTTATCCTAGAGGGAGTACCTTCAGGTATACAATTATGTCTTAGTTGAGGGTTTTAAAAAAATTGTTGCCGGGCGCAGTGGCTCATGCTTGTAATCCCAGCACTTTGGGAGGCCGAGGCGGGCGGATCACAAGGTGAGGAGTTTGAGACCGTCCTGGCTAACACGGTGAAACCCTGTCTCTACTAAAAATACAAAAAGTTAGGCGGTGGTGGTGCGCGCCTATAGTCCCAGCTACTCAGGATGCTGAGGCAGGGGAATCGCTTGAACCCAGGAGGTGTAGGTTACAGTGAGCCCAAATCGCACCACTGCACTCCAGTCTGGGCAACAGAGCGAGACTCCGTCAAAAAAAAAAAAAAAAATTGTTGTCAGTTGTTTCAGGAGAACATCTAGGAAAGGCACGTGATGATCTCTTCTCTCTTTCTGTCCAATATGCAGATTGCCCCAGAGGAATTAGCGCTTGTTCACAACTTGAGGAAAATGATGAAAAATGATTGGGTAAGTGCATATGCTACCTCACACATTTCAGAAAGAAATGTATTTTCATTTTCATTGCTAATACTTTACAGTTTCTAACTTTATGGACAGTAAGTTATTATGTCTTACTTAACTCCTGTATCTGTACCAAGTTAGAAATAAAGTCTGAATTAAAATCTCTCTGTATATATGGTTTATAATCTTTCCAAAGTAAGTTTATTCAAAACCATTTTATTTAAATATTGGCCTAATTTTATTTTGCTTGCAGACATTTAAAGTGTTTTTGTTTCTCCTTACCGTCTTTGGAAAAGAGTTTGAGACCCACAAATATGTCATGGTAAATTTAAAATCAGGTAGCAGTTTATTGTCAGAGCCAAATCTGGAATAACCAATTTAGTTGCCATTTAACTGTGCTAGACCACACTTTTGTAACACTGCATGCCCAAGAAAGAAAAAAAACATCTACAGATGATTAATGCAGTTTTCCATCCTTTTTAACTTTTTCCAGTTCAGCCTTTTCTCTTTTCTTTCAGCATGGAGGCGCCATTGTGTCGACTTTGAGCCAGACTGGGTCTCTCTTTAAGCCCCGGAAAGCCTATCTGCCCCAGGAGTTGCTGGGAAAGGTCAAGTCAAAGGAAAATTTGTTTCTACTTAGATTGTTATCCTGTCTAAAGAAAAAAATTTTTTTTTTTTTTGAGACAGAGTCTTGCTCTGTCCCCCAGGCTGGAGTGCAGTGGTGCGACCTCGGCTCACTGCAAGCTCCGCCTCCCGGGTTCATGCCATTCTCCTGCCTCAGCCTCCCGAGTAGCTGGGACTACAGGCACCTGCCACCGCGCCCAGCTAATTTTTTGTATTTTTAGTAGAGACAGGGTTTCACCGTGTTAGCCAGGATGGTCTCGATCTCCTGACCTCGTGATCCACCCGTCTCGGCCTCCCAAAGTGCTGGGATTACAGGCGTGAGCCACCGCGCCCGGCCCAGTAAAGTTATTATTTTGCTTTGGAATTAATATGTATGTTGTAGAGATATACTTTGAGACTAGGTAAAGATCCTGTTACTTCTCAAACTTCCACCTACTGGTTTTGGTATCCGTTACTTTAGTTATACCTGGCATGGAGCCTCCGCACCTGGTATGGACTTGTGGATTTTTATTTAATAGAATCTAAATCATTACCATCACTTTTTATTTTGGTGCTCAAATCATCTTAGATTTGGCTATTAAAAATTCCTTCACTGGCCGGGTGTGGTGGCTCACGCCTGTAATCCCAGCATTCTGGGAGGCCGAGGCGGGCAGATCACGAGGTCAGGAGTTCAAGACCAGCCTGGCCAATATAGTGAAATCCTGTCTCTACTAACAATATAAAAATTAGCCGGGTGTGGTGGTGCGTGCCTGTAGTCCCAGTTACTCTGGAGGCTGAGGCAGAAGAATCAGTTGAACCCAGGAGGCGGAGGTTGCAGTGAACCAAGATTGCGCCATTACACTCTAGCCTGAGCCACAAAGCAAGACTCTGTCTCAAGAAAAACAAAAAACAAAAAAACAATTCCTTCATGGCCAGGCGTGGTAGCTCACAGCTGTAATCACAGCACTTTGGGAGGCCAAGGCAGAAGGATCCCTTGAGCTCAGGAGTTTGAGACCAGCCTGGGCAACAAAGTGAGACTCCATCTCTACAAAAAAAATTTTAAAACTAGCTGGGCATGGTGGCATTCACCTGTAGTCACAGCTACTCTGGAAACTGAGGTGGGAGGATCGCTTGAGCCCAGGAGGTCAAGGCTGTAGTGGGCCCTGATTTTGCCAGTGTACTCCAGCCTGGGCAATAGAGTGCGGCCCTGTCCAACAGGAAAAAAAGCTCCTTCAAGGTAACTTCTATATCCTTTTAACATGTCCCCATCATTATTTTTTTGGAGACAGGGTCTCTGTCACCCAGGTTGTAGTGCAGTCGCACCATCATAGCTCACTGTAGCCTTGAGCACATGCCACCACACCCAACACTGAATGTTGTCTTTTTCTTTTCTTTCCTTTTTTTTTTTTTTTACAGGCATTGTCTTAACTATGTTGTTGCCTAGGGTGGTCTTGAACTGCTAGCCTCAAGCAATCCTCCCACCTCGGCCTCCTAAAGTGCTGGGATTACTGGCGTGAGCCACCATATCCAGCTCCTATCATTCTTTGACCACTTCATTTTCTGTCA
This sequence comes from Symphalangus syndactylus, assembly GCF_028878055.3. Classification (NCBI taxonomy): domain Eukaryota; kingdom Metazoa; phylum Chordata; class Mammalia; order Primates; family Hylobatidae; genus Symphalangus; species Symphalangus syndactylus. The sequence continues at coordinate 84,125,423 of NC_072441.2, forward strand.
TAAAAATATGTTCCAGACCCCTCTTATACTTCCCATGCCCGGCCCTGGAATCACTCCATTTCTCCAAAGAGCGTTGGCTTATTTTAGAGGAGACTGGTATTTAGCAACCAAGGCCTGAGTCCTAGGTATACTCACTGCTACTGAGGTGTCCTTTCTCCTAGGCCCTCACAGCAAAGTTCATAAATAGATGTACGTACATACATGTATGTATGTATATGTGTGAACCATATGCATATACATGTTTATACACATTCACACACATCTGCGTTTGTTTTTCTAATCATATTAAAAAACTATGAGTTCCTACTGGTAGCCAATTCCATGCTAGCATCACAGCAGTCATTATACCCTTTCCATATCTGTAACTCTAATCTAAAATAATGAGAAATCTGCTGCCAGTAGCCATATTATATTTGCTTATTAGCTCAATACTAGAATATATGAAAAGTAGTTTCAGATTTGATAGCTCTCAGGCCGGGCGCGGTGGCTCACGCCTATAATCCCAGCACTTTGGGAGGCCGAGGCGGGCAGATCACGAGGTCAGGAGATCTAGACCAGCCTGGGCAACATGGTGAAACCCCGTCTCTACCAAAAAGACACTCAGACACTCCGGAGGCTGAGGTAGGAGAATCGCTTGACCCTGGGAGGCAGAGGTTGCAGTGAGCTGAGATGTGCCAATGCACTCCAGCCTGGGCGACAGTGAAAAAGAAAGAAAAAAACAAGTTCCTTGGGCCGGGCGCAGTGGCTCACACTTATAATCCCTGCACTTTGGGAGGCCAGGGTGGGTGGATCACCTGAGGTCAGGAGTTCAAGACCAGCCTGGCCAACATGTTGAAATCCTGTCTCTACTAAAAATACAAAAAATTAGCTGGGCATGGTGGCGCAGGCATGTAATGCCAGCTACTCGTGAGGCTGAGACAGGAGAATCGCTTGAACCCAGGAGGCAGAGGTTGCAGTGAGCCGAGATCACGCCATTGCACTCTAGCCTGGGCAACAGGAGCAAAACTCAGTCTCAAGAAAATAAAAAAAAAAAGAAATACAGTTTGATTGCTTCATTTGTTTCCATCTAGAGTATTTTTCCCATTATTTTTATTTTTTATTTTATTTGAGGTGAAGTCTTGCTCTGTCACCCAGGCTGGAGTGCAGTGGTGCAATCTCGGCTCACTGCAACCTCCACCTCCCAGGTTCAAGTGATTCTCCTGCCTCAGCCTCCCAAGTAGCTGGGATTACAGGCATGCATCACCACGCCTAGCTTTTTTTTTTTTTTTGAGATGGAGTCTTGCTCTGTCACCAGGCTGGAGTGCAGTGGCTTAATCTCGGCTCACTGCAACATCCACCTCCTGAGTTTAAGCAATTTTTGTGCCTCAGCCTCCCGAGTAGCTAGGACGACAGGTGCATGCCACCACGCCTGGCTAATTTTTGTAATTTAGTAGAGATGGGGTTTCACCATATTGGCCAGGCAGGTCTTGAACTTCTGACCTTGTGATCTGCCCACCTGAGCCTCCCAAAGTGCTGGGATTACAGGCATGAGCCACCGTGCCCGGCTAACTTTTGTATTTTTAGTAGAGACAGTAATTTTGTGTTTTTAGTATTTTCACCATGTTGGCCAGGCTGGTCTCGAACTCCTGACCTCAGGCGATCTGCCCTCCTTGGCCACCCAAAGTGCTGGGATTACCAGCATGAGCCACCATATTCCTTTGAAAATATGAAACATTAACTTTGTTTCAAAAGTCAGAACTGTCCAAAATACATACACATAATATGTATGTGTGTGTGTGTGTGCGTGTATGTGTGTGTATTCACACAAGTAGCATCTGCCTCCTCAAGCATTGCCTTTTTCTGTGTGTGTATGTGTAGACATGGTCTTACTCTGTCACCCATACTGTGACAGTATGTGTAGTGGAGCAATCGCAGCTCACTGCAATCTCAACCTCCCGGTCTCAAGCAATCCTCAGCCTCCCGGCAGCACCAATCCTGGCTAATTTTTGTATTTTCTGTCAAGACTGGGTTTTACCACATGGCTCAGGCTCATCTGGAATTCCTGGGCTCAAGCAATACGCCCATCTCAGCCTCCCAAGGTGCTGGGATTACAGGCGTGAGTCACTGTGCCCAGCCACCTCTTTTTAATATATAGTATTTGTGGCCAGGTAGAGCACGAGTACCAGCCACCATATGTGGAGTCCTGTATCAGGCAATGTTGCCAGAGAATGAGAAGCAGAGTTACATAGAAGAAAAACAAAGACCTTGCCTTCAAAGTGCTTAAGCAGAGTTTGTCTGTCTGGTGCTTTGTCCCTTAACTAATATGTTTCCTGATCCTTTTTCTTCACCAGGAAGGATTTGATGCCCTGGATCCCTTTATTCCCATCCTGGTTTCCAACTATAACCCAAAGGAATTTGAAAGTTGTATTCAGTATTATTTGGAAAACAACTGGCTTCAACATGAGAAAGGTCCATCATTTAGTTTTTTCCTATCAGGGCTTTGTGATCACAGTAGAATCCCACTCAGTCAGAGCCTTGATCTCTTCTTCCCTTAACAACAGCCTCTAATTTGTACTTTATCCTTTATCTTGACTTCTTTCTGGCTGATAAATGGTACAGAAAGGTGGGTGGGAGGTGGTTAAGGTTTAATTTACAAAAGAGATTTTATCCCTAAATTTTCCATGATAAGGGAACAAAGCCAACGCCATCCACTGGGCAGAGTTTCCAGGTAATTGGGTTCCTGCCACATTCTCCTTATTGAATTTATTCATTCAACAGACTTCACTTGAGAGACTTATGCTGGGACACCCACAGAATAATTCATACTGTGTGAGGGCTACTCCAGCACCTAAGTAAATCTTTGCCACACCTGTCCTAGTATATGTACAGAAATTAACTTTCAGCACTATATTTCATCTACTCTGACTGAAAGCATTCCATCTGTTCATTTATTTGCCCTTGACTTTGAATATGAGAGGGGATATAGAAGACAAGCTAAGGCTGCTCTATCACTAGATAATAGAGTTAATAGTAATTGGAGGCCTGGTGCAGTGGCTAACGCCTATAATCTGCACTTTGGGAGGCCAAGGTGGGAAGATCACTTGATGTCGGGAGTTTGAGACCAGGCTGGGCAATATAGTGAGACCCCATCTCTATTGAAAAAAGCAAAAAAAAAAAAAAAATATTATTTGGAATAGCTTATTAAAGGAGTACAGTGAAGAGTGTAAGACTTACTATAGCATGTTAAGTTGGGACGCACAATAGACAGATTTCTAAGAGTTGGGAGATGTCACAAAATCCTGAAGTCCAGAAGACACTCTTGGAGTGGAGGGAGAGCTCCATGCTGGATTGGAGGAGTAGACACAGAAAAGGAAATAATGCATACAAAAGAACAGTAGCTTGTTGGGGTGAGAGTCTAGAAGTAAGATCTCTTGGGAGATGATAATTACCTCAGAACATAATTTGGATATGGTAGCCTCTGACTACACGATTTTCTGGGGAACACAGTGCAGCAGGAGGAAACTGCCACTTACCTGTGTTTGTCTCCATTTTAGCTCCTACAGAAGAAGGGAAAAAAGAGCTGCTGTTCCTAAGTAACGCGAACCCCTCGCTGCTGGAGCGGCATTGTGCCTACCTCTAAGCCACGATCACGGCATATAAGGAAGACAGTGGACATCTGCTTTAGGCTGGACCCAGTAAGATGAGGAAGTGGGGCAGTACACAGGAAGAGGAGCCAGGCCCTTGTACCTATGGGACTGGACAGGACTGCAGTTGGCTCTGGACCTGCATTAAAATGGGTTTCACTGTGAATGTGTGACAATAAGATATTCCATTGTTCCTGAAACTTTATATCAGTTTATTGGATGTGGTTTTTCACATTTAAGATAATTATGGCTCTTTTCCTAAAAAATAAAATATCTTTCTAAAGTGTTGTGTTAGATTAATAATATGGAAGGAGTCTTTAGATTGGCCAAATTGCATTTCTCTGATATTCCTCTTGTTGCAGGTCAGAAGAGATCAATTCTACCGAAATTTCCAGTGGTTCTGTTGAAGCTTTATGGAATTCAGCATGTCAAAATTCACTGCTGGCTGGGCACAGTGGCTCATGCCTGTAATCCCAGCACTTTGGAAGCCCAAGGCAGGCAGACTGCTTGAGTTCAGGAGTTTGCAACCAGCCTGGGCAACATGGTGAAAACCTGTCTCTACTAAAAATACAAAAATTAGCTGGGCACGGTGGCATGCACCTGTAATCCAAGCTACTCGGGAGGCCGAGACAGGAGAATTGCTTCAACTTGGGAGGCGGATGTTGCAGTGAGCCGAAATTGCACCACTGCAGTCCAGCCTGGACAACAGAGCAAGACTCCGTCTCAAAACAAACGAACAAATAAAAAAAAAATAAATAAAAGTATACTGTACTGTTTTACATGACAGACTTCAGCATCTAAGGATGTTGCTACCTGGGGGAAGTGGGGTCCTGGAACGAATCCCACATAGGTATGAGGAATAACAATAATGGAAAATCAGGTATCTTCCCTTTCTCCCAGTGCTTTTCTAAAAGGAATTTCTGTTACCAAATCCTAGAGATAGAATACTACATAAATATATACATGGCCAGGCGTGGTGGCTCATGCATGTAATCCTGGCACTTTGGGAGGCCGAGGCGGGCAGATCACTTGAGGTCAGGAGTTTAAGATTAGCCTGGCCAACATGGTGAAACGCCATCTCTACTAAAAATACAAAAAGTAGCCGGGGGTGGTGGCACATGCCTCTAATCCCATCTACTCGGGAGGCTGAGGCAGGAGAATCGCTTGAACCCAGGAGGTAGAGGTTGCAGTGAGCCGAGATCATGCCATTGCACTCCAGCCTGGGTGATTGATAGAGACTCTGTCTCCAAAAAAAAAAAAAAAATCGTATATATATATATACACACACATGATATCTATATCATGTATAATGTCTGTTATATGTATATATAATATATAATGTATAAGTATTACTATTAATATGTTGTTACTTTGATATATATTAAAAATATATTTACTTTGATAGCAATATGTTGTTATCAAAGTAATATACTAATAGGTTGTATATTATATATTGTATATGACAATATATAGTATATTACTCATAATATTGGGTCCTATATATTATGTACATGTATTATATATGTTCTATATATTTTATATATACAAATATATTTTTAATTTATATTTATATATTTTTAAGAGACAGTCTTGCCCTGTCTCCCAGGCTGGAGTGCAGTGGCATGATCACAGCTCACTGCAGCCCCAACTCCTGGGCTCAATCAGTCCTTTTACCTGAGCCTCCCAAGTAACTTGGGAACCCAAGTGTGTGCCACCACACCTGGCTAATTTTTTAGTGTTCGGTAGAGACAGAATGTAGCTTGGTTTCCCAGGCGACGCAATATGGCAAAACCTCAGAGTGAGACCCAATCTCTAATAAATAAATAACTTGAACAAAATAACTGCTAAATGTACACTAGAAACCTGTCGCCCAAGCTGGAGTGCAGTGGCGCAATCTCGACTCACTGCAAGCTCCGCCTCCTGGGTTCACACCATTCTCCTGCCTCAGCCTCCCGAGTAGTTGGGACTACAGGCACCTGCCATCACGCCCAGCTAATTTTTTGAATTTTTAGTAGAGACGGGGTTTCACCGTGTTAGCCAGGATGGTCTCGATCTCCTGACCTCGTGATCCGCCCGCCTCGGCCTCCCAAAGTGCTGGGATTACAGGCGTGAGCCACCGCATCCGGCCTAGAAACCATATTCCTGATGATAATTTAAAAGATCTAACTAAATGGAAAGATACTCCATGTTCATTGATTGGAGTATTCAATAATAAGATGGCAGTTATTCCTATATTGACCTATAGATTCAATGCAATCATTATCAAAATTTCAGCAGGTTTTTTGCAAAACTGGAAAACTGACCAAGCACGGTGGTCCATGCCTGTAATCTCAGCACCCTGGGAGGCCGAGGTGGGCAGATCACTTGAGCCTAGGAGTTTGAGACCAGCCTGAGCAACATGGAGAAGCCTAGGCTCTACAACAAATACAAAAATTAGCCAGGTATGGTGGTGGTGTGCGCCTGTAGTTCCACCTACTTGGGAGGCTGAGGCAGGAGGATCACTTGAACCCCAGAGGTTGAGGTTTCAGTGAGCCGTGATCATGCCACTGCTCATCCTCAGCTGCAGAGTAAGACCCTGTCTCAAAAAACAAAAAGGAAATAAAAAAGGGAAACTGACCTAAAGTTTATGTTTTTATTAGTATTATTTTGAGACAGGGTTACCCAGGTTGGAGTGTAAGGCCACACTACAGCCTCGACCTTCTGGACTCAATCCTCCCACCTCAGCTCCATGAGTGGTTAGGACTACAGGCACACACCACCACACGTGACTAATTTTGATTGTTTTTTTTTTTTTTTTTTTTTAATAAAGATGGGATCTCACTATGTTGCCCAGGCTGGTCTCAAACTCCTGGACTCAAGTGATCCACCTGTCTCAGCCTCCCAAATTTCTGGGCGTATAGGCGTGAATGACTTTGGCCAGGCTATAACCCTATCGTCTGTTTCTGGGAAGACCTAATGCACCCAAACACAATGCTACCTTCAAGAGACAAATCTAAAATTGCAAGTAAAAATTCAAAAGAGGGCCGGGTGTGGTGGTGCACGCCAGCACTTGGGAGGCCGAGGCAGGTGGATCACCTGAGGTCAGGAGTTTGAGACCAGCCTGAGTAATATAGTGAAACCCCGTCTCTACTAAATACAAAAGCATCAGCCGGGCATAGTGGCGGGCACCTGTAATCCCAGCTACTTGGGAGGCTGAGGCTGCAGTGAGCCGAGATCGCACCACTGCACTCCAGCCCGGTGACAGTGTGAGACTCCGTCTCAAAAAAAAAAGTACGGATATAAAAGATTGAGTAGCATGATTAACACTTGTCCTAATGGAAGTATTTTTAAAAATTGAATCCCCAAACAACTTTTTTTGGTAGAAGTTCTTTTACATTCACATAATATACTTTATTTTTAATAGGCTAACTACAGTTATCCTTTTCTTTAACCCAGGAAGACAGAAAAGAGAGCAACTTAAGTTGCCTAAAGCTGAACTTGGACATCACCAAACCTCTAGAAAGGCAGAAGATTATGAAATAATGCTTTAATAAACATATTATTAATTTAATAAGCATCGGTTATTCTACAAAGTAGAAAATACATCAGGTCATTATTGTTGACCCTTAAACAATAACGTTTTTGGACTGCATGGGTCCACTTATTCACGTTTTTTTTTTTTTTTTGAGACAGAGTCTCGCTCTGTCGCCCAGGCTGGAGTGCAGTGGCGCAATCTCGGCTCACTGCAAGCTCCGCCTCCCGGGTTCACGCCATTCTTCTGCCTCAGCCTCTCCGAGTAGCTGGGACTACAGGCGCCCGCCACCACGCCCGGCTAATTTTTTGTATTTTTTAGTAGAGACAGGGTTTCACTGTGGTCTCGATCTCCTGACCTCGTGATCCGCCCGCCTCGGCCTCCCAAAGTGCTGGGATTACAAGCGTGAGCCACCGCGCCCAGCCCACGTTTTTTTTTTTTAAAGGGTCTCGCTCTGTTGCCCAGGCAGGAGTGCAGTGGCATGATCTCGGCTCACTGTAACCTCTGCAACCTCGGTTCAAGCTATCCTCCTGACTCAGCCTCCCTAGTAGCTGGGCTTAAACAGGTGCACACCACCACGCCCGGCTAATTTTTGAATTTATAGCAGAGACGGGGTGTCACCATACTGGCCAGGCTGTTCTCAAACTCCTGACCTCAGGTGATCTGCTCACTTTGGCCTTCCAAAGTGCTGGGATTACAGGTGTGAGCCACGGAGCCCGGCCTCGCAGATCTTTTTCAATAGAAGTTATACGGAGTGGGCCTGCCTTTCTGGCCTCACCTTCCACCTATCAAATCCCAAAACTTCTGAATGTACTTTCTTTTGAAGCATATAAAGAACCTGTTCAAAATTGACTGACAATGGACCATAAACCAACTCAATATATTTCAAAGAATTTAAATCATACAGCCATGTACTCTGATTCTAACGCAATTTAAACTAGAAAACAGTAACAAAAAGAGAAGTAGAAACTCCTCACATGTCTGGAAATTAAAACATACTTTTCTGATGTGCCCATTGGTCAGGAAAAAAAATCAGAATGGAAATGAGAAAGTAATTCAAATTGAATGATTGTGAAATTACTAAACACAAAATTAAAAATTTTGTATGTTGACAATACTGGCTGGCAGGGCACAGTGACTCAGGCCTGTAATCCCAGCACTTTGGGAGGCTGAGGCAGGAGGATTGCTTGAGCCCAGGACTTCAAGACCAGCCTGGGCACCATGGTGAAACCTCATCTCTACCAAAAATGCAAAAATTGACCAGGCGCGTGGCTCACATCTGTAATCCCAGCACTTTGGGAGGCCAAAGCGGGCAGATCACCTGAGGTCAGGAGTTCAAGACCAGCCTGACCAACATGGCAAAATCCTGTCTCTGCTAAAAAATACAAAAATTAGTCGGGTGTGGTGGCAGGCGCCTGTAATCCCAGCTACTCAGGAGGCTGAAGCAGGGAAATTGCTTGAACCCAGGAGGCAGAGGTTGCAGTGAGCTGAGATCACGCCACTGCACTCCAGCCTGGGTGACAGAGTGAGACTCAGTCTCAAAAAAAAAAAAAAAAAAACCCAAAATTAGCTGGATTCACGATGGCGCATGCCTGTAGTCCCAGCTACTTGTGGGAGCTGAGGTGGGAGGATGGCTTGAGCCCAAGTGGTCGAAGTTGCAGTGAGCTGTTTGTACCACTGCACTCCAGCTTGAGTAACAAAGTGAGATCTTATCTCAAAAAATATAAAACATTAAATGAAAAATTAAATATTTAAAAATATTAAAATTGGCCAGGTGCGGTGGCTCACGCCTGTAATCCCAGCACTTTGGGAGGCTGAGGCTGGCAGATCACGAGTTCAGGAATTCGAGACCAGCCTGGCCAACATAGTGAAACCCTGTCTCTACTAAGAATACAAAAATTAGCCGGGTGTGGTGGCGCATGCCTGGGCGACAGGATGAGACTCCGGCTAATTTTGTATTCTTAGTAGAGAGGGGGTTTTGTCATGTTGGCCAGGCTGGTCTCGAACTCCTGACCTCAGGTGATCCACCCACGTCAGCCTCCTAAAGTGCTGGGATTACAGGCATGAGCTACTATGCCAAACCCAGATCCAATATTTTAAAAGGATAATCAACATAAATGAGTTTGGGATAATTTTAGGAATGCAAGATAAATCAGAAGATGTAATGTATTCATTAGTGCAACAAAGGAATGATAAAATAATGTAATTATCTTAGCACGGAGAAAGCTGTAAAAAGCATTCAAATCTATTTATGACCAAAATTCTTAGCAAAACAGGAATACAGAACTTCCTTAAGATGTCAGAGTACCTACAGAAACTTTTCAGCCCACATCATACTTAGAAGTGAAATGGTAGCTGTGCACAGTGCTTCACACCTGTAATCCCAACACTTTCGGAGGCCAAGGTGGGCAGATCGCTTGAGCTTAGGAGCTCAGGAGTTTGAGACCAGCCTGGGCAAGACGGTGAAACCCCATATGTACAAAAAACACAAAAATTAGCCGGGTGTTGGTGGTCCATGCCTGTAATTGCAGCTATGCAGGAGGCTTAGGTGGGAGGATCGCTTCAGCCCAAGAGGTTGAGGCTGCGGTCAGCCGAGATTGCACCACTGCACACCAGCCTGGGCAAGAGAGTGAGACCCTGTCTCAAAATAAATAAGACTAAATAAATATGGAATTACAAAAAGCTCAGAATAGACAAGAGTCTAAGATTTTATTTTTTATTTTCAGACGGAGTCGATCTGTCGCCCAGTTTGGAGTGCAGTGGTGCTATCTCAGTTCACTGCAATCTCCACCTCCCGGGTTCAAGCGGTTCTCCTGCCTCAGCCTCCGGATTAGCTGGGATTACAGGCGCCCAACACCATGTTCAGCTAATTTTTGTATTTTTAGTAGAGACGGGTTTCACTATGTTGGCCAAGTTGGTCTAAACTCTTGACCTCAAGTGGTCCGCCGACCTTGGTCTCCCAGACTGCTGGGATTACAGGCTTGAGCCACCGCGACTCGCCACTTTATTATTTATTTATTTTTTTGAGACAGGGTCTCGCTGTGTCGCCCAGATAGGAGTGCAGTGGTGCGATCATAGGTCACTGTAGCCTCGAATTCTTGGGTCCAAGCTCCTCCCACCTCAGCCTCCAGTTGGGACTACAGATGTGAGTCGCCTGGCTAACTTTTTGAAAAATTATTTTATAGGGAGTTGGGGGGGGGGTGTCTCACTATGTTGCCCAGTCTGGAATTTCTGGACTCAAGCGATCCTCCTGCCTCAGCCTCCCAAAACCTGGGAATGCAGGCATGAGGCTTAGTGCCCTGCCAATATTTGCTTTATTTTTCTAAATATACACAAGGATGTTAATCATAGCACCTAATAGCCCTAAACAATCCCAAAAGCTATTATCAGCAGAATATATTCATTCTTTACATCAGTGGTGGTGTATTCATACAATGGACTATTCCGCAGCGATGAAAAATATATATGCAAAAATATAAATTGCATAAACCATATTGAGCAAAAGGCAGACGCCAATACTCTATTTACATAAGGTGTTACATACACAGACACAGATAAATATATGTAAATGATAGAGATGATAGCTAGGCCAGTCCACAAGGTATTAGTCGTGGTCCGCGTGACTTCTGAAGAGATGAGGGGGCATGGGAGGCTTTAGGGGAGCTTCCGCTTTTTCTGGCAAGCTCTTCTTTTTGCCCGGGAAGCTATCAGCCAGTGGAGAGATCTGTGAGAAGAGATAAGACCTCAAAGGAAGTAAGAGGCAGAGCCTTCCGCGGCCCGCGCCCTGGCGGCCCCAAGTCAGCGGCGGAGACGGCGCCCACCCCGCTCCAACACGGGGCGGGAGCAACGGCGTGGCCACTGGAGCCCCGCCCCTCGCAGGCATCCACAGAGAAACCGGACTGGGCCACGTCTAGGAAGAGGCAGGAAAGCATCGGCGCATCGTTTTTCCAATGGGAAAGGATGTGTTTGCGGACCAATAGGTCGCCGACAATGACACCCACCCACGCGCCTGCCAAGCCAATCGGCTAGGAGCAGCGAGCGGCGGGGCTGGGGCGCTGCGGCCCCGTAGAGCCGCGCAGTATGGCGGGCGGGGCCCGGAGGTGCTCACAGTGCAGTTGGGATATTTTGCCGGTTTCGTGGGCGCGCACTGGTGGAACCAGCAGGTGAGGTCGGCCGGCAACTGCCCCCGAGGAGCCTTTCGGGATCTACACTCGCGACGTTCAGCTGGCGCACCTGGTCCTCTCTGCTTCCCCAGGATGCTGCGCTGGGCTGAGCGACCAATGCCAAGGAGCCCCCGGGAGAGCTGTGCCCCGACGTCTTGCATCGTAAGGAGACCTACACACTGCGACTCATCTTTATGGATCTGAAGGGTGGAGTGGTGGCAGGGTCAGCCCGTGTTTCCCTTCTGCGTGCCTAGTCCTTGCGCTGCTGTTTTCTTCAAGATCCTCCCACCTTACCGAGCTCCAGGACCTGAGATGAGGAGCTGAGCACAACATGCCAACACTCGAGGGGCCCACGACAGTTGCTCAAGAGCCATCTCGGGAATAGGCTGCTAGGCCCTGGAGACAGTGAGGACTTGAACTACAGCACTCCTGTCGGACCCCTGGATGTGGTTTTTCCCCCCGGTCCCACAGCTAATGACTAAGGGGGGAACGGAAAGATGGAATCTAGATTCTCCTAGGCCAAGGTTTTCCCCCCAACTAGTGTATATCCCAGAAAGCTTGGAAGAGCCAAGTGCTGGAGAGATGGTGACAGCAGGTTGTCAGGTGATCAGAGGAAGGTTAGCTAGAGGGGGAGCGTGCCCAGGCTTTGACCTAACATTGTTATTTCTGTACAGGTAGTTTGAGCTCCCTATACGAGGAAGGTGGACTCTACAGGGACAAACAGTTGGATGCTGCAATAGCACGGTGTGTAATTGATGTATGGATAAGGGTGGGGATCGTGTATGTACGCAGAACGCTGGATAACTCTGATCAGAGTGCAGTTTCTTTGATCAATCTCCAATCTCTTTCAGGCAGGGGAAGCTCACCACACACAAAGAGGAACTCTATCCCAAGAACCCTTATCTCCAGGACTTTCTGAGTGCAGAGGTGAGGGACTCTGCCCTGAACTTTTTAACCCAGTGCTACAACCCGAGGGCCTCCATAGGGGCAGGTAAAAGGGGATTTTAATCATTTTAAATGTCTTAGAATGATATTTTGGGAAAAAGCACTCCTTTTCCTAAGGACTGCGACTCGGTGAACAGAAAGGAGGCTATGTGGTGTGGCCAGCCAACTCAAGGAGGATGAAGCAACCTTTGCCTCTAAACTGCCTGGAACTAAATGTAGATTTTTCTCACCCCCACAGGGAGTGCTGAGTAGTGATGGTGTTTGGAGGGTCAAATCCATGGGCAAAGGTGAGACTTCTCCAGTTACTGATGGACGGGGGTCTGGGTAGAACAGAAACGTGGAGAAAGGTACATTTCCTCTGCTTGTCTTCAGGTTCCCCATCACTCACCACTGCCACAACTCCAAAACCACTTATCCCTACAGAGGCCAGCCAGCATCAGGGTCTGGTCAGACTTCCTCAGAGTCCATCTCCATGCCCGGAGCATCTGTATGATTCAGAAGTACAACCATGATGGGTATGGGGACCCCAGAGGCTGTGAGGCAAGAAACCTGGGTCCCCACCAATGCAGGATGAGGCTCTCGAGGCCATCTTCCCTGCCCTTCCCCAGGACAAGAAGTTGAGGGAAGAGATGTAAGTCTTGGATCGTGTTTACTTGTGGCAGGGAAGCAGGTCAGCTGGAGGCTTTTGGCCAAGGGGAAAGTGTCCTAAAGGAACCCAAGTACCAGGAAGAGCTGGAGGACAGGCTGCACTTCTACGTGGAGGAATGTGACTACTTGCAGGTAGCGACATGGAAACGTGCACTCCAGGGTGGAAGCTCTTCTCATCTTGCTAACTATCTTTCATCACTCACCTCCGCCCAGGGCTTCCAGATCCTGTGTGACCTGCATGATGGCTTCTCTGGGGTAGGCGCGAAGGCGGCAGAGCTGCTACAAGATGAATATTCAGGGCGGGGAATAATAACGTGGGGCCTGCTACCTGGTCCCTACCATCGTGGGGTGAGTGGAACTTAGAGAAGTAAACAGTCACACGGTGGGGAGGGAGAAATGAGAATCCCAGTGGGAGACTTCCTTAATGCAAACTACTCTTTCTTCACCAGGAGGCCCAGAGAAACATCTATCGTCTATTAAACACAGCTTTTGGTCTCGTGCACCTGACTGCTCACAGCTCTCTCGTCTGCCCCTTGTCCTTGGGTGGGAGCCTGGGCCTGCGACCTGAGCCACCTGTCAACTTCCCTTACCTGCATTATGATGTAAGTCTCGGTGCTCTTGTTCTGACTGCAGCAGGCTACAGGGCCTCCTCATACTCCCAGTCAGCCACTGTCTGTTACTGGCTCTGTTCCTGAGGCCCGAGCTTGAACTCAGCTGTGATGTGGCCTCTCAGATCACACTGTCCTATGCTTGTCCAGCCTGGGGCCAAACATACCCCTGCTTCGTCCCCTGGATCTTTCTGGTGTTAATATTCTGCCTCCACACATTCTTTTCCAGGCCTGAAGCCAAGTGCCCCTCTTGGTGTCTTCTTACAGGCCACTCTGCCCTTCCACTGCAGTGCCATCCTGGCTACAGCCCTGGACACAGTCACTGTTCCTTATCGCCTTTGTTCCTCTCCAGTTTCCATGGTTCATCTGGCTGACATGCTGAGCTTCTGTGGGAAAAAGGTATGAAGCTTTGTGAGGGGTTAGGTCAGTGCTGAGAAAATGTCCTATAACGTGTTCTCTTCCTTCTCTTTAGGTGGTGACAGCAGGAGCAATCATCCCTTTCCCCTTGGCTCCAGGCCAGTCCCTTCCTGATTCCCTGATGCAGTTTGGAGGAGCCGCCCCATGGACCCCACTGTCTGCATGTGGGGAGCCTTCTGGAACACGTTGCTTTGCCCAGTCAGTGGTGCTGAGGGGTATAGACAGAGCATGCCACACGAGGTGAGAGCTGTTAGTCCTTAGGAGTCCTTGTCAGATTTTTGTTTCATATCCTTTTCCCCCTAATTTCTCTGGGGCATTCTAATGATGTTGTTCCCTCCCCACCCCTTAAAAAGGAAAAAAAAAAAAAAGGGGCTCTGAATACCTTGATCCAGCTGATGGCCTGATAACATAAGAATTCTTAGTTTCTTATTCATGCTGCCACAGACTAATAGTGGTTTGGGCTTTGTTCTGGCAGCCAGCTTACCCTGGGGACACCTCCACCCTCCGCCCTTCATGCATGTACCACTGGGGAAGAAGTCTTGGCTCAGTATTTACAACAGCAGCAGCCTGGAGTCATGAGGTCAGTGTAACGGTTGCTCCTGCCCTTCTTGCCAACCACAACCCTCCCTTGACTTCTTACGCACTTAGTGGCTGTTCTCTGCCCCCACAGTTCTTCCCATCTGCTGCTGACTCCCTGCAGGGTGGCTCCTCCTTACCCCCACCTCTTCTCAAGCTGCAGTCCACCGGGTATGGTTCTGGATGGTTCCCCCAAGGGAGCAGGTAGGTAGGAGGTGAAGAAAACTGAGATTTCAAGTATGGGAGAGTTTTTACTATCTCCATTCCTGGATTAAAAGTGTGAAAAAGTCCACAGTTAAACATTCCTTTATTCACCCTATGGCTCCCAAGAAAAGCGTTCTTCCTTTGGAGTACTGGTGTACTAAGGGGACAATACACCAAATTTGTTGAGTTTACAATCAAGTCTACTAAGGTTGGACTTCCTTATCAGTTTGGCAGAGTCCCAGGGCAGAATAATCATCCATCTACAGGTCTCTGTTTCCTCTCCCTCCACAGCAGTGGAGAGCGTCCCAGTGTTTGGGGCACTGTGTTCCTCTTCGTCCCTGCACCAGACCCTGGAAGCCTTGGCCAGAGACCTCACCAAACTCGACTTGCGGCGCTGGGCCAGCTTCATGGATGCTGGAGTGGAGCACGATGATGTAGCAGAGCTGCTGCAGGAGCTACAAAGTCTGGCCCAGTGCTACCAGGATGGTGACAGCCTCGTGGACTAAAGTTCCCAGTGTGGGAGAAAGGAGCTAGTTTGCAATAAAAACAGCTGGATGCAGGAGCCCAGTGTCTTCGTGCAGGGGAGCTCAATGTCGCGGGACTAGCTACACCAACATATGCACTTTTTACATTTAGAAACACTGCGATTAGACCACAGAACAATAAATATGTGCCATCAGACCAAAAAAAAGTAGAGAATGGAGCTGAACTCCGCTCTCGATGCTATTTACAGAGGAGATCTGTAAAGTCTTCATAAAAGACCTTGAATGATGCCTAGGATGGCAGAGCCCCTGGGTCCTACTCCATCCTCCAGCCTTTGTCCTGGTCCTGGGCTCCTGCTCTCCAGATCTGTAAACTGGGCTCAAGGACTGTACAAGCGGAGTACAACTACCCGCCTCCGCAGTGCCAGGGCGCCTGTTGGGTTTGGTCCTGTGTAGATGATTCCCAGAGTCTCATTCATCCAGCTCCTCTTCAGACAGAAGGTCCCCATGGTCAGACAGCTGGTCTGCATTGCTGGTACTGGTTGCATCGTCCTCATCCTCAGAGCTGGCTTCACAGGCAGTGTGGAAGAGCTGCATGAGTTCTCGAAAACGGTGGGAAACCTAAGAAAGGAGGAGGGCTGTATTCACTGATCTTTTTTTTGTTTTTGAAATGGAGTCTGTCTCTGTCGCCGAGGCTGGAGTGCAGTGACACTGTGTCGGCTCACTGCAACCTCCGTCTCCTGGGTTCAAGCAATTCTCCTGCCTCAGCCTCCAGAGTAGCTGGGATTACAGGCGCCCACCACCACGCCCGGCTAGTTTTTATATTTTTAGTAGAGATGAGGTTTCACCATGTTGGCTAGGCTGGTCTCAAACTCTTGACCTCAGGTGATCCACCCACCTTGGCCTCCCAAAGTGCTGGGATTACAGGAGTGAACCACTGCGCACAGCCTCACTGATGCTTTATAACAATGTTAACATTTATGAAGCACTATATACTGATTTGAAAAGTCTTTTGTTTATTCCGCACAGCAAGGTTGGTAGAGCTACGTCATTATAGATAAGGAAACTCAAGAGGCTAAATGTTTTGCCCAAAGTCACACACCTCCTAAAAACAAAACTGGAATGGAAACTGGGGCTTCCACTGTAAAATCCTGTCCAGGTGCAGTATCTCACCTGTAATCCCAGCACTTTGGGAGGCTGAGGCAGGTGGATAACCTGAGGTCAGGAGTTCAAGACTAGCCTTACCAACATGGTGAAACCTCGTGTCTACTAAAAATAAATAAATTAGCCTGGCATGGTGGTGGGCACCTGTAATCCCAGCTACTTTGGGAGAGGCTGAGGCAGGAGGATCACTTGAACCTGGGAGGTGGAGGTTGTAGTGAGCTGAGATCGTGCCACTGCACTCCAGCCTAGGCGACAAGAGTGAAACTGCGTCTAAAATAAATAAATAAAAAAAATTAAAAAATCCTCAAAATCTAGTGTCCTTTCTCTTCTAGAACCACTACCACCCTGATGAGTCAAGCCCTTCCTTAGATCAGACCTTTACAATAACCACTTAGTGTCTTGGATGTGAAAACTCCTTCTTTGGACTTTCTCTTAGTTGGCCACCTTGACCTCTTTTTGCCAGGTCTTCACCCCAACCCCCACCTACCTCAGCAGGGGTCTTATTTCCCAGCTGCTGGGAGATGATGCTGAAGGTCTGTGGCTGTGCCCCTTGCTCCTGGCACATGGTGAGAATCACACGGTCAGCTTCCCTGTAACCCAGGTATCATGATTAACCCTAGGGAGCCACACGGATGTGGTCTATGCTCTTTTCCAAACACACGTCATCCACCCTTACCTACCTTGTCCACAGGACAACCTTTTCCCCAGTGGAGCTGACCTTGCTGTTGTTGGCACACACTGTAGCTTCTGTGGACTTTGGCTGCTGCTCCCCCTCTGGACCCTTGCCCTGTGTTCCACTGTCTTTAGCCAAACCCCCTCTAGGGGCTTTGGGAGAAGTCTCTGAGGTGTCAATTCCTGATGGAGATTCATGGACAGGGCACATCCTGTCTCTTGTCTTCACCCTAGCTCTGCTTGAGGGCAGCCATCTCTCTTGAGTGTCTGGTTTCCCGGACACATGTCTTCTCCCTGCATCTCTAGTCTTTGAGGAAACAGGACTCAGGAAAGAAGCAGGGGGTTCCACGGTACCAGGCAATTTCTCAGTTTCTGATGCATCCCAGACCAGCATCAAAGCCTCTGACTCACTCACTGCCTTTTGGCCCTCCCTCACTTTCTGAAGTCTGGGGGATGCCTTGGGGCAGGAGAGAACCTCAGGCCCAACCTGGTTTCTCTTATCAGTGTACAGTACAGCTCCAGTTTTGGGGGGAAATTGAGGAGTCTCTGGTGAATGAGGTGGTGGGCCATCCAGGAGGAGCCGTTCTGTAAGAGTCACTTCTCGAGGGGATGGCAAAGTGCCCCCCACTGCCAATCCTGCTTAGGAGGAAAATAAGGATCTCAGGGTACTGTCAGGATCAAGATGCACCTAAGCACGAGAAATTACCTGTGGCCAGGTACTGTGCAAAAATTCTAATAAAAAAGAGGGCTGGGCATGGTGGCTCACACCTATAATGTCTGCACTTTGGGAAGGCAAAGTGGTGGGACTGCTAGGAGTTTGAGACTAGCCTGGGCAATATGGTGAGACCCCATCTCTACAAGAAAATATAAATAATAAAAGAGTTGGGTGGAGGTGGGGGGTATAATGTCACTTATGCAAAGATATAAAGTCCTACTGCCAAAGCTGAGAATGGCCCAGTCTTTAGGATGTAGATTATAGTAGATTTGGAGATAGGGGGAAGGGTTTTTGGAATAAAACACAAGACAATGTTGAATTGCGTGAAATTTGTGGCATTCTTAATTCTGCAAGAGGAGTGAGGCCATACGATAGAAAAAGTCTGAACAGCAGAAGGGCTTCCTATGGGAAAGAGGTGGTATATCCATCCCTGAAAAGGCTATTTATCCAGGCTCATGGAGGTTCCTGTCTGGAGTATAGGAGAACGAGACTGAGGAACAGAAGGGCTGGGTTGGCAGATCACTCACCTGAAACAGGCATCTCTCCCTTTCTGGTGGTCCTGACAGTCCTGCTCTGGGTGGCCTCAGTGCTCTCCCGCTCCTCTGGGGCTTCCTCTTCCATCATATCCTTGCCCTGCCCAGCTTCCTTAGCACCAGGCATAGGACTAGCCTCTCGGTGGGGGCTGCTGCCCACCACCTCATGGGGCTCCTTGCTCTTGTAGGATTTGCTGTCACAGACCTGCAGGGATGGTCTTCCGATTCAAAGGTGTTCTGCCTACGTCTTTGGTTGGGGCCCACCAAAGGAAGAAGCCCTGCCTGATGCTCACCAAGTCAACCCACATGCATGTCTGCTCCAACAATTTTGTTGACAGAGTTTCAACTGGGTGCAGTGGTACATGCCTATAAACCTAGTTACTTGGGAGGCTAAGGTGTGAGGATCACTTGAGATCAAGGGTTCAAGATCAGCCTGGGCAACATAGTGAGACTCCGTCTCAAATGACAAACAAAAAGAAAAGAGACAGGGTCTCAGATGACACAGATTATCTTGCCCAGGCTGGAGTGCAGTGGCTGTTTACACAGGCATGACCATGGCTGGTACACTATAGCCTCAGACTCCTGGGCTCAAGTGATCTTCCCCCCTGAGCCTCCTGAGTGCCGTGTTGCCCAGCTACTCCTCCAAGGATTTCATTTTTTTTTTTTTTTTTAAACACGGTCTCACTCTGTCACCCAGGCTGGAGCTCAATGGTATCATCATGGCTCACTGCAACCTCTGCCTCCCTGCTCCAAGGATTTTAAATGGCCCCGAGTAGAGTATTGGATTCCACAACTCCTTCTCTCACCAAGAACTGTGTTTTTCCTGCCAACCAACTCCATTCTAGAGAACCAGGATTACTTGTAGAGACTATTTTCATGACAGAGGTTTATTTCATTTTCTAATATCTGAGGGAAATATTTTAACTGGTATTTTATTTTTCCAATTCCAAAAGCTTTACTCGCAGAATTCTCTTTAAAAAACAAAATCTATCACGTATTTCTAGCAGATTCCATTTATTTTGCATATGTACACATATGTGTGTACTGAATGTTATTTATATATGTGCCTTTTTAGGAATTCAATAATGTACAATTCTTGGTAGCAAACAATGCCCCCAGCAGCTCTGACACCCTCGGGACCAGTACCCTTGATACTTTCCTCACCTTGCTGCTACAGTGGCTACAGCTCCGCCTTTTGCTCTTCTTCAGCTTGGAATCTGGACCTCCTTCATGGCAGGAGCAGGCACAGTCCTTGGCCCCATCTGGCCACTCAGTCTCCTAGGAGATACTTGGGCTTGATTAGCTGCCACGTTTTTTTTTTTTTGTTTTGTTTTTTTTTGAGACAGAGTCTCACTCTGTGGCCCAGGCTGGGTTGCAGTGGCACGATGTCAGCTCACCGCAACCTCTGCCTCCCGGGTTCAAGGGATTCTCCTGCCTCAGCCTCCTGAGTAATTGGGATTACAGGCATGCGCCACCACGCGTGGCTAATTTTTGTGTTTTTAGTAGAGACAGGGTTTCACCACGTTGGTCAGGTGGGTCTCGAACTCCTCACCTCTTGATCTGCCCTCCCTCAGCGTCCCAAAGTGCTAGGATTACAGGCATGAGCCACTGTGCCTGGCCATATTTTTGGTACCATGAGAGGAAGCTAAAGTTGTGAGCCATATGAACACAACACAGCCCACCCTCTCCCCATGCTTTGCTTTTTTTTCAGATAGGGTCTGGCTCTGTCACCCAGCCTGGAGTGCAGTGTCACATTCATGGCTCACTGCAACCTCTGCCTCCTGGGCTCAAGTGATTTTCCCACCTCAGCCTCCCAAGTAGCTGGGACTGCGCACTACCACGCCTAATTTTTTTTTTTTTTTGAGATGGAGTCTCGCTCTTTCTCCCAGGCTGGAGTGCGGTGGCGTGATCTCAGCTTAGTGCAACCTCCGCTCCCCGGGATCAAGTGATTCCCGTGTCGCGGCCTCTCGAGTAGCTGGGATTACAGGCGCATGCCACCAAGCCCGTCTAATTTTTTTTGTATTTTCAATGAGATGGGATTTCGCCATGTTGACCAGGCTGGTTTCGAACTCCTGACCTCAAGTAATCCGCCAGCCTTGGCCTTGCAAAGTGCTGGGATTAGACGTGTAAGCCACAGCACCTAGCCTATGGCTAATTTTTGTATTTTTAGTAGAGATAGGAATTCGCGATGTTACTCTGGCTGGTCTTGAACTCCTGTCCTCAAGCAATCCACCCACCTCGACCTCCCAAAATGTTGGGATTACAGGCGTGAGCCACCACGCCCAGACCCCTTCCTCTTTTATGTATCAACTCCTCACATTGCCTGGGGAAATCAATAGCCCAAACTAGATTAAGGCCTATTATGAATCCCTGAAACAATCCCTAAATGACCTAAAGACTGACATATCCCAATTGCCCCAGATGTTTCAAGAAATATTTAAGTCAGACATAATCTGAGGCAAAGTCACTGGAGAGCTCCATCATGAGATACAATGTCTTTGTTTCTGTCTCTCTGTGCCTTCAGCTCTCCCATCTCTTCCAGTCCCCTTGAGAGAGAACTTTGTACCCATGGAAAGCCCACTCAATGATACTGTTTAATAAACCCAAGACATAAGTATTATTATCATCCCAATTTATGATGAAGAAACTGAAACAAAGAGAGGTTAAATAAGTTTCCCAAGGTCATACAGCTACTAAGAAGCAGTTTCTCCCCAGAAAAGAGAAAAAATACTTGGTCAGGAAACATGAATTAAAAAAAAAAATGTATATACTGCTTGAAGAGCAGTGACAACCCGTAGACTCCACAGCTGGCTTACCTGAGGAGTTCATACCCTAGCACGGCCACTTACTAAATATGAGACCCTGACAACAGCCTCTCTGCACTTCATTTATGTCTTCTGTAAAATGCAAACAAGAGCAATCTCTCCATAGGATTACTGTGAGAATTAAATGTGTCAATAATCCATTAAAATACTTCCCAGAATGCCTGACACTTTGTAATGCAACTAAGTATTAGCTGCTATCATTATTATTAATATGGGGAATCTTGGTTCTACTTTCTTTTTTTAACAACAAGCTCATCCTCAATTGGCTCTATTTTCTCACATGAGCAAAAATGAAAAAGTTGAATTAAGGGTAATAACTCTGAGCTAGACAGAAAAGGGGAATAAATAAATCCTTCTAACTAGGGAATCCTGGGGCCCCTGCAACAACTGCAGTTTTCCCAAAGGCTCTGCATGTCTGTATCAGCCTCATCTTTGGTTTGTTCTCTGTGATTGTCTCAGATCCTAGAGCCTTTGAACTAGAAACCTTGGGCCATAGTAAGCCAGAGAAATGTTTAGTGGGAAGATGCAAGGCTTGATTCATGAAACATAGATACTTTTCAGTAACTTGGCATACCTTATCATGATTTTAGGCCAGGCGTAGTGGCTCACACTTGTAATCCCAGCACTTTGGGAGGCCGAGGCGGGTGGATCACTTGAGGTAAGAAGTTTGAGACCAGCCTGGCCAACATAGTGAAAACCCATCTCTACTAAAAATACAAAAATTTTCTGGGCGTGGTGGCTGGCACCTGTCTGTAATTCCAGCTACTTGAGAGGCTGAGGTGGGAGAACCGCTTGAATCTGGGAGGTGGAGGTTGCAGTGAGCCAAGATTATGCCACTGTACTCTAGTTTGGGTAACAGAGCAAGATTCTGTCTCAAAAACAAACAAACAAAAAAAGAAAATACCTTATCATGATTTTGGACCCCAATCTCTTTTTTTCTCTTGTTCTTTGAGGCTGTGGGTATCTTGGGAGGCTCCTCCTCTTCTTCCACATCAGGCAGGGCCACTTCTTCAAAGCCATCAAACTGAGAAGGAGTTGGTGCTGCTGAGCACAGACACCAGGCCAATATCCCTCCCACGTGTGGCCTTCCCCCTTCATAAGGCTACAGCAGCCTCAGGTCCTATACCTCATACTCCTTTTCCTCAGTCCAATTGATCTCTTCAAAGTCACCCATCCGGCTAGCTGCTGGGCGCAAGTGGTCGAAGAAGATAGAAAACTCATCCTGTAGGTGGTCGTGGCCCTTGAGGAGCTGCCACATCTGTGTCTTGAGCTGAGGAGAGTCACAGAGGGAAAGAGGAAGTCTCCAGAGCCTCTCTAGGCTGCCCTTCCCAATCAATCCCACATACTTCCATGTTCTGCTTTCCCAGTCAACTGGGAAACACACAGAGACTCTGCCTGGTAACAAAGAATACTAAAACTTTCTCTTCCTCCTTAGCTGCCTACAGGGGAAGGGTACTAATACTAGATTTGATTCCTAATGATTCCACTCTTCACTCCACCCTACTGATCTCCAGCTAGGGCACTATTCCAAGTAGAGCAAGGAAGTAAGGCCCCTCCCAGGTCCCAGAACCTCCTTCGCTGAACATCCCTTCCAGGACATCCATGGCATTCCTGAGCCTGTGAAGGTCAGACAGGCTCCGGTTTCAGGTAGCAATCCCTCCTTATCCCAGTGCTTTACGCTTCAGGTGAGCCTGAAAAGTCCTTGCCTTTTTCATCTCCTCCAGGAAGCCCATGAGACTCCAGAGGCAAAAAGGTATGGAGTAGGTTGGGGAAAGAGACAAGGGAAAGGCCTAAGGCCCAGAAGACAACAGGAAGAAAGCAGGACAGGAAAGAATACCTCGGTGATCTCCTGGGGAAGGCAGTCTGCACAGCCTTGGAGGACCTTGATAATCTTCTGGTGGTGTGAGGGGTTCTCTGCAAAGCAAATCTCCAGCTGCCGAAGGAACTTGCGGCTCTTCTCAAAAGCCTGCTGCTCCTCAAACTACCAGAGTGGAAAGTGGGCAAAAGAGGAGTCACGATACAGCTAGAGCAGGACTTGAGGGTTCTAAGGATAAGAACTAGTGGACTAGGACACGAGAGATGACAGAACCCTGGTTTAAAATTCTAGTTGACAACTATGAGATCTAATTAAAAACTCTAACCTCCATCTACCTTGGACCACTGGTGAGTAGCCACCCAAAGCAATTAAGATGGGAGCAATGGCTTCAGAGAGGTACATATTTCAAGTTGTTTGCTGTTTTATGGATTGTGAAATCAGACACCAAAATTCATATGATACTTTAGAGTTTATACTACAAAGAATTTTCAGGCTGCACAAGGTGGCTCACAGCTATAATCCCATGTGGGGAGGCCAAGGCAGGAGGATCGCTTAAGGCCAGGAGTTCAAGACCAGCAACATAGTGAGACTATGTCTCTACAAAAAAATTTAAAAATTAGGCAGGGGTCGTGGTGTACACCTGTAGCTCGAGCTACTTGGGAGGCTGAGGCAGGAGGATCCCAGGGGGCTGTGTTGTCCAGGCTCGTCTCAAACTCCTGTCTACAGGCCAGCTGCGGTGGCTGATGCCTGTAATCCCAGCACTTCGGGAGGCCGAGGTAGGCAAATCACCTGAGGTCAAGAGTTCGAGACCAGCCTGACCAACGTGGTGAAATCCCATCTCTACTAAAAATACAAAAATTAGACAGGTGTGGTTGTGCATGCCTGTAATCCCCACTACCTGGAAGGCTGAGGCAGGGAATCACTTGAACCTGGGAGGCAGAGGTTGCAGTGAGCAGAGATCACACCACTGCACTCCAGCCTGGGTGACAGAGTGAGACTTTGCCTCAAAAAACAACAACAATAAAACAACAACAACAAAACTCCTGGCTACAAGGGATCCTCCCACCTTAGCCTCCCAAAGTGCTGGGATTACAGGTGCCAGCCACTGTGCCTGGCCATTGTCTCTCTTTTCTTTCTTTGAGACAAGGTCTTGCTCTTGTCACCCAAACTGGAGTGTAGTGGAGCAATCATGGCTCAGTGAAGCCTCAACCTCTCAGGCTCAAGTGGTCCTCCCACCTCAGCCACCCAAATAGCTGGCACCAAAGGTGTGCACCACCACACCCAGTTAGTTAATTTTTTTTATTTTATGTAAAAATGGGGTCTTGCTATGCTGTCCAGGCTGGCCTCCCAAAGTGCTGGGATAACAGGTGTGAGCCACCATACGTGGCTGACATTATCTCTTTAAAAAATTTTTTTGGCTAAGCGTGGTGGCTCACACTTGTAATCCCAGCAATTTGGGAGGCTGAGGTGGGCAGATCACCTGAGGTCTGGAGTTCGAGACCAGCCTGACCAACATGGAGAAACCCCGTCTTTACTAAAAATACAAAATTAGCCGGGCGTGGTGGCACATGCCTGTAATCCCAGCTACTCGGGAGGCTGAGGCAGGAGAATTGCTTGAACCCAGGAGGCGGAGGTTGTGGTGAGCCGAGATCATGCCACTGCACTCCAGCCTGGGCAACAAGAGTGAAACTCCATCTCAAAAAAAAAAAAAAAAAAATTTTTTTTTTTGTTCACATATACACTGATTGGATCCTCATAATAATACCAGAAGAGAAAATGGGCATCACACATTATATGCAGAACTACCCCACTGTCATTTAACCCCAATAAAACTCTTAGAATAAGGCCAGGTGTGGTGGCTCACGCTTGTAATCCCAGCACTTTGGGAGGCCGAGGCGGGTGGATCACGAGGTCAGGAGATCGAGACCATCCTGGCTAACATGGTGAAACCCCGTCTCTACTAAAAATACAAAAAATTAGCCGGGCGTAGTGGTGGGCGCCTGTAGTCCCAGCTACTCGGAGAGGCTGAGGCAGGAGAATGGCGTGAACCCGGGAGGCGGAGCTTGCAGTGAGCCGACATTGTGCCACTGCACTCCAGCCTGGGCGACAGAGCGAGACTCCGTCTCAAAAAAATAAAAAAAAAAATAAAAAAAAAAATAAAACTCTTAGAATAATCCCATTCCTCCCTTTGTTCTTATTTTTATGACAAGAAGTCCAGGACTACTGGGATATCCCTCATGTTTAGCCTCCTATTCTGCAACATTTCACATGTTACCATACCACAGTGGCCTTCCCAGACCACTGTGTATAAAACCACCCCTCTAGTTTCCTTTCCTGCTTTATTTTTCTGTAAAACATGATCACTATAAAACATTGTATACTATATATTTTACTGTTTATATTTATTTTTATAATTTATATTTTATATATGCTATATATATAATGTTTTCTGGAGTATCATCTGAACTTCCTCATGATAACGTAAGCTCCATGAGGGCAGGGATTTTAGTCTTTTGTAATTGCTATATTCCTAGCAATTGAGGTCAGGAATTGCTAGGAATTCCTGACAGTTAGGAGGCACTTAACAAATATTTGTTAAATGAATGTCTGGCTTGATACCTGTGAGAAGCAGACAGTATATGACTCACCTAAGGTCTCCTTTGGCAACTACAAGTAGAACCCTCTCATTTATCATGTAAAGAAAATGGGAGAATGGGATTGGAAAGATAATCCCCTGAAAAGACAGAGGCTCTTATCACTCTGGGCTAGGGGACGGCTGTGTGTCTGGAAGGAGTTGGGAGACTGAAACAGTCTTATTCAACCCCATTCAATCCCAGTCTCACTCTGACCCAGAAGTCCTAGTGTACGTTTTTCCCCCATTCACTTACTAATCCACAGGCCAGAGCTTGCTCAGGTAACAGGAAAGCAGCAAAGTCTTTCAACAGCTGAGGCCAGTCTTGGAGCAGAATTTGCAGGCTTTTGTAGAGATCTACAGTCGTCTGTCTCTGGGTACTTGACTCAAATTCATAGATGACTTGAAGGAAGTCTTCATACTTGCCAGGGATATGTTGTAGGGCTTCTCGCACCTACACGGGAAGACTTTCAATCATCAACACCCTTTATTTGGGACACAACAAGCAATAAGGGTACAAGGGAGAAGGCAGGGTTATGGTTAGAGAGCTCCAAGAATTATCCATCAGAGGCTGCGCCACCAAGAGATCTTAACATCTGACTGTTAATGGAAGACACAGAGCAACAGGCAAGGTAAAAATCTTTTTCTGGGAGTGAGCAAGTGAAAAACCATTTTCCTAGTTCCACAGCTCTACCCACAAAACCAAGTAATGCTTTTCTCTAGGTCACAGCACTAACCTTTCCTTACTGATTACAGCCCCATAATGAAATAGGTAACATGTGTTTGTACATGTATTTCAGCATGGGCGTAATTTGAGAGTAAATAATACGTAAGTTAGGAATGTCAGTAAAATATTAGGAGATAAGAAAAAGCTATGACTATCATTGCCAGTATTCTGCTTTCCAGAGGGATAAAGGAACCAGGTGGTTACCAACAGAAGGACATAGTTCTCCAGGACACTACCAAGAAGAGGCTGGCTTATGTGTTTTTTTTTGTTTTGTTTTGTTTTGTTTTTGAGACAGGGTCTCATTCTGTTGCCCAGGCTGGAGTGCACTGCTGCAATCATGGCTCACTGCAGCCTAAACCACCCGGGCCCAAGTGATCCTCCCACCTCAGCCTCCCGAAGTACCTAGGACCACAGGCATGCACCACCATGCTTAGCTCATTTTTTAATTTTTGTAGAGATGGAGGTCTCCTATGTTGCCCAGGCTTGTCTTGTCTTGAACTCCTGGACTCAAGGGATCCTCCTACCCCAGCCTCCCAAAGTGCTGGCATTATATGCAAGGGCCACAACACCCAGCCTGGTTCATGTCTTTTTTTTTTTTTGAGACAGAGTCTCTCCCTGTCGCCAAGGCTGGAGTGCAGTGGTGCGATCTCGGCTCACTGCAACCTCCGTCTCCCAGGTTCAAGTGATTCTTGTGCCTCAGCCTCCCCCGTAGCTAGGATTACAGGCGCCCACCACCATACTCGGCTAATTTTTGTATTTTAGTAGAGACAGGGTTTCACCATGTTGGTCAAGCTGGTCTCTAACTCCTGACCTCAGGTGATCCACCTGCCTCGGCCTCCCAAAGCGCTGGGATTATAGGTGCGAGCCACCACGCCCAGCTGGTTCATGTCTTAAGAGCAATGTATTTCCCTGAAATCCACTTGCTGGCCAGTGTACCCACTATCTTTCTTCTCAAGCCAAAGGTTCTGTAAAGGTCCTTATCAGCGCACCCAGTAAAGTCACAACCTCCCACTGATGATGGTGGTATCATCTTTCTGCCAATTTCTGGTCAACAGAAGGATGATGGCAGGGTACTAACAATAAACATACTTATGATTGAATTATATGTCTCCTTGTGGTTCTGTCACAGAGATCTTTTGCCAGAAAAGCCAAGATAGAGGAATATGAAGCCTGTCGTATAGCCTGAAAAACAGACTTTATTTTGAAAAACATTGCCCTTGAAGAAGCAGCCACATTCACAGAGACTGGCAATAACAGGAAGCAGCATTTGCCTACCCTGGTCAGATAAGCTTGGGCAAAGGCCAAGTCCTTCTGCTCCCTGAGTGGATCTCGCTCGAGAATGTCCTCATCATACAGCAACAGCAGCTTGGAGGTGTCCTTGCTGGCCCGAGCCCGACTTCCCCGCTTGTTGCGAGCTCGATGATTGTTCCGGCCTTTTCCAGCAGCTTTGATGCTCTCTCCTTGTAGCACACATGAAAAAGATTGTTTCTCTGTCCCTGCAACCCCTGCTCTTCCCATTCCACCACATGCACCACCCCAGCCAAATCCTATTCAATATTATGGAGCAATTCAAGGAAAAGGTTGTCAGGAAAATGGTATGAGAAGTAAGTCCGTCAAGTCAGCTCTATGCAGAGTCTGCAGTGTAACTGCCTTAATTGGGATGACAACAAGATAATCAGCTACTTCATATTGAGAAAGGAAGTCTAAAGAGCAAGTGTGGCTTCTGTAGCACTTTTGAGAGACTATGTCTTGATGAGGAACAAGCAGTGTTTTCTGAAATAAACATAGGTCTTAGCCCCACACAACAGATAAGGTAACAATCAGTTTAACGAAGTGAACCGCCAGGCACGGTGGCTCATGCCTGTAATCCTAGCATTCTGGAGGGCCGAGGTGGGCGGATCATAAGGTTAGGAGTTCGAGACCAGCCTGACCAACATGGTAAAACCCTGTCTCTACTAAAAAAAATACAAAAATTAGCTGGGTGTGGGGGCGGATGCCTGTAATCCCAGCTACTCAGGAGGGTGAGGCAGGAGAATCGCTTGAACTTGGGAGGCAGAGGTTGCAGTGAGCCGAGATCGCGCCATTGCACTCCAGCCTGGGCGACAGAGCAAGACTCCGTCTCAAAAAAATTAAAAAAAGGAAAAAAAAAAGAAAGAAAGTGAACGAAGCTAATATAAATCTAGCAACGGATGAGAATCACATTGAAAATTTCTGAGTATCTATTCTCCACAGATACCACATTAAACATGTTTTGGGGGAGGGGTGTTGCAGAAGAGATCCAGAGGGTTTCCTCTGGAAATCCTCCACCTGGTTTATAGGCTACCCACTCTGCACACTGTCCTCTAGACAATGAGGTTAAGTGAGAATGGTCCTTCAGTATAGCTCTGCCTAGCTCACCTGGTGGAGTTCTGCTGGTCTCCACTTCTGGAGCAGTCTCAGGTGAGGCAAAAGTAGAAGGAGCCTTCTCAGCAGGGTCCCCAACTGCTTCATCCGTCATTTCATCCTCTTTCTGCAGGCTTTCCATTCCTTCTGCTTCTTCTTCCTCCTCTTCTTCTGGCTCAGAGTTCTCCTCCTGAGAATTCTCTTCTTCAGACTCACCCTCCTGACTCATGCGCCTTTCAGATGCCAGCCAAGTCAGTTTCTCCATTGTTTCCTGTAAAACCCTCCAAAGAGTACTTATAATGGCTCTTAGTGGCTCATGAATTGCAAACAACACAAAGCTGTATCAGGATAATCTGAAGTTAAATAATGGGGAGCCCACTACAGCTGTCTGAGGGGAATTCCCTGAGTTATGAAATCCCAGCAATGGGCCAGGTACAGTGGCTCATGCCTGTAATCCTGACACTTTGGGAGGCCGAGGTGGGTGGATCACTTGAGGCCAAGAGTTCAGGACCAGCCTCGCCAACATGATAAAACTGTGTCTCTACTAAAAATATAGAAATTAGTCAGGCATGGTGGCACATGCCTGTAATCCCAGCTACTTGGGAGGCTGAGGCATGAGAATTGCTTGAACCCAGGAGGTGGAGGTTGCAGTGAGCTGAAATTATGCCACTGCACTCCAATCTGGGAGACAGAGTAAGACTCCATCTCAAAAAAAACAAAAAAACAAAAAACCATCCCAGTGATCGCTGACATTCAGCCTGACAGCAGGAGAGGGGAAGAAGTTACCTTTTACAAACTTCTGTAACCTGAAGATAGTTTCCAGGCTGGAGTGCGATGGTGCAATCTTGGCTCACTGCAACCTCTGCCTCCCCGGTTCAAGTGATTCTCCTGCCTCAACTTCCTGAGTAGCTGGGATTACAGGCATGTGCCACTATGCCCAGGTAATTTTGTATTTTTAGTAGGGATGGAGTTTCTCCATGTTGGTCAGGCTGGTTTTGAACTCCCGACCTCAGGTGATCTGCCCGCTTTGGCCTCCCAAAGTGCTGGGATTTATAGGCATGAGCCACCGCGCCCGGCTATTTGCTATTTTTTTTTTTTTTTTGAGACAGAGCCTTGCTCTGTTGCCCAGGCTGGAGAGCAATGACGTGATCTCGGCTCACTGCAACCTCTGTCTCTCGGGCTCAAGAGATTCTCCTGCCTCTGCCTCCCAAGAAGCAGGGATTACAGGTGTCCGCCACCACGCCTGGCTAATTTTTGTATTTTCAGTATAGATGGGGTTTCACCACATTGGCCAGGCCAGTCTGAAACTCCTGGCCTTGTGATCCACCCACCTCAGCCTCCTAAAGTGCCGGGACTACGGGCGTGAGCCACCAAGCCCAGCCTATTACTATTTTTTAAGGCATTTAAAGTATGGTCAGGTGATTCAATTTAATGTGTAAACGAGTTTAATATAATAAGTAAAATTTCATCCTTTCCATCTCATTTCACCTCAACTCCACAATCATGTTCCATAATGCATTCACAAATAAAATAAAAATTATTTTAGGACTATCCATTGTGCAGCAAGCAAGCACGTGGCATATCAATAAGTTAAACATATTACTGAGTCCACAAAATATTTGAGAATATTCTCCAGCTCTCACCTGGAGTTCTGGGACAGAAAGCACAGATTCCTCAGAAGCTGATGACATTTCATCTTCCTCATCTTGGGTGAGGTCATCAAAGTCCTCTTCTTCCTCTTCTTCTGGCCCATTCTTCTCTCCTCCAGTTTCTGGCCCAACTGGAGTCCCCACTGACTGATCAACACTGGATGAATCTTCTGGCTTCCCTGGGGGGCTACTAAGCCTCACTTCAGGATCCATTGAGGACAAAGCATTCTTTGATGATCCTTTGTTCACATCTGTCCCTGAGGTTCCTTCATCAGGGGGCTCTTGAGAAGATGAAGGGGTTTTAGTTGGCTGACTCCTCTCCTCTTCCTTCTGTAAGACTGTCTGTTTCGTTACTTCTCTAGCACTGCTCAACTCCTCGCTTGGGGCGCCAGTGTCCAATTCCACAGCATGTTCCACTTTGATGTCATCACAAATATCACGCTCAGGGGATCCACTGATTTCCTCTGTAGCATCTTCAGGTTCCATCTTGACAATTTCCTCTAAATCCCCAGGGGTAGGGTTGTTTAGAGACTCTTGGATGCCCTGAGGGAGCGGCTCCAGAGTTTGCCTTCCCTCCTCTGTTTTCACAACAGTCCAGCGACAGGCACTGTTCTCTGACAATCCTTCTTGGCACTCTGCATCTGCTAGTGGAGGCCCTGGGCTATGTTCCACTTTGGGGAAAACAGTAGCAGAGAGAGGAGATAGTTCCTGGGGCTCTACTTTGGGTTCTAGGCCCTGAAAGGCATTTTCCCCATTAGCCACAGCACAAGCAATGTCCACATTCACGTGGGCCTTATCTTCAGGGGTGGATGGTATAGGAAGATTCACAGAATTGCCAGAAACAATTAAGGGCGAGACAGAGGAGGCCACAAGGGGCTGGTTCAATGGACAGGGGAAGGAAGTAGGGTTAACCAAGAGGGTGGTGATGGGAATAGTTTGGGGACTCTGGGCCACAGCTGCACTGACAGGCTGGATCATGTTACAGCCACCGCCAAGGCTCACAATCTTCACAGTGGTAGCGGGAACAGTGAAAATAACAGATGCAGGGTGGTGGATAACAGGGGCAGGTTTCATACAGGGAGAGGCCTTGACTCCCCTTCTTTTTGAGGGTCTGCGTCTCACATATGGCTTTCGAAACTTAGAAGGGGCAAGGGAGGGCAGCATTACCTTGGGCACAGGGGCAGAAGACAGCAAAGTCTGGGACTCAGACAGAGGGAAGCTTGTCCTGGCCTCAGGGGGCATAGCAGGCAGTGCTGCAGGAGACTCAAAACTCTCACCTCCACTGACCCCCAGTGGAGGGACACCTGGAACTGTCTGTAAAACAGTGGCTGGCTGTATCGGGTGAGGAATCCGGAGCACCATTTTGCTTGGAGGGGCTTCTGAATGAGTTGATCGGGCTGGTGTTTTCCCAGGGTTGAAGCTGGGCTGGAGAGAGGGGCTGGGTTGGATAAGGAGGGGCTTCAGGACTGATGAACGCTTCTGTCTCCAAGCCTTCCTGGGGAAACGGGTGGCAACTGGCTTCAGTTTCAGGACTACACCCTTAGGCAATAGCAGTGGGTACCGAGTTTCACTCTCCAATTCCAAATTGTCTTTTACTAGGCTTCGATCTGAGTTGATCTCAGTGGTTCCAGTCACATTTCCTACTTCTCTAGCACCATCAGCCATGTGCCGCATTTCTTCCTGGATGGATGGCAGACTGGCCTATTGGAAACAAGAACACTCTGATCGAGCATATGTCAGAATTTGGGAAAAAGAAGCTTGGCACAGTGGCTCACGCCTGTAATCCCAGTACTTTGGGAGGCTGAAGTGGGCAGATCACTTGAGGTCAGGAGTTCAGGATGAGCCTGACCAACATGGTGAAACCACGTCTCTACTAAAAATACAAAAATTAGCTGGGTGTGGTGGCGGGCGCCTGTAATCCCAGCTACTCAGGAGGCGGAAGCAGGAGAATCACTTGTACCTGTGAGGCAGAGGTTGCGAGGAGCCGAGATCTCACCTTAGCCTGGGTGGACAGAGCAAGACTCTGTCTCAAAAACAAAACAAAACAACAACAAAAAAAGAATTTGGAGGCCGGGCGTGGTGGCTCAAGCCTGTAATCCCAGCACTTTGGGAGGCCGAGGCGGGCGGATCACAAGGTCAGGAGATCAAGACCATCCTGGCTAACATGGTGAAACCTTGTCTCTACTAAAAATACAAAAAATTAGCTGGGCGTGGTGGCGGGCGCCTGTAGTCCCAGCTGCTCGGGAGGCTGAGGCAGGAGAATGGCATGAACCTGGGAGGCGGAGCTTGCAGTGAGCCAAGATCGTGCCACTGCACTCTAGCCTGGGCGACAGTGCAAGACTCCATCTCAAAAAAAAAAAAAAAAAAAAAAAAAAAAGATTTGGGAAAAACAATAGGGCTTTCTAGGTTTTAGAGACCTTAGACAGTCTCAAGGCATCCTTCCAAGAAGGGTCTCTCTGCATATCAAATCTACAAAGACCACATTCTAATTATACACTTTAGAAACTTTTGTGAATTTCCTTCAGCAAATTATTATTTTACCTATTATTTTGAAAATGCTGTAGAATTACCCAGAGAAGGGTAGAAAAGTAAGGGAAGAAAGGTGAATGAGGAAGATTTCTGAAGTCCTAGTTCTACAACTAAAGAACTAGATGATTAAGGAAGCCCTTGATATTCTCTCAGAACTTTCAGTGACCTTCTGCCTCCCATAGACTTTGAGGAAGAGGGCTGTACCTTTAACCAGAATGGGAGCCGGTGTTCTTCTCTCTCTATAGGTGGCTTCCACTGATGTGGCTGGATCTCTTCACAGCATTTTACTAGGACTGGCAGCTGTTTGGTCTTCTTATAAAACTTAACATGAAAAAAATGCGCATGAGTTACATTCCTTCCAGAAACACTGTCCTCTGTCAGGCTGGTGGTGAATGGGGTGGGTGGTGGATCGAGACACACACACACACATACACACACACAACCACATACACAAACATCCATGAACACACATATATAAATAGCATATGCTGAATACTTGTACATTTCAAATTAAACTATTCTCTATTTAAATATTTTACAATTATTCAATACTTTCTAACTGATGATCTCCATTCTGGTTGCCAGGAAGGGGAGAGTTTAGGTCACAGAGAGAAAAGGAAGCAGATGCTCAGAGCAATCTTATGTAAGATTTGTTCTTGATCAACAGCTGCAAAGACAAGATCGTAATCTATACCTTGGACACATGAAAGCTTCCTTTTAAGCAAATGATGGTGTGAAGGGCATTAGAAGAGAAGGGAAAAAAAAAAAGAGCCTGAAAAAGTTCAATTTTAAGAGTAAATGAAGGCTGGGCGCGGTGGTTCACGCCTGTAATCCCAGCACTTTTGGAGGTGGGCAGATTACCTAAGGTCAGGAGTTCAAGACCAGACTGGCCAACATGGCAAAACCCCTATCCCTACAAAAATACAAAAATTAGCCAGGTGGCACGCACCTGTAATCCCAGCTACTCAGGGGGCTGAGGCAGGAGAATTGCTTGAACCTGGGAGGTGGAGGTTGCAGTGAGCTGAGATCAGAGATCGTGCCACTGCACTCCAGCCTGGGTGACAGAGTGAGACTCCGTCTCAAAAAAAAAAAAAAAAAAAAAAGAATAGGCCAGGCACGGTGGCTCACGCCTGTAATCCCAGCACTTTCAGAGGTCAAGGTGGGCAGATCACGAGGTCAGGAGATCGAGACCATCCTGGCTAACATGGTGAAACCCTGTCTCTACTAAAAAATACAAAAAATTAGCCAGGCGTGGTGGCTGGTGCCTGTAGTCCCAGCTACTCAGGAGGCTGAAGCAGGAGAATGGCATGAACCCGGGAGGCGGAGCTTGCAGTGAGCCGAGATCACACCACTGCACTCCAGCCTGGATGACACAGCAAGACTCCATCTCAAAAAAAAAAAAAAAAAAAAAATTGAGACAGGTCTCACTTTTTTGCCCAGGCTGGTCCTGAACTCCTGGGCTCAAGTAATTCTCCTGCCTTGGCTTCCCAAAGTGCTAGGATTATAGGCGTGAGCCACGGCCCCATTTAACTCTTGAATCATGTAACACCTGTTTCTCCCAACCTCTGATAGCATGTAAGATTTTTCCTTTGGCTCCAATGTTTTGAAAATTCATGATAATATGGCTTAGAATTTGTCTAGTTTCATCCATGGTGCTAAGGCACTTGATAAACCATATTCTGCTGCAGAAAAATCTTTTTCCTTCACGTTTGAGTTGTGTGTCATTTTCTGTGCACATCTTTGTACTTTTTGTTTGTTTCTTTGCTTCTTAGTCTTTGAGACAGAGACTCCTCTGTTGTCCAGGCTGGAGTGCAGGGGAGTGATCCACGCTTACTGAACCTCTGTCTCCCGAGTTCAAGTGAGTTTTGTGCCTCAGCCTCCCGAGTGGCTGGGATTACAGGTGAGTGGCACCATACCCGGTCAATTTTTGTATTTTTAGTAGAGACGGGGTATCACCATGTTGCCCAGGCTGGTCTTGAACTCCTGGCCTCAAGTCATCTGCCGGCCTCAAGTCATCTGCCTGCCTCAGCCTCCCAAAGCCCTGGGATTACAGGCCTGAACCACTGTGTACGGCCTCAATTTTTAAAAATTTAGAAAAAAATTAAAAAAAATGCTACTAGAATGTGTTTCACTAAAGGAAGGAAGTAAAACAAAAACAGATGTAGAATTCAGGAAATAAGAAGATCCAACACAGTAAGAGGCAAAATGAATCCCCAGGATGATGGGGAAGAAAAAGCCCAAGACATCAGTGCAGCAAGCTCAGAGAGCAACACGCTTAGAGTGGAATCGTGTCAGAGGGCTCAGGGAGCAATTCCTTCAAGATGACAGTGACGGAATATCTAGAAGGCCAGACACACTGAAAGGAGATTAAGAAAATTAAGTAAAGTAACCTTTACTGTTGACCTGGGAATAATTACATAATAAAATCAAGTCCAGCCCCATCCCCCTAAAAATGTGATTATTTACTCCAAGAGAAACAAAATGTTCAGCAGGAAAGGCAAGGTATCACAATAACATAGCTGTGAAGAGCATTTATACAGTCCTTAAAATCTTACAGTGTAAACCCTGAATACAACCTAACCAAAATTGTGACATAATTACTAGCGAGGAGATTGGAGAGCAGAAAATGTGCATGTTTGTGGTGGGAGTAAGGGAGTGAGGAGACAGGTAAATCCTCAGCTTCCCTGGCTTATGGTTAATGGTTAATAAATAAGGCCTAAATCCAATATACCAGGAAGTAGCAGTTAGAGGCTGAGACAGGAGAACTGCCTAAGGCCAAAAGTTGGAGACCAGCCTGGGCAATATAGGGACACTCCATTTCTTAAAAAAAAAAAAAAAATTTAATAGGCAAGCATGGTGGCTCATGCATATAATCCCAGCTCCTTGGGAGGCTGAGGTGGGAGGAATGCTTGAGCCCAGGAGTTCGAGGTTACAGTGAGCTATGACTGTACCACTGTACTCCAGCCTGGGTAGCAGAGTAAGACCCTTTCTCAAGAAAAAAACAAAAACAAAACAAAACAAAAGGCTGGGCATAGTGGCTTATGCCTGTAATCCCAACACTTTGGGAGGCCAAGCTGAGGCAGGCGGACTGACAGATGTCAAAACTTCAAGACCAGTCTGGGCAACAAAGTGACACAGCATCTCCACACAAAATAAAATAACAAGCTAGGCTTGGTGGAACACGCCTGTAGTCCCCGATACTTGGAAGGCTGAAGTGGAAGGATCACTTGAACCCAGGAATTTGAGGCTACAGTGACCTATGACTGTGCCAATGCACTCCAGACAGGATGATAGAGCAAGAACCCGTCTCTAAAAACACAACATAAATAAATATCTAAATAAAAAAGAAGAAACCGGGTGCGGTGGCTCATGCCTGTAATCCCAGCACTTTGGGAGGCCAAGGCGGGTGGATCACTTGAGGTCAGAGGTTCAAGACCAGCCTGGCCAACATGGTGAAACCTCGTCTCTACTAAAAATACAAAAATTAGCCAGGTGTGGTGGTGCACGCCTGTAATCCAAGCTACTTGGGACGCTGAGGCAGGAGACACTGAAGCAGGAGAATCACTTGAACCTGGGAGGTGAAGACTGCAGTGAGCCAAGATTGCGCCACTGTACTCAAGCCTGAGTGACAGAGCAAGAGTCTGTCTGACAAAAAAAAAAAAAAAAAAAAAAAAAAGCATATAAGTAGAATACTGTCAGCGGAATATTGCCCAAAAGGCAATAGGGGAATTAATCTAGTATCTAAGTGGGAGAAATTAGCTTTAGATAAAAGAAGGTTCCTCTTTTCTTTGAAAATAACAAGAGAAAAGAATGGGTACATATTGGTGAGGTGCCCAAATGGCGCATGCAGGAAATACTCACTTTAATGATGTTGTCAGGAGCTCTGTTCATGTTGAGGTTCTTGATTCTCACTGTCAGTTGGTGGGCAGTTTTGCAGGTTAGAAGGTACTTGCTGATTAGAGGATTAGGAAACTCAGTTCCTTCAAAATGCTTCAGTCCTAAAGCTAACAAACTGAGAAAGGAGAATGACACTAAATCTCACTTCACAGTCCTTCCTTCTAAAGGGCCTCCCCAGACTAACATATTTTACAATCTACTCTTTCTTATTTTTTTCTTGAGACAAAGTCTCATGCTGTCACCCAGGCTGGAGTGCAGTGGTACCATCGCAGCTCACTGCAGCCTCTACTTCCTAGGCTGAAGCAATTCTCCACTCTCAGCCTCCCAAAGTGCTGGATTACAGGCATGAGCCATGGTGTGTGGCCCAATCTACCTTTTCATTTTTTTCAGACAGGGTCTTGCTCTGTTGCCCCGGCTGGAGAGCAGGTGGCATGATTACAGCACACTGCAGCCTTGAATGCCTGGGATCAAGTGATTCCCACACTTCAGCCTCCCAAGTATCTGTGACCACAGACGTTCACCACCATACCTGGCTAATTTTTTTCTTCCATTATTTGTAGAGACCAGTTCTCACTATGTTGCCTGGGCTGATCTTAAACTCCTGGCCTCAAGTGATCCTCCTGCCTCAGCCTCTCAAAGTGCTGGTATTACAGGTGTGAGCCCACCATGCCTGGTCAATCTACTTTTTCTAAATCTTATACAAGTTGGTGACTACTCAATAGAAAATTTCAGATACTTAGTGAATACTGATTAAGTATTACGAATAAGAAGCAGGCCAAGCGCAATGGCTCACTCCTGTAATCCCAGCATTTTGGGATGCCAAGGCAGGCAGATCACTTGAGTCAGGAGCTCGAGACCAGCCTGGCCAACGTGGTGAAACCTCGTCTCTACTAAAAATAAAAAAATAGCCAGGTGTAGTGGTAGGCGCCTGTAATCCCAGCTACTTGGGCAAGAGAATCACTTGAACCCGGGGGGCGAAGGTTGCAGTGAGCTGAGATTGCACCATTGCACTCCAGCCTGGGTGACAAGAGTGAAACTCCGTTTAAAAAAAAAAAAAATTAAATACTTCACAATTACGTGGGAACATAAGAAGCTAGGCATAAATCATTAATAAACGTGAGATCATGATGAGCTGTATCATGATGAGCTGTATACTAACAATACAAAGGAAGTTCAAAGAGAATACAAAGGAAGGAGAATAATTCTAATAAAACTAATACAAAATGAATAGGTACCCTGTCAGACAACTTAAACCGGCACCAATACTACCCTCTAACAACATATATAATTGTGGTTACATATATACATATGTGCTGATAACAGTGTGGCAATACACACAAAGGGCCATAAAAATGTTCATAATCTGGTGGGTGTGGTGGCTCATGCCTGTAATCCCAGCACTTTGGGAGGCCAAGGTGGGAGGATGCCTTGAGTCCAGGAGTTTGAGAGATGCCTGGATAACACAGAGAGACCCTCATCTATACAAAAAAAAAAAAAAAAATTTAGCCATGTATGGTGGCACACACCTGTGGTCCCAGCTGCTCCGTGGAGGCTGAGGTGCAAGGATTGCTTGATTTCAGGAGTTTAAGGCTGCAGTGAGCTGTGACTGCCTAGGTGACAGAGTAAGATTCTGCCCCTAAATAAATAAATAAATAACATAAAATAAAATAAAAGCGAACCTCCTGCCTTGGCCTTTCAAAGTGCTGGGATTACAGGTGTGAGCCACCATGGTCTAAAATGCTTTAAAAATGTGTGTGACATCTTCCAAAAAGCAGTATTTGGCACTGCTAGAACAAGCACGTCCTAGAGGGCTCTGCTCATCTATACTGCTTTTCCTTTTGTCTTTTGTGCCCGTGTCTTATTATCCAAGTTTTACTTCCCCTAAACTCCTCAAAGGAACTACGTCTTCTCCTTGGGATATTCTGCTGTTTTGATCCCCCAGGGTAAACACTTACTTGTCCTCAGCCTTGGTGAAGACGATCTTATCCTGGGGATTCTTTGCCTTCAGGGAACACACTGGAAGTAACTCTGGATACATGAAAACCTTGCTTGTGGCCAGAATCCAAGCCACTTGCTTTGGCAAACAGGGAAATTCATTGGCTACAAGAAAATAAATCTCGGATAAATCAACTTCTAGGACAAAAGAGGGCTTCATAAAAGCCTGTGAATGCATTTTTGCATTTAGGTCGGAGCTATCCTTATCTAACTTGATTCCCTCCCATCTGCCCACCATCCCCCCAAAAGTTTCCACAGTCTTTCTTAAGCTAACATTATATCTAAAGGGAGTCCCATTCAATGACAATAAAAGTTGACTCTTATTCTTTCTTACGTGGAACACTTTATTCACTAAGTAAAACAAACACTTAAAAAGCACCTAGTAAAAAAAAAACAAAAAACAAAAAAAAACAAAAAAAGCACCTAGTAATATAAGGTGCTGGCAATAGTGTATGCTCAAAAATGTTTTACCTCCTTCCCCCCTTAAATACTTGAAGGATAAGAGACCTTCAACAATGCTTTCTTTCTTCCAGAATAAGATTCCAACTTCTTTAATCTCCCTCACAAATCTGGTATTCCAAATTTTACTTTTATTTGATTCTTACTTAACTTTCATTAAGTTCTCCCAGATTCCTCCTGAGGCTGGGAACAAAAGAACCATAAAAGGAATGAGACAATTCAGTCTCATTCATTTCTCTCTCCCTCTCTCAGCCTCTCACTTTCAGGCACCTCTGCATTTATAGAGACAAAACTACTATATCCCTATTTCTCCTTCCATAAGTGTTATTTTTATATCCCCAGAAGAAAGCAACAGGTCAACAGATGTGTAAGATATTATTATAATTTGGTGTTAAATCAAGTTTTCATTACCATTTCATATCATTTAATATAGCTATTAAAGTAGTTTGGGATCCGTGTCTACGATATAATACACTTAAATACAACTATATTCAACTTAACGACAAGACTCAGGGATTTAAAATAGAATCCAAAGACAAACCCAAATCCAGAACAAACCACAACTAATTTGCTAAATCAGGAAACAAATCAGAAGCAAATATTTGGCTTAAGTAAATAGCAAGTATTTTCTAAAAAAATACTAAACTAATGCAAGGTAGAATCTAAACCTGCAAATTTCTTTAAAATACTGAACATGGCAAATGTATAATCTCTAACTTATGCCTAACTTGCAAGTCAGTATTTAATTCAGAATGGAGATATCACTTACACTGCAGTCAGTATGGTAAATAAAGTTAGTTGATTTTTTTTTTTTTTTTTTTTTTAGACTGAGTCTCACTCTGTCGCTCAGGCTGGAGTGCAATGATGTGATCTTGGCTCACTGCAAACTCTGTCTCCTGGGTTCAAGTGATTCTCCTGCCTCAGCCTCCCGAGTAGCTGGGACTACAGATGCATGCCCCCACGCCTGGCTAATTTCTGTATTTTTAGTAGAGACGGGGTTTCACTGTGTTCGCCAGGATGGTCTCCATCTCCTGACATTGTGTTCCCCCTGCCGCGGCCTCCCAAAGTGCTGGGATTACAGGCATGAGCCACCGCGCCTGGCCTTAGTTGATCTTAATGAAGACAGTAAAAAGCTAAACACGAACAAACTTTACCACCTGACTTTCATCTTTACCAGGCCCCAGTTTATCTTGATCTGACTCCTAATACTTACCCCTGATATTGCTGTA
Source organism: Symphalangus syndactylus (assembly GCF_028878055.3). Classification (NCBI taxonomy): domain Eukaryota; kingdom Metazoa; phylum Chordata; class Mammalia; order Primates; family Hylobatidae; genus Symphalangus; species Symphalangus syndactylus. The sequence goes on from NC_072441.2 coordinate 84,165,824, forward strand.
GTCCAATTCTTAGCACTGAGCCTCAGATCCCTACCTCCCATATTCCTATACTGTCTACTGCCTCCACGCCTTACCCAGGCCCAGAGATTATCATGTAATTCTAGAACTTGGATAATGAGTACAAAGGAAGGATAAAAGAGAGAAGGATGAAATTACAAATGTCAAAAAAAAAAAAAAAAAAAAAGAAATTACAAATGTCCTGTGTCCTCCATTCCTAGGCAAGTATCCTAGGAAGTTATCTATGGGATAAGATTCCCACCACCTCTCACCGCAAGTAAAAACTTAAAGCTGACACATCTGTCTCCTACCAGTCTTCTTGACAGTTTTATGAGGGCTGCAGTCAATGCTGACATGTGTGCTGAAGTCTTCAATAAGCTGCACAGCTCCCATCAAGTTACAGGGTTGGAACAGGGTCTGAAACTTGGGGTTGTACTGATGGTGAAGGGCGATGGAGCTTTGAGCAAAGGTTCCCAGCTCTTTCTGGGAAAACAGGACACAAGGAAGATCTAAGATAATTCCAGACAATTCATAACAGTAGCCTTTAGAATCTAAATGAGAAGCTGACCTTCCTACTACAGGATAAAAACAGGTAAAAATCATCATGAAGTCTTTCACAATAAACTACTCTGTTAAGATTATGCATGAGTTCCCAGATATTCAGGGATTGTATTCTTGTTTTACTTTTAGACTTAGTGAGAAACACTAAGGAATATATGGTCTAGCTCCTGAACTAGAAGTAAGATTATGAAGAATGAGGACTCATTTTTTTTTTTTTTTGAGACGGAGTTTCGCTCTATTGCCCAGGCTGGAGTGTAGTGGTGCAATCTTGACTCACTGAAGTCTCCACTTCCCGGGCTCAAGCAATTCTCCAACCACCTCCCGAGTAGCTGAGATTAATTACAGGAGCCCGCTACCACGCCCGGCTATTTTTTGTATTTTAAGTAGAGACCAGATTTCACCATGTTGGTTAAGCTGTTCTCGAACTCCTGACCTCAAGTGATTCAGCCACCTCAGCCTACCAAAGTGCTGAGATTACAGGCACAAGTCACTGCACCCAGCCAAGAATTAGGACTATTACTTTTATTTTATTTATTTATTTATTTATTTATTTTGAGACCAGGTCTCACTCTGCCACCCAGGCTTGAGTGCAGCGACGCGATCTCAGCTCACTGTAACCCTCACCTCCCAGGCTCAAGCTATCTTTTCACCTCTGCCTCCCAAGTAGCTGAGACTACAGGTACGCACCACCACATCTGGTTAATTTTTGTATTTTGTAGAGACGGGCTTTCGGCATGTTGCCCCAGCTGGTCTCGAACTACTGGGATCATGCAATCTGCTTGCTTTGGCCCTCAAAGTGCTGGGATTACAGGCATAGCCACTGTGCCCAATCTCAACATCTATAAAATGAACAACGGTACCAAAAACCTAAGAAGTCAGGTTGGATCTAAAGATGAGGAGGATTCAATAAAAATATCAGAAGGACAGTATTAAGAAAATTGAATACACTCCTTGTCCTTTCATGGGAATCAGTGGCTTATGTTCTCTCATCAAACACAGTAAGCCTTAACAGAAAGCAGGCAAAGCAATCAAAAATACCCAAGAGAAAAGAATAAATATAGATTATGATCAGTGAGTAACTGTGAGAAATAACCTGCCAAGCTAATTTCATACTCTAGTCTTTAGAGTTACGGATATTTGGAAACTTACAAGAAATATCCTGGTGGTACTGGCCTCCGGATTGAGATTGGGGTTGCAGGTGGCAAGAAGGTGGATTTGGGTCAAGAGCTGAACGTGCTGGGGATGGAAAGAAAATAATGAAGTGACATGTTACCACATTGTCATTTCAGGAATCCAGAGAGATCTTTTTTTTTTTTCTTCTTGGAGACAGGATCTCTGTCTGTCACTCAGGCTGATATACAGTGATGCAATCATAGCTCCACGCCCTCTCAACTTCCTGTGCTCAAGCAATCCTCCCACCTCAGCATCCTGAGTAGCTGGGACCACAGGTGCATGGCACCGCGCCTGGCTAATTTATTTTTATTTTTTGTAGAGACAGGGTCTCACTATGTTGCTCAGGTTGCTCTCGAACTCCCTGGCTCAAGCAATCCTCTTACCTCAGCCTCCCAAAGTGCTCGGATTACAGGTGTGAGCCACCGTAACCCAGCCCCCAGAGAGACAATAACCAAGATGTTTGCAACTTTATCACATATATTGTGCTTTCTGAAAGGAGTATGAGAACAACCTAGGATCTTGGCATAAATCTCTCCGACATGTTCCCTTGAACAAAATGACAGAACCAGAGGAAGCTTAACCTCAATCCAGAGGGACTGAGGTTAGAAAAAGGAAAAACAACCCTACTTCTCACAGTGAAGGTTGTTAATTTCAGAATAGATTACTAAGGACTCTTTGAAATCTATATTTCTGAATACCATTAGTGTCCTTGTGTGCTCTCTTCCTTGAGCCATAAGGCATGAATATGATGACTTCTTGAGCTCCTAATGAGGTGAAGATACTATGGTTTTAGGAGGTGGTAAGGTAACTATCTCTGACTTTTACAAAGCTGTTAATTTCTGGCCTCAGAGTTAGGCCTTGGTATAATCCAGTATTAACGGCCAGGCGCGGTGGCTCATGCCTGTAATCCCAGCACTTTGGGAGGCCGAGGCAGGCGGACCACAAGGTCAGGGGTTCGAGACCAGCCTGGCCAATATGGTGAAACCCCGTCTCTACTAAAAATACAAAAATTAGCTGGGCATGGTGGCAGACGTCTGTAGTCCCAGCTACTTGGGAGGCTGAGGCAGGAGAATAGCTTGAGCCTAGGAGGCAGAGGTTGAAGTGAGCTGAGATCGGGCCCCTGCACTCCAGCCTGGGAGACAGACCCAGACTCTGTCTCAATAAAAAAAAAAAAAAAATCCAATATTAACATGACCAAGAAAAATCTTACCTGCTGCATCTGCTGCTGGAGTCTCTTCCTCTGTGCTGGGTCCAGAATCAGAGTCTGATGAACTTTCTCACTCTGGGGTTTAACCTTCTCTACTTCCTGCAGCTGTTTGGCTGAAGATTTCTTCATCTTCAGCTGTTCAAATAGATCCTTCACTGTCCGATGTTGTTCATTTAACAGGTTGGCCAGTGGTTCCTCAAACCTATTCCCAACAGGGAGATGACTGAATTTGAGTGTTTCCGTAGGTCCACAACACATCCAGTTCATTCCAATGATGAGCAAAGAGCCTGAACAATTTTCATTCCCTACTAACCCCCATTTCACTTTAGCCAACAGTCAAACTCTCAGCCTTTTACAAATCTTTTCCCAAAGTAGTTAGCATGCATCAAATATGACGATTCTATATTACATTCCATCCCATTCCTCTATAATTCCTCTTCTAAATAATATACAAATATAGAAAAAATCAAAATGCTAGGAACAGACAAATATCTGGATAAGAAAGCAGCCAAGGAGCTGGTGGGAACTCATCATTCTCATTTCTTTTCTCATTTACTTGTTGCCCCCATCCCAGGTTCAGCTTGTCCCATTTCCCTATCCACTCAGGCTGCACTGCCTTGCATTTTTTTTTTCAAAATTTAAATTTTTTTTGAGACGCAGTCTCGCTCTGTCACCCATGCTGGAGTGCAGTGGCACAACCTCAGCTCACCGCAACCTCCGCCTCCCGGATTCAAGCGATTCTCCTGCCTCACCCTCTCAAGTAGCTGGGACTATAGGCACGTGCCACCACGCCCAGCTAATTTTTTGCATTTTTAGTAGAGATGGGATTTCACTGTGTTATCCAGGACGGTCTCCATCTCCTGACCTCATGATCCACCCATCTCAGCTTCCCAAAGTGCTGGGATTACAGGCGTAAGCCACCATGCCTGGCCCTCAAAATTTTAATTTTAAGTTTCGGAATACATGTGCAGGACGTGGAGGTTTGTTACACAGGTAAACGTGTATCTTGGTGGTCTGCTGCAGCTATCAACCCATCACCTTGGTATTAAGCCCAGCTGCATTAGCAGTTTATCCTGATCCTTTCCCTTCCCCTGCTCCCCCAACAGGCCCCAGTGTGTGTTGTTCCCCACCCTGTGCCCATGTGTTCTCATTGTTCAGCTCCTACTTATAAGTGAGAACATGTGGTGGTGGTGTTTTTCTGTTCTTTTTTTTTTTTTTTTTGAGACGGAGTCTCGCTCTGTCACCCAGGCTGGAGTGCAGTGGCGCGATCTCCGCTCACTGCAAGCTCCGCCTCCCGGGTTCACGCCATTCTCCTGCCTCAGCCTCTCCGAGTAGCTGGGACTACAGGCGCCCGCCACCACGCCCGGCTAATTTTTTGTATTTTTAGTAGAGACGGGGTTTCACCGTGGTCTCGATCTCCTGACCTCGTGATCCGCCCGCCTCGGCCTCCTAAAGTTCTGGGATTACAAGCGTGAGCCACCGCGCCCGGCCTGTTTTTCTGTTCTTATGTTAGTTTGCTGATGGCTTCACCTCCATCCATGTCCCTGAAAGGGACATGATATCATACCTTTTTATGGCTGTATAGTATTCCATGGTGGAATACTACATTTTCTTATTTATCTATTGCTGTAATATTGGGGAGTCCTTGAAATATGATAACCTGCATGTTGGCCGGGCGCGGTGGCTCACGCCTGTAATCCCAGCACTTTGGGAGGCAGAGGTGGGCGGATCACGAGGTCAGGAGATCAAGACCATGGTGAAACCCCATCTCTACAAAAAATACAAAAAATTAGCTGGGTGCAGTAGCGGGCGCCTGTAGTCCCAGCTACTCGGGAGGTTGAGGCAGGAGAATGGGGTGAACCCGGAAGGCAGAGCTTGCAGTGAGTCAAGATCCCCCCACTGCACTCCAGCCTGGGTGACGGAGCGAGACTCCGTCTCAAAAAAAAGAAAAAAAGAAAGAAAGAAAGATAACCTGCTTGTTGTAGCTACATAAACAGATTTTTTTTTTCTTTTGAGACGGAGTCTCGCTCTGACGCCAAGCTGGAATGCAGTGGCATGATCTCGGCTCACTGCAACCTCCGCCTCCCAGGTTCAAGTGATTCTCCTGCCTCAGCCTCCTGGGTAGCTGGGACTACAGACACGCACCATCACACTCAGCTAATTTTTGTATTTTTAGTAGAAACGGGGTTTCACCATGTTGGCCAGGATGGTCTCGATCTCTTGACCTCATGATCCACCTGCCTCAGCCCCCCAAAGTGCTGGGATTACAGGCATGAGCCACCGCGCCCGGCCAACAGATCTTATCCTGACTGCATAGGGTATCAGCATGTGCTTAATCACTTAGGTATCTTATTCTCCTTTTACTTCAAACTGACATGCTAGGTTTTTGAATTTTTGCTTCAGCCCTGGAAAAAGTCTCTCAGGAGCGTAGGGGTGGGAAGTTAGGGTTGGGAACCTTAGAAGAGGAATTTATTTATTTATTTATTTATTTATTTATTTATTTATTTATTTATTTTTTGAAATGGAGTCTTGCTCTGTCGCCCAGGCTGGACTGCAGTGGCACGATCTCGGCTCACTGCAACCTCTGTCTCCCGGGTTCAAGTGATTCTCCTGCCTCAGCCTCCAGAGTAGCTGGGATTACAGGCACGCATCGCCATGGCTAGCTAATTTTTGTATTTTTTGTAGCGACAAGGTTTCACCACGTTAGCCAGGCTAGTCTCGAATCACTGACCTAAAGTGATCCACCTGCCTTGGCCTCCCAAATTGCTGGGATTACAGGCGTGAGCCACTGCACCCAGCCAGGAAGAGGAATTTAAAGGGCTAAAAGAAAATACCTTCATGGAGAGCAGTAGGGTAATATTTGAACTAACTACTCAGTTCTGTTCATGTGAACTACCATTACTTTAGTTATTTTAGTATATCCTTTTCCTGCTTCATGCTACAAGATTTTTGACTTGTTAAGAAAGCAAGCCTTGCCAGTCAGAATGACAATTATTAAAAGGTCAAGAAATAGTTGGGCACGGTGGCTCACGTCTGTAATCCCAGCAATTTGGAAGGCCAAGGCAGGTGGATCACTTGAGGTCAGTGGTTCAAGACTAGCTTGGCTAATGTGGTGAAACCCTGTCTCTACGAAAAAATACAAAAATTAGCTGGCCGTGGTGATGCGTGCCTGTAATCCCAGCTACTTGGGAGGCTGAGGCAGGAGAATCACTTGAACCCGGGAGGCAGAGGCTGCAGTGAGCCGAGATTGCGCCACTGCACTCCAGCCTGGGCGACAGAGCAAGATTCCGTTTCAAAAAAATAAAATAAAATAAATAAATAAAATAAATTCCTCTTCTAAGGTTCCTAACCCTAACTTCCCACCCCTACCCTCCTGAGAGACTGTTTCCAGGGCTGAAGCAAAAAACTGAAAAACCCAGCATGACAGTTCTGAAGTAAAAGGAGAAAAAGATACTTAAGTGATTAAGCACGTACTGATACCCTATGCAATCAGGATAAGACCCGTTGATGTAGCTACAGGCAGGTTATCATATTTCAAGTAATCTCCAATATTACAGCAATAGATAAATAAGTGTTTTCAATAATTTTAAAAAGTTATTTATCTATTGGGGATAAAAATCATGCTTTCTTTTATAGTATTTACTGTGGGTTTGGGCAGCGCAGGATAAAAACCTAAAGCCTGTGGGACTGTCTTATACAATCTTCTGAGAACTGAAAACCTGATCACCTGCACTACTACCACTGAAGGAACAGAAGACCAGAAGCATAAAAAAGAAGGTAATGGAAACATAGCCTGCATGTAGTTGTATTTATTATTATTATTATTATTATTATTATTATTATTATTATTTTTGAGATGGAGTTTTGTTCCTGTTGCCCAGGCTGGAGTGCAATGGAGCGGTCTCGGCTCACTGCAACCTCTGCCTCCCAGGTTGAAGCGATTCTCCTGCCTCAGCCTCCCAAGTAGCAGGGATTACAGGCACCTGCCAACACGTCTGACTAATTTTTTTTGCATTTTTAGTAGAGACAAGGTTTCACCATGTTGGCCAAGCTAGTCTCGAACTCCTGACCTCAAGTGATATGCCTACTTCGGCGTCCCAAAGTGCTGGGATTAAAGGCGCCAGCCGGCCGGGCACGGTGGCTCATGCTTGTAATCCCAGCACTTTGGGAGGCCAAAGCGGGCGGATCACAAGGTCAGGAGATCGAGACCACAGTGAAACCCCGTCTCTACTAAAAATACAAAAAATTAGCCGGGCATGGTGGCGGGCACCTGTAGTCCCAGCTACTCAGAGAGGCTGAGGCAGGAGAATGGCGTGAACCCAGGAGGCGGAGCCTGCAGTGAGCCGAGATTGCGCCACTGCACTCCAGCCTGGGCAACAGAGCGAGACTCCATCTAAAAAAAAATAATAATAATAAAATAAAAATAAAGGCGCTAGCCACCACGCCCAACCTATAATAATAATAATAATTATTATTATTATTTTGAGATGGAGTCTCTTTCTCTCTCCCAGGATGGAGTGCAGTGGCATGATCTTGGCTCATTGCAACTCTGCCTCCTGGGTTCAAGCGATTCTCCTGCCTCAGCCTCCTGAGTAGCTGGGATTACAGGCGAGTGCTACCATGCCTGGCTAATTTTTTTATTTTTAGTAGAGACGGGGTTTCACCATGTTGGTCAGGCTGGTCTCAAACTCCTGATCTTGTGATCCGCCTGCCTTGGCCTCCCAAAATGCTGGGATTACTGGCGTGAGCCACCGCACCCAGCCTATTATTATTTTTTGAGAGACAGTTTCACTCTGTCACCCAGGCTGGAGTACAGTGGCACAATCTCAGCTCAGTGCAACCTCCGCCTCCCGGGTTCAAGCATTTCTCCTGCTTCAGCCTCCCAAGTAGCTGGGATTACAGGCGCATGCCACCACGCCCAGCTAATTTTTGTATTTTTAGTAGAGATGGGGTTTCACCATGTTGGCCAGGCTGGTCTGGAACTCCTGACCTAAGGTGATCTGCCCGCCTTGGCCTCCCAAAATGCTGGGATTGCAGGTGTGAGTCACCACACGCAGCCTTGCACCTAGTTTTAATAAGTATTACCTGGATAACTGACAAGGGAAGCACAGATAACTCGCTTTCCCAGGGTTTTTGTTTTGTTCTTTTTTTTGTCTCTCTTCTTTATTGTGTTTTAAGATGTTTTTACTATCTATGGACTTACAGAATCCAGGATGCTTTATTTAGTCAAAGATTATAACAGGTTTGCATTTGCAACTGAAAGAGAAGCAGCAGCTGCCCAAGTACAGTCATGTGCCACATAATGTTTCAGTCAATAATGAACCACATATTCAGAGGTGGCTCCATAAGATTACTGTACCTTTTCTATGTTTACATACACATGTACTTACCATTGTGTTACAACTGCCTACAGTATTCAGCAGAATAACATGCTATACAGGTTTGTGGCCTGGGAGCAATATGTTATACCGTATAGCCTAGGTATGCAGTAGGCTAAACCATCTAGGTTTATCCAAGTGCTTTCTACGTTTACACAATGATGAAATCGTTTAATGATAACATTTCACAGAATGTATCACCATGAGATGATATATGACTGTATTCTACTGAATACCAGAAGGTAACTGAATTCTAACAAGAGTTTTAAATTATTTCTATACTTTACAAATTTTATTTATTTTATTTTATTTTTTTTGAGACAGAGTCTCTCTCTGTCAAGCAGGCTGTCATCTCGGCTCACTGCAACCTCCACTTTCCAGGTTCAAGTGATTATCCTGCCTCAGCCTCCCGAGTAGCTGGGATTACAGACACCCGCCACCATGCCTGGCTAATTTTTGTATTTTTAGTAGAGATGGGGTTTCACCATGTTGGCCAGGCTGGTCTGGACTCCTGACCTGAGATGATCCCCCCGCCTCAGCCTCCCAAAGTGTAGGGATTACAGGCATGAGCCACCACGCCCAGCCTATACTTCCCAAATTTTCAGAAGTTACAAAGAGTCGATCAGCAGAACCAAAACACATTTATAGATCAAATCCCATTATATGTTTCCAGGATGAATGGTTCCATTCTGCTATAACAGAATTTTGTTCTATGAGCTGTAACTTAAAATAATGGGTCAAATACTGACTTAGCAATCTTGAGGTTTTTGATGTAGTTGTATTGTGATACTTGTTGTAATGGAGAATTACTGGTATTTCTAGTTTTTAGACATTGGTTGGCATATCTTATCTTTTTTCACTAAATTGGAAAATCCCTAAAGGTCTAGCTTTCAGATGGATCCCAAGCTCTATACTTAGTAATGTTCTTAGGTTCAAACCCAGGACTAATTACATGGTCTGTTCTCTTTGCTTTGTTCCACTTATGGCACAAAATGCATCCTGACATCTAGCCATCCATCTAATGACTATATGCTGCTATTCGCAATGGATAACAATAGAATAAAGTGCAGATGCAAATCCACCACAAAATGAGGAAAAAATTAAAGCCTCTACTTTCTGGATGCTGTAACACAAGTGCCAACTTCAGGCAAAAAGGTCAGCACATATGTTTCAGACTCCTTACTGCAGGTGCTTCAGGGTTTGCTCCACTAATGCCTAGATGACTAACAAATTTTCAGTCACATTTAGCAGATATTAATGGCACATAAAAAGAACAAAAGGGACAGAATGGATATTACAATATGGGGTAGTTTGTGTGGCTGTCCACATAAAGTCCTACATACCTCTCCAGCATCACTCACCTGGAGAAGTGGATATGGATGCCAGCTACTGATTTTTCTCCCTTCCCTTGGCCTTGGCCTACAGCTGCCCTGCCCCATAACAAGAAGACTTCACTTGACACCTAACTCCTGACAGGGCTCTGCATCCTTACATCAGTAACAGAAGCTGGTTTGGGATGAAAAATTATTAATTGCAACTTCTGAAAACCTTTTCAAAAATAAACTTTTCCTCTATTCCAAATCTCAAGGTCTTCAACTGGCCTACCGTAGAGCTTGAGGGGTGTTAAAGTTAGGACGAGGCTCAGCCACACGCTCCTCCTCTTCTGGGCCATCATCTTCCATGTTGGAGAATCCCATCTCATCTTGGAACTGTGGGCAAAGGAAAGGGAGGGTTTTCCTGGGGAATGGGCCTCTGAATGTTGCTCCAGTATTGGGAAGGAAGAGTGAAAACTATAGATTACAAGACTTTAATAATGCTGGCACCCAAAAGAGCCAATGTCAGAACTTTCTCACTTCAGGACTCCCACAAACCCACACTTGGGATGGCTATTATGCCAAGAAAGAAGTCGTTCAACCAGTCAACTTGTAACAGTAAGGACAGAGCGTGGATAACTCAAAATTATCAATCTCTCTCTCTCTCTTTTTTTTTTTTTTTTTGAGACAGAGTCTTGCAGTCTTGCTCTATTACCCAGGCTGGAGTGCAGTGGCACAATCTGGGCTTACTGCTACCTCCGCCTCCCAGGTTCAAGCGATTTTCTTGCCTCAGCCTCTGCAGTAACTGTGACTACAGGTGCCCGCCACCATGCCTAATTTTTGTATTTTTAGTAGAGACAGGGTTTCATCATGTTGGCCAGGCTGGTCTCAAACTCCTGACCTCAGATGATCCACCTGCCGTGGCCTCCCAAAGTGCTGGGATTACAAGCGTGAGCCACCGCACCCAGCCTCAAAATGATCAATCTCTTAAAATGAAAAATCTTTTGAAACAAATTTATGAAAAAGGTAATTATTTGTGCACAAAGTAGTTTAAAACTAATTGACAATCTTTGAGGACACACCAAATGACAGTAGGGGAAGTCATCAAAAGTTTTCCAGGGGCCAGGCATGCTGGCTCACACCTATAATTCCAGCACTTTGGGAGGCCCAAGGCAGGAAAATTACTTGAGCCCAGAAGTTCCAGAACAGCCTGGGCAATGTGGTAAGACCCTGTCTCTACAAATAAAATAATTAGCTGGGTGTGTTGGTGTGTCCCAGCTACTCAGGAGGCTTAGACGGAGGACTGCTTGAGCCTAGAAGGTCAAGGCTGCTGTGAGCTGTAATTTCGCCACTGCACTCTAGCTTGGGTGATGGAGCGAGACCTCCCTCAAAAAAAAAGAAGTTTCGGCCAGGCACGGTGGCTCACGCTTGTAATCCCAGCACTTTGGGAGGCCGAGGCGGGCGCATCACGAGGTCAGGAGATCGAGACCACGGTGAAACCCCGTCTCTACTAAAAATACAAAAAATTAGCCGGGCATGGTGGCGGGCGCCTGTAGTCCCAGCTACTCGGCGAGGCTGAGGCAGGAGAATGGCGTGAACCCGGGAGGCGGAGCTTGCAGTGAGCGGAGATCGCGCCACTGCACTCCAGCCTGGGTGACAGAGCAAGACTCCGTCTCATAAAAAAAAAAAAAAAAAAAAGAAGTTTCAAGGAAAATGTAAATAAGAACAACATACATGTATATAATCAAGAGTCTAGTAGTTAGCAAAATTCTCTTGTCATTATATTCTTTCCCAGGTAGACTAAAAGGAGAATTGGTTCAGTCAGACCCCCTCTCCTAGAGGGAGCATCACAGAGATGAAATGACGCATCTTGCTGGAGAACCGACTTACAATCCCATGTTCTCACTTGAGGATCATTACTCACAGTTTCAAACAGCTCTTCCATCAGCTCATTTACTTCCTTTTCTGCAAGAAAGCCAGAGAGTATGTTGTTAGTATAAATTAGATTTTACAATAAGGAGGAATTCCATGAAGACAATGTATAATGTTTTCAACAAGGCATGACACATTCTTCATATCTATCCTTCTTTTTTTTGAGATGGGTCTCACTATGTCACTCAGGCTGGAGCACAGTGGCGCGATCTCGGCTCACTGCAACCTCCGCATCCCCTCCCTCGTCCAATCGATCCTCCCACCTCAGCTCCCCAAGTAGCTGGGACCACAGACGCATGCCACCACGCCCAGCTAATTTTTGTATATTTTGTAGAGATGAGGTTTCACCAGGCTGGTCTCGAACTCCTGAGCTGAAGCAATCAGCCCAACTCGGCCTCCCAAAATGGTGGGATTACAGGTGTGAGCCACCATGACTGGCTATCCTTCATTCACTTATTCAAAAACATTTGAGGCCAGGCGTGGTGGCTCACACCTGTCATCTCAGCACTTTAGGAGGCCAAGGCAGACGGATCACGAGGTCAGGAGATGGAGACCATCTTGGCTAACACGGTGAAACCTGTCTCTACTAAAAATACAAAAAATTAGCCGGCCGTGGTGGTGGGTGCCTGTAGTCCCAACTACTCGGGAAGCTGAGGCAGGAGAATGGTGTGAACCCATTAGGCTGAGCCTGGAGTGAGCCAAGATCACCCCACTGCATTCCAGCCTGGGGGTCAGAGTAAGACTCCCTCTCAAAAAAACAAACAAACAAAAAAAACTAATCATTTAGGCCGGCATGGTGGCTCACGCCTGTAATCCCAGCACTTTGGGAGGCCGAGGCGGGCAGATCATGAGGTCAGGAGATTGAGATCATCCTGGCTAACACAGTGAAACCCCATCTCTACTAAAAATACAAAAAATTAGCCGGCCGTGGTGATGGGAGCCTGTAGTCCCAGCTACTCAGGAGGCTGAGGCAGGAGAATGCGCCACTGCACTCCAGCCTGGGCAACAGAGCGAGACTCTGTCTCAAAAAAAAAAAAAAAAAAACAAACACATTTATTGAGCACTATGCTTCAATCCATGTTTTAGATGCTTGGGATATATGAGAGAATGAGAGAGAAACAGAGAGAGAGAGTTCTAGTCTCACGAAGCTTAAATTCTAAAAGGAAGAAGACAGGAGAAAATGTGAGCTAGATGATTTTACAACTAGATGACCTATCCAAATCCACACAGTACTGAATGGAATCCAGAGATGAGTCTCCTAGCCTGGGCAAAATGTTGAAACCATATCTCTACAAAAAAATTTAGCTGGGCTTGGTGACGCACACCTGCAGTCCCAGCTACTCAAGAGGCTGAGGTGAGAGAAATATCTTGAGTCCAGGAGGCAGAGGCTGCAGTGTGCTGAGATCATGCCACTGCATTCCAGCCTGGTACAGAACAAGATACTGTCTAAAAAGAAAAAGAGAGAGAGAAAGACAAGTTTCCAACAGGGTTTTATAGGATGCTGTCTTTGGATCTGAACTATTCAAGAACTCCATCAGTGACTTAGAAGACCCAGAGAACATACTTAACAAATCTGTAGATGATGTAAAGCTGAAAGGGACTGCCAATCCAACAGACGGAAAATTCAAAATTATATTTTCTCAAATCAACTGGATGCAACATATAGGGATAAATTTAAAGTTCTACGTTTAAGAATTTTTTTTTTTTTTAATAGAGACAGCATGTTGCTATGTTGCCCAGGCTGGTCTCAAACTCCTGGGCTCCAGCGATCCTCCCACCTTGGCCTCCCTAAGTGTTGGGATTACAGGTGTGAGCCACGGTGCCCAGTCCTACAGTTAAGAGTTTTTTTTTTTTTTTTTTTTTTTTTGAGATGGAGTTTTGCTCTGTTGCTCAGGCTGGAGTGCAGTGGCGCGATCTCGGCTCACTGCAAGCTCCACCTCCCAGGTTCATGCCATTCTCCTGCCTCAGCCTCCTGAGTAGCTGGGACTACAGGCGCCTGCCACCGTGCCTGGCTAATTTTTTATATTTTTTAGTAGGGACAGGGTTTCACCGTGGTCTCCATCTCCTGACCTCGTGATCCGCCCGCCTCAGCCTCCCCAAGTGCTGGGATTACAGGCGTGAGCTACCGCGCCCAGCAAGAGTTTTAAAGATCAGTATATTAACTGCATGAAAAGGTGACGTGGCTTAAAAATAATGTGAAAAAGACCTGAAAGTTTTGGTTGTTACAAGAATCTGAGGGAAAAAAAAAAAGTTTTGGTTGATATCAAGTTCAATAAGACACAGTTGCTCCAAAATGGGGCTCATAACCAACAACGCAAACATATCACTGAACCAGAGCAGAGTCTAACACTATGTCTGGAAGACGGTGAACAATTCTATAAAGCCCCTTCTTAGGAGGACATTAAAAAAATTAAGATCCAGCCCAGGGGCAGTGGCTTACACTTGTAATTCTTGCACTTTAGGAGGCTGAGGCGGGCAGATCACCTGAGGTCAGGAGTTTGAGACCAGTCTGACCAACATGGTGAAACCCTGTCTCTACTAAAAATACAAAAATTAGCCAGGCATGGTGGCATGCACCTGGAATCCCAGCTACTCGGGAGGCTGAAGCAGGAGACTCACTTGAACCCAGGAGGTGGAGGTTGCACTGAGCCAATATAGCACCAATGCACTCCAGCCTGGGCAACAGGGAGAGACTCCATCTCATAAATAAATAAATAAATAAATAAATAAATAAATAAATAAATTAGCCGGGCATGGTAGCACATGCCTGTAATCCCAGCTACTTGGGAGGCTGAGGCACAAGAATCTCTTAAACCCGGGAGGCGGAGGCTACGCTGACCGGAGATAGTACCACTGCACTCCAGCCTGGGAGACAGAGTGAGACTCTGTCACAAACACAAAACAAAATCAATTAAGTAATTTAATTATTTTCTATTTTTATTTTTTGAAACTGAGTCTCACTCTGTTGCCTAGGCTGGAGTGCGGTGGCACAATCTCAGCTCACTGCAACCTCCACCTTCTGGCTTCAAGCAATTCTCATGCCTCAGCCTCATAAGTAGCTGGGATTACAGGCATGCGCCACCACGCCTGGCTAATTTTTTGTAGTTTTAGTAGCGACAGTGTTTCACCATGTTGCCCAGGCTGGTCTTGAACTCCTGACCTCAAATGATCTGCCTGCCTCAGTATCCCAAAGTGCTGGGATTACAGGTGTGCGCCACCATGCCCAGCCAACAAAAAAAAATTAAAATCCAAATATTGCTGAGGATGTAGAGCAACCAGAACTCTGATGAGAATGTGAAATGGAAAGCCACTTTGGAAAATGGTCTGGCGATTTCTTATAAAACTAAACCTACCCCGTGACCCAGTGATTTGTCTCCTATATAGCTGACCCAAGATTAATGAAATATGGCTTTTCTAACTCATAAGTGGGGACAAATGAAAGAGAGAGAGAAAGGAAGCATTTCCACAAAGACTTGCACAAAAAAGTTCAGAGCAGCTTTATTCATTACCCAACATTAAAAATAGCCCAGGTGATCAACACAAAAATAGATAATCTGTAGTATATATACACAATGAAATTCTACTCAACAATAAAAGAGAACAAACTAATGACACATGCAACACAAATGAATCTTAAAAATTTGCTGAGTGAAAGAAGCATAATATCTTAAGAATATTAAGAATATTATGCTGAGTGAAAGAAGCCTTACACACAAAGCACATCCTGTATGATTCCATTTATAATTCCATTTATGTGAGGTTCTAAATCTGGCAAACTTAACCTGTGATTAAGAAAAAAAAGCCGGGTGCGGTGGCTCACACCTGTAATCCCAGCACTTTGGGAGGCCAAGGCAGGTGGATCGCAAGGTCAGGAGATCGAGACCATCCTGGCTAACACGGTGAAATCCCGTCTCTACTAAAAATACAAAAAATTAGCAAGGCGTGATGGCAGGCGCCTGTAGTCCCAGCTACTCGGGAGGCTGAGGCAAGAGAATGGCGTGAACCCGGTAGGCGGAGCTTGCAGTGAGCCGAGATCGTACCACTGCACTCCAGCCTGGGTGACAGAGCGAGACTCCGTCTCATAAAAAAAAAAAAAAAAAAAATTCATTAAATGGTACACTTGAGATGTGCGTGATATACACTGTGTGTAAAATTACCTATAAAAAGAAATCATAAACAAATATTGAGCTCTAGTTCATTATATGGGTGCTGAAGTGGTTAAAAGTGAAGTATAGGCTCATGCCTGTAATCCCACCACTTTGGGAGGCAGAGGTGGGAGGATCACGAGGTCAGGAATTCGAGACCAGCCTGGCCAAGATGGTGAAACCCCATCTCTACTAAAAATACAAAAAAAAAAAGTGACGTATAGCCAGGTGCCATTGTGCATGCTTGTAATCTCAGCTGGTCAGAAGGCTGAGGTGGGAAGATCGCTTGACCGCAAGAGTTCAAGACCAACCCATGCAACATAGACCTTGTCTGAATTAAAAAAAAAAAAAAAAAAAAAGTGAAGTATAATTTACTCTGAAATGCATTTGAAAACTAAGATGCATCCACAGACAGACAGGGAGATGGACAGCTGCATGATAAGGCAAATAAAGTCATCCCTCAGTATCTGTGGAGATTGGTTCCAGGAGCCCATGGATACCAAAATCTGAGGATGCTCAAGTCCCTTATACAAAAATGGTGTAGTATTTGCATATAATCTACACACATCCTCCTGTATACCTTATCTCTAGATTACTTATCACCTAATACAATGTAAATGCTTGTTATACCTTATTATTTTTTATTTATTTATTTGAGACAAGCTCTCACTCTGTCACCCAGGCTGGAGTGCAGTGGCAGTGGTATGATCACAGCTCACTGCAACCTTGAACTTCTGGGCTCAAGGGATCCTCCTGACTCTGTCTCCAGAGTAGCTGGGACTACAAGCACACACCACTGCACCCAGATAATTTTTTTTTTGAAACAGCGTCTCACTCTGTTGCCCTGGCTAGAGTGCAGTGGCACGATCTCGGCTCACTGCAACCTCCACCTCCCAGGTTCAAGCGATTCTCCCACCTCAGCCTCCTAAGTAGCTGGGACTACAGGGCAACATATTGAGACCCCATCTCTACAAAAAACTTAAAAATTTTCTGGGTGCAGCCGGGCACGGTGGCTCACGCTTGTAATCCCAGCACTTTGGGAGGCCAAGGTGGGTGGATCACAAGGTCAGGAGATCGAGACCATCCTGGCCAACATGGTGAAACCCTGTCTCTACTAAAAATACAAAAATTAGCTGGGTATGGTGGCACGTGACTAAAATCCCAGCTACTCGGGAGGCTGAGACAGGAGATTCACTTGAACCAGGGAGTCAGAGGTTGCAGTGAGCCGAGATGGCGCCACGGCACTTCAGCCTGGAGACAGAGTGAGACTCTATCTCAAAAAAAAAAAAAAAAAAAACTATAGAAAGTAGGTGGTGAGGCTGGGCTCGGTGGCTCACGCTTGTAATCCCAGCACTTTGGGAGGCTGAGGCGGACAGATCACCTGAGGTCAGGAGTTTGAGACGAGCCTGGCCAACACAGTGAAACCCCTTCTCTACTAAAAATACAAAAGTAGCCGGGCATGGTGGCAGGCGCCTGTAATCCCAGCTACTCAGGAGGCTGAGGCAGGAGAACTGCTTGAACCTGGGAGGCAGAGGCTGCAGTGAGCCGAGATCACACCATTGCACTCTAGCCTGGGGAACAAGAGTGAGACTTCGTCTCACAAAAAAGTAGGTGGTGAGTATATGAATGTTAGCTGTATAATTTTTCAACTTTTCTATATATATTTTTAAATTTCATAATAAGATGTAACAGGGGAAAAGTTTAAAGAAAATAAATGCTAGAATCCAGAGAAGAGTAATGTGTGTGGTGAGAGGTCTGGACACCAAGGCTTTGGAGAAGAAGAAATGTGGCAGAAGAAACTTGAAACTTTCCTATGTTTTGCACAGGAAAAAAAAAAAAAAAGCTTAAGAAACATCTTTTAATATGTACACTTGGGGATAAATTGCTTTTTTTTTTTTTTTTAAAACAAAAGACAAATAGGAGGCTGGGCGCAGTGCGGCTCATGACTGTAATCGCAGCACTTTGGGAAGCCAAGGCGAGTGGATCACCTGAGGTCAGGAGTTCAAGACCAGCCTGGCCAACCTGGTGAAACCCCGTCTCTACTAAAAATACAAAAATTAGCTGGGCGTGGTGGCAGGCATCTGTAATCCCAGCTATTCCAGAGGCTGAGGCAGGAGAATTGCTTGAACCCAGGAGGTGGAGTTTGCAGTGAGCTTAGATCGCACCATTGCACTCCATCCTGGGCGACAACAGCGAAACTCCATCTCAAAAAATAAAATAAAAAAAAAAATAACATAACATAACATAACACAACATAAAATAAAGACAAATAGGAGGAATATAAAAGGATTGATCTTCTTGCTTTGCATTCAAATTTGGGTTCAATAAGGGAAGTATCTGAATTTGCATTCAGATTTGGGTTCAATAAGGAAAGTATTAATCGAGGTGTTCAAGTTTACAATACTCTATCTGCAGAATTGCTGAGCTCCCTGTCACTGAAGGTATATAAACAGTGACTAAAAAGGCCACCTCAGAGGAGGTGTAAACAAATTCTCAAGTGGGCAGAAAACATGACCACATGGAGCTTTTCAAACTCTGTGATTCTATGCTTTTTAATTTTTTTTATTTTAGTTATCCATATAAGGATAAGTCCTTTTAAAGAGATTATAATCAAATATGACAATGAGACACAAGAGGCAGAAAAAAAAATTAAAAATTCTACTCCAGCTTTCACTATCATCACAGAACTGTATGACTAGAAAGACCGCCCTTCATTTACCCATCTCTATTTGATTGGCAAATATTGCCACCAGCTTTACAGCAATAAACAACACAAAGCTCTTGAGAAGCTCACAATCTAGGGGAGAAGACAGACATTAAATAAGCAATTATGAGGTGATCAGTATATAAAAGGACAAAAAGAGTGGTGTGGGAATGCAAAGCAAGAACATCAATCCTAATGAAGGAGGATCTCCCTGAGAAATTATATGTAAACTGAAGAAAGTAACAATCAAAAAGGGAAGGCAAATATATTCCAGGATGATAGCTGAACTTAAGATCTGCTTTTGTGCTTTAAGCAGATGTTTCTTTACTTGCATATAACACTGTTGACCATTCTGTCCTTCTTGAAAGACTCTTTTTTTGAAACGGGGTCTTGCTCTGACCCAGGCTGGAGTACAGTGTCGTGATCTCTGCTCACTACAGCCTCCACCTCCTGGGCTCAAGTGATCCTCCCACCTCAGCTTCCCAAGTAGCTGGGACTACGGGCATGCACCACGACGACTGACTAATTTTTATTTTATTTTTAAAATGTTTTTGTAGATACAATGTCTCACTATCTTGCCCAGGCTGGTCTTGAACTCCTGGGCTCATGCAATCCTTCCGCCTCAGCCTCCCAAGTGCTGGGATTATAGCCATGAGCCACTGTGCCCCAGCCAAAAGACTCTTCCTTTGATTTCTACGACACTAGATTTTCTAGGTTTTTCTTGTACCTTCCTAGATTCTCCTTTGAGTTTTCTCAAAGCCTAAATCCTCATTCTACATTTTCTCTAATTCCTGGTGCTTTCCTTTCAATGCTTCCACTATCCTTGTCATAATACATCAAAATAAATGGAAGATCTTCACAAAGGAAATGGTATTCTAATCTTAAAAGCAAAGTGAAAGGCACAATAAAGCAATAAAATAAAATGTAAGTTCTAAAGGATTATATTTACATAATTCTCTTTACACAAAGAACTGCATTAATTAGGTATATCTTGGATGTTTATAAAGCTCTCTGCATAACCTGGTCAAGAGCCAGCATCTTACCTTCTCCATGTCGTGTATATTATTCCAGTACAGGGTCATGCATACATGCAATAAAAATCAATGGCATATGAAATATATTTTTTATTTTTCCTTCTCCCCATAGGTAGAATTTCTTCAGGATGAAATGTATGTTTTCTATGCTTGACACACTAGCCAATGATATTTTTTTTTGAATCAGGGTCTCCCTCTGCCACCAAGGCTGGAGTGCAGTGGCACCATCATAGTTTGCTGAATCCTTGATCTCCTGGGCTGAAGCAATCCTCCTGCCTCAGCCTTCTGAGTAGCTAGGACTACAGGTACGTGCCAACACATTTGGCTAATTTCTTAAATTTTTAGTAGAGACAAAGTTCCTCTATGTTGCCTATGCCGGTCTCGAACCCCTGAGCTCAAGCAATCTTCCAGCCCTAGCCTCCCAAAGTGCTGGGATTACAGGTGTAAATAACTCAAGCCAAGTTATCATAATTGTTTTCCATACCTCCAGTCTTGTTCACTTTACCTAAAAAATTAATACATTCAACTGGTATTAAATCAAAGTGATCTTTCTAAAATCCAAATCAGTTCCTACTGATTTACTGCTTAAACCTTGTTTTTGCTTTTTTTTTTTCAGGCGGAGTCTTGATCTGTCGCACAGGCTGGAGTGCATTGGTGTCATCTTGGCTCACTGCAACCTCTCCCGCCTGAGTTCAAGCAATTTTTCTGCCTCAGCCTCCGGAGTAGCTGGGATTACAGGTGCCTACTACCACGCCTGGCTAATTTTTGTATTTTTAGTAGAGACAGGGTTTCACCTTCTTGGCCAGGCTGGTCTTGAACTCCTGACCTCAGGTGATCTGTCTGCCTCCACCTCCCAAAATGCTGGGATCACAGGCGTGAGCCACCGTGCCCGCCCTTAAACCTCATTTTGAGAGCTTAAAGATCCTCCATGATGTAAACACTACCTAATCTTATCTACCACTTTCTATCTTTTCACTCATACACCACCACCAAAGTACTTAACTATTTTCCAAACATACTTTTTTGATGTTTTACAATTCTGTGGTTTGCAGATGCTCTTCTATTTGCAATATTCCTCTCTGTCCTTGTTCACCAAATGTCTTATTCCTCCTTCAAAACTAAGACAAAAAGCCATTTTATTCTGCAAATTCTTTCCTAAGTTCTCCTATCCTAGTCCGTATCATACACTAGGAGATGACACTCTCTTTTAGGTCATTATTATACCTTATGTAAAATCTGTTACAGCATTTATTACTTTGTATTGTAACTTTTTCTGTTTCTATCACCCTACTAGGCTGAACTCCTACAGCACAGATGCCATGTCTTATTCATCTTGCACAATCCCTGCCAAACAGTAAGGACTGAATACATGACTGTGGGATATACAAATGAACAACTGATGGGCTTTCTGAATATATACCTAAATTTAAAGAATCAGATGGGTAAAGAAAACCTAAATGTCTTAACATGGATGAGCTGCAAACTTCACCCCCAAAAATCTACAAAGTAAACAAAGGCAGCTGCAAAGAGTCAAGAGCAGGACTTATAATAAACACAGACTCACTGGTGATTCTCACTGCCCGGTCAGTCCGGAAATCCTCTGTGTCTGGTTCATCAAGGTCTTCCAGGAAATTATATTCTGGATCATCATCATCATCTGCTTCATCTAGGAAAAAAAGTGTTTTAGATGCTCATTAACTCTGTTCTCAAACTTCTAAGAATCTGTTCCAATAAAGCACATTTATTCTTTATTTTTTTGAGACAGGGTCTCACTCTGTCGCCCAGGCTGGAGTGCAGTGGTACAACCTCAGCTCACTGCAACCTCTGCCTCCCGGGCTCAAGTGATCCTCCCACCTCAGCCTCCTGAGTAGCTGGAACCACAGGCATATGCCACCACACCCAGCTAATTTTGTGTAGTATATTCCATGAAAATAATACTTTCTGTAAAAGCTACTTGTACAATGAAGCTGACAGTGAAAAAAGGAATGGCCCAAATTCCCAACAATTAGAGAATGACTATATAATTATAATTTCTTAGTATAAGATAGTATAGGTTGAGCATTCCAAATCCAAAACTCCAAAATCTGAAACTCTGTGAGTACAAACATGACTCTCAAGGGAAATAGCCATTGGAGCATTTCAGATTTCAAATTTTCTTTTTCCTTTTTTTTGAGACAGGGTCTCACTCTGTCACCCAGGCTGGAGTGCAGTGGCATGATCATGGCTCACTGCAGCCTTGACTGCCCAGGATCAGGCAATTGTCATACCTCAGCCTCCCAAGTAGCTGGGATTAGGCACATGCCACCATGCCCAACTAATTTTTGTATTTTTAGTGGAGACAGGGTTTTGCTATGTTGCCCAGACTGGTCTTGAACTCCTGGGCTCAAGCGATCTGAATGCCTCAGCCTCCCAAAGTGCTGAGATTACAGTGTGAGCCATTGCACCCTGCCCAGATTTCAAATTTTCAAATTTGGTATGCCTATCTGTTAAGTATAATAATACATATATTCTAATATCTGAAAAAAATCTGAAATCCAAAATATCTGGTCCTGAGCATTTTGGATGAAGGGGATACTCAAAATGTACACATATAAAATGTGAATATGTAACCATTCTACAAATGTTCAACACATATATGACAAAAGTACAATACATACATAATAATCATAAGCATGAAAAATTATATCCTTACAATAAGAATCATAACTAAAAATATACAAAAATAATAAACATTTGTTAGGTTAGAATAATAGAAATATGGGTGTTTTTCTCCCTTTTAATTTTTTTTTCTTTTTTTTTTTTGACATGGAGTCTCACTCTGTCACCCAGGTTGGAGTGCAGTGGCATGATCTTGGCTTGCTGCAAACTCTGCCTCCCAGGTTCAAGCAATTCTCCTGCCTCAGCCTACCAAGTAACTGGGATTACAGATGCCCACCACCACACCCGGCTAATTTTTCTATTTTTAGTACAGACAAGGTTTCACCACGTTGGCCAGGCTGGTCTCGAACTCCTGACCTCAGGTGATCCGCCTGCATTGGCCTCCGAAAGTGCTAGGATTACAGGCGTGAACCACAGGGCCCAGCCTAATTTTCTTTAATGTTAATGCTAAACTGTCTTTTCAATTACTAAGTAAAAATTATGAAGGAGTCATTAAATTATGGAATTGTTATATATTAAGGTAATATTTTTCCCCAGATAATTTTAGATCAGTGTTGTCTAACAGAACTTTCTGTGATGATGGAAATGATCTATACATGTATTGTATTGTATCATACAGTAGCCATTAGCCACATGTGACTTGAGAAATGCAGCTAGTGTGACTGAGGAACTGATTTAAAAAAAGAAAAAAGACCAAAAAGAGAATACCTAAATTTCTTACTATCATGTATCCATTAAATAGAAGAGGTGATCTCTATGTATTATAATGGAAAAATATATAAGTTATACTGCTAAGTGAAAGAAGCAAGTTGCAGATGCAGACCAATATGTATAGTATGATTCTTTTTGTGGAAAAAAATTCTTGTTTGAGATAAATACATGCTTGACCGAATACCCACAGAGTATCTAGAAAGAAACACATAAAACTATTAACCAAGATTTCTCTGTATACCCTCCCATAATGTTTTTTTTTTTTCTTTTTTTAAGATGGAATCTCACTCTGTCGCCCAGGCTGGAGTGCAGTGGCTCGATCTTGGCTCACTGCAACCTCCACCTGCTGGGTTCAAGCAATTCTCCTGCCTCAGCATCCTGAGTAGCTGGGACTACAGATGTGCGCCACCGTGCCCAGCTAATTTTTATATTTTTAGTAGAGACGGGGTTTCACCATGTTGGTCAGGCTGGTCTCAAACTCCTGACCTCAGGTGATCCACCTGCCTCGGCCCCCAAAAAGTGCTGGGATTATAGGCGTGAGCCATAGAGCCTGGCCCCCCTTCCATAATGTTTTAACTTTTCATAATAAATGAGCATCTTTTTTTTTTTTCGACAGGGAGTTTTGCTCTTGTTGCCCAGACTGGATACCGTGCCTGGCCATAAATAAGCATCTTTCGTTATAAACAGACATATACAGCCTGGGGCCAAGCATGGTGGCTCACGCCTGTAATCCCAGAACTTTGGGAGGCCGAGGCGGGAAGATCACTTGAGGTCAGGGGTTCGAGACCAGCCTGGCCAACATGGTGAGACCCACCCCCCCGTCTCTACCAAAAATACAAAAATTAGCCAAGAGTAGTGGTGCGTGCCTGTAATTCCAGCTACTTGGGAGGCTGAGGCAGGAGAATCACTTGAACCTGGGAGACAGAGGTTGCAGTGAGCTGGGATCGTGCCACTGCACTCCAGCCTGGGTGAGAGTGAGACTCTGTCTAAAAAGAAAAAAAAAAAACAAAACATATATATATATGTCCTGGGCAACACAGTGGGAACCAATCTCTACAAATGACTTTTTAAAAATTAGCCAAGTGTCGTGGCGTGTGCCTGTAGTACCAGCTACTCAGAAGGCTGAGCTGGAAGGACTGCTTAAGCCCAGGAGTTTGAGGCTGCAGTGAGCCATGATCATGCCACTGCACTCCAGTGAGGGTGACAGAGTGAGACCCTGTCTCAAAAACAAATATATATATTTTATATAAATATAAATATATAAATATATATATATACTTATACAGACACACATTTAAAATTCACAATCACTGAAAAATGTGCTGATTAAATCCTAAACTAACTTGATAATTCTTTACTCAACATTTCTACTCAGCTTATATTAATTTGCATTGTTTACATATAACTATTTAATTATCAAATCTTTTTCATCTATTTGTGGGTTTAACTTATCAATATAAATTCTTTATTTCTTTAGGAATAGAATACTGCCTTCATAATTCATAATCTCTACAGTACTTTCTATATAAGTCTCTTCACAGCAAGTTCTTTTTTTTTTTTTTTTTTTTGAGACAGAGTCTCACTCTGTCGCCCAGGCTGGAGTACAGAGGGGCGATCTCGGCTCGCTGCAAGATCCGCCTCCCGAGTTCACACCATTCTCCTGCCTCAGCCTCCCAAGTAGCTGGGACTACAGGCACCCGCCACCACACCCGGCTAATTTTTTTTTTTTTGTATTTTTAGTAGAGACAGGGTTTCACCATGTTAGCCAGGATGATCTCGATCTCCTGACCTCATGATCTGCCTGCCTCAGCCTCCCAAAGCGCTGGGATTACAGGTGTGAAACACTGCGCCTGGCCAGCAAGTTCTTAACAAACATTGCTGAATAATGGAAGAGCCCATAATAATGAGTAGTGTGCACAGGTTTGGACTCCATCTGTCTGGATGCAAGAACTGCAATAGATAGCTTTTGCCCACACCACACAAATGGGTCAGCCAATATTATTCTCAGAGCACTCATTTAACGAAGATGCTGAAAAATCATTTAGGGGGGATACTTCTGAGTTCTGCTTAGCTTTTAGTACCCTGATTGTGGAATATGTCCTCTGAGCTTAATCACTTTTTTGACTTATTAACAATGTCAGTATTTACCCAGCTGATATACTCCTCCAGTATTGTCTTTTAACTCAACTGGTAGATCTGGAGGCCACACCCATCCTAATCATTGGCTTTGTGTGCTCTTTTAAAAATCTGTCCAAATAGGCACATACAAAAATACTGAAGTTGCTGGGCGTGGTGGCTCACGCCTGTAATCCCAGCACTTTAGGAGGCCAAGGCGGGCGGATCACCTGAGGTTAGGAGTTCAAGACCAGCCTGACCAATATGGTGAAACCCCGTCTCTACTAAAAATACAAAATTAGCCGGGTATGGTGGCATGTGCCTGTAATCCCAGCTACTAGGGAGGCAGAGGCAGGAGAACTGCTTGAACCTGAGAGGTGGAGGTGGCAGTGAGCCAAGATCGCACCATTGTACTCCAGCCTGGGTGACAAGAGTGAGACTCTGTCTCAAACAAAACAAAACAAAACAAAAAAAACCTGAAGTTTTATTTTAAGAAAAGAGGATTTTCACACCCCCCCAACCATTAGTCCAATTCCCCAATCAACCTTTAATCATGCACTCTTACCTTTCCCAGACCAGTAGTTTCCAATCCTTTAGATATATCAGAATTAGATCCCCAGATCATACTCATTAGATTCCAATTCAGTAGGTAAGAGGTGAAGCCCTGAAATCTCTATCTTTAATAAACATCACCCTATATATCCATACACTCCTCAATTCTGATTCAAGTTCTCGGAACCAAATTATGAGAAACGAAATCCTGAAAGTCAGTTCTGCCTGGCCTTTCCTTCCCAATAGCTACCATCTCAGGCCTTTGAACCAAAGTGATGAAAATGAGCACCAAAGCTGCTGCTACCGATAAAGCTAGGAGAACCTGACTTTCTTACTGTAATTATTTTGTATTAGCCTGGGTCAAAGATAAAAAGCACAGCTTATTATGAAGGCCAGGAGCAGCGGCTCACGCCTGTAGTCCCAGAACTTTGGGAAGCCGAGGTGGGCAGATCACCTGAGGTTGGGAGTTCAAGACCAGCCTGACCAACATGGAGAAACCCCATCTCTACTAAAAATACAAAATTAGCCAGGTGTGGTGGCACATGCCTGTAATCCAGCTACTTAGGAGAATGAGGCAGGAAAATCGCTTGAACCCGGGAGGCAGAGGTTGCGGTGAGCCGAGATCATGCCATTGCACTCCAGCCTGGGCAACAAGGGCAAAACTCCGTCTCAAAACAAAACAAAACAAAACAAAAAACACAGCTCATTATGAAAAGTCATATCTTTTAAAAAAATTGTTTAGGCCGGGCATGGTGGCCCGGCATGGTGGCTCACACCTGTAATCCCAGCACTTTGGGAAGCCAAGGTGGGTGGACCACTTGAGATGAGGAGTTCGAGACCAGCCTGACCAACATGGTGAAACCCTGACTCTACTAAAAATACAAAATTAGCCAGGCATAAAAATACGCCACCATGCCTGTAATCCCAGCTACTTGGGAGGCTGAGACATGAGAATCGCTTGAACCTGAGAGGCAGAGGTTGCGATGAGCCGAGATCGCACCATTGCACTCCAGCCTGGGGGACAAGAGTGAAACTCTGTCTCAAAAAAAAAAATGGTTTAGGCCGGGTGCGGTGGCTCAAGCCTGTAATCCCAGCACTTTGGGAGGCTGAGGCGAGTGGAACACAAGGTCAGGAGTTCGAGACAAGCCTGGCCAACGTGGTGAAACCCCATCTCTACTAAAAACACAAAAATTAGCTGGGCATGGTAGCACATACCTGTAGTCCCAGCTACTCTGGAGGCTGAGGCAGAAGAGTCACTTGAACCCGGGCAGAGGTTGCAGTGAGCAGGGATTGTGCCACTGCACTCCAGCTTGGGCAACAGAGCCAGACTCCGTCTCAAAAAAAAAAAATAAAAGGTTGGCCGGGCGCGGTGGCTCACGCCTGTAATCCCAGCACTTTGGGAGGCTGAGGCGGGCGGATCACGAGGTCAGGAGATCGAGACCATCCTGGCTAACACAGTGAAACCCCGTCTCTACTAAAAAATACAAAAAAATTAGCCCGGCGAGGTGGTGGGCGCCTGTAGTCCCAGCTACGCGGGAGGCTGAGGCAGGAGAATGGCGTGAACCCCGGGGGATGGAGCCTGCAGTGAGCCAAGATCGCGCCACTGCACTCCAGCCTGGGTGAAAGAGCGAGACTCCTTCTCAAAAAATAAAAAATAAAAAATAAAAGGTTTAACTTACCGTGAAACGTCTCTGATTGAGACATGTTCCTAGAATATTAAACTGGGTTCTACTCCTAGGAGTATAACAAATTGATTCTGTAACTTTGAGCAAGACAATGAATTTCTCTGAGATTTCACTGTCTACAAAGTGGTTAGAACTATCTGTCCTTGGGCAACCCACTCGGGTCCCCTTCCACGCTGTAGAAGCTTTGTTCTTTAACTCTTCACAATAAATCTTGCTGCTGCTCAAAAAAAAAAAAAAGAACTATCTGTCCTGTCCATTCCTTTTTGTGGAGATTTCTGAACCTGGTAGAAACAGGAAGTGTCAATAAACTTTAAAAGATACGTATCTCCCAAAAATCATATAAAATTTTCATGTATTTGGATATGTACATTTCTTTCTGGGGGAAGGCTGCATAGTTTTCATCAGATTGTCAAAAGGGTGAGTAATGGAAAACTCAGAAGCTTAGACTCCTATCAGAATGACTAATGGGATAATATATCAGTTGCTAATTATTAAGGAACTGATTCTATACTTTGCATGTTAATGACTCAGCTTCAAACTCCATCTTTTTCTCCTTACACAATTTTTTTCATTTTGTGGCTTGTTAGCCCCTCTACTACAGAGGGTGGGTAAAAAAAAGAAATATGCTAAGATTTAAAACAATTTGCTTCTTGTTATTTTCTCTCTCTTTTTTAAAATTTTATTTTATTTTAAAAATAGAAATGCCGGGCGCGGTGGCTCACGCCTGTAATCCCAGCACTTTGGGAGGCCAAGGCGGGTGGATCACCTGAGGTCAGGATTTCGAGACCAGTCTGACCAATATGGTGAAACCCTGTCTCTACTAAAAATACAAAAATTAGCCAGGCGAGGTGGCAGGCGCATGTAATCCCAACTACTGGGGAGGCTGAGACAGGAGAATTGCTTGAACCCAGTAGGCAGAGGTTGCAGTGAGCCGAAGTCACACCATTGCACTCCAGTCCGGGCGACAGAGAGAGACTCTGTCTGAAGAAAAAAAAAAAAATAGAAATGAGGTCTCACTGTGTTTCCCAGGCTGGTCTTGACTTCCTGGCCTCAAGCAATCCTCATGCCTTGGCTTCCCATAGTACTGGGATTACAGGCATGAGGCACCACGCCTGGACTATCTTTTGTAAATGTTTGAGAAAAGTCTTAAATTTAAATTTAGGACTAAAATTTAATTATTCTTATCCCCACATTAATGTGGAAAACTAAAAAGTAACTACACATTGAAAACTCTCACAGATGCATATCAAACTATTATCAGTAGTCCCTCTGGGGAACCACACTTGAACCTTGGTGTCAAAGGCTTTGGAAAGGACTGGTAGGAAAATGAAGTGCCAATAAATAAACTCTAAGAGATACATAAACCCAAAAAAAAAATTAAAAATTTCATGTATGTAGATATGTACATTTTACTTGGGGGGGAAGGCTTTAATTGTTTTATTTCTGTAATATTTGATTTCTTTATACCAAGCATATATTACTCTTACAGTTTTACAGTGAAAAAAGAGAAAACTCTGGAAAGAATATATCCTACAGAACCCAGCATATAGAGTATATCATGTCACTTCTACTCAGACACCTCCTCTTCTCCCTGTCACTGTTTTCAAAAATCTTTCCAAGGTCCATTTCAACTACCAGCTCTTTCATGTAGCTGTCTCTGATCATCCTAAACAAAAGTTACCCTGTCCTCTTCTAAAACCTTACAACAGCATTTACGCCACTTTGATGGCATATCTGAGTTTATTCAACAACTTCATTCATTTACAATATACTGGCTGAGCGCGATGGCTCACTCCTCTAATCTCAGCACTTTGGGAGGCAGAGGCAGGAGGATCACTTGAGTGCAGGAGTTCGAGACCAGCCAAGGCAACATGGCAAAACCCCAACTCTACAAAAAATACAAAAATTGGCTGGGCATGATGGCACAAGCCTGTATTCCCAGCTATTCGGGAGGCTGAGGTGGGAGAATTACTTGCGCCAAGGAGGTCAAGGCTGCAGTGAGCTAAGATCTCACCACTGCACTCCAGCCTGGGTGACAGAGTGAGACCCTGTCTCACACACACACAAAAAAATACAATGTATTGTGAACCTACCAATGGGCCAGGCACCCTGTCATTCATAAAGCTTTTATTCCATGACCAAATGATTATGCTCCTTTATCCCTCACAGATTCTAGCATAATGCCTTGTATAAAGAAAGTACTCAAACATTTGCCAAATGATATACAATATAACTATTAATAGTATCATAAGGTACATTCAAGACCTGTTATTTTCTTTCATTCACTTATCCTGACTTACTCCTAGCATTACCTACCCAACCATTTACTCAGTCTATTTCTTTTTTTTTTTTTTTGAGATGGAGTCTCGCTCTGTTGCCAGGCGGGAGTGCAGTGGCGCGATCTCGGCTCGCTACAATCTCCGCCTGCCAGGTTGAAGTGATTCTCCTGCCTCAGCCTCCTGAGTAGCTGGGACTACAGGTGTGTACCACCATGCCCAGCAAATTTTTGTATTTTTAGTAGAGACGGGGTTTCACCCTGTTGGCCAGAATGGTCTCAATCTCTTGACCTTGTGATCCACCTGCCTCGGCCTCCCAAAGAGCTGGGATAATAGGCGTGAGCCACCACGCCCGGCCTACTTAGTCTGTTTCCATCCAAACTTTTATTTGATCAATATTTCTTCCCCATTTCTGATAATACCATTATTTCTTTAGGGTCACTACATACTTCAACCACACTGTTCTATGAGGTGCTAACAATCACCAGACTCCATGCTGAACAGTCTCCCTATCAATCCCATGAAGTACCAAGAGACTGGGCATGAGATCAAACCAAGTCGATCTGACTTGTTCCCCTGGATTTTATAACTGGAGCTTGCAGGGGAGAGTCTTGAAGTGTAGACAAAGCAAAAAGTAATCATGGAGTGCTTATGAACAGAGTTCTAACCTTGTAGAAAAATAAATGTGAGAATGGAGCTGAGTGACAAAAGGAAGTAAAATGGAGAGGAAAGGGGGATCCTAACAGTGCCTCAGTTCCACTGCTGATTTACTGCACTTCCCAAAGTCTGGTTTCATTTCACCCCAGCAAGATAGAGTTAGGATTCTTTCACTTGCATCATGAAGACCCTAACTAACACAGTGTTCTTTTGGTAAATCATTGAACCCTAATGAAATCATATATAAAATTTTGAGTGGGCCAGGCACAGTGGCTCATGCCTGTAATCCTAGCTCTTTGGGAGGCCGAGGTGGGAGGATCACTTGAGGCAGGAGTTTAAGACCAGCCTTAGCAACATTTCTCTATAGAAATTTTTTAAAAATTAGCCAGGCAAGGTGCTGCGTGCCTGTAATCTCAGCTACTTGGGAGGCTGAGACCTGAGGAGGATCTCTTGAGCCCAGGAGTTTAAGGCTACAGTGAGCTATGATCACCCCACTGTGATCCACCCTGTTTTGGGATGGTGTCTCAAAAACAAAAGACAACAACAGAACTACGTGTGCATGTATGTTTCCAGGGATTCAAATCTTAGCATTCAACAATCTTACGATTCAAAAGATTCCTTACCCAGAAAAAGAAATGTTAAGAATTGGCCCAGGCATGGTGGCTCATGCCTATAATTCTGGCATTCAGGAGGCCAAGGTAGGCGGATTGTTTGAGGCCAGGAGTTTGGGAACAGCCTGGGCAACACAGTGAGATCTCGTTTCTACAAAAAATAAAAACTTAGTTGGGCACAGTGGCATGTGCCTGTAGTCCTAGCTACTCAGTGGGATAAGCGGTAGGATTGCTTGAGCCCAGGAGGTCAAGGTTGCAATGAACCGTGACTGCAACACTGCACTCAGCCTGGGTGACAGAGTGAGACCCTGTCTCAGAAAAAAAAAAAAAGAAAAATTAACTACTGATTTAAGATAAACTATCAGTTAAATACAAATTAAATCAATTAACCCAAACCATTCCATTCTATACCCTTCCAAATACTAAAAATTTTACAACAGATAATGGACAGTATACACAATAAATCACAAACCAAAACTTACCTTCATTCCCTACATCATCATTCATAAGTCCCCCTAGCCACATCTTCCAGTCCTCATCATCTGCTGTATTGGGGTCATACATATCTGGAGTGATGTCTGGAGCTTGGAGCTCTGCCTCTAGTTGGCCCAGGGGAACATCTTTCAGGGGCATCTTAGAACGTGTTCGAAATGCAATGAGACTGTCATCCATGGGCTGGACAATGGAGAAAGAAAAACAAGTCACTGAGTGAGTGATGTTCCCAAACCTCATCATCACTCCTTTTCTTCTCATCTTAGCTTAAGTAACAGGATCTTTCCTCTAAAAAATTTGGATTTATTATTGTTTGAGAAACTTTAAGAAACACGACATAAAAAAGAAATAAAATAAATGACATCAATTTGAAACCAACATTTTAGGAAAATTTATAACAGCTTTATTGATATGTAATTCACATACCATAAAATTTACCCTTTTAAAAATGTGTGGCCTGTCTCTGGCCGCTTTCAGTTAGCATAATGCATTCAAATCCCACCCTATTTTAATATCTATCAATACTTCTTTTTTTTTTTTTGAGACGGAGTCTTGCTTTGTTGCCCAGGCTGGAATGCAGTGGTGCCATCTCGGCTCACTGCAACCTCTGCCTCTTGGGTTCAAGTGATTCTCCTGCCTCAGCCTCCCAAGGAGCTGGGATTACAGGCACCAGCCACGACATCCAACTAATTTTTGTATTTTTACTAGAAACGGAGTTTCACCACGTTGGGCAAGCTGGTCTTGAACTCCTGACCTCAGGTGATCTGCCCGCCTCAGCCTCCCAAAGTGTTCGGATTACAGTTGTGAGCCACCATGCCTGGCTACAGCACTGGCACAATCAGAGCTGACTGCAGCTTCGAACTCCT
The DNA here is from genome assembly GCF_028878055.3 of Symphalangus syndactylus. Classification (NCBI taxonomy): domain Eukaryota; kingdom Metazoa; phylum Chordata; class Mammalia; order Primates; family Hylobatidae; genus Symphalangus; species Symphalangus syndactylus. The sequence goes on from NC_072441.2 coordinate 84,197,891, forward strand.
GGGCTCAAACAATTCTCCTGCCTCAGCCTCCCAAGTAGCTGGGACTATAGGCACGCTCTACTATGCTCGGCTAATTTTTTTTTTTTTTAGATGGAGTCTTGCTCTGTCACCCATTCTGGAGTGCAGTGGTACGATCTCGGATCACTGCAACCTCTGTTTCCTGGGTTCGGGCGATCTCGGATCATAGCAAACTCTGTTTCCCAGGTTCGGGCGATTCTCCTGCCTCAGCCTCCCAAATAGCTGGGACTACAGGTGTGTGCCACCACACCTGGCAAATTTTTGTATTTTTAGTAGAAATGGGGTTTCACCATGTTGGCCAGGCTTGTCTTGAATTCCTGACCTCAGGTGATCTACCTGCTCAGCCTCCCAAAGTGTTGGGATTACAGGTGTGAGCCACTGGATCCATACTCAGCTAATTTTTTTCATTTTTTGTAGAGATTGGGGGGAGACTCCCTATGCTGCCCAGGCAAGTTTTGAACTCCTGGACTGGGCTCAAGTAATCCTCCTGCCTTGGCCTTCCTAACTGCTGGGATTAAAGGCATGGTGGTATGTGCCTGTGGTACCAGCTACTCAAGAGGCTGAGTCAGGAGAATTGCTTGGGTTTAGGAGTTCGAGGTGACAGTGAGCCATGTACCACTACACTCCAGTCACCATGCCTGGCCCTGAACTCCTTTTTATCACCCAATAATATCCCATTGTATGGATATACCACTTTTGTTTATCCATTTATCTGTTTTTTTTTTTTTTTTTTTTTTTGAGACAGAGTCTCGCTCCGTCACCCAGACTGGAGTGCAGTGGTGCAGTCTCGGCTCACTGCAAACTCCGCCTCCTGGGTTCACGCCATTCTCCTGCCTCAGCCTCTCCAAGTAGCTGGGACTACAGGTGCCCGCCAACACGCCCGGCTAATTTTTTTTGTATTTTTAGTAGAGACGGGGTTTCACCATGGTCTCGATCTCCTGACCTCGTGATCCGCCCGCCTCGGCCTCCCAAAGTGCTGGGATTACAAGCGTGAGCCACAGCGCCCGGCCTTATCCATTTATCTGTTGATGGAATTCAGGTTGTTTCCACTGTGGGGCAATTAAGAATAATACCGCTGGCTGAATGCATTGGCTCACACCTGCAATCCCAACACTGTGGGAGGCCCAGGAGGAACTGCTTGAAGTTAGAAGTTTGAGACCAGCCTGGGTAACATAGTGAGACCTCATCTCTGCCACAAACAAACAAACAAACAAACAAATTAGTTGGGTGTGGTGGCACCAATTGTAGTCCCAGCTACTTAGGAGGCTGAAAGAGAAGGATCTCTTGAGACCAGGAGATCAAGGCTGTACTGAGACATGATTGCACCATAGTAGTCCAACCTAAGCAACAGAGACATCTCAAAAAAAGAAAAAAAAAAAAAACAGGGCCAGGCACAGTGGTTCACATCTGTACATCTATAACCCAGCACCTTGACAGGCTGTGGTGATAAGATCTCTTGAGTCTAGGAGTTCAAGACCAGCTGGGCAACACAGCAAGGCCCCCATCTCTACAAAAAATAAAAAATTAGCTGGAAGTGGTGGCATATGCCTGTAGTTCCAGCTATGCAAGGGCCAACGTGGGCGGATCACTTGAACACAGGAGGTTGAGGCTGCAGTAAGCTGAGATCATATCACTGCACTCCAGCCTGGGCCAACAGAGCAATACTCTCATTTAAGATATTTATTTAAAAAAAATGAGGCTGGGCGCGATGGCTCACACCTGTAACCCCATCACTTGGGGAGGACAAAGTCGGCGGATCATGAGGTCAGAAGATCAAGACCATCCTGGCTAACAGTGAAACCCCATCTCTATAAAAAATACAAAAAATTAGCTGGGCATGGTGGCAGGCGCCTGTAGTCCCAACTACTCGGGAGGCTGAGGCAGGAGAATGGCGTGAACCTGGGAGGCAGAGCTTGCAGTGAGCTGAGATCGCACCACTGCACTCCAGTCTGGGTGACAGAGCCAGATGCCGTCTCAAAAAAAAAAAAAAAAAGAAAATCAGAAAATGTGAGACCTCCATCTTTGTACTTTTTTAAGACTGTTTTGGCTATTCTGGGCCTGTGCAATTCCACATGAATTTTAGGATTAGGTTGTTAATTTCCACAAAAATGGTAGCTAGGATTTGGATAGGGACTGCATTGAATCTATAGATCAATTTGGGAAGCTTTCCCTAGACTACATTGCATCAACCTCCTAATGGGTTTCTGTTTACCCTCTTGCTTTACTCTAGTCCATTTCCCACACGTTAACCAAAAGGAATTTTTAACATTAATCCAAAAATATCACAAAAATCTTTTCTTATTTATTTATTTTTTGAGATGGAGTCTCACTCTTTCCTAGGCTGGAGTGCAATGGCATGATCTCAGCTCACTGCAACCTCCACTCCCCACTTCAAGCGATTCTCCCGCCTCAGCCTCCTAAGTAACTGGGATTACAGGTGTGTGCCACCACATCCGGTACATTTTTTATATTTCTTGTTAGAGGTTTTACCATGTTGGCCAGGCTGGTCTCGAACTCCTGACCTCAGGTGATCCACCCGCCTCGGCCTACCAAAGTGCTGGGATTACAGGCATGAGCCACCACACCGGGCATCTGTTCTAATGTTTAAAATAAAATCAGCCGGGCGCGGTGGCTCACGCTTGTAATCCCAGCACTTTGGGAGGCCGAGGCGGGCGGATCACGAGGTCAGGAGATCGAGACCACGGTGAAACCCCGTCTCTACTAAAAATACAAAAAAATTAGCCGGGCGTGGTGGCGGGCGCCTGTAGTCCCAGCTACTCGGAGAGGCTGAGGCAGGAGAATGGCGTGAACCCGGGAGGCGGAGCTTGCAGTGAGCCGAGATCGCGCCACTGCACTCCAGCCTGGGCAACAGAGCGAGACTCCGTCTCAAAAAAAAAAAAATAAATAAATAAATAAATAAAATAAAATCTACACTCCTTATCACGGTTTCCTAAGACCTTCATGATCTAGCTCTTGCCTTGCTCTCTGACCTCATTTCTACCTCTCTTTTTCACGATCCCACTCTTCATGTAGTTTCTGTTCCTTAACCATGCCAAGGTTGTTTCTATCTTAGCGACTTAGCATGTGCTGTTTCTTCCATATAGAGCACTTTTTCTCCCCACATCTTTTACATGCCTGGCTTCCTCTCATTCAGATCTCAGTTTAAATGCCATCTCCTCAAAGAGGCCTTTTTTATTTTTGTTTTTTTGTTTTGTTTTTTGACAGTCTTGCTCTATCGCTCAGGCTAGAGTGCTGTAGCGTGATCACAGCTTACTGCAGCCTCGACCTCCTAGGCTCAGCCTCCCAAGTAGCTGAGGCTACAGGTGCGTGCCAGCATGCCCAGCTAAGTTTTGTGTTTTTTTGGTAGGGACAAGGTCTCACTATGTTACCCAGGCTTGTCTTGACCTCCTGGGCTCAAGTGATCTGCTCTCCTTGGCCTCCTAAAGTGTTGGGATTATGGGCATAAGCCACCAAACCCGACCCTGTTTTTTTTATTTTTTTAAAAAAGTTCTCATACTATTGCCCATGCTGGAGTATAGGGGTGCAGTCATGGCTCACTGTAGTCTCAAACTCCCAGGCTTAATCAATCCTCCTGCCTCAGCCACCAAGCAGCTAAGAATACAGGCATGCACCACCACACCTATATAATTTTTCTGAGTTTTTGCAGAGATGGAGTCTCACTATATTGCCTAGGCTGGTCTCAAACTCCTAGCCTCAAGCAATCTTCTAGCCTAGGACTCCCAAAGTGATGGAATTACAGCCAAGGAGGTCTTTTTTGATCAGCCTATCTAAAGTTCTCTGACAGGAAGTTTCATATTTCCTCATTTTAATTTAGTTCATAGCACTTAACCACATCTGAATTTACTTGTTTATATGTTTACAGTCTATCTCTCCTGAATAGACTGTAAGTTCCATGAAGAACAATTTTTTCTGTCTTCTACACTGTTGTTTCTCAACTTCAACCATTCAGTATGTGTTTGGTAAATAAATGGTTAGATAAAAAACTATTACTGCTCCCACTACTACATACTCAAAAGCATGGTGATTAAATGACTCAGAGCTATTCCATTCAAAATTCTATTTTTAATTATATATTTATATATAATTATATATTATATGTAATTATGTATTTATATATAATTATATATTATATGTAATTATGTATTTATATATAATTATATATTATATGTAATTATGTATTTATATATAATTATATATTATATGTAATTATGTATTTATATATAATTATATATTATATGTAATTATGTATTTATATATAATTATATATTATATGTAATTATGTATTTATATATAATTATATATGTAATTATGTATTTATATATAATTATATATGTAATTATGTATTTATATATAATTATATATGCAATTATATATTTATATATAATTATATATGCAATTATATGTTTATATATAATTATATATATGCAATTATATAATTATAAATATATATAAATAAATTATAATTATAATATATAATTATAATTACATATATATATTTTTGAAATGGAGTCTTGCTCTGTCACCCAGGCTGGAGTGCATTGGTGCCATCTCGGCTCACTGCAACCTCCGCTTCCTGGGTTCAAGCAATTTTCGTGCCTCAGCCTCCTGACTAGCTGGGATTACAGGCGCTTGCCACCATGCCCAGCTAATTTTTGTATTTTTAGTGGAGACAGGGTTTCACCATGTTGACCAGGCTAGTCTCAAACTTGACCTCGGGTGATCCACCCACCTGGGCCTCCCAAAGTGCTGGGATTACAGGTGTGAGCCACCGTACCCAGTCTTAATTATATTTTTTAATTTTAGGATTTCTTTTTAAATTATTATATCATACTTTTTTTTTTTTTTTTTTTTGAGACGGAGTCTTGCTCTGTCACCCAGGCTGGAGTGCAGTGGCGCGATCTCGGCTCACTGCAAGCTCCGCCTCCAGGGTTCACGCCATTCTCCTGCCTCAGCCTCTCTGAGTAGCTGGGACTACAGGCGCCCGCCACCACGCCCGGCTAATTTTTTGTATTTTTGGTAGAGACGGGGTTGCACCGTGGTCTCGATCTCCTGACCTCATTATCCGCCCGCCTCGGCCTCCCAAAGTGCTGGGATTACAAGCGTGAGCCACCGCGCCCGGCCTATTATATCATACTTTAAAATTTTAGGACAGACATATTTTTCACTGACCTGCAAGAATGATAGGGGAAACTTGGAACATTAAAATTTACTGGCTAAGGCCAGGCGTGGTGGCTCACGCCTGTAATCCCAGCACTTTGGGAGGCCAAGGCGGGTGGATCACGAGGTCAAGAGATCGAGACCATCCTGGCTAACATGGTGAAACCCCGTCTCTGCTAAAAAATACAAAAAATTAGCTGGGCATGGTGCGGGCGCCGGTAGCCCCAGCTACTCGGGAGGCTGAGGCAGTAGAATGACGTGAATCCGGTAGGCGGAGCTTGCAGTGAGCCGAGATCACGCCACCACACTCCAGCCTGGGCGACGGAGTGAGACTCCGTCTCAAAAAAAAAAAAAAAAAATTGGCCAGGCGCGGTGGCTCACGCCTGTAATCCCAGCACTTTAGGAGGCCGAGGCGGGCGGATCACGAGGTCAGGAGATCGAGACCACGATGAAACCCCGTCTCTACTAAAAATACAAAAAAATTAGCCGGGCGTGGCGGCGGGCGCCTGTAGTCCCAGCTACTCGGAGAGGCTGAGGCAGGAGAATGGCGTGAACCCGGGAGGCGGAGCTTGCAGTGAGCCGAGATGCGCCACTGCACTCCAGCCTGGGCGACAGAGCGAGACTCCGTCTCAAAAAAAAAAAAAAAAAAAAAAAAAATTTACTGGCTAAGGCCAGGCGCAGCGGCTCATGCCTGTAATCCCAGCACTTTAGGAGGTTGACAAGGGTGGATCACCTAAGGCCAGTTCAAAACCAGCCTGGCCAACAATAAAACCCCGTGTCTCTACTAAAAAATACAAAACATTAGCTGGCGTAGTCGTGCGTGCCTCTGGTCCCAGCTACTCAGGAGGCTGAGGCACGAGAATCGCTTGAACCCGGGAGGCAGACGTTGCAGTCAGCTGAGATCACACCACCGAACTCCAGCCTGCGTGATGGACTGTGACTCCATATCCAAAAAAAAAAAATTACTCGCTAAATGTTACAATTACAAAGTCATCATTTGACAATGACCATAGTAATGACTGTTTCAAGAAAGAATAATCAGGCCAAGTGTGGTGGCTCGCGCCTGTAATCCCAGCATTTTGGGAGGCCGAGGCGGGCAGATCACGAGGTCAGGAGATCGAGACCACTCTGGCTAACATGGTGAAACCACATCTCTACTAAAAATACAAAAAATTAGCCAGGCATGGTGCAGGCGCCTGTAGTCCCAGCTACTCAGGAGGCTGAGGCAGTAGAATGACATGAACCCGGGAGGCGGAGCTTGCAGTGAGCCGAGATTGTGCCACTGCACTCCAGCCTGGAGGACAGAGCAAGACTCCGTCTCAAAAAAAAAAAAAAAAAAAAAAAAAAAAAAAAAAAAGAAAAAATAATCAATGGATGCTAATATTAGTGTGAGAAAAATAATTTGATTAATTGGGCTGGGCGCATTGGCTCACGTCTGTAATCCCAGCACTCTGGGAGGCAAAGGTGGACAGATCACTTGAGGTCAGGACTTCAAGACCAGCCTGGCCAATGTGGTGAAACCTCATCTCTACTAAAAATACAAAAAATTAGCTGGGTATGGTGTCAGGCACCTGTAATCCCAGCTACTCAGGAGGCTGAGGCAGGAGAATCGCTTGAACCCCGGAAGTGGAGGTTGCAGTGACCCAAGATGGCACCACTGCACTCCAGCCTGGGTGACAGGCAAGACTCTGTCTCCAAAAAAAAAAACAAAGAAGGCTGGGCGCGGTGGCTGACACATGTAATCTCAGCACTTTGGGAGGCCGAGACGGGTGGATCATGAGGTCAGGAGATCGAGATCATCCTGGCTAACACAGTGAAACCCCATTTCTACTAAAAAATACAAAAATTAGCCAGGCATGGTGGCGGGCACCTGTAATCCCAGCTACTCAGGAGGCTAATGCAGGAGAATCACTTGAACCCGGGAAGCAGAGGTGCAGTGAGCCGAGGTTGCGCCACTGCACTCCAGCCTGGGCAAGAGAGTGAGACTCCATCTACGAAAAAAAAAAAAAATAAAGAAAGGAATTCGGCTTTGAAGTATATCCCCATATGATATATACTAATTAAAAATGGAAAATAATAACTTTATAATGGGAAAACCAAGCACACACCACCTTAACCAAGTGATGAAAGTTAACATGACAGGCATCATGTGCCTTCTGATATGATGCAATGAGAAACACACATCACTCTTCCAGTATTTGTAACAAAAGTGCAGAACCTTGGCCGGGCGCGGTGGCTCACGCTTGTAATCCCAGCACTTTGGGAGGCCGAGGCGGGCGGATCACGAGGTCAGGAGATCGAGACCACGGTGAAACCCCGTCTCTACTAAAACTACAAAAAATTAGCCGGGCGTGGTGGCGGGCGCCTGTAGTCCCAGCTACTCGGAGAGGCTGAGACGGGAGAATGGCGTGAACCCGGGAGGCGGAGCTTGCAGTGAGCCGAGACTGCGCCACTGCACTCCAGCCTGGGCGACAGAGCAAGACTCCGTCTCAAAAAAAAAAAAAAAAAAAAAAAAAAGTGCAGAACCTGAATCTAATTAAAAGGAAATATTAGAAAAATAAAAATTGAAGAACATTCTACAAAATAAGTGGTATATACTCCTCAAAACTGTCAAGGTTATAAAAGACAAAGACTGAGAAACTGTTCCAGATTAGAGACTAAAGAATAAGACAATTAAATAGGTATTTAATCCAGGGTTGAATGCTGAATAGGGAAAACAAATTTTTTTCCTCCAACATAAAGGGCATTATTGGGACAATAGATAAAACCAGAATAAGCACTTTAATATATTATGTAATATTACTGTATCCTGATTTTTTTTTTTTTTTTTGAGACACAGTCTCTCTCCATTGCCCAGGCTGGAGTGCAGTGGCGCAATCTCAGCTCACTGCAATCTCTGCCTCCCGTTGTATTTTTAGTCCAGATGGGGGTTTCACCATGTTGGCCCAGGCTGGTCTCGAACTCCTGACCTCAAGTGATCCACCAACTTTGGCCTCTCAAAGTGCTAGGATTACAGGCATGAGCCACCGCGCACAGCCTGTATCCTGATTTTGATTAACACACTATTATACTGTGTTAATACAAGATAATAAACTCATTTTTAGAAAATATACACAAAAGCACGTGGAGGTAAAATGGCATCATGCCTGCACCACACTCTATGATTCAGAAAACAATATATGTATACACAGAGAAATATATGTATACACAGAGAAAGAGGAAGAGAATCATCAAGCAATTGTGGTAAAAGGTTAATTTGGGGGAATTTGGGTGAAGCTTTTTCCTATGTTCTACATTTTAAAATGCTCTCTGTTACATAGTTCATTTCTTCCTTAGAAACTGCCATTCTCAGCCAGGCACGGTGGTTCACACCAGAGGCTAAGGTGGGAGGATCACTTGAGCCCAGGAGTTCGATACCAGCCTGAGCAAAAATATAGGGAGACCTCATCTCTACAAAAAACTAAAAAATTAGCTGGGTGTGGTGGCATATACCTGTCCCACCTACTCGGGAGGCTGAGGTGGGAAGATCACTTGAGTCTGGGAGGCGGAGGTTGCAGTGGGCCAAGATCACACCACTGCACTCAAGCCTGGGTGACAGGGTGACACCCTGTCTCAAAAAAAAAAACAAAAACCCAAACTGCCATTGTCACTTTGAGCAGAAAATAGCACTAGCCAAATATAAAGTATCAAAGACTCTTACGTACATATAAAATTGTAGTTATCTTTTCCTCTCCCTTCCCAGCCTGAGCAACAACTACATTACTCCACTTGACTTTCTCAGTGAAGTACAGTTTTAATATTTACCTGGAAAGAATCCATGCAGACTGGACTGGAAGCCAGCTCCTCATCTACCGCATGTAACTTCTCCATGAAAGTACTATCTCTGGTCTGTTTCGGCTTTGGAGGGGGCGGGGGCCCCATGGGCACTACCTCAGCACTGATGTGCCTGATGGCTGGTGTGGTGACTTTCTCAGCCTGATTAAAAGAGGTGACTGCATCAAAAAAGGAAGGAGGGAAGAAAGAAAGAGAAAACAAGGAAAGGAAAAAAAGAGAGGGAAAAAAAGGCAGACTTTCCATACACCATTGTCCTTTCTCTTCTCTAGTTAGAGGTACATAAAAACAAAGACACCAAGTGTATTGATCTAATTAGCTTTCATCCTGTTTCTAGAGAAGTCAACAGAATGCTACTTAGTTTACCAAAATGTGGGAAATTAATAACAATGGCTTTAGGACAATATTAAAAAGCACAGATATGAAAGAAGAGAAGGGTAGGAGAAAAGAAACTCTGCTAGTTGCACATTTTTGGCCCCTTAATGAGAACTCAGGAAAGTTCTTTGGCTATCACTGAGTTACAGCCTTCTCTGAACTGTTTACTAACTTAAGAAACTTTGAAAAAGGGTGACAGCCCAGAATCACCATGGATAAATAATCTATTTATACAGCTAAAAAATCTACTTAGACAGTTATGTCTAACATCTCTTTTGTATGATGCCGATTTACCTCTGATGATATGCCACTCTCCTCATCTGTTTCAGTCATCTCAGAAGACTGCCTCAATCTGGATTTCTTTGCCCCACGTGGAGATGAAGCAGTGCTTTCAACATCACTTTCCAATAAGCTCTACAAAATAAATCCAGTTCACCTTAATATTTATGCCCCTACCTCATTCCACAAAGTCTGAAGTATCTCAAGAGAAGGAATCATAAAATATCAGTCACTCAGCCTGGCCAACATGGTGAACACCCGTCTCTACTAAAAATACAAAAATAAGCTGGGCGTGGTGGCGTGCACCTGTAATCCCAGCTACTCGGGAGGCTGAGGCAGGAGTATCACTTGAATCCAGGAGATGGAGGTTGCAGTGACCCGAGATCACGCCACTGCACTCCAGCCTGGGTGGCAGAGCGAGGCTCTGTCTCAAAAAAATTAATAAATAAATAAATAAAATAAAATCCATCACTCAACTAGTTACAGTAACAGAAAATAAAATTTAAATAGAAACTTAAAGGCCAGGTGCAGTGTCTTATGCCTGTAATCCCAGCACTTTGGAAGGCCAAGGCAGGTGGATCACTTGAGGTCAGAAGTTCGAGACCAGCCTGGCCAACATGGTGAAACCCCATCTCTACTAAAAATACAAAAATTAGCCAGGCATGGTAGCGCACGCCTGTAATCCCAGCTACTCAGGAGGCTGAGGCAGGAGAATCGCTTGAACCCAGGAGGTGGAGATGGCAGTGAGCCAACATCACACACTGCACTCCATGGGCAACAGAGGAGACTCAAAAAAAAAATCCTAAAGGTGGGGACAGGGATCAGACCACTATCCTAATCTGCATTACAAAGTGTAAGGCCTTGGTCTAAAATCCTTTTACAGAACAATTCAAAGAACACATTAACACAGCAATGAAAGTGAACAAAGTATAGCTAAAACCAATAGCATAAATGAATCTCAAAAGCATAATGCTGAACTTTAAAAAGCTAGGAACAAAACATATAAACATGGGTCCATTTATATAAAGTTCAAAACAGTAACAATTGAACTATAGTGTGTACAGATACATATTGAGGTGATACAACTATAAAGAAAAGCAAAGAAATAATTACTAAAAGGCAGGGTGGTGGTTATTTTTAGGGGGAGGGAGGTGATTGTGACTGGGGAGGGTATACAGGGGGTGTCCTAGTAATGTTATATTTCTTGACTTTGCTATGAGTTTCATGAGGATTTGCATTATAATAACCAAAGCTATACATTTTTATTCTATGCATGTTTCTATGCTATATTTCATAATATAACAAATTTTAAAATTAAGGGAGTATAAAGGGCAGAAAAACAGCTTAAAGCACAGAAATGAGCTGAAAAAAGAACCATGTCTCAATCCTCTCTACAAGTGACATTACTAAGGAAGCAAAGTATACCCTGCTCTATTAAGACAAATATTACCAACTAACATTCACTGACCTCTTCAGCAGTTTCATCTTCTTCTTCATCATCCGGCTGGTATTCTTCATCTGAGGAATCATCTTCTTCAAGGTGGATATCCACAAACTGAGGAGGCTACATTAGTACAATTAGAAAGAAACGAAGTAATGGGAAACACAAATCATACGTATTTGGAAAATAAGGGGAAGAAGCAGGGCAGAAAAAAAAAAATCCTAAGAGCATAATGTACAGCTAAAGCAAATAACACGAGGCAGAGGTTAAAGTGAATTCCATGAGATGCAAACCTAAGAGTAATAGAATGGAAAAAAACAAAGCTGGAATTAAAACAAAGATTGATCAAGAAAAGTTAAAGAGGAAGTACTTAAGTTTCAAAACCGATGAAGTCTTTCTGGAAAAGAATAACAATTATTTCTTCCAAGTTTACCTTCATTTCATTGGCCTTCTTAATTGGTGAAATATTCCATGTTGGAATTACCTACCAACAAAGAATATAAATAATTAAGTTATCTTAACTGAAATAATTGTTTTTCATGTTTACTTCCGCTGTACCATCACTAACAGCCATATACTTAACAAGTAACTGCAGTGATCTAGAGGTGTTGATTATCCCTGAGGGTATACTCTCAATTATTTGTCAGAGTTAGAAAGAAGGAAACCAGGAAAGAATCTATTACTGTTATTAGCATTTCTGCCTTACACCTGGTAAGCCTCACTTCTTTCTATAAATGAAGAAAACAATGTCTACCTTGTTCATATCACGGCTGTGGTTTACATGGAACAACAGATGTGAAAACTATTTATAAATTATTATACTACACAAACCTAAGATATTTTGGTTACAGTAGTCTTTTAACAGCAATATATTTTTGTAATCAGTTACATGAATCCACCGTAAGTACAACTCCAAAAAGCCAGCCATGAAAAGCTTTTATGGACTATTCTGTCTATGGGGTGGCCCTGCTCTGCCTATGGGCTTTTTTTTTTTATTAAAAAAAAAAAAGCTTTTACCAGGGGATTTAGGGCAAAGTTTCATGTTGTCCACACTTATTTTTCCAATAGTACAGGAAAAAACAACACAGAAAGATATAAAGCAAATATGGCAAAATATTACCCTTGGAATTTAGATTCATTGTAACAATCTTTCAACTTTTTGAATGTCTGAAAATTTTTATAAGAGCTAGGGGTAAAGTTTTTCTTGTTTTTGTTTTGAGACAGGATCTTGCCCTGTTGCCCAGGCTAGAGCAGTAGCACAATCAGAGCTCACTGCAGCCTCAAATTCCTGAACTCAAGCGATCCTCCTGCCTCAGTCTACTGATTAGCTAGGACTACAGGCATGCCTCCTCACCAGGCCTCACTAATTTTTTAAATTTTTTGTAGAGATGGAGTCTCATTAGGTTTCCCAGGCTGGTCTCAAAATCCTGGGCTCAAACAATCCTCCCACCTCAGCTTCTCAAAGCACTGGGATTATAGGTGTGAGCCACCACATCTAGCCTAAAGAACTTTTTTAAAGTTCTTATATACTGCTGATAAAATGCCATTGAGGATGTATAATTTCTTGACCATTTAAGTGTAACCCAACCAAAATCACCTTATGAACAAAAGCCAACTGGCCATTAGGTTCTGTCTCTAAAAGGAGTCTTAGCTTCTCAAATCAAATCAGCCCTATGTTCTGACCATTTATCTAGTGCTGTGTAGGTGGGACCAATATAGGGTAAAGGGAATGATGTGATTCAGGCCCATTTCCCTTTCCTACCTACTGCCAAATCCATTAGAAAGGCAAGCCAGCATTCAGAAGTGTCCTGGAGTCAGTCTAGTAAGAATTAAGAAGGCCAAGTATAGTGGCTCATGCCTGTAATCCCCGCATGTAGGGAGATCAAGGCAGAAGGATCACTTGAGGCCAGGCGTTTGAGTTTAGCCTGGGCAACACAGCAAGACCCTATTTCTACAAAAGAATGTTTCAAAAAAACCAATTAGGTGGGCATGGTGGCACATGCCTGTAGGCCTAGCTGTCTGCGAGGCTGAGGCAGGAAGATCCCTTCAGCACAGGAGTTCAAGGCTGCAGTGAGCTATGATTAGGCCACTGTACTCTGGCCTGAGCAACAGAGCAAGTCTCTTAAAAAAAAAAAGAAAGAATTAAGAAGCAAGAGGTCTACATTTTAATACTTCCTCTCCTACGTAAACCATACAGTCTTGGATGGCCCAACTTCTCCACATCTATATTCATGGCCAATAAACATAATCCAGAGCCTAATTATCTCCTTGGATTTTTTTCCCCAAATCAAATAAAGAATTAATGTTAATTATATTCTTTTTTTTTTTTTTTTTAAGACAGAGTCTTGCTCTATCACCTAGGCTGAAGTGAAGTGGCATGATCTCCGCTCACTGCAACCTCCCCCTCCTGAGTTCAAGTGATCCTCTTGTCTCTGTAGCTGGGATTACAGGCGCCCACCACACGCCTGGCTAATTGTTGTACTTTTAGTAGAGACGGGGTTTCGCCATGTTGGCCAGGCTGGTCTCAAACTCCTGACCTCAGGTGATCCACCTGCCTCGGCCTCCCAAAGTGCTGGGATTACAGGCATGAGTCACCGCGCACAGCCATGTTAATTATATTCTATATGTCAAGTAGACTTCATAGAACTTCCTCATTGATGGCTGCTTTCATCATAGCTACCACCTATTCATTTGTGAACACATCCTAGAGAAAGATGAAATTTCAATTTATGCAACAAGGGTTAGTCAACCAGACCAAAAAAAGTGATGTGACTGCCAAAAAAAGGGTCAATTTGACCTTAGGCTACATTAGGAGAAATATGTAATCTGGAACACTGTGGAGATAATCTAACTACTAGTCAAACCACATCTGATTCAGTAGAATCTTCTTTTGGCATACTTTTAAAAGGATATGGGACAGGCACAGTGGCTCACGCCTGTAATCCTAGCACGTTGGGAGGCCAAGGTGGGCAATCACATGGGTCAATTCGAAACCAGCTTGGCCAAAATGGTGAAACCCCATCTCTACTAAAACTACAAAAATTAGATGGGTGTGGTGGTGCATGCCTCTAGTCCCAGCTACTCAGCAGGCTGAGGCATGAGAGTCGCCTGAACCTGGGAGCCAGAGGTGGCAGTGAGCTGAGATCGCACCACTGCACTCCAGCCTAGGTGACAGAGTGAGACTCCATCTCAAAACAAAAAGGCCAGGCACAGTAGCTCATGCCTGTAATCCCAGTACTTTGGGAGGCCAAGGCGGGCAGATAACTTGAGGTCAGGAGTTTGAAACCAGGCTGGCCAAACATGGTGCAACCCCATCTCTACTAAAAATAAAAAAAAATACAAAAAAATTAGCCGGGCATGGTGGCATGCACCTGTAATCCCAGCTACTCAGGAGGCTGAGGCAGGAGAATCACTTGAACTTGGGAGGCGGAGGTTGCAGTGAGCCAGAATCATGCCACTGCACTCCAGCCTGGACAATGAAGCAAGACTCCATCTCAAAAAAAAGGCGGGGGGAGAAACTGGGGAATGTATAGCCAAGAAATGAATGTTATGAAATGACACACTAGTTTTCTTCAACTGTAGGAAAAGTAATGTGGAAGAATACACCAATTTCTTCTCTTGCTTTTTTTTTGTAGACAAGGTCTCATTATGTTGCCCAGGCTGGTCTTGAACTCCTGGCTTCAAGCAATCTTCCTACCTCCACCTCCCAAAGTGCTGGGATTACAGGCATGAGCCACCACGCCCAGCCTAGACCTGTTTCTTCTATCAGTCTCCAAGGAATAAAACCAGGACAGATAAAACCTATGATACATATTTTCAGTCTGTAAGACAAATCTTCCTTACTATCAGAAATATAATGAACTCCCTCATGACTATTACCTGCCTTGTAAGCACAAACTAGTCAAGTGCTTATTAAGAAGGATATAGCATAGCTCCAAGCACCAAAGAGCTTGCTGTACCAGAATACTTCAGATGTCTTCAAGTGGTTCTCAACACTTTAGTATTCAAAAGAATTAACTGTTGTGTTTTTGCGAATGCATATTCCGAGGCCCTGCCCATGGGTCCTGATTCTCAGGTCTAGGGTGGGCCCAAAAGTATGGAAATTTTTTTTGTTTTTGTTTTTTTGAGACAGTCTCACTCCATTGCCCAGGCTGTAGTGTAGTGGTGCAATCTCCACTCACTGCAACCTCTGCCTCCCGGGTTCAAGTGATTCTTGTGCCTCAGCCTCCCAAGCAGCTGGGATTATTGGCGCACACCACCACGCCCAGCTAATTTTTGTATTTTTAGTAGAGACAGAGTTTCACTATGTTGGCCAGGCTGGTCTCGAACTCCTGACTTCAAGTGATCCACCTGCCTCGGCCTCCCAAAGTGCTGGGATTACAGGCATGAGCCACTACACCCAGCCAAAAGTATGCATTTTTAATAAGCATGACTGAGGGATCCCACACCAAAGTGATTTTTATGCAACTGGCCCCTGGAACACACTATGAAAAATACTACACACTTTGCAACATGTGTTGTAACACAAAGAGAAAAACTGGTCTCACCCATTGATTTCAACCATTCCAAATGGTTATCTATCTAGCAATTCCAAAAAGCAATGCTTCGTATCTACTAAAATAAACTATGATCATTATAGCTTATGATCATGTAGAAACAATTCTACTGTCTTTTACAAATATTTCTTTAGGCCGGGCGCGGTGGCTCACGCTTGTAATCCCAGCACTTTGGGAGGCCGAGGCGGGCGGATCACGAGGTCAGGAGATCGAGACCACAGTGAAACCCCGTCTCTACTAAAAATACAAAAAATTAGCCGGGCGTGGTGGCGGGCGCCTGTAGTCCCAGCTACTTGGAGAGGCTGAGGCAGGAGAATGGCGGGAACCCGGCAGGCGGAGCTTGCAGTGAGCCGAGATTGCGCCACTGCACTCCAGCCTGGGTGACAGAGCGAGACTCCGTCTCAAAAAAAAAAAAAAAAAAAATATTTCTTTAAAGAGGCAAATTCAGACCACAATCTTTCCTATATTTTTCCCTGTGGGTGAATTAGATCCTATTTACCAAGCTAAAAAAAACCAACCAACAAAAAAACAGAATACTTACCACTCCTTTTTCCACTACTTCCTTCAGTTTAGAGCGTGTCATTTTAGGCTCCTAAGGAGAAAAAAACAGAAAGGAAATACTCAATAAAAATCACAGCGCAGTGAGGTGGCTCGTGCCTGTAATCCTAGCATTTTAGGGGCCAAGGTGGGAGGATGGCTTGAGGCCAGGAGTTTGAGACCAGCCTGAGCAACATAGTGAGACACTCCCCTACAAAAAAATTGTTTTAAATTAGCTGGGCATAGTTGCATGCTCCTGTAGTCCCAGCTACTCAAGAGGCTGAACTGGGAGAATCGCTCAGTCCAGCTTAGGAGTTTGAGTCTAGCCTTGATGACAGAGCAAGACCCTGTCTCTAAAAAAATAATAATAATAAAATAACAAGGCCAGGTGCAGTGGCTCACACCTGTAATCCCAGCACTTTGGGAGGCTGAGGCGGGCAGATCACAAGGTCAGGAGATCGAGACCGTCCTGGCTAACGTGGTGAAACCCCGTCTCTATTAAAAATACAAAAAATTAGCCGGGCGTGGTTGCAGGCGCCTGTAGTCCCAGCTACTCAGGAGGCTGAGGCAGGACAATGGCCTGAACCCGGGAGGCGGAGCTTGCAGTGAGCCAAGATCGTGCCACTGCACTCCAGCCTGGGCGACAGAGTGAGACTCCGTCTCAAAAATAAAATAAAATAATAATAATAATAAAATAACAAAATAAGTAAAAATTACCACGTAATTCTTATGTTTTGAGATGCTAACTGTAACCCCAGCTGCCAAACTGTTTACAAACTCCTAAGTGACCTCCTACCCTTAGCCAGTTTACAGATAACTCTGTTCCAAGACATTAAAAGAGTGATAATCAACTACTCACAAACATTGGCATATCTTCCGTCTCACTTATGGCTGCTTTCATCATAGCTACCACGTGTTCATTTGTGATTACTTCCTGGAGAAAGATGAAATTTCACTTTATGCAACAAGGGTTTGTCACCTAGACAATACTCATCTCTCCATGTAACTATTAGACCTATGTACAGGACAAATGAGAACCATATACTTGAATAGCATCAGACTGGGGTAAAGCAAGGCAACTGAAAGCAAAGAAGGCAGAAGTTTTGGCCAGAACCACACAGTTTCAAACAATGTAGCAGCAAATGAACCAATCTCATTAGTTGCTACTAGAACAGGAATGGCTCACATAAAAGGAGATCCTGAGGTAAGTAACTATATGCTTAAGAGAAAGAGTAACAAAGAGCAAAGGCTCTGCAAATAGCTGTGTTGCTACATATCAAGAAAAGTATTTACATATGTACAAAGTGCAATGAACTATTAACCAGGCATCTTTTTAGACATATCGACCCACAAGAGTAAACCCACTACGAACATTATCAACACTGAATCTGCTAAACAATACAGTAAATATGAAAATCAGTGGAGGGAAACAGGAACAGTTTATCTTTCCAATTAAATTCTTCTTTAACATGTGTTCATATTTCAAACTTGTACTGAGTGCAAGGAGAAAGCTATCTTAAATATGTAAAAACGTAAAATGTTCTGTCACAGGTAACCCACAAAATCGGTAATTCACATATCAAGAGTCAAGAATTTGCTGAACATTTTTATATGCTTTCCATGAAAAAGTTCCCTTCCATTTACATAGCTGCCCCAGTCTTACTCACATGAAGGATGTTTCGGACATTGACCGCTGTTAGATTGTGCTGCTTGGCACCATCCTCCAAGGTACGGTCAAGCATGTCGTCCAGTTTCAGGTCATATGCCAAGGTCCCTTCTTGACCCCTTCCATCTCGTTTCCTCTTGGTACCCTTTTTCTTTTTTCTCCTTTTCTCACTTTCTTCATTGTCTTGTTCTTCTGCAAATAAACCAAGAGCATCACCAGAATTCCAAAATAGCTGCTCCAGGAACTTAGCCCAGAAACCCAACAGTAAAGTGGATAAATCTCAAAAGCATTATGTTAAGTGAAAGAAACCAGATGTAAAAGGACACATACGACGGTATACCCAGTATAGAACATTGTTAGCCCAGAAAGCCAACAGTAAAGCAGATAAATCTCAAAAGCATTATGCCAAGTGAAAGAAACCAGATGTAAAAGGACACATATTATATGACAGTATAACCAGTATAGAACATTTGCATAGAAGATGCAAAACTATGGAAATAGAAATCAGTGGTTGCCAATGTTTGAGGAAGGGGGATAGCAAAGGGGAATTAGGCAACTTTTGGGGTGACAGAAATGTTCCACATTGGTTGTGGTAGCAGTTAACACAACTGTATATATTTTTCTTTCTTTTGTTTTTTTGAGACGGAGTTTTCGCTCTTTGTTGCCCAGGCTGGAGTGCAATGGTGCAGTCTCGGCTCACCGCAACCTCCGCCTTCTGGGTTCAAGTAATTCTCCTGCCTCAGCCTCCTGAGTAGCTGGAATTACAGGCATGTGCCACCACGCCCGGCTAACTTTGTATTTTTAGTAGAGATAGGGTTTCTCCATGTTGGTCAGGCTGGTATTGAACTCCCGACCTCAGATGATCCGCCTGCCTCAACCTCCCAAAGTGGTGGGATTACAGGCACATGCCACCACGCCCGGCTAATTTTGTAGTTTTAGTAGAGACCGGGTTTCTCCATGTTGCTCACGCTGGTCTCGAACTCCCGACCTGAGGTGATTCACTTGCCTCAGCCTCCCAAAGCGCTGGGATTACAGCCGTGAGTCACTGCGCCTGGCCCAACTGTACGTATTTTTCAAAACTCATCAGATACATTTTATTTTATATCTCAATAAACCTAATGAAACTTACTACATTAACAAAATGAAAGAAAAAAACATGATCTTAATAGAGATAGGAAAAAGCATTTGATGAAATTCAATATATGAAAAAACTCAGAAAACATACGAAAATTATTTCCTTAACCTAAAAAATATTTCTATGAAAAGCCTATAACTATCCTCATAGATAATGAAGGAATACTGAACATTTTCCTGTTTTGTTCAGAAATAAGACACAGATGTTGACTATCACTACTACTTATAACCTACACAGTAATGAAGGTCTAGAATATGCAATAAGAAAAATTACATGTCCATTTTAAAACCATTTGCCAAAGTGAGGCTGGATGCAGTGGCTCACACCTATAATCCCAGCCCCTTGGGAGCCCAAGGCAGGTGGATCACCTGAGGTCAGGAGTTCAAGACCAGCCTGGCCAACATGGTGAAACCTCCTCTCTACTGAAAATACAAAATTAGCCGGGCATGGTGGTGTGTCCCTGTAATCCCAATTACTCAGGAGGCTGAGACAGGAGAATCACTTGAACCCAGGAGACGGAGGTTGCAGTGAGCCGAGATCACACAACTGCACTCAAGCCTGGGCGACGAAGCAAGATTCACACACACACACACACACACACACCACACAAAAACCATTTGCTAAATCAAATAAAGAAGTCTTTAGTCATGTGTCTGTGTTATGTTTCACAATAAAAAATTTAGTATTTCAAAAGAATTTTAAGGATGCCTAATCTTATGAGCTAGCATTTCCACCCAACGAAAAAGAAGTACACATGTTCAGCAAAAAATCTATAGAATGTTCACAGCAGCACCACTCAGAGCAGCCCACAACTGAAAAGTATCCAAATGCTCATCAAGAATTGAATGGGGCCAGGTGCAGTGGTTTGCACCTGTGACCCAGTACTTCAGGAGGCCAAGGCAGGCAGATCATTTGAGGTCAGGAGTTCAAGACCAGCCTGACCAACATGGTGAAACCCTGTCTCCACTAAAAAAAAAAAAAAAAAATACAAAAATTAGCCAGCCGTGGTGGCACGTGCCTGTAGTCCCAGCTACTTGGGAAGCTGAGGCAGGAGAATCGCTTGAACCCAGGAGGGAGCAGTTGCAATGAGCCGAGATTGCACCATTGCACTCCAGCCTGGGCGACAAGAGCAAAACTCCACATCAAAAAAAAAAAAAAAAAGGCTAGGCACGGTGGCTCATGCCTGTAATCCCAACACTTTGGGAGGCTGAGGCAGGCGGATCATGAGGTCAGGACTTCTGAGACCAGCCAGACCAACATGATGAAACCCATCTCTACTAAAAATACAAAAATTAGCGGGGGAGTGGTGAAGCGCACCTGTAATCCCAGCTACTCAGAAGGCTGAGGCAGGAGAATCACCTGAACCCAGGAGGTGGAGGTTGCAGTGAGCCGAGATCACACCATTGCACTCTAGTCTGGGCGACAGAGTGAGACTCTGGCTCAAAAAAAAAGACTCTGTCTCAAAAAGAAGAAGAAGAAGAAGAAGAATTGAATGGGTAACAATGGGCACAAGGAAGCAAAAAGAAAAAAACAAAACAAAGAGTTGAATGGATAAAGAAAACATAAAGCAGACTAGGTGAGGAGGCTCATGCCTGTAATTCCAGCACTTTGAGAGATCAAGGAGGGACTGCTCGAGCCCAGAAATAAAAAACCAGCTTGGGCAATATAGTGAAAACCGTCTCTAAAAAAATAATAATAATAAAATAAAAATGAAAATTAGCCAGGCATTGTGGCATGCACCTAGAGTCCCAGTTACTGGGGAGGCTGAAGTGGGAAGATCACTTGAACCTAGGAGTTCAAGGTGCAGTGAGCTATGATTGTGGCACTGAACTTCCAGCCTGGGTGACAGAGTAGTACCTATCTCTAAAAAAAAAAATTAAAGAAAAGAAAACATACATAAAATATTCAAACAACAGAATGATATACAGCAATAAAAATGAACAATCTACAAGTACATCCAAGAATATGGATGAATTTCATAAAACAATGTTGAGGCCAGGCACGGTGGCTCACGCCTGTAATCCTAGCACGTTGGGAGGCCGAGGCGGGCAGATGACCTGAGGTCAGGAGTTCGAGACCAGCCTGGCCAACATGGTGAAACCCCGTCTCTACAAAAAATACAAAAATTAGCTGGGCATGATGGCGGGTGCCTGTAATCCCAGCTACTAGGGATGCTGAGGCGGGAGAATCGCTTGAACCTGGGAGGCGGAAGTTGCAGCGACCTGAGATCAAGCCATTGCATTCCAACAGCCTGGGCAACAAAGCGAGACTCTGTCTCAAAAAAAAGAAAAAAAAATTAGCCGGCTGTGACGGCACGCACTTATAGTCCCAGCTACTTAGGGCTAAGACAAAAAGATCACTTTAACCCAGGAGGTCAAGGCCACAGTGAGCCGTGATGGCACCACTACACTCCAGTCTGAGTGACAGAGTGAGACCATGTCTTAAAAAAAAAAAAGGCAGTTATAAAATGTACACACATGATTCCATTCAAATAAAAGACAAAAAGACAAAACAACTGGCTAGGCGCAGTGGCTCACACCTGTAATCCCAGCACTTTGTGAAGCCAAGGTAGGTGGATCACCTGAAGTCAGGAGTTCGAGACCAACCTGGCCAACATAGCAAAACCGTGTCTCTACCAAAAATACAAAAATTAAGCCAGGTGTGGTGGCGGGCACCTGTAATCCCAGCTACTCCGGAGGCTGAGGCAGGAGAATCGCTTGAACCCAGGAGGCAGCGGTTGCCGTGAGCCGAGATCACGCCCCTGTACTCCAGCCTGGGCGACAAGAGCAAAACTCCGTCTCAAAAAAAAAAAAAAAACAATTGAACCAATATATGATGCTAGACATCAGGATAGTGGTTAACCTATGGGTAGAGGGCAATTGAAAGGGAAGACAAGATGGACTTCTGGGTATTGATAACATTCTCTATCTTGATCTGGGTCCTGCTTACAAGGGTGTATTAAATTTGTGAAAATATAGTGAATTCAGGATATCTTAGGACATGTGCAGTTTTCTACATACTATACTTCAATAAAGAGGTTTCATTTAATTAAAAAGAAAAAGAAAGCCTACCCATTGGAATGAAGAGTCCACCATCTTCTATCTCTTCCTCAGGTTGGTGAAACAGAGTCCTGAGTGGCTTTTCTTGAGGAGAGGCACAAACATCTGGCTGGGTTGATTTCCTGGGCTGGCTTACTGGTTTTGCAGACTGGCTGCCTGATGGCAGTGAAGGTATCTCCCCTTCAGAATTCATTTGAGGTTTCCCTGGAAGAATCACAAATATTGCTCCACACTTTGACCATTCTCAATCATACTCTGTTGTAGAATTCAGCATCTTATTATAGTCTTTTTAGGTAGACAACTTCATGAATTAAGCATATACTACACAGGAATTTTCCTCTCTTAAATCAAAGCTCAGATCCAATTTACTCATCTGTAAACTCAGGGAGTTAAACTAGGTAATTCCTAAGGTCTTTTTATTTCTAATATGCTTTCAGTTTTACATTTTTTCCTATGAAAAATCAGACTCGTAATTGTAGGGTAAATTCCTGATGACATTTTATATAGATGACCATTAACACCATATTTCATCAACTATAAATATAATTATAAAATGCCCTGACTTTGTAAATCAATTTGGCAGAGCAGAAGAGTAATTGTCACCATAAAATTGTAAATATATGGTTCTACAGTTCATTAGACAACTTTCTCACCTCAACACTTCATAAACACTCCCTTTGTGGGGGCAATAGGTGAGGATAGCATTAAAAAGACAGAGAAAAAAGGGGTGATGGTGCATGCTTGTAGTCCTAGTTACTTGGGGGGGGGCTGAGCTGGGAGGATGGCTTGAGGCCAGGATTTTGAGGTTACAGGGAGATACGATTAAACACTGCACTCCAGACTGGACAACGCAGCAAGACCCTGTCACGCAAAAAAAAAAAAAGCCAGGTGCTTACAGTCAATGACTATAATTCCAGCACTTTGGGAGGCTGAAGGCAGGAGGATCACTTGAACCCAGGAGTTTGAGACCAGTCTGAGCAACATATCGAGGCTTTGTCTCTACTAAAAATAAAAATAAAAAATTAGGCTAGGCCAGGTGGCTCACACCTGTAATCCCATTACTTTGGGAGGCCAGGGCAGGAAGATCGCTTGAGCCAGGATCCAGGAGTTCGGGACCAGCCTGGGCAACATTTGGAGATACCTTTTTCTCTACAAAAATGTAGAGCTCTAAAATTAGCTGGGTGTGGTGGGAGAATCACTTGGGCCCTGGAATTCAAGGCTGCAATGAGTTGTGATCATGCCATTGCACTCCAGCCTGGGTGTCAGGGCAAGACACTGTCATGCACTGTTACACACACGCACAAGCGTGCAAATAAATATTCATGTAGTATTAAAAGTAGGCTGGGCACAGTGGCTCACATCTGTAATCTCTGCACTTTGGAAGGCTGAGGCAGGCAGATCACTTGAGGTCAGGAGTTGGAGACCAGCCTGGCCAACATGACGAAACCTCGGCTGTAAAAAAAAAATACAAAAATAAGCCAGGCATGGTGGCAGGCACCTGTAATCCCAGTTACTTGGGAGGCTGAGGCAGGAGAATCGCTTGAACCTGGAAGGCAGAGGTTGCAGTGAGCCAAGATAGTAGTGCCACTTCACTCCAGCCTGGGCAACAGAGAGAAACTCCATCTCAAACAAAACAAACAAAAAAAGAATGCTGGGCGCAGTGGCTCACGCCTGTAATCTCAGCACTTTGGGAGGCTGAGATGGGTGGATCACGTGAGTTCAGGAGTTAGAGACCAGCTTGGCCAACATGGCAAAACCCCATCTCTACTAAAAATACAAAAAATCAGCCAGGCATGGTAGCGGGCACCTGTAATCTCAGCTACTTGGGATGCTGAGGTAGGAGAATTGCTTGAACCCAGTAGGTGGAGGTTGCAGTGTGCCGAGATCGCGCCACTGACCTCCAGCCTGGGCGACAGAGAGACTCTATCTCAAAAAAAAAAAAAGTAAACATCAGAAATCAGGCTATCAAGGAAATAGCTTGCATATATACAGAAAATCCCTGGACTATACACAAAAAATTGTTTAACAGTTACCTGGGAAGATGACTTGGGGAGCAAGAGTACAGAGTGAAAGGATGCCTAAATTTTCACTGTGTACTTTTTATATTTCTGAATTTTTTCCCTAGTTTGTGTATTACTTAGTTGAACATTTTCTTTCAAAACACATAGCCAGTCTTTATACTTGGGTCTCACTCTGTCGCCTAGCCTGGAGTGCAATGGCATTGTTATATTTTACTTCCATCACACCATCCAGCTAAATCTTCTGCTTTAATGGTGTTTATTCTAATAGAATTTTACTTGTTCTTCTGAATTTGACTTACATACCCTAATTTCCACTTATGCTTCTTCTTTCTTTGCCTCCTAAAAGTGAGTAGCATGATTTTAGCTTATAATTAGTTGATTTGTGCTGTTCTCAGCTAATTTTGATGTTATGATCAGCCAGCCATCGTGGTTCACACCTGTAGTCCTAGCACTTTGGGAGGCCAAGGTGGGCGGATTGCTTGAGCTCAGGAGTTCAAGACCATGCTGGGCAACATGGTAAAACCTCGTCTCTACTAAAACACAAAAAATCAGCCAGGCGTGGTGGCAGGTGCCTGTAATTCCAGCTATTCAGCAGGCACAAGAATCACCTGAACCGGGGAGGCAGCAGTTGCAGTGAGCCAAGGTCGCAACACTGCATTCCAGCCTGGGCGACACAGCAAGGTCACTGTCTCCAAAAAATAAACAAATAAATATAAATTAAAAAATAATAATTTTGATGTTATCAACATACAGTTCTTAGGCTGGCAGTAAATAAGTTACAGATATGCTCTGAATAAAGTTTTGCTTTCTCTCTCTTATTCTGCTCAGCTTCTCTTTCTGAGGTCTTTTAGCATTCAGCATATCTATAAAGGAAGGTGGGGTCCTAAAGGGCTCTAGGAAAGGGAATTAAATTGAAAAGCATTGTAGAGTCAGAGAGAAAAAAAGGTTGTAGAAAAAAGGAACATTTCCTCTCTATAGGGTATGAAAAATGATTTTGTGGTGCAGCTGATAATGTGTTTGCAGGGACAGTTTTTTTTTTTTTTTTTTTTTTCCAGACAGAGTCTCGCTCTGTGGGCCAGGCTGGAGTGCGGTGGCACGATCTCGGCTCACCGCAACCTCCGTCTCCCGGGCTCAAGCAATTCTCCTGCCTCAGGCTCCCGAGTAGCTGGGATTATAGGCGTGTGTCACCACGCCCAGCTAATTTTTTATTTTTAGTAGAGATGGGATTTCACCATGTTGGCCAGGCTGGTTTCGAACTCCTGACCTCAGGTAATCTATCCCTCTAGGCCTCCCAAAGTGCTGGGATTACAGGCATGAGCCACTGCACCCAGCCCCGCAGGGACAGTTTTAAAAAGTAGTTCCAATTTTTTTCTTCTGAGACGGAGTTTCATTCTTGTTGCCTAAGCTGGAGTGCAATGGCACGATCTCGGCTCACTGCCACCTCCGCCTCCCGGGTTCAAGAGATTCTCCTGGCTCAGCCTTCGAGTGGCTGGGATTACAGGCCTGCACCACCACACCCGGCTAATTTGGTATTTTTAGTAGAGATGGGGTTTCTCCATGTTGGTCAGGCTGGTCTCGAACTCCTGACCTCAGGTGATCCGCCCACCTCCACCTCCCAAAGTGCTGGGATTACAGGCACGAGCCACCGCGCTTGGCCAAGTAGTTCCAATTTTTTGTTGTTGCTGAGACAGGGTCTTGCTCTGTCCCCTAGGCTGGAGTGCAGTGGTGCGATCTCAGCTCACTGCGGCCTCAACCTCCTGGGCTCAAGTGATCCTTCCACCTCAGCATCCCAAGTAGCTGAGACTACAGGTTCCTGCCACCACGCCCAGCTAATTTTATTTTATTTTTGTAGAGATGGGGTCTCACTATGTTGCCAAGTCTGGTCTTGAACTCCTGGCCTTAAGTAATCCTCCCACCTCAGCCTCCCAATGTACAGGGATAGGTGTGAGCTAACATGCCTGACCCCAAATATTTTTTAAGTAGTAAAAATGTCAGTGGAAGAGGCTCTGCCTACCAAAGTGAACCTCTGTGTTTTGAAGGGCAATACTTGCTTAGATTTAAAAGTTCTGATATGCTTGTTTAAAAAGTAATTTGTGGGCTGGGCATGGTGGCTCATGGCTGTAATCCCAGCACTTTGGGAGGCTGAGGTGGACAGGTCACTTGAGCTCAGGAGTTTAATGCCAGCCTGGCTAATGTGGTGAAACGCTGTCTTGAAAAAAAATACAAAAATTAGCCAGGCATAGTGGTGCACACCTATAGTCCCAGCTACTTGGGAGACTAAGGTGGGAGAATCACTTGAGCCTAGGAGGTCGAGGCAGCAGTGAGCTGTAATTGCACTGCTGTACTCCAGCCTAGGTAACACAGTGGGACCCTGTCTAAAAAAAAAAAAAGTCATTTGTGGCTTCATGCCTGTAATTCCGGCGTTTTGGGAGGCCAAGGCAAGAGGATTACTTGAAGCCAAGAGTTAGAGGTTGTAGTGAGCCATTATTGTACTACTGCGCTCTAGCCTGGGCTACAGAGTAAGAATCGCTCTAAAAATAAATAAATAAATAAAGTTATTTCTAGCTGAGCCCAGTGGCTCACACCTGTAAGCCCAGCACTTTAGGAGGCTGAGGCAGCAGGATCACTTAAGGCCAGGAATTCTAGGTTGCAGTGAATTATGAGACCTCATCTGTTAAAAAAACAAACAAACAAACAAAAAACATTTCTATGCTGGGCAACTTACAGAGACCTTGTGTCTGCAAAAAGTCAACAACAACAACAAAAAAGCTGGGTGTGGTGGTGCAGGTCTGTAGTCCCAGCTTTTTTTAGCTGGATGATGTGGCTCCTGCCTATAGTCCCAGTTACTTGGTAGGATCAGTTCAGCCCAGGAGTTAGAAGCTGCAGTGAGCTATGATCGTACCACTGGACTATAGCCTGGATGACAGAGTGAGACCTCATCTCTTTAAAAAAAAAAAAAAAAAGGTTTAAGCACTAACACCTGCAGCCAAGAAACATGATTTAGGCTGGGCAATGCAAACCCAGGAGGCAGAACTTACAGTGAGCCGAAATCACACCACTGCACTCCAGCCTGTAATCCCAACACTTTGGAAGGCCGAGGTGGGTGGATCACTTGAGATCAGGAGTTCAAGACCAACCTGGCCAACATGGCGAAACCCTCTCTCTACTAAAAATACAAAAATTAGCCAGGCGCAGTGGCACATGCCTGTAATCCCAGCTACTCGGGAGGCTGAGGCAAGAGAATCACCTGAGCCCGGGAGGTGGAGGTTGCTGTGAGCTAAGATCATACCACTACACTCCAACCTGGGCAACAAAGCGAGACTCTGTCTCAAAAAAAAAAAAAAAAAAAAAAGAAAAAAAAAAGAAAAAAGAGCCGGGCGCGGTGGCTCACGCCTGTAATCCCAGCACTTTGGGAGGCCGAGGCGGGCGGATCACAAGGTCAGGAGATCGAGACCATCCTGGCTAACACGGTGAAACCCCGTCTCTACTAAAAATACAAAAAATTAGCCGGGCGAGGTGGCAGGTGCCTGTAGTCCCAGCTACGCGGGAGGCTGAGGCAGGAGAATGGCGTGAACCCCGGGGGGCGGAGCCTGCAGTGAGCCGAGATCGCGCCACTGCACTCCAGCCTGGGTGAAAGAGAGAGACTCTGCCTCAAAAAAAAAAAAAAAAAAAAAAGAAAAAAGAAACATGATTTAACAATGTATTGCCCGGCAAGGTGCACCCGGCACAGTGGCTCACGCCGTAATCTCAGCACTTCGGGAGGCCGAGGCAGGTGGATCACAAGGTCAGGAGTTCGAGACCAGCCTGACCAACATGGGGAAACCCCACCTCTACTGAAAATACAAAAATTAGCCAGGCGCAGTGGCAGGCGCCTGTAATCCCAGCTACTCGGGAGGCTGAGGCAGGAGAATTGCTTGAACCCAGGAAGTGGAGGTTGCAGTGAGCCGAGATCATGCCACTGCACTCCAGCCTGGGTGACAGAGCGAGACTCTGTCTCAAAAACAAACAAACAACAACAACAACAAAAAGGTATCAATTGTAACGAAATGTCAATACTTCAAAATAATCCAACTATCTTTCTATGTAGTATTTTCATTTTTTCTACAGTGTATATGATGCTGCTGCTTTCACAATCAGAAAACTAAAATGTTACTTAAAGTAAAACGACAAAAACACATACTAAATAGCAGGGCTACGGGTGATTTTTATTTTCTCCTTTAAAGTTTTCAATATTTTCCAAAGTAGATTTATGTGAATTGTCAATCTTTCTTTCTTCCTCTTTGTTTTGTGTTACATTATCTGATTGGCAAAAAAAAAAAAAAAAAAAAAAAAGGTTACTTGAAGAAAAATTCTGGAGAGACATTCCTAGTGTACTTTTATTGCTACTACTTGTATATATAACTAATTAAAGTGCAAAGTAGTATAATCAATTTTCAATTCTCCAGATTAATGAAGGGGAGTGATATCACAGATAATACTAAACAATAAATGTTTATTTAAATCTGGATATCTGTAAACTGATTTTTAAAATCTCTTAATTACACTTATCAGTAACTGAGTGACTATGAATCCATAGTTATTTATCCATTCCTTCTCTAGCATTTTCATTTTATAATTTCCTCCAGTTCCTTCTGACAACTTATCTTGAAAAAATATTCAATAATCTTGCTGCCTTCTCTAGCTATTTCTCACCCATTCTCCCACTGCAAAAAAAGGAAGGAAGGCTGGGCATGGTGGCTCACGCCTGTAATCCCAGCACTTTGGGAGGCTGAGGCGGGCAGATCACAAGGTCAGGAGATCAAGACCATCCTGGCTACGGGGAAACCCCATCTCTATTAAAAATAAAAAAAATTAGCCGGGCATGGTGGCGGGCGCCCGTAGTCCCAGCTACTCAGGAGGCTGAGGCAGAAGAATGGCGTGAACCCGGGAGGTGGAGCTTGCAGTGAGCCGAGATCACGCCACTGCACTCCAGCCTGGCCAACAAAGTGAGACTCCTTCTCAAAAAAAAAAGGGGGGGGGAGAAGGAAGGGGAGGGGAGGGGAGGGGAGGGAAGGGGATAAGAGGGAAGAGGAGAGTGAGGAGGAGAGGGGAGGAGAGGAGGAGGGGAGGAAGGGAGGAGGGGAGGAAGGGAGGAGGGGAGGAGGGGGATGGGGGAGAGAGGAAAGAAAGAAAGAAATCTCTGGTGTTTCATTCCTCCTCCTCTTTCTTTTTTTTTACAGACAAGGTCTTGCTCTGTCACCCAGGCTGGAATGCAGTGGTGCGATCAGAGCTCACTGCAACCTTGAACTCCTGGGCTCAAGCTATCCCCCTAGCTACTCCTTAGTAGCTAGGACTACAGGTATGCACTACCACATTTGGCTAATTTTTTAAAGTTTTCTGTAGAGATGGAACCTAGCTATGTTGCCCAGGCTGTTCCTGAACTCCTGGCCACAAGATCCTCACACCTTGGCCTTCCAAAGTGTTGGGATTACAGGTGTGAGCCACTGTTCCCAGCCCCATTTCTTCCTCTTTAACTGCTTCATATAACATCCTTTCCCCAACAAATTCCTGAATCTCCTCTCCAAGATCATCAATCTTCAAATGTAACCTTTTTCTCAGGTATTATCCTTATCCCTCCTTTGCTACTAAATTTTAAATTTACATTTTAAAGTACCTTGTTCTTAAAGCTCTCCTTCCTCTTTTCACTTTTACTACTACTTCTCCAGTTGTTCCTTCTGTTATCTTCTTCCTCAAGGCAAGGTTGTCTTCAATCCACTGCTCTTCCCCCACCATGTCTGTTTCCATGGAGAAGAACCATGACTAACACTGAACATTTCTAGTCCTTGCCTCTTATTAAACTTCAATCTCAGATTTCTATTTTTGCTTGCTGGCCCTATTGTCACCTCACATTCCATTTGAGGTAGATCAGCAGGACTTGTTTTCCAAGCACTGTTCAAAAGACCCCGCTGAACAAAACAGGAGCTAATCAAAGAAACTGACCAAAACCAGCTAAAAGCAAGATGGTGATGAAAGCCACCTCCTGTTGCCCTCCTTGTATCTGCATGCTAAAAGAACCTCCCACCAGCACCATGACAGTTTACAAATGCCATGGCAACCCCCAGATGTTACCTTTTATGGTTTACAAGGGGAGGGATTCTCAGTTCCGGGAAGTCCTCGCCCTTTTTCCAGAAAATCCATTAAAAATCCCCCCCCTTATTTTATCATATAATCAAAGTATAGCCATATATATATGGCTATATAGGTCTCATGCTTTTGAGGGTCACTGTTGACCACCCGCTAGGTGCTCTGGGATTTTCGTCATTTGGTATGGAGACCCTCATGGGCTGATGCCCGGATACTCTGGGTATTTTGGCATTTGGCACCGTTTCATTTTTTTTCCATATTGTCTTTGTATATATATAGCCAGCCAGCAATCTGCAGGTCTGCTGCTGCTGCTGCTGCTTCTCTTACAGAGCAGCCATTTCTCTTCCTGTTGCTCTAATAAACTTACTTTCAATTCACTCTGTTGGCTCATTCATGATTCCTTCCAGTGCAAAGCCAAGAACGCTCCTGGGCTGAGCCCCAATTTGGGGTTCACCTGCGTCATTCCTTGGTGACCATGAAGGGACCAATAATAAGCCAAAGGGAACAGAGGGAGATCTTTAGCCAGACCCTAAATTAAGACTGATTGGGTTGAGCACCGTGGCTCACGCCTGTAATCCTAGCACTTTGGGAGGCCAAGGCAGGTGGATTGCCTGAGCTCAGGAGTTTGATACTAGCCTGGGCAACAGAGCAAAACCCCAGCTCTACTAAAAATACAAAAAATTAGCCAGCCATGGTGGTGCACGCCTGTAGTCCCAGGTACTTGGGAAGCTGAGGCATGAGAATTGCTTGAACCCAAAGACTGACTGGCACCATTTGGCCTCCACAAAAAGATGAGTGTCCACTTTGTTCCCCTTCAATGTGTGTTTTGTTTTGGTTTTTTTTTTGAGACGACATCTTGCTCTGTCACGCAGGGTGGAGTGCAGTGGCACGATCTCGGCTCACTGCAACCTCGCCTCCCGGGTTCAAGCGATTCTCCTGCTTCAGCCTCCCGAGTAGCTGGGATGACAGGTGCCTGCCACCACGCCCAGCTACTTTTTGTATTTTTAGTAGAGACAGGGTTTCACCACATTGGCCAGGTTGGTCTTGAACTCCTGACCTCGTGATCCCCCGCCTCGGCCTCCCAGAGTGCTGGGATTATAGGCGTGAGCCACCACGCCTGGCCGATGTGGTGTTCTTTCACTGATTTACTTTCACTCTCTTCTCTCTCCCTTTACCTTTTCAAATCAATCAGGAAATGGGAATAGTGTCTCTGGGTTGTTAGTTCGTTGTCCCCCATCATCTGGATGCCCCAGACAGAAGCACACCTGGACATCCACGTTCTCTGTAATTTACTTTGTCACCTTCTCTCTCAGACCTTTTCTCTTTAGCTTCTAATGACCAGTCATTTTACTCTTCTGCTCTTAGTGCCTAAATGCACACTTATCCTGTTGTCATGTTTGTAGTCTCTGTTTTGGCAATTTGGGCAGTTGTTTCTATTCTATGTAAGGCAGGCTTTTGTTATTTTGATAGGTATTCCTTTGCGCTGACTCTGGGATGTCAGAGTCACATTGTTCTGTGGCCCCAACTGTGTTAGGTCTCATGCCTTTGGGCCTCACTGTTGGCCACCCCTAGATGCTCCCAGGTTTTCAGCATTTGGTATGGGGACCCTCACTAGCCAATGTCTAGATACTCCAGGTTTTTCAGCATTTGGTGCCGTTTCATTTTTTTCCTTACTCTGTCATTCCACCCACTTCAGCAACTTCTTCTAGCCCCTCCTAAAATCATAAATTTTCTTTTCTGCAACAGGTCTCTCCCTGTCTGTTTTTCTTTCTGCTCAAAATCAGGGTCCCAAATGAGCTGCCTTGTTCAAGCCCATTTTTCTGGAGGCCCTGAACCCCTGACCTAATGACGACTCCCTGCAATGGCAGAAAAGCAGCCGCCTGAACATTTTTTTGGTGTCTCCACTGATGGGTGAGTTCTCCACTGTCTCAGGGACTCCAAGGACACCCCCTGAACAACAACCCCTCTCTTCCCCAATTCACATTTGCTGCTCTGGGAGCCTGTTTTTCCTAGCTTCCTTTCCCTTTCCGCCTCTTCTGTCTTCTTTTATTATACTTCTACTGGTCATGTCTCTCTAGGATTGTGGGTCCCTGGGACAGTCCCAAGGTCTTGGGTCCAAGATCTCTGATCTTGAAGTTGTCATGGTAAGGTGCCCCTTCATCCGTCAGTGAGTATTCTGGCTTGCTCTCTCTCCCTCTCTTTCTCTGTCCCCCACCAGAGAAACAAAGGGAAAGGTACCCCTCATCCCCCTACTCTCCCTCCTTTCCCTCTTTTTCTTTCCTGCCCTTTTTAATCATCTCCTCCTCCTCTGAAGCTGAAGGGGAAAAAAAAGGATAAAAGAGGGTTTTAAAATCAAAACTGTTATGAAAACTACCTTACCCAAATTCTAGTCTACAGTTTCCTTGGATTACCTATTAGAAAAAACAAAGTTTAGCCATGTGAACAGGTTTCAAAATTGTCAGAAATATTTAAATCCAGCTATCTTTAGTAACGTCCAAAGGCTTTTCAAGTTCACATGAACCCTTTGGTAAATAAAACTCATTTTCAAATTATTAATAAAGACTGAGCATTGTCGCTTACACCTCCCAACATTTTGGGAGGCTAAGGTGGGAGGACTGCTTGAGCCCAGGAGTTCAGGACCAGCCTGGGCAACATAGTGAGACTCCATCTCTAAAAAAAAAAAAAAAAATTAGCCAGGTGTGATAGCACACACCTATAGACCCAGCTACTCAGGAGGCTGAAGTGGAAGATCACTTGACCCCAAGAGCTGGAAGCTGCAGTGAGCTGTGATCATGCCACTGCACTCCAGCCTGGGCAACAGAAACCTTGTCTCAAAAAATTAATTAATTAAATAATTGATGGAAATAGAAATGTCTTCAGAATTGTATAAATAAGACTAATTTAAGATTGTTGGCTCAATGAAAATAGCTGAATCTTCTCAGTTACTGGCAAAATGCCCATGTGTTTAAGTTTCTTACTTAGGGGTTCACCTAATGTTCAGAGTTCAAAAATGGTTAACCAGGAAATAACTTTGAATAATGGCCAATTTTGTCTAATATAGTTCTAGCTAAGAACAGTGGCTCTCACCTGTAATCCCAGCACTTTGGGTGGCCAAGGCAGGTGGATCACTTGAGGTCAGGAGTTTGAGACCAGCTTGGCCAACATGGCAAAACCCCATGGCTACTAAAAATACAAAAGTTAGCCAGGCGTGGTGGTGCATGCATCCCAGCTACTCGGGAGGCTGAGGCCCAAGAAGCTCTTGAATCCGGGAGGCGGAGGTTACAGTAAGCTAAGATTATGCCACTGCACTCCAACCTGGGTGACAGAGTGAGACTCTGTCTCAAAATATATATATATATATATATATATATATATAATAATAAATTAGGTAAATATAATGAGATAAATGCTTGTAAGTGAACTTTTTGTATAATTTAAAATCTTAAAATCGTTTTGGATGCTTATTGGATGCCTGGGTCATTTCCAATTAAGAAAGGAATATTATATAGGGAAACATTTTACAATAAAATAAAAAATTTTAAAAACTGTGGAATGGTTCTCATCTATCAAATGCTAATATCTGATAGTTCAGGATTTCTTGCTTCCTAGGTTTATATAAAACTTACCAAAGAAGATGTGTTTTTATTGAGAAAAAGAATAATTGTGTCTAATTCAAAAGTTATCTAAAGGTTGATTCAAATTATGGACTTGAAAAGGTTATTTATATAACCAGGTAGAAAGGAACCAGTAAGTACGGGAGAGATAGGTAAAGAAAGTTATGGAAGTTCAGAGGTATTTTTGGTAAGGAAGGTTATAAAGAAAAGAGAATAATTCTACATAAGAAAGAATCCTGCAGATCTCAGTGGGAAAAAAAAAAAAGGATCTTATATGGTAAATTATTGTTCTAGAGTAGCAGAATGACTAGTTATTTAAGAAAAGTATGGCTGGGCGCGGTGGCTCACGCTTGTAATCCCAGCACTTTGGGAGGCCGAGGAGGGCGGATCACCAGGTCAGGAGATCGAGACCACGGTGAAACCCCATCTCTACTAAAAATACAAAAAAAAATTAGCCGGGCGTGGTGGCGGGTGCCTGTAGTCCCAGCTACTCGGAGAGGCTGAGGCAGGAGAATGGCGTGAACCCAGGAGGCGGAGCTTGCAGTGAGCCGAGATCGCGCCACTGCACTCCAGCCTGGGTGACACAGCGAGACTCCGTCTCAAAAAAAAAAAAAAAAGAAAAGTAGCATAGGCCAGGCACAGTGGCTTATGCCTGTAATCCCAGCACTTTGGGAGGCCAAGGTGGGTGGATCACTTGAGGTTAGGTGTTTGAGACCAGCCTGGCCAAGATGGTGAAACCTTGTCTCTACTAAAAATACAAAAATTAGCTGGGCGTGGTGGCACACGCCTGTAATTCCAGCTACTTTTGAGGCTGAGGCAGGAGAATTGCTTGAACCCGGGAGGCGGAGGTTGCAGTGAGCCAAGATTGCACCACTGCGCACCAGTCTGGGCAACAGAATGAGACTCTGTCTCAAAAAAAAAAAAAAAGGTAGTATTAGACAAGTCAGAAAGTTCATTCAACCATATCATACATGGTCTGTGCAGGTCATAAGATTTATAAAGGAGAATTTATAAAAAGAATTGTTTATGTGATTAAGTTAGCTATAATTAAAAGTAGAATCTTTCTAAAGAATGGTCTCCTATGTTAAAGTAAGGGTTTCAAGGTACTGATTTGCTCTTAATGAAATTACAAGAAAATTTGCTTTTCAATTCTATAACTTCTTTTGAAAATTTCTCAGATTCATATCTCGTAAGTTCAATTGTTCTATCTCACTGCTTTCAGCTTTTTCTCCCCTTGAGAAAGCCTGAGACATTATTCTCTCCTTCAACCTTTTCATCAGTTCCTGTAACTTTTTCTCTTCCAGTTGTTTGTACAGTCAGATGCTGAAATATTTTAGCTTAGAGGTCTATAAAAGCAATGTTTTTCTCCAGTATAACTTGATTCAATACTCTTGGTTTTTCTTGATGTGTCTAAATTCTCAGTGTAACCAGAAAACTTTTCATGTTCACCTGCTATATTCAAAACCTTGAACATACTTTGTCTGATTAAATTCAAGTATTATTTTTCTCTTCATCAAATTTAACTTCAAGATTAGTTAAGTGGGCTTCCCATAAGGAGAGACAATTACACTGCAGAAGGATTACCACTTTGGGTAAATAAGTAACTATTGCTTACAGCAACCTGTGGTTGTGTCAATAAAATATTTTGGGCTTTTTAACATCTTTTACAAATGTCCCCAGAATCGAATCCTAGCTTGATTGTCTGGCTTGTTGCTGGGCTTTATCAAAGCTATAAAAACTAATCACTGCAAGGTTTTTATAGCCTCCTGACAGGTTGTGGACTCCAGCATCACCACTGCCAGCCCTTTAAAAAGTTCCTTATCAGGTGCTATTAACTAATCCATGTGCTTTTGAGTTACAGGGCTTTGACTCCTGGGTACAGACAGCTCATCTAGAGAAGGCACCAACTCAGCCGGGCGCGGTGGCTCACGCCTGTAATCCCAGCACTTTGGGAGGCCGAGGCGGGCGGATCACGAGGTCAGGAGATCGAGACCATCCTGGCTAATACGGTGAAACCCCGTCTCTATTAAAAATACAAAAAATTAGCCGGGCGTGTTGGCAGGCGCCTGTAGTCCCAGCTACTCGGGAGGCTGAGCCAGGAGAATGGCTTGAACCCAGGAGGTGGAGGTTGCGGTGAGCCGAGATCGCACCACTGCACTCCAGCCTGGGGGAGAGAGAAAAACTCCGTCTCAAAAAAAAAAAAAAAAAAAAGAGAGAAGGCACCAACTCTTGCCAATATCTAACACCAAACTCAAGTTAACCAAAGTCTTATCTTTAGATCTGGGCAAAAGGGGCAAAGTAAACTGCTTTAGGACAGGCGCAGTGGATCACGCCTGTAATCCCAGCACTGTGGGAGGCTGAGGTGGGCGGATCACCTGAGGTTGGGAGTTCAAGACTAGCCTGACCAACATGGAGAAACCCCGTCCCTATAAAAAATACACAAAAATTAGCTGGGCGTGGTAGTACATGCCTGTAATCCCAGCTACTCAGGAGGCTGAGGCAGGGGAATCGCTTGAACCTGGGAGGCGGAGGTTGCGGTGAGCCAAGATCACGCCATGGCACTCCAGCCTGGGCAACGAGAGTGAAACTCAGTCTCAAAAAAAAAAAAAGTAAACTGCTTTAATGAGACACAGGGACAAGCTTGTATTCATTTAATAATTTTGCCTCTATATGAATTAATAGAACTTACTCTATGCCTTGATACTAAATAATTTAAATGTTTAGGTACCTGTAAGATTCCTTTCCTGTCATTCTCAAAACTAGGGCAGGGGTTATGACTTTTTTGTTTGAAACATTGCTAATTCTTTATGTGTTGTTTTATCTACAGAATTTAAAACTATTCAATTCCTCCAGGCCCAAGGACTACTGAAGAGGTGGGCATGAGAGATTATAGGGGCTGGGTTTTGAGGGATATAATTAATTCAGACCTTCCAAATCAAGGACAGGCACACAGATACCTAAACAGCTGAACAAAATGTTTGTGTTTTGTAAACCTAATTGCTGCAAGCCAAGATTACAGTAGCTCAATGCACAGAATTTATAGATAAGT
Organism: Symphalangus syndactylus; assembly: GCF_028878055.3. NCBI lineage: Eukaryota > Metazoa > Chordata > Mammalia > Primates > Hylobatidae > Symphalangus > Symphalangus syndactylus. The sequence goes on from NC_072441.2 coordinate 84,234,773, forward strand.
CAGTTTTATAACCTTATTTTTGGCTTCTGGTTTTAGCTCTTATATTGCTTAAAAGGGGTTTTAAGAGATAATAATGAGTGCCTGCCTACCTCCACTTCCATCTGGCCTACAATATTTAATTGGCTATAAGTCATTTGAATCTAAGTCCCTTGGCCACCCCACCAAGGGACATGATGGACCTGGGGAAGGTAGCACACCACCTCAGCATTGGTATGGAACAAAATTAAAGCTTGGCCAGCAGTATTGCCTCTGGCAGCTGGATGCAGTGGCTCACACCTGTAATCCCAGCACTTTGGGAAGCCAAGGCGGACAGATCACCTGAGGTCAGGAGTTGGAGACTAACCTGTCCAACATGGTGAAACCCCATTTCTACTAAAAATACAAAAATTAGCTGGGCGTGGTGGCAAACGCCTGTAATCTCAACTACCTGGGGGCCTGAGGCGGGAGAATCACTTGAACCTGGGAGGCAGCTGTTGCAGTGAGCTGAGATTGTGCCACTGCACTACAGCCTGAATGACAGAGCAGGACTCCGTCTCAAAAAAAAAAAAAAAAAAAAAACTTGAAAAACTAATTCAGGCCATGACAAGAAACAAGGGGTTGGACAAGCCTCACTATACCCTCCCCCCTCCCCTTTGGAACTTAAGAGGCCGGGTTCAAAAGGCACTCTAAGAATATGAAAATAAAGTATTGCCCTTTCCCACAAAGGAAAAGATAGCTTCCTGTTTAACCAGGAGACTTAGTCCTATTAAAAACTTGGGGCCGGGGTGGTGGCTCACGGCTGTAATCCCAGCACTTTGGGAGGCTGAGGTGGGTGGATTACGAGGTCAGGAGATCGAGACCTTACTGGCTAACACGGTGAAACCCCGTCTCTACTAAAAATACAAAAAATTAGCCGGGCATGGTGGCGGGCACCTGTAGTCCTAGCTACTCGGGAGGCTGAGGCAGGAGAATGGTGTGAACCCGGGAGGCGGAGCTTGCAGTGAGCCAAGATCGTGCCACTGCACTCCAGCCTGGGCGACAGAGCGAGACTCCATCTCAAAAAAAAAACAAAAAACAAAAAACTTGGAAAGGGCCGGGCCGGTGGCTCATACCCGTAATCCCAGCACTTTGGGAGGCCGAGGTGGGTGGATCACGAGGTCAGGGGATCAAGACCATCCTGGCCAACATGGTGAAACCCTGTCTCTAGTAAAATACAAAAAATTTAGCCGGGCATAGTGGCACGCGCCTGTAGTCCCAGCTACTCGGGAGGCTGAGGCAGGGGAATTGCTTGAACCTGGGAGGTGGAAGTTGCAGTGAGCCAAGATAGCACCACTGCACTCCAGCCTAGGCAACAGAGCAAGACTCCATCTCAAAAAACAAACAAACAAACAAAAAAACTTGGAAAGAAGGATCCCTTGAAGATCAATTATAATATAACCAATATGGAAGGGCACCTACTCCCCATTAGGTATTGTTGGTTTTTTTTGTTTTTTTTTTTTTTTTTTGAGACGGCGTCTCGCTCTGTCGCCCAGGCTGGAGTGCAGTGGCGCGATCTCGGCTCACTGCAAGCTCCGCCTCCCGGGTTCACGCCATTCTCCCGCCTCAGCCTCTCCGAGCAGCTGGGACTACAGGCGCCCGCCACCACACCTGGCAATTTTTTTTTGTATTTTTAGTAGCGACGGGGTTTCACCGTGGTCTCGATCTCCTGACCTCGTGATCCACCCGCCTCGGCCTCCCAAACTGCTGGGATTACAAGCGTGAGCCACCGCGCCCGGCCCCTATTAGGTATTGTTAAGCACTCCCACTGCTGTTAAACTTCGGGGAATCACTAGCTAGGTACACCTGTCCTGGATTAAACAAACCTGTTTTTTGTGAATCCCTACAGGCACAAGAGGAGGACACCATGACCTACATCTGCAAACCTCTGGAAGACTTCAAGTTGCTATTTCACAAGACAGATAAGTAGCAACCACCTCCTCCTGAGAAACACCTTACTTGTTCTTATTAAGTATAGGGACCACCCTAAAGCCCAGTGTGATACTCAGTTGTCCCTGTTCTTCTTGCTCCCTGCTCCTAATCAATCTAACTTGCTGTGGAATGGGAACAAAACTCCATAGTAAACATTTCTAGAATTATAGCATCAGGAAATAGCCTGCATGATTGCAGAATCTGTCATCAGCACCCTCAGGATAAAGAGCATCACCTTCTGGTGCACCCTGCAAACCTCACAGCCATCTCCCCAAACCTCCTAATTGGCCATCGTGTTCCTTTGGTACCTAGGCCCCTACTTGTAAAATAGCTCTCTCCCACACTTAACAGATTCACCTGACTCCTCTCCAACCCTCCTACCCCCTACTATTACCTAGACCTAGGATGTTGGGTATCTACAGCTTCAGTGTACTAATGATACTATCTTTTGCACAAATTGTTGTGACAATGACACAGAGACAGAAATTCCCCACGATGCTCTGACCCAACCCTAGTAGCCAAATTCCCAAGGCCATGGGAGGGCAAACGGGATCCCACTGGTAAACAAGGAGACTATACATGGGGCCTCCTCCAGGACCAATACATGCAAGGGAGAAACGACTGCTTAATTTGGGAAGATGGAGGTACCACCCTCTGGTGGAAAATGAGGGCTACTCAATCACCCCCATTGGAACCTGGAAAAGGTATCTCTACAGACCCAGTTTGGCAATAAAAAACAGACGGCATACCTTGCAAGGATTCAATTTGTGACCCATCTGGGCTCACCTTTAGGGGAAGAAATCCTACCCCATACCCACTCCCAACCCTGTAGGGAACCATTTATTCTTCTAGGAATAGCTTTCTATTTTGCTTATCAAAAACTTGAAACACGAGTGAACGTATTTTGGCCACCATTATCCCTTCAGGGGGTATCCATTCATAACCCCATAACACCTAGAAAAACAAGAAGTAAAAGAGCAATAGGATTAATTTTTACAGGAATTGGGGCAGCAATAGGGGTGGTGGCCCCTTGGCAGGGGCTTTGCATACCACAAGTCAACGCTAAGAAACATAACTCAGGCCCTAGAATCTCTGGCCACCAACACAAGTCAGACATTAAGAAAAATTCAGGAATCTCTGGACTCTGGCAATTGTAGCCCTGACAACAGACTAGTCTTGGATTGTTTACTGACTGAAAAAGGTAGAGTCTGCACTGTTATCAATAAGACCAGCTGCACATATATTAACAACTCTGGACAGGTTGAGGTTAACATTCAAAAGTTGTAAGAGCAAGCCACCTGGTTATATATATATAACCAGGGAACTGACCCCAGCTATATCTGGTTGACCATAAAAAACACCCTCCTGGCCAGGCACAGTGGCTCACGCCTGTAATACCAGTACTTTGGGAGGCTAAAATGGGAGGATCACTTGAGCTCAGGAGTCAAGACCAGCCCGGGCAACATAGTGAGACTGTGTCTCTATAAAAACATTTAAAAATCAGCTGGGTGTTGCTGGCACACACATGTGGTCCCAGCTACTCAGGAGGCTAAGGCAGGAGGACCACTTGAGCCTGGGAGGTTGAAGCTGCAGTGGGCCATGATCACACCACTGCATCCAGCCTGGGTGACAGAGCGAGATCCTGTCTCAAAAAACCCAAAAAATAACAACAAAAAAACACCCTCCCAAGTCTCACCTGGTTTCTACTCTTTTTAGGACCTCTAGTGGCTATCTTGTAACTATGAATCTTTGGCCCTGCCTCTTTTAGCCTCCTTGTAGTTTGTGTCTTTTAGATTGCAACAATTTCCATGTGAAGATAATGCTAGCACATGGCTTCCAACACATCCTTGTTCTGACCCCTTAGATGAGGCATCAAGAGATTTTTACTCCTCCAGTGCTAGGCAAGGCCAATGCCCATAAAACCAACAGGAAGCAGTCGCAGAAGATGGACTTCCACCCTTCTACAACCCTGTAAGATTGAAGGGGAGTATATAATCTCTGTAGGGGGAGTGTGGTAGGAGAGAAGCAGGATTTGTTTTCCAAGCACTGGCCAGAGACCCTGCTGAACAAAACAAGAACAAAACCCTGATCAAAACAGGATGCAGCAAAGAAAGCAGCCAAAACCAGTTACAACCAAGATGGCAACAACAGTGACCTTTGGTTGCTCTCACTGCTTATTATACACTAATTATAATGCATTTGCACGCTAAAAGAAAACTCCAGTGGGTCACAGGGAGCCAGGCCTGGTGGCCAGAGGCTGGACCTGGTGGTGCAGAAGGTGGTGGTCCACCCCCAGGTACTGCTCAGTGTGGTGGATCATTTCAACAGAATCAGCAAGGTTGGAAACCAGAAATGCATTCTTCATGTGCTTTTGCGGTCATAGCAAATGAAAGTACTTGATGTATCCAGCAGTTTTGCAGTCCCTTTTAATGAAGATGACAAAGATAATTGTTTTTTAGCCCACGATTATTTGGAAAACACGTACAGAATGTTTAAGAGGGTGAATGCCAGGGAAAGAATAGTTGAGTGGTACTACGTAGGGCCTAAACTACACAAGAATGACACTGCCTTCAATGAAATCATGAAAAGATACTGCTGTAACTCAGTATTGGTCACTAGTGACATGAAGCCAAAGGACTTAGGGCTGCCTACAGAAGCATATATTTCAGTAGACGTCTATGATGATGGAACTTCAGCCTTGAAAACATTTGAGCATGTGACCAGTGAAACTGGAGCAGAGGAAGCTAAGGAAATTGGAGTTAAACACTTGTTACAAGACATCAAAGACACTACAGTGGGCACTCTTTCCCAGTGTATCACAAACCAGGTCCTGGATTTGAAGGGACTGAACTCCAAGCTTCTGGGTACCAGAAGCTACCTGGAAAAAGTTGCCACAGGCAAACTGTCCACCAACCACCAATTCATCTATCAGCTGCAGGTCTTCAAGCTGCTGCCAGTCATCAGCCTATAGGAGTTTGTCAAGGCCTTTTACCTTAAGACCAATAACCAAATGGTGGCAGTGTACCATTTGGCCTCGCTGATCCATTCTGTGATCACCCTACACAACCTCAACAACAAGATTGTCAACTGGGATGTAGAGAAGAAAGACAGGAAAAAGAAACCAGCCAAGCGCGGTGGCTCACGCCTGTAATCACAACACTTTGGGAAGCTGAGGCGGGCGGATCACAAGGTCAGGAGATCGAGACCAGCCTGGCTAACACGGTGAAACCCCATCTCTACTAAAAATACAAAAAAATTAGCTGGGCGTGGTGGCGGGTGCCTGTAGTCCTAGCTACTCGGGAGGCTGAGGCAGGAGAATGGCGTGAACCCGGGAGGCAGAGCTTGCAGTGAGCTGAGATCGTGCCACTGCACACCCAAGCCTGGGTGACAGCAGAGTGAGACTCCGTCTCCAAAAAAAAAAAAAAAAAAGATAGGAAAAAGAAGAGAGCAAAAAAGAAAAGACGACAAAGAGAAAGATAAAGGAAAAAAGTGATATAAAGAGAAAAAGGAGAAAATGTAAAACATATAGATTTTTTAATTTGTAAACTAAAATCTTATAAACTAAATCAGTGTGCTACTAGGGGGTTCTTTTCCACTTTAACTGCTTGTTAAAAAGCTCTCCTGGGCCAGGCACGGTGGCTCACGCCTGTAATCCCAGTACTTTGGGAGGTCGAGGTGGGTGGATGACTTGAGGTCAGGAGTTCGAGACAGCCTGGCCAACATGGTGAAACCCCGTCTCTACTAAAAATACAAAAATTAGCTGGGCGTGGTGCACACGGCTGTAGTTCTAGCTACTCAGGAGGCTGAGGCAAAAGAATCGCTTCAACCGAGGAGGGGCCATTGAGAGTGCGCCATTGCACTACAGCCTGGGAAACGAGTGAAACTCTGCCTCAAAAAAATAAAAATAAATAAATAAAATAAAATAAAATAAAATTAACACAGGAGTTGAATTTTCCCCATCTTGAAAGACTCTTTCAGTCTGTTTCTGGTAATTTACAAAATTGCTAAATGGAATACACAAACTCCGTATGTTCTCTGCCTCATAACACCGTGAGTTCGAACCCTTCTGAACTCTGAGAATACCACAAGATTTGGACCCATAGCTCTAGCATTCTCAAGCTTGGGATCCAGGCTCCATATATTGTTTACCTTGAAAGACACAATTAAATGGATTGGTTTTAAAAAATAAAAACAGGCCAGGCGTGGTGGCTCATGCCTGTAATCCCAGCATTTTGGGAGGCTGAGGCGGGTAGATGATCACCTGAGGTCAGGAGTTCAAGACCAGCCTGGCCAACATGGCGAAAATGCATCTCAATTACAAATACAAAAAAAGCCGGGTGCGGTGACTCAAGCCTGTAATCCCAGCACTTTAAGAGGCTGAGGCGGGCAGATCACGAGGTCAGGAGTTTGAGACCAGCCTGACCAACATGGTGAAACCTTGTCTCTACTAAAAATACAAAAATTAGCCGGGCATGGTGGCGGGTACCTATAACCCCAGCTACTCAGGAGGCTGAGGCAGGAGAATCGCTTGAACCCAGGAGGTGGAGGTTGCAGTGAACCGAGATCGCGCCACTGTACTCCAGCCCGGGCAACAGAGTGAGACTCCGTCTCAAAAAAAAAAAAAAAAAAATTAGCTGGGTGTGGTGGTGCATGCCTGTAGTCCCAGGCTGGGGTAGGAGAATCTCTTGAACCCAGGAGGCGGGGGTTGCGGTGAGCCAAGATCGTGCCACTACACTCCAGCCTGGGCAACAGAGTGAGACTGTCTCAAAACAAATAATAAATAAATATATACATACATACATACAAAGAAGAAAAGTCCCACCAGTGCCATGACAGTTTACAAATGCCATGGCAACCCCTAGAAGTTACCTTACATGGTTTAAAACGGGAGGATCTCTTGGTTCTGGGAACTCCCTGCCCCTTTTCTAGAAAAATGATGAATAACCTGCCCTTATTTAGTGTAGGGTCCAGCCCCACAGGGTCGGTGGGTCTCTCCCTGTGTGCGGCGACGAGAGAGTGTAGAAATAAAGACACAAGACAAAGAGATAAAAGAAAAGGCAGCTGGGCCCGGGGGACCACTACCACCAATGCGTGGAGACCGGTAGTGGCCTCGAATGTCTGGCTGCGCTGTTATTTATTGTATACAAAGCAAAAGGGGCAGGGTAAAGAATGTGAGTCTTCTCCAATGATAGGTAAGGTCACGTGGGTCACGTGTCCACTGGACAGGGGGCCCTTCCCTGCCTGGCAGCCGAGGCAGAGAGAGAGAGAAGACAAAGAGAAAGACAGCTTACGCCATTATTTCTACATATCAGAGACTTTTAGTACTTTCACTAATTTACTACTGCTATCTAGAAGGCAGAGCCATCCACAGTGTACAGGATGGAACATGAAGGTGGACTAGGAGCATGACCACTGAAGCACAGCATCACAGGGAGACGGTTAGGCCTCTGGATAACTGCGGGAAAGCCTGACTGGTGTCAGGCCCTCCACAAGAGGTGGAGGAGCAGAGGCTTCTCTAAACTCCCCTGGGGGAAAAGGAGACTTCCTCTCCCGGTCTGCTAAGTAGCGGGTGTTGTTCCTTGACACCTTTTGCTACTGCTAGACCACGGTCCACCTGGCAATGGGCATCTTCCCAGATGCTGGCGTCACCGCTAGACCAAGGAGCCCTCTGGTGGCCCTGTCTAGGCATAACAGAAGGCTCGCACTCTTGTCTTCTGGTCACACCTCACTATGTCCCCCCTCAGCTCCTATCTCTGTATGGCCTGGTTTTTCCTAGGTTATGATTATAGAGCAGGGATTATTATAATATTGGGATAACAAGTAATTACTACCAACTAATGATTAATGATATTCATATATAATCATATCTAAAATCTATATCTGGTATGACTATTCTTGTTTTATATTTTATTATACTGGAACAGCTCATGTCCTCGGTCTCTTGCCTCGGCGCCTGGGTGGCTTGGCACCCACAATTTAGTATATAATCAAGGAATAGCTATCTATTCACAAGGGCTGCTGCTATTGCTGTGTCTATGGGGCAGCCATTTCCTGTACTCTGCTGCTCTAATAAACTTGCTTTCCTTTTTCTCTATTGGCTTGCAAATGAACCTTGCACAAAGCCAAGAACCCCCCTGGGCTGAGCCCCAATTTTGGGGTTCACCTGCATAACTCATACCCAAATCTGAACTCATATTCAAACTCTCAAATACCTTCCCCATGAAGGCATGCATCACCATCCCCTACCCCAGATATCTTACATGTCAGTCTCTGAGCAGTGTTAATCATTCCTTTGTAATGTGTCTATGGTGTACCCATTCTCCTCTACCCTTACTGCCAGCATCCTATTCTAAATCTTAAGGTTTTAAGGGGAAAGCTTCAAGGCTCTCCATAATCTAGATCTACTCTTTCTACCTGAAGCCTTAGTAGTCTCCCTCACAAACACAGCATTTCTACATGTTTGCAGAATATGCTATTCTACTTCCACTTCTTCCCTCACAATCTATCAAATCCTGTGAATCCTTCAAGCTCCAATTCCAAAAAGTGTGTTTATGGTTGTCTTCCCAATTAAGATTCTAAACTTCCTGAGGTTAGAACTATGTCTTCTGCTTCTTTTAAATGTCACAAAGATAAAGAAATTATGTTTTAAACCAAAACTCAGAACAAAGGATTTCTTTGTCATTTTCAGACCAAAAAAAAAATCTGAGAAAGTTGAACATCAAAATGTGTTTTGTAGATTACTGCAATGGTTTACTAAAACTACAGAATTATAGGTCGGGCACGGTGGCTCACGCCTGTAATCCCAGTACTTTGGGAGGCCGAGGCAGGCGGATCACCTGAAGTCAGGAGTTCGAGACCAGGCTGGCCAACCTGATGAGATCCCATCTCTACTAAGATACAAAAAATTAGCTGGGCCTGGTGATGCACACCTGTAATCCCAGCTACTCGGGAGGCTGAGGCAGGAGAATCACTTGAACCCGAGAAGCAGAGGTTGCAGTGAGCCAAAATCGTGCCACTGCCCTCCAGCCTGAACAACAGAGACTCCATCTCAAAAAAAAAAAAAAAAAAAAAAAAGAGCTGGGCGCTGTGGCTCACACTTGTAATCCCAGCACTTTGGGAGGCTAGGTGGGCGGATCATGAGGTTAGGAGTTCGAGACCAGCCTGGCCAATATGGTGAAACCCTGTCTCTATTAAAAATACTAAAATTAGCCAGATGTGGTGGTGGCCGCCTGTGATCCTAGCTCTCAGGAGGCTGAAGCAAGAGAATCACTTGAACCTGGGAGGCAGAGGTTGGAACAAGCTGAGATCACACCACTGTCCTCCAGCCTGGGCAACAGAGTAACATTCTGTCTCAAAAGAAAAAAAAACAAAATCCTCACCCCAAAGTTGGTCTCAGTCACTCAAAAGGATTTATTGAGCACCTACTAAAAGTCTACCACCAGCTTACTGGAAGGCACAGTGACTACAGAAGCCTCAGCCCCTCATCCTCCCATGTTCAGGTCTGGGGAGATCCTTCATGGCTCTTGAAAAGCTTTGAGGCCAGGTGTGGTGGCTCATGCCTGTAATCCCAGCACTTTGGGAGGCCAAGGCGGGTGTGGTCATTTGAGGTCAGAAATTCGAAACCAGCAGGGCCAGGCGCGGTGGCTCACATCTGTAATCCCAGCACTTTGGGAGGCCGAGGCAGGCAGATCACGACGTCAGGAGATCGAGACCATCCTGGCTAACATGGTGAAACCCCGTCTCTACTAAAAATACAAAAAATTAGCCAAGCGTGGTGGCAGGCGCCTGTAGTCCCAGCTACTCGGGAGGCTGAGGCAGGAAAATGGCGTGGAGGCAGGAAAATGGTGTGAGCCCAGGAGGTGAAGCTTGCAGTGAGCAGAGATTGCGCCACTGCACTCCAGCCTGGGTGACAAAGAAAGACTGAGTCTCAAAAAAAAAAAAAAAAAGTAGTTCAAAACCAGCCTGACCAACATGGTGAAACCCCGTCTCTACTAAAAATACAAAAATTAGCTGGGTGTGGTGGTGGGTGCCTGTAATCCCAGCTACTCGGGAGGCTGAGGCAGGAGAACTGCTTGAACCCACGAGGTGAAGGTTGCAGTGAGTCAAGATCATGCCACTGCACTCCAGCCTGGGCGACAGAACGAGACTCCATCTCAAAAAAAAAAAAAAAAAGAAATAAAACTTGATTCTGTCCTATGCTTTGTACGTACATCTCTCCCGACTTCCTGAATTAAGTTGTTGAACTGATTCTTATCTCCTTACTATTTTCTTTAAACCATCACAAAGGAAATGCCTTTTTTCCAGTAAAAACACCTAAATTCCAGTATCACCTTAATTTGTCCTGATCTAGTATATGCTGCTCTTACTTTAAAAAAAAAAAAAAAAAAAAAAAAGAATACAAGAGAAAAAAAGGAAAGGCATGGGGAGAATAAAGAAAAACCTTCATTTCTCCTTTCCTTATGTCTAAATAATGAGAACTCAAAAAGACTGAGACTTAAGCACTTGCCTCATTAAGTGGAAAACTATCAAAATAAGAACTTCAAAGTAATAAAAAGTATTTGTCCACATCAACTATGTGCAGGACAATGTCCTGCCTTGTTCTATTTTTTATTTATGTGATCAAAAGTCAAATCCTTGTAATTAGCAAAATGGCACAAGCTATTTACCCTTTTTTATTCTAAAAAATTGTGTAGAAGATTAGCAGTGAAACAATATATAATAAACATACAAAAACAAAACTGCTATTCCTGTCTACATTTCCAGATAAAACACAGGTGTCCCAAAAGCAATACAACAATGCAAGCTACTGTGAATGAGGTTGTAAATATAGAGCCATATGCTATGACAAGGGATGATTCCACAGGAGAGCACTTTTCCCCAAAAGAGCTTTCATCTTTGACAATGTGCTTCAGGCAGCTCATGCCAGAGAGGGCGTGACCAACACAGTATACCATCAAGATTATTGCTAAACTCCCTCATCTTGGGCACTCCATCAGTTTTCAAAACAGCACAGTCAGAAACATGAAATTCTTCAATATAAACACACACAAGACACAATAAAAAACCACATACTGAGAGTGTACCAGTAGGACAAAATAAGAACAAGTGGACTTAAAATGCGGCAAAAAGGAAAACATCTTAACAGTCAAAATGAATGAATAGGCTGGGTGCAGTGGCTCACGCCTGTAATCCTAGCACTTTGGGAGGCCGAGGTCGGTGGATCACGAGGTCAGGAGTTCGAGACTAGTGTGGCCAGCATGGTGAAACCCTGTCTCAACTAAAATACAAAAAAAAAAAAAATTAGCTGAGCGTGGCAGAGTGCGCCTGTAGTCCCAGCTACTTGGGAGGCTGAGGCAGAAGAATTGCTTGAACCTGGGAGCCAGAGGTTGCAGTGAGACAAGATCGTGCCACTGCAGTCCAGCCTGGCAACAGTGCGAGACTCCACCTCAAAAAAAAAAAAGGGCCGGGCGCGGTGGCACACGCCTGTAATCCCAGCACTTTGGGAGGCCGAGGCAGGTGGATCACAAGGTCATGAAATTGAGACTATCCTGGCTAACACGGTGAAACCCCATCTCTACTAAAAATACAAAAAATTAGCCAGGCATGGTGGCAGGCGCCTGTAGTCCCAGCTACTCAGGAGGCTGAGGCAGGAGAATGGCATGAACCCAGGAGGCGGAGCTTGCAGTGAGCCAAGACCGCGCCACTGCACTCCAGCCTGGGCGACAGAGCCAGACTCCGTCTCAAAAAAAAAAAAAAAATGACTATCACCTACCTACAGGAAAAGCTCAAATAAAACGAAAACCTTCACAATCTAGGCCGGGCGCAGTGGCTCGCGCCTGTAATCCCAGCACTTTGGGAGGCTGAGGCAGGTGGATCACCTGAGGTCAGGAGTTCAGGATGAGGCTGGCTAACCTGGTGAAACCCCATCTCCACTAAAAATACAAAAATCAGCTGAGCGTGGTGGCAGGCACCTGTAATACCAGCTACTCAGGAGGCTGAGGCAGGAGAATCACTTGAACAGGGGAGATGGAGGTTGCAGTGAGCCAAGATCACACCACTGTACTCCAGCCTGGGCGACAAAGCGAGACTCCATATCGAAAAAAAAAAATGAGTAAGAGAAGTTAGTATCTTTTCTAAAGCATAAATGTGTTCTGCTTAGCCATTTAAATGACCATCACCTACCCACAGGAAAAGTTCAAATGCCTTGGTATGAAAAACAAAACCCTTCACAACCTTAGTACAATCTACTACTCTAAAGTCATCTTGGCAGGGTGTGGTGGCTCACGCCTGTAATCCCAGCACTTTGGGAGGCCAAGGCAGGTTGATCACCTGAGGTCAGGAGTTTGAGACCAGCCTGGCCAACATGGGGAAACCTCGTCTCTAATAAAAATAAAAAAATTAGCTGGATGTGGTGGCGGGCACCTGTAATCCCAGCTACTCGCGAGGCTGAAGCAGGGGAATCACTTGAACACGGGAGGCGGAGGCTGCAGTGAGCCAAGATCACACCACTGCACTCCAGCCTGGGCAACAGAGTGAGACTCTGTCTCAAAAAAAAAAAAAAAAAAAAGAAAGAAGTCATCTCCCCCACCTCTTCCAAGCAACCATGTCACCATCCTTTTCTGCCAGCGTATCTCTGTGCACTGTTCTTGGCCTATGTGCCCATACCACTTTCTGTCAAACCGCAATTCATCTTTCAAATTGGAAGGGTCATTCACCTCAGTAGAGCCTTTCCCAGTGTCCCAGGCAGTAGTCTCCCCCTTCAAGCTGCTGCCCAATCACAAAAGACCATACACATCTCCAGACACACCAAATAAAGGATGAGAGAATGGAATGAAAGGGATACAGCGGCCGGGCGCGGTGGCTCACGCCTATAATCCCAGCACTTTGGGGGGCCAAGGCGGGCGGATCACGAGGTCAGGAGATTGAGACCATCCTGGCTAACACGGTGAAACCCCGTCTCTACTAAAAATACAAAAAAAATTCGCCGGGCATGGTGGTGGGCGCCTGTAGTCCCAGCTACTTGGGAGGCTGTGGCAGGAGAATGGCGTGAACCCGGGAGGTGGAGCTTGCAGGGAGCCGAGACCGCGCCACTGCACTCCAGCCTGGGCGACAGAGCAAGACTCCGTCTCAAAAAAGAAAGAAGAAAGGGATACATAAATGGATATAGGGAATGGGAGGGGAAAAGAAAGTCTATATCCATTCATAAAGTTCACTGCTGGCCAGGCATGGTGGCTCACACCTGTAATCCCAGCACTTTGGGAGGCCAAGGCGAATGGATCACCTGAGATCAGGAGCTCGAGACCAGCTTGACCAACATGGTAAAACCCCGTCTCTGGTAAAAAATACAAAATTAGCCAGGCGTGGTGGCGCATGCCTGTAATCCTAGATACTTGGGAGGCTGAGGCAGGAGAATCGCTTGAACCCAGGAGGTGGAGGCTGCAGTGAGTCGAGATCCCACCATTACACTCTAGCCTGGTGACATGGCAAGACTCCGTCTCAAGAAAAAAAAAAGTTCACTGCTGACCCTTAGAAACACAGCAGTTCCAGTTCCGTACCAAGTCAATATCCCTTTTCAGAAATACTACTCTGTAAAGGTACCCAGAAATAGCAATGGCAAAGTGGTTTTGACAAGAATGTAACCTAGAGACCTTTTATACCTTACCTCCTTCTTCCTTGACTTCTTCACTAGGCTCTTCTGAAAAAGGCTCCTTTAGGATAAGATGATCACGTCTGTCTTCTTGAGTAACTGGCCCAGGCCTGAGTGTAATTTTTTTCCCTCTCTTTGAGCCAGTAGCCTGGAGTTTTCCTTTACCAATGTGTATATTAAGGGGGTGAAAAGACTCCAAGGAAGGTAGGGTGATTCCCTGAGAGATGGCCACATCAACACCTTCTAGAATTGGTACATTTGTGTTCTGGGTGAGCATCCCAGAGCTCAGAGATGTATCCTCCATACCAAGCTGATTTCCTGCATCCTGCACAGATTGTACTTCGAAGCCAGCTACTCTGCCATGACTTGGATCCCAGGACACTGACACCGAACTCAAGTCCTTAACCTGGTCAGATTCTGGTTTAACAGTTGATTCTAGGTCTACGTTGTTTTCCTCCTGATTGCCTTTATGCTGTAGGGACTCTGTCACTGTAGTTCTTCTCTTCTTACAGGGCAACATTTTAAAAGTCCCACTTTTGTTCCATTCTGAAAGAATAAAAACAAGTTCTTACTGCCTTCATATTAATTAATAGTAATAACATTTACTCAATTATCTTTTCATTTATTCATGTTCGATCATAAACACAATACTTCACACCAAATGCACAATTTCCCTTTAGGTGGAAGTTGAGAGACAGTGGTTAAGTGACTGAGTTCAAATCTCAACTCTACTGATTACTACTGATGGACTACTGTTACCTAGGCCAAGTGATTTAACCTCTCAAATCTTCAGTACCCTCAACAGTAAAAAATAATTGCTCTTACTTCATAGAATTGTTACAATTAAAGAGTAAGTGATTAATAAACAATTTTTTTGTTTTGTTTTGTTTTGTTTTTGAGACAAGAGTCTCGCTCTGTCTCCCAGGCTGGAGTGCAATGGCGCAATCTCGGCTCACTGCAACCTCTGCCTCTCGGGTTTTACGCCATTCTCCTGCCTCAGCCTCCTGAACAGCTGGGACTACAGGCGTGCACCACCTATGCCTGGCTAATTTTTTTTGTATTTTTAGTAGAGATGGGGTTTCACCATGTTAGCCAGGATGGTCTCGAACTCCTGGCCTTGAGATCCACCTGCCTCGGCCTCCCAAAGTGCTGGGATTACAGGCGTGAGCCACCGCGGCCGGCAAACATTGTTATTATTACCATCAGGGTGGTAGACTAGCATGATGCTGAGAGTAAACTGTGGAGTCAGACTGTCTGGATGTTGCCCAAGTCACCCTCTCTCCAGCTTTATGACCTTGTGGAAGTTACTCAACCTGAATCTCAGTTTCTTCAGCTATAAAATGGAATATAATAGCATCTGCTTCATTAGATGGTAAATGATCAATACATGTTTGCTATTGCTGTTTTCATAAACAGGTATTTCCATTAATAGAAACAAATCAAAAGCAAAGTGTGATTGTTTAAAAGGTTAGGCTATGTTGGCTGGGCACGATGGCTCACGTCTATAATCCCAACACTTTGGGAGGCTGAGGTGGGCAGATCACCTGAGGTCAGGAGTTCAAGACCAGCCTGATCAACATGGAGAAACCCTGTCTCTACTAAAAATACAAAATTAGCTGGGCATGGTGGCACACGCCTGTGATCCCAGCTACTCCAGAGGCTGAGGCAGGACAATCACTTGAACCCGGAGGCAGAGGTTGCAGTGAGCTGAGATCGCTCACCATTGCACTCCAGCCTGGGCAACAAGAGCGAAACTCCATCTCAAAAAAAAAAAAAAAAAAAAATGGTTAGGCTATATTAACAAATTTTGTGTTGAAAAAAGGAAGATGAGAGTCCTACTATCCTCTGTGCTATGTTACTTCTTGGCTTTTTGCTTCAATTCTAGTTATCACATTTTAAGGGCATTACTGACCTAAACCAGAGGGTATCCTCTATGTTCTTTTAGTATCTGTTTGCAAACCTCTTTTACAGTACTTATCAGTTTTGTAATGGTCTCTCATCTTTCTCATCTCCTTCCTCCAAAACTACGAGCTTTTTGAGAAACAGGATTATTTCAACTCATATCCCTAATATCCAGCAGTATCTGGGTTTTTTTTTGAAACAAGGTCTTGCTCTGTCACCCAGGCTGCACTGCAGTGGCACGAACATAGTTCGCTGCAGCCTCGACCTCCTGGGCTCAAGCAATGCTCCCACCTCAGTCTCCCAAGTCATTGAGATTACGGTCCCATCCAAGCCACTGCACCAGTTCAGTATTTGGGTGTTATTGATACTCAATGTGTCACCGAATGTTGTAGATACTCAATGAATGCTCCCTGAATAATAAATGAAACAGAGGTTAAACAACTTATTCTGTGCAGCATTTGGGCCAAATGTTAAGCATTATATAAAAACTGATGGTGGCTGGGTGCAGTGGCTCACACCTGTAATCCCAACACTTTGGGAGGCCAAGGCAGGCGGATAACAAGGTCAGGAGTTCAAGACCAGCCTAGTCAATATGGTGAAACCCTGTCTCTACTAAAAAATACAAAAATTAGCTGGGCGTGGTGGTGGGCACCTGTAGTCCCAGCTTCTTGGGAGGCTGAGGCAGGAGAATTGCTTGAACCCGGGAGGTGGAGGTTGCAGTGAGCCAAGATCATGCCACTGCACTCCACCCTGGGCAACAGAGGGAGACTCTGTCGAAAAAAAAAAAAAAAAAAAAAAAAAAAAAAAGGGCATCTTATTACCCAGGAAAACTTTACTGTCATAAATAGATCCAATAATAGAATAAGCCGCCTTGTGTTGGATCACTGGCAATGTTCAAGTGAAGCCTGAATGCCCACTTATCAGAGTACTGGATGAAAGCTTGAACTAGAGAACTGGAAAATAAAAGTTCTTTGTAACTCTAAGCGTCTAAGGTTAGATTTCTCTTTCTTTCTTTCTTTTCTTTCCTTCTCTCTCTCTCTTTCTCTCTTTCTTTCCAGAGACAAGGTCTCGCTCTGTTGCCCAGACCAGAGTGCAGTGGCAAGACCCTAGTTCACTGCAGCCTCAGACTCCTGGGCTCCAATGACCCTCTGGCCTCGGCCTCCCGAGCAGCTGGGACTACAGGCACTTGCCACCACCCTCAGTGACTTTTTTTCTTTCTTTTTTTTTTTTTTTTTGTAGAGACGGGGTTTCGATTTGTTACCCAGGCTGGTCTCAAACTCCTGGCCTCAAGCGATCCTCCCGCCCCAGCCTCCCAAAGTGCTAGAATTTTAGGCGTGAGCCACCACGCTCCACCTACAGTTAGTTTTAAACCTCCCTTCTGTTTCTCCAAGACATTAGGGGAGATTCTCCATCCCCTCAATCAACTGATGTAATTAAAACTCTGTAATTAACGCTCAATAAAACATGAAGATTTCGTTGATTCCTGTGAGAGATGGTGGTGACCTGATGAGAAATAGAATGGGAGTAGCCAGGGCAGCTCTTTTATTTCACAGATGATTACTGAGATCAAAAAAAGGGAAAAAAAAGAAAAAGAAAGAAAAAGAAGGAAAGAAAGACAGCTACTTCAGCTCCAAGCACCTCAAACACAGCAGTAGCTCGACAGAGTCCGCTTTTTTGGGAACCCAAGTCGGACCAGCAGGGTGAATGAATGCCAGTGTGGAGGCAGCCCCGGCACGGCCCTCTCCTAGGAAAACATTTTCAAAAGGGGTCCTAACCGCGCTTCCACCTCGGTGCCCAGAGCTGGCTCCAGTCCCCATTCCCAACTAGACACTGGACTTCACGCCTTTAACTTCCGCCACGCACCCAGCGCCCACCCTCAGACCCGACCCTCTCATCCTGGATATCGTTCGCCCAGGTGTCCCAGCTCCCACCTGCCTCTTCCTACCCCACCACACACAAACCTGTACCCTCACCAGCCGGCCTGATTCCGCGGAAACGGATTTGGCACCACCGGAAGTCAGCCAACAACAGCGAATTGCGTGCGCGTCCCCGAGCCTCGGAGCGCCGAGCCGCAGGGCATCAAGGAGCATGCGCCTAACACTATGCGCCATCCCATTTTGGGGCAGAGTGAAGCCACAACGCTAGTGCGTCAGTTATTGGCAAAAAAATTTAAAGGCACTACTTGGCTTTCTCTGCCCATGGAGTTACCCTACTCAAAACTGAGGTTAAGATTCAGTGGTTTTAGGCCGGGCGCGGTGGCTCACGCTTGTAATCCCAGCACTTTGGGAGGCCGAGGCGGGCGGATCACGAGGTCAGGAGATCGAGACCACGGTGATCAGGAGATCGAGACCACGGTGAAACCCCGTCTCTACTAAAAAAAATACAAAAAACTAGCTGGGTGTGGTGGCGGGCGCCTGTAGTCCCAGCTACTCGGAGAGGCTGAGGCAGGAGAATGGCGTGAACCCGGGAGGCGGAGCTTGCAGTGAGCCCAGATTGCGCCACTGCACTCCAGCCTGGGTGACAGAGCGAGACTCCGTCTCAAAAAAAAAAAAAAAAATATTCAGTGGTTTAGATTAACAGCTAATTTGGAGGCCGAGCGCGGTGGCTCACGCCTGTAATCCCAGCACCTTGGGCGGATTACCTGAGGTCGGGAGTTCAAGATCAGCCTGGCTAACATGGTGAAACCCTGTCTCTACTAAATATACAAAATTAGCTGGGAGTGGTGGCTCACGCCTGTAATCCCAGCTACTCCGGAGGCTGAGGCAGGAGAATCGCTTGAACCCGGGAGACAGAGGTTGCAGTGAGCCGGGTTAGTGCCACTGCACTCACTCCAGCCTGAGCGACAGTGAGACTCTGTATCAAAAAAAAAAAAAAAAAAGATTAACAACTAATTTTTCTCACTACAAATCACCTGGAACACAGGACCAAGGGACTGAAGAAGTCATAAAATGCCAGAAAAAGAAGTCTCTAAGTTACAAATAGTGCAGGCTCGTGATTAAAACTAAGGCAGTCTTGGACTCAGGCTGTAGTAATTATTCATATATGTACAATATTCTGCATTTTACAAAATGCTCTCACATTTTCTTAGGTGACTTGGTCTGCACAATAGACTGTAAGATTATAATATCATATTCCAGTTTGCACAGGACAAATTTCTGGCTCAGCTGAGTAGATGATTTCACAACGGTACACAGACAGCTATCAAGGAGAATCAGGTATTAAGTCTCCTAACTCTAGCTAATAATGCATTGACCCAGTGCCCAGGAGGCTGCCTGGGGTGTAACAGATGTTCAATAATTCAATACATGCTTTTTGAATGAGCGAATGAATGAATGACTCCTAAAATGATGTTATTTCCACTTTTCTAGAAAAACGCAATGTCTGGAATCCACGGAGATTAAAAAAATAAAAATAAAAACAGAATGTCAAAAGGTGGAAAAATACTTTCAACCCCCTCATTTTACAGGTAAACCATCAACAAAAATTTATACATTTGAACTAATCCTGTCTGTAAACAGAATCCAACGGATGAAATTATCCACAGCCAAAATGAAGGTTGAAATTTATGCAAACATGGCAGTAGTCTGACTCTAACCTGAATCACACCAACTCTCCCAAATACCAAGGAAGACTCCAGAAGCTCGGAGTTTCATGTGTGTTGTTCTTTGACCTACAGAATACACAGATCTTTCGGTTTGGCCTCTCTCTCTCATATGAAACCCTAAGCACTTGAGGTTCATTAAAAAAAATTCGACACTGATTAACTTTGGCACTTTTCATTAGTTTTTTTTTTTTTTTTAAACAGCTTTACATACCACAATATCCGTTTGTTTTACGTGTACAATTAAATGATTTTTTTGTTTGTTTGAGACGGAGTCTTGTTCTGTTGCCCAGGCTGGAGTGCAGTGGCGCGATCTCGGTTCACTGCAACCTCCACCTCCTGGGCTCAAGCGATCCTCGTGTCTCAGCCTCCCAAGTAGCGTGCGCCACCACGCCCGGCTAATCTTTGTATTTTTAGTAGAGACGGGGGTTTCACCATGCTGGCCAGGCTGGTCTCGAACTCCGACCTCAAGTGATCTGCCCGCCTCGGCCTCCCAAAGGTTTGGGATTATAGGCATGAGCCACCGTGCCCGGCTGTTTTTTTAAATTAGTAAATGTTCAGAGTTGTGCAACCATCCCCAGGTTTGGTCTTTCATCAGAGTTTCTGACGTTTAAGACAGTTTCCATCCACTGTGAAATATAAGCCTAAAAAAAAAGTTCCCTAATAACTTTTAGCGGTCTCAGAAATGCATAATGATGGCAATCGATACCGAAATCCAGGCAGTACAGAATTTTATTTTCCCAAAATTCTGGAACTCAGGACCGAGAACATTTTGCTGCTGTATTAAAGCCCAGGAAACTGAAATCAGAGGATTTCATATAATAATCTACCTACGCTTCTTACCCTTCAGTACTTTCTCATTTTGGAACCACAGCGCGTCAGTGGGCGGGGCCTCATTCTCGGGAAAACTCGGCGGTGGGAGGAGTCCCCTCCGGGAGAGCTTCCTGAAGGGGGCGTGGTCTGACTTCCGTAATCTTTCGGACAGAGGCGGAGTCTTCTTCCGAGGACCATTCGGAAGAAGGCGGAGCCTACCTCGCATCAGGACCAGTCTGACTGCACCTGCATCCTTAGCTCAGCGCATCCCCGGAGCATCTTAAGAGCTGAGCGCAGCTGACAACTAGGGGTCGGACCGTCGCAGGAGGCGTCCGCTGGATACCTTCCCCGTTCCCTGACCTAGAGCTCTACAGCTGCTGCCTCGGTACTGACCGAGGGTTCCCAGAGTTGTCTCACCATTGCAAAAACGTTATAGCAACAGCCTCTGATTACGATATGGCTGAGATCACCAATATCCGACCTAGCTTTGGTAAGTAGACTCGGAAAAACTAAGCTTGAGGTGGTCAGAATTGTTGCAAGGCCAAGGGGGCCCAGCGGCAGGGCAGAGAATGCAGCCCAGACCAGAGCCTTCAAAATGCCAGCCCCGCTAAAATCGGGCCTGTGGTGGTGGGTAGTGGGCAGTTGACAGTGCATGAACTTGAGCTATGGGCTGCAGGGACTGGCAGGGCCCGAGCCACACCGAGGGTGGGGAAGTCCAGGATGCTAAAACCTTGTATGGTGCACAGTCAGCACTGCTGGAGGTGAGAAACACCAAGCGTGCGGAGGATGTGAACCCCTCCTTCTGGGGGAGGAGAGGTGGGGTAGGCCAAGCCCTCCCCCTTGGGGCACGCAGGGCGGTGCCCCTTCCTCCCCCTCCCATTCCTAAGGGCTGCGGGGGAGGGAAGTGACAAGGGGGATGGGGCATCAAGATGGCAGCTTGGAGACTGTGGGCCGTGTGGCTGGCAGCCAGGGGAGGCGGCGGCCTCTGGGGAAAGAGGGGTGCGGGGGTGGGGAGCAAAAAGGAAGCCACTCCTTAAGACGGTCAGCTGGATGCTGGGGCTAGGAGGAAACGTGAGCCCTGCAAGCTCCATTCCGCATCGTAATGGTGGGGTCCATCCGATGCTACCAAATGGCGCTTGGCGCTGCTGGGCTGGGGGATGACGTGATGTCTATTTCTGGGCCTCCTGGCAGCGCCGAGGCTCTCCTTCCGGGGCCTTTGTTCCCTGTTTCCCTGGGCCGCCTTTTCAAAAAGGAGGACTGACCGGCGTTGATGCTGGCAGGGGCGCGATCCAGGCCGGAGGGGGAGGGGCGAAAGAGGCCCAGCCCGGGGAAGGCCGCTTTGTGTACCGCAGAAAGCATTACGTCATTTCAGAGCGGCTGGTCCCCGACCCAGCCCTGTGGGCTCCAAGATTAGTTTTACACTCCCTGGAGCAGAAAGTGGAGTGGAAAATAGGGAAGAAGGTGGCAAAGACAAGCTTGAGAAGGAAGTTTTTTCCTCTTTGGGGACTCCTGCAGTATATGCTAAAGGAGCAAACTTCCTGTGTTATGCTTTCGTGATCAAATAAATAAAATATACTTGCCCTGCTTCTCCTTGATTCAGTTTAGATGGGGGAAGCCAGTGAGAGTTGCTGCCAAAGAACCTTCTTATTCCTTCAGGGATTCTATCCCTCAGACAATCCAGAAGGTTTGAGCATCGGGACTCCAGTTTTTAGGGTGGAGACACAATCCAGCTAGGAAATGGCTTTTCTCATTCCTGAATAAGAGGTACAGTGAAATGAGCAGAATCCAGTGTGCTCTGTCCCCTCAGAATAAGGAAGAAGAAATCAAATCAGAGGTATTCAGATAACAGATCTTCACACTCATTAACTACTTGTTCTCACTTATTCCCCAAGGCTAAATCTTGATTTTATTTTTTTCTTCCACATCACCTTCTGCATCTTTATTCTTTGAGTTCTAAGTTTCCAAAACAAAAGTCCCTTTCATGATCACATGAGCAATCCATGATTTCTTCCTGTTCTTTTTCTTCTTATTCCCTTCCAACAGATTCCTTTCTTTAATTGCAGTTCCAGAATCCTTGAAAAAAGGAGATGATGTGGAACATAATATAGTGATTTCTCTTAGAGGGACTATTATTGGAAAATAAATTACATCAGCCCGTTACATACTACACTTTATTTAATCCTAACAAATACCTGCAAGTGTATGTATTATTATATATACTTGCCAGACAAGGAAACCAAGGCTCAGAAATAAAATAACTTGGCTAAAGCCAAACAAATGACTAAAGGTAGCGCTAGCTTGTTTTTGTTTTTGAGACGGAGTTTCAATCTTGTTGCCCGGGTTGGAGTGCAATGGCATGATCTTGGCCCACCACAACCTCTGCCTCCTGGGTTCAAGCGATTATCCTGCCTCAGCCTCCCAAGTAGCTGGGATTACAGACATGTGCCACCGCACCCGGCTAATTTTGTATTTTTAGTAGAGATGGGATTTCTCCATGTTGGTCAGGCTGGTCTTGAACTCCCGACCTCAGGTGATCTGCCCACCTTGGCCTCCCAAAGTGCTGGGATTACAGGTGTGAGCCACTGCACCTGGCCAATGCTAGGATTTAAACTAATGTCTGGCTGAAGCCAAAATTTATTCTCATTCCATTGTATTATATTTGTCTACTTGACTGCGAAAGGCTATGTTTAGGAAAGGGGGTGTCAATAAAAGTAGTTCTGGTCAGAAGCTGAAGAAGCTGGCCAATAGCCCAGATGGGTCTTGCAGGTCTTTAAACCATTACAGAGGATCTCCTACATAGAGAACTACCACTTCCAACTTTTTCACGTCTCATAGAGTACTTCACTTCAATGCCACAGCACTTGGGTGATACACCAAGCCAACACTCAGTTATCCATGACCATGGAGGACAAAAGGAGCGAGAAGCACAGGTCACTGCAATTTATAGCTACTTTAAAACACTCACTTCAGCCATTAGTTTCAACTTCCATTTCCCACCAAGCTTTGGACTAAAGCAAGACAGAGAGCTCTAGGTTTTAATATATTTGATGTGTCTAGCTCATTGTCTTGGTTTCAGGGAGAGAGGCAAGAGTTAACAAATACTAAAATGAAGAAAGAATAGCAAAAAATAGGAAACAAGGCCAGGGGGAACACCTAGATAATTCAAAGATGCGTTCATCTGTTTCTCTTCTTTTCCTTCTCTATCCTCCTGGAATATGAGAATTTTTCATCTTCTCTCTTTTCTACCCTATCTCCATTTTCTAACAATAAAAGTTGATGCATTGTAAACATGTAAGCAGCAGTGGGTTCCCCCCACCCCGCCCACTGCTGCAGAGAATAAATCTATGATAGAGCCAAAAGAATTGCCCAGGTGTCTCCTAATCTAAGCCTTCAGATCTCTCTTTATTATCATTCCAAAAAATATGCCTGTCTTGGTAGTTTCCTGTGTTCCTCTTCTCATAGAGACAATGTTCAGTTTCACTAATGAGTAGCAAACAATTTGCAGGAAAGCACCTGATTGATGAATGGAGAGCCACTTCCTTAGGCTGTGCCCATTCTTAATGGCAACTGAATCCAATTAGTTGTTCAACCAAATATTTACTGAACTCCTATTAGAAGCAAGAGACTCTGAGGGATTCAAAGATCCATAGGATATTGTTCCTGCCTGCCTTCAAGTAGCTTACTACCAAGGCTGTCTCCATTTTGTGAAAACTTTCTCTAAAAGCTATTTCATTTAATACTTTGAGACTAAACACTATTATTATTCGGTATGGATATAGACATGGTCACCTTGATTTATTTTGTTAATAATGTTTTGCTCCTTATCTATATTACTTTAAAATGTACCCGGGTACAGTGGGTCATGCTTATAATTCCAGCGACTCAAGAGACTGAGGCAAGAGGATCTTGAGGCCAGAAATTCAAAACCAGACTGGGCAACGTAGCACCTTGTCTCTAAAAAAAAATTTTTTTTAATTAGCCAGGCATAGTGGCATGGGCCTGTAGTCCCAGCTATTCAGGAGTCTAGGGTAGTAAGATTGCTTGAGCCCAGGAGTTCAAGGCTGCAGTGAGCTGTGATTGCACCACTGCACTCCAGCCTGGGCCACAGAGTGAGACCATGTCTCTCAAAAAATGATAACAATAAATATGTATTTTAAATAAAATGTAACTCTTCCTTGGTTAGGCATGGTGGCTTACACCTGTAATCCCAGCAATTTGGTGGAGACTAAAGCAGGAAAATTGCTTGAGCCCAGGAGTTCAAGACCACCTGGGCAATAAAGTGAAGACTCATCTCTAAAAAAAATAAAAAAATTAGCCGGGCATGGTGGCTCACGCCTGTAATCCTAGCACTTTGGGGGGCCAAGGCTGGCAGATCACTTGAGGTCAGGAGTTCGAGACCAGCCTGGCCAACATGGTGAAACCCTGTCTCTACTAAAAGTACAAAAACTGTCCAGGCGTGGTGGCACGTGCTGGTAATCCCAGCTACTCAGGAGGCTGAGGCAGGAGATTCGCTTGAACCTGAGAGGCAAAGGTTTCAGTGAGCCGAGATTGCGCCATTGCACTCCAGTCTGGGCAAAGCAAGACTCCGTCTCAAAAAAAAAAAAAAAAAATTAGCCAGGCATGATGGCACATGCCTGTAGTCCCAGTTACTCAGGAGGCTGAGGCAAGAAGATCATTTGAACTGGGGAGGTCAAAGCTGCAGTAAGCTGTGATCATGCATGCCACTGCACTCCAGCCTGAGTGACATGGTGAAATTCCATCTCTGCAAAAAATACGAAAATTAGCCAGGTGTGGTGGCACGTGCCTGTAGTCCCAGCTACTCAGGAAGCTGAGGCAGGAGGATCACTTGAGCCCAGGTGGTGGAGGTTGCAGTGGGCCAAGCTTGTGCCACTGCACTCCAGCCTAGGCAATAAAATGAGACCCTGTCTCAAAAGAAATTAAAAAAGTAAGCTCTACCACAATGCCTGGCAGGGACATATAAATTTACACAAAAAATAGCAATTTTATCATTGTCACTGCTATACACAATATTACATGTATATTATGACCAGTGCAGATGAAATTATACCTGCCTCTCATGTAATCTGGACATTATACTCATAGTATTGTGCTCATGATGCTCATAGGCTTTCTAGAGAAGATAAACCTTTCATTCAGGTTTGGAGAGAAGAAAAAGCCATGGATTGGTTGGAGAGAATAGGAGAGGATACCTCTAATAGAAGGGAAAACAGTAGGCATTATACTAATTATAGTCCAAGCTTGTGGTCGCCTAAATTCCTAAGTCATTTTTGACTTATCAAGTGATGTTATTGATTATAAATAGGTTTTTGAGTCCAAATAGAAATTTACATTTATCCCTGATATATGTAATCATCTTGACTCAACCTATTTTTTTTTTTTTGAGATGGAGTCTCGCTCTGTCACCCGGAATGGAGTGCAGTAGCACAATCTCAGCTCACTGCAGCCTCTGCCTCCAAGGTTCAAGCTATTCTCCTGCTTCAGCCTCCCAGGTAGCTGGGATTACAGGCACCTGCCACCATGCCCGGCTAATTTTTGAATTTTTAGTAGAGACAGGGTTCCACCATGTTGGCCAGGCTGGTCTCAAACTCCTGACCTCAGGTGATCTGCCTACCTCGGCCTCCCAAAGTGCTGGGATTACACGCATGAGCCACCGCACCCGGCCTCAATCCTCTCTTTCTAATCTGCAGAGGCTGTTTTGAATTCATTGACTCTTTTGTTCACTGAATGCTTACTATGTGCCGCATAGTTCTAGGACGTGGGACTATAGCAGTGAACAAAACAAACAAAGTTGCTGTTTTATTAAGCTTGTCTAGTGATCAAAGACAGATAATAAATATATGTCAGGATAATAAGCTCCATGAAGAAAAATAAGGAAGGGTGATGGGGACATTATCTTACTTGGGGCAGACAGGAAATACTTCTCTCATCCAGTGAGGTTTGAGGCTCACAATAAGTGAAGCAGTGAGCTGCATAGATGCCTGATACAAGAATGCTTCAGGCGGGGCGCGTTGGCTCACGCCTGTAATCCCAGCACTTTGGGAGGCCGAGGTGATTGGATCACTTGTGGTTGGGAGTTCAAGACCAGCCTGACCAACATGGAGAAATCCTGTCTCTACTAAAAATACAAAAATTAGCCGGACATTGTGGCACATGCCTGTAATCCCAGCTACTTGGGAGGCTGAGGCAGGAGAATCGCTTGAACCCAGGAGGCGGAGGTTGCGGTGAGCCGTGATCGCGCCATTGTACTTCAGCCTGGGCAACAAGAGCAAAACTCTGTCTCAAAAAAAAAAAAAAAAAAAAAAGAATGTTCCAGAAAGGATCGGGGAAATGCTGGAATTATGTCTATTTCCTTTTCTTTTTTTTTTCCTCGCTCTATTGCCCAGGCTGGAGTACAGTGGCACGATCTTAACTCACTGCCACCTCCACCTCCTGGGCTCAAGTGATCCTCTTACCTTGGCCTCCCAAATAGCTGGGACTACAGGCATGTGCCACATGCCCTACTAATTTTTGTAATTTTTTTTTTTTGTAGAGATGGGGTTTTGCCATGTTGCCCAGGCTACATTTATTTCCTTAGTTCTCCCTCCCTTCCAAGTGGTCCCCTAAAAAGTAAAATGGAAAACTATAGGCCTAATCTGGACCTTTAAAGCCTAAACCCAACTTAGCCTCAATGAACTTGAGGGAGCGAAAAAACTTGAGGGTCCAATTTTTGTAGGAAAAGATAAGACTAGGGTAAGGGAAACAAAAAAAAAAAAATCTATTTCTCTCTCTCTTTTTTTTTTTCTTTTTTTTTTGAGATGGGGGTCTCGGTCTTTTGCCCAGGCTGGAGTGCAGTGGTGCAATCTCTGCTTACTACAACCTCCACCTCCCAGGTTCAAGTGATTCTCCTGCCTCAGCCTCCTGAGTAGCTGGGATTACAGGTGTGTGTCACCACACCTGGCTAATTTTTGTATTTTTTTTTTTTAGCAGAGACAGGGTTGTGCCATGTTGGCTAGGCTGGTTTTGAACCTGACCTCAGGTAATCTGCCTGCCTTGGCCTCCCAAAGTGCTGGGATAACAGGCATGAGCTGCCACACCCGGCCTGTTTCTCTTTAGTTATTTGTTCATCCAACACATAGTGCCTGCTACGTGTTTTAAGTGCTGAGGGTACCGCAGTGAACAAAACAGACATACATTTTTGTCCTCATGAGACTTATATTCTAGTGAAGATAAATAATAAATTGTAAAATAATGTGTGTGGGTGTTTATTCTTACATATTTGTGTATGTATTTTATATATTTTTTTCTTACATGTGTAGGGGTGTGTGTATCAGAGAGAGATAATGACAAGGCCTGTTGAAAAAAATTAAGCAAGGCTAGGAAGAGTGGGTGGTGAGGATGGAGAAGATTGCACTTTTTAATAGGGGAGTCAGGAAAGGCCTAAGAAGGTGACATTTGAGCAAAGATCTGACATTTTCCACTAATAGGGAAGAAAACCCCTATTTCTTCCAGCGAAGGATTTATTAAGGTAATAATAATGAAAAGAGAAAGTCCCTATTTCTTCCTATTTAGAATAATATATGTATACATAAATACATATATATACACACACACACATATATACATATACACACACATATATACATATGTGCCATATATATATATATACATATATATATATATGTATATATATATACCTATTTTTTGCCTACAATGGATGTATTCATCCTGGAGGAATACTTTTTTTTTTTTCTGAGACGAAGTCTCGCTCCATCACCCAGTCTGGAATGCAGTGACACGATCTTGGCTCACTGCAACCTCTGCCTCCCAAGTTCAAGCGATTCTCCTGCATCAGCCTCCCAACTAGCTGTGATTACAGGCACATGCCACCACACCCAGCTAACTTTTTATATTTTCAGTAGAGACGGGGTTTCACCATGTTGGTCAGGCTGGTCTTAAACTCCTGACCTCAAATGATCCACCCGCCTCAGCCTCTTAAAGTGCCGGGATTACAGGTGTGAGCCACTGCACCAAGCCTTGTATTTTATATACCTGGGAGCTAAAATTTTGGAACATATTTTAAAAGTACATAAACCCAGAATTCTTCCTTTTGGCACCCATCCATTTTTACTACCCTGAACACCCTACCAAGACCATCTAAACTCAGCTCCACACCCTTCCAGCCTACCCTGACAGCAAGTCAGTCAGTGCAGGCCCTGTTCTGGATGCTATGGAATATCCTCCTGAAACCAAACATCTTGTGTAACAGTTGAAGTGAACAGGTGCTCATGTAAAAAGGTGATCTTAGAACACGTACAGAGCAGCTTTATGTGAAGCACAAATCAATATGAGCAAACCAAGTCTATAAGTGCTAAGAGAAGGTTGAGAAAAGAACAGAGAGTCAAGTGGGGTGCTTCAGAGAAGGCTTTCTAGAGAAGCCTGGGAGGAAAAGCCGTGGAGCGGTTGGAGAGGTTGGGAGAGGGTGCCTCTAATAGAAGGGAAAAACTCTGAAGCCCAGATGAGCACATTTTGCTTTAGAGGCTAGACTGCAGATTAGCTTGGCTCTGGCAGCGGCAATGAGCAGGGGAGATCTAGACAGGAGGTAAAGTCCACCCGCCCTGACACATCTCTGGTCTCTGCCTTCAGATGTGTCACCGGTGGTGGCTGGCCTCATCGGGGCCTCTGTGCTTGTGGTGTGTGTCTCGGTGACCGTCTTTGTCTGGTCATGCTGCCACCAGCAGGCAGAGAAGAAGCACAAGAACCCACCATACAAGTTTATTCACATGCTCAAAGGCATCAGCATATACCCAGA
Source organism: Symphalangus syndactylus (assembly GCF_028878055.3). NCBI lineage: Eukaryota > Metazoa > Chordata > Mammalia > Primates > Hylobatidae > Symphalangus > Symphalangus syndactylus. The sequence goes on from NC_072441.2 coordinate 84,263,492, forward strand.
GACCCTCAGCAACAAGAAGAAAATCATCAAAGTGCGGAGAGACAAAGATGGTCCTGGGAGGGAAGGTGGACGTAGGAACCTGTTGGTGGACGCAGCAGAGGCTGGCCTGCTAAGCCGAGACAAAGATCCCAGGGGGCCTAGCTCTGGTTCTTGTATAGACCAATTACCCATCAAAATGGACTATGGGGAAGAACTAAGGAGCCCTATTACAAGCCTGACCCCCGGGGAGAGCAAAACCACCTCTCCATCATCTCCAGAGGAGGATGTCATGCTAGGATCCCTCACCTTCTCAGTGGACTATAACTTCCCAAAAAAAGCCCTGGTGGTGACAATCCAGGAGGCCCATGGGCTGCCAGTGATGGATGACCAGACCCAGGGATCTGACCCCTACATCAAAATGACCATTCTTCCTGACAAACGGCATCGGGTGAAGACCAGAGTGTTGCGGAAGACCCTGGACCCTGTGTTTGATGAGACCTTCACCTTCTATGGCATCCCCTACAGCCAGCTGCAGGACCTGGTGCTGCACTTCCTTGTCCTCAGCTTTGACCGCTTCTCTAGGGATGATGTCATTGGCGAGGTCATGGTGCCACTGGCAGGGGTGGACCCCAGCACAGGCAAGGTACAACTGACCAGGGACATCATCAAAAGGAATATCCAGGTGAGTAGGAAGTGTGTGTTGGGGAGCAATGGTAGGTTGGGGGAGAAAATATCTCAGGGGATAAATGGAAGGGGGAGGGGAGTGGGATGGGTGGCAAAGAAGGGCTATAGAGAGGAAGGTCTTGGCTGTCAAGGATAAGCAGTGGTCAGAGTAAGACAGAGGGCCTGGCAGATTAGGTCTCCTCTAAGAAGCAACTTCCTGAGGAGAGAAGGTCCGATAGCTTTCACCATTTCACTTAGTGGTTGGCATCCTGATGCTGTCCAGCTTACTTGGAACAGGCTGGCCTACCATTTGTAGATCCTTCATTATATCAGGGATATGGGGGCTAATTTCCTCTCCAAAATGATGTGATCTTCCTCCAGTGAATTTATTTTTCACAGCTGAGAAGCTATGACAATAATTCAGTAATGTTTCCCTCATCTTCCCTTTCCCAACCCTAACCTAGGGGCATAAATGATACCATGTACGTCTTTTTTTTTTTTTTTTTTGAGACAGAGTTTCACTCTTGTTGCCCAGGCTGGAGAGCAATGGTGCAATCTCGGCTCATTGCAACCCCTACTGCCCGGGTTCAAGCGATTCTCCTGCCTCAGCCTCCCGAGTAGCTGGGATTACAAGCACCCATCACTACGCCTGGCTAATTTTTTGTATTTTTAGTAGAAATGGGGTTTCACCACGTTAGCCTGGCTGGTCTTGAACTTCTGTCCTCAGGTGATCCACCTGCCTCGGCCTCCGAAAGTACTGGGATGACAGGCATGAGCCACTGCACCCAGCTGTCATGCACATGTCTTCTTATGACCATTTTACAATGCAATTCAATGAATTGCTTCACCCTTCTAGGCCCAAACCTTTGCCATAGACACTTCCCCTCTCTCCATTTCTCCTGTCCTCCCTCTTTGTATTAGAAGAGCGATGAGGGCCCTCTATCCTGCCTTCTCTCCCCCTCTTCCCACTGGACCGACACTGGCTCTTGAGTTGTAATTTCAGGAGCACAGTAAGTGTAGCCCCACCCAACCCAATTAGTTCATTTATTTCTTCCACAACTGGGGAGGCAGTGAAATGCTGCAGTTAAACACTTGGGCTCCAGAATTGGACTGCACGACTTTACTCTCCAGCTTACCACTTGCCAGCCGTGTGACATGGGTGAGTTACTCGACCCCTCTAAGCCTCTATTTTCTCATCTGTAAAATGGAGCTGATAATATTGCCTTCCTTACAGAGAATCAAATTAGATAATATGCCTGGCATATGAGTGCCCTTGAAGAGGTTTCACTTTATTGAAGGAGAAAGACAAATATTTTTTGCAATTACTGTATAGTGAGTATGGTAGGTGCTATGAAAGAAGTTGTTGAAATTTTAAACTTAGAGTTTCATGTCTTTTTCAGGGTATAACATAAGTGGTTAAAATAGCGAGGACTTTGAAGTCAGACCTGAGTTTAAATCCAAATTCCACCAGCTAAATGACCTTGGGCAAGCTGCTTCACTTTCGCTAAGTCTCAGTTTCTTATGGGAACAGAGTAGGATGATGATTTTATATAGCTACTAGGACATAGTGAGCCTTCAATAAATTGTGACCATTACTATTGTTATTTCTATTATTAGTCAAGTTTGATACCTGGGTGGTGCATGTGGTTTGTAAATATTTATATTTCGCTTTGACACAGTGAAGGAAGACAAGGGAGGAATCGGTGAAGGAGGTTAGGAAAGAATTTCGAGGCCACTAGAAACAACTGCACATCTCCCAGAAAGAGCTCTGCCTGTGGGCAGATCATACTTATTTCTTGATACCTTTTTTACCTGCAAGCCCTCCCTGGACTCAGTGGGGAGACAGGAGGCTCAGGATTGGATAGAAGAGGCTCCTAAGTTAGCAGGTGCAGAGTGTGCAGTGAGTACCCAGGAACAAGGTTTGCCTGCTGAAGAAGGGCACTGTGCCAAGTCTGGGTGGGGGACAGCAGGGAGCACACTCTGTGTGTGTGTATTCTTGCCTTCTCTGCTCTGTCGTAGGCACCTGTCCCCCTGCAGCCAGCCCGGTCCTGCCTTTCATTGCCTGAAGGAACTGCTACTGCCACCTGGCACACTCAGATCCATGTCACAGGGGCCAGGGAAGTCCAAGAATCTTGAAGAATATTAGACACATTTGTGATTGTGATTTAGGGTAGAGGTGGCCCTCAGGACATCTGGCCCCAAGAAGGGTTTATTGAAGTTATGTTGGTCCACCTAATACAAGGGCTCCTTGGCTAGAAAATCACTCTGAAAGAGGTTCTGCTAATTATAGGAAAACTTGGTGAACGTCAGAGCATAAACAAGACACTGCCACAACATCTTGTGGTTCTCAATGCCAGGATACAATGAGACATCCCAGAGTCCAGCCCTGCAGGGGTTTTTGCATCCTCTGAGGCTGGAATCAGAAGGTGTGAACAGAAACGGAAGCGGTGGCCTGTTTCATCCCCTTCTCTCCCCTCCCCTGTCCTCCCATCTTTTTTCCTCAGGGCTCTGCCGACCCATTCTGCTGTTTCCTTATTCCCTTCACAGCAGCTCGCATCCTCCACTCCTTCCCTTGTCTACCTCTCCTTGAAGGAGGAGCCTTTCCAATACACCCTTCCCTGTGACTCCAACCTTGGTAAAGTCACCAACCAGCTGGACTCCTCCAGACAGCTATACCCTTGCAGCCCAAGGCTAGGAGTAGAACATGGCTCTGTGCCAAGCTGCAGCTGGGAAGAGACTGGCAATGAAAGGGACTGATTTGGGCTGGGAACAAAACAGCCTCAAATCAAGAGCACTGGACACAGCACAGACAATGGCATTTGCTAAACTGCCAGGGGCTCTTGGCAAGAGCCACATTTCTTTCCACTTTATTAACTCCCTTGAGGAGGGATAAGCCAGGGCTAGGATCCTGAGCAACACAAGCCCTGGAGGAGGCCTGAGATAGGACACTCAGAGCCTGTGCAGCCCCACCCCAGAGACTTCCAGCCTCCCAGCCTTCCTAAACCCATTTTCCCAACCAGCGCCCGTAGGCAGGACTAGGTTCCATCTGAGCCACAGCTGTCATCTCCCTACTCACTCATCCACTAGGTTCCCTAGAAGTGCAGGCTGCAAATGTCTATTCCAAATCCTCCCTACTATAGCAAAGTAGGATCTCCCCTTGGTGAACGTGAGCTAGAGCTGCCCTGGACCATGCCACACTGGCTGTAAAGGGCTTTTTCCTGGTCTGGATTACATAGACCAGGAAAAAGCTACCGCACTCTAGCCTGGATGACAGAATGAGACCCTGTCTCAAAATAAAATAAAATAAAATAAAATAAAATAAAATAAAATAAAATAGAAAAGATAATATGGCCAGGCACAGTGGCTCACACCTGTAATACTAGCACTTTGGAAGGCCGAGGTGGGAAGATTGCTTAAGCCCAGGAGTTTGAGGTTGCAGTGAGCTATTACCACAAACTGCACTCCAGACTGGGCAACAGATCATGTATGTGTATTGCAGGGAGGAAAGGGGGGATGGGATTGAATGTTAAGGTTTCGTTTTCCCATGGTTGTGATTTAGGGTACAGGTGGCCCTCAGGACGTCTGGCCCCAAGAAGAGTTTACTGAGGTTATGATGGTCCACCTAATACAAGGGCTCCTTGGCTAGAAAATCACTCTGAAAGAGGTTCTGCTAATTATAGGAAAACAGACTATCCCTTGCCTAAGTATTATTTCTTCTGAGTATATTCTTTAGGACCACGGTTCCTGTTCCTCTGTTCCACTGAAAGAGCAAGGAGATTGCCCTCAGAGAGCCGAGCCCCGCAGCTCCGCCAGGCATGAGAAAATCCGTTCTCCCCCTTGTCCTTCTGCTTGCCTGCCCCTCAACAGGGCCTTTGCCTCACTAGGCCAAGGGGCTGGGAAACAGAGCTTGCTCACAGCCTTCAATGGCTCTTTCAGAAGAAAGAGCCATTGACATAGCTACTTGGAATGGGAATTGGGTAGAAAGAGAAAGGGAGGGGGCTTGAGAGAACGACATTAAACTGCCTTCAATGCAGAATGGAGTGGCATTCAGGTGGTGTTGTGGCTACAGACTTGGGCATCACAAAGCGGCACTGAGTGGGGATGGGCATGCTGCCTGTGTGAGATGGCCCAAGGTGAAGGAGGGATCAGATGGAGGACAGTTGCCTGAGGAGTGATTTTAAGGGAGAAAAAAATGAAAAGGGTAACCAGAAGTTGTCTACTTTCCCAAAAAACTAGGAAAGAGGCATGGGGATTTTGATTAGGAAGATTTTCCTAGAATGGATGATTTAGGATACAGAATTTTAAATAAGTAATAGGGAAACCTAAGCTATAATCTTGTCATTAATGTTATTCTTGCAAATAAAACTGTGCTTTTAAAATCAAATGTCGACCAGGTGCGGTGTCTCAGGCCTGTAATCCCAGCACTTTGGGAGGCCGAGGCAGGCAGATCACAAGGTCAAAATATCGAGACCATGCTGGCCAACATGGTGAAACCCGGTCTCTACTAAAAATACAAAAATTAGCTGGGCGTGGTGGCAAGTGCCCGTAGTCCCAGCTACTCGGGAGGCTGAGGCAGGAGAATTGCTTGAACCCGGGAGACAGAGGTTGCAGTAAGCCAAGATCACGCCACTGCACTCCAGCCTGACGACAGAGCAAGACTCCATCTCAAAAAAAAAAAAAAAAAAATCAAATGTTGCTTTTCCCCTCACCTATCCTTCCTCTGTGTATAAAGTTAGAATCATATTTAAAGACTGCATATTTAGTATTTAGATACTCAGTATTGAAGGATGGCCCCAGAAATGGATATATCAAACCTAGCTAACATTTTATTATTATTCATGGAAACAGAGGGGAGCAGTAGCCAAAACAATGCAAAAGTCCTTTCTAGATCAGTGCCGTCTAATGATGATAGAAATGTTCTATATTTGCACCATGCAGTGTGGTAGCTACTAGCTACATGTCGCTATTGAGCACTTGAAATGTGGCTAGTGTAACTGAGGAACTATAATTTTAATTTTATTTAATTTAAATTAAAATTTAAATAGGCACATGTAGCTAGTGGCTACTGTATTGGATAGCTCAGTTCTGATTGTTTTGGAATCCATTCAGTTTTCTTTTCCATATGGGATTACTTTTCATTTGATGTGGCTAATAGTAAAAATGAGTTTATATTCACTGATTACATTCTGACTTCTGGCAAAAGGAAAAAGCCCAGAAGTATACTGGTTGGCAAGGGCAACCAGACTGTAATTCAAAACTGGCTGAGGGCATGGTGGCTCACGCCTATAATTCCAGCACTTAAGGAGGCTGAGGTGGGCGGATTGCTTCCACTCAGGAGATCAAGACCAGCCTGGCCAACATGGCGGAAACCCCAGACTTGGTGATTCACGCCGGTAATCCCAGCTACTCGGGAGGCTGAGACACCAGAATTGCTTGAACCCAGGAGGTGGGGGTTGCCGTGAGCTGAGATTGTGCCACTGCACTCCAGCCTAGGTGACAGAGCAAGACCTTGTCTTGAGGGGAGAAACAAACAAACGAAAACACACTGGCTGAGGGACCAAGCATGGTGGCTCACACCTGTATTCCCAGCACTTTGGGAGGCTGAGACAGGCAGATCACTTGAGCCCAGGAGTTTGAGACCAGCCTGGGCAACATAGAAAAACCCCATCTTTACCAAAAATACAAAAATTAGCTGAGCCTGGTAGCACATGCCTGTAGTCCCAGCTACTCAGGATGCTGAGTTGGGAGGATCACTTGAGCCCTGGAGGTCAAGGCTGCAGTGAGTCAAGATCACACCACTGCACTCCAGCCTGGGCAACAGAGTGAGACCCTATCTCAAAAATAAAAATAAGGCCGGGTGCGGTGGCTCACGCCTGTAATCCCAGCACTTTGGGAGGCCGAGGCAGGTGGATCATGAGGTCAGGAGATCAAGACCATCCTGGCTAACACGGTGAAACCCCGTCTCTACTAAAAATACAAAAAATTAGCCAGCCGTGGTGGTGGGCGCCTGTAGTCCCAGCTGCTCAGGAGGCTGAGCCAGGAGAATGGCGTGAACTGGGGAGGCGGAGGTTGCAGTGAGCCAAGATCGTGCCACTGCACTCCAGCCTGGGCGACAGAGCAAGACTCCATCTCAAAAAAAATAAATAAATAAAAATAAAAAATAAAAAATAAAAATAATAAAAATAAAATAAAACTGGCTGAGGATACTTTCCATGGATACAATCAAGAGCTGACAATAGGCCAGGCATGGTGACTCACGCCTGTAATCCCAGCACTTTGGAAGGCTGAGGCAGGAGGATCATGAGGTCGGGAGTTCGAGACCAGCCTGGCCAACACAGTGAAACCCCATCTTTACTAAAAATACAAAAATTACCAGGGCATGGTGACACGCACCTGTAGTCCCAGCTACTCGGGAGGCTGAGGCAGGAGAATTGCTTGAACCCAGGAGGTGGAGGTTGCAGTGAGCCATCGCACCACTGCACTCCAGCCTGGGCGATAGAGCGAGACTTCATCTCAAAAAAAAAAAAAAAAAAAAGAGCTGACAATACAAATGTTATGGATAAGGACAAAATGTGGGGCTTCTCTCTAGCAGAGAAAAAACATGAAAATATTTTTAAGGTTGATTCCCTTTTGTATTTCAATTTCAAATCTAAGGGGTGAGTTTAAACCTTGGTTAGATTTTTATTTTTTTCCAAGACAGTCTCACTCTGTCGCCCAGGCTGGAGTGCAGTGGCACGATTTCAGCTCACTGCAAACTCCACCTCCTGGGTTCAAGCGATTCTCCTGCCTCAGCTTCCTGAGTACCTGGGATTACAGGTGTGCACCATCATGCCCTACTAATTTTTTGTATTTTTAGTAGACGGGGTTTCACCATGTTGGCCAGGCTGGTTTTGAACTCCTGACCTCAAGTGAGCCGCCCTCCTCGGCCTCCAAAGTGTTAGCATTACAGGCGTGAGCCACCATACCCAGCCTAGTTAGTTATTTTTTATGCCCTGTGAGAGACATTTCCATATGCTCCTAGGACGAAATATAGACTCTAAATTTTTAAAATCATGTGAAATATCACAGTTTCATTCCTTGAGATGACTTAAGGCCTACAATCAAGGCACAAACTATTAGGCTTATTTCTTGTTTTTTATTGATGAGTTAATCGGCATATTTGCTGCTGCTGCTCTTTCCGGCACCAGACATACCTGAGTAGATAGTGAACTAGCCTGGGAGCTTAAGGGTAGGATTCCTCAGTATCCATCTTTTCAGCCCTAGCTTCTAGCAGAGAGTGCCTGGCACTTAGTAAGTGCCTAATAAGTCATTTTTGTGGGTGTGTGGTGTATATAAGGCTGGTGATGGGAGCATAGTCTATTTTTGCTCAATTTAAGAATTCCTGGAGTAGATGACGTTTCTTTGGGGCTTTGAAGCATACAAGGAATAAGGGTGATCATGGGGGGATGATTTTGTCCCCAATCTTTTTTTTTTTTTTTTTTTTTTTGAGACGGAGTCTCACTCCGTCTCCCAGGCTGGAGTGCAGTGGCGCGATCTCGGCTCACTGCAAGCTCCACCTCCCGGGTTCACGCCATTCTCCTGCCTCAGCCTCCCGAGTAGCTGGGACCACAGGCACCTGCCACCACGCCCGGCTAATTTTTTTGTATTTTCGGTAGAGACGGGGTTTCGCCGTGTTAGCCAGGATGGTCCCGATCTCCCGACCTCGTGATCCATCCACCTCGGCCTCCCAAAGTGCTGTGATTACAGGCGTGAGCCACCACGCCCAGCCAAAACTCACCTCCTTTTATTTTCTTTATCCCAGCCTCATCCCCACTTTCTAAAGCTAAAAACACAAGAAATAGTCCACCCTTTCCTCCCTCTTCCCTACGCTTCACAGCCAATTAACTGCCCAAGCCTAAAAACCCCTGATAGTTCTTCCTGAGACATATTTTACCTCCATGTCCATCTCCTCTGCCATAGCCCTAGTTCCAGTCCCAATCATTTCTTCTGTAGCACGTTGCTACAGAACAACGGAGTCTGCTTTTTAGAGATGGAGTCTCACTCTGTCGCCCAGGCTGCAGTGCAGTGGCGTGATCAAGGCTCACCTCAACCTCCACCTCCTTGGTTCAAGCGATTCTCCTGCCTCAGCCTCCTGCATAGCTGGGATTACAGGCACCCGCCACCACACCCAGCTAATTTTTCTATTTCTTTTTTTTTTTCTTTTCTTTTCTTTTTTTTTTTTTTTTTTTTTTTGAGACGAAGTCTTGCTCTGTTGCCCAAGCTGGAGTGCAGTGGCTGCGATCTTGGCTCACTGCAAGCTCCGCCTCCTGGGTTCACGTCATTCTCCTGCCTCAGCCTCCCAAGTAGCTGGGACTACAGGCATCCGCCACCATGCCTGGCTAATTTTTTTGTATGTTTAGTAGAGATGGGGTTTCACCGTGTTAGCCAGGATGGTCTCGATCTTCTGACCTTGTGATCCGCTCACCTCAGCCTCCCAAAGTGCTGGGATTACAGGTGTGAGCCACTGCGCCCGGCCTAATTTTTCTATTTCTAGTAGAGATGAGGTTTCATCATGTTGGACAGGCTGGTCTCGAACTCCTGACCTCAGGTGATCCACCTGCCTTGACCTCCTAAAGTGCTGGGAACATAGTCGTGAGCCACTGCGCCCAGCCACAGCAGCCTCTTTTTGACAGGGTCTCACTCTCACCAAGGCTGGAGTGCAGTGGCTCAATCACAGCTCACTGCAGCTTCAATCACCTGGGCTCAATCAGTCCTCCCAAGTAGCTGGCTCTATAGGCACACGCCACTGCGCCCAGCTAATTTTTTTTTTTTTTTTTTTTGAGACGGAGTCTTGCTCTCTCGCCCAGGCCAGAGTGCAGTGGCGCAATCTCGGCTCACTGCAAGCTCCGCCTCCTGGGTTCACACCATTCTCCTGCCTCAGCCTCCCCAGTAGCTGGGACTACAGGCGCCAGCCACCACGCCCAGCTAATTTTTTTGTATTTTTTTAGTAGATACCAGGTTTCACCGTGTTAGCCAGGATGGTCTTGATCTCCTGACCTCGTGATCCGCCCGCCTCGGCCTCCCAAAGTGCTGGGATTACAGGCGTGAGCCACTGCTCCCGGCTGTAGCAGCCTCTTAACTGAGCTTTCTGATGTTGATCTTCCTCGACTTTAGTTCATTTTCCATCTTTCTCTGAAATAATAATCATTTTAATAAAATGATGACAACTGGCCAGGCATGGTGGCTTACACCTGCAATCCCAGCAGTTTGGGAGGCCAAGGTGGGCGGATCGCTTGACCCCAGGAATTCGAGACCAGCCTGGGCAACATAGTGAGACCCTGTCTTTACCAAAAATACAAAATGTAGCCTGGCATGTTGGTGCACACCTGTAGTCCCAGCTACCTGGGATGCTGAGGTGGGAGGATCTCCTGAGCCCAGGAGGAGGTGGTTGCAGAAAGCCGAGATCTCACCACTGTCCTTCAGCCTGGGCAACAGGGTGAGACCCTGACTCAAAAAAATGATGACAGCTTTGCCACTCCTATACTCACCAACCTCCTCTTGTATGGGTGCTGCTGACTCTGCTCTTTGGTAGTGTCCCAACAGCCCTTTACTCTAGCCTTGCCCACCTTTCCAGGTTCCTGACCTACCCCTCCTATCAGCCACCCCCACTTCAGACATATTCACCTCTCAACCATTCTCTGAACACAGCTTACCTTTTCAGGCCCAACTCCTTTGTACCAGCCATTCCTGTCAATCTGCCTGACATGATCATCTCTCTGCCCATTGCTTCATGGTTTTGTACCCCCATCAACTCAGTCCAGGCATCAGCTGGTAAAGCCTTCCCTGAATCTCCATGGCTGGGTGCGGTGGCTCATGCCTGTAATCCCAGCACTTTGGGAGGCCGAGACGGGTGGATAACGAGGTCAGGAGATCAGGACCATCCTGGCTAACATGGTGAAACCCCTTCTATACTAAAAATACAAAAAAAATTAGCTGGGCGTGGTGATGGGCGCCTATAGTCCCAGCTACTTGGGAGGATGAGGCAGGAGAATGGCGTGAACCTGGGAGGCGGAGGTTGCAGTGAGCCGAGTTCTCGCCACTGCACTCCAGCCTGGGTGAAAGAGCGAGACTCCTTCTCAAAAAATAAAATAAATAAATAAATAAATAAATAATAAATTAATTAATTAAAAAAGCCTCCCCTAAATCTCCCAGCTCTAGGTGCCCAGAGCACTTAGACAGGCTTCTCATTTCTCTGACAAGTCCCGTACAGGTTTATTTACTTCTCTGACTCTTCTACTGAGTGGTAAGCTCCTTGGGAGCAACAACTGAGTCCCATCAGCTCTGGATCCTCAAAACCTGGCATGCAGTGCCTATGCAAATGTTCTTTAAAATGTTCTTGGAGGGGCCAGGCACAGTGGCTCACGCCTGTAATCCCAGCACTTTGGGAGGCCGAGGTAGACAGATCACTTGAGGTCAGGAGTTCGAGACCAGCCTGGCCAACATGGTGAAATTCTGTCTTTACTAAGAATACAAAAATTAGCTGGGCATGGTGGTGGGCACCTGTAATCCCAGCTACTCTGGAGGCTGAGACAGGAGAATCACTTGAACCCGGGAGGCAGAGGTTGCAGTGAGCTGAGATCACGCCACTGCACTCCAGCCTGGGTGACAAGAGTGAGCCTCTGTCTCAAAAAAAAAAAAAAAGTTATTGGAGGACTAGAGGTTTTTTTCAAGCTCAAAATGGAGCCTAGCATCACATTTAAAGATGGAGAAACAAAGATCAGGGTGCTGGGGAGGAAGCTGACTTGGCTGGAGAAGATACACTGGAGTGCACTTTGGGGTGGGCAGAGCAGGTGTGGATATTCACCTTGTGAAATGCAGGGACAGGTTCAGGGACTTGCCCAAGGCCATGTGGTGAGTAAGTGGCAAGGTTAAGATTCAAACCCAGTTCTCCTACCTCCCACTGTACAGTCTTCAGAACTTTTTAAAGGATAAGAACCAAATGAGAGGATGCACTTCTATAGTGAACACTGTGTGCTGGGCACCATTACAGTTTAGAAATTGTAACTTATTTAATCCTTCTGATAATGCTATGTGGTAGGTATAACCTTTCACCCACATTTTATAGGTGAGGAAACTGAAATACAGAGATGTTGAGCAACTTGTCCAAGGTCACAGATAAGAAATAGCAACTGGGCATGATGGCTCATGCCTCTAATCCCAGCATTTTGGGAGGCTGAGGTGGGAGGATCATTTGAGACCAGGAATTCAAGACCAGCCTGGGCTACATAATGAGATTCTTTGTATAGAAAAAAAAAAAATTAGCCAGGTGTGGTGGCACACACTTGTAGTCCTAGCTACTCAGGAGGCTGAGGTGGGAGGATTGCTAGAGTCCAGGAGATGGAGGCTGCAGTGAGCCAAGATCACGTCACTGAATTCCAATCTGGGCAACAGAGTGAGACCCTGTCTCAAAAAAAAAGAGAAATAGTCAGGATTTGAATCCAGGCTAATTTGGCTCCAGAGGTCATGCTCATAAATCCAAGGCTATGCGGGCTCTCCATGCAAATTATTTAATATCAGAATTATGGTTATAATGTTTCCTTTCTCCCTCCTTGTTAAATAAAATCATAACACCTTTCCAGGGGATGAGCATCTTTCCAACAAACATCATCCCTGCACTTGTCCTCCCCCAGACTCTTCCCACTGCTCTGCACACTTTTTGTGCTCTGCCCTGCACCCTCTGCCAGGATTCTCACCTGCTATTTTTTCCTCACAGAAGTGCATCAGCAGAGGGGAGCTCCAGGTGTCTCTGTCATATCAGCCTGTGGCACAGAGAATGACAGTGGTGGTCCTCAAAGCCAGACACTTGCCGAAGATGGATATCACCGGTCTCTCAGGTAGCAGCTATTTACTTCAACCTATTTCTTACTGTCTGAACCACCCCTGACTCCTTGCCGGTGGCCCAGATAGACCTCCACACTTCAAGATCCTTGCCTCTTTCACTTTTAGTCTGCTCCTCTTTCTGTAGACATTCTCTTACCAATGAGTATCTACGTCCAGTAGATTTCCCTGGCTAGGAAGATTCTTCAGTTGAACAAATGGGGTCTTTACATTTGGCAAGGTATCCTAAATAATATGCATGCCAGGTGCTAAGAGAGACTTCTCAAAAAGGCTGCAGGCATTTGTCTCTGTGCCCTTTAATATATTTCTTGGTATCATGGGATTTCTTCAGACCTAACTTGAGAAAGTTGTTCTGTTCTATTCCTGCCTGGTTTCCTTGGCCCCTCATCCAGGCAGGCAGACTCACATATAGTCAGTGTGTGTTTATTGTGCAATCACTAAAGAACACATGGGGTGGCCATCAAAGATACGAACAACAGAGCCCCCCCTTTCCCAGCATGAAATTACCATTACATAGGAAAGGACTGTGTCATAGGCCTGTCTCCCTTTTTCTTATCTCTTTGGGGGCCCCAGATCCTTATGTCAAGGTGAACGTCTACTACGGCAGAAAGCGCATTGCCAAGAAGAAAACCCATGTGAAGAAGTGCACTTTGAACCCCATCTTCAACGAATCTTTCATCTACGACATCCCTACTGACCTCCTGCCTGATATCAGCATCGAGTTCCTTGTTATCGACTTCGATCGCACCACCAAGAACGAGGTGGTGGGGAGGCTGATCCTGGGGGCACACAGTGTCACAGCCAGCGGTGCTGAACACTGGAGAGAGGTCTGCGAGAGCCCCCGCAAGCCTGTGGCCAAGTGGCACAGTCTGAGCGAGTACTAATCCTGTTCTTCTCTCCTCTAATCCCCGGGGGGCCAAGCTGGGGAGGGATGTGGAGGGGAAAGAGATGACAGAGAAGTGGACTCAAAACCTCATTTTAGTTGTAGAAGAAAATTTCTTACAAAACAAACTCCACAAAGAACACCCTATATGACCACAGCTGCAGATCAGTTCTTAGCAATGATGGTTTTTTTCTTCTTTGCAAGGCGCTAGAATCTTTTATTTTATTTTATTTTATTTTATTTGAGACGGAGTTTCGCTCTTGTTGCCCAGACTGGAGTACAATGGTGAGATATCAACTCACTGCAACCTCTGCCCTCCAGGTTCAAGCGATTCTCCTCCCTCAGCCTCTCAAGTAGCTGGGATTACAGGCGCCCACCACCATGCCCGGCTAATTTTTTGTATTTTCAGTAGAGATGGGTTTCACCATGTTGGCCAGGCTGATCTCGAATTCCAGACCTCAGGTGATCTACCCGCCTCGGCCTCCCAAAGTGCTGGGATTACAGGTGCGAGCCACCATGCCCGGCCTCTGTTTTTTGTTTTCTTTTTTAATGGGGGACAAAAGAGAGGGAAAGATCCCTACAAATCTATATATAACAATGTAACCATATACTTGCATGTCTAATACAAACTGAAGAAATTAGCCTAACTGCCAATATCAAGTTGCAGATTTTAATCCATGGAAATTGTGTTTTGTGCTGAATTGTATTTGCTGATTACCTGAAATTGGCTTCTTTTTATTGGGCTTCTCTGGAGAATTTCTCCCACTCCCCACCTCTGCAGAAGAAAATTTTGCTCTTATAAAACCTCATGTTTTCATCATTCCCATCTTTTCTTTTTATTGCCTCTTATATCTCTGCTCTTTGACCTCAACGTCTAGAGGTCTGTAGTAAGCCAAGAAACAAAGGTGGGGTGGATGAGGCAAGGTTTGCAGGAGAAAGAGGAATTGAGAAATGGGGTATTTTTGCTATCAGCTCTTCTGCTATGAAGTAGTAAAGGGCAGTCTATAATTAACTGACAGACCTAACTGAAGCACAGAGAATACATCAGACTTATGCATCCAATACATCAGAACTTGGATTTTATCAAACTTGATGACTTCTCTAAAAGGAGCTTTGGAAACTTCAAATTCAGCTATAGGATAGTACCAATGAACACATCCAGCTGATCCCAAAAGCTGTTTTCAGGTATAAGGACAAGGAGAGGAGACAAGTGATGACAAGCCATTCCCCTTTGCAGCTATCTACTGTAGTGACAGCCATTTCTTGGTTGATGGGTTGGAAGTCATCAGAGGTTTGAAGAATTACACTGGCCTTTGTTTTTGCGGAAATGCCGACCATGGAGATGCTTTAGAGTCTTCTCAAATAGCTTAGATGTTGTAATGAGGTTAGCTTTGCTTCATAAAAAAGGGGCCCTCAGAAGTTCTCCTTAAATTTTTCAATCAAAATTTAGCTCTTAAAAAAATAACAGTGTGACTGAGTGAATGAAGATAAGTTGGATTCTTTCAGAGCATTCTTTTCCTCAAAACAAGCTGCATAGTTCTTGGAATTTATGTCTTACCACACGGTGGAGGGATGGAGGAACTACAGGTTGCAATTCTTCTTCTACCATTGGGCAATAGAGGTTGAGAGAGATTCAGCATCTTTCTGGGATTAGAATTCAAGTCTCTTTACTCCTACGGCAGCTGTGTCTCCAATGTTGAGACTTTGCAGATGGCACGGACTCCATGGATAATAGGCAAACTTGTGGCCGGGCGCAGTGGCTCACGCCTATAATCCCAGTATTTTGGGAGGCCAAGGTGGAAGGATCGCTTGAGCCCAGGAGTTCAAGACCAGCCTTGGCTACATGACGAAACCCCATCTCTATCAAAAATACAAAAAATTAGCTAGGTGTGGTGCTGCACGCCTGTGGTCCCAGCTATTCAGGAGGCTGAGGTGGGAGGATCATTTGAGCCCAGAGGTAGAGGCTGCAGTGAGCCATGATCATGCCACCGCACTCTGGGCTGGGTAACAGAGTGAGATCGTGTCTCAAAAATTAATTAATTACTTAATTAAAATAAACTAGGTAAACTTGGATAGGCAGTAGATATTTTTGCCCACCTGAGAAGGCACTCAGTCAAGCTGCTGCTTAACAGCTTGATCCAGGGCATGAAAGGTTAGTTGAGACTGAAGTATTCACTTCCACACAAGAACATCACTTTTAACCTTGCTTTGGCGAAGGGAGTCGGGAAGCTGAGTCTCCATGGACTGGGGGGTGATCTTGCTTTCAGTGTTCCCTCACCTTTTGTGGATTTAAAACCATTCTGCTCCCCCTAAACCTTTTGTTTGATTTCAGCCCATGTTCTTGACAATGCAGAGCAATTCTGAGCAGTCACAAAGCCTACTCCCTGTTCTTGTCCCTGCCAACCCCCACCCCCCTATAATCTGACTCACAACTTCACCATCAGTTGGGATCATACCACTAGTCTCTGTCCTATACTCCATGAAATGTAAATACTGTATCATAAGTAGAAGAAAATAATTTTTGTTTTCTAAAAATGCATTTTGAGATAGTTTAATGTAAATCTGACAGGAGCATTCTGAAGCCCCATTAGGAAAAAATTTAAATGGTTCCTCTTCATCGCCTTAATGTCTAAAGATCAGAAATCGCTGAGCAAACCCGCTTTTGTTTCCTTCCCAGAAACAATGCAAAACATCAGATGGAGATAGTCTGGTCTTTGCCCTGCTGTGTGTGCCTCTGTAGCTCCTCCTGACAAACGTCTGGGAAAACAGCCTCACCCCACTCTCCTCTCTCTTCCCCATTTCCTTGTAGCTTTATTCCTTGCATTCTTTGGGTCTACTGAGCAGTGGGTGCTGAGGTGACAGGGGAGGAACCAGTTGTTCTGTAGCCTAGGAACTGCCTCAGTGTCTTTGCCAGAAAAAGGCAAAGAGGCGGACAGTACAGGGCTCCTCCCTCCTACCTCAGGCCTGATCCATCGTGCCCTTGACTTTGCCGTCTCAAAGTTTCTTAGCTGACTTTGGCTTTCACATTTGTTCTTTCCAGAGCTAACTGATAAGATTGGAGGAGGAATGCCTTCTCCTAAGAGTCAGTTGATAGAAAGACAAGAGAGTCACATCTTAGCTTTTGCACAAGGCATTTGTGGGAATAGGTTAGGGAATGGTCACTTCTGATTTTCCAACAGTTGCTCCTTCTCTGAAGATATCTTGATTCCTTTGGGAAGACAAGAATTTTTCTTAATAACAAGGTCCCTTTATGAGTTATTCCTTCTTCCAGTTCATCTCACTGGAGCACAGCCAAGATGGACATGTTTATGGACAGTGCTCTAGATGTGAAAACAGATAGAACTGGTTTGTGGGACGGGGCAGCTTGCTCAGGAGAGGGAATAACGCAGGTCCCTTTTCTTGGAAGGCTTGTACTACGGCCATGACAGTGACATTGCCCTCACCATGATCCCTCTCCAAAGTGGTTGTCTTTCTTTACCTTGTGTCTTCTCTTGTAAAAATGAAACTCAAAAATAAAATAAATGTGTCAAATTTTGAAAAAAAAGAAAAACTGAAAAAGCTAACATGAATTGTGTGAAATTGCATAATGCTGTAATGCTAACCTACAATATGTAATGCTATCTTGTATGTTGAATTTGCTAATGCACCACACAAGTGCAAAATAAAGACTGATTCACATTAAATAGGCACAGTGATGTCAGCCTGATTCTCTGGAAAGCTGGAGGACTCTCAGTGAGGTTAACACTCAGATTCCAAAAGGATGTTCTAGGGTATGTTTTCCAAACTGTGGTCACCAGACCACTTGATTCAGAATTATCGGAGGGCACTTGTTTAAAAATGCAGATTCCAGGCTCCCATCCTAGATACTCTCATTTGACAAGTGAGTTGGTTTGCTGTTTACTGTAGTCCTAGTTCTGGTCTTTCTGTTTTCCTCTTGAAATGTAATTTCTGAGACCATCACTACCAGAGGGAGAGATGATGGTTCTTAGTGCTGAGAATCAGTCTGCCCCTTTAATTGGAAATATTTATCCCAAAAAGTAATCTTGAGACAGGCCAATTCTGTTCCCTCATTCATTCATTTACTTTTTTTTTTTTTAGACAGTCTCGTTCTGTTGCCCAGGCTGGAGTGCAGTGGCTCAATCTTGGCTCACTGTAACCTCCGCCTCCTGGGTTCCAGCAATCTCAAGCAGCTGGGACTACAGGTGCGTGCCACCAAGTTCGGCTAATTTTTGTATCTTTAGTAGAGATGGGGGTCTCACCGTATTGGCCAGGCTGGCCTGAAACTTCTGGCCTCAAGTTATCCTTCTGCCTTGGCCTCCCAAAGTGCTGGGATTACAGGTGTCAGCCACTGCACCTGGCCTCGTTTACTATTATTATTAACTTTTTTGTTGTTGTTGAGACAGAGTCATGCTGTTCCCCAGGCTGGACTGCAGTGGCTTAATCTCGGCTCACTGTAAACTCCACCTCCTGGGTTTGGCCTCCCAAGTAGCTGAGACTACAGGTGTGTGCCACCATGCGTAGCTAATTTTTGTACTTTTTTTTTGAGATGGAGTCTTGCTCTGTCACCCAGGCTAGAGTACAGTGGCACAATCTCGGCTCACTGCAACCTCCGCCTCCTGGGTTCAAGTGATTCTTCCGCCTCAGCCTCCAGAGTAGCTGGGATTATGGGCGCCTGCCACTGGGCCTGGCTAATATTTGTATTTTTAGTAGAGACGCGGTTTCACCATCTTGGCCAGGCTGGTCTCAAACTCCTGACCTCGTGATCCACCCGCCTTGGCCTCCCAAAGTGCTGGGATAACAGGCGTGAGCCACTCCCTTGCCCGCCTAATTTTTGTATTTTTAGTAGAGATGGGGTTTTTCACCATGTTTGCCAGGCTGGTCTCCAACTCTTGACCTCAAATGATCTGCCCACCCTAGCCTCCCAAAGTGCTGGGATTACAGGCTTGAGCCACCATGCCCAGCCTATTTTAATTTTAAACACCATTTTATTGGAGCATTTTGTACATATACAACTTGGTGAGTTTGGAGATAAGTATACCCATGAAACTAAAGGTTAATCTTGTTTATTTTTCAGAAATTCTATTTTTCCTTCTACAAGCTGACAGAGTTTTGAACCCGTCTATAAGATTACTTGTGCAGTAAACTGTGTGAATTGGGAGGTAACCTATGAGGACACGAAGGCATAAGAATGATATGATAGGCCGGGCGCGGTATTTCACGCCTATAATCCCAGCACTTTGGGAGACCGAGGCAGGCAGATTGCCTGAGGTCAAGAGTTTGAAACCAGTCTGGCCAACATAGTGAAACCCCGTCTCTACTAAAAATACAAAAAAATAAGCTGGTTGTGGTGGTGTGCGCCTGTAATCCCAGCTACTCAGGAGACTGAGGCAGGGGAATTGCTTGAACCAGGGAGGTGGAGGTTGCAGTGAACTGAGATTGCGCCACTGCACTCCAGCCTGGGCTACAGAGTGAGACTCCATCTCAAAAAAAAGAAAAAAAAAGAATGATACAATAGACTTTGGGGGACGCAGGGCAAAGGGTGGGAGGGGGGTGCGGGATAAAAGACTACACATTGGGTACAGTGTACACTGCTCGGGTGATGGGTGCACCAAAATCTCAGAAATCACCACTAAAGGCCAGACGCGGTGGCTCACGCCTGTAATCCCAGCACTTTGGAAGGCCGAGGCGGGTGGGTCACAAGCTCAGGAGATCAAGACCATCCTGGCTAACACAGTGAAACCTCATCTCACTAAAAATACAAAAAATTAGCCGGGTTTAGTGGTGGGCACCTGTAGTCTCAGCTACTCAGGAGGCTGAGGCAGGAGAATGGCGTGAACCAGGGAGGCAGAGCTTTCAGTGAGCAGAGATGGCACCACTGCACTCCAGCCTGGGCGACAGAGTGAGACTCCGTCTCAAAAATAAATAAATAAATAAGAAATCACCACTAAAGAACTTATTCATGTAACCAAATACCACCTATTCCCCAAAAACCAATTTTTTTAAAAAAGAGAACAGTGCTTTTCTACAAAAAAAAAAAAGAATTAAATTGTGTGAATTAATTGCTTACATAGCCAAAAGGTCAGTAGAAAATGGTGATGCTTTTTTTGTTTTGTTTTGTTTTGTTTTTTGAGATGCAGTTTTTGCTCTTGTTGCCCAGGCTGGAGTGCAATGGCGTGATCTTGGCTCACTGCAACCTCCACCTCCCAGGTTCAAGCCATTCTCCTGCCTCAGCCTACCAAGTAGCTGGGATTACAGGCATGCACCACCACGCCCAGCTAATTTTGTATTTTTAGTAGAGATGGGGTTTCACCATGTTGACCAAGCTGGTCTTGAACTCGCGACCTCAGGTGATCCACCCGCCTCGGCCTCCCAAAGTGCTGGGATTACAGGCGTGAGCCACAGCACCCGGCCTCAAGGCCTTTCAGGAGCCATGAAGGATCTCCCTAGACCTGAGCGTGGGAGGATGTGGGGCTGAGGCTTCTGTAGTCACTGTGCCCCAGAGAGGAGAGAGCCTGAGAATGGAGCCTGCACAGAAGTACAGCTAAAACGGGGAGAGAGAAATCAGACTCCATGACATGTTTGACCTCAGATGAAGCTGTGTCTTCAGACAGAGCTGAGCCTTCTCAGTTCCAAGGTTTAATAAATAATCTTTTTTTTTTTTTTTTTTTTTGGACGGAGTCTGGCTTTGTCGCTGAGGCTGGAATGCAGTGGCGCAATCTTGACTCACTGCAAGCTCTGCCTCCCGGGTTCACCCCATTCTCCTGCCTCAGCCTTCTGAGTAGCTGGGACTACAGGCGCCCACCACCACGCCCGGCTAATTTTTTGTATTTTTAGTAGAGATGGGGTTTCACTGTGTTAGCCAGGATGGTCCTGATCTCCTGACCTTGTGATCCACCCACCTTGGCCTCCCAAAGTGCTGGGATTATAGGTGTAAGCCACCGCGCCCAGCCAAATTATCTTTTTCTTTATGCAGCTTGCACTGGGTTATGAAAGTTTAATTTCTGAGTGAAACATTAAATGGCCAAAGTTAATGTTTGATGTTTGCCTTGAATAATTTTTTTTTTTTTTTTTTTTGAGACAGAGTCTCGCTCTGTCACCCAGGCTGGAGTGCAGTGGCGCGATCTCGGCTCACTGCAACCTCCGCCTCCCGGGTTCACGCCATTCTCTGCCTCAGCCTCTCCGAGTAGCTGGGACTACAGGCGCCCGCCACCACGCCCGGCTAATTTTTTGTATTTTTAGTAGAGACGGGGTTTCACCGTGGTCTCGATCTCCTGACCTCGTGATCCGCCCGCCTTGGCCTCCCAAAGTGCTGGGATTACAAGCGTGAGCCACCGCGCCCGGCCAACCTTGAATAATTTTTTTCTTTCTTTCTTTCTTTTCTTTTTCTTTCTTTCTTTTTTTTTTTTTTTTTTTTTGACAGAGTCTTGCTCTGTTGCCCAGGCTGGAGTGCAGTGGTGCAATCTCGGCTCACCACAAAATCTACCTTCCAGGTTCAAGCGATTCTCCTGCCTCAGCCTCCTGAGTAGCTGGGACTTCAGGAGGGCGACACCATGCCCGGCTAATTTTTGTGTTTTTAGTAGAGACAGGGTTTCAACATGTTGGTCAGGCTGGTCTCGAACTCCTGACTTCGTGATCCACCTGCCTCAGCCTCCCAAAGTGCTGAGATTACAGGCGTGAGCCACTACACCTGGTCATAATTTTTTTTTTCAACTTTCATTTTAGATTCAGGGTGGACACGTGCAGGTTTTTGTTATCTGGCTTTATTGAGTGATGCTGGGATTTGGGATCCGAATGATCCTGTCACCTAGATACTTAGCATAGTACCCAGTTTTTCCTTTGTTTTAAAACAGTCTCACTCTATTGCCCAGGCTGGAATAGAGTGGCGCAATCATGGCTCACTACAGTCTCAACCTCTTGAGTTGAATTGATCCTCCTACCTCAGCCTCCCACATAACTGAGACTATGGTGCAAGCCACCATGCCTGGCTAATTTTTTTTTTTTTTCTTGAGACAGAGTCTTGCTCTGTCACCCAGGCTGGAGTGCAGTGGCACGATCTCAGCTCACTGCAAACTCTGCCTCCCAGGTTCAAGCAATTCTTGTGCCTCAACCTCCCGAGTAGCTGGGATTACAGGCACGCACCACCTCGCCTGGCTAATTTTTGTATTTTTAGTAGAGATGAGGGTCTCACCATGTTGGCCAGGCTGGTTTGAACTTCTGACCTCAGGTGACACGCCTGCCTCGGCCTCCCAAAGTGCTGGGATTACAGGCGTGAGCCACTGTGCCCAGCCACCTGGCTAATTTTAAAATTTTATTTTGTAGAGATGTGGCCCTCACTATCTTGGGAAGGCTGGTCTTTTTTTTTTTCCCGGGAGACAGAGTCTTGCTCTGTTGCCCAGGCTGGAGTGCAGTGGCATGATCTTGGCTTACAGCAACCTCCGCCTCCTGGGTTCAAGTGATTCTTGTGCCTCAGCCTCCTGAGTAGCTGGGATTGCAGGCATGCATCACCACACCCCGCTAATTTTTTTTTTTTTTTTTTTTTGAGATGGAGTTTCACACTTGTTGCCCAGGCTGGAGTGCAGTGGCACGATCTCGGCTCACCACAACCTCTGCCTCAAGGTTCACGCAATTCTCCCTGCCTCAGCCTCCCAAGTAGCTGGGATTACAGGCCTGCACCACCACGCCCAGCTAATTTTTGTATTTTTAGTAGAGATGGGGTTTCTCCATGTTGGCCAGGCTGGTCTTGAACTTCTGACCTCAGGTCATCCACATGCCTTGGCCTCCCAAAGTGTAGGCCGATAGTTTTTTTTTGTTTTTTTTTTTTTTGAGACGGAGTCTCGCCCTGTCGCCCAGGCTGGCGTGCAGTGGCGCGATCTCGGCTCACTGCAAGCTCCGCCTCCCGGGTTCACGCCATTCTCCTGCCTCAGCCTCTCCGAGTAGCTGGGACTACAGGCGCCCGCCACCACGCCCGGCTAATTTTTTTTGTATTTTTAGTAGAGACGGGGTTTCACCGTGGTCTTGATCTCCTGACCTCGTGATCCGCCCGCCTCGGCCTCCCAAAGTGCTGGGATTACAAGCGTGAGCCACCGCGCCCGGCTAGTTTTTAAACCCTCCCCCTTCTGGTAGTCCCCAGTCTCTCTTGTTGCCGTTTCTGTGTCCATAAGTACTCAATGTTTAGCTCCCTTTTACTAGTAGGAACATGCAGTATTTGGTTTTCTGTTCCTGTGCTTAGGATAATAGCCTCTCGTTCATTTATTAGTCAACAAATATTTATTTATTGTCTACTATGTGCCAGGCACTGCAGATACAATATATTGATGAACAAGAGTGCTTTTCTTGTAGAGTGTAGCAGAGGACAATATTAATCAAATAATTACACTAATAAATATATGATTACAAATTAGGAAATGCCCTAAAAGAAAAGAAACACAGGCTGGGTGCAGTGGCTCACTCCTGTAATCCCAGGACTTTGGGAGGCCAAGGCGGGCAGATCACCTGAGGTTGGGAGTTCGAGACCAGCCTGACCAGCATGGAGAAACCCTGTTTCTACTAGAAATACAAAATTAGCTGGGCGTGGTGGCACATACCTGTAATCCCAGCTACTTGGGAGGCTGAGGCAGGAGAATCGCTTGGACCTGGGAGGCAAAGGTTGCGGTGAGCCGAGATTGCGCCATTGCACTCCAGCCTGGGCAACAAGATCAAAACTCTGTCTCAAAAAAAAAAAAAAAAAAAGAAAGAAAAGAAACACAGGTAAATGCAACACTCTAGGGTAATATACTGGGGGTAATATGACCCTTGCAACTGCTCTTTGTGGATTTCTCTACATGCCTTAATATCTGGAGTGATTCACTTTTCATATTTTCTGTTCTGTGTAATTTATCCTCCCTGTGAGAGGAAGAAAGGAAGGAGAATCCATTCCTGCTCTTTTAAAGTTTCAGTGAAGGAACTACAAAATATTTTCAAATTATAAACTAATATAAGCACATTATAAGAAAACTGGAGCAGGGCGCAGTGGCTCACGCCTGTAATCCCAGCACTTCGGGAGGCTGAGGCAGGTGGATCACAAGGTCAGGAAATCGAGACTATCGTGGCCAACATGGTGAAACACTGTCTCTACTAAAAATACAAAAAATTAGCCAGGCATGGTGGCACGCACCTGTAGCTCCAGCTACTTGGGAGGCTGAGGAAGGAGAATCACTTGAACCTGGGAGGTGGAGGTTGCAGCGAGCTGAGATTGTGCCACTGCACTCCAGCCTGGGCAACAGAGCGAGACTCCGTTTAAAAAAAAAAAAAAAAGAAAACTGGAACCAGACGCAGTAGCTCACACCTGTCATCCCAGCACCTTGGGAGGCTGGGCAGGAGGACTGCTTGAGCCCAGGAGTTCAAGACCAGCCTGGGCAACAGGGAGACCTTGTCTCTACAAAAAGTCAAAAACTTAGCTAGGCACGGTGGTGTGTACCTGAAGTCCTGGCTACTTGGGAGGCTGAGGTGGGACATCCGTTGAACCCAAGAGTTCAAGGCTTCTGTAAGCCATCATAGTGCCACTGCACTCCAGCCTGGGTAACAGAGTAAGACCTTGTCTCAAGAAAAAAAGAAAAAGAAAATTGGAAAATAGAGAAAAGGAAAAAAAAAGTCAAGATTCCAAAATCTTAATAATTACTTTGTCTCTTTATTTTTTTATCTTTTGTATTTATTTACTTATTTTTATAAATAGAGACAGGGTGTTGCTCTATTGACCATGGTCTCGAACTCCTGGCCTTAAGCTATCCTCCTGCCTCAGCCTCCCAAAATACTGGGATTACAGGCATGAGCCACCATGTCTGGGCCCATTTTGTCTTCTGAGCTTATCTCCTGTGCATATTTTTCTTGGTACATCACTCAGAATCAATGTAGAAAATATGTAAAATAAAGTTCAAGTCATAGAAATAGGGGGAAATCCACTCAGAGGCAAGCATTGCTAATTTTAGCACATCTTCCAATTTGTTTTAACTATCTTATGATTGCAATCATGGTATGTATATAATTTTGTATATTACCTTTTTCTAGATGACTGTCTTAAAAAAACAACATCATCATATCACAATGATGGTAAGATTATCTTGGCACTCAGCATACTTTTGGCTACAATTAACAGGAAACCCAATTCAAGTTGGCTTAAACATTAAGAAAATGCATCAGCTCACCTAACTGGAAGTCCTAAGGTGGGGTAGCCTTCCGAGTTGACTTCTGCAAAAGGTCACTAATACTGTCAAGGACTCAGATTCTTTCTGTGGGTGCCCCCTGACATTCAATGTCAGCTTCATCCTGTGGCTTTCATCTGATGAACCACTCCCAAGGTTTCTTGCTTCCTCATTCACCTCCAGGTGGAAAGAGGAGATGGCTCAGGACCTCTCCCAGAAAAATAAGAGAGCCTTATATCCAGAATAAATTCTGAAAAGCCTCTAGCAATCCTCTCATCTGTTTTTCCTGATCCAAAATGTAACACGGTCATTTCTGAACCAAACAATGACAAGGAGGATGGAATTTTCTTTAGATCACTTAGGACTGTCCTGGAGCTGGGCATGGGAAAAAGGTGAATTCTTGAATGAAATGTCAGTTTTTCTGGAAGGAGGAATGGATGCTGGGCGGGCAGCCAACCAAGAGCACTGCAGTAGTCCACCCTACCCTAATCCTGGGTTTTGCTTTCTGCAGTTTCACTTACCAACAGCACAACACAATAAAATACCCTATTTTGAGAGAGACCACAGTCATATAACTTTTATTACAGTGTATTTTTATAATTGTTCTATTTTATTAGATTGTTGATAATCTCTTACTGAATCTAATTTATAAATTTAACTTTATTATAGATACATGTGTATAGGAAAAAGTATATATAGGGTTCGATACTATCCATGATTTCAGGCATCCTCTGGGGATCTATGAATGTATCCCTTGTGGATAACTGGGAGCTACTGTACCTTGTATTTTTTTTTATTTGTTTGTTTTTGTTTTTTTTTTTTTTTTTTTGAGATGGAGTTTTGCTCTTGCTGCCCAAGCGGGAGTGCAATGGCGTGATCTCAGCTCACTCCCAGGTCTAAGCAATTCTCCTGCCTCAGCCTCCGAGTAGCTGGGAATACAGGCATGCACCACCACGCCCAGCTAATTTCGTATTTTTATTTTTGGTAAAGAAGGGATTTCACCAGGGTCAGGCTGGTCTCGAACTCCTGACCTCGTGATCCAGCCACCTCAGCCTCCCAAAGTGCTGGGATTATAAGCGTGAGCCACCTCGCCCAGCCACTGTACCTTGTTTTCTATAGACCTCTCACTCCGAGGTGCTTTTTCCTGTGATCTCCTTATAACAAACTCCCAGAAAAGAGTTGCCCACCATCAGCTGGGCACGGTGGCTCATGCCTGTAATCCCAGAACTTTGGGAGGCTGAGGCAGGTGGATCACGAGGTCAGGAGTTCGAGGCCAGCCTGACCAACATGGTGAAACCCCGTCTCTACTAAAAATACAAAAATTAGCTGGGCGTGGTGACACACCCAGTAATCCCAGCTACTCAGGAGGCTGAGGCAGGAGGATCGCTTGAACCCGGGAGGCAGAGGTTGCAGTGAGCCAAGATCACACCATTGCATTCCAGCCTGGGCGACAACAGAGTGAGACTCCGTCTCAAAAAAAAAAAAAAAAAAAAAAAGAAAAGAAAAAAAGAAAGAGTTGCCCACCTAGTAAGGGCCTCCAGTACTGCTCTCATCCATCCCCCCATACCTTGTGGTCTGAAAAGGCAAACAGCCTAGTGCTTGGGCTTTTCTTTGAATACTTCAAGAGCAATGTAAGTTTAGACACAGGGCATCATTTTTCAGAAAGCTTAGAAAATACGATTCTTAACTAGTATAAATTTTACGAGATGATAAACTGGTGAACATCCCAATTGCCTAACACTGTCTATACTAGGGTCAATACCACCTTCTGGACACCTCTAAGAAATGCTCAAAACTCTGTTTGGCCTTCAGGAAACAAAGTCCTAAAGGAAGTCCTGAGGCTCAACAGGCCCAGGATTAGATGCGCTAACAGAAAATTTTGAATAAAAGTGTGGGAATTCATGAGCAAGTCTTGTGTCTAAGCCTGGGGAGCCGGTAATTCACCTCAAATACTACTTTTTTTTTTTTTTTTTTGAGACAGAGTCCTGCTCTGTCACCCAGGCCGGATTGCAATGGCCTGATCTCAGCTCACTGCAACCACCGCCTCCCAGGTCCAAGCAATTCTGTCTCAGCCTCCGGAGTAGCTGGGATTCCAGGCATGCACCACCACACCCAGCTAATTTTTGTATTTTTAGTAGAGGCGGGGTTTCACCATGTTGGCCAGGCTAGTCTCGAACTCCTGACCTCAGGTGATCCACCCACCTCAGCCTCCCAAAGTGTTGGGATTATAGGCATGAGCCACCATGCCCAGACGGTACATTAAATCTCAATCTAATTGAAAGGCTCTGACAGGGCCATAAGGAGAAAAACTCATTTTCTTTCTTCTTATTTACATTTTGAGACAGGGTCTTGCTCGGTTGCCCAGTCCGGAGTGCAGTGACATGGCTCACTGCAGCCTTAGCCTCCTGGGCTTGGTTAATCCTCACACCTCAGCCTCCCAGGTAGCTGAGTAGCTGGCACCACAGGCATGCACCACCACGACACACGTGCTACCACACCTGGCTAACTTAAAAAATTTTTCTGTGGAGACAGGCTGGTTGGAACTCCTGTGCTCAAGCAATCCTCTTGCCTCGGCCTCCCAAAGTGCTGGGATTACAGGCGTGAGCCACCACGCCCAGCCTATCTAGCTATCTGTCTGTCTGTCTATCTATCTATCTATCTAGCAATCAATCATCTATCTATCTATTGAGACAGGGTCTCACACTGTCACCCATGCAGGTGTGCAGCGGCACAATCATAGCTCATTGCAGCATCCACCTTCTGGGCTCAAGCAATCCTTCCACCTCAGCCTCTCAAGTAGCTGGGACTACAGGCACACTCCAGCACACACAGCTAGTTTTTAAATTTTTGTAGAGATGGGGGTCTTGCTATGTTGCCCATGCTAGTCTTGAACTTCTGGCTTCAAGTGACCGTACCACTTCAGTGTTCCAAAGTGATGAGTTTACAGGCATAAGCCACCACACCCGGATGAAACTGGACATTTTCATGATTTACATTCACTCACATCAAATCAGCTTCTTCTCAGGCTTTTTTCCAAGTTAAAATTTAGTTATTGTTTTTTTTTAATAGGACCAGAAGGAATTTTATTAATTTTTTTGGCACACAAAACAATAAACATTTTCTAAAAATACATACAAACAAAAAGATGCATATCAAACATATTAGGAAGGTTGCACATGGGAAGAAGGGGAATAGAAATGGGGGATGGGAATTAAACAAAATAAATGAGAGAGGGACTTTGTATGGATCAATGATAACTCAATCCTCTATATGACAAAGAAGAAGGAGAAGGAAGAGGAAGAAAAAGCAAGTGGGATAAAGGATCAGAAAGGGAGGAAAATAGAAAAAATTAGAGTATGACTCCAGGGTAGACCTGTTTTGTTGTCGCTGGGTTGGTTGGTTGGTTTATCTGTTGTATTTTTCATATGTTTCGCCATGTTGGCCAGGCTAGTCTCGAACTGCTAGCCTCAAGTGATCAAGCCGCCTCGGCCTCCCAGAGAGCTGGGACTACAGGCGTGAGCCACCACGTCCAGCCCGAACATTGCGTCTGGCCTCTGTGGTAGACATCCCAGAAGGGGCGGCCAGGCAGAGGCGCTCCGCACTTCCCAGATGGGGCGGCCGGGCACAGACGCTCCTCACTTCTTCCCAGACGGGGCGGCCGGGCAGAGGCGCTCCTCACTTCTTCACAGACGGGGCGGCCGAGCAGAGGCGCTCCTCAATTCCCAGACAGGGCAGCCGGGCAGAGGTTCTCCTCACATCCCAGACGATGGACGGCCGGGCAGTGGCGCTCCTCACTTCCCAGACGATGGGCGGCAGGGCAGAGACGCTCCTCACTTCTTACCAGACGGGGCAGCCGGGCAGAGGCACTCCTCACTTCCCAGACGGGGCAGCCGGGCAGAGGCGCTCCTCACTTCCCAGACGGGGCGGCCGGGCAGAAGCGCTCCTCACTTCCCAGACGGGGTGGCCGGGCAGAGGTGCTCCTCACTTCTTCCCAGACGGGGAGGCCGGGCAGTGGCGCTCCTCACTTCTTCCCAGACGGGGAGGCCGGGCAGAGGCGCTCCTCACTTCCCAGATGGGGCGGCCGGGCAGAGGCGCTCCTCACATCCCAGACAGGGTGGACGGGCAGAGGCGCTCCTCACTTCCCAGACGGGGCGGCCGGGCAGGGGCACTCCTCACTTCTTCCCAGACGGGGCGGCCGGGCAGGGGCACTCCTCACTTCTTCCCAGATGGGGCGGCGGGGCAGAGGCACTCCTCACTTCTTCCCAGACGGGGCGGCTGGGCAGAGGCGCCCCTCACTTCTTCCCAGACGGGGCAGCCGGGCAGAGGCGCCCCTCACTTCTTCACAGACGGGGCGGCCAGGCAGAGGCACTCCTCACTTCCCAGATGAGGCGGCCGGGCAGAGACGCTCCTCACTTCCTAGACAGGGTGGTGGCTGGACAGAGGCGCTCTTCACTTCCTAGACGGGGTGGCGGCGGGGCAGAGGCGGTCCTCACATCCCAGACGATGGGCGGCCAGGCAGAGATGCTCCTCACTTCCTAGACGGGGAGGCGGCTGGGCAGAGGCGCTCCTCACCTCCCAGACGGGGCGGCTGGGCAGAGGCGCTCCTCACATCCCAGACGATGGGTGGCCAGGTAGAGACGCTCCCCACCTCCCAGGTGGGGCGGCGGCCGGGCAGAGGCTGCAATCACAGCACCCTGGGAGGCCAAGGCAGGTGGCTGGGAGTCGGAGGCTGCAGCCAGCCAGGACCACGCCACCACACTCCAGCCCGGGCAACACCGAGCACCGAGTGAACGAGACTCCGCCTGCAGTCCCAGCCCCTCGGGAGGCCGAGGCCTGCAGACCACTCGAGGTCAGGAGCTGGTGACCAGCCTGGCCAACATGGCGAAACCGCGCCTCCAGCCAAAGGACAAAAACCAGGCAGGGGTGGTGTTGCGCGCCCGCAATCCCAGGCAGCCTGCAGGCCGAGGCAGGAGAATCACAGGGGCCGGAGGTAGGGAGTCTGCAGCGTGCCCACTCTACTCCAGCCCGGGCAACAGAGGGAAGAAAAGAAAGAAAGAAAGAGAGGGAGGGAGGGAGGGAGGAAGGAAGGAAGGAAGGAAGGAAGGAAGGAAGGAAGGAAGGAAGGAAGGAAGGAAGGAAGGAAAGGAAAGGAAAGGAGGGAAAGGAGGGAAGGAGGGAAGGAGGGAGGGAAGGAAGGAATTTAGTTATTGTTTACCAAGCAGTTGAAATTGCTATGTGTCCCTTACTCCTTCTCATTCTCCCACCATTCAGTCCAAATCTCTTGTCAGATTTTGCACATTAGAATTAGAGGTGCCCACTGAAAAGAACTGAGACTCTAAGAACTGTGAGCTTTTTTTTAATTCACTGTTGAATTCCCAATGCCAACACATTGCTTGGCATGCAGTGGGTACCCAAGAAAGGCAGGCAGGCAGGGAACAAAATATTGTCTAGGAAGCAGACTTAAAGCAAACATGAAAATGCTGTCTCTTCTAACTACTTATTCTGAGTTGGAGTTTCAAAAGTAGTTTGGTATAATGATCGGTTTTGGTTTTGTCTTTTTTGATGATGGTGGTAGGTGTGTGTTAGTTGCAACTAGACCCATGTATTTCTCTTCAGGAGTCTAAGGACATGAAAGTTAAGAGTGTCCAGAATGTTTTGGGTGGGAATGCACAATTTACTTCTCTGGCTGACTAGATTGATGTGCATGCCTTCCTGGGCAGCAGAGATTTTATGTTGGATTGCAGTGTATTGAGCACTTGGACCCATCCTCATAAAAGCCATACATTTCTCTGCCTCTGCCCCCTCACCTGCACACTCCTCTGCCAGGAAACTAGGGAAAGCATTTTGTGGGAGATGTTTTGGAGCTAAAGTTTTTCTTTTGGCTCAAAGCAAACTGCAATAAACTCTGGCAATAACCAGCTCCAGGAAGAGCAGGAAATGACACATGTCCCCACTGCAGCAGCTTTTGTTCAAAAAACTGAGTGACTTCATGATATGATCACGTGTGCTGTGGAATGTATGCACTGAATCAAAAGCTGCTCATCATGAGTTTTAAGCAAACATTATTAGATAAAGCTAAAACATTTCAGTAATTTTGTCTCAAGGCCAACTCATGGGTTTTTTTATTTGTTTGTTTTTGAGATGGAGTCTCGCTCTGTCGTACTAGCTGGAGTGCTGTGGTGCAATCTTGGCTCACTGCAACCTCCACCTCCCAGGTTCAAGTGATTCTCCTGCCTCAGTCTCCCGAGTAGCTGGGATTACAGGCGCATACCACCATGCCTGGCTAATTTTTTTTGTATTTTTAGTAAAGACAGGGTTTCACCATGTTGGTCAGGCTGGTCTTGAATCCCTGACCTTGTTATCTGTCCACCTTGGCCTCCCAAAGTGCTGGGATTACAGGCATGAGCCCTGTGCCTGGCATGTTTAAAAGTTGATTGGACAGCTTTGTACAGTGACAGGATTATAGCCAATGAGGCATGATTATTGCTAATTGAAAACTTTTCCCAATACCCTGGCATTGGCAATTTTTGACAATCTCTATGGAGACTGAACTTAAAAAACAAAAGTTGATTGAAAAAAAAATTTTTTTTTTTTGAGACGGAGTCTTGCTGTCGCCCAGGCTGGAGTGCAGTGGCACGATCTTGGCTCACTGCAACCTCTGCCTCCTGGGTTCAAGTGATTCTCCTGCCTCAGCCTCTCGAGTAACTGGGATTACAGGCGCATGCCACCACACCTGGCTAATTTTGTATTTTTATTTATTTATTTATTTTTTTTTTGGAGACGGAGTCTCGCTCTGTCGCCCAGGCTGGAGTGCAGTGGCGCGATCTCGGCTCACTGCAAACTCCGTCTCCCGGGTTCACGCCATTCTCCTGCCTCAGCCTCTCCGAGTAGCTGGGACTACAGGCGCCCGCCACCACGCCCGGCTAATTTTTTGTATTTTCAGTAGAGACGGGGTTTCACCATGGTCTCGATCTCCTGACCTCGGGATCCGCCCGCCTCGGCCTCCCAAAGTGCTGGGATTACAGGCGTGAGCCACCGCGCCCGGCTAATTTTGTATTTTTAGTAGAGACAGGGTTTCGCCATGTTGGCCAGGCTGGTCTTGAACTCCTGACCATAAGTGATCCATCTGCCTCAGCCTCCCAAAGTGATGGGATTACAGGCGTGAGCCACCGCGCCTGGCAAGATTTCAAATTTCTGTACGAGTTTGGAAAAGGCATAACACTACCAATGACTTATTAGGAGTCTACTAAATTTACTAATTCCTTCCTTTTTGAATTCCTATAACATTTCCAGTTTGAAGCATATGATTTATTACTTTAAGACTGATCTCTGGCTGTTTTATATGTACAAATTTTATTTTACTTTATTTTATTTTTTTGAGACGGAGTCTCGCTCTGTTGCCCAGGCTGGAGTGCAGTGGTGTGATCTCGGCTCACAGCAAGCTCTGCCTCCCAGATTCACGCCATTCTCCTGCCTCAGCCTTCCGAGTAGCTGGGACTACAGGCACCCGCCACCGCACCTGGCTAATTTTTTTGTATTTTTAGTTGAGATGGGTTTCACCGTGTTAGCCAGGATGGTCTCAATCTCCTGACCTCGTGATCCACCTACCTCGGTCTCCCAAAGTGCTGGGATTACAGGCGTGAGCCACTGCACCTGGCTATATATACAAATTTTATCTAAGCTCCAGAGCAGGGATAATATATATATATATATAGGTGTATATATATAATATACATGTAAATATATATATAATATACATGTAAATATATATATATATATAATATATATATATATATATACACTTTTTTTTTTTTAATACAGAGTCTCACTGTTGCCCAGGCTAGAGTGCAGTGACACGATCCTGGCTCACTGTAACCTCTGCCTCCTGGGTTCAAGTGATTCTTGTGCCTCAGCCTCCAGAGTAGCTGGGATTACAGGTGTGGGCCACCACGCCTAGCTAATTTTTTTGTTTTGTTTTGTATTTCAGTACAGATGGGGTCTCACCATGTTTCTCAGCCTGGTCTCGAATTCCTAAGCTCAGGCAAACTGCCCACCTCCACCTCCCAAAGTGCTAGGATTACAGGCATGAGCCACTATGCCAGACCATATTCTATATTCCTCTGAATCCCTCACAGCTCTTTAAAACAGTGCTTAATACATGGAAGAGGCTTATAAATACTTCACCTGAAATTCCATTACTTATTCTAACAGAGGTTACATTAGAAAATTGAATGCCATTAAATATGAGTAATTTAATCAAAAAACAATTTTTTTTTGAGATGGAGTCTTGCTCTGTTGCCCAGGCTGGAGTGCAATGGCGCAATCTCGGCTCACCACAACCTCTGCCTCCAGGGTTCAAGCAATTCCAATTCTCTGCCTTAGCCTCCCGAGTAGCTGGGATTACAGGCACCCACCACCATGCCCGGCTAATTTTTGTATTTTTAGTAGAAATGGGGTTTCACCATCTTGGCCAGGCTGGTCTTGAACTCCTGACCTCGTGATCCATCTGTCTTGGCCTCTCAAAGTGCTGGGATTACAGGTGTGAGCCACCATGCCCGACCAGGGGAATGATTTTTTAAATCAAGTGAAAAAAAAAAAAAAAGAGACGGAAAGAAAAATGGAATGCCACTCCTCCAGTACCTGTTTCTAGTGGACACTGACAGTTACTGACCATTCAAAAATGTTAAATAGGCAGGGTGCAGTGCTCACACCTCCAATCCCAGCACTTTGGGAGGCCGAGGCGGGCGGATCACTTGAGGCCAGGAGTTTGAGACCAGCCCAGCCAACATGGTGAAACCCTGTCTGTACTAAACATACAAAAAATTAGCCAGGCGTGGTGGTGCATGCTTGTAATCCCAGCTACTTGGGAGGCTGAGGCACAAAGATCACTTGAACCCGGGAGGCGGAGGCTGCACTGAGCTGAGATGGTGTCCCTGCACTCCAGCTTGGGTAAGAGTGAGACTCTGTTTCAAAAAAAAAATAATAATAATGAAGACATAAAAATCCACTCCTGGGCCAGGTGAGGTGGCTCAAGCCTGTAATCCCAGCACTTTGGAAGGCTGAGGCAGGATCGCTTGAGGCCAGGAGTTCGAGACCTGCCTCTACAAAATATGTAAAGATTTGGCATGGCGTGGTGGCATGTGCCCGTAGCCCCAGCTACTGAAGAGGCTGAGGCAGGAGGATCACCTTAAACCCAGGAGTTCAAGGTTACAGTGAGCCAATGATCACACCACTGCACTCCAGCCTAGCACACAGAGTTGGCCAAAGACAGGCCAGGTACAGTGACTCACACCTATAATCCCAGCACTTTGGGAGGCCGAGGTGGGTGGATCAGTTGAGGTCAGGAGTTTGAGACCAGCCTGGCCAACATGATGAAACCATCTCTAATAAAAATACAAAAATTACCTGGTCGTGGTAGTGCACACCTGTAATCCCAGCTACTCAGGAGGCTGAGATGGGAGAATCACTTGAACCTGGGGGGCAGGGGCTGCAGTGAGCCCAGATCACACCACTGCACTCCAGCCTGGGCAATAGAGTAAGACTCTGTCTCAAAACAAAAAAAATCCATTTGTTTAATGTCCAAACTAGGTCCTCTCTACCAACACTGGTGGCCATTTACAGTAATGGAGATTAAATGACCTTCAGGCAAAAAGTTATCATTCTTGGCCAGGCACGGTGGCTCACGCCTGTAATCCCAGCACTTTGGGAGGCTGAGGCAGGCGGATAACAAGGTCAGGAGATCGAGACCATCCTGGCTAACACGGTGAAACCCCATCTCTACTAAAAAATACAGAAAAATTAGCTGGGTGTGGTGGCGGGTGCCTGTAGTCCCAGCTATTCGGGAGGCTGAGGCAGGAGAATGGCGTGAACCCAGGAAGCGGAGCTTGCCGTGAGCCGAGATCGCGCCACTGCACTCCAGCCTGGGCGACAGAGCAAGAGCGAGACTCTGCCTCAAAAAAAAAAAAATTATCGTTCTTTCACTTTTCATTTAGTGTATTTACTTATAACAACTTTAAGTAACCCTTGATCAGGTAGCAAATGTGCTGTCATTTTCCATATGTGTTTTTCCTGTCTCCTCCCAAGAGGTAATCTCTTCAAATGAAGGGGGTTCCATGGCATGCTCCCTAGCACTTGACATGGGTGTTTTGTTCATGGTGGGCTCAAATTTTTTGAATTCATATTTTCCAGAATTATCACATCTCATGGTTATGTTTTTCTTAAAACAACTCTTTTGCGATGATTCCAAACTCTACCCACTGATAGGGAAGCAAAGGAAAGCCCAAGTTGTTTAAAAGTTTTGTATTGTCATACAAACTGTCTTCACATACAAGTGCATTAAAAAAATTTTCCCCCTCCTCCTCCCCAAACATCACAGTAGACCAATTCTTGCTAATATATGACAAAGTTAAAACATATGTCCCCTCTGAATTCTAAACAGCTAATTCTAGACACTAACATCTGGATCTTATAATTTACTGGTCTGGTATGGACATGAACAGTTCCAGTGCCTTGCAACTTATCCCTGAATTTTTC
The DNA here is from genome assembly GCF_028878055.3 of Symphalangus syndactylus. Taxonomy (NCBI): domain Eukaryota; kingdom Metazoa; phylum Chordata; class Mammalia; order Primates; family Hylobatidae; genus Symphalangus; species Symphalangus syndactylus. The sequence continues at coordinate 84,298,604 of NC_072441.2, forward strand.
TCTTTTCAAAGTTCTAGGCAGTAATTTTAATGCCCTCAAATTAGATAAAGCTGATTACTTAGAGCTTATAAGTTAGCTACACTTTATGACACCAAGAATAGAGCTCTGACTTATGCATATCATACCTAGCACCACGAATAGAACTAATATTAATGGATGGACTAATACAAGGATCTAATATATGACAGTGATAGCCTTAAAAACACCAATTTGTTATTTTCCTTATATATAATCCAAATTCCTTTCTATCCTTCTGGCAATGTTTCTACTGCCTACCTTAAATAATTATATAGTGTCAATTTCTTGCTTGGGCCAGGTGGTGGTTCATGCCTGTAATCCCAGCATACTGAGAGGACTGAATCCTAGGAGTTCGAGATCAGCCTGGGCAACATAGTGAAACCTCATCTCTATTAAAAAAAAAAAAAAAAAAATATATATATATATATATATATATATATATATATATATATAGCTTAATGTTAATAACAATTCCCTAGGTCACTAGTAATAAGAAGCTATGGACTTTAAACTTAAAAGGTGCTAAACCAGTTTAAATGCAAAACATTCTCATAATAGAATTGCACTGTATTTCTTTTCTACGCTGATGCTCTTCCAAAGTGCTATAGTTCCTGTGAGATTTTTGTCCTGCACAGAATCAAATTCTAGGTCTTTCACTTTTGGATGGCTGAGTACCATAAAACATGATTTATTTGGTAACAAAAATGTTTCCAGGAGTTTAAAAAGGGACCATTACTCAGAGCTAAAAAAGTTCTAACAGTCACTTTTTTAAAAATCTAGTTTATCATTAGTTTATAAAGAAAAACACAACTCTGTCCTACTTCCTCTAATAAAAATGGAAAATATTAAGATGAGCTGTGTGCTTATAAAGAGGTGCTACACAAGTCATCTTACATTTCTAGTCGACACAAACATTGCTTCAGTGACATTTAATATTCAATACATGATGCATTACTCTTAGCATTTTTGCATTTACTCTCCACATATAACAAGGTCAGATACCAAAACAGTCCTGATCTTAAAACAGACAACTCATTACCAATATTTAAAGCTGTTTCTTCCTAGGACTACAGTTCCTAAACTATGCACAGGGAGCAAAGTGGTATTCCCTTAGGATAAACTTGGTCAAGGCTCAGTTAACCCTGAGGTGAACTTAGCAAAGTCCTTGTAAAGAAATCTTCAGATAAGTAACTGCACCTATGTGAATTTTAAAGCTTTAAGACTGACCCATTAAACAGAAATAGCAGATTTTCTCAGAGCAGTGAGTCTAGTGATTGTCCATGTCAAGGAGACACACACACAATTTTACCCACACCCGATGTCTCTTCTGTATGGAAAATGCAATCAGTGATGAAGGGCCAAAAAAACATCTTGCCAGCTGTAGCTCTTTCACAGAGCACAAAGTGGGAGGAAGCAATTAATATAAATGTGTTGGTGTGTGCATCTATGGGGAAAAAATAAACCTGTACAAGGCAATGGCTGATCCAACTATGAATTTTGATTAAACACGTTTAGTAATATAGTTATGATTCCCAAAATGTCTACCTTTGAAGGTAAAAAAAGAAAACCCTGAAATGAAGAGTAAAATAAGGTTCCCAGGAGAAACCTTCATCACATTTTATATGCTTCTGGCTGTTCTCACTTATCCCGGTGAATTTGGGCCAAATGTGTACTTCTTAGAAAAGCGAAGCTTGTACTGAGAATACTTTTCTGAACCTACCTTTTTAAGTCCCTGCAAATATATAGCCCAACTTTCCCAAATCTCACCACTCCATAGTCTGCAACAGGTGCCAGCCCCACAGGTATCTGCTGAAATTTAGCACTGATCTCATTAGCCCCAATTTCCCTACATGATTTTTGTTCAGTCTCTAGAAAGCATAGTGTGAATAGAAGAGACTGAGGTCTTTCTCTGGGATAGTCCCAGGAAATTGAAATTGAAGGATAATGTGGAGTGCAGAGCCAAAAACTTCCCTTGTGAACTTAGTCAAACACACATGGTATACATATTCTCCTGGGTATAAACAAATTTACATTAATTAATTAATAGCGCAACAGAACCCAAAACATTGGTAGATCAAATTCTAATGTGACAATTTAAAAGCAGACAGTGCTCCATTGGGTTAATAAATCATACTTAACTAACAGACAATACTTTAAATACCACATCATTAAAAACTCCTAGTAGGCATGTCCCTTTTATCAGTTAGGACAAAGAGCAAGCACCATGCTCTGTACTGCAGGTTACTGGACTGCTTTGATACAGCACTGCAGTTCACAGATAAACACTTCACATCTTCTCTTCAAGTTACTGAATCTTTCTTCTTCCGGAATGGTGATTTTAGCCTCTTCCATACACTGTTTTTGGGCTTAGATTTTTTCTCCATGGCCAGTACTGCCTCCTTTTCTTTCCTACGTATCTCCCGTACAAGGGCATGGAAAACATCATCAATATAGTAGCGGTATGCAGCAGATGTCTCAAAAAAGGGACAGCTGAATTCTCGGGCCAAGGCCAATCCTTCTTCCTTGGTGACCTTTAAAGGCAAAATGTGAGAAAAAGTAACGGTGAAAAACAATTAAATTGTCCAAAAACCTGAATGCACCACCACCTTAACACAAAGAAAGCTTCTCAACTCTGGAGGTGTTCAAGCATATAGCACTAATTTTTGTAATTTTAGCAGGCTAGATTACTTCTAAGGTTTCTTCTTCTGCCTTCAAATGATACGATTCTATTTCTAGTCTACTTTTTTTTTTGAGACGGAGTTTTGTTCTTGTTGCCCAGATTGGAGTGCAATGGCATGATCGTGGCTCACCGCAACCTCGGCCTCCCAGGTTCAAGTGATTCTCCTGCCTCAGCCTCCTGAGATTACAGGCTTGTGCCACCACACCTGGCTAATTTTGTATTTTTAGTAGAGACGGGGTTTCTCCATGTTAGTCAGGCTGGTTGTGAACTCCTGACCTCAGGCGATCTGCCCACTTCGGCCTCCCACTGGGATCATAGGCGTGGGCCACCGCGCCTGGTCTCTAGTCTATTTTTAAGATACTTTTTGGAACAGGGAATAGTTATAGATATCAAATACACAATCTTAATTTTCCCCATACTTTTTTTTTAAAGAAAGATAAATATGCTGGGCTTGGTGGCTCATACCTGTAATTCCAGAACTTTGGGAGGCTGAGGTGGGGAGGATTGCTTGAGCCCAGGAACTTGAGACCAACTGGGCAATATGGTGAGACCCTATTTTTACAAAATTTGTAAAAATTTAGCTGGGCTGGGCACGGTGGCTCACACCTGTAATCCCAACACTTTGGGAGGCTGAAGCAGGTGGATCACTTGAGGTCTGGGGTTCAAGATCAGCCTTGTCTACATGGCAAAACCCTGTCTCCACTAAAAAAAAACTAGCTGGGCATGGTGTTGGGCACCTGTAATCCCAGTTACTCATGAGGCTGAGGCAAGAGAATCGCTTAAACCTGGGAGGCGGAGGTTACAGTGAGCCAAGACCGCGGCACTGCACTCCAGGTGTCGCACTCCAGCCTGGGCGACAGAGCCAGACTCCGTCTCAAAAAAAAAAAAAAAAAATTAGTTGGATGTGGTGGTATACACCTGTGTTCTCAGCTACTCAGGAGGCTGAGGTAAGAGGATCGCTTGAGCCCAGGAGGTCAAGCCTGCAGTAAGCCATGTTTGTGCCACTGCACTCCAGCCTCAGTGACAGAGCAAGACTCTGTCTCAAGAAAAAAAAAAGTTGGGTGTGGTGGCTCACGCCTATAATCCCAGCACTTTGGGAGGCTGAAGCAGGTAGGCAGATCACCTGAGGTCAGGAGTTTGAGACCAGCCTGGCCAACATGGTGAAACCCCATCTCTACTAAAATAGAAAAATTAGCTGGATGTGGTGGCAGGCACATGTAATCCTAGCTACTCAGGAGGCTGAGGCAGGAGAATCGCTTGAACTCAGGAGTCAGAGAGGTTGCAGTGAGCCTAGATTGCGCCACTGCACTCCAGCCTGGGTAACAGAGTGAGACTCCGTCTCAAAACAACAAAATTAAAATAAAAATTAAGAAAAAAAAGAAAGCTGGGCGTGGTGGCTCACGCCTGTAATCCCAGCACTTTGGGAGGCCGAGGTGGGCAGATCATGAGGTCAGGAGTTTGAGATCAGCCTGACCAACACGGTGAAACCCCGTCTCTACTTAAAAATACAAAAATTAGGCCGGGCACGGTGGCTCATGCCTGTAATCCCAGCACTTTGGGAGGCTGAGGCGGGCGGATCATGAGGTCAGGAGACCGAGACCATCCTGGCTAACACGGTGAAACCCCATCTCACTAAAAATGCAAAAAATTAGCCAGGCATGGTGGCGGGCGCCTGTAGTCCCAGCTACTCAGGAGGCTGAGGCAGGAGAATGGCATGAACCTGGGAGGCGGAGCTTGCAATGAGCAGAGATTGCACCACGGCACTACAGCCTGGGTGACAGAGCGAGATTCCATCTCAAAAAAAAAAAAAAAAATTAGCTGGGCATGGTGGCATGCACCTGTAATCCCTGCTACTCAGGAGGCTAAGGCAGGAGACTCGCTTGAACCCAGGAGGAGGAGGTTGCAGTGAGCCGAGATTGCGCCACTGCACTCCAGCCTAGGCAACAGAGTGAGACTCCATCTCAAAAAAAAAAAAAAGAAAAAGAAACACAAAGGAAGGAAGGGAAAGAGATATATGCTTACACTAAAATATTGAAAACTATTAGGAGCCTATAATTGATACATCTAATTATGGATATGCCATAATTTCTACTTTTGGACAGTTAGACTGTTTCTCATTTTCTGCTACCATAAATAGCCTTGCAATGAACATGTTATATATAAATCCCTAAAAATTTTTTCCAATGGAGATTAACAGAGAAGCATTATGAATTTGACTACTATCAAACTACTTCCAGCCAGGTGCGGTGGCTCACACTTGTAATCCCAACACTTTGGGAGGCCAAGGCAGGAGGATCACTTGAGTCCAGGTGTTCAAGATCAGCCTGGGCAACATAGTGAGATCCTGTCTCCACAAAAAGTAAAAACAATTAGCCAGGAGTGGTGGCACACGCCTGTGGTCCTAGCTACCCTCAAAGCTGAACTGGGATGATTGCCTGAGCTGGGGAGGTAGAGGCTGCAGTGAGCTGTAGCCCCAACTTCACTGCAACCTCCACCTCCCCAGGTCAAGGGATCCTCCCACCTCAGCCTCCCGACTAGCTGGGACCACATGTGCATGCACCACTATGCCCAGCTATGTTTTTTTCTATTTTTTGTAGAGATGGGGTTTCGCCATGTTGCTCAGGCTGGTCTCAAACTCCTGACCTTAAGCAACCTGCCCACCTTGGCCCCACAAAGTGCTGGTGTGAGCCACCTCACCCAGCCTGATTTTCTATTTTAAGGCAAAAAAATCTGTAAGCCAAGCTAAGAATCTGTGAGCCAAGAAACAAAAATGACTAATTGTATAAGATTATAGACAGTATTTTCTTCTCTATCCTCACCTGTCTTAGCTGTTTGAGGTCTGACTTGTTTCCCACAAGAACCACGGGTGTATCATCAGTACGTCGGACTCGATAAATAAGCTGTTTAAACTCACGAACTTCATGGAAACTTCGACGATCCGTGATAGAGTAACAGATGATAAACCCTTCTCCTGCCCTCATATACTGGTCCCGCATGGCTGTAAACTCTGCCTAGAGGGAAAAAAGGGTCATTATGTATTGACGGAATCTAGCGCAACTACACACACAATTAGCTATTTCTTTCAGATTAAAGAAAATGCATGTCGATTACCTGCTATCCTGAGTCAGAGTGCATGAAAAATTAAGAGAGATAAACTAGTGATCTCCTCTGCGTAGGCCTTCCCCTCCCCTTTGCTAGAGTAAAAAAGCCTTTACTCATAACATTCTGGGATTTAATACCTGTCCAGCTGTATCCAAAATGTCCAGATTGGCAGGCTCATCATCAATACGGATCCTGATCTTATAAGCATCTTCTACAGGAGGGAAGAAAGGTGTACTATAAAGTCATAAATGCAGGAAGAAATGCCTATTTAAAACTCGTCTTACAGAGTAGTACATTGTATCCAAATTCATTAAATGCCCACATTTTCTCAGGAAGCATGCTAAATCCACTGAGATACATAAACTAAGTCTTCAACTGAAGTTTTTTTTGCCACATAGGTGATGATGTAGTTTATTCATAGCTGAAGATTTCACCTACAATTCTAAGCTAAAAAAGGATTCTGAGAAGATGTCTTTCTTAAAAAAATTAGGCCAGCTGGGCACAGCGGTGACTGCCTATAATCCCAGCTACTTGGGAGACTGAGACAGGAGTATTGTTTGAGCCCAGGAGTTCAAGACCAGCCTGGGCAACACAGCAAGAGATCATCTTTTTTTTCTCTTGAGACAGGGTCTCACTGTCACCCAGGCTGGAGTGCAGTGGTGCGACCTCGGTTCACTGTAGCCTTGACTTCTCAGGCTCCAGTGATTCTCCCACCTCGGCCTCCCAAGTAGCTGGAACTACAGGCGTGCGACCACCATGTCTGGCTAATTTTTTGTATTTTTGGTAGACATAGGGTTTTGCAATGTTGTCCAGGCTAGTCTTGAACTCCTGGGTTGAAACAATCCTCCTTCCTTGGCCTCCCAAAGTGCTGGTATTACAGGTGTGGGCCATTGCACCCAGCCGAGACCCCATCTCTTAGGGGAAAAAAAAAATTAGGCCTGAAAAGTAACTTTACCATTTATTAAATAGTTATTATCTACCAGACATTATACTAAGTAACTTTATATATATTAATTCTTCAATAATCACAATAATCCAATGAAGTAGGCATTATTACCTCCATTTTACAGCTAAAGAAAATTCAACTCGAAAATACTAATGTCGCCTTCCTTCCTTCCTTCCTTCCCTCCCTCCTTTCTTTCTTTCTTTCTTTCTTTCCCTCTCTGGCCCACACTACAATCTACTCGGCTTGCTGCTGCCCGCGCCGCGGACTGCCTGGGACTGCCGGCGCGCGCCACCGCTGCCTGCCTTTTCTCCTTTGGATGCAGGCACGCGTTCGCCATCTTGGCCACACTGCTCGCCAGCTCCTGACGCCGAGTGCTCTGCCCGCCTCAGCCTCCCGAGGTACTGGGACTACAGACGGAGTCTCGCTCACCCAGTGCTCGGTGTTGCCCGGGCTGGAGTGCGGTGGCGTGGTCTGGCCTCGCGGCAGCCTCTACCCCCCAGCCGCCTGCCTTGGCCTGCCAGGGTGCTGGGATTGCAGCCCCTGCCCGGCCGCCGCCCCATCTGGAAGGTGGGGAGCGCCTCCGCCCGGCCGCCCCGTCTGGGAGGTGAGGAGCGCCTCTGCCCGGCCACCCACCGTCTGGGAAGTGAGGAGCGCCTCTGCCCGGCCACCCACCGTCTGGGAAGTGAGGAGCGCCTCTGCCCGGCCACCCACCGTCTGGGAAGTGAGGAGCGCCTCTGCCCGGCCACCCACCGTCTGGGAAGTGAGGAGCGCCTCTGCCCGGCCACCCACCGTCTGGGAAGTGAGGAGCGCCTCTGCCCGGCCACCCACCGTCTGGGAAGTGAGGAGCGCCTCTGCCCGGCCACCCACCGTCTGGCAAGTGAGGAGCGCCTCTGCCCGGCCTCCCATCGTCTGGGAGGTGAGGAGCGCCTCTGCCCGGCCGCCCCGTCCGGGAGGAAGTGAGGAGCGCCTCTGCCCGGCCGCCCCGTCCGGGAGGAAGTGAGGAGCGCCTCTGCCCGGCCGCCCCATCCGGGAAGAAGTGAGGAGCGCCTCTGCCCGGCCGCCCCGTCCGGGAAGAAGTGAGGAGCACCTCTGCCCGGCTGCCCCCGTCCGGGAAGAAGTGAGGAGCGCCTCTGCCCGGCCGCCCCGTCTGGGAAGTGAGGAGCGCCTCTGCCCGGCCGCCCCGTCTGGCAAGAAATGAGGAGCGCCTCTGCCCGGGCGCCCCGTCCGGGAAGAAGTGAGGAGCGCCTCTGCCCGGCCGCCCCATCCGGGAAGAAGTGAGGAGCGCCTCTGCCCGGCCACCCACCGTCTGGGAAGTGAGGAGCCTCTGCCCGGCCGCCCCGTCTGGGAAATGAGGAGCGCCTCTGCCCGGCCGCCCCGTCTGGGAAGTGAGGAGTGCCTCTGCCCGGCCGCCCCGTCTGGGAAGTGAGCAGCGCCTCTGCCCGGCCGCCCCATCCGGGAAGAAATGAGGAGCGCCTCTGCCCGGGCGCCCCGTCCGGGAAGAAGTGAGGAGCGCCTCTGCCCGGCCGCCCCGTCCGGGAAGAAGTGAGGAGCGCCTCTGCCCGGCCGCCCCGTCTGGGAAGTGAGGAGCGCCTCTGCCCGGCCACCCATCGTCTGGGAGGTGAGGAGCGCCTCTGCCCGGCCTCCCATCGTCTGGGAGGTGAGGAGCGCCTCTGCCCGGCCTCCCATCATCTGGGAGGTGAGGAGCGCCTCTGCCCGGCTGCCCCGTCCGGGAGGAAGTGAGGAGTGCCTCTGCCCGGCCGCCCCGTCCGGGAAGAAGTGAGGAGCGCCTCTGCCCGGCCGCCCTGTCTGGGAAGTGAGGAGCGCCTCTGCCCGGCCGCCCCGTCCGGGAAGAAGTGAGGAGCGCCTCTGCCCGGCCGCCCCGTCTGGGAAATGAGGAGCGCCTCTGCCCGGCCGCCCCGTCCGGGAAGAAGTGAGGAGCGCCTCTGCCCGGCCGCCCCGTCTGGGAAGTGAGGAGCGCCTCTGCCCGGCCACCCATCGTCTGGGAAGTGAGGAGCGCCTCTGCCCGGCCACCCATCGTCTGGGAAGTGAGGAGCGCCTCTGCCCGGCCGCCCCGTCTGGGAAGTGAGGAGCGCCTCTGCCCGGCCACCCACCGTCTGGGAAGTGAGGAGCGCCTGTGCCCGGCTGCCCCGTCCAGGAGGAAGTGAGGAGCGCCTCTGCCCGGCCGCCCCGTCCGGGAAGAAGTGAGGAGCGCCTCTGCCCGGGCGCCCCGTCCGGGAAGAAGTGAGGAGCGCCTCTGCCCGGCCGCCCCGTCTGGGAAGTGAGGAGCGCCTCTGCCCGGCCACCCCGTGTCTGGGTAGAAGTGAGGAGCTCCTCTGCCTGGCCGCCCCGTCCGGGAAGAAATGAGGAGCGCCTCTGCCCGGCCGCCCCATCCGGGAAGAAGTGAGGAGCGCCTCTGCCCGGCCACCCATCGTCTGGGAAGTGAGGAGCGCCTCTGCCCGGCCACCCACCGTCTGGGAAGTGAGGAGCGCCTCTGCCCGGCCGCCCCGTCCGGGAAGAAGTGAGGACCGCCTCTGCCCGGCTGCCCCGTCCGGGAAGAAGTGAGGAGCGCCTCTGCCCGGCCGCCCCGTCCGGGAAGAAGTGAGGAGCGCCTCTGCCCGGCCGCCCCGTCGGGAAGAAGTGAGGAGCGCCTCTGCCCGGCCGCCCCGTCCGGGAAGAAGTGAGGAGCGCCTCTGCCCGGCCGCCCCGTCTGGGAGGTGAGGAGCGCCTCTGCCCGGCCACCCATCGTCTGGGAGGTGAGGAGCGCCTCTGCCCGGCCACCCATCGTCTGGGAGGTGAGGAGCGCCTCTGCCCGGCCACCCATCGTCTGGAAAGTGAGGAGCGCCTCTGCCCGGCTGCCCCATCTGGGAAGTGAGGAGTGCCTCTGCCCGGCCACCCATCGTCTGGGAGGTGAGGAGCGCCTCTGCCCGGCCGCCCATCGTCTGGGAAGTGAGGAGCGCCTCTGCCCGGCCACCCATCGTCTGGGAAGTGGGGAGCGCCTCTGCCCGACCACCCATCGTCTGGGAAGTGAGGAGCGCCTCTGCCTGGCCACCTATCGTCTGGGAAGAAGTGAGGAGCGTCTCTGCCTGGCCGCCCCGTCTGGGAAGTGAGGAGCCCCTCTGCCCGGCCGCCCTGTGTCTGGGTAGAAGTGAGGAGCTCCTCTGCCTGGCCGCTCCGTCTGGGAGGTCTACCACGGAGGCCAGAAGCAATGTGGGGGCTGGACGTGGTGGCTCACGCCTGTGGTCCCGGCACTCTGGGGGGCGAGGCGGGTTGATCACTTTGGGCTAGGAGTTCGAGACCAGTCTGGCCAACTTGGCGAAACATGAAGAATACAACAGACAAACCAACCAACCAACTCAATGACAACAAAACAGGTCTACCCTGGAGTCATACTCTAATTTTCTCTATTTTCCTCCCTTTCTGATCCTTTATCCCACTTTCTTTTTCTTCCTCTTCCTTCTCCCTCTTCTTTGTCAAATAGAGGATTTATTATCACTGATCCATATAAAGTCCCTCTCTCATTTATTTTAACTCCCACCCCCATTTCTATTCCCCGACTTCCCATGTGCAACCTTCCTAATATGTTTGATACGCATCTTTTTGTTTGTATGTATTTTTAGAAAATGTTTATTGTTTTTGTATGCAAAAAAAATTAATAAAAAAAAAAGAAAAAAAAAAAAAGAAAAAAAAAAAAAAAGAAAATACTAATGTCTTCTCTAAATTACAGTTAATTAGTGACAGAATGAGGATTAAAACCCAAGATTGCTGAACTGAAAAGCATTATTAACCATGTGTTATACTTCCTCCTCATTACTACAAAAAAGAAAAAAATACATAATTCGCTATTTTCTTTTTTTTTTTTTTTTTGAGACAGGGTCTCACTCTATCACCCAGACTGGAGTGCAGTGGCATGATCTCGGCTCACCACAACTTCTGCCTCCCAGGCTCAAGGGATTCTCCTGCCTCAGCCTCCTGAGTAGCTGGGATTACAGGCACATGCCACTACTGCCCGGCTAATTTTTGTATTTTTAGTATAGGCGGGATTTCACCATGTTGGCCAGGCTGGTCTTGAACGCCTGACCTCAAATGATCCACCTGCCTCAGCCTCCCAAAGTGTTGGGATTACAGGCGTGAGCCACCGCACCTGGTCTAATTGGCTATTTTCTAAATAATCCACAGTTTCGCAATTTCTCTTTTCTGAAAGCAAATTTCTTTATGCACATTACTATAGTAACCTTGGAAAATATAGAAAACTAAAAAGAGAAAAAAAACCACTCAATATTTCATTCACTTAACAACTGCTGCTTACATCTCGATGTATTTCCTTTTAACATTTTTTCTTGAATTCCTGCTTCTGACTCTTCCTCAAAGATGAAGAGCTCATTAAATCAATGCTTCTCAATTATTCATTAGGATTAGTGAGTTGTGAAATCTACTTAATGAGCCGGGACCAGCATTAAAATAAACAAGCAGAAACCTAAATAAAAATAGAAAATACCAGGCCGGGTGCAGTGGTTCACGCTTGTAATCCCAGCACTTTGGGAGGCTGAGGCGGGTGGATCACCTGAGGTCAGGAGTTCAAGACCAGCCTGGCCAATGTGGTGAAACCCCACCTCTACTAAAAATACAAAAATTATCTGGATGTGGTCACAGGTGCCTGTAATCCCAGCTACTTGGGAGGCTGAGGCAGGAGAATCGCTTGAACTGGGAGGCGGAGGTTGTAGTGAGCCAAGATTGTGCCACTGGACTCCAGCCTGGGCAACAAGAGAGAAATTCTCCATCTCAGGAAAAAAAAAAAAAGGAAAGAAAATACCAGAGTAGGTGAGGTACAGTGGCTCTCACGCCTGTAATCTCAGTGCTTTGGGAGGTCCAGGTGGGAGGATCACTTGAGCTCAGGAGTTTGAGACCAGCCTGGGCAACAGAGCGGGACCTCATCTCTACTAAAAAACCAAAAATATTAGCTGGGCTTAGTGGCCTACGCCTGCAGTCCCAGGTATTTGGTAGGGTGAGGCAGGAGGAGCACTTGAACCCAGGAGGTCCAGGCTGCAGTGAGCCAAGATCACAACACTGCACTCCAGCCTGGGCAACAGAGTTAGACCCTGTCTCAAAAAAAAAAAGAAAAAAGAAAATATCAGAGTGCATCAGATGTAGTGAGGTAAAGTTTCATAATATTTTAGCTACACATACACATGTGCTTGTGTATATAATTTATATATACATATGCACACATTCATATGCTTTTTTTTTTTTTGAGGCAAAGTCTCACTCTGTCACTCAGGCCGGAGTGCAGTGGTACAATCTCGGCTCACTGCAACCTCTGCCTCCTGGGTTCAAGGAATTCTCCCACTTCAGCTTCCTGAGTAGCTGGGATTACAGACATGCAGCAGTAACATGCCCAGCTAATTTTTGTATTTTCAGTAGAGATGGGGTTTTACCATGTTGGCCAGGCTGGTCTTGAACTCCTGACCTCAGGTGCCTTGGCCTCCTGAAGTGCTTCGATTATAGGATTACAGGCTCAGGATTACAGGTGTAAGCCTCCGCACCCGGCCTTGTGTGCTTTTTTATCTCTACCAGTTACAATGTAAAGTTTTTCTGAGTTTACAGCCAGAGCTTGAAACCAAATGCACTAAATTATAAACTCAAGAACAGAAACCTCATCTTTTTGATCACCACTGTACCCTGAGCAGGGCTTGGCACATAATAGAAACTCAGGAGACATAGTATTTGCTGTTGAATCAGATAATATTGCCAGGAGAGTAGTTAACTGGAGGAAAATTGATTAAAACAGATAACTCTTACAGGAGACAAGTATTTGAGGTTTACTTTAAAGAAAGGAAAAGATGCGGCCGGGTGCGGTGGCTCACGCCTGTAATTCCAACACTTTGGGAGGCCGAGGCAGGCGGATCACGAGGTCAGGAGATCGAGACCATCCTGGCTAACACAGTGAAACTCTGTCTCTACTAAAACTACAAAAAATTAGCCGGGCATGGTGGTGGGCGCCTGTAGTCCCAGCTACTCAGGAGGCTGAGGCAGGAGAATGGCGTGAACCTGGGAGGTGGGGCTTGCAGTGAGCTGAGATTGCGCCACTGCACTCCAGCCTGGGTGACAGAGTGAGACTCTGTCTCAAAAAAAAAAAGAAAAGAAAAGATGCTTCTGGAGTTCTCAAGTAAATATGCGTAAGCCCCAAATTCATTTTATTCCTAGAACTCCCACCATAATTTGAATCTCTGAACAATGTTTTTTTTTTTTTTAATTTTTTTGAGACAAAGTCTTGCTCTTATCCCCCAAGGCTGGAGTGTGATGGCGCTATCTCGGCTCACTGCAACCTCCGCCTCCCAGGTTCAAGCAATTCTCCTGCCTCAGCCCCCGCAGTAGCTGGGATTACAGGCACCCACCAACACGCCTGGCTAGTTTTGGTATTTTTAGTAGAGATGGGGTTTCACCATGTTGGCCAGGCTGGTCTCCAACTCCTGACCTCAGGTGATCCACCCGCCTCGACCTCCCAAAGTGCTGGGATTATAGGCATGAGCCACCGCGCCTGGTCTGAATCTCTGAACAATGTTCTAAATTTGATACAGTACATGAAAAAGTCAAGACTTTTTCTATTTTTCCTATCCCTGGAATCATCTGCTGTATGAAATGACCATACCAAAGCTGGGCCACCACAAAACATGACTGGCTTTGTGGGAAACAGAGCAGCAGAGGCCTGACCCAATGGAAACCCTTCCTAGAGAACTAGGATCATGGCAGAGAGTGTCACATACTGAAAATAACAAGGTCAGGTGCAGTGGATCATGCCTGTAATCCTAGCACTTTGGGAGTCCAAGGTGGGCAGATGATGAGGTCAGGAGATCGAGACCATCCTGGCTAACACGGTGAAATCCCATCTCTACTAAAAATACAAAAAAAAAAATTAACTGGGCGTGGTGGTGGGCGCTTGTAGTCCCAGATACTCGGGAGGCTGAGGCAGAAGAACAGCATGAACCTGGGAGGTGGAGCTTGTAGTGAGCCAAGATCGTGCCACTGCACTCCAGCCTGGGCAACAGGGTGAGACACCGTCTCCAAAAAAAAAAAAAAAGAAAATAACAGTACAGCTGACTTTCTGTGCCCTCTCCCATTCCCACATCCATTTTTCTTTAATATTAGGATATAAATCCATAGATTCAAACCTGCTTCCTTATGGTTTAGGAATGACAGTAATGTTCTTAGTCTTTGTAGAGACTAGCAATTAAAAAATCAGAAAGTCAAAGCAAATAAAATGACTTTTTTACTCTACTAGCTTTCTGCAACAAGAGTTAAGGACCGTAAAAGACATCGGAGGGCTGGGTGCGGTGGCTCACGCCTGTAATCCCAGTACTTTGGGAGGCCGGGTCATGGATTACTTGAGGTCAGGAGTTTGAGACCAGCCTGGCCAACATAGTGAAATCCCATCTCTACTAAAAATACAAAAATTAGCCGGGTGTGGTGGCAGACGCCTGTAATCCCAGCTACTCAGGAGGCTGAGGCAGGAGAATTGCTTGAACCCAGGAGGTGGAGGTTGCAGTGACCGGAGATCGCACCATTGCACTCCAGCCTGGGAGACAGTGCGAGACTCCATCTCAAAAAAAAAAAAGAAAGACATGGGAAAAGACATTACTATGTAATGAACTTAAGGTATAAGGAAGTAAATGAAGAGCTCCAAGTGCAAGATGTCCAGGCTTGGCATGTCTGGGTTGTAAGAGTTCAGCAGCCTAGCTCTACTTGTTTTTCTGCTTCCTTTTGTGGAAGTTCAAACCAGCTGACTCACAATTACAGAGCGAGTCTCAAGTCATACCCTTAGAGAAGTGACAGCAAGAAAAGGCTTCGTTAAGTGGCCTGTATACAACCATAAAAAAATACAACAAAGAGAGTTGTCCCATTAATGTTCAGTAAGAGACAAAGACTAAAGATGGCTCATGACATAAAGTCTGAAAAAAAAAAAAAGAAATCTTCAGTTGCTTAACAATTGCTGATACCCTTGTTTCTAAATAAATCTGAATTAGACTCCAAAAAAGGCTCAAAATATAAATAGTTAGAAACCACTGATATTCATTAAGATATTTTTATGGGGTATATTTGGAAACATAAGTGATGATCTGGCTTACCAATGGTGGGATCATGATCTTCTGGGAATCGGTGGCTGATGAACTGCATGGTCATGGCTTCAAAAGAAGAAATAAAAGTCAAATCCTCACAAAGGTGACCCACAGAGAGAATTTTAAGTATTAACATTGCAAGATAGCAAATATCCCATCTGGTCATTTAAGTACTTTTTCATCCATGCTTCCTGTCAAATGGAAAATGTTACCTACCACTCTTCCCTACACCACCAGCACCCAGCATCACTAGTTTGTACTCCCGTGAGAGCCCAGCGGGGCTGCTACAGCAGCTACCAACTGGGCGAGTTCCAGAATCCATTGTCCTCTTGGGGCCTTCCTGGGCTGCCCCGAGGAAAAGCCACCTAGAAAAGGAGGAGGAAATGCTTAATCCAGGATGGAGACACCACGGCGACAGCCCTCAAGCCAGTGCCTTACCTTTCCATACATACTCTGGCCTGTCCCTCTTGCTCACCACTGCACCCTTTCTGGTGGTCCTAAGAAACCCCCCACATCTTCACCCTCCCTCCTAGACAGTTTAATCACATGACACATCACAGGTTTTACTTTTTCCAAAGAGAAAAATAAAAAAATACAAATAAATTTAGGTCCCGGCACAGTAAGGACAAGGAGAAAGTTTTGGGAAGAAACGGATGCGGCCCCTTAGGCCGCAAGGGTCCTCTCACGTCTGCGGTACCCGGGGGTTCCGCCCCCTCCCCATTCTCCTCCGAACCCCCTCCCCACCCCCAGCTGCTCCTCCGCCGCCAGACTCCCCACCTCTCTGCCTCACAAGCCGACGCCCTGCTGCTCCTACTGGTCAGTGGGGACTGGAACACCACAGCCGGTCGGGTCACGCACTTCGTCTTCCTTCACTTGCAGAGGCTCCGGCACTGACCTGTGACCCCTCCCGCAGCTGGGTAAGATGGCGCCACCGGCGCCCTAGTCGCGGAAGGAGGGGCGGGGCCACTCAGTGACGCCCACAGCCTGCCCCGCCCTCTTCCCTCCCCTCCCAGGTCCCCAAAACCCAGTTCCGGGACTCACCGCTGAAGGCCTTCTGGTCACCTACCCAACGTAGGGTGTATGCACTCACAGATTAGGGTATTTAATCACGAGTAGAAAGTAAATTATTTACACAAAAGGGAAGGGAGTACGTGATAAGAGATATGCAGGGACACTTAACAACTTACTGAGGGTTGTTTGCTGCTTGTGGGAAAAAAAAAAAAACCGAAACTAATTTGACCCAATGTAATGAGAGGAAGGGAGGACAGGGGCACCCCCCAAATCCTCCTAAAACACAGGATTTCAGTCAAGTCTACCGCGGATGACTGCTTCACAGGAGAAAAATGACTTTCCTAAAGGAGCGGCCACAATGACTTTGGCTATTGAAACCTAGATTCATTCTCAGAAACCAGATGTTCACAACAGTCCCTAATCAGAGTTCTGTACGTATTTTCAACACGTATAAGACACACAAAAACTTGTTTTAAATAAATGTACCACACTCTGGCAGGAAAGAGAGCTTTGAGTTAACAGCGGCCTTGAGTTAAACACAGAACTGAAGCGAAGCCACTATAACCACATTCCCCTCAATTTAGGTAGCACAAGTGCTAGAAGAAACTGACACTGGAAAATTGTTTCTCATGCAGCTCTGCCTACCACTGTTCTTTTTAAATGTCTTTCTGGGCCGGGGGCGGTGGCTCACTTCTGTAGTCCCAGCACTTTGGGAGGCTGAGGCGGGTGAGTCACGAGGTCAAGAAACAAGAGACCATCCTGGCCAACATGTAAAACCGTCTCTATTAAAAATACAAAAGAATTAGCTGGGTGTGGTGGCATGCGCCTGTAAGTCCCAGCTACTCGGGAGGCTGAGGCAGGAGAATCACTTGAACCTGGGAGGTGGAGGTTGCAGTTAGCTGGCTGAGACGGTGCCACTGCACTCCAGCCTGGCAATAGACCAAAACTCCGTCTCAAAATAAAAAAAAAGTCTTTCTGGCCAGGCGTGCTGGCTCACGCCTGTAATCCCAGCACTTTGAGAGGCTGAAGTGGGCGGATCACTTGAGGATCAAGAGTTCAAGACCAGCCTGGCCAAAACGGTGAAACCCTGTCTCTACTAAAAATACAAAAATTAGTTGGGCGTGGTGGTAGGTGCCTGTAATCCCTGCTACTCAGGAGGCTGAGGCTAGAGAATCACTTGAACGCAGGAGGTGGAGGTTGCAGTGAGCCAAGATTGCACCATTCCACTCCAGCCTGGGTGACAGAGACTCCATCTCAAAAAAAATAAAATGTCTTTCCAAGAATAACTATTTCCTTTAAAACCTGCTTCATTCATGAAGTCCTTTTAATACCCTGTTAAATAAAGGAGAGCTAAAATATGAAAATGGAAAATATCCAGCATAATAATCCTTAACTTTTTTTTTTTTTTTTTGAGACAGAGTCTCGCTCTTTCGTCCAGGCCGGACTGCGGTGGCGCTATCTCGGGTCACTGCAAGCTCCGCCTCCCGGGTTCATGCCATTCTCCTGCCTCAGCCTCCCGGGTAGCTGGGACTACAGGAACCCGCCACCGCGCCCGGATAGTTTTTTGTATTTTTAGTAGAGACGGGGTTTCACCATGTTAGCCAGGATGGTCTCGATCTCCTGACCTCGTGATCCGCCCGCCTCGGCCTCCCAAAATGCTGGGATTACAGGCGTGAGCCACTGCGCCCGGCCATCCTTAACATTTTCATGTGAACTTTAAGGGTACATATTGCAGTTACATAACTCTTGGAACTATATGCAAACCTTGGGGTCTGTATATGTATTTTTCTGGTAATGTTAGAGTTGCATTATGCTATGAGTAAAAAAAGTTTATGAATTTTAGTGTATGGATGGGTTGTGGAAGAAAACAGAGAAACCACAAGCAGAATATTTATACATTTATTTATAATGAAATTATGGTCTAAATATTTACAACATATAGGAAACCAGAGGATAAGTTTATACAAAGCCAGCCTGCAAAGTATTCAAATGTGCAAAAATGACAGTTCAATATCTCAAACTATTCCTGGTTCAGCAGACTAGCTCCTTCACTTTCACACATCAATATTTGATACAAAAAAGTTGTTTTGGCAAAACCTGTAATGCCAAGAAAAAGGACAAGTTGCAATTTCAGTCATTAAGTCCAAAATCCTATAGCCAGCAGTCAGATCTCTCTATTTTAGCTGCAACCAGTTCTGGGAGAGAGAGACCACTGTATTTCATTTCTGTGATGAGTTCTGACCAGTTTTAGTCAAGAAGTTTTCTGTGACCCAGCTGACGACAGGATCTTAGAAGGGCAATAAAAACAGTAATGGCTATGAGACCAATGTGCCTGAAGGTGCCAGCTTTGGATCACCCCAATTAAAAAACACAATGAAAAAATAACTTCATTTTTCTATCCAGGATCCAGCTATATCCAACAGTTTTAAATGAGACAGCATTTTCCAAAACAGAAATAATCCAAAACAAAAGAGGGATGCAGATCTGTCAGAATGAAATACTGAAAAGGATGGTCTTAAAATCATTTCCCCACTAATAAATAGTAAGGCTCTGTTTGTAACCAGTTATATATCAAAATTGACCAAACAGTAATAAAATACAAATAAAACTTTCTTTATGTCAGAATGGGGGCTATTCATTTGGAAAAGGCTGGACCAGGTCAAATGTGTATCGGAACGACCCTGTTAGGATGCTTTGTTGGACAAGCACATTTCACCAACTGTTAAAAAGCTTCTGAGATAAATTTGTGATTCTAATTAAATTTTAACAGATTCTATGCCACCGCAGAAATAAAGATTTTTGTTCTTGTTGTTAAGGAACCCCTTTAAGAAAGGGGGGCACTGAATCTCTAACTTCTGCAAAGGTCCAAGATGGTTCCCAGCACAGGCCCCAGAGTCTTGTTAAATCAAATGCATGCATTATTGCTAAGAAAAGTCACTGAGGGTCAAAACTCTGTTCCACTGTTTCCTAGGGAGCCATCCAGAATGGCATCTGTTGTTTAGCTCGTGGTTGTGATGAAGGATATTGGTATCCCAAACTCCAGCCCTGTGGAAAACTACTTGCATTTTTATGACCTCCATGTTCCTCCTCTTCATCAGATGAATCTGCGGCATAAGCCACCAAGCCAAATCCTTTCTCTGTAGTTTTCATCTTCTTGGCTGGATAATCTAGAATAGAGGAAAACAACCCCAACCCCATCCCCACCAAGGGAAAAAAAAAAAAAAATACCATAAATTCGTTAATTAAAAAAAAAGATGTTAATTTTAAGTGGTTAGTTGGACACGATTTTGAGGTCACAGGGTCAATGGTCACCCAAAAACGTTGAAGATCACACGAAAAACAGCACCAGCATCAGCAAATGTGAATCCACCAGAACCATGTAAGAAAACAGAGAAAGAAAAAAGAAACACAAAAAAAAGAAAAAAAAGAAAAAAAGGAAAGTTAGCAAGTGAGTCTCTTGAGGGCTGATAAAGACCTTTTTAAAGAGTTAAAAGAAAAGAAGAAAAGAAAAAACGTATTTTCTTCTGTTCATTTTTATGAGTACAGGCAAAGAACAAAATATCCCATGTACCTCTACAGGATTTAGAGTTCTGGAATGCTAAAAAGCAACATTTTCCTAATAGCCACAAACTGACCATTACTGACCAATAGAGCTATAAGGGGAGGTGTGGCTCAGCTCCCAATATAAAGCAAAATCAACCTTTATTAAGTCCGTATCAGATGACCTCCTGGTATTCACACAATATAGGCAACAGGATTTTGAAATGACCTACTACTCATTAGTATTCACTGATGCTATGTATAAAATAAGTCGACTAACTCTTTTCTAGATACACGTTGGTTGGAAACAAAAGGTTGTCTGTATAAAAATTTTTTAAAACTATTTTTTTCTCTCTGTCTCGACACACGTTAGTTGGAAATGAAAGGTTGTCTGTATACAATGTTTTTTAAACTATTTTCTCTCGACAAACATTGGTTGGAAAGGAAAGGTTGTCTCTATACAATTTTTTTAAACTATTTTCTCTCTCTCTCGATACACGTTTGTTGGAAATAAAAGGTTGTCTGTATACAATTTTTTAGAAACTATTGTCTTTCTCTTTCTTTTTTTTGAGACAGTGTCTCACTCTATTGCCCAGGCCGGAATGCAGTGGTGTGATCTCGGCTCACTGCAACCTCCACCTCCCAAGTTCAAGCGATTCTCCTGCCTCAGCCTTCCACGTCGCTGGGAATAGAGGCATACACCACCATGCCCAGCTTAATTTTTCTATTTTTAGTAGAGATGGGGTTTCACCGTGTTAGCCACGCTGGTCTCAAACTCCTGACCTCAGGTTATCCGCCAACCTTGGCCTCCCAAAGTGCTGGGATTACAGGCGTGAGCCACCGTGCCCAGCCCAAAAGTATTTTCACTGGCCAATAGATTATAGAGGTTGGATTAAACACCTGAATGAACATCAGGTTAGAAAACTAATAGCTTTATTTATGTATTCATTTATTTATGAGATGGAGTCTTGCTCTATTGCCCAGGCTGGAGGGCAGTGGTCTGATCTTGGCTCACTGCAACCTCCGCCTCCCAGGGTGAAGTGATTCTCCTGCCTCAACCCCCTGAGTAGCTGGGATTACAGGCACCCACCACCATGCCCGCTAGTTTTTGTATTTTTAGTAGAGATGGGATTTCACTATGTTGGCCAAGCTGGTCTTGAACTCCTGACCTTAGGTGATCCGCCCACCTCGGCCTCCCAAAGTGCTGGGATTACAGGCGTGAGCTACCGCGCCCAGCTGAGAAAACTAATAGCTTTAGACCAGTCTTAGTTAGTCACTCCCCTGTTCCCCCAGCTATACCACACTCACCATGGCTCCCTGTTAAGGTCCCAGACCCATTCCTTTCATCGGACTCTGTTTTTATTCCAGTCACTGGAAAGGCTGGTGGAGGCATCAACTGCCTATTGAAAAACAAAATGAAACTTTCTTTCAGACAATTTAAATTTTCTTAACTTATTCGGTGGATTAGAAGTGCAATTAAGTCTGCACACAATCCTTCAAATTCATTTTAACCATTAATTTCAACCCCTTCCACCTTCCCCCAGCCCCTTTATAAAAGTATAAGGCCTGTCTACACAGCAACTGCCATGACAAAAATCGAATGAACTGTTATAGAAAGATATCAGCTCCTTCCCTATGGAGCTTAATATACTAATATAAGAAAGGAAAATTCAAGCACTGTGTGGCAGGCTGAACTCCCACATTCATGTACTTCCATCCATGATATTCTAATGACTCTAAAGTAGCAAAAATAGCTGAATTATATAACATTTCTGTTACTGTCTACCCTTAGGAAAATGGCCAAGATGCAGACAATGGAAGTCAAGAAAGATGTCTGAACAAGTAATTATTCAAAGCCGAGTATAACTGCTTCTAAGTCTGTAAAAGGCCTATCATTATATTTTACTTCATTGCATCAATTACAACAAACAGAAGCATATTTGATTCGAAGATTTCATTTCAGTTTCAGAATACTTAAGCCCATAGCAATGATCATTACTCTCACTAATGGTGCAAACAAATAACATCCGAATACATTTGCATAATTATTCCAACTTACCTGTCCCTCTCTCTCTCTTTGCCTGAGGAACTTGCTGGCTTCGATCCTGCACCTTCAATCTCATTCTGACTGGAGAAGCCTGTACCTAAATTAGTCATATGAATGGGTCCATGCTATGAGCAGAAAAATACAGTGGCATTAGCAAATCTACAACTGCTGTATTGACTTTAGCTCCTTAACGTAACTGTCAAGTGCCTCATCTTTCTGATAAGTTGTAGTAAGTTAAACTACTACAAAGCTCTCTGGGATTTGCTGTGTAACTGTAGTCAAAAGTAGGGATTTTTTTTCTCTATAGGACTTGGACAGGGGTGTTATAATTCATTATGCTATCTATGGCCTGTTTTTAACTGACTGCCCATAGCTCCGCTAGTTTCTATAAACCTAGCTAGAAACTATAAAAAAATGCTTTGGTTTAAAGAATGATTCAAGGATTCTGGCAAAATGGAAAGGTACTTCTGATAAAATTGCACCAAAACTACAAATTAAGAATCTTTTTAACTTTAGTGGCTAACTTTACAATTACACGTACAGAATCACTCCTTTTCTAGCAGTCTTGAGGGGTGGGGAGACTAGAGGGAGATACCACTCTCTTTTTTAGGTAGAGGGTAAAAGAGAGAGCACCAGTGAAAGCCAAGATTTTAAATACAAACCACATACTGGTAGATCAAGAGCTTTGAGTGAGATGTATAAGAAAGTAAGAACTCTCAGAGGCTTTCAAGACTGTTGAATAGGATAAAAAACCTAACCAAAATGAATTCCAGAAAGCAGAAATCCTAGTACTGGGAGAATGATGTGAATTTATCTTTTTTAAAGGGAGAATATAGTAGAAGAATAAGATGAAGATAGGAAAACGGTATTTTATTTAACCTGGTATCCAAGCAGTCCAGATTCCCGTTCATCTGGTAGCTCCTCTGTGAATCGTCTCTTCTGTGCCTGGGGCTGACTTGGGAGTGGGGGCTGGGTCTGGGGCTGGGGCTGGGGGCCAGCAGGCAAGGCAGTTTTGACAGGAGCAGCAGGAATAAAAGGACCACCCATCGGACTCTGGGACCAAAACAAACCAAGGAAGAAAAAAAGTGTGAGAATGCCCAAGGAATAAGTAAACAATTATTACAATATACTTTAAGGATCAATAAATATCATATGAATTTTGCATCTTCAGGTCCTTAGTTTCCTTCATGTATAATTTGGTAACAGTATCACCTAACCTTCTCACCTCCATCCTAGGGAAACATGAAATTGACAACCTATATACGGTGCTTTGAACTTTTAAGAAAACTCTGTTATGCATTTGGGCTACTAGGGGCAAATGTGACCATTAACAGAACTCCAACCACTGACAGTCAACGTGATTAGCTTTCTGTAATAAGCTTTCTGTTATTTATAAATGCTGCTAATGCTTGTGGAAGAAGCAATTTCATCTTCCACTCCCTTAGTTATTAGTAAGTTACTATGTCAAGATTAAGTCTAACGTTTGAAGATGTTGTTCCAAAAAGGAATAAGGGGTATCAGAAGACAGTATATATTACATAAGAATAGGCAGGTCTGAAGAGAAAACTCTATACAGTCATGCGTTGCTTAGCAATGGTAATACATGTTTTGTTTTGTTTTTGAGACAGAGTCTCAGTCTTGCTCTGTCTTCCAGGCTGGAGTGCAATGGTGCCAACTTGGCTCACTACAACCTCTGCCTACCAGGTTCAAGCAATTCTCTTGCCCCAGCCTGCCGAGGGACTACAGGCACGTGCCACCATGCACAACAAATTTTTTTTTGTACTTGTGATCCATCTGTCTCAGTTTCCCAAAGTGCTGGGATTACAGGTGTGAGCCACTACGCCGAGTGGGAATATGTTTTGAGAAATGCACTGCAAGGCTATTTTGTCATTGAACAAATGTGTACTTATACAAACTTAGATGAAAATAGCCTACTACGGCCGGGCGCGGTGGCTCACGCCTGTAATCCCAGCACTTTGGAAGGCCGAGGCGGGCGGATCACGAGGTCAGGAGATCGAGACCATCCTGGCTAACACAGTGAAACCCTGTCTCTACTAAAAACACAAAAAAATTAGCCAGGCGCGGTGGCGGGCGCCTGTAGTCCCAGCTATTCGGGAGGCTGAGGCAGGAGAATGGCGTGAACCCGGGAGGCGGAGCTTGCAGTGAGCAGACATCGAGCCACTGCACTCCAGCCTGGGTGACAGAGCCAGACTCCATCTCCAAAAAAAAAAAAAAAAAAAAAAAAAAAAAAAAAAAAAGAAAATAGCCTACTACACACCTAGGCTATGATATGGCCTACTTCTTCTAGGCTACAATCCTGCATAGCATGTTACTGTACTGAATGCTGTAACACAATGGCAAGTATTTGTGTATCTAAATGTAGAAAAGGTACAGTAAAAATATGCTACTATAATTTTACAGGACAAGTATCATACGTGCAGTCTATCACTGACTAAAACGTTGTAAGGTGGCTGACTGTATTAATAACACAGCCAACATTTATTGACAGATTGGATCATCTTACTTAATCCTTGCAAACCTCTGAGATTTTTATCACTGTGCCCATTTTACATCTAAGGAAAACCAAACCCTAGACAGGTCAAGTTACATCCCAATATCACACAGCTCAAAAATGGGAAAGCAACATCAACCTGTCAATCTAATTCTAACTCCCAGTTTTTTTTTTCTTTTTTTTTTGAGTTTTGCTTGTTACCCAGGCTGAAGTGCAGTGATGCGATCTCGGCTCACTGCAACCTGACTCCTGGGTTCAAGCAATTCTCCTGCCTCCAAGCAATTCTCCTGCCTCAGCCTCCCAAGTAGCTGGGATTACAGGTGCCCACCACCATGCCCAGCTAATTTTTGTATTTTTAGTAGAGACAGGGTTTCACCATGTTGACCAGGCTGGTCTTGAACTCCAGACCTCAAGTGATCCACCCACCCTGACCTCCCAAAGTGCTGGGATTACAGGTACATGAGCCACCGCAGCCGCCTTAACTCCCTGCTTTTAACCACTCTGCTGTATTGCTTCCCAATTACAAAGGACTGACCCTCAAAAGTAGAGACCTACAGAGCTGTCTAAATATAAACATTAAAATAATTTTGGCCGGGCACGGTGGCTTATGCCTGTAATCCTTGCACCATAATCCTAGCATTTTGGAAGTCCGAGGCCACGGATCACCTGAGGTCAGGAGTTCATGACCAGCCTGGCCAAAATGGCGAAACCCCATCTCTACTAAAAATACAAAAATTAGCTGGGTGTGGTGGCATGTGCCTGTAATCCTAGCTACTCGGGAGGCTGAGGCAGGATAATCACTTGAACCCAGGAGGCGGAGGTTGCAGTGAGCCAAGATCACACCACTGCACACCAGCCTAGGCGTCAGAGTGAGATTCTGTCTCAAAATAAAATAAATAAGGCCAGGCATGGTGGCTCACGCCTGTAATCCCAGCACTTTGGGAGTCTGAGGCGGGCGGATCACAAGGTCAGGAGATTGAGACCATCCTGGCTAACAAGGTGAAACCCCGTCTCTACTAAAAATACGAAACAATTAGCCAGGCATGGTGGCAGGCGCTTGTAGTCCCAGCTACTCGGGAGGCTGAGGCAGGAGAATCCCAAGAACCTGGGAGGCGGAGTTTGCAGTGAGCTGAGATGGCGCCACTGCACTCTAGCCTGGGCGACAGAACGAGATTCCGTCTCAAAAAATAATATTAAAAATAAATAAATAAAAATAAAATAAATAAAATAAATTTGACTAGGGACCACCAATAAAACTTAGTTCATAGCTTTTTTGTTATACACTGTGCAACCCCCTTCAGTGCTCACAGCCCACAGGTAAAGGGGCTGGGCAATGGTTCGAGGCTGCCATTTACTCTGGCATGGGTACACTATGAGAGGCCCACAGAGAAGGACCCACCATAAATCCATTACCATGCTCTCATTAAGTCTCTCCCCTGCCTCCAAGACCAGTATATAATCCATCCAGATTATTATCGAGACATCTACTCTTTTCCTAAAATTCTACTTTCATGATTTAAGAAATTGTGGCCAGGTGTGGTGGCTCACACCTGTAATCCCAGAACTTCAGGAGGCAGAGGCAGTTGGATCATGAGGTCAGGAGATCGAGGGCATCCTGGTTAACACAGTGAAACCCCGTCTCTACTAAAAATACAAAAAAATTAGCCAGGCGTGGTGGCAGGTGCCTGTAGTCCCAGCTACTCGGGAGGCTGAGGCAGGAGAATGGCGTGAACCTGGGAGGCGGAGCTTGCAGTGAGCCGAGATGCGCCACTGCACTCCAGCCTGGGCAACAGAGCGAGACTCCATCTCAAAAAAAAAAAAAAAAATTTAAGTATACATTTCTTAAGTTATAAAAGAAACATACCAGCATTTATAATCCTTACGTTTGAAAAGTTTATATATCTCAGGCCGGGCGCGGTGGCTCACGCTCGTAATCCCAGCACTTTGGGAGGCCGAGGCGGGCGGATCACGAGGTCAGGAGATCGAGACCATGGTGAAACCCCGTCTCTACTAAAAATACAAAAAATTAGCCGGGCGTGGTGGCGGGCGCCTGTAGTCCCAGCTACTCGGAGAGGCTGAGGCAGGAGAATGGCGTGAACCCGGGAGGCGGAGCTTGCAGTGAGCCGAGATTGCGCCACTGCACTCCAGCCTGGGCAACAGAGCGAGACTCCGTCTCAAAAAAAAAAAAAAAAAAAAAAAAAAAAGAAAAGTTTATATATCTCTTACATAATGTTGCTTTTTAAAATTTTTTTTGAGACACAGTCTCACTCTGTCACTGAGGCTGGAGTGCACTGGCACCATCTTGGTTCACTGCATCCGCGACCTCCTAGGCTCAAGGCACCCTTCCACCTCAGCCTCTTAAGTAGCTGAAATACAGGTATGTGCCACCATGTCCAGCTAATTTTTTTGTAGAGATGGAGTCTCACTATGTTGCCTAGGCTGGTCTCAAACTGCGCTAAAGCAATCCTCCTGCCTCAGCCTCCCCAAATGCTGAGATTATGTTTCCTTCTAAGATATGAAATGCTAACTCAGTTCCAATCACTGAGAGGTGTGGTGAAGGTAGCCCCATTCTCCTTGAGGACTTTGTTAACACTGCAAAAGCAAGGTTAGGCAAACAATGGCCAAGGGTATGGCAAACTATGACTGTGGCCTGCCACCTGTTTTGTAAATAAAGTTCTACTGGAGTACAACAGCTATGCTTATTCACTGAGGTATTATCCATGGGCTGCTTCTGCACTACAACCACCGAGTGTGATAGTTGTGACAGAGAATGTATGGCCCTTAAAGCCTAAAATATTTGCCATCTGACCCTTTATAGCAAGTGTGTCCACCATCCCCACTTTAAACAGCTATTTGGTGTGCAAGACTTGTGAAAATATAAACTTTAGGATAACATACACACTAATCCAAAATATTCAAGTAGGTTGGTGGTAGGAACACAGAAGACAGTAGGAAAAAGACATTCCACATCACATGATTTATTTCTGGAATACCACTACTTCCCCTCTTTCCCCAGTTTTTCCTAAATTCAGTAATATCTTGTTGCATATCCTGACACCCTACCTGTCCAGTGCTAGCTGGAGGCTGCACTTGTGTTATCGGGTATTGTGTTGGCACAGGTGGGACTCCAGTAGGTAATGCCGGCAAGACTCCAGGTGCTAATGAAACAGCTGGTGGCACTATGCTTGGTACTCCGTAGGGAGGTTGAACTGGCTGCTGAGGAGGGGGAACAACAGGGTAACCAGACTGATAGCCATTGGATGGATAATATGGTGGTTGAGGAGGGACACTACTTATAGCAGAGGGTTGTGTATAGCCTGAGGGGGAAGAAAAAAAGTGTTTAATCAGCTGCAGCAGAATGAGACAATTTAGCTGAATATTAAACTTAATATCTAGGGAAGAAAAATACTGAGGCATGAATGGCTTTCCAAATTACCCTAAATTAAAAGGAACATTAATAGTGCTCTGGCACAGTCTAGCCTCAAGTATCATACTTACACATAACTATCACTACCAAAATATTTTTTAAACACTTCAAGATGTACACACCTGGTAAAGGTACAGCAGTATTAATCTGATTCACAAATCTAGAGTATTCAGCATGAACCTGAAAGAGAGGGGGAAACAAATTAACATGGGACAGCCAAAGCTGTGCATTTACAAGGGTCTGATTACATAATTCTAGGACCAAAGCCATTAGGAATTAAAATATATCTACCAATGTCCCAATCAAATTTAAACTTGTTTAACCTACATTTTTTCTTTTTTGAGACAGTCTCGCTCTGTCACCCAGGCTGGAGTGCAGTGGGGCGATCTCGTATCACTGCAACCCTTTTTTTTTTTTTTTTTTTTTTGGGACAGTCTCACTCTGTCACCCAGGCTACAATGCAATGGCGTGATCTCAGCTCACTGCATCCTTCACCTTCAAGATTTAAGCGATTCTCCTGCCTCAGCCTCCCAAGTAGCTGGGACTACAGGCACGTGCCACCGCATCCAGCTAGTTTTTGTATTTGTAGTAGAGATGGGGGTTTCACTACGTTGGCCAGGCTGATCTCGAACTCCTGACCTCATTATCCGCTCGCCTTGGCCTCCCAAAGTGCTGGGATTACAGGCATGAGCCACTGCGTCCAACCCACCTCAACATTTTAATAAGGCAGATCTATAAATTATTAAGCCAATTTTGGGAATTAGGAGCATAAATAATCCTGAATCCCCTAAACCATACTCAATTCTGGGGTACAAAATCATTTAGAAAGCCACAGAAATTAAGTAACTAGGAAATTTCCAAGTTGTTAGTATAACTGGTGAGACCTCATTCATTCACATTTACTGGGTGACTTTTCCTCAAGGAGCTCACATTTAGTAAGGGTTTAGTATTTTCCTCATACTTCCTTCCTATATATTATTAAGTCCATAACCTCAAGTACCAACAAAGATGGGAAACAGTCAAGAAAATTATCTGGTACAAGGGTTGGTAAATCAGGTGATATGTACAAAAATAAAAAAACAAACAAACAAGAAAACCAACCATGAGCTACCCAATAAGGCACCAGAGAACACAAGGTTGAACATATTCAGTCCAAAACCTGATTTCCTCTAAGTGCTATAAAGACAGTCCTAAGGTTTAACTTTTGGTTGTTTACAGAATAAAAAGAATGCATAATCAAATGAGCAATCATCCCCCAAACATGTCTAACTGGTTTTAAATTATTATAGCTCTACCCTTACTTCACACTGGAGTTATGCTAATACAAGTCAAAGAAAACCAACACAATGACCAGGTGCTAGGAGAGAGGAGAGGCATGGGATGATTTCTCTCTCAAAGACTCCAGAAGGAACCAATTCTGCCAGCACCTTGATTTCGGACTCTGCTTCCTGGACTGTGATAGAATAAATTTGTGTTATTTTAAGCCACCCAACTGCCATAACTTGTTATAGCAGTACTAGGAAACTAAACAGGTGAAAGAAACAGCTAAGACATACTCCAAAATGGCAATTGCTCTTCTGAATGAGTATCAGACAAATACAACTCACTGTTTGCAAAAGATTCTCACAAAGCTTCTTGGCGGCAGCCAGGCCTTCTGGTTTGGGGTGACTGCAAAGAAATAACCAGGAATTCAAAGGAGAGAAAAATAAATAAAAGATGCAGAATTCTGCTTTCATTTGTCATGCTATTTTACAAATCTACATTAATACATTCACTGTAGCTCAAATCTAGGCCTCTGAAAATCACAAAACAGAAACACAAAACATAAGTCTTTTAAGATAAAACTACTATCATTACCACAAATATTTTATTAGTCTTCCTCTGAGTAATGGTACTTCTTGATATAAAAATGTTTAAAGTTCATAAAATTACTATAAAATGTATTGACATAGGTTTAAATGAAAATTATTTCAGACTTATCACAGCTCACTTTAAGATTCACTTTTTTTTTGGCCGGTCATGGTGGTTCACGCCTGTAATCCCAGCACTTTGGGTGGCCGAGACAGGCGGATCACGAGGTCAGGAGATCGAGACCATCCTGGCTAACACGGTGAAACCCCGTCTCTACTAAAAATACAAAAAATTAGCCAGGCACGTTGGCGTGTGCCTATAGTCCCAGCTACTTGGGACGCTGAGGCAGGAGGCGACAGTCTTGCTCTGTCGCCCAGGCTGGAATGCAGTGGCGCGATCTCAGCTCACTGCAAGCTCCGCCTCCCGGGTTCCCGTCATTCTCCTGCCTCAGCCCTCGAGCTGCTGGCACTACAGGCGCCCGCCACCATGCCTGGCTAATTTTTTTTGTTTTATTTTTAGTAGAGACGGGATTTCACTGTATTAGCCAGGATAGTCTCAATCTCCTGACCTTGTGATCCGCCCACCTCGGCCCTGAAAGTGCTGGGATTACAGGCCAAGATTCACTTTTGTACAGACTTGTACAAAACCAAAGGACCTGAATACTAAAGAGACAATTCCGTCTCCTAATTCAATAATTTCTTTTTTTATTTTGAGATGGAGTCTTGCTCTGTTGCCCAGGCTGGAGTGCAATGGCACAGTGTCAGCTCACTGCAACCTCCACCTCCGGAGTTCAAGCAATTCTACCTCAGCCTGCTGAGTAGCTGGGATTATAGGTGCCTGCCACCACACCTGGCTAATTTTTGTACTTTTAGTAGACATAGGGTTTCACCATGTTGGCCAGGGTAGTCTCGAACTCTTGACCTCAAGTGGTCCGCCTGCCTCGACCTCCCAAAGTGCTGGGATTACAGGTGTGAGCCACCGCACGTGGCTTTTTTTTAAGACAGGGTCTCACTCAGTCTGGAGTGCAGTGTTGCAAACACAGCTACCTGCAGCCTTCATCTCTTGGGCTCAAGCCATCCTCCTGCCTCAGCCTACTGAGCAGCTGGGATTACAGGTGTACACCATCACACCTGGCTAATTTTTTTTTTTGAGATGGAGTCTCACTCTGCCGCCCAGGCTGGAGTACAGTGGTGCAATCTTGGCTCACTGCAAGCTCCAACTCCCAGGTTCACGCCATTCTCTTGCCTCAGCCTCCTGCGTAGCTGGGACTACAGGTGCCTGCCACCACACCCGGCTAATTTTTTTTGTTTTGTTTTTAGTAGAGACGGGGTTTCACCTCGTTAGCCAGGATGGTCTCAATCTCTTGACCTCGTGATCCACCCGCCTTGGCCTCCCAAAGTGCTGGGATTACAGGTGTGAGCCACCGGGCCCGCCTAATTTTTAAAATTTTGTAGAGATGGGGTTTCACTATGTTGCCCAGGCTGGCCTCAAACTCCTGGGCTCAAGTGGTCCTATGCCTTGGCCTCCCAAAGCGTTGGGATTACAGGCATGAGCCACCGTGCCCCAATTCTACAATTTCTTTTTTTTTTTTGAGACCGAGTCTCGCTCTTTCACCCAGGCTGGAGTGCAGTGGCGCGATCTCGGCTCACCGCAGGCTCCGCCCCTGGGGTTCACGCCATTCTCCTGCCTCAGCCTCCCACGTAGCTGGGACTACAGGCGCCCGCCACCTCGCCCGGCTAATTTTTTGTATTTTTAGTAGAGACGGGGTTTCACCATGTTAGCCAGGATGGTCTCAATCTCCTGACCTCGTGATCCGCCCGCCTCGGCCTCCCAAAGTGCTGGGATTACAGGCGTGAGCCACAGCACCCAGCCTCTACAATTTCTTTAACTAATTATAAAGTAATTGCTCCTAGCATTTACCTAAATCCCTCGTTACTATTAATTATACCCAGTTTTCTCTTGCTCCTTCTGAATCACTCCTGACCGTACCAACAAGTTGACAAGAATTCACATGTCCCCTGCCCTATCCATCCATACCTGATGTAAATATACATAGGTTCAAAAGCTTCTCGGCCAGATGCTGGCTCAATGCAGCCTGAACCTTTGCCCCGCAGGAAGACTTTGGCACCTGTTTCAATCTGAATGTGCTGCAAATAGGAGCAGCCTGGACCTTCCACCTTCTCCTTGACATTAAAAGTGGGTACAGCATGTTCTAGACCCACAAATAATTTATCTTGAACATAATGCATCTGTAGGAAGAACAGAATACTTCAGATTAAACAGAGAATATATAATTAAATCCTCAACCTTTGAAATAAGTCAATAAGAAATTATAGCAAAGACAGTCTCCTGTAAAACTGGGGTAGAGTGTTGGGTAGTACAGTCAGCCCTGTGGTACTCTTCAGTGAAGGCTGCTCTCTCCAACCCTTTTTTCTAGGAGGAATGTATCAGCAAAGTCTTGCTTCATCAGACTCAGCCTTCTTAGTCCTCCAGTTGTCATCAAGTTTACAAATACAAATTAAAACCACTAACTTCAAAATGTACAACATGTATACCTTCTGCTCTATCAATCTCCTTTCTAGAATATATCAATATGAAGAGATGTGTGATCAGGTGTTCATTATACCATGGAGAGCTGGATAACACACTAACAGAATACCTATGGCAGGTAACTTTCGGGATTGGAATTTGGAATTTCATGTTTTTTTTTCTTTATATGTATTACTTGGAACTTTTTTTTTTTTTTTTTTTTTTTTTGAGATAGAGTCTTGCCCTGTGGCGCAGGCTGGAGTGCAGTGGCGTGGTCTCAGCTCACTGCAACCTCCACCTCCCGGGTTCAAGCAATTCTCCTGCCTCAGCCTCCCAAGTAACGGGGTTACAGGCGCCTGCCACCATGCCCAGGTAATGTTTGTGATGGGGTTTCACCACGTTGGTGAGGCTGGTCTCAAATTCCTGACCTCAAATGATCCACCCACCTCGGCCTCCCAAAGTGCTGGGATTAGAGGGATGAGCCACTGTGCCTGGCCGGCACATATCATTTTTATAGAAATGATAACGCTATTAATGATCCCTCCCCAAAACATACCCCTGACTGGAAGGGAGGCTTCTGGCTAACAGCTGGAGACAACTGAGCGATGGGTGCTGGCTGGTGATAGACAGTTACTGTTGCACCATTAAAAGTTGGACTTGTTCCTGTGGCAGCTTTTACCACTCCATTGGTGATAATTTCTTTGATCCGGTTTACAGCTCCTTGGAAAAACACAGACAATAAAACTGAACGGAATGAACTGACTAGTGCCCAGGCAGGCCAGTGTTCAATTATTCACACGTAAATCTGCTTTATACGTTACCCAAATATGCGGCTCTCAATCCCTCTAAACTCCCATACAAATTCGTGCATAGTTCATGAACAAGGGTTAGAACAGCCATCAGGGACACTTTGCCAACTTGCTATACAGAGCCCTGTACTTTGCTCTTCACAAAAAGTGCTACGTGAGCCAAAAACATTACTTACTGTCCACTAATTCCCGTGTCTGGCCCTGAACATGAAGATATAATGGACGATCCCTATAAAGAGAAACAAAAAACGATGATCTCAATGTGGTCAAAACCAAAAAAGGAGTCAAATGGGTCACCAGATCTAATTTATGTTTCAAGTTTCCAAATAACCAAAAGGGACTATATACATTAGAAGTGTTTTTGCTAGCTAATGTCTCAGAACATGCTTTAACAGCTGGAGAACAAATAAACTTCTTGATCTTAGAAGTCAACTGGCACACAGATTTCAGATCAAATCTGTTCTTATGGATTCACTACCGTTATTTTCCAGTCTATTGAGATAACCCAATATTTAAGAACAGAATTCCTTTTTGCTTGTTGTCTAATAAGTTATAAACAAATGTGGTCTCGTCTATCCAAATCAATGGGGCAAGCGGGTGCTGTGGCTCATGTCTGTAATCCCAGCACTTTGGGAGGCTGAGGTGGGCGGATCACATGAGGCCAAGAGTTTGAGACCTGCCTGGCCAACATGGCAAAACCCCATCTCTATTGAAATTACAAAAATTAGCCGGGTATGGTGGCACGCCTGTAGTCCCACCTACTCAGGAGGCTGAGGCACAACAATCACTTGAACCCAGGAGGTGGAGGTTGCAATGACCCAAGATCATGCCATTGCACTCCAGCCAGGGCAACAGAGAGAGACTCTGTCTCTAAAAAGAAAACACACACACACACACACACACAAATTAATGGGGAAAGACTGATCATGCATATAGAGAAACCTCTTAAGGCCCACATCAACTGATAATTTAGATTCTAAATGTGAAGAGGACTTAAATTATAATAAAGTGATCAATAACCATATACAGTTAATAAAAAGTAGCAAGTAAAAATAACTTTTTAAAGACAAAGTTCAAAACAGCAACCAACACATAGAGAAAGTTTAAATATATTCTTGGGGCTGGGCACAGTGGCTCATGCCTGTAATCCCAGCACTTTGGGAGGCCGAGGAGGGGGGACCACCCGAGGTTAGGAGTTCGAGACCAGCCTGGCCAACATCGTGAAACCCCATCTCTACTAAAAATACAAAATTTAGCCAGATGTGGTGGCGCATGCTTGTAATCCCAGCTACTCGGAAGGGTAAGGCCAGAGAATTGCTTGAACCCAGGAGGCAGAGGTTGCAGTGAGCCGAGATGGCGCCACTGCACTCCAGCCTGGACAACAAGAGTGAAAACTCCATCTCTAATAAATAAATAATAAATAAGTAAATAAATAAATTCTTGGCTTGGGGTAGGAATTAAATTTTGCCATCTTATTTTGTGTAGTTTAAGCTAATGTTAAAAATGTTAGGCCGGGCGCGGTGGCTCACGCTTGTAATCCCAGCACTTTGGGAGGCTGAGGCGGGCGGATCACGAGGTCAGGAGATCGAGACCACGGTGAAACCACGTCTCTACTAAAAATACAAAAAAAATTAGCCGGGCGTGGTGGTGGGCACCTGTAGTCCCAGCTACTCGGAGAGGCTGAGGCGGGAGAATGGCGTGAACCCGAGAGGCGGAGCTTGCAGTGAGCCGAGACTGCGCCACTGCACTCCAGCCTGGGCGACAGAGCGAGACTCCGTCTCAAAAAAAAAAAAAAAAAAAAATGTTGCATTTCCTAAGTACCTATCAACTGACAGTGAAGAGAAACTCAAACACTGAATGATGGAAGGAATGAAATGAAACTGATTAAGTCTTTACCTGAATAATCACAACCTATAACCATCATAAAGACAAAAAAAAAAAAAAAAAAGAGCACATTTGTGAGGGGAGCTATTTCCACAGAAAAAAGTTAAGAAGTATATATGTGGCTAGGCATGGTGGCTCATGCCTGTAATCTCAGCACTTTGGGAGGCCGAGGCAGACGGACCACGAGGTCAGGAGATAGAGACCATCCTGGCTAACACGGTGAAGCCCCATCTCTACTAAAAATACAAAAAATTAGCCGGACGTGGTGGCAGGCGCCTGTAGTCCCAGCTACTCGGGAGGCTGAGGCAGGAGAATGGCATGAACCCGGGAGGCAGAGTTTGAAGCGAGCCGCGATGATGCCACTGCACTACAGCCTGGGCGACAGAGCAAGGCTCCATCTCAAAAAAAAAAAAAAAAAGTATACACATTATTTCGCAGATCACATGGGACAGAAAGAAGAAAAAAAGTATATACATTAAATGTTAGTGATTAGTATCTTCTTTTACACTTTCCTATAATTTGTTTCCGCCAATAAAAACATTAAATGTGAAATAAAAGTCCAAAAACAGCTCCCAAAATCTTGTATCTGTTTGATATCCAGAATTCTGTTATAGAATGTGCACACACATACCCCTTAAACCTCGAATCAAATATTGTGTACACGTATTACCTAAGGATGAAAAACATGAGGCTAACATGAGTCATACACCCAACCCCTCCATAAACAAGATAAGAGAATACACACCCTGGTCCCACTTTGGCTTTTTCCTCAGTTGTCATGAACCTCCCTCGAGTTGATACTGCAGCCCCACTAAGTCGGCTGATCTAAAAAAGGAAATGTTCAATTAAAAATGTGGCAGTTGGTTGATTTCAATGGCAGACAGACTTTCTTCCCATTCATTCATTCAATCAAGTAAAGAAGGAATTAATTCTCTCCTGTATCTGAAATTTTGATTCCATGGTTTCTTACTCAAACCAACCCAGAGAACTCATTTATATCCATTTCATTATCTTCCTCTGAAGTAAAATTAAACCCAATCCTGACTTTAGAGACTATGACCCAAACCCACTAATAAATACCTGACGCCTGTCTATTTAGAGGTCTTCTTTATCTGAATCCACTCACCACCTTCTCCAAAGAGTCTCAATGCCTCCTCACCTCATCTTGAGTCTGTCCTCGAGTCAGCAAGTTCCTACATGTGAGAGGCACATCATTAATTTCTACTTCAGCTACCACCAGGTCATCCTTGCTTTTATTGCTAGTTAGGCCTTTGCCAGGAGCCTGAAGCTAGAAAAAAGAGAAATTAGATTAAAAAGTTTTTATGATGAGATAAAGTCTTCTATTTTTTTTATTTTATTTATTTACTTTTTTATTTTTTTATTTTTTTGAGATGGAGTCTGTCGCCCAGGATGGAGTGCAGTGGCGTGATCTCAGCTCACTGCAACCTCCGCCTCCTGGGTTCAAGCAATTCTCCTGCCTCAGCCTACTGAGTAGCTGGGATTACAGGTGCGCACCACCATGCCTGGCTAATTTTTGTACTTAGAGATGGGGTTTTGCCATATTGGTCAGGCTGGTCTCAAACTCCTGACCTCGTAATCTGCTCGCCTTAGCCTGCCAAAGTGCTGGGATTACAGGCGTGAGCCACCGTGCCTGGTCTATTTTTTTTGAGATGAAGTCTCACTCTGTCACCCAGGCTGGAATGCAGTGGTGCAATCCTAGCTCACCACAATCTCCGCCTCCCAATTTCAAATGATTCTCCTGCCTCAGCCTCCTGAGTAGCTGGGATTACAGGCATGAGCCACCAAGCCCAGCTAATTTTCGGATTTTTAGTAGAGATGGGGTTTCACCGTGTTGGCCAGGCTGGTCTGGAACTCCTGACCTCAGGTGATCCACCCACCTTGGCCTCCCAAAGTGCTGGGATTACAGGCGTGAGCCACTGTGCCCAGCTGAGATAAAGCCTTTTAGTCATCCAATGTACAACTATCCTTTCCCAAGTCCCACACCTCCCTACCCTTCCCTTCATCTGCCTGTAAACACAGTTGGTCATTCTTCATAAACGAATTAACAAGCAAACAAAAACCTCACTAAAATGACACTAAATAAAGTCAATAATAAAGTCAATCTGCTTGAAGGCCACAATCAAGATTTCTCTGTGACCTTGGCCCTATGTGCATGTTTATGACCACCTAATTACAGAAGCTCCAGGGACTAGAAGCTACAACCTTCAAAAAGAAAATTAAAGGGCCAAGTTATGATACTCTATAGCTCAGTTAGTTGGCTGTACATGCAGTAAAACATAATAGAAGGTAGAGGAGCAATGCATACAACACATATACCTCATGCATACAATAGGAGTTGTCTTTGTGCCACTCCTATAATCCTAACATAAAATCCAACTAATTCCATCCTTGTAAAGCTCTCAAAAACCTGTAAATTGTATCTAACTAATCATTCCTCACTCTATTACAGAAGAACAAAGAAGAATGAAAAGCCAGTAAGATGGTAAAACCTGATCCGGTTTCTTTCAATTTAAACTACAAGGAGTTCGTGACCAGCCTGGTCAACATGGTGAAACCCCGTCTCTAGTAAATATACAAAATTAGCCAGGTGTGGTGGTTCGTGCCTGTAATCCCAGCTACTCCGGAGGCTCAGGCAGGAGAATCGCTTGAAGCCGGGAGGCAGAGGTTGCAATGAGTGGAGATCACGCCGTCGCACTCCAGCCTGGGCAACAAGAGCGAAACTCTGTCTCAAAAATAAATAAATAAATTACA
This sequence comes from Symphalangus syndactylus, assembly GCF_028878055.3. Lineage (NCBI taxonomy): Eukaryota > Metazoa > Chordata > Mammalia > Primates > Hylobatidae > Symphalangus > Symphalangus syndactylus. The sequence goes on from NC_072441.2 coordinate 84,335,843, forward strand.
AAAAAAAGGCTGGGACCGGTGACTCCCATCTGTAATCCTAGCACTTTAGGAGGCTGAGGGTGGATCACTTGAGCCCAAGAGTTTCAGACCAGCCTGGGTAACATGGCAAAACCACATCTCTACAAAAAATACAAAACATTAGCTGGGCACGGTGGCATGAGACTGTAGTTCCAGTTACTCAGGAGGCTGAGGCAGCAGTAAGCAGTGATTGTGCCACTGAACTCCAGCCCGGCGACAGAGCAAGAATATCACAAAAAAAAAAAAAAAAAAAAAAAAAAGACAGAAAGACAGACAGACAGACAGACAGATAGAAAGAACCAATGAACGAATGAACCAAACAGGCTCATGCCTGTAATCCCAGCACTTTGGGAGGTTGAAGCAGGCTGGGCAACATGGCAAACCCATCTCTTCAAAGAAATAAAAAAAAATTAGGCTGGGCGCGGTGGCTCACGCCTGTAATCCCAGCACTTTGGGAGGCTGAGGCAGGTGGATCACAAGGTCTGGAGTTCAAGACCAGCCTGGCCAAGATGGTGAAACCCTGTCTCTACTAAAAAATACAAAAATTAGCCAGGCGTGATGGCAGCCTCCTGTAATCCCAGCTACTCGGGAGGCTGAGGCAGGAGAATCACTTGAACCTGGGAGGTGGAGGTTGCAGTGAGCCGAGATGGTGCCACTGCACTCCAGCCTAGGTGACAGAGCGAGCTCCATCTCAAAAAAAAAAAAAAAAAATTAGCCAGGCATGGTGGCATGAGTCTGTAGTCGCAGCTACTTGGGAGGCTGAGCCTGGGAGGAAGAGACTGCGCCACTGCACAGTCACTGCCTGGGCAATCAAGCCAGACCCTGGAACCACAGGCGTGCACCACACCTAGCTAATTGTTTTTGTATTTTCTGTAAAGACAGGGTTTCACCATGTTGCCCAGGCTGGTCTTGAACTCCTAGCCTCAAGTGATCCACCCACCCGCCTTAACCTCCTGAGTAGCTGGGACTACAGGGGCCTATCTCCCCAACCTATGTCTAGAAAATCTGCTCAAGAAAGTAAGATACTGTTGTTTACTTTGTGCATTAAATACATTTTTTAAATGTGGAGGCAAAACTAAATACAAACTCAACAATATCACCTTACCTTTATTTAACCCCTTATGGTATTCATTTACATTATCATCTCAATGAATCCTTATGGTCACCTTTAATAGTACTTATCAATGTTGTCTAAGAGAACTTTTGGTGACAAGGGTTCTAGTCTATCAGTCCAATATGGTAGCCATTGGCCACGTGTCTCTTGAGCACTTGACAGGTGGCTAATGTGACTAAAGGTCTAAATTTTAAATTGTATTTTGGTTTTGCTTTGCTTTTTGCTTAAACAAAAGGAATTTATTTCTCACAGTTATGGAGCCTGAGAGTATTTAATTATTTTTATTATTTAGACAAGGTCTCACTCTGTTGCTCAGGCTGGAGTGCAACGGCAAAATCACAGCTCAATGCAGCCTCAAGCTCCTAGGCTCAGGTGATCTTTCCACCTCAGCCTTCCAAGAATCCAAGAAGAATTACAGAGCAGTTGGGACTACAGGTGTGAGCCACCACACCCAGCCCCTTAATTTTAATTAAATTGCCACATGAGGCTAGTGACTACTGCACTACACAATGCAGGTATATATTACCAACGAGAAATCTGAGTTTTGTTATGCCAAAGCCATGTAACCAGTAACTGTGGATTCTGGGTTTCAAACTGTGGATTCTGGGTTTTTAGGTTTTATGATTCCAAATCCAGTGTTTGTATCCTGCTGAGGTCAACTACCTAAAGATTATTATTTTAAGGAAAAAAAAAAGCTTAAACGATTAACATCAGTATTAAGAATCTTAATATACAAGGAGCATTGCATCTTTGTCAAGATGCTTTTAATTTTTCCTCATAAACCTTAGAAATGGATGACTGACTCACACAATCTTTGCAAACAATAGGCTGCGCATGGTGGCTCATACCTGTAATCCCAGCACTTTGGGAGGCAGAGATGAGCCTGGTCAACATGGTGAAACCCTGTCTACTAAAAATACAAAAAAAAACTAGCCGGGCATGGTGGCATGCACCTGTAATCCCAGCTACTTGGGAGGCTGAGGCAGCAGAATCACTTGAACCCAGGAAACAGAGGTTGTAGTGAGCCGAGATCACCCCACTACTGCACTTCAGGCTGGTTGACACAGTGAGACTGTCGAAATAAATAAATAAAACCCTACAGGTTCTAATTAGAGATGACACTATGGGGCTCACTTGATTTACCTGAACTCTTTTGACTTCAGGGAAAAAGCACATATATTAAAAACATGTTATGTTCCTTTAAATGACTATGGAAATAGAGCTTAAGTTGAACTAGGTGAACAAGGACAAGATAAGGTATTTGGTCCATAAATATAATCAGCCCAATCAAAAATGCCTCGTAAATATGTATTTGTAACAAAATGTCTTCTGGAACATTCCAAAACTAAATGATCTCTCAACTACTACATCCATTTATCCTTTACTAACACAAATTATTATGCGATTACAGGATTACAAACGACTTTTTTTTTTTTTTTTTGAGACAGAGTCTCATTGGGTCACCCAGGCTAGAGTGCAGTGGCACAATCTCGGCTCACTGCAACCCCTGCCTCCCGAGTTCAAGCAGTTCTCCTGCCTCAGCCTCCTGAGTAGCTGATTACAGGCACGCGCCACCATGCCCGACTAATTTTTGTATTTTCAGTAGAGACGGGGTTTCACCATGTTGGTCAGGCTGGTCTCAAACTCCTGACCTCGTGATCCACCCGCCTCGGCCTCCTAAAGTGCTGGGATTATAGGTGTAAGCTACCGCGCCCGGCAAAACAACTATTAAATTCGCAATTAGTGGAGACCTTTCAACTTCAAATACCTTCTCAGAAGCATTCTGAGTTGGTTTCAGCTTCCCTTTTGCCATGAGCATGGCATTAATCTTGGCAGCCACAGCAGCAGCAGCATCCAAGGCTCCTGAAGGAGCCGCTGTGGTGCCCCCAGGACTTCCCCCACTGCTGGTGACCTCCCCACCTGGGGCCGCTGGCGGGAGGAAGAGAAGTGGGGCTGGAGCTGGTTGGTCCCATTTGCTGCGGCGCCTACATGGAGAAAAAGGAAAACATTAGGCCCCAAAGCTTTCATGTATGTTCTTTCCTTACTACGCCTTAGCATCCCATTTTCCCTCTATTATATTCCATTTACATCTCCGAATCACCTTTCATATCGAAAACTCCCCTCTCCTTAAACAATTATTGTTATATTTAACAAACCCCCACTTTCAAACCTTCCCCAAAATCTTTCGTTTCTACTGTCACCTATATCGAAAGACTCCACTCTATCCTACACGCTCTCGTTTACGCCTTCCCCTTGGCTCGCCCTTCCAAAAATCCCCGTTTGCCTCCTCCCTCGGATCCCCACCGGCCCGTTAAGGGCCCCAGGCCTGCTCAAGATCCTTCTCCCCAAACGTCTAGCCCTTTACTTCCCACTTAAGAGCCCCTCCACCCTATACGCAGCTTCTCAGGGTCGCTCCGCCTCTCCTGCGCCCCAGTGCTCGCTCCAATGCCCTCGCCCCTGAAGCCGTACCCGCCAGCTCCAGGATGTGTCGCGCTCCCCGCGGACATGGCGACCGGTTCTACTCAACCACCCGCCAACTACCCGACTACCACCTTCTCGTCACTTCCGCCCCCAACGCTCTTGCGCACAGCCTCTTCCGGTCGTGAGGCCAAGCGGTTCCGGTGAAAATGTCGATTCCGATTGGACTCTCGATGATTTAAAGGCATCTGGCGTTTCTGAGGCAGGTAGGGTGTGATCTTCCGGGTTGCGCCTTACCCTTAAGAAAGATGGCTGCTATGCCCACTATAAATGCGGAATCGGGGCTAGCCGAATCCATCTTTATCGTGGGCATGTTGTTAGACTAGAAGACAATATGTATGAGTCAGGAGATTAAACAGGTTTCTCCTCTAAGTCCGCTACGTTTGTATTGAGTCCTAGTTTCTGTCTGGGGAGACAGCCATCCCGCGGCTTTTGCCCGTTTCACTTTTCTGTTACTTAGGAAAAGGAAAAGGATTCGTTGCAAAGATCATTTGAAGAATTTCTGTTTGTTCGCTTCATTTCTATGCACCAAGCAGGGAATATAAAAATAAAAAGATGAATAAGCCGCAGGCCCTGCCATTCTGGTACTCTCAATGTGGCAAGGCAGGTACGCAGGCAAATATGTATGATAGAGTTGTATATTAAGCAAAGGTCGAAGAAGATAAGCTGCTCATCTTGCTGGAGCGTTTAAGAATGGGACGCTAAAAAGCCGGTTGAGTGCTGGAGAGGCGATCAAGCGTAGGTTATGGAGCACCCTGTTCTGGGATCTGTGTACTTAACGGTTGAGCTGGCTGGAGTGGGAGGCCAGAAGATGAAAGGCCTTGAATGCTATGCTGAGGAGTTTGAGTTGATTCTGTAGGCTAAAGGTTTCTTTCTTTTTTTTTTTTTTAAGACAGTTTCGCTCCGTCACCCAGGCTGGAGTGCAATGACGCGATCTCCGCTAACTGCACTCTCCGCCTCCCGGATTCAAGCGATTCTCTTGCCTTAGCTTCCTAAGTAGCTGGGATTACAGGTGCCCGCCACCATGCCCAGCTAATTTTTTGTTGTTGTTGTTGTTTTGTATTTTTAGTAGAGACAGAGTTTGGCCATGTTGGCCAGCCTGGTCTCAAACTCCTGACCTCAGGTGATCCACCCGCCTCGGCCTCCCAAAGTGGTAGGATTACAGGCGTGAGCCACCGCGCCCTGCCGAGGCTAAAGGTTTCTAAACTTTAGGATGTCTTGGAGCTTCAATGAGTCTCCAGATCCTCCCACCTCAGCCTCTGAAGTAGCTAGGACTACAAGCACGCGCCACCACACCCGGCTTTTTTTTTTTTTTTTTTAAGAGACCGGGGTGGCAGGGGGTGCGGGGGTGGGGGGTGTCTTACTGTTTTGCCTAGGCTGGCCACAAACTCCTGGGCTCAACCGATCCTACCACCTCGGCCTCCCCAAAGTGCCCCTTTTCCTCTTCTCCCAAAAACACAATGCTGTTGGGATTCTGATTGAAATTACATTGTTTATTATATTTGTCATTTTAAAAAATTTGAGATGTAACTCCTGTGCCATAAATTTACCCTTTTTAAAAAGAGTAAATTTAAGTGCACAATTCAGTGTTTTTTAGTGTGTCCACAAGATTGTGCCACAGTCATCATTATCTAATTCCAGATTATTTTCATCACCCCAAAAAGAAACCCCTCACCTATTAACAGTCACTTCACATTTCTCTCGCCCCGCCAGACATGGGCTACCACTAGTCTACTGTTTCTCTGGATTTACCTATTTTACACATTTTATATAAATGGAATTATACAATGTGTGACTTTTTGTATCTGGCTTCTTTCACTTACAGTGTTTTCAAAGTTTATTCATGTTGTAGCATATGTCAGAACTTTATTTTTTTAAATCACTGAATAAACTTCATTCTTTTTTTATCACTGAATTTCTTTTCCATTGGATGTATAGACCACAATTTATCCATTCATCCATTGATTAACATTTGAGTTGTTTCCGCCTCTTGGCTATTCTAAGTAGTGCTGCTGTGAACATTCACAAGTATTTAAGTATCTGTTTTTAATTCTTTAGGGTTTACATGTAGAAGCAGAATTGCTAGGTCATATGGACATCTTGTTTAACTTTTGTGGAACTGCCAAACCTACTGGCTACACTATCTTACATGCCCACCAGCAATGTACCAGGGTTCCTGTTACTCCACATCATCCCCAACCCTTGATATTTTCAATATTTTTTTTAAATCTTTTTTCTTTTTACTTTCCTTAGTCTTGCCAGTGTCGTATCTTTTTTTTTTTTTTTTTGCCTTTTTAAAGAACCTAGCTTTTAGTTTTATTCATCAATTCCATATTAATTTTTTTTTTGAGATGAAGTTTCACTCTTGTTGCCCAGACTGGAGTGCAGTGGCCTGATCTTGTCTCACTGCAACCTCCACCTCCCGGGTTCAAGTGATTCTCCTGCCTCAGCCTCCTGAGTAGCTGGGATTACAGGCACGCACCACCACACCCAACTAATTATTTGTATTTTTAGTAGAGATGGGGTTTCACCATGTTGGCCAGGCTGGTCTCGAACTCCTGACTTCAGATGATTTGTCGGCCTTGGCCTCCCAAAGTGCTGGGATTACAGGCATGAGCCACCACACCCAGCCTTCCTTTTGGGAAGATTTATATTGGTTTCCCCCCTTACTTTTTTTTTGAGACAGAGTCTCGCTCTGTCGCCCAGGCTGGAGTGCAGTGTTGTGATCTCGGTTCACTGCAAGCTCCACCTCCTGGGTTCACGCCATTCTCCTGCCTCAGCCTCCCAAGTAGCTGGGACCACAGGTGCCCACCACCACGCCCAGCTAATTTTTTGTATTTTTAGTAGAGACGGGGTTTCACTGTGTTAGCCAGGATGGTCTCGATCTCCTGACTTCGTGATCCACCTGCCTCAGCCTCCCAAAGTGCTGGGAATACAGGCATGAGCCACTGCGCCCGGCCCCCCTCATTTTCTTAAGTTAAATGTTTAGTTCGTTTATTTATAATTTTTTTTTTTTTTGAAATGGAGTTTCACTCTTGTTGCCCAGGATTGAGTGCAATGGTCCTATCTTAGCTCTCTGCAACCTTCACCTCCCAGGTTCAAGTGATTCTCCTGCCTCAGCTTCCTGAGTAGCTGGGATTACAGGTGACTGCCACCATGCCTGGCTAGTTTCTGTATTGTTTTTTTTTTTTTTTTTTGAGACGGAGTCTCGCTCTGTCGCCCAGGCTGGAGTGCAGTGGCGCAATCTTGGCTCACTGCAAGCTCCACCTCCCGGGTTCATGCCATTCTCCTGCCTCAGCCTCTCCAAGTAGCTGGGACTACAGGCGTCTGCCACCACGCCCAGCTAATTTTTTTTGTATTTTTAGTAGAGACGTGGTTTCACCGTGGTCTCGATCTCCTGACCTCGTGAGCCGCCCGCCTCGGCCTCCCAAAGTGCTGGGATTACAAGCGTGAGCCACCGCGCCCGGCCATTTCTGTATTATTAGTACAGACAGAGTTTCACTATGTTGACCAGGGTGGTCTTGAACTTCTGACCTCAAGTGATCCTCCTGCCTCGGCCTCCCAAAGTGTTGGGATTCCAGGTGTGAGCCCTGTGCCCAGCCTTATAATTCTCATAAAAGTCTTAATTTCACCAATAACATTTCTCTTTTGATGGCCAAGTGAGGTGACTCATGCCTATAATCCCAGCACTTTGGGATCCCGAGGCTGGTGGATCACTTGAAGCCAGGGCAACATAGTGAGACTCCATCCCCCCAAAAAATAAAAATTAGCCAGTGTGGTGGCACATCTGTAGTCTCAGCTACTCAGAAGGCTGAGGTGGGAGAATCACTTGAATCGAGAAGGTTGAGGCTACGGTGAGACATGATCACACCACTGCACTCCAGCCTGGGTGACAAAGAAACATAAAATAATAAAACATTTCTTATTGATACAACCGAATCTGATTTTCTAAACTCAATTCAATAGCACTTTGTTCTACTGTTAATTGAAAAAGTCTCTCTAAAGTGAGATACGTTAGGCTGAGGTCATTTTTCCTTTCTGTTGGGTACATGGTCAAAAAATTGACATATGAATCAATTATTCTTTCCGACCTAGTGGTCATTTAGGTATGATTAGGTCATTTACTACCAACTCTAAGGCAGTGACACCTTGGAGAGCACATAAAATCCATAGAGCTAGGCCCCATAACCTCTCTGTCAGTCTCCTCTCCTTGCTACTCCCCCTGCGTTTCAGTGGCACTTTCTAGCTAAGATTCAGTCCCCTTTTCTCCAGATGGTGGTGCTGCATTCCCATACCTGTCTCCAGAGTATCTCCCTCAAACTCATTTAGCTTGGAAAATGCCAAACTGGGTCATGCTCTTTTGGCCTAATATTCTTTCCCACAGCAGTAGGAGTTGTGATGGGAAAAAAAGAAAAGATGGAGGGTGGGCTTTCTCAATGTCTCCAGTATTCACATCACCCCTAGGGGTGCTACCTCCAGCATTTATTGAATAATTTTTCCAAACAAGGAGATTTCCTGTGAGGGATTCTGATGTCACCTCCAAAAATAGTTTTAGAAATATTTTTCCACTTTCTTACAAGGGGAAATCTATCAAAAAAAATAATGGAACAGCTATTCAAAAAGAATAATGGAGCAGCTATTCAAAAAGAATGAGAGTATATAGCCCCATTTCTAGCCCCTATGAGGCCTGGCTATACTTTGTGCCATGTGTTTGGATTGCCATGAGGTTACCCAATTTTTTTTGTTTGTTTTTTGCGGTTTTTTTTTTTTTTGTTTTTTGTTTTTTTTTTTTTTTGAGACGGGGTCTCAGTCTTGTCACCCAGGCTGGAGTGCGGTGGCATGATCACAGCTCACTCCAGCTTTGACCTCCGAGTCTCAGGTGATCCTCCCACATCAGCCTCCCAAGTAGCTGGAACCACAGGCATGTACCACCATGCCTGGCTAATTTTTTATCTTTTATAGAGATGGGGTTTTGTCATGTTGCCCAGACTGGTCTTGAACTACTGGGCTCAAGCAATCCATTCGCCTCAGCCTCCCAAAGTGTCACCATGCCCAGCTGATTTTTTTTTTTTTTTTTTTTGAGACGGAGTCTCACTGTGTCGCCTAGGCTGGAGTGCAGTGGCACGATCTCGGCTCACTGCAAGCTCCACCTCCCGGGTTCATGCCATTCTCCTGCCTCAGCCTCCTGAGTAGCTGGGACTACAGGCACCCGCCACCACACCTGGCTAATTTTTGTATTTCTTTTTTAGAGATGGAGTTTCACCGTGTTAGCCAGGATGGTCTCGATCTCCTGACACGCCTGTAATCCCAGCACTTTGGGAGGCCAAGGCAGGAGGATCAACTGAGGTCAGGAGTTCAAGACCAGCCTGGCCAACATGGTGAAACCGTCTCCACTAAAAAATACAAAAATTAGCTGGGTATGGTGGCAGGTGCCTGTAATCCCAGCTACTCGGGAGGCTGAGGCAGGAGAATGGCGTGAACCCGGGAGGCATAGTTTGCAGTGAGCGGAGATTGCACCACTGCACTCCAGCCTGGGCGACAGAGCGAGACTCCGTCTCAAAAAAAAAAAAAACTGTGTTGAATCTACAGATCAATTGACATTTCAAGAATATTTTTGATGCTGGGCATGGTGGCTTATGGCTGTAATCCCAGCACTTTGGGAGGCTGAGGTGAGAGGGTTGCTTGAGCCCAGGAGTTCAAGACAATCCTGGGCAACATGGGGACACCCCATGTCTACTAAAAATACAAAAATTAGCCCATGTGGTAGCACATTCCCGTGGCTGAGGTAGGAGGATCACCTGAGCCTGGGGAGGTCAGGCATTGAGCCAAGATTTTGCCACTGCACTCCAGCCTGGTTGACAGAGTGAGATCCCTTCTCAACCAAAAAAAAAAAGAAAAAAAATTTTTTTTTTTTTGAGATGGAGTCTCGCTCTGTCACCCAGGCTGGAGTGCAGTGGCGCTATCTCGGCTCTGTGCAAGCTCCGCCTCCCGGGATCATGCCATTCTCCTGCCTCAGCCTCTCCAGTAGCTGGGACTACAGGCGCCTGCCACCACGCACGGCTAATTTTTTGTATTTTTAGTAGAGACAGGGTTTCACTGTGTTAGCCAGGATGGTCTCTATCTCCTGACCTCGTGATCCACCTGCTTTGGCCTCCCAAAGTGCTGGGATTACAGGCGTGAGCCACTGCGCCTGGCCAAAAAAAAAATGTTTTTAAAGTCTTCCAACCCATGAACACAGTATGCCATTTATTTGGGCCTTCTTCTTTTTTTTTTTTTTTTTTTTTTTTGAGACAGAGTCTCCCTCTGTCGCCCAGGCTGGAGTGCAGTGGCGTGATCTCGGCTCACTGCAAGCTCCGCCTCCCGGGTTCATGCCATTCTCCTGCCTCAGCCTCCTGAATAGCTGGGACTACAGGCACCCGCCACCATGCCCGGCTAATTTTGTTTTTGTATTTTTAGTAGAGACGTGGTTTCACCGTGTTAGCCAGGATGGTCTCGAACTCTTGACCTCGTGATCCGCCCGTCCCGGCCTCCCAAAGTGCTGGGATTACAGGCGTGAGCCACCGCACCTGGCCTATTTGGGTCTTCTTTAATTTGCCTCTGCAATGCTTTGTCATTTAGTTTACTGGGATTGCACATCTTTGTTATATTTTTCTTTTCTTTTTTTTTTTTTTTTAGTGCTCTGCCAGTTTTACTTTGGAAAATAAATGAGATGTATAATTCTCACTACTTTTGCCATTCCTCTGTAAATCTAAAACTATTCCAAAACATAAAGTTAGAAGGTGGTGGGGGGAGAGAGAGACTGATTTAGAACCTGCCCCTGAGCATTGGAGCTGCCCATACCCCTTACAAATACTGGAGATTTTTCCCCAGTGAACCTTGGCAGACATATGACAGAGTAGAGATGGTGGCTGCTTGGGTTGATGTGAGCTTAGGGATTTGGATTAGGGGTAGGTTTCCTATTCCTACCATTTGTAGTACCCCCAAGGGTTTAGTCTCTGTCCCCTCTACTACAAATGCAAATGCAAACTCCCTCCTCTCTGTGCTCTGTAGAGTGATAACTCAGTCCCTTCTGCCTCCTCTCCAATTCCTTTTCGGAGACACCATAGCCTGGGCTGTGAAGGGCAGGGACAGGGATGTGGGGCTGGAGAGATATGCAGGCTGAGGGAGGTGTGGCTATTCAGGTGACTGAGGGGAGGGCTTGGCCCCTAGAAGTCCTTTTTATCGAAGGCAGACACCATAATCTACCACTACAGGTCCTTGGACTCTGAGATGGAAGACGGCACTGGTGGCCGACTGAGTGCACTGCCTATGAGTTAGAAAACAAACAGACAAGAAAATGGCACTGGCAAAGTCTGGCTCTACAGGGTAATATGAAGGTAGGGGACAGCACGAGCATTTTTGCTGAATCTAGTTCCTCCTCATCTCCCAGCAGTTGTGAGTGAAGAATCATCTCGAAAGGTGTTGTCACTGTCCCTCCGTCCACATCCTGGCACTGTTTCCCTCAGGTTCGTGATGTAGTGGAAAAGACTCCTATTCCAGGAGTCAAGAGACTTTTATCTCAAACCCTGACTCTACCATCACCTCCCTGGTAGTCTTGGGCAAATCACTGTCATTCTACATAAAATAAGAAGTTGAACGAGATGGTCTGAAAGATCCCTTCCATCTAAAAAATTTATTATTTTCTATGAAGAGCGTGACTATATTTGTTGTTTTTGTCTTCCAGCATCAAGCACAGTGCCTGGCACACAGTAAAGGTTCAGGGAATGCTGTGATTAGTGAATGAATGAATGAACGAAATGCTAGACAAATGAAGTTCTTAGACAAGGCCAGTTGGTGGCATCACCTCTCTACATAACCACAAGGGAGTGTTGCTAGTCTCAGACTAAGGGAAAGCCTTAGGACTAGAAATGATAAAAAGGTAAAGAAATGATTGGAGGACCAGATGTTTGAAATGAATAGCAGAACCCTGGAATTCTGGCCCACTTTTTCTTTAAGCCAATAAAGAAAATAAGTCCAAAGCATTAAGCAGTTTTTGTTGCTGTTGTTGTTGTTTATTTATTTATTTTGGGGGGGAGACGGAGTCTCACTCTGCCGCCCAGGCTGGAGTGCAGTGGCGTGATCTCAGCTCACCAAAATCTCCACCTCCCGGGTTCAAGTGATTCTCCTGCCTCAGCCTCCCGAGTAGCTGTGATTACAGGCGCTCACTACCATGCCCCACTAATTTTGTATTTTTAGTAGAGACTGGCTTTCTCCATGTTGGTCAGGCTGGTCTTGAACTCCTGACCTCAGGTGATTCGCTCACCTCGGCCTCCCAAAGTGCTGGAATTACAGGAGTGAGCCACCTCGTCCGGCCAAGCAGTTATCTTAATTGCCAGATTAGCAAGGTGATTCTGGGTGGGCAGAGGAGTAGACATTGCCCCAAGAGACAGTGATGACACAGTCACACAGGAGCAGCCACGAGGCCAGAAGGTAGCCTGTGGGGCTCACCTGACCTCGGGCTGGGCACTCCCCTTCTGCCACCCCCTTTATACTCATCCCTGGTTCGAAAGCCCCAACATGTTGGCACCCAGCCTGGATCACTCTCACCTCTGGGTTTTTCCTATGTGTTCACAAAGCCCACTGCTGATTTATTGTCGCAAGGGGCCCCTCCCTTCCCCCAGCACTCCAAAGGAACCGAACATCGAACGTTATCTTAATTAGCCGGCAGAGGGAAAGAAGGGGCTGAATATATTGGAATCCTTGAGAAAGCCTTACTCTTTTACCTACCCACCTCCTGCCTTCTCTTTGTCCCCATCTCAGCTCCTTCTGCAGTAGGTAGAGATGTAGGCAATGAAAGGGGAGGGCCCAACGAAGCATTTTTTTTTTCCAGTTATGATTGAGATCATGGGGAGACAGGATGAGGTGTGGTGAGGGTGTATCTCGAGATCCTTAGCTCTGACATGGGGTTTGCAGGAGAGAGTAGGGGGACCACTGAGCTCTGTCCACAGACTAGAGCAGGAAAGGGGGGAAGGGCGGCGATAGAGGTTAGCAGGAATATTTAATTATCAGGAGCAGGAACAGAACTGAGGGCATGCCCAGGTCCACGCAGGCCCTCATAGGCCCAGTGTTCCCAGTGGGGAGGAAACAGGAAGCTGTGACTTCCTCTCTCTTTTACCTCCCTGCTCTTAGCCTCAAGGTCACTGCTGCTGAGATGAATTCCAACCTGTTTTAGTTGGCACTGCTCCCTGGGTATGGTAATAGCTTCTCAGTACCCTTCTGCCACAAACACCCCAAACTACTCCTTTGAAATAATATTCATACAAATTGTGATTTCACATGTATTCTCTCATTTCATCATGCCACTCCTGTGAAGCAGACTTATCTGAAAATTTTAAGCAAGAAAACAGGCTTAGGGGAGTAAAGTAACTCTCCCAGTCACACGGCTAGTGAGTAGGTCTGGGACTCCGCAGCCTCTGCTCTTTCCTCTCTTAGACACCCATGCTGATTCCCTGCCTCTATACCACCTCCCAGGCCCCTTCCTTTGGGCCCCAAGGGAACACTTTCTGCAGAGGAGGGAGGCATCTGCACACTGTTAGGAACAGAGGCGGCTCTAGTTTGGTTCCTGTCGTCTCTGGGACAGGGAACCTCCAGCTCTCTCCCTGGGGTGGAGGCTTGGGGCTGCCCCCCATAGTGAGGTAACCTTCCCTTCTACCCTCCCTTCTCCCCTCCCTCTCTGCCATTTAGAGCCCCTCTTACAGGCGGGCACATGCGCATATACCCTGGCATTCAGGCTCTGCCTCGCCCTGCCCCACCCACCACCAATCTTGACCAACAGGAAGGTGGTGGGTTGTCCTTTCCACACCCCTCCCTCTGAGGTATGGGCGTGGGCCAGGGCTCACCAGAGGCCCCAGAGAAGCACTTAATTCTAGAGCCTCCTTCCTAGAGCCTTCAGTGGCCTCTGCCAGTCTGGCAGACACTTGCAGACCTCCCTTCTCAGCACCACCAATCTCTGATGCCCTGCGATGCCCACACTCAATACTTCTGCCTCTCCACCCGCATTCTTCTGGGCCAATGCCTCCGGAGGCAGTGTGCTGAGTGCTGATGATGCTCCGATGCCTGTCAAATTCCTAGCCCTGAGGCTCATGGTTGCCCTGGCCTATGGGCTTGTGGGGGCCATTGGCTTGCTGGGAAATTTGGCGGTGCTGTGGGTACTGAGTAACTGTGCCCGGAGAGCCCCTGGCCCACCTTCAGACACCTTCGTCTTCAACCTGGCTCTGGCGGACCTGGGACTGGCACTCACTCTCCCCTTTTGGGCAGCCGAGTCGGCACTGGACTTTCACTGGCCCTTCGGAGGTGCCCTCTGCAAGATGGTTCTGACGGCCACTGTCCTCAACGTCTATGCCAGCATCTTCCTCATCACAGCGCTGAGCGTTGCTCGCTACTGGGTGGTGGCCATGGCTGCGGGGCCAGGCACCCACCTCTCACTCTTCTGGGCCCGAATAGCCACCCTGGCAGTGTGGGTGGCAGCTGCCCTGGTGACGGTGCCCACAGCTGTCTTCGGGGTGGAGGGTGAGGTGTGTGGTGTGCGCCTTTGCCTGCTGCGTTTCCCCAGCAGGTACTGGCTGGGGGCCTACCAGCTGCAGAGGGTGGTGCTGGCTTTCATGGTGCCCTTAGGCGTCATCACCACCAGTTACCTGCTGCTGCTGGCCTTCCTGCAGCGGCGGCAACGGCGGCGGCAGGACAGCAGGGTCGTGGCCCGCTCTGTCCGCATCCTGGTGGCTTCCTTCTTCCTCTGCTGGTTTCCCAACCATGTGGTCACTCTCTGGGGTGTCCTGGTGAAGTTTGACCTGGTGCCCTGGAACAGTACTTTCTATACTATCCAGACGTATGTGTTCCCTGTCACTACTTGCTTGGCACACAGCAATAGCTGCCTCAACCCTGTGCTGTACTGTCTCCTGAGGCGGGAGCCCCGGCAGGCTCTGGCAGAAACCTTCAGGGATCTGCGGTCAAGGCTGTGGCCCCAGGGCGGAGGCTGGGTGCAACAGGTGGCCCTAAAGCAGGTAGGCAGGCGGTGGGTCACAAGCAACCCCCGGGAGAGCCGCCCTTCTACCCTGCTCACCAACCTGGACAGAGGGACACCCGGGTGAAGGGCGCAAGCTGAACACGCTCCTCTGAGATCCACCAAGTGTAGGATCCTCGAGTCCTGGGGAGAAGCTGCCCTCTCTGCCAGGCTGCAGCGCCCTCAGGGAAAAGTCTGATCTTTGATCCCCAACTCTGGGTGTGGTGAATGGGGGAGGCGGGGGCCCAGATCAGCGCTGGATGTGACAAAGCTTAAGTCTTTATTTGGAGATGGGAAAGAAGAGGATCTGAGAATAAACCTCTGGATTATCCACAAATTGTCTTGACCTTTTATCCCAGTTCCACCTCCAGTTCAGTATGGAACAAAAGGATTCGTTGCTCCATTTCTGCCTTCTGCAAGAATACCTAGGAAAACTTCCCTAACGGTTCTAGACTAATGAATCAGAGGTCAGTGCCCATCTCCCTCTATACCCACCCCCCACCTCAAAACAGGGTATCCCTTGTCTTTCTCCGGTATCAAGGCCAAAAATGCCTGCTTCCCGTCCCCACCTTACCATCTCAGTGGTGACCACAAAACTTGCTGCCTGCAGAGGCCTCAGCTGCAAAAGCTGTAGTTCCCCTGAAGGGATGCCAGGTGTGGGGTATTGCTGGAATTTCCAGCGCCTGCCAGGCCCTAGGTGTAAATCCCTGGTGCTGACGGGAGTGCCTGTGTGTCTCCCTTTAAATCAGGATTTGAAAGAATTGAAGATAATGACAAGTCAAAGACATGGGTGGGGTGAAGGGAGGTGAGAGGTTAAAGAGGGGAGGGGACTGGGAGAACAGGCTGCAGATAGAGCCAGAAAAGCGGAGACCTCAGAAAGTGGTGCTAGTCCTCCTCCTTGCCCCAAATGCAAAGCCCAGAGTATCAATTTGAGTGTCAGAGCACCTGGATTCACAGCTTTACCTCCAGCAAATTACTTTAGCTCTTTGTACCTCACTGTTCTCAACTGTAAAATGGGCTCCTAAAGATTTAACAGTGAAATATACTGTTAGCTATTATTCTTTTTTTTTTTTTTTGAGACAGAGTCTTGCTCTGTCGTCCAGGCTGGAGTGCAGTGGTGTGATCTCAGCTCACTGCAACCTCTGCTTCCCGGGTTCAAGCGATTCCCCTGCCTCAGCCTTCCGAGTAGCTGGGACTACAGGCTCCCGCTACCACGCCTGGCCAATTTTTTGTATTTTTTAATAGAGACAGTGTTTCACCATATTGGCCAGGCTGGTCTCGAACTCCTGACCTCTAGTGATCCGTCCACCTCGGCCTCCCAAAGTGCGGATTACAAGCGTGAGCCACCACACCCGGTCGAGCTATTATTCTTACACCCTGTGTAAAATGGAGACAGAGAGATGGGAGGAAATAAGCACGCAGCTGGGAGATGGGGATGGGGAACCATGTCTCAACTGGAATGGTTGTATATGCTCTGAAGTGTGGTATAATGAAAGTCTCACATAAAGAACTCAGAGGTTGGCCCCTAAGCCCCTCTTGAAGGTGTGTTCTCCAGGACAGGGGCTCCTCTTTGGTTCCTGTATTGAGATGCATCAATGATAAAGGTTAGCCATCAGAAGGATTTTCTGGGAGGCAGCCCCTAGAAAGGAAGGAGGCAGAGGGAAGATGAGGTACAGCTCCCACTTCCACTGCCCCACGCACCGCCCCCCTAGGCTCTCTGGCATGACTTGTAACCTACGAGGACACAGGATGCTCAGGCTCCTGGGGCAACAGCTGGGAGCAGTGCCGCCTTATTAAGTGCAGAGCGCCCTGTGAAGGGGGAGGCCACAGTGCCTCCAGGTGCCCCCTGTCCCAGTTCCTTTAATTGCTGGGCAGAGGAGGCTCCAAAGAGGCACCCAATTCACAACAGATTAAGCAATGTGAAAGGAACTTAATTAGCCTCTTGTTTAATTTCCTCTTTTTGATGATGTTTAAACTAGTTCCAAAACTCCAGGTCTATTCCTAGCCCATGCAGGGAATGGAAAATCCCTCCCCACCTAAGCACCCATCTTCCCACCCCAGCAGCTCCCTCTGACAGCTTTGCTGGGCTCCGGATATTGGCTCCTCTGGGGGCATCTCTGCTTTATGGGCCCCAGAGGTAAATATTGACAAAGTGTACACAGGTCCAAGTTAGAGATGAATGCATGCACAAAGACCTACTCTTGTGGGGGAGTGGAAGAAGGAGGGTGCAGCGGAGGATGGAGAAGGGAGGGCTGGGCAGAGCAGGCAGCCTGGAGCTCCCCTTGGAACGGAGGGAAGGCAAGGTTTTGGTGAGAACCTGGGCCCTGGCTCTCTGGAACGCCAAGCCAAATGGCTTTGAAACTTCAGCAGGAGGGACAGAGGTTAAGGCTGTGGGTTCCCAGAAGTGGGTTAGGGAGGGGACAGGGGACACAACGGCCAAAGATGTGAGGAAGAGGCCTAGCTCTCAGGAGTAGCCACATCAGACAAACGCTTGTGCCCCATGTTCTGGGGCTGAAGATACGTGTGTGGTGTGGTGTGTGTGTGTGTGTGGAGGGGGTTGGTACGGGGTGGCAGAAGGGACAACACTGCTTGGAAGAAAGCAGCGGGGGACTTCACACCCACTCTGGGCTGTCTCCAGGTTTCCATGTTCTCTGCTGCCCAGCATCTCTCATTGGATCTGTGGGGGATTCTGGGAGAGCCTGCATTCCCCTTTCTTAGTGGTCTCTGCATGCTAATATCCTCACCCCACCCCCACCTACCTTCCTTCCCCACCTAAAGGCGCCACCCTCACAGCTCTGGGTCCGAGCTACTTCCAGCTGACCTGGCAGACAGCTGTTGAGCCCTGTGTCCCTGTGTGTGATATGTGAAGCCCTGGTGTTTTTTTTTTTTTTTTTTTCCAGGCAGGGTCTTGCTCTGTCGCCCAGGCTGGAGTGCAGTGGCACAATCTTGGCTCACTGCAACCTCCACCTCCCAGGTTCAAGCAATTCTCCCACCTCAGCCTCCCAGGTAGCTGGGACTACAGGCGCCCATCATCACGCCTGGCTAATTTTTGTATTTTTAGTAGAGATGGGTTTTCACCATGTTGGCCAGGCTAGTCTTGAACTCCTGACCTCAAGTGATCCACCCAACTCAGCTTCCCAAAGTGCTGGGATTACAGGCGTGAGCCACTGCACCCAGCCAGCCCTGGTATTTTTAGGCAGAGTAGCCAAGAGAGAAAAGTGGTGGACTGGAACTAAGAAGGCCGGCCCCCTCCTGGCCTGGCAAGCTTCGTGCACCTAGGTTTCCTGGCCCGTAAAATGAGAACAATTCCCCATTCTCAGGATCCCCGTAATGGCCGAGAAAGCACCTTGTAAAGGCTTGATGCTGGTGGATGAGAGTTACAGAAGGAGAGGGTGCTGGCTGCTCCCCCAGCCTGCTCCCCATGTGACTTCAATTCCTCTTTCTAGCTGAGGGCCTGAGCCCCCTTCTCCTGATCTGACCCCACGGGCTCCATCAGGGATGTGAATTCATACCAGCATTTATACAACCCTAGACTCTCACCTCCTCCCCTCCCCCACAGCCCCAAAGTAAGTACCAACCGGGAACAGGAAGTAAAACCAACTAAAACCAAGAACTGAAACCAGCTCATCTCTCACTGCCTCTCAAAGAGGGAGAGTAAATGAGCAGCTCCTGTGACGGGTAATCCCAGGGCCCGACATCATGGAGATGAACAAGGGCCTAGTGGGGGCTGGATCTGACAATGAATGACACTGGGGATGGGGGCAATAGGTGGAGGTTATTGCTGAGCATGGCATACAAATACGATGAACACACGTTTCCTGATACCTGAATTCCAAACATTGGAACCTGTGTGCCCCCTTTGTTTTTATCCTTGTATTTGTGAATTAAAAAAAATTAAAAAAAGATTTGCAGTGGTTACTTTTGTTAGTGCCCCCTCTCTTCAGTGAGGCAGAGGCTGTCCTTGTGGTGAGAGGAAAAGGCCCGTTTCAGAAGAACTTAGGTCACTGCCCGGCTCTCTCCTACTATCCTCCTCAGAATTGGCAGACGTTATGGAAGACAGTACCTTATGGAGTTCCAGGTTTTTAATTTTCCCTGAATTTTTTTTTAAACAACAAAATTGGCAAGAAAAAAAAAACTGGGGCTGGTCGACATTTGGGGGCAGGGGTTCCACTGAAAAATCCCCCAAATTCACGCTGAGGTTTCAGGTCATGGTTGCTGAGGTGGAAGATGAGGTCAGGGCTCCTGGAGATTTCCCAACCCACTCTAGAACTTGTTTCCAAATGGCTGGGGAAGAGGTCAGTATAGGTCCCCCCGTTACTGCAGATGAAGGCAGAAGTCATTGTCTCCCCCACCCCTCAACTTCTTCAGAGATGTGGAGATAGGAGGCTTCGATCTCTAATTGCCTACAATCTCTTAAAAATATAAAACACGTGCAGTTGACTTTGGTACAAAAAAGAAAACAAAACAACAACAAAACATTCTGGTCCCTGTGGGTTTTTTCCCTCACCCCCAACAAACCATTGTGGCCACTCCAACCTTTATTCCATCAACTTCAGGAAGCCAGGTTATCTCCCAGGGCTTCCATGAAGGATGGAGAAGGGAGAACAGCAGTAAGAGGTTGAGGGGAGAGGAGAAAGGGACATGGCCCTGCCCACAGCCCTCCTTTATTTAAAGGGCAGTAGGGTGCTGTGGCTGCAGCCTCTCCTCCAAGACGGGTGTTGCAGGGGAGGGCCGTTAGGGCAAGAACCCGGCAGCTGCGTGGATGAGCCTGAATATACCCCAGTAGTGTTCAAGGACAAGGCCCTCTGATCCCTATGGCTTGGTTCCCATGTCCCTGGTCCTTTAAATCTCCCCTCTCCCCCCATAACTAATAAACAATAAATAAATAAATTCTCCTAAAGTTGGGGGAAGAAGGCATGAACCACTGGCATCTGTGGTGCAGCTTTCGGATGCCCCAGGGGGTGTTGTGGCCTAATTCCCCCAGCTTCTTAAATGGCCCCAGGTATCCAAGGATCCCAAGAGCTGGCAAGGACAATTTGCAGTTCTTTGAAATGTTCCCTCATCATTGGCAAATTGGAGTCCCCAAGGTTAGCCCCACTCAGTAATGTTCTTCAGTGGGGCACAGGGCAGGGGGGAGGGGCCCCCTTAGCTCTCGGAGGCTACAGCCTCCCCGTCGCGGCTCTCCGTCTCCTCCGGGATGTCCTGCATTCTGGTAAAGTCTGAAGGGGGACAGGACAAAGCCAGTGAGTGAGCAGAGACTCCCATGAGGAACTGTACCCCTAGACTAATGCCTCCCCATCTGCAGGCTCAGGGGGCTCTGGGGCTGTGAAGGGATGACAGGGTTCTGTAAATTCTTGGGTGAGAGGAAAACCTTTGGCAACAAAGTAAGCATGGTATCCATACCTAGGTACCGGATACACTTTTACAGTATCCAAAGATACAATTTGATTAGGAAAATACAAAATAAGGTTAAAGCTTTTGGTAATTTTTTATTTCATGAACCAACTGTAAAAACTTGAAGGTCTTTGAAACTTTTTTTACTTTAAAAACTGGCCCCGTGGCTCGTGCTTATAATCCCAACACTTTGGGAGGCCAAGGTGGGAGAATCACTTAAGGCCAGGAGTTGGAGACCAGCCTGGCCAACATGGTGAAACCCCATCTCTACTAAAAATGCCAAAAATTAGCTATATGTGGTGGCATGCGCCTGTAATCCCAGCTACTTGGGAGGCTGAGGAACAAGAATTGCTTAAACTTGGGAGATGGAAGTTGCAGTAAGCCGAGATTGTGCCACTACACTCCAGCCTGGGTGACAGAGCAAAACTGTCTCAAAAAAACAAAACAAAACAAAAAACTATATCTTCCCAGGCACAGTGGCATGTACCTGTAGCCCCAGCTACTTGGGAGGATCACTTAAGCCCAGGAGTTTGAGTCCAGCCTCGGCAACAGCACGAGACCCTCTCTCTAACATAAAAAATTTCAGAGCGAGATCCTGTGTCTGGGTCTCCGGGTCTCTTTCTGTTGCCCAGGCTGGAGCCATCGCGGAGTACTGTCAACTCAACCTGCTGGGCTCAAGTGATCCTCTCACCTCACTCTCACCCTCTGTAGCTAGGACTACAGGCGCACTCCACCACACCTGGCTAATTAAAAAAATTTTGGGGGGCCAGGCGCGGTGGCTCACGCCTGTAATCCCAGCACTTCGAGAGGCCAACGTGGGTGAATCACCTGAGGCCAGGAGTTCGAGACCAGCCTGGCCAACATGGCGAAACCCCATCGCTACTAAAAAATACAAAAAAAATTAGCCAGGTGTGGTAGTGCATGCCTGTAAATCCCAGATACTCGAGAGGCTGAGGCAGGAGAATCACTTGAACCTAGGAGGCGGAGGTTGCAGTGAGCTGAGATTGTGCCACTGCACTCCAGCCTGGGTGACAGAGCGAGACTCCATCTTAAAAAAATAAAAAAATAAATAAAACAAAATAAAATAGGCTGGGTGCAGTGGCTCACACCTGTAATCCCAGCACTTTGGGAGGCTGAGGCGGGCGGATCATGAGGTCAAGAGATTGAGACCAGCCTGGGCAACATGGTGAAACCCTATCTCTTCTAAAAATACAAAAATTAGCTGGGCGTGGAGGCATGTGCCTGTAGTCCTAGCTACTTGGGAGTCTGAGGCAGGAGAATCACTTGGACCTGGGAGGTGGAGGTTGCAGTGAGCCGAGGTCTCACCACTGTACTCCAGCCTGGCGACAGAGCGAGAACTCCATCTCAAAAAAAAAAAAAAAAAAAAAAAAAATTTAGCCGGGCGTGGTGGCTCATGCCTGTAATCCCAACACTCTGGGAGGCCAAGACAGGTGGATCGCGAGGTCAGATGTTCAAGTCCAACCTGGCCAACATAGTGAAACCCCATTTCTACTAAAAATACAAAAATTAGCCGGGCATGGTGGTGGGCACCTATAATCCTAGCTACTCGGGAGGCTGAGGCAGGAGAATCGCTTGAACCTGGAAGGTGGAGGTTGCAGTGAGCCAAGATCACACCACTACACTCCAGCCCAGGCAACAGTGCAAGACTCCGTCTCAAAAAATAATAATAATAAAATAAATAAAATAAAATAAATAAATAAATGAATTTTTGTTTTTTTGTAGAAGAGGTGGGTCTCACTATGTTGCCCAGGCTGACTTCAAAATTCTGAGCTCAAGCGATCCTCCTGCCTTGGCCTCCCAAAGTGTTAGGATTACAGGCATGAGCCGCCATGTCTTTTTAAAAAAGAATCTATTTTTACTTCTAAAGGTTGGGAATCATCAACCAGTTGGAGGAGAGAGGCCCCTCCTGCTTCCTAGAGTTCCACCACCCATTTATCGTCAGACAAAACAGGAAGTCCCTCCATAGAGTTACTAAAAGCCTCACAGGTCAGTTAGGGCCCATTTGGAAGCCACAGCCCAAAGGCCTGTACCCAGGCTGCACTCTACCTCTGGTCCATGTCTCCGCCAGGGTCTCACCTCGTGGACTGTGGGGCGGAGACAGACGGCTGCTACCTTCCTCCTCGCTGCCAGTGTCAGGGTCACTGCTGTCTTGCAGCCGCTCTTCAGGGCTCCCCAGTTCCTGCCTCTCTCGGTCCTCAAAGTGTCGATGGACAGAGCGAGTAGTGACAGGTAGATCCAGGCGGTCAGTGCCTCGGCTGGGCTGTGGACAGTGGGCAGGAAGAACAGCAGGCCAGGGACTGAGTAGTGTGAAGACTGGAGGTTCTGCTTGGCTAAAGGCAGCAGCTCTCCCCGCTGCGGCTCACCCATGACTCCCCTTCAGGAGATCCACCACCAACTGGCCTCTTTCAGCACCATGACCCCTGCACCCATCTACATTTCTTTTCAGTTCTCCAACCAGTATCTCAATATCCTTCAAGTCGGTTGCCTGATTGCATTTGGGCTCAAATCCCCAATGGCCCAATTTCTTTCAGGCTCCATGGAGCCTTAGGTCTACCCCAGGTCCATTCACCACTGCAGGCCACCTTACCTGTGGGGGGTTGAAACTCAAGTACAGGGCATCGCCTGCGGGGAGGCTGCGCCGCCGAGGATCCACAGGTCTGCGGGCCCAGGGGGCCTCAGCTGGGAGTGGCTCGGTCTGGCCCAGGGCGGCCAGCTGCCTTCGAGCCTCTTCGGCCTCCCGCTCCAGCAGTGCCCGGGCCTGCTCACTCTCCCGGAGGCGGGCCTCCAGGCTGCCAGCTTCGGTTGCCCGTTCTTCACCTAGCCGCCGGCAGCGCCGTAGCTCCTCCTGCAGCAGCGCATGTTGCCGCTGCAGTAATGCCAGTTCCGTGGCCTGCTTTTCAGGGACCACAGGGGCAGCCCCAGCCCTGCCAGCCTCCCCATCCCGAGAGTTGGCTCGGCACAGCTTCTCCCGCCACTCAGGGCCCTCAGGAAACCGGGCTTCCATCAAAGTGTCCTGCTGGGCCACAGCTGCCTGGGAGTAGAATGTAGGCAGAAGGGTTTATCAAAACCCCAGTGCTCTTCTACCCCTCGCCCTCACCCTCCAAGGCCCAGGTCATCGCTCCTGGAGGGCTTGGATTGGGAGGGTATTTAGAAAGGCCTGTTGGGATGACCATGCCCCACCTAAACAGGCATCTCTAGCCTGGCTCCTCCCCTTCCCCATTCAAGCCCTTGCCCTACTGACCTGTAGGCCATGTAGAAGTCCATAGAGGTTGACCAATCGCTGTAACGCCTCCTGAGGACAGACAGGGTGGGAACAGGGCCCCAGCTTTAGGATGGGAGAACTGCCCAAAAGTTGAACAAGGGTGGGTGTGGGGACAGTAGGATCTGGAGATATACTTGAATGTAGACGCTTTCCCCACCCCACTCCAAACTGGGCTCTAACTACTCAGACTAAGAACACCCTCCCTTCAGTCTCCTATACCATCAATTCCCGTCTCACCTCTTGCGGTGATCTCAGCTGATTTCCATTTCGGTCCTGCAGAAATGGGCAAGAATGGGGAGTCAGCAGGCACACAAATCCTGGGTGCCTGCCCCTGACAGCTTCGTGTTGAGGATCCAGAGGCTGGCTGTCCCTCTCCCACCCTCTTGCCAAGTCCCAGAACCTCTTGAGGACCTACCCTCTGGCTAGAGTCTGAGTCAGCTCTGCAGAGTTCAATGGAGCCATTGAAGGTTCTGGCCTCACCATCTGTTGAGAAGGAGAAAAGGATGGCTGAGCTCACTTCCCTGGGGCCCTGATACCACTTGATCTCTGGTACCACTCCACTCACTTTGGCCCCTCCCACCTACTACCTTGGTCCCCTGCCCTGGCACTCACTGGCAGTGACCCCAGGACTCGTGTTACCACCGCTGTCTGGTTCCAAAGGCAGGGCTGGCTCTCGGGGTGTCAAGAGCAGTTCCACTCCCGGCCCCACCAGCAGGTCTTTCAGACCCTCCACTGTGGGGAAAAAGGAAGAGGTGAAAACAGGAATGACACAGGACCCTGAGGGGAATGCCATTCACCCCCACATGTGGGACACTTGGGCATCCGGGGGAATGCCCCCTGCACTGGCAGTGGGGTTTCACTCACACAACCACTGATGAGGTAAAGGGCAGTAAATGCCTACGAGGCAGCAGGAGTCCATGCAGCATGGACAATATGAAGCAGCAAGGACCACACCTCCTCCCCTGCCTTTCCCAGGAACTGGCCCAGAAGAGGCACTCAGGGCTGCTTATGGTTTACGGGGTTGGCATCCCACTTGTCTGTGTTTGTCTACGTCTAGTCACATGTCCACATTCTGTGACGGTGAGTGCTTGAGCCTGGACTCTGCCCTGGGAGCTCCCTCACCCTCACGGATGGCATCCTGCAGCAGCCGCTCGCCACGAGGGGACTCAAGGGACTCAGAGCGGAAAAGGCCCCTGGGCAGGGTGGGCAGGGCCATCCCACTGCCACCATCCTCTTCGGCCTGGAAATGGGTCATCTCAGCAAACAGCCCGACCTTCTCTCGCAGCAGCTCCACCAGTGCCCGATCCTTCTGCTGCAACTCCACTGCAGATAAGGAACAAGTGAGCACATGAGAGGACGTAGGGGGTATGCAGGAATGCCAGTAGAGGACAGCCCTAGGGGAGAGGGGTAGGCCGGGCAGTGTGGCAAGACTTAATTTTGTTATTTTGTTTTGTTTTTTTTTTTTTTTTTTGAGACGGAGTCTTTCTCTGTCGCCCATGCTGGAGTGCAGTGGTGCGATCTCGGCTCACTGCAAGCTCCGCCTCCCGGGTTCACGCCATTCTCCTGCCTCAGCCTCCCGAGTAGCTGGGACTACAGGCGCCCGCCACCACGCCCGGCTAATTTTTTTTTTGTATTTTTGGTAGAGACGGGGTTTCACCATGTTAGCCAGGATGGTCTCGATCTCCTGACCTCGTGATCCGCCCGCCTCGCCCTCCCAAAGTGCTGGGATTACAGGCTTGAGCCATAATTTTGTTATTTTGGCATTTATAAAAAAGAAAAAGCTTTCTGTTGGTCAGGTGTAGTGGCTGACACCTGTAATCCCAGCACTTTGGGAGGCCAAGGCAGGTGGATAGCTTGAGGCCAGGAGTTCAAGACCAGCCTGGTTAACATGGCAAAACCCTGTACTCTACTTAAAATACAAAAATTAGCCAGGCGTGGTGGCACGCGCCTGTAGTCCCAGCTACTCAGGAGGCTGAGGCACAAGAATCACTTGAACCCAGAAGGCAGAGGTTGCAGTGAGGCCGAGATCACACCACTGCACTCCAGCCTGGGCGACACAGCAAGACTCTGTCTCAAAAAAAAAAAAAAAAAAAAAAAAAAAAGATTTGTGGCAGGGGTTGCAGGTTGTCTAACAGTGTTCATTCTTTCCATCTTCCTTTAATGAGAAAATGCACAGAAGTTTCATCTGGGCACACATGGCTGCCCAGTTAACAACTATGTTTTCCAGCCTGACTTGCACATGACTATATTGCTACATGACTACATTCTGGCCAATGGATATGAGCGTCTTCCAGATCTGCTCTTAAAAGAAATGGGTAGCCGGGTGCAGTGGCTCACGCCTGTAATCCCAGCACTTTGGGAGGCCGAGGCGGGCAGATCATGAGGTCAGGAGATCGAGACCACCCTGGCTAACAAGGTGAGACCCCATCTCTACTAAAAAATACAAAAATTAGCCGGGCATGGTGGTGGGCGCCTGTAGTCCCAGCTACTCGGGAGGCTGAGGCAGGAGAATGGCGTGAACCCGGGAGGCGGAGCTTGCAGTGAGCCGAGGTTGCGCCACTGCACTCCAGACTGGGTGAAAGAGCGAAGACTCCGTCTCAAGAAAAAAAAAAAAAAAGAAATGGGTATAGGCTGGGCATGGTGGGTGGATCACTTGAGGCCAGGAGTTCAAGACCAGCCTGGCCAACGTGGTGAAACCCTATCTCTACTAAAAATACAAAAATTAGCCAGAAGTGGTGGTGGGTGCCTGTAATCTCAGCTCCTTGGGAAGCTGAGGCAGGAGAATCTCTTGAACCTGAGAGATGGAGGTTGCAGTGAGCCGAGATCGTGCCACTGCACTCCACCCTGGGCGACAGAGCGAGACTGTCTCAAAAAAAAAGAAAGAAAAAGAAAAAAAGGGTATAAACTCTGTTCCTTTATTCCTCCTTGCTAGGTGTGATACAGGTGTGACAGTGGGAGCTGGAGTAGCCACTTCAGACATGACATAGAGATGAAAACTTCATGTTAAAGATGGCAGAGCTGCACCACTACTCTGCACTTCCCACTTTGAACTGTTATGTTGACAGCAATAGTATTCTACCTTTTTGGTGATTTTTTTTTGTTACCCAGACTGGAGTGCAGTGGTGCAATTATAGTGCATGACAGCCTTGAACTCCTGGGCTCAAACAATCCTCCCACCTCAGCCTCCCGAGTAGCCAGGACTACAGGTGTGTGCCATCATGCCTAGCTATTTTTTTTTTTTAATTTTTTGTAGAGATGGGGTCTTGCTATGTATGTTTTGTTGCCCAGACTGGTCTCGAACTCTTGACCTCAAGAGATCCTCCTGTCTCCCAAATCCTGCTGGGATTAAAGGCGTGAGCCACTGCATCCAGCCAATCTACTTCTTTTTTTTTTTTTTGAGATGGAGTCTCGCTCTGTCGCCCAGGCTGGAGTGCAGTGGCGTGATCTCAGCTCACTGCAAGCTCTGCCTCCCAGGTTCATGCCATTCTCCTACCTCACCCTCCCGAGTACCTGGGACAACAGGCACCTGCCACCATGTCCGGCTAATTTTTTTTTTTGTATTTTTTAGTAGAGATGGGGCTTCACTGTGTTAGGATGGTCCCAATCTCCTGACTTCGTGATCCACCCACCTCGGCCTCCCAAAGTGCTGCGATTACAGGTGTGAGCCACCACGCCTGGCCAGTCTACTTCCTTTTTTAAGGAAGAAGATTTTTGTTGGTCTTTTTGTATAGCAATTCAATCATACCCTAACTAATATAAGACCTTACAGTGAAAAAGTAAGTTACTCACCCAACCTTGGTCTTCCATATTTTTTTTTTTTGAGACGGAGTCTCGCTCTGTCGCCCAGGCTGGAGTGCAGTGGCGCGACCTCGGCTCACTGCAAGCTCCGCCTCCCGGGTTCACGCCATTCTCCTGCCTCAGCCTCCCGAGTAGCTGGGACTACAGGCGCCTGCCACCGCGCCCGGCTAATTTTTTGTATTTTTAGTAGAGACGGGGTTTCACCGTGTTAGCCAGGATGGTCTCGATCTCCTGACCTCATGATCCGCCCATCTTGGCCTCCCAAAGTGCTGGGATTACAGGCGTGAGCCACCGCGCCAGGCCCCCATATTATTTTTACACACATGGTAGTGTACACTTTACATTGTTTTAAACCTTGCTTTTTTCACTTAATATGTTTCGGTTGTGGATCTACACCAGCCTTCATAGAGCCATCTCATCTTTTTAACAGTTGCATAAGATTCCATTGTGTGAATGTATTATAAATTACTAAGGAGCTCCTTGTGGGTGGACTTACTCTTAATTCGCCGCAGGTAAGCCTCATCCTCTGTCTCAATCAGGGGGAAGTCCTCCCTGGATGGGCATCTGGAGGGGTAACAAGTCACATGCCATTGAGAGACAGAAGCTAGGTTATAGACCAGAATCTGCCTTCCCTCCTTCCCAAACACTCCTTACACTTCCATCTTCTGATAAGACTCCTCAGCCTCACACCCTAGCTTTAATTCAGTCTTGACCTTCTCCCTTTTCTTTCTTTTTTTTTTGAGACGGAGTCTTGCTCTGTTGCCCAGGCTGGAGTGCAAGAGCTCTATCTCAGCTCACTACAACCTCCTCCTGAGTTCAAGTGATTCACTTGTCTCAGCCTCCTGAGTAGCTGGGATTACAGGCGCGCACCACCATGCCTGGCTAATTTTTGTATTTTTAGTAGAGATGGGGTTTCGTCATGTTGGCCAGGCTGGTCTCAAACTCCTGACCTCAGGTGATCCGCCCGCCTCAGCCTCCCAAAGTGCTGGGATTACAGGCGTGAGCCACCGCGCCCGGCCGACCTTCTCCCATTTCTTAGCACTGATTATCTGCATTTACTGAGATGTATCTCTCCAAAGGTCGCTTGGAAAGGCAGCACAGTGCAGAGGGTCAAGTATAGGCTTTGGCATCAAGCAAACAGGATTCAAATCCTGGCTCCACTGTTTACCAGGTGGTAACCTCTCTTTTTCCTCATTTGAAAAATGAAGGTAATATCTTCCTCATAGGTTTTTCTTTAGGATTAAATGAAATGTTAAAGTGCTTTGAACATAACAGAAACTCAACAAATCAATTACAATTAATATTATTAATTTCCACAATTATAATTTTTTTTTTTTTTTTGAGAGAGAGTCTTGCACTCTCGCCCAGGCTGGAGTACAGTGACAGGATCTTGGCTCACTGCAACCTCCGCCTCCCAGGTTCAGGTGATTCTCCTGCCTCAGTCTCCCAAGCAGCTGGGACTACAGGAATGCACCACCATGCCTGGCTAAGTTTTATATTTTTAGTAGAGACAGGGTTTCGCCATGTTGGCCAGGCTGGTCTCGAACTCCAGTGGTCCACCTGTCTCAGCCTCCCAAAGTGCTGGGATTCCAGGTATGAGCCACAGCTCCTGGCCACAATTATAAATATTAATACTATTCATAAAGAAGCTGCTACAGATCTGTCAACAGGATAGGTTATTTTGAATTGCTTTCCTGAAATAGGCAATTTCATATTTTTTTTTTGGAGATGGAGCCTCACTCTGTCACCTAGGCTGGAGTGCAGTGGCACAATCCTGACTCACTGCAACCTCCACCCCCAGTTCAAGTGATTCTCCTGCCTCAGCTTCCTGAGTAACTGGGATTACAAGCTTATGCCACCACGCCCGGCTAATTTTTGTATTTTTAGTAGAGACAAGGTTTCACCATATTGGCCGGGCTGGTCTTGAACTCCTGACCTCAAGTGATCCACCCGCCTCAGCCTCTCAAAGTGCCGGGATTACAGGCATGAGCCACTGTGCCCGGCCTGCAATTTCATACTTTTATATGCATTTCTAAAAACCTCTTCAAAATTCCATGGTGCAGAAGTTAAAAAAAAAAAAAAAAAGATTTACAAATTATAAAGTTGAGGAGAACTGATTCCCTGAAAGCTAAAGAAAAATTATAAAAATCTTGGCTGGGCATGGTGGCTCATGCCTGTAATCTCAGCTCTTTTGGAGGCTGAGGTGTGCAGATAATCTGAGGTCAGGAGTTCGAGACCAGCCTGGTCAACATGGCAAAACCCCGTCTCTACTACAAATATAAAAATTTGGCTGGGTGCGGTGGCTCACGCCTGTAATCCCAGGACTTTGAGAGGCTGAGGCGGGTCAATCACGAGGTCAAGATATCAAGACCATCCTGGCCAACATGGTGAAACCCCGTCTCTACTAAAAATACAAAAATTAGCTGGGCATGGTGGTGCGAGCCTGTAGTCCCAGCTACTCAGGAGGCTGAGGCAGCCTGGCAATGGAAAGAGACTCTGTCTCAAAAAAAAAAAAAAAAAAAAATGTGCCTGGGGTGGTGGTGGGCATCTGTAGTCCCAGCTATTTGGGAGGCTGAGGCAGAAGAATCGCTTGAATCCAGGAGGTGGAGGTTGCAGTGAGCTGAGAGCGAGACTCTGTCTCAAAAAAAATTAAAAAAAAAAAAAGAAAAACTAAAAATCTGAATTAGAATTACACTTCATTCTTTAGGCATAATCTTCCAGAATCCATTTTAAACATCTTACCTGTGCTTTATTTGATGTTTTTTCCCATCACAATTAGACACATAGTTGACTGCCTCAAATCTAATGTGTGTCCAATAGAAGCTAAAGATTTGCTGCTTTGACACACTGATTTCCTTCTTGCTTCTATTGTGTTGAGTTTGTTTATGAGACTTGTTCCTCTCCAGTATCGATGCTTTCATTATCCTCTTTTTCATTCATTTTTAGAAAAATAAACGTAAAGTGCAGTACAATCCAAATAACAGCCCTCTGCCTACAGATGAAGATGTGAATGCAGCTGAAATTGTACTGTTGGCTGGCAGGTATGCCACCATGTGACAGCTCAAAGTATTCCTTTGCTTGTCAGCTCATGCTGCATTTGAAAGGGAGTTGAGGTTGGCAATGTATAAAATGTGACTTTATAGGACATAAGAACATAGGTGACCTTTCCAGTCTTGGGCCATTTTGTCTCTCCCTCAACCTCTTCCCCCACCTTTGAACGCTGGATTCTGTTCCCAGGGAGTTCTATGGTTGGGATCTAATGCTGCAGGTACCCTGAGGTCATGCACATGCAGGCGGCAGGCAGACACTCACATGCGCACGCTCTGCTGAATGACCCGGATCCAGGTGCTCCGGTCATCCCGGGATGCTGTGTGCACCTCGTACATCTCAGGTGGGGCTGCGCTGATCAGAAACATCCCTTTCTCCTGGTTGGCAATGTCCCGTACAATTAGATTCTGCAGCGATACCACTGAGGGCTTGTCCTGCCAGTCAGAGGAAAGGAAGGATTAAGCCTGGGAATCCTGTCCTTTGGCATATTTAGGCCTTCAATCCTTCTGGACGAAGACTGAAAGGACTGAAGAGTCATCTTACAATACCAGTTAAAAGCCAGGCACTGGTGCCAGTCAGAAGGGACTTAGAAATGTGTGCAACCCTTGACAAATTATTCAACCGACTTGAAGCTTTACTTTCATCATCTATAAAATGAGGACGAAAGTAATCTTTTCCCACAGGTGTAAAAGTGCCTGTGCACAGTAACAATACCTGTGAGCTGCCCTTATTTTTTATTATTACAGTAAAAGTAACAATTATAGCTGTTTGACTCTGGGGGACTCCGGAGCTCTTGTGGGCTTGGGCAGGAAAGCAAGAAGAGCCTAAAACACTTGTCTGTGCTGAGAAAGGTGAAGAATGAATGTCTCACCAGGGTAGGAAAGATGTACTTCTGGTCCTTTTCCTGGAGAAACAACAGTACATCTGTCATCAGCAGCATTAGCACATCTGGCAGGGGATGAAGGTGGGAGAACAGTCAGCACTAGACGGTCTGAGCAGCTGTTTCCCTCTTTCCCAAGGACCAGGCTTATCCCATCAGGTTAGAGCTCCCAATTTCCCTCTTCCTGGCCTCTCTTCCCTCTGGCTGCTTGCACTTTTTCAGACCTCTCACACCTCACCCATTCTTTTTTTTTTTTTTTTTTTTGATACAGAGTTTCCCTCTTGTTGTTCAGACTGGAGTGCAATGGCACAATCTTGGCTCACTGCAACCTCCACCTCCCGGGTTCAAGCGATTCTCCTACCTCAGCCTCCCAAGGAGCTGGGACTACTACAGGCATGTGCCACCATGCCCAGCTAATTTTGTATTTTTAGTAGAGACGGGGTTTCACCATGTTGGTCAGGCTGGTCTCAAACTCCTGACCTCAGGTTCATCCACCAGTTTTGGCCTCCCAAAGTGCTGGGATTACAGGTGTGAGCCACCGCGCCTGGTCACACATTCTTAGAGCTTAAAAACGGTGTGGGTGGGGGGCGGGCAGGGTGCAGAAAGATTCATGTGCTATCAGACAAAACAGCGTTGTGGGCTAGCAGGAACCATAGGGATCACTCAGTGTCTTTACAGAAAACCCTTTCTACCTGACTGATTCAGGTTTCTTAACCTAGGGCCTACAGACCCCCTGGGATGTCAGGCTTCAGTGGCACTGTAAACCTTCTGAAAGTGTGTAAATAGTTTTACATATTAACACAACTTATGTGTATTTTTTTGGGTGACAGGGTCCAAGATTTTTGTGAGATTCATAAGGTTTCCCAGAGAAAGAGGGACCATACTTTTATTTTTTATTTATTTTTAATTTAATTTGATTTTATTATTTTTTTTTGAGACGGAGTCTTGCTCTGTCGCCTAGTCTGGAGTGCAGTGGCGCCATCTTGGCTCACTGCAACTTCTGTCTCCTAGGAAAAAGCGATTCTCCTGCCTCGGCCTCCTGAGCATCTGGGATTAAGGCGCACGCCACAACACCTGGCTAATTTTTTGCATTTTTGTAGAGACGGGGTTTCACCACGTTGGCCAGGCTGGTCTCAAACTCGTGACCTCAAGTAATCTGCCTGCCTTGGCCTGCCGAAGTGCTGGGATTACAGGCATCAGCCACTGCGCCTGGCCTATTTTTTATTTTTTGGGACCAAGTCTTGCTCTGTCGCCCAGGCTGGAGGGTAGTGGCGTGATCTCTGCTCACTGCGACCTCTGCCTCCTGAGTTCAAGCGATTCTCATGCCTCAGCCTCCCAAGTAGCTGTGACTACAGGTGAACGCTGCCACGCCCAGCTAATTTTTGTATTTTTAGTAGAGACGGGGTCTCTCCATCTCGGCCAGACTGGTCTCGAATTCCGGACCTCAAGTGATCTGCCTGCCTCAGCCTCCCAAAGTGCTGGAATTACAGGGATGAGCCACCGTGCCCAGCCTAGACCACATTTTTCAGCCTTTAAATTCCATTTCTAATATCTAACTAAGGAAGACCTTTACAGCTATCTGAGCTAAATTCTCCCTGTCCTGACATATTCCCACTTCTAATTTTGAGCTTGGTAGGGAGGGAGAAAGTTTCCTTCCTCTCGCAGAGGACTGAAAGACCATCCCTCACCCATCCATCTCCTTCAACCCCAGCAAGCCCCTGCTTCAATTTCCTTCTCTGCTTCACACTCCAAGCTCTCAGATCCTATGGGGTCAGCACTCCAAGACTGAGGGAGGAAACAAAGATCAATTCCATAAAACTTGGATGTCACAATCAAGAAAAAACACAGGGCCAGGCATAGTGGCTCACATTTACAATCCCAGCACTTTGGGAGGCTGAGGCAGGAGAATCACTTGAGGCCAGGAGTTTGAGCAAGACTAGCCTAGGCAACATAGCAAGATCTTATCTTTACAAAAAATTTAAAAATGTGCTGGGTGTGGTGGTGCAGGTCTGTAGTCTCAGTTACTCAGGAGTCTAAGGCAGAAGAATCACTTGAGCCCAGGAGTTTGAGTTACAGTGAGCTATGACTGTGTCACTGCACCCCAGCCTGAGCAGCAAAGCGAGACCCTGTTTCTAAAAAAACAAAAGAGAGAAAACATACACTCCTCCTTTGCCCTTGGGGATTTTACTAAACTGTGGGCACACAGAAGGGGAGGGCTTTTGCTAAATGCTTCAGAAATAACGCTCTCCAGCCTTGCTATTTTTAATTCCCCATGGTTTATATTCTTAGCTGCTGCGTGGGAGGGATGGGAAGGAGAGAAAGGGATAAAGGAAAGAGGCTGGTGAAGACTGACAATATCCAAACCCAGGGAGCAGGGATTTCACGACACAGGTACAGAGGCTCAGGCAGGCTTTGGCCTCAGGTATCACAGTTTCCTATTGTCCCTCACATCTCATCCCCAAAGCCAAGGCCTGCTATTCTCTTGCTTTGATTTAGGTGAGAAAGACTTTGCCAGTGCAGACAAATTCTGGAAAGAGAGCCTGGGAAAGTGTGCCCTGGCCCCTGATCTGCCCCCTCTGCCCTGCTGTCTCTTCTCCTCCCTGCCTGTCCTTCACTGGCTCAGTCCCCTCCTCTGGGCCTCCTCTGGCTGCACTCCCCCAAAGCTCTTGCTTACTCCCATCCCTGGTAGCTGGGATTCCAGCTGGGGGAATCAACTGATCCTCTTCTCCAGTCTGAGAGCTTCTTTGTCTTCCTCAGTAAAACTAGTAGCTCTCTGGGCATGCAAGGACCAAAGAAATTATAAAATACTGTTAGGGAAGGCCCTGTATGGTCCATAAAGTTAACTGCAGAATTCAGGCTTTTCTGCCACAGAGATCCTATTTTTCTCTCCCACTGAGTCTCACTGTTGTATGGGCTGCATAAAGAGAGGTTGATTCTTTTTTTTTTTTTTTTGAGATGGAGTCTTGCTCTGTCACCCAGGCTAGAGTGCAGTGGCGCAATCTCGGCTCACTGCAAGCTCCGCCTCCCGGGTTCACACCATTCTCCTGCCTCAGCCTCCGGAGTAGCTGGGACTACAGGCGCCCACCACCACACCCGGCGAACTTTTTGTATTTTCAGTAGAGACGGGGTTTCACCGTGTTAGCCAGGATGGTCTCAATCTCCTGACCTCATGATCCGCCCGCCTCAGCCTCCCAAAGTGCTGGGATTACAGGCGTGAGCCACTGCGCCCGGCCAAGAGAGGTTGATTCTAAGGCCTGCAGGCATCTCCCACTCTCCATCTGACTTTGAACTCCTGCCTAGTCTGCCGAGCAGGTCTGACCTTTGAAGCGCCCCGTCGCTGTCTTCCAGAGCAGGCAGCCATCGTGGATGAGTTTGCGCCGCAGAAGTTCCTCTCGGCCAAAGGGGCCCTTGCCAGGCACTGGGGTTTGGGCCCGAGGGTCCATGCGGTTGTAGATCTCCTGCAGACGGGCCCCTTTCTCCAGCTCATAAATATCCTGGTCCACATTGGACAGCAGCTCCTTCACTAGCCCCAGTGCTGTGGTCAGGTCCTGGCGCTCCTCCTCGATCCCTGGCACGGGGGGTTGGCATGGCAAACGGCTCAACCAGCTTCACTCACATCCCAGTTCCCATCGTGTCTTGATTCCACCTTTAGAGGCTGCCCAGGGTTTCACACCTGACCCCACCCTTCCCGTGGTCATACCGAGCCTTTCCTCATCCCAGGTGGCCATCTCCCAATGGCCCTCTCCTGGGCCTGCCTACTCACCGTGGGAATGCTGCAGGATGCGGCTGATGAGTACCGGGTACTTGGTGATGCGCTGAGTCACCAGCAGGATGCACTCCTGTACCCCGTGCCGCTTAAGCACGGCGGAGCGGGTCACTTTCTACAAGGGAGGAGGCAGGGCTCAGGGCCAGAGGGGAGGGCAACAGAAAGGCCTGGGGCCTGAGCTCTGGTGCTGGCCCTGGCGTGGCCATTTACCTCATGCTTGCCTAGGTGACACATCTGGAAAATGGGGATAATAACGCCACAGGTTTGTTGTGAGGACCAACTGAAGGAGCAAAAAGTACTTGGGAAACTACCACAATGTGCTCAAGCATTCTGAGAGGTTACTACTGTGTGTGGATAGTCCGCATGGGTGGCGAATGCCTGACCTCCATGTGGGTGCAGCTCACAGGCACTACCCCCATGAGTCAGGGAGGGTGGGTTTGGGCCATGAGCATGGGATCTGGAGAGGTCTGCTCACCCGGATGAATTGCTGGAAGCGTTTGTCTCGGGCGTACAGCTCCTTATAGAGCTTTAAGGCCTTGGTGTGGCGGCTGCAGAACTCCGAGTAGGTCTTACGCATCTGCTCCGCACTAGGACCTGAGAACTAGAAGTTGGTCGAGCAAGGTTAGGTCAGCGTTCCCCCAAAGCCACACTTTACCCACTGGAGACACCTCTGGCCTCCTGCCAAATAGGCTGGCTTCCTGTTTCTCCAGCTCTCCCTGGTTCCCCTCCAACCCCTAGAGTTCGGACCCAAGAAATGCCCAACCCAGTCACACCTCCTTCCATGAATGTCACCCAGGGGTCCTGCCTTTTCCCACCTGGCTGATGAGCAGATCGCCCAAGCGATGGATGACAAAGTTCCGCGTGCTGCCAGGGCACAGGGCCTGGCGTCGGCGTTCTAATAGCTGGCTGAGGAAGCGTGTATGGATGTCACTGAGCTCATCCACGCAGGGGAACAGGCCCTGGACCACTCCCGGCTCCAACTGTAGCTCTTCCAGCATCCCCGTGCGGAAGAGGCGGGTCATGATCTTCAGTGTCCTCACATGGTGCAGCTCTGTCTGGATTAGCTCTGTGGGGGACAATGGGACATTTGGCCTTTACCCTGTCTTAGCTAAAACTGGTGGGACCCTAGGATAAGGACCTCACAGTTCACGTGAGGTTTTCAAGGTCCCTTCCAGGTTAATATTCTGCATTATTATGATCTTAGATAATTTTCTAATCTTTTTTTTTTTTTTTTTTTGAGACGGAGTCTCGCTCTGTCACCCAGGCTGGAGTGCAGTGGCGCAATCTCGGCTCACTGCAAGCTCCGCCTCCCGGGTTCACACCATTCTCCCGCCTCAGCCTCTCCGAGCAGCTGGGACTACAGGCGCCCGCCACCACGCCCGGCTAATTTTTTTGTATTTTTAGTAGAGACGGGGTTTCACCGTGGTCTCGATCTCCTGACCTCGTGATCCGCCCACCTCGGCCTCCCAAAGTGCTGGGATTACAAGCGTGAGCCACCGCACCCGGCCTCTAATCATTTTTATCTTTTTTTTTTTTTTTTTTTTTGAGACAGAGTCTTGCTCTGTTGCCCAGGCTGGAGTGCAATGGCACGATCTTGGCTCACTGCAACCTCCGCCTCCTAGGTTCAAGCAATTCTTCTGCCTCAGCCTCCTGAGTAGCTGGGATTACAGGCATGTGCCACCAGGCCCGGCTAATTTTTGTATATTTAGAAGAGATGGGGTTTCACCATATTGGTCAGGCTGGTCTTGAACTCCTGACCTCGTGATCCCCCCGCCTCGGCCTCCCAAAGTGCTGGGATTACAGGCATGAGCCACCACGCCTGGCCCTCATTTTTATCTTTTAAAAATTTTATTATTATTTTTTTCCAGAAATGAGGTCTTGCTCTGGTGCCCAGGCTGGAGTGTAGTGGCACAATGATAACTCACTGCAGCCTCGAACTTTTGGGCTCAAGCGATCCTCCTGTCTCAGCCTCCCAAGTAGCTGGGACTATAGGCACATGCCACCACACCTGACTAGTTTTTTAAAATATTTTTTAAAGACGGCTGGGCGCGGTGGCTCACGCCTGTAATCTCAGCACTTTGGGAGGCCGAGGCGGGTGGATCACCTGAGGTCAGGTGTTCGAGACCAGCTTGGCCAACACGATGAAACCCTGTCTCTACTAAAAATGCAAAAATTAGCCGGGTGTAGTTGTAGGTGCCTGTAATCCCAGCTACTTGGGAGGCTGAGGCAGGAGAATTGCTTGAACCTGGGAGGCAGAGGTTGCAGTGAGCCGAGATAGCGCCAGTGCACTCCAGCCTTGGCGACAGAGCAAGACTCCGCTTCAAAAAAAAAAAAAAAAAATATATATATATATATATATATATATATATATATATTTTTTTTTTTAGAGACAGAGGTCTTGCTCTGTCGCCCAGGTTGGTCTCAAAATCCTGGCGTCAAGTGATCCTCCCACCTCGGCCTCTCAAATCGCTGAGATTATAGGCATGAGCCACCACTCCCAGTTCCATTTTTTATCTTCACACCTTATCATCTCAAGCTGTGAGCTATTTTAGGGTAAGAACCATATGTCTTCTACATGTCGAGGCTTCCCACAGTCTCCAGCACGGTGTTAAGCATGGAAGAAGCACAGAGTAAAGACTGAAGACTGAGATAAAGAAGGGATAAACAGAGGGTGTTGGAGACCAACAGCATCAAGAGGTGGGGACCTAGTGGGCAACCTGTGGGATACCAGGCAGGGTCTTGTAGGCCAAGAAGATATAAGAGAAAGGGTTTTGAGAGGTAGGGACTGGTAGAAAGAAGGACATAGCCGGGTGTGGTGGCTCACGCCTGTAATCCCAGCACTTTGGGAGGCTGAGGCGGGCGGATCACCTGAGGTCAGGAGTTTGAGACCAGCCTGGTTAACATGGTGAAACCCCATCTCTACTAAAAATGCAAAAATTAGCCGGCATGGTGGCAGGCACCTGTAATGAGAATCGCTTGAATGTGGGAGGTGGAGGTTGCAGTGAGCCGAGATCATGCCACTGTACTTCAGCCTGGTTGAGACTCCATCTCAAAAAAAAAAAGAAAAGAAAAGAAAAAGAAAGAAGGACATAGATAAACAGGACCTGTTGAAGGAAGAGGAAGACTAGGGTAGTCTTGGCTTACCATAGATGACATCCTGCTGCTTCATCACCTCCTTTTTATGCTGCTGCAGGAAGTTGCTGTCCACAGCAAGGCTCCAGGAGTCAGCTGCAAAGTCCTTCTCATCCATCTCAAAGTCACTCATCAGCTCATTGTAGATTACCTCTGCTGGACATTTGCAGGGCAAGCAACTCAGAGGTCTTGAGTTCCATTCCCTGGGTCCCTGGCCCTTCTCTAGATCCCTTCCCTGCTTGCCCTACCAGGCTACTCCCACCAGCATATCATCCTCAGCCCCTCTTCATCTTCCTCGGGCTCCCCTGGGCCCAGGCCTGCTCACCTTCGTCAATGAGGGATTCCACGGATAGGGTTCGGTTCCGCATGTTGAGGGAGTCTGTGGACTGTGAGAGGATCCGGCGCAGCCCCA
Organism: Symphalangus syndactylus; assembly: GCF_028878055.3. NCBI lineage: Eukaryota > Metazoa > Chordata > Mammalia > Primates > Hylobatidae > Symphalangus > Symphalangus syndactylus. Next base: position 84,374,204 of record NC_072441.2, read on the forward strand.
GGGGAGACTCATCATTGAAATGTCTGAAGAAAGTGGGGGCTGTCTGCATCACCCCCAGTCGGGCAAAAGATCCCTTCCCAGGTAGGAAGCCAAAGCCAGGATCCAAGAGGCGGTCCCCCTAAGTTCTCCTTATTTGTCTGTCTACAGTTCTGAACTCAGGGATGGAAAGGGACCTCTCAGCACCCCCTTGGTCTCCACTGCCACACTCTCTGGCTGCCCCTTTCCCCAAACAGAGGCTTACCCAGCAATGTTGGTGGTGGAAACACTCTTGGCTAAAGACAAGGAGGAGCGGCCACGGCGGGAGCCTAGGAGGGACTGCCGGAAGCTGTCGGAGGGGTAGATGGCCGAGCTTGGCCGCTCCCGGATGGTTGCTGTGGGGGAGAGATGCCCAGGAGGCAAACATCAGACTCTGGTGCTTCCCCGGATTGAGGCCTCCCAGGCTCCTCAATGAGGAATGAGGCATCCTCTCACTCCACCTCAGCCCCTCTAGTCAAGAAAGATGATAATGAGAATGCCACCTTACATTTGTGTCATACTCTAATGTTCACAAAGAGCTTTTTCTTACTTATCTCCTCCCTGACATAAGCCTATAAACAAACAGGAGCTCAGAAAGGCAAAAAGATTTGTCCAGGGTGACTTGGGTAATGGCTAGGCAGGGACTGAGGCTCTGCTCTTTATACCTAAGGGCCATGCTCTTTCTGTTACACCAAAGCTGTCTGAATTGACACTTGACAGCTGCTACCAACACTCCCAAAATGCAGTGTAAATAACTGATAAAAATGCAGGCTGTGGCCAGGCTCAGGCGACCACCCATCCCCAGCCCTCATCCCCATTCGGACTCTCCCCTCCTGCCTCTAAGTCCAAGAGTCTGAACCATCCCTTAGGCCCCCACTATCTGCTTCCAATTGAGAAGAGGAAGGTGCTGTGCCTGGAAACAACCTTAGTGGGGCAGCAGAGCCCATGGGTTGAGCAGCCTGGGGTCCAGGGTCTTAGAGGACCTCCTCCACTCCCCAACTACTCACTCTTACTTCGAAGAGAGACAGACTGCAAGGCAGTGTTGTTCTTCAGCAGAGCTGCTTTCTGTTGCTGTGAGACAGAGAGAAGGAGAGAGATACCAAGAATGGCTGTCACCTAAGGATCACCCCCAGAGGCATGGGGCAGGAGCTAGGTGGCCAGCCCCCTTAGGAGAAAGCTGGCACTATGGTTAAGGGGATCAGGGTGATTGAGCCCAGTGCTGCGGGGACATGTCTGCAGCAACAGGCCTGGCCTACTTGGGGCCCGAGGCCTGGGGTTGAGGGTCTGGGCTGCCCCTTGGTGAGGAGGTGGGTGGTGAGAAACACAGGGTAGGGAATGAATGGAAAAGGCATGAGGGTACCGCATACTCACTACCCTCTCCCCCAGCCCTCTGCCCTCCCTGCCGTCTCACCTTCTGCTTGACCTTGGTACAGTTGGCGAGGGTGTCTTTACAGCGGTTGTGGATAGTCACATTGCAGGCTGGGAGGGTGGGGTAGAGAGGGTGAAGGGAGGGCCGGGTGGTACAGGAGGGGACACACCCACATGCAGACACCCATCTCCTCCTGGCCACACAGTCCTCGGGGACTCTCCCCCCTTCCCCGACTTCTGGGCCATTACCACACCCCAGTCCCTCTCCTCCCACCTCCCTCTTCCTTCAGGCAGGAAATGAAGTGAGGGGGGTATAGGTGCTGAATGAAATTAAACAATCAAGTGGGATGGGCAATCCTGACCCCCAGGTGGCCTGAAGAATGGACCAGAGGGGAGCAGGGGTCACTGGCTGCCAGAGATGAGCTCAAGAAGCACGAAGGTGGTTGCGAATGGCAGATGGAAGAGAGGACTCCCACAGAACAGAAGATGGCACAGAGGCAGCCGGGATGGGGACTAGGGGCAGAGGGGAAATTTACATTCCCTGAGCTTTTATAATAGTAAATGTTCCACATTTACTTAATCCTAACCACCCGTGGAGGGAGGTTCAGTTATCCTCATTTCATGTATGAGGAACCTGTCCTGGAGTGGCTAAATCGTCCATCAGAGGTCACATGGCCAGTGGGAGAGCTGGGGTTTACACTCCAGTGGGCCTGAATCCAAAGGCCGTGCTCCTTCCCTTGCACCACATGCCCTGGACTCTGGCTGGGCCTCAGCAGCTCCAAGGCTGATGGCTCCAGTGGTAAAGAAGGGACAGGCAACTCCCCACCAAGCCTGGCCTTCTCCCTTCCGGGCCCAGGGAGTCCTGTTCCCCCAACTCTGGCAAATCCACAGCTCCCACACTCCATCTGCTTCTCCGCCATCCTCCACCCCACCTTGCCATGGGGTAGGAGAGAAGAAGAAAGGAGGATTTGCTGAGCCTAGGCACTGGGACCCCGGCTGTGCCCTTCCCAGACATGCCCTTAGCTCCTGGCCCTCTCCAGCTTCCCCTCCCCCATCCAACAACACCGGAAACTCTGCTAACTCTTTCAGACAATACCCAGCACCAGGCTCACTTCCACAAATACAAGGCAAACAGGGTGGAGCAGAGGGGGCAGACAGAAGTGGGGGTTGCAGCTGCCCCCACCCCCCTGGAGCTCCCTTCTCCTACCCCCAACACTCAGTGTCTCTGGATCGAACCTCCGCTTTCCACCTGCTCTCAAAATAGTGCTGCCCGCCTCCCCTGTTCCCCTGGCAACAAGCTTCCGGATTGGGAATTTTGTCAGGTCTCTATAGGGATCTAGATTGGGGTTCCCTCCTCATCCTCACAACTCTAAATTGAACAGTGAGGAAAGTAGGGAGGCTTCACTGGTTCTCTTCTTTTTTTTTTTTTTTTTTTGAGCGGTAGCAAGCTTTATTGTGAAGAGCAAAATAACAAAGCTTCCACAGCATAGAAGGGGACCCGAGCAGGTTGCCCATCACTGGTTCTTTCTGGGGGTTCCTTCCCCAAGTTTCATAGGGATTTACAGGCTAGAGCTTTTGTCCGCTATTCAGTAGCAGGTCACAATACCTTCAATCCTGCTCTAATCAGAGGCATCTCTGCCATAACTTCAGGAGGAATTGAGGGAGAGGGGGCAGCAGGAGCCCTCTGTATACTGGGGAAGGAAAGAATTCCTGGCTCATACTCCCTAAAGACAGGGCTACGCTCAGATGTGGATGAAGGGCAGGAATTCTAACCCCTACCCCTCAACACACACATCCCTACTACATTCCCTCTTTCTCACTAGAAATTTGAGTTGAAGGGTCCTAATCACATCTTCTGCTTGAAACAGCAGAGATTTCAAGCTCCACGCATAGTCAATAGAAAGAAAGGGGCAAGGAGACTGTGAAGTCCTGAATGCCCAGCTCTGCCTAGGAAGACAGGCAGAGCCAGCTGCAAGGCTGGCAGCTTTCCACCCAGTTCCTCTATCACCCCCCACCCCACCCCCTCCACACATACAACATTCCTGCTCCTTCTCCAATCAGTTCCCCTAACCCTTAGCAGCTGTTCGGGGAGCAAGGGGGGTGCCTGGTGGATGACAGCTGCAAGAGGAGCCAGCACAGCCTCCCCTCCCCCACATTCCCAGATAGTCCGGCTTATGCCATATTCCAACAGCCACCACCCCTCAGCATGAGGACAGGGAGCAAGGGATCAAGCATCTGGCCCTGGCATTTGGGCCCAGCTGGGGATCAGAGAGAAGAGTGACCCTCATGGATCCAGGCAGAAAAAACAGATGAAAAGATCAGGGTCAGTGGGCACCGAGTCTGGGTGACTTTCAGGGTCCCAACAACTTACTTGGGCAGATGAGGGCTTCCTTGGCTGTGATGCTCTTGTTACAGGCATAGCACATGGTCATGCCTGAAACTGAGATGGTGGTGAAGAGGTGCCCATTGGTATAGCGGGCATCCTTGGCTTCCTTCATCTTCTCCTTTTCCCGGGTCTGTGGAAGGGATGAGAGGGAGAGGAAGTGAGGCTGGGAAATGCCAGGGTGCCTGGAGTCCAGAGAGACAGGCTGGAGGCAGAGGCAAGGAAGAAATGCCAGCCTGAGGATGCTGGAAAGACACCAGTTCCTAAAGCAGAGCCTGCAACTGGGTGTCAGAGGCAGCTGTCCAAGAGTGACCAGGCCAGGCTCTGGGGCAGCCAGCCCGGATGGGTTCTGGGTCCCTGACCTACCTGGCCCCTGCGGCTGGGCTGCCTCCTGTTGCCACTCATCTCCCTGGCTCTAGGTCTCTGCGTCCTCACTCCACCTTCCCAGCCCTAGCTCTGCTCGCCCCCGAGCTGCTGTACTCTCTTCTCTGTGCTAGGGGGAAGATGCGCAGAGAGGAGGGGAGAGCAGGCGAAGCGGAGGGTGCCAGCTCACCAGCGCTTTCCAATCTATGGGAGTTAGCTCCTCTTATAACCATGACAACCAGTGTTGGATCTGCTGTCTCTGTGGCAGTCACAGTGGGGGGGCAGGAGATCCCCTTATTAGATTGGCTGAAGGGGGCAGAATGCCTCCCCTGCCACCCCCAACCCGGGGGTCAGGATCCCAGACCTCTAAAACTCTTTTCACCAACCCCTCAGCCACGGCACACAGGGCCTGTCTGGGAGGCGGCATGTCCCCTACTAACCTTGAGGCAAAGGCAGCTGCCTTTGGGTCACTCTTCCACTCTAGGATCTTTAAGTAAGGAAGCTCAGCCAGCCATCTCGGTTGCTTCCAGCAGAAAATCTCTCCTGCAGTCTAACTTTTATCCCTCTCATACTACTCTCCAGAGTTAAAACCTAGGAGAGTTTCCTCTATTGCTCCTCACCCAACTGGTCTCTCCCATCCTAGGAAGTCCTTTCTGACATCTACCCTCCATCCTTCAGTGTTGATCTCTGCAGGGATGGCGCACGCCTTCCTCAGAGCCTCTGAGCTGCATTTTCCATCTCTGCTGTCTCCCACTTCCCCCAGTGCCCCTGCCTCTGCAAGTCAAGTCATTCTCCCTGACCTCCAATCCGTCCCTCTTCAAGCCCCTGTGATTCCCAAAAAGCCTGAGAAGGTGAGAAGAGGGGGATATCACTCTTCCCACTATTCTAGGACCTTCCTTAGTTGTGACCTCCGATCTCTGGATTTTCCCTCTGCTCTTGGAGTAGAACTATAAGCTGAGAAGACCACTCCCTCCAAGGTTTCCCAGGCTCTCAGAAATCAAAAATCAGGATCCAGATGGCTGAGGGTAGAAGCCCCAAGTCAGAGGACCTGGGCTGGGGACAGATGATTACAGCTCAGCGGGAAGCACTCAGCCTGGACTCTAGGAGACCAGTACTGACTCAGCCGAGGCCACGAGGCCACGAGGCCACGCTAGCAGCTGAGAGGTGGAGGAGGGGAAGAGATTCACGGGCCTGGTGCTTGTGGCAGAAAAGGGTAGAAAGAAAGGGGAAGTGTGGAGGGGCTGAGTCAACAGTGCAGGGACAGAGGGCATGGGGCTGCAGTGCCTAGGCCCAAGATCCTTCTCTTTCCTGCCTCTCTTCCCAAGCTCCAGGTTTGCCTGATGATGTCCAGAGCCCAGAGGTCTTGGGGTCAATCCCTTCTCCCCTCATACATCCTCCCCATCCCCAATCATCCATTGTTCGCATCCTCCTCCTGTCTCCTGCTCTCTCTATGTCCTCCCTTCTCCTCTCAGGGTCTCCCTCCTAGGCTCCTCCCACTCTGCCTTCCCTTTCTCAGCCTTGCTTCTCTGCCACTGTTCTCCTCTCCCGCCCACAGCCTCTCCTCCCCTCCTCCTCACGCAGGCCAACTGCTCCTCTACCTAGGCTTATTCAGGAAGCTGAGCTGCCTCTAGCCTCGAACTCAAACCTCTAAACTGTTCTGGCCTCCTTTTTTCTCTTCTGGTACCTGCCTACCTGGACCACTAGAAAATGCTCCCTTTGGTCTAACCTCCACCTATCTTGAGACAAATTATACCTGTTTAGAAGTTCGAATTCAGGCCGGGTGCGGTGGCTCACACCTGTAATCCCAGCACTTTGGGAGGTCGAGGTGGGTGGATCACCTGAGGTCAGGAGTTCGAGACCAGCCTGACCAACATGGTGAAACCCCATCTCTACTAAAAACACAAAAAATTAGCTGGGCGTAGTGGCAGGCACCTGTAATCCCAGCTACTTGGGAGGCTGAGGCAGGAGAATTGCTTGAACCGGGGAGGTTGGAGGTTGCGGTGGGTTGAGATTGGGCCACTGCACTCCAGCCTGGGCCACAGAGTGAGACTATGTCTCAAAAAAAAAAAAAAAAAGTTCAAATTCACCTTTGAATAATAACCTCACAGGACCTCAAACACCAAGCCCAAATATCTCTTCCCACTGCCATACACTCTCCCTTTGCTCCTCCTCTCCTGCCTTCCCAGTCTTCTATACAACACAAACCAAGTTTGAGCACGTATCACATTTGAATTAAAAGCAAGAGGCGGGGGGAGGGGGGAAGGACAGCATTAGGAGATATACCTAATGCTAAATGACGAGTTAATGGGTGCAGGAAATCAACATGGCACATGGATACATATGTAACAAACCTGCACATTGTGCACATGTACCCTAAAACCTAAAGTATAATTAAAAAAAAATAAAGAAAAAATAAAGTAAAATAAAAGCAAGAGGCCGGTGAGGTGGCTCACACCTGTAATCCCAGCGCTTTGTGGGGCTGAGGTGGGAGGATCGCTTGAGGCCAGGAGTTTGAGAACAGCCTGAGCAACACAGCAAGACCCATCTGTATAAAAAAAAAATAAACACAAATAAAAGCAAGCAAGCCGAAAATAGTATTTAAAAAAACAACATGGCTGGACCAGGGTCACTCCAGAATGGGCAGTGCTGCAGCTGTGCCCCAGTGCTGCTACAAGTACCCTCTTCCACAACTGACCTCTGCCCTTTGCCCTCCACCCTCCCCTTGTGGCATTCACAAACACTCATCTGTCTGACCAGCTCAGATGGGGTGGCAAAGGGAGGGAGAAGACTGGGGCAGCCAGAGAACAGGGTCTCTAGTGGCCCTTCCTATCTCTGGCATCAATGCTCCACAGACAGCCCTGGTACTCTGGGCCCTGCCTCCTCCACCTCCCAACACTCACCCTCTCTCGAAGTGACCCCTGCTCTAGGTGGGCCAGCAGCGGGCAGCAGCCACAGCAGCAGCACATCCCAGCACGGGCACTGCCCAGCAGCAAGCGGCCCTGGCACTGCCTAGTGCTATTGTCCCGGAGGTCGCCTGTGCCCGCCCCAGGGCTCAGGCTTCTGAGGATGGAAGGACACAGGGCCTGCTTACCAGGGGTGCCTGCTCCAGAAGTGGAGTGAGTGGGCTTGTTTGGTTCTTTGTCCTACTCTTTTTCAGGTATTCTTAAGATTATCACATTGGTCTCCCATTTACCCACACCCAAGTAGGACAGCCCTTTACCTCCAAGACCCAACCTATCCACCAAGAAAAAGGGCCCATTACTCCACAATCCATAACACCCACCCCAGTGCTCAGAGGCCCTTCCTGCTTGGTTCAGTCCTTTGCTCTCCAGCATCTAGAGACATTTTTTTTCTTTTTTTTTTTTTTTGAGACAGGGTCTCACTCTGTTGCCTGGACTGGAGTACATTGGCATGATCATGGCTCACTGCAGCCTTGACCTCCCGGGCTCAAGTGATCCTTCCACCTCAGCCCTCCAAATAGCTGGGACCACAGGCATGCATCATGATGCTCACCTAATTTTTTAATTTTTTTTGTAGAGACAGGGTCTTGCTATGTTGCCCAGGCTGGTCTCGAACTCCTGGGATCAAGTGATTCTCCTGCCCCAACCTCCCCAAAGTGCTAGAATTATAGGCGTGAGCCACCACGCTCAGCCCTAGAGTCATTCTGTCTCTTTCTCACAAATCCCATGGGAAGTCCTTCTTGCTACACACCTTCATCCACACTACTGCTACATCAAGGATAAATAAAGAATATGAAAGCCCTTAGCACAATACCTGGTTTACAACAGGCACCCAATACATGTTTCAAAATGAAAGAAAAGGAGGGAAGCAAAGAAACAAGGAAGGATGTATGGACACCAAGACATGGGGTCTCAGTAGCACCCTGGCCCCTACTCTGGGAACCCTCTTCCTTCCTTATCAGAGCTTTAGAACCTTCTGTCTCTTCTTGTTTCTCTTTTCTCCCTCCTCCTGAAGGGCTCTAAGCCATTCTCTCCTATTTCCTTTGAGTTTAGACCCTGAGGGTTTCCTCTGGAATTCAGAAGACCAATCCCAAACTTCCTTCCACTGTCATCCCAGATCTCAGTCACTTTTCGGAAAGAAAGACGGGGTCAGGCCGGGTGCAGTGGCTCATGCCTGTTATCCTAACACTTTGAGAGGCAGAGACGGGCAGATCACTTGAGGATTGCTAAGGGCCACAGGAGTTTGAGACCAGCCTGGCCAACATGGCAAAACCCTATCTCTACCAAAAATACAAAAGTTGGCCGGGTATGGTGGTGGGCACCTGTAATCCCAACTACTCAGGAGGCTGAGGCAGGAGAATTGCTTGAACCCAGGAGGTGGAGGTTGCAGTGAGCCAAGATCATGCCACTGCACTCCAGCCTGGGTGACAGAGCGAGACTGTCTCCAAAAAAAAAGAAAGAAAGAAAGATGGGAGCAATGGCAGAGGGCATTGTGGATCTCTACTGAAAAGCTCAAAGGCAGACAGTCTCCCCTCTTCTCTCCACTTTGTCTCCCAGAATAAGGGATGAGGAAACAGTGACGTACATGGAGGGGAAGGCAATGCCAAGGCTAGGACTTTGGCTTCCTGTGCACCCAGCGGGCAGCAAGGCCAGGCAGATCCACCCAGGCGAGGTAGAGCTTCTCCAAGCAAGCCCTAAGCTCTCATCTGACTTTTTTTTTTAATAATAGATTTTTAAAACTTAATGTTTTTGTAGAGATGAGGTCTCACTATGTTGCCCAGGCTCGTCTCAAATTCCTGAGCTCATGGGATCCGGCTACCTTGGTCTTCCAAAACGCTAGGATTACAGGTGCGAGTCAGCATGCCCAGCTCTCTCAGCTGCCTTTGCTTCTGTCTCAGGTATGTCCAAATCAAGACTTCTGGGAGAGTCACAGAGTACTCAGAATCACCTATCCTCCAGCTGTACCTGGCAGCAGCCCCTTCCCCAAGATGGTGACACCTCTGTCCACACCCTCTGTAATAGTGACCGGATAGCCTATGGAGCGTTCCGCCAGGATTCGAGTCACCTGTGGCTCAGCCCCTGGACAACAGAGGCACCGTTGGCTATGAAGAGCACTGAGTCCTGGAGGAGGAGCTATAGGGCTGGGAAATGAAGAGGTGAGGGATTGCTGGCGGTGGGACTGAGAAGAGGGCTTGGGGTGGTCTCAGCCGGGCCCTGCTCCTTTATGAGCTTCCCGGGACAAGATGAAGACAGGAGGCTGAGGGGAAGGCAGCCAAATGGAAACACTAATGCCAAAGCTAGAAACAACACAGAAAGACATCACTGCACACACAAAGGCACTTAATAAATGTTTGCTTGGTGAATGAAGATGAGACACTGGCAACGGGGGTGGGTACGGGTGAAACAGAAGAGGATTGCTAAGGGCCACAAAGAATAAATCAGGTTAGGGACCCTGAGACCCAAGCATCCTGGACCCCAGCCTGCCCCCTACCCGGCCACACCTGTCAGGCCAGGAGAGAGAGACAAGCAGAAAGAGAGAGAGGGGGGTAGCGATGCAAACAGACAGGCATTTGTGCAAGTGAACAATAGCTGTGCCAGGACTCCCTGCCCTCCTGGCACAAGGCAGGCCGGCTGGGTTGGGAGGGGGGCAGCTGCTGCCTGCAACCCCACCCCCATCCTCTCCCAAAGAGACATAAACAAACCCGGAAGGGTCCAGCCAGCTCCTCTCAGCCTTTCCTCTTACCAGCTTCAGAAATCCTGACCAATCCGCTCACTCAGCTCCTAGATGATACTTCCAACCAGAAACTGAAGCTAAGGATGAAGCTACTTCCTCATGGCCAGACAGCATGAACCCCCTACTTTGCTGACCACTTTCAAAACAGTAGCCCAGAGCATCTGGGCACAGAATAGGAGGGCAGGCAGGCAGGCAGGCAGGCAGACACACACTGACACACCAGCACACCAGTAACATGCAAACAGGCGATGCACACATTCACATCTGTCCCCTCCTTGATTCCAAGGTCAAATTCCACAGCCAGAGTGGCTGAGATCAGACCCCACTGTAACTCCTCTGGTCGGCCTCAGCAGGTCCTTCTCTAGGCCCCGTCTAACCTCCTGCAAGTCACTCAGTGACTTCCCTAAGGTTTAGACTCCGTTCCCCCATCCTCACTTCTCCCCTCCCTCTCAACTCTCTCCCTAACCTCCACCACCCCTAGAATTTTTGTCTATGTCCCCAGAAGACTCAGCCACCAGGAGGACCCCCCACTATTCCACTCTCCTCCAACACCGTCAGCCCTCTCAGCTCCCTCCTGGGCTCCCCCAGCTCTCCTCTCCGCTGCACTCCTAGTCCTGCACACAAAGCCGGCCACCTCTCCGTTCCTCAGAACAAAGAAATAGTCGCTCTGCCCACTCCCCACTCCACCTGCCCACCACACAGATTCCAAGGGGACCCCCAGCCTCCACAGCCATCCCTGGACCTCTGGTCCCTGCTTGGCAGAAAAGGACCCTTTGTTCTAAGGGATACGATGGTTGGGGTTTGGGAAAGGAGAAAGGGAAGAACAGGGGGCTAAAGAGAAAAAGGGGACCTGTGAGGTTTGGGGCTTGTGGAGGTAGGAAGTACAGCAGAGAGAACAGAGGAGGTGGAGGACTGAAGACAGCCTGGGAGAACAGAAATGGAGTGAAAAGCAAAAGGAAGCATGGAGGGGGCTACACAGAGAGATCCTGTGAGGATGGGACAGAGAAAGGGGCAGGTTAAACTTACATTCCTCCTCCTAGGAGGAGCTCCCAGGGAATGAGGCAAGGAACGGGGAGGGGCTGAAGTGTCAGGGCTTAGCTGTGACCCGTCCCCCCAAGGAGGTAGCAGGGGAGACCATCTTCCTCAAATAATGTCTTTTCCAGCGGGTGCCCCTCTACTTCCCACCACAGTATAAAAAGAAAGGAGACAGCTGGTGTGCTGGGGGGAGGGGGAGAGGGGATCCAGGGTTTGTTGGCTAAGAACCAACTCCCCATTCTGTAACCACAGTTTTCCGGAGGTGGCCCTCCCCTTCCGACCGGCCCAAACTGACAACCACCCTTCTCCAGTGGCCTCTTTGCCCTTTCAGATCCACCCACTCAGCCCCCCACTCCCTGCTGCCAGCCAGATTCCCAAATTACCCGCCCCACACAGCCAACCCCCATGGTAGAAAGAAGAGCCAGTCCCCCCCACCCGCCACCAAAGAAAAAAAAACAAAAACAAAAACAGAGCATGAATACCCAGGTGTCTGACCTCCCAGCTCCCCACAGTAATGGAAAAGGGATCCCAGTATCTACCTGCCCCCCTCCCTCCCCAACCTCTCTCTATACCCCCTAGCCAGGTCGTCCCCCAACCGGCTCCCCCATGGCTTTCCTTTTTAGGGTGGAACCAAATTTCTGCGGTTTCAAAAAACCTCTCCCGCCCCCATTGGCTCTACTCCAGGGTCTCAGCTCAAACGGTTGAAAAAATAAACAGACTTTTGGAGCTGGGGCCTGGCCTGGCACAGGGCTGTGAAGAGCCTGTCTGCCACCCCACTGTTCCACCACACTTCAGCCACCTCACCTCGGCCCTCTGTTTGTCTTAGGCCCTACTCGAATCCCCAGTTGCTTTCCGGATAGCAAAATCTAATCCCAACCCCCTAAGGAAAGTCCTTTTAAAGCTGCCTTCCCTGGCTCTCCACCCCCAACCCAGGATGGAACCTCTATCTCTCCCAGTTTAGCATCAAGACAGGTAGCCTGGCTAGGAACTACCAGGGAGGTGGAGGGGAGGGCTTTCCATCACCCTTAAGAACTCCAAAGGGGTACTGCTCCCTTGGCTAAAGTTGGTGATCAGCATAGGCTGGCACCAGGGTAGTAGGGCACTCAGGTCGGAGAGAAGCCAGAGATTAAACCAGCTCTGGGCTGGGACCTGGCCTTTCTGATAATGGGTACAGTGTGGGGGCCCCAAAGGAGCTGTCTGCAGGCCCCAAAGGAGGTGCTGTCTGCAGGCACCACCTTCCTTTCAGCTCTGACTTATTCACCTGCAAGTCAGCTTCATCATTTCCTGGGGTCTGGGTGTGGAAAGGTCAGGGCACTTGGGAATGGGGCTGGGTACAAAGGCAGGGATAAAGGGTACTTGGAGAGGAGTGGCCAAGAGGTCATCACGGGGGAGGAGTGTGGATAATTACACACTCAGACTCATGAAATGCTAGGTGAAGGGACCCCAAGACGAGCAGATAAGATAATGAGAGCGCTGGGGGAGGAGGAGGAAGGGCAGGGAACACAATGCACAGTGCCAGGTGTGTCAGCCTAAGGGTTTCAGGTTGGGAGAAGGAGAAGCTAGGAGGCTGGCGGGGCAGATAGGGATGGAGGCCCTATGTTCTAAGCAGAAGGGCTCAGGATGGAGGAGAGGAGCCCAGCTACACAAAGACCTCTGCTCCCTTCACCTAGAGGTGATGGCTTGGGGGAAGTAAGCCGTCCCTCGGCCGTCCCGACCCCAGCCACCCGCCCACCCACAGGGGAGAACTGAATCACAGCTGGAAAGTCCATTTGCGAGGAGAGGAGGAGCTGACTTTTGTCTTGGAGGGGTGGTGGTGGTGGGAGGAAGCCGGGAAACCACCCCCTCCCGTCCCCTCCGCCGGATGGCGGGGACAAAGGGGGAACGACCAAGCCAGCGATTGGGGAGTGATGGGGGGTCGCCACGCCAAGACCAAGCCGGTGGGGCCTGGGGGGAGAGGAGGTGCCGGAGCTTCCACCGCCCCCACCCCCAAGACACACACCTCCCTCTTCCCGCTCCGTCCCTTACCGGAGCAACTTTCTTTCGAGCGGCCTAAAGCACTCGGTCCCGCCGGCTCGGAAGCGACCAAGACCAGGTCCGCTCCGCTCCCTCCCGGGATCCCAGCACCGTCGCGTCTGCCGCTCCCCCCACCCCTACCCACTCTCTCGCAGTCCCCACCCACCCCGTCCCGCCGCTCGCCGATCCACCGCTCCGCCCGATTTTGGCGCCCAGAAAGCAGGCGGGGAGACAGGGGATGCACCGCGGGTGCCGGGGTTCGGGGAGAACCCGAGGACCGCGGCAAAGGGAGAGGGGTTTCCGAGCCCACCTTGCTCGCCAGCTCTTTGCTCCGGTCGATCCGCGCCCGCGTGAGGGATTCGATCCGAGACATAATCGGACGGGGGGACCAGGGAGGACGCGGCGCGGACCCCAGCGTCTGGTATTGTCGGGGGAGGGCGGGGGGAGGGGTCCGGCCCGCACGCGTTGGTCTCGGGGACAGGAAGTCTGACTCCCCTCGCCCGGCACCCAGCACCAGTTCCTCAAACCCGAGTCTCCTCCCCCGCCCAAGCTCAGGAACCGGGGAGGCGGAGCGGAGGGAGGGCGGGGTGCCGGCGCGCAGGACGCCAGGGTTCGTGTGGGGGCAGCTCGGAGAGGTACGAGGGTCCTAGGACAGGTTTGAGGGGCCCCTCTGCCTATTTCCCCTCCAGCGCCTGGGGGCGCCCTCTAGCCCCAGAGACCCGCCTCTTAGCTCTGTTTTTCCTAAAACCCAGCCCCACAGCCCTCGCCGGACCCAGGTCGGCCCTTTCCCGTCTCCCCTCCCCTTCTTCCCTTCTCCCCTCCCCCTCCCTTTCTCCCTCCCGTACTGCGTTACCTCAGTCTTTAAAGACCCGCAGGCAGGAGGATTCCATCCGCCCCCAGCTCTTAGAAAACCCAGGACCAGTTCCTTCCTGGCCTTCGGGGTCCCATCAAAGCAGGCCTGAGCAGACTGACCCCTTTTACGATTGGGGGCAGGGGTGGCCAGAGGGAGAGGAAATCAAAGGAGAACTAAACGCTGGGTCTTCAGTACACGGGAAGGGTAAGATTCACTCCCAGAGGTCGAAGAATAGAGAGGAGAGAATTCTCCCACATGCCCCACCCTACTGGGACCTTCCTGACCCCACTCTGCCCATCCTCCTCCTAGCTCCGCCCCTGCCAGCTACTTTGGGGGACTAGGTTGGGATTCTCCACTTTCACCGAAGGCCTTCCATGTGTCTAACTCCAGTTCTCTCTGTTGCAAGTTAAGCCGGAACTGAAAGACCAGAAAACAGCCTGCCCTAGTCAAAGAAAGTTAGGGTCCAACCAGCCTCTCCACAAGAAGCAGGGTAAGGTGGGGCATTCATCTCTCTGGACCCTTTTCCCCAGCCTGAGCCAGCCTTTGGGTGAGTTTTCTGCTATTGGGAAAATTCCTCCTCCAGTCTAACTATGATCACTTACAATGAAGTTCATTTCTGCCTCTCAGGGTCTCCCATTTCTCTGGAGAAACCAGAAGCACAGAGAGGCCTGGGACAGAGCCTTCCGTTAGCAGGGTCCTGCCTGATTCTGGCCCCAAAGGGCATGGGAGAAGAAGGAAGGGAGGGGAGACCCAACCCAGATCCAGCAGCTCTCTGCCCTGGCTCAGCAGTGGGGCCAGGCTGCAGGTTTCAAGCCCAACTCAGCACTCTTGTAGGTGCCAATTTTAGCCTCTGCCACTATTTTTGGGCTCCACTGCCTCACCACTGGCTGAGCTGGTTGGGCTCCTCACCCCCAGCACTACCCTCACACTGCCCCTCTGGCTTCCCCTCCTGCCTAGCAACTCCTTCACCTCCTTCTTCACCCATTCCCCTGTTTAGAATCGTTAAATAGCAAAGACCAGGAAAAAGGGAGAGGAAATAAACCATGCCCAGTTCAGGCTGGGTGGAAATTAGAAAGCAGGAAGGACTTTCCCAGGGCCATAGCTGGTTCTTCCTGGCTTGCACCTGCCAAGGATACCTACGGGGAGGGCGCAGGAACTCCCCCAAACCAAGAGCCCTGAGGCTCCTGGCCCCAGAGCTCCAGACTCACCTCCCCTGAGGTGGGCAGCCAAGACTCAGGAATGTACTAAATTTAAAAACAGACAGCCAGAGGCTAGAATCTTGGCCTCAAGGCTCCACCCACTGGAGGCCCAGAGACAAGATCTGGGGTGGGACCTCAGCTTCTCTCCCAGGCCTGGGGCAGGAGGGTGCTGCAAGCTATGGATAGAATCTTAAAGGGCCACACTCCAGCCTAGGTACCCAGGAAACATAGAATTTGAATGCTGGGGTTTTTCAAGCGACCTCACGGTCCCTCAACTCAACTAAGAAGGTCTCTATGAAAGAAGAGGACCCGACCCTCCAACCCTTTTCTGTCTCCCACCCCAACCTTCAGTCTACTTTCCATCCCACCTGCTGTTACCCTACCCCTCAGCCTATGCCCTCTTCTTCCCCTTAGGAGATGAATAACAAGGAAAGGGACTAGGGACAGGGAAAAGAAAAGTGTTCTGCCTTTAAAAACACCTGTGTTTAGTGAGCTTGGCCTGCAGCTTGACTCAGTTTCCATTTTCTATATCCTCGTGAACAATGAATACTTTTCCCTTCTCCTTGGTGTCACCTGCCCCCCTTTTCCAAGACCCTTCTTCATTCCGGCGTCCCCTCAACTCCTATTCAGTGATATCTTCCAGATTTTCAGAAATATTTTTTTTAGATACACAGAAACAAACATTTCTACCAGGATCTAAAAATAGCCACCACCTTCTTTAGCCCATTTAACTTGACAAAATGTGTCCCTCCCATTTCAGGGGTAGGGAGGAGGTCCCAGGGAAGAACCTGGTTGCCAAAGTCTTGGCCAGTTGGAGAAGAGATGGGTCTCCCGAGGATACCCAAGCCCAAGCTCTACACTGTCCCAAGGTGGTTTGTTTTTCTTCTTTCTTCTATTGATCTGGACCTTGTATATTCTGGGAGGAGGTGATTAAGGCCAAATTGCCTTAAGTGGCCATCCAGCCAGAAGCTGGAAGAAGGGAAGGATGAGAGGGAGTGAACTGTTGTGTTAGGGCTATTGAGAGAAACAGTGGCAATACAGAGCCAAAGCCCTGGGTTTCTAATACGGCGCCACCTCTTACAACCTGTGAGATCTTGGGCAAAGTAACTAACCTTTAAGTATTTGTCTGTAGAATTGAGATTGAAATACTTATCTTTGCCAGAATTGTTATAAGAATTAAATGAGTTGAAAGTGTTTCATCAAGTGTGCAATGCTACTCAAGTAGGAGGGACTAAGCTACTTCCTTCTCTCACTGCTTGACTGAGCTTCCCTCCAGCCCCACCCCCTGATGTTTACTGCTTATGGAGAAAGAGATTAAGTGAAGCAGGCCCACACATTCATGAAGGAAGATGTAGCAGGAGATGGTGGAGAGGGAAACAGAGGAAGACAGGACCACAGACGTGGGGAGGAAAGGCTGAGCGAGGCAATGTCCTGACTCACTCTGGCGCTTCCCTCTTTCCCATCTGGGCTCCAAAGTCTCTGCCCTCATTCCCCTTCACCAGGTTGCTCAACCCTCCATCAGACTGTTAGGTCAAGGGTGGACAAACACAGACCAACCGGGATCTGGATGGCCCCTGGGCAGTACTGACTTCCCCTACCATTCCCAAGGCAAGAAAAGGGGGTGATTCCACTAGCAGACTCCCCTACCCTGCAGTGAGACAGCCTGTAGGAAGGTGAGAGACCCCAAGGTTTCTGTTTTTGCTTTGTTCCTTCGAGATCTCCGTTCCCCCATGGGAGAGAAACCTCACTGTCCCACCTGCCCTCCCCTCCCATCAGCTGTCAGATTCTCCGGCTGCTCCTCTTCTGACACTCACCCAGTCTCATGCCTCCATTAGCCTCAACTCCCGACCCATGGCCTGTGGTGAGAGGTGCTAACAACATGACCTGCTTTCATCTTGACCTTCCCAACCCACCCAGAGAAAAGGAAATCTTGGCTAAAAAAAGGCTGGAAGAGGGGAGAACCCTGGCACTGCGGGTGGGGCTGGGGGGAGCCCAGGCAACCTTACTGGTGAGAATCTCATGGCTCTTCAAGGTGAATATGATGACTTCCCTGGGGTTTCTTTCAATACTCAGAAGCGCCCCGAGTTGGAAAGCACATGCATACTTGGGGAGGTCAGGGGAGGAAAAGGGGGCGGCTCACTCTGACAGTAAATGAAGAAAGTGGAAACAAATTCAAGGAGCAGGCAGAGCTCCCGGTTTCACCAGAGCCCAACGGTTGGTAATAAGGATGAGAACAATGTGCCTTCACTTCTGGGATCAGAGCAGCACATGGCCACACACGTACGGGTATGCATGTGCTTCCATAATCATATACTTTCCCAGCTTCTACTCTGCCTGTGGTCTAATTTCAACTCCTTCAGCTGCTGTACCCACCCATAAAATTATGAGTGTAAAAGCACTTTGCAAACCCTGATACTCTATGAAGAAGTAAAAAGTAGTGCTGTAATTATTATCATTATTATGTCCAATGGTTGAGGTTTCTGCTGCCCACCTGTCAGCTATGTGAGGCCTAAAGAGAGGGAGGGCTAGGCCATTCCTCAGCTTCTGAGGTCCCTGGCCCTTTTCCCCTTCCAGCTGTCCACAGCTGACTGCTAAGCTGGAGGCGTAGGGGAAAGCAGAGAAAAGGTGATTTACTGGGACACAGAGACACAGGCTGGAAGAGATAGCATGTGTTTGCTTAAAATTTGAAGCATTTGGCTGGGCACAGTGGCTCGCACCTGTAATCCCTGCACTTTGGGAAGCCAAGGCAAGAGGATTGCTTGGGCCCAAGAGTTAGAGGCTGCAGTGAGCTATGATTGTGCCATTGTACTCCAGCCTGGGAGACAGAGACTGCCTCTCTTAAAAAAAAATAAAAATAAAAAATGGAACCATTGCTCTGAGTTTCTAATAGGGGGAGTGGTGGGAGGTGGCGATGGTGGGATGGGAGAAAGGGAACTGGGGAGGGCAGTGGGTCCCAAGCCTCCTGCTTCCCCAGCTGACTCCTACCTTGGCCTTTCCGGTCATGCCCAAGAGGAAGCTGAAGGTCCGTCGCAGGGAGGAGCCCGCCCAGGTACCTGAATGTCCTTCCAGCTGGCTGCAGCTGCATAGAGAAAAAGAAGACATGAGGAGATGGAGGTAATGCTGGAAATGAAGAAAAAGATAACTTCCTGAGAGATGGTGGATGAAGGTGCCATGACCAGCAGAGCCAGAATGGGAAGGAAGAAAGAGGAAGGACTGGGAGAGGAAGATAAGCCCCCATCCTGACCTCCTAGGACTTCCTGGATGTGGGCATTTCAGTTTCCCAGGCCCCTCTATTTAGGAAGAAAACTCCAGGCTCCACCCAGATAAATACAGACTCCTCCTTCCTACCTAATCCAGGCTCAGGATGGGAGGCCCAGCCTCCTCTCTCATGCTGCTCCCAAACGGAAGTGGTATGGGGCGGGGGCTCTCCCGGGGGGCATTTTCTCCTCTCAGAACAAGAGCCCTGTGTACGACCCTCTCTGCTGTTTGGAGAAGGCCTCTGGGCCTAAAGCCAATAAGGACTGAATTTCCTGGGATTTCATCAGCCCCATCCCATGAGCTAATCCCAAACCCAGAGCCAGGAGGATGTGTCAGCTAGAGATTTTCAGGACCACAAAGCAGAGCCTGATATCTTAAAGGGACCATTACTTGCTTACACATCCACACTGTCTTAGAGGGCTGACCCACTATAATCAGGCTTCAGCCATAGATGCCAAATAAGCAGGTGCTGATTTTGCATGCTTATTTACATAGTTATTCAAATCTCCCAGCCTCCACCTCCAGACCTGAACTCTGCCTTCAGGCCCTGCCCTCTGCTGGGAGCTCCACAGCCCTTGCCCAGCTCTCCTTAGGGCCGTTTCCCATTGGTCTATTACCTGAGCCATCCTAAGCTGATCCATGGTCCTTGGTCATTGTCCCTCACTAAGACTGTTCAACAGTCTATCTGCCCTTTCACCCTATACCACTGACAACAGCAAGCAACTCCCATGCTCTATTATTCAATGGACACCCTGTGCCCTGGATACTCCTTTTCTCCTAATTTCTCCCCCCATCTCATGCAGCTACTGGGAACCTGGTGAGCCCACCCAAACCAAAGAAGGGAGGGTGAATTCTATGCAGCTCAGGGAAGGATATTTGGAGGTCTTAGATCAGAAATGTTAAGGGGAGGAATGATTCAGGAAGCAGGGAAACCCCTGGGGCTACAAAACCATGGCCTAGACCCTATTGCTGTTCCCCTATAGAGGCTTTTGAAGGATTCCGAGTCCCCCACACTCACCGTTTCCTGAGGTCAATGGCAGAGGACTGGGATAAATTCCCTGCCAACACAAAAGGAGACGAGAAGTGTCTAGCTAAAGCCAGACAAAGGCGCCCAGGGCTTCCTCCCCCACCCGCTTCACCTGGATCAGGTTCCCAAGCTGCAGGTGCATGTGACGCCATTCCTGAGGGCGGGCAGTGGGCAGCAGGGAGAGAGGGCGGGGTCTAAGCAGGGCAGAGCTGAAGAATTTAGGAGCCATGGGAACAGAGCACCAGGGTTATGTGGAGACAGTGGCTGGGAGACTGATTTTTCAGAGGTTTCACCCAGAACTCCCAATACTCCATCTTGAGGACAAGGTACATTGCAAGTAACTGTCCTGCATCTCTGGTGACAGGGGAGGCTGGAGAACTTCACCATGTCCTATGTCCGCTTTCATCAGTAGGAGTTTCAGAATTCCCAAGTCCAGAATTCAGATTGCTTATTTGAATAAAGCCATTCTGAGGCCAGGCATGGTGGCTCACGCCTGTAATCCCAGCACTTTGGGAGGCCAAGGCAGGCGAATCACTTGAGCTCAGGAGTTTGAGACCAGCCTGGCCAACATGGGGAAACCCTTTCTCTACTAAAAATACAAAAATTAGCCGGGTGTGGTGGCACGCTTCTGTAGTCCCAGCTACTCAGGAGGCTGAGGTACTAGAATCACTTGAACCTGGGAGGCAGAGGTTGCCGTGAGGTAAGATTGCGCCACTGCACTCCAGCCTGGGCAACACAGTGAGACTCGGTCTCAAAAAAAAAAAAAATAATAATAATAATAATAAATCCATTCTAGGAGTTCCAAGGGTATGTGGCTAAACATAATCCACGACATCTGGACCCTAAACAGCTAGCTATGAGGAGTGGCAGCGAGATGTATAGGGGAAGGGGCCACCCCTGCTTTGCTCCCTACTTTTGCTCCCTACTTTTGCTCACCATCTGGATCCGACCAGTCCAAGAGACAGTTGATGCCACTCATGGATACAGACTTGGAAAGCATGCCAGTGGCCGAGTGGTCCAAAAGGCCAGCAGATGGATGACAGGAATCCTGATCCTGGAATCATGTCAAGAGTCCTCACACCAAGGGCAGGCTTCATCTGTCCTCCCCTCATGCTCTTTACTTCCCCACAGCTTGGCCTCTCTTCAAATCCAGGCCTCCCACCCATTTCCAAAACCCATATTGGGATATTGCACTTTAAATAGTTGGGAAGTTACTCTGCTGTTTTGCAGTCATTACTCTGTTGCAGTTCAAGCCCAGGCTTTCTTAGTATATAAAAGTATCTAAGAAGAGAGATTTACCCTGAATGGTTTCCAGAGATGGCAAACTCAATCTATAGAGGCCAGCCAGGTAATGAAAAAAACAGGCAGGACTGGCGCGGTGGCTCACGCCTGTAATCCCAGCACTTTGGGAGGCCGAGGCAGGCGGATCACTTCAGGTCAGCCTGGCCAAAATGGTGAAACCCCATCTCTACTGAAAAAATAAAAAAATTAGCAAGGTGTGGTGGTGTGCACCTGTAATCCCAGCTACTCAGGAGGCCGAGGCAGAAGAATCACTTGAACCCAGGCCGTGGAGGTTGCAATGAGCTGAGATCACGCCACTGCACTGGTGCAACAGAGCAACTCAAAACCAAAGGCCGGGCACAGTGGCTCATGCCTGTATTCCCAGCACTTTGGGAGGCCGAGGTGGGTGGATCATTTCGGGTCAGGAGTTTGAGACCAGCCTGGCCAACATGGTGAGACTCCGCCTCTACTAAAAATACAAAAATTAGCCGGCCATGGTGGCGGGTGCCTGTAGTCCCAGTTACTCAAGAGGCTGAGGCAGGAGAATCACTTGAACCTGGGAGGCCGAGGTTGCAATAAGCCAAGATCGTGCCACTGCACTCCAGCCTGGGTGATGAAGCAAGACTCCATCTCGAAAAAAAACAAAAACAAAAACAAAAACAAAAAACAGCAAATAAGCCAGAAGTCCCTCCTCAGTAGACTAAAGAATCAGTAGTGTACTTATGCATTGAAATACTATTCAACAATAAAAATGAGCAAATCACAGCTCACATAACAATATGGATGAATCCCACGGACATGTTGAATGAAAGAACCAAGATACAAAGATGTATATACTGGTATGATTATATGCATATGAAGTTTAACACAGGTAAAACTAATTGACATTGTTTAATGATGCCTACATAGGTAGTAAGCCTATAAAGAAAATAGAGCCAGGTGCTGTGGCTTATGCCTGTAACCCCAGCACTTCGGGAGGCTGAGGCGGGTGGATCACTTGAGCTCAAGAGTTCGAGACCAGCCTGAGCAACATGGTGAAACCCCATCTCTACCAAAAATACAAAAATTAACCAGGCGTGTTGCCTCACGCCTGTAATCCCAGCTACTCAGGAGGCTGAGGCAGGTGGATCGCTTGAATCCGGGAGGCAGAGGTTGCAGAGATTGTGCCACCGGACTCCAGCCTGGGTGACAGAGTGACACCATCATGTCACCTGGGTGACAGTCTCAAAAAAAAAAAAAGAAGGGTGGGTGCGGTGGCTCACACCTGTAATCTCAACACTTTGGGAGGCCAAGGTGGGCAGATCACGAGGTCAGGAGATTGAGACCATCCTGGCTAACACAGTGAGATCCCGTCTCTACTAAAAATACAAAAAAATTAGCCAGGCCCACGTGGTGGCGGGTGCCTGTAGTCCCAGCTACTAGGGAGGCTGAGGCAGGAGAATGGCGTGAACCTGGGAGGCGGAGCTTGTAGTGAGCCGAGATCGCGCCACTGCACTCCAGCCTGGGCGACAGAGTGAGACTCCATCTCAAAAAAAAAAAAAAAAAAAAGAAAAAGAAAATGGATCTCAAAAGTCAAGAATGCAGTCATCTCTGCCAGAGAGAGGGCTATGAGTAAGAACCCAGGGAGCTTCTCAGCTATGATAATCTCTATTTTTTTTTTTTTTTTTTTTGAGATAGAGTTTCGCATTTGTTGCCCAGGCTGGAGTGCAAAGGCACGACCTCAGCTCACTGCAACCTCTGCCACCTGGGTTCAAGTGATTCTCCTGCCTCCGTCTCCTGAGTAGCTGGGATTACAGGCATGTGCCACCACGCCTGGCTAATTTTGTGTTTTTAGTAGAGATGGGGTTTCTCCATGTTGGTCAGGCTGGTCTTGAACTCCTGACTTCAGGTGATCCGCCTGCCTCAGCCTCCCAAAGTGCTGGGATTACAGGCATGAGCCACCGCACCCGGCCTATTTTTTTTTTTTTTTAACCTGGGGTGGTTATACGGCTGTTTGCTTTCTAATTTATTATACTGTAAATATATGTTTTATACATTTTCCTATGTATGTGCATTTCAAAAAAAACTTAAAGTTTAAAAAAATACAGATTTATAAATTTTAAAACACCATTCTAAATAAATGTATTGTCAAAGAAGAAATCATAATGGAAATTTAAAGATGTTTCGTAACTGAACAATAATGAAAATACAGAACAAAACCTGTGGGAGAAGGCCAAAGTGGTATTTCAAGGGCAAGTTGTAGCCTCAGAATGCTTATACTGAAAAATTTTTAATGCTAGAGAACTGAGCTATTCTAACTTAAAAAGTCAGATAAAGAACAGGACAAACTCATAGAAAACAGAGGCGAGCGCTGTGGCTCTCGCCTGTAAACCCAGCACTTTGGGAGGCTTAGGTGGGCTGATCATGAGGTGAGGACATAGAGACCATCATGGCTAACATGGTGAAATCCCGTCTCTACTAAAAATACAAAAAATTAGCCAGGCATGGTGGCGGGCGCCTGTAGTCCCAGCTACTCGGGAGGTTGAGGTAGGAGAATTGTTTGAACCCGGGAGGCAGAGATTGCAGCGAGCTGAGATCGCACCACTGCACTCCAGCCTGGGCAACAGAGTGAGACTCCAGGTCTCAAAAAAAAAAAAAAAAAGAAAGAAAAGAAAAAGAAAAGAAAACAGAAGGAAGCGGCCAGGCACGATGGCTCACGCCTGTAATCCCAGTGCTCTGGGAAGCTGAGGCAGGTGGATCACCTGAGGTCAGGAGTTCGAGACCAGCCTGGCCAACATGGTGAAACCCCATCTCTACTAAAAAAAAAAAAAAAAAAAAAAATTAGCTGGGCATGGTGGTGGATGCCTGTAATTCCAGCTATCCAGAGGCTGAGGCAGGAGAATCTCTTGAACCTGGGAGGCAGAGGTTGTAACGAGCTGAGATCACGCCATTGCACCCAGCCTGGGCAACAAGAGCAAAACTCCGTCTCAAAAAAAAAAAAAAAAAAGGAAGCATATAATAAAGATAGATGCAGAAATGAAATAGTAAGGCCGGGCACAGTGGCTCACGCCTGTAATCCTAGCACTTTGGCGGATCACCTGAGGTCAGGAGTTCGAGACCAACCTGGTCAACATGGTGAAGGCCCATCTCTACTAAAAATGCAAAAATTAGCCAGGCGTGGTGGTGGGCGCCTGTAATCCCAGCTCCTCAGGAGACTGAGGCAGGAGAATCACTTGAACCCGGGAGGTGGAGGTTGTGGTGAGCTGAGATTGCGCCATTGCACTCCAGCTGGGTGATAGAGCAAAACTTCATCTCAAAAATAAATAAATAAATAAATAAATAAATAAATAAATAGTAGACAAAGATAAATTAGAGAGGATCAATAAAGCCAAGAGTTGTTTTCTAGGATCAAGCAAATGAAATAGGCAAAACTGTGATAGGAATGATAAAGAAAACAAGAGAAAGCACAAATAGAATGAAAAAGCAGACCTAACTGTAGAAAGAGCAGTGATTATAAAGATAAGAGAATACTACCTATGGCCAGGCACAGTGGCTCATGCCTGTAATCCCAGCACTTTGGGAGGCTGATGTGGGCAGATCTCTTGAGGTCAACAGTTGGAGACTAGCCTGGCCAACATGGCAAAACCGTCTCTACAAAAAATACAAAAATTAGCTGGGTGTGGTGGCGTGCACCTGTAATCTCAGCTATTCAGGAGGCTGAGGCGTGAGAATCACTTGAACCCGGGAGATGGAAGTTGCAGTGAGCAGAAATCGCACGGCTGGGTGTGATGGCTCATGCCTATAATCCCAGCACTTTGGGAGGCTGAGGCAGGCGGATCACCTGAGGTCAGGAGGTCAGGTCGAGACCAGCCTAGCCAACATGGTGAAACCCCATCCGTACCAAAAATACAAAAATTAGCTGGGTGTGGTGGTGGGCGCCTGTAGTCCCAGCTACTCAGGAGGCTGAGGTAGGAGAATCGCTTGAACCTGGGGGACGGAGGTTGCAGTGAGCCAAGATGATGCCACTGCACTCTAGCCTGGGTGACAAGAGCAAAACTCCATCTCGAAAAAAAAAAAGAAAAGAAATCACACCACTGCACTCCAGCCTGGGTGACAGAGCAAGACTCCGTCTCAAAAAAAAAAAAAAAGAGGTTGGGCGCGGTGGCTCACGCTTGTAATCCCAGCACTTTGGGAGGCCGAGGTGGGCGGATCACGAGGTCAGGAGATTGAGACCACGGTGAAACCCTGTCTCTACTAAAAATACAAAAAATTGGCCGGGCGTGGTGGCGGGCGCCTGTAGTCCCAGCTACTCGGAGAGGCTGAGGCAGGAGAATGGCGTGAACCCGGGAGGTGGAGGTTGTGGTGAGCTGAGATTGCGCCACTGCACTCCAGCCTGGGCATCAGAGCAAGACTCTGTCTCAAAAAAAAAAAAAAAAAAAAAAAAGAGTACTACCTACAACTTCATGCCAAAATGCAAATGAAGTAGACAAATTTCTACCCCCCAAAATAAAACTTACCAAAACTGAATCAAGAAGAAATAGAAACTCTGAATGGTCCTATTAAAGAAATGAAATCAGTAGTTAATCTTCCTAAAAACAAAACAAAAACACCAGGTCAAAACAGTTTTAGAGACAAGGGATAGATCTTTCAAGGAAGAGATCACTGAAATCTTATACAAACTCTTCCAAAGAATAGACAACTAAAATAAAAACTCTTTAACTCGGCCGGGCACGGTGGCTCACACCTGTAATCCCAGCACTTTGGGAGGCCGAGGTGGGTGGATCATCCAAGGTCAGGAGTTCGAGACCAGCCTCAACATGCAGAAACCCAGTCTCTACTAAAAATACAAAATTAGCAGGGTGTGGTGCTGCATGCCTATAATTCCAGCTACTTGGGAGGCTGAGGCAGGAGAATTGTTTGAACCTGGGAGGCAGAGGTTGCGGTGAGCCGAGACCGTGCCATTCCACTCCAGCCTGGGCAACAAGAGCAAAACTCCGTCTCAAAAAACAAAAAAAAAAAACAACTCTTTAACTCTTTCTATAAGGTAAGTACAACCTTGATTCCAAAACTACACACAGACAGTATGACAAAGATAAATTATGGGCCAATCTCTCTTATGCACATAAGTACAAAAATCTTAAACAAAATATTAGGAAAGTATAGCTGATTTTATTTTTTATTATTACTTTTTTTGAGACAGTATTGTTCTGCTGCCCAGGCTGGCGTGCAGTGGCACGATCTCTGCTCACTGCAACCTCTGCCTCCTGGGTTTGAATGAGTCTCATGCTTCAGCCTCCCAAGTAGCTGGGATTACAGGAGTAATCCCCCACACCTGGCCAGTGTAGTAGATTTTAAATGGTCGCAAATTATTTGCAGTTCCTCCCATTAAGAAGGAGCCTGTCTCTTCACTCTGAATCTGGGCTGGCCTGTGACTTACTAGGATGACTAGAGTGTCACAGAAGTGCCATCATATGATTTTTGAGCCTAAGCTTCAAGAAACCTTAAAGCGTCCACTCTCGCCCACTTGGAATGCTATTTTCATCTGAACAAGCCTAAGATGGCATTCTGGAGAGGCCGTGTGGATGAGAAGCAAGGTACTGCAAGTGGCAGGCTGCCAGCTGAAATGGTAAGGAAGGCCATCCTTGATCATCAGCTCTATTCAGGCCACCAGACAATGGCAGCCACCTAAATGAGTCCAGGTGAGACCAGCCAAAATTGCCCACCCAAAGAATTGTGAGTAAGGCCGGGCGCGGTGGCTCACGCTTGTAATCCCAGCACTTTGGGAGGCCGAGGCGGGCGAATCACGAGGTCAGGAGATCAAGACCACGGTGAAACCCCGTCTCTACTAAAAATACAAAAAATTAGCCGGGCGTGGTGGCGGGCGCCTGTAGTCCCAGCTACTCGGAGAGGCTGAGGCAGGAGAATGGCGTGAACCTGGGAGGCGGAGCTTACAGTGAGCCGAGATTGCGCCACTGCACTCCAGCCTGGGCGACAAAGAGAGACTCTGTCTCAAAAAAAAAAAAAAAAAAAAAAAAAAAAAAGAATTGTGAGTAAAAAAAACAAAAAAAGAATTGTCATTTTAAGCTGCAAAGTTTAGGGTTTGTTTGTTACACAGCAATAAATAATTGATACAAATAAAATCCAGGAGTATGTAAAAAGATAAAATGTGTCATGACAAAGTTGGATTTATCCTAAGAATACAAAGGTGGTTTAATGTGAGAAAAATCCTTAAATGTAATTTACCTCAATAATATATTAAAGGAGAAGGGGTGTGGTGGGTCATGTCTGTAATTGCAGCACTTTGGGAGGCTGAGGTGAGGCTGAGGTGGGGGATCACTTGAGCTCAGGAGTTTGAGACATCCTAGGCAATATGGTGAAACCCCGTCTCTATCAAAAATACAAAAAATTAGCTGGGTGTGGTGGCACACGCCTGTGATCCCAGTTACTCAGGAGGCTGAGGTGGGAGGATAGTTTGAGCCCAGGTGGCAGAGGTTGCAGTGAGCCAAGATTGCACCACTGCACTCCAGCCTGGGTGACAGCGAGACCCCCATCTCAAAATAATCAATAATAATATTAATATATTTAAAGAGAAAAAATATATAATCATTTTTGTAAATGCAGAAAAGCATAGGATAAAATCCAACACCCACTAACTCTAAAACCAAAGGCTTGGCAATTAGAAGGAATCCTCCTTAACCTGATAAAGAGTATCTTTTAAAACCTGCAGCCAAAAACCAACCTCAATAGTGAAACACAAGATATACTCCCTCTAAAATCAGAAACAATATTTCTTATGGCATAGTTTTTAAGAAAAAATAATAATAAAATCCAGAAATAAGACAAGGATGTCCATTACCACCATTTCTGTTCAGCACAGCACTAGAGTCCTATTTTGATGGATTAATGCTGGAAGAGAGGAGAAACACTAAATAATAAATAAATAAAAATAGAGTCCTAGTCAGCACAGGAGTGCAAGAGAAAGAAACGAAAGGAGTGGATATTGGAAAAGAAAAAAAGCAAAGCTCATTTAAAGGTGACATAGGCTGGGTGAGGTGGTTCGCACTTGTAATCCCAGCACTTTAGGAGGTTAAGGTGGGAGGATCACTTGAGCACAGGAATTTGAGATCAGCCTGAGCAACATAGTGAGACCCCCATCTCTACAAAAAAAATTTAAAAAATTAGCTGGGTGTGGTGGCGCACACCTGTAGTCTCAGCTGCTGGGGTGGCTGAGGCAGGAGAATCACTTGAGACTCGGAGGTAGAGGTTGCAGTGAGCCATGATCATACCACTACACTCCAGCCTGGGTGACAGAACAAGACTGTCTCAAAAAAAAAAAAAAAAGTAAAGATGACATAATTGTGTAGTTAGAAAAGCCAAAAGAAAAAAAAAAAACACACACAGATAAATGGTTTTAATTTAAAACAAGAGTTTAGCAAGATAAATGACTATAAGATTATTGTATGAGGAATAATTTTTTTTTCCTTTTGAGACAGTCTCACTCTGTTGCCCAGGCTGGAGTGCAGTGGCTCAATCTCGGCTCACTGCAACCGCTGCTTCCTGGGTTTAAGCGATTCTCCTGCCTCAGCCTCCTGAGCACCTGGGATTACAGGTGCACGCCACCATGCCTGGCTAATTATGTATTTTTGTAGAGATGGGGTTTCACATTGTTGGCCAGACTGGTCTCGAACTCCTAACCTCAGGTGATCCTCCTGCCTCAGCCTCCCAAGGAGCTGGGATTATAGGCATGAGCCTATAATTACTATCCTATATTATGAGGAATATATATAATATATAATATAATAATATATAATATCCTATATTATCCTATATTAGGAATAATTTAATTCCATTTCTATAAACCAAAAATAATTATAAAATGTAATTTAAAAATAAGAATGTATTGGCTGGGCACGGTGGCTCACGCCTGTAATCCCAGCACTTTGGGAGGCTGAGGTGGGTGGATCACGAGGTCAGGAGATCGAGACCATCCTGGCTAACATGGTGAAACCCTGTCTCTACTAAAAATATAAAAAATTAGCCGGGTGTGGTGGTGAGTGCCTATAGTCTCAGCTACTCGGGAGGCTGAGACAGGAGAATGGCGTAAACCCAGGAGGCAGAGCTTGCAGTGAGCCGAGATTGTGCCACTGCACTCCAGATTGGGTGACAGAGCAAGACTCTATCTCAAAAAAAAAAAAAAGAAAAAGAAAAAAAAGCAAGTATTTTTAATAGTAACCAAAACTATAAATTACCTAGAAATAAATCTAATAAAGATTGACAAGGCTTGTGTGAAGAAAATTTTTTTGTTTTTTGAGATGGAGTTTCATTCTTGTTGCCCAGGCTGGAGTGCAATGGTGCGATCTCGGCTCACCGCAACCTCCGCCTCCTGGGTTCAAGCAATTCTCCTGCCTCAGCCTCCCGAGTAGCTGGGATTAAAGGCATGTGCCACCACGCCTGGCTAATTTTGTATTTTTTTAGTAGAGACAAGGTTTCTCCATGTTGGTTAGGCTGGTCTAGAACTCCTGACCTCAGGTGATCCACCCACCTCGGCCTCCCAAAGTGCTGGGATTACAGGTGTGAGCCACTGTGCCCGGCCCATGAAGAAAATTAATACTTTATTAAAAGACATTTTGGGCTGGGCGCAGTGTAATCCCAGCACTTTGGGAGGCCGAGGCAGGTGGATCACAAGGTCAGGAGATCGAGACCATCCTGGCTAACACGGTGAAACCCCGTCTCTACTAAAAACACAAAAAATTAGCCCAGGTTGGTGGCACAAGCCTGTAGTCCCAGCTATTCGGGAGGCTGAGGCAGGAGAATCGCTTGAACCTGGGAGGCGGAGGTTGCAGTGAGCCAAGATCACACCAGTGCACTCCAGCCTGGGCGAGAGTGAGACTCCGTCACAAAAAAAAAAAAAAAAAATAGATTTTTTTCACTAAGTAAGAGTAGAAAAATATTTTTTTAAAGACTTTTTTTTAGAAAGCCTAAGTAAATAAATAGTTACATTATTTTTCATGGATAGATAAACTCAATATTGGAAATAGGTCAATTCATCCTACATTAATCTTTGTTTTGTTTTGAGATGGAGTCTCGCTCTTGTTGCCCAAGCTAAAGTACAATGGCACGATCTTGGCTCACTGCAACCTCTGCCTCCCAGGTTCAAGCTATTCTCCTGCCTCAGCCTCCCAAGTAGCTGGGATTGCAGGTGCCCGCCACCATGCCTGGTTAATTTTGTATTTTTAGTAGAGATGGGGTTTCACCATGTTGTTCAGGCTGGTCTCAAATTCCTGACCTCAGGTGATCCACCCACCTCAGCCTCCCAAAGTGCTGGGATTACAGGCGTAAGCCACTGCACCTGGCCCATCCTACATTAATCTTTGAATTCAGTATGATCTCAATCAAAATCCAGCAGGAATTTTTGTCTTTTAGAAATTGATAAGGTGATTCTAAATGTCACACAGAAATGCAAAGGACCTAGAATCGCCTGCCACTGTACTCCAGCCTAGGCAACAGAGCAAACTCTCTCTAAAACATAAATAAAAAATAAAATAAAAATATTCCTAAAGAGAATAATAACGTTAGAAGACTCACACCACTAGATTTTAAAGACTTACAATAAGGCTATGTTAATGAAGACAATGTGATATTGGCATAAAGATAGACAAATAGACCAGGGGAATGGAAAAGAGGGCCCATATGAGTGCACTTACTTGATTGTCAACAAAGGCACCATGGCAATTTGATAGAGAAAGTAAGTTTTAAAAATAAGTGATA
The DNA here is from genome assembly GCF_028878055.3 of Symphalangus syndactylus. Classification (NCBI taxonomy): domain Eukaryota; kingdom Metazoa; phylum Chordata; class Mammalia; order Primates; family Hylobatidae; genus Symphalangus; species Symphalangus syndactylus. Next base: position 84,404,440 of record NC_072441.2, read on the forward strand.
CTGGCCGGGCACGGTGGCTCACGCCTGTAATCCCAGCACTTTAGGAGGCCCAGGCGGGTGGATCACTAGGTCAGGAGATCGAGACCATCCTGGCTAACACAGTGAAACCCCGTCTCTACTAAAAATACAAAAACATTAGCCAGGCGTGGTGGTGTGCGCCTGTTGTCCCAGCTGCTGGGGAGGCTGAGGCAGGAGAATGGCGTGAACCCGGGAGGCAGAGCTTACAGTGAGCCGAGATGGTGCCACTGCACTCCAGCCTGGGTGACAGAGCAAGACTCCGTCTCAAAAAAAAAACAAGTGATACTGGAGCAACTCGATATTCATATGGGAAAATAAAAACAAAAAAACAAAAAATCTTGGCCGGACACAGTGGCTCACACCTGTAATACCAGCACTTTGGGAGGCCAAGGTGGGCAGATCACTTGATGCCAGGAGTTCGAGACCAGCCTAGGCAACATAGGGAGACCCTATCTCCACAAAAATACAAAAATTTGGCCAGGCGTGGTGGTGCGTGTCTGTAGTCCCAGCTACTCAGTTGGCTGAGGAGTGAGGATTACTTGAGCCCGAGAGGTGGAGGTTGCAGTGAGTCATGATCGCTCCACTGCACTCCAGCCTGGGTGATAAGACTCTGAAAGAAAACTGAAAGGAACATCTAAAGTTTTAAAAGTGTAAGCACCCTACTGGCCAAACAATGAATATTGGAGCTAGACTTGGCTCATGGACTGTCAGTCTGCAATCCATTGTCTAGCTTAATGAGTCTCAAGCTTTTGTTTGTGGACATTAGTATAGTACTTATTCACACTGGCTACTGCAGGAAGAAAGTAAAACAAAACCCCCAAACATATAGATGAAGAGCGTATTAAGGAGAGCACGTAAGGATTAGGTGAAGAGAGCTGAGGCATTAGAGAAGGAAGGCATAAGAGGGAAGAAAACACTACGGAAAATGGGGAAGGAAGAAAACGTAATACCAAGAAGTGGGGAAGAGAAAAGTGGAAGAGAGAGAAAGTTACAAAGGAATGAAGGGGAGAAAAGGAAAAAAACATTTACTGAGCTCATCTTATGTGCCAGCCTCTGTGCTGAGTACTTTGACACCTTTTGTTCATTTAATAATCACAACTTTAAAAGACAATTTATTATTCTGATTTTCAGAAAGATAAATTGCTCAGCGGGTAAATAAATGAAGGATCTAGCAGTCAGTTCGACTCCGAAATCCTGTTCTTTCTACTACAGTACATTGAAATGGGGATCAGGGGAGACATGCAAAGATGCTGATGGAGAAAAGCGGTTGATGGGATCACTTGAGGTCAGGAGTTTGAGACCAGCATGGACAACACGGTGAAACTCTGTGTCTCCTAAAAATAGAAAAATTAGCCAGGTGTGGTGGCAGGCCCCTGTAATGCCAGCTACTCAGGAGGCTGAGGCAGGAGAATTGTTTGTGTCCGGGAGGCGGAGTTTGCAGTGAGCCGAGATCGTGCCACTGCACTCCAGCCTAGGCAACAAACCAAGACTCCATCTCAAAAAATAAAAAAAGCAGGTGATGGGATGACATGGAGTTTTGTTTTGTTTTGTTTTGTTTTTTTGCTGCTTCCCTGATAGGCTATATACCGCTCCCTTCAGCCTCTCCCCCAAACCATAGGTGCCCAAACAATGAGGCCAGGGTTGGAACCCCTGGCCAGCTAGACGATGAGCTGAAGGGGAGGCAACCTTTAGCCAGCAGACTTGAGACATCTCAGTGTACTCAGGGCCTCCTGGCTAGCAGGCCCAGTGGGGTCTCCAAAGCCCTTCTGTATCCTTAATGGTCCTTAAACCCTGGTTGAAGATCCCCCCAGTTGTGTTTACTTAAGCCAGAAGGCTGGGCAATCTCTATATCCTTTCTCCATCGATCATCCTATGATTATTTTGTTAGAGAATTATTATTGTTCAGGGTACCAGATCTTAGTTTCATTTCACAGATAATAAGTTTGGCTCCAGGCTGGGCATGGTGGCTCACACCTGTAATCCCAGCACTTTGAGAGGCCAAGGCGAGTGGATCACTTAAGGCCAGGAGTTTGAGACCTGCCTGGCCAACATGGTGAAAACCCATCTCTACAAAAAATACAAAAATTTGCAGGGTGCGGTGTGGTGGGAAGTCAGGGACTCCAAATGGAGGGACCAGCTGAAGAAGCCATGGCAGAAGAACGTGGATTGTGAAGACTTCATGGACATTTATTAGTTCCCCAAATTAATACTTTTATAATTTCCTATGCCTGTCTTTACTGCAATCTCTGAACATAAAATTGTGAAGATTTCATGGACACTTACCACTTCCCCAGTCAATATCCTTGTGATTTCCTATGCCTGTCTTTACTTTAATCTCTTAATCCTGTCAGCTGAGGAGGATGTATGTCGCCTCAGGACCCTGTGATAATTGTGTTAACTGCACAAATTGTAGAGCATGTGTGTTTGAACAATATGAAATCTGGGCACTTTGAAAAAAGAACAGGATAACAGCAATTGTTCGGGGAATAAGAGAGATAACCTTAAACTATGACCGCCGGTGAGCCGGGTGGAACAGAGCCATATTTCTCTTCTTTCAAAAGCAAATGGGAGAAATGTCACTGAATTCTTTTTCTCAGCAAGGAACATCCCTGAGAAAGAGAATGCACCTCTGAGGGTGGGTCTATAAATGGCCCCCTTGGGTGTGGCCGTCTTCTATGGTCCAGACTGTAGGGATGAAATAAACCCCAGTCTCCCATAGCACTCCCAGGCTTATTAGGAAGAGAAAATTCCCGCCTAATAAATTTTGGTCAGACCGGTTGCTCTCAAAACCCTGTCTCCTGATAAGATGTTATCAATAACAATGGTGCCCAAAACTTCATTAGCAATTTTAATTTCACCCCGGTCCTGTGGTCCTGTGGTCCTGTGATCTCACCCTGTCTCCATTTGCCTTGTGATATTCTATTACCTTGTGAAGTACGTGATCTCTGTGACCCACACCCTAGTCGTACACTCCCTCCCCTTTTAAAAGTCTCTAATAAAAACTTGCTGGTCTTGTGGCTTGTGGGGCATCACGGAACCTACCGACATGTAATGTCTCCCCTGGATGCCCAGCTTTAAAATTTCTCTCTTTTGTACTCTGTCCCTTTATTTCTCAAACTGGCCGACGCTTAGAGAAAATAGAAAAGAACCTACGTGACTATCGGGGCAGTTCCCTGATAGTGTGGTGGCAGGCACCTGTAATCCAAGCTGCTTGGGAGGCTGAGGCAGGAAAATCACTTGATCCCAGGAGGCAGAGGTTGCAGTGAGCCAAGATCGCGCCACTGCACTCCAGCCTGGGCAACAGAGGGAGACCCTGTCTCGAAATACATAAGTAAATAAATAAATAAGTTCAGCTCCAAATTGGGGAAATGTGGGGTCCACAGAAAGAAGTGGTTATCATTACTAGGGGAACAGGGCCCTTTTACTGAGACAGGAACACATACACCCTCATCAACAGAGAGGCACTGACACAGAAAGGAAGAAACAGAGAGTCTTAGAGAAAAGAGACACAGGCAGGGTACCCGGAGTCAGGGACAGAGCACACAGACCCAGGGTAGCAGACAGAGGTGCATAGACGATAGATTCCGATTCGGTCAGATGGAGCCAGAGCAATGCCTGGGCACAGAGAGACCCAGCAGCTGGCAGAACAGAGGAGACATAGAATAGAATGGTGTCTAGACAGGCGAGGGGCAGGAGAGGAAGAGCAAGGCAGGGGCCTTCATGGGGATCTGTCTGTCCATACCAGCTGGGAGGGGTAGCCACCCTGGTGCTGCAGTTCCAGAAAGGTGTCCAGTTCTTCTTGGTTCTGCAGGAAGGGGGCCTCCTCGGGGCCTGGGCATCCCGATGCTTGCAGTCTCCTCCTGAAACACACATCGCCACCACTACCGTCTGTATCCAGTGGCCAGTGACGGGCACCAGGGAGGAACACCGCCTTGCCTCAGCCCAGCCCTGTTGCTTGCCCCCAGCCCAGCCCTTCCTGTTGGCATAAGCACAGCCCAGACCCAAACTGGTCCCACTTTGGGGCTCTGCTTTGCCAGGGCTGCAGAGTTGGCTGTGGGCAAGAGTGGCCCCTGCTGGTCAAAGGGCAGTACTGCCTCCAGAAGAAAGCCAGGGTTCAGGGGAAGGCGAACAGCAAGAGCAAGCTGGATTCTCCCTCCTTGCCTGGTTGCTGATGCCAACCTTTGCCCCTGCTCAGTCAAATAGTGCACTCAGGACTCCCTTCCCTCTCTAACCAAGGGGCAGAATTAATGCCTGACTGTGAAAGGTGGGTGACAGTGGGTGACACTTGAAAGACCCTGAGATACAGTTGGTGCCACATAAGGGGGGCCCAGGCATTTGGGCATCTCTGCTTTCAGCCAGCTACCCTTAGGAAGGTGCCATGAGCCCTGCAGGCATTGCTTCACATCTGAGTTCCCACCCAAGCCAGTTCAGGGACAAGGCCCAGGGTCCTCTCCCCTCACTCAAACCAGCCAGCCCTGCCCGGGAGCTAGGGAAGGTTGGTTCACTCACCAGAGCTAAAGGAACTTGTTCAAGGGGACCATTGTCAAAGCAGAGAGACAGTGCCCTTCCATGGCCAGCAGCCCCTACAATGTTCACTCACACTGAACTCTTCATGCTGACCCCCGGACCTTCTCTTTCTGACTTCCTCTGACTTTGGGGAAGTGGTCAGGGGTTTTCCAAGGGAGGAGGAAGAGATGATCTTTCTGCTCCAGTCCGCCAAGCATATGCAGAAGTCTGAGCAAGAACAACTGATCTCACATGGCAGACATTCTGGGTTGTCCTCAGCCTGCAACCAAAAGCCCGGCAAAGACCTGGCAATGGGGCAGGCCCAATGTCCCAACCCTGAGACCACCTCTCTCAAGAAATCTCTAAAAGTTCTTTGGGCCTCAGTTTCCTTATCTGTAAAATGAGGAGATTGTGCCATATGCTCTCTGAGTTCCTTATGTGGTTCTATGACACCATTATGTGGTTCTATGAAACCCACCGTGGGAGGCGGAAGCAAGAAGATCCAGTGTCCTGATACTCCCCCTGACTCCACACCTCCCTCCCACTCCCACCCTCAGTCTGCCCTGAGAGAAGGAGATAAGAGCCACTGTGGAGAGGCATATTTTGGAAGGCAGCATCCATCCTCCCCAAAGGCCCACAAATGGGATTGAGCTCTGGTTCTCCAGGGAAAGGACTGGGGGCCCAGGTCTCCTCGACTCTTGTTGTTCTTCGGATGGTTGTCTCTTGAGGGAGATAATTAGAGAGTTATCTAGTTCCTTCCTACTTTCCCATTTTCTCCAAGGTCTAGGCCTGGAGGGAAGGAGGTACAGGAGGTCCCCTGGGGGCTTACCTATTCAGTGGGTCCTCGAGCTCCCTGCCAGGCCCCCAGCTATGTCTTTTGAAGACGTCATAGTTGCGGCCATGGGCCCGGAAAGCCCCCGACCTTCGGAGGGGTACAGCATGCGAGCCATTCCCCTCCTTTATTTCCCCCATCTCTTCTTCCTCCAGTTGTTCTCTGGATTCAACTGCAGAAAGACAGCGGCGAGTGTGGCCTCGGAGCACCTGCTCTCCACCTGCGAGGAACACATCTGGGACAGCTCTGTTCATGGGAGACACACGCAGACCAGTCTGCATCAGCAAGAAAGAAAAGGGTGAACAGGGTTCTAGAACTCTGGAACCTTGGAACTAGAAGCATCACAGTCAGCTGGACTTCGGAGTGCCTAGCCACCCCTCACTTTACTGAGACACAGAACTGGAGAATGTGTGGCTCAGGGTCACATTGTGAATTAGCTGCAGACTCAAGGCTAGAACTTAGGTTTTTGGATCCCAGTTCAGTGTCCTTTCTAATACATAAAGAGATCCTCATTGTCTCATTCTTATTCCATTTACTGAGGATTTATATAGCAGAAAGCCAAGCAAAGAGAAATAGATATTGTTCCTATCGTCAAGGAATCAGTCTAGTGAGTGGGTGAGTGTGCGTGTGTGTGCATAAGCAAACGCACAAATCACCGATGACTCCATAACTGGCTCACATATGCCAGATGCCACAAGAGAAGTTTCAACAAAAGGCTTTGGGCTGTTAAAGGAGTGAGGGCACATGACCAGTCGGGAGACTCAAAAAAGGCCAGGTGCGGTGGCTGAACCAGCGCTTTGGGAGGCTGAGGCGGGTGGATTGCTTGAGCCCAGCTGTTCTAGACCAGCCTGGGCAACATAGCGAGACACTGTCTCCACAAAAAAACAAAATGTTAGCCGGGCGTGGTGGCATGTGCTTATAGTCCCAGCTACTTGGGATGCTGAGGTGGGAGGATCACTTGAGCCCAGGAGTTCAAGGCTGCAGTGAGCTATGATCACGCCACTGCACTCCAGCCTGGGTGACGGAGGAAGACCCTGTTTGCTTTTGTTTTGTTTTGTTTTTTGAGACAGAGTTTCGCTCTTGTTGCCCAAGCTGGAGTGCAATGGTGCGATCTCGGCTCACTGCAACCTCTGCCTCCTAGGTTCAAGCGATTCTCCTGCCTCAGCCTTCCGAGTAGCTGAGATTACAGGCACGCCCCACCATGCCTGGATAATTTGTATTTTGTAGTAGAAACGGGGTTTCACCATGTTAGCCAGGCTGGTCTCAAACTCCCAACCTCAGGTGATCTGTCCGCCTCAGCCTCCCAAAGTGCTGGGATTACAGGCGTGAGCCACCGTGCTCGGCCTTGTTTTTTTGTTTGTTTGTTTGGTTTTTTTTTTTTGTTTTTTTTTTTTGAGACAGAGTCTCGCTCTGTTGCCCAGGCCGTAGTGCAGTGGAGCAATCTCAGCTCACTGCAAGCTCCGCCTCCCGGGTTCATGCCATTCTGGCATTCTCCTGCCTCAGCCTCCCGAGTAGCTAGGCCTATAGGTTCCTGCCACCATGCCCAGCTAATTTTTTGTATTTTTAGTAGAGAGGGGGTTTCACCGTGTTAGCCAGGATGGTCTTGATCTCCTGGCTTCGTGATCTGCCTGCCTTGGCCTCCCAAAGTGCTGGGATTACAGGCATGAGCCACTGGGCCGGGCCTGTTTTTGTTTTTAAAGGGGAGGAGAAAACAGAAATAAGTAGATGGCCTTTGAGATGTGCCTGGAAGGGTAAAGTGGTTAGGATTTGGCCAGGGTAGAGGGAGAGGATTTTAGGCAGATAAAGTAGCAGGGGGAGGCCGGGTGCGGTGGCTCACTCCTGTAATCCCAACACTTTGGGAGGCTGAGGTGGGCGGATCACAAGGTCAGAAGTTTGAGACCATCCTGGCTAACACGGTGAAACTCCGTCTCTACTAAAAATACAAAAAAATTAGCTGGGTGTGGTGGCAGGCGCCTGTAGTCCCAGCTACTCAGGAGACTGAGGCAGGAGAATGGCATGAACCCGGGAGGCGGAGCTTGCAGTGAGCCATGGTCGGACTCCAGCCTGGGCTACAGAGCGAGACTCTGTCTCAAAAAAAAAAAAAAAAAAAAGAAAAATTAGCCGGGCGTGGTAGCAGGCGCCTATAATCCCAACTACTTGGGAGGCTGAGGCAGGAGAATCACTTAAACCCGGGAGGCGGAGGTTGCAGTGAGCCAAGATTGTGCCATTGCACTCCAGCCTGCGTGACAACAGCAAGACTCCATCTCAAAAAAAAAAAAAAAAAGTAGAAAAAAGTAGCAGGGGGAAAAGGTTCATGAGTGATAAAGTGTTGTGATTTCTCCTTCTCCCTCTCCCTCTCCTCCTCCTTCTTCTCCTTCTTCTGATGGAGTTTCACTCTTGTTGCCCAGGCTGGAGTGCAATGGCATGATCTCACCTCACCGCAACTTCTGCCTCCTGGGTTCAAGCGATTCTCCTGCCTCAGCCTCCTGCGTAGCTGGGATTACAGGCATGTGCCTCCAGGCCCAGCTAATTTTGTATTTTTTTTTTTAGTAGAGACAGGATTTCTCCACGTTGATCAGGCTGGTATCAAACTCCCAACGTCAGGTGATCTGCCCACCTCTGCTTCCCAAATACAGGTGTGAGCCACCATGCCCGGCATGATTTCTTCTTCTAAGAGTCTGGTCATATGCAGAGTGAAAGCCAGTCTGACCTCTCCCCATGGTGCAGAGAGAAGGGCTCCAAGCATCAGCCACAGAGCACACATTTCCTCCACTCTCTCCCAAATGGGCGTTGTTCTCACTGCCCAACACTCCTGGTTGGCATCAGGGCTTGCCTCAGTGTGTCTCAGAATTAAGAACCCTCAGGTGCTCTTAAAGTTGAAAATAATAAGCCCCACTCCAGAAAGAAGTGCCAAGTCCCAGAGTACCAGGGGCAGGAAGGGCAGGAAGGGAAACAGCATTTACTGCATACCTCTGTACACTTCACTCCTAGGCCATGTCTCTCTCGACCTTCTGCTCTAATGAGTCTCCCAGGCTCCCTTTCTCCTGGGACCACTTCCAGCTACTCAGACATCAGGAGTGCCCAGAAGGATCAGGAAGCCAGGACCCAGAACCTTCCCTCTTTCAAGGCTTTCTGTGGGGCTGTCAGACCTTCTGCAGGTTGTCTTAACCACCCCAGGGAAGTCCAGGTTATCAGTTATTGTCCCTTCAATCTACTTTCCTCCCTCACTGCAATCTGTCCTCTGTCCTCACCCCACCCAGAGAGCTGAGAAGAAAGTGCTGTGCCACAGGCTGGGCGCAGTCGCTCACGCCTGTAATCCCAGCACTTTGGGAGGCCAAGGCGGGCAGATCACGAGGTCAGGAGTCTGAGACCAGCCTGGCCAATATGGTGAAACTCTGTCTCTACTAAAAATACAAAAATTAGCCAGGCGTGTTGGCACGTGCCTGTAGTCCCAGCTACTTGGGAGGCTGAGGCAGCAGAATCGCTTGAACCCAGGAGGCGGAGGTTGCAGTGAGCCGAGATCGCACCATTACACTCCAGCCTGGGCAACAGAGCAAGACTCCATCTCAAAAAGAAAGAAAGAAAGAAAGAAAGAAAGAAAGAAAGAAAGAAAGAAAGAAAGAAAGAAAGAAAGAAAGAAAGAAAGAGAGAAAGAACGAAAGAAGGAAGGAAGGAAAGAGAAAGAAGAAAAAGAAAGAAAGAAAGAAAGAAAGAAAGAAAGAAAGAAAGAAAGAAAGAAAGAAAGAAAGAAAGAAAGAGCTGTGCCTAGGGTGGCTGTGTGCCTGTTTACCACAGGGAAGGGAGGGAGGCAGGTGCTCAGGCCTCTACAGACGGCAATGCTGTTCCCCCATTGGGTGGGTGTCTAAGGAGAGAAAAGGGGAAGCCTAGGAGAGTGGCCATGGCCCTGTGCCCATCTGTGCTCATCATGTCTGGGAGCTATGGACAGGGAACCCCTTAGCCAGCCACCAGGAGAGATCCTCTCCCTCCCTGCCTACAAACGGGCCCTGTGCCATCAGGTATGTTGGGTACAGACAGGATGAGCAGATCTACAGGAAGCAGGTCAGAGCCTAAGGGCCATGGCAGGGTCCCTCCCAACCAGTGGCCTCCAAAGCTGAGAGTTGGAGGCAGAGGGAGGTTGACAAAAATACTGTGAAAAGCTGGGGTGGAGAGAAGAGTAGGAACTGGAGATATACTAGGAAAAGGGGAACGGGGGCTGGAAATAGGACAGAAACTGAGAGGCAGTGAGGGGGAGGCAGGGACACTGGGTGCATATTGTGAGCTCTGGAATTCAGGGACTTCCCAGAAGCAGAAAGTTGGTTTGAACTTTACCCCCTGTACTCAACCTCTACCTGCTAGCCTTGTCTCAGCTGTGCCCACTCGGTTGAATTCTTTTTTTTGGAGAGAGGATCTCTCTCCCTCTGTCACCCTCAAGCCTCACTGCAGCCTCCGCCTCCCAGGCTCAAGCAATCCTCCCACATTAGCCTCCTGAGTAGCTAGGACTACAGGTGCATGCCACCACATCCAGCTAATTTTTAAATTTTTGTTTTGTTTTGTTTTGTTTTAGATGGAGTTTTGCTTTTGTTGCCAGGCTGGAGTGCAATGGCGCAATCTCAGCTCACTGCAACCTCTGCCTCCTGGGTTCAAGAGATTCTCCTGCCTTAGCCTCCCGAGTAGCTGGGATTACAGGCATGCACCACCGCACCCAGCTAATTTTTGTATTTTTAGTAGAGACGGGGTTTCACCATGTTGGCCAGGCTGGTCTCAAACTCCTGACTTCAGGTGATCCGCCCACCTCAGCCTCCCAAAGGGCTGGGATTACAGGTGCGAGCCACTGCACCCGGTCTTAAATTTTTTATAGAGATGGGGTCTCACTATGTTGCCTAGCCTGGTCTCAAACTCCTGGGCCCAGGTGATCCTCCTGCCTCAGCCTCCCAAAGTGCTGGGATTACAGATGTGAGCCACTGCACCCAGCCTGCAGGGTTGAATTTGGCAAGATGAAGGAAGTGCAGTGAACTGAAGACCTTTGCTTTTCTTCAGTCCGTGTGGATGTTCCTGCTGGAGATGGTGTCCTGTCACCCTGGCCCTATTGACAGTTACCTTAGATCTTAAGATCTTTATGAAACTCACCCTGGCCCCACTGACAGGTACCTCAGATCTTAAGATCTTTGTGTAACTCACCCTTTTTCCTCCAGCTCAGACCAACTGGAGTCTGACGTCTTCGCAAAGATCTACCCTTTTTCCAGCATCTCTGTCATTTCATTCATGGTCTCTGCCCTCTGTGAAAATGGAATCTGTCTGGCAGTTTCTCCCTCGCATCCTCATCCCCACCCACTAACGCTGCCTATGCTGTGATGCCAATACTTTTTATTCTGTCCCTCAAAGAGATGAGGTTTAGCAAGGCTTCTTCAACTCCCTCCTAGCAATATTCCCTCCTCCACTGTCTGAAATTCAAACTGGGGCTCCCATCATCGTGTTGCTTCTTTTTCCATTAGATTAACTCTCCTAGCCCCCCTCCCATTTTCCCTTAGCCTCTTGAGCTCAGGAAATGGTGCATGGGAGAGGCCAGGGCTGGGTCTCACACAATGGCTTTATTTAGCTCTCAAATGAGATCACATCATATCATATCACTGCTTCCACTGAGCAAAGAGATAGGAGATTCTGAAATAGGTCTGGGATCCGATGCTTGAGATGGGGGAGGGGAGCTGGGAAAGCAGGAAGGGGCTCTAAGAAGTCATTTTACTTGTCTTCCTGCCTCTGGATCAGATGGTCGTCCCACCACTGCAAACCATCAGCGTGTGCTGTCCCTTCCTCCAAGTGTATAACCTCCACAGATTGCACTGGTCATCAAAGATTTCTTAGACATTCTACTGGGAGCTGGAATGGGAATATATAATATTTTAATAGAGAGAGACATCTGGTACTCAAAACTCTGAGACCATAATTTCTTTAGGGTATTACAGCTTTTAAGTCTGTCAAATTTGCTAGCTCTGCCACTTTCTTTTTTTCTTTCTTTCTTTTTTTTTTTTTTTTTTTTTGAGATGGCTGGAATGCAGTGGCACAATCCTGGCTCACTGTAACGTCCACCTCCTGGGTTCAAGCGATTCTTCTGCCTCAGCCTCCCAAGTAGCTGGGATTACAAGTGCCTGCCACCATGCCCGGCTAATTTTTGTATTTTTACTAGAGACGGGTTTGGCCATGTTAGCAGGGCTGGTCTCGAACTCCTGAACTCAGGTGATCCGCCCGCCTCAGCCACCCAAAGTGCTGGGATTACAGGCATGAGCCAACGCACCTGGCCTAGCTATGCCACTTTCATAAGCCACATAACCTTCTTGGGAACTTAACCTTTTTTTTTTTTTTTTTTTTTTGACACAGGGTCTGGCTCTGTTGCCAAGGCTGGAGTGCAGCTTTGATCAGAGCTCACTGCAGCCTCAAACTCCTGGGTCAGGCGATCCTCCTGCTTTAGCATCCAGTAGCTGGGACTACAGGTATGCACCACCATGCTCTAAGTAAAAAAAAAATTTGGGCGCCCAGTGTAGTAGCTCACACCTCTAATTCCCACACTTTGGGAGGCTGAGGGGGGTGAATCACAAGGTCAGGAGTTTGAGACCAGCCTGGCCAATATGGTGAAACCCCATCTCTACTAAAAATACAAAAATTAGCCAGGTGTGGTGGCACACACCTGTAATCTCAGCTACTAGGGAGGCTGAGGCAGGAGAATCACTTGAACCCGGGAGGCGGAGGTTGCGGTGAGCTGAGATTGCACCATTGCATTCCAGCCTGGGCAACAAAAGCAAAACTCTGGCTAAAAAAAAAAAAGCTGGCTGGGCTAGGCTCAGGGGCTCATATCTGTAATCCCAACACTTAGGGAGACTAAGGCAAGAAGATCACTTGAGGCCAGGCATTCAAGACCAGCCTGGGCAACACAGTGAGACTCCATCTCTAAACATTTTTTTTTTTTTTTTTGAGACAGAGTCTCACTCTATTGCTCAGGCTGGAGTGCAATGGCGCGATCTCGGCTCACTGCAACCTCCACCTCCCGGTTCAAGCTATTCTCCTGCTCCCGAGTAGCTGGGATTACAGGTGTGCACCACCACACCCAGCCTGGGCGCCCGGCCTGCCCAGCCAGCTTTTTTGAGCTGCAGACTCATGTAAAATAGGAATGAGAAGCCGGGTAAGGTGGTTCATGCCTGTAATCCCAGCTCTTTGAGAGGCTGAGGCGGGTGGATCATCTGAGATCAGGAGTTCGAGACCAGCCTGACCAACATGGTGAAACGCCATCTCTACTAAAAATACAAAATTAGCCGGCGTGGTGGCGCATGCCTGTAATCTCAGCTATTCCGGAGGCTGAGGCAGGAGAATCACTTGAACCCGGGAGGCAGAGGTTGTGTGAGCCGAGATTGTGCCATTGCATTCCAGCCTCGGCAATAAAAGCAAACCTCTGTCTCAAAAAAAAAAAAAAAAAAAGGAATGATAAGACCTACTTTGTTTTGGGGGTTTTGTTTGTTTGCTTGTTTGTTTGTTTGTTTTGAGATGGAGTCTCACTCTGTCACTCAGGCTGGAGTGCAGTGGTGCGATCTCGGTTTACTGCAACCTCAGCCTCCCGGGTTCAAGCGATTCTCCTGCCTCAGCCTCCTGAGTAGCTAGGACTACAGGCACCCACAACCACGCCGGGCTAATTTTTATATTTTCCGTAGAGACGGGGTTTCTCCATGTTGGTCAGGCTGGTCTTGAACTCCTGACCTCAGGTGATCCACCTGCCTCGGCCTCCCAAAGTGCTGGGATTACAGGCACGAGCCACCGCGCCCGGCCTGTTTGTTTTGTTTTTTGAGATAGGATCTCTCTCTGTCGCCCAGGCTGAGTGCAGTGGCACGATGATGGCTAACTGCAGCCTTGATTTCTCAGGCTCAGGTGACCCTTCCACCTCAGCCTCCCAAGTAGCCGCGACTATAAGTGCATACCACCATGCCTGGCTGATTTTTTTTTGGTATTTTTTAGTAGAGACGGGGTTTCACCATGTTGCCCAGGCTGGTCTCAAACTTCTGGGCTCAACTGATTTGCCTGCCTCGGCCTCCCAAAGTGCCAGGATTACAGGCGTAAGCCACTGGGCCTGTACTTATTTTGTAAGGATGTTGAGAGACTTGATGATAATGTATGCAATGCACCTAGTCCCCCTTCCATCTGTTTTTGGTACGTATTAGGTGCTCAATAAATATTATTATTATTGTTGTTATTATTACTTAGAGGTATACAGATGCAGGGTATATTGAAACAGAGAGCTAGAAAGAATAATGCTTGGCCTGGTGTGGTGGCTCACGCCTGTAATCCCAGCACTTTGGGAGGCCGAGGCGGGGAGATCATGAGGTCAAGAAATCAAGATGGTCCTGGCCAACATGGTGAAACCACATGTGTGCTAAAAATACAAAAATTGGCCTGGCATGGTGGCTCACACCTGTAATCCCAGCATTTTGGGAGGCCAAGGCGGGTAAATCACCTGAGGTCAGGAGTTCGAGACCAGCCTCACCAACATGGTGAAACCCTTCTCTATTAAAAATACAAAAAAAAGGCCGGGCGCGGTGGCTCACGCTTGTAATCCCAGCACTTTGGGAGGCCGAGGCGGGCGGATCACGAGGTCAGGAGATCGAGACCACGGTGAAACCCCGTCTCTACTAAAAAATACAAAAAATTAGCCGGGCGCGGTGGCGGGCGACTGTAGTCCCAGCTACTCGGAGAGGCTGAGGCAGGAGAATGGCGTGAACCCGGGAGGCGGAGCTTGCAGTGAGCGGAGATTGCGCCACTGCACTCCAGCCCGGGCGACAGAGCAAGACTCTGTCTCAAAAAAATAAATAAATAAAAATACAAAAAAAAATTAGCTGGGCATGGTAGCACATGCCTGTAATCCCAGCTACTCGGGAGGCTAAGGCAGAAGAATCGCTTGAACCTGGGAGGCGGGGGTTGCAGTGAGCCGAGATCGCACCACTGCACTCCAGCCTGGGCAACAGAGCAAGACTTTGTCTCAAAAAACAAAAAAAATTAGCTGGGCATGGTGGTGTGCACCTGTAGTCCCAGCTGCTAGGGAGGCTGAGGTGGGACAATCACTTGAACCTAGGAGGTGGAGGTTGCAGTGAGCCGAGATCGCACCACTGCACTCCAGCCTGGCGACGCCATCTCAAAAAAAAAAAAAAAAGAAAAAGAAAGAAGGAGGCCCAAGATAGAAGCAGAAATAGGCATCATATGATGGTCACCTACTGTTTTCTCTTAGAGAGAGACAATAAATAACCCATGGGCTCGGCCGGGCATGGTGGCTCAAGCCTGTAATCCCAGCACTTTGGGAGGCCGAGGTGGGCGGATCACGAGGTCAGGAGATCGAGACCATGGTGAAACCCCGTCTCTACTAAAAATACAAAAAAAAATTAGCCAGGCGTGGTGGCGGGCGCCTGTAGTCCCAGCTACTTGGAGAGGCTGAGGCAGGAGAATGGCATGAACCCGGGAGGCGGAGCTTGGAGTGAGCCGAGATTGCGCCACTGCACTCCAGCCTGGGAGACAGAGCAAGACTCCGTCTCAAAAAAAAAAAAAAACACCCATGGGCTGACACTAACATAACTATGATGGCAACAGTTACACACTACTTCTGACGGAAAAGTGTGTATGCAACCAGAGCAAGAAGAGCAAGAAGAAATGAGTGCTTTTCTGTCCTTTGAGACCCTGATGAGCCCTGATAAAGTTGTCCTCTTCAAGGAGAAGAAAGGGATACAATGGCCTCTGGAAATTTAAAGCAAGGGTTAGCAAACTATAGCCTCTGGGACAAATCTGTCCTGCTATCTTTTTTTAATAGTTGAAAAAAAAAAAAAGAATACTTTGAGACACAATATTATATGAAATTCAAATTTCAGTGCTTGTAAATAAAGTATTTTTGGAACGCAGCCATGCTTAGTCATTTACATATTGTCTATGGCTGTTTTTGCATTATGACAGCAAAGTTGGTAGTTGCAACAGAGAGCCCACAAAGCCTGATATATAGATATATCCTGAGTCTGGGATCCTAATATTTGTGTGTGTGTGTGTGTGTATATTTTTTTTTTTTTTTTTTTGAGATGGAGTTTTGCTCTTGTCACCCAGGCTAGAGTGCAATGATGCAATCTTGGCTCACTGCAACCTCCACCTCCCAGGTTCAAGCGATTCTCCTGCCTCAGTCTCCCGAGTAGCTGGGATTACAGGTGCCTGCTACCACTTCTGGCTAATTTTTGTATTTTTTAGTAGAGATGGGGTTTCACCATGTTGGCCAGGATGGTCTCGAACTCCTGGCTTCAGGTGATCCATCTGCCTCGGCCTCCCAAAGTGCTGGGATTACAGGCATGAGCCACCGTGCCTGGCCATATGTTTGTTTGTTTGTTTTTTAGACAGGGTCTCACTCGGTCGCCCAGGCTGGAGTACAGTAGCGTGACCTCTGCTCACTGCAACCTTGATCTCCCAAGCTCAAGCAATCCTCCCACCTCAGACTCCCAAGTAGCTAGGACTACAGGCACACAGCACCACACTGGTATAATATTTGTAATTTTTGTAGAAACAAGGTCTCACTTTGTTGCCCAGGCTGGTCTTGAACTCCTGAGCTCATGCAGTATGCCCACCTTGGCCTCCCAAAGTGCTGGGATTACAGGCACATGCTACCATGCCTGGCCTAAAATATTTGTTAACTGGATCCTTACAGAAAAAGTTTGCCAACTTCTGATCTAGAGCAACTGGGTCTCAAAATCTCAGGAAGGAGGAGAAAGGAGAAAAGAGATAAAAGAGGGACATGAAGGCTCACTGAACACCAGGCATTCTGCTACAAGCTTTGGGGAAGAAGGGACATTGAGACATTGAGACCCCAATATACCTACTTCTTTTTTTTTTTTTTTTTTTTTTTGAGATGGAGTCTTGCTCTGTGGCCCAGGCTGGAGTGCAATGGCGTGATCTCGGCTCACTGCAACCTCCGCCTCCTGGGTTCAAGCGATTCTTCTGCCTCAGCCTCCCAAGTAGCTGGGATTACAGGCACCCGCCACCATGCCCAGCTAATTTTTGCATTTTTAGTAGAGAGGGAGTTTCACCATGTTGGTCAGGCTGGTCTCAAACTCCTGACTTCAGGTGATCCTCCTGCCCCGGCCTCCCAAAGTGCTGGGATTACAGGCATGAGCCACTGCACCCAGCCAACATACCTACTTCCTAAATGTCATCTGAGGCCTATAGAGAGATAATGAGTGCCAACATCAATTTTGTGCCATCCTCACAAATATTTCTGGAAATAGACATTATTATCCCTATTTTACATATGAAGAAACAGGCTGCATAGAGAGCTTAAGTAACTGGCTGGGGGTCACAGAGCTGATAGGAGGTGGAGATGAGTTTCCAAAGCTGATCCATCACATTATGGAGCCTGAATTCTTTTCTGAAACCAGAAAACAAGCTCTCAAAGAAAGCAAGTGGCTAGCTTTTTTTTTTTTTTTTTTTTTTTTTTGAGACACGACACGGTCTCGCTCTGTTGCCCAGGCTGGAGTGCAGTGGCACGATCTTGGCTCACTGCAACCTCTGCCCCCCAGATTCAAGTGATTCTCCTGCCTCAGCCTCCAGAGTAGCTGGGATTACAGGCATGCACCACCACGCCCGGCTAATTTTTGTAATTTTAGTAGAGATGGTGTTTCGCCATGTTGGTCAGGCTGGTCTTGAACTCCTGACCTCAAGTGATCCACCCATCTTGGCCTCCCAAAGTGCTGAGATTACAGACCTGAGCCACTGCGCCCAGCCTATCAAGTGGCTAGCTTCTTCTTCTTCTTCTTTTTTTTTTTTTTTTGAGCTAGTCTTGCTCTGTCGCCCAGGCTGGAGTGCAATGGTGCGATCTCAGCTCACTGCAACTTCCATCTCCCGGGTTCAAGCAATTCTCCTGCCTCAGCCTCCCAAGTAGCTGACATTACAGGCACCTGCCATCATGCCTGGCTAATTTTTGTATTTTTGTAGAGAGGGGGTTTCACCATGTTGCCCAGGCTGGTCTTGAACTCCTGACCTCAGGTGATCCACCCACTTCAGCCTCCCAAAGTGCTGGGATTACAGGCATGAGCCATCACACCAGGCCAAGTGGCTAGCTTTGAAAGAAATCCGGCAACATTATTTTTACCCACCTCATTCCTACCTCCCTGACCCCAGCCAAAGAAAAGCAGCAGCTTCCAAAAGAAATGAGATAGGGGTCCCAAAGAAGTTCAATGTATCCTTTCTGCTCCCTCTGTTAGCTTAGACCTCTGAATGAGGTGATGGGGTGCAGGCAGGTCTCCGGTTATGTCTGCTGCCAGCAAACACTGAACATGGGAGACTGCTGACAGCAACCAAACAGCCAGGCGTTGTGGCCTGGAGGCAATGCTGGCCGGCCCTTTCACAGATTGAGAAGCTTTCTGAGTCTGGCTCTGGGATCCTAAATCTACTGAGGTAGCCAGTATTGGAGAAGACCCAAGAAATCATATAATAAAGACTGAGGAGGAAGGGAGAGGCCAAATGACATGTTGTACTGGCTCTCCTCCAAATCTCCTGGCCCTGGGGGTGGGACACAGGGTCACAAAAACTCTTTGATGGTTCAAAATTTAACCTACCATTTCTTTTCCTGTAGAAAGTGAACCATTAATCCAGCAGTGCCCTGCAAAGAGGGCGAAAGCAGAGCTTCTCTTCGCCTCAGATAAAGAAGCCAGGAGCTACAATTCCTTCCCACCTGCTCCCTAGATATCCCGTTCCAAGACAAGAGCACCCAAATCTCTGACACCCTCTTGCTTCACCCATCCGCCTGACTTGGCTGAACGCTGGTGTCCTGGAACTCATTCTCTTTCTCTGATCTTCCTGTCCACCGCCAGAGAGTAGTGCCACAATTCCAAAAATGAAAAGAAAGTAAAAGATATAGAGGATCCATTCATTCAGAAAGATTATTTTAGCACTTTGTAAGTGTCAGGCACAGAGAAGAGGACCCGCAAGGGTCTATGCACAAATACAATGGTGGGACCTGGCTACCATCCCTTAGTGGGGCAGAGGCCAGTATGGATAGAAGCCGTCTGTCCTATCAGTTTCCGGGTTGTCTCCTGAGAGGCATTATCATCTGTACTTAGTTCCTGAATTTCAAGGCATCCCCAGCCCCCTAATCTAACCACACACCCCTCTACTAAGTCAGCCACAGGCATCTCAGACACTCTCCCTAAATCATCCCCATGTCCTTGATGTACTAGGTTCGTAAGTCAGTCAGGAATTTTGCTGCTCTGGGCTTCCAAGTGTGACCACCTTTTTTTTTTTAATTGGTTAGTAAACTGAACTTAGGGACCCTGCCCTCTTCCTTTCTGCTGGACCTGTAGCTGTATGCTTATTCTACCAGGGGCTTGGGACCCAGACTAGCCCTTTATTTATGGCGGATAAAGAAGAAAAGGGTCAAGACCAACCAGTCTTCTTCTACCTCCTGCCAGTTTCCTGGCATGTGTTCTGGGTGCTATGCCAGACGGGTGTGGCAAGAGAGGGTCTGAGGGTAAGGACCCAGGAAAGGGAAGAGGGAAACTCACCAGACCTGGGAGATATCCCAAAGATGGGGGACCTGTTTCTGCTGTCAGTTGGTGACTTCAGTGTGGGAAAAAGTCCTGCTTCAGGTGGCCCCTTTAAGAACCCAGTCCAGCACCTTGGTGGGGGTCCCCTCTCTCTTGGTCCTTTTAAGGAAGCTGCTCATGGTCCAGAAGTTTGCATAAAAGAAAGGGGGGACTCATTCCAGTCCAGACCAGCTGCCTCTTCATCCACTGTAGCCCTTCCCTTCCCCGCCCTACTTCAAACACCCTAAACATTGCTGTGCCCAGGACCTTAACTCTTTCAGTGCCACTACTGATCCCAGGGACTCCTGGGTCCCTCTGTCTTCAGCATTCCTTGAACACAGGGCGGCTACAGAATTCAGACTCGTGTGGAAACAGGTACAAGAAGCCATGCTGGGGTCACCCTGAGGAGAGAGTATGTGGGAACCTGACACCCCAGGGAACGTTTACCCTTCCTCCAATAGGGTCAGGGAGAAACTGGGAAGGGGAGAAAGCAGACATCTCTGGGAAAGAAAGAGCTGCAGCTGGAAACCTACTTCACAGCAGGGTCCTCAGGTCAGCGGTGTCCTTTGCCCTCTCAAATTCGGCTTCAAAACTGATTGTCAACCGGGCATGGTGGCTCACGCCTATAATCCCAGCACTTTGGGAGGCTGAGGCGGGCGGATCACTCGAGGTCAGGAGTTAGAGACCAGCCTGGCCAACATGGTGAAACCCCGTCTCTACTAAAAATACAAAAATTAGCTGGGCGTGGTGGTGCACACCTGTAATCCTAGCTACTGGGGAGGCTGAGGCAGGAGAATCACTTGGACCCGGCATGCAGAGGTTACAGCAAGCCAAAATCACACCACTGCAATCCAGCCTGGGCAACAGAGTGAGACTCCATCTCAAAAAAAACAAAACAAACAAACAAACAAAAAAACCTGATTGTCGGTCCCTTTAAGAGGCAGGTTACAGCAATGGAGGAGGAAAGACTGTATTTTTTTGTGATGAAAGTACAGGGTGGAGCAGTTACAAGGGCAGCTGCACTGAGAAGGGCCCTAGTGTCAGCACCAGGAACAGGGGTGACCAAGCAACTCAGCATATCCGGGGCTCATGGCTTGTTGTGGATACCAGGCGGCAGGATATTTGGCCAGCTCCCCAACTCTCTTCCCAGATAACAGCTTCTGGGGCGGGGCAGGGGCTGACTCACCTTCACTGCTTTCCCTGGGGCAGAGGACAGCTGGGGCGGATGTCGGACTTCCAGAGGTAACGGGGAGCCCTCCTCGCCTCCTGTGGGCTAGCAGAAAGGGCATGTTAGAGCTGGAAGATCTTGGCTGCCTCTGCCAAGTCACTAGTTACAGGACCTTGTGTCACCTATTTGGCCTCATCCCCTCATCTGTAAAATGCAGATGTTAAATGAGACATGTGCAAACAGTAGAACATAAATGCTGGGTCCATAATAAATAAATATGCTAGCTGCCACTGGCTGGGCAACCTTGGACAAGCCGCTTCACCCTGTGTCTTTCCTGATCTATTAAATGAGAGGATCGAATTAGGTAATCTATGGTCTATCCTTGCTCAAAAATTCTCTTGTCGGTGAGTGGAAGAGAGCAGCTGCTACCAGATGTAGAACTGTGTGTGCCCTTCCCCACCTGGCTGGACCTCACCCACAAGATGAGAAAGTGACAGTGGTTGTTCCTCACTGCATAAGAACAAAGGGGTAATACCTGCCCTATCGTACCGGTGAGGGGTCCTCAAAAATCCTCTAATTAAACAATTTCATGATTGTGCAGATGAGGAAACAGGCTCCAAGAGGGAGAGCTATTTTATATATAACTTATATATAATATACATTATATATATTATATAATATACATTATATATATTATATAATATACATTATATATTATATAATATACATTATATATTATATAATATACATTATATATTATATAATATACATTATATATTATATAATATACATTATATATTATATAATATATAATATAACATATTATATAATATATAATAGATATAATTATATATAATGTATGTATTATATATAATATACATTATATTTTATATATAATATACATTATATTATATACATTATATGTAATATACATTATATTATATACATTATATATAATATACATTATATTATATACATTATATATAATACATAATATAATGTATATTATATATATAATGTATATATTATATATATAATTTTTCTTTTCCATTGAGATAGGGTCTCACTCTATCACCCAGGCTGGAGTGCTGTGGCATGATCACGGCTCACTGAAGCCTTGAACTCCTGGGTTCAAGCAGTCCTCCTGCCTCAGCCTCCTGAGCAGAAGGGAGCATGATTTACCCAAGGTCATACAGCCAGTGAGTGGTGGAGTTGGGGCTGGGACCCAGTACTCCTGCCTCTGGCATATGCTGCTTCCCCCACTCTTAGCTGCTCTCTCAAGGGACTAAGCCTTGGTAACTTCTCATCCTTTCACTGAATCGCTCCATTACTTCCAGCTTTGTAGAAATTCTTTTTTTTTTTTTTTTTGACATGGAGTTTCACTTTTTTGTCCAGGCTGGAGGGCAATGGCACGATAATGGCACGATCTCGGCTCACTGCAACCTCCGCCCACCGGGTTCAAGTGATTCTCCTGCCTCAGCCTCCCAAGTAGCTGAGATTATAGGCATCCGCCACAACGCCTGGCTACTGTTTGTATTTTTAGTAGAGATGGGATTTTGCCATTTTGGCCAGGCTGGTCTTGAACTCCTGACCTCAGGTGATCCGCCCACCTCAGCCTCCCAAAGTCCTGAGATTACAGGCGTGTGCCACCGCACCCGGCCTGTAGAAATTCTTATATCCGTTTCCCACTCACTTTCTTCGAGTGCCAAAGCCGAGTACAGGAAGGGAGTGGAAATCAAGGCACCTGGCTCCTCCTGGTACCAGGGTGGGGTGTGTGGGTAAGCCGATGCCAGCGGAAAGTCTGCACAATGAGGGAGGGCTGGAGGGCTGGTCTCCAGCGGTGGGGACATCTGGAACATGCTGGCGGCTGACCTACTGTCTGTATTGCCTTTTAGGGAGGAGCCTCAGTTTGGGTACCCAGCCTCCAGGAAGGATGTGGGATCAGTGCTTACTTTCCTCTCCCCTCACAGATCTGCACACAATCCTGAGATCAAGGTTCACACCTCCCTAGGGTGGTTTTCAGTTAGAGTGGAGGAGTGTTGTCTGCCACTCATCCTCCTATTAAATTTCCTTAAGAAGTTAAGAGGGCTCAATCCTAAAGCCAACTATTCCAGCCAAGACTTTCTGTCTATAGATTTTAGAGGCTCTTATATTCTCCAACACCACTACTTAAGGGAGGTTCACATTCCATCCTGACTCCAAGAAAGTTGATCTCTTAGGAGATGAGTTATCTAGCTTTGGCCTTTTTTCAAGGTGCCTGTGACACCAACTGTCTTCACAATGCTTCTCTTGTCATCTGTGTCAGGCCTGGGTTTGCCTCCTAGGGGCCTTCGTCATGACTAGGGCCAGGACACAAAGTGCTGAGTTATGTAAGGGAAAGGTACAATAAAGACGCCCCCAGCTTTTGGGAAAGGAGCACCTCTCTGAATTCAGATTAAGGAAGGAATCTTATACAGATGGTCCCCGACTTATGATGGTTTGACTTAAGATTTTCGACTTCACAAGAGTGTGAGAGCCATACACATTCAGTAGAAATCCTCTTCCGGGTACCATAAAACCATTCTGTTTTTCACTTTCAGTACAGTAGTCAATAAATTACATGAGATATTCAACATTTTATTATAAAATAGGCTTTGTGGGCCAGGCACAGTGGCTCACGCCTGTAATCCCAGCACTTTGGGAGGCTGAGGTGGGTGGATCACTTGAGCTCAGGAGTTCGAGACCAGCCTGGCCAACATGGTGAACCCCCATCTCTACTAAGAATATAAAAATTAGGCCAGGTACGGTGGCTCTTGCCTGTAATCCCAGCACTTTGGGAGGCCGAGGCGGGTGGATCATGAGATCAGGAGTTTGAGACCAGCCTGGCCAACATGATGAAACCCCGTCGCTACTAAAAAATACAAAAATTAGTTGGGCGTGGTGGCGCGTGCCTGTAGTCCCAGCTACTCGGGAGGCTGAGGCAGAATTGCTTGAACCTGGGAAGTGGAGGCTGCAGTGAGCTGAGATTGGGCCACTGCACTCCAGCCTGGGCAAAAGAGTGAGATTCTGTCTCAGAAAAAAAAAAATAATAAAATACAAAAATTAGCCAAGCGTGGTGGCGGGCACCTGTAATCCCAGCTACTAGGGAGGCTGAGGCACGAGAATCGCTTAAACCCGGGAGGTAAAGGTTGCAGTGAGCCAAGATTGCACCACTGCACTCCAGCCTGTGTGACAGAGTGAGACTCCATCTCAAAAAATAAATAAAAATAATAAAATAGGCTTTGTGTTAGATGATTTCGCCCAACTGTAGGCTAATGTAAGTGTTCTGAGCATGTTTAAGGTAGGCTGGGCAAAGTTATGATGTTTGGTATGTTAAGTGTATTAAATGCATTTTCAACTTAAAACATTTTCAATTTACAACAGGGTTACGTCCTGATATGCATATCATATAAACCTATAGGACATAACCCTATTGGAAGTCAAGGAGCACCTGTATTACCTTCCAGAGTTATGAAGTTTACCCTATTCTCTAAGCCAAAACCCCGCCCATAGGTTAACTCATTATATTTTCCTTGGAGACTACACAGATGGAAAATAGCATTTCCTCCTTCAGAGGCTAACACTCCATAGTCCTGGAGTGCAAAATGATGCATATCAGACTAGCTCCCTTCCCCTTCCCCACACCTGTTCTCAACCCCAAGCCTCTGACTCATTGGCCTATGCTCCCCATTCTCCTGAACAAGTCCCAGGTTTCCACCAGGAACACAATGAACAAAAGCAAACATATCCTCCTTGCCTCTAACCTGGCCAGTCCTGGGATGTCCAAGCTGCAGCCCCTGAAAGAGGGATGTGAGCTGGCAGAGGGCTACTCCATTTGGAGCCTCCCGTTGTCTCCATGTTCTTTTCATCCTCTTGGGCCTGGAGGCTCTGATTGCTGGGCTAAGGAAAGGTTAAACCAGTTGGGCAGGGGAGCCGGGGGAGCAGAATCTAAACTGGGAAACTCGGTAGCAGAAACAAAGCCGGTGTTTGTTGGGCTTCCCTCCTGCCTGGGAGGCTGTTCTCAGACCACGGCATTCCTGGGTTGGACAGAGTCAGCTCAGAGTGGCTTCTCCCCACTGCTGCAGCAGCAAGTCACTGCCTTTCCATAGGTCACGCTCAGAGCCCAACTCAAGGGATCCAGGCACTTCTTCCCTGCCAGAGCTCAAAGAACAGAGGCATTACGAGTAAATTCAGGCCAGGCGTGGTGGCTCACGCCTGTAATCCCAGCACTTTAGGAGGCTGAGGTGGACAGATCACTTGAGGTCAGGAGTTCGAGACCAGCCTGACCAACATGGTGAAATCCTGTCTCTACTAAAAACACAAAAATTAGCCAGGTGTGGTGGCATGCACCTCTAATCCCAGCTACTTGAGAAGCTGAGGCAGGAGAACTGCTTGAACTCAGGAGGCAGAGATTGCAGTGAGCTGGGATTACACCACTGCACTCCATCCTGGGCAACAGAGCAAGACTCCATCTCAAAAAAAAAAAAAAAAGGCCGGGCATGGTGGCTCACGCCTGTAATCCCAGTACTTTGGGAGGCTGAGTCAGGTGGATCACGAGGTCAGGAGATCGAGACCATTCTGGCTAACACGGTGAAACCCCGTCTCTACTAAAAATACAAAAAATTAGCCGGGCGAGGTGGCGGCTGCCTGTAGTCCCAGCTACACGGGAGGATGAGGCAGGAGAATGGTGTGAACCCCGGGGGGCGGAGCCTGCAGTGAGCCGAGATCGTGCCACTGCACTCCAGCCTGGGTGAAAGACTGAGACTCCTTCTCAAAAAAAAAAAAAAAAAAAAGGGCCAGGCGTGGTGGCTCACGCCTGTAATCCCAGCACTTTGGGAGGCTGAGGTGGGCAAATCATTTGAGGTCAGGAGTTCGAGACCAGCTTGACCTACATAGTAAAACCCCGTCTCTTCTAAAATACAAAAATTAGCCAGGCATGGTGGCAGGTGCCCGTAATCCCAGCTACTCAGGAGGCCGAGGCAGGAGAATCACTTGAACCCAGGAGGTGGAGGTTGCAGTTAGCCAAGATCACAACACTGCATTGTAGCCTGGGCAACAGAGCGAGACTCCAACTCAAAAAAAGAAAGTAAAATTTTTTTTTTTTTTTTTTTTTTTGAGACCGAGTCTCGCTCTTTAACCCAGGCTGGAGTACAGTGGCACAATCTTGGCTCACTGCAGGCTCGCCCCCCAGGGTTCACGCCATTCTCCTGCCTCAGCCTCCCACGTAGCTGGGACTACAGGCGCCCACCACCTCACCCGGCTAATTTTTTGTATTTTTAGTAGAGACGGTGTTTCACCGTGTTAGCCAGGATGGTCTCGATCTCCTGACCTCGTGATCCGCCCGCCTCGGCCTCCCAAAGTGCTGGGATTACAGGCTTGAGCCACCGCGCCCAGCCAAGAAAGTAAAATTAAAGCTCAAGAAAAGCTAGTTTTGGCCGGGTGCGGTGGCTCACGCCTGTAATCCCAGCAGTTTGGGAGGCCGAGGCAGGCGGATCACAAGGTCAGAAGATCGAGACCATCCTGGCTAACACGGTGAAACCCCGTCTCTACCAAAAATACAAAAAAGAAATTAGCCGGGCATGGTGGCAGGCGCCTGTAGTCCCAGCTACTCGGGAGGCTGAGGCAGGAAAATGGCATGAACCGGGAGGTGGAGCTTGCAGTGAGCCGAGATCATGCCACTGCACCCCAGCATGGGTGACAGAGCGAGACTCCATCTCAAAAAAAAAAAAAAAAAAAAGAAAAGCTAGTTCTTTTTTTTTTTTGGAAACAGTCTCGCTCTGTCACCAGGCTGGAGTGCAGTGGCACGATCTGCTGGTACTACAGGCCCATGCCACAGAGCCCAGCTAATTTTTTGTATTTTTAGTAAAGACAGGGTTTCACCACGTTGGCCAGGATAGTCTCGATCTCCTGACCTTGTGATCCGCCCACCTCGGCCTCCCAAAGTGCTGGGATTACAGACATGAGCCACGGCGCCTGGCCAAAAAGCTAGTTCTTAAAGAGAAAGGGCTAGAGTCAGGCATGAGAGATAGAACACTCGGTTGCCAGGCACGGGTGTTCACCACTAGGTGACAGAGCGAGATTCCATCTCAAAAAAAAAAAAAAACGCAAAAAAAACAAATACTGAGTCAATAAATCAGATGAGATCTAAGGGGATGAGAATAACTGTTCCTCTGCAGACCATGTTTCCCCATCCTACATTCTCCAGCTGTGAAGAGGAGCTGCCTGGCAAGGAAGGTGTACAGCAATAGGTGGTGACTGATGAGAACACCAATCAGAGGAAAATAAGGGATGGAAGCAAAAGATTCAAAAGGGCAGATATCTCCACGGGAACAGGACCCGCCCAAAACCCCTACAGCAAGGCAAGAACCCAGCTCGCTTGCCCAGGGGTCTGGGCAAAGACTGAGTTCCAATAATCACCTGTGCTCACCCGGGGGCTAAGAAAACAGACAAGTCAACGTGGCATTTGTTTTTATTAGAAAACCCCTTAGTAAGCACTTCTCTAACCCAGAATAGACACTGGGTATCCTCCAAGAGTCCCATAGCTTTCATTTCATCTTCCACCCTCTTCTGAGAGGGGGAGGCAGGGGATGGGGGTGGTGTCAGGCAGTCTCCAAAATGCCCCTCCTAGACCCCTGAGAGAATTCACATTGCCAGCAATAAACCAACAGCACTTCAGTGGGGCATCAGAGGGCCCTCTAGGCTCAAGGCTATTGCCAAAGGCATTCCTGTTTATGGCTTCATGATGGAACCAAGGAGGCTCTCACAGACTCCTAGGCCTGGTCCTTCACTATGGCTGAGAGCAGGGCAGGATCCAGGAAAAAGTGGCCAAGGGCTAAGAGAGAGGAGATTGCATTTAAGATATCCTTTGGAGTCTGGAAAGCACCTGGATTTCTTGGGAGAGGAGCCTGGATTTCTTGGGAGAGGAGGGCTGTGGAAGCCCCAATCAGTTCTTCTTCGTTTTGGGAGTGTCATATTTCCTCTTGCTGGAGTACCATAATAGCAGGGGGATGCCGATGGAGGGAAGGGTCATGACCCCAAAGGCTGCCCAGTCCAGCTGTAAAGGAAAACAAAAACCTTGCTTAGAAGTCTGGATTAGGGCACAGGAGAAGCCAGGGAAAATATGAGTCCAATGAGAAAGGGAGCAGCCTAGCCCAAATTTATTTATTTTTGATACAAAGTCTTAGTTTTTTCTTTGAGACGGAGTCTCGCCCTGTCACCCAGGCTGGTATGCAGTGGTGCGATCTCAGCTCGCTGCAACCTCCGCCTCCAGGGTTCAAATGATTCTCCTGCCTCAGCCTCCCCAGTAGCTGGGATTACAGGCGCATGCCACCACACCTGGCTAATTTTTGTATCTTTAGTAGAGACTGGGTTTCACCATGTTGGTCAGGTTGGTCTTGAACTCCTGACCTTGTGATCCACCCACCTCGGCCTCCCAAAGTGCTGGGATTACAGGCGTGAGCCACTGCACCCGGCCGATACAAGGTCTTGCTCTGTTGCCCAGGCTGGAGTGGAGTGGCACGGTCACGGCTCACTGCAGCCTTGACCTGGGCTTAAGTGATCCTCCCACTTCAGCCTCCTGAGTAGCTAGGATCACAGGGGCATACCACCACACCTGGCTAATTTTTTTTTATTTTTTGTAGAGGCAAAATATCACTATGTTGCCCAAGCTGGTCTCAAATTCCTGGGCTCAAGTGATCCTCCTGCTTTGACCTCCCAAAGTGCTGGAATTACAGGTGTGAGCCACAACACCCAGCCTAAATTTTCTTAATTTTTATTTTTTATTTTTAGAGATAGGGTCTCACTCTGTTGCTCAGGTTGGAGTGCAGTGGCGCAATCATAGCTCACTGCAGCCTCAAACTCCTGGGCTCAAGCGATCCTCCAGCCACCCAAGTAGCAGAGATTACAGGTACACACCACCAGGCCTAACTCAGCACAAATTTTAAGCAGAACTTTAGGCAAGAAGGTTCCTCTCTGACCAATCCTGATATAGAATGGCTCTCTAAAGACCAATCTTTCAAGCTGTGAAACCAAAGGACTCACTTGACCCAAACCAGACTGGAAGAGAAGCTTCTGTTCCAGATAATCTTTGAGAATGGAGATGCCCTGGTCTTGCCCCTGACAGTCAAGCCACCTATGATCTAACCCTTGTTTACACTTCAGGCCCCCTCTTTTCCATTCCTCCACCTCACATTCTGTCCTTCAGCCTTGATAAACTACTTGCCATTCCTGAATCACACCATGCTTTTCTCAATCTCCGCTGCTCTCTCTCCTCAAGTGCCTGCCCTTCCTTACCTCCTTCAGAAAGTCCCCTCTCATTAGATGTTCCCGTTGCATGCTCCTCCAGCACCTGGTATATAACCTCTATCATAGCATTTTCCCCATTTACTTTTTTTTTTTTTTTTTGACAGTGTTTCGCTCTTGTCGTCCAGGCGGCTAGAGTGCAGTGGCTCGATCTTGGCTCACTGCAACCTCCCCGTCCTGGGCTCAAGCAATTCCCCTGCCTCAGCCTCCCCATTTACCTATTTTGAGTCCTCTATGAGCCGGTAAGATCTTGTTATTTTTAGAGACAGGGTTTTGCTGTGTCACCCAGGGTAGAGTGCAGTGGTGTGATCATGGCTCACTGCAGCCTCAAACTCTTGGCCGCAAGTGGTCCTCTCGCCTCTGCCTCCCAAAGCACTGGGATTACAGGCATGAGCCATGGTGCCTCGCCAGCCTGTAAGATCTTTAATGGAAGGGACTGTGTCTTATTCATCACTGTGTCCCCAAAGCAGAGCACAGAATGAGCACATAATCTGGAACATCATACTTATTCACTGAATGAATTCCAGCATTCAGTACTTCAGGCTCATCTTCAAAAAATTCTTTCCTAGACTAGACCACAGTAAAGTTCCCACTTACCCTACCCAATGATCTATGACCCTCTGAATCTAACCAGATTTTTTTTTTAAAACCTCAAAATAGACCCAGGAGTCTAAGATGGGTATCTACTCAAAGATGGGACTCTACTTAAGTCAGTTTCATGGTTTTGGCAATTGTGATCTCATTGCCAAAAATCTCTGGACATGGCTAAATCAATCTATTTGACAAGTATCTATATCAGACACCAAAAAACAGACAGGGCAAGAACCAACCAACAAAACAAATCTATGGAAGCCAAGAGGGTCCAGAACCAAAAGGGCATTCTCATACCAAGGGACTGATGAGAGAGAACACTAGAAAGCTTACAAAATGAGGGGAGAATCGCCTGTCAAACTCCCGCTGAGCCAGGATTCCTCCCTGTCCAGGTGCACTGGTAGAGCCAATCTGAAAAGAAGAAAAGAACAACATTAAGGCAAGTCTCCACCTCATCTAATCTGAGAAAGGGCGGTCCCAACCAACCCAACTCTATGAATTAGAGTCTTAGTTCCCAAAGGCTCAGGAGAACTTCAAGAAGATGAGGGAAAGCTTTTGGCTAGAGAGAGTTGGATGATTCACTCTTAGTGTGTTGTAAAGAGGAGTACCTAGGAGCCAGAAGACCTGAGAAATACCCCATGGAGAACATATATTAAACAAGGTAGGCCAGGCATGCAACTGAAATTAAAGCCAAATTCTTCTGTCTGAGCCTTAGACTCCGGAAAGAGTGAAGTTGCTCACCACCACTGGCCCCTCTACAGGGCAGGGTGTGCAATGGGATGACTTACCCTTGGTAATCATTTACTTAATCCTCCAGCAAAAATCCACTACTTCACAGGGTTAATGTGAGGCTCAAATGAAATAGCAAAAATATATAATGAAGTATAAAGCCCTACCCAAATGTACATTATTAGAGGAGGGGTTGAGTCTGGCCCACATTCCTTTGTCTTGGAGAGGAGGCCAAGAGTTTGGAGCACACTGCAAACAACTTTATTCCAAAGTGGCAGCTGGACCTTTGATTTTATGTCTATTAACCCATCAACTACCAGGTAGAACCAAAGAGTCCTGAGGTTGGTTCTGAAAGCAGAAATGATACCGGATGTGAAAACACCACTAGGTTTAGAAGAATATGGTTCCATGTAGTTTATGAAAAATGAAAATGCAGAAGGTGCACTGAGTGTTAGTTATTTTCATTCTGTGGTTGACTGTGTTAAGTCCCTTCCCTACTTGTACTAATTAGCCTACAGCCCTACTGGTAATGGAGGATCACACATTTTAGCTTCATAAATTTATACATTTATTTGGCTTTATACATTTATGACTTAAGCTTTTTTTTTTCATTTAATTGATTTTATTACAACTGGATTAGGTCTTAGCCCTGGGAAACAGATATCACCTTGTTATAGAGAACCACACATTATAGTTTTAACTGAAGTTGTTTCTCATATAGGACAATCATAAATATGAGTATTACAAGAGCTGACTACATACTTTAAAGTTTATAATTCCTGACAAAGGATATGACCTTTTTCCATCCTGTAATTCAGAGAAAAAGAACCACTTGCCCTATATAAACTCTAAAAAGAAAACTGCATAAACCCAGGAATAGGAGGCAAGGAGTGCTCCTCTTTGACCTACTATTAGCAGGTCCAACAAATGATATATCACCACGTCCATGACTTAAGCTTTTTGAGGATTTGAACAGTATCTTAACCCTCTTGGTATTCCCCAGAGTCTGGCACATTTCAGGGGCTTCATAAGTGTCTATTGACCTTTACATCAATCAATCAAAAGACTGTTTACTACTGAGTTTCTATCATATATGGGAAACAGAGAAATCTAAGACAGTCACTGGCCTCAGGGAGTTTATAATTAAATTGGGAGATGGGGGTTGGGAGAGGGAAGATCTATAAATAAGAAAAAAACTACTGAAGACAGTGATTAAATGTTCAAGTGGCATAGACTATAAGTGCTACAGAAGTTTAGATGCAGTCAATATATGTTTATGAAAGAATGAATAGTGGCCGGGCACGGTGGCTCACGCCTGTAATCCCAGTACTTTGGGAGGCCGAGGCGGGCAGATCACAGGTCACGAGTTTGAAACCAGCCTGGCCAGTATGATGAAACCCCATTTCTACTAAAAATATAAAAAAGTAGCCAGGCACGGTGGCACACACCTGTTGTCCCAGTTACTCAGGAGGATGAGGCAGAGAATCGCTTGAACTCGCGAAGTGGAGGTTGCAGTGAGCCAAGATTGTGCTACTGCACTCCAGCCTGGGCGACAGAGTGAGACTCTGTCTCAAAAAAAAGAAAAAAGAAAAGAATGAATAGCAAAGAGCAATATGAACTGAAGACAGAAAACAAGGAGACATAGCTCAAAGTTGGGTCTTGAGAAGGCTTCAGATATAATGGAGTGGAGGGAAAAGGGTACTTCAAACAGAACAAAGGCACAGAGGAAAGAATAAGGACTGAGTTGGGGGAGAAGGTATGGAAAGTAGCTTGGCCTAACTAGGATGTAGGGTCTGTATGGGCAGAGTGGGAGAAAAGGCTGGAGGCAGAAAATTGCTAGACTATTGGAGGGGGTGAAGTGAGAGGCAGAAAAGCTCAGCCCTGATGCCATAAGCAGGAGCAATCTAAGCAAGGGAAGGAGAGAGTAACAGTGGAGACTGGGAAGAATCTGACAGTGGCAGAGAAGACAGATCGGAAAGACAAGGACATCAGTAGGCAGCAAATGACACACTCCAGATGAAAAGGAAGGCAGAAGGAATGAAGAGGAGGGGAAGGCCATGGTACACCTCTCTCATCCATTTCAATCACTCTAGTCCAGAACTTTAATTTGAAACATACTTCCTTAAGACAATACCAAGTGTCTGGTTAATGTTATCTCCCTCAGAATTTAGTAGCTACTGTGTAAATTTTCTGTAAGAGGTTTTTGTTTTTACAATCTATACTTTTTAGATGGGATATCCATCACCTTAAACTTTTTTTTTTTTTTTTTTTTGAGACAGGGTCTCACTCTGTTGCCCAGGCTGGAATGCAGTGGCAATAAAACAGCTCACTGCAGCCTCAACCTCTCGGGCTCAAGCATTCCTCCCACCTCAGCCTTCTGAGTACCTGGGATCACAGGGGCATGCACCATGCCTGGCTAATTATTTGAAATGGGGGTCTCACCATGTTGCCCAGGCTGGTCTCCAACTCCTGGGCTCAAGCAATCCACCTGCCTTGGCCTCCCAAAATATTGGGATTACAGGCGTGAGCCACCACGTCTGGTCCCATTTATCTTTTCTTTATGATGGAAATGTTCAAATGCTTCTCATCTGGCTATTTTGAAATATACGTTAGATTACTGTTAACTATAGTCACCCTACTGAACTATCAAACACTAGGTTTTATACTTTCTAACTATACATATATTTTTTTGAGACGGAGTCTCACTCTTGTTGCCCAGGCTGAAGTGCAGTAGTGTGATCTTGGCTCACTGCAACCTCTGCCTCCTGGGTTCAAATGATTCTCTTGCCCCAGCCTCCCAAGTAGCTGGGATTACAGGCACCTCCCACCATGCCCAGCTAATTTTTGTATTTGTAGTAGAGATGGGGCTTCTCCATGTTGGCCAGGCTGGTCTCGAACTCCTGACCTTAGGTGACCTGCCCACCTCGGCCTCCAAAAATGCTAGATTACAGGCGTAAGCCACTGCGCCCAGCCCTAACTGTATTTTGGTATCTATTAAGCAACCTCTCTTCATCCCCCTCTTACCCCCACCACAAGAGATTTTAAGGGAAGGCAGATCCAAATTCCATCCAGCTAAGGGTTTGGGCAACTCACCACAACGGGTCCATCCTCCTGGGCCAGGTAAGTAATTGTTGCTGAGGTGAAGTTGAAATAACCAGCCTTGAGAGGGCGCAGGACCACGGTGTGGGAGACATTGCTAGCACTGGCTCAAGAGTTAAGGAACAGAAAGAGATGAAGCTAAAGTTGTAGCAGCCTTTCAACCTGTGGACTAAATGCACCATTTACAAAACATTTGCCAATAACGTGCTGATCTCATGCCGGCAATACTCTCAGGAATGAAAAAATATAGGCTTCTTTGCCGGGCGCGGTGGCTCACACCTGTAATCCTAGCACTCTAGGAGGCCGAGGTGGGTGGATTGCCTGAGTTCAGGAGTTCGAGAACAGCCTGGGCAACACAGTGAAACCCTGTCTCTAATAAAATACAAAAAAATTAGCTGGGCGTGGTGGCATGCACCTGTAGTCCCAGCTACTTGGGAGGCTGAGGCAGGAGAACTGCTTGAACCCGGGAGGCAGAGGTTGCAGTGAGCTGAGATCATGCCACTGCACTCCAGCCTGGGTGATGGAGCAAGACTCCAGCTAAAAAAAAAAAAAAAAAAAAAAAATATATATATATATATATATAGGCTTCTTTTTAAAATTTACTGTTTTTTTTAATATTAAAAAAAAAAGGCCGGGCGCGGTGGCTCACACCTGTAATCCCAGCACTTTGGGAGGCCGAGGCGGGCGGATCACGAGGTCAGGAGATCGAGACCATCCTGGCTAACACAGTGAAACCCCGTCTCTACTAAAAATACAAAAAATTAGCCGGGCGAGGTGGCGGGCGCCTGTAGTCCCAGCTACTCGGAGAGGCTGAGGCAGGAGAATGGCGTGAACCCCGGGGGGCGGAGCCTGCAGTGAGCCGAGATCGCGCCACTGCACTCCAGCCCAGCCTGGGTGAAAGAGCGAGACTCCATCTCAAAAAAAAAAAAAAAAAAAAAAAAAGAGCGAGAGATGGGGTCTCACTTTGTTACCCAGGCTGGTCTCAAACTCTTGGGTTCCAGTGATCCTCCCGCCTTGGCCTCCCAAAGTCTTGGGATTACAGGCATGAGCCACCACATGGGGCGTAGGCATCTTTTTAAAATCTAAAGTGTATGGTATTACAGGTTGTTTTTCCAGCTAAATTTTAAGGAGCCCATGTTATACTCAGTGTCATGGTTTTTGAAGTAAACTTCCAAAGCAATATATGTTATGGATAAAAAAATTATAGTCACTTGGCCAGGCATGGTAGCTCACGCCTGTAATCCCAGCACTTTCGGAGGCTGAGGTGGGTGGATCACCTGAGGTCAGAAGTTCGAGACCAGCCTGGCCAACATGGCAAAACCCCGTCTCTACTAAAAATACAAAAATTAGCTGGGCATGGTGGCGAGTGCCTGTAATCCCAGCTACTCTGGAGGCTGAGGCTGGAGAATCGCTTGAACCCGGGAGCCGGAGGTTGCAGTGAGCTGAGATTGCACCATTGCACTCAAGAGCGACAACAGCGAAACTCCATCTCAAAAAAAAAAATTACAGTCATTTTATCAGTGCTTCTTCTTGGATGATTAAAAGAAATAATAGTCACTGAAGCTCACAGAAAATCTTTTTTTTTTTTTTTTTTTGACAGAGTCTCGCTCTGTCGCCCAGGCTGAAGTGCAGTGGCACGATCTCGGCTCACTGCAAGCTCCGCCTCCTGGGTTCACACCATTCTCCTGCCTCAGCCTCCCAAGTAGCTGGGACTACAGGTGCCCGCCACCATGCCTGGCTAATTTTTTTGTATTTTTAGTAGAGACGGGGTTTCACTGTGTGTTAGCCAGGATGGTCTCGATCTCCTGACCTTGTGATCCACCCACCTTGGCCTCCCAAAGTGCTGGGATTACAGGTGTGAGCCACCGCGCCTGGCCAAGCTCATAGAAAATCTTTTGTTAACTATAATTGAAGGAAATTATTGAAAATACAAAAAAAAGACAAAACAAAAACAAATACAAAGACCACATTTACCCTTACCAATAAACCTAAATGTATATATAATTATTATTGATATGATTTGGATCTGTGTCCCTGCCCAGATCTCATGTGGAATTGTAATCCCCAATGTAGGAGGAGGGGCCTGGTGGGAGGGGATTGGATCATGGGGGCAGATTTCTCCCTTGCTGTTCTAATGATGTGAGTTCTCACAAGATCTGGTTGTTTAAAAGTGTGTAGCACCTCCCCCCTTACCCTCTTCCTCCTGCTCCAGACATGTAAGACGTGCCTATTTTCCCTTTACCTTCTACCATTATAAGTTCCCTGAGGCATCCCCCCCCATGCTTGCTGTACAGCCTGCAGAACCGTGAACAAATTAAACCTCTTTTCTTTAAAATTACCCAGTCTCAGCTTATTCTTCATAGCAACTTGAGAACAGACTAATAAAATACAATTAATTATTATTTAAGAGACTAGGTCTCACTTTGTCACCAAGGCTGGAGTACAGCAGCACTATCATAGCTCACTGCAGGCTTGAACTCCCAAGCCCTAGCAATCCTCTCACCTCCGTCTCCCAAGTAGCTGGGACTATAGGCATGTGCCACCACACCTGGCTTAAATATACTTTAATTCACAGGAAGAAAAATACCATCTAATTCAATACTCAGGAGATAATTGGTAGATTAGAATAAGAGACTCATTGAGTAAGAGACTTTAAAAGGTCACCCAGATCCTTCATGCTAGCATCCCAGTGAATTTCTTTTTTTTAATTTTTGAGACAGAGTCTTGCTGTCACCCAGGCTAGAGTGCAGTGGCGCGATCTCGGCTCACTGCAACCTCCACCTCCCAGGTTCAAGCGATTCTCCTACCTCAGCCTCCTGAGTAGCTGGGATTACAGGCACCCACCACTACGCCTAGCTAATTTTTGTATTTTTAGGAGAGACGGGATTTCACCATCTTGGCCAGGCTGGTCTCGAACTCCTGACCTCGTGATCCTCCCAAAGTGCTGGGATTACAGGCATGAGCCACTGTGCCTGGCCTGAATTTCTTTTAAAAGCACCTTAAATATCTTTGTCCAGCCACAAACATCTTATTAAGTGTCTATATCCTCCCAGTATAGTATGTTTCAGGGTTTGCTTTTTTTTTTTTTTTTTTTTTTTTTTGAGACAGAGTCTCACTCTGTTGCCCAGGCTACAGAGCAGTGGCAGGATCCTGGCTCACTGCAACCTCCGCCTCCCGGGTTCAAGCGATTCTCCTGCCTCAGCCTCCCAAGTAGCTAGACTATAGGTGCGTGCCATCGTGCCCAGCTAATTTTTGTATTTTTAGTAGAGACAGGGTTTCACCCTGTTGGCCAGGATGGTCTCAATCTCTTGACCTCATGATCCACCCACCTCGGCCTCCCAAAAATGCTGGGATTACAGGCATGAGCCACCGCGCCCAGCTTGTTTCAGGGTCTTATAATCTGAACTTCAGGATCTTCCTTCTTCATGTCTACTCTAAATCATGCTCACACAATTTACACCAACCTCTCTTGGTCCATCTTATCCAGAGAGATGACAGGAGGACAGCCACACATATCCAGCCTATTTGAAGTACCCCTGCTGCTTTGCAGGCAAGGCTCTCCCTGCCCCCCGACCTTCATCACCAAGTGCCAAGAGGATACGGGGCAATCCGGTCCCATTTGACATTGAGCATTCCAGACACAATGCCAAAGTCTTCTGGAGGGAAGGAATCATCAGATAGTTCCACGTCTAATGCAGCACTAGAAAACGGACGAAACAAAAAGGGTTAGTAAGTAATGGACATAAAATTAAAGCAGGCCGGGCGCCGTGGCTCACGCCTGTAATCCCAGCACTTTTGGGAGGCCGAGGTGGGCAGATCGCCTGAGGTCAGGAGTTCGAGATCAGCCTGGCCAACATGGTGAAACCCTGTCTCTACTAAAAATACAAAAATTAGCTGGGCACGGTGGTGAGCGTCTGTAATCCAGCTACTTGGGAGGCTGAGGCAGGAGAACTGCTTGAACCCTGGGAGGCAGAGGTTGCAGTGAGCCAAGATCGCACCACTGTACTCCAGCCTGGGACAGAGTGAGACTCGGTCTCAAACAAACAAAAAAATTAAAGCAATAGTCTGGGTGCAGTGGTTCACACCTATAATCCTAGCACTTTGGGAGGCCAAGGCCAGCTGATCTCTTGAGGTCAGGAGTTCAAGACCAGCCTGGCCAACATGGTGAAACCCTGTCTCTATTAAAAATACAAAAATTAGCGGCTGGGCGCAGTGGCTCACGCCTGTAATCCCAGCACTTTGGGAGGCCGAGGTGGGCGGAGCACGAGGTCAGGAGATCGAGACCATCCTGGCTAGCATGGTGAAACCCCGTCTCTACTAAAAAAAAATACAAAAAATTAGCCGGGCGTGGTGGTGGGCGCCTGTAGTCCCAGCTACTCGGGAGGCAGAGGCAGGAGAATGGCGTGAACCCAGGAGGCGGAACTTGCAGTGAGCAGAGATTGCGCCACTGCACTCCAGCCTGGGCGACATAGCCAGGACCCCGTCTCAAAAAAAAAAAAAAATTCAAAAAAAAAAAAAATACAAAAATTAGCCAGGCGTGGTGGTATACGCCTGTAATCCCAGCTACTCAGGAGGCTGAGGCAGGAGGATCACTTGGAGCTGGGAAGCAGAGGCTGCAGTGAGCAGAGACTGCACCACTGCACTCCCGCCTGGGTGACAGAGTGATACTCCATGTAAAAAAATAATAATAATAAAATTAAATTAAAGCAATAAACCATCAAACCTGCCTGCTTCTCCAAAAAAATCAGAATTGCAAAAGAGAGATATGAATAATATAGCAACTTGGTTCTGTTGCATTGAAGAATCCAGGTCAAGGACTGGATTCTATTGCTCAGAAGCACCAAAATAATCAAGTATCCAGGAGGCAATAGGTCCAAGTTCATCCTTGCCTCAATTTTTCTTCATGTACATGCCTATGTGTATGGAGGGAGGGAGGAAGACGAACACAGTGAATACAGAGGAGAAAGTTAAAGGGAATAAAATGAAAGAAAGGCAACAAAAATGCTCTAGGCTAATGAAAGAAAGAAAATGACACTTCTTTTTTTTTTTAAGATGGAGTCTCGGTCTTGTGGCTCAGGCTGAAGTGCAGTGGCACGATCTTGGCTCACTGCAACCTTCACCTCCTGGGTTCAAGCGATTCTTTTGCCTCAGCCTCCCGAGTAGCTGGGACTACAGGCACCTGCCACCACACCTGGCTAATTTTTGTATTTTTAGTAGTGATGGGGTTTTGCCACTTTGGCCAGGCTGGTCTCGATCTCCTGACCTCTGGCAATCCGCCCGCCTCGGCCTCCCAAAGTGCTGAGATTACAGGCATGAGCTACCATGCCAGGCTGGAAGATGACATTTTAAACCCCTGAGGTAACAAGGGATTGTGTATTTTCTGTGTCTTTATGTTTCCCTCCTTGTTTTTCCACAATTCTTGCCACTTCCGTACTCTAAAATTCTTCCAACCCAAAACGTGAAAGATGGTTTCTTGTAGCTTAGGTAAGAATGTCCTCCTTTCCAAAAGTAGATCCCGAAGTGTATTTATTCACTCAATATATCTGATGCTGGAAGTGTCCCAAAGAGAAACCATTACCCACCAATATGCTCCCTATTCCCATCTGAAAACTAAGAATCCAGAAATAGGCTTAATCTGTAACTCCAGGGCCTCGAGTTACCTTGAGCCGACATTGTAGATGTTGTACTGCAAGGTCAGGTCTCGTCCCTCCACGGCGTATCTGTTCAGCAGTGATTTGGAAGCCAAAAGCCTGGCTCCTTCCTCTGCTTGAGTGACAGCAAATAGAGCCAACACCACAAATGACAGCAGCCTCATCTTTAGAGAAAAAAGCAAAGTGAGTTATCAAACCAAGTACGTCAAATTCACCAAAATCCTCTTGACAGCGCTCCCATAGAAAGCTCCTTCGATGCTACCAGAGCAGCAGCCCCTTCCACAGAGTAGTCCATAAGCCACCAGCGCAGACCCGTTCTCCAGACTCTCCTACCATCTTCACCCTGCAGCCCTCGAAAAACTGGTACAAGCACCAATATATCTACGGCCCTCTTCCTGTCAGAAGCCGCGGGATGCCCACCGGCTGGTGGGGTCTTCTGAGGGGACACCACGTGGCCAGAGCAGGGCTTTCCTTGGGGTGCCTGATTTCGGCCAATCTCGGACCTGCAGGAGCCTGTAGCTTTCCCTCACACAGGAGTGCCCAAAGCTGCAGCCTTCCCGCTGCTCCCTTCCTCCTTGGCCACAGCTCCACTGGGATCCCACCGCGGACTCGCAGGGTCCTCCACACATCCCTGTACCCCACTCTCCAGTCCAGCCCCTGAGATCCCATTCGTCCTCGCCTGTCACATCCCTTTCTAGGTCCCACGGGCGGGGGGCGGGGGTCAATCACCTCTGCCCCCCGCCTCCCGCCTCTTGTCAAGGTTACACGTCCTCCAGCCACCGCGTTCTCTGCCCTTCCCGCCCTTCCCTAGCTAACCCTCCAGCCACGGGGTGATGCGCGGACACGAGGCTCTCGCCTCTCCCGCTCGGACACCCTAAGCCTCCGGACTCACCATGGGCATCCCAAACGCCTTTCCGGACCCACAAAGACAGGAAGAGAGCGTCAGCATCGGAAAGACCGGAAATAAGCACTGGACGGAAACCGTGGTGTTCCGCCCAATGCCTTGTGGGAGTTGTAGTTCTTGGAGAAGCCCCACCTTTCTCTTTGTAGTGCCCGCCTGCCTGAGAGGCTGTGAGCGCTCCTAAGAGGTTTGTGCGTTCTCCAGGCTTCTTATTCGGCCCTCTTTGGGGGGCTTTTCAAGCTGATTTTTCACTACTGTATGTGACCCGCACCTGATTAGGTGCTTTGGGAAACTAGCAAACCTAGAAATTTGGATCATCTACCTAAAATGTCAACCAGTACTGTCGAACAGAGAATTAGAGAAAAGCTATTCCAACCAGTATTTTTTCTATTCTCAGGCAAGACACGTAGACATTCCCTACATCCAGCAGGTCACCGAGCCCTGAGCTTTATTTAGAAGCCCTTTGAAGTGCCAAAAAAGTACATCTTTTTTTCTCCATTCCCACTATAACTGCTTCAGTTCTTGCTGTTTACTGGATGTGGGTTTTACTCTAGTAGTCTTTCTATCTTAGGTCTTTCCTGCACTTTTTATTGTTATTTATTTTATTTTATTTTTGAGACAGGGTCTTGCTGTGTACCCCAGGCTGGAATGCAGTGGCGCGATCTCAGCCCACTGCAACCTCCGCCTCCCGGGTTCAAGCGATTCTCCGGCCTCAGCCTCCCCAGTAGCTGGGATTACAGGAGCGTGCCACCCGCCCAGCTAATTTTTTGTACTTTTAGTAGAGACGGTGTTTCATCATGTTGGCCAGACTGGTCTCAAACTCCTGTCCTCAAGTCATCTGCCCACCTCGGCCTCCCAAAGTGCTGGGATTACAGGCTTGAGCCACTACGCCCGGCCTCCTTGCACTTTTTAATCAGCTGCCAAACTTCCCAAAACAGCATTTTGAACAGTAGATCTTAGGTTCAGAGGATGAACTGTGAAGTTAGGCAGTTATGAATTCAATCCCAGTTCTGTCACTTACTAGTTAGGTAACCTTGAACAAGCATTACTTATATAACACCTTGGTTCCCACATCTGTAAAACAAGATAATTATAGCACTCACAAAAGGTTAGAGTATCAAATAAGATGATGTATGTAAAACTGTTAGTACAGTGCCTGGCATGTGTATGTGCTCAGTAAATGGTAACTATCAGTATTGCTGTTATTCTATACCTCCATTGTAGCATTCCTGCATTCAATATGCGTTTACTGAGCACCTACTTTGTTCCTGGTGCTGCTGT
This sequence comes from Symphalangus syndactylus, assembly GCF_028878055.3. Taxonomy (NCBI): domain Eukaryota; kingdom Metazoa; phylum Chordata; class Mammalia; order Primates; family Hylobatidae; genus Symphalangus; species Symphalangus syndactylus. The sequence goes on from NC_072441.2 coordinate 84,445,112, forward strand.
AGGTTCTGGAGACACAGTGATAAATAGGACAGATATGGTTTCTACTTTCTGGGGGTTACATTCTTTTAGCATAATACACATTGCCTGTATCTGCCTTAGTATCTGTCCCTCCATTCTCCACCTCCAAGATTGCAGCTTCTTGAGAAAAGGTTGTCCATTTCCTATTGCTTAGTGTCCTGCCTGAGCACACAGGAAGTAGTCCAGGAATTAATAATGACTTCTCTACATACAACCTCCAATCTGCTCTGACTTCAGGCCTTGGTGTGTGGCTTCTTTGAAATGTCCTACTGCCCCTCTTTCCTATCCAAATCCAGCCAGTCCTTCAGGACCCTGTTCTGGTCTCGTCCTCTCTGGGAAGCCCTCCTTGGCTTTGATTGCTCTTTTACAGAACAACAGTTTATTTGTTTTCCTCTAATTGTTTCTGGCTTGAAAAACGTACCTTAGGCCGGGCACAGTGGCTCATGCCTGTAATCCCAGCACTTTGGGAGGCCGAGGCGGGTGGATCACAAGGTCAGGAGATGGAGACCATCCTGGCCAACATGGTGAAACCCCGTCTCTACTAAAAATACAAAAATTAGCTGGGTGTGGTGGCGTATGCCTGTAATCCCAGCTACTCAGGAGGCTGAGGCTGGAGAGTCACTTGAACCCAGGAGGCAGGGGTTGCAGTGAACCCAGATCGCACCACTGCACTCCAGCCTGGTGCCAGAGCAAGACTCCGTCTTAAAAAAAAAAAGAAAAAGAAAAATGTACCTTAATGATTAGGTCCATTCCTGCAATGTACACTTTTTCAACGGCAAAGAAAGTGCTCAAGAAACGTCTGCTCATTGGAGAAATTTTTTTTTTTTGAGACAGAGTCTCACTGTGTTGCCCAGGCTGGAGTGCAGTGGCACTATCTCAGCTCACTGCAACCTCTGCCTCCCAGGTTCAAGCGATTCTCCTGCCTCAGCCTACCAAGTAGCTAGGACTACAGGCACATGCCAGCACACCCAGCTAATTTATTTATATTTTCAGTAGAGACAGGGTTTCACTGTGTTGGCAGGATGGTCTTGATCTCCTGACCTTGTGGTCTGCCCGCCTCAGCCTCCCAAAGTGCTGGGATTACAGGTGTGAGCCACCACACCCAGCCAATTGGAGAAATTTTTATTCCTTCCTTCCTTCCTTCCTTTTTCTTTCTTTCCTTTTTTTTCTTTTTCGACAGTCTCACCCTTTGCCCAGGCTGAGTGCAGTGGCACAAACATGGCTCACTGCATTCTTAACCTCCTGGGCCAGCTGATCCTCTTCAGCCTCTTGATTAGCTGGGACCACAGGTGTATCCTACCATGCCTCGGTAATTTTTTTTTTTTTTTTTTTTACTTTAGGGATGGAGTTTTGCCATTTTGCTCAGGCTGGTCTCTAACTCCTGGGCTCAAGTGATCCACCCATCTCTGCCTCCCAAAGTGTTGGGATTACAGGCATGAGCCACCTTGTTTGCTCAAATATTGCTTTCTATAACCATTTCTCCAGGACTGGAAAGATGGAAAGTGTGGGTGTTCTTGTTTCTCAGACTCTGCTGCACCCAAAAGCAATGTATCTTTAGCACACACTGTTTGGACACCTTACAATGTAGCCACTTCTAGGTCCAGAAGAGAAATGTCTTCATCTTTGGGTTGCCCACTTATACACTGACCCTTTTCCTGCCTCTATCCCATCCGAGTCACTTGTTCTTTCATTAGTACATTTAGCATTCATTTTTTGAGCACCTATTACGTGTCAAGCACTGTGATAGTCACTATAAGAGATACAAAATAGGGCCAGGTGCGGTGGCTCATGCCTGTAATCCCAGCACTTTGGAAAGCCGAGGTGGGTGGATCACGAGGTCAGGAGTTCGAGACCAGCCTGACCAACATGGTGAAACCCCGTCTCTACTAAAAATACAAAAATTAGCCAGGCATGGTGGCACACCCTTGTAATCCCAGCTACTCGGGAGGCTGAAGCAGGAGAATCACTGGAACCTGAGAGGTGGAGGTTGCAGTGAGCCAAGATCGTGCCACTTCACTCCAGCCAGGGTGACAGAGTGAGACTCCATCTCAAAAAAAAAAGAGAGATACAAAATAGGATATGGTGCCTGCCCTCAAGGAGGATGACCTATAGTCCTAACCATAATGAAAAGACAAATGAGGGCAGGGCGCGGTGGCTCACGCTTGTAATCCCAGCACTTTGGGAGGCCGAGGCGGGTGGATCACAAGGTCAGGAGATCGAGACGACGGTGAAACCCCGTCTCTACTAAAAATACAAAAAAATTAGCCGGGGGTGGTGGCGGGCGCCTGTAGTCCCAGCTACTCGGACAGGCTGAGGCAGGAGAATGGCGTGAACCCGGGAGGCGGAGCTTGCAGTGAGCCGAGATTGCGCCACTGCACTCCAGCCTGGGAGACAAAGGGACAAAGGGAGACTCTGTCTCAAAAAAAAAAAAAAAAAAAAAAAAAAAAGAAAAGACAAATGAGGTATCAAGCACTCCTCAAAAAAAAAAAAAAAAAAAAAAAACAGGCAAGGTGGTTCACACCTGCAATCCCAGCACCTTAGAAGGAAGGATTGGAAGGATTGCTTAAAGCCAGGAGTTCGAGACCAACCTTGGCAACAAAGCGAGACCTGTCTCTACAAAAAAAATTTTTAAGCAGCCAGGTATGGTGCCATGTGCCTGTAACCCCAGCTTAGTCAGGAGGCTGAGGTGAAAGCATCACTTGAGCCCAAGAGTTTGAGGCTGCAGGGAGCTGTGATTGCACCACTACTCTCCAGCCTGGTGACAGAGCAACAACCTGTCTCAAAACAAAACACATGGGCTGGGTGCGGTGGCTTATGCTTGTGATCCCAGCACTTTGGGAGGCCGAGGCAGGCGGATCACCTGTGGTCAGGAGTTCGAGACCAGCCTGACCAACATGAAGAAAACTTGTCTCTACTAAAAATACAAAATTAGCTGGGTGGGGTGGCACATCCCCCATATAGTCGATGGGAAACATCCGCCAAAGTGACTTATGTCAAAGTGAGTCTGTCAAGAAAATCTCTTGGATTTAGTATAGATTGATTTTTTTCTTTTTTTCTCTAGAACTAGAGAGAACCTGGGAAAATGCTATGATAACAGATCATTTCACCCCGGAACTCTCACATATCTCACTGTGGATCAGAAAGTCTCAGACAAGGGATGGGCTGGTGAGGACACATCATCTCTGTTCAATCTCCCTACTGGAATTCATTCTTTTTTTTTTTTTTTTTTTTTTGAGACGGAGTCTCGCTCTTTCACCCAGGCTGGAGTGCAGTGGCGCGATCTCGGCTCACTGCAGGCTCCGCCCCCCAGGGTTCACGCCATTCTCCTGCCTCAGCCTCCCGCGTAGCTGGGACTACAGGCGCCTGCCACCTCGCCCGGCTAATTTTTTGTATTTTTAGTAGAGACGGGGTTTCACCGTGTTAGCCAGGATGGTCTCGATCTCCTGACCTTGTGATCCGCCCACCTCGGCCTCCCAAAGTGCTGGGATTACAGGCGTGAGCCACCGCGCCCGGCTGGAATTCATTCTGACTAGAGTAGAGAGATTTTGAGTCAATTGCTGAAGGAAGTGTTTCTGTTGAAAGAGCTCCAAAAGAATACCAATGCCTCCTGCCATCCTCAAGGGGACTCCAAACCAAGAGATTGAGTAGGACTTTGTTAGATGAGCAGGAATTGTGTGCCAGGATTGGAGGTGTACAGAGCCAGTGTGAGGCCACCTGTGGTGTCAGTTGTGCCCCTAGGATGGTATAACAGGTTTCATGCCTTTTTTTTTTCTTTTTTTTTTTTAGACAGGGTCTCACTGTGTCACCCAGGCCTGAGTGAAGTGACTCAATAAGCCTGGACATCCTGGGCTCAAGCAATCCTTTCTCCCTAGTAGCTGGGAGTAAAGGCATGCCCCATCATGCCTAATTTTTTTGTTTTTTGTAGAGATGGTGTCTTGTTATGTTGGCCAGGCTGGTCTTGAACTCCTGGACTCAAGCAATACTCCCTCCTTGGCCTCCCAAAGTGCTGGGATTACAGGTGTGAGCCACCGCGCCCAGCCTACATTGATTTTTTTATTGTGTTTTATTTTTTGTTTTGTTTTTATGTTTTTGTTTTTAAGATAAGGTCTCCTTCTGTGGCCAAGGCTGGAAAGCAGTGACATGATCACAGCTCACTCCAGCCCCGAACTCCTGGGCTAAAGCAACCCTCCTACTTCAGCCTCCTGAGTAGCTGGGACCACAGGCGCTTGCCACCACGCCCAACTAATTTTTAAATTTTTTGTAGAGACGAGGTCTCATCTGTTGCCCGGGCTGATCTTGAACTCCTGGGCTCAAGCAGTCCTCCTGCCTCGGCCTCCCAAAGTGCTGGAATTACAGGCATGAACCACTGTGCCTGGCCAATGTTTTTTTTTTTTTTTTTTTTTTTGAGACTGAGTCTCACTCAAGCTAGAGTGCAATGCGCCATCTCCACTCACTGCAAACGTTGCCTCCCGGGTTCAAGAGATTCTCCTGCCTCAGCCTCCCCAGTAGCTGGGATTACAGGCAACAGGCACATGCCACCATGCCTGGCTAATTTTTGTATTTTTAGTAGAGACGGGATTTCACCATGTTGGCCAGGCTGGTCTGTAACTCCTGACCTCAAGTGATCCACCCACCTCGGTCTCCCAAAGTGCTGGGATTACAGGCGTGAGCCACTGTGCCCGGCCCTGGCCAATTTCTTATTGTGATTAAATATACATAACACCAGGCCGGGCGCGGTGGCTCACGCTTGTAATCCCAGCACTTTGGGAGGCCGAGGCGGGCGGATCACGAGGTCAGGAGTTAGAGACCAGCCTGGCCAACATGGTGAAATCCCGTCTCTACTAAAAATACAAAAAAATTAGCCGGGCGTGGTGGCGGGCGCCTGTAGTCCCAGCTACTCGGAGAGGCTGAGGCAGGAGAATGGCGTGAACCCGGGAGGCGGAGCTTGCAGTGAGCTGAGATTGCGCCACTGCACTCCAGCCTGGGTGACAGAGCGAGACTCCATCTCAAAAAAAAAAAAAAAATTAGCCGGGCATGGTTGTGTGCACCTGTAATCCCAGCTACTTGGGAGGCTGAGGCAAGAGAATGGTTTGAACTTGGGAGGCAGAGGTTGCAGTGAGCCGAGATCTTGCCACTGTACTCCAACTTGGACAACGGAGCGGGACTTCGTCTCAAAAATAATAATAATAACTTCCAATCTGCAGTTAGTTTAATCTATGGATGTGGAACTCACAAATACAGAGGGCTGGTTGTATACACATTCATATATACTTTTTTTTTTTGAGACAGAGTCTCACGCTCTGTCCCCCAGGCTGGAGTGCAGTGGCACGATCTCGCCTCACTGCAACCTCCACCTCCCGAGTTCACACCATTCTCCTGCCTCAGCCTCCCGAGTAGCTGGGACTACAGGTGCCCACCACCACACCCAGCTAATTTTTTTGTATTTTTAGTAGAGACGGGGTTTCATTGTGTTAGCCAGGATGGTCTCGATATCCTGACCTCATGATCCGCCAGCCTCGGCCTCCCGAAGTGGTGGGATTACAGGCGTGAGCCACCGCACACCACCCCTTTTTCTTTTTTTAGACAGAGTTTTGCTCTTGTTGCCCAGGCTGCAGTGCAGTGGCGCCATCTCAGCTCACTGCAACCTCCACCTCCTGGGTTCAAGTGGTTCTCCTGCCTCAGCCTCCCAAGTAGCTGGGATTACAGGAGCCTACCACCACCCCCGGCCAATTTTTGTATTTTTTTGTAGAGACGGGGATTTCACCATGTTGACCAGGCTGGTCTCGAACTCCTGACCTCACGTGATCTGCCCACCTAAGCCTCCCAAAGTACTGGGATGACAGGCATGAGCCACCGTGCCCAGCTTCTTTATGACTTTCAAAAGAAAACAAGAATCCAACCAAGAATTGCATATTACAGCATTGTATTTGACCAATAAAGTTTAGACTAAACCAAATGAGCTTCTCCCCTAGAGACAGCATGGAGAAAAACGAGAAATGCATGGTAGATAGAAGAACTTTGGCTACTGAGAGGATGAGCAGAAAGAGGAGCAGAGAAGGCTCAGAAAGAGCTCGAGCTCCTGAAACAGACTATGAAGGGTCCTTTCTAAGTCCTGGGATCACTTGAAAATCTTGGACAGACCTGGCCACACCAAGTTGAAAGTGGATGGAGGACTATTTTCTGCTTCTTGTCAAATTTCTCCCCAACACACGCAAATTCCAAGGTGGATTCTGGAATCTATATCTGCTGTCTTGATGTCTTTTGAGGTTTCATCCCATTTTCAGAATTTGACCACCGTCTCCTCTTCTCCCTTTCTATTAGCCCGGGTGGGAGCTGGGGGAGGGGTTGAGCAGGCCCAGCCTCCTCTTGCTGAAGAGTGAGGAAGGAGTGTGTACGCGTGTGTGTGTACGTGCAAGTGTGTGTGCATGTGCATCTGTGTGTGTGCATGCGTGTGTGTGTACATGCATGTGCACATGTGACCTCTCACATCCTTCAGAGGAGCCATCCCTGAACCCATGGGCCCAGGACCCCACTCTCCTGTTGCTATGACAACCACTTCTGTGAGGACTCGGGGAGTAAAGAACTGTGAATGTGTGGTGAGGGAGGGAGGGGGACATGCCAGTCTCATGGCATTAGTGATCACAGAGCTCTATGATAATGAAGAAGAAAGAGAATGGGTCCAGGCCGGGCGCAGTGGCTCACGCCTGTAATCCCAGCACTTTGGGAGGCCGAGGCGGGCAGATCATGAGGTCAGGAGATTGAGACCATCCTGGCTAACACAGTGAAACCCCGTCTCTACTAAAAATACAAAACATTAGCCGGGCGTGGTGGCGGGCGCCTATAGTCCCAGCTACTCAGGAGGCTGAGGCAGGAGAATGGCGTGAACCCGGGAGGCGGAGCTTGCAGAGAGCCAAGATAGTGCCACTGCACTCTAGCCTGGGCGACAGAGCAAGACTCCGTCTCAAAAAAAAGAAAAAAGAAAAAAAAAAAAGGAAAGAGAATGGGTCTTTATTGACTCTCAAAGCAGGCAGGGTATGGGACACAGCCAGGAGCAAGGGCAGGGTGATTCCTGAAGTTCTGCTTGGTGTTTATTTATTTTACAGTGTCACTCTCAGGATATGGGCTGCTCCATTCTTTTTTTTTTTTTTTTTTTTTTTTTTTGAGACAGAGTCTCGTGCTGTCGCCCAGGCTGGAGTGCAGTGGCGTGATCTTGGTTCACTGCAGCTTCCACCTCCTGGGTTTGATTGATTCTCCTAACTCCTCCTGAGTAGCTAAGATTAGAGGCGCATACCATCACGCCCAGCTATGGGCTGTTCCACTCTTAATTGGACTCTCCACCTCTCCCTTAGGAGATCAAAGAAGCTTGGGGGGCTTCAGGGGAAGAAAATCGCTCCTTTAACAAATTTGCTGTATCCTTGACATCCATCAACAGCTTTATTGATGACTTGGGCTACCAAGGGAGTCAGGAGCTGACCAGTGTAAGTGCCCCACCCTGCATCCCTCCCATCCCTCAGGTCTTGCACCCCTGTTCTACCACCATTTGAGCACTTTAGCTCACTAAGACATACTGTGGCAACCTCCCGTGCATTCTCTACATGCTTTTGATTCGTATCTTTACTAAAACTTGGCTCAAATTTGCTTTGAGGCTGGACTCGGTAGCTCACGCCTGTAATCCCAGCAGTTTTGGAGGCTGAGTTGGATGGATTGCTTGAGCCTGGGAGGTTGAGGCTTCAGTGAGCTGTGAATGCCTCACTGCACTCCAACCTGGGTGACAGAGGGAGATCCTGCCTCAAAACAAAACAGAATTACCACTTTCAGAAAAAAAAAAATACCACCACCAATAATAATAGTAATATCAACAATAATAGTAATCATAGCTTACATTTATTGAGTACTTACCACATGCTGTTTTGTAAGAATTTACATCTCATTTAAATATCATAACAATCCTCTAAGGCAGGTACTACTATTTTTTTTTTTTTGAGGTGGAGTCTTGCCCTGTCGCCTAGGCTGGAGTGCAGTGGTGTGATCTCGGCTCACTGCAAGCTCCGACTCTTGGGCTCACGCCATTCTCCTGCCTCAGCCTCCTGTGTAGCTGGGACTACAGGCACCCACCAGCACGCCCGGCTAATTTTTCGTATTTTTAGTAGAGATGGGGTTTCACCGTGTTAGGCAGGATGGTCTCGATCTCCTGACCTTGTGATCCGCCTGCCTCAGCCTCCCAAAGTGCTGGGATTACAGGCGTGAGCCACTGCGCCCGGTGGCAGATACTACTATTATCCCCATTTTTCAGATGAACAAACTCAGGCACAGGCAGGTTGAATAACTCTCCCAAGACCGCATAAGTAGAAACCAAAGATGCTAGAATTTGAGCTCAGTTTGGCTCAAGAGTTCACACACAAAAGAACCACCTCCCAGTTAGCCACTCGATTCTTATCAGTCCTTCATAATATCCTTTCAATATTTATATGCTCTTAAATGCACTTGGTATAGGAACTTCTTTTTTTTCTTTTCTTTTTTTTTTTTTTTTGAGATGGAGTCTCGCTCTGTTACCCAGGTTGGAACGCAGTGGCACGATCTCAGCTCACTGCAACCTCCGCCTCCCGGGTTCAAGCAATTCTCCTGCCTCAGCCTCCCAAGTAGCTGGGACTACCGGCGCATGCCACCACGCCTGGCTAATTTTTTTTGTTTTGTATTTTTAGTAGAGACGGGGTTTCGCAGTGTTAGCCAGGATGGAGGAACTTCTTAATTGTCTGTTTGGGGGAGGGTTTAAATGCTAGCTGTTTTTTGCTATTGAGCTCTGACACACAATAAACTGTACATATTTAAAGTGTACAATTTGATAAGTTTTGACATATATATATACTCATGAAATCATCACCACAATGAAGATAACAAACGTATCTATCACCTTCAAATATGAACAAGCAGGATTTCTAGAGCAGATAAATTAATGGGCGATTATTTGCCTTCCAAAATGAGTTGTTTTTTTTTTGTGATGGAGTCTTGCTCTGCAGCCCAGCGACTCTCCTGCCTCAATCTCCTGAATAGCTGGGATTACAGGCATGTGCCACCATGCCTAGCTAGTTTTTGTATTTTTAGTAGAGATGGGCATTTCACCATATTGGGCAGGCTGGTCTTGAACTCCTGACCTCATGATCCCCCTGCCTTGGCCTCCCAAAGTGCTGGGATTACAGGCGTGAGCCACCGCGCCCGGCCAAAATGAGTCTTTATTTAACCTAAACATTTGCATTACAACCCTTTGAAAAGAATGAGCATTTGGCCAGGCGCAGTGGCTCACGCCTGTAATCCCAGCTACTTGGGAGGGCGAGGCAGGAGAATCACTTGAACCCAGGAGGTGGAGGTTGCAGTAAGCAGAGATCACACCACCGCACTCCAGCCTGGGCAACAAGAGTGAAACTCCATCTCAGAAAAAAAAAAAAAAAGAATGAACATTTAGTGCATTCAGGATATGCCTGTGTATCCTTTGCAGATACTGCTTTGTAGCTTGTCTTTAGTATTTTAAGTGAACGTGTCTTCTGGGCCAGGACAGTGTTTTTTAACCTCTGCTGTCTGCTCGGTTCTCACAGACAGATGGGCGATTGGTTTAGGTTTGCTCTCTGATCTCCATGCTTCTCTGCGGTACTTCGCCTCCCCCCCAACGACAGACGCAAAGTCCCATATGTAACAGGATGGGTCGGTGGCGAGCATGCTTCATTCCTTGCTCTTGGATTCCCCAAAGGAAGAAGATCCCAGCCTTGTTCAGACGAAGAGGTGGAAGCAGAACAGGGTTTGCATTCTCCAGATGAGGAAAAATGAGGTGAAAGAGGAAGACAAGGAGGACAAGGAGGACAAGGAGGACAAGGAGGATGAGGAAGAGGAGGAGGACCAGGCAGAGGGGCCCCCTACCTCTGTGCAATCACCTAGGACAGGACAGAGGCAATGCCCGGACTCAAGAATCTGCCAAGTGAGGCACAAGGAGCACCTGAGCATCTTGGAAAGTAGCTTGAGCTTATCCACCAATGAAACCAAGTTGGCTGGCTGGAGTCTGTCCATGTTTTGCCAATACTTATGTAGCTGCTGCCACAGGAAGCAGAAGTCAGTGGAGGAAAACAAGGCATCCGACTCTGGAGCAAGGAGGAGCCCGGGTGAGACTGACTCAGCTGTGAGCTTCACTAATGGGTGATGGTCCAGATCTCTATGGGGCTCCAAGGAAAGCTCTGGGCAGAAGCCAGAAGAGCAGAGAGTATAATCCTTCTGCTTAGAAATAAAGCACATTTTATTTTTGTGAATGGCATGTGTGAGCCTGATGATTCCAGTTTTTTTTTTTTTTTTGCTAGATGTATTCAATCCCTACCCCACTTTATCTCTCTGAACATCCCGTTTGCTTGCTCCTTCCTTCCTTGCTTGAGCCCAGGAGTTTGAGACCAGTCTGGGCAACATGGTGAAATCCCGTCTCTACAAAAAAATACAAAAATTAGCTGGGCATGGGCTGGGCACAACGGCTCACACCTGTAATCCCAGCACTTTGGGAGGCCGAGGCTGTCAGATCACCTGAGGTCAGAAGTTCGAGACCAGCCTGGCCAACAAGGTGAAACCCCATCTCTATTAAAAATACAAAAATCAGCTGGGCACGGTGGCTCACGCCTGTAACCCCAGCACTTTGGGAGGCTGAGGCAGGTGGATCGCCTGAGGTCAGGAGTTTGAGACCAGCCTGGCCAACATAGTGAAATCCTGTCTCTACTAAAAACACAAAAAATTAGCTGGGTGTGGTGGTGGGCACCTGTAATCCCAGCTACTCGGGAGGCTGAGGCAGGAGAATCACTTGAACCTGGGAGGGGGAGGTTGCAGTGAGCCGAGATTGCACCACTGCACTCTAGCCTGGGTGACAAGAGTGAAACTCCATCTCAAAAAAAAAAAAAAGAAAAAAAAAAAAACGAAAAACAAACAAACAAAAAACCACAGCTCAGCCTCTCAGCAACCTTTTCCTAATTGGCCTCCAGGTCAAAGGCAGCCAGTCTTTAGTTTCTTTCCCCTCTGGGTTCCCAGTCAGTCTTATTCACTCTTTGATGCTTTTTAGATTTTTTATGTATTTTTCCCAGATTTTAAAATTTCTAGTGAGAGTATTGGTCTCAGGCATCTAGTCTACCATTATCAAAGTGGAACCTCCCACTCTTGGCTTATTCATGTTCCACAGAACTGTAGTCCATAACTTCACTGTACAAAAGATAAAACCATAGGTGTGAAAAGACTTCCTCAAACTTACATGATTAGTGATAATGCCAGGTTTAGTCTGAGCTTAAGATTAATAACTACCAAACTTCACTTGCATAAAACCTGACCGCAAGAATTTTTTTTTTACTTTTTTTTTCTTTTTTTTTTGAGACGGAGTCTTGCTCTGTTGCCCCCAGGCTAGAGTGCATGGCACAATCTCAGCTCACTGCAACCTCTGCCTCCCCGGTACCAGCGATTCTACTGCCTCAGCCTCCTGAGTAGCTGGGATTACAGGCGCCTGCCACCATGCCTGGCTAATTTTTGTGTTTCTAGTAGACACAGGGTTTCACCATCTTGGCCAGGCTGGTCTTGAACTCCTACCTCGTGATCCACCCACCTCAGCCTCTCAAAGTGCTGGGATTATAGGCGTAAGCCACTGTGCCCAGCCTTGTTTTGCTTTTTAACCTAAGGTAAGGGGAGGGCAATCTTGCCAAAAGATCAGAGGATGGAGGCAATAATCTTACAGTTCATAGTTTCCTCTACCACACCTGACCTATGGGGAAGTGGGGGAAGAGATCTCAGATACCCAATGGTCTAAGGATGGGCAATGGAAGAATGCAATCCTCCCCGTTCCCAGGTCATATATTATTGATAATTCCATCATCAGTTATCCCTTAACCTTCTATATATAATTTTTTTTTCTTTTGAGACAGGGTCTCACTTTGTCACCCAGGCTGGAGTGCAGCAGCACAATCACAGCTCACTGGAGCCTTGACTTCTTGGGCTCAAGTGATCCTCCTGCCTCAGCCTCCCACGTAGCTGGGACTACAGGCCCACACCACTATGCCTGGCTAATTTTTAAATTTTTTTTAGAGACAAGGTCTCCCTATGTTGCCAGGCTAAAACCTTTTAATATTTCTTGTTTTTTTTGAGATGGAGTTTCACTCTTGTTGCCCAGGCCGTAGTGCAATGGCATGATCTCAGCCACTTTTAATATTTCTTAACATCTGTAGTAACTGAACCAAACCTGAAATTCCTCTAGATCACAATTCTTGCCCTGGAAAACCAAGAAGTTGTCGTCAGCCAGCTTCTTCCTCAAAAAAACAAACGCCAACACACTCTCACAACAAAGACCACGCCATTTATTTACAAAGGCCAGTGTGGGAGCTGGGGGAGGTAGGGAGGGAAAGCCATACAGACATCTTCTCTAGACTGCTTGGGACCCTTTCCCACTTGGAGCAAACTCTGTTCCTCTTGCCGTCATATTCTCAGCCATGGGGTCAGTCCTCCAAGCAGCTGGGCCAAGTAGGAGAGGGAAGAGGTGATATGAGCCTCCTCTCTGTTCTGACAGAGCAATGTCCAATTCCAGATCAAAGGCATCATTGCCACCCTCTCCTCTCCTTCCTCAAAGAAAACTTTCTGGCCTGGAGGGAAATAGTTAAGAACTGAAAGACCAGGGGCTCTGGAGGAAAAAAACCCTCCACTATTCCCACAAGGCAGTGAGGGGTGATAAGGGTGCTAGTCACAGCCCTGACAGCTTCAGAAAGGGTACCCACATTACCTCTGGGTTACCCAGTATCCAGAGCCCCAAGCGACCTAGCTCTCCCGAATATGTATTCCTGCAATGGACTGACCCTTTTACCCACTTGTCTCTGGTGGTAGGAGAGCACTCTGAACCAGAAACCAACAAGGAATCCACTTCCCACCCAACTTAAGAGTGTATGCACACATGCGGATACACACGCACCTCCCCACTACTCACACAGACCCCAACCCCCTTCATGTCTTTTGAGGGGGGCTCAAATTACCGGTGCCTGCGGACACAAGCAAGTCCTGGGTCCATGGGAATGTGTGTGTGTGCATATAAGCACATGTGTTTGAGGAACTAAAGCCAATATGACCCCTTGTGGGGCGTGGCACTTAGCTTCATTGAGCTCCTTTCTTCAGTTTAATTTCCATTAGCATCTCTAAGTCTCTTCTGCCAGCTTGGGCCTGGATTCTTCTGCCTAAAAGAGCTATGAGTGCTTCTGCTCCCCACTGTTAATTCCAACTTCCAAGCCTTTTGACTCAGGCTGTCTCCCCCATTCCCTTCCTCTGAATAATCTCATTCCCTGCTCTTTCACACCAGTTTCCACTGGGCTGGTCCAGGGTTTAATTCCTGTCCAGAGGGCTGTCTCATCTCCCTCTTCAGACAGGGAGAACAGGCGTCTTCCTCCTTACCCTGGAATTTCCAACAGTTCCTACCAAAAAGTGCTGAATGAACCAGAATAGGGGCCGAGGAGGAAAATTACCACCTGTTTCACCTGCTCCTCCTTCAGAGCGAGAAATTCTAGCATTGGTTGGGCTAGGGGTTGGGGGGTAGGGAGAAAAAGAAGGAAGAGAGTTACCAAAAGTAAACATAAGACAAAACCCTAGTGGTATAGATGGAAGACTATGTTCCAGTAAACCAGACAGCTGGTTCCTCCCTCGACTCTGCACAGCCACTGAAAGTTTAAAGATTGCAAAAGGTGGTGTGGGGCAAGGAGGTAGAGTCAATCAATGAAACTGTGAAAACTGTTTAAGTAGCCCTGCTCAAGGACACCAGGAGAGAAGATTCTGTTAGAGATGTAGCAGTAAAACCATAATTCTCAGACAGAGCTAAGGGGTTGGAGCCCATGCCTCTAAAGTCACCCTGCTGTTTGGAGAGGATGAGGGAGAAGACGGAAGGGATGACAAGCTGCAGAGGGTAAGGGTTGATAGAAGAACCAAATGCTGACATCGAGGGAGGGGAGAGGCAGGAGGCATGGGCCGAGGGATTAGGAGAGCTGGGAGCCCAGCAGTCTCTCGATAGCTGCGTTGATGTCCCCTCCTGTGGCAATCAGGGCCTGCAGGTTGGCCTCACGATTGATGAAGCCCATGGAGTTGAGCTGCTCCAGCTGCTGCTGAAATCTCACTTCTGGCGTCTGCACCTGGAGGGGACAGGCCTTGTGAAGTGGGCACAGGACCAATCTTGGGGGCCCTATTTGAATTAAGGGTTTCTAAGACCAGCAGGTCTTCTCTAATATCCTCAGAGTCAATCAGGAGGGCAGGGAAGATGAGCTGCAAATGGGGGCCCAGGAGCCTAGGTCCCAAGTCCTAAATAACTGTGTAATGGCCGGGCGTGGTGGCTCACGCCTGTAATCCCAGCACTTTGGGAGGCTGAGACAGGCGGATCACGAGGTCAGGAGATCAAGACCATCCTGGCTAACACGGTGAAACCCCACCTCTACTAAAAATACAAAAAATTCGCCAGGCGTGGTGTTGGGCACCTGTAGTACCAGCTACTCAGGAGGCTGAGGCAGGAGAATGGCGTGAACCTGGGAGGCGGAGCTTGCAGTGAGGCAAGATTGCGCCACTGCACTCCAGCCTGGGCAACAGAGCCAGACTGTCTCAAAAAACAAAAACAAAAACAAAAAAAACAAAACTGTGTAACAATATGGCAGGCGGGTATCTTTTTTTAGATTTTCAAGATAACTGATAGGCCTAGATCAGCATATATTCCTCATTACTTTCCATAAATACTGGAGATGTTAACATGCACTCCAAAAGCCAAATGCTCTGTGGTCAAATAAGATGCATACTAAGCATGACCTCCAAGGCCCCTCCTAATAGTCATCACACGTACAGCCATATGAAAGGCTAGAGAAGGGTTCCAGTTAAGAAGCTATTTAATTTTGTTTCACTGATCAACAGTTATTTATAAAAGAGAAGTATTTCCTTTTTTTTGAGACAGGGTCTTGTACCCAGGCTGGAATATAGTGGCCGACTCATAGCTCACTGCAGCCTCTATCTCCTGGGCTCAAGTGATCCTCCTATCTGAGCCTCCTGAGTAGCTGGGGCTACAGATGTGTACCACCTTGCCCAGCTAATTAAAAAAAAATTTTTTTTGGCTGGGCATGGTGGCTCATGCCTATAATTCCAGCACTTTGGGAGGCCAAGATGGGCAGTTTGCCTGAGGTCAGGAGTTCAAGACCAGCCTGGCCAACATGGCGAAACCCCATGTCTACTAAAAACACAAAAAATTACCCAGGTATGGTGGTGCATGCCTGTAGTCCCAGCTACTCAGGAGGCTGAGGTAGAAGAATCGCTTGAACCCGGGAGGCAGAGGTGCAGCGAGCTGAAATTGCGCTACTGCACTCCAGCCTGGACGACAGAGTACATCTTTAAAAAAAAAAAAAAAAAGAAAAAAGCGCGTGGTGGCTCATGCCTGTAATCCCAGCACTTTGGGAGGCTGAGGCAGGTGGATCACCTGAGGTCAGGAGTTCGAGACCAGACTGGCCAACATGGTGATATCCCGAGACTAAAAATACAAAAATTAGTTGGACGTGGTGACAGGAGCCTGTAGTCTCAGCTACTCAGGAGGCTGAGGCAGGAGAATTGCTTGAACCCGGGAGGCGGAGGTTGCAGTGAGCCGAGACTGTGCCATAACACTCCAGCATGGGGGACAGAGTGAGACTGCATCTCAAAAAAAATAAAAATAAAATAAAAAATAAAGGAAAAAATTTTTTTAGCAGAGAAAGGGTCTTGCTATGTTGCCCAGGCTGGTCTCAAGTGATCCTCCTGCCTTGGCCTCTCTAACTGCTGGGATTACAGGCATGAGCCACTGCACTAGGTTTTTCTTTTTTTTTTTTTTTTTGAGACAGAGCCTCGCTCTGTCTTCCAGGCTGGAGTGCAGTGGCATGATCTGCCTCACGGGTTGAAGCGATTCTCCTGCCTCAGCCTCCTGAGTAGCTGGGATTACAGGCGCATGCCACCAAGCCCGGCTAATTTTTGTATTTTTAGTAGAGACGTGGTTTCACCATGTTGGCCAGGTGGGTTTTGAACTCCTGGCCTCAAGTGATCCACCTGCCTTGGCCTCCCAAAGTGTTGGGATTACAGGCATGAGCCACCATGCCCAGCCTGCACTAAGCCTTTTTTTTAAAAGAAAAAAATTTTTACAGACTGGGTCTCCCTGCGTTGCCCAGGCTGGTCTCAAAACCCTGGCCTCAAGCAGTCCCCTGCCTCAGCCTCTCAAAGCACTGGGATTACAGGCATGAGCCACACTCCTGGCCTGGCTTTTTTTTTTTTTTTTAAGATGGAGTTTCGCTCTTGTTGCCCAGGCTGGAGTACAATGGCATGATCTCGGCTCACTGCAACCTCTGCCTCCCAGATTCAAGTGACTCTCCTGCCTCAACCTCTTGAGTAGCTGGGATGATAGGCATGCGCCACGACACCCAGCTAATTTTGTATTTTTAGTGGAGATGGGGTTTCTCCATGTTGGTCAGGCTGGTCTTGAACTCCCGACCTCAGGTGATCTGCCTGCCTTGGCCTCCCAAATTGCTGAGATTACAGAAGTGAGCCACCGCCTGGCTAGCCTGGCTTTTCATTCTTGTCATTCCTCTAATTATCTCCTGTAAATGTTTGCCCAAGGGGTATTTGGAAAGCACAAGCCTTGATTATGAACAAAAGACTCTTATAGCTAGAAAGAGACCAGCAAGCACTGTCCACCTGGTGTTGAAAGGAACAATGTTTGATCCAGAGAAAAGACAGGACTTGCCTGGGGTCACAGAGAAAGTCAGTCACTTAGGCCCCCTGACTTGCAGTATAAAAGCCCTTTCTGGATGGGTGCGGTGGCTCACGCCTATAATTCCAGCACTTTGGGAGCCCGAGGCAGGCAGATCACCTAAGGTCAGGAGTTCGAGACCAGCCTGGACAACATGGTGAAACCCCATCTCTACTAACAATACAAAAAAATTAGCTGGGTGTGGTGGCGCGTGCCTGTAATCCCAGCTACTCGGGAGGTTGAGGCAGGAGAATCGCTTGAACCTGGGAGGCAGAGGTTGCACCATTGCACTCTGGCCTGGGCAACAAGAGCAAAACTCTGTCTCAAAAAAAAAAAAAAAGAAAGCCCTTTCCAGTGCTGCTTGTTGCTTCCCATCACAGTCCATACAATTTTTTTTTTTTGAGATGGAGTCTCGCTCTGTCACCCAGGCTGGAGTGCAGTGGCACCATCTTGGCTCACTGCAAGCTCCGCCTCCCGAGTTCACCCCATTCTCCTGCGTCAGCCTCCTGAGTAGCTGGGACTACAGGCGCCTGCCACTACGCCTGGCTAATTTTTTTTTTTGTATGTTTTAGTAGAGATGGGGTTTCACCATGTTAGCCAGGATGGTCTCGATCTCTGACCTAATGATCCGCCTGCCTCAGCCTCCCAAAGTGCTAGGATTACAGGTGTGAGCCACCGCGCCCGGCCAGTCCACAGAATTTAACTTGGGTTGCACCTGGACTGGACACCACCTAGTTTAGCTCTCTCGTGCCTTGCACAAAGCTGGGTAAACATACATTTTGGTTGAATGGCTTTTCCAGATGAGTCACAGAGGTCAGAGAAAGGTTAAGAGGCTCACTCGAGGTAGGTCATCCCTGCCCCTCCTGCCAGCCCCTGGCCCTGACTTTCCCAGGGCTTTGGTTACCTCACAGAATCCCCCTCCCCAGAGTCTCGGAGATGGGGGCTGCTTTAATTATCAAAAGGATCCTTTGATATAAGCAGAAATGGTATAGTGTAAATTCTGGAGGTAGAATGCCTGGGTTTGAGTCTTGGCTTCATTATCTACTAGCTATGCAAGTGAGTAAGCCACTTAACCTTTCCGGGCCTCAGTTTTCCCCATCTTTAACATAGAAATAATAATAGCTTTCTCATGAGGCTACTGTAAGGAATGTGGTAAATGAGTCGTAAATGAGCTCCGAAATCTAAAGCATTTAGAACAGTACGTAGCACACGGTAAGTACCATTACTCTTCTCATCTCTATTTCACATCTGCACAAACTGAACTCAGGGAGGATCGGTAACCTGCCCAAGGCTAGCAAGTGGCAGAACAGGACCTGACTCCCAAGCTTGCCCTACTGCCTCTACTCTATTGCTTCCCTTGAAACCTCCCAGGATCAAAGTGGTGCTCCCAGCACCTACCCCCACTGCCTCATGTACCTGTGAGTTTCCACTTCCAGCCAAAAGCTGGATCATCTGCTGCATGAGCTGCTGCTGGGCGCTGGAAGCCCCCGTTGGAGAAGATGTGGCTGGCGTGGCTGGTGAGGAAGTGGGGGCCTCGGGCGTAGACCCTGTGTTGCTGCCTGCTGAGGGTGCTGGGGTCCGGGACATTCCAAAGGAGCCAAGGCTGTAGGCAAGAGAGACCAAGAGGTAGGAGAGGCATCTAAGAAAGGGATGAGAACGTGAGATCCAGAAAGAAAAGCAGTTGGAAGAAACAGGAAAACAGACCCTCAGAGACACAAAGGATGCTGAGAGAGTGGCAGAGAGAAGAGTTGAAGGAGAGAAGTTGCCAGAACCTTGCTGCCCTCCTGCCCCCCTACCCTCACCTGGGTACCAGCCCAGGGGCCTCGGTCTGCAAGGTCTGTAGTCCCTGCTGGATCTGCAGCAATGCCTGCATGGCTCGAGGATTGGTAAGGATGGAGAGTGACTCTGGGTTCTGCATCTGGTGGGAAATAAGCAGAGAAAGGCATTAAGAGGTGGCAGGAAAGAGGAGACAACCTCAACTAGGAGTCCAGAGTCAAGCTCTGCCCCAACTTCATCTCCACCCATTGGGCTTCAGGGACTACCCCTTGCCTTCAACCTCCACCCATCTAGGCTCCTCACTCACCTGCTGCAGGAAGACTGGGAGCTGCAGGCGGAGCTGCTCCTGCAGTTGGGGGTTCCCCGCGAAGAGCGGCACATTCACCATCATCTGCCAGGGTGAAGGTAGCAGGGGGAGACCTGGGCCTTTTCACCCTAAGAATTCCCCCACAGCCTCAGACTCCCTCGGCACCCCCTACCACTGCAGGAAGTCTGGCCAGCTTCTCCAGGGATCTCAAAGTATCCTGAAGGCCTAAGTGGGACAGTGAGAGGAAATGGAACTATGCTCTGGGCAATGAAGAGTATGAGGAGTCAGGCTGCTCAGCCCTGGGTCTGATGATGATGAGGACAGCTAACATTTCCAGGTATACAGAACTTACTCTGTCACATGCTGTGTTCTAAGCACTTAACGTGTATTAACTCATTTAATCCTTACAACTATAGGGGGTAGGAACTATTGTTATTATCATCTTATAGATAAAGAAACTGGGAGGCTAAGTAACTTGCTTAGCTCACACAGCTGGGAAGTAGCAGAGCTTGGGATGCAAACCCAGGCAGTCTGGCTCCACAGTGTTTTGACCACAAGAAACTGCCCCCAACCAAGAGGAACTCTCTCCCCAACAATACTCTCCTCATGCTGGTATGATACCTGAGCAGCAAAGTCAGGGTTCTGGGCAAGCGTCTGCATCATGCTGCGCATGTAGGGCGCTGAGATCACATTCTGCATCAGCTGGGGGTTCTCAGAGATCTGCTGGAGGAGGGCTTGCATTTCTGGGCTATTGAACATCCCTAGGACAAGGTGGAAAAAAAGAAAACAGGAGACAAAGGGTCCAGATGGAAACCAAAGGCCTCACTTCAATCACCTTACTTCAGACACCGAATGACTACAAAACTCAGAAAAGCAATGGTCCAGTGGGCACCCTAGGATTGTGGCATGAGTCCAAGTCTCTCCCAAGTCCAAGGTCATCTTGCCCTGCTTTGGCCTGGCCCCTTTTCCATTTACTTGATAAGCACAAGCCAGCTAGGAACTGGGTCTGATTTATGCCTCTCTGGACTGTCCTGCCATAAGCTCAAATTATGTCCAGTTTGGAAAGAAATGATTAAATATCATCTAGATCAAACTTGTCTTAGCAGCAGAGACCCTTTCCTCCTGCCAAATCTCACTCAGAAACCAAGTATGTTAATGGTCTGGCTGGAGCTGGGGCAGGAGGGCTGCAGCCTCTCCCATTGTGTCCTTCCTCATCCTGGAGATGAAGACCTTTCCAGGATGCAGGAGCACAATTTTAAAATCATGGATCAAGTTCCAGTCTTTATTTTACAAATAAGGAAACTAACACACACAGAGGGAAGGAAATTTCCCAATCAAGATATCCCCCAGAGTGCAGAGAAATTAGAGCATCTGCTGAAGACATCCCCCAGGCCATGTGTACAGTCATAGTCCAGATAAATGGAGCATCCTCTAGGGTTGTGCAGTGCATAACCTGTTCTTCTGTACATGGCAAGCCCTGCACATCCCTTTCCCTCAGCCTCACATCTGCCTCTCCCCAGGTCTGCCTTGATTCCTCTCCAGCCCCCTCTCCCCACAGCAGTCTGATCCTTTTACACTGGATAATACCAGAGGTGCTCATGGAGCTTAGGAAGCGGGGCCTGGTTTACTCATGAGCTATTACTTAGGTCACTCCCAGGGATAACAGGACATGGCCAGAACCAGCCCTCACCCGGTCACTATCCCAGACGGCAGAGCCCCCTCTGTGGCCTCGATAGTCTCACCTCTGTCTTCAAAATCCTGGAGCAGTATGAACCCTATTCAGTCCTGGGGCAGAGGGGCTGCCCTGGTGACCCCACTAAGCTCCTTCCATCCTAGGACATACCTGACCCCAGGCTAGCCGCATTGATCCCAAAGGGGTTCGAGACTGTCGGGTGCACCTGGCTGGTCCCCGATCCTCCGGTGCCCTCCCCACCGGACCCGGGGGCCTGGGAGGTGGGGGGCGAGGGGCTCCAGGGGTTAGGGAGGGGCTCTCGATTCTCAGTCCGCAGAGGCTGGGAGGATGAGCTGTCGGAGTTCCCGGCCAGGGAAGAGAAGGGATTGTTGCCAAACTGGGAGGAGGGAAAGGTTTTGGGTTAAGGACTGAAACAAATCAGGGACAAGGGCTAGGCCCACTCTCTCCTCTCACTTAATAGCCTCCCCTTCCGCAGAAAAGGGAGAGAGATCTAAGACACTTGGAGGTTCTCAGTTCAGTTCTTTGCCCCACAATGGATAGCTCCTTCCTTGCTCCACAGGGTGCGAGCTAGCTGATGCTAGTGACTGGATAACTGAACCTCTCAGATAATTGAAAACTTCCCATCCCCACTGGTGGCTTTCAATATTTGGTCTCTAATCATCTCCTATGTAACCCACTGCACTTTACACACAGTTTTCCCATTGTGTAGCCAAATATTTGTGTTCCTGTACCTCAAGGCGCAGAGACAATGTCAGATTTGCCTGTGCACCCCCAGCCCCGACACTAGTAGGTGCTCAATAACTAACTACTGGCTTAATGGGAGTGGGCTGTCAAACCTGGCTCTCTACTTGAACCCCGATCTTCCCTTTCCCCAGCCTCCCTGGACTAATTCGAGCTCCCCAGAACCTTTCCCTCACTCCCCAGGTCCCCTACCTGGCATTCTCTGTCCATCCAGGCACACCACAGTGGCGGCCCCTAGCAGAACACACCTCTGGCAGAATATGCCCTTTCTAGGTTTTCCCCTCCTGCTCCAAACCCTACCTCTGCACACTGGCTACTTCAGATGAACAGGCCTCAGTTTACTTCTGGTCCCCCTCGCCCTACCATGCTCCTCACTGTGCTCCCCAGGATATCTCAGGTCCATACCCCATGGGATGGTGTGCTTCCCAAAGGCAACACCAGAACCTCCTCCCCTCCAGCACCTAGCACAGAGCTCTGGCTGAGGGAGTCCCAGACTCAGTTTTCCCTACTCAGCCTTTCTCGTGGTCTAAGAGCTCAGCAGCTCCCTTTCCTGAGTTCCCAGGTGGTCCTACCTCAGCCCCTCCCCACCATAGGGTTTCATATTGAGCTGCTTTTCCTGTTTATTCAAACTGGGTCATGGGGACTGGGGCTAACCAAGGATTCTCCTACTCTGAGTTGTTTCCTTCACCTCACCAGATCCTGTTCAGATAACACAGCTCACAGGCCAGGGTTCATGCACCATGGTTTCAGCCTCTGTGCCTGTTTCAGATTTCTTGTTCTGATACCTGCCTAGCACCTCACCCCACCTTGTTCTGGGCTCGCTTTATTCTTCCTGGTACACTCTAAGGATGAAATCTCTTTTCCTGAACTACCCACAGTGATAACAACCATCATTTATTGAGCACCTACTATGTGCCTGACACATTTATTCTAATGCTTATAATACTCCTCTAATACAACAGTTCTCAAAGTGTGGTCCTGGGACCCCTGCAAGCATTAAAACTGTTTTCATAATTCTAAGACATGAATTTGTCTTTTTCACTCTTATTCTCTCATGAGGATACAGCGTTTTCCAAAGTCTACATGACATGTGACATTGCAAACTGAATGCAGATCTGAGAACCAGCTGTCTTGTAGTAAGCTAGATATCAAAGAGAACTACAAAAATGTAAAACAAGTCCACACTTTCCTCTACAGTTTTGTTTGTTTTGGAAAATAAAGTTGTTTTTCAAAATAATGTTATTTATGTTAACTTGTAATAAATTTTTTTTTTTTTTTGAGATGGAGTCTTGTTCTGCTGCCCAGGCTGGAGTGCAATGGCACAATCTCGGCTCACTGCAACCTCTGCCTCCAGGGTTCAAGCGATTCTCTTGCCTCAGCCTCCTGAGAAGCTGGGACGACAGGCACCCACCACCACGCTTGGCTAAGTTTTGTATTTTTAGTAGAGATGGGGTTTCGCCATGTTGGCCAGGCTGGTCTCAAACTCCTGACCTCAGGTGATCCACCTGCCTCAGCCTCCCAAAATGCTGAGATTACAGGCATGCACCACTACGCCCCGCCAACTTGTAATAAATTGTCATTTTTAAATGAAATAAATATTTTAAAAGTTTCTCGGTTTTAGGCCGGGCACAATGGCTCATGTCTATAATCCCAGCACTTTGGGAGGCCGAGGTGGGTGGATCATCTGAGGTCAGGAGTTCAAGACCAGCCTGGCCAACATGGTGAAACCTCGTCTCTACTAATAATACAAAAAAAAATTAGCTGGGCGTGGTGGCGGGCGCCTGTGGTCCCAGCTACTCGGGAGGCTGAGGCAGGAGAATCACTTGAACCCGAGAGGCGGAGGTTGCGGTGAGCTGAGATCACGCTATTGCACTCCAGCCTGGGCAACGAGGGAGACTTCGTCTCAAAAAAACAAAACAAACCAAAAACACAAAACATTTTTAAAAGTTGTATTAAAAAAAAAAAAAAAAAGCCAGGCGCAGTGGCTCACTCCTGTAATCCCAGCACTTTGGGAGGCCGAGGCCGGTGGATCACGAGGTCGGGAGATCGAGACCATCCTGGCTAACACGGTGAAACCCCGTCTCTACTAAAAATACAAAACATTAGCCGGGCGAGGTGGCAGGCGCCTGTAGTCCCAGCTACGCGGGAGGCTGAGGCAGGAGAATGGCGTGAACCCCAGGGGGCGGAGCCTGCAGTGAGCCGAGATCGTGCCACTGCACTCCAGCCTGGGTGAAAGAGTGAGTGAGACTCCTTCACAAAAAAAAAAAAAGGTCAAGTGCGGTGGCTCACACCTGTAATCCCAGCACTTTGGGAGGCTGAGGCAGGCAGATGACAAGGTCAGGAGTTCGAGACCAGCCTGGCCAATATGGTGAAACCCCGTGTCTACTAAAAAATACAAAACTTAGCCAGACGTGATGGTGCACGCCTGCAGTCCTGGCTACTCCGAAGGCTGAGGCAGGAGACTCGCTGGAACCCAGGAGGTGGAGGTTGCAGTGAGCTGAGATCGCGCCATTGCACTCCAGCCTGGGCAAAACAGTGAGACTGTCTCAAAAAAAAAAAAAAAAAGCAAGTTAAAATAATAAGACCAGCAGACCAGTATGGTACCACCTCATATTTAAAAATACGATAACATATAGACATTTATAGACATATACATAGGTAATAAAAGAATCAGAATGATAAACCCCAACTTCAACTTCAGCGTAGTAGTTACCTCTGGAGAGAAAAAGGAGAGGGGAGGGGTTTGTAAAGGCTACAACTCTACCTATGTCTTATTTGCAAATATTAAATATGTCTGGGAAAATAAACAAAATACTAACAACATTAGTTACCACTGAGGTAGAAAAGAGCTGGCTGGGAGATGGAAACAGAGGGATCCCTTCTGTAAACCTTTTTTTAGCCTGTATACTTTTCCATACTTTTTTGGAATACCCTTTTGTTTACTTTGTGTAACTTTTGAATTTTTTTTTTTTTTTGAGATGGAGTCTCACTCTGTCGCCCAGGCTGGAGTGCAGTGGCACGATCTTGGCTCACTGCAACCTCTGTCTCCCGGGTTCAAGCGATTCTCCTGCCTCGGCCTCCCAAAGAGCTGGGACTACAGGTGTGTGCCATCATACCCGGCTAATTTTTTGTATTTTTAGTGGAGATGGGGTTTCACCATGTTAGCCAGGATGGTCTCAATCTCCTGACCTCATGATCTGCCCACCTCGGCCTCCCAAAGTGCTGGGATTACAGGCGTCAGCCACTGCGCCTGGCCAACTTTTGCATTTTCAAACACACAAACATAGAATGTGTTTAATGTAAAATTAAATTTTTAAAAAGAACCATGGCCAGGCACAGTGGCTCACATCTGTAATCTCAGCACTTTGGGAGGCCGAGGTGGGCACATCATGAGGTCAGGAGATCAAGATCATCCTGGCTAACATGGTGAAACCCATCTCTACTAAAAATATAAAAAGTTGGCCAGGCGCGGTGGCTCACGCTTGTAATCCCAGCACTTTGGGAGGCCGAGGCGGGCGGATCGTGAGGTCAGGAGATCGAGACCACGGTGAAACCCCATCTCTACTAAAAATACAAAAAATTAGCCCGGCGTGGTGGCGGGCACCTGTAGTCCCAGCTACTTGGAGAGGCTGAGGCAGGAGAATGGCGTGAACCCGGGAAGCAGAGCTTGCAGTGAGCTGAGACTGCGTCACTGCACTCCAGCCTGGGCGACAGAGCAAGACTCTGTCTCAAAAAAAAAAAAAAAAAAAAAAAATATATATATATATATATATAAAAAAAATATATATATATATATATATATATAAAAATATATAAAGTTAGCTGGGCATGGTGGCATGTACCTGTAGTCCTAGCTACCAGGGAGAAGGCATGAGAATTGCTTGAACCCGGGAGGCGGAGGTTACAGTGAGCCAAGATTGCGCCACTGCATTCCAGCCTGGGCGATAAAGCGAGATTCCATCTCAAAAAAAAAAAAAAAGAAAGAAAGAACCAAAAGGGCACTGAAATTATATATGGCAGCATGTTAGGGCAACATTGATTAAAAAAAAAAAGAATGTTATATTTTCATCTATTTTTTTGTGTGTACTTGAATAGGATTCATAAAGCATTTTTAAAAGTGTATAATCCTGGGGCCCAACCCCAGAAATGGATTCAGTAAGTAGCTCAAAGGTGGGGACCAGGATTCTCATGATCAACAAGCTCCCCAGGTGATTCTGATGCAGGTGATCCATGGACCATACTTGAGACATGCTGTATCAGGGCTGGCGTCTGACCTCAGGCCTGCCACGTGACCTTTGAGCCCCTGGTACAAGAAGTTTGTCAGGATGTCAAGTTCCTTGGATGCTATGCCTCACCCACTTCCACAAGGACCTCTGCTTATCTTTTGTCAATGCCAAATTGGACCATCCCCAGATATGTACTGTTGAGAACTGCCTTCAAGCCAAGGCCCACCCCTCAGGGGACTGGGGAAAGAAAGAAGAGCAGACCCAGGTTTGCCTGGGGTGGGGGTAGGGAATCTCAAGCCCAGACAGCCCAACCCACTACCCTGGCCCTTGATCCCACCTGTTCCCGGGCAGCACTAAACATGGGCTCCTGGATGTCCGTGTACATGCGGCGGAGGGCATTATACCCTCCAGGGATGCTCTCAAGGTTGCTCAGGGCCCGGTCCTGGTTCCGCATCATCTCTTGCATCATGGCTGGATTTCGAGCAAGCTCCATTGTCTGATCAAGAGAGAGACATAAAATGGGCCCCGGAATCAGGGGAGCACCAACCTAGGAAAAAGGTGGGCCTTGAGGAAGGGGGTCTGTATCAGGATCAGGACCAGGGCCCAGGAACTGCCCCACAGTGACAGGGAGTAGAGTAAACTGGACTTCCTTCCTCTACTGTAATCTTGGCTCCAAGCCTGCCTCCCTGTGGGTATTTTGGTTGGCTTTTTCTAGTGGAGGACAATGATCCCAGCTGAAGTGAGGGCAGCAGCTTCCCTCCCTTAGGCTCAGAGTGTCCAAAGAAGTGTCAGGGTGCACAAGGAAACTGAGTCAGAAGAGACACAGAAAGAAAGGGGAGGAGGCAGAAGAGAAAATTAACATCTACTGAGCACCTACTGTATATGGGCACAGGGCCAAGTAGCTTACGGAATTCAAGTCATGTAATCTCCACAATAACCATCTCAGGTGTTTATTTCTGTCCCTGTTTTGCAGATGAGCAAATAGGCTCAGAGATGTTAATTGACTTGCTGCCCTGGGACACACAGTCACTGAGTGGTGAAGACAGTGTTCAAAGCCAGGTTGGTTGGTCTGTCCAAGACCATACTGTGATTCCTGGTAAATGACTGCAAGTTGGGGAAGGAAAGGATTCAAGCTGGAATAAAGCTATTGACACCCTGTAATTTCCACGGCCAAGTCTTTGGCCTGCCTGAACCTTGAGAAACACTGAAGATGGGGGCTTTCTTCTATGGAGCCAATGGCACAATCTCAACAAGGGGTGGCTATGTCAACCCCAGGGGAGTTCATCACAGAAAAATAAGTGTAACTACTTGTTCCCATTCAACTTGGAATACCTTCCCTCTCCTTCCCAAATGTGCTCCACACTTGCCTTTTCTAAGACTCCTTTATAACTGATACGCCCAGCTTCCCAGAACTCTGATCTCTTGTCCTGTAATTCATTCATTCAATAAATATTTACTGCATGACTACCACGCACCAGGCACTGTTCTAGACAGTGAACAAAACACTCACAAGTACTTGACCTTACATAAATTATCTTCTGGTGAGTCCAGCACTGGTGTCCACAGCCCTGCTGGGAAGATTGGCTACCTTGGTCCTCTGGTGGAGCGGACCATGAGCTGGAACTCCCAAAGAGCAACATCACAACAGTCTCCCCTGGTTCTCCATTCCCAACTGGGCCCTGCCCAGCCACAGTGCTCCCCAAACAACCTACTATCTTTCACTCCCAGGCCTTTATATTTGCTGTCCCTCGGCCCTGAATGCTCTTCTCTTTCTTTCCCCCCGTTCGTCTTCCTCTCCCCCGGTTCGTCTTCCTCTCCCCCTGGTTCGTCTTCCTCCTTTGGGTCTCAGCTTGGTGACATTTCTTGAGGCCTCCTCTAAGCCTCAGGGTAGGGTCAGGAGCTCTTCTCTATGCTCCTAGAGGATCCTGTGATTATCCTTATGATAGCAATGACCACATTGTATTCTAATTGCCGGTTTACTTGTCCCACTTCCCTTTGACACCTGGAATTCCTGAAAAGCTAGGCCTGTCTTTTCATCCCTGTACCTCCAGTGTTCAAAACTGCTGAATACATGAATGAACAAATCAATGTAGGACAAGGTAGGAAAGGCTGGGCAGGGCACGGCTGGGCACCAGTGTCCTCCAGCTCTCCAGCCCTCTCATACTCACCTGCCTCATGAGTTCAGGGTTGTTGAGCATGTGGCTGATCTCGGGGTTCCGCTCCATCAGTTGCTGCATCTGGGGGTTGGCCATAATCATGTGACGCATCAGGTCAGGGTTAGACATCATATCCTGGACCAGGGGGTTCTCCATGATCTGCGACAGCATCTCAGGATTGGACATCAGCTGCCTCTGCATCTGCTGCTGCAGCTCCATGAAGTTGGCAGAGCCCAGGCCCAGGCTGCCTAGCCCCAGGATGCCCCCAAAGCCAGCTGTGGGAAGGGGGCAGGGTCACAGTCTGCCACAAGAGCCCTGTCCTCACTTAGCCAGAGCCACTGAATTCAGATCTCCAGGACACGCCCCAAATGCTTCTCACATGTCCCTCTTCCAGTCATTCCCACAGCCTGGCCCTGATCCACTGCTGGCAAAAAAATGTGAGCCTAGTAGACTGAGGCCTCTCTGAAGGCTGAGGCTGTGCCAAACATAGAACTGGACAGAGAGAAGGCAACCAGCAATGGTCTGTTGAATGAGTGGCCCATCTGGCTACTGCTGGATCCAACTTTTCCCCAGACTCACAGGGTCTTCCATTCCCTTTACCTAGGGTTCCCCACATCCCCAACCCCATTTCTCCCCTCACTCCTAACCCTTAGCCATGGTCCCCACCTCTGAGAACTGCTCAGACTAGTTTCTTCCCCAGATTGAATCAAGTATCAATGTCTGGAACTCTATGTCATGGGGTCCCCTATCCCCATCAAACCAGGAGCAGGAACTCCTGTTTCTCCCTCCTCTTGGCTTTCCCCAACTCCCCAACCCCAAACAAGATTGTGCTCTCCTCTCTGAGGGCTTACAGAGTATGGATGCAGTAGCACTGGGGGATCCCTCCCCAGCCCCTGGAGAGGGCCCCCCACCACTGCTCCTCCGGCTTCCACTGCCAGCATCCGAAGAGGCACTGCCAGAGGTGGAGGGCTGGGCAGGGGTGGCGGGTGAAGCAGGCGTGGTGGAGGGTGCTGAGGCAGGGTCAGGTGTGGAGGGGGAAGAAGCAGTGGCAGCAGCTGGATCTTGAGCCCTGAGGACAGAGAAAGGAGAATCCTGTTGGAGTGAGCACTAGAAGAGGGAAGGTACCGCGAAAATCTCTGTGCTTGCTATGGGACTACTATTTTAACCCAAGCCCCCTCCTGGGCAGTCCTGAGGCTGGAGTTGGTTGATGGCGGGAGGGCAGTCAGTAAACCAGCAGAGGGAGAAAGGAGCTAGTATTATCTGTCTTCGGGGCATTCTGGGAGTGGTAAATCAGGTTCCCTTCCCCTAGAGATGAGATCATATTCATCCAGGAGCTACCTGCCTAGGCCTCAGCTTAGGCCCTCTGGGTACAGTTGAGCAATGAGTGAGAAAGTATCAGATAGGGAGGCCCAATCAGAAGCTGGATCTGCTCTGCTCCTGAACTTACTTCTGAGGGGTCTTGATGACCAGATGGACAGTGAGCCCGTCCTTGATTCCGTGCTGGTTCAGTGTGTCCCCATCCTTGAGGATCTTGCCTGCGAAGATCAGGACCAGCTGATCCTGCTGAGCCTTAAACCTCCGGGAGATTTCCTCTTTGAACTGTGATCAAGAGGCAGAGGTCACTGTGGAGGCTGCCTGGACTCCCCCTACCAGGGACCCTGACTCTTCTTCAACAGCTTCTGCACTCTCTTGCTCTCATCTCTAGTCATGGGAAGTCCTTTCTGTAGTCTCGACGCCATTCCTCCAGCTGCAATAAGCATCTCCTTTCTTAACAAAGGAGATGAACCAGTGAGAGGCTCTTCTCTCAGCTCCATCCCAGAGTCTCCCACCCTAGAAAGCCCTTGCTGCTATCTGCCTCCCAGCTTCAGTCCCTCCACCTAGTTCTCTGTGAGGCAGGGCAGCCTTCTCCCATCCCAACTCCTTCAACAGCTT
Source organism: Symphalangus syndactylus (assembly GCF_028878055.3). Lineage (NCBI taxonomy): Eukaryota > Metazoa > Chordata > Mammalia > Primates > Hylobatidae > Symphalangus > Symphalangus syndactylus. Next base: position 84,474,735 of record NC_072441.2, read on the forward strand.
TGGACCTTCAGCCTTCTGAGACCCAATTTTCTCTCCTCTCTATTCCCAGTATTCTCTTTTTTTTTTTTTTTTTTTTTTGAGACGGAGTCTCGCTCTTTCACCCAGGCTGGAGTGCAGTGGCGCGATCTCGGCTCACTGCAGGCTCCGCCCCCCGGGGTTCACGCCATTCTCCTGCCTCAGCCTCCCGCGTAGCTGGGACTACAGGCGCCTGCCACCTCGCCCGGCTAATTTTTTGTATTTTTAGTAGAGACGGGGTTTCACCGTGTTAGCCAGGATGGTCTCGATCTCCTGACCTCGTGATCCGCCCACCTCGGCCTCCCAAAGTGCTGGGATTACAGGCGTGAGCCACCGCGCCCGGCCTCCCAGTATTCTCTTAACAACTACAACAAATAGATGCCAGTTATTGAGCACTACCTATTCACCAGTTAAAGATATAGTATATTATTATTTTCATTTTATTTTATTATTATTTTTATCTTGAGACGGAGTCTCGCTCTGTAGCCCAGGCTGGTGTGCAGAGGTGCAATCTTGGCTCACTGCAACCTCCATCTTCCGGGTTCAAGTGATTCTCCTACTTCAGCCTCCTGAGTGTCTGGGACTACAGGCACGCACCACCATGCCTGGCTAATTGTATTTTTAGTAGAGGCGGGGTTTCATCATGTTGGCCAGGCTGGTCTTGAACTCGTGACCTCAGGTGATCCACCAGACCCAGACTCCCAAAGTGCTGGGATTACAGGTGTGAGCCACCACGCCCAGCCTTATCTCCATTTTAAAGATGAGAAAACTGAGGATCAGCGAGGTAAGGTAACTTGCCCCAGGCAGACCAGAACTCAGGTCTTGACACCAAAGTCCAGGCTCTTAACTAAACACACTGCTTCTCAATGAGAGCCGTTTTCAAATTCAGCTTTGTAGGGAACAGTACAGTATTTAAATTCTGAAATTTAGTAATTCTATGTGGTTACGGAGGGAGCAAGGATGGAGTTAGACTTCCCAAATTCTACCAGCCCCTCCAAAACACAACACAAAACAAAATACAACACACACTTTAAGTAAAAACACTGCACTTGTTAAGCAGAGGCAGCTTCCAGATCCCTCTCTTCCAACCAGATGGCCTATCTTAAGCCCCGCCTATGTGAAATTATGGAGTGGCCACAGGGGGTGGCGAACACAGGCAACAGTCCGTCATTCAACGAGATTTTATTGAGCACCTACTGCACACCGCGTAAATCTCAGCAGAGCTGAGAACCAAATGTAACCACGTCGATTTGAAAGAGTGGGAAGGATCTGGGCACAAGGAAATCCTCCCCCGACAGCCCCATCGCTCAGAGAACACTGGGCGTTCTCTGAGGCACAGAGTAGGCGCCGGCGCTCTCCGCCTGCCCCCGGCCCGTTCTCTCAGTTAGCACCTAGCCCGGGCCCCCACTCCGGCACACTCCCTTCAAACCCAGGGTCCTTCCCCCTTCCCGGTGCAAGGTGTCCCCTCCTCACTCTCCACCACGCCCCCAGGCCACAAGGCAAAACCCGCCCCCCAACACGCGCCACGCTCCCCCAGATCTCCCCTCGCAGGGCGTCCCCTACCCGCCTCTCCTTCACTTCAGCTCCTCGGAGTCCCAGCTGGCCCCCGCCCTCCTCTCTGGGGCCCTCCGGGACGCCAGACCGTCAGAGAGGCCCCCCATCTCTTCGTAGACCCCTCCTCCGCGCTCCCCCCGCCCCCCGCCTGCTGTACTACCTCCTTGACCGAGGCTCGATCGCAGATCACAATTTCCTCCTTGTCCTTGGGGGTCTTGACGGTGACCCGAATGGGGGGCCTCGTCTCGGCCCCGCTCGGCTCCGCCATGCCGCCGCCGCCACCCGGCCGCCCGCCAGCCCGCCCGGCTCCTCCTCCTCCCCGCCCGCCCGGGCGGCCCGGCTCGGCTTCTGCGCCTCCAACACTCCCCTCTCTCCACCTCTCCCCTCGCCTCCCCTCCCCTCCCTTCCCCTCCCCTCCTCTCCCCTCCCCTCTCCTCTCCTCCCCTCCCCGAGGCTTCACCGCCCCCTCCGGACCAGCCGCAGCCACAGCGCCCCGGGCGGACCGGGGGGGCCACTGCAGCGGGGTCCGCCCAGGGCCAAGCCCCAGGTCCGGAGCCCGGCCACGGTCTAGCCAGGCGGAGGCCCCTGGGGGGCCTCTGGGCGTGGGAAGGGGCGTGCCCATCATTGCGGGGGCGAGGGCGGACTCCCCCGGGAGACCGCGACCCAACGCTGCCCGCCCGAGCCGTGCTGCGGTCCCCTCCAGCCCAAAGCCTCCCCACCCCCTCCGCGGCTAACTCGGCTCCGGGACAAAGGACTTTCTGTGTCGCCGCTTTATCTCCGTTCCCTGTGATAACTTGGTCTTTCTTGGAAGCCCAAGTCCCTTCCAGGCCAGGGGACTTTCCCGACTTGGAGGTTGGGTTTTCCCACCAAGCACGTCCACTTAGGATCTCAGCTCTGGGATTGACCCTATAGCCCCGAGGATCGCGGCCTGAAGGGTCTGTTAAGAACGGTTGCAGGGAGCTGGGTTTTGGCTGCGTGGCCTTTCTGAGCCTTGGTTTCCTCAAGATAATAATAATAGTACCTCTCGTCTCATCGCACAGAATTGTGCATAACGGAGAAAACTGTTTTGAAAGTAACCAAAGGCGTGCCTGACAAATATGAGGATGTAGTATAATTACTGAATCGTGGACTGCTAAGCGGACACGTTGATTCCTTTCTCCCCGAAGGGGTTAAATGTCCTTCCAGAGCTACTGCTGTCCTTTCACTCCCGCTCTTTTCCGCCCCCCAACAACCGCGTGGTCGGCCTGGAAAGGCGAACTATAGTTCCCAGGGTGCCTCGCGAGGCTACAAGGAACTACGATTCCCAGAGTCCCCCGCGGTGGGGCGGGGTTGAGTCGGAACCATAATAGCCAGGCGAGGAAACTACAACTCCCAGGGAGTCCCGGAGCAGGCCAACGGGACTACGGGAAGCAGCGGGTAGCGGCCCGCGGGAGGCACCTCGGAGATCTGGGTGCAAAAGCCCAGGGTTAGGAGCCGTAGGCATGCTGCGCCCCAAGGCTTTGACCCAGGTGCTAAGCCAAGCCAACACTGGAGGCGTCCAGAGCACCCTGTGAGTGCGGACCACGGACCCGAGCGGCGAGCGCTGCAGTGGGGAGGCGCGCGGCTCTCTGAGGGAGGGGTGGGGAAGGATCATCAGGAAGGGAGGAGGCGGCAGAGGGGGCAGCGGCTGGGGGTACCAGCCGGGAGGTCCCCTCTCGAAAAGGGAAGCCGGTGTGCTGGGTGCTTAGGGCACGTTCCGGGACACACTCAGGCCAGAGCCTTGCTGGATGTGCCCTTGGTGGGACTTGGGATGGAAACCCAGACGTTTTACTCCCCGCTCTGAGCACAGCGTTATCCCTCCCCGCCCCTCACCAGGCTGCTGAATAACGAGGGATCACTGCTGGCCTACTCTGGTTACGGGGACACTGACGCCCGGGTCACCGCTGCCATAGCCAGTAACATCTGGGCCGCCTACGACCGGAACGGGAACCAAGCGTTTAATGAAGACAATCTCAAATTCATCCTCATGGACTGCATGGTATGGAGAGGGGAGCCAGACTTCCCCTGTCCCCCAAGGGGATCCCAAGGGGGCGACCTGGACCCCATCCTGGATGGTTGGAGGGGCAGGGACAGGATCTCCAGAAGATTACTAAGAGTTGGTCTGCAGCAGCACTTGTAATAGGCAGGACCCTATTCATCAAGTGGTGGTGAGGAAGGATCCCTGGACCTGAGAGGTCTGACTTGGGTTCTGGTCTCAGCCATCCACTTATCAGTTGTGGAACCTTGGGTAAGTCGCTTAACCTCTCTCAGCTTCCTTACCTCATGTTTAAGGAGAAGACAATTTCCCTCTCCCCGCTCCCCTCATGGGTTGTTGTGAAGGTCAAATGAAATAATGGGTATAAACATTAGAATGACTTGCAAACACAAAGTGTTGTCATCCCAGTTTCACCGACTCAGAGAACCATGGCAGTCTCCAGACCCTAGTCCAACCCCTTAAGCTTTCAAAGAAAGGCAAATGAAGTCTAGAAAGGGGAAGTCTCCATTAGATTGTGAACTTCTTAGTATCTGTTCGGTCTACAAGTATTTAGGTCCTTGCAGTATTCTCAGGACTAGGGAAAAAATAGCAAACAGAAAGACAAAACCCCCAGCCCTAATAAATCTTACACAGTGATACGATCACAACTCACTGCAGCCTCGACCTCCCTGGGCTCAGGTGATCCTCCTGCCCCAGCCTCCTGAGTAGCCGGGACTACAGACATGCACCACCACACCTTGCTAATTTTTGCATTTTTTGCAGACTGGGTTTTGCCATGTTGCCCAGGCTGGTCTCAAACTCCTGGCTCAAGAGATCCACCCACCTCGGCCTCCCAAAGTGCTGGGATTACAGGCGCGAGTCACTGTGCCCAACCACATTTTTTAAAATAAATAAAATATGTAGTATATATTAGGTATTGAAAATGCAATGGAGAGAAGGCAGGGAAGTGAAAGAGTATGAGTTTGTTGGGCGTATGTGTCAGGGACAGTCTCACTGAAAAGGTGACATTTGATCAAAGATCTGAAGAAAGGTGGGGGACAAGCCATGTGGCTATCTGAGGGAAGAATATTTTGGACAGAACAGCAAGTACCAAGGCCCTAAGGCAGAATTATGCCTGCTCAAGGATCAACAGGGTTGGTTGGTATGGCTGGAGTTGCGTGAGAATGGAGGAGGGTAGTAGGAGATGAGGTCAGAGAGGCAGAGAGTGCAGTGCTTGGTTCCTGGCATACAATAAATACCTAGTAAAAGTTTGCTGAACTTACTTTTGTTTTTTTCAAATTGGCCAGAGGGTGAACTCTCCAGGAAGGATCTTCATTGTAACTCAACTGCCTACTCTCCCCTACCCCCTGCACAACCAATGCCATTTTTAGTTCAACGTATGACTCCTACTGGATGCCTAGAGCTGGTGCTATAGGGCAATAGCTTTCAAACATTTTGACCGCAACCCAGCCATAAGAAATACAATTTAAGGGGCTGGGCCCGGGTGGCTCACGCCTGTAATCCCAGCACTTTGGGAGGCCGAGGCGGGCGGATCACAAGGTCAGGTGTTCAAGACCAGCCTGGCCAACATGGTGAAACCCCATCTCTACTAAAAATACAAAAATTAGCCGGGCATGGTGGTACATGCCTGTAATCCCAGCCACTCAGGAGGCTGAGGCAGGAGAATCACTTGAACCCAGGAGGCGGAGGTTGCAGTGAGCCGAGATCACGCCACTGCACTCCAGCCTGGGCAACAGAGCAAGACTCCATCTCAAAAAAAAAAAAAAAAGAAATACATTTTAAGGCTGAGCACAGTGCTGCACTCCTGTAATTCCAACACTTCGGGAGGCTGAGGCTGGAGGATTATCTGAGGCCAAAGTTCAAGACCAGCCTTGGTGACCTAACAAGACCTCATCTCTACAAAAAAAATTTTAATAAATAAATAAACAGGAAAAAATTTTTTAAGAAAGACATTTTAAGTCAGAGCTCAACACGCACATAGACCCACTAAAACAAAAGTCATGAAACAATACTTTTCCTACATGTAATATACTTCATTTTTTCTTTTTTGTTTTTTAATGCTGATCAACCTTCTTAATTTATCTCCTAACCGTGGGGTCAAATCTGCAATTTGAAAAACATTACCATGGGAAAAGAGGAGAAATATCAGTTGGGTTACCGCTCCCATGCCCCTCTCAGTGTCTGTGGGGTGAGCTCATAGTAATAACATCACTCATTTGGACAACTGTTGGCAGATCTGAAATTTCATGGTATTAGCACCCTCACCAACTAGGATAAGGTAGGGATTACAGAAAGAAAAACTGAATTTCTGAGAGACTAAGTTTCCCAGAATAACATGGTTAGTAGGTGGCTGTGCTGAGGCTGGAACCTGGGCTCAGAACCCCATGTTCAGGGCTGTGGCCAAAAGCTTTTCCGCTGAACCTCCTGCTGTGCCCAGGGCATGGGAGGAAGATATAGTCTCTCTGGGGCCAGAGAAGCCTTTGGGGAAGGAGGGTGCTAAGGATGCCAAGCAGAACATCACATCCCATCATATCACCCCCACCAGGAAGGCCGTGTAGCCATCACCCGAGTGGCCAACCTTCTGCTGTGTATGTATGCCAAGGAGACCGTGGGCTTTGGAATGCTCAAGGCCAAGGTGTGTATGTGCCCATCCCTCCATAGCCCTGGGCCCAGCCTTCGTGCTTCTGCACTGTGTTCACTCCCACCAGGACCCTGTTTCTAGAGTCCTCATGTCTACTCAGTCCATTTCTGGTGTGGGCCAGCTCCCAAGAGCAGGTGGGGTTGGGGGCTGGTTGCTCCCTATGGCACTGGGAGCAGACCTGGATTTAGGGTCCCTAGTGCCAGGCCATGTGCGAGACTGATTCCTGTTCTCCCTCTGCAGGCCCAGGCTTTGGTGCAGTACCTGGAGGAGCCCCTCACCCAAGTGGCGGCATCTTAATGGCATTGGTGGAAGCTGGGGTCAGAAAAGAGAAATGACCATTTGGAGGGGCGGGGCCTCCTAAAAGAACCTTCTTACACAATGGGGGGAGGGTGGGACTTTGTTTTTTCCAAGAATAAACTTCAACTCCTGTCATGTGTCTTGGCTGCTTTCTTGGATGGGAGGAATCGGAGAAGATAGGAAGAAGCAGGCATCGTTTCTAGGATTCCTCATGTTCTGCAAGGATGGACTTCTACCCACCCCTTCACCATGACCTCCGGTGAACAATGGTTCTTGGCAGTTAGGCCAAATAGTCCTTGTCCTCACCAACAGCGTTACCTCACCTAGACCCTGCCGCTCAGAATAGAGTCTTACCCACCTCATAGGCAAAACCGTGGGAGTGAGCTCAGAGGTGCAAGGGTCTGGTAGGGGTTGTGTTGCACAGAGAATATAAAGGCCCTGAGAGGTTAGTGTCTATCATTTCAGGTTTGGTGGGGTGTGTGCCTTTTTTTTTTTTTTTTTTTTTTTTTTTTTTTTTTTTTTTTGAGAGGTTCTCCCTCTTGCCCAGGCTGTAATGCAGTGACACAGTCTCAGCTCACTGCAGGCTCAAGTGATTCTACCTCAGCCTCCCGAGTTGCCTGGACTATAAGCACACACCATCATGCCTGGCTAATTTTTGGGTTTTTGTTTTTTGTGTTTTTTAGGGTTTGTTTTTCGTTGTTGTTGTTGTTCTTGGTAGAGATGAGGTCTCAATATGTTGCTCAGGCTGTTCTCCAACTTCTGGGCTCAAGCCATCCTCCTGCCTCCCAAAGTGCTTGGATTATAGATATGAACCACTTCGACTGGCCAGTGAGTGCCTTTTCTATTCTTGGGATTGGGAGGGTGCCCCTAACAGCCTAGAACAAGCTATCCCTTTCCTCTTCTTCCAGGTGTTCATGTGCTTACACAGACCGTCCCCAGATCTTGAAGCCGTTTGTAGACAAGAGGCCTTTGCTGTGAGGCCTCAGGTCCTGTACAGGGAGTAGAAATAACCCAGACCTCCCAAAGGCCTTCATCTCCAGATCCTGTTCCTACACTCAGACCACTCACCCCAGCTGTCTGTTTCTGCCCCAGGTCTCTGCCTACCCAATATCCTTAAAGCAGGTCTGTATAGGGAGCTACTAGCCCCCTTCCCCAGTGCCATATAAAGGAACCCATCCCAGAGAAGTGGGTAGGTTTGGAGTCCCAGCTCCACCCAAGATGAGAAACACTGCCCATCCCAGGCCCTGGGCTGTCAAGGAAGGGCAGAAGTTACTGTGGCCATGATGCAGCTCCCGCAGCTCTGCATTGCAGCACGGTGACTGGTGTTCTATCAGCCCCTGGTCCAATATCCCTTACTCTGGTTCCCCCAGTGTACCCCCCTGCCAGCTCTGAAGGAAAAGCAGGCCAAGTGGGTTTCTTTCTTTTTTTTTTTTAGACAGAATCTCTTGCTCTGTCACCCAGGCTGGAGTGCAATGGCACAATCTTGGCTCACTGCAATCTCCGCCTCCAGGGTTCAAGTGATTGTCCTGCCTCAGCCTCCTGAGTAGCTGGGATTACAGGCGTGTGACACCATGCCTGGCTAATTTTTGTATATTTTTAGTAGAGATGGGGTTTCACCAAGTTGGTCAGGCTGGTCTCGAACTCCTGACCTCGTGATCCGCTGGCCTCGGCCTCCTAAAGTGCTGGGATTACAGGTGGGAGCCACCGCACCAGGCCTCTTTTTTTTTTTTTTTTTGAGTCTTGCTCCGTCGCCCAGGCTGGAGTGCAATGGCGCGATCTCTGCTCACTGCAAGCTCCGCCTTCTGAGTTCACGCCATTCTCCTGCCTCAGCCTTCCCAGTAGCTGGGACTACAGACACCTGCCACTACACCCGGCTAATATTTTGTATTTTTAGTAGAGATAGGGTTTCATCGCCTCTACTATAGAGCCAGAGAGGGCCCCCTCCTGTTTTTTATCTCTTACCAAGACCTCCTGGGGCTCCTCATTCCTTCAGGATGGTCTCGATCTCCTGACCTTGTGATCCGCCCGCCTCAGCCTCCCAAAGTGCTGGAATTACACGTGTGAGCCACCGTGCCCGGCCTTTTTTGTTTTGTTTTGTTTTTGAGAAGGAGTCTCTGTTGCCCAGACTGGAGTGCAGTGGCACGATCTCAGCCCACTGGAACCTCGGCCTCCTGGGTTCAAGCAATTCTCCTACCTTGGCCGCCCAAGTAGCTGGGATTGCAGGCGCCCACCATCATGCCCAGCTAATTTTTTTTTTTTTTTTGAGATGGAGTTTCGCTCTTGTTACCCAGGCTGAAGTGCAAGGGCGCGATCTCGACTCACCACAACCTCCACCTCCTGGGTTCAAGCGATTCTCCTGTCTCAGCCTCCCAAGTAGCTAGGATTACAGCCATGTGCCACCACGCCCAGCTAATTCTGTATGTTTTTAGTTAGAGACGGGGTTTCTCCATGTTGGTCAGGCTGATCTCCAACTCCCGACCTCAGGTGTTCTGCCCACCTCGGCCTCCCAGTGCTGGGATTACAGGCGTGAGCCACCGCGCCTGGCCTCAAGTGGGTTTCTGAGGGGCTATTTCTTGCTCATTAGTTGGGGGACCGGCCCTCACCACAGATTCCAGAAGCCCAGCAATGCACACTCAGCCCTCAGTGGGCTGTCTCTGAAGGTCCTGTCTCTGAAAGTTCTGTCCCTTTTTAGCTTCCTGCCCCCCACCCTGCCCCTGCGCTGGAGCTGGTTCTCCGGCTTGCGGGAGCCCAGGCTGAGAGCAGACACCCAACCTGTCAAACCTGTCTGACGTCATCATCTCTCCACCCACCTTGGCCCCAGGTCTCCAGCCACCCCGCTCTTCCTGTTCTCAGCTTCCGTCCTCTCAGCTTCCTTACAGCACCCCCACCTGCCAAAGCTGATCCTTCCTAGGCCCTGCCTAACCTTGAGTTGGCCCCCAGTCCCTCTGGCTGCAGAAGTCCCCTTACCCCCAATGAGAGGAGGGGCAGGACCAGATCTTTTGAGAGCTGAGGGTTGAGGGCATTGAGCCAACACACAGACTTGTCACCTCTGTCCCCGAAGACACCTGCACCCTCCATGCGGAGCCAAGATGGGGAATGGAACTGAGGAAGATTATAACTTTGTCTTCAAGGGTGAGTTGGGTTCCCTGAAGCCAAGAGGAAGCCTGAGAGACCCAGAAAGAGATTGAATAGAGCCAGAGAGGGACCCCTCCTGTTTTTTATGTCTTACCAAGACCTCCTGGGGCTCCTCATTCCTTCAGAATAAAGCTGCAGGGAGTGGGGGAGGGTCTGGTTGCAGGGGCAAAAGTCAGGGAGCTTCTGAGTATGCTCTACTGTGGTAAATAATGATGTTGATTCCTCCTTAAGAGTGCTGAGTTAGGCTCCTCTGCCCCGTTCCTAATAGAAACCCAAATCCCTGGTGTCAGCCAGTGCAGCACAAGAGATGGAGGTCAGACTTCAGAAAGGACTTCCCTCTTTTTTTTTTCTGAGACGGAGTCTTGCTCTGTCGCCCAGGCTGGAGTACAGTGGTATGATCTCAGCTCACTGCAACCTCCACCTCCTGGGTTCAAGCGATTCTTCTGCCTCAGCCTCCCGAGTAGCTGGGATTACAAGTGCCTGCCACCACGCCTGGCTTATTTTTGTATTTTTAATAGAGGCGGGGTTTCACCATATTGGCCAGGATGGTCTGGAACTCCTGACCTCATGATCCACCCGCCTCGGCCTCCCAAAGTGCTGGGATTACAGGCATGAGCCACCACACCCAGCCAGGACTTCTCTCTTGAGAAGAAAGGGAAACCAGCAAACAAGAGGAAGAAAGTCATCTTTTCTGGGCAGGTGTACAGGGAAGGAGAGAAAGAAGAGACATACCCATTATAGGGTTGGGCAATAAATACATAGGGAAGACAGAAAATATCATGAGTTTGCCGCAGAGTCTGATAGAATCCGGAGGACTCCTAGGATTGTAGCCTCATCTGCCTGGCCCTTGGCTGACTCACTGGACCTGCATACCAGGCACTGGGCTCAACTTGGCTGTCCCTGGAAGCATGCATGTATCTTTCTAGCCCCTGTGTTTGGTCCCTTTGCTGTTTCCCAGCCCCACCTTCATACTTCCTTTAGGGCAGGGTGGACTCTCCAGCCACCCTACCCCTCTGCCTCTCCCAACCTCAGCCCGGCCCCTCCCTTGTGCTGGGACTCTCACTCCAGAACCCGCCCTTGAGCTGGGGAACCTGTACTACTGGCATCTTTTCCAGGAAGGAAAGGGTTAGCAATAGTCTGGGGCAATAATATGAGGAACTACCATTTATTGAGCACTTACTATGTACCAGCCACTACTTCATTAATACCATAACAATCCCCAAAAATCATATTTTATTTTGAGGGGCAGTGTAACATTGTGGTCAGGAGCCAGACTGGGTTCAGATCTCAGCCCTGCCACTTACAAGTATTGCGGGTTGGTCAGCCGGGTGCGGTGGCTCTCGCCTGTAATCCTAGCACTTTGGGAGGCCGAGGCGGCCAGATCACTTAAGGTCGGGAGTTCCAGACCAGCCTGGCCAACATGGGGAAACCCTGTCTCTACTAAAAATTCAAAAATTATCTGGGCGTGGTGGCATGTGCCTGTAATCCCAGCTACTCGGGAGGCTGAGACAGGAGAATCACTTGAACCCAGGAATCGGAGGTTGCAGTAAGCCGAGACTGTGCCACTGCACTCCAGCCTGGGCAACAGAGCAAGACTCTGTCTAAAAAAAAAAAAATAAATAAAGTATTGAGGGTTGGGTTGGGGTCCCTAGAAGCAGACGCTGAGAAGTTGGGGTGTTCAATGTTTGTTTGTTTTTTGAGACGGAGTCTCGCTCTGTTTCCCAGGCTGGAGTGCAGTGGAGCGATCTTGGCTTACTGCAATCTCCGCCTCCCTACAACCTCCGCCTCCTGGGTTCAAGTGATTCTCCTGCCTCAGCCTCCCAAGTAGCTGGGACTACAGGTGTGCACCACCATGCCCAGCTAATTTTTGTATTTTTAGTAGAGACAGGGTTTCATCATGTTGGCTAGGATGGTCTTGATCTCTTGACCTTGTGATCCGCCCTCCTAGGCCTCCCAAAGTGCTGGTATTACAGGCGTGAGCCACCGAGCCCAGCTCAATGTTTTTTTACAAGTCAGCACCTGTGAAAAGAAGGGAGAGGAAACATAATTGGGCAGAGGGAGAAGTCAAACAGCAACACAGGCTGGACAAAACCTGGGTCAATGGCGGGGAGCTCTGTGATTGCCTCACCTTGCTTGAGCACTGGGTGTAGGCTGCCCAGAAAAGGCATGACTTCCAGTGAGGCTGCTCTCTGCACCAGAGGCAGATGCTGAAGGAGCTGATAGCTGGAGCCTGTCTGCAGCTTGGGGCAAGTCCTTCCTTGAAGGCTGATCTGGCCAGCACATCTCTGTGTTTACAACACTAGCCCTGTTATCTTGGGCAAGTCATTTGACCCCAAAGCGCCTTGTCTGTAAAAACAGGGAAAATAGTAATGGGATTCATGGCATTGTTATGAGGATTAAATGAGGTAATATGTGTAAAGCTTTTAAGGACACTGCCTGGCACATAGTAAGCCTTCAGTACACTGTAAACATGAACCATTAGTATCTCCACTTTACAACTGAGACTTAGAGGCAAAGTAGTTTACAAAAGGCCACAAAGTCTGACTTCAATGCCCTTGCCCTAAGCACCTTTGCGGTATGAAGCTAGGGCTGAGAGCCTACCCACTGAGAGGGATGAGAGAGATGTGCCCAGTAGGGGAGAGGCAGGAACACACACACACACATATACACACACACACACACACGCACGCACACACATCCTCTTACCCACACATATCCATATTATTTCCAGCTTTTCCATACTGTCCTTTGCAAATAAGGAATGTTTAAATATATTTTTATTTTATTTTATTTTATTTTATTTTATTATTTTATTTTAGAGACGGAGTCTTGCTCTGTCCCCCAGGCTGGAGTGCAGTGGCGTGATCTCGGCTCACTGCAAGCTCCGCCTCCCGGGTTCACGCCATTCTCCTGCCTCAGCCTCCCCAGTAGCTGGGACTACAGGCGCCCGCCAACACGCCCGGCTAATTTTTTGTATTTTTAGTAGAGACGGGGTTTCACCGTGTTAACCAAGATGGTCTCCATCTCCTGACCTCATGATCCGCCCGCCTTGGCCTCCCAAAGTGCTGGGATTACAGGCTTGAGCCACCGCGCCCAGCCTATTTTTATTTTTTGAGACACAATTTCACTGTCACCCAGGCTGGAGTGCAGTGATGCCATCACAGCTCATTGCAGCCACAACCTACGGGGCTCAAACAATCCTTCCACCTCAGCCTCTTGAGTAGCTGGGACTACATGCATGTGCCACCACACTTGGCTAATTTTTTTTTCTTTTTCTTTTTTTTTTTTTTTGAGTCGGAGTTTCACTCTGTCACCCAGGCTGGAGTGCAGTAGCACAAATTCGGCTCACTGCAACACTCCCCGGGCTCAAGCAATCCTCCTACCTCAGCCTCCCAATTAGCTGAGACTACAGACACATGCCACCATGCCCGGCTAATTTTTGCATTTTTTGTAGAGATGGGGTTTCACCGTGTTACCCAGGCTGGTCTCAAACTTGTGGGCTCAAGAGATTCTCCCGCCTTGGCCTCCCAAAGTGCTGGGATTACAGGCGTGAACCTCCACACCCAGCTAAGGAACTTTTAAAGTTGGAGGAGGCCTTTATAAGTTGTATAAGCAAGGAAACTGAGACTGAGAAAAGGTGAGTCACTTGTTCAAGTTCACACAGTTAGTTGGAAGCTGAGCAGGGACCAGAGCCCACAATATGTGACTCCCAGTCCTTGGGTGCCAGCCTGCCTTTCCAGAACCACTCTGGATGGCCTCCTCTAATTCTGTGTGCTCAGCTCAGTGCCAGTGCAATTTGTGGGTTGTACTCACATCAGCCCCCTACACTCTACCCCAGCCCCCAGCTCATCCACGATGGGTAAGACTGTGCCCTAGATGCTGCCCACCAGTCTAAAGGGTCTTCATGGCCCCTCAGGTGGATCCTTGTCTCTGAAAACCCAAAGGGAAAACTCTGGCCTGCTAACAACAATCATACCAGTCATGATTTTTTTTTATATTTTCTTTTTTTTTTTTTTTTGAAACGGAGTCTCGCTCTGTCGCCCAGGCTGGAGTGCAGTGGCGCAATCTCGGCTCACTGCAAGCTCCGCCTCCTGGGTTCACGCCATTCTCCTGCCTCAGCCTCTCCGAGTAGCTGGGACTACAGGCGCCCGCCACCACGCCCGGCTAATTTTTTTGTATTTTTAGTAGAGACGGGGTTTCACCGTGGTCTCGATCTCCTGACCTCGTGATCCGCCCGCCTCGGCCTCCCAAAGTGCTGGGATTACAAGCGTGAGCCACCGCGCCCGGCCTCCAGTCATGATTTTTACACTTACTATATCCTGGGCAACGTCTCACTTACTTCCTACAATAACCCTTAAGGTAGATACTAATGTCTTCCCCATTTTTCATATGAAAAGAACAGCTCAGATTGGTTAAATAACTTGCTGAAGGAACACATAGCTGGTCTAACACCCAGCCCCATGCTCTTAACCATGCGGGACTGCCCCTCCTTAGGGACAACTGGAACCTAACTTCTTACACACACATGAGCACACATGCCTTCCTCTCACCCACAGATGTGTCAACTGCCAAACTTTCTCCTTACCCACACTTCGATTCACACCTCTGTTCCTTATGCAAACACACACACACCAAACCTCCCACTTGTCCTCCCAGCTCATATATATAGAGACAAGCGCAATGTTCTCATACTCCAAGTCCTAGTCCAGAACTGTGCACCCCCCGACCTCCCACCATCCCCGTCCATATTCACACACAACAGTAATGTCTCTGCATGACACTCATAAAGAGCCCACAGATGTCACTCTCTCACCAGAGATGCAGGCTGACTCTGCAACCATGTATCAACAGACCAGGCTATACCCCTCAAGCCCCTTTGTTTGTTTTAAACTCTTGGCTTTCCTGCCCACCAGGACAGATGCATTATGCAGAGTTGCAGACTCCAGTCTCACAGGAGACTCCGTTCCCTAATCTTTTTTCTGAGCTCAGTTCCCTTTTTCTGCTGGGCAGACCCTCCAAGCTCAGGTGGGCTTGGAGCTGCCCTACCCCGTGCTCAGCCCTTATCTCTCCACTCCTTTAGTGGTGCTGATCGGCGAATCAGGTGTGGGGAAGACCAATCTACTCTCCCGATTCACGCGCAATGAGTTCAGCCACGACAGCCGCACCACCATCGGGGTTGAGTTCTCCACCCGCACTGTGATGCTGGGCACCGCTGCTGTCAAGGCTCAGATCTGGGACACAGCTGGCCTGGAGCGGTACCGAGCCATCACCTCGGCGTGAGCCCGGGCCCGGGGGGCTGCTGGGTGGTGGGAGTTCTGGGGAAGTCAAGGAACACTTCTGGAGGAGAAGTGGGGGAGGAGGAGGCAAGGGGGCTCAGCAGTGGGCTCTGGGGGGTGGGGATGGAGATCACAGAAGGTAAAAGGTACTGTAAACAGAAACAGCACAAGCCAGGATATAGTAACACTGACTAGTACTACTAAAAGCAGGAATCATTGCCACTTACTAAGCCTTTGCTATGTGTCCAGGAAGGGACAAGGCACTTTACATTTGGCATTTTATGTAACCCTTAAAGTACCACAGGAGTAAAGTGCTATAATTAATTAATTTATGTATAAATACAAGCAAGGTGAAATCAGGGTGGAGCTAGGATGGGGGCGAGCTGCACGGATCCAGAGCGCCCCCTCACTTCCGCACAATGCTCTGCACTTGGCAACTTTCATCTAACCACAGATGGCCAAAAGCTGAACCTGGCATCTGCATTTTATGAAGACTCAGAGGACACACAGGAGATTAGGCCTCCTGACACCACATCCAAAGTGTCTCTTAGGCTGGGTGTGTTGGCTCACACCTGTAATCCCACCACTTTGGGAGGCCAAGGTGGGTGGATCGCTTGAGCTCATGAATTTGAGACCAGCCTGGGCAACATGGCAAAATCCTGTCTCTACCGGCCGGGCACGGTGGCTCAAGCCTGTAATCCCAGCACTTTGGGAGGCCGAGGCGGGCGGATCACGAGGTCAGGAGATCGAGACCATCCTGGCTAACACGGTGAAACCCCGTCTCTACTAAAAATACAAAAAATTAGCCGGGCGTGTTGGCGGGCGCCTGTAGTCCCAGCTACTTGGGAGGCTGAGGCAGGAGAATGGCGTGAACCCGGGAGGCGGAGCTTGCAGTGAGCCGAGATCGCGCCACTGCACTCCAGCCTGGGTGACAGAGCGAGACTCTGTCTCAAAAAAAAAAAAAAAAAAAAAAAAAAAAAAAAAAAAAAATCCTGTCTCTACCAAAAATATGAAAAATTAGCTGGGCTTGGTGGTGCGTACCTGTAGTCCCAGATACTTGGGAAGCTAAGGCGGGAGGATGGCTTGAACCCGGGAGGCGGAAGTTGCAGTGAGCCGAAATCGCCCCACCCCAACTACTCGGGGGCTGAGACAGGAGAATCACTCGAACCTGGGAGGTGGAGGTTGCAGTGAGCCAAGATCGTGCCACTGCACTCCAGCCTGGCGACAGAGCAAGACTCCGTCTCAAAAAAAAAAAAAAAGTGTCTTCCAGTCAGTGTAAGGCCTAAGCATGTAAAATGGGGTCTGTTTGTGTGTGTATGGGGTGGATAGCACTTGCCGGGGACAGGAAGCAAGAGTCAGGGGCTTTGGTTACACACGCTCCTCGTTACCTGATCTCTTATGAGCCTCAGTTGACTCATCAATAAATTGAGAGTTAGACATCACTAGTCTGAAGACATCCCATCCAACTCCAAGAGGGAGACTGGATGCTTTCCGTGATGCCTTGAATGGTCAGGCCAGGGACTGCTGCAAGAGGTAGGCATTCAGCTAATCCTAGAAAGATGGCCACAGGAGAGAAGAGGCCACTGTTAAGGAGCCATTTGAGGAAGATCTTGAAGGTGGCAGAGTTGGCTAAAGCTCAGATGTGCATTGGTGGAGAGTAGGGGCTAAAATCAGGACCAGAACCTGAGAAAGTAGAGGGGCTGGCTGTGAGGAAGCCAATGGAGATTTTAGAGCAGGGAGGTGAAACTTTATTTAGTTGGTTAGCTGAGACAAATTTTCACTCTTGTTGCTGAGGCTGGAGTGCAATGGAGCGATCTCAGCTCACTGCAACCTCCGCCTCCCGGGTTCAAGCAATTCTCCTGCCTCAGCCTCCCAAGTAGCTGGGGTTACAAGCATGCGCCATCATGCCTGGCTAATTTTTGTATTTTTAGTAGAGATGGGGTTTCTCCATGTTGGTTAGGCTAGTCTCGAACTCCTCACTTCAGGTGATCCACCAGCCTTGGCCTCCCAAAGTGCTGGGATTACAGGCGTGAGCCACTGTGCCTGGCTGAGGGAGGTGAAACTTTAGAGGCTCCAAGACTAGTGTCCCTGGAAGGCAGAGGAGCCTTGGGCTGCTCTGTTGGGTTCTGGGCCCCTGGAGGCAAGTTTCTGTATTTCCTGATCTCTAGTACTCTGATCCCAGGTGTTCCAGCTTGATGGCTCTGCTCATGGCTGGGTCCGATACCTCTGATTGTATCTCTGTCCATCCTTCTCATTCCCACCCAGGTACTATCGTGGTGCAGTGGGGGCCCTCCTGGTGTTTGACCTAACCAAGCACCAGACCTATTCTGTGGTGGAGCGATGGCTGAAGGAGCTCTATGACCATGCTGAAGCCACGATCGTCGTCATGCTCGTGGGTAACAAAAGTGACCTCAGCCAGGCCCGGGAAGTGCCCACTGAGGAGGCCCGAATGTTTGCTGGTGAGAGCCTGCCACTACCCAGGCTGACTCCTCCAAGCTTACCCCACCTTCCCCTTGCAGCCTCCCAGGCCCTGCCCCCACCCATAGAGCCCCTAGCCTGGCCTCCCTCCATACAGTCCTCTACCCCATCCCCTCTTCCTCAGGATTTCCCAGCACTTCCCCTTTGGGACCCTGTGTCTCCCATGATGTCCCACCACTTGCCCTGAGATTGTCTTTATTGATTTTTTTTTTGAGACCGGGTCTCAATCTGTTGCCTAGGTTAGAGTGCAGTGGTGCGATCTTGGCTTGCTGCAACCTCCACCTCTTGGGTTCAAGTGATTCCCATGCCTCAGCCTCCTGAGTAGCTGAGACTACAGGCGTGCGCCACCACGCCTGGCTAATTTTTGTATTTTTAGTAGAGATGGGGTTTCATCGTGTTGACCAGGCTGGTCTCGAACTCCTGACCTCAGTTGATCCACCTGCCTCGGCCTCCCAAAGTTCTGGGATTACAGGTGTGAGCCACTGTGCCTGGCCCATAGTTAATTTTAAGGCAGCCCCACCCTGTAATGCTCAAAGATCCTATGGAGAGGATAGGCTTCCCAGGAGTTTTCTGGGTTTAGAGGCAGCACAATATGGTGGTTAAGGGTGTTCTGGAGTCCCATGGCCCAGTCTCCCATCTGCTGTTGGCCAGTTACTAAATGTGGGACATGGAGCAATTTCCTTATTCTTTTTTTTTTTGAGATGGAGTCTCGCTCCGTCACCCAGGCTGGTGTGCGGTGGCACGATCTTGGCTCACTGCAACCTCCGCCTCCTGGGTTCAAGCAATTATCTGCCTCAGCCTCTCGAGTAGCTGGGATTACAGGCGCCCGCCACCATGCCCAGCTAATTTTTGTATTTTTAGTGGAGACGGGGTTTCACCATCTTGGCCAGGCTGGTCTTGAACTCCTGACCTCGTAATCCACCCACCTCAGCCTCCCAAAGTGCTGGGATTACAGGCGTGAGCCACCGCACCCGGCCCCTTATTTGTTTTCTTTGTGTTTCTGGATTCAGTTTTCTAAATGAACCTACCTCGTAAGTTGTTTTAAGGATTAAATGATCTGCTATATGCCAAGAGTTTAGCACATGGCAAATGTATATAGCAAACATTAATATTATTATTATTATTGTCTTTGACTCCCACAATTAATGGTGTGTTTCCCTTCCTGGCAGAAAACAATGGACTGCTCTTCCTGGAGACCTCAGCCCTGGACTCTACCAATGTTGAGCTAGCCTTTGAGACTGTCCTGAAAGGTTAGAGCCTACCTTTATTCTGTACCCCTATTCCATCCCCGTGGCTTCTGCAGGCAGCAGTAGGAATGCAGACACTCAGCCCTCACCCCAACTAATTTCTCAGCTCCTCTATGGGTCCTGGCACCACTGCCTGTCCCCCTCAGTCCCCCCCCAGTGCCTCCCTCTCAACCTGGAGCTCAGGGAGGGAACAGGCCACACTCCCCATGGGGCTGACTCTTGGTTCCTTCTCCACCCAAGTAAGTAGAAAGGACCCCTATGTCCACACTTCATTTCCTTCCTGCAAAACCTCCTGCAAGTGTGGCCACCCCCATGCTCAGAAGGGGCATGCAGTATGTATGGGGGGTTGGGGAGGAGGGAGCATGGGCTCTAAATCTTCTGGCCTGATCACTGCCGTCTGCCCTCACAGAAATCTTTGCGAAGGTGTCCAAGCAGAGACAGAACAGCATCCGGACCAATGCCATCACTCTGGGCAGTGCCCAGGCTGGGCAAGAGCCTGGCCCTGGGGAGAAGAGAGCCTGTTGCATCAGCCTCTGACCTTGGCCAGCACCACCTGCCCCCACTGGCTTTTTGGTGCCCCTTGTCCCCACTTCAGCCCCAGGACCTTTCCTTGCCCTTTGGTTCCAGATATCAGACTGTTCCCTGTTCACAGCACCCTCAGGGTCTTAAGGTCTTCATGCCCTATCACAAATACCTCTTTTATCTGTCCACCCCTCACAGACTAGGACCCTCAAATAAAGCTGTTTTATATCAACGCCTGGTCATTCTGCTGCCTCCTGTCTGTTCCTCCCTCTTCTCCTTGTCTGTGCCTCCCCTTCACCTTTGGCCCCTCCTCTTGAGTCCCTAATCCCCTTCCTCTGTCTTCCCCACCATACCTACTGCCCCTCAGGGCCAGCTGCCTCTGGAGTTCTGTGGTCTGGGGACAGTGCCAAGGGGATGGGAGGTGCCTGCCCTTCCCTCTGCCAACCCCCAGGGCAGGTGGGGGAGGGAGGAGAGCATGGAGGGGAGGGGGTATCTGGAAGGCGAGACAAAGGAAACCATCGGCGGGCACCATCTGGTGCTGAGGGCCCTGGTGCCAAGAACTGAGGTCACTCCAATGCCAGGGGCAAGGGGAGGAGGCAGCGGGAGATACAAGGGGAGAAGAGGGAGTTGGGGCCAGTCCTGTAGGTGTGTACTGGGGATGGGGTTTTTAAGCCTGAGAGGTGGAAGGTCCAAGTCTTCCATCCAGTCTTTTTTTTTTTGAGATGGAGTCTCACTCTGTTGCCCAGGCTGGGGTACAGTGGTGTGATCTCGGCTCATTGAAACCTCCACCTCTCGGGTTCAAGCAATTCTCCCTACCTCAGCCTCAGCTGGGATTACAGGCACCCGCCACCATACTTGGCTAATTTTTGTATTTTTAGTAGAGACGGGGTTTTGCCATGTCGGCCAGGCTGCTCTCAAACTCCTGATCTCAGGTGATCTGCCTGCCTCGGCCTCCTAAAGTGCTGGGATTACAAACTTGAGCCCAACCAGTCTTCTTCCTGATCCCAAAGAAGAGGGATGGATTGAATCTGGTGGGGTAAACGGGGAGGGTCCCTGTCTCTTAGCTCTCTGCCCCCTTTCCATGGAGCCTAGGAGATGGCTGTCCAGGTAGCATCTCTGTCACCCTGCCTCACCTTCCCCTGTTCTTTTTTTTTTTTTTTTTTTGAGACGGAGTCTCGATCTGTCGCCCAGGCTGGAGTGCAGTGGCCCATCTTGGCTCACTGCAAGCTCCGCCTCCCGGGTTCACGCCATTCTCCTGCCTCAGCCTCTCCGAGTAGCTGGGACTACAGGCACCCGCCACCACGCCCGGCTAATTTTTTGTATTTTTAGTAGAGACGGGGTTTCACCGTGGTCTTGATCTCCTGACCTCGTGATCCGCCCGCCTCGGCCTCCCAAAGTGCTGGGATTACAAGCGTGAGCCACCGCGCCCGGCTGTTCTTTTTTTTTTTTTTGAGATGGAGTCTCACTCTGTTGCCCAGGCTGGAGTGCAGTGGCGTGATCTCAGCTCACTGCAACTTCCGCCTCCTGGGTTCAAGTGATTCTCCTGCCTCAGCCTCCCGAGTAGCTGGGACTATAGGCAAGTGTTACCATGCCTGGCTAATTTTCTGTATTTTTGGTAGAGACAGGGTCTTGCTATGTTGCCCAGGCTGGTCCTGAACTCCTGGCCTTAAGCGATCCATCCACCTTGGCCTCCCAGAGTTCTGGGATTACAGGCATGAGACACTGCGCCCAGTCACCTTCCCCTGTTCGTCAGGTCAGGGTGGAACAAGGCCTGACTGCACCTCCAAAGAAGAGAAGGGAGTAAATGGAGAGAAAAGGCAGGGGATTAAGAGCTTGGAGACTCAAGCAGAGCTATGGAGAGCTGAGAGGGGAAGCTTAAGGGTGGCAAGGAACTCCGGAGACATCCACTACTCACAGGTGTGTAGGGAGCCCAAAGCTACACTAGAGGAAACCCCAAGCTGCAATCCCCACCCAGATCCTCCCACTCACCCCAAGATGGCACAGACTCACATGCAGAGAACGAAGACAGAGCCTTAAGTAATAGTACTTTTAATAAAATTAAGTTCTTAATAGCACATTTAATACATTAACCCTCCCCCTTCTTGGTTTCTCTGCATTTTGTGCAACATCACTTTGACTTGATTATTCTTGGGTCTGTTTTATTTCCCGCTTTTATTTTGCTTTTGAAATCTTTTTCCTTGGTGGATTTGTATGTGTCTTCACTAGATGCCTCAAATTAAGTCTGACCACAATCCTACTCTACTTTCTACAGTGGAGAGACCATCCTCCCTGCCCCAGGGCTGTCTCCACCCACCCCCCCTTCCCCACCCGCACCCTCGAGTGGGGAAGGGGAAGCCCTCCCCACCCCAGACGCTACCATCCCAAACTAGCGGGGTTTCTAGGACAAAAAGAGCAGGGGGAATCTGTCCCTAGGTGGGGTGAGATGAGTAAATTGGGTAGAGGGAGATGTGTTTGGGGTCTAGGGCCAGGGAGGGGCATGGCAGAGTCATTGGTGTAATGAAGCAGGCTCCTCCTGCCAAAAGGAGAGCCAAGGGGCCCCTCCACCCCCTTGGATAGGAGGGGAAGGCCCAATGATTGCAAGCTGGGGTTGGTAGAAGGCAAGTGCTTTAAAAATTTTGATTTCTCACATGCAGAAGCCAAGCCCCCCAGTTTTGTGTGGAGAGGGCAATGTGTTCCCAGGCCAGGGCACAATATATGACCCCTACCTGAACACATACCGATGGAGGTGAACTGGAGCAGAGGGTTAGGGTTGGGTTCACCCAAAGTCCCTGTGCCTTTCCCCTGCCTCTGTGCCCATGGGGATGCCTTTCTCCCAGGCCTTCAAGGACAGTGTCTCCACTCCACTCCGTGGGAAGTCCTTCTTGGAATCTAACTTTTATGAGACAAGAAAGCACTTTGCAAGTAGGTGAAGAACCAGTCAGCTTTAAAGAACAATTACTGAGATTGTTACCGCTACTGCTGCCGTGGAGGTCAAAGCTAAGTGGAAAGCTGGATGGGAATAGGGGTAGGGGACTGATTCCCTCAGTGCTCTTGAAGCTCTGAAGGTGAGAAGCGTGTGTGCATGTGTGTCTGTTTGTGGAATGACTTCCCAGGCTCTTAAATCAATCTGTAGAGAAGTGGACCGAGGTCACACTTCAAAAGGACTTCCTCAGTTAGGCCTGGGGGAAGCAGGCATGGGAGGGTTTGAGCTGGGAGCCCCAAGAGAGGACATACCACATTGGAGAATGGGCTGCCCAGGTACTAGGGGTGCAGGTGAATGTGCTTGGCCTCCTCTGCTGCCCCCAGCCCAGCCCCTGTCTTATTGAGATGATCAGTGTGCATCCTTTCCAAGACCCTGGGAAATGAACCCCTCATTTGTTTGTCCTACAATTTAAAAATCCAAGGATTCTCAGAATCAACCCCAGCAGACTGGAAGCTCCCAATCTTAAACTAGCAACCTGCTCCAACCCTGATATCTGAAGATGGGGCAACTCAGGGTGGACTCAGCCACTTCCCTCCTCTATGTATCTTTTCCTTACGACTTTTATACATTCTACTGGACCCAGGGGCCCTCAATGCTACTAAACTTTAAGCTATCTTAATATTGTCTACTAAGTAACTAGTAATTGTTTCTTTCTCTCTCTAGGATTATATGAAATAAATTTGAATTATTATTATTAATAATTATTATTTTGTAGTATTCTTTTCTTTTAAACCCCTCGGTTTCTCTTTTTCTTCTCTTTCTCTCGTTTTTGGTTAAAAAAAAAAATCTAGATCTCTTAAATCTCACACATCTCTGAGGGTTCCTATAGGCCTGCTAGGCCTTAATTCTGGATTCCCCCTCCTCACTTGCCCCTGGGACAGGGCAGGGGAAAGTGGTGGGGGACACCCCAGGATCCTCAGTCCTTAGTCCTACAGCTTCTTCCTTTCTTGTTAATCCCTTTCTTTGTTTGGCTCTGCCGGCTCCCCTGAGGGGGAGGGGGAGAGGGGAGGAGGAGTCCATGGAGTGAAATCCAATCTACTGGAAGGGTCCCAGGAGGGACCGGGTTCCCCCAGCTCCTCTCTCCACCATTCACCCCCGGGATGCTCCCCCAAGAAAAGCAAATGACATTCCTCCCCAAAAAAAAAAGTGGGGGAAAAAAGCAACGTAAACCCAAACATATATTAAAAACACTTTTTTTTAAGATTTAACTCTGAATACAAATGTATTTTTTTCTTCTTCTCTCCCTACATATATTCTAAACCTTCTAAAGTTTTTTTATTTTTTTAAGGATCACTTTATCATAAAATAAAATATCCTTTTCATATAATAAATTACCTAATAAAAAGTCTTTTTTTCATATTAGCCCAGGTTCTTTGCTACATTTATATGGTAATAAACGCCTTTATTAAAATAGAATATTAAATTATAAAGAACTGCTTTTTTTTTTTTTTTTTTGCTATTTTTGTTTTCTCTCCTCTGTGTTGGTCGCCTGTCTTGCTCCCTCTCATGCTCTCTTTCTCTCCTCTATTTTGTCTCTCACTATGTGTGTTTTGTGTTTGTTTCTAGGTTTGGCTCAATTGGTAAGGGTGGGATTGAATTTGCTGAGCCCCCTAGTGTAACAGTCTTCTGCCTTTGTGGGTAAAGAGTGGAGCGGGGGAGGGGGATTGACAGACAGACATCCCTTCTTCCCACCCCCCTCCCCACCTGCCCCCGGCAACCGAGGGTGCCCATTTGGTTTGGTTTCTATTGTACAGACATCTCAGGATGGCTCACATAGGCGGGAAGGAGGGAAGTCGTCACAGGGCAGTTTTCTTGGCTGTGACCTCCTTCCCCTCCCCTCCCTGGCTGGTGTTCTGGAGGGGAAGGCTGTGGAGAGGTGTTAATTCTCGACAGGAGGAAGGAGAGGAGGAAATCCCCTCTGCACCTCCACCTGCTCCATCCAGGAAGAATGGGACTCTGGAGCTTTAAGTGCTCCGGTGATCACTCAGAACAGTCCCACCCCACTATTTACAAGGATCTCCTGGGACTCCCATCCCTCCATCCTCTCTTGGCCCGGCCAGCGGAACCAGGAGGGTGGAGAGCTGGTGGCAGCCCCAAATGAGCAGGAGGGAAGCAGCAAAGGGGGTGCAAGGCCTGTAACAATATGTGATTCTCAGAATAGGCCCTGCTGCCCGCCCCCCCGCAGTCCTGCTTTGCCCCAGGCTGACCCCTCTTTGAGACCTGGCTTCTCCTCAACCACATCGGGTGGGACACAGACTCCATGATTTGCATGGAGGATTCAAGCTAATAAGCATTCAAGCTAATAAGGATTCAATAAAGGTTCAGGTCAGGTTGAGAGGGGTGCAGGGAGTCGGGCACTGCATGGGAGGAGCAGCTCTTCCCTCCACCAGTCTCTCCTGCTGCCTCACGCCCTTTCCTGCTCCTTTAAATAGCAGACACACTACTCTGGCGCCCCCACTTCCACAACCAGAAAATCCAGCCCAAGAACTACTCCCTAAATATAATGCCCATAGTGATGAAGGTGGGGGTTTGACCCTTTACCCCAGTATTAGTCCCCTCCTCACATTTTCACTGAGAATGGGGATACATTCCAACAAGAATTTGAGATGTTTCTTTGGAGGAGCAGGGGAGAGGGCCTCCAGATGCCTGAAGAGGAATAGAGGGACCATCCAAATATTTCTCCCCCTACTTCTCCCCAGGAGGATGGTGTCCCCAAAGCTGGGCTGGTAGGGGCAGGGGCAGGGGGAAGGGAAGAAAGACAAAGACAAGGAACAAGACAGAGCTGGGAGTGACAGCCACCAAAAGAAAGCAAAGCAAAGAGCTGAAGGGAAAGGAAAGAGTTGAGGAAAGGGGAGATCCCAAAGGAAGGGAAGATGGGCGGAGAGAGTGAAGGGAAACATTGGGGGGCGGGGGCAGAGAGGAGCACTCCTCTCCAGATTCCTCTAGCCCAGCTTTGTGGGGACAGATGGCTTCTGAGCCTTTCAGCCATAGAAACGATTGACATGCTTCTCTCCCCCAACCCCTAGAAGATCTATGCAACTTCTGATAGGACTCCAACTCCCTTATACTGCTGGAAACTGGTGACAGTTTCCCAAACAGGATATGGGGGTGGGGTGGGGGGTAAAGGGTCATGTTAGGAGGTCGGAGGTCAGGACCAGAGGGCTTAGGGATTGCAAAGAGCACCTCTAGATACAGGTGGTAATTCTCCCTCTCCCTTTTACCCACCCCCTCCTCGGAAGAAGGGGTGGAGTGACACACAGCTGGGGAGGTGGGCAGAGGGTGTCAGAATGCCTTAGCGGCCACCTCTGGCAAAACAAAAGTTTCTCTTAGCTGCTTCCAGATTTAAGGGTGTGTTGAGGTATCAGAGTTGTAACTCTAGTAAAATTTTCAGTCTGGCCCCCTCCCAGTCTTTCCAGGACAGGGTGACCAGAGGCTCTGAAAGTGGCGCACCCTCCAGCCACCACTGCCTCCCTCCCCCCTTCCCCAGCGAGCGAGTATCTCTAAGCACCTTGCCCCTCAAATCACCGCTTTCCAAAAGGCCTTAGTGGAAAACAGGTCCAGGGTGGGCCCAGTGGAGTGGGCCCCGGAGGCATGGGGCATGGGGCTTAGGAGAATATTCGGATGGCTTGCGTGGCTGTGATGTGGCAGACGGGACACTCTGGGTCCGTCCTCTCGCAGATGCGTACTGCACACTCCATGCAGAACAGGTTGTGTCCGCAGGGCACAAGGGCGGCAGTCACTTCGCTCTCAAAGCAGACCATGCAATCCCGCCCGCCGCCGGGGCTCCGCAGGCCGCCCCCACCAAGTTTAGAGAAGCCCTGGAGCGGCTCTCCCGGAGGGCGCCTCGGGAGTCCGGCCAGCTCGGGTCCCGCGGAAGTGGCAGGAGAGCGGTGTGCGCCCGGAGGCCCAGCGCGGGCCTTGGCGGAAGAAGAGGAGGAGGAGGAGGCCGAGAAGAGCACGGAGGTGGGAGTGGCGTTCTCCTGGCCCGCCCACAGCGGGGGGCTAGTCTCGGCCACGCCGTAGTACACATCCTGCTTGCCCACGCCATAGCCCGGAAAGAGGTACCCGCCGTAGCCAAAGTCCCCGCCCTGCTCACCCAGCCGTGGGGCCTCAAAGCCAGAGTCCACTCCGCACTCGCCGATGCAGCCCAGGCTGTTCTGCCTGAAGGTGGAGAGGGGCTTGCAGCCGGGCGGGTGCACCCGCCAGGCGTCGGAGTAGCGGCTATCGAGTGCTGCGTCGGGGCTCCCCGCCAGGAAGTCGTTTTCATTGTTGTACTCGAGGATCTTGCCAGTGCGCACCGCGATGTGTGTCTCGATCTCCTCGCGCGCACGCTCCACGTTGCCTGGGGCACCCGTGATCTCGAACACGGGGTCGCGGTCACGGCTTGGTGTGATAATGTATGTGTTGGTTTGCTGCTGTATGCGTTTGATGGTTGCCCCTTTGGGGCCCACCACCAGCCCCACCACGCGGTAGGGCACCCGCACACGGATGGTCACCTGGCCGGGCAGAGCAGGAGCCACACCAAAGGCGGCGCCTGACTTGTTGCGGGAGGCACGGATCATGGAGAAATGCTCTGCTGCTGAGATGATTTCCCGCCGGGCTGTGGCCACGTCCTCCCGTCGCCCTGTCACCATGAACACTGGCTCCTCGCCCCTCACCGGTGTCTTGATGTAGGTGTTGGTCTTGGCCCTCAAGGCCTTAATCTTGCAGCCTGGGATAGGGCGGGGAAGGAGAGAGACAAAGAAACGCACACAGCAAGGTTTGTGCTGGGACCAATAAATTCCTGACCCTCATCCAAATACCTAGCCTCCCAGGAACACTTCAGTCTACCCTTTGAAATGCCCACTGCTGCACACACAATCCACCCTGACTTGAAGAACCCATTTATCAGATCTCAGATGTACCTACTGTCTCTCTCAGCCACAGATTTCAAAATGTACTAACTTTCCCTGAGTTCCATTCCGGGCCCTCCAAATTCATTCACTCCTCAAAACCCCCAAATAATCACTGACACTCCCATACAAGCTGGTAACTCAAATCCATTCACAAACTACACTCCTTTCCCCCAACATTTGCTCTTCCTTCAATTTCTCTACTGATTCCTGGCTACTCACAAACTTCCAAATCACTTAATCACCCCCCACATCTGTCACTGACCCTGATCTTTCCACAGAACCCCATTGTGCTTAGTAACCTCACAATCTACTCATCTGACCCTTGATCATTAAAAGTGTCCTCCAAACTACCCAGGGACCACTGAAGTCTATCTGCTCTATGACCACCCACATGCCTTCCACTCAGTAGTTTCTCTCAGTGGGCCTCAAATTCATAGCGAGTTTGCAGCAACGAGTAGAGTGTGGGGGACTGGGAAGGGTCTGACAATCATAATTCCAAGGAGGAAAGGAGGAGTATGGAGTTAAAGAAACTTCTGCTTGAGGGAACAGTGCCCAACCCCGTGTCACTCTTGTCCCCCTGTCCCCTGGGGGCAAGACAGCTGAGGTGGGCTGGGGCTGAGTATGGTGAGGGAGAGGTATTTTGGACCCACACTTCTGCTTTGAAGTAGAAGTGAGTTAAAGCTGGGAGGTTAGGGAAAGGTAGGAAGAGAAAGAAGAAAAATGAGACAAAGAGAGACAAAGAGGGAGAAGCCTAGAGAGAAAAGTAAGGGCTACTCTGTTTCTAAAAGCTGCTGACCTGGGGGTCTGGACAAGTCCCTCTCCTCCTTACCCACCTTCCTCTTCCCCGCTCCTAGCTTCACACAGAGCTTCCAAGACTCATACCCTTTTGGGAAGCACACATCACGTGTGTGAGTTCACACACATGTACCTAAGAAGTGTGCCTTTATCTAAATAATACTTATGAGGCCAATCTAATGTACACTTTTATACACCTTTTTGACACACACATCAAGTCCCTGTGTTTCGGCCTTTCATACATCCCACTGTCCATCCCCATCCTCCCCAGCACACAAACAGCACATTCCTATACACACCCACACCCATGACTTTCACTCCCATTCACATGATCTCTGAGCACAACTCACTACTCCCCTTCTCTCTCCAACCGAAACCAAGTGGTCCTACTTTTCTGCCTCTGCTCCAACCCTCCAACCTGAGACCTGAGGTGAGCTCATTTTTTCCTCCTTCCTCCACTCCAGATGGCTGCTTCTTCAACGCTGGTAGATTAGGGGGTGAGGGGAAGAGAGTAGGTTGGGGGCCCCTCCCTCACTTTTTTTGTTTGTTTTTTTTTGAGATGGAGTCTTGCTCTGTCACCCAGGCTGGAGTGCAGTGGCATGATCTCGGCTCACTGCAACCTCTGCCTCCTGGGTTCAAGCAATTCTCCTGCCTCAGCCTTCTGAGTAGCTGGGATTACAGGCACCTGCCACCACGCCCGGCTAACTTTTTGTGTTTTTAGTAGAGATGGGGGTTTCACCATGTTGGCCAGGCTGGTCTTGAACTCCTAACCTCAGGTGATCCACCCGCCTCAGCCTCCCAAAGTGCTGGGATTACAGGTGTGAGCCACCACACCCTACCCCCTCCCCTCACTTTTAAAAGACCTTAAGAAGGAGAATTTGCTTGTTCCCTCTTGTCTTCAGACCTCTTGGCATTTACGAAGTCCTACCTGTTGTCCAGCCCACATCCTTGCTGCTTTAATGTCCGTAAATGATTGTTCTATTTTCGAGGTATAGAGGGTCGCAAAACAGTGAATTCCCTTCTCCTACCATTTCTACTCACATATCGTTTGATGGGCACCTGGGTTCTGGCTCTAAGTTTTGGGTCCAAAAACTTAAATGAGAGCTAGGTATCTTTAGCGGTTGGGGTTGGGGTGAGGAGGACAGGCCAAGGCATTGAGTAAGAAGAAACGCTAGAGGCCTGTAGGTGCAAAACTGGTGGTGGGCCTCTTCCTGGGTTCTGCAACCCCAAAGAAGCGTCTCTTGAAGGGAAGACCCACTGGGCTTCACCTTCCTAGAGGTCAAACAGAGGAGCACTAACACTGCAGCAGGAGGAGGGAGGTTAGACAACAGGGAGGACTTCCATATATACTTAACTGAGGGGCAGGCTTATCTTTTGTGAATAAAAAATCCCCCTACTTTTATGAGGGACAAGCCCATCTGATGCGGAGGCAGAAGAGGAAAGAATGACTCCATTAAATTCCGGGGCCTCCCAAGACCACCCCCACACCCAAGAAAAGATAGCAATGTCCGTCCCCACCCAATTCCAGGGCTTTGGATCCCCAGTTTCTGACAAGAGGAAATCCAACTTTCTAAATCAGAAATTTCAAGAGATGGAGTGCCCCAGGGGGATGAGGGCTGTGCAGGGGAGTGGCATCTTCCCCTCCTCCATTCTGGATCTCTCCGTGAAATCCCCCTAACCCCCAGCACTCCCAGTGGATGAGGTGGGATGTGGAGTAGGGGCCCCCCTGGCCCGCCTCCCCTTTTCCTCCGCCAGAAGCCGGCCTCCTCCTGCACTCCCAGCCGGAATGCAGCTCCTCTATTGTTCCCCACTGTGGGACAGCTCCTCCCCCATTCCTCCCCCACCCCACACCTCCCCAGCCCAGCCTCTTTGCAATTTCCAAATCCTGCCCCCCCCACTCTCCTTTGAGAAACCAGGAGAGGGAAGGGTCCCCAAGATCCCGTCTGCTCAATTTGGACCTTCACCAACACCCCCACCCACCCACCCAGGGATGCTGGAGCAGCAGAGGGTGTGGTACCAGACATACTACGCTGGATTAATTCTGCACCCCCTCACAACACACCCAGACACACGCCCTCCACCAAATTTCCAGGTGAAGGTTTCTTACCCCCCAGCATTCCCCCTCCTACCCTGTCCTACTCTTTCACTACCAGAGAACCCTCTCTAGGCCTCTGGCCCAAGGCCGTGGCCAGCCCAGAACAAAAGCCAGAGAGGGAAGAGGAGAGGTCCAAGCCAGGACGTAGCACTTCCTTGGAGACACCCCTTCCAAAACCCCAGAGACAGTCCAACTTTGGGGTGTGGGTGACCACAGGACCCCCTCCTCTCAGCAGCCCCCCTCACCGCCTCTTCCCCAGGCTGGGACCCTCCCCTGGGCCACACCCCCTTCCATTCCTACACTCAGCCCAACAAAGAGACAGATACTCAGTCTGGCTTCGAGGGCCAGGTCTCCCCCAAAGTCTGTAACTCCAGGCGGCTGGGGGCCCCAGGGATGCCCCCTCCCCAACCTAGGAGCAGATACCAGAGTACGGGCTTCTGAGTAACTCTTTGCACATTCCGTCAGTTTTTCTGGTTAGGAGTGGACACCCCCTCAGGACAGCCTCCCTGGATTGGGAGACCGATCCCCTCCCCTTTCCCTCTTCCAGTGCGAGGATATTTCTTTGTCTAAGGGCAGAGTCCTGGGGGAGGAAGGATCTGGAGAACCGTCCCGACTACGGGTAACAGGGAACTTTGTGGCACTTGGAAATCAGGGTAGGGGGCGGGTCCCCCTTTGTGGGGAAGGGACAGAGCCGGAGGCGGGCAAGAAGGGAAGAAATGAACTTTCCGCGCTAGGGACGAGGGTGCCCCCACCACAGTCCCTCTCAGTGGTCCCGGCGCCCCGCTTACCTTGCCTGCCCACGATCTCGGCCACGTGCTCGGAGGTGGGCACGGGAACACACTCCGTGGTGTTGCTGCTGCCCTTCAGGCGCAGCTCGGCCTCTTTGTAGAGAGCGCAGAGCTTGGCGTCGCTCGCCCCTTTGGGGGCGGTGGGGGGCTGGGGCGTCTGCGCCGCGGGGGCCGCCGTCGGGGCGGCCGGGGGCGCCGCGGGCGGCGGCGGCGGGGCCGGCTGCGGGGGGGCGGCCGGCTGCGCGGGGGCGCCGCCCCCCCCACCTCCCCCGTCCTCGCCCGCCGTGGGGGCGGGGGGCTCCCCCAAACCCAGGAGGCAGAGTTGATCGAGAGCCAGCTGAAGGGCGCGCTCGTCTTCCAACAGCCCTCGGTCCTTAGCGCTTCCCCCGAAACATCCTAGTTCTCCAAAGCCCCCATTTCTTTCCATTATTCCAGATACCACTAGACTAGGCATGGCGAAACAAAAGCTGGGGGAGAGAGAGAGGGAGAGAGAGAGAGAGGTGGTGGAAGGGAAAAGAGGAGAGAGGAGGGGAGGGGAGAGGAGAGGAGGGGGTGTGTGGGGAGGGGGGAACAAAGAACTGGGGAGGGGGGAAGAAAGCGAGATAGAAAGATAGACCCTCCCCCTAAGCCCCCCTCCCCAAACACCCTGTAACCCGACTCCCCTCGCCCCAGCCCCCGGGGTGGGGGTGGGGGGAAAGAGAAGCAAAACCAAGAAAGCAGATCTCCTCTCCTCTCCGGGGGTGACGGGGGGCGGGGGGCTGCAGGATCTCTGCCTCCACCCCTCCCGCCTCGGACCTGGGAGTCTCTAGCCCCCGCCGTCCAGGCGCCCCCGTTAGGCTCCCGCACCGCGCCCCAGTCCGGGAGCGGCGCTCAGTGGCCCCCAATAGAGCCCACCCCTTCCAGCGCTCAAACTCTTTTGTTTTAAATGAACTGGATGGAGCAGCATGGAACTGACGGGAGGGGGGCGCGCCGGGGGCGCCCGGGGCATGCCGGGAGTTGTAGTTTCCCGCCCTTGGGGGCGCGGGGACAAATTCCTTGACCCGAGGAGGATAGAGATGTGCCCTTCGGTCTTTCTTCGCAGCTCTGGGGCAAGCTAGGGGTGGGATGGAAGTCGAGGTCCCTAATTTTGTAAGGGGAGGGTGCGGGGAGAAGAGGTAGTATGCGGAAACGGAGCGGGTTTGAAGCTGGCTAACGCCGCGCGCCCCCTCCCAGGACCCGCTCCTTCCCCGCGCCGGCCGGTCCTGGGGACCCGCTTTTTTATGGAAATGAGGGGGGGCTGGGGGCGGGGAGCCGTCCCCGCTCGCTCGCTGCGGCTTTCTCTCTGGCTCCCCTCTCCCCCTCCCTGCCGCGCTCCCTCTCCGCTTCCCCCTCCTGCTCTCCCAGAGTAGATCCCGGAGCCCGGCAGCGGGGAGAGGTTCTCGGCAGAGAAGACAAAGCCCGCAGCAGCGATGGGGGGAGAGCTGGGCTCTGCGCGTTGTGGGGGCCAGGAAAGGGTGCCAGGCTGGGGCTGGAACCCCCTGGCAAAGGATGGGGTCCCCTCATCTCTAAACAGCAAGCCATCTCCCCTCGCCCGTCCCCCGCCCCCCCAGTCTCGGAGATCTCAGAGGCACCGACTGGGAGGTGAGTTAGTTCACGTCCTTCTGCTCGGTGGAGGGGGTCGGGAGGGCGGTGGAGTGATGAGGTGCGGAGGTTGAGGGAGTGCAGGGACAGAAATGGGGGTCGGACGGAGAGTGGGGAGGCAGGAAAAGTCTTAAAGGCCTGGGGTGACTTAACCGTTTGGGGTGAGGGCCTTGAGCTTTGGGTATGACAGAAGGAGGGAGGAGAGACCGGGATGGACTGGGAACCCAGGCTTCCTTCAGGTCTGGGCTGTGAATACACTTGGGGTGATCTGTTCTTTAGCACTCATCGTGATTTCCACTCTGTTTCCTCCACCCCTCTGCCATTGAAAACCTATTCAGGGCCGGGCGCGGTGGCTCACGCCCGTAATCCCAGCACTTTGGGAGGCCGAGGCGGGTGGATCACCAGAGGTCAGGAGTTCGAGACTAGCCTGACCAACAAGGTGAAACCTCGTCTCTACTAAAAATACAAAAATTAGCCGAGCATGGTGGCAGGCGCCTGTAGTCCTGGCTACTCAGGAGGCTGAGACAGGAGAATTGCTTGAACCTGGGAGGCGGAAGTTGCAGTGAGTCTAGATCGCAGAGTGAGACTCCGTCCCCCCCCCACAAAAAACAAAAACAAAAGCAAAACAAACAAACAAAAAAAAACATTCAGTCCCGGTTGACTCCGGAAATCCGGTGAGAATGAAAATACGTTTTTAAGGCTTGGAGAATTAGGCACTTTTAGAGTTTCAGGAAGGTGGAGTGTAATGCAATTTTTTCTTCTCCCTTTACCCCATATTTTCTGCATTTATTTTATATCACTCTTTTTATGTCTGGATCTTTCCCAAGGGAAGAAGGGATGGTACTGCAGCTTGAGGGCTTGAGGTCAGACTTGAAGAAGAACTTCCATAAAGAGTTTTATAATAGTGGGTGGGTGAGCCACAGTGGTAAGGTGTCCTTTTCTAGAGTGACTTGAAAAACAAAAACCTGAACTAGTTTGTAAGATAAAGTCCTGCTGAGAGGCAAGGAAACAGATGAATTGACTTCACAGACTTAGCAGTGTCGGGCCTTGAGGGCTGAGCTGTTTAGCCCAGTTCCCTAAACTGTTTCTTGGAAAGAGTGAATTTGCACACTAATGGGAGCGCTGGAACCTGAGCTGAGGATCTCAGAAGGTAGGGGGGCAGTTGGCACACTGAGGGCTTTTTTTCCTTTGCTAGGCAGAAGATCCAGGGAAGGAGAACCTTGACTGAGGAACCCGGGAGGGTCCTGGAGTTGGGGAAGTTTGCCCCCTGGACTGGGGATTTAACATAAGATCAACAGTAAACTTTATTGTGGGATCTGATGCTACTGCCACCAAGCAAGAGTGAAAGAGGAAGAACTGGAGAGACAGGGCCCTGGAGAGTGGGCTGTTTCTGCCTCTTGTCCCCTCCGTCTGCCCCAGGAACCTGGATTGCAGAGACTGTGGTACTGGGGACCATGGGGTCTCTTTGGGAGAAAGTTTTGCTTTGTGGACCAGGTGACTATCTTTCACATTAATAGAAATAGCAAACAGTTGCATAGGACTTATTGTGTGCTAGGCATTTTTGTGGGGCCACCAGCTGGGCTGAGCCTTCCTGTCCCCACTGAAATGAGATTCCCCCCAGACTCCCACCTTGAACTTGCCCTGCCTCTGATTTCCTCCCCACTAAGCTAATTAAAGCAAGAGGTTAATGACCAAAGAAGCCTTGGGGATTTGGCCAGGGAGGAAAACAAAGGGCAGAAACAAGTGTGTGTGAGTGGGGAGGGGGCCACCTGCTGAATGGGGAAGGGGCTGGCTGAAAGGTGGGGTGGGTGAGGCAGGGTCCCTACTGGACCCACTTCGTCCCTGACCCACCAACAAGAATGAATCAGCCCTCTGGGTAAGTTAATGTCCACCCTCAGGGTCCCATTGGGACTCCAGACAAATTTCCTTCACAGCAGATGTGAGCCTGGCACCTGGAGGGCAAAGGATATGTGTGTGAATGCAGTTAGAGCTGGATTCTCAGAGTGTTTTTTACAAATCCTTCGCTCTCTCCCGGAGGCTGGTGGCCTCCTTTGTTCAGGAGACCCCTTCCCTCAACTGAGAAGGTAGATTTCTGTCTACAGGCTCTCCTTTTCCCTGCTTGCCTAATCCAGA
This sequence comes from Symphalangus syndactylus, assembly GCF_028878055.3. Lineage (NCBI taxonomy): Eukaryota > Metazoa > Chordata > Mammalia > Primates > Hylobatidae > Symphalangus > Symphalangus syndactylus. The sequence goes on from NC_072441.2 coordinate 84,509,223, forward strand.
ATTATGGCAATGAGAGCAGAAGGTCTTACTTAAACAATGCTCCCCACTCTCTGCCTTATGACCAGAAAGGTGTAGAGGTGGCATACTTCTCCCCTTCAGGACTTTGGAGGACAGCACTGTGTCTCTCATCTTCATCATGGTCCCCAACCCTAGCTGCCCAGAACCTAATATGCAGCCCTGCCCAGAGCAGAGGCTTAATAGGGGTGTGTTGAATGTAACTGCATTTTTAAAACTTCATGGTGTCAGGAGGAAAGAGCAGGTCTCCAGAGATAAACATGCCGCTTATTCTGCCACTTTGGAGAGTCATTTATTGCTGAGCCTCAGTTTTCTTATCTCTCAAATGGAAATAATAAGCCAAGGTCTGGCAGGGCATGGTGGCTCGTTCCTGTAATCCCAGCACTTTGGGAAGCCAAGGTGGGTGAATCACTTGAGGCCACAAGTTCGAGACCAGCATGGGCAACATGGCAAAACCCTGTCTCTACTAAAAATACAAAAATTAGCTGGGCGTGGTGGTGCACACCTGTAATCCCAGCTACTTGGGAGGCTGAGGCATGAGAGTTGCTTGAACCAGGAAGCAGAGGTTGCAGCCAAGATTGTGCCATTGCACTCCAGCCTGGGCAACAGAGGGAGACTCCGTCTCAAAGAATAAAATAAAATAAGCCAAGGTCCTAACACAGTGCCTGGCTATCTTAGGTGTTCAATCAGTTTTAGTTTCCTGGCCCTGGTTGTTCTCCTCTTATGGTTGACTTTAGCCAGATTGTGGTCTTCATGAATTTTCATTCATCCATTCATTCATTCAGCCAGCCACTTCCTATTGAGCTCCTGGGATGTGCCAGGCACTGGAGGAGATTTATTCTGACCCATCATAGGTCACTTGAAGTCACTTCTAGGTCTAGACTTGCTGAAATAAGGTCATTCCAAACAAACAGCAAATGATTCTAAAAATAGTTCCTGTTAAGCCCTGGAATGCAGGTGACCTCTGACTCTCTCTCTCTGTCTCTCTCTCTCTCTTTTCTTTCCTTTTTTTTTTTTTTTTTGAGACGGAGTCTCGCTCTGTCGCGCAGGCTGGAGTGCAGTGGCGCAATCTCGGCTCACTGCAAGCTCCGCCTCCCAGGTTCACGCCATTCTCCTGCCTCAGCCTCTCCGAGTAGCTGGGACTACAGGCGCCCGCCACCACGCCCGGCTAATTTTTTTGTATTTTTAGTAGAGACAGGGTTTCACCACGGTCTTGATCTCCTGACCTCGTGATCCGCCCGCCTCGGCCTCCCAAAGTGCTGGGATTACAAGCGTGAGCCACCGCGCCCGGCCTCTTTTCTGTCTTTCTTACACAAGCCAGGCTTCTGGCCTCATGCCTGGGGAACAAAGGACCCTGTTGAGTTGTTTAGTAGATACACACACACAAGCCAGGCTGCAGGGCAGGAAAGGTGACCCAGTGGAGAGTCCAGGATTCTTGTGGAGGTTGGGGGATGGGAGTGGGGTGGATGATCCAGACTGTGTGCTTGTCTGTGTCTGGAGTTGTATCCCTTCTTCTTCCTTTTTTTTTTCTTTTGAGACAGAGTCTCGCCCTGTTGCCAGGCTGGAGTGCAGTGGCATGATCTTGGCCCACTGCAACCTCCGCCTCCTGGGTTCAAGCTATTCTCCTGCCTCAGCCTCCTGAGTAGCTGGCATTACAGGCATTCACCACCACTCCTGGCTAATTCTTGTACTTTTAGTAGAGACGGGGTTTCACCATCTTCACCAGGCTGGTCTCGAACTCCTGACCTCAGGTGATCCGCCCCCACCTTGGCCTCCCAAAGTACTGGGATTACAGGCGTGAGCCACCGCGCCCGGCCAGGAATTGTATCCCTTCCTTCCTCTGAGCACTTCTGGGCACCTGTTATCACTGTCTGAACACTCAGTACCAAGGGATGGGGGTGCACACCTAACACTTGCCCCTCCTTAGCCCTATTCTCAGAACCCTGAGGGAGGGAGACACAGGAGGCTGCCACCAAGGCTGCCTTACCAAGCAGACTGGCCCTTAGAGAGGTCATCTCCCCCATCTTCATACTTCTCTCAGGATGCCTTCTCTATCTGTCCTAGTTAGCTGAGCCTTCTCTCCCATGTATAATGAGATTTTCCCATTTTCTTTTCTTTTCTTTTTTTTTTTTTTTGTAGGGGGACGGAGTCTTGCTCTGTCACCCAGGCTGGAGTGCAGTGGCGCCATCTCAGCTCACTGCAACCTCCGCCTCCCAGGTTCAAGCAGTTCTCTGCCTCAGCCTCCTGAGTAGCTGGGATTACAGGTGCCTGCCACCATGCCCGGCTAATGTATTTTTAGTAGAGACAGGGTTTCACCATGTTGGCCAGGCTGATCTTGAACTCCTGACCTTGTTGTGATCCACCCACCTCAGCCTCCCAGAGTGCTGGAATTACAGGCGTGAGCCACTGTGCCTGGCTCCCATTTTCTTTTCTTTTCTTTTTTTTTTTTTTTGGAGACAAGGTCTTGCTCTGTCACCCAGACTGGAATGCAGTGGCTTGATCATGGCTCACTGAAGCCTTGATCTCCCACGATAAAGCGATCCTCCCACCTCAGCCTCTCCAATAGCTGAACCACAGGCGCATGCTGCCATACCCAGCCAATTTTTAAATTTTTTGTAGAGGTGAGATCTCGCTATGTTGCCCAGTCTGGTCTTGAACTCTTGGCCTCAGGCAGTCCTCCCACTTCGGCCTCCCGAAGTGCTGTGATTATAGGAATGAGCCACCATGTCCAGCCTTTCTTTCCTTTCTTTTCTTTCTTTCTTTTTTTTTTTTTTTTTTTTTTGAGATGGTGTCTTGCTCGGTCATCAGGCTGGAGTGCAGTGGCACCATCTCAGCTCACTGTAACCTCCCCCTCCTGGGTTCAAGTGATTCTCCTGCCTCAGCCTCCTGAGTAGCTGGGACTACAGGCACGCACCACCACACCCAGCTAATTTTTGTATTTTTAGTAGAGACAGGGTTTTACCATGTTGGCCAGGATGGTCTGTATCTCTTGACCTCGTGATCCGCTCGCGTCGGCCTCCCAAAGTGCTGGGATTACAGGTGTGAGCCACCAGCCCGGCCCCGGCCTTTTTTTCCTTAATAACCCTTTCTTGTGGGAAGTCTGTGTTGCTATCTAACCACCGTCCTTCCTGCTAAGGGTTCAGACAGTTTTCTCTCCTTTGATAGAATGCACTCAACACATTAATTAATTTAATTTAATTTTTTTGTTTTCTTTTTTTTTACCTTATACCAGCAGTCCAAACCTCACTAGCATTAATTAATTTTAATCAATGAGAATATGGAATGAAATTATGTAGGCCACACAAAATAAATGTGAGACTTGATCCCCACCCTCAGTAAGACACAGAAACTGGCCTACATGACCCAGAGAACATGGGTAAGCAGGATTAAATGTAAGGACAAAATGGTCTTTGGGGTAGAGCACGGTGGCTCATAACTATAACCCTAGCACCTTGGGGCCACGGTGAAAGGATTGCTTGAGCTCAGGAGTTTGAGACCAGCTTGGGCAGCAAAGTGAGACCTCATCTAATTTATTTTTATTTTATTTTATATATTTTTTGAGACGGAGTCTCGCTCTGTTGCCCAGGCTGGAGTGCAGTAGCACAGTCTCAGCTCATTGGAGCCTCTGCCTCCTGGATTCAAGCAATTCTCCTGCCTCAGCCTCCCGAGTAGCTGGGATTACAGGCATGTGCCACCACAACTGGCTACTTTTTTTTGTATTTTTAGTAGAGATGGGGTTTCACCGTGTTAGCCAGGATGGTCTCGATCTCCTGACCTCATGATCCGCCTGCCTCAGTCTCCCAAAGTGCTGGGATTATAGGCGTGAGCCACCGCACCCAGCCTATTTTATTTTATTGATTGATTGATTTGTTTGTTTGTTTATTTTGAGGCAGGGTCTTGCTCTGTCGTCCAGGCTATAATACTGCGGCATGATCTTGACTCACTGAAACTTCGAACTCCCAGGCTCAAGTGAGCCTCCCACCTCAGCTTCCTGAGTTGTTTGGTCTACAAGCATGTGCACCCTGCCTGGCTCATTTTTGTATTTTTTGTAGAGATGGGGTTTTGTCATGTTGGCCAGGCTGGTGTCAAACTCCTGAGCTCAAGTGATCCGCCTACTTCAGCCTCTCAAAGTGCTGGGATTGCAGGCATGTACCACCATGCCCAACGCTTATTTATTTATTTATTTATTTATTTTTGAGATGGAGTCTTGCTCTGTTGCCCAGGCTGGAATGCAGTGGTGTGATCTTGGCTCACTGCAACCTCCGAGTCCCGGGTTCAAGCAATTCTCCTGCCTCAGCCTCCTGAGTACCTGGGATTACAGGCGTGTACCCCCATGCCCAGCTAATTTTTGTATTTTTTTTTTTTTTTTTTTTTTTCTTGAGACGGAGTCTCGCTTTGTCACCCAGGCTGGAGTGCAGTGGCCCAATCTCGGCTCACTGCAAGCTCCGCCTCCTGGGTTCACGCCATTCTCCTGCCTCAGCCTCTCCGAGTAGCTGGGACTACAGGCGCCCGCCACCACGCCCGGCTAATTTTTTATATTTTTAGTAGAGATGGGGTTTCACCGTGGTCTCGATCTCCTGACCTCGTGATTCGCCCGCCTCGGCCTCCCAAAGTGCTGGGATTACAAGCGTGAGCCACCGCGCCCGGCCTTAATTTTTGTATTTTTAGTAGAGACGGAGTTTTACCATGTTGATCAGGCTGGTCTCGAACTCCTGACTTCATGATCCGCCCACGTTGGCCTCCATTGCACTCCAGCCTGGGCAGCAAGAGCCAAACTCCATCTAAAAAAAAAAAAAAAGAAAGAAAGAGAAAAAGGTCTTTGGGACTCAGAGGACTGCAGAGATTGGGGAAGAGAGGTCACTATGAGTCCTTCTGTTGTTGTGTATCTGATCTCCAAGGGCTTTGCAGGCTCAGCCTAGGTTTGGAGCTGGACAAACGTCTCTATTCCTCCCCTGGGACTACCCTGGCACTACCTCTGCCAGGTCCCCTGCACTGTCTGATTTTCCCAGGGAGAGCAGCTCAGAGGGGCTGGGGCGGTCTGGGCCCCTTAGGACAGCTGGTTGATGAGGCCCCTCTGGGACTCAGGGCTGGACCCAGGCGTCCAGGAGGCGGGTGCTGTGACAGTTGGTCCCCAGATTCCACACCCAGTGGTGCTAGCTCTGGTTTCGAGCTGGGGTGAGGGAGGGGGAGGGGCACCTGGTGCCAGCCAGGGGCTGGATGCTCTCTTGGGGCAGGGAGGGGGAGGCAGTAAACATGTCCTTCTTAGGTTGTTGAGGATTTTCCAGTTGCCTTCTCTGTGCCAGGCACTGTGCAAGGTACTAACGGGATTCTGCAACGCAAGATGCAGTCTGGCACAGATGAATTGATAGCATACAGTATAGAATGTCAGAGCTGGACTAGAAGTTGAATGAATGAATGAGTAGGGGAATGAGTGAATGAATAGTTCATCAATTACCTAATGCAGTCATTTTACAGAGGAGACTGAGGCCCAGAGAACCCAAGTCCTGTGACTCCCTTCTGCTTTCTGATCTGTCATGCTTCCTTTTTCAGGAAAGGGAAGAAAAAGGCAGAGAGAGGGGTGGGAAGGGACTTGACGTTTCCTGAGTGCATGTTTGGTGCCAGGCTCTGTTCTGGCCTTTTCAGACTTGATGTAATTGTCTTTACAATTCTGTGAAGATGGACTTGGTGTCTCTGCTTCACATGAAGGGACCTGAGGTTCAGAGAGGTTAAGTAACTTTCCTAGGTCACAGAGCTGGTAAGTAGAGAATTCGGTGTTCAAAACCAGAGCAGTCTGACTCCAGAGCCTGGGACCCCAGAGGTAGACAGTGATACTCAGTGAGTGCTTGGAGCCCACAGAGGGTGGAGGGAGTGGTTCCTGGATGAAGTAGATCTGAAGGATGAGTGAAGTTCATTTGAAAGGAGAGAATTGGAGGGATGTCTGGAAGTTGGTGCTGGAGGTGCCCAGGGAGACTTGCTGGTTGAGCAGGTGGCCGGCTGCATGGATCTTGGGGATCAGGGGACAGGTTCAAAGAAACATGTCTTTGAACATTGGCCACCAGGTGGCGCCGCAGGCCAATTCCTAGAAGCGGCTCCAGCCTTAGCGCCCTCATTGGGGCCCAGGTGTGGCTTCCCTGCTCAGCCAGGGTTCCATGCTCAGCTTGCCTCCTCAGGTGTCATCTCCAGCTTCCGCTTGCCCCTGGCTTCTGGCATCCAACACATGGGGGACAATGATGCTACCAGTCGTTTCCTGACTCGGGACGAACACCCAGGTAGCTGAGACCTGGGAATCCCCGTGGGTCTGAGCAGCTCCCCAGGTCACCCGGAGACCCCTCCAGTTGCCTAAACCTGGTTTCATGTCCAGTGCCCTTGAGTTTCTGGGAGACACTGTTCAAGGGACAGGCTGAGGAAACAGGCATTTGAGTCCAACTGACCTGGGTCTGAAGGGAGATAATAATATCTACCTTGTAAGGATTTAAAATATTTCATCTATGGCCAGGTGCGGTGGCTCACCCCTGTAATCCCAGCACTTTAGGAGGCCGAGGCGAGCAGATCACCTGAGGTGGGGAGTTCGAGACCAGCCTGACCAACATGGAGAAACCCCGTCTCTACTAAAAATATAAAATTAGCCGGGCATGGTGGCACATATCAGTAATCCCAGCTACTCGGGAGGCTGAGGCAGGAGAATCTCTTGAACCCGGGAGACAGAGGTTGCGGTAAGCCAAGATCGCGCCACTGCACTCCAGCCTGGGCAACAACAGCAAAACTCCATCTCAAAAAAAAAAACAAACTTTTCATCCAATAAATATGTATCGAATATATGCTGTGTCAGGAACTATTCTAGGCCCTGGATACATCAGAGAACAAGATAGACAAGGTCCCTACTTGCATGGAGCTGATATTCTATTGGGGAGGGAGGCAGACAGTAGTCAAGTAGATAATGTACTTTCTGGTAGTGATCATCAATGCAAAGAAAGATAAACCAGGATATGGGGGCAGAAAGGTTTGAGGTGGCTAATTTAGAAAGGATGGTCATGCTATCTGGCCAGGACAACATAGTGAGAGACCCCATCTCTACAAAAAAAATTTTTTTTTTTTTGAGATAGAGTTTTGCTCTTGTTGCCCAGGCTGGAGTGCAGTGGCATGATTTTCGCTCACTGCAACCTTCGCCTCCTGGGTTCAAGCCATTCTCCTGCCTCGGCCTCCCCAGTAGCTGGGATTACAGGTATGCATCACCACGCCGGGCAAATTTTTGTATTTTTAGTAGAGATGGGGTTTCGCCATGTTGGTCAGGCTGGTCTCGAACTCCTGACCTCAGGTAATCCACTCACCTCGGCCTCCCAAAGTGCTGGGATTATAGGCGTGAGCCACAGTGCCCAGCTAAAAAAATTTTTTTTTAGTTAGCCAGGTGTGGTGAGGTGCTCTTGTAGTCTTAGCTACTTAGGAGGCTGAGATAGGAGGAGCACTTGAGTTCAAGGTTACAGTGAGCTGTGATCGTGCCACTGCACTCCAGATTGGGTGATAGAGCGAGATCCCATCACTATTCAAAAATTTACGAAAAGGCTGGGCGCAGTGGCTCCTGTCTGTAATCCAAGCACTCTGGGAGGCCGAGGCAGGTGGATCTCTTGAGGTCGGGAGTTTGAGACCAGCCTGGGCAACATGGCAAAACCCCGTCTCTACAAAAAATACAAAAATTAGCTGGGCGTGGTGGTGGGTACTCGTAATCCCAGCTACTTGGGAGGCTGAGGCAGGAGAATTGCTTGAAGTTGAGAGGTGGAGGTTGCAGTAAGCTGTGATTGCACCATTGCACTCCGGCTCTAGGCAACAGAGCGAGACTCCATCTCAAAAAAAAAAAAATGTGATCATGAAATGCCTCTGCTAAAAGCACCATCTTAGTTCCCCATTGCCATCAGATTCACACTCCTTAGTGTGGTGATGATGTCCTTCTTGTCCTGGCCAGCTCCTGCCTACCTCTCCAGCCCATCCTGCCCCTCCTTCCCATTCTCTACTCCAGCCACATGGACTTTCTCCTTTCTTTCTATCCTTTCTTTTTTTGAGATGGAGGAGTCTTGCTGTGTTTATGCTGGAGTGCAGTGGTGCGATCTCGGCTTACTGCAACTTCCACCTCCTGGGTTCAAGCAATTCTTCTGCCTCAGCCTCCCAAGTAGCTAGGATTACAGATGCCCGCCACCACGCCCAGCTAATTTTTGTATTTTTTGTAGAGACAGGGTTTCACCATGTTGGCCAGGCTGGTTCGAACTCCTGACCTCAGGTGATCTGCCCACCTTGGCCCCCCAAAGTGCTGGGATTACAGGTGTGAGCCACCACGCCCAGCCCACATGGACTTTCTTTCAGGGCTTTGGCCTGTGCTATCATCATCTGCTATTCCCTGACCCTTCACCTGGCTAAAGTTTGTTCATCTTGTAGGACTCAATTTACATGTCGATTTTTTTTTTTTTTTTTTTTTTTTAGATAGGTTCTGGCTCTGTCACCCAGGCTAGAGTGCAGTGGCACGATCTTGGCTCACTGCACCCTCTGCCTCCTGGCTCAAGCCATCCTCTCACCTCAGCCTCCCAAGTAGCTGGGATTACAGGTGTGCGCCACCATGCTCAGCTAATTTTTGTAATTTTTTTAGAGACAGGGTTTCACCATATTGCCCAGGCTGATATCAAACTCCTGAACTCAAGTGATCTGCCTGCCTTGGCCTCCCAAAGTGCTGGGATTACTGGTGTGAGCCACTGCGCCCAACTACATGTCACTTTTTCCTAGAAATCTCCCCTGGTCACTTCTGGGTATCCCTTACAATTCATCATGCTCTATTGTATGTTTACACTTCTGTTTCCCCAGTACACTGGAAGCTCTTTGAGAACAGGGACTGGATCTAGTCTACTCCTGTATTCTCAGCACCCAGCACAAAGTAGGTGCTTAATAAATGTTTGCTGTTCGGGAACTGTGTATGCTCATCCATCCTTCCCTCTTGAACACCCTCTCTCTCGCCCATACATTGCCAAATATTCCACTTCTCCCTCTGCTTTTCTGGCATACCTTTCACTCCCACATCCAGCTCCATCTCTCCTCTCCCCTTCCATCCCCACTCCCACACCTGGGCCCTTGAAGCCTGCCCTCATCTGATCTCCAAGGGCTGCTGTCTGCATGAGGTTTAGTATATCCTGTCACCGGGTTCCTTCACTCTCCAGCACCTGGTCTGGGGCTCGTACACAGCAGGAACTCAATAGTGCTGCTAACTCACTGATGTGACTTGGTGGATGGCTCAGAAGCGATCCCTAAGCATGCATACACCTCCTCTCAGTCACTGCTAGTAAAATGAGTCTATCACGAGAAGTATACATGGGTCACATGCTCCTGGCCAGGCCCTCTCCATCCTCTAGGGCTTTGCACACACTGTTCCCTCTGCCTCGAACCCTCTCTCTCATTTTGGCTATCTGCCACTCATCCTTCAGACCTGAGCTGAAGTGGAGGAGTCATGTCTTCTCTTTTTTTGAGACAGAGTCTTGCTGTGTCACCCAGGCTGGAGTGCAGTGGCGCCGTCTTGGCTCACTGCAACCTCCGCCTCCCGGGTTCAAGTGATTCTTCTGCCTCAGCCTCCCGAGTAGCTGGGACTACAGAGGCGTGCCACCATGCCTGGCTAATTTTTGTATTTTTAGTAGAGACAGGGTTTTACCATATTGCCAGGGCTTTGGCCTGTGCTACCTCAAACTCCTGACCTCGTGATCTGCCCACCTCGGCCTCCCAAAGTGCTGGGATTACAGGCGTGAGCCACCGCACCTGGCCAAGGAGGAGTTGTGTCCTCTGAGAGGCCTTCCTGACCATGCTGATGGTCTTACTTATACCCCCAAGTCTGCTGTGGCACCCAGTGTTCACCCATTTGTTCGCACTTAGCTCCTAGTGCTTTCTTTTTTTTTCGATGGGGTCTTGTGCTGTCGCCCAGGCTGGAGTGCAGTGGCACGATCTCGGCTCGCTGCAACCTCCGCCTCCTGGGTTCAAGCAATTCTCCTGCCTCAGCCTCCCAAGTAGCTGAGATTACAGGTGTTCGTCACCACAACCAGCTATTTTTTTTTTTTTTTTTTTTTTGAGAACGGAGTCTCGCTCTGTCACCCAGGCTGGAGTGTACTCACTGCAACCTCTGCCTTCCTGGTTCAAGCGATTCTCCTGCCTCAGCTTCCCAAGTAGCTGGGACTACAGGCCCACACCACCATACCCGGCTACTGGCTAATTTTTGTATTTTTATTAGAGATGTGGTTGCACCATGTTGGCCAGGCTGGTCTTGAACTCCTGACCTCAGGTGATCTATCCTCAGCCTCCCAAAATGATGGGATTACAGGCGTTAGCCACCGCGCCCGGCCAAGTCCCAGTGCTTTCAAAGCCAGTTTGTGTGTTCGTGTTACTCAGACTGATTGCTCTCCATGAATAAGGGGTGTGTCTCTCCAAAACCTAGCATATAGGAGGCATTCAATAAAAATTTCATGAGTAAATCATTGATTGAATGAATGAAAGGAATAAAATGACTATATGATACTGAGTGAGTCACTCCCCATCTCAGTTTCCTCTTCTCAAAAGAGTGGGAGGGTAGGAGAATGGGAACAGTGGTGTGCTGGTAAATGTTTAATAACCAGGGTGGAGAAAGCCCTGGTTTGTGGCAGTTGCCAATGTCCATGGGGTAAATTCTCTCACCATGGTTGATTTCAATGTGAACAGTGGGCTCTCACCAGCAGGTGCAAGCCCCTGCAGGTGTGATTTGAGCCAGATGACCTCCAAGACACTTTTTTTTTTTTTTTTTTTTTTGAGATGGTGTGTCACTCTTGTCTTTCAGGCTGGAGTGCAGTGGCGCAATCTTGGCTCGCTGCAACCTCCGCCTCCTGGGTTCAAGCGATTCTCCTGCCTCAGCCTCCTGAGTAGCTGGGATTACAGGCACCTGCCACCACACCCGGCTAATGTTTTTTTTTTTTTCTTTTTTGTATTTTCAGTAGAGACGGGGTTTCACCATGTTGGGCAGGCTGGTCTCGAACTCCTGACCTCAGGTGATCCACCCGCCTCGGCCTCTCAAAGTGCTGGGATTACAGGCGTGAGCCACTGCACCCAGCGTCCAAGACCCTTCTAACGCCAACATCCTTGTACTAGGCCCTCTTCCAGGTCCCACAGGAGTCTGGGGGTTAGAGGTCAGGCTGCTCCCCACTCTATTACCTCCCCACACTTCTAATTAATTCTTGTGTTCAGTTCCAGAACCTGGAGAGTTACACTCAGGCTGCCTGGTCCTGCTTATTGCCCATATCCTAGAGGCACTTGCATGCCCTTCCAGGCGGGTAACTGTACATGTATCTCCCAGGCAGCCTTCACAGACTACTCAGGGGCTATGGATTGGCTCCAGCTCTGACACTCAGACCTGAGCAGAGGCGTGATCTACTCTGGCCTCCTGTGTTTCTGCGCCCACCTTCCCACACTGCCCAGGACTCCGAGAGTGATGCTGAGTCTAGTCTCAGCTTTTATGTTGCTTTGCTTTTGACCTCTGACCCAACGCATGCCTCCTTTCCCTCTGAAGTCTTGATTTTCTCCCTGGCTTTTCTCCACCTTCCTGGGTGTTCCTTTTTGGCCTTCTTTGCCCATCCCTCCTCCTCCGTCTACACAGCCAGGGGCTCCCCCTTCCGTTTCCTCTGCCTGGAACACACTTGCTTCCCCCTTTCTGCCTGGCTATTCAAGCAGGATCCTGTAGGTGAGTGGCAGTGCACTGTGTAGTACCTGTGAGCCCTATGCAAATTACTGCACATCTCTGAACCTGTTTTCCCATCTATAAAGTGAAGCTAATAGTAGCAATTACCTCATGGGATTGTTGTGCAATTAGTGGGAAGAGGCATGTAAAGTACTGACATACTGTCTAGTACACAGAAAGTGCTTAATAAATGTTGGTGATTATTATCCAGGACTCAGCTTAATCATCCCTTCCTCAGGCAGGCCTGCTACACAACCGCAGACCGGGTTAGGTGCCGGGTTTTCTGCTCCCCAGCGTTTGGAGGCACTCATCACACATTAATTACTTTATCCATGAAGATGAAAGCCGTCTTTGGCACCCAGATGGTACTGAGTAAATATCTGTGAATGAATGAATGATGTGGACTGTCTCCTCTGGAAGGACATAGCCAGGGCCTCCTGACACTCAGGACTAGCCTGGACGCACCCACAGGGAAGGAGAAGGTGGGGCTGGTCTCCGCTGGGCCAGCAGGTGGCGCCAGTGCCTGTCGGTCTCTCCCCGTGGCCACCTCCCTTGCGCTTGCTCATCTCATGCCCGGACGCTGAGAGTTCTCAGCTGGGGCAGGAGAGATGGGGTCCTGAGGCCTGGGTGAAGTTCCAAGCCCTGGGGATTGGGGGCAGACTCTCGCTCACCCCTCCCAGAAAGATGTTTTCCTAGGGGATGTCCAGCCTAACATGGCAGGGAAGGAAGTGGTGGTCACCTGGGAAAAGGGCCAGCCTGAGGGGTTGGGGGTCCTGATGAGGCTGCTATTCTCTTGAGGACGTGAAATGAGAGGCAGTGAAGTCAGTCAGTGAGTCAAAAGCTGAGATCTAGGAACCAGACACAATGTGGGAGAAGCTGCGGTGAAATCAATCAGCGAGAGAGGAAGGGGAGGCCCGGTTTCCATGACAACGGTAGTGTTTGTGGCAAGCTGGGGACTCCTGGGTCCCCAGGGCCCACAAGCAGTGATTCACCACAGGAAAGGGAAGGCTGCAGAGGGACCTGGTGCTGGGGACCGGATGCTTTGTGGCTCTTTCTCACTGCTGAGCATGCATTCCCCCAGCCCAGGCCTTGGATCTCTGCTCTGCCAGGTACTGGCAGGGAAACTGAGGGATGGCAGAACTGAGCCCCAATAAGGGGCAGGTGCTTTGCTCCACGCCGTACATGCACATATCACTTATATCACTTATTGCTCACAACAGCTCTATGGAATTACCATTATCCCTGTTTTATCAAAGAGGAAACTCTCAGCCTGGCCCACAGTACCATAGGCAGGACATGAGTGGCAGAGCCAGGATTGGAACCCAGGCTAGCCTGACTCTTTACCATGCTTGGGAAGGCCCAGAAAGCAAAAAAGGAAGAGCAGGAGCATGGGAGTTAGAGGATGGTTCAGACCCCAGAGGAGATGGACCCCAAGGCCCCTAGCCTCCCTGCCTGCCCTGCCCCATGTGAGCCCAACGCTGATACGGAGGGAAGCTGGCAAACTGCATGGCCTAATGTGGGCCAGAACCTGGGCAGCCAGCCTACCTCTCACTCTCCTCCAAGCCCAAGAGAGTAGGCCCCAGTTCCAGTCCATCCAACTGGATGGCAGCTCCCCCACCATTTTCTCTCTGCCCTGGTCCTAGGGGCAGAGGTTCGTGTGCGTGTGTGTGTGCATGTGTGTGTGTGATCATCGTGTCTACACCACCCACCACCATCACCCCTATCCTCCAGCTTCTGCTGTAGCCTGGGAGTTCCCAGCCTCTTAGTCCCTGTCAGGATAGTTTCATTCTTGTTCAGCTTTGGGGCCCACACAATTTCAGTACAAGAGGGGTATGCCCATCTCACCCTGGGCCTTGATAGCATGCAAGAGGGTAGTTCAGGCCCTCATCATCTATTCCCTTGTAGTAGAAGGGATGGAGGTTGGAAAGACCTTAGAAATCTTCCAGTGTGGTTCTCTTGTTTTGAAGGTGTGAAAACTGAGGCTCATAGAAGGGGAGCAATTTTTCCGAGGTCACAGAGCAAGTTAATGGAAGAGTGAACTAGATTCCCTGTCCACAGACTTCAGGTTCTGTAATCCCAGAAAGGACTTCTTGAATTTGGCATTGAGTTCTTAGGATGGGAGTCAGGTAGATGAACAGATGGAGTGAGACAGATGAAATGGGATAACCTAGCATAAAATGCCATGTGAAAAGAAGGTACACAACTTATGGCCCGACTGTCTACCATGTTACATCAGGAATAACTGAGGTGAGATCATGGGAAAGACTTCTCACATATGTATGTTGGGGTACAAGATCCGTGGTCAAAATGGGCTGTGTGATCCCAGACAAATCACTTACCTTTTCTGAGCTTCAGTGGTAACTCAGGATACCCTACCTGCAGGCTCGTAGGGAGGATGGAGGGGGTGGTGAGAGAGTACTTGTGAACTGTGGGGTGACATGAATGTTGTCAGTTGTCAGGGAAGGCAAGTCATGTCTAGTGGAACTGAGAGATAGAGCTACCCTGCAGTGCAAAGGTAAGGGGTAAGCCATGATGCTCACCCCTCCCACCCCCATCCTTGGGAGAGAAAGAAAGGAACGTTAACTTCCAGTACGCTTGATACAAGCAACAGTTCTCCTCCCTGGGGGTGGGCAGCAGGTTCCTGTAGACCCCTGGGGTGCCCAGAGGCTATGGGAAGCTGAGCACTAATTAGCTCTGGCTTTCTAATCGTGCTTAATTGCCTCCTCATGATGGGCAATTAGGAGGCTGCATCAATTAGCACAGGGAGGTGACAACTCAGCTGGGGTTGGTCAGGGCTCCCCTTTGGCAGGGAGGGATGCAGGCAGGCAAAGGCTGCCCCACTGTCAGCCCCTTCCTCCCTTTTGAAGGAGAGGGCCCTGGAGCCCTCTCCTTAGCAATTAGGCCTTAGTTCCTTAGCTCCTAGGAGCTACTAGGCTTCTAGGCCTGGATTGTGGCTTTTCTGGCCTTGGTTTACCCACTTTCACTGGCTCTCTGACTTTTCTGCCCAGAGGAGACTTGCATTCTGGGCCTAGTTCCACCACTGGCTCCTTTGCAACTTTGGGGTTGACAGCTATGGTGTCAAGGTTGAGAATGTGGCCTCTGAAGCTAGGTCTCTAGGGTTTGAATCCCAGCTCCACTGTTTGTTAATTGTGCAACATTGGACCCTTCATGCTTTGTTTTCTCACCTGTATAATGGAACTGATAATAAAAGTTCTGTCCTAGCTACACATGAGGCTGAGGCAGGAGGATTGCTTGAGCCCAGGAGTTTAAGGCTGCAGTGAGGGACAACAGAGTAAGACACCATCTCTAAAAAATAATTTAATCCGGGCATAGTGGCTCACACCTGTAATCCCAGCACTTTAGGAGGCTGAGGCGGTGGATCACCTGAGCTTGGGAGTTCAAGACCAGCCTGGCCAACATGGCAAAAACCCTACAGAGTCTAATAAAAATACAAAAATTAGCTGGGTGTGGTGGTGTGCACCTGTAATCTCAGCTACTCAGGAGGCTGAGGCAGAAGAATTGCTTGAGCTCAGGAGGCAGAGGCTGCAGGGAGCCGAGATGGTGCCACTGCACTCCAGCCTGAGTGACACACAAAAAAAAAAATGCCCATGTGTCACCCCAGACCAATTACTGAATCAAAATATCCAAGACTTTGGGCATTGGCAGTTTTGAAAGCCCCCTTCCTCCAAGCAATGTTGATGCCCAGTGAGGGTTGAGATCACTGGATGAATGGTCTGGAAGGGCTCCATCCAGCCTGGCACAGCACCTCCCTGTCACATACCACTCAGGACCCCTCTGCATAGCCCTGGAGGTGCTGCAATTTGGAAGAGAGCTCATTACCACCAGTGTGGCTGGAAGCATGTCCCTCTCCACTCACTTAGAGGGAGTTCTCCTCTATAAAATGAGAATAATGACCTTGCCATGCTCACCTCCCAGGGCTGCCCAGACATAATGTTTTACTAGTAATAGGACCTGCTATAAAGGTAGGCAATTATATTGTTCCTTCCTTTGATAAACTTTTATTGAGGCCTAGCGCACACCCATCTCCTTTACACATGGTGACTACGGAGTTAATAATCTCCTGGAGGGACCTGTCCTGAACCATCAGACAAGTTAGGTTATAGGGCCAACCCCCTTTTTTAGCTCCTACTGGTTATGAAATGAGCCAAGGAATGGAAAGAGCCTAGAACAGGTCCTGACACATGGTGAGTGCTCTCTAAACAGTAGCTCTTCTTACTATTGTTATTGTGACTGTGCCCCAGGCTAGGTTGGAGAGAGGCCTGGTTGCAGTGCACACAGGGAGCTCAGACGAAGGGAGGCAGTAAAGGTGGGGCCTGCAGGAGGAAGGGGAGCTTAGAATGAGGTGCTGAGGAGTAGGGTGTGTGGGAAGAGTAGAGGAAGGAGTAGAGCACGTTGAAGGTGCTGGTTGGTGAGGGGGCTGTGATGAGGCTACTCTACTCAAACATGTATTGAGAACCTTCTGTGCACCAGGCACTGTGCCAGGTGCTGGCAGAGCACCAGATCCACCCAGCCTCTACCCTCGAGGAGTCCCTCTAATGGGGGAAGACACACATGCACAGACAATGTCACAGACAGTGTGACAAGGGATATTGGTGGCGAGTGGGGACATTTAATCCAGACTTAGTGGCACTTTTAGCTGAGCCTGGATGATGAGTAGGAGTTGATCAGAGGGTAAAGTAAGTGCCATGTCTGGAAAAATTAGTCAGGAAGCAATGAGAGAGGTTGAGATTGCTGGAATTTAGATAAGGCTAGAGATGCGAGCAGAGCCCAGGTCGTAGAGGGCATTACAAGTCAGGTCAAGGAATTTGGACTTACCCTAAATACAATGTGGAGCCACTGCTAGTCTAAAGTCTTCTGGAAACAAAATGAGGCTTTCATTTTGAAAAGATCACTGTGGGCTGGGCGTGGCAGCTCACGCCTATAATCCCAATACTTTTAGGAGGTCAAGGTGGAAGGATCTCTTTGAGCCCCGCAGTTCGAGAACAGCCTGGGCAACAAAGTGAGACCCCAGCTCTACAAAAATAAAAAAATAAAAAAAATTAGTTGGGCGCGGTTTCATGAACCTGGTCCCAGCTACTCAGGAGGCTGAGGCAGGAGGATCACTTGAGCCCATGAATTTTGGATTGCAGTGAGCTATGATTGCACCAATGCACTCCAGCCTGCTGGATGACAAAGCAAGATCCTGTCTCAAAAGGAGAGAGGGAAGGAACGAAGGGAGGGAGGGAGGGAGGGAATCACTGTGGGAAGGAGAAACGATGGGAGCAGAGGCAAGGGTGGAGGCAGAGAGACTGGTTGGGAGGCTGCTGCAGTTATCCAGGTGGGGGTTGGTGGTGAGCAGACCAGAGAGCTGGAGGAAGTACATAGAACAGATAACAATTCTGGAGGTAGGAACCACAAGGACTTGGGGGCTCATTGGCCAAGGGAGATGAAGGAGGAGAGGCTGAGGAAGGAGGAGCAGAGTGAAGCTGTGTGTTGGGAGACATGAACTCCATCTGAGATATCCAAGGAGTGATGATGAGTTATGGATGCTTAGGAGTCACTCCTGGCCTGGGAATACTTGGGGTCTTCTTCTAAGAATTCTCGAGTGGAAGGCCACTCATCCTTGGCCCAGTGCCAGGCCCTCACCTTCCCTGGTCTCTCTGAGACAGGCTGGGAATTCCTGGCTCAGAAATACCCTGTTGGGACAGGCCGGCCTTGATGCTCCCCAGCCCAAAGGGAGGAACGTGCCTGTGCACCTTCTCCGTGATACACGGGGGTGGGACAGTGGAGTGGAGGTGAGTGAATTCAGGGGTGTTCCTCACTTCCCCCATCCTGGACTTCTAGCCTCAGTTGTGGCCCCAGGAATAGATTCTAAGTAAGAGGCCAGAAAGCAAGTTCTCTGGGCCTAGGGTACAGAGGGCAGCAAGGTACAGTTGACATACCGCAGACCCAGGCAGGGCAAGGGCACCCAGGTTTCAGTCCTGGTTCTGTCACCTCTGGTTAGGAGCCTGTGAGCACCCAAGGGCTCATTCTTGTCCTAAAACTGGGTCTTCAAGATGGTTTGGTTTAGGTGGTGTGAATGAACCCTTCCATCTCCACTGTCGAGAGAGCTGAATTTTCCCCCACCCGAGGTGTTCCACAGTGGGCAGAACACTGCAGCCCAGTCCGCCCTGGCCCACCCAGTGCTCATCTCCATTTCCAGCCCCTCCCGGGCGCCTCCGGCCTCCTGCAGCCGGCTCTTTGCGCTCCCTCGTTAAGCTTTGGTTTCTGTGGGAATGTGACTTGAATTAACTCTTGGGAGAAAAATCACAGAAACCAGGAAAGGGGGGCCATGGGGAGGGGGCAGTGAGTCACGTTTCCATGTGTATTTTTCAAACTTTCCGATGGGAGTTTGGAAAACAACAGTCTTTTGGTTGCCAGCTTGGACCCGGCTCTCCAAGGGTCCCATATGCTGTTTCTATAGGTCTTCCCGTAACTGCTGCGCCCCGGCCCACCCTTCGGGTCTGCCTTATTTCCTGGGATCCCTTCCCGCTTCTCCCTGGGGACTTGTGCTGTTGCAGAGGCACTGCGAAGTCCATCCTGTGGTGCAGCTTCCATCTTTCCCCTGGTTTCACTTCACAGCCAAGCCCTTATCTATCCTTGCCTCAAGGTGGACCCATGGGGGCTGCAGCTGAGCTGGGGACTTTGTCCCTGCAGCTGCTCTGGCCAACCCTCCAACCCTGGAGAAACTTCATGGGCACCAGGAAGCCCTGGGCTCTAGGAACCTCCTTCCTGCCCCCGCAGCTTCCTCTTTGTGTCCTCCCTAACAGTCCTTCCCGCCCATCTCTGCATCCCAATTTCCAGAGGGCCTGTGGCTGAGGGTGAGAACCCAGCGATCGACCCCCAGGGAGAAGCCTTGCAGAGGAGGGTCCTCACCCTAATGCCGCCAAGGAAGAGGACCCCCAGTATGCCCCTCTTGTGTGCTGGGCCCATGCACTTCCTCTGTCTGGGACTCTTCTAACAGCCGTGGGGAGGGTGCCAGAATCCCCATTTTGCATACAGTAGCTGAGGCTCAGCCAGGAAAATGGGTAGGAACCTTAAGGATGGTGGGCAGATGGTGGCCCCCTTGAGGAGGAGATGGGAGGGCAGCCCATACCCTTAGCCAACCCCTCCTTGCAAGCCCTGATTCGCGCGGGGAGGAGGAAGGGGTCCTGGACTAGCTCTCCTCTGTCCCCTCTCCAGGGGCTGCCCCCTCCCAGTTTCTGACTAATCCTTTCCATCGGCAGTGGCACGTCCTGCCCCTGCTGTGCCTGTGCCAACAACAGCCCACATCACAGGGCCACATCTGGCTCCATTTGAACATACCCCACCCTCCCCCCTCTTTATCCCTCAATGCCCTCCCCTGCCCAAGGGCCAGAGTAGGGAGTGGCCCTCTGGACCCCCTTCTCTGGCTCCACCAGCCCTGCTCCCCTGCCCTTTCGAAGCCTCTAGTGGAGTCATTCCTTTCCTTCCCCAAACCCGGCCTCAGTTCCTGGGACATCCTGGCTCCATTCTTCAGCACACCCTCCCTCATCATATCCACACTCCTTGGCTCCCCGCTTCACAGCACCCACTGAAGGAGGGATTGGGAAGGGGACATTTTGCAAGATCTGAGCCCCAAGAGATGTCCCAGAGTAGAGGGAAGGCCTGGCACCCCAGGGATTTTCCCTTAGCCCAGCTCTCTGGCGTATTGCCAGCTTGGGCATGTTGGGGGGCAGGGGTCGGGGTGATCCCAAGAGGTGTGTGTATGGAGGGGTATAGCTCAGCCTCCCAGCTGGGGTGGGGAGCGGTTGCTCAGGCCTGTGTAGGCTGGCTTTTGTTGGGGAGGAGCCTGGAAGGGCCTGCAGCGACTGGCCTCCCTCCTCCTTCCTCCTTGCTTAGCAACTGTTGTCATCTGGTAAATATTTGCCCCAGCAGGATCTGGGGCTGGAGCACTGGCGTCAGCCGAGGTAGTTGCCCCCTCCTCAATTTCTGAGCCTCCCCTCTGTTCAGTTCCCTATTCCAGAGCCCCCTGGCCTGGATTCTCAATGTGGTCCTCTCCCCCTCCCTCGTGGTTGATTTCCTCCCCAACCTCCTCCCTGTCCCCCTTTTACTCTCCTTCATCCCCACTCATCCTCTGTGCCCAGGTCTCTCTGGTCCATCCTCCACTCCTGGATCCATTCACCAAGGGGCCTGAATGAGGTCCCACCCCCTAAGCCACACAGGTCCTCTGCTTCTCCCCCACTACATCTCACTGGGACCCCAGCCTGGCTACGGCTAGTACATCGTTGGTGCTCAGTGAGCCCCAACATCTCTTTCCTTTCCTCCAACAGGATCACACCCTCCACCTCTAAGCCTTAGCTCCACCAAGCCCCAAGGGGAGAGAAGAGAAGGCATATGGGAATGTTTTGCTGGACCCCATACTGCACTTCCAGGCTAGGAAGCTCTGCATCAGGAAGCCAGCACCATTTTCACCTCCTCTGGGGTAGGACTGAGGGGACCATGGCCAAGAGGAAACAGATGCCCTCTTAGCTCCTCCCTGAGTGGGCCAGGGCCTGAGAACATGCCAGCTTTAGCCTGTCTTCCTGTCCTTCCCAGCCAGACCCCTGTCACCCTCCTCCCTCAGTGGTTTTCTCATTACCTGTCACTGACGGAGAGCCCCTCAGAGGTCAAGGCCAAAGTGAGGTGGGCTCTTGGCGTGCTGTGCAAGCTTTGAGCTCACCCGGCAAAGAGGGCCAATGGGGTGCTCCTCTGGGGCGGGCCTGTGGGCTGGCTTAGGGATAGCGGACAGGGGAATCTGGGGAGTTGGACTAATGTGGATCTAGAAGGGAGGTGGTTGGGCTGCACCATGCCTTAAGACTCCTCCCAGCTCTGAAGTTCTACTTCTAGGCAATGAATGATGAAACGCTGGCCTAAGTGCAGTCCCTTCCCCATCCCACAGGGCGGAGACCCTGGCCATCCCCTTACCCTACTTGGCAGCCCCCCTCCCCACTCCTCCTGAGAGTGACCCTTGCTCCACCCCAGCCGCCAGGAAATCTCCTGCAGATTCACCACCATCCTCCTGGCTGGGAGTTCACTTTCCTAGTTGACCTCCTGGTCTGAGGGCCAGAGGAGAGCTTTCAACGGGGACCTTAAGGAGTGTGAGGGCTGCACAGGCTGTGGACTGGGGTGGATTCACCAGGGAGCAAAGGAAAGTGAAGTTTCAGGGCCTCTCAGTTGCACGGGCCCTTTCAAGGCCCCAAGAGGAGCCCTGCCAAACTTTCCACACGATCCCATGTCCATAACATTTGCAAAAAGATCATTTTGTATTTCTTAAAGAGGGCCTCCCCACAAAATTGTATGCATTTTAGGCAGGATGAACAACTATCCCTATTTTAGCATTAAAAGTCCCTTATCTGGCCGGGCACGGTGGTTCACGCCTGTAATCCCAGCACTTTGGGAGGCCGAGGCAGGCGGATCACGAGGTCAGGAGACCGAGACCATCCTGGCTAACACGGTGAAACCCCGTCTCTACTTAAAAAACAAACAGACAAACAAAAAAATAGCGGGGCGTGGTGGCTGGCTCCTGTAGACCCAGCTACTAGGGAGGCTGAGGCAGGAGAATGGCGTGAACCCGGGAGGCGGGGCTTGCAGTGAGCCGAGATCGCACCACTGCACTCCAGGCTGGTAGACAGAGGGAGACTCAGTCTCAAAAAAAAAAAAAAATCCCTTATCCTAGGAGATTCCTCAGTCCCCTGCAAACCCAGGGCAATTGCCCACCCTAGTTTCAGGCTCCACAAACATTTGGCCCACACCGGGATGGGGGTGAGGGAGAAAGGGAATCCTTTTCTGCCTCACTTCCTGGAAATGTGTAGGGGCGTGAGCCATGGGGCGAGGGGGCCCTCTCTTCCAGCTCCAGTCCTGGAGTTGTGGCGCTTCTGTTTGTTTCCTTGGCAACAGGGAAAGGAAACCCCCATTTAGGAGGCCGGGGAGGCCCCAGCAACCACACACACAGAGAGACACACAGACTCACACGCGGCCGCCCACACGCAGTCGCCTGCGTCAGCACCAGCCGTCAGGCCCTGGCTGCCCGCCTCCGGGGTGTGGAGTGGGGAGAATAGCCCCGCCTGAGTCCAGTCCGACTACCCGCCCCTACTGATTTGCCTGGGACGCCGCCGGCCCACATGGCCCCACCCACGCCTCTGTCCCCACCCCCCACCGCCCCGGGCCCGGTTCCCCGCTTAACACCTTCCCCCAGGTGGTGAGGGGCCAAAGCTGGGGGATGGACAAGAGAAAGGAAGGAGATGTCACTGCTGAATTTCTGCTGAATTTCCTTCTGCCTGCTGCCCGATTTCTATTTGACTGGCAATAGTCTGGTGTGTATTGTGACAGTTCAGGGAGCTTGAGACTCCCAAGTGGGGTGTTGATTTGGGCCTGGTTGGGTGGGGGAGGTGGTTTGGAATGTCGGGAAGGGAGCTCCTGGGGAGACTGTAGGATTTTGCTGTTGGATTGGGTTCCTTGGGAGTATATTTAACCTGGAGGCAGAAACCTGGGGTTTGGGCCTGCTTCTGTCACTTGTCAGCTGTGTGGCTGAATTTTTTGTGGAGACAATCGGTTAGCCTGCCTAAGCCTCTGTCTCCTCAGCTGTAATATGCAGATAATGGTGCTTGCCTGTGCACCTCAAAGAAATTTGAGAAGGCTAAGGTAGTAACCTTGATTGTGAAAGGCTTGTCACCTGGGGGACCGGGGCAGGTGGGAGGGCTTGGTTACTACTTATTATCCAGTCGCCCCTCCAGCCCGGCTGGTTCAGTGAGCCCAGCAGCCACTTCCCCACTTTGTAGGAACCCATGCCAGTCTCTAAGTGGACCAGCTCCTTGACATCTGTCCGGTGTGGCTGCCCTGTCTCCCGTGGCAGCGTGGCACTGAGCTGCAGTGCTGTCTTGGAGGTTTTGGCCCTGCCTGGCTGTGTGACTGGGCAAATCTTTCCTCCTCTGGCCTCAGGAATTCCACTTATAAAGAAAGGGGCTTATTCCTCAGAGCCCAGGGGCCTCCTGGAAGTGGGCTGGGGGGATCAACCAGGCAGGGGCCTCAAGCTCCCTAAGTAGAGAGGCTCTGCCTCTGTCATTTAGTAGATTGTGCTTTTTGGGTGAGATTTCATTTGAGCGAGGGGGATCTCTGACTTTACAAATAGCTGTCATTCACTTGCTCCATCTAAGGGCCCGCTTCTCACCTGGCATCACCTATGAGCCTGCCTCATTCCCCCTTGCTGAGTCTGGGTGAGAAGAAATCTACTCAGCTGTGCTACCTCAGGTCAATTACAACCTCATGGAGTTTGGGTTGTTTATTTTTTTTTTTTGAGATGGAGTCTCTGTCACCCAGGCTGGAGTGCAGTGGCGTGATCTCCTGCCTCAGCTCCCTGAGTAGCTGGGATTACAGGTGTGTGCCACCACGCCCAGCTGATTTTTTGTATTTTTGGTAGAGATGGAGTTTTACCATGTTGGCCAGGCTGGTCTTGAACTCCTGACCTCAAGTAATCCACCCACCTCAGCTTCCCAAAATGCTGAGATTACAGGTGTGAGCCACTGCTCCAGCCGGAATCTGGGTTCTTGACACACAAGATGCAGATAATAATACCTACCTCATAAGATTTAGGTGAAGATTAAATGGGATCACCTCCACATAGCCCCTAGCCTGGTTCCTGGCACATGGCAGCCACTTAAAGAATGGGCATGGTCTTCCACTGTCAAGGTTATAACTATCACCTGCACACAAGTGACTCAGCACTTCAGTCATTGTTTAATACCCTGTAGTCAAAGGATGAATAAGACCCTCCCTCAAGAACTCACTATAAAGAGATTCCCAAACCATGTCCTAGAATCTCCACATCACCTCCACCTCCTCAGACCCTCCTGCAAAGAGTCGCCTCTGTCTGACTCCTACCTGTCCAGGATTCTAGCCACCTGATGGTAAGATCTTGGCTTTCCAATTCAGGCAAACTCCTATTAAAATTTCAGTTCTGGCCGGGCGTGGTGGCTCATGCCTGTAATCCCAGCACTTTCGGAGGCTGAGGCAAGCAGATCACCTGAGGTCAGGAGTTACATGGTGAAACCCCGTCTCTACTAAAAATACAAAAAAATTAGCTGGGCTAATTTTTTAGTGGCGCATGGTTGTAGTCCCAGCTACTCGGGAGGCTGAGGCAGGAGAATCGCTTGAATTCAGGAGGTGGAGGTTAAATCCAGTTCTGTTACTAACCATATGACCTTAGACAAGTGATTCTCAATAGGGGGTAATTTTGTCCCCCAGGGGATGTTAGGCAATGCCTGAAGATATTTTTGATTGTCATAACTGGGGGTGGAGGTGCTACTGGCCTAAAGTCAGGAGAGGCTAGGGATGTTACAAACCATCTCAGAGTACAAAGAACCTTCCCTGACAACAAAGAATTATCTGGCCCAAAATTCAATAGTGCCAAGGTTGAGAAACCTGACCTTAAATGAATAATTTAACCTTTCTGGGCTTCAGTTTCCTCATCTGTAAAATAGGGCTATTAATAGTATCTACCTCCAGCTCAACCTTGTAGAGCTATTGGTCCAACAAAATAATGCAAGTACCTAGTGCCTAATAATAAAGGTAGCCCACAAATATTCCCTACACTAATCGTTCTTAGCATGCCTCTGGAATCCCTCCTGGCTTCATCACTGGGCTGAACCCACCCGACCCTAGTTTGGCTCATTTCTTGCCAAGGCCAGTGCTCCTGACTCTTTCTTCACTGGTCTTGATGCTTTCCTTCTCTCCTTGACCTCAAGGCCTATCAAGCAGCTGGAAGCCTCTCCCTCAGGCCCCATCCCAGCACCAGGCCCCTGCCTCCACCTCCCACTTCTCCCTTCCTGTCTCTCTTTCCCCGCTTTCCAGCCTTACCTCTAGTGGCTCCCCATGCCCCTCGGCAGGTCAGAGCACACTCAGCTCTTTCCCACTTCAGCACCTCTGCACAGACTTCCTCCAGCCAGAGTGGCAGAAGACAGAGAAGCATGTCCAGGATTTGGACCAGACTACCTGGTCCCAGTTCTGCACTGGGCCTGTTACTTACGGCCTAGTTTTAGGAAAGTCAGCCTCATCTGCAAAGCAGGGAAATAATTTCCAACCCATGAGATTGTTCTATGGACCCAGTTGAGAATGTATGAAAACATGCAACAACTATAAAGATTGTTAAAATGTAAGTTATTCACTGTGTGAGCGTTATTCTGCTAAATGTGTGCATGTGTATGTATGTATATGTGTGTGTATATATATATATATACACACACATATATATGTAATTTTTTTTTTTTTTTTTTTTTTTTTTTTGTTGAGACGGAATCTCGCTCTGTCGCCCAGGCTGGAGTGCAGTGGCACAATCTCGGCTCACTGCAAGCTCCGCCTCCCGGGCTCACGCCGCCATTCTCCTGCCTCAGCCTCTCCGAGTAGCTGGGACTACAGGCGCCCGCCACCACGCCCGGCTAATTTTTTGTATTTTTAGTAGAGACGGGGTTTCACCGTGGTCTCGATCTCCTGACCTCGTGATCCACCCGCCTCGGCCTCCCAAAGTGCTGGGATTACAAGCGTGAGCCACCGCGCCCGGCCTTGTAATTTTTTTTTTTTGAGACAGGGTTTCACTCTTGCTCAGGCTGGAGTATAGCGGTGCAATTGCAGCTCACTGCAGCCTCGACCTCCCAAGCTCAGGTGATCCTCCCATCTTAGCCTCCTGGGTAGCTGGGACTACAGGCACATGCCACCACCCCAAGCTAATTTTTTTTTTTTTTTAAGAGATGGGGTTTCTCTATGTTGGCCAGGCTGGTCTTGAATTCCTGGGCTCAAGCAATCTGCAATCTGCCTGTCTTGGACTCCCAAAGCGTTGGGATTATGGGCGTGAGCCACCATGCTCAGCCTCTGCTTTACATTTTTATTTCTATAGCTCCTACCGTGTTCTAATAAACTATAACTTTGTCTTTGGTTTATTGACTATCTCCCTCCACTAGAATGTCAGCTCCATAAGGGTAGGGATTTTTGTCTGTTTTATTCACTGCTGTATCCCTGGTGTCTAGAATAGTTTCTGGTATATAGTAGATGTTCAGTAAATATTTGTTGAATGAATGAATTCTCTATGTATAAGGTAATTCTGTAAAGCCCCTAAATCCACCTTCTCCAAGAAGCCCTCCTTCAAATGTATGTTACCTTATTTAATTATTGCACATCCCCATTTTACAGATGATGAAACTAAAGCTGGAAAAACTTGTCCAGAGTCACTGACCTGAAAAGTGGCAGGGCCAGATGCATTTGTTTATCCAAGAAACCCTGAGAGGGCTGGGCATGGTGGCTGGCATCTGTGATCCCAGCACTTTGGGAGGCTGAGGTGGGAGGATCACTTGACTCCAGGAGTTCAAGACCAACCTAGGCAACATAGTGAGACCCCATCTCTTAAAAAAATAAAGAGGCTGGGTGCGGTGGCTTATGCCTGTAATCCCAGCACTTTGAGAGGCCAAGGCAGGCGGATCATCTGAGGTCAGGAGTTTGAGACCAGCCTGGCCAACATGGGGAAACCCCGTCTCTACTAAAAATACAAAAATTAGCTGGGTGTGGTGGTGGGTGCCTGTAATCCCAGCAACCCACGAGGCTGAGGCAGGAAAATTGCTTGAACCTGGAAGTCAGAGGTTGCAGTGAGCTGAGATTGTGCCACTGCACTCCAGCCTGGGCAACAGAGCGAGACTCCAACTCAAAAAAAAAAAAAATAGAAACACTGAGTGCCTGCTGTGTGCCAGGCATTGGGCCAGGTGTTAGGGAGACAGATGACCAAGACTTGGTCCTTTCTGTCCCTCACAGCACTTTCAGGAATGGGGGTCACAGAGGAAACACTAGGATGCTATAAGAACACAGAGGAGACCCCGCACCCCAACCAAGGTCATTGGTCTTCAAGATAAAGTGCCTAGGCCTGGTGCAGTGGCTCACGCCTGTAATCTCACACTTTGGGAGGCTAAGGTGAGGGGGCACTTGAGGTCAGGAGTTCGAGACCAGCCTGGCCAACATGGTGAAACCTCGTCTCTACTCAAAATACAAAAATTAGCCGGGCGTGGTGACACACGCCTGTAATCCCAGGCCAAGGCAGGAGAAGCGCCTGAACCTGGAAGGCAGAAGTTGCAGTGAGCTGAGATTGTACTGTTGCACTCCAGCCTGGGTGACAAGAGCAAAACTCTGTCTCAAAAAAAAAAATGCTAAAACCGTCCGTCAGACCCAACCACTGCATTCTGATTTCACTCATGCATGCTCCAGCTCCCAGACTTCTGGGATCCCTTTGTAATTCATCCAATTCAGAGTCCTCCACTGCTCTTTAATCACTTGTGCTTGTTTGTTTTGCTTCTCCCTCTGTCTTCCCCACTAGTGGGAGGCTCCCTTGAGAGCAAGCATAGTATTGCTATCACCCTGTGGCATAGTGTGCAGAACTCTGGCACACCCAGGAGCTCAGTCCCTGTCTTTGATAGCCACTCTGCCCATACTACAGGTAAGAAAACTGAGGTCCAGAGAATTCAGTAGCAGATCTAGCATCACTCAGCAGTTAAGAGGTCGGATTAGAACGTGGTCACCCTCTAGCCACCACTCCCATCACCTCTCACCTCCAGCAGGCTCAGCTCCTCTAGACCTGGCTGCTGCTTCTGGGTTGGTGGGTTTTGCTCTGGCAAAGGGAGAGCAGACTTATGACATCTGGGGTCCAGAGTTGGGATTGAATATTCAGGATAAAGTTTCACTTTGAAGTTCAGATTTAGGATTGAGGCCATTTTGATGGTGGTGGCAGGGAACCTTTAGAAAGAGCTTGGAGTGACATTTGGGGTGAAAGCCCTCCTTCTTTCTCCTGCACCTTTTCCACAAGATGGGGAGGTCTGGCCAGACATAGTGGCTCACACCTATAATCCCAGCGCTTTGGAAGGCTGAGGTGAGGATCATTTGAGGCCAGGAGTTATAGACCAAACTGGGCAACATAGCAACACTCCGCCTCTATCATGATAGCCTATAGTCTCAGCTACTCAGGAGGCTGAGATAAAAGAATCACTTGAACCCAGGAATTCAAGGTTGCAGTGAGCTATGATCCTGCCACCACACTCCAGCCTGGGCAATAGACCAATATTCTCAAAAAAAGAAGGGGGAGGTCTAGGACAGGAAGGGTTAAGTGTGGTTTAGTTTTCCCAGCCTGGAAAGGAAACCAGGCCAAGCAGCTGGGTAGGGGAAAAGGGGGCACTGAGTGCCAGGGAGGGGCTGAGGCAGTGGGAACAGCATGAACCCTTCCCTCACGTTTCACTGGCCTACCCCTCCTGCCTCTGCTTCTGGTGTGGAGAAGAACAAGACTTTTTATTGTCTGGGAAGCTGAGGGTGGGTGCCACGCCCTGGGGGAGAGAAGCCATATTCTGGGCTGCCTCATCCGGATGCATCCCTAGTGCTCACCACGCTGCCTGGGCACCCTCAATGAGATGAGAACTTTCCTTGTTCTCCTCCCCTAATAACCAAAGTTCCTGCCTTAATCCCACTCCAGTCCCTCATCCACCCCGAGGCCAGGCTTCAGAACCCAGAACTGAGGGCCTATCCAGCCCTGCTTTCCTTGTGTTTGAGAGAAGCCCTGATATCTTGGAGCTGTATAAGGTAGCAACATAATTTGATTTCCCTGGTTGCTCATCGGAGGATAAGCTGTGGGAGGCAGTTGGGCAGGGCATGCAGGCAGATGGGGCCCAGGCCTCAATGCTGTCACCTCTTAGAGAGGATAAGGTGGGCTGGTGTGGTGGCTCACATCTGTAATCCCAGAACTTTGGGAAGCTGAGGCGGGCAGATTACCTGAGGTCAGGAGTTTGAGACCAGTTTGGCCAACATGGTGAAACCCCATCTCTACTAAAAATAAAAATAAAATTAGCTTGGCATGGTGGCGGGTGCCTATAATCCCAGCTACTCAGGAGGCTGAGGCAGGAGAATCTCTTGAACCCGGGAGGTGGAGGTTGCAATGAGCTGAGATCATGCCACTGCACTCCAGCCTGGGTGAGAGAGCAAGACTTCATCTCAAAAAAAAAAAAATAGAGGATGAGGTGGCTGGTGGGACCAGGATAGGGGCCAGGATGAGGGGAGGGGAGTGGATGGCTTATCAAAAGGGTCCTTGGTGAGGCCTGAGGATGGAGGCTCCAGAGCCTGAGGTAGCGAACCCTGGGGACCTGAGTGATCTCATTTTGTGAGAGAGCCTGGCCCCTCCCCAGAGCCAGCTGCAGAATGGACCTGGCCAGAGAGGAAAGTAGAGATGAGTATGGTGCTGGCCTTTGCAGCCAGCAAGGCTGTGGGGTCTTTGCTGTTCCTGCCCCCCACTACCTTCTTGCCCCCCACTACCTTCTTTCTGGCTGAAACCAGGATAGAGACCCAACATTGGCTGTCTAGCCCCCAGCCTTTCTCCCCCTTTCAGGCCCCTCTGGGAACCACAGAAATCTGGGACCTAGTGTCCTGGCAACGTAATGAATGCACGCACAGCTCTGGTATCTGTTTTAAATTATCCATTAAAATAAGTACAGTTCTGGGGGAAAAAAAATAAGTTGACTGGGTGGGGTAAGCAGTAGAAAGGGACTGAAGGGGGAAGGAACCCAGGCAGTGCTTGGGTCCAAAGGAAGGGGACAGGAGATGGAAGGGGGCAGTGACTGGCTCCTATTCTTGGCCTTTTTTTTTTTTTTTTTTTTTTCAGACGGAATCTCGCTCTGTCGCCCAGGCTGGAGTGCAGTGGCACAATCTCGGCTCACTGCAAGCTCCGCCTCCCGGGTTCACGCCATTCTCCTGCCTCAGCCTCTCCGAGTAGCTGGGACTACAGGCGCCCGCCACCACACCCGGCTAATTTTTTTTTGTATTTTTAGTAGAGACGGGGTTTCACCGTGGTCTCGATCTTCTGACCTCGTGATCCGCCCGCCTCGGCCTCCCAAAGTGCTGGGATTACAAGCGTGAGCCACCGCGCCCGGCCTTCTTGGCCTTCTTTAGGGGACTTCTTTAGGGGACTGTGGCTTGTTGCTTGGGTCTAAAAACGAATGCTTGGCTTTGAAGAGAGATAGATTGGGGCAAAAGAAAGAAAAAAAGGGACCCCCAAACTCCTTGATCCCTGGCCCCAAACTGGGGGCATAAAGGAACTCAGGTTCCAGAACTTTGCTCCCCCCAGGGAACCCAGGCATTCCTTCTCCACCCCACTCCTGGCACACTGAGATGCAGCTCTGAATGGGCTGCCCACGTGTGGAGGGGGGTTGGGGTGACTCACTATTACTACTGGGAGGAGAGGGGGAGACAGTGGTGGAAGAAGGGTGAGTCACACTGATGGGCACCAGCCTCAGCCCTCCCCCTACCTTCCTGGCTCCCAGCCCTGCCTACCTGACTGTCTGCCTTGCTTTGCACCCACTTCCCTCTCTTTCTCCCCGACCCTTTTGCCCACCCACTCTCCCTCCTTGGCTCTGCCCTCTAGCACAGAAGGTCTGAGGCAATGGGGGTAAGCTTGGAGCCCGCAATGCTAAGCAGGCAGGAGCCAAGAGAGGGGAAGCTTAAGCCTCACGCAGTTAGGGGTGCGCTGGAGAGGGTGGGGCCCGACTCCGCCACACCCCAACTGTCCTTCCCCCTCCTCACCACTCCCGCCTCCACCCCCAATGGATCTGGGACTGCCCCTTTAAGAGCAGTGGCCCCTCCTCCCTTCAGAGGAGGACCTATTAGAGCCTTTGCCCCGGCGTCGGTGACTCAGTGTTCGCGGGAGCGCCGCACCTACACCAGCCAACCCAGATCCCGAGGTCCGACAGCGCCCGGCCCAGATCCCCACGCCTGCCAGGAGCAAGCCGAGAGCCAGCCGGCCGGAGCACTCCGACTCCGAGCAGACTCTGTCCTTCGGCCCGAGCCCCGCGCCCTTTCCGGGACCCCTGCCCCGCGGGCAGCGCTGCCACCCTGCCGGCCATGGAGACCCCGTCCCAGCGGCGCGCCACCCGCAGCGGGGCGCAGGCCAGCTCCACTCCGCTGTCGCCCACCCGCATCACCCGGCTGCAGGAGAAGGAGGACCTGCAGGAGCTCAATGATCGCTTGGCGGTCTACATCGACCGTGTGCGCTCGCTGGAAACGGAGAACGCAGGGCTGCGCCTTCGCATCACCGAGTCTGAAGAGGTGGTCAGTCGCGAGGTGTCCGGCATCAAGGCCGCCTACGAGGCCGAGCTCGGGGATGCCCGCAAGACCCTCGACTCAGTAGCCAAGGAGCGCGCCCGCCTGCAGCTGGAGCTGAGCAAAGTGCGTGAGGAGTTTAAGGAGCTGAAAGCGCGGTGAGTTCGCCCAGGTGGCTGGCGGGGAGTGGAGAGGGCGGCGGGCCGGCGCCCCCGGCCGACCGCAGGAAGGGAGTGAGAGGGCCTGGAGGCCGATAACTTTGCCATCGTCTCCTCCCTCCCCGGAACTGCCCCCAGCGGGTGACTGGCAGTGTCAAGGGGAATTGTCAAGACAGGACAGAGAGGGAAGAGGTGGTCTCTGGGAGAGGGTGGGGGGGATATAAGGAATGGTGGGGTATCAGGGACAAGTTGGGGTGGGGAGCCGGCCTGAATTCGGTCAGATTGGGATTTGCCAGCTATTTGGAGCCGGGGGAGGGGCTAGAGCAAAACAGCACTAGCCCTGCCAGCTCGAAGAACTCTGGGCACCCAGGACACATCGTAGTGGCAGAAAGGGTCCTGTTAGAACTTTGTTGGCGGGCTTGGCACTGTGCCAGCTCTGCTGAAGCTGGCTGTGAACACATGATGCCCACTAAGACATAACTCCCAAGTTGGCATCTGTCCAGCGTGTTGGAGCGAGGTCAGGAAGGCAGGGCAATCCCCCTTTTCCCTCCCAAGGGCTTGGCGGTGGCCCCCTCGGTATGACCTTGTCTTGGGTTCTAAGGGTTGGGAAGCTCTCCCTCACTCTGCCACTCTGCGTGTCTGGGACCTTCCTTGGGCTCTGACAGGCCCACCAAAAGAGCTCCGGGAGATGAGAGAGCGGCTCCCCCGCAGCTCCCACAGCCCTTGGCCTGCTTGGCCCAGGAATGCAAGGGAGGGAGGGAGGCAGAGGGCAGAGGCTCCCAGCTCAGGAAGTTGTGTTATGCCCAGGTCTGGCCGCACTCCTCCCTTGGCCCTCTGCCTAGTGTCTTCGAGAGTTGGGGGCACTGTCCTTCCCTCCTTGGGGTGAGCCACTTTCATTTTCCCAGCCAGGCCAGGCAGTCTTTGCTCGGGCCCATCCTCTTAGCTGCTGACGTTTTGATCTTTGTCTTATTAAAGTGCTGGAATACAGTGACATTTTTGAAATCCAGCCGTTGGAAGATTTGGGCCACTCCACTCCCCACCCCTGCCCCACCCTACCCCACCCTACTCAACTGCACCTTCTTCTTTTCTAAAAAAGCCTTTGGGAGCTTGGAAGTATAGGCCCTCCTCTTCCAGCCCCCTCAAAATTTGTTTCCCTTCTTCCTGCCTTCCCTTTCTCTATGCAGACCCAGGCCAAGAGCACTAAGGGTGCTTGGAGAACCGTAAAGGGCTGTTGGCTTTGACTTTTTCTTCTCTCCCTTTTATCATCTACTCGAAACTTCTGCTCTTCCCAGAACCCTTTGCTAGGTGTCGTTTTGTTGCCCAGGCTGGAGTGCAATGGTGCAGTCTCAGCTCACTGCAACCTCCGCCTCCCAGGTTCAAGTGATTCTCCTGCCTCAGCCTCCCGAATAGCTGAGATTATAGGCATGTGCCACCATGCCGGGCTAATTTTGTATTTTTAGTAGAGATGGGGTTTCTCCATGTTGGTCAGGCTAGTCTTGAACTCCCAACCTCAGGTGATCCACCCGCCTCAGCCTCCCAAAGTGCTAGGATTACAGGCACGAGCTACCACGCTGGGCCCATCGCCCTTCTTTCTGAAGAGTCAATGGAAGTTGTGTGTAGGAAGACAAGCTCAACCGTTTTTGGGGTTTTTTTTTTTTTTGAGACGGAGTCTTGCTCTGTCGCCCAGGCTGGAGTGCAGTGGTGCGATCTCGGCTCACTGCAAGCTCCGCCTCCCAGGTTCAAGCCATTCTCCTGCCTCAGCCTCCTGAGTAGCTGGGACTACAGACGCCCACCACCACGCCCGGCTAATTTTTTGTATTTTTAGTAGAGACGGGGTTTCACTGTGTTAGCCAGGATGGTCTCGATCTCCTGACCTCGTGATCCACCTGCCTCGGCCTCCCAAAGTGCTGGGATTACAGGCGTGAGCCACCGCGCCGGGCCTGTTTTTTTTTTTGTTTTGTCTTGTTTTGTTTTGTTTTTGAGACAGGGTCTCACTCTGTCACCCAGACTGGAGTGAAGTGGTGCGATCTTGGCTCACCTCAACCTCTGCCTCCCAGGCTCAAGAGATTGTCCTGCCTCAGCCTCCTGAGTAGCTGGGATTAAAGGTGCGTGCCACCACACCCGGCTAATTTTTTTTTTTTTTTTTTTTTTTGTATTTTTAGTAGAGATGGGGTTTCACCATGTTGGCTAGGCTGGTCTCAAACTCCTGACTTCAAATGATCCACCTGCCTCAGCCTCCCAAAGTGCTGGGATTACAGGCGTGAGCTACCATGACCGGCCATCAACCTTTATTTTGTTTTTTTTGAGACGCAGTCTCGCTTTGTTGCCCAGGCTGGAGTACAGTAGTATGATTTCAGCTCACTGCAACCTCTGCCTCCCGGGTTCAAGCCGTGCTCCTGCCTCAGCCTCCCAAGTAGCTGGGACTACAGGTGCCTGCTACCACACCCAGCTACTTTTTGTATTTTTAGTAGAGACGGGGTTTCACCATGTTGGCCAGGGTGATCTCGAACTCCTGACCTCAAGTGATCTGCCTGCCTCAGCCTTCCAAAGTGTTGGGATTACAGGCATGAGCCACTGCGCCTGGCTTTTTTTTTTCTTGAGATAGGGTTTCACTCTGTTACCCAGGCTGGAGTGCAATGGCAAGGTCATGGCTCACTGCAGCCTCTACCTCCCTGGCTCAAGGCATCCTCCCACCTCAGCCTCCTGAGTAGCTGGGACCACAGGCAGCCACCACCACCCACAGCTAATGTTTTTGTATTATTTTGTAGAGATGGGGTTTTGCCATGTCGCCCACAGTCTTGAACTCCTGGGTTCAAGCAATCCTCCTGCCTCGGCCTCCCAAAGTGCTGGGATTACAGGGCGTAAGCCACTGCACCCAGCCTCAAATTTTATTTCTGCTGAAAGAGACCACACCTGTCCTTTTCTTTATTTTTATTGTATTTTTCAGAGACAGGGCTTTGCCCTGTTGCTCAGGCTAGAGTGCAATGGTACAATCATAACTTGCTGCAGCCTGGAACTCCTCCTGGGCTCAAGCGATCCTCCCGTCTCAGCTTCCGGAATAGCTGGGACTAAGGGCAGGCACCACCATGCTTGGCTAATTTTTTTTTTTTTTTTTTTTTTTTGCTTTTTGTTTGTAAAGATGGAAACTTGCTATGTTGCTCAGCTGGTTCCGAAGTTTTGGCCTCAAGCAATCCTCCTGCCTCGGCCTCCCAAAGCACTGGGATTACAGGAATGAGCCACCAGGCCTGACGCCAGGCCTGTCTTTTTTCTACTAGTGATATGAACAATTTAGTTAGTAAGACAGATAGGAAGCAAGGAAGGGGAGACCCAGAGAATTCGTTGCATTCTAAACTAGTCCATTCATCTACCAAAGCCCTGTGAAGGACATTTTTAGCAGTTTTAGCAGTTTTCTGGTCAAAACTTTGATCGGGAAACAGGTTGAGTGGATTTGATAGTCACTTGCTCACCCAGCCACGCCAGTTTGTCTCCTCTGCCTCCTAGTGCAGCTGTCCAGGCCTGGGACACCAGGCGGGTATGTGCGCACGTGGGGCAGGGCGGGGGTGGTGTGTGTACTTGTTATATTTAGCCACCTGCCTCTGTTCTCCCCCACTGATCCTGGTTGGGAAGGCTGGGCTTCCGGAAAAGAGAGGTGGATTTGCACACCTGGATCCCAAGCTGATAGA
The DNA here is from genome assembly GCF_028878055.3 of Symphalangus syndactylus. NCBI lineage: Eukaryota > Metazoa > Chordata > Mammalia > Primates > Hylobatidae > Symphalangus > Symphalangus syndactylus. The sequence continues at coordinate 84,543,941 of NC_072441.2, forward strand.
AAGTGGGGTGAAGACAAAGGGGACTCAGACTGGGGTGTCTGTCCTCTTCTATGGCCACAGTAGGAGGAGCCAGGATTGGTCACTCCCTGTTGGGTCTGCTGTGCTCAGGATGAGGTAGAGAAGTGGGTAGAGTAAAGAATTTGGGAGAGGAAAAAAGGCATTTTCCCAACCCCTCCCACCAAAGCCTAGAGAGAAGGTGTTGTCTGGCTTAATGTTTAATTAGAGCTCAGAGTTCAGGGCCAGATTTGGAGTTGGGATGGAGAGTTGTTTTTAAGACCCTGTACCAATTTTTGACCCAGCCTGGGTACCTCAACCACACTCAGGAGTTTGGGGGACTTTCTGTTGGGCTGGATTATAGGCTCCAAAGAGAAACCCCTTTCCCCAATACTCTATCTCTCTCTTCTTTTTTTGAGACAGGGTCTCGTTCTGTTGCCTAGGCTGGAGTACAGTGGCGTGATCGCAACGTCAACCTCCCAGGCTCTGGTGATTCTCCCACCTCAGCCTCCTGAGTAGCTGGGATTACAGGTGTGTGCCACCATGCCCAGTTAATTTTTTTTTTCTTTTTTTTTTTTTGAGACGGAGTCTCGTTCTGTTGCCAGACTGGAGTGCAGTGGTGCGATCTCGGCTCATTGCAACCTCCACCTCCCGGGTTCAAGCGATTCTCCTGCCTCAGCCTCCCGAGTAGCTGGGGCTACAGGCACACGCCACCACGCCCAGTTAATTTTTGTATTTTTAGTAGAGACGGGGTTTCACCATGTTGGCCAGGATGGTCTTGATCTCTTGACCTCGTGATCCGTCCACCTCGGCCTCCCAAAGTGCTGGGATTACAGGTATGAGCCACCGCACCTGGCCACTAATTTTTATATATTTTGTAGAGATGGGGTTTCACTGTGTTGCCCAAGCTGGTCTTGAACTCCTAGGCTCAAGTAATCCACCTGCCTTGGCCTTGGCCTCCCAAAGTGCCGGGATTTATAGGCACGAGCTACCGCACCTGGTACCCCCTGCCCCTTCTCTGTCTCTTTCTAGTCTGTAGCCCAAGGGATTTGGATACCCAAGTGCAGGCAGAATGGGAAGGTAGTAAGCACCAGGGAAGCCCGTCTGGAGTCCAGGCTTGCAGCTGGGCCCCACCCCAGGCAAGGCAGCTGGGTGGATGACTCAGATGCTGCCCCCGTCCCTCCCACCCTGGTGGCTTTACAGAAGACAGCAGGAGACAGGGTGGAGACAGCAGTTGTCTTAAAGGGAGGAGTGGTGGTCTGAATGTCTACATCTTCTGCCCCCCCCCTCCCCACTGCATCCTGGAGTCCCTTGCCTGCCTCCTTCCTGAGACCCTCTGGTGGTGTCTAGACACATACCTCTCTCTGGACAGGCAACATGCACAAGTACTTAGAATCCAGAGTTGAGTTCAGAGTTATGGATTGGGCTGCAGGATAGTGCCAGGGTCTGTGCCTTCCCATGTGAAACTGATGGAGGAAGGCTGAGTCAGAAGTGGGGAGATCCCAGGCCCACAAAGCAGAAGCACTACTTCCACCCCAACGAGGCCCTGATGCTTGACAACTTCCTGGATTGCCCACTGTTGCAGTCCCAGTGTGGACAGGCAGGGAGATGCAGGCTCCAGTTCATGTAGGCTCTGATCAAGACAAGAACAGCAAAGGCCACAGAGGCACAGAGGCTTGTCCCATGTCACACAATAAAGGGGTGATAGGTCAGCACTTGAGCACAGGCCTTATGACTTCCAGTTGGGTGTGCTCTTACCATTAAGCCTCACTTCTCTAGCTTGGGGGACAGGTTGGAGGGAGGATCTAGAGGGTGAGGTAAGGTGAAGTTAGGTAGCTGAGGCTCACTTCTGCAGCCTGGAAATTCTGCTCTGGGGCCAGTGACACCTTAATGCTCTATTGCCATACTTGGTGGCTCATGCCTGTAATCCCAGTGCTTTGGGAGGCTAAGGCAGGAGGATCACTTGAGGCCAGGAGTTTGAGACCAGTCTGGGCAACATAGCAAGACCCCCTTCTGTACAAAAAAATTAGCCGGTCAACACCTGTAGTCCAGCTGCTCGGGAAGCTGAGGCGGGAGGATCACCTGAAGCCAGGAGTTTGAGGCTATTGTAAGCTATGACTGCACTACTGCACTCTAGCCTGGGAGACAGAGAAAGACCCTGTCTCTGAAAAAGAAAAAACAAAAACAAAACTCTGCTGTCCTGCAGGGCCTGTTAGCATATGATCGATAGCCTTTGCTCCAGCCTATACCTGGACCCAGGACCCCTGCCAGCCCCTCAATTGGAGCTCTGGGAGGCTGGTGATTCTTGTCTTGAGACTATCTTGAGACTTGTCATGGGAATTGTCCACCTGGATTGAAAGGAAGCTGTGCCTTTTGGCAGACCCATTAGGTTAATGGGGCTGGAGACCTTTGAAGATGCATGGGCCCCGGGCTTTATCTGAGGGTACCTCCTGGTGTTACCTCTCCAACCCTCCACCACCAAATCCATTCTTTTTTTTTTTTCTTTTTTTTCTTTTGACAGTCTCGCTCTCTGGCCCAGGCTGGAGTGCAGTGGCATGATCTTGGCTTACTGCAATCTCCACCTCCCAGGCTGAAGTGATCCTCCCACCTCGGCCTCCCAAGTAGCTGGGACTATAGGCACGTGCCACATGCTTGGCTAATTTTTCTATTTTTATTTATTTATTTATTTTTGAGACGGAGTCTCGCTCTGTCACCCAGGCTGGAGTGCAGTGGCGCGATCTCCGCTCACTGCAAGCTCCTCCTCCCGGGTTCATGCCATTCTCCTGCCTCAGCCTCTCCGAGTAGCTGGGACTACAGGTGCCCGCCACCACGCCCGGCTAATTTTTTGTATTTTTAGTAGAGACGGGGTTTCACTGTGTTAGGCAGGATGGTCTCGATCTCCTGACCTCGTGATCCACCCGCCTCGGCCTCCCAAAGTGCTGGGATTACAAGCATGAGCCACCACGCCTGGCCTAATTTTTCTATTTTTAGTAGAGACTGGGTTTCACCATGTTACTCAGGCTGGTCTTGAACTCCGGGGCTTAAGCAATCCACCCACCTTGACCTCCCAGTGCTGAGAGCCACTGAGCCTGGCCCAAATCCACATTCTGATTCAAAAGGAAAGAAGAAGGGTGCAGCTAAACCTGAGAGGTGAGAAGTACTTAAAGAGCCCAAGAGAAACAAAAGAGAGAATAATTCCTCACTAGGACCACCTATTGCCTTCCCACTATTGGTGCCCTTGCTTGGCACTTCCCCTGGCCTCCAGGAGTCTGAGACTTACTCTTGCATGGATGTGCCCATTGCCCCCACTTCCAGGTCCACCCCCCAGTGATTCAGTAGCTTAGTGTCTGCGCTGAAGCCCAGGACAGCTGGGTGGACAACTGGTAGGAGATCCCTTCACCTACCAACTGTGCTTTCTGCTCCCCTCCTCTTTGCTTCCCTCCTCCCCAGCCCCTCGCCACCCCTAGCAGCTGCAGCAGCCAAGACCAAGTCTTCAGAAGCCCAGACACGAGAGCAGGGTTCATTCCATTCTCACCTCCTTGGGGGCCCAGTGTACTGACAGGCCAAACTCTAATATTATAGGAGATCTCTGGAAGATTGCAGGGTCTCTTATCCCTCAATAAGGGGCAAGGCAAGCCGGGCGCAGTGGCTCACGCCTGTAACCCCAGCACTTTAAGAAGCCGAGGGGAACAGATCACTTCAGGTCAGGAGTTCGAGACCAGCCTGGCCAACATAGTGAAACCCTGTCTCTACTAAAAATACAAAAATTAGCCAGAAATCACTTGAACCCAGGAGGCGGATGTTGCAGTGAGCTGAGATCGCGCCACTGCACTCTAGCCAGGGCGACAGAGCAAGACTCCATCTCAAAAAATAATACTAATAATAAATAAATAAATAAATAAATAAGGGGCAAGGTAGTCCACCAACAAAATGACAGGCAGTGTGATATAGTGGACACCCTAGCCCTCGGTGCCCTTAGTTCTGGGCATGGCCCTTTCACTAAATTGCTCTGTGACCTTGAGCAAATCGCCTCCCCTCTCTGGCTTTCCTTAGCTGTAAAAGAAAGGGATTGGAGCAGAAAGTCTCCAGAGACCTTTTAGGTTCCAAAGTAGTACAGTGACCCACAAAGTGAGAAAACAGTCCTTTAAAATACCAAGTTATTAATAGTAAAATCAAATATAAATAATGTGAATATAGTTAATAGCTAATGTTGTTCTCAATAGAAATGTTTCCCACAATCTGTGGAATTAAAAATACTACCACATTTCTCTATTTCCCGGTGAAAATTTGTTAGAAATGGTTAAATTGTGACATTACCCTCTTGGCAAATGTTTTGTTTTCATTGCTACTAGGAAAGGACAACCCGTTTTCGATGCCTCTCCCTCTGGATGGTGGAAAGGGCTGTGTCATAGAGTAGGAAAGGGAGACTTGGCACAGGAATGGCTCCCATTGACCCGTGTTGGGGGCTAGGGTGAAGGCCTAGGAGAGGCAGGACTGTTGCCTTAGAGCTGGCCAGGATTAGAGAACAGTGCCTGGAACCCGGGGGAGGGGCACGGTGACCTTGGGCTGCCCACCTTCCACCCTTCCAGCACCCATACTGGCTCCCCCAACCTGTGGCTGGATTGGGAGGAGGTCTTGGCCCCTACCAATCCCTTAAGGAAGGGGAAAGAGTTTGGGAAGGGGAGTCCTTCCTTCACCCCTGCCTCCCCCAAATTGTGAGAGGAAGCCAGAATCCCGCCTGCCGAAGCCAGGAATAATTCTGGCTGAGATCCCAGGCCCGGCAGGGGCGCTGAGTCACGGTAGAGGGCAGAGTGAAGAGTGGACAGGAGACCCTAAGCTTGTCCAGTCAGGGAAGCAGGGGCTGAGGGGTGGCCTTTTCTTGAGAACTACATTCAAGTTGCAGCAAGAAGGACAGTGGTCTGAATTTGACGGGGACAAACGGAAGAGAGATAGGACACATGAGTCCCTTTAGGGCTGGTTCGGGGAGCTAGACTTCATTTCAAGGGGTCTACGTTCTGGGCAGTTGAGAAAGAGGCTATCTGGGGTCACCAAGGCTCCCCTTTCTTCCCAAAGCTCTAACGCTGCCACCTTCTGCTGGCTAGGAGAGAGCTGTGTCTTCTGAGGCTAGAGCTGGAATGCAGTGAGACCAGACTGCCTAGGTCCTCCCCCACTTCTTCTCCTGACCTTGGGGTGTGGCTCCCACTCTCTCCCAGTGTCCTCAGGGTTAATAACTATGTATCAGAGTTAAGGGGCTGCTGAACTGGCTTCTTGTGAAGGGAATCCCCTAAATGTCCCTCCTTTTGGTCACTGGCCTCCCTCCCTCCCCCTTCAGGGCATTCTACTATCTTCTTAGGCCATCCCTCCCTCCTCCAGGAACTACTTCTTTTGCTCTATCCCCAAGCCCCACCCCCGCATTTTTGTGACAACACGGGAATGACTTCTAGAGAGAGAGGCCAGGAAGAAGGAAAGTGGCACTTGGCAGGAGACCTTGCAGGGGGCGGCTGGTGAGGAAGCCAGCCGCCCATTGTCCAGGACCCCAGTGCCCTGGCCTCTGGCCTCAGGCTTCTCCTGCCTTTGTACAATGCCACGTTGATAGGCCCAGCAGCTGTGACTCAGGCCTGGCCCCCTGCCAGGCCCAGCGCTTCTACTGGAGTTGCGTCTGAACATGTCAACAGGCTTCCTATCCCTCTCTCAGCACCAGTTCTCCCCACTTCAGCCCCTCCCTCTGCCTGGAATTAAGACCTGGCTTTGTCTTAGGGAAGGACAGCTGGGAGCCTGGTGGCTCTGGTAGGGGATCTGAGAGGCCTCAGACCCTAGGCATATTTGGCTGTTTGGCAGGTGTCACGCTCAAGGGAAGCATGTGGAAGCAGAGCCATGCCTGCTGTGGGTGCACATGCCTGCGTGAGGAAGTCGGGGTGTTCCATCCTGGGGCACCTATGGGCTTTTGAGGTGTACGATATTCAGAACTTCACAGGTTGGGGTTTGGGGAAGGCTCAAGGGGCTTCTAAGTCCCTGGAACAGCTGTCTCCCTCAGTTCCTCTCTCTCTTTTTTTTTTTTGAGATGGAGTCTTGCTCTGTTGCCCAGGATAGAATGCAGTGATGTGATCTTGGCTCACTGCAAACTCCACCTCCTGGGTTCAAGCGATTCTCCTGCCTCAGCCTCCCAAGTAGCTGGGACTATAGGTGCCCACCACCATGCCTGGCTAATTTTTGTATTTTTAGTAGAGATGGGGTTTCACCATGCTGGCCAGGATGGTCTCAAACTCCTGACCTCGTGATCCATCCACCTTGGCCTCCCAAAGTGCTGGGATTACAGGCATGAGCCACTGCGCCCAGCCTCAGTTCCTCTCTTTAAGGTCTCCTTTCCAGAGAGGGATAGCACCTTGAATGCCAGGGAGGGGAAGTCTCCACATCCTGCCCTTACCCGAGTTGTGGCAGACCCACAGACTAGCCAAGAAACCAAGCAGTGGTTGCTTTGCCGGGTGGGGGGCGGTGGGGGCTATCAAACCTCATGACTGGCCGCACACAAAGGTATGGATATGTGTATATTTGAGGGTGGGTGGGAGTGGCAGTTTCACTAGGCCTCTGTATCAATCTCTGACTGGGGTATCTCCCAGCAAGCGAGACAGAGGCAGACACACTTCCCAGACTGTCTTACTGGGTCTCTGTGTTATTCTCTGCAGTGTCTGTGTGTATCGTGCCATTTTCTATGTTTTGCACCAATCTGCTGTGAGTGTCCTCAGGTGACCTGGGGGCAGGTTTTTAGTGCCTGAGCCTACTCGTCTCCAGGCTTTAGTTTCCCTCTGTAAAAGTAGAGGAGTTGGTTCAGGAGAAGGTTCCTCTAGAAGCCTTGAGCCTGTGAACCGTCTAGTCTCAGGGTATTTGGGGGACACACAGAAAAAGCCCCACGACCCAACAGGTAGAACACTGGCTGAAATCAGCAGGGCAGAGCTGAGACAAGCTCAAGTAGGCTGAGGGGTAGGGAGGTTTTGGGTGAATGGGAGGGAGGGACAGAGGGAAGGATATATTGCAGTAGGAGGAGTTGCTGGAACAAAAGGAGGGGTTGTAGGAGTGGCTTGGGGTGGCAGCAGAAGATGCCCTGTCGCATGGCAGGAAGTCAGCCTGGGCAGAGGTCTAGGTGTCCAGGAGGGGCTGGGTGTGATGGCTCACGCCTGTAATCCCAGGACTTTGGGAGGCTGAGGCAGGAGGATCATGTGAGGTCAGGAGTTCAAGACCAGCCTGGCCAACGTGGTGAAACCCTGTCTCTACTAAAAATGCCAAAAATTAGCTGGTTGTTGTGGCAGGGCCTCTAATCCCAGCTACTCTGGAGGCTGAGGCACAAGAATTGCTTGAACCTGGAAGGTGGAGGTTGCAGGGAGCTGAGATCGCGCCACTGTACTCCAGCCTAGGCAACAGAGCGAGACTCTATCTCAAAGATAATAATAGGGGCCAGGCACGGTGGCTCATGACTATAATCCCAGCATTTTGGGAGGTGGAGGCAGGTGGATCACCTGAGGTCAGGAGTTTGAGACCAGCCTGGCCAACATGGCAAAACTCCGTCTCTACTAAAAATAGAAAAATTAGCTAGGCATGGTGGTGCAGGCCTGTAATCCAGCTACTGGGGAGGCTGAGAAGCAGGAGAATCACTTGAACCTGGGAGGCGAAGGTTGCAGTGAGATCACCTGGGTGACAGAATGAGACTCCATCTCCAAATAATAATAATAGTAATAATAATAATAAATGAAAAATTTTAAAATTAAAAAATTAAAAATTTTAAATTAAAATTAAACAAATTAGATGTCCAGGAGGATACAGGAGAGCATTTGCCACCTGGTGGTCTCCCTGTACCCACCCGGCCACAGGGGGCGACGTTCCTGGGAGACAGGAAATGCCCAGGGGCTGGGAGACCCTCTGCTCTTCTGCTTCCTTCCTGTGTGCTGCCTGGCGATGGGGAACTCTGAGGGCTGGTGAGCAGGGCTGCCGAGGAGTGGGTCTAAGGAGTGGGTCTAAGGAGGGCTGGGCCAGCTCCTCCACCTCCCCTTTGTCTTCCCCTCCCACTTGTTATTTTTAGCTACAGTGTCTTTCCCTCTTGCTTCTCCCCTAGACTGGGAGAGGAAACGGAGGCCTCTCCCTCTGGGCCTAGCATGTTGCCCCCAGCAACCGGGCCCAAACAGGCCTGTGGCCGGCCCTGGCTTCCATATCTGGCATCAGAGTTGGGCTGAGCAGGGTGACTCAGAGGGTGGGTCAGCGCCTGGCCCGGTGCCCACCCAGCCCCTTTGCTGTGCTGGTGCCTTTCTTCCCCAAACAGCCCCAAGGGCCCGGGCCTGCTGCAGCCCAGGAGCCAGAGTTCCTTGTCCCACCAGGCACAGCCCTGCAGACCCCTGCCTTGGGTCACATTTGCAAGTGCCAACTGTCATTTCTACCTTATTCTTTTCCTCTCTGTTCCCCTCCCCACCCCCTCTCTTCCCTCTTTCTGAGATCAGATTTGCCAGTGATAGGAAGAGTTAGAAACAGGATGCCCAGCCCTTCTCGCCTCACGAGGCCGCTGAGTTGCAGCCATTCCTGTGCTTGGGGAACCTGGAGGATGCAAGGGAAAGGACTGGCACTCTGCTGGCACAGCACCCGGCCTGGGGCAGGACATGGGCGAAGCCAGGGTCTCCCCTGTGAGCACTAGAGGATTTCCCGACCCCTGCCCGGGTATTGTGTGCCTGAGCATGAGTCACCTGAGGGGCCCAGGTTCCCACCCTTCCCCGCTCCTCTGGCCTGCCCCACCCTGTCCTCCCTGCCAACCCAGCACGGGGATGGCACTCAGCATGTGCTCAGCTTTCCCGATGCCATCCCCCAGTGGAGTGGGCTGCACCACCACCCTGGGACTGAATGCCTGGCCAGGGTCTACTTTGGTCCCTGCTAGGTCTGAGGACCCCTCCTAGGAAGAAAATTGCACTTGGGGGCGGGGGCAGGGAGGAGGGAGGAGAGACACTGGGCTCTACTGTACCCCTAGTCATCTCTTGGGGTGTGCGTGTGGCTCCCTGGCCACAAAGCTCCCGAGGTCTGAGTCATGAGCCCATGGGTGATAGTGGCTTCTTCCCCGCAGATGGGAGCTCCCCGTGCCTAAGAAAACCACAAAGGTTCTTCTTCACTTCCCTCTCTGCTCGTGGTTTCTGTCATCTGCAGGGTGTGTCTTAGTCCTTTAATCTCCTCTCTTTGCAGTGCTAGTCAAAACCTCCACCAGGGAAAGACAGATACCCCCCTTACTTTCTTTTCTTTGAGATGGAGTCTTGCTCTGTCACCCATGCTGTAGTGCAGTGGCACAATCTCGGCTCACTGCAAGCTCCACCTCCTGAGTTCAAGTGATCCTCCTACCTCAGCCTCCTCAGTGGCTGGGACTACAGGTGTACGCCACCATACCCAGCTAATTTTTTTTTCTTTTTTTTTGAGATAGAGTCTCACTCTGTCGCCCAGGCTGGAGTACAGTGGTGCAATCTCGACTCACTACAACCTCCACCTCCCAGGCTCAAGCAATTCTCGTGTCTCAGCCTCCCAAGTTGCTGGGACTATGGACGTGCACCACCATGCCCGACTAATTTTTGTATTTTTAATAGAGTCAAGGTTTCACCATGTTGGCAGACTAGTCTCGAACTTCTGGCCTCAACTGATCCACCTGCCTCGGCCTCCCAAAGTGCTGGGATTACAGGTGTGAGCCACCACGCCCAGCCAGCCCTCTTACTTTCCTTGGAGACCATATACTGTGGCTTGTGCCAAAGTGGTACAGCATGGATTTCCAGCTCCCCTATCTACTTGCTGCAGGACCCTGGATGTAGCTTTCTGTGCCTATTTCCTCAATTGCATAGGAATAGCACCTATCGCATAGGGTAGCTGTGAAGATGACATGAGTTAACATTATAATATTTAGAGCAGTGCTTGGTACCTAATAAGCTCTATATAAATGTTTGCTATTATTATTATCACTGCCACCACCAGTTTTGCAAGCAGCAGAAGGTGAAGAGGTTAGACTGAAGAAAAAACTTCTGTGCTCAGCCCATAAGCTCGCAGAGCACAGGGATCATGCATCTCTTTTCCTCAGTCAGTGTCTGCCAGGTACTGGCAAGGAAAGGCTGCTACCAGAGAGAACTCCTGGAATTCCTCCTGGCACCTAAGGAGGCTGGGGAGACAGAACTAGGGAAGAGGTGCCCTTGAGACATCTTCTGAAATCATCCCATCGCCTTCCAGCTTCTTTCAGCTCAGGCTGGCTGGTCGGGGGAACGCTTTGTGCCATAGTGTCTGCCCTCTTCCTCCTCCTGGCTTCTCCGTTCTCTCTGGAACTCGTGGCTTAGGAAAGCAGTGAGGTGGAGGAGGAGGAACCCTAGATCAGCAGCTAGAATTGACTGGAATGCTGCTGCTGGCTTGCGGTAATTGACACTGGGCCATTCACCTTCCTCCTCTGCACCTCAGTTTCCTCATCTATAAAAGGGAGAGGGTTGAGCTGAACCAACTCTAAGCTCCTTCTAGTTCTCTAAATTCTGAGAGCCTCCCAGTACAGCCAGCTGCAGCCGTTAGCCTTCAGGGTAGGGAGGCCTCTTCTAGGAAGCCCCAGCCAGCCTGGGAGTCGGCCCAAGGAGCTGGGAATCTAAGGCTGCCCCAGTCTCTTCACTTTACCAGCGGTTTTTCTTCATTCTCCCTCCTCCCCCTGCAGCTGCTTCAGCTTCGGAAAAGTTCTGAAGTCATGGAAAGTTGGGGCTGTGCTCCCAGCCAGGGGCTAGGCCGGATGGCAGCCAAAACCTGAGCTGGGTTTTGACTTTATTTTTAGCTTTTCTGACTGAGACAGAGGAGGGAATACATTCTCCAGTTCTGGAAGGGGCTCTTTTTTGCAGGAGAAAGACATTTGCATTAAACAACTTGTTCTGAGGTGTGGCCAGAGGCCTGGACTGAGCAAGTGTGCAGGCTGGGGGAGCTTCCTCTGGCTTCTCTTGTCCTTCCCCTGCCCCTCTGAGTGTCACTCTATCCTTCCTGCTTGGTGGGGGGAGGTGGGGGTGACTCCTTTTTTGGACTCTCCTAAGCCGGTGGCAGAACGCTGCCTGGTCTCGTCCTCCAGAGCTTCTGCAAATCTAGCCTTCCCTATCCCTCTTCACAGTGAATTGCTGGGCCTCTTGGAGTTTAGGGCTTTTGTGGTAGGAGAAAAATGTTGGCAGAGCCGCTTTTCTCCTTTCCAGGATAGATTTTTCCTTCTGCCCACGCTTGGTTTTCCTTTTTTCCATCTGCTGTGGTGGGCTCATGCTTAAGCACTGATGAGTTACAGATGGCAGCTGGAACCAGGTCCTCTGGATCTTTCCCTCCGCTCCCTGGGTCTGCTGCTTTCTCTCACCCTATATTTGTGAAGGGATTGTAACGTCTAGAAAGTTCTTTGGTTCTCTGGAGGTTTTTAAGAAAATAGGACCTTTCAGGCCGGGCGCGGTGGCTCAAGCTTGTAATCCCAGCACTTTGGGAGGCCGAGGCGGGCGAATCACGAGGTCAGGAGATCGAGACCACGGTGAAACCCCGTCTCTACTAAAAATACAAAAAACTAGCCGGGCGTCGTCGTGGGCGCCTGTAGTCCCAGCTACTCGGAGAGGCTGAGGCAGGAGAATGGCGTGAACCCAGGAGGCGGAGCTTGCAGTGAGCCGAGATTGCGCCACTGCACTCCAGCCTGGGCGACAGAGCGAGACTCCGTCTCAAAAAAAAAAAAAAAAAAAAAAGAAAATAGGACCTTTCTATTTCTCCAGTCCACCAGCAAAAATAATCAGGGGCCCAGAAAAGGTGAGGGAGGTGGCAGAGACAGCGCTGTTCCACTGGTTATAGCTAAAGCTTTACCCACTTTGAGGAGCAGGGAGGCTTAAAGCTGGGGCCCAGATGGACCTGGAGGCCTGGGATCCACATCTGGAGCCAGATGCTGAGGCTGTGGTAGATGGGTAGGGCTCAGCCTTCTCCCAGGGCACGGATGAGGCAGGAGGGAGGGAGGCAGGGACCCCTCTGTTCAGTGCAGATCAGGGCACCCAGACTGGGTCTGAGGTCCCTCTGAGCTCTAACCAGACTTCCCTTCCCCACAGTCCCACATGTGTAAAAGGGACTAGGAGAGGTGACCAAGTACCTTTGGGGCTCAGATCGAGAAGTGCTAGGGACATGTGGGCCATGAGCTTAGTTGTCAGGCTCTCAGAGGGAGGGAAGCTTGGCCAAAGGGAAGTGGGTGGAGTCCAGGGAGAAGGCTAAGGCCCTGTGTGGGAAGGGGCAGGAGACAAAGGTACCCCTGTCTCTTTGGGAAAGAATGGGAGGAGACAGAGGGAAAAGCATTCATATCACGGGGTAGAGCTCTGCCCTTGGCCCCAGGCACGTTCCTGAGCCCTGAGTCATGGGAAGGGTGGAGAAGCAGGAAGGGGGTTTTCAGGGACCTTGGGGAGGTGGGAGCCCAGGCCCAGAGGCAAGCAGATGCAAACCAACCTAATGCAAGGATGCCCTCTCCTGGTAGTTGCAGGCACAGCAGCGCCAGCCCCCATGGCTGACCTCTTGGGAGCCTGGCACTGTCTAGGCACACAGACTCCTTCTCTTAAATCCACTCTCCCCTCTCTTCTTTAGCAATACCAAGAAGGAGGGTGACCTGATAGCTGCTCAGGCTCGGCTGAAGGACCTGGAGGCTCTGCTCAACTCCAAGGAGGCTGCATTGAGCACTGCTCTCAGTGAGAAGCGCACGCTGGAGGGCGAGCTGCACGATCTGCGGGGCCAGGTGGCCAAGGTGAGGCCACCCTGCAGGGCCCACCCATGGCCCCACCTAACACATGTACTCTCACTCTTCTACCTAGGCCCTCCCCCATGTGGTGCCTGGTCTGACCTGTCACCTGATTTCAGAGCCATTCATCTGTCCTAGAGTCATTTTACCCACTGAGGCCACATCTTATCCTAATTTGGCCGCCCATGGGATCTACCACAGTGAATTTAAAATAATCCAGGAGGCCGGGCGCGGTGGCTCACGCCTGTAATTCCAGCACTTTGGGAGGCCGAGGCGGGCGGATCACGAGGTCAGGTGATCGAGACCACCCTGGCTAACACAGTGAAACCCCGTCTCTACTAAAAATACAAAAAATTAGCCGGGCATGGTGGCGGATGCCTGTAGTCCCAGCTGCTCGGGAGGCGGAGGCAGGAGAATGGCGTGAACCCGGGAGGCGGAGCTTGCAGCGAGCTGAGATCTCGCCACTGCACTCCAGCCTGGGCAACAGAGCGAGACTCCGTCTCAAAAAAAAAAAAAATAATAATAATAAAATAGGCCGGGCGCGGTGGCTCACGCCTGTAATCCCAGCACTTTGGGAGGCCGAGGCGGGCGGATCACGAGGTCAGGAGATCGAGACCATCCTGGCTAACAAGGTGAAACCCCATCTCTACTAAAAATACAAAAATTAGCCGGGCGAGGTGGCAGGCGCCTGTAGTCCCAGCTACGCGGGAGGCTGAGGCAGGAGAATGGCGTGAACCCCGGGGGGCGGAGCCTGCAGTGAGCCAAGATCGCGCCACTGCACTCCAGCCTGGGTGAAAGAGCGAGACTCCGTCTAAAAAAAAAAAAAAAAATAAATAAATAAATAAATAAATAAATAAATAAATAAAAATAAAAATAAAATAATCCAGGCCAGGTGTGGTGGCTCATGCCTGTAATCCCAGCACTTTGGGAGGCCAAGGTGGGTGGATCATTTGAGGTCAGGAGTTTGAGACCAATCTGACCAACATGGTTAAACCCCATCTCTACTAAAAATACAAAATTAGCCAGGCGTGGTGGTGCACACCTGTAGTCCCAACTACTTGTGAGGCTGAGGCAGGAAAATCATTTGAACCCAGGATCAGAGGTTGTGGTGAACTGAGATTGTGCCATTGCACTCCAGCCTGGGCAACAAGAGCAAAAATCTATCTCAAAAAAAAAAAAAAAAAAAATAGCCAGGCACGGTGGCTCATGCCTGTAATCCTAGCACTTTGGGAGGCAGAGGTGGGCAGATCACCTGAGGTTAGGAGTTCGAGACCAGACTGGCCAACATGGCGAAACCTCATCTCTACTAAGAATACAAAAATTAGCTGGGCATGGTGGAAGGCACCTGTAATCCCAGCTACTTGGGAGTCTGAGCTAGGAGAATCGCTTGAACCCAGGAGGTGGAGGTTGCAGTGAGCCAAGATCGGGTCACAGCACTCCAGCCTAGGCAACAGAGCGAGACTCCGTCTCAAAAAAAATAAATAAAAATAAAAATAAAAAATAAATAAAAGCTAGGAATCAAAGAAGCAGTTTATGCCTAATTTCAGTCTCATCTGTTCATAGTGGGGCCAGGATTAGAGTCAGTGGCCAAGCTTCCATCCTGGGTTCTTTCCCTTCCCAGGCCCTACCATCATAGTATACCAGGGAAAGACCCGGAGAAGCCAGCAGGTTGACCACCAAACCAAGGCTGGGCCACCTTCCTCCTGGGTCTGGTCTCCAGCCTCCCAGTTGTACCCTTCCCCCAGCCCTTCCTGGTTGCACTGATCAGCCTGTGCTTCCTTGCCCTGTTTTTCTTTATAAATAGAGACATTAGAGACATGTTCTCCTCTCTCTGTCTCTCTTTTTTTTTTTTTTTTTTTTTGAGACGGAATCTTACTCTGTCACCCAGGCTGGAGTGCAATGGCACGATCTCAGCTCACTGCAACCTCTGTCTCCCGGGTTCAAGCAATTCTCCTGCCTCAGCCTCCCGAGTAGCTGGGATTACAGGTGCCCGCCACCATGCCCAGCTACTTTTTGTATTTTTCGTGCAGACAGGGCTTCACCATGTTGGCCAGGATGGTCTCCATCTCCTGACCTCAGGTGTTCTGCCCGCCTCGGCCTCCCAAAGTGCTGGGATTACAGGCGTGAGCCACCATGCCTGGTAAGATGGGTTCTCTCTGTGTTGTTGAGGCTGGTCTTGAACTCCTGGCCGCAAGAGATCTTCCTGCCTCAGCCTCCCAATGTGCTGGGATTATAGGCATGAGCCACCACACTTAGCCCAGCCTGCACTTTCTTAAATGAAAATCTAAGCATACGGCTGGGTGTGGTGGCTCATGCCTGTAATCCCAGCACTTTGGGAGGCCGAGGTGGGCGGATCACGAGGTCAGGAGATGGAGACCATCCTGGCCAACATGGTGAAACCCCGTCTCTACTAAAAATACAAAAATTAGTTGGGTGTGGTGGCGCATGTCTGTAGTCCCAGCTACTCAGGAGGCTGAGGCAGGAGAATGGCATGAACCTGGGAGACGGAGCTTGCAGTGAGCCGAGATCGTGCCACTGCACTCCAGCCTGGGTGACAGAGCGAGACTCCGTCTCAAAAATAAAAATAAAAATAAAAAAAAGAAAATCTAAGCATGGTGCTCCCCTGCTCAAACATCGTCAGGTTCTTTTCATGGCAGATAAGGGCATCTCTTCATGAGCCAGCCCCTGCCTACTGACCCACCCACCTCTCCCACCCCTTCCCACCCCGTACTTCAGGCTTCAGCAGTACTGATCTTTCCAAAGACCCCACAACATGCATGCCTTCATACCTCTGTGCCCATACATGCTTGTTTCTGCCCTTGAAGTCATGACAGTAACTCTCTGTAGGCCCCGCTAGCCTGTCCCTTGGGTCTTAGCCTCTTGGAGGCCTTCCTGGAGCCCCCCAAAAGTACCCCAGGCATACTTTGGTTCCTTCTCTCATGTCCCCTCAGTACTTTGTGCATACCTCCTTTATAGCAGGTGCTATGTTGTGCCAGAGAAGGGAGTCCTGTGGCTGGGGGGCATATATCTTTTCTTTTTGAGACAGAGTCTAGCTGTGTCGCCCAGGCTGGAGTGCAGTAGTGCGATCTCGGCTCACTGCAACCTCCACCTCCTGGATTCAAGCGATTCTTGTGCCTCAGCCTCCTGAGTAGCTGGGACTACAGGCATGTGCCACCATCAAGCCCGGCTACTTTTTTGTATTAGATATATCTTTTCTCTCTTAGCACAGTACCTACCAAGAGTGAGTGAGTAGATGTCCTGACCCCTGCAGGCATCCAAGGCCCTCCTTCCCTGGACCTATTTCCACATGTATGAAGGGGTGCACGGGCAGCAGCCCACCTCTCAGCTTCCTTCCAGTCCTTGTGTTCTGTGACCCCTTTTCCTCACCTCTGCCTGCTTCCTCACAGCTTGAGGCAGCCCTGGGTGAGGCCAAGAAGCAACTTCAGGATGAGATGCTGCGGCGGGTGGATGCTGAGAACAGGCTGCAGACCATGAAGGAGGAACTGGACTTCCAGAAGAACATCTACAGCGAGGTGGGGACTGTGCTTTGCAGGCCAGAGGGCTGGGGCTGGGTGATGACAGACTTGGGCTGGGCTTGGGGGGACTAGCTGCATGCAGAGCTCGCCTTCCTGAGTCCCTTGCCCTAGTGGACAGGGAGTTGGGGGTGGCCAGCACTCAGCTCCCAGGTTAAAGTGGGGCTGGTAGTGGCTCGTGGAGTAGGGCTGGGCAGGGAGCCCCGCCCCTGGGTCTTGGCCTCCCAGGAACTAATTCTGATTTTGGTTTCTGTGTCCTTGCTCCAACCCTTCCAGGAGCTGCGTGAGACCAAGCGCCGTCATGAGACCCGACTGGTGGAGATTGACAATGGGAAGCAGCGTGAGTTTGAGAGCCGGCTGGCGGATGCCCTGCAGGAACTGCGGGCCCAGCATGAAGACCAGGTGGAGCAGTATAAGAAGGAGCTGGAGAAGACTTATTCTGCCAAGGTGCTTGCTCTCACCTGGTTCCCTCTCTGCCTCTGCCCTTGGCAGCCCTACCCTTACCCACGCTGGGCTATGCCTTGGGGGGATCAGGCAGATGGTGGCAGGGAGCTCAGGGTGGCCCAGGACCTGAGGCTGTAGCAGTGATGCCCAACTCAGGCCTGTGCCTCCACCCTTCCCGGTCACCACAGTCCTAACCCTTTGTCCTCCCCTCCAGCTGGACAATGCCAGGCAGTCTGCTGAGAGGAACAGCAACCTGGTGGGGGCCGCCCACGAGGAGCTGCAGCAGTCGCGCATCCGCATCGACAGCCTCTCTGCCCAGCTCAGCCAACTCCAGAAGCAGGTGATACCCCACCTCACCCCTCCATCCAGGGGCCTAGAGTCTGGGCAGGATGCAGGCTGGAAGCCCAGAGTTGGGGGTGGGAGGTTCCTGAGGAGGAGAGGGATGAAAAGTGTCCCCAGAACCACAGAGAAGGGTCACAGGATGTGGAGTCAGATGGCCTGTGTGCTGTTTCTGTACACTCTTACCTCACCTTCACTTCTCAGGGCTTTGGTTTTCCCATTCAAAAATGGAGGCTGTTCTTAATCTCCCTAACTCAGAGTTGCCATAAGACTCTGCAATGTGAGGTGTTAAAAGCGTCAGTATTTTTCTAGCTGGCTGTGCCATTTGTGACAGGAGAAAAAGAGTTTAGCTTCAGAACGAGAGGTTTCAGTTAGACAAGGGGAAGGACTTCCCAGTTGCCAGCCAAGACTATGTTTAGAGCTTGTGATCTTCAGAGCTGGCTCTGATGAGGGCTCTGGGGAAGCCTCTGATTGCAGATCCTGGAGAGAGTAGCCAGGTGTCTCCTACACCGACCCACGTCCCTCCTTCCCCATACTTAGGGCCCTTGGGAGCTCACCAAACCCTCCCATACCCCTGCAGCTGGCAGCCAAGGAGGCGAAGCTTCGAGACCTGGAGGACTCACTGGCCCGTGAGCGGGACACCAGCCGGCGGCTGCTAGCAGAAAAGGAGCGGGAGATGGCCGAGATGCGGGCAAGGATGCAGCAGCAGCTGGACGAGTACCAGGAGCTTCTGGACATCAAGCTGGCCCTGGACATGGAGATCCACGCCTACCGCAAGCTCCTGGAGGGCGAGGAGGAGAGGTGGGCTGGGGAGACGTCGGGGAGGTGCTGGCAGTGTCCTCTGGCCAGCGACTGGCCTTGACTAGACCCCCACTTGGTCTTCCTCTCCCCAGGCTACGCCTGTCCCCCAGTCCCACCTCGCAGCGCAGCCGTGGCCGTGCTTCCTCCCACTCATCCCAGACACAGGGTGGGGGCAGCATCACCAAAAAGCGCAAGCTGGAGTCCACCGAGAGCCGCAGCAGCTTCTCACAGCATGCACGCACTAGCGGGCGCGTGGCCGTGGAGGAGGTGGACGAGGAGGGCAAGTTTGTCCGGCTGCGCAACAAGTCCAATGAGGTAGGCTCCTGGTCAGGGTCTAAGGGGATACAGCTGCATCAGGGAGAGAGTGGCAAGACAGAGGGATGGCATGTGGAGAGAGGAACATCCTTGCCCTCAGAGGGTGGACCAGGGTGAGCCTGTATATCTCCTCCACACTCTAGTTCCAGGCCTGGCTCCTGGACTCTTTGGCTGTGAGACCTTGAGCAGGTTATTTAACCTCTCAGAGCATCAGTTTCCTCATCTGTAAAATGGGGACGAATAATGATCCCTAAGTCTTTGAGTTGTTGGGAAGACGAAAGATAAGGTATCCGTGTGCCTGGTGCTGCGTATGTATCCACAGATCATGGCTATTATCCCCAGGGGGAAGGGCAGTGACAGGGGTAGGTGTAGATGGAAGGAGAGGCCTCAATTGCAGGCGGGCAGAGGGCTGGGCCCTTGAGCAAGATACACCCAAGAGCCTGGGTGAGCCTCCCCCACCTTCCTCTTCCCTATCTTCCCGGCAGGACCAGTCCATGGGCAATTGGCAGATCAAGCGCCAGAATGGAGATGATCCCTTGCTGACTTACCGCTTCCCACCAAAGTTCACCCTGAAGGCTGGGCAGGTGGTGACGGTGAGTGGCAGGGCGCTTGGGACTCTGGGGAGGCCTTGGGTGGCGATGGGAGTGCTGAGGTAAGTGTCCTTTTCTCCTCTCCAGATCTGGGCTGCAGGAGCTGGGGCCACCCATAGCCCCCCTACCGACCTGGTGTGGAAGGCACAGAACACCTGGGGCTGCGGGAACAGCCTGCGCACGGCTCTCATCAACTCCACTGGGGAAGTAAGTAGGCCTGGGCCTGGCTGCTTGCTGGACGAGGCTCCCCGTGATGGCCAACATCGGAGCCAGCTGCCCCCAACCCAAGTTTGCCAATTTGGGGCCCCTTTCTAGAGCTGTCTGTTGCAGGCCCCAGACTTCCCCACCCAGTAGGCAAAGCAAAAGATGCTTCCTCAACAGCACAAGGGGTGGAAGTTAGACAGTGAGAATTGTTAAAGGCAGAGCCATACTCCTACCCGGAGAGCTTGACAGTGTCCCTCCGGGGTGGAAATGAGTTCCTTAGCTCCATCACCACAGAAGACAGAGTAAGCAGCAGGCCGGACAAGGGGCAGGTCACAAGAAAAGTTGCAGGTGGTCACTGGGGTAGACATGCTGTACAACCCTTCCCTGGCCCTGACTCTTGGGCCTGGTTCTCTGTCCCCGCCAGGAGGTGGCCATGCGCAAGCTGGTGCGCTCAGTGACTGTGGTTGAGGACGACGAGGATGAGGATGGAGATGACCTGCTCCATCACCACCACGTGAGTGGTAGCCGCCGCTGAGGCCGAGCCTGCACTGGGGCCACCCAGCCAGGCCTGGGGGCAGCCTCTCCCCAGCCTCCCCGTGCCAAAAATCTTTTCATTAAAGAATGTTTTGGAACTTTACTCGCTGGCCTGGCCTTTCTTCTCTCTCCTCCCTATACCTTGAACAGGGAACCCAGGTGTCTGGGTGCCCTACTCTGGTAAGGAAGGGAGTGGGAACTTTCTGATGCCATGGAATATTCCTGTGGGAGAAGTGGACAAGGGTCTGGATTTGTCTCCTGGGAAAGGGAGGGGAGGACAGACGTGGGGCATGCCCGCCCTGCCTCTCTCCGCCATTCTTGTTGCATGCATATCCTCTCATTTCCCTCATTTTTCCTGCAAGAATGTTCTCTCTCATTCCTGACCGCCCCCCCCACTCCAATTAATAGTGCATGCCTGCTGCCCTACAAGCTTGCTCCCTTTCTGTCTTCTTTTCCTCTTAAGCTCAGAGTAGCTAGAACAGAGTCAGAGTCACCGCTCTGGTTCTCTGTCCCCAAGTCTTCCTGAGCCTTCTCCCCTTTTATGTCTTCCCTCTCCTCCTCCTGGCCCCTGGCCTCCCAAACCCCTGTTGCCCTCTAGCTCCTTAGGCACAGCACCCCACCTTCCTGCCTGGCGGCTGGGAGCCTGCAGGAGCCTGGAGCCTGGTTGGGCCTGAGTGGTCAGTCCCAGGCTCGCCGTCCCGCCTGAGCCTTGTCTCCCTTCCCAGGGCTCCCACTGCACCAGCTCGGGGGACCCCGCTGAGTACAACCTGCGCTCGCGCACCGTGCTGTGCGGGACCTGCGGGCAGCCTGCCGACAAGGCATCTGCCAGCGGCTCAGGAGCCCAGGTGGGCGGACCCATCTCCTCTGGCTCTTCTGCCTCCAGTGTCACGGTCACTCGCAGCTACCGCAGTGTGGGGGGCAGTGGGGGTGGCAGCTTCGGGGACAATCTGGTCACCCGCTCCTACCTCCTGGGCAACTCCAGCCCCCGAACCCAGGTGAGTTGTCTCTGCTTTGTCTCCAAATCCTGCAGGCGGGTCCCTGGTCATCAAGGGGTAGGACGAGGTGGCCTTGCAGGGGGGAGAGCCTGCCTTCTCTTCCGCAGCCCGGGGGAGTGGGAGCCTCCTCCCCACAGCCTGAGTCCTAGACAGCCCACCCCTGCATCCTGCCCCTCTTGTCTGAGCCCCAGACTGGAGGGCAGGGGCAGGGCTGGAGTGTGAGGGATGAGGGAGATGCTACCTCCCTTCTAGGGGCCAGGGGAGGGAGGGTCTGGGTCCAGGCCCTGCTGCTCACACCTCTCTCCTCTGTCTTCTCTCTTAGAGCCCCCAGAACTGCAGCATCATGTAATCTGGGACCTGCCAGGCAGGGGTGGGGATGGAGGCTTCCTGCGTCCTCCTCACCTCATGCCCACCCCCTGCCCTGCACCTCATGGGAGGGGGTTTGAAGCCAAAGAAAAATAACCCTTTGGTTTTTTTCTTCTGTATTTTTTTTTTCTAAGAGAAGTTATTTTCTACAGTGGTTTTATACTGAAGGAAAAACACAAGCAAAAAAAACAAACAAAAAAAACCATCTATCTCAATCCTAATTTCTCCTGCCTTCCTTTTCCCTGCTTCCAGGAAACTCCACATCTGCCTTAAAACCAAAGAGGGCTTCCTCTAGAAGCCAAGGGAAAGGGGTGCTTTTATAGAGGCTAGCTTCTGCTTTTCTGCCCTGGCTGCTGCCCCCACCCCGGGGACCCTGTGACATGGTGCCTGAGAGGCAGGCACGGAGGCTTCTCTGCCAGCCTCCTCTGGACGGCAGGCTCACTGCCAGGCCAGCCTCCGAGAGGGAGAGAAAGAGAGAGGACGGCTTGAGCCGGGCCCCTGGGCTTGGCCTCCCGTGATTCCACTACATCTGGCTGAAGTTCCTCTGCCTGCCCCGCCCCCAGTCCCCACCCCTGCCCCCAGGCCCGGGGTGAGTCCATTCTCCTAAGTACCAGCTGTGCTTGCTTTTCTGTATTTTATTTAGACAAGAGATGGGAATGAGGTGGGAGGTGGAAGAAGGGAGAAGAAAGGTGAGTTTGAGCTGCCTTCCCTAGCTTTAGACCCTGGGTGGGCTCTGTGCAGTCACTGGAGGTTGAAGCCAAGTGGGGTGCTGGGAGGAGGGAGAGGGAGGTCACTGGAAAGGGGAGAGCCTGCTGGCACCCACTGCCGAGGAGGAAGGCAAGAGGGGGTGGAGGGGTGTGGCAGTGGTTTTGGCAAACACTAAAGAACCCTTGCCTCCCCGTTTCCCATCTGCACCCCTTCTCTCCTCTCCAAATCAATACACTAGTTGTTTCTACCCCTGGCTGCTGTGGTGTCTTTGTTGGTGGACGTCGCTGTGTGTACTGAGGTGCAGACTCGTGGGCATGCACACACACACACACAGCACACACACACACACACACACACACACAGTGCCGCAGGGTCACTGCATCCTCCTGCTCATTGCTGCCCAGCCCTGCCCTGCTCCAGGGGAAACAATTAGAGATCAGAGCACTTTGGGTGCACATCTGGGCTCTCGGTAGTGGCTGAGGGGGAAAGGCTTTGATACAACCATCACCACCCGCTGTACGGCTCTCTCCCAATGGAAGTCCTTCAGAGAAGCAGAGCCTGAAGGAGGGCGTTTGCTAACTAACTTCCCTCATCCACCAGCACTTACTGAGTGCTTTCTCTGTGCTGGGCCCTGAGCAAAGCATGAATATAAGACATATGATATAGACCCAGTCTGGGGGTGGTGACATATCAGGACGTAAGGACAAGGACACCCGGGGAGGAGGGAGCAGAAGCTGCAGGAGAGGGCAGAGGAAAGGAGCAGTTAATGTCCCTTTGTGCCATATTGTGCTCAGCTTGGGGGATTGGGAAATGAACAAGACAAGATGCCCACTGTCCTCAGGGAAATTACACCCCAGTGGGAGTCAGAAAACAG
This sequence comes from Symphalangus syndactylus, assembly GCF_028878055.3. Lineage (NCBI taxonomy): Eukaryota > Metazoa > Chordata > Mammalia > Primates > Hylobatidae > Symphalangus > Symphalangus syndactylus. The sequence goes on from NC_072441.2 coordinate 84,566,395, forward strand.
ACTTCAGACAAAGGGATGTGTTAGGCCAAGTAGAAGCCTCAGAGGGGGTTCCAACCTGGGGTCATGAGGTGCCCAGATTGAGGGGAGGGGCCCCAAACAGGGAAAATGAGCTATAGAAGCCAGCCTTTCTCTGGCCCTTCCTAGTTTCCAAAGCATTTCTGCAGCATCTCATTTGGCCCTCGTACTGTCTTGAGAGGTAGGTATTGTCTCCTAGGCTCCTGGAACTCAGGCCACTCAACTCGAAGGTGGCACAGATCCCAAGATTCTGGAAGTTTATTTATATTCCCTGGGCAGAGTTGAGCCTGCAGTCAAGAGTCAGTGAGAAAAGGGCATGTCTGGCTGAGATCGTGGGAAAACATGTGAGAAAGCAAAATTACTGAGAGGAGAAGGGCCCCTGAGGTCATGCTGGACACTCCTGATTCCACCATAGGCTGAGACCCCACAGTGCCTTTAGGGAAGAGAAGTTAAGCGGAAGGAGGTTTGAGGAAGAGGTCCCTGCTTGGGTTGGCAGTTTCCAAGAAGGAAACCCTTCCTCTCCTAGGCCTCAGCAAAGACCCTGAGGCCCCGCAGATATGGGGTCTTAGATGTCAGCGAGGGAGTCTGTGTGTCCCAAAGTGAGGACGCCCACCTGCACTTCCTGAGTCGGGCACCTTGGGGTGCCAGAGCCCCACCTACTCCTGGGTAGGAGTCCTTCGCTACTCAGCTGAACCCTGGTGAGCTGGCTGCGTGGGCACTGTGGGCTGGGGAACACCAGGGGCAGCAGGCGACGTTCCTAGCTCTTGAGGAGGAGGGCTGAGGGCATAGGGCCGCACGCAAACACTGCCCCACAAGCTGGCAGCGCGGCGGGGGCGGCAGCCAGGGACTCAGCAGTTAAGGTGTCCACACATGTGGTCACCTCACATGATGCTCACAGCACAAGTCAGCACTCAGCAGCCACATTTCATTATGTAAAAAAAAAAAATGTTAAAATGTAATACATGCTTGGCCTATCGTGGTGGCAAGCACGCCTGTAGTACCAGCAACTCCTGGCCTGAGGCGGGAAAATTGAGCCCAGGAGTTCTAGACCAGCCTGGGCAACAGCAACAACAAAAATACATATCATATGGTAAAATTCAAAACACAGGTAAGGGACGGGCACAGTGGCTCACGCCTGTAATCCCAGCACTTTGAGAGGCTGAGGCGGGCGGATCTCAGGTCAGGAGTTTGAGACCAGCCTGGCCAATGTGGCGAAACACCTCTACTATACAAAAATTAGCTGGGTGTGGTCGTGCGTGCCTATAATCCCAGCTATTCGGAAAGCTGAGGCAGGAGGATCGCTTGAACTGGGTGGCTTATGTTGCAGTGAGCCGAGATCATGCAACTGCACTACAGCCTCTACAGCCTGGGCGACAGAGTGAGACTCCCTCTCAAAAAAAAAAGAAAAGTCAATATGTTGCTGAGGGTATTTATTTATTTATTTATTTATGAGACGGAGTCTCGCTCTGTCGTCCAGGCTGGAGTGCAGTGGTGCGATCTCAGCTCACTGCAAGCTCCGCGTCCTGGGTACACGCCATTCTCCTGCCTCAGCCTCCTGAGTAGCTGGGACTACAGACACCTGCAACCATGCCCGGCTAATTTTTTGTATACTTAGTAGAGATGGGGTTTCACCGTGTTAGCCAGGGTGGTCTCGATCTCCTGACCTCGTGATCCACCCGCCTCGGCCTCCCGAAGTGCTGGGATTATAGGCGTTAGCCACTGCGTCTGGCTTTATTTATTTATTTTTAGTAATTTTTTTTTAAAAACAGGTAAGAACAAATAATTAAAAAAAAAAAAATCCATTTTTTTCTTTCTTTTTTTTTTTTTTTGTGACAGAGTCTTGCTCTGTCACCTAGGCTGGAATGCAGTGTCTTGATCTCAGCTCACTGCAGCCTCCACCCCTTGGGTTCAAGCATTTCTCCTGCCTCAGCCTCCTGAGTAGCTGCCATTACAGGCATGTGCCACCACACGCAGCTAATTTTTGGCATTTTTGGTAGAGACGGGGTTTCGCATGTTGGCCAGGTTGGTCTCGATCTCCTGGCCTCAAGTGATCTGCCCACCTCGGCCTCCCAAAATGCTGGGATTATAGGCATGAACCAGCACACCTGGCCTGGAAAGATTATCTTTTTCTTTTCTTTATTTTTGAGACGAAATCTCACTCTGTTGCCCAGGCTGGAGTGCAGTGGTGCGATCTCAGCTCACTGCAACCTCTGCCTCCTGTTTTCCAGTGATTCTTGTGCCTCAGCCTCTGAAGTAACTGGGACTACAGGCACGCACCACCACACCCAGCTTCCTTCTTTCCTTCTCTTTTCTTTTCTTTCTTTCTATTTTGCATTTTTGTGTATTTTTAGTAGAGATGGGGTTTTGCCATGTTGCCCAGGCTGGTCTTGAACTCCTGGCTTCAAGCAATCCACTGGCCTCGGTCTCCCAAAGCACCGGGATTACAGGCATGAGCCACTGTGCCCGGCAAGATTATCTTCGTCATATTGCTTTTTGTTTATTGGTGTTTGGGGTTTTTTAGAGTTGGAGCCTCACTATGTTGCCCAGGCTGGCCCCGAACTCCTGGGCTCAAGCAATCCTCCTGCTTCAGCCTCCTGAGTAGCTGGGACTATAGGCACCCCAGCTTCATAGCAGTCCTAAAGATTAGGAGGGGGCCAGGAGTGGTGGCTCACACCTGTAATCCCAGCACTTTAGGAGGCCAAGGAGAATGGATCGCTTGAGTCCAGGAGTTTGAGACCAGCTGGGGCAACATAGTGAGACCCTGTCTTTATTAAATTTAAAAAATAATAATAAAAGATTAAGAGAGGGAGGCTGAGGCGGGTGGATCACGAGGTCAGGAGTTCAAGACCACCCTGGCCAAGATGGTGAAACTCGACTCTACTAAAAATCTTTCAATTCATAACCACACGCACACAAACTCTTGTCCCTAGCCTAGTCGTCTCCTTTCTCCAGAGGACGATTTCACACCTTTGCCTCTCTCTTTACTCTCAGCTGCTTTACACCAAGGAGACTGCTCTTGTCAAGGCCCCCAGCACCCTGCACATTGCTAACCCATTGACCACTTCTCAGTCCTCATCTAACTTGACCTTGTTGGTCATGGGAGTCTGGTCCTCAGCCTACATTGCCGATCCTTTCTTTTCTCCTTGGCCTCTAAGAGATGGGGTGCCCCAGGGCTTGATTCTCTTCTCTGTCTACACTCAGGCCCTAAGAGAGTTCCTCCAGGCCCGTGGCTTTAACGACTGTGCCTATGTTGTTGACTCTTTATCCTTCAGCTCGTTACTTTGCCTGGAACCCCAGACCGGAATCTCCACTTAAAGGTCTGACGGCCTCTCGAAGTTAACATGTCCAACACTGCTACCCCGATTTCCACCTACCCCCAGTCTGCTCTGCTTATCATCTTCTCTATCTCAGCTGATGGCCGCACCATCCTTTCCAGTTGCTTTAGCCATAAATCCTGGAGTCATCTTTAACTTCTATTTTCCTCTCATACTTCACATTCAGTCCATTAGTAAAACTCCATCTTTAAAATATGTCTGGAATCTGGCCAGGCGCAGTGGCTCACACTTCTAATCCCAGCAGTTTGGGATGCCGAGGCAGGTGGATCACCTGAGGTCAGGAGTTCAAGACCAGCCTAGCCAACATGGTGAAACCCTGTCTCTACTAAAAATACAAAAATTAGCCAGCTGTGGTGGCACGCGCCTGTAATCCCAGCTACTCGGGAGACTGAAGCAGGAGAATTGCCTGAACCTGGGATGCAGAGGTTGCAGTGAGCCTAGATCATGCCACTGTACTCTAGCCTGGGCAACAGAGTGAAACTCCATCTCAAAATAAAATAAAATAAAAAATAAATACAATAAAATAGTCTGGAATTCAGGCCATTCTCATCACCGCTGCTGCCACCACCATCATCTGTTGTCTGGATTATGGCATTAGTTTTATAACTGGTCTCTTGCCTTTGCTCTGTACAGTTTATTCTCCACACAGCAGGAGAGTGATCCTTTAACAGTTTGGTCACTCCTCTGCTCAGAACCCTCAGCGTCTTCCCAAAGCACGAAAACGATAAAGCCAAAGTCTTCACAATGGCATACAAAGCCATGTATGATGACCCCTCCCACCTCATCTGGCACTATTCTCCCTTGTTCTCACCCCACTGGAGCAACCGTGGCTGCCTAGATATTCCTAGAACACGCCATGCACACACCTGCCTCAGGACCTCTGAACTAATGGTTCCCTCTGCCTGGACCATTTTTCTCATCAGGTATCTGCATGCCTTGTTTTCACTCTTTCTTCAGATCTCTATTCAAATGTCAGTGTCCAGTAAAGACTTCCCTGACCAAATTACATTATATATTTTATTTTACTTTTTGAGTTAGGTGCTCACTCTGTCACCCAGGCTGAGTGCAGTGGTGTGATCGTGGCTCACTGCAGCCTCGACCTCCCAGGATTTAAACAATCCTCCTGCCTCGGCCTCCCAAAGTGCTAGGATAACAGGCGTAAGCCACCATGCCTAGCCCTCTTACCAAATTTTTTTTTTTTTTTTTGAGACGGAGTCTCGCTCTGTCGCCCAGGCTGGAGTGCAGTGGCGCAATCTCGGCTCACTGCAAGCTCCGCCTCCCGGGTTCAGGCCATTCTCCCGCCTCAGCCTCTCCGAGTAGCTGGGACTACAGGCGCCTGCCACCACGCCCGGCTAATTTTTTGTAGTTTTAGTGGAGACGGGGTTTCACCGTGGTCTCGATCTCCTGACCTCGTGATCCACCCGCCTCGGCCTCCCAAAGTGCTGGGATTACAAGCGTGAGCCACCGCGCCCGGCCCCAAATTTTATTATTATTATTTTTTGAGATGGAATCTCGCTCTGTCACCCAGGATGGAGTGGATTATGTGATCTGGCTCACTGCAACCTCTGCCTCCTAAGTTCAAGCAATTCTCGTGCCTCAGCCTCCAGAGTAGCTGGGATTACAGGCATGCGCTGCCATGCTCAGCTAATTTTCATATTTTTAGTAGAGACAGGGTTTCACCATGTTGACCAGGCTAGTCTTGAACTCCTGGCCTCAAGTGATCCACCCGCCTCGACCTCCCAAAGTGCTGGGATTACACTACCACGCCCAGCCCCCTGACCAAATTTTATAAAAGAGTAGCATCTTCCTCATCCAGAGTTTTAACCTCCCAGCCACTCTTTCTTCTTTATTTTTCTCTGGGACATTTAACACTATTGAACATACATTACACTTGTGTATTTGTGTCTTCCACCAACATACATACACCTGAGGGGCAGGTCTTTTGTTGTTTTTTTCATGCTAAGTACCCGGTACTTAGTGCAGTGCCTGACTATATTGTAGGTGCTTTATAAGTATTTAAAGTAAATGCATAGACTCAGAAATTGAATCGCTCAATGTGAGAACTTTTTTTTTTTTTTTTGAGACAAGGTCTCACCATGTTGTCCAGGCTGGAGTACAGTGGCTATTCACAGGCTTGATCATAGCATCATAGCTCACAGCAGCCTTGGGTTCCTGGCAGCTTCCCAAGTAGCTGGGACCGCAGGCACACGCCGCCTCCCTGCCCAGCTATGTGAGCACTTTTGCAGAACCTGAGACCTATTGCCAAGTATCATCCCAAAGAGTGGAACTAATTTTCACTTTAACCACTAGTGGGCAGGTTCTTACCATTCTCATTTTAATGAAGGCGGCTGAGACCCAGTGAGAGAAGAGGTTTACCCCAAGTCACCCAGGACTCCCGATTCTCAGAAAATACAGTGGCAACTCAGAATACTGTGGGAGGACCAGGGGGCTTTGCAGAGGAAAGGGTTGTTTTGGCATGAAAGGACAAGGAGAGTTTCATCAAGTGGAATGAGAACTGCTATCCCGGAAGAGTACATCTTCCAGGTGGGAGATATGGTAGGAACAGAAACTCAGAGAAAGGCGGAGTCCAGGCTGCCTGGGGAAAAGCCCTCCCTCACTAAAGGGTCGGGAGGGGCCTACAGTACCCTGCGGGGAGTTTGAAATTAATTGCATGGGCCCTGGGAAGCCAGGGAGGGTTGTGAGTAGAGGGGTGATATGAGAATTGAGGCTTTTTGCTATTTGTCTGTCTGCTATCTTCTGTCTCCATTTTCTTTGTCCTTCTCTTCTGCCATGGGTTTCTCTCAGCTGCCCCAGCCCCTCCTGGCGTAACTAAGATTTTCCTTTTCTATGTCACAATCCTGACAGCCCATCAGGAAGCAGAGGGAGCGGGTGAGCCAGGGTCCTCCTCAGAGCCTCGGTGCCCCCATTGCGCTGTGCCCAGAGAGGCAGAGAAAACAAGACTTGGAGAGGCAACTGGAAGGGAAGGTGCTTCCTACGCCCCCTGACTGACTCTGGGGTGTGGCCTACCCCTGCCTTCTGGGGCCAGGCCTCAGGCCCTTCCACTTCTTGGGCTGATTCTCGGTGCCTAGTACCAGCTGGTGCCAGCTGGCAGCTCTCACCGGAGACTGAGGTGGCACGCATATGGGGGAGGGGAGGAAGTGGGCAGGAGCCCAAGGGGAACAGGGGGCAGGGTCTGAGGAGGTGGAGTCAGAAGCTGCGTGGCCAGCATGGGGGTCTCATGGGATGAGGGAAAAGTGAGGCAGAGGACCTGGGGGCTTCCAGGGGAGTAGGGGAGGTGTCAGGTGGTCCTCTGGCTCTCCTGCCCCTGGCAAGTCCAGTCCTCTCCCCACCACCAACTTTCCTCTACACTCACCCCCTTAAGCTGCCCCTGGCTAATTCTCCTTGGTCCCTTTAAGAGCTGCCTGGGAACTGGGGCACTGGAGGGGGCTGGCAGGGCCCCCACCCCCTCCCTGCCATGCCTGGCCCTGCTCCACCCCCTGTCCGGTGCAGACTCTGCTGGAAGTCTTGGACGCCTGGGTTAGGGTCTCCACTTCTGGGCTGGGGGTAAGGCTTAAAAGTGGTGGGAAAGGGGGACTGTGGTCCCTGGGGTGGGAGGGAGGGGCGGGATGCCAGAACTCTAGGACTATGGACATGGAATGTCTGTGTGTCAACTCCAATGGACAACTCAGGGGGTGGTCCTCTGGCCTCTACTGGGGGAGGGGCAGCCTCAGGGATCTTGAGGGGCATATCCAAAGGAGCAGGATGCCTGGGTCTCCTCCTTCCACTCCCCCATCTCATTTCCCCAAGACCTTCATTTTCTAAACTCAATCAGCCACTCCTTGCCCCCTACAATCAAAGACACAGGGTCCCAACATCCCCCCTCCCCACAGGTGGGGAAATTGAGGCTAGACAAACCAGAGGAAATAGAATTATGTATGCTGCAGCAGGAGAAATGGAGATTAGCTTGTGGAAAGGCTCTCTCTCCCTCTCCACCCCACAGAACTGCAAACAGGAGGCCTGGGTGTCCAGCTCACTCTAGCGAGTTTCTAACTGTGGCTATGGCCACCACCCTGGATATGTCCCTATTCTCTCATCAAGACTATTTAGCTCTTTTCTGGAAGTTTTGATTCTCATATGGCAAGGCCAGGGGAGGCCCCTGAAGTCAGGCTGGGTGACCTGGATTGAAGTGGAGCCAGGTGGGATCTATAGGCTCCCCCGTTCCCTTGGGTTATTTCAGAAATGGAGCTCCTTCCTTCTCTGCCACAGAGACTGGATCCAATTCCCCTAAAAGGGAAGAAAATAGGGGCAGGGACCCAAGGATGTCCAATGGGGGTGTGAGGGCTTCCTGCAGTTCACCGGCTTCCTTCCTGTTATCATACTAGTTCAGGGTCCTCTACTCCCCACCATCTTAATCTCAAATCATGTGTCCCAGTCCCAGGGGAGAGAAGCCTGAACAAGCAGGTCCTTTCTGAGTCCCCACAGCCGAGATGCAGAGGGGCAGTGAGGGTGGAGTGTCAGGAATCAGTGGGGACATGGCAGCCCCGCTCAGGGTCCACTTCCTATTTCAGCACATGCCATGCCTTCCTTGCTTCACCACAAAGCAAATGCTCAACCACCACCCCAACTCAGATCTAAAGGGGAACCAGTCTTGGTCCATGAAACCCTCTACCCGGGCCGACACCGGCACACTCATTTCCTTCCTCTTAAAACTACTATGAAGTCTGGTGGAGCCATGTTGCTCCAAGGCAGGCTGAAAAGCCATTATTTTATGGACGTGAGGAAGGGAGGGTAAATGCTCTACCCAGCATCACACAGCAGGCTACAGGCAACCAGGCCTGGGATCCAGGGCCCCTCATCCCAGACTTATGGTGCCTTTTCTAGTCTCCTGCCAGCTGAGAGAGAGGCCAGCCTGGAAGGGGCTCTTTCTTTTTTTTTTTTTTTTTGAGATGGAGTTTTGCTCTTGTTGCCCAGGCTGGAGTGCAATGGCATGATCTCCGCTCACTGAAACCTCCGCCTCCCGGGTTCAAGTGATTCTCCTGCCTCAGCCTCCCGAGTAGCTGGGACTGCAGGCATGCGCCACCATGCCCGGCTAATTTTGTATTTTTAGTAGAGATGGGGTTTCTCCAGGTTGGTCAGGCTGGTCTTGAACTCCCAACCTCAGGTGATCCGCCCGCCTCTGCCTTCCAAAGTGCTGGGATTACAGGCATGAGCCACTGCGCCCGGCCTGAAGGGGCTTTTTCAACTCCTCATTTTACCAACAAAGTTAGGGCCCAGTGGAGACAGAAGGGAGTTCTAGTAACAAGGCTGTTTAGGATCAGAGCTGGGAGAGAGCACAGGCTTGGCTCCCAAAAAGGCTCCATACAAACTGCTGCCTGCCTGTGCTCCTCGCTGAATGGGAAAGAATCCAGCTGTCTTCTTTCCCTATGCCCATCTAGTCCAGACCCTTGGAAAATCCTTTCTGAAGTCTGCTCTCTACAGCGCAAACCTTTCCCTCTTAATACGTCTCAGAGGATGTTAGCCACAGAAGGCGTCTGGGGGAGCCACCTTCTTCTCAGGCAGCTTAGGAAGGAGAGGCAGAACCTGAACCTGGCAGTGGACCCCCTCCCTCAGAAGTCAGGATACTGTGAATAGAAGAGGGCTCCTTGGGGTTCTTGACAGAGTCTGTCCCTTGGCTTATTTGCATATTTGCATAGATATTTGTGGGTTCATTCGTGTCCTCATTGGCAAACTGAATTTGCATGGGTTTGGGCTGCAGTCCAGCTCTGTCGCCCTGACATATACACAGTTCCCAGGGTAGAGGGAAACCCAGAGGAACTGGTTGTAAAGAGGAATGGGCCCCAGCTGACCCCCTGAACCCAGGAGGTTATATGTGCACGGTGGTGCCTGCTGAAGGTGGGCAAGGGAGCTGAGCAGGGACCGGGGGCTACTGTACCCCCTTTTCACCTCCTCTCGCATCTGGAGCCCCTCCTCCTCCACATGTGCGAATCCAGGAGCCACAGAAGGTGGGGCGCAGTGGGACACGGGTAGGAGGAGGAAGAATATGGGGAGATTCTAGTCCCTCCCACTTAGAGATGCGGTCGCCATGGTGACTGAGGACCAGTGAGGCGGGATGGGGTTGAGAATGGGGGTGGGGGTGTGGCAGGGGCTGAGGCACTGGGAGACCGAAAAGCCTGGCATTCCGGAGGGAGGGAAACGCAGCAGCATCCCCAGGCTCCAGGTAAGGGAGCAGGAGAGCTGACAGTTCTGAAGGGAGAGGGCGGGGCCATTGTCTGGTGCTGGCTCTGCCCTAAGGAGGGGGCAGACAGAGGGGTCGGGCTATTGTGTGTGATACTCAGCGCAGCCTTCCAGAGCTAGTCAGACTGGAGGAGAGGACCTGGGAAGCTCTGGGTAAGGGGTTAGGAGGGACTGAGCTGGTGGGTGGCAAAAAGGCTGGGAGACAGTGGGGATGGGAAGAGGTGGAGGGACACAGGGGGCATAGAGGCTTGGGGACGTCCCTAGTGCCTATACACGCCAGGCACTCAATACATATAAGTTGACTTGACTTGCTTGTGATCATAACAAGAGGGCAGATGAGGGCCAGGGCAGGTGGAGCTAAGGCAGGGAAGCCAGGAGGCAATGCTCCCCAGAACTGGGCTCTTCTGTGGGCTGCCCCTGAAGCTGAAAGGGAGGAGATGGGGGAAACTGGACCTGCCAGATCACTGGTGAAGCCAGGAGTTGCTTCTCTCCTGGCTCCAGGAGCTGCTCCTTTAGTGAAGCATCCGTGTTCTGCAGGGGCTCAGAAGAGACTGAGCGTCTGGGGCTGGTTGAAGCTCAGAGGTAGCATGGAGTCGGGGCGGGAAGCAACCTCTCCATCTCCCCTCCCACCTCCACATCTAGACCTTTCCTCTGCACAATAGAACCTGGCAGGAAGGGGCTACCATCGCATGCTGTGTAAGGGTTGCAGGGGAGGAGCTGGACTCTGGCAAGGCAGAGGGTGCACTCAGAGTTGTTGTCGTGGCAGGACCCAAGGCTGGGCTCCAGGTCTGGTGGAGAAATGGGCTGGGGGAACCCCCAGATTGGAGCTATGAAAATGGCACGGCCCCTGTGGGCAGGTCCCTGAACATCTGACCCCTTCCCACTGCCACCCCACCTGACCTGCTGCCTGACAACATTCCCAGCCAAGGTACTTCCGCTCCGTGGCCTTGGTTTCCTCATTTGTACGGTTGTCAGGAAGGGTATGTCTGAGTACCCTGTCAGCCTTGAGCTTCTTTGATGCTGTGTGCAGGACCTGCTATATTATTTGTGGGGCCCAGTGCAAAATAAAAATGTAGAGCCCCTTGTTTAAGTATTATGAGGACTTTCAACAGAGCAACAGCAGAGCATTAAACCAAGTGTGGCCCTTCTGAGCACAGGGCCCTTTGTGGCTGCACAGGTCTCGTGCCCATGAAGCCAGCACTGGCTGGGGCCCTGCCAGCTGAGGCAAGGGAGATGGCAGTGGGGCCTGGGGTCTGACTCCAGAGACTCTGGTGTGAGGGGTGCCCTGCTGGGGGCAGGGTGCCCTTCCCATTGTGCTCTTTTTGACCAGGAGGCCCTTGCAGAGGCAGGGGGTGGTACCTCACAGCCTTCCTTCAAGGAGGTTTCTGTTCCCTCTGAAATGCTTTATTGACACAAATAAGCTTGCTCATAAGGGCCACGCTTGGGGCCAGGCGCAGTGGCTCACGCCTGTAATCCCAGCACTTTCGGAGTCTGAGTCAGGCGGATCACTTGAGGTCAGGAGTTTGAGACCAGCCTGGCCAGCATGGTGAAACCCCATCTCTACTAAAAGTACAAAAAAAATTAGCTGGGCTTGGTGGCACATGCCTGTAGTCTCAGCTACCTGGGAGGCTGAGGCAGGAGAATGGCTTGAACCCGGGAGGCGGAAGTTGCAGTGAGCCGAGATCGCACCACTGCACTCCAGCCTAGGCGACAACAGAGCAAGACTTCGTCTCAAAAAAAAAAAAAAAAAAAAGCCCATGCTTGGTTTAATGCTCTGCTATTGCCCTGTTGAAAGTCCTCAGAGGCCGGGTGCGGTGGCTCACGCTTGTAATCCCAGCACTTTGGGAGGCCGAGGCGGGCGGATCACAAGGTCAGGAGATCGAGACCACGGTGAAACCCCGTCTCTACTAAAAATACAAAAAATTAGCCGGGCGTGGTGGCGGGCGCCTGTAGTCCCAGCTACTCGGAGAGGCTGAGGCAGGAGAATGGCGTGAACCCGGGAGGCGGAGCTTGCAGTGAGCCGAGATTGCGCCACTGCACTCCAGCCTGGGCGACAAAGCGAGACTCCGTCTCCAAAAAAAAAAAAAAAAAAAAAGAAAGTCCTCAGAAATCACCCCAGAGATCTTGTTTCTTAGCCTAGAGTAGATAAAGCTCACTACCCTCCCAGCCCACCCTTGCCTTCTCTATCCAAGTGGCTCAGAACTGTGGACTGGGGCAGGAGGAAGGACTGAGGGACTAGGACTCTGTAGAGTCTTTGTAGCTAAGAGATTTGCTATTGAATGAGGCAGATCTGAATTTAACTTGGCTTCTAGCTGTGTAACCTCCCTTCTTGATCTGTAAAATGGGATTATGGCAGTACCTAGCTGCTAAAATTGTTGAGAGGACTAAAGCCTGATAGTGTGAACGATTCATATTGGCTAGAGGGGCTGGGGAAGAGGACGTCCGGAGTTGGGAGAATTCTGCATGTCTAGAGGAAGAACTGGGGGCAGGGCATGGAGCCTATCACTTCCAGAAAGGCAGGAATAGGACATCAGGCGGGGAGTGTGGGGCTGGAACTCCCCCAACCTCCCCATATCAGAACTCCTCCCAGTGACCCAAATAAGCCAATCTGTTTAAGCAGAGAGGCCCAGGGGCAGACTGGCTTCCCAAATCTGAGCTGGGGGTTGGGGAGACACAGAAGGTAGGGTCTGGATAAATGGGAGTTTCTCTTGATTCTAAGAAGCTGGAAGGGACCTGGCAACCAGCCTCTGGGAGAGTCTGGGAGAGTCCTAGGCAAGTCTTGACAGAAACGATTGTCAGGCAGGATATGTCTGAGACCAACCCCTGGGGAAATTGAGAGATGAAAGAAGGCTGAGTACCTCAGATGAGGAATTATAAGGAGTAGCCTGAGCTGTAACATCCCCCATGTTGGCTGGTGCCGTAGCAGGAGGGATGGAAGTTACACTACAGGAAGGACTTCCTGCCAGGGAGGAATGTGCATGTCAGGTGGAAGTGGATTATTTATTAGAGTTGGATTAGCCCTGGGATGTCTGTGCTCTTTAACCTGCAGTCAGCTGACCACGTTGAGTGGGCAGGAACCTGCCCACTTTGTAGGCCACGGAGTTCTTGGCGCTGGATGCCTCATTAAGCCCGCGTTATGAGGCTGCCCCTGGAGCCTTTGGGGAGGGGTGAGCAGCCACCTTTGGGGGTTGGGTGCCTCCAAAGTGTGGTCCAGTGAGCACGAGTTCAGATGGGAAATGTTCTGGCCTTCCTATTGGCCTGATGTCAAAGAGTGATGGAGATTAAACTATAAGGGGGACTTCCTCAGCAAAATCATGGATAAGAGCCTAATACAATTCTTTTTTTTTTTTTTTTTAAAGATTCTGGCCCAGCTGAGAGTGGGAGGTTTAAAGGTTAGACCACTGCAGGGACTTCCCAGTAGGTAGGAGTAGAGAGACCCCACCTTGTGGGTAAGTGAAAAGAGGAATATGTCATGTCTCCTATCTGGGAAATCTTGAGCAAGAGGAGAAACCACTGCTAGGCTGGTTATACTGGCTGTGACATGATGGAGAGGCAGGGGAATCACTGAAATGACCTAGAAGGGCCTCTTAAACTTTCTGGTTGGACCGAGCAGAGGAGGGAGAGAGAGGTGTGTCTCTTGTAAGGTGGGTGAACGTCTTTTTATTCCCTCCCAATCCACCAACTTCCGCCCAAGCCAGGATCTGTCACAACTCCAGAGGTGGAAATTCCGGTTTCCCTGGCCCAGAGCTCCCAGTGCTGGCTTTGGCATGATGGGCGCCTGGAGGGCCGCACTCCCGTTCCAGCCAGGCTGAGCCTTCTGTCCCCTGCCTCTGGGGCCTGGGAACCCCCCTTCTTCTTTCTCCTGAATGGCACCCCCGCCCTAGAATCCAGACACCGAGTTTCCCACTGTGGCTGGTTCAAGGGTATGTGAGGTGAGATGGGTGGCTTGGGGTGGGTGGTCTTGGGGAAGATTATGTAGAGGCCCAGGGAGGCAGACACAGGAGCAAGAGACAAAGGGGCCGGGGAGCTGCAGAGGCTGGGAGCCGGCCAGCCACCCCTGCCCAGGCAGCTCCCCAGGAAATGCTGATAACCAACCTGGCGCGATGGACCTTTATTGCCTCCCTGGAAGAATCTGGCCAGGCAGGCCTGACCCTCAAAGACCCTGAACCCAGCTGGGGCTGGGGGAGAGGTTAGAGCAGGCAGACTCAAACCCGGTCTGCCAACCTGGGTCAGAGCTGAGTATGTGGCACAGGTGTCAACAGATCTGAAAGTGACAGGAGAGTAAGGTCTGAGGAATTTATATTTTGGGTAGAGGAACCTGCTCCCCAAAATGTTCCCTGCCCAGAGCCAGGCAACGGTTTGGGCTTGGGCTATGAGAAGGGGGAAGGCAAAGGAGGAAAGGCAGGAAAGACTTCCTGAGAGTAAGGCAAGAAAAGGCAAACCAGAGCTGTTGGTGAGAAGACAGCAGAAGAAGCAGGATAGGGGACACCTGGGTTCCTACCCAGAGGGGACAGTGAGATGACAGGCTGAGGCCTGGAAGGATGATGAAAGTGAGACAGTCTTAGGGCCCTTCCAGATAGGGAACCTTCCCTGCCCTAATGCCCCCCCCCACCCCCCGCCACCAGTACACACGCTTCTGCTTCTGCTGCCTGGGGCTCTCCTATTGGTCCCCAGGGGGAATGTGGTAAGAACTGCTCACCCAGAAAGTGCCCGGGTGCCTGTTTCCCCAGAGCTCCCTGGTGACAGTCTGTGACTGAGCATGGCCCTCCCAGCCCTGGGCCTGGACCCCTGGAGCCTCCTGGGCCTTTTCCTCTTCCAACTGCTCCAGCTGCTGCTGCCGACGACGACCGCGGGGGGAGGCGGGCAGGGGCCCATGCCCAGGGTCAGATACTATGCAGGTAAGTGTATGACGGCAGGAAGTGTGGGGATAGCAATAGAGAGCTGGAGGTGGGTGGAGGAAGGAGAGAGGAACAGAGGAGAGGGGGGAAATGGACATGGAGAAATGGACACAGAGAGAGATGCCAGGGAGAAACAGAGGGTTTTGGAGAAAGGGAGACACAGCCAGAAACAGAAGTCCAAAAGGAAAGAAAAGCCACTGGAGAGCAGATTGAGGAAAACAGGGCCACGGGGCCAGGGGCATGCTTCTTCCAGTTCTCCAAGTTGGTAATTTTTCTTTCCTTCCTTAAATATCACTGTCACCAAGCTGGGCACCTCAAACTCCTAACTGCTTCACACTCCCAGGTACCCCAAAGTCAAGGCCCATGCTAGAAGACCATATGTTGACCCGGTGACCCGGGGCTCACCAGGCCCATGCCAACCACATAGATCATGCTGGACCATACCATGTCCAGGACCATGGGATGGCTGGTTGGAGAATGGGCCCTGGAACCCACACGCAAGCACTGCTTGGCTGGTTTCTTACTGAGACTGTGGAGGCTGCTGGCCCCCTCACCTCCAGGGAGAAGACTCCAGAAAGGATGTAGACACTGTAGGAGTTGTAGGTGACTGGGTGTGGCTGTGTCTTTAGCATCTTTCTGGGGCAATTGGTAAAGGAAATGTATATTGCCCATTGATGCAGAGACCTCCTCTGTGTTGGATGCTGGGGGTACAAACACAGATAAGCCTCAGCCCCTGCCCTCAAGGTGTCCGTAGTCACAAGGGGGAAGCACATGAGCAATCAGACCATCAATACAGGGTGATCTGTTCAGCAACTGAGGGGTTTATGCAGCTCTGGGGGAGGCCTGGCCTCCAGGAGATGCTCCTCCCTGAGGCCGGCCCTTCCAGCCCGCAGCCACACCAGATTCCCCAACTCCTCCCCTCTGTCCTGTGTAAGATTCCCTGAGCCTGCAAAGGTATCAATTAGCTAGTCAGCTTTCTAACTAATGCAACAGTGCAAGTGCTAATGAGAGAGGATCTGAGGAGCTCTTTCCTCCTTGCTGATGTGCCAGTGGGACAGGAACATACACCCCCACCCACCCCACCATGCCAAGGTCATGGAGAGGACCTAGGTCAGCCTCCCACACCTGGCTCACCATCCCTGCCCAGGGGACATCCAGCCGTGCCCACACGGATCTTTGAAGAAAAATGCTTCCTCTCTGTTCGTGGTGACTCTACTGGTGGGAATTTCCTTTAACAGAAGAGGAAGAAAGCAGGGGTGGTTGGGGGGATGGCGAGAGGGACTCTGACATACGCCCTCCTGTCTGCATATAGCTTTGCTGCTTGTGGCTGCCAACACTTTCCTGTTTGTCTGCCTGCTGCTCCTCATCCTAGTGAGGACCAAGGCGTCCTCCCCCACGGTAGCCCTCCCTGTCCCAGGCCTGGAAGAGCATCCATTGTATCTCACTTTATTTCCTGTCCCCATTACCCTGCTTCTGGCTGCCTCTCCTCTCTACTGTGGGCTCAGCACACAAAGTTCTTGTGGCTGCCGGCGGGGTGGGGTGAAAGGAAGAACTGCTGGTGGAGGAGAGTGGATCTAGCTGCCAAGGCCTGGGGAGCACACTCAGGCAACCCTTCCCCTTCCCCCACTTTTATCTCAGGAGTCAGCTGCCTGCCCACCAAGTCCTCATCACTCTCTCCTTACTACCTCCAACAGGGGATGAACGTAGGGCACTTAGCTTCTTCCACCAGAAGGGCCTCCAGGACTTTGACACTCTGCTCCTGAGTGGTGATGGAAATACTCTCTATGTGGGGGCTCGAGAAGCCATTCTGGCCTTGGATATCCAGGATCCAGGGGTCCCCAGGCTAAAGAACATGGTGAGGAGTCCAGGGATAAAGAGTGTGGGCTGGGAGTGAGGAGGGGGCCAGCAGCTACCCTAAGCTTGGCTGCCTGTGCATGAATAACAACTCAGTTGCTGTCATCTGTAATCAGCAGTTCTCTTTATATATATATCGTGATGATATAACAGACAGGAAATGTCGTGGCCTCACTTTTTTTTTTTTTTTGAGATGGAGTCTTGCTCCATTGCCCAGGCTGGAGTACAGTGGCGTGATCTTGGCTCACTGCAACCTCCGCCTCCCAGGTTCAAGCAATTCTCCTGCCTCTGCCTCCCAAGTAGCTGGGACTAGCATGCACCACCGTGCCAGGCTAATTTTAATAGAGACAAGATTTTACCATGTTGGCCAGGCTGGTCTCGAACTCCTGACCTCAGGTGATCCACCTGCCTCAGCCTCCCAAAGAGTTGGGATTATAGGCGTGAGCCACCGCACCCGGCCTGTGACTTCACTCTTCACTGGTATCGTGAATAGTGATTAAATAATATTAATTGCAAAAATGGCTGATATGGAAATCATTGACATATGAGATAAACACTGACTCAAATTATGTCAATAATTTGATATCTACCCACTAGTAGAAATCACTGATGCTTCTGTGTCTTTTTTTTTTTTTTTTGAGATGGAGTCTCACTCTGTTGTCCAGGTTGGAGTGCAATGGCGTGATCTTTGCTCACTGTAACCTGTGCCTCCCAGGTTCAAGCAATTCTGCCTCAGGCTCCTGAGTAGCTGGGATTACAGGCTCCCGCCCAGGTTAATTTTTCTATTTTTAGTAGAGACGGGGTTTCACCATGTTGGTCAGGCTGGTCTCGAGCCCCCGACCTCAGGTGATCCGTCCGCCTCAGGCTTTCTAAGTGCTGGGATTACAGGTGTGAGCCACTGTGCCCGGCTGCTTCTGTCTTCGTCCCCCTATTAATGGGAATAATGTGAGGAAGGAAGGAAGAAAGGGAGAGAAGGCACTAGCAATATAGCAATCACCTCCATGGTTCGTGTATCCTGATGTGTAGTCTGCTGACCACCTGCACATATGAGATGCTGGTTAAAAATGCAGATTCTCTAAGGCGTGACCCAGGAACCAACTTTTTAAACAATTTCCCCAGGGAATGTGCGGTTTGACAACTGCTGCCATATATACCATTCATCGTGTTAGGTGTTTTGTATATGCCACCTGGTTGTATCTGCCAGTAGCCTATGAAATTGACCAAGATCTCTCAGTCAGGAAATAGCTAAGTCTAGATTTAAACTTGGGTCTGTCTGATTCCTTAGGCTGTGTTCAACTATGGAGCTATGTCTGATATCAGTATTATTCAAGTAATAGCCATGGTCACAAACTGATGTTATTACTGCCCATCAGCATGTCACTAACCACCATGCCTGCTGGTGATTTCACATCAGAGCAGAGAAGGGAGGCGGGTCACAGCTAGAACTGAAGACCTCATTTCTTTTCATCTCTCCCTCCCAACTCCCCACTTTCAGATACCGTGGCCAGCCAGTGACAGAAAAAAGAGTGAATGTGCCTTTAAGAAGAAGAGCAATGAGGTAAGTGGAGGTGGGGGAGTCGGGGTAGAGTGGGTAGAGAGCCCTGGCATCCCTAGACCATCCCTGGATGACCTCAGGTTGGGCGGCAGCGGAGGGCACTTGTTTGCATGGTTATCTCCTGGATTATGTTCTACAGAGAGGTACAGGGACTCCTCCAGCATTACCCAGCCTTTCTCCTCAGTGAGGGGGCAGCCTCTGGGGGCCCAGGAATTTGAGGCAAGTGGGCTAGAGACCTAAACTCTCTGTCTCCCTCAGACACAGTGTTTCAACTTCATCCGTGTCCTGGTTTCTTACAACGTCACCCATCTCTACACCTGCGGCACCTTTGCCTTCAGCCCTGCTTGTACCTTCATTGTGAGTTCTCTGGTGCCCAGCGCTCAGGCCCCCAAGCATCCCTTCTCACATCTACCCCCGGCTTTCCTCTGTAGCTCTGAAAAACTCTGGCCTTCCAGATGCAGGACCCTCATGAACTTCCTGGCTCTAGACCAATTTCCCTCTATGTCCCTTTCCCTTCCTTCCTCAAGCCCCTCATTTCCCAGATGTGAGACCTTGGCGTTCTGGCCCCCCAGCCTCTCTCCCCATTTAGGAACTTCAAGATTCCTACCTGTTGCCCATCTCAGAGGACAAGGTCATGGAGGGAAAAGGCCAAAGCCCCTTTGACCCCGCTCACAAGCATACGGCTGTCTTGGTGGGTGAGTATCAGGTTTCCCACTTCATCCCAACATCTGCTTTCTCCAGTCACACTGAGAAATATGGAATATTAGAGAGTTTTCCAAAAGGCAGGGGAAGCTGGGTGTAGTGATGCATGCATATGGTCCCAGTTATTTGGAAGCTGAGGTGGAAGGCTGCTTGAGTTTAGGGGTTTGAGTCTAGCCTGGGCAACACAGTGAGATTGTCTCAAAAAAAAAAAAAAAAAAAAGGCCTCAGTGCCTCACGCCTGTAATCCTAGCAGTTTGGGAGGCTGAGGTGAGTGGATCACGTGACCCCAGGAGTTTGAGACCAGCCTGGTCAACACGGTGAAACCCCATCTCTACTAAAAATACAAAAATTAGCCAGGTGTGGTAGGGCGCACCTATGGTCCCAGCTACTCGGGAGGCTGAGTCACAAGAATTGCTTGAACCCAGGAGGTGGAGGTTGCAGTAAGCCAAGATCGCGCCACTGCACTCCAGCCTGCGCAACAAAGCAAGACTCTGTCTCACAACAAAACAAAACAAAAAAGGCAGAGGAAAGAGAGAGAGAGGGCCAGAAGCCTCAGAGCACAAGATCAGAGGGAGAATTAAGCACCCCAACCACCAGCTCCTGCTGAAATTGCCACAAAAAGTGGTGGAGAAAGATGCACGTGGAGAGACACACAGGCATGAGGACCCGGGATGCGTATTGGGTAGAGAAGAGGCCTGAGACTGAGCCACTGTTCAACAATTGTGTGAACACTTCCTCTGGTGTACTGGGCACTGTGCTGGGTAGTACAGGAGTTATAAACAAGAAATCAGGCCGGGTGCAATGGCTCACACCTGAAATCTCAGCACTTTAGGAGGCCGAGGCGGGTGGATCACTTGAGCTCAGGAGTTTGAGACCAGCTTGGGCAATAGTATAGTGAGACCTCGTCTCTACTAAAAACAAAACAAAACAAAAACAACAACAACAACAAAATTAGCCAGAATAGCGCCTGTGATCCCAGCTACTCAGGAGGCTGAGGTGGGAGGATCACTTGAGAAGGTCAAGGCTACGGTGAGTTGTGATGGCACCACTGCACTCCAGCCTGGATGTGAGCAAGACCCTGTCTTGAAAAAAAAAAAAAGAGAGAGAGAGAAACCATGTCTCAATGCACTACTAGACACCAATCATTACAGACTTTCCACCTGCCTTCCTGGAGGAGATGGACTTCGGCTTTTCAGCAGGACCTTGAAAAGATAGGTAGACAGATGGCAGGGAAGGTGTTCCAGGGAGAGAAGGGTAAGACCCAAGGTGTGGAAGTGGAAAACACAGTCAAACTTCCAGGATCAGTAAGTGATTCTGCTTGGCAAGTGGTTCAGCTAGGTATGTGAGGAAGTAGCCACAGAAAGGCTGGAAAAGTGTCCAAACACGGAGGGCCACACAGGATGGCCATTTCCTGTGGAGAGAGGAAGCTAAGAGGGGTGCTTAGTGAGGAGGGGGAGCTGGCCTTTGGGGCTCCCCAGGAAGGTGCAGAACTGATGCAGGGCCCCCAAGACTGATATGGATGCCAGCCCCAGTTAGAGGCAGGTCTGTGGAGGGCAGAGGAGCCCTCCACCCCATCAGTTCTCTCTTCTCCTCTCCCCCACCCTAGATGGGATGCTCTATTCTGGTACCATGAACAACTTCCTGGGCAGTGAGCCCATCCTGATGCGCACGCTGGGATCCCAGCCTGTCCTCAAGACCGACAACTTCCTCCGCTGGCTGCATCGTAAGGACCTGACCCCGCTAGCCTCCTTTCCTGAGTCCCGGTGACCTTGCTAATTCACTCAACTTTCATTTGTGGAAGGTACAATGTGTCCATTACTGTTAGGCGCAGGGGGTATATGGCAGGGAAGAAGGCAAATCTCTGGTCCTCTTGAAGCTTTCGTCTTATGTAAACACATTAAAGAAGTACCAGTCGTCCCCACCCCACATCGCTACCCCTCGACAAGCTGTAGGACCCGAGGAAGCCTGTATCCTGGCCTCCAGGGCCAAACCAAGGGTTTTCACTCAGGCAAACGCAGGGCATCCAGGGGCTCAGTCTCTAAGCCCACCTGCCCCTCCCCCGCAGATGACGCCTCCTTCGTGGCAGCCATCCCTTCGACCCAGGTCGTCTACTTCTTCTTCGAGGAGACAGCCAGCGAGTTTGACTTCTTTGAGAGGCTCCACACATCGCGGGTGGCTAGAGTCTGCAAGGTCCGCGGCCTGGGCGGGGGGCGGGGCTAACTGGAGGAGAACCAATAGGGAGATGGCAGGGGCAGGACTGAGTGGTGGGCCCCCAATGAGAGCGGGGGGGCGGGGCGGGGGAAAACAAGCGAGCCTTGGGGGGGCGGGGCGGGGGGACAAGCGGGCCTGAGGGGGTGGGGAGGGAGACCAGCGGGGCTGAAGGGGCGGGGCGGGGACACGCGGGGCTGGCGGGGGCTGGGGGGACACGCGGGGCTGGGGGGGCGGGGCGGGGACACGCGGGGCGGGGGGCGCCCCCTGACTTTCCCTGTGCCCCCAGAATGACGTGGGCGGCGAAAAGCTGCTGCAGAAGAAGTGGACCACCTTCCTGAAGGCCCAGCTGCTCTGCAGCCAGCCGGGGCAGCTGCCCTTCAACGTCATCCGCCACGCTGTCCTGCTCCCCGCCGATTCTCCCACAGCTCCCCACATCTACGCAGTCTTCACCTCCCAGTGGTGAGCAGCAGGGCTGGACCATGGGGGCTGGACACCGGACTTGACGCCAGTGAGGCCCCAGCTCGTGAGCGGAGGCAGGAATTGACATGAGCCAGCACCTATTCAGCACTTTCACATAGGAAGGCATTAAATCGTCACCACCTCTCAGGAATTTGACTCATGCCCTTTTTGTAAATGGGAAAAATAAGACTCAGAGAGGTTCTAACTAGTTTATATTCTGCCTAGTTCCAAAAGGGATAGGGAGCATTTTACAAAAGGCAAATATTAAAATCGATAAAATAGATAAAGAAATGGGAATAAAAGGAGAGTATGAGAAGCCAGGGGTAAGGCCAACACACTACAAATGCTTGTCATAAGATGTAGTATAGTCCCTGGATGCCAGCCACAAATTTAGCTCTGCACTTCCTAATGGCCAGGGCAAACAGGGAAACACCATCCTTATCAGAAGATAAAAATAAAGTCGGCCGGGTGCGGTGGCTCATGCCTGTAATCCCAGCACTTTGAGAGGCCGAGGCGGGCAGATCACGAGGTCAGGAGATCAAGACCATCCTGGCCAACATGGTGAAACCCTGTCTCTACTAAAAATACAAAAATTAGCTGAGTGTGGTGGCGCATGCCTGTAGTCCCGGCTACTCGTGAGCTTGGGGCAGGAGGATCCCATGAATCCAGGAGGTGGAGGTTGCAGTGAGCCGAGATCGCACCACTGCTCTCCAGCCTGGCAACACAGCAAGACTCCGTCTCAAAAAAATAAATAAAAATAAAGTCATTGCTTGAAGGTTGAGAAAGGTTAACCAATTTGTCCAAGGTCCCCGAGTCATGGTCTGGCCCCACAGTGTTTAGGTACCGGCTGACAATGTGTCAGGTACCAAAGGTATTTGGGGTAAGTGGGATCTGGTAGCCACAGGATCCGGAACTGAGAGCCTGGTGTATACAATAGTCAGCTTCAAGAGAGCAGAGAAACAGACCTCCTGTCTCCACAGACCAGGGCTGAGGAATAAAAACAGTCTGGTAGTCAGGCACTGGTCGGTTCTCTGAGGACCAGGGATCCAAGAGACTCAAAGGAAGAGGGCTTTGTGTGGAGCCAGGCTAGAGCTGGTTACACTGTCCCTCCAATGGGTGCAGCCCAGTGTAGGCAGGACAGGCAGGGGCCACCCCAGGGCCTGAGCCCCAATTAATTCTCATTAAGGATAATCAGACTTCAGATCCCAAGATGGGCCTAGAGCCAGGCCCTGAGCCAGAGTCACGGAATTCCATGGGGCTCCCTTGGCCCTTATCAACACAGTGAGGGGAAGGAGTGGTAGCTGGAGGCTGGCCCAGCTCTCCACACTCTTGCCTCCTGGGCTTTCTCACTGAGGGTGGGCCAGGGCTGGAGAGAGAGCTGCTGGTGTGGCAGAGACCACAGACAATGTTCCCTCTGGCTGTCTCCAGGCAGGTTGGCAGGACCAGGAGCTCTGCGATTTGTGCCTTCTCTCTCTTGGACATTGAACGTGTCTTTAAGGGGAAATACAAAGAGTTGAACAAAGAAACTTCACGCTGGACTACTTATAGGGGCCCTGAGACCAACCCCCGGCCAGGCAGTGTGAGTACTACCCCCTACACTGAGCACAGTCTACACACACATAATGTGCATGAAAAAACACCTATCATGGCATAGTAAATGCCCAATAAATGTTAGTGCTCTCCACCCCACCAATCTTGTCTGCTCAGACATACACCTGGTGTAGCTGCCTACATTCCACATGCGCCTAGCACCCTCTTATACGCAGAGCAGTTGCTGGAGCCATCTCCCTTCACCAAGGCTAAGTGTACACCAAATATCTGGGTATATCACCATGGAAACAATGGAACATGGGCTGTGTGCCAAGGACTGTCTTGGGCATTGCCACCTGCATTTATTATTTAACTTTTTAAAAAAATCAGAGGCCAGGCCGGGAGTGGTGGCTCACGCCTGTAATCCCAGCACTTGGGGAGGCCGAGGCAGGTGGATCACTTGAGGTCAGGAGTTCGAGACCAGCCTGGCTAACATGGTGAAACCTCATCTCTACTAAAAATACAAAAATTAGCCAGGCATGGTGGCACGGGACTGTAATTTCAGCTACTGGGAGGCTGAGGCAGGAGAATCGCTTGAACCTGGGAGGCGGAGGTTGCAGCGAGCCAAGATTGCACCACTGCACTCCAGCCTGGGTGATAGAGTGAGACTCAGTCTCAAAAAAAAAAAAAAAAAAGAAAGAAAAATCAGAGGCTGGGCAATCCCAGCCATTTGGGAGACTGAGACGGGAGGTTCACTTGAGGCTAGGAATTTGAGACCAGCCTGGGCAACATTGTAAGACTCTGTCTCTACCAAAAAAAATGAACTGGACCTGGTGGCATGTGCCTGTAGTCAGCTACTCAAGAGGCTGAGGTGGGAGGATCACTTGAGCCTGGGAGTTCAAGGCTGCAGTGAGCTTTGATCACGAGAATGCACTCCAGCCTGGGTGCCAAGAGCATGAGATGCTGTCTCTAAAAAAGTTTTTAAATGAAAAACAAAAACAAAAAAAAAACAATCACAGCCTGGGCAACATGGTGAGCCCCCATCTCTACAAAAGAAAAAAAAATCAGAGCTATTATATGTATGTGATTTGAAGAATCAAATAGATCTAAAATGAAATAGATCTATAGGGTTGACTACAAAAAGCAGTCCTATTTCCCATCCTCCAACCATTTTCAACTCTTTTAGCTGATTCTTTTCAAATTTATCTCAAAATCTCTAAATAACATGCTTTTATTGCTACTTCATGATGTTTCAGTTTCAGACAGTATCTGTTGAATTCCCATTGTAGAAGGCGATGGGAAACAGCTGGCTTGCAGCAGCTAGCAAGAGCTGTTTTTGCACATCTTTTTCCAAATTTGTGTTTAGTGATATTACATTGGTAGCTTGAAATTAGCCATGGTGGAAGCATACATCACAGAAATCAGCAAACAATGCAAATCGGCTTTCTAACCCTCTCCCGCAAAAGCTGACTTGGACCAACATACAGTAACTGCACCCATCCCCAATCTCCTAACGTAGTTTTCTAGTAATTTTGGTTAGATCAATATTATGACTCTTCTTATTCACAGCCTAGCCAGGTAGTAAGCCATGATTACTTTTCCTTTTTGCATAGTTTTGTTTTCCCTGGGGTTAGTAATTATGTTGACTTTTCTGCTTGCTTTGTTTTCTAAGCTCTTTATTTATTTTTATTTTTATTTTTATTTATTTATTTATTTTTTTTTTTTTTGAGACGGAGTCTTGCTCTTTCGCCCAGGCTGGAGTGCAGTGGCACAATCTCGGCTCACTGCAAGCTCCGCGTCCCGGGTTCACGCCATTCTCCTGCCTCAGCCTCTCCGAGTAGCTGGGACTACAGGCGCCCGCCACCACCCCCGGCTAATTTTTTGTATTTTTTAGTAGAGATGGGGTTTCACCGTGGTCTCGATCTCCTGACCTTGTGATCCGCCCACCTCGGCCTCCCAAAGTGCTGGGATTACAAGCGTGAGCCACCGCGCCCGGCTATTTTTATTTTTTTTGAAACAGAGTCTCACTCTGTCGCCCAAGCTGCAGTGCAATGGCGTGATCTTGGCTCGCTGCAACCTCTGCCTCCTGGGTTCAAGCAATTCTCCTGCCTTAGCCTCCCGAGTAGCTGGGATTACAGGTGCCTGCCACCACACCCAGCTAATTTTTGTAGTTTTAGTAGAGATGGGGTTTCACCATGTTGGCCAGACTGGTCTCTAACTCCTGACCTCAGTTGATCCTCCTACCTCGACCTCCCAAAGTGCTAGGATTACAGGCATGAGGCACTGTGCCTGGTCTAAGCTTTTATCTTTAATTCAACCCCAAACTCTTCTTAAATTATCTGAATCTCTTCTGAAGACAGACCTATTAGCTTTTCTAACAGTTTCATCTTCCTGGAGAGCCTTCCTGACTGCTCCAGTCTAGACTAGTGCCCTCTACTCCCGGAGCACAGATGCCATCCTGGAATCCCCCTGCCTCATCATCCTGGGGATTCCCTTTGCCTCTTTCCTGTGACAGATCTCGTGTTTCTTGTGTCCCATGGCTTCCTCTTTTTTTTTTTTTTTCTTTTTTTCTTTTCAACTATTTCATTTTGGTGGAGGTTATCCTTTGTAGATTCCTGGAAAAGGATACATGGCAGGTAAAACATTTTAAGATCTTGAGTGTCTGAAAATGTATTCTACTTTCCTATTTGATCGTTTGGCTAGGTATACATAATTCTAGAATAGAAATACGTTTCCTTCAAACTTTGAAGGCCTTGCTCTGTTATCTTCTAGCTTCCAGAGGTACTGTTGAGAAGCCCAAAGTTATTCTGATCCCTAGCCCTCTGAATGTAACCTGGTTTTATTTCACTGAAATCTTTTTTTTTTTTTTTTTTTAAATACTGATCCTTGTGGAGCAGGGCTACCCTATAGGCAGTGTGCCTCACTGCCCTCACTGGAATCTTACAGTGCTTTTTCTTTGTCCTGGTGTTCTGAAATTTCATGGTGTTGTGCTTTGATGGAACACTACTCATTTATTGTGCTGGGTACTCAATGGGCCACTTCAGCCTGGAAATTATTTATCTTAGTTCTTTCAGTTCTGAGTTTTCTTGAACTATATCTTCCTATCTTCTTTTTTTTTTTTTTTTTTTTTGAGATGGAGTTTTGCTGTGTCCCCCAGGCTATAGTGCAGTGGTTCTATCTTGGCTCGCTACAACCTCCACCTCCCAGGTTCAAGCACTTCTCCTGCCTCAGCCTCCAGAGTAGCTGGGACTACAGGTGCCCTCCACCATGCCCAGTTAATTTTTGTATTTTTAGTAGAGACAGAGTTTCACCATGTTGCCCAGGCTGGTCTCAAACTCCTGACCGCGGGTGATCTGTCTGCCTTGGCTTCCCAAAGTGCTGGGATTACAGGTGTAAGCCACTGTGCTCGGTCTTTTTTTGGTATTTTTAGTAGAAACTGGGTTTCACCATGTTGCCCAGGCTGGTCTTAAACTCCTGAGCTCAAGCAATACACCCGCTTTGGCCTCCTAAAGTGCTGGGATTACAGGTGTGACCCACTGTGCCTGGCCCTATCTTCTTTTCATTCAACAAATATTTTTTGAGGACACATGCTACTATTCTGGGCAGGGAATATAGAAGTGAGCAAAACAGATGAAAGTCCCTTCCCTCATGGGGCTTACATTCCAATGGGGTGTTTTCTCACTTTTTTCTGGCCCTCCTAGACTAGTCTTCTCACTTTTTTTTTTTTTTTTTTTTTTTTGAGACAGAGTCTCGCTCTGTCGCCCGGGCTGGAGTGCAGTGGCGCAATCTCGGCTCACTGCAAGCTCCGCCTCCCGGGTTCACGCCATTCTCCTGCCTCAGCCTCCGAGTAGCTGGGACTACAGGCGCCCGCCACCGCGCCCGGCTAATTTTTTGTATTTTTTAGTAGAGACGGGGTTTCACCGTGGTCTCGATCTCCTGACCTCGTGATCCGCCCGCTTCGGCCTCCCAAAGTGCTGGGATTACAAGCGTGAGCCACCGCGCCCGGCGTCTTCTCACTTTTTTTAAGCTTTCCTACTGTCCAAGTCTTTGGTTGTGTTCTGTTTTTCTGGAAGAGTGTCTCAACTTTGTCTTCCAGTCTTTCTGTCAGGTTTTTCATTTCTGTGTTCAGAGACAGTGAAAGAAAAAAGAAAGAAGGCCAGGTACAGTGGCTCACACCTGTAATCTCAGCACTTTGGGAGGCTGAGACAGGTGGATCACCTGAGGTGAGGAGCTCCAGACCAGCCTGGCCAACATGGTGAAACCCTGTCTCTACTAAAAATACAAAAATTAGCCAGGTGTGGTGGCGCACACCCGTAGTCCCAGCTACTTGGGAGACTGAGGCAGAAGGATTGCTTGAACCCAGGAAGCGGAGGTTGCAATGTGCCAAGATGGCGCCACTGCACTCCAGCCTGGATGACAGAGCAAGACTTCATCTCAAAAAAAAAAAAAAAACAGATAGGAAAGAAAGAAAAAGATTTTTCGTTTCTGCCAAACAGTCTTGACCCCCTGGGCTCAAGCAATCCTCCTACCTCAGCCTCCTGAGTAACTAGAACTACAAGCACCCACCACCACACCCAGTTAATTTTTTAATATTTTGTAGAGGCAGCGTCTCAAACTCATTGGTTCAAGCAATCCTCCCACCTTGGCCTTTCAAAGTGCTGGGATTACAGGTATGAGCCACCATGCCTCACCTGGGATTGTATAGATTAAAAGAAATTTAAGACTAGGTACAGTGGCTCGAGCCTGCAATCCGAGCACTTTGGGAGGCTGAGGTGGGAGAATTGTTTGAGCCCAGGAGTTTGAGAGCAGCCTGGGCAATATAGTGAGACCCCCATCTCTACAAAATATTTAAAAATTAGCTGGGTGTTGTGCCACGTGCCTGTAGTCCTAGCTACTTGGAAGGGTGAAGTAGGAGGATCACTTGAGCCTGGGAGGTTGAGGCTGCACCCCACTGTACTCCAGCCAGGGCAACAGAGTGAGACCCTGTCTCAAAAAAAAAAAAAAAAGAAAAAGAAAAAGAAAAAAATTTACATAATCCCTTTCCGTCTTCTATTTTTCTCGTGCATTTGTTTGTTTGTCAGAGTCTTCCACAGCCTGGATCTTGATGATTGCATCTCTGTAGTGTAGTTTAAGTATTTCCTGTAAATTGTTCAGTAGTTGGATCTAAAGACTTAATCAGATTCAGGTTTGGTTTGCAGGAGGGGCAAGATTACTTCATCGTCGTTGTGTGCCCTTTTTTCTGGATGCCCGTAATGCCTGGTGGCCCTCTTTGTGTGAAGGAAAGACTCTTCTTTGGCAGCATTCGCTTCATGTTTCATGGATGCACTATTTTCACATATCTCTCTTAGGACAGTAATGATGGATTTCCGTGAAGTTTTCTTCTTTCTGATTCGTTTCTGTTTCCTCTTAGTTTTTGCTTGTTTGTTTATTTGTTTTTTGTTTTTTTTTTGAGATGAAGTCTCACTCTGTTGCTGGAGTGCAATGGCGCCATCTCAGCTCACTGCAACCTCCACCTCTCGGCTTTAGGTGATTCTCCTGCCTCAGACTCCCGAGTAGCTGGGATTACAGGCGTGCGCCACCACACCCAGCTAATTTTTGTATTTTTAGTAGAGATGGGATTTCACCATGTTGGCCAGGCTGATCTTGAACTCCTGACCTCAGGTGATCCACTTGCCTCGGCCTCCCAAAGTGCTGGGATTACAGGCATGAGCCAATGCGCCCAGCTTATTTTATTTTATTTTTTTTGAGACAGAGTCTTGTTCTGTTGCCCAGGCTGGGGTGCATTGGCATGATCTCGGCTCACTGCAACCTCCACCTCCCTGGTTCAAGCGATTCTCCTGCTTCAGCCTCCCGCCTAGCTGGGATTATAGGCGCCCACCACCACGCCCAGCTAATTTTTTTGTATTTTTAGTAGAGATGGGGTTTCACCATGTTGGCCAGACTGGTCTCGTACTCCTGACCTCAGGCAATCTGCCTGCCTCAGCCTCCCAAAGTGCTGGGATTACAGGCATGAGCCACCGTGCCTGGCCTCTCAGGTTTTTGTTGGTTCTTCTTCTTCTTTTTTTCTTCCTATTTGTTTATTTTGGTTTCTTTCTTTCATGTTGGTGGTTTTACTTACATGTCTGGTAGTCCTTGAATGTCTACTCATATTTAACAGTGGGAGACCTTGAAGCTGTTTGGAGCTCTGTGTCCATAACTAAGGCTTGGCAATTTGGTCTCTGTTATGTCACCACTGAGGGTGGTCTGGCTGGGCTGTTTGGTGGGAATATTCAATGTCAGTATCTTTACTGTATCTTAGGTCATTAAATCTTTCATCTTAGACCTCCAGTCAGTTTCCCAGAGCAGCCTCTTCTAGTCTTCTGCGCGGAGGCAGATGATCTGGCTCTTGGTGTCTAGGAGCCACAGGGGAAGAGGGTTGGGTTTGGGAAAGAGTCTCATCACGTAGTGTGCCTACCTTATTGAATCCCTCTCTTTCAGGATGGTGTCCCCATCAACTGGGCCTGCTATCCTCCATCCAGAAACCCTCTGTTTTACTCTCTCTGGTGGATAAACCTCCAGTCTTGGGCCAGGATGTGGAAGGGGCAGTCACCCAGCTCTGTGGAGTTTGGAGAGTACCTGCCTGTTTCTTAAACAGACTTTCAAATAATCCTCCTTATTTAGCATCCCCATTAACCTCACTTCCAGAGGTGGCTGAGATTAGTAATTTGTGAACTTTAGGAATCCTGCCTTCTAAATGTTTAGGGGCTTCCTCCAGGGCTGGCTTGAGAAGATTCTTCTCTCTCTCTCTCTCTCTCTCTGTTAAGTCTTTTCTGTTTGTTTATTCGCTTTCCAGCTTCCAAAATGTGGATGCTTTTGCACTTCTCTCTTGTTCTCCCCATCCCTCCCTCATCTAGGTTTATGTCTTTTCTTTTCTTTTTTTTTTTGATACGGAGTCTCGCTCAGTTGCCCGGGCTGGAGTGCAGTGGCATGATCTCAGCTCACTGCAAGCTCTGCCTCCCGGGTTGACGCCATTCTCCTGCCTCAGCCTCCCGAGTAGCTGGGACTACAGGCACCCGCCACCACGCCTGGCTAATTTTTTTGTATTTTTAATAGAGATGGGGTTTCACTGTGTGTTAGCCAGGATGGTCTCGATCTCCTGACCTCGTGATCCTTCCGTCTCGGCCTCCCAAAGTGCTAGGATTACAGGCGTAAGCCACCACGCCTGGCTGGTTTATGTCTTTTTAAAAATTCCCTGGCCGGGCGTGGTGGCTCACACTGTAATCCTAGCACTTTGGAAGGCCGAGGCAGGTGGATCACGAGGTCAGGAGATCAAGACTATCCTGGCCATCATGGCGAAACCCCGTCTCTACTAAAAATACAAAAATTAGCCGGGTGTGGTGGTGTGTGCCTGTAATCCCAGCTAGCTGGGAGACTGAGGCACGAGAATTGCTTGAAACCAGGAAGCGGAGGTGGCAGTGAGCCGAGATCGTGCCACTGCACTCCAGCCTGGCGACACAGCAAGACTCCGTCTCAAAAAAAATTCCCTTTGGCCCAGGTGCGGTGGCTGATGCCTGTTATCCCAGCACTTTGGGAGGCCGAGGTGGGAGGATAACTTGAGGCCAGGAATTGGAGATTAGCTTGGGTAACATAGTGAGACCCCATGTCGACAAATAATAAAAAATTAGCTGGGGCCAGGCGTGGTGGCTCATGCCAGTAATCCCAGAACTTTGGGAGGCAGAGGTGGGTGGATCACTTGAGGTCAGGAGTTGAAGACCACCCTGGCCAACATGGTGAAACCCCGTTTCTACTAAAAATACAAATATTAGCTGGGCGTGGTGGCGGGTGCCTGTAATCCCAGCTACTTGGGAGGCTGAGGCAGGAGAATCGCTTGATTCTCCAGGCGGAGGTTGCAGTGAGCCAAGATTGTGCCATTGCACTCCAGCCTGGGCAACAGAGCGATACTCTGCCTCAAAAAAAAAAAAAAAAAAAAAAGGCCGGGTGCCTGTAATCCGACAGCACTTTGGGAGGCTGAGGCGGGTGAATCATGAGGTCAGATCGAGATCATCCTGGCTAACACGGTGAAACCCCATCTCTACTAAAAATAGAAAAAAATTAGCCAGGCGTGGTGGTGGGCGCCTGTAATCCCAGCTACTCGGGAGGCTGAGGCAGGCGAATGGGGTGAACCCGGGAGGTGGAGCTTGCAGTGAACCAAGATCGTGCCTCTACACTCCAGCCTGGGAGACAGAGCGAGGCTCTGTCTCAAAAAAAAAAAAAAAAAAAAAAAAAAAATAGCCAGGCACAGTGGCACACACCTGTGATTCCAGCTTCTCAGGAGGCTAAGGTAGGAGGATGGCTTGAGCCCAGGAGGTCAAGGCTGCAGTGAACCAAGATCATGCCACTGCACTCCAGCCGGATTACAGTGAGACCCTGTTTCAAAAAACAATTAAAAAAAAAAAAAAACCCTTTGACCTGTAATCCCAGCACTTTGGGAGGCCAAGGTAAGAGGTTCACTTGAGGCCAGGAGTTTGAGACCAGCCTTGGCAATATAGCAAGACACTGTCTCTATTTGTAAAAATAAAAAACAACAAACAAAAAAACCCTTTGGGAGGACATGAGAGTAGGTGCACGTGCTCATTCTGGCATCAAAATGAGATGTAGATGTTATTACCTTATTTTGCAGATGAGGAGGTTGAAGGTCAGAGAGGTGAAACAGCTTGTCTAAGGACACAGCTTATAGGTGACAGAGTTGGGGCTGGCCCTAAGACAGTGCTCTTGGGGAGCAAGGATCCTGACTGAAGATCAGGACACAGATGTCCCAGAGCCACAGCATCCTCATATTAGCAGGGCCTTTAGAGAACAGTTGGTCCAACCCCCTCATTTTATGGGTGAGAAAAAGGAGGCTCAGAATGGAGAAGGGATTCTCCCAGAGTCATGCAGCAAGTTCGTGCAAAACCGTGATGAGAAATGCTCCGTGCTACACCACCCCTTTCTGTGACATTAATTCAGTCATTGACTCAGCAAACATTTATTGAGCACCAACTGTGTGCCAGATCCTGTGCTATGCCGGGAAATACAGACATCAATAAAACTTGGTCCTTTTTTAAATTTCTTTTTTGAGACGCAGTTTCACTCAGTTGCCCAGGCCCGAGTACAGTGGCACAATCTTGGGTCACTGCAACCTCTGCCTCCCGTGTTCAAGTAATTCTTCTGCCTCAGGTTCCTGAGTAGCTGGGATTACAGGTGCCTGCCACCATGCTTGGCTAATTTTTGTATTTTTTTAATTAATTATTTATTTATTTTGTTTTTGAGACCAAGTCTCACTCTGTCGCCCAAGCTGGAGTGCAGTGGCACAATCTCAGCTCACTGCAACCTCCGCCTCCTGGGTTCAAGCGATTCTCCTGTCTTGCCCTCCCGAGTAGTTGGGACTACAGGCACCTGCCACCACACCCAGGTGATTTTTTTTTATTTTTAGTAGAGACAGGGTTTCACCATGTTAGCCAGGATGTTCTCAATCTCCTGACCTCGTGATTCGCCCGCCTCAGCCTCCCAAAGTGCTGGGATTACAGGAGTGAGCCACCACACCCGGCTATTTATTTATTTATTTATGACGGAGTCTGTCTCTGTCGCCCAGGTTGGAGTGCAGTGGCACAATGTCGGCTCCCTGCAACCTCTGCCTTCTGGGTTCAAGTGATTCTCTTGCCTCAGCCTTCTAAGTAGCTGTGATTACAGGCATGCCACCACCCCCAGCTAATATTTGTATTTTTAGTGGAGACGGGGTTTCACCATGTTGGCCAGGCTGGTCTCGAACTCCTGACCTCAGGTGATCCACCCGCCTAGGCCTCCCAAAGTGCTGGGATTACAGGTGTGAGCCACTGCGCCCAGCCATAAAACTTGGTACTTGCCTATAAGGAGCCTTCGTCCTGCTTCCTGCTGGCTGCCAGGCCTCCTTGCTGGAGGTGCAAAGGAGGAGAACAGTAATAACAGTTAACATTTGCGGAGTGCTTGTTTCATGCCAAGCACTGTTTGAATTATTTTTCATGTATTAGTGCATTTCATTTTCCCAGCGAGCCTGTGAGGCAGGTCTTGGTAATAGGCCCACTTCACAGCTGAGGAACCTCAGGCATGCAGAGGCTGAGACGCACAACCAGGCAGCTCCAAAGTCGGAGCTTTAACCACCACCCTGAAATGAGGACTGCCATGGGGGAGGGGGTGAAGACAGAAGAGCAGGCGTCGGGGGGAGGGTGAGCTGAGGGGAAGGGGCAAACCAACCTGATCTGCCTCCCTCCTCCTTTAGTGCTCAGTGGGCCCCTCCTCTGATAAGGCCTTGACCTTCATGAAGGACCATTTCCTGATGGATGAGCAGGTGGTGGGAACGCCCCTGCTGGTGAAATCTGACGTGGAGTATACACGGCTTGCAGTGGAGACAGCCCAGGGCCTTGATGGGCACAGCCATCTTGTCATGTACCTAGGAACCAGTGAGTAAAGAGTTCTGGGACATCCCCCAAAGGACTAGAGCAGAGGATGCCCCCAGGTTGAGGAGGGAAACCCTTGAGTTCATTCACTTATTCATTCAACAACTGTTTACTCAGCACCTGCTATGTGCCTGGCATTCTGCTAGGTTCTGGAAATACAGCAGAGGAGCAAAACAGTCCACTCCCTACCCTTTCTGAGCTTCGTATGGTGGGGAAGGCAGACAGGGAGGTCTTTGTGTGTCTTATGAGGGAAGCTATGTTAGAGGAATGAAAGGTGAGTGGGTGGAGGGGAGCTGGAAATCGCACATGAAGAGATCACTCCTTCAGGAAGCTCGGCTGTGAAGGGAGAGAGGAAGGAGGTGGTGGCTGGAGCACGGAGTGGGGCGCAGCTGGGGTTCTTGGTTTTGTTTCTTCCCCCTCCTTGCCCCCAGGGTTCTTGTTTTATAGACAGGAAGGACTAAGCATCTAGTAGACAGGGGGATGGCAAAGAGATGGGTAGAAGAAGGGATAAGTGGCAGGTAAAGTTGTGGCGGGAGCAGGCGGCCAGAGTCCAGGACACATGTTGAACTGGGCAGCCATGGGTGGCGGGGAGACAGCACCTGAGCTGGGCTAGGAGTGAAGCTGTAGCAGTGGGGTGTGACTTGGTGGGTGTGCAGGCTCAGGGGGAGCTCTTATTTGAAGCTTTTGTGTTCTCTATGTAGGTGGAGGACACAAGGTCATGAGCTGGGAGTGAGGGGGCAGGAAAGGTGGGAGGTTTGAGAAGAGAGGGGTAGATTCAAATAGCCATTGTGGGCTGGGCGAGGTGGCTCATGCCTGTAATCCCAGGACTTTGGGAGGCCAAGGCGGGTGGATCACCTGAGGTCAGGAGTTCGAGACCAGCCTGGCCAACATCGTGAAACCCGTTTCTACTAAAAATACAGAAAAATTAGCAGTGTGTAGTGGCACGCACCTGTAATCCCAGCTACTCGGGAGGTTGAGGCAGGAGAATCACTTGAACCCGGGAGGCAGAGTTTGCAATGAGCCAAAATTGTGCCACTGCCCTCCAGCCTGGGCGACAAGAGTGAAACTCTGTCTAAAAAAAAAAATAGCCATTGTGGAAAGAGGGAGACAGAGTCAGCAGGGAATGCGACAAGACTGCCCAGGCAGACTGCTCAGGCAGGGCCTGGCTGAGGAGGATAACCTTGAGGGTCAGTGGAAGAAATCTGTCAAGTTCATTCATTCCTTCAGGCCATATTACTAGGCACTGTATCAGCTGTGCATGTATTGGATATACAGCAGAGAACAAAACAGTCAAAAATCTCAGTCTTTGTGGAGTGGGTGGAGACAGACAATAGCATCCTGAATAAGTAAATTACGTGGCACATCATGAGATTTGAGTCACGTAGAGGTGTGTATGGGGGAATCAGGAATGCCAGGTAAGGAGGTTGCACCTGTTAAAAGGGTGGCCAGGTAGACCTCACTGAGGTACTTGATGGAAGTGAGGGAGGCAGGTGATGTGATTTTCTGCAGAAGCACCCAGCCGCCCACTGTTTCATGCCTATGGAGAAATAGCTGGGTTTCTCCAGGGACAAAGTTTTGTCAGGGAGTTGCAAAGGAAGGACAGGGGTCCAAGGGATTTTAGCCATTTACAGCAGACTGCCATCTCCATGGCACAGAGGAAGGTGAATGGTCTGGCTGACCCGTGCCCAGTACATATCACCCTCAGAAGGAGGTTTCCTACAGCTGGGGAGGCCCCCGGAAGTTGGGAAGGGATCTGTGGATGAGGTGAGATGACTTCCGCTCTCTCTGTCTCCCCATAGCCACAGGGTCGCTCCACAAGGCTGTGGTGAGTGGGGACAGCAGTGCTCATCTGGTGGAAGAGATTCAGCTGTTCCCTGACCCTGAACCTGTTCGCAACCTGCAGCTGGCCCCCACCCAGGTGGGAAGGGACCTGACCATCAAATGGCCTTCCAGTGGGGCTGGCCTTGGGGGCCTGTTGTACTGGCTCCCTGGGCCTGCACCAGCGTGCCGGGACTTTACTAGATGTGGCTGGGGCTCCCTGACAATCTCCATCTCTCCTCCAGGGTGCAGTGTTTGTAGGCTTCTCAGGAGGTGTCTGGAGGGTGCCCCGAGCCAACTGTAGTGTCTATGAGAGCTGTGTGGACTGTGTCCTTGCCCGGGACCCCCACTGTGCCTGGGACCCTGAGTCCCGAACTTGTTGCCTCCTGTCTGCCCCCAACCTGTGAGTGCCAGTCCTGGATGGTGGCCTGGATGGCCATCCAGGACCCTTCTCGGCCAGCTTCTGCTACTGTTCTTCCTCTCTCCAGGGGCTACTGACACATTCACTCCAAGAGTCCTCCCATCCTGCAGTGGGTTCCTCCATGGATGGAGTTTCCAGGCAGTTTTTTGAAGCTGCTCTGGCCATTCTGGGTTCCTCTCTCTGTTCCTAGTCTCCCCTGGCCTACCTTCTTCCCCACTGCACTTCCTCCCTTCCT
Source organism: Symphalangus syndactylus (assembly GCF_028878055.3). Lineage (NCBI taxonomy): Eukaryota > Metazoa > Chordata > Mammalia > Primates > Hylobatidae > Symphalangus > Symphalangus syndactylus. The sequence continues at coordinate 84,602,113 of NC_072441.2, forward strand.
CCTTCCTCTTCCCACTTTCAGCTCTTTCAAAAGATAATTTTTACTTTCTCTGCTCTCTTAGGAACTCCTGGAAGCAGGACATGGAGCGGGGGAACCCAGAGTGGGCATGTGCCAGTGGCCCCATGAGCAGGAGCCTTCGGCCTCAGAGCCGCCCGCAAATCAGTGAGTGTGGGACCACTCACCAGGGGAGGTGCAAAGGCTCTGGAAGACTTTTGGGCAGGGGTAGGCATTCCTGCTCCAATTTCCTCCCCCAGCACCTGCCTGGCTTGAGATCTGAACACCCGAGTTGGGATGGATTTGGGTCCTGGCTACAGGGAAGAGGGATAGGAATTCTGAGCTGGAGGCCAAGCTGGGATTCAGGATTGAGGTTGCAGTTGATTTTGGTGTCAGAGTTGGAGTTAGGTGGACTGCGGCTTAGTTTGGGGTCCAGACTGGAGATTAAGGAGGAGTGAAATTTGAGTTTGGGAGTTGAAATGGAAGTTGGAGATAAGAGTTAGGGCTTGCTTTCTCTTTCTTTCTTTCTTTCTTTCTTTCTTTCTTTCTTTCTTTCTTTCTCTCTCTCCCTCTCTCTCTCTCTCTCTCTCTCTCTCTCTCTTTCTTTCTTTCTTTCCCTCCCTGGCCCATGCTACAATCTACTCCGCTTGCTGCTGCCCGCGGCTACAATCTACTCCGCTTGCTGCTGCCCGCGCCGCGGACTGCCTGGGACTGCCGGCGCGCGCCACCGCTGCCTGCCTTTTCTCCTTTCGCTGCACGCACGCGTTCGCCATCTTGGCCACGCTGGTCGCCAGCTCCTGACGCCGAGTGCTCTGCCCGCCTCAGCCTCCCGAGGTACTGGGACTGCAGACGGAGTCTCGCTCACCCAGTGCTCGGTGTTGCCCGGGCTGGAGTGCGGTGGCGTGGTCTGGCCTCGCGGCAGCCTCTGCCCCCCAGCCGCCTGCCTTGGCCTACCAGGGTGCTGGGATTGCAGCCCCTGCCCGGCCGCCGCCCCATCTGGGAGGTGGGGAGCGCCTCTGCCCGGCCGCCCCGTCCGGGAAGAAATGAGGAGTGCCTCTGCCCGGGCGCCCCCTCCGGGAAGAAGTGAGGAGCGCCTCTGCCCGGCCGCCCCATCTGGGAGGTGAGGAGCGCCTCTGCCCGGCCACCCATCGTCTGGGAAATGAGGAGCGCCTCTGCCCGGCCACCCACCGTCTGGGAAGTGAGGAGCGCCTCTGCCCGGCCGCCCCGTCTGGGAAGTGAGGAGCGCCTCTGCCCGGCCGCCCCGTCCGGGAAGAAATGAGGAGCGCCTCTGCCCAGCCGCCCCGTCCGGGAAGAAGTGAGGAGCGCCTCTGCCCGGGCGCCCCGTCCGGGAAGAAGTGAGGAGCGCCTCTGCCCGGCCGCCCCGTCCGGGAAGAAGTGAGGAGCGCCTCTGCCCAGGCGCCCCGTCCGGGAAGAAGTGAGGAGCGCCTCTGCCCGGCCGCCCCGTCCGGGAAGAAGTGAGGAGCGCCTCTGCCCGGCCGCCCCGTCCGGGAAGAAGTGAGGAGCGCCTCTGCCCGGCCGCCCCGTCCGGGAAGAAGTGAGGAGCGACTCTGCCCGGCCGCCCCGTCCGGGAAGAAGTGAGGAGCGCCTCTGCCCGGCCGCCCCGTCTGGGAGGTGAGGAGCGCCTCTGCCCGGCCACCCATCGTCTGGGAGGTGAGGAGCGCCTCTGCCCGGCCACCCATCGTCTGGGAGGTGAGGAGCGCCTCTGCCCGGCCACCCATCGCATGGAAAGTGAGGAGCGCCTCTGCCCGGCTGCCCCATCTGGGAAGTGAGGAGTGCCTCTGCCCGGCCGCCCCGTCTGGGAGGTGAGGAGCGCCTCTGCCCGGCCACCCATCGTCTGGGAAGTGAGGAGCGCCTCTGCCCGGCCGCCCCGTCCGGGAAGAAGTGAGGAGCGCCTCTGCCCGGCCGCCCCGTCTGGGAGGTGAGGAGCGCCTCTGCCCGGCCACCCATCGTCTGGGAGGTGAGGAGCGCCTCTGCCCGGCCACCCATCGCATGGAAAGTGAGGAGCGCCTCTGCCCGGCTGCCCCATCTGGGAAGTGAGGAGTGCCTCTGCCTGGCCGCCCCGTCTGGGAGGTGAGGAGCGCCTCTGCCCGGCCACCCATCGTCTGGGAGGTGAGGAGCGCCTCTGCCCGGCCACCCATCATCTGGGAAGTGAGGAGCGCCTCTGCCCGGCCGCCCCGTCTGGGAAGAAGTGAGGAGCGCCTCTGCCCGGCCGCCCCGTCTGGGAGGTGAGGAGCGCCTCTGCCCGGCCACCCATCGTCTGGGAGGTGAGGAGCGCCTCTGCCCGGCCACCCATCGTCTGGGAGGTGAGGAGCGCCTCTGCCCGGCCACCCATCGCATGGAAAGTGAGGAGCGCCTCTGCCCGGCTGCCCCATCTGGGAAGTGAGGAGCGCCTCTGCCCGGCCACCTATCGTCTGGGAAGAAGTGAGGAGCGTCTCTGCCTGGCCGCCCCGTCTGGGAAGTGAGGAGCTCCTCTGCCCGGCCGCCCCGTGTCTGGGTAGAAGTGAGGAGCTCCTCTGCCAGGCCGCTCCGTCTGGGAGGTCTACCACGGAGGCCAGAAGCAATGTGGGGGCTGGACGTGGTGGCTCACGCCTGTGGTCCCGGCACTCTGGGGGGCGAGGCGGGTTGATCACTTCGGGCTAGGAGTTCGAGAACAGTCTGGCCAACTTGGCGAAACATGAAGAATACAACAGACAAACCAACCAACCAACTCAGTGACAACAAAACAGGTCTACCCTGGAGTCATACTCTAATTTTTTCTATTTTCCTCCCTTTCTGATCCTTTATCCCACTTTCTTTTTCTTCCTCTTCCTTCTCCCTCTTCTTTGTCAAATAGAGGATTGAGTTATTATCACTGATCCATATAAAGTCCCTCTCTCATTTATTTTAACTCCCACCCCCATTTCTATTCCCCGACTTCCCATGTGCAACCTTCCTAATATGTTTGATACGCATCTTTTTGTTTGTATGTATTTTTAGAAAATGTTTATTGTTTTTGTATGCAAAAAAAATTAATAAAAAAAAAAAAATTCCAGCCATAAAAAAAAAAAAAAAAAAAAAAAAAAGAGTTAGGGTCCAGGCCAGGCTCAGTGGCTCACTCCTGTAATCCCAGCACTTTGGGAGGCTGAGGCGGGACTCCCTTCTACCATTGTTTGAGCTCATGAGTTTGAGACCAGCCTGGCCAACATGATAAAACTCCATCTCTACAAAAATTAACCAGGCATGGAAACACATGCCTGTAGTCCCAGCTACTGGGGAGACTGGGGTGGAAGGATGCCTTGAGCCCAGGAGGCAGAGGTCGCAGTGAGCTGAGGTTGCGCCACTGCACTCCAGCCTGCCCAAGAGAGCCAGACCCTGCCTCAAAAAAAAAAAAGAGGGTTGGGGTCCAAAGATAGGTTAGAGACTCTCTCCCGTCCTCCTTCACTTCTCCCTTAACCCTTTTGCTCCTTTCTTTCTCCTACAGTTAAAGAAGTCCTGGCTGTCCCCAACTCCATCCTGGAGCTCCCCTGCCCCCACCTGTCAGCCTTGGCCTCTTATTATTGGAGTCACGGCCCAGCAGCAGTCCCAGAAGCCTCTTCCACTGTCTACAATGGCTCCCTCTTGCTGATAGTGCAGGATGGAGTTGGGGGTCTCTACCAGTGCTGGGCAACAGAGAATGGCTTTTCATACCCTGTGATCTCCTACTGGGTAGACAGCCAGGACCAGACCCTGGCCCTGGATCCTGAACTGGCAGGCATCCCCCGGGAGCACGTGAAGGTCCCGTTGACCAGGGTCAGTGGTGGGGCCGCCCTGGCTGCCCAGCAGTCCTACTGGCCCCACTTTGTCACTGTCACTGTCCTCTTCGCCTTAGTGCTTTCAGGAGCCCTCATCATCCTCCTGGCCTCCCCATTGAGAGCACTTCGGGCTCGGGGCAAGGTTCAGGGCTGTGAGACCCTGCGCCCTGGGGAGAAGGCCCCGTTGAGCAGAGAGCAACACCTCCAGTCTCCCAAGGAATGCAGGACCTCTGCCAGTGATGTGGACGCTGACAACAACTGCCTAGGCACTGATTAAACTCTAGGCACAGGCTGGGGCTGCAGGGCAGGCACCTGGCCATGCTGGCTGGGTGGCCCCAACACAGCCCTTACGAGGATGAGAGCAGCACAAAAGACCACCTTTCTCCCCTGAGAGGAGCTTCTGCTACTCTGCATCACTGATGGCACTCAGCAGGGTGATGCACAGCAGTCTGCCTCCCCTATGGGACTCCCTTCTACCAAGCACATGAGCTCTCTAACGGGGTGGGGGCCACCCCCAGACCTGCTCCTACACTGATATTGAGGAACCTGGAGAGGATCCTTCAGCTCTGGCCATTCCAGGGACCCTCCAGAAACACAGTGTTCCAAGAGACCCTAAAAAACCTGCCTGTCCCAGGACCCTATGGTCATGAACACCAAACATCAACCATATGCTAACATGCCACTCCTGGAAACTCCACTCTGAAGCTGCCACTTTGGACACCAACACTCGCTTCTCCCAGGGTCATGCAGGGATCTGCTCCCTCCTGCTTCCCTTACCAATCATGCACCGCTGACTCCCAGGAAGTCTTTCCTGAAGTCTGACCACTTTTCTTCTTGCTTCAGTTGGGGCAGACTGTGATCCCTTCTGCCCTGGCAGAATGGCAGGGGTAATCTGAGCCTTGTTCACTCCTTTACCCTAGCTGACCCCTTGACCTCTCCCCCTCCCTTTTCCTTTGTTTTGGGATTCAGAAAACTGCTTGTCAGAGACTGTTTATTTTTTATTAAAAATATAAAGCTTATGTATGCTGTGTTTTATTAAAAATATAAAGCTTATGGGTGCTGTGTTTTATTAAAAATATAAAGCTTATGGGTGCTGTGTTTTATTAAAAATAATATAAAGCTTATGGGTGCTGTGTTTGTTGGAGCAGAGTGCTCCAGCAGAGAATTGCTGGGATGTGAAGGGAGCAAGCAGTCCAAGCACATCAGTTGGGAGGAGGACTAGGTTTGTGGGGGGATTGTTCTCTCCAACTCCAGACTACCTCCTCTGCCCTGCTAGCTCCCCACCCAGAACCAGCCCACCCAGAACTAGCCCACAGCACTTTCCTCCACTCTGAGCATTGCTGGAGGGTGCTGCAAACTTTTGCCTTTTGGGCCAACCACAGGTTGGTGGGCTCAGCTTGTATCCGTCTGCTAGACAGGCGATACCTCATCCATCACTAACTCCCCTGCTGCGGCCCCCACAGTTGCTGTCCACAGCTCTCCCACACTTCTCGTGACTCCAATTCAGCCCCGCTTCCCCACTGCAGCAGTTGGCTTCAACTGTCGGTAGACAAATTTATAGAAAGACTGTGCATCCACCCCCATCCTGGCCACATCTTTCTCAGTATCTGATAATGCTCTGTCCACACCTCCACACCACCTTCCTCCTCTCCCCTCTGTCACAGAGGCACAGGTCCCTCTTCCACCAAGACTAACCAGCACATCTCTCCCCCCATCACTGCCAGGGATCTGTTCTCTAACCATTTGACCTCCAGCATCCCCACTCGCTTTACCCACTTCCTCATCCTTCATCTCTTCTCTCCCACATACAGGTGTGTTCAGGCGTTCTCTACATAAAAAAACAACAAAACACGAATCTTTCCCCAAACTCCATCCATTCACATCACCCCCACTCAGTCTCTTTTTCCTGGTACCACCAAACACGGGAGTGGGTCCATTCTGGCTGCCCCCACCTCCCTCCAGTGTCACCTGAGCTCTCTCCAATCCCCTGAGGTCTGGCTTCTTTCCCCACCTTTCTGCTCAAATGGCTGTCTCCAAGACTACTCATAAACCCCTAATGCCAAATTTGACCTTGGTGTGTGTATACCCCTCACATATTGACCACCCCATTCTCACAATTTTCTTCTATTGTGGGTTCTTAAATTTTTTTTAAATTTAAATCTTGGTTAAAAAAAAATACAACGTACCCCCTTAGCCATAAAAAAAAAAAAAAAAAAAAAAAAGGCCTGGCACGGTGGATCACGCCTGTAATCTCAGCATTTTGGGAGACCAAGGCGGGTGGATCACCTGAGGTCAGGAGTTCAAGACCAGCCTGGCCAACATAGCGAGACCCAATTTCTACTAAAAGTACAAAAAATTAGCCAGGCGTGGTGGCAGACACCTGTAGTCCCAGCTACTCTGGAGGCTAAGGTAACAGAGTAACTTGAACCCGGGAGGTGGAGTCTGCAGTGAGCTGAGATTGTGCCACTGTGTGTATATGTGTGTGTATATATATATATATATATATATATATATATATATTTTTTTTTTTAAACAGAGTCTTGCTCTTTTGCCCAGGCTGGGGTGCAGTGGCACAATCTCAGATCACTGCAGCCTCTGCCTCCCGGGTTCAAGCGATTCTCCTGCCTCAGCCTCCTGAGTAGCTGGGACTACAGGTGCCTGCCACCACACCCAACTAATTTTTGTATTTTTAGTAGAAACGTGCTTTCCCCATGTTGGTCAGGTGGGTCTCAAACTCCTGGACTCAGCTGATCCGCCCGCCTCGGCCTCCCAAAGTGCTGGGATTACAGGTGTGAGCCACTGCGCCCAGCCTAACAAGTGTATATTTATTTTTTTAAATTAGAGACGGAGTCTGACTGTCACCCAGTCTGGAGTGCAATGGCGCGATCCTAGCTCACTGCAGCCTCATACTCCTGGGCTTAAGGGATTCTCCTGCCTCAGCCTCCTGAGTAGTTAGGACTACAGGCACATGCCACCACACCTGGCTATTTTTTTTTTTTTTTTAGAGATGGGGTCTCGCTATATTGCCCAGGCTATCCCAAATTCCTGTCCTCAAGCAACACCCCTCCCTCAGCCTCCCTAAATGCTGGGATTACAGGAATGAGCCACCATGCCCACCCCCAACCCTTCTTAGCCATCTCTACCTATATATATATGTATATAAGCCAGATATGGTAGGTAGCCCATGCCCATAGTCCCAGCTACTCAGGAGGCTGCGGTGAGAGGATTGTTTCAGCCCAGGAATTTGAGGCTGCAATGAACTATGATCATGCCACTGCAATCCAGCTGGGGCAACAGAGTAATCCCCTGTCTCTAAAAATAATAATAATAATATGAAAAATAAAATATATTTACTATTCATTAAGTGGAAATAGAGCATCACAAATGTTGGCCGAGTAGTCCGAGGAGAAGGAGAAAGAGGAGGGGGTTGGTCCTGCTGTCTCAGGGCAGAGGCAGTAGAAAATCTGCTTAAGCCGGGCGCAGTGGCTCACGCCTGTAATCCTAGCACTTTGGGAGGCCGAGGTGGGCAGATCACCTGAGGTCAGGAGTTCAAGACCAGCCTGGCCAACACGGTGAAACCCCGTCTCTACTAAAAATACAAAAATTAGCCAGGTGTGGTAGCACATGCCTATAATCCCAGCTACTTAAGAGGCTGAGGCAGAATTGCTTGAACCTGGGAGGCGGAGGTTGCAGTGAGCCAAGATCACGCCACTCACTCCAGCCTGGGTGATAGAGCAAGACTCTGTCTCAAAAAAAAAAAAAAAAAAAAATCTACTTTAAAATGGACTTACGTGGCTGGGCGCGGTGGCTCACGCCTGTAATCTCAGCACTTTGGGAGGCCGAGGCGGGCGGATCACAAGGTCAGGAGATCGAGACCATCCTGGCTAACACAGTGAAACCCCGTCTCTACTAAAAAGTACAAAAAATTAGCCGGGCGTGGTGGCGGGCGCCTGTAGTCCCAGCTACATGGGAGGCTGAGGCAGGAGAATGGTGTGAACCCAGGAGGCGGAGCTTGCAGTGAGCCGAGATCGCGCCACTGCACTCCAGCCTGGGCGACCGAGTGAGACTCCGTCTCAAAAAAAAAAAAAAAAAAAAGGACTTACGTAATTAAAACTCATGTTGGTCAAGGTTCAACTGTATAAATAAGTAAGCTAGGTAGGGTACATTAGATGATGATGTACTATAGAGAAAAAATGGATCTGGGGAAAGCAGTTTGGGAGTAGGAAGGGTGTCTACAATTTTTTTTTTTTTTTTTCTGAGACAGGGTCTCACTCCATTGCCCAGGCTGCAGTGCAGTGGCTCAATTGTAGCTCACAGCACCCTCAACCTCTTGAGCTCAAGTGAGCTTCCTGCTTAGCCTCCCAAGTGGGTGGGACTATAGGCAGGTGCTGTCATGCCTGGCTAATTTTTTATTTTTATTTATTTATTTATTTATTTATTTATTTATTTATTTGAGACGGAGTTTCACTCCTGTTGCCCAGGCTGGAGTGCAATGGCGCGATCTCGGCTCACCGCAACCTCTGCCTCCCAGGTTCAAGTGATTCTCCTGCCTCAGCCTCCCAAGTAGCTGGGATTACAGGCATGCGCCAACACGCCTGGCTAATTTGTGTATTTTTTTTTAGTAGAGACGGGGTTTCTTAATGTTGGTCAGGCTGTTCTTGAACTCCCGACCTCAAGTGATCCGCCCGCCTTGGCCTCCCAAAGTGCTGGGATTACAGGCGTGAGCCACCGTGCCCAGTTTTTTATTTTTTGTAGAGACAGGATCTTACTATGTTTCCCAGGCTGTCTTGAACTCCTGGACTTAAGCAATCCTCACTCCTTGGCCTCCCAAAGTGCTGGGATTACAGGCATGAGCCACATTGCCTGCCTTTTTTTTTTTCTTTTTTGAGATGGAGTCCCACTCTGTCTCCTAGGCTGGAGTGCTGCAGTGGCGTGATCTTGGCTCCCTGCAACCTCTGCCTCCCAGGTTCAAGTGATTCTCCTGGCTCAGCCTCCTGAATAGCTGGGATTACAGGCACCTGCCACCATGCCTGGCTAATTTTTGTATTTTTAATAGAGACAGAGTTTCGCCATGTTGGCCAGGCTGGTCTCGAACTCCTCAGGTGATCTGCCCACATTGGCCTCCCAAAGTGCTGGGATTACAGGTGTGAGCCACGGCACCTGGCCTTTTTTTTTTTTTTTTTTTAGAGGTGGGGTTCTCACTATGTTTCTGAGGCTGGTCTTGAAGCAATCCTCTCGCTTCAGCCTCCCAAAGTAGATTTTTTTTTCCATTCTTTTTTTTCTTGAAATGGAGTCTTGCTCTGTCACCCTGGCTGTAGTGCAGTGGTGTGATCTTGGCTCACTGCAACCTCTGCCTCCCGGGTTCAATCAATTTTCCTGCCTCAGCCTCCTGAGTAGCTGGGATTACAGGTGCACGCCATCACACCTGGCTAATTTGTGTGTGTGTGTGTGTGTGTGAGACAGGGTTTCACCATGTTGGTCAGGCTGGTCTCGAACTCCTGACCTTGTGATCCGCCTGCCTCGGCCTCCCAAAGTGCTGGGATTACAGGCGTGAGCTACCGCACCTGACCAGTAGACATATTTTTAAGATAAAGCTAATGGTATTTGATGATACATTGCACATGGGGTGTGAGCAAAAGAGACCAGTCAAAGGGTGACTTCCATATTTTTGGCACGGTCAAGTGGAAGATGGTGTTGCTAATAAACTGAGATGAAGACAGCAGATAGCTGAGATTTGGGAGAACAGGATTCCATTGATGCTAAGTATCAGTCTGGGTTATTCGAAGAAACAGAACAAGTGATTTTTTTTCCTTTTTTTTTTTTGAGACAGAGCCTCACTCTGTTTTTTTGTTTTTTGTGTTTTTTTTTTTTTTTTTTTTTTTTTGAGACGGAGTCTCGCTCTGTGGCCCAGGCTGGAGTGCAGTGGCGCAATCTCGGCTCACTGCAAGCTCCGCCTCCCGGGTTCAAGCAATTCTCCTGCCTCAGCCTCCCGAGTAGCTGGGACTACAGGCGCCCGCCACCACGCCCGGCTAATTTTTTTGTATTTTTAGTAGAGACGGGGTTTCACCGTGGTCTCGATCTCCTGACCTCGTGATCTGCCCGCCTCGGCCTCCCAAAGTGCGGGGATTACAAGCGTGAGCCACCGCGCCCGGCCTGACAGAGCCTCACTCTGTTGCTCAGGCTGGAGTGCAATGGCACAATCTCGCTCACTGCAATCTCTGCCTCCAGGGTTTAAGCAATTCTCTGTGTCAGCCTCCTGAGTAGCTAGGATTACAGGCATGTGCCACCACGCCGGGCTAATTTTTTTATTCTTAGTAGAGATGGGGTTTCACCATCTTGGCCAGGCTGGTCTTGAACTCCTGACCTCGTGATCCGCCCACCTTGACCTCCCAAGGTGCTGGGATTACAGGCGTGAGCCACCGCGCCTGGCCACAAGTAGATTTTATATATACGTTGCCAAGTCTGTCCCACAGACTCTGGCCGAGCAATGAATGAAAGGAGTACTCAGACACGGGTATCCAGTGAATTCACAGCCCCCCTAAGCCAATAATGCATTTATTTTTTTATTTTTTTATTTTTTTGAGACGGAGTCTCGCTCTGTCACCCAGGCTGGAGGGCAGTGGCGCGATCTCGGCTCACTGCAAGCTCCGCCTCCCGGGTTCACGCCATTCTCCTGCCTCAGCCTCTCCGAGTAGCTGGGACTACAGGCGCCCGCCACCACCCCCGGCTAATTTTTTGTATTTTTAGTAGAGACGGGGTTTCACCGTGGTCTCCATCTCCTGACCTCGTGATCCAGCCGCCTCGGCCTCCCAAAGTGCTGGGATTACAAGCGTGAGCCACCGCGCTCGGCTCGGTAATGCATTTATTTAGTACAGATTTTTTTTTTTTTTTTTTGAGATGGAGTCTCGCTCTGTCGCTCAGGCTGGAGTGCAGTGGCGCGATCTCAGCTCACTGCAAGCTCCGCCTCCTGGGTTCACGCCATTCTCCTGTCTCAGCCTCCCAAGTAGCTGAGACTACAGGCACCCACCACCACGCCTGGCTAATTTTCTTTTCTTTTCTTTTTTTTTTTTTTTGTATTTTTAGGAAAGACTGGTTTCACTATGTTAGCCAGGATGGTCTCGATCTCCTGATCTTGTGATCCGCCCACCTCGGCTTCCCCAAAGTGCTGGGATTACAGGCGTGAGCCACTGTGCCCGGCCTATTTAGCACAGATTTAATGACAAGGGCTTGGAGCAAACACAATTTGTGGGTAATAAACATTGTCGACCCCCCAAGTAGAGACCAGTCCTGTGCACAAATGATCAAAGGTTGGTTTCCGGAGACAGGAGTAAACAAATTTATCTAGATAAGTTCCTTTACATTCCCTTGTTATCCACCCTTTGCCCTCAGGCTCTGGATAAGAGAATTTGGCTGCCTTCAGCCAAATTTTCTTTCGAAGCTTTTGCAAAACCTCCCGGCCTTCCAAGAAGGTTTATGTCTTTCCCTGTGATTTCTCCCACCACCCTGACCACTCTCCTACAATATATAAAATTTATAATATATAAAAATACATGCCGGGCGCGGTGGCTCACGCTTGTAATCCCAGCACTTTGGGAGGCCGAGGCGGGCGGATCACGAGGTCAGGAGATCGAGACCACGGTGAAACCCCGTCTCTACTAAAAATACAAAAAATTAGCCGGGCGTGGTGGCGGGCGCCTGTAGTCCCAGCTACTTGGAGAGGCTGAGGCGGGAGAATGGCGAGAACCCGGGAGGCGGAGCTTGCAGTGAGCCGGGATCGCGCCACTGCACTCCAGCCTGGGCGACAGAGCAACACTCCGTCTCAAAAAAATAAATAAATAAATAAAAATAAAAATAAAAATACATTATAAATAATATGTAAAATATGTATATATAGAATATATATTCTATATACAGAGCATTTATATACATATACACAGTTTTTCTTTTTCTTTTTTTTTTGAGACAGAGTCTCATGTCATCACCCAAGCTGGAGTGCAGTGGCATGATCTCAGCTCACTGCAACCTCTGCCTCCCATGTTCAAGCAATTCTCATGTCTCAGCCTCTCGAGTAGCTGAGATTACAGGTGCACGCCACCATGCCCAGCTAATTTTTGTATTTTTAGTAGAGACAGGGTTGCGCCATGATGACCAGGCTGGTCTTGAACTCCCGACCTCAAGTGATCTGTCCATCTTGGCCTCCCAAAGTGCTGGGATTACAGGCATGAGCCACTGTGCCTGGCCTGCATATTTCTTTTTTCTTTTTTCAAGGAACTGGCTATTTGATTGTAGGAGCTGGCAAGTCTGAAATCTGTAGGGCAGGCCTGCAGGCTGGGAACTCTGGGGGCAGGAGGTGATGTTACAGTCTTAATGCAGAATTTCTTTCTCAGGGAAACCTCGGTTTTGCTCTTCAGGCTTTTCAAATGATTAGATGAGACCCACCCACATTATTGAGGCAATCTCCTTTACTTATAGTCAGCAGACTAGATGTTATCTGCTGACTAGATGTTATTTTGCCAGCAAAATAACCTTTATAGCAACATCCAGATTAGTGGGGTTTTTGTTTGTTTGGTTTTTGAGACAGAGTCTCCTTCTGTTGCTCAGGCTAGAGTACAGTGGCACAATCTGGGCTCACTGCAACCTATACTCTCTGGTTCAAGTGATTCTCATGCCTCAGCCTCTCAAGTAGCTAGGACTACAGGCACGTGCCACTACGCCCGGCTAATTTTTGTATTTTTTGCTTTTTAGTAGAGACAGGGTTTCCCCATGTTGGCCAGGCTGCTCTCGAACTCCTCAAGTGATCCGCCCGCCTCTGCCTCCCAAAGTGCTGAGATTACAGGTGTGAGCCACCACGCCCGGCCTATATTAGTGTTTGATTGAATCAAAAGGTAGTATAACCTAGCCAAATTGATAGAAAACTAACCATCACACTAAGATTGAAATGTCCATTAGATATTTTAAGGCAGTTATAAATAAGTCTGGAGTTTAGGAGGAGGGACCCATCCTAGAAATATCAGTTTTTAAAAATAGTAGGCCCAGCACGGTGGCTCATGCCTGTAATCCCAGCACTTTGGGAGGCTGAGGCAGGTGGATCACCTGAGGTCAGGAGTTTGAGAACAGCCTGGCCAACATGGTGAAACCCCATCTCTACTAAAAATACAAACAATTAGCCGGGCACAGTGGCTGGTGTCTGTAATCCCAGCTACTCGGGAGGCTGAGGCAGGAGAATCACTTGAACCCACGAGGCAGAGATTGCAGTGAGCCAAGATCATGCCACGGCACTCCGGCCTGGGAGACAGAGTGAGAGTCTGTCTCCAAAAAAATAAATAAACAAAAATAAAAATAGTAAAATACAACATAAAATTTACTATTAATAACATTAATACATACACAATACTGTGCAACCATCACCACTACCTAGTTCTAGAACATTTTCATTGCCCAAAAGGAAACCCTGAACCCATTAGTTACTTTCCATCCTCTCCCTCAATCTCCAGACTCCCGGCAATCACTTATCCACTAATCTGCTTTTTGTCTCTATTGATTTGTCTATTCTGGTTATTTCAAATAAATAGGATTACATAATATGTGGCCTTTGTATCTGGTTTATTTCACTTAGCTTAATGGTTTCAAGGTTCATCTATGTTGTAGCATACATTCATTCCTTTTTATTGCTTAATACTATTCCACTGTATAAATATACCACATTTTGTTTACCCATTCCTGGGTTGATGGACATTTGGGTTGTTTCTACTTTTGGCAATTGTGAATAGTGCTGCTAAAAATAAACATTTGTGTATGAGTTTTTGTTTGAATGTCTGTTTACAGTTGTATTGGGTATATACCCAGGAGTAAAATTGCTGAATCATATGCTAATTTTATGTTTAGCTTATTGAGGAACTGCCACTGTTTTCCACAGCAGCTGTAGCATGTTACATTCCCACCAGCAATATCCGAGGGTTCCAGTTTTTCCACATCATTACCAACGCTCATTTTCTGCTTTTTGTTTGTTTTAATTTTAGCCACCCTAGCGGGTGTGAAGTGGCATTTTATCAGCTTAGTTTTGATTTGCATTTCCTTAATGACTAATGATGTTGAGCATCTTTTCATGTGTTTCTTGGCAATTTGTATATCTTCTTTTTTTTTTTTTTTTTTTTTGAGACGGAGTCTCGCTCTGTCGCCCAAGCTGGAGTGCAGTGGCGCGATCTCGGCTCACTGCAAGCTCCGCCTCCTGGGTTCACGCCATTCTCCTGCCTCAGCCTCTCCGAGTAGCTGGGACTACAGGCGCCCGCCACCACGCCCGGCTAATTTTTTGTATTTTTTAGTAGAGACGGGGTTTCACCGTGGTCTCGATCTCCTGACCTCGTGATCCGCCCGCCTCGGCCTCCCAAAGTGCTGGGATTACAAGCGTGAGCCACCGCGCCCGGCCCTGTATATCTTCTTTGGGGAAAGGTCTATTCAAGTCTTTTGCCCATTTTTCTTTCCTTTTATTTCTTTTATTTCACCTGTGACTATAGACAGGATCCAAAGAGGAGTTTTCCAGTCTCTTTCCTGGATTTAATGGAGACTTACCTTACCCTTCTGTGTTATTTTTTAATTTGGTTGTGTGGGCGGCAAGCCACCCAGGTGCCAAGGCAAGAGACCGAGGACATGAGCTGTTCCAGTATAATAAAATATAAAATAAGAATAGTTATACCAGATATAGATCTTAGATATGATTATATATGAATATCATTAATCTGTAGTTTGTAGTAATTATTCTTTATTCCAATATTGTAATAATCCTCGCTCTATAATCATAACCTAGGAAAAACCAGGCCATACAGAGATAGGAGCTGAGGAGACATAGTGAGAAGTGACCAGAAAACAAGTGTAAGCCTTCTGTTATGCCCTGACAGGGCCACCAGAGGGCTCCTTGGTCTAGCGGTAACGCCAGCGTCTGGGAAGACGCCCGTTGCCAAGCGGACCGTGGTCTAGCGGTAGCGGACCTGGAAAGGGAGTCTCGCTTTCCCCGGGGGAGTTTAGAGAAGACTCTACTCTTCCACCTCTTGTGGAAGGCCTGACATTAGTTAGGCCCACCTGCGGTTATCCGGAGGCCTAACCGTCTCCCTCTGATGCTGTGCTTCCAGTGGTCACGCTCCTAGTCTGCCTTCATGTTCCATCTTGTACACCTGGCTCTGCCTTTTAGTTAGCAGTAGCAAATTAGTGAAAGTACTAAAAGTCTCTGATAAGCAGAAATAGTAGTGTAAGCTGTTTCTCTCTTTCTCCTCTCTCTCTCTGCCTTGGCTGCCAGGCAGGAAAGGGCCCCCTGTCCAGTGGACACGTGACCCATGTGGCCTTACCTATCATTGGAGATGGCGCACACTCCTTATCCTGCCCGTTTGTCTTGTATCCAATAAATATCAGCGCAGCCTGGCATTCGGGGCCACTACCGGTCTCCACGTCTTGGTGGTAGTGGTCGCCTGGGCCCAGCTGTCTTTTCTTTTATCTCTTTGTCTTGTGTCTTTATTTCTATGCTCTCTCGTCTCCGCACACGAGGAGAAAACCCACCAACCCTGTGGGGCTGGACCCTACAGGTTGTTTGTCTTTTTGTTGTTGAGTTGTAGAGATATCAACTTTGAAATGAACTGACTCTCCAGCCTATGCCTCCTAGCCCCTCATTTAAAGTGCTCCTCCTCTTCTTTCAAGTCTATATACCGGCAAATAGCTTCAAAAGCTGGAAGAGACCCTTAATGTCATTTTTCTCCACCTTCAGGTTGTCCCCCATTCCTGCAGTTTTTTGAGTTCCCAAACTTCAAAACTGGCTATGTATCCTCAGTGATTCCTGCTGCATGTTGTCCTCTACTATTTTGGCTCTATAAATAATGAGAAATGTGGCCAGCGCAGTGGCTCACGCCTATCATCCCACCGCTTTGGGAGACTGAGTCCACAGCATCGCTTGAGCCCAGGAGTTCAGGTTACAATGAGCTATGATCTTGCCACTGCACTCCAGCCTGGGCGATAGAGTCATATTTTGACTCTAAAAAACAAGAAAAGAGGAAAGAAGAAATAGTTGTACAAAAATCACACATTAGATTTGTTCTTTTTCTTTTTATTTTATTTATTTATTTATTTTTTTGAGACGGAGTCTCGCTCTGTCGCCCAGGCTGGAGTGCAGTGGCGCGATCTCGGCTCACTGCAAGCTCCGCCTCCCGGGTTCACGCCATTCTTCTGCCTCAGCCTCTCCGAGTAGCTGGGACTACAGGCGCCTGCCACCACGCCCGGCTAATTTTTTGTATTTTTTAGTAGAGACGGGGTTTCACCGTGGTCTCCATCTCCTGACCTCGTGATCCGCCCGCCTCGGCCTCCCAAAGTGCTGGGATTACAAGCGTGAGCCACCGCGCCCGGCCTGTTCTTTTTCTTTTTGAGACGGTCTCGCTCTGTCGCCGTCCAGTGGCACGATCTCGGCTCACTACAACCTCCGGGTTCAAGCGATTCTCGTGCCTCAGCCACCCGGCTAGCTGGGATTACAGGCGCGCGCCATTACTCCCGGCTAATTTATTTTGTATTTTTAGTGGAGACAGGGTTTCGCCAAGGCGGCCAGTCTCGAACTTCTGACTCGAACTTCTGACTCAGGTGATCCGCCCGACTCGGCGTCCCAAAATTCTGAGATTACAGGTGTGAGCCACCGTGTCCGGCCTTGATCTGAATATAAAGGTTCCAACATCCCCAAACACAAGGTGACCCCATTTACAACTGGATCTTCAATAAGCGTCTGGTGATTCAATTTCCGCCAATTAGAGCCCAACCAGAACACGCAGGCGCCTTAACGCTGAGGGCATAACGAAGGTAAAGAAGGCGTGGCTACCGCCCAAATCCAAGATGGCTAGCAGGAGGTCGTCAGTTCTCGGGAGGGCAGCCCATCCTCGCTCCTGGGAGGCTCAAAGGCTCAAACGCCATTGGCAGAATCGCCGACAGCTCATCCTCCGCCCCCTGCAGGGGGCGGTAATGACAGAGTCCTAATTTCCGGTTCCGGCAGTACCGGGAGCCGAGTCGAGATGGAGGAAGATGCGACCGGCAGAGTGCATTCGCTGGGAACGACGGATAGACTGTGGGCTGCGGCCTAGAGGTCCGGGCTTGGAGTTCTCCTCAGACGCGGTGGAGCCGCCGGAGTCTGAGAAGGTAAGAAGCCACCGGCTTGGGGTCTGTGACAACTAAGGTCTCTGAGGCTCTGCACTTGTCAAGGAGGCAAAGGATGCCTGGGGTGCCAGGATGCGGTACCATGCAGTTTTGGGAATGAAGGACAACTGCGGTGAGGCGTCTCTTCCTGGCAGAGGAGCGTGAGATTCGCTGACAGCGAAGAAGCACGGCAAGGGGCATGTTCGAAGACCCAGAGTTGGGTGTGCGGGGGCCAGGACAGAGGCTGCATAAATGGGGTGTCCCATGGAGTATCTTGAGAGGATTGTCATGTGGTGTCTGTGATGAGGGATCACGTGGTTACCTATGGAAGACCAAAGGAAAGCTGGGTGGGAATCTCACCATGTCCGAGGTAGGGAGGAGATGATCTCCAAGGAGGGTTCGGAGGCATCCCCAGGCATTCCCCTAGGGAAATGTATATTCAGTAGCACAGGTGGGCAAGCATGTACATATATTCACGTTCATGTGGTAGACAGCTGATGCAATAGGGAGAACAGAAGGAATGGAGGATGTTGGTCTCTAGTCCCTGTTTCCAGCTGAGAAGTGAGGACCCATGGGTGTCTTGTCAGGAGCTGTAGAAGATGATTTGATTTGAAAAGATCGGAATCGATCGAATGGTCATCATTGTGCTCAGTTCCAGTGACAAGTCAGGATGGAGTCAGAGGGCTCCTAACCTAGTCATAATGGTCTCAGAGTCCTGGAGTAGTTGTTATAATTCTTATATATATTATAAAAGTTTGATTCTTATTCAGCAGGTCTAGGGTGCACCCTGAAATTCTGTATTTCTAACAGGCTCCCAGGTGATGTCCATGATGCCAGTCTGTGGACCACCTTGGGTGGCAAGGACTTAGAGCATCACTGTCCAGTAGAACTTTCTGTAATGATAATGCTTTGCTGTTAACAAAATGCCTTCACAATGATTAACTCATATGAGTTGTACTACAACTCTTTTTTTTTTTTTTTTTTTTTTTTTTTTTGAGACAGAGTCTCGCTCTGTTGCCCAGGCTGGAGTACAGTGGCACAATCTCGGCTCACTGCAAGCTCTGCCTCCTGGGTTCACACCATTCTCCTGCCTCAGCCTCCCGAGTAGCTGGGACTACAGGTGCCCACCACCACGCCTGGCTAATTTTTTGTATTTTTAGTAGAGACAGGGTTTTACCGTGTTAGCCAGGATGGTCTCGATCTCCTGATCTCGTGATCCGCCCGCCTCGGCCTCCCAAAGTGTTGGGATTATAGGCGTGAGCCACCACGCCCGGCCTCACCTCAGTTCTCGGAAGGGCAGCTCATCCTCGCTCCTGGGAGGCTCAAAGGCTCAAATGCCGTTGGTGGAATCACCGACAGCTCATCCTCCACCCCCCGCAGGGGGCGGTAAAGACAGAGTCCAAATTTCCGGTTCTGGCAGTACTGGGAGCCAAGTCGAGATGGAGGAAGATGCGACCAGCGGACGGCATTCGCTGGGAACGATGGATAGACTGAGGGTTGCATATCATATACAGCATTGATAGGCTTTATTAGCCTGATACAACAGACAAGGAAACTGAATTTCAGTGAAGCGACTTGGTTCCAGTCTTACACTACTGAGTAATGGAAGTGAAACTCAACATGGATCTCCTGATTGCTGGTGTTCTTTCTGTTGTATGACCTTGCCTTCTAGGTGACACTACCTTCTCTCGAGCCAGAATCTTATCCCAGAACCTAGGGAATAGTCAGTCCCATGTGAATTTTCTGGTACCAGGAGAGTAGAAGTGGAGAGGAGGAGGCATATGCCCCTGGGCCTATTTGTCCCTTTCCATTGGTGGGGTCAGTAGTGAGAGCTCTGCCTCTAACATTTCACTTGATTACTTCAGGACAAAGTGCTCACTAATTCTGGGTCACTTGTTAGGTCCCTTGAGGAAGCACTTCAACATTTGTGCCTGAGCAGTGTTAAAAAGTGGAAGAAAATCCGGAATTGGAGCCATGTACATGAGGGTCTGAGAAAGAGCCCTAAAGAAGCTGGGCTAAGTTGGGAGAAGGGAAGGCTGGAGGAACTTTGCATACAGGTATCTGCAAAGAGGATTTTTCAGAGGGTAAAACAAGAAGAATGGGATTGATATTTCCACAGGAAGTGGAAAAGAGCAGGTTGAGATCCTACCTTTTAGGAGCAGCCTGCCCCTTTTGAAAGGGTAAAGGGGGTGGGTGCAGTGCCTTCTCCCCTTCTGTTGTAGTGGCTTATCCTTCTAAGTCATGACCCTTGGATAGGGGTTACCTGCCTTGGAAAGTCCCCACTTCCTTGTGGGAGTTTAAAATAGATTGGCATATGTGAGAGATGGAGACGAGGTGGGAAATCGGATCCTGTCTTAGGATTTCTCATCAGGAGATGCTGGTACTTGGTGCTTCAGCTTGATAAATGAGAAGGTGCCATGAAACCAGGTCCTGGAACAGAATCCCTGGTTGCTCTGTCTTTTAGCTGCTCTGACCCTCTGCCCTGCAGAGCACGCATTTTGCATGTGCCTGGCAGGAGGCCGTCCTGCTTGAGCCCTGCTGTATTTGTCTGTGTTGACAACATGACTGCTCAGCCACTAAGCTTGGTCACTCCACAGACACACTAGGAAAGCAGAGGCAGCTCTTGGTTTCTCTGGAACAGAGCTGCAAGAAGTCTCTCAGCATCTGCATGGCCAGGAGCTTATGCTTAACCGTTGAGTGACCTGCAGCCATAAGGGCATTAATTCTGCCTTCCAGAGGTGGGAATGACTTGGCTTTAAACAGTGATTTGTGTTAGAATTCTTCAAATCCCATAAGGTAGAAGGCATGGTGGAGTAAAGGAGAAATCTTGGCTCATATCTGCCTCTTCCATTGACCAGCTGTGTGACCTTGGGCCTGTTACTTTTAACTTACCTGACCCTCCATTTCCTCATTTATCAGAAGTGTCTAACTGTACACAAGTTAAACTGTAAGGATTACATGAGGTAGTAGATATTCAATCTTGCTGTTTCTCTGTATCTTCTTACCTCTCACTGGTGTTGAAAATATGATCTTGCGACCCTGGATGGCAGCCACTCTGGGGCAGGAGAGACAATGACCACCTTTTGAAGGGCTCAAAGGAGAATTTTGTCCCACAGGGCTTAGTGGGTCCCCCAGGCTGAGGCTGGGGAGGAGGGCCACCTTTGCCTACAGCAAGTGGCATATCATTGTTCTAGGGGTTCTCTTGATGGCAGAACTTTGCCTCTAGCTCATTTTCTACAGCCTAGATTTTCCAATCTTGCCAATCCAGTTGACTTCTGTCTTCTCATTTCCAAGCCATTGTTCTCTCTCTTTCACTATCTACATGGATTATCCTTCATTCAAACTGCTTTGTCCCAGCCAGGCGCGGTGGCTCACACCTGTAATCCTAGCACTTTGGGGAGCCGAGGCGGTTGGATCACAAGGTCAAGAGATCGAGACCATCCTGGCTAACATGGTGAAACCCCGTCTCTACTAAAAATACGGAAAATTAGCCGGGCGTGGTGGCAGGCGCCTGTAGTCCCAGCTACTTGGGAGGCTGAGGCAGGAGAATGGCGAACCCGGGAGGTGGAGCTTGCAGTGGGCGGAGATTGCGCCACTGCACTCCAGCCTGGGCGACAGAGCGAGACACCATCTCAAAAAAAAAAAAAAAAAACTGCCTTGTCCTGTAGGAAGCCTGTGCGGGTTATGTACACCTCCCTCAATCCTTACCTTGAAGCTGAGGTTTCCCCTCAGCTCTCAAGTACTCAGTTTGCACTGCAGGTAGTCCCTATTTTAATGAAAGTTATACGGTCCAGCTCAGGGAATCCTGAAAAGCTGCCCTTGCTTCCATGGTAACCAAAAGGCAGTTCTCATGGAATAAAAGCTACCTGAAGCCTGAGTTGGGACCTTTGGTTGGGGAAGGTGGTTGAGGATGGACTCTGATTAGACGCTTGGCATGAGGTTTGCTACTGGAACTGCTAGTGTAGAATGCTTCAGCCCCCTAGAGTTGTCCCTGTGATGTGGCTACCTCCTTTCTCTGGGATTTCTCTTAAAGTCTGGGGAGCCCCTGCTTCTCATTTCCTGGAATTTATCTTCCCAGTCTCCCTTTCTGGCTGAAAATTTCTAGTATCTTACCAAACAGTGGTGGGATACACTGGAGCACATCATATTACCACTAAGTATGTCTAATAAATGACGTCTCTGATTTGACATTTCCTAAATGTGAAGCTCCTGATTTTATACAATTTTGAAATTAGTAAGCTTGTTAGTTTTGTTTGAAATTCTAGGCATTGGATACACTTAACATGAGGGCTACATGTGCATCAACATACTCTGGTTCTCTGGTTTCCTCCTTCCCTCTGTATCTTTTTTTTTTTTTTTTTTTTTTTTGAGATGGAGTCTCACTGTCTCCTAGGCTGGAGTGCAGTGGTGTGATCATGGCTCACTGCAGCCTCAACTTCCTGGGCTCAGGTGATCCTCCCACCTCAGCCACCCAAGTAGCTGGGACCACAGGTGCATGCCACCATGCCCGGCTAACTTATTTTTATATATTGCAGAGACAGTCTCCCTATGTTGCCTAGGCTGACCTTGAACTCTTGGGCTCAGGTGATCCTCCCACCTTGGCCTCCCAAAGTGTTGGGATTATAGGCATGAGCCACCATGTCCAGCCTTTTCTTCTGTATCTTGTATCCATTCCCCAGAGCGATACTGTGTATCCTTGAACAGACGGTTTATTGAAGTCAGAGTCTATCTCCTCTGTCACTTCTCCCCTTTCATTATCTATGGCTGAGGTTGTGGTTTATATGCTTAGAGTTGAAAGCCTGGGGTCCAACGTGTTCTGTACTCTGTAGTTCCCCAGACTGTCCAGGGAAACTACTTAGCTCTCAGGTGGTTCTTTTCTGTTTTTCTCAGAGTGAGTTATCTAATAACTGAAGAGGACTCTGCCCTTTGGCCTGTTCCTGACTTTCTAACTCCTTTTGCTGGAGGAAGGGGAGGTGAGGGGGTGGAGGGTGCCCTGTGGTGTGAAAGCCCCACTTGCCCTCTCCTCTATACTTTCTTCCAATGCAGACGGGAGAAAGTATCATATAAATGTAGTGACTGTGGGTCAGGGGAGCTCTGAGGGGCCAGCACGGGAAATGAGAGACAAAATGAGTGAGTTGGTAGGTGGCGATCAGAGGCACCCTGCTGAGGGTGCGAGGCCAAAGGTGATGCCTCCTCAGTAGGCCCAGGAGCATCGAAACGGGAACAGTCCCTTTCAGCCTTCAGGAGCCTCCCAAATGTCACTTAGTGACATCCCATTCACCTGCTTAAAGGCCCTGCATCCTTCCAGGTAGTTGGTTTGTCCATAGCATCCTGAGCTCTGCCTGGGTGAGCCAGACAAAAAGAATGATCCCTGGCCAAAGTGGTGATACCAGGGCCCAGACAGAGGCAGAGAGTCCAGATAGAAGATCCTGTAAGCTGGGGTAGGGAGCTGAGGAGGCCATGGAGCCAGGGGAATTATTGAAGTGAGGGACAATTTCTGGAGGAGGGAAACTGAGTAAGGAAGGCCTGGCCAAGGACCAAGAAGGGGACAGTATCCTGATCTATGAAAGAAGACTCAAGTGGGGATTGACAGAGCCAGATTGGGTGGAGTCCAAGCTTTGGGCAGGTGAGTGTCCAGGAGATGAGGGCTGAGAATGGGCCTTCACAGCCCAGCCAGAAGGGGAAAGCACAAAGCTCCACCCTCCTTCTTCACATCCCTCCATGCTGCTCAAATCCCAGGTCTTCAGGCACCATGGAGGACAAACGCAACATCCAGATCATCGAGTGGGAACACCTGGACAAGAAGAAGTTCTACGTGTTTGGTGTGGCAATGACAATGATGATCCGTGTCAGCGTCTACCCATTCACCCTCATCCGCACCCGGTTGCAAGTTCAGAAGGGGAAGAGCCTCTACCATGGGACCTTCGATGCCTTCATCAAGATCCTGCGAGCAGATGGTATCACTGGCCTCTACCGAGGGTTCCTGGTCAATACCTTCACCCTCATCTCTGGCCAGTGTTATGTCACCACTTATGAGCTCACCCGGAAGTTTGTAGCTGACTACAGCCAGAGTAACACAGTCAAATCACTGGTGGCTGGTGGCTCAGCCTCCCTTGTGGCCCAGAGCATCACAGTGCCCATTGATGTAGTCTCCCAGCACCTGATGATGCAACGCAAGGGTGAGAAAATGGGCCGCTTTCAGGTGCGGGGGAACCCAGAGGGACAAGGGGTACTTGTCTTTGGCCAAACCAAGGACATCATCAGGCAGATCCTGCGGGCTGATGGACTTCGCGGCTTCTATCGAGGCTATGTGGCTTCACTGCTTACTTATATCCCAAACAGTGCTGTTTGGTGGCCCTTCTATCACTTCTACGCAGGTAAGCAGGGGCCAGGACAGTGGGGGAGGAAGGTGGGATTTCTAATGGGGCTGAGATACTGCTGCTTTGTGCATGTTAGAGTGGAGGTGAGATTTAATGGAGGAATGGGTCATTCATTCAGCAAATGTTTGAATCCAAGAGGATTTAAAGATGCATAAAACATAGTTTTTGCTTTCAAGGAGCT
Source organism: Symphalangus syndactylus (assembly GCF_028878055.3). NCBI lineage: Eukaryota > Metazoa > Chordata > Mammalia > Primates > Hylobatidae > Symphalangus > Symphalangus syndactylus. Next base: position 84,625,614 of record NC_072441.2, read on the forward strand.
TCTAATGTAGCGAGGGAAGCAGACAGGTAAAAAGACTAGAACAGTGTGCAGCATATGCTCTGTGTGCTTTGGAGTCACTGGAAGGTGGGGGAGGACAAAAGCCATGGGATGTTTAGGATTTGAAGATGAATCTGATGGGTAATAGTGAGCTTTTGAGTTGGATGTTTTCCTCAGCATTTTTTTCTTTTCTTTTTTCTTTTTTTTTTTTTTTTTTGAGATGGAGTCTCACTCTGTCACCTAGGCTGGAGTGCAGTGGTGAGATCTTGGCTCACTGCAACCTCCACCTCCCGGGTTCAAGCGATTCTTGTGCTTCAGCCTCCCGAGTAGCTGGGACTATAGGCGGGTGCCACCATGGCTGGCTAACTTTTGTATTTTTAGTAGAGATGGGGTTTCACCATGTTAGTCAGGCTGGTCTTGAGCTCCTGACCTTGTGATCTGCCCGCCTCGGCCTCCCAAAGTGCTGGGATTACAGGAGTGAGACACCAGCCCCTCAGCATTTTAAATTCAAGGTGTGATATGACCTTGAACCTCTCCACTCCTGTAATGTATCTTTGTTCATAAGACATTTTACTTTTTAAGTATTTCCTATTTCCTAGAAATGGGGTTACTGAGTCAAAGATAACATTTTTGAGGACTTCCATAAACATACTGCCAGATTGCCTTCTCAAAGGGCGGGGTGCATTGTTGAAGAGCAGGACTTGAGTGTGCCTGCTACCCTGGGACATCCACCCACAGCTTTGAGTAACCACAAAACTCCCATTAGGGCAGCCTATGTTTGCAGCCTCCCTAATCCCTGCTGTTGGCTCCCAACCCTTGGTAGTGGGCATTCTGTCCCACCCCATTGGAAACTTCTGACCAAAATTTTGATGCCTTCTTAACCTGTAATGATTTTGTTTCTGTGGCTCTGTACTTTCCTGGTGCTTCTTTTGTTTTTCTGATCATTGCTTCTTTCTTCTTCTATCTTCTTTCTTCTTCTTCCTTCTTCCTCTTCCTTTTCTTCCTTCCTCCTCCTCCTCTTCTTCTTTCTTCTTCTTTTCGTCTTCCTTCTTCTTTCTTTCTTCTTCCTTCTTTTTCTTCTTTCTTCTTCTTTTTTTGCTAGCTCTATTACTTCTATTTAGCACAATGTTTCCTCTGGGGTATTTGTTAAAAGTCAGGTTCCTGGACTCTACCCTGACCCTTTAATGTTAAAAAAGCTTCCCAGGAAATGTGAGCATTTTCTCTGGAGTCTGTGTTTAGCCTTCTTTCCTCACTTGACTGCATTTACAATTAGAGCTGCATTTTTCTGACGTGTCCATCATCTCTACTTCCATTCCCAGACTAGCTTGTCAAGAGTTCTGGACAGACATTCTGACTGTAGGACTTCTCCATCTACATGCATCAACTTATGTCTAAAACTTTCTTCAATTAACTAGTCTTCATCCCAAGCTGGCTCTCTTTTCTGACTTACTTTCATCGGTCAGTGGCCTTGTTATTCTTCAGTTCACTGAGACTGAAGTCTTGGGGATTGTGCTTGACCACTCCTTCTTTCTTGTCCCCATGTCTAGTCCTGGTAACTCTAGAATTTCTCTCCCAACTTTCTCTTCATTCCTGCTGCCTTCCCTGGAAACCATGCCTCTGTTATGTTCTTCCCAGACTGCTGCATCAGCTTTCTTGCTGTTCCCTCCTGAGTTCTCTTCCTTCCCGTCCATCACATACATCTCTAATGGACTGACCTTTTCAACTCGAGTTGTCATGTTCAGTGGCTTCCACTGCTTACTGAATAAAATTCAAACTCTTCAGCCTGGCTTCAGCCTCCCTTCACAGTGAAATCTCTTGCTTCTCCCCTAGGTATAGGCAGTCTGTGCTGTAGCCTGGGCAGGTAGCGCACAATTCCTCAACCATACATCACCTCTCCTACCACCGTGTTTTGTTCCTGCCACCCCTCTACCTAGATGCCCCCCAGGTTTACTTACCCTTGGCGCAATCATGACTTACCTCTTTAAGTGCTCCTTGTTGCCTCCTCTTCCTTCCTCTCCATGTAACCCTTAACCCAGAAGTGATCTTTCCCCTTTTTCATCCCCGTGACATTGAATCTTTCTTAAGGCAGTTATACATTTGCCTTGATGTTATGTGTGTGCCCTCTCTCTTCTACTACGTGGAAAGGTTCTTGGAAGGGGGAGGAAACTAACGTTTATTGAATGCCCATGTGTGCCAGGGCTCTGTGTGAGGGCTTGCATATGTCATAATTCCAATCTCACAATAACCCTGCGATGTAAGTGGTCTATAAGAACAGGGATCATGTCTGTTTCTGTTCACTATTGTACCTCCCAACACCTAGCTTAGGGTCTGGTGAACCTTAATTGCTCAGTAAATATTTTTTGAATTAATAGACTGGTTCTTGCCAGTCCCTTTTGCTTAAAATCTGCCAGTGCTGCCTTACTGGCATCTAGAATAAAATCAGTTTTCCTTTCCATGGTCTATACATCTCTATTGATCTGACTCTTGTCTGCTTTTCCAGCCCCACCTTGTGCCACTGTGCTCTTCCTCACTGCCCTTCCCTCAGTTCCTGGTATACATCAAGCTCTGTTCTTGCCTCAAGGCCTTTGCAGATACTGTTCTCTGCCCGGACACCCTTTCCCCTGTTCTTTATGTGGTTGGCTCCTTCTCATGCTTCAGGCTTCAGCTTACATGTCACCTTTGCAAAAAGGACTTTATTCTGTTGGAAAGAGGGCTCTTTCTGTTTTATATTTCAGCACCTTGTTTCCTTCTTAGTACTTGTCATAATTTGCAGTTATTTTACCCCTAACTCCCAGCTCCTTAGTTAGAATATAAATTCCATGAAGGCATCTCCTTGTCCATGTCTCTGTTCTATGTCTGGTACTTATCATGGTGCCTGGCATCTATTATTAAGTAAATACTCACTTATATCATTAAATACTTGTCCAGAGTCAAGCCAGTCTTAGCCAAGTGGGACTTAAACCAAGTCAGCCTGAGTTCATCTTTTGCCTGGCAGATAAGAGATTCTTAAATGTTTCTTGAATGACTAATTGAGAAAAATGAAAGGTGTGGATTCCCTCCCTCCCTCCCTTCCTTCCTTCTTTCATTCTCTTTCCTTTTTTTTTTTTTTTTGAGACAGAGTCTCACTCTGTCACCTAGGCTGGAGTGCAGTGGCACGATCTCGGCTCACTGCAAGCCCCGCCTCCCAGGTTCATGCCATTTTCCTGCCTCAGCCTCCCAAGTAGCTGGGACTACAGGCACATGCCACCACACCCAGCCAAGTTTTTTGTATTTTTAGTAGAGATGGGGTTTCACCGTGTTAACCAAGATGGTCTCGATCTCCTGACTTCGTGATCAGCCCGCCTCAGCCTCCCAAAGTGTAGGGATTACAGGCATGAGCCACCGCACCCGGCCCTTCTTTTCTTTTTTTTTTTTTTTTTGAGATGGAGTTTCGCTCTTGTTGCCCAAGCTGGAGTACAATGGCATGATCCTGGCTCACTGCAACCTCCACCTCCCGGGTTCAAGCAATTCTCCTGCCTCAGCCTCCCGAGTAGCTGGGATTACAGGCATGAGCCATCACGCCTGGCTAATTTTGCTTTTTTAGTAGAGATGGGGTTTCTCCATCTTGGCCAGAGTGGTCTCAAACTCCCAACCTCAGGTGATCCGCCTGCCTTGGCCTCCCAAAGTGCTGGGATTACAGGCATGAGCCACCGTGCCCTGTCTGACATGGAGTTATTTCTACCACTTTCTTGCTTTTGTGTTTCATCTTCTCCCCAAGCCCCAGGAAAATGGCATATGTGCATGATTAAAATTGGAATCTGGATCCTGCTGTAGCTTGCAGGCCTGGAGGCCAGAATAGACAGGCCCAAGGAGGCAGGCAGTGGCAGTCCACATGCTACAGTTGTTTTTTTTGTTTGTTTCAAACGGAGTTTCACTGTTGTTGCCCAGGCTGGAGTGCAATGGTGTGATCTTGGCTCACTGCAACCTTTACCTCCCAGGTTTAAGCGATTCTCCTGCCTCAGCCTACTGAGTAGCTGGGATTACAGGTGCCCGCCGCCACACCCGGTGAATTTTTTGTATTTTTAGTACAGATGGGGTTTCACCATGTTGGCCAGGCTGGTCTTGAATTCCTGACCTCAGGTGATCCACCTGCCTCAGCCTTCGAAAGGTGCGAGCCACCATGCCCAGTCCAGATGCTACAGTTTAATGATGGCAAAATGCCTTTTTCTTGGGAGAAACAGGACACCAGTGAGGCTGAGCCACCAGTTCACTTTGTTTCTGTTTGTATGCTGATTCTGGGGAAGACAGTATATTAGAACTGGTGGAGAGGTGGTTCTGGTGAGGTTTAGGGAATTCTGCCATCCCAGCTGAGACTTGGAAGCTCTCACTTCCGCCCTGCCAGCCTCCACCTCCCTACTTCTCCGTGGCCACAAACTACTAAAACTAGGAGCATGAGGAAAAAAAAATTTTTTTTTTTTTTTTGAGATGGAGTTTCGCTCTTGTTGCCCAGGCTGGAATGCAATGGTGTGATCTTGGCTCACCACAACCTCTCCCGGGTTCAAGCGATTCTCCTGCCTCAGCCTCCCGAGTAGCTGGGATTATAGGCTTGCGCCATCACACCTGGCTAATTTTGCATTTTTAGTAGAGACGGGGTTTCTCCATGTTGGTCAGACTGGTCTTGAACTCCCGACCTCAGGTGATCGCCCGCCTCTGCCTCCCACAGTGCTGGGATTATGGGCGTAAGCCACCCCACCTGGCTGAGGAAAAAATTCTTAAAGGTATGATAAAGGCCGGGCACGGTGGCTCACGCTTGTAATCCCAGCACTTTGGGAGGCCGAGGCGGGCGGATCACGAGGTCAGGAGATCGAGACCACGGTGAAACCCCGTCTCTACTAAAAATACAAAAAAAATTAGCCGGGCGTGGTGGTGGGCGCCTGTAGTCGCAGCTACTCAGGAGGCTGAGGCAGGAGAATGGCGTGAACCCGGGAGGCGGAGCTTGCAGTGAGCCGAGATCGCGCCACTGCACTCCAGCCTGGGCGACAGAGCGAGACTCCGTCTCAAAAAAAAAAAAAAGGTATGATAGCTGAACTATAGAAGAGAAAACCCTAAGTGACTTACCTCTTGGATCTTATATGCTGTTCCTTCCCTTACTCATACTGCTCCAGGATACTGGACTTGGCTGCCCCTCGAACACTTGCTGTATGCTTGTCCTCAGGGCCCTTGCATAGGATGTTATCCCTTGCTTTGAAAGCTCTGTCCACAGATCCATGTGGCTTGCACTGTCTCCTTCAGGTCTTTGCTCAGACTTCACCTTCTTGGAATGGGCTTTCATCTTTTATCCCTGAGAAAAAAAATAAAAAATAAAATGGCAACCCCTTCCCCTCCACCGTTGGCCTCCCTATCTCCCTTTCCTGCTTTATTTTTATCTATAGCACGTATCTGCTGACATAGCTGTGTATTTTGCTTTTTATTTGTTTATTATCTCTTCACACTAGAATATAAATTTCCTAAGCACAGGAATTTGAGGCTCTTTTATTTACTGTTAAATCCTCAGGGTCCAAGATGACCAGCTCATGGTAGTCACTCAATAAATCTTTGTTGAGTAAATGAATGAACATGTTGTCTTTTTTTTTTTTTTTGAGACAGAGTCTTGCTCTGTCACCCAGGCTGGAGTGCAGTGGCGCGATCTCGGCTCATTGCAACCTCCGCCTCCCAGGTTCACGCCATTCTCTTGCCTCGGCCTCCCAAGTAGCTGGGACTACAGACGCCAGCCACCACGCCCGGCTAATTTTTTGTATTTTAGTAGAGACGGGGTTTCACTGTGTTAGCCAGGATGGTCTCGATCTCCTGACCTGGTGATCCACCTGCCTCGGCCTCCCAAAGTGCTGGGATTACAGGCGTGAGCCACCGTGCCCAGCCACATGTTGTCTTTCACCTCCAGAGAGAGTAAAAAGAAAATTCAATTGCAGGTAGACTTCTCAGTGGTACTGGGATGGGTTAACCTGGGTACCATTCTATCTTCATTAGCATTTTGAAAGATGAATTTTCTTTCTTGATATAGGCTGGAGAAAAGTGCTTATTGTAGGATGTGACTTTCTATTTTAATATTGTTTTTATTTTTTAAAATATGCACGTTTCAAAATTCAAAATTTAAGAAAGGGTATGTAGTATGCAACGAAAAGGCTCCTTACCCCCCTGGTTCCCTTCTGTAGAGACAGTCAGTGTCACTAGTTTTTATTTCATTTTTAATTTTTTTTTTTTTTTTTTGAGATGGACTCTTGCTCTGTCACCCAGTCTGGAGTGCAATGACGAGATCTCGGCTCACTGCAACCTCTGCCTCCCAGGTTCAAGTGATTCTCCTGCCTCAGCCTCCCGAATAGCTGGGATTACAGGTGTGCACCACCACGTCCGGTAAATTTTTATATTTTTGGTAGAGACGGGGTTTCACCATGTTGGTCAGGCTGGTCTCAAACTCCTGACCTCAGATGATCTGCCCACCTCTGCCTCCCAAAGTGCTGGGATTACAGGTGTGAGCCACCACATCCAGCTTTAATTTTTCTTTGAAACAGGGTCTTACTCTGACACCCAGGCTGGAGTGCAGTGGTGTGATCATGGCTCACTGCAGCCTCTACTTCCAGGACTCAGGTGATCCTCCCACCTCAGCCTTCCAAGTTGCTGGGACTACAGGCCCGCACCACCATGCCCGGCTAATTTTTGTATTTTTGGTAGAGGAGGGGTTTCACCATGTTGTCCAGTCTGGTTGCAAACTCCTGGGCTCAAGTGATCCACCCATCTTGGCTTTCCAAAGTGCTAGGATTACAGGCTTGAGCCACCACTGCCTGGCCATGTCACTGGCTTTTAATGTATCCTACCAGAGTTACTCAATGCATAAAGAAGCAAATATTTAGTGTGTGCTTTTCTAGCCTATGAGTTGGGAGGAACAGGGCAAGAGGCATAAGGCTTTTACATCAGGAAGGATTTTCTGCCCATCAGATGAAAGGAGTCAGCAAGCAAATTTTGAAATCTCCCTCTCCAAAGAATCTTGTCTTGTTTAAATGGATGATGTTGGCCAGGTCCAGTGGCTCACACCTGTAATTCCAACACTTTGGGAGGCTGAGGTGGGAGGATTGCTTGAGTCCAGGAGTTCAAGACCAGCCTGCACAACATAGTGAGACTCTGTCTCTACAAAAAAAAATTTTTTTTTTTTTTTTTTGAGACAGAGTCTTGCTCTGTCGCCCAGGCTGGAGTGCAATGGCGCTATCTCGACTCACTGCAAGCTCCGCCTCCCGGGTTTACGCCATTCTCCTGCCTCAGCCTCCCGAGTAGCTGTGACTACAGGCACCCGCTACTGTGCCCAGCTAATTTTTTTCTGTATTTTTAGTAGAGACGGGGTTTCACCGTGTTAGCCAGGATGGTCTCGATCTCCTGACCTCGTGATCTGCCCGCCTTGGCCTCCCAAAGTGCTGGGATTACAGGTGTAAGCCACCGCGCCCGGCACTACAAAACATTTTTTTAAAAATTAGCTGGGCATGGTGGCACAAGCCTATAGACCCAACTACTGGGGATGCTGAGATGGGAGGATTGCTTGAGCCCGGGAGATTGAGGCTGCAGTAAGCCATGATCATGCCACTGCACTCCAACCTGTGTGACACAGACAGACCCTGTCTCAAAAGAAAAAAAAAATCAATCAAAATAAACCGGTGATATCACCAAGATGACTCCTGGAAAGGGCCTGAGACTTAATAGTTTTTTGAAGGAAGCAGAGAAAATAAAAGATAGGAGTTGGGTGGCGAAGGGTGGAGGGTTTGTCTGGGTTGGGAAAGCCACCTGGTAGAAGCAGCAAGCACAGTGAGGGCAGACCGGTGGTGCTTTGTGTCTTGAGCCATTGTCTTTCCCTGGATTCCAGAGCAGCTCTCCTACTTGTGTCCTAAGGAGTGCCCTCACATTGTCTTTCAAGCCGTCTCGGGGCCCCTGGCTGCAGCCACTGCCTCCATCCTCACCAATCCCATGGATGTCATACGAACCCGCGTGCAGGTAAGACTGGCCACTTCCCTCACCCTCCTCCTGGAGAAGCCATTAGAAGCATGACCTTCAAGCCCTCCAGTGTTGCCCTCACCTCTTTGTGTCCTGGCCCTCTAGTCCAGTCAGTCTTCTCCTGAACATCTAAGCCCCTTCTGTGTGCTTAGCATCTGCAGAAGCCAGCCCACAGCCAGGCACAGTGGCTCACGCCTGTAATCCCAGCATTTTGGGAGGCCGAGGCGGGCAGATCACCTGAGCCCAGGAGTTCGAGACCAGCTTGGCCAACATGGTGAAACCCTGTCTCTACTAAAAATAAAAAATTAGCTGGGTGTGTTGGCATGCGCCTGTAGTCCCAGCTACTCGGGAGGCTGAGGCAGGAGAATCACTCGAACCCAGAGGTGGAGGTTGCATTGAGCCAAGATCGCGCCACTGCACTCCAGCCTGGGTGACAGAGTGAGACTTCGTCTCAAAAAAAAAAAAAGAAGCCCGCTCAGCACTTAAAGTACCTGGAATGCTTCTCACTCTGTCTGCTACCTTGCATACCTCTCTCTCCTCCGTCACATGCCCATGCCTCCAGGAAATCTTACTGGTTTCTTCCAGCCTTTACTGGAGTCCTATTCCATAGCCTATTAGCATAGCCTGTCAACAACTCTTTCCTTTACCTTGCAGGTTTGTGGTTATAAGAAATATTGATTTCAGTTAATTCATAAGTCTGTCTGGTTTTTCCAGTAGGCCATAAGTTCTCTATGGATTATGAGAGTGACTTAAATAGGTTTCACAGATTTTATGGTGTGGATGTAGCAAAACCCTGACAAAGCCCTTAGTAATGCTTGTCTTCAGTCAGCTTAAAGACAGTTACACAGCACCTAGACCAGGGAAATAGAATCTGAATGATGATATGTAATATGCAAATAGTAGGTATTGCCATATAAAGTTTTATGTCTGATTTGAGGTGGAGAATCAAAGTTGTACAAGAGAATGAAGTCACTGGGTTATGGTGAGGGGAGGAGGGAAGGAAGATAACCTTAACAGGTTGGGGATAAAATCAGCTTCCCTAGTACCAGCATGTTGGGAAGCAGATAAATGACGAATATAGGTATTCTTGTTCCTAGGAAAGAATGCCCCCTCATTTGAAAATGAATACACTGGCATCTGGTTGGTTTGCAAATAATAAAGCGCACAGGGTCAGTCCTCATTCTTTCCTGAGCCTTGTTCTGGGTGTTCTAGGAGGAGATCCAAGGGAAAGGACAGGTCTGTACTTTGAGGAGCTTCCAGGCTGGAAAGACCCAGAGGCATAGGTGAAAAAGTCCTTGACATGGCTGTGGAAAAAGTGGAAGGGTTAGGGAAGCAGAGACGGTCACATGAGAGAGTATTGGAGAGGAAGAAGGGAGTGTGGAGGAGGGTGCTGAAGGAGGTAGGGCGGAAGCGGGGGATGTTCTTAGCCATGGCTGGGATACCTTGTGAAGGTCATATCATATAAGGGGAGGTATGAACAAGGAGTGAGTCTGTCCTGTATTGGCCGAGGGGCTGAGGAGTGGTTTCTAAAGGTGTAGTTTAGGGGTGGGGGAGGGTGTGGGACTGTTGAGAAAGAAGAGAGAAGTGATTTCTGCTTGGCCAGGCTTTCAGCGTGATAGGGAAGATGCCTATATTTGTTCATGGGGTGTGTGAGAGATGGCAGAGATGGAGAGGAAGGTTCCACTCTGGGGCTTCAAGGGATTGAAATGATCAGAATCAAAATCAGACTGGCAGAGCTGCAGAAGGTCTTAGAGAGGATTTAACTCGGGCTTCCTGAGACCAGAGAGCAGCATCCAGTCCAAAGACTCATAGCTACATAGATTATCTCATGATATCAATGATAGCTAACATTTATTGTACACTTAACTATCTGCCACCACTCTTGTTAGTATTTATGAATTTTTTTTTTTCTTGCTCATAACAACCTCATGGTGCAGGTACTATTATCACTGTTTTATATTTGAGGAAATTGGGGCACAAAGAGTTAAGTAAATTACCCAAGGTTATGTTGTTAGTAGGTTGGGGAGCAGAATTCAAACTCAGGCAGTCAGGCACCAGGGCTCATACTAAATCACTGTGCTGTACCATCCCTCACAAGCAGAATCCACGCCTTCCGACGCCGGAGTCTGGTTCTCCCCACTTTAGCCTAAGGCAGAGGGAGATTGAGCAGAGGGGCTCTGACTACAGACAATGGACCTCCACTGTGTTGACTTTCCCAGGTTGAGGGCAAGAACTCCATCATCCTGACCTTCAGACAGCTGATGGCAGAAGAAGGGCCTTGGGGCCTCATGAAAGGCCTCTCGGCCAGAATCATCTCAGCCACACCTTCCACCATTGTCATTGTGGTGGGCTATGAGAGCCTCAAGAAACTCAGCCTCCGACCTGAGCTGGTGGACTCAAGACACTGGTAACCAGTGGTGGGGAGAGAAGCCTGCTGTTTTCCACACTACCGTGGGTCAGGGGCAGAGTGGAGAGGACAGCACCCTGTCCAGATGCCCCCACCACATACCCAGCCCTGCCCTGGGCCAGGTGGCCTATCTGGGATAGGGATAGAGACTTTGAACTGCTCTTGCTGAAGAGGCTCCACGCCTGGATCCCTTGCCCTTACTATTTAAAATTCTCTTCTGAGCTGGGCTCCCTCACTCAGTTCCTGTATTCGATACCGGCCTAAAGACCCCACCCCCCACCCTGCCAGCCCTTCTTCTGGCTTCCCCCTCCATCTGTGTCCCTGAGACCCTGAGAAGAGCTGTACATAGAGCTTGCTTACTACCACTGGTTCTTCCTCTTGGGCTTTCAGCCCAGACTCCAAGCAGCTGCTATCAACCCTCTCTCCCTTCATCTCTTAGCCTTGCTTATTTTTATTTTGGGACCGAGCTGCCCACTAGATGACTCTGCTTTTTCCTGCACTTGGGGCTAAGGTGCCAGGTACTTACTCGCACAGGGAGCAGGAGCAGCAAAAAATCTCTGGTTCTCCAGAGCACTCGTCCTCTCTTTGGAGGGGTTATTAGGTTGGGAAGAAATGTTGATACTTTTGTTTTGTGTGTGTGTGTGTGTGTGTGTGTGTGTGTGTGTGTGTGTGTGTGTGTGTGTTTTAACATCTGTGAACCAGGCTATTAGTCCTGCTAAAGCGCCAATCCTGCTGTCAGAGCTCACCCCCTTCCTAAGACAGGTAGAAAAGTGTAATGTAGCTTTTTCCACAATCCAGTTCCCTGTCCCTTCAGTCTCAGGAGCCCTAGGAGAGTCTAAGCTGGGGCATCCCCTGGCCCAGAGGACTCCTGTGGTGGGCACAGTTCTCAGTGGATCAGGCTGTCTTGGGTGCACTGGACTTGGAGCACTACCTTGAGAAGTCAGGTTGAGAAAGTAGTTGATCTAGAAGGCAACAAGTGGGCATGTGTTCCCCAGCACATTACCCAGGCCAGCAGAGCCAAACCTAGGAGAGGGCAGTGGGGAGATTCTCTGCCCCAGGCAGCCATGACATACACATAAATACCCCAATCACTCAGACTTATGGCAACAAGTGTTGTCTCACTATGGTGATCTCTAAGATCCACATCACTGGATGCGTAGTCATCCCAGTCATGGTACCCTGTGGAGGGATGCTGGAAGAACATAAAGAGCAGTTCAGAAAGCCACCCAATACCAGGACCACTGCATTTACCAACCTGACACTGCCAAGATTATCTGATGCTCTCCTCAGGAGCTAGGAGAGGAGTGCTCCTTCTTCCCTGCCTCATCCTCCCTACCGCTACTCTCCCCAAGCCTGTGTTGCGGGTAGAGAGGTGCAGCAAATAGAGAAGGCATGTCAAACCCTGCATTTCTACCTGAGACGTGTGACCTGGATGATCCTCCAAACCCTATTGGTCCCACCCCCTGGGAAAGGCCATGGTGCCAATTTGAAAGGTGCTAGCTACCTGAAGCCTTGATATTTCTTCATGGCTGCCGCACATTCTTCCACCTTGGCCAGAACCGGTTCTGAAAACCGCTTCTTTACCTTCACCACCACCACTGCCCATCTTGATCTCTTTGAGGGTTTTCCCCTTTCACTTGATTTTATTTTTGTTTATCCCTTCCTGCACTTTGTCAAGAGAGTCCTCCAGTTTCTATCCAGGAATGTTCACATCCAAAGGGTTGGACCCACCGATCATTCTGAATCTTCCTGCCCCTCCTCACTGCTTTACCCTGAGAACCACAAATATAATGGAAACAGTTCCCCCCACCCTCACTCCATCTCTTTAAGCTTATCCTAGCAAGACCTCGAGAGACCCTAGAGACTTCAGTCCTTCCCCGCCGTGGCACAGTGGGGAACGTGTCAATGGGGAAAGTGTCACGGACAGGAGGTAGGATCCCGCCGCTCGCGTCTTGGTGTTTCTCCCCCAAGACTTTCCTTTTGTTTTGTTGTCTTGTGCAGTATTTTACAGCCCCTCTTGTGTTTTTCGTTTCTCGTACACACACGCAGTTTTAAGGATGATGTGTGTATAATTAAAGGGACCCTTGGCCCATACTTTCCTAATTCTTTAGGGGCTGGGATTGGGTTTGACTGAAATATGTTTTGGTGGGGATGGTTCGGTGGACTTCCATTCTCCCTAAACTGGAGTTTTGGTCGGTAACCAAAACTAAAAGAAACCTCGGGGAGACTGGAAACGATTGGAGCATTGAGGAACAACGTAATGAAAAGGCAGACTCTGAACGTTTGATGAAATGGACTCTTGTGAATATTAACAGTGAATATTCACTGTTGCACTGTACTAAGTCTCTGAAATGTAATTAAAAGTTTTTATTGAGCCCCCGAGCTTTGGCTTGCGCATATTTTTCCGGTGGCGGACATCCCATCGCGCAGAGCCTCGCCTTCCCGCGACCCTCAGCCTCCGGTGACGTCCCCACCCCCACCCTGCTCGGTGACAGACGTTCTACCACTTCCAATCGGAGGCGCCCGTCGCGGGAGCGGCCAATCGGGAGCTCCGGCGGGCGGGGAGGCCGGGCCAGTTAGATTTGGCGGTTCAACTTCAACATGGCCGAAGCAAGTAACGCCAATCTAGGCAGCGGCTGTGAGGAAAAAAGGCATGAGGGGTCGTCTCTGGAGTCTGTGCCACCCGGCACTACCATTTCGAGGGTGAAGCTCCTCGACACCATGGTGGACACTTTTCTTCAGAAGCTGGTCGCCGCCGGCAGGTAAAGTGGAGGGAGCCGCGGTGGGAGTGTTTGTCGGCACCGAAGCTCAAATCCCGCGAGCTCAGGACGGCCGCAGGCTGGCGCGCGGTCACGTGGGTCCGCGTTGGGGGCGGGGCAGTCGGACCAGGAGACCCAGTCAAATCCTGAGCCTGAGGAGTCAGGGTATTCTCGCACGGATAACGTGTAGCGGACCGGGATGGCTAGCTACTCCTTCAGGAAGCCCCGTTTTCACTAAAATTTCAGGTGGTTGGGAGGAAAGATAGAGCCTTTGCAAATTAGAGCAGGGTTTTTTATTTTTTTATTGTCTTTGAGATAGGGCCTTGCGTTGTCGCCCAGGCTGGAGGGCAGTGGCGTGATCACTGCAGCCTCGACCTCCTGGGCTCAAGCGATCTTCCCGCCCCAGCTTCCCAAGTATCCGGGACTACAGGCTCGGGCTACCGCGCCCGGCTACAGATCAGGGTTTAAGTCGCTGCCCACCACTATGTGAGCAAGACATAAGCCCCCTGTCCCTCGTCGGCTCCTTGTCAGTCAAGTGACAGCAATAGTACCTTTCTCAGGGTCGTTTAGAGAATTAAATGAGTAAATACACCTAAGGCGCCTAGGACAGGACCTGCCACATAGAAAGATTTGTTAGCTATTATGAGAATATCTTCTTCACTGGAAGATTACCAGGACTAAATGTGTTGCCATGAAAAGAAACATTTTTCTTGTCTCGACTTTTATTTTATTTATTTTTATTTTTATTTTTTGAGACGGAGTCTCTTCCTGTCGCCCAGGCTGGAGTGCAGTGGCGCGATCTCGGCTCATTGCAACCTCGGTCTCCCGGGTTCAAAGGATTCCGCTGCCTCAGCCTCCCGAGTAGCTGGGATTACAGGCGCACACTACCACACCCGGCTAATTTTTTGTATCTTTACTAGTAGAGACGGGGTTTACACCATGTTGGCTAGGCTGGTCTCGAACTCCTGACCTCGTGATCCACCCACCTCGGTCTCCCAAAGTACCAGGATTACAGGCGTGAGCCACCGCACCCGGCCTTGACTTTTATATAACGTATATGACTCAAGAGTTTTGCCCATGATCCCACCACCCCAGCACATCAGTGTTGAAATGCTTCCAGGAGTTCGGTGCCCTGACCACAGCCTCTCCTCCTCTAGCCCTCTCTATCCCCACTTCCCTGTTCTTTGGCTTCACCATGACTCTCATCTATTCCCAGTCCATTCCTCCTGGGTTCAGCACTTTACCTTTCCTACACATAATTAATGATCTCTCTTCACTCATGACTCATCAAATATTTGAGTGTCAGGTGCTGGGAATACCATGAGGCAGACAAGGCGTCTTGTCTTTTTAGAGCTTGCATTCAATGGGTAGAGACGCCAACAACATCATCACATAGCCTGGTAAGATAATAAGGCCATTATTATGTGTCAACAGTGACTCATGCCTGTAATCCCAGTGCTTTGGGAGGCTGAGGCAGGAGGATCATTTGAGCCCGGAAGTTTGAGGCTTCAGTGAGTTATAATAGCCCCATTGCACTCCAGCCTAGGTGACAGAGCAAGACCCTGCCTCTACAAAAGGAAAAAAAAAAAAAGATAATGAGCAGGTAATGATACCACTAGATAGGATGGTTGGGGCACCCATTCTGAGGTGACATTTCAGCTGGAACTTGAAGGATGAGAAGGAACCAGATTATTATTATTATTATTATTATTTTTGAGGCCGTGTCTAGCTCTGTTGCCCAGGCTGGAGTGCAGTGGCTCGATCTCGGCTCACTGCAGTCTCCACCTCCCGGGTTCAAGTGATTCTCCTCCCTCAGCCTCCCGAGTAGTTGAGATTACAGGTGCCCGCTACCACAGCCAGCTAATTTTTGTATTTTTTAGTAGAGACAGGGTTTCACCATGTTGGCCAGGCTGGTCTCAAACTCCTGAGCTCAAGCGATCCACTCACCTCTGCCTCCCAAAGTGCTGGGATTACAGGTATGAGCCACCGCACCCAGGCGGAACCACCTTTTTGAAGAATTACAGAACAAGTATATAGGAAAAGGGGACAGCCTGTGCAAAGTCCCTGAGGTGATCAGATATTCCAGGAACTGGCAGAGACCTTCTTGGCTACAGCATAGTGATCATAATAAAATGAGATGAGGCTGGAGAGGCAGGTGACAACCTTATCATGCAGGGCCTAGTTTGCCATAATAATGAATTTGATAAAATAATTTGTAATCACTTTTATGAATCAATCATGGCACGTCATCATCATATGTCCTGGCATGGTCCCTCCCTTATTGTATTTATTTTTCCCTACTCATTCTTGCCCTTGTCTCCCCTCCCATAGTCCCCACTTTCTCTTAGTTATATGTCCCCCATTTATTTATTTACTTATGTTTATTTCTTTCAGAGATGAGTTCTTGCTGTGTTGCCCAAGCTGATCTCAAACTCTGAGGCTCAAGTGATCCTCCCACCTCAGCCTCCCAGAGTGCTAGGATTACAGGCGTGAGCCACAGTGCCCGGCCCATTTATTTATTCATTTATGAGACAGGGTCTTGCTCTGTTGCTCAGGCTGGAGTGTAATGGCACAGTCTAGGCTCACTGCAACCCCTGCCTCTTGGGTTCAAGCGATTCTCCTGTCTCAGCCTCCCGAGTGGCTGGGATTACAGGCATGCACCACCATGCCCAGCTAATTTTCGTATTTTTAGTAGAGATGGGGTTTTGCCATGTTGGCCAGGCTGGTGTTGAACTCCTGACCTCAGGTGATCCACCTGCCTCAGCCACTTATTTATAACACAAATATTTATTGACCATTGACAGTGTCAATAAATTTGTTCTAGTTCTAGTAGGGTTTGTTCTAGTTGCTGGAGATAAGGCAGTGATCAAGATGGACAAGGTTCCAATCTTCTTGGAGTAGACATTCTGGTACCATTGAAAAAAAAAATAAAATTGAGCCTGGCGCAGTGGCTCACACCTGTAATCCCAGCACTTTGAGAGGCGGAGGTGGGTGGATCACTTGAGGTCAGAAGTTCGAGACCAGCCTGGCCAACGTAGCGAAACCCCATCTCTACTACAAATACAAAAATTAGCCGGGCCTAGTGGCGCGTGCCTGTAATCCTGGCTACTCGGGAGGCTGAAGCAGGAGAATCGCTTGAACCTGGGAAGCGGAGGTTGCAGTGAGCCGAGAGATCCCACCATTGCACTCCAGCCTGGGCAACAGAGCGAGTCTCCAACTCAAAAAAAAAAAAAAAAAAAAAAGATCTAACTATGCTCTAAAAGTGCACATGGTTCATAGCTTCTTAGTGCTGCCTGTCAGTCCTTGACATGCATCCACCACTTTCCCATTTCCTATCAGCTCCTCATCCATAAATTATTCCAGGGTGAATATCCTTGTACATTTCCACAGGAGCTAGTGCTAGAATTTCTCTGAGACATATAACTGGGAGAGGGATCACTGGATCCTAGAGTTTACACCTACCTCTGTTCCATCAGATTACTTTCCAGAAAAGCTGTTCTTGTTCCCCACCTCCTCACCATGACTGGGTTTTTACCATTCTAATATTTGTCATTCTGCCAGGTGTGAAAGGGGTATCTTGTTTTAATTTGCGTGTCCCTGATTCCTGGCAGGTTTGGGCATTTCTTCATGTACTCAGTCATTTCGGCTTCCTCTTCTGAGAACTGCCTGCTCATTTCCTCCAGCCTTTCATTTTCAGACCTTTTTTAAAAATGGGAGTTTTTATCTGGTTGATTTGCTAGAGTTGCTAGTATAGAAGGAAATATCTGTCTGTTGGGTGATAACTTTGTTGATGATGTCCTTTGAGGAATAGAAGCCTTCAATTAAATAAAAAGCAGCACACATTTTAACTGTTTCTATTTTCCCTTAAGAGGATGACACAGAAGGGAAATGCAGTTATCCCTGCAGACCCTTCATGAGCTGTATGGATCCTCCTGACTCCTTTTCTCAGCCTCTTGACTAACTCAAAGAGCCATTTAAAAAAAATGCCAGATATAGGCCAGGCGTGATGGCTCATACTTGTAATCACCAGCACTTTGGGAGGCTGAGGCAGGCAGATTATGAGTTCAAGAGATTGAGACCATCTTGGCCAACATGGTAAAACCCCTTCTCTACTAAAAATACAAAAAAATTAGCCGGGCATGGTGGCACGCACCTGTAGTCCCAGCTACTCGGGAGGCTGAGGCAGGAGAATTGCTTGAACCTGGGAGGCGGAGGTTGCAGTGAGCTGAGATTGCGCCACTGCATTCCAGCCTGGGTGACAGAGCGAGACTCTGTCTCAAAAACAAAAACAAAAAAACAGATATTGCCTAATCCGTTTTTTTAAATCCTAATTTTCATGTCATTACTTCCATTCATTTTTTTTCACCTTATGATTTGTGCTTTTGGGGTCTTGTTTATTTTTTTATTTATTTTTTAATTATTATTTTTTGAGATGGAGTCTCGGTCTGTCACCCAGGCTGTAGTACAGTGGTGTGATCTTGGCTCACTGCAGCCTCCTCCTCCCAGGTTCAAGCAATTGTCATGCCTCAGCCTCCCAGGTAGCTGGGACTACAGGTGCACACCACCACGCCTGGCTAATTTTTATATTTTTAGTAGAGACCGGGGTTTCACCATTTTGGCCAGGCTGGTCTCAAACTCCTGACCTCAGGTGATTCGCCCGCCTCAGCCTCCCAAAGTGCCTGGATTACAGGCGTGAGCCACTATGCCCGGCCCTTGGGGTCTTTTTTATAAAGGCTATGCCCACATCTAGGTCACAAAGATAATCTCCAGTGTTTTCTTCTGTTAGCTGTTTCATCGTTTTACTCTTTTAATCTTTAATCTGGCTGGATTAAGGTACAAAGTGATAGTCTCAAGCCAGGCTTATTTTTCTAACTTTCCCAAATACCATCAACTACACAGCTCATCTCCATTGCTTGATGGAGCCCCCTTACCAATGGCCAGCTCCTAGCCCACTATGTCCCTGAGTCTCTCTCCTGCCCCACCGATCTGCCTGTCTCTGCCAGTGCATGTGGGTTCTTAAAACCAGGCCCTCGTAGGAAACCTTATGTTTGGTCCAGCAAGTCCCATCTTTTCTCTTTATTTATTTATTTAGAGACAGGGTTTTGCTCTGTTGCCCAGGCTGGAATGCAGTGGCACAATCATGGCTCATTGTAGTCTCAACCTCCTGGGCTCAAGTGATCCTCCCAGCATAGCCTCCTAAGTAGCTGGGACTACAGATGTGTACCACCACACTTGGCTAACTTTTTTTTTCTCTTTGAGACTGGGTCATGCTCTGTCGCCCAGACTGGAGTGCAGTGGCATGATCACAGCTCACTGCAACCTCCGCCTCCCTGGCTTAGGTGATCCTTTCACCTCAGCCTCCCGAGTAGCTGGGACTACAGGCACACACTACCACACCCAGCTAATTTTTGTATTTTTTGTAGAAATGGGGTTTTGATATGTTGCCCATGCTGGTCTTGAACTCCTGGGCGCAAGTGATCCTCCTGCCTCAGCATCCTGAGTAGCTGCCTGAGACTACAGGCATGCACCACCTCACCTGGCCAATTTTTTAATACTTTTGTTTTAATTTTTTTATAGAAATGGGGTCTTGCCACATTGCCCAGGCTGGTCTCCAACTTCTAGGATCAAGTGATCCTCCCGCCTCAGCCTCCTAAAAGGCCAGGATTACAGGTGTGAGCCACTGCACCCAGCCTGTCTCCAGTTTATCCTCATCTTGGGGCATTCCACCACCCTTCCTTTAAAACTACCCCTTTCAACGTAATTAATAACCTCTTCGTTGCTAAATACTTTGGAGATATATACATGTATGTGTATGTGTGTGTTTGTATGTATATATATTTTATTCTTTTTCAGATGGAGTTTCACTCTTGTTGCCCAGACTGGAGTGCAGTGGCGTGATCTCAGCTCATGGCAACCTCCACCTCCTGGGTTCAAGCAATTCTCCTCAGCCTCCTGAGTAGCTGGGATTATAGGTGCCCGCCACCACGCCCAGCTAATTTTTGTATTTTTGGTAGAGATGGGGTTTCACCATGTTAGCCAGGCTGATCTCAAACTCCTAACGTCAGGTAATCCACCTGCCTCAGCCTCCCAAAGTGCTGGGATTACAGGCGTGAGCCACCGCGCCCGCTGGGTATATATTCTTTAAATATTTAACGCACTCGCTTTCCTTGTAGGCTTTCACATTGTCAACCACTCCACTGTTCTTCAGATTTCTCCCTTGGTTTCCGACATCATTCTCTGCCCCTTTACGTGACTAGCTGCTCCTTCCCGGGCTCCTCTTCTCCTGTCCTTTAAACGTGTGAACGTTGCCCTCTCCTTACTTTCACCCCCTCCTCCCATCTGATGTCTCACTGCTACTGAAGGCCTTCGGTGACTGTCCATTGCTCCTCACCAGGGCTTCTAGGCCCTGCCTACCTCTTGTGGCCCGGGGCAGTCGTACTCACTCATACTGACCTCCTCATTGCCTAGAACTTCAAGTGCTTTCCTGCCTTGGCATCTGCACTTGCTGTTTGCTCTGCCAAGAGTGGTCTTCCTCCATCTCTTCCTTGACCCGCTCTAAGGCCACCTTGCTCCCCTGGTTATTTGTCATGATAGACACCGGTTATTTATTCCTTCATAGCACATATTGCAGTCTGCTGTTCTGTTGTCTGCTTGTTTACTTATTTGTGGTCAGTCTCCCCTACATAAAACCTAAGGTCCTTGAGGGCAGAATCTTGTCTGTCTTGTTCATCATTCTCTATTCTTTACTCATCACGGTGCCTGGTATACAGGAGGCATTCAGTAAATAGTTTTAGATACATGGGGATTCCCAAGCAATATCTCCCCTGAGTTTCAGACCTCTAACTCCAACAGTCTACTACTACAGATCTCCATTTGGTGTCCCACAGAATCATCAGCTCAGCATGCGAACAGGATTTCTCTTCCACCTCTTCCCTTCCTGTGACCCCTGAGTTGGTTGAAGGAATTACCACTATCCATTCTCTAGGCTAAAGATTTGGGAGTCCTCATTGGCCCGTCCATCACTTTCACTTCCATTCAACTGCCCACCCATGTTGGTTCCAGCCTCTCTAGCCTCCGACTCCTCCTTTCCATCCTTGCTGACACTGTCTGAGTTCAGGCCCTTACTGTCTCTCACTGGACTCTTGCACCTGCCTCCAAACTGGCCCTCCAGCCTCAGTCTTGTGTCCTCCCTCCAGTCTACAGCTCAGATTTGATCCCCTTCTCCTGCTTAAAATGTTTAATTGGTTCAGGGTTGCTTCCAGAATGAATGCAAGCTCCTTAGCACAGCGTACAAGGCCATTCCTTCCCAACTCACCAACCTCAAGTCAGGGCCGTGGGAGTACAGCGCATGCACACCTGAGTGCCAGTGCAGACCACACATGGGCACGGAAGCTCTTCTGCACCAAGTGCTGCCTCCCTGCCTTCACCCCTGCCACCTTGTCTTCCCACTGCTGCTTCTCCTCACTAGAACATCCTTCTCCTCATTTGATTAAATAGGAACTTACTCTCAGCTGGTTTCCAGAGAAAGGGCTCAATAAGTGTCATATATGAATACATACTTTTTTTTTTTTTTGAGATGGAGTTTCACTCTTGTTGCCCAGGCTGGAGTGCAATGGCATGATCTCAGCTCACCGCAACCCCCACCTCCCAGGTTCAAGCAATTCTGCTGCGTCAGCCTCCCAAGAAGCCAGGATTACAGGCATGCACCACCACCCCCGGATAATTTTGCATTTTTAGTAGAGATGGGGTTTCTCCATGTTGATCAGGCTGGTCTCAAACTCCTGACCTCAGGTGATCCGCCCGCCATGGCCTCCCGAAGTTCTGGGACTACAGACATGAGCCACTGCTCCCAGCCGAATACAGACTTTTAAGATGTGTGCAAACACTTGATTTTCTCCAGCCCCAAGCCATTAAGTTAAAAGCCTTTAAAGTCCTCAGCCCCAAGAATGAAGTACTTATACCTGGGACAGGAGTCTGAACATAGTTAATCTGAGTTTATTCACATGTTTATTATCCAAAAGGATAACAAATAGATAGATTTTCCCCACAATTCAGCATATTTTCCGTATAAATGTCAGTTTGAGTGAGAGGGTACATTATGTGATGCACCCAAAATGACTGAAAGATGATTGGCCACGGTGGGCTTTCAGATCCCGTGGATTCACACCCTGCTGTCTTCCTTTAAGCTATCTTCCTTTCATTGTCTTGGCCAAGGGAAAGACTCCCCAATATGTTCTCTCTCAGGCTTCAGAGCAGAGAAACATGGCCCTATTGGAGCCTACCCTTTGTAACCTCTGCCTTGGTCTCTGGAAACGAAGGGTTCTTTTCTGTCCCCATGGCCTCCTGAGCCATCTGAAAACCATTCTCCTGTTGAGCTAAAGCAAGCAGACAAGGGTGCTTCCTTTTTGTGTTTTGTTACGAACCATGACCCACCAAGAGAGGCAGTCAGTTAGAGCCATCATTAGTGGGGCTCAGATTGAGGACCAGTTAGTACTATTCAGAGAAAAGCTGGGTCTGCTACAGGCGCTTTTGGCACCCTGGCAACTGTGCCGCATGTGTCAGTTTGTGGGGGCTAAGGGAGAGAGAGGTGTTTGACAGTTTTGTTTTGTTTTGTTTTTGTGAAATGGAGTCTCGCTTTGTCACCCAGGCTGGAGTGCAGTGGCATGATCTTGGCTCACTGCAACCTCCGCCTCTTGGGTTCAAGCAATTCTCCTGCCTCAGCCTCCGGAGTAGCTGGGACTACAGGCGCCTGCCACCACGCCCAGCTAATTTTTGTATTTTTATTAGCTATGGGGTTTCACCATATTGGCCAGGCTGGTCTTGAACTCCTGACCTTGTGATCCGCCCACCTCGGCCTCCCAAAGTTCTGGAATTACAGGCGTGAGCTGCTGCATCCGGCCTTTTTTTTTTTTGAGATGGAGTCTCACTCTGTCACCCAGGCTGGAGTGCGGTGGTGCAATCTCTGCCCACTGCAACCTCTGCCTCCTGGGTTCAAGTGATTCTCCTGCCTCAGCCTCCTTAGTAGCTGGGATTACAGGCACCCACCACCACGCCCAGCTAATTTTGGTATTTTTAGTAGAGACGGGGTTTCACCATGTTGGCCACGCTGGTCTCAAACTCCTGATCTCAGGTGATCCGTCCACCTCAGCCTCCCAAAGTGCTGGGATTACAGGCGTGAGCCACTGTGTATGGCGACAGTTCTTAAGTTCTTAGATGCCATACTTAGAGATGTCCTTGTGGTCCAGTCTTCTGGCCTGGGATATGCCGCACAGGGTAAGATGTGTAAAGTGACTTAAAGCCTACATCTGGCAGTGACCAAGAAAAGAAAGCGAATTGCATTTGTAATGAACTCAGAGTTCTAAACTAGTGCCAAAGACTGTTGGTGTTCATAGGAAATAGTTCATCACAGGAAAAAGAGTGGTTTAATATATAAACTATTCTGACTATAAATGCCCTGGAAATATCTCACCCTCTTTGAATGTGCAGGTGATGCCTGCTACTGGTGGTGATTTGTTTCTGAAGGGAGGGCATGAGTCATCAAACTGTGGTGTGTGGCTCCAGGCCTGGCATGCTTATACTTTCCCTCTGTATGTTTCCAGACCATCCGCCTCTTTCTGTCCGCACTGTTTCTGCCTTGCTCTGGGCTGCTGTTGTCTCAGCTGTGCTTTCTGAAGCCACCCTCACACAGCAGCCAAGTGCACGTCCTAAGGTGTAGATCTGTTCATATCACATCTCTGCTTCAGTCCCTTTTCTAGCTCCTCCAGTCATGATACATCCACACTCCAGACTCTGTTTCTGGCCCTGCATGGAAGCCAACATGGCCAGATGGCCTGGATTGAGTCCCAGCTGGCTCCATCACATGCTGGTTGTATGACCTTGGGCAAGCTTCTCTCTGCCTCAGCTTCGTCATCTGAAAAATGGTGGTGATGATAATAGAACCCTGTCTCATAGAGTCATGGTAAGGATTCAATGAGTTATGTAGAATACATAGAACAGGGCCTAGCACTAATCAGTCCTCAGTTTCCTATTATTACTGCATCTTCACACACATGCACATATGTGCATGTGCACACACACACACACACCCCGCCCTTCAGCTACACTGCCTGAACTTACTCCATGCTGCTGTTCTCCTGTCCTGTGGCCAGCTCCTGCTTCTCTCTCTGACATTGCTTCCTCTAGGGAGCCTTCCCCGAGCCCCTGCTAAGACATCATGCTGTCTCATACCCATTTTCCTGAAGGTTGATCTGCAATCCCTTTGACGGCAGGAATTGTACTGTTTAGTCTTTGGGTTTGTACCACCAAGCTTGGCCTGGTACCTGGTCGGTGCTCAGTAAGTGTCTATTAAATGAATACAGTTATCCTGCTGGTATTTTTTATCTTCATGCTAATATTTATCAAACCACAAAGTTTTTTCTATCTTTCTCAGGAAAAGTATCCCAATTTCAGATTTTTGTTTTCCAGCAGTTTTCAAAGGAAGAAGCTAAACAATAAAAGATTAAATTAGTCCAAGAGACCAAATAACCTAAAGATATAATTAGGATTAATTTTAAGTATTTATTTTTAATTGACACATTGTAATTGCACATATTTATAGGGTACATATCTATGTTGTATAATGATCCAATCAGGGTAATTAGCATGTCATCTCATGGATTTATCATTTCTTTGTGGTGAGAACCTTCAAAAGCATCTCTTCTAGCTATTTGGAAATATGCAGTATTTTACAGTTAACCACAGTCACTCTACTGTACAACACCAGAACCTATTCCTCCTATCTAATTGTAACTTTGTACCTGTTGAAAGGCTAATTTTTAAAGGATAACCTTTTAATACAACCATTCATCTTGAATCACTGGCCTGGAGACTTTCCTCTTATTTTCATTAAGAAACATTTATCAGGCTGGGTGCAGTGGCTCACGCCTATAATCCCAGCACTTTGGGAGGCTGAGGCGGGCGGATCAGGAGGTCAGGAGAACCACGGTGAAACCCCGTCTTTACTAAAAATACAAAAAATTAGCTGGGCGTGGTGGCGGGCGCCTGTAGTCCCAGCTACTCGGGAGGCTGAGGCAGGAGAATGGCGTGAACCCGGGAGGCGGAGCTTGTAGTGAGCTGAGATCACGCCACTGCACTCCAGCTTGGGCGACAGAGTGAGACTCCATCTCAAAAAAAAAAAAAAAGAAACATTTATCTCTTTCTTCTTTCCTCCTCTCCCTTTCTCAGTCCTGGGGCTTCCCAGTGTACACAGGACCAGAAAGTGGAGAGAGAAAAAGACCAAATGGATAATTTTTTTTTTTTTTCCTTTTTGAGACAAAGTCTTGCTCTGTTGCCCAGGCTGGAGGGCAGTGGCGCCATCTTGGCTCACTGCAACCTCTGCCTCCCAGGTTAAAGCGATTCTCCTGCCTCAGCCTCCCGAGTAGCTGGGATTACAGGCACCTGCCACTGCGCCCTGCTAATTTTTGTATTTTTAGTAGAGAGGAGGTTTTGCCATATTGGCCAGGCTGGTCTCGAACTCCTGACCTCAGGTAATCCGCCCACCTCAGCCTCCCAAAGTATTGAGATTACAGGCATGAGCTACCATGCCCAGATGAGAAACATTTCTTAATGAAATGGACAGCCTTATAGTGAATAGGGGATGAAGAGCAAGAATTTCTGTCACTCCAGTCCTCAGCTTTTTTTTTTTTTTTTTTTTTTTTTTAATTTCAGTAGTTTTTTGGGGAACAGGTGGTGTTTGGTTACATGGATAAGTTCTTTAGTGATGATTTCTGAGATTTTGGTGCACCCATCACCCGAGCAGTGTACACTGTACCCAATATGTAGTCTTTTATCCCTCACCCCCCTCCCACCCTTTCCTCCCAGTTGGCAAAGTCCATCGTACCATTCTTCTGCCTTTGCGTCCCCAGCTTTTATTTGTTTTGTTCTCAGCCTTCCCGGCTCTCCACTCCTTCACTGGGACAGAAGTGCTGGTCCCCGCCTGCCCTCTGGTGGACAGCCTGTAAAACAGGCCTTCAGGGCCGGGCGCGGTGGCTCACCCTTGTAATCCCAGCACTTTGGGAGGCTGAGGCGGGTAGATCACGAGCTCAGGAGATCGAGACCACGGTGAAACCCTGTCTCTACTACAAATACAAAAAAATTAGCGGGGCGTGGTGGTGGGCGCCTGTAGTCCCAGCTACTCGGAGAGGCTGAGGCAGGAGAATGGCGTGAACCCAGGAGGCGGAGCTTGCAGTGAGCCGAGATCGCGCCACTGCACTCCAGCCTGGGCGACAGAGCGAGACTCCGTCTCAAAAAAAAAAAAAAAAACAAACAAACAGGCCTTCAGTTGGGTGGTGTGCAGGTTACCACAGGGGAAGAAGGCAAGTCCTGGCTCCTTTTTTGGCTCCCTCAGCACTGTGTACACCGTGATATTGTGTTACCCTCTTTTATCTTTCCATGCTGTCCTGCACAATTTATCTGCATATGTAAACCAACAGATTGACAAATGACCAGAGCCTGATTCTGTGCTTAAATATTTTTAAGTCAAATTTATTTAAATATTTTTATTTATTTGTTATTTTTTTGAGGTGAAGTCTCACTCTGTTGCCCAGGCTGGAGTGCAGTAGCACGATCTCTGCTCACTGCAGCCTCCACCTCCTGGGTTCAAGCCATTCTTCTGCCTCAGCCTCCCAAGTAGCTGCGATTACAGGCATGTACCACCACACCTGGTTAATTTTTGTATTTTTAGTAGAGTTGGGGTTTCACCATGTTGGCCAGGCTGGTCTCAAGCTCCTGACCTCAAGTGTTCCCCGCACTTCGGCCTCCCGAAGCACTGGGATTACAGGCATGAGCCACTGTGCCCAGTTAATTTTTTAATTTTTATTTTAAAAAATTTTTTGTGAAGACAGGGTCTCACTATGTTGCCCAGGCTGATCTCGAACTCCTGGGCTCAAGTGATTCTCCCGCATTGGCCTCCCAAGAAAAAATAACAGGTTAAAATCAGTTAATATAGTCATCTCAGTTTTGAAACTCAGTAAATGTGGTTTTTAAAAGTTACTTTCATTTCTGATAAATTT
The DNA here is from genome assembly GCF_028878055.3 of Symphalangus syndactylus. Lineage (NCBI taxonomy): Eukaryota > Metazoa > Chordata > Mammalia > Primates > Hylobatidae > Symphalangus > Symphalangus syndactylus. The sequence goes on from NC_072441.2 coordinate 84,651,839, forward strand.
AGCCTTTTTGAGGCCACAATTTGGCCTTTTCTCTCTAGTAGGGACAAATCTTGACAGCTGGTTCTTACACCTGCTGGGTTGGTTTCTTCACGTGCAATTGCACAAAAGCCTCATTCACTAGCACCTGCCTTCCACCCGGGAGGAGACTTCCCAGCTCTGGGGAGCCAAGTTACTGACTTCTATACTTCTGAAGGGCAGTGAGGACTGTTATTTTGAGATTAGTAAGAATAATTGTAGCTAACATGAAGCATTTCAATGTGCTGGGCACCGTACTGAGGACTTTGTATATTTTACCTCACTTAATCTGCACAGTAATTTTGTGAGGCCTAGATAGTTATTATCCCCATTTGACAGAGGAGGAAACTGAGACTTACAGAGGTAAAGAAGTTGTCTGAGGTCACTAGTTGATTAGTGGTAGAGATAGGATTTGAATCCAGGGAAAATGATAGGCAGTCTGTCCAGAGAACCAGTAAAGTTACCCAGTATGCACTGGGTAGCTGGGTGACCTCTTATGTACCCTTGGAAGCCAGGGCCAAGAGACCATCCCATCATGGGGTGAAGAGGGGCCTTGGCAGAGAGGTTGCAGAGGAGGCTTCTGGGGGAGGACTCCTCTTCCTAAGCTTTTCAGATCCTGGGATCCTGGGGTCCAGGGTGGGCAGCCCAGGCCTTACCTTAGCCCCAGTCGCCCAGTCTACAGAGTGTCTTACATGCTGCTGTGCATCTAACATGGTTGTGGGCACCCTAGAGATCCCAGCAGCATTGCAGATGGCATCCCTGTTCACAAGGATGTTGTAATTTGCATAAGAAGATAAAATTTGACACTTGGGGCAAATGGTCATGAATTAAAAAATTTTTTTTGGCCAGGCTCAATGGCTCATGCCTGTAATCCCAGCACTTTGGAAGGCTGAGGTGGGTGGATCACCTGAGACTGAGAGTTCAAGACCAGCCTGGCCAACATGGTGAAACCCTGTCTTTACTAAAAATACAAAAATTAGCTGGGCGTGGTGGTAGGCACCTGTAGTCCCAGCTACCTGGGAGGCTGAGGCATGAGAATTGCTTGAAGCTGGGAGGTGGAGGTTGCAGTGAGCTGAGATTTAAAATTTCTTTTAATTTTTTTAAAAATTTATTTTATTTTATTTATTTATATTTTTTTTGAGACAGAGTCTTGCTCTGTCGCCCAGGCTGGAGTGTAGTGGCATGATTTCGGCTCACTGCAACCTCCGCCTCCCGGGTTCAAGCGATTCTCATGCCTCAGCCTCCTGAGTAGCTGGGATTACAGGTGCCTACTACCATGCCTGGCTCATTTTTTATATTTTTAGTAGAGATGGGGTTTCTCCATTTTGGTCAGGCTGGTCTCAAACTCCCGACTTGAAGTGATCCCCCTGCCTCAGCCTCCCAAAGTGCGAGGATAACAGGTGTGAGCCACTGCACCCGACCTTAAATTTTTTTTGATTGAGACAGGGTCTTGCTGTGTTGCACAGGCTGGTCTCCAACTCCTGGGCTCAAGTGATCCTCCTGCCTCAGTCTCACAAAATGCTGGGATTACAGGCATGAGCCACTGCACCTGACATGTTTTTTTTTTTTTTTTCGAGATGGAGTTTCGTTCTTGTTGCCCACACTAGGGTGCAATGGCATGATCTCAGCTCACTGTAACCTCTGCCTCCCGGGTTCAAGTGATTCTCCTGCCTCAGCCTCCCAAGTAGCTGGGATTACAGACATGCGCTACCACGCCCAGCTAATTTTTGTATTTTTAGTAAAGATAGGGTTTCATCATGTTGGTCAGGCTGGTCTCGAACTCCTGACCTTAGGTGATCCACTCCTGACCTCAGGTGATCAGCCCGCCTCGGCCTCCCAAAGTGCTGGGGTTACAGGTGTGAGCCACCACACCTGGTGAATTTTTTTTTTTTTAGTGTGTCACTTTTCTGCTTCTCCCCTGAGTATATTTTTCAGAAAATCCACAAGGGCATTCAAAACATTCCCAATTCTGCATTGGCTCTCAAGAAACACATCACGGCTGGGCGCGGTGGCTCACGCTTGTAATCCCAGCACTTTGGGAGGCTGAGGCGGGTGGATCACGAGGTCAGGAGATCGAGACCACGATGAAACCTCGTTTCTACTAAAAATACAAAAAATTAGCCGGGCGTGGTGGCGGGCGCCTGTAGTCCCAGCTACTCGGAGAGGCTGAGGCAGGAGAATGGCGTGAACCCGGGAGGTGGAGCTTGCAGTGAGCCTAGGTCACGCCACTGCACTCCAGCCTGGGCGACAGAGCGAGACTCTGTCTCAAAAAAAAAAAAAAAAAAGTCATCACCTTCCTCCTGTACTCACTGACATTGGCACCAATCTGGCTGCCTTTCTCCTTGGTTAAGCCACATTGTCCTGTTAGCATATATTTCATCTTGTGTCTGTGTTTCTGTGGTCCTTCACTTTCACTGAATTATCATACCATAAAGGAGACCTCAGAACAGGTCACAGGCAGCTCTGGCGGTCAGAATTTGCGTCACCCCTGTCCTGGGCCCTATCCGCTGTCAGCTGCCTGAGCTGAAGAGAGATGCGTCCAGCTCAGACCCTCTGCCTGCTGAGTAGGTTGGGTGGAGGAACAGGATCTCCCATGTCTAAGCCAAACCTGTTTTAAGCCACAATTACCCAGTTTCAATTCCAGCCCTTCATGGTCAGCATCATGTGTTCCTCCACGTTCCTCCTGGTAGCCACAGACTGCGTGGCTAGTCAGGCCAGCAGCAAAACAAGATGTCTGGGAGTCTGCTGAGGGTTGAAGGAATGCCCATCGTCTATTCTGTGTACAGTATTTTTTTTTCTTTTTTTGAGACGGAGTCTTGCTCTGTCGCCCAGGCTGGAGTGCAGTGGCGCAATCTCGGCTCACTGCAACCTCCGCCTCCCAGGTTCAAGTGATTCTCCTGCCTCAGCCTCCCGAGTAGCTGGGACTACAGGCATGTGCCACCATGCCCAGCTAATTTTTTGTATTTTTAGTAGAGATGGGGTTTCACCATGTTAGCCAGGATGGTCTCCATCTCCTGACCTCACAATCTGCCCTCCTTGGCCTCCCAAAGTGCTAGGATTACAGGCGTGAGCCACCGCGCCCGGCCTACAGTATTGTTTTTTAGGTACCTAAGCTTAGTTTCCAAGGTGCACTCACATGGAATGTGTATCACTGAAAAGGTGAGAGACTGCCACTCTGACCCAGAAGTGTACTGGTAGTTGCTTACAACCAGCTCTCTGAAAAGAGAGCCCTGGTTTGCAGTGTTTGCCAATTTCCAAGGTGTAGGTACTCCTAAGCTACCAACATGGCATCACTAGACACAGAGTTGAGAAGAGCTGGGCAGCAGCATACTTTGATCCAGTATTTCCACCAGACAGAGACAATATATACGAATTACCTCAAGAGCAGAGTAAAAGGTGGTAGAATGATTAGGAAGTGGTATGTTTGGAGTCTTTAGGACCTTTGTTTTGTTTTTGTTTTTTTTTGAGACGGAGTGTCGCTCTTGTTGCCCAGGCTGGAGTGCAATGGCGTGATCTCAGCTCACCGCAACCGCTGCTTCCCAGGTTCAAGCAATTCTCCTGCCTCAGCCTCCCGAGTAGCTGGGATTGCAGGCGTGCATCACCACGCCTGGCTAATTTTTTGTATTTTTTAGTAGAGATGAGGTTTCTCCACGTTGGTCAGGCTGGTCTCAAACTCCCAACTTCAGGTGATCCACTGGTCTCTGCCTCCCAAAGTGCTGAGATTACAGGCATGAGCCACTGCGCCCAGGACCTTTGTTTTTAAAGTTAATTTATTGTCAGTTTATGTAATTTAATTCTTAATAATGGCTGTGTTTAACACTTGGCCCAGAGTTCCTGGAAATTTGGCAGTTCTGTCTTGCAGGCCACTGTGAACTGGCTCCAGTACACCACTGCTCTTAGTCTTCACCTGTTTCCAAAAACATTGTTTGGGGGCAGGTTTCGTGAGGAGGCTTAAAGAGCCATGAGAAAGGGAGGACCCAGCAGTGACTCCCTGGCAGGGGGTGGGGCCTTGCATTGGGCATCAGGGCCCTAATGCCCTGTTTACCCAGTGGCCCGCCAGCCTGATCCTCACAGCCAAGGAGCATCCTGACCTATAGTACAGCATCAGTGTGAGCTTTTGTGTATTTGAAGATCTTCTTGGTTCAGGCGCTTTCTGCAAGTCACTTGAACACGGCTTCATCTGACCACACCTGCTCCCAATTTAAAGAAGATCCTTGATACACTGTTAGCCCTGTAACTCTGGCCTTTTTCTTTTAAACCACTCACCACAAGAGATGATTATTACTTGCATGTGAGTTTCTGCATTTCTGCCATCTCTCCTTCTCTACTGGAAGCTCTGGGAGGGCTGTGTCAGTCTTATCCGCCCCGAATACCCAGTTCCTGGTGGGCAATCAGCATATAGCAGACACTCAGTGAATATTTGTTGAAGGGGAAGGGCCTGAGAGAGTGGACAGAGAGACACAAGCAAGGGAGAGGGAGGAAACAAAGGGGAGGGAGAAAAACAGCCAAAAGAGTTCATTTAACTTGAGTTTCTCTGTCCAAGAGGAATAAGCCATTGGGAATATACTGGATACCGTTTAATACTTCCAGCTGCAAAGGATTTATCAGTGAGGAGCTCTCAGCTGCTAGTGGCAGAGACCTGATTTAAAATCAGGCTTGGCTGGGCATGATGGCTCACCCCTAGACTCCCAGCACTTTGGGAGGCTGAGGCAGAAGGATTGCTTGAGCCCAGGAGTTTTCTGAGACAAGTCTGGGCAACACAGTGAGACCCCGACTCTACAAAAAAAATAAAACTAAAAGAATTAGCTGGTATGGCGGGCGCGGTAGCTCATGCCTGTAATCCCAGCACTTTGGGAGGCCGAGATGGGCGGATCACGAGGTCAGGAGATCAAGACCATCCTAGGTAACACGATGAAACCCTGTCTCTACTAAAAATACAAAAAAAATTAGCCGGGCGTGGTGGTGGGCGCCTGTAGTCGCAGCTACTCAGGAGGCTGAGGCAGGAGAATGGCGTGAACCCGGGAGGCGGAGCTTGCAGTGAGCCAAGATCGCGCCACTGCACTCCAGCCGGGTGACAGACCGAGACTCCGTCTCAAAAAAAAGAAAAAAAGAAAGAATTAGCTGGTCATGATGGTGTGCACCTGTAGTCCTAGCTACTCAGGAGGCTGAGGCAAGAGGATCCCTTGAGCCCAGGAGTTGGAGTTGGAGGTTGCAGTGAGCTCTGATTGTGTCACTGCACTCCAGCCTGGGTGATGGAATGAGATCCTGTCTCAAAAAGAAAAGTAGAAAATCAGGCTTCAGGCTGGATTACACCTGTAATCCTAACACTTTGGGAGGCTGAGGTGGGTGGATCACCTGAGGTCAGGAGTTCAAGACTAGCCTGGCCAACATGGTGAAACCCCATCTCTACTAAAAATATAAAAATTAGCCAGGCGTGGTGGCGGGTGCCTGTAATCCCAGCTACTCGGGAGGCTGAGGTAGGAGAATCGCTTGAACCCAGGAGGTGGAAATTGCAATGAGCCAAGATCACGCCACTGCACTCCAGCCTGGGCGACAGAGCGAGACTGCCTCAAGAAAAAAAAAGGAAAGAAAATCAGGCTTCAACAATAAGAGAAATATATTACCTCATGTAACAAGAAGCCCCAAAGTAGAGTGGCTGCAGGTTGGTGTAAACTCTGCCCTCAGGCCGGGGCCCCCATGGTTGCCAAGAGAGCATCAGTTGCTTTCCATGTGGCTCTTTTTAGGAGTAAGCCAATCTTTCCCAGATGTCACATGCCCTGTCCTAATCCAAGTCCTTCAGGGCACTGGAATGACCAGAGGCTCTCAAAGTGTGGTTCCCCAGACCAGCACCATCAGCCTCACCCGAGAGCTTGTTAGAAACCGTGGAAGGAGTGAGGAGTAATCTTTAAGAGATAAACACTTAAACTCACCTAGGGCTCTTCTAAGAGGAAGTGAGGATGCTGATGGGGCATTGATGGGGTTGAACCATTCTCGGTGACTCGTGCTTAGATGAGAGATTTGCATCCACTGCCTTTAACCAGGGCCATGAAGTGGACAGAGCTCAGAGTCCTGTAATGCGAAGTGGAGGTGCCCAGGCAGGCTGATGGCCGGCCTCGTGCTTGGCCCTCCCCACCTTTGCTTCTCTCCTTCCCGCCAGCTACCAGAGATTCACTGACTGCTACAAGCGCTTCTACCAGTTGCAGCCTGAGATGACACAGCGAATCTATGACAAGTTTGTAGCTCAGTTGCAGACATCTATCCGGGTGAGTGGTGGGAAGACCGGCAAGTGCTGTTGACTTGGGTTCTGTCTCCAGATTGTCAGTCCCCTGAGGGCAGTGGCCCCACCCTCTACACCTCTGTCTCCTCAGCCGCTAGAGCTGTCCTGGGTGCCCAGCAGGCTGCAGCATCCATCATCCCTCCCCTCCAAATGATGCGGGTATCTTAGATGCAGCCTTTGCTCACTGTCCTGTATTGTGATTATGTGTTTTATGTTGCCTGCTCTCTAGACCATGCAAACTCAGCAAAGGCTGATGGGGTCTTTTTTTTTTAAGTCAGGATCTTGCTCTGTCACCCAGGTTTGAGTACAGCAGCATAATCACAGCTCCCTGCAGCCTCAAACTCTGGGTTCAAGTGATCCATCCACCTCGGCCCTCCCAAAGTGCTGGGATTACAGGTGTGACCCACGGCCTATTTTCTTAATTATAAAAGCCACATGTAGAAAAGTTGGAATGGGCCGGGCGCGGTGGCTCACGCTTGTAATCCCAGCACTTTGGGAGGCCGAGGCGGGCGGATCACGAGGTCAGGAGATCGAGACCACGGTGAAACCCCGTCTCTACCAAAAATACAAAAAATTAGCCGGGCGTGGTGGCGGGCGCCTGTAGTCCCAGCTACTCGGAGAGGCTGAGGCAGGAGAATGGCGTGAACCCGGGAGGCGGAGCTTGCAGTGAGCCGAGATCGCGCCACTGCACTCCAGCCTGGGTGACAGAGCAAGACTCCGTCTCAAAAAAAAAAAAAAAAAGAAAAAAAGAAAAGTTGGAATGTTAGGGAAAGCATAAAGACCTAGAACAGAAATTAGCCAAAATCTTACCAAGTGCTGTTAGCAGTTTAGCATATTTTTGCCGTGAGCTCATCTCGTGTCATTATAGCTCTTTCCTCCTTTCTCTTCAGGAGGAAATCTCTGACATCAAAGAGGAGGGGAACCTGGAAGCTGTCTTGAATGCCTTGGATAAAATTGTGGAAGAAGGCAAAGTCCGCAAAGAGCCAGCCTGGTGAGAGTGGGGTGGGGAGGTGAGAAGGCACAGGAAAGAGGCAGCAATTAAGCTTTTTTTTTTTTTTTCTAGAGTCAGGGTCTCACTATGTTGGCCAGGCTGGTCACAAACTCCTGGCCTTAAGCTGTCCTCCCACCTTGACCTCCCAAAGTGCTGGGATTACAAGCTTGAGCCACAACACCTGGACAGTTCAGCTTCTTGAAGGAGACTTTAAGACTGACCCAAGCAGGGAGTGGTGACTCATGCCTGTAATCCCAGTTATTCAGGGGGCTGAGGTGGGAGGATCACTTGAGACCAGGAGTTCAAGAGTTCAGAACCAGCCTGGGCAATATAGTGAGACCCTGTCTCTAAAACAAACTTTTAAAAGGCTGACCCTGTGTCCACCATATCCATGAGACTCTGGGCTTGTTGCCCCTGAGAGAGAACCTTTTGACAGGGACAAGTAGAGCAGACAGACACCAAACTGTAACCGAAAACTGTTGTACCACACAGTTCCCTTCAGGGGAGGAGAGCCCCAGGTAAGCCATGTTGTTGAGGGGATTAGGGAGGGAAGTAGTTTGAGGCCAGACTGAAGAAGCCTTCCTGAGGGAGCTTATTTTAGGGCCTGTTGGGCCTGTGGGAGAAAGGGAGGGTGGGGGGAGTGGGAGGAGGCAGAATCGTGAGGTTTGGAATCACCATGTACACCTTACAGGTGTAGATGAGGCTGGCGGGGCAACTGGTTTTTATACATTTGTTCATTCAGCAGGTTAGGGAGCACCTACTATATGCTCGATATTGTTTTTTTTTGAGACGGAGTCTTGCTTTGTTGCCCAGGTTGGAGTACAGTGGTGTGATCTTGGCTCATTGCACCCTCCACCTCCTGAGTTCAAGCAGTTCTCCTGCCTCAGCCTCGTGAGTAGCTGGGATTACAGGCGCCCACCACCATGTCTGGCTAATTTTTGTATTTTTAGTAGAGACGGGGTTTCACCATGTTGGCCAGGCTGATCTTGAACTCCTGACCTCAGGTGATCCTCCTGCCTCGGCCTCCCAAAGTGTTGGGATTAAAGGTGTGAGCCACCGCGCCCAGCCTCGATACTGTTTTAGATGCCGGAAACTTAGCAGTGAACAAGACAGACCAAGTATCTGCTCTCCTGGAGCTGACATTTCAGCAGCAGCCGGCTACCTGGTACACCAAGTGCACGGTGGAGAAGCGGGGCCTGGGATGAGCAATAGAGAGCAGGGGCCAGCAAGACCCCAGCAGCTGAGCCCCTGCCTCCTGCAACCCTCCCTCCCTTAGTAGAATCCTAGGCCAGAGGGCGTAGAAATCTTTTTTGTAATTTCCAATTTTTAAAAATGCTCTGTGACCTTAATACTTAAGAGAATTAAGTTTCACAACTGAAAAAGAATTTTTCTTTTGAGATGGAGTCCCACTCTGTTGCCCAGGCCAGGCTGGAGTACAGTGGTGCGATCTCAGTTCACTGCAACCTCAGCCTCCCAGGTCCAAGCGATTCTCCTGCCTCAGCCTCCCGAGTAGCTGGGATTACAGGCGCCCACGACCACGCCTGGCTAATTTTTGTATTTTTAGTAGAGATGGGGTTTCACCATGTTGGCCAGGCTGGTCCCAAACACCGGACCTCAGGTGATCCACCTGCCTTGGCCTCCCAAAGTGCTGAGATTACAGGCATGAGCCACCGCGCTTGGCCATTGAAAAATAATTTTTTTTTTTTTTTTTTTTTTTTTTTTTTTGGGACAGAGTCTCGCTCTGTCTCCCAGGCTGGAGTGCAGCGGCACAATCTCAGCTCACTGCAAGCTCCACTTCCTGGGTTCACGCCATTCTCCTGCCTCAGCCTCCCAAGTAGCTGGGACTACAGGCACCTGCCACCACGCCCAGCTAATTTTTTGTATTTCTAGTAGAGACAGGGTTTCACCATGTTAGCCAGGATGGTCTCGATCTCCTGACCTCGTGATCCACCTGCCTTGGCCTCCCAAAGTGCTGGGATTACAGGCGTGAGCCACCAAACCTGGCCTGAAAAATAATTTTTAAAGAACTCACAGTGCCTTCCACCTCTTGTGTAATCTTGCCTCCTCAGACTTGCCTTTCCTTATCTTCCCAGATCAGTCAACACTTATGGGGGCCTCCCACAGTCTGGGCCCTCTGTCAGCAGCCACCCCCAACCTCTCAAGCTCACAGTCTGGTGGACTGGATGCACTAGCCGCACACATGGTCACAAGGACAGAGGCAGGGGCTAGAAAGTCACCCTGAAGTGTTCTGGATGGGGGAGTGTGTATGGAGGAAAGGAGGGGAATGTGGGGTATGGTCGGGAAGGCTAAGATAGGGGCTGAAGTGAGAAGGGGGAGAGGTGGACCCCTAAGCATTGAAACCCAGGGAAAGGAAGTGAGCATTCCTATGAGAAACAGGTCTTGGGAGGTGAGAGGGACCACGGGAGAGACCTGGGAAGCCAGCCCAACTTGGGACAAGGCAGGCATAGCACCGAGTGTGGGCTTGGAAGCTGAACCCTCTTCCACGAGGGCCTTCCACCTCCCTCATTCCTTGTGGCCCTCCAGGCGCCCCAGCGGGACCCCAGAGAAGGATCTGCACAGTGTCATGGCACCCTACTTCCTGCAGCAACGGGACACCCTGCGGCGCCACGTGCAGAAACAGGAGGCCGAGAACCAGCAGCTGGCAGATGCCGTCCTGGCAGGGCGGAGGCAAGTGGAGGAGCTGCAGCTACAGGTCCAGGCCCGGCAGCAGGCCTGGCAGGTCAGTGTCCCAGCCTGCCTCTTCCTCTTCCTTCTCTAATGGGCCCTCTGAGATACGCAAATAGGTGGCTTCCTCCATTCCAACACAAGCGACCCCCACAGCGGGTAGGAGAGCTTGCCCCCTGGAGAACAGCCATGCGTTACCTCTCCTTGGGCATGTGCAGTAGTCTCTGCCAGCCTCAGCAGACAGTCTCCCTCAGATCCTCCACCAGGCACAGGCATGTGTTCCCCTGATGGAGCAGGTGAGGACACAGGCCCAGAGAGGGCAGATGAGTCACCCAAGGTAACAGTGCCTCCCCATCAGATTTGGAGTTAAAACCTGGTGGTGGTTCTACCGCTCCATGTGACCACTGCCCAACATAGATACATATATTCTAAACCTGGTATATGGTAGGGGGATGGGTAGAGAACAAGAACAGAGGATGAGACAGTATTTTTTTAAATTGATACATCGTATTTTACATATTTAGGAAGTACATGTGATATTTTGCTACATGCATAGAACGTGCAGTGATCAAGTCAGGGTATTTGAGGTGTTCATCACTTTGAGTATTTATCATTTCTATGTGTTGGGAGCAATTCAAGACCTCTCTTCTAACTACTTTGGTTTTGGTTTTGTTCTGAGATGGGGATCTCGCTATACTGCCCAGGCCAGTCTCGAACTCCCGGCCTCAAGCAGTCTTCCTGTCTCAGCCTCCTGAATAGCTGGGATTACATGTGCTCATCACTGCACAAGGCTCTTCTTAGCCACTTTGCAATATGGAGTACGTTGTTGTTAACTACAGTTACCTTACTCTACTGTTGAACAATAGAATTTACACCTTTTACCTAACTGTATGTTTATACCATTAAACTACCTCTCTTCATCCCCCACCCCTTCCCCCAGCCTCTGTTAACTATCATTCTACTCTTTACCTTTATGAGATCAACTTTTCTCTGCATCCTCACTAGCATGTTATTTTTTGTCTTTTTTTTTTTTTTTTTTAGACAGTCTCGCTCTGTCACCCAGGCTGGAGTGCAGTGGCACGATCTCAGCTCACTGCAACCTCCACTTCCCAGGTTCAAGCCATTCTCATGCCTCAGCCTCCTGAGTAGCTGGGATTCCAGGCGTGAGCTGCCACACCCAGCTAAATGTTGTATTTTTAGTAGAGACGGGGTTTCACCATGTTGGCCAGGCTGGTCTCAAACTCCTGGGCTCAAGCAATTCCTCCACCTCAGCCTCACAATGTGCTGGGATTACAGACTTAAGCCACCCCACCCGGCCCCAAAAATATTCTATTTCAACTTTGTTTTTGAGACAGTCTTGCTCTGTTGCCCAGGCTGGAGTGCAGTGGCATGATCTTGGTTCACGGCAACCTCCGCCTCCTGGGTTCAAGTGATTCTCCTGCCTCAGCCTCCCGAGTAGCTGGGATTACAGGTACCTGCTGCCACGCCTGGTTAATTTTTCCATTTTTAGTAGAGATGGGGTTTCACCATGTTGGCCAGGCTGGTCTTGAACTCCTGGCCTCAGGTGATCCACCTGCCACAGCTTCCCAAAGTGCTGAGATTACCCATTGTATGTTCTTGACACCTTTGCAGACAATCAGTTGGCCATAAGTAAACGGATTTATTTCTGAGTCTGTGTTCTGTTATACTATTGGTTATGTGTCTGTTCTTATAACAGTACCATGCTGTTTTGGTTACTAGAGCCTTGTACAATTTGAAGTCAGGCACTGTGATGCCTCCAGCTTTGCTCTTTGTGCTGAGGATTATTTTGACTATCTGCCATTGCCCAATATTTAAATAACGTGTATATTAGAATGACTTGTAGAGCCTTCATACATCTAACACACATCCTCCATGCCACAATTGTGTGTCCTTTGAGGGCGAACTTAACTTTTGAAAGTGGCCCAACGTCACTTGGGGCCACGTTGAGTGAAGAAAGGAGAAGAAGATGATCAAGCTGGATGACACAGTAGCAGCTTGGCTGCACTGTGGTGAGACAGATTTTCCTATGGGCTCAAAGTGCATTTCCAAGAGAAGCTTTCTAGTAGGGCTCAAGTGGCGGCATCTCTGTCGAACTCTCTCCATCCATCATGTCAGTATCCAGTGTACTTCTACTTATGGCCATTTGACAGCCCCCTTCCTGGGGCAAAGCCTCATATTCCTGAGGGATACAGGTCCACAAATTTATGGCTCCTGGATCTCCTTGGTCTTCTCTTCTCAATACCAGTTAGCTGCAGCCTGGAGGCCCTGCTGCAGCTTGGGAAGGGCCCCGGCTGGGAGGCAGTGACAAGTGGAAGGCCGGCAGCTGCTCTGCTCCCTACTGTCCCCACTCCCTCTGCTCTCCCGACATCACAGACTGGCCTGGGGGACTGGGCAGCAGGCGCGAATGTGGTGGTGACCAAGGCCCCCCACCCAAGCCTGGTGCCATCTTGCAGGGCACAGCTCCGAGTTGTGTCTCGGGCACTCCCAGGGCCCCCTGCTGAGTCCTCAGGCAAGGCGCTGCTCCACCATCACCACTCAGCCACCATGAGGCCATGGGTCACTCCTGTCTCTGGGTCCTGGCTTCCAAATTGGCCAGATAATGATCCCAAGGCCTCACCAGCTCTGAGATTCAGTGCTATCCTAAGAGGAACAAAGCCCCCTGCTCTTAAAGCCATGCTCCACCCATTCCAGCTACAGACCCTCACGTTGTTTGACGTGGGCAATTTCCATGTCTGTAACTCAACTGAAAGTGTACTTAATTCAAGAACGTTTCTCGCTAGAAAGCTCTGTTGAGGTCAGAGGATCTAAGGGCCACTTTGGGGACCCTTACTGAAGATGGGCTCTGCTCTGGGGATGCCCAGCCTAGGTGGTCACAGAACCCAGCTTGCAATAAATACTTGCCGAGTGGTGGGGACTTTCTAATGTGCCTTCATCCTAACATGCTCTGCAGGGCCCATGACTTAAGCCACAGACTCCATCCATATTGTCCTGGGGAAACCCCAGGCCTGGAGTCAGGGACAGTGGAGGGCAAGGATTTGGGTTTTCTTAGATCCCAGTTTGTCTGTTGTCTCCCATTGATTTCAGGCTCTACACAGAGAACAGAGGGAGCTGGTTGCTGTGCTGAGGGAGCCCGAATGAGGAGACCGCCAGCCCCAGAAGCAGAGGGCAGTCAAGGTCAAGAGCCTGTGGTCCAGCATGCCTGGCCTGGGTGGGCTGCCTCTGAGAATGGCTGAAATGGTGCCCAGTCCGTCAGCAGTGATGGAATTTGCTGGAGGACTAGGCCAGAACAAGTCTCACTGCCACTGTGCCTTTGGGGCACCCTTGGGGTTGGACACACACCCCCTTTAGATTCCTCTGTTTCTTCTACCTGGATAATTCTTGGCCATGTTCTCTCTTCTCTAAGTTCAGGTCAGCTTTGCCCCTCCACCCCGCTCCTGCTGGTTCCTCAGCCCTTTTCCCTGGGCCTGGCTTGGAGAATCTGTTTTCAATCTCCACTGATTGCCCCCTTGCTGGCCAGCCCAGGGGCCTTTACCATGTTCTCCCCACATCCGTAAATAAACTTCCTCCACTACACTGTAATCTATGAGGATGCTTCCTCTGCCCTGGCCTCTCTTGGGCCAAGACCTGCTCTTGGGCTCCCAAATGCTGGCTCCAGTCAAGGCTTCAGTCGTGGTCCTCTGGGAGCGTCCAGGCTGGGGTGGTTTGGCAAGGGGCTTACTAGACGATCATGTGCAGAGAGCAGCAGAGCCCCTTGTACAAAAACCAGGACCCCTGGGTTCCCTGTGGATAGGATGAGCTGCCAAGGAGGTGTCACTCTTGGCACCCTCCAAGAATCATTATGGCCGGGTGCAGTGGCTCATGCTTGAAATCCCAGCACTTTGGGAGGCCGAGGCGTGTGAATCACCTGAGGTCAGGAGTTCGAGACCAGCCTGGCCAACATGGTGAAATCCTGTCTCTACTAAAAATACAAAATTAGGCCAGGCGCAGTGGCTCATGCTTGTAATCCTAGCACTTTGGGAGGCTGAGGTGGGCAGATGACCTGAGGTCAGGAGTTCGAGACCAGCCTGGCTAAAATGGTGAAACCCCATCTCTACTAAAAATACAAAATTAGCCAGGCATGGTGGTGTGTGCCTGCAATCCCAGCTACTCGGGAGGCTGAGGCAGGAGAATCACTTGAACCTGGGAGGCGGAGGTTGCAGTGAGCCAAGATTGCACCACTGTACTCCAGCCTAGGCAACGAGAGTGAAACTCCATCTCAAAAAAAAAAAAAAAAAAAAATACAGAATTAGCCGGGTATGGTGGTGTGTGCCTGTAATCCCAGCTACTCAAGACGCTGAGGCAGGAGAATCGCTTGAACCTGGGAGGCAGAGGTTGCAGTGAGCCGAGATCGCACCATTGCACTCCTGCCTGGGCGACAGAGCGAGACTCTGTCTCAAAAAAAAAGAATCGCGGGCACTTTGTTTCTGTTGCTTCTTCGACTTCACTCTTCTTCAGCCAGGGCAGCCAAAGGCAGGATGGGTGCTTCCCGGATCCACCAGAGGGGGAAAGGGGTTGGGTGTGTATGGGGGCAGAACTTTTCCCTAGTGAGAGCCTTGGTGAGGTCTGCTGGAGGCACACTGGGGACACAGGCAAGCATCAGGTGGTCCCCACTTCCCACCCCCCTCCCATAAGCAGCACTAGGTTCAGTCTCCCTCTGCCCAACTTGTCACCATGGAGCTGTGGCATTCAAGCATCCAAATGCCCTGCTTCTGTCAGGCCTGCCCCGTCGGATGCTTTGTCAGGTTGGGCAGATGGTCTCAAGCCCTGGTTGGTGGGTGGGTGAGTGAGGACACAGGTTAGACAGGGGAAGGTCTCAGGACACGTCTTCCCTCTCTGGGCTGACCTGAGGCAGTGGAGGCTCTCAGGTGTGGGATGGGGTTTTCAGGCTGGGATGTTCTGTACCCTAGAGGATAGGCCTTCCTATTACTTACAGGAGCACTATGGGAGGGCAGGTCCCTCCCCAGGGTGGTTAACACTGGAGGCTGCAGGGTCAGGAGGAGAATCGGGGGGCCAGGAGGCCGGAGGCACACTCCATCTCCGTGCTCCTCACAGGCCCTGCCTCCCTGCCTAATAAGGGCACAGGGAAGGGGGTCCCCAGCTCAGTGAGTGCCTGCCTCCCTGCTCTGTGTCTGCATACCTGGCAGTCACAGCCACCTGGCGTGTCCCAGAAACCAACCACTGACCTCGTCTCCTGCCCGGCCCCACCTCCATTGGCTTTGGCTTTTGGCCTTGTGCTGCCCGACCCTTTCTCCTGTCCCAATGCGCAGCGCAGGGTCTGAGCCGTCGAGCTGCACCCACAGCAGGCTGCCTTTGGTGTCTCACCGGGTGAACGAGGGCATTGCGAGGCATCCCCTCCCTGGGTTTGGCTCCTGCCCACGGGGCTGACAGTAGAAATCACAGGCTGTGAGACAGCTGGAGGCCAGCTCTGCTTGAACCTATTTTAGGTCTCTGACCCTCGCTTCCTCTGTAGACTCCCCTAGAGCTCAGCCAGTGCTCAACCTCAGGCTGGGGGTCTCTGAGGAAGAGTGAGTCGGGGCTGAGGGGTCTGGGGCTGCCCCCTGAGAAAGGGGCCAGAGGCAGTGTCAAGAGCCGGGCAGTCTGATTGTGGCTCACCCTCCATCACTCCCAGGGGACCCTGGCCCAGCAGCTGCAGCTCCCAACCACAATATCCTTTGGGTTTTGGCCTACGGAGCTGGGGCGGATGACCCCCAAATAGCCCTGGCAGATTCCCCCTAGACCCGCCCGCACCATGGTCAGGCATGCCCCTCCTCATCGCTGGGCACAGCCCAGAGGGTATAAACAGTGCTGGAAGCTGGCGGGGCAGGCCAGCTGAGTCCTGAGCAGCAGCCCAGCGCAGCCACCAAGACGCCATGAGAGCTCTCACACTCCTCGCCCTGCTGGCCCTGGCCGCACTTTGCATCGCTGGCCAGGCAGGTGAGTGCCCCCACCTCCCCTCAGGCCGCATTGCAATGGGGGCTGAGAGGAGGAAGCACCACGGCCCACCTCTTCTCACCCCTTTGGCTGGCAGTCCCTTTGCAGTCTAACCACCCTGTTGCAGGCTCAATCCATTTGCCCCAGCTCTGCCCTTGCAGAGGGAGAGGAGGGAAGAGCAAGCTGCCCCAGACGCAGGGGAAGGAGGATGAGGGCCCTGGGGATGAGCTGGGGTGAACCAGGCTCCCTTTCCTTTGCAGGTGCGAAGCCCAGCAGTGCAGAGTTCAGCAAAGGTGCAGGTATGAGGATGGACCTGACGGGCTCCTGGACCCTCCCCTCTCACCCTGGTCCCTCAGTCTCATTCCCCCACTCCTGCCACCTCCTGTCTGGCTGTCAGGAAGGCCAGCCTGCTCCCCACCTGATCCTCCCAAACCTAGAGCCACCTGATGCCTGCCCCTCTGCTCCACAGCCTTTGTGTCCAAGCAGGAGGGCAGCGAGGTGGTGAAGAGACCCAGGCGCTACCTATATCAATGGCTGGGGTGAGAGAAAAGGCGGAGCTGGGCCAAGGCCCTGCCTCTCCGGGATGGTCTGTCGGGGAGCTGCAGCAGGGAGTGGCCTCTCTGGGTTGTGGTGGGGGTACAGGCAGCCTGCCCTGATGGGCACCCTGGAGCCTCATGTGTAGTGAGAGGAGGGATGGGCATTTTGCACGGGGGCTGATGCCACCATGTCGGGTGTCTCAGAGCCCCATTCCCCTACCCGGATCCCCTGGAGCCCAAGAGGGAGGTGTGCGAGCTCAATCCGGACTGTGACGAGCTGGCTGACCACATCGGCTTTCAGGAGGCCTATCGGCGCTTCTACGGCCCAGTCTAGGGTGTTGCTCTGCTGGCCTGGCCGGCAACCCCAGTTCTGCTCCTCTCCAGGCCCCCTTCTTCCCCCTTCTCCTTGCCCTTGCCCTGACCTCCCAGCCCTATGGACGTGGAGTCCCCATCATCCCAGCTGCTCCCAAATAAACTCCAGAAGAGGAATCCATGGGCCTGTGAGTCTGTCCAGTTTATGGAGTGTGGGAGGGAGGTGTCAGGAGGATGGGGGTGAGGAGGTTTTACCTTCTTCAGTTCTAGAAAGTGCTTTCCAAAGTTTTATTTTTTTATTTGTACCTGCCTTGTTCCAGAAAACATTGAAGGTGGCTTCCCAAAGTCTAACTAGGGGTCCCCCCTCTAGCCTAGGACCCTCCTCCCCCACACCTCAATCCACCAAACCATCCATAATGCACCCAGATAGGCCCACCCCCAAAAGCCTGGACACCTTGAGTACACAGTTATGACCAGGACAGACTCATCTCTATATGCAAATAGCTGCTGGCAAACTGGCATTACCTGGTTTGTGGGGATGGGGGGGCAAGTGTGTGGCCTCTCGGCCTGGTTAGCAAGAAGCATTCAGAGTAGGCCTAGGTTAGTTGTGTTAGTTCTTCCCTGTGCTGAGCAGAGACTTCCTGGAGCACCAGAAACGAAGCCAGATGAAAGGACCCCAACACCTCCCCACTCCAACCTTTGACATATAGGGGCATCTTCAGCCTGGACACACATGCATCTCCCCTCTCAGACCCTCAGCACTTCTTCCACTCCCATCAAGAGCCCCCTCATGGTCCCTCTCACACTCTGCCAGTCCCCCTAGACACCCCTCCTCTCCTCTGCCCTCTCTCCTGTGCCCTCTCCTCAGCCCCTGTTGGTTCCAGGCTGAGATGCATCCCCACCTGATTCGGCCCAAATCTGGGCTCCTCGTCAGCACTGGGGCCTGGCCTCTGCCCCCTCCAGGACAGGGTCAGGGATGGGGCCTCACTGTTGTTTGGCCTGGGTACCCCCCTCCAGTGGGCCACTCTGCAGCAGAGGGCATGTACTGGGGGCCCGAAGCAGGGTGGCTGTGAAAGCAGCAATAATGAGTAGGTTCCCAGCTACAGCCAAGACCAGTGTGGCCACTGTGCCTGCCAGGCCCAGGGCAGGTTCCTGTGTGGCCAGCCAGGCTCTGCGTGATCCCATATCAGCCAGCACTGCCTCCAGCTGGAAGTGGGTGCCCAGCACTGCACAGATGTGGAATAGCTGGTGGCTGTGGCCTGCGGAGAGGATGGGCAGGTCAGAGCCACACCTTTCCCAGTGCAAGTCACCCCATCCTCTGGGCCTGCTACTCCCCTATAAATTGAGAATAAGAAACCCTGATTCCCAGAGTGACTGAAAGGAATGAATGAGCATTTGTGCATACGGCCCCAGCACACATGCTACTAGTTTTGCTACCTGAGAAGTAGCAGGTGGAGGACCCTTCCAGTGATGCTCTCGTTACAGGAAGACAGAGAAGTCCCTCCTATAATTTGCCTCCATCCTGGGACTGTAATACCCATTTACCCAGTTCATTTTGTGCTCTGGGAAGGCATCTGCCCCTGCCTCTTCCCGGGCCGGGCCAGGTGTGCCCTCACCGATGTAGTCAAAGCGTCCTGGTGCCAGCCTTTCGGGCAGGTGGGAGGCAAAGAGGAAGCCAGTGAGCAGCGCACAGAAGAGGTGGTAGCCATGGCTGGTGTTCAGGGCCTCCTGCCCACAGCTGTGGCCCCTGCCCCAGCAGAGCCCGAGCTGGCAAAGGAAAAGCAAGGCTGCTGGGGAGGGACTCGGGAGCCAAAACATGGGGTGTGTCTGGGATCTGGTGAGGATGCAGAGTGGGCGGGCACAGCTAGGCGGGGTGCTGGAACCGAAGAGAGGCGGCTGGGCTGAGGCAGGGACTGAGGGGGGCAGGGCTGGAAGTGGGCACCTTGAGGGTCAGGCCAGGAAAACAGGAGTCTGGGCAGAGGCCCCAGGCCTCCTTACCCGATAAAAGAGTGGGAGGTTGTCGAACAGGAAGGGATAGGCGAAGGCTGCTGTGCGGAGGACCTTACTGAGCCCAGGGCTTTCCAGCTCCAGGAAACTGGGAGGCGGGAGGAAAAGGCTGGTCACCATCGCTGTGCTTGGGGTAGGGGGTCAGAGAAAGGCAAGAGGACTTGGGCGAAGATGGAATATCAGCACAGCCTGCAGCTAAGAAAACCGTTAGGGCATATGACCTCCTGTGTAAAGGACCACATCTGTATGTGGGGATAAAGACACCTGCCTTTTATGGTGGCTTGTGAGAATTAAAGGACACAGCATGAGTATGAACATAAAGGGTCTGACAGAGGAAGTCCTCAGTACGTGGTCTCGATGTCACCATTGCTGTTCGAGAGCAGTGAGGTGTGTCCTCTCCTGTGCCTCCGCCTTCCCCGTCCCCACTGGAGGGGCCTGGGAACCCACCGGGAGTAGCAGGAGAGGCCGGTGCACAGGAAGGAGTTGAGTGCGGCGGCAGGCACAAAGAACTGGTGCAGGCGGCCGTGCAGCCAGGAGGCCGGCATGGAGTAGGCGGCATAGGGGAAGGCGCAGCCTGCGGTGAGGTGGGGGCGTGCAGCTGAGGCCTGAGGGGCGCGCCCCTGTGTCCCGCGTCCCACCCCTCGCCCCGCTCTGGGGCGCCCAGACCCCGCGCTCCCGCGCCTGTCTGGCTCACCCAGGCTGTAGAGGCTGAGCGCGCCGTAGTCCAGGAAGTAGCAGATGTGGCGCGCGCGGGGCGACATGGAGCTGAAGGTGTGCGCGCAGCACGACGCGAAGGGGTAGAGGCAGGCGGGCAGCAGGAAGACCAGCAGCGGCCAGTGGTATGGCTCCGCACGGAAGCCGGGGCCGCCCGCCAGCGCCAGGAGCCGCCACAGGAAGTACCTGCGGCGGGCGCGTGCTCAGGCCGCCGCGGACCCCAGCGACTGCCGCTGCAGCCCGTGGGCCTGGACGGTCCCTGCCCGCCTGGGTACCCCCTCTGAGCTCAAGGCCGCGGCCTGGGG
The DNA here is from genome assembly GCF_028878055.3 of Symphalangus syndactylus. Lineage (NCBI taxonomy): Eukaryota > Metazoa > Chordata > Mammalia > Primates > Hylobatidae > Symphalangus > Symphalangus syndactylus. The sequence continues at coordinate 84,671,672 of NC_072441.2, forward strand.
CAGAGCCTCCCCTCACCAGGTGGGCAGGAAGTGAGTCCAGATGTTGACCGTCTCGTTGGTCATCTGGAAGGAGCTGAGGACACAGTCCAAAGCCGAGCTGGTGGGGCGGCGGTAGCCAGACATGATGCCATCTTCCCAGAACACCTAGGGTAGTGGTGGGAGAGGAAGGCCGTCACTGTGCCTGGACCATTTCCCTCCATTTGAGATCTCTGGAAGCAGGGTCAAAGAGGCTGGGCTGGAGATCAACGTGGCCCCCAAGCCAAACTAAATCTGATCTGATCTTACCACAGGTCCCAGTACCCACAAACCCACAAAACAGATAGGAAACCCAAGAGCCAGACTGGGGTGGGATGGGGGTGGAGCGCAGCACACAGGGCGCTCTGGGGAAGGGGACTCCAGATGGAGGGCCACAAGCTTGTTCCTCAGAGAACAGAGGAAGAGTCTCACACTGGAATGGGAGGGTAAGAGTTCGCCTGCAGGAGGGGCTGCCCCAATAGCTAAAGAGAAGAACGTCAGCCCCTAGTCAGTCCTCTAGGGAATGGGGGTTGGTGGGTCAGTGGGTGGAGCCCCTCACCCGGGGGACCTGGTGGACTTGAAGAAGTTGGGGCAGCTTGAGACTGAGCATGGTGGCCTGGTACCTCCACGTTGACCTAGAGACAGAGTTGGGGGTAGGGGATCAGATATCTGCCCCCATCCACAGGCCCCTTTCACCTGGGTTCAGCCCCAGGATGGGCTGTGCATGTGGGAGGCAGATAGGCATCCTCCCTCCTGGAGCTGCTTCCTTCAGGCCTGGGGAGGCTGGTCCACCTTCCCCAGCCCTTGCACCACTTAACTCCAACCCCTGTTCTCCTTGGGGCATTCAGTCCCCACACTGAGGGGCTTGGCAGCCTCAGCCCAGCATAGAGTGGTGGGGTCCTCCCAGCTGGGAGGCTGCCTCAAATAGTGATCCAGCCCCCCAGGCCCCAGTTTTTGTCTCAGGAAGAATCCTGACTCCTGGAGGCCAGCACAGACACAGCCCGAGTACCACTCCCTTTCCCACCAGAATGTGCTTTGCCCACAGCACCCGAACTGCGCACAGAACACTCTTGGCACTCAGAATCTCTGGAGAAGCCAGATGCCATCAGGTGGGACAAGGAGTTAGGGGGATGCCTGGCTTTTCTCTGAGGACTACACTTGTGCCCCCAGGAGAGTTTTGGGGTCCCTGCCCCTCCTGAGCCCTGGTATCCCTCAGCCCCAGACCTGTGCACTGCCTCCGGGTGGCCGAGGCTCTGCTGCCCCGCCCGCCCGCCTCTCCCGGCACATTCCTTGGCACAAGTGGAGGGACCGGGCCAGCTGGGCAGGGGGAGCTGCCCCAGGAGGAGGACTAGGACACTCCCCCGACCTCCCCAGGCCAAAACTTTGCAGGAACTCTATAGCCTAGCCCCTCCTCTTCCTGCCACCAGCTCTGCATCCGTGTTTTTGCTGCGTGCACTTTGGGGCTTGCACCAGCAGTCACTCCGCCAGCCTCTGCCCGAGATGGGTGCTGGAGACCCTGCTGGGCACAAGGCAAACCTGGCCTTAGTCCCTGCACCCCAGCAGAACAAAGATGGATGAGGGCCTCCCAGGGTATCCCTTGCTCGCTCCCACAAGTGGGATGGGGGAGGTCTCCCCTACCCTGAGTGCTGCCCATCTATCTGGGGGAAGAGTGAGGAATACGCTGGGATCTAGCTGCCCTCACGCCTTCCCTTAGTAGTAGGGTTTGGAGATCTCTGGAGTGGGGTGTGTACAGTTGCTGTGGAAATTGGGGAGGGACAGCTGGAGCAAGATGCTTTACCTCTATTTTCCCAGAAGAGCCCCAGAAGGTGAGCTTCCTTACCCAGAGCTTGGTGGGTGCTCCTAAGCTGGTGGGTCAACAGGCCCAGGGCTCCACGGGCGGAGTCCGAGGCTGCTGCCAGCCAGGCTGATGGAGGAAGAGTGGCCAGGCAGGCGGGCCAGGCCTGGGCGGGGAGTGGGGAGACAAAGGGGAGCCAGGGAACAATCCCAGCCTTGTCCAGCCTCCAGGGAGCAGCACGGGGTGGCCCAACCCCATTAGCAGGCAGCTCACTCGGCCGCCTGCACACAGCCAGCTCCTCCAGCACGACCCAAACTCCCTGTGCTGACTGGCTAGAACAGGCTAGGGGCCCAAGCCAGGATGTGGCCACGGTGCTATAGAGTGCCCCCGGCGACTCAGAGCAGTGTTCCCCTGTTCCAGGTTCTCCCAGCAGGTGGGGACAGCTCTGCCTTAGGCTGGCAGAGGAACCCAAATCCCCAAATGCAGAACAGATTTCAGAAGCCATCTCTCACCATGCTTTGCTGCCTCTTAGCACCTGGTGCTGGGTAGGGCTCAGAGCAAACTGCCTTTGGTAAATGGGTAAATGTTGGTTCTATCACGGGGGATTCGCCAGGCTCACCACCTCCCCATCCGCACCCTGAATACAATTTGAGGTGCCAATCCTTGCAGGACAGGACTTGACTCAGAGGCTGGTTTCTTTTTTTTCAGGTGGAGTCTCGCTCTGTCACCCAGGCTGGAGTGCAATGGCGCTATCTCGGCTCACTGCAAGCTCCGCCTCCCGGGTTTACGCCATTCTCCTGCCTCAGCCTCCCGAGTAGCTGTGACTACAGGCACCCGCCACCGTGCCCAGCTAATTTTTTTCTGTATTTTTAGTAGAGACGGGGTTTCACTATGTTAGCCAGGATGGTCTTGATCTCCTGACCTTGTGATCTGCCCGCCTTGGCCACCCAAAGTGCTGGGATTACAGGCGTGAGCCACCGCGCCCGGCCAGAGGCTGGTTTCAAGGCTCACCTCCCCACCCCCTGGAGGAAGAGGACCCAGCTGGTGACAGCGAACCAACCACAGGCAGCGATGTTGCTGGAAAGAGATTTTCACTATCACCCCTGCAAAGGCACCGCATCAGTTTACAGGGTCAAGGAACTTGACAGTGCCTATCAAATCATCTCCAGGGCTTTCACTCAAATTGCCTGCTTCTTGTTCTGTTCCATCCACTTCAAAGAAACCTTTCCAAAATGCATTTCAGGATGCCATCTTCAATGTCCTACCCCCCAATAAAACTTCTGTACAGACAGGCACCAGGAGACAGAGATTGGGCTTGGGGGGTTTATTAAGTGATGCTTTAGTCTCAGTCTCTGCCAGCAACTGGGAGTGGGGTGACTCCACTCACCCCAGGATTTCCCAGACTTGCTGTTTTAGAGGAAAGAGGCAGGAAGCCAACTATCCTCTAAGCCACAGCTTGGGAAGCTAGGCTAGTACTGGGGTGGGGGCAGCAGAGCTGAGACCCTCCACCCCCAGCCCCTAGCCTGTGCTGTCCTCCCAGCCTGAGGGGGAGGAGCTGAGGCAATCCTGGCCACAGCCTCCCACACACAGCCGTGCTCTTGGTGCGCCATTCACTGCCCTGAGCTATTCATGATCTCTGCTCCCACATATTCACCTCAACACTCCAAAAGCCAGCCCCTTCAGGTCTTTAGTCCTGGGGAGGGCAAAAGGAGGGACAAGGGGCCTCTCCTTTCTGCTGCCCACTGAATGCCGGCCCCTTGTCTTCAGTCCTCCCTTAGATAGGAAGGGGGGTGGTGGCCTCAGACTGCACCCCCTTTCTTCTCTTCCTGGCATCCCATTCTGTCCCAGCACAGCAGCCAAGAGCACAAAGCACAGCACCTGTGGGGCTGGTGGGCACAGGAGACCGTGCTGGCACAGGCCAGACTGCCTGCAGCCCTAGGTGGGGCCTGCTCCCTGCCCTGGAAGCTAGACAGAGAAGACAGAAAGCAGAAGTGGGGCAATGGGATGTGCGGCCCCTGCAGCAGGAGGAGGAGCACACGAACCCTGACCCTGCTACTCGGTGCAGGCCACTCCAGGCCTTGCTTCTCTAAGAGCCCCTGTGGCTGGCTCCAGAGCTGCCTGGTCCCCATAAAGGGGGCTGAAAGGAGGATGGGTGATCCTTGAGGAGGGGAAGGGTCTGCAGAGAATCACTCAGACACCAGGTATTACCCAGCTCTTCCCCCAAGACCTGGAGGGTCCAAACTCCTGGCCCCAACCACCCTGCATCTTGGGTGAGGAAGAAGGGCCTCTTCTGCTGTTCTTTCCCCTCAGAGATCCAAGAACCCACTCCGGTGAAATGCAGGTACCCATGCCTGCCACCTGCCCCTGAGACAGCAGGGGAGCTGAGGCAGGAACGCTGGCCAGGGGCCCACAAGACTCTCCTAATCCAAGCACTTTCCTCGCTTTCCTAACGTCTTGGCAACAAAGGGACCCCACCCTCCCAGCCAGCTCCTGGGCCCTCCCTGCAGCCTCTGAGCAGCTAGGCCTCCCTCCTGTGTGCGTGCATGAGTCTGCGTGTGGTGGGGTGACTACAGGTGCTGGTCCTGGCTGCCAGGGAGGGCAGGAGAGATCTGGAGTCAGCCCCACTGCAGGGCCTGGGGGTCAGTATCAACCAATTTCCTTCCACTGCTTGTAGAAGTCCAGAACATTCCTGATGTCCACGCTGGCGTGGGCAGCGGCCTGCAGGGCTGCCTGTGGAATGGGAGAAGGAAAGATGGAGAGGGTCTGACCTCCTGAACTGAAGAGCAAATTGTTGAGGCACTGGGGAAGGAGTGATGGAAGGGAAAAAGGCAGCTATGTGGAGGGTCTGGGGATGGAGTCTGCTCTGTTACCTCGTCCCTATTCCACACATCCCCCCACCTCACCCATGACCCACCTGCATGGGGCTTGAAAGCACGCTGGGGTTGTCCAGTGGAAGGCCTGTGATGATGGTCACCATGCCGCTCGGGTCCTCCTCACCTGCCCCCTGGGCCAGAGTCAGCTGTTTGCAGCTGTCTAGGATCTTATAGAGAGTCCTGGGGATGGGGGCGGAGGGGAAGATGGGCCAAGACCCAGCATTAGCACAGCCCAAACACCAGGATCTCCAGGGGACAGGGGCAGCTGGGGGCTGGGAGGGCAGCGAGCAGCAGCGGGCCCTGGAAGCTGGCCCTGGAGACACTATGGGGAGCAGGCAAAGGTGCACTGAGGGAAAACACCAAGCCTGAGTATCGCAAGGCCCAAAGAGGCTGACCCATCTGCAGAGGTGCTCAGGTGCACCCATCTGCAAAGCTCAGGTGCTGCGGCAACTTTGTACTCCCCACAAGGTGAGGCCTGCAGGAGGGCCCTGGCAGGCTGCGTGTGGAGCCTCAGAGTTCTCCAGCCCTACCCGTTCTCCCTAGGAATGCTCGTGGAGGAGCAAGGCAGGTGGCCTGAGGTTCTAGGGGTGAGGGCTAAAACGTTACCAGGCATCTGCATCCTGCCTCTTCAGCTTATGCCGCTCAAAGCTCTTTCCCACCTCTTTCTGGCAGCGAATGTACCTGCAGAGGAGATGTGCGAGTGGAGGTCAGAAGCAGGGGACTGGCAGGGTGCCTTACACAAAGCAGTCCATTGTGGCTCTGGGAGCCTAGTTTTGCAGGCGGGGGTGGGGAACATGTCTCTCCCACCACAGCTCTGTTTGGAGCCATTCTTAAGTGGCTTCCTGGCTGCTGGGCCCAGCTCACTTTTCCTCCTGATAACATCAATTATTTGGTTCCTCTCAGGGGAGGAGCTGGGAGGGGAGAAGCAGCAGATGCTTTTCAAGCCAGGGCTTCTGGAGACAAGGTCCAAACAATCAGGCCTTGTGCAGCTTCCTGGCCAGGCAGAGCAGATGCAGAAGAGGGGGTGGGCCAGCTAGCAGGGAGCGGGAAGCTTTCTCCTTATTCCCTACACCCTCTGCCTAGTCCTCCTCCAGCCCCAAAGGCCAGAAGGGCAAGCCTGTACCCGCTGAGCACCTGCACATGCTGCCAGCTGGCCCTCCCTGGCTGGCTTCGGTCTCACCACTCCCTCAGCTCGGCAGGGAGGTGGGAAGCCCCTGGGCAGCCTGGATGAAGGCCCTCACACTCTGAGAAACCTGATCACCTGTCCCAACCCAAAGCAGGAGAAATTCTTATAAAGGAGTTCACAGTCTAAAGTTGGGGGAGGGAGGTCTGCTCCCTTCTCCCCAGTGGGTGCTGATCACGGGCTTGCCCCAGAGGAAGGACAGCAGCTCAGTGCTCCCCACAGGGCTCCTGACCCCTTTGGTCACCCTCTATTTCAGCAGCTACATCCCTGACTTCTAACTATCTCTGGGATCACTCCCCAGGCAGTGAGCTAACTGTGAGTAGAGACGGGTATGTATGTGTCTTACCCATAGGGAGCAAGGGGCTTTCATAAGCATGTGTTGTCCAAAAGACAGACCCAAGGCTCAGCACAGGTCCAGCCAAGGCTGCACTCACCTGTTTCCTTTTTTAAACTCTGCCTCCAGGTACCGAATCCCATCCCGGGCCCCTGGGTGTTCCTTCTTCAGCAAATCGAGGCCATCGATCACTGGTGGGCAAGGTAGGGGTAGGGAAAGACAAAACAGATAAGCTCAGACTGCTGTGACAAGGGGCTCTGGAGGAAGTATCTGAGCTCACCTCAGTACACTCTTCAGGCAGAGAAGGGACCCCGGCTCCCTAGAGGCCTCCCAAAGTTCTCTGAAAATGTGACCTTCTGCCAGCAATATACTAAGTGCTTTCACATTAGATTCACTTACATTTTCTGTTTCTCCCAACTGTCTTGTGAGGCAGAATAGGGATTATGTCCATTTCACAGATGCAGTGATGGGTTCACAAAGGTAGTAAGACTTGACCAAGGTTACTGCGTATAAACTGGGCCCCAAATAAGGTCTCTTAATCCCAAGCCCAGAATCTCTTTTAGTCATACTGTCTCTTTACCTCTCCAATGTACTTACCTGTCCTTGGGATGATGACAATGAAGCGGCCACTGGTGGCCAGTTGGCGGATGACAGGGAGATGGTGGCAGAGGGCCTGGGTGTCAGGGACAAGGTAGGGAGACATGGCTGACTGGGCCTTGGGCTGCTGCAGGCTACCCTCCAGCTGAGACACTTCAAGCTGGTGAGAGACGGCAAGGTGGGTACAGCTGTGGCAGACCCCTGTAGCCGGGCCAGGGGAAGAGTGGTGCTCAAGGTGACTCTTATGGGGCTCCCCCTGTTGTTAAGGGGATAGAGGACCCTTTCTACCAATGGCTTTGGGGGAAAAGTAGACAGAAATAAGAGTTAAAGAGAAAGGGAGAGACAGAAGTGAAGGCAGAAAGGAGGCAAATGGCTGAGTGAAGAGTGAGTAGTAAGGAGGGTCATCTGGGAGAGGCAGAGGGACACAGAGGCAACAGAGCAGGGGGACTACAGCGGAAGGGGGAGACCTGCCAGTAGGGTTGACGCAAAAGCTCTACTAAGTGCAGAAGAAGCACTTGGGCCCTGATTTCCTACCTGAAGTCGTAGCTGAGCCATGTCTCTCATGAGCCTGTTCCGACGAGCTTCCTCCTGTGCCTATGAGGGAAAAAATGAGCTGTAAGGAGTTGGGGTATATATTCCCTTCTCCAGTGATCAGGAAGACCAAGAGGGTTTCCTGAGGTCTCAGTGTGACCTCATGCAAAGTCACTCTCTAGCACTGCTGCTGAATGAGGGGAGGGGAGGCATGGAAGAAAAAATATTCTTCCGCTGCACTCTTGAACAACTTCCATTACCAACCCGACGCAGGTCATGATGTTCCAGGCCCTGCAGGGGAGGGGGAGCAGACAGCCATGTGCCGTCACCATGCAGGACATCACCTGGCTGTGCCTCAGGATTCAATCTCTGCTCTTCTCAATCTGGTCTCCTCTCCCAGGAGATCCTACCCATGCACTTCCTCACCTTCTACCCCCATCCACTTGCCAACATCTTCCAAATCTGCAGATTCAGCCCAGGCCTGACAATCCTGAGCTCCAGACCCACACATCCAACTGCCTACTCAGCAGCCCCACCTGCTCCTCAGAACCTGCATCTCTTCCTCTAGTGTTCCCTAGCCTAGTAAATAAACCAGTCTGCCCAAGTCAGAAAGCTCAGGGTTGGCTTTGAATCTTCCCTCTCTCTCAGCCCCAGAAGTTATCAGCTTCCCTGTCTTGTCAATTGTGCCCCCCTAAACAGCATGTAAATCCTTCCACCTCCACTGTGAAACCCTAGTCTAAGCCAACACCTCTCCTTGACTACTGTAACAACCACCGTACTGGTCTCTGCCTCTAATTCAATCCCTTTTCTCCACCTACAACCAAGGCAATCTTTTAAAAACCATCTGATGCCCATTATAGCCCTGCTTTAGTCTTCTGATGCCTTTCCTCTGTATTATGGGTAAAGCCCAAATTCCTTAGTATGGTCTAAAAGACGAGGTTAAGGATGGGGACTTTATCCTGCAAGATATGGAGAGCCACTGAAGACTCCTTTTATTATGTTTTTCTTTTTTTTGAGACAGGGTCTCACTCTGTCACTCAGACTGGAGTGCAGTGCCACAATTACCGTTCACTGCAACCTCTGCCTCCCGGGCCCAAATGATCCTCCTGCCTCAGCCCCCCAACTAGCTGGGACTACAGGCACATGCCACCATGCCTGGCTAATTTTGGTATTTTTTGTAGAGACTGGGTTTCACCATGTTGCCCAGGCTGGTCTCAAACTCCTGGGGCTCAAGCAATCTGCCCGCCTTGGCCTCCCAAAGTGCTGGGATTACTGGTGTGAGCCACAGCACCCAGCCCACTGAAGACTTTTTGATGACCAAAGTGGCATCATCAAAGTGGTGCTTTAAAATACTAATCTTGGCCAGGCGGGGTGGCTCACACCTGTAATCCCAGCACTTTGGGAGGCCAAGACAGGCAAATCACCTAAGGTCAGGAGTTTGAGAACAGCCGGGCCAACATGGCAAAACCCCATCTCTACTAAAAATACAAAAATTAGCTGGGTGTGGTGACGGGCACCTATAATCCCAGCTACTTGGGAGGCTGAGGCAGGGAAAATTGCTTGAACCTGGACGGCAAAGGTTGCAGTGAGCCGAGATAGAGCCACTGTACTACAGCCTGGGCGATAGAGCAAGACTCTGTCTCAAAATAAATAAATAAAATAAAATAAAATATTAATCTTGGGGCCAGGCACAGTGGTTCACGCCTTTAATCCCAGCACTTTGGGAGACTGAGGCGGGCAGATCACGAGGTCAGGAGATCGGGACCACGGTGAAACCCCGTCTCTACTAAAAATACAAAAAAATTAGCCAGGCGTGGTGGCGGGCGCCTGTAGTCCCAGCTACTTGGAGAGGCTGAGGCAGGAGAATGGCGTGAACCTGGGAGGCGGAGCTTGCAGTGAGCTGAGATCGCGCCACTGCACTCCAGCCTGGGTGACAGAGCGAGACTCCGTCTCAAAAAAAGAAAAAAAATTCTCATTCTCATCTTGAGATGACATCACACAAACCCAAACTGAGGGACACTATGAAATAACTGACCAGTACTTTTCAAAAGTGTCATGTCAGGAAAGAAAAGGAAAAACTGAGAACTGTCAGAGATTGCATGAGACTAAGGATACATGACAGTCAAACATACTGTGGGTCCTGGACTGGATTACAAAGAGAAAACACATTAGTGGGAAGACTAGGGAAAGAGGAATAAAGTCTATAGTTGCAAGATCCACTCCCAACCCCCTGCAGAGTCCTGCACAACAAAGAATTGTCCTGCCCAAGGTGCCAAGAGTGTCCCCTTGAGAAACAATGTAGACAAATGAAAGAATGGAAGCAGAAGGCCAGAGCCTAGGTGAGAGCCATCTTCTCTTTCTTTTTTCTTTTTTTTGAGACAGGGTCTCACTGTCACCCAGGTTGGAGGGCAGTGGCAAGGTCTTGGCTCACTGCAGCAGCCTCAACCTAAGAGCCATTTTCTCACAGGCCCTGTGGGCAAACTGGTAAGCAAGGGAGGCACCATAGACAAACTTTCCTTTTCCCACTGCAGAAAAAAGCCCATGAGTTGCTTTTAGACTAAAATGGTAATTGTGAAACCCCATATTCAAGAGAGGGGGATGGGGGCATTTGTGTAAAAGCTCCCCCAGAGAACTAGTGTAGGTGAGATCCACCTGGACCCAAGAAGAGGGAGCTGTGCTAATATGAGGCTCTGATATTACCAACCCAGCATTTCAAACAGATGTGGGCCTACACGTTCCTCAGAGGGAAAGCCTACCTTCAGAGGTCCCATCAGCAGGTACTCCACCTCCCGCAACTCCTAATGCCCACTTGGCCTACAGAGAAGCTAAGTCTCTAAAGCAGCACAAAAGAGCCAGGATAAGAAATCCACAGTGTGTCCAACTCCAGAGCCCTGGCTCTACCACCGACTATACTTTCTGATCTTGGGAATGTTCCTTTGTCTTTCTACATTTTCTTTTCTTTTTTTTTGAGACAGAGTCTTGCTCTGTCACCCAGGCTGGCGTGCAGTGGCACGATCTTGACTCACTGCAACCTCTGCCTCCCAGGTTCAAGTGATTCTTCTGCCTTAGCCTCCTGAGTAGCTGGGACTTGTACAGGCACCTGCCATCATGCCCGACTATTTTTTATGTTTTTAGTAGAGACGAGGTTTCACCATGTTGGCCAGGCTGGTCTTAAACTCCTGACTTCAAGTGATCCGCCCACCTTGGCCTCCCAAAGTGCTGAGATTATAGGCGTGAGCCACAGCACCCAGCCTAACGTTTCTTATCTATAAAATGGAGGATGCAAGCACCTACCTCACTGGACTGCTGCAAGGGTTAAATGAGATATCACATGCAAACCAGGCTGTGCACAGAGAAAACTCTTGATAAATATGACAACGACAACACTCCTCTGGCTGGGGATAAGCCCTTTGGGGTAGAAGCCTGTGACTTAAGCAGAGGAGGAGGCAGCCCCAGCAAGCAACGTGGCCTGTGTCTATCTTGGCCTGTGGAGTCTAGCACCACATGAGAAGGGCTTACAGGTACTCCCTGCCCCCCACAGGAAGAGTGTCTTCAGGAGCTTTAGGCTAGAGGAAATGCCTGCAAAAACTCTTAACATTTTTTGAAGCTGTCTAACTTCCCCATAATTATTTTTGTAACCCCCCACCATGTCTTCCCCTATGGACTAGCAATAAAAGCCTTAACACAAAAGGTTTGTTTTTAACAAAATGTGCTTGTTTTTCGGACAGTAACGAAGGGAGTTTCTGGGGAGCTTTCGCCCCTTTCCAGCCAAGCAGAATGCCCACAAGAAATGGCACTCACACAGGGTGGGGAAGCTGCTGGCCCTGGGACAGGTGCAAAGGAAGAATGTGGAGGAGGGGATTGGCTTGAGATGAAGAAGAAACCCTGAGGGGTTGCTGAGACACATCATACTTCCTGTGCCAGACACTAACACCCCAAATGTACTGGTGCCACTTAGCTCAGGGTGGTGTGTTGGGAAACATGCCCAAGGCTGTGCAGGCCCCACTGTGAAAACCAGATTGTTGCCCACAAGAGAAAGGACTGTCTTGTTCACTGCTGTAACCCCAGTCCCTAGAATACTGTCATGTCTGGCACAAAGTGGATTCTTGATAAATATTCGTGGAATGAATTACTGGATGGAAAAGAGGAAACACAGGCCACTTTCCATCCTTTGGGGCCCCTGTGGGATGGGACCACGTCTGGGATGGGAAGGTTCCTTCATGGCCCCTTGTATCAGGAGCCCTCCACTCCCTTCTATTCCTCAGTCTTTATCCCTCTTGAATGAAAGGGAACAGAGGGAGCATTTGCTAAGCACACACATGCTCCATAAGACAATGTGCAAGGCACCTCATATCCACTATCATTCCATCTTCAAAAAACTCCATAAAGAGGATTCTATTTGTTCCCACATAACTGACAAGGAAACTGGTGTGGTGAGGTTAAGTGACTTGCTCAATTCATAGACTAAGAGGTGACAGAGATGGCCTCAACCCCAGGTCAGTGTGGGTACAGGTCTTGAGCTAGGCAGCCTCTGCTCAAAGCCCCTCTCAGGCCAGGCGTGGTGGCTCACGCCTGTAATCCTAGTACTTTGGGAGGCCAAGGCAGGTGGATTACAAGGTCAAGAGATCGAGACCATCCTGGCCTACATGGTGAAACCCTGTCTCTACTAAAAATACAAAAATTAGCTGGGCGTGGTGGCATGCGCCTGTAGTCCCAGCTACTCAGGAGGCTGAGGTAGGAGAATCGCTTGAACCTGGGAGCCGGAGGTTGCAGTGAGCTGGGATCACGCCACTGCACTCCAGCCTGGCAAGAGAGTGAGACTCCATCTCAAAAAAAAAAAAAAAGCCCCCTCTCAGTCCCTGTCTACCAGTCCCATCCCTTAGTCCCTCCCAGGCCTCCCTCCCAGCCTCCCCTCCCCTCTCCCTAGGCATCTTACTATGTCCTTCAGGTGGAGACCACCAGAGGGTCTGAGCCTCTTGCCCTGGTTTCTCAGTGAGCCCAATGGGAGCAGAGCTGACAGGGAGGAGAAGGCCTGACTCACCATTCGGAACTGTGCCTGGGCCTGCTGCAGCAGGCTCTCCTGCTCAGACTGGGCAATGCTGACGAAGATGCCAACCTCTGGGTTGAACTGCAGGATGCTGCCTTGCAGGCGGGCGATGAAATGACCAAAGCTGCGGATGCAGCAGATGCGCACCACTGACTGTGGGGAGATACAGGAGCCCAGCGCTGCTGAGCAGGGCCCTCTAGAGCCACCCTGCCCTCCAGGGCCCCCCACTCCCTCCCTCCCACCTCCCTGCTGGCCCAGCCACCTCAGCAACAAGGGCTCCAGGGGAAGATTTGTGGTCTATGGGGTGGGAAGGAGAAACACTAAGGCCCAGAGCCTCTAACTGCCAGAAAACGAGTAGGTACAGCAAGAAAACTCCTAGGAGGACCAGAGAACCAGGACTTTGGCTAAGAAACAAGAGCAAAGGACACCAGGCTGGAAGTGAGGAGACCTGAGTTCTAATACTATCTCTCTCCTAATGCTTCTCATATGCTCCAGGGGACCAAACTAGATCACATTTTCCAATTTATTATTTTTTTGAGACAGAATCTTGCTTTGTTACCCAGTCTGGAGTGCAGTGGTGTGATTACAGCTCACTGCAGCCTCTACCTCCTGGGCTGAAGTCATCCTCCTGCCTCAGCCCCCAAGTAGCTGGGACTACAGCTGCGCACCACCATGCCCAGCTAATTTTTGTATTTTTTGATAGAAATGGGGTCCTGCCATATTGCCCAGGCTGTTCTTAAACTCCTGAGCTCAAGCGATCCACCTGCCTTAGGCCCCCAAAGTGCTGGGATTACAGAGATGAGCCATTGCACCTGGCCCCAACTTATTTTTGTGGTCAGTAAAACCCTTCTTCCCTCTCAAATAAAAATCTTATCTAGAACTTTAAAATATAAAACAGCCAAGCAGCTCTGGTTGGAGGGAGCAGCCAGGTGGTTTGTGTATGTCAGGACTGGGTGGCCTGTCTGCTTGGCTTCCCTCTGCTGCCCCCAAATGGCCCACGTGGTGATGGAGATTTAAGGGTGAAAGTTGCTGGACTAAGGGGGCAGCACATTCCCTTCCAGCTCTAACTTTCTATGATTGTTTGATGTTCAGTTCGGAGCAGGCTGGGCCCAGAGTTAGAAAAGAGACTGATAAAGATTTCGAAGCCCTAATAACTATTTGTTCTGCCCTTTACAGAAGGCAGAAAAAGGAAGGGGGTGGTTGTTCTACAATAGTAGAAACTACCAATGGCAGACCTTTAGAAAGACATCCTGCCAAGGCAGGAAAAAAGCTAAAATGGCTCACTGAATGAAGAAGGAAGCACAGCCTGTAGCCCCAAGGACACTGTCCCTATCTGGGTGGAAGAGGGCATCCTGCCCCCTCCCTCCCCAGACGTGAACCCCTGGTTTGCCACTGTTTGTGACTGACAAACAGAGCTGTGGCATAAGAAATGCTATCCTTACCTCCTCTAAGGTGCTGAGCAGGGACCGATCCGTGTCAAAGTTAAAGCGTCTGTGGGCAGCTCGGAGCGGGGGCAGGTTACGAAGAGCCATGTCCTCCGGGAGCAGAAGGCTAGAGGGGAGGTCAGGCAGTTCACAACCTTCAAGAAGATCTTGGACCTCAGGACACAAGGCCAGGCCTGGGCAGAAGAAGGACACATAAGACCATCTGTCCTGTGGGAACTCCCAGTCAGAGACATAACCCTTCCCTTTGGGAATTATCAGGCTGATGAGACGATGAGACAGGACATATCCTAGGACAGCGGGGAGAGATGGAGGGAGTGAAGTAAAGAGAGATGGACACGTAAGAGCCAGTCAGGCAGAGCAGAGGGGCTCAGGAAGAACAAGGATGGCTCAGGTCAGGAAGGCTTCCTGACAGAAGGGACAATTACATTGGGATAGAAATGAGAGGAGGGGCTCAGGATGAATGAATAGCCCTTGGCAAGTCTTAGGAGGTAAGAGCAGGTGGAGTTTTCCAGCTGGAAGGTGGTAGGAGGAGATGAACCAGACAAACAAACTTGGTAGGTCAAAGTCAATTCTCAATGACCACAGGCATCAGTGCAACAGCAGCAGCTAGGTCTGGCTCTCAGGGCCCTCTCACTCTGCCCTTGCATTCCCCAGGGAGCACACTCCCTTGCTGACCAGGCCACCTGCCCACAGTACAGCAGTGTTGGGGTGGGAAACCGGAGAGGCCTAGACCACACAATGACTGCTGTGTGCTAGGGAGGCTGGCAATGAATCCCATTAACCTCCTTACCCCAAGGGCTGGGTTATGGGGAGGGGGAACGGGCTTAGTGGGACAATGAGAGAGAAAAGAAAAGAGGGTAGTGCCAGGGACCCACTCACCAGACTCCTGGAGTTCGCCAGCAGCAGGCAACAGATTCAGCAACACAGACAGGCGGTTCCACAGACTTTGAGAGCTCTGGGGAGAGAGAAGGGAGAGGAGGCCTTCAGCCAGAGACAGTGGTGCAGAACAGCAGTGAGCAAGGAAAGCACCACCCTGAGGGATCTGGCCTATGTGGGTTTGATTTTAAAATTAACAAAAGAAGCCTGGGCAACAAGGCAAAACTTTGTCTCTACAAAAAATACAAAAATTAGCTGGGCTGGCTGGGCACGGTGGTTCATGCCTAAAATCCCAGCACTTTGGAAGGCGAAGGTAGGCGGATCACCTGAGGTCAGGAGTTGGAGACCAGCTTGGCCAACATGGTGAAACCCCATCTCTACTAAAAATACAAAAAAAATTAGCCGGGCATGGTGGCAGGTGCCTATAATCCCAGCTACTCAGGAGGCTGAGGCAGGAGAATCGCTTGAACCCAGGAGGCGGAGGCTGGAGTAAGCTGAGACTGTGCCACTGCACTCCAGCCTGGGCAACGAGAATGAAACTCCTTCTCAAAAAAAAAAAAAAAAAAAAAATTAGCCAGGCGTGGTGGCATGCGCTTGTAGTCCCAGCTACTGGGGAGACTCAGTTGGGAGGACTGCTTGAGCCCAGGAAGTCAAGGCTGCAGTGGAGCCGAGGTACGCCACCGCACTGCAGCCTGGGCAACAGAGTGAGACCTTGTTTCAAAACAAAACAAAACAAAAAAAGCCACATTCGGACAGGGCGCAGTGGCTCATGCCTGTAATCCCAGCACTTTGGGAGGCTGAGGCAGGCAGATCACTTGAGGTCAAGAGCTCGAGACCAGCCTGGCTGAGCTTTTTCACCAGCTGAATGCTTCACGAAAGAAGAAAGCAGGCCGGGCGCGGTGGCTCACACCTATAATCCCAGCACTTGGGGAGGCTGAGGCAGGCGGATCAAGACCATCCTGGCTAACATGGTGAAACGCCGTCTCTACTAAAAATACAAAAAATTAGCTGCACGTGGTGGCGCCTGTAGTCCCAGCTACTCGGGAAGCTGAGGCGGGAGAATGGTGTGAACCTAGGGAGCAGAGCTTGCAGTGAGCTGAGATAGCGCCACTGAACTCTAGTCTGGGCGACAGAGCCAGACTCCATCTCAAAAAAAAAAAAAAAAAAAAGAGAAAGCAGTGAAACCACGAGGACTTTCTGGATCTTGGTAGTGGGAAAACCCAGGATGTTAAAGGACGTGGCTTCTCTACGTCTAGCAGTAACCTATCCTTCCAGCCCTCCCATGTGCCCATACTGGAACACCTCTCTGAGGATGTGACCCAGCATCTCCATCTTCACCACACCTCCCTCAGTGACTGATGACTGAGTAACTAATTGTCATCAGACATAAGCACACACCCAAGGGTGCACCTGGCCCTGACCCAAACCGTCTCATCTAGGGACTGGGGCGACCCACAGGGAAGAAAGTCTTCCACAGCAAGGCAGGTATGCCCCTAGAAGAAAACATTGAATAAATGCCTCTGGGAATTAGAAGTTCAAGGCTGACACTCTGAACCTGAGAAGGGAAAGCTACCATGGCCCCACCCAGCCTCCATGGCAGCCGGCTTGACAAGAGCTCGGTCCTGTTGTGTGACTCTCCTTAAGCTGTTTCCCCTGCCTAGTACATCTTCACAACTCTTGTCAGAAGTTCCCATCTCTTCTGTCACTATCCTCTACTCAATGTTCTCTCCCTTCTCTGGATTCTTCGGTATTTATCAAGTTTGGTCCTTGAACACATACTTCTACTGGCATTACTCATAATGGCAGGCATTATGCCCAGCGTTGGGGATACAAAGCAAAATAAGCAGCTCGCTCACTGTTCCCTGGCCACAGGCTTTGTGAGGGCCAAGATCATGCCTAATCCTTCCCTGTCAGAGCATAAGGGCCCAGCACAGATAGGTGCTTAATTGCTTGGCAATAATTCTTGCCTTGGCCATCTCGGGGGATCCTCAGGCCCCATCCTGGCTCATCCCCTCCTCCAAGACCCTGGGACCTGACGGGGCAATGGAGTGGACTTACACACCTGCGCACACACGATAATGAGGTCGGGGTTGGTCCGAAGCCAGTCCAGGAAGACTTTCACAGCAGGAAGCAGACCTTCGGCCATCAGAACCTGAAGCTTCTCCTGGATGCTGCGCTCATTCCGACAGGAGCGTCCACTGGACTCACTCCCCTCTGACTCAGAGCCCTCCTCAGAGGCTGGGGGGTGGGTGAATGGAAGAGAAAAAAACTGGGATAAACAACTGACACTTGGCAACAGGCCTCAGCTCTGTGCAGGGAGCATGCTTCCACCTGGCCTGGGCCCTTCTGAGGAATTTGGATATGAAAAATCTGGGGAACCACTTACAGGTCCTTGTTCAATTTTTCTAGGCCCACTAACTGTTGTTGCTTTTTAATCTCCTCAAATTCATTTTATCAAGGTTGCTTTTTAAATATGGTGCCTTTTAAATATGATTCTTATAGACTCAAGTAATTTGTGACGTTGATCTACAGCTATTCATTCAGCTAGGATTTATGAAGTGCCTACTCTGTGCTGGAAGGCAGGGCAGACAATTAGAGGGGAGCTACGAGGGAGGGAGAAAAGAATTACTTCCAAGCCGGGTGTGGTGGCTCATGCCTGTAATCCCTGCACTTTAGGAGGCCGAGGCGGGCGGATCACAAGGTCAGGAGTTCAAGACCAGCCTGGCCAACATGGTGAAACCCAGTCTCTACTAAAAATACAAAAATTAGCTGGGTGTGGTGGTGCATGCCTGTAATCTCAGCTACTCGGGAGGCTGAGGCAGGAGAATTGCTTGAACCCGGGAGGTGGAGGTTGCAGTGAGCTGAGATTGCGCCACTGCACTCCAGCCTGGGCAACAGAGCGAGACTCCGTCTCAAAAAAAAAAAGTTACTTTCAATTCCTAGCTCTTCTACTTTGCAAGTGAGAACACTGGGCAGGTCCCTTCACATCTCTGAGCATCCCTCATTTCTGTCATTCACTCAGTCATTCGATAGTTCTTAAGTCCCATCCATGTGCCAGGCACTGTGTTAGGTACTGGGGATACAGCAATAAGTAAGATATATTCTGTCCTGCCCTCAAGCAGTTCAGACACTAACTGGGGAGACAGACAAATCAACAGGCAACCTCACCAGAGTGGAAAGTGACTGGAGGCTGCAGAGGTGCAGGTGGCCACAAGAAGCAAATCTAACATACCCTTGAAGGAGTCCCAGACCAAATGACTTTTAAGCTAAAATCTAGGGGGGGCAAGTAAGAATTAGCTAAGTGACAGGCTGGGAGCAAGGGAGGAAAAGCACGTGCCAGACAGACAAAACACTACGTATAAAAGTTTGGAGGGGCCGGGCGTAGCGGCTCACACCTGTAATCCCAGCACTTTGGGAGGCCGAGGCAGGTGGATCACCTAAGGTCAGGAGTCTGAGACCAGCCTGGCCAACATGGTGAAACCCCGTCTCTACTAAAAATACAAAAATTAGCCGGGCATGGTGGTGCACGCCTGTAGTCCCAGCTACTTGGGAGGCTGAGGCAGAAGAATCACTTGAACCTGAGAGGCAGAGGCTGCAGTGAGCCGAGATCATGCCACTGTACTCCAGCCTGGGCAACAGACTGAGACTCTGTCTCAAAAAAAAAAAAAAAAAAAAAATATATATATATATATGTATACACACACACACACACATATATATACACACACATATATACACACACATATATATACACATACACACACACAAAAATTAGCTGGGCATGCTGGCGCATGTGTGTCATCCCAGGTACTCAGAAGGCTGAGGTAAGAGAATCGCTTGAGCCTGGGAAGCAGTGGTTGCAGTGAGCCAAGATCACGCCACTGCACTCCAGTCTGGGCGATAGGTAAGACCCTGTCTTAAAAAAAAAAAAAACTTTGGAAGTAAAAGCCTAGAGTAGGGATGACAACTCTTCTACCACAAGACTGCTATGAAGGTTAAATAAGACAACACCCTAGAACAATGCAGAGAGTAGCCTTAACAAACGGTTGCTGCTACTAAATGGGTACTCTCTTTGCAGGGAAGATCCTCAGGAGAGAAGTCTCACTCTAATGCACCTGCCCTGGTGGGTACCAGTTTTTCTAGCTTCCAGAAGCCCTGGAGGGACTTGGGATGGCACCAGGGAAGGAAGCTGCAGCTGTAATTGTTGTGTAGAGACGAAAGCCCCAAACCCACAGGGCAGGGTGAAGTGCAAGAGAAATAAAACCAACAAATGGGTTGGGAGATGGGAATGAGGAAGTGAGGAAAGCGGACCCTCAGGAAAAAACTCCTGGGCTACACCACAGGCAGAGGGCCAAAGGTAAGGGTAGAGACGAGAGGTCATTCACACAGATAGGAAAGTGGCCTCTCTGGTGAGTGTCTATGGCACGGAGGTGCGGACCAGAACAGGATGATGAAGTGGTCCAAATACCTGGCTCTGAAGGCTTGTCTACATCCCCATTGACACAAGGCCTGTGGCTGGCCGAGGTATGAGGGTCGGTGGTGGGCTGGAGGAGCAGGTTGCTAAAGGTGGGGGCCAGTCGGAAGCAGCGCTTAGTCTGGAACATCTGGGTGGACATGGCTTGTAGATTGCTGGCAATGCTAGCCTCACTGGTGTCCAGTGGGCCATTGAGGGAATCAGGAGCCTCTGATCTGCCCCGAGGGGGCTCCAGGGTTGGTGACCGTGTCCCCTCCTCTTCCTCCATATCTTCCAAGTCTGATCGGGACTCCTGGCTATTCATTTCCGAGTCTGTTTCAGCATCAAAGGCCGTTCCCCCACCTTCAAGACTCTTGTCAGAGCCACTGTCTGAGCCCTCACTGGCCCGGGCTGAGTCATGGCTTGAGTCCGATTCAAAGCCTTCACTCAGGTCACTGTCATCACCAACTTTGGGTGGGTGGCGGCGACGGCGGAGACAGGAGAGGCGAGAGAACTTACGGCTCTTTCTGCCCTCACCCACTTGGGGTGCTATAGGAGGAGGCTCAGGATCTGGCTCCTCCTCTTTCTCCAGAGGTTCCTTGGACTCTGGTTCATCTGCAGAAAGAGGAAGGTCAGGTGGAGCCCAAGGAACAGGTGGAGCCTGGAAGCTGGAATGTGCTCTCCAACACCACTTCCCCCGAGTCTGTGTTCCTTTCCTTCATCCCCATGCCCCACACCAACCTTTCCATAGTGATGACCTCCCCCATTCTCCCACCTGTGCCATCACTCTGGAATGCTGGGACAGGATTCTCGCCCTCTTCCAGCTCAGCCTGCAGCCGTATGTTGACATGATTGACGAGGTGGGAGAAGAGGGCCAGGGTGAAGGCAATGGCTGCACTGTACTGCTTGGATCCTGAAGTCAAAGCCAGGCATTAGGGGCCTAGGGCCCTGATGAGGAGTAGGCACCATTAATTCCAACCACATCTCATCTGTTCTCAACTCTTCCAAGGATCCAACTACTCATCAAAGATTCTTTTTTTTTTTTTTTTTAACTTTTTAGAGACAAGGGTCTTACTGTGTTACCCAGGCTGGGTCTTGAACTCCTGGGCTCAAGCAATCTGCCCACCTCGGCCTCCCAAAGTGCTGGGATTACAGGGGTGAGGCACTGTACGTGTCCTATTATCCCTTCCATAATCTAGAATGTACCATCTCACCTTGTGCTCCTTCAGATAAGCATATCCTTTTGTCCCATCTCTTCCTCCCTGGCTCTCCCCATGCCTCAAGAGCCTTCACATCCAGTCCTATCCCTCCTTACCTCCCAATCTTGCTCTACATACACATCTGCCAGAAAGGCTTCCAGAATTGCCTAAATGCCTCCAACAGAAGGTCTAAAATTCTGTCTGGATCATCACTAAGTATCCTGACCCTTGTCTCTGCACAGGCCCTGGCCAAGGGTGTGCATATTTATGGGAGGCAGTAAGGAGAAGGGGGAAGGAAATGTGCTGTTGCTTGTACTCAATTACTAGGAGCTCCTTTAGGGTAGGATCCCTTGGCCCTTACTCGCCCACAGCCAAGCAGTGACACAGGAGTGAAGAGACTGCTTGTGGAAGGAAGTTTACGAATAAGGAGCTGCAGAAAAGGGGAGTGAGGATCCCCAAAGCCAGTGGAAGAGAAAAGAGGAACATAGGGAAGGTTACCTGCTCTCTCCAAGCTGTGCACACACATAAGGCAGATGATGACCATTTGAAAGATGAGAAGGTCTGGGAGGAAAGCATATCCACTCTCATACTCCTCCTCATCCTCACTGGCCAGGCTGAGGTTGGGTGAGGAGGGCAGGTAGAAGAGGCAGAGGTTGAAGTCCTCCAGGACTGACTGGCAAAGTGAGGTCAGCTCTGAGTCCATGGAGCTACAGAGGGGTAGGAGTTAACAGGGGAGGTCAGTGGTGGGGGCTGGGGAAGGAGAAGAGCAGGGAATACAAGATTCAGAGAAAGGACTATGGGATGCTGCAGGGGAGACCTGAGAGCACAGCAGGGAAGGGTAGTGCTGGATTGATCTCCATAGCAACTAAAACAGGGGAAGGGATGTGAGTAGGCTTCCCATTCAGCCATTCCCTCTTCCACATCTCCTAAGCACCCATTCTGTGCCATAGGGAGAGCTGCTGGGAGGAGGATGGGCACAGGACCCTTGGGAGAAACAGTGAGGAATGCCAAGAAAGGACGAATTGGCTACGGATGTTCAAACTGAGGGCAGAACTCGACAGTCCACCCTTGTCAAGGTTCCTTCTGTAAAGCATCATGGCTGGGGCTCACAGGACAGTTCAGGTTCATGCTCTCTTCCACTCACCTGCTTTTGGGCTGTAGGAGGCTTTGCAGATACATAAAGTTCACTAGCAACCTTTTAATGTCTTTACATCTGAAATGAGAAGAGCCCAAAGTAAATGCTGAATGGCCCCACAGTCCCTATGGTCCTACTGCACCAACTGCAGATAAACCCCCCTCCTCCTCACAGGCCCCACTCACCGCTTTTTGCCAGGAGACAGTTTCCGAGTCTCACACTTCTTCAGTTGGTGGTACATTTTGGCTGCCTTGTCATACAGCCGCTTGAGGTTCCCATATGCTCCCTCAAAGGACACTTCTGACTGGATGCTGTAG
Source organism: Symphalangus syndactylus (assembly GCF_028878055.3). Taxonomy (NCBI): domain Eukaryota; kingdom Metazoa; phylum Chordata; class Mammalia; order Primates; family Hylobatidae; genus Symphalangus; species Symphalangus syndactylus. Next base: position 84,693,472 of record NC_072441.2, read on the forward strand.
GAGATAGAGGTGAGCTACTGAGTCTTGGCAGGGGGAGGATATGTTACTCTGCTGGGGCTTTAGGAAACAATGTTACTAGTAAATACAGGGTGCTCCCAGCCTCAGCTTCCATGTACATACTCAGGGTAAAAGGCTCATGAGCTATCCTTCCCGATAATGCACACACACATAACTTCTAGATTAGTCAGAGGAAAAATGATGTCTTACTCTCCTTTGTATGTAGAAAGGAGAATATCGATCCTACCCTGTTACAAACTTAGTTATTACCATCCCTGAAATACACTATCCTTCACCTATTTTTAAGCATAGAATACTTTATAATGGATAGCATTTAACAAGCATTTACTATGTGCAAGGATATTTACATGCACTATTTCAGTTAATCCTCCCAACATGCAAACACAAACATGTGTACTGAGCACCCACTGTGTCAGGCAATGTACCCTAATATTGTCCACATTCACAGATGAGGACACAGAGCCTGTGAGAGAACAAGCACACCGACCAAGGTCACACAGCTAATATATGGTAGAGAAAAGTCCCCAATCCAACTGTCTCTCTTTTTTTTTTTTTTTGAAACTGAGTCTCACTCTATCACCCTGGCTGGAGTGCAGTGGCACAATCTCAGCTCACTGCAACCTCCGCCTCCCGGGTTCAGGTGATTCTCGTGCCTGAGTCTCCCAAGTAGCTGGGATTACAGGTGCCTGCCACCACGCCCGGCTCATTTTTGTATTTTTAGTAGAGACGGGGTTTCACCATGTTGGCCAGACTGGTCTCAAACTCCTGACCTCAGGCAATTCACCTGTCTCAGCCTCCCAAAGTGCTGGGATTATAGGCACGAGCCACCGCGCAGCCCCAGCTCATTTTTTAACTTTTCTTTTGTAGAGATGGGGTCTCACTATGTTGACCAGGCTGGCCTTAAACTCCTGGACTCAGGTGACCCTCAACCTCCCAAAGTCCTGGGATTACGAGTGTGAGACACTGTGCCCAGCCCTCAACCCTGTCTTACTAAAAACAAACAAACAAACAAACACAGCCAGGTGCAGTGGCTCATCTGTACTGGGATCTGTAATCCCAGCACTTTGGGAGGCTGAGGCGGGCGGATCACAAGGTCAGGAGTTCGAGATGAGCCTGGCCAACATGGTGAAACCCCGTCTCTACTAAAAATACAAAAAATGAGCCAGACCGGGCGCGGTGGCTCACGCCTGTAATCCCAGCACTTTGGGAGGCCGAGGCAGGTGGATCACGAGGTCAGGAGATCGAGACCATCCTGGCTAACGCAGTGAGACCCCGTCTCTACTAAAAATACAAAAAATTAGCCGGGCGTGTTGTGGTCCCAGCTACTTGGGAGGCTGAGGCAGGAGAATGGTGTGAACCCAGGAGGCGGAGCTTGCAGTGAGCCGAGATCACGCCACTGCACTCCAGCCTGTGCGACAGTACGAGACTCCGTCTCAAAAAAAAAAAAAAAAAAAAAAAAAAAAAAATAGCCGGGCATGGTGGCATGCGCCTTTAATCCCAACTACTCAGGAGGCTGAGGCAGGAGAATCACCTGAACCCAGGAGGTGGGGGTTGCAGTGAGCCGAGATCACGCCATTGCACACCAGCTTAGGTGACAGAGCAAGACTCTGTCTCAAAAAAAAAAAAAACCCAATGACCTTAACGCTCATGACATTTTGTGTCTTGTTTCTTAAAAACATGTTTTTAATTATAAAAAGTGAGGTATAAAATAGAAGAAACCAATGTCTGTGGTGAACTAAAGATAGCCACAAATTATCTGACACTCCTTCCATTGAGAAGTGTGGTCTATATCTCCTCCCCTTAAATCTTGCAGGGGGCTGCGGGAGAAAGGGCTATGACCAATAGAATATTATAGAAGTAACAGCTTCCAAGTCTCTTAAGTCATTGTTCACTGTTGGAGCCTTGAGCCACTACATAAGAAGTTCTTCTACCCTGTGGAAGATACCACACGTGGTCCTAAGACCACACAGAGGAGACGGGCCAAAAGACCCAACGCTTCAGACATATTAGACCTTCCGATCAGCTGAATACCAATGACTAACCCTAAACAATGCCACTAGGAGAAGGCGGATTGCCCAACTGAGCCCTGCCCAAATGTCTAACCCATAAACCATGAGAGAGAATTGTTTTAGCAGAGTCAGGTAGGCCCTTAGGGGACACCTCCCAAATTTGGATATGCCTGGCTCTCTTTTGGAACTGACCCACCCTAAATCATGCTTATGAGTATGATGAGGGACCCAGGACAAGTAACGCGGGGTCATTCTCAGGAAGGCATTTAAGAAATGGGAAAGATACAGCCAGGCGCGGTGGCTCACGCCTGTAATCCCAACAATTTGGGAGGCCAAGGCAGGCGGATCACCTGAGGTTGGGAGTTCGAGACCAGCCTGACCAACATGGAGAAACCCCGTCTCTACTAAAAATACAAAATTAGCCAGGCGCTGTGGCGCATGTCTGTAATCCTAGCTACTTGGGAGGCTGGGGTAGAAGAATCACTTGAACCCGGGAGGTGGAGGTTGCAGTGAGCTGAGATCACACCATTGCACTCCAGCCTGGGCAACAAGAGTGAAACTTCATCTCAAAAAAAAAAAAAGAAAAAAGAAATGCGAAAGATACACCAGGTTATAAACCTAGTAATGATACTTAAGAATGAATGAATGGCCGGGCGCGGTGGCTCAAGCCTGTAATCCCAGCACTTTGGGAGGCCGAGGCGGGCGGATCACGAGGTCAGGAGATCGAGACCATCCTGGCTAACACGGTGAAACCCTGTCTCTGCTAAAAATACAAAAAATTAGCCGGGCGTGTTGGCGGGCGCCTGTAGTCCCAGCTCCTCGGGAGGCTGAGGCAGGAGAATGGCCTGAACCCGGGAGGCGGAGCTTGCAGTGAGCCGAGATCGCGCCACTGCACTCCAGCCTGGGTGACACAGCAAGACTCCGTCTCAAAAAAAAAAAAAAAAAAAAAGAATGAATGAATGTATCGGTATAGGTATAGAAGGCCAGCCTGAACTGATCCAGACGAGAGGGACCCTCAACAAGCTAAACTTAATACAGGAACTAGGTTACCTTGGCCAGGTGAACCAAAAGTCATGGCACATGGAATTATGAGGTACAATTAGTATTTCATTATTTTATACTTTATTATCTGATTACTTTACTATTTGGATATACTTTAGTACTCGACCACTTAAAGCTATGAAGACCAACTCTACTCCTTTTTCTTGAAGCCCAAGCTCATTATATAACTTCTTCTGAGAATGATTTTGGCTTCTCAACTTTAGCCCTGATTAGGTGACAACAGTGAATTCTTCTGTTTTCCTGGCAGTTTATTTCTCAGTATAACTTAAAAGCATTCCAGGTAAAGTATTCTGGTTTACCTATCAATCTCATGTGCTTTTGGTTACGGTGACTCAATACCCTAAGCTTAATCAATTTTGGGTGCCCTGAAGAGGTTTTTTTTTTTTTTTTTTTTTTTTTTTTGAGATGGAATCTTGCTCTGTTGCCCAGGCTAGAGTGCAGTGGCATGATCTCGGCTCACTACAACCTCTGCCTCCTGGGTTCAAGTGATTCTCCTGCCTCAGCCTCCCAAGTAGCTAGGATTAGAGGCGTTCACCACCATACCCAGCTAATTTTTGCATTTTTAGTAGAGATGGGGTTTCACCATGTTGGCCAGGCTGGTCCCAAACTCCTAACCTCAGGTGATCCGCCTGCCTTGGCCTCCCAAAGTGCTAGGATTACAGGTGTGAGCTACCAGGCCCTGCCAAAAATGTTGTTTTTTATTCTAACAGCTAAGAGTCAGACCCAGGGAAGCAGTGACCCACCCTGCTGGTCCCTCCACGTATATTACCACATTAACACACTCTAGAATTCTCATGCTCTTGCCAGAAGCCACCTTAGCAACATTTTACCAACTGTATCAAATTTATTCCCTTCTTCAAGAAAACAGCAATCTTGTATTTTGCATAAGATAGTAAATAGCTATTTTAGCTGCCCAAGTGCCTACAGATCCAGCGGTTATGTGAAATGCAGCAGGGCTGTGTCAGAGTCCCCCTGAATGGAGGGACCCTTCAATCTTAGCATTCCCCTATCTCAGCCACAAGCTAGAGGAAGGAGGAAGGGAAGACGGAAAACAAAGCCAGAATAATATGCATACAAAAGCAGGGCTGGAAAAAGAGCTGGCAAATACTCACCAGCGCAGGTAGCAATACATGGCTTCCACATTATAGTACTTGCTGCCTGCCAGGGTGCCCAGCTGATTGAAGGGCATTCCTAGGGAGAAAGAGAATTCATGCAGTCTAAGGCCACAATACTCACTCAAAGCTGCCAGGCCCAACCAATGCTAAGCATCAGAGAATCTGTCAGGAGAACAGCTGAGTCTGCAGGCAACACTGGTGTCTCAGGTGATTAGCAGCTTAATCTTGTTGCTCTAGAGGATTACTGACCTCTTTTTTTTTTTTGGAGACGGAGTTTCGCTCTGTCGCCCAGGCTGGAGTGCAGTGGTGTGATCTCGGCTCACTGCAAACTCCGCCTCCCAGGTTCACGCCATTCTCCTGCCTCAGCCTCTCCCAGTAGCTGGGACTACAGGCGCCCGCCACCATGCCCAGCTAATTTTTTGTATTTTTAGTAGAGACGAGGTTTCACCGTGGTCTCAATCTCCTGACCTCGTGATCCGCCCGCCTCAGCCTCCCAAAGTGCTGGGATTACAAATGTGAGCCACTGCACCCAGCCTACTGACCTCTTCTTATATCCATCAGCTTGTGCCCAACTGGTGTGACAGGCATTACCTGAATTGATAGAGTACCATTCCTGTGGCTTCCACTATGGCTCCTCCAAGGTTGATGGAACTCCATGGAGCCCTCTCCTCTATCTCAGCTCTGAGTGCTTGTTTCTACATGCAAATCCCCATCTCTCTCTGTAATAGAGTCTTATGCTTTATCTCATTGTGCTCCTCTTTCTACAAGACACCTCAGGGAGAGGAAAGCCATCTTCTCTTTTCCTTCGACTCTGCCTCACTCCTTCTTAGTTCAAGACCTTCCCATTTATCTTCCCCTTCCACCATTTTCTGAGTGTGTTACAAGAGGGAAAAGGTATAAACAAGGTGAAGTACGAGAGCTGAGAATGAAGAGGAGCTGGGGAAAATGAGTATGAACTGCCTGCCATCTCAACAACATCATCTTCCCTAGGAAAATCCTACTGGATTCGGAGGCCCAAGTTGGGGACAACTTACCAATCTGAGGAGCTACTGACAGGGCTTGGTAGTAAAATCTCTCGGCTAGCAGCTCGGTATTTACGCCAGCTAATTCATTCTGATATCGTGCTGCACAAGACAGAAAACGAAGGGAAACTCGATGATTTTAAGTTTCAGAAAACCCTCCCCCACATCTGGGAGTCCACTCTGAGAGCTGTAACAAGAGCCTGGAAGGAAGGTACCTGAGCTAGGAGGCAGGTTGCTGGGGTCTCTGGCACAGTCCTAAATCTGCATGACTATGGGCAAATTGTTCAACTATCTTCCTTGCTGACAGGTTCAAAATGTAAAGAATATTTAGCGTTTGTGAAGTAAATAAGCTCTTTGTTTTCTTTTCTTTTTTTTTTTTTTTTTAGAGATGGGGTCTTGCTGTCACCCAGGCTGGTCTCCAACTCCTGGGTTCAAATGATCCTCCTGCCTCAGCCTCCCAAGTAGCTGGGACTACAGATGCGTTGCCACCACGCCCAGCCTGAACAGGCTCTTCTTGATAATCTCTTTCCAATGAAGGGGAGCTGCAGCACACATAAAATGCTTGCAAAGACCTCTGATATTTAGTTCTGAAATGCAAATGCTCAATTTCACAGAGAAGACACTACTAATACACTCTGGTCCATCATATATGAAACAGCTGACTCTCTGCACACATTGCTCATGAGGGGTCCAGGAGTGGGCTGGGGGCAGGGATAGGAGACCCAGGTCAGTAAGAGATAATGCACCCAACAGCCACACACCAGCAGCCTAATCAGAAACCACTGTCTATCAGGACGAGAGGCCCCAGGGGCTATAAAGCAAAAGAGTACTTTTCCATCCTTAGAAACATCTGTTAGGAAGGTAAGTCTCCCTTGATGTCTAATTTCAATCCCTGTGCTGAAGTTTCTATTCACCTAGCAGTCCATAAAGATAAAAAAAACACTCAAAGAAGAAAAATATCAAATTAAAATCTTCCCAACCCACTACTGAAAGAGAATTATTATCTTCATTTGCTCAAAGCTCAAAGAAATTTCCCTTTTTCCTGTATTCACTGATCCTCTTTGACTCATGGAAGGGCACTGAAAAGAAGGGATCACTGAAACAGATGGGAGAGAAAAAGTTATCAGAAGCCAAACTATCCCTCCTGCTCTCCAACCATGTAATGGGTGTTACCAACAACTGAAGCAGCCTGGGCCTGTCCTGCACCCCAAAACAGAGAAAATGAAAGGTGCAAATTCTTACACAAATCCCCCAGGTACACTAGACATCGGTGACATGCCATCTGTGCCCAATCCATCTCCTTCCCTGAGGCAGACACTGGCTTCTTGCATCCTATGAGACAAAGAGAAAGAGATTTGTGAGCCCATTCCTCTGCCTCCCCGCACCTATGAGGAAATACCCCTCCGAGATGTAGAGACTAAGAATCCAGGGCCAGTCTTGGAACATTGTCTTCCAGGGCAGAGACACACTCATCCAGGACACAGGGAGAGACACAGAGGATCACAGGTGGCCATATGCAGGGAGTCAGAGACTTATGGGCAGATTCATTTATAGGACAGGAAGGAACTGGAAAAGGAGGGCTAGGGCCCTCAACCTAGGATGGCACCTTGTGGGAAGGTCATCACAGGAAGGCTTCCAGAAAGGAGGAAGGGATGGCCGGGCGCGGTGGCTCACGCTTGTAATCCCAGCACTTTGGGAGGCCGAGGCGGGTGGATCACGAGGTCAGCAGATCGAGACCGCGGTGAAACCTCGTCTCTACTAAAAAATACAAAAAAATTAGCCGGGCGTGGTGGCGGGCGCCTGTAGTCCCAGCTACTTGGAGAGGCTGAGGCGGGAGAATGGCGTGAACCCGGGAGGCGGAGCTTGCAGTGAGCCGAGATCGCGCCACTGCACTCCAGCCTGGGCGACAGAGCGAGACTCCGTCTCAAGAAAAAAAAAAAAAAGAAAGGAGGAAGGGATGAGCTTCAAGTATGAATAGGGTCATGAGTGTCTTGGGTAGAAGTTACACACATAAAGGTAAAAGGTTTGGGATAAATATGGGAAACTAACTTGCCCAAGAATGAAATGTGAATGACGCCAATTAAAAAAAAAAAAGCAAAAACGACAACAACAAAATTTAAAAAAGAAAAAAAAAGGAAAGACATGTGAATGAGGCTAAGGCAGATGCTCCTAGTGGAGGTCCACAGAGAAGGCGGCCTACTGGAGAGAGAGTCTGCCCATGAAGGAGAAAAGTGGGCTTGCCCTGCCTGAGGCTGCTGATGGCCAAAGCCAAATATGCCTGAGCACTCACCTCTCCCTTCCAAGAAACTGCCTGGTAACTTCAGAGAGCTTGAGATCTTTGGGAGGCAGTTTTCTCATGTGCCAGAAACTTGTCTAAGCATTCTACAGTATTAACTTAATCCTCACAGCAACCCTATGAGGTTACTCTTATTACTCCCATTTTACAGTTGAGGAAATAAGTCACACAGCTGCTAAGCTGCAGAGTTAGGATACAAAAGGCTCCAGAGATTGTCCTCTTATCCATTCCACCTTACTGCCTCACTCAGATGGGTTGCTTCCATTTGGAAAAGCCATTCCTAATGTTTTCTATAGATACTTCTCAGTTGGCTGAATGGAGAAAACATCAGTGAACATAAAAACTAAAGTGGTTTGGGGAACTAACCCTTTTTTTTTTTTTGAGACGGAGTCTCGCTCTGTCGCCCAGGCTGGAGTGCAGTGGCGCAATCTCGGCTCACCACAAGCTCCGCCTCCCAGGTTCACGCCATTCTCCTGCCTCAGCCTCTCCGAGTAGCTGGGACTACAGGCGCCCGCCACCACGCCCGGCTAATTTTTTGTATTTTTAGTAGAGACGGGGTTTCACCGTGTTAGTCAGGATGGTCTCGATCTCCTGACCTCGTGATCCGCCCGCCTCGGCCTCCCAAAGTGCTGGGATTACAAGCGCGAGCCACCGCGCCCGGGCGGGGAACTAACCCTTTTACGTGACCTTTTTTTGTAAAGCTGTGGACCCTTCTAGCTAGCTGGTAACCTACGGACATGGTCCCAGAAGAATCTTGTCTTTTAGATAATGTGGTGGGGTTTTTTTTTTTTTTTTTTTTTGAGAGAAAGTCTTGCTGTATTGCCCCGGCTAGAGTACCAGCGATAAAATCATGAAATCCTGGGCTTCAGCGATCCTCCTGCCTCAGCCTTCCAAGTAGCTAGGACAACATGCACACACCACCATGCCCAGTTAAATTATTTTATTTTTTATAGAGATGATGTAGGATCTCACTATGTTGCCCAGGCTGGTCCTGAATTCCTGGCCTTAAGCAATCCTCCTGCCTTGGCCTCCCAAAGTGCTGAGATTACAGGCATGAGCCACCACGTCTGGTCTAGAGGTTTGGGGTTTTTTTTTTTTGTTTTTTTTTTTTTGAGACATAGTCTCACTCTGTCACCCAGCAGGCTGGAGTGCAGTGGCGTGATCTTGGCTCACTGCAACCTCCACCTGCCGGGTTCAGGCGATTCTCTTGCCTCAGCCTCCTGAATAGGTGGGATTACAGGTGCATGCCACCATGCCCAGCTAATTTTTATATTTTTAATAGAGATGGAGTTTCGGCCGGGCGTGGTGGCTCACGCCTGTAATCCCAGCACTTTGGGAGGCCGAGATGGGTGGATCACGAGGTCAGGAGATGGAGACCATCCTGACTAACACAGTGAAACCCCGTCTCTACTAAAAATACAAAAAATTAGCCGGGCGCAGTGGCAGGCGCCTGTAGTCCCAGCTACTCGGGAGGCTGAGGCAGGAGAATGGCGTGAACCTGGGAGGCGGAGCTTGCAGTGAGCTGAGGTTGCACCACTGTACTCCAGCCTGGGCGACAGAGCGAGACTCTGTCTCAAAAAAAAAAAAAAAAAAAAAAAAAAAAAAGAGATGGAGTTTCACCATGTTGGCTAGGCTGGTCTCAAACTCCTGACCTCAGGTGGTCCACCTGCCTCAGCCTCTCAAAGTGCTGGGATTACAGGCATGAGCCACCGTGCCCAGTCTAGATGTTTTTAAATGCATAAAACACAGGTGCTCTGCTTCTGATCACAGAATTCCTCCACGTGGTGACAAGGACACAACCTCCATCTCTGACCCAGAATGTCTGTCTTGGTGATGGAGGGGACAGAGAGAGCAGAGAGAGCTAGGGGAAGGAGCTCTAAAGGATGGCTGAACTGAAGAGAAAACTTACCAACTAGAAAAGGAGTTAAAATTATAGCTGCCAGTACCTCAGCTGGTGGAAAGGGAACTTGCACTATCTTGAAAGACTGTCCACAATTTTCCCAACATATCTAAAGATTTCAAAACTTTCATCAAACATTGGGAAATAATCTCTAAAGTCAAAAGAAACGGTGCTGGCCAAATTCAACTGGGAGAAGAAATGAAATGTTATTAATATCACCTTCCATTGCCAGACCTACTCTAGGTCTTTCTGTCCCTCCTCTGCCTTAGTCCACAATCCCAGACCTCTCTCTTTCCTTAAGATCTTTACCCTAACTCATATGATTGTCTGGATAAATCCAAACTTCATAAACCATTTGTATGTAGTTCTGCTAGAACTCTCGCTGCCTGGCTGGGTCACAAGCTACATGAACCCTGAGGGATAAGGCCAGAGGTAGAAGCATGAGAATCTGCTCAAGTCCACCTTTCAGGTTCCACTGACCTATGAGGGGGTCAGTGACATGGGTCCAGTCGATGCAGCACTGCAGTTCCAGCTGGTAGTGGGACTGGATATAGAGAAGGAGATGCTGGTAGAAGCCAATACCAGCAACCAGGTGCGTCCTGTAGGCACATTCCAAAGTGCTCCGGCTGTGGATGTGCTACAGATTGTGAAAGGGAAGGGGCTGGTTAAGCAATAAACTCAGAGTCACACTCGCCCTCCCTTACCCTGTTCATCTCACTTGGCTCTGGAACTTCATCTACATCTACTCTCATTCACAAGTTACTCTCATACTCTTAGCTCTAACTCTCTGGTCTTCCCATCTGGGACCAGGCTCCCCTCCTTCTCCAATCCTAATTACATCTGACTCTTTCCCTCCTTCCTTTCCGCCGTCTTTTTTTTTTTTTTTTTTTTTTTTTGAGATGGAGTTTCGTTCTTGTTGCCCTGGCTGGAGTATAATGGCGTGACCTGGGCTCACCACAACCTCTGCCTCCGGGGTTCAAGTGATTCTCCTGCCTCAGCCTCCCGAGCAGCTGGGATTACAGGCATGCACCACCACGCCCAGCTAATTTTGTATTTTTAGTAGAGATGGCGTTTATCCATGTTGGTCAGGCTGTTCTCGAACTCCCAACCTCAGGAGATCTGCCTGCCTCAGCCTCCCAAAGTGCTGAGATTACAGGCATGAGCCACCGTGCCCAGCCTCTTTCTGCCATCTTTTCTAGGCTCCCCTACCTCCAACCATGTTCTGCAGCCACTTTCCTAGCTGTCTCTTCCTTCCTTGGCTTTCCCTCTTTAGACAAGGACCTTCCCTTACCTTTTTGTTAGTCTTGATAAGCTGGATAACTTCATAGTATACCTTTCTCCACAGCAGCTCCTCAGCCTTTCTCCCATAGTCCACTGGGTGCAGGAACATAAGCTTGACGCAGAGCTCACGCAGCCTGGGAGGGTGTAGAGGAGCATGAGAGAGACAGCCCATCCCTTGGAGTGGGGACATAAGAACTGAGGGCAAGGAGTCATGTGCCAACACCCCACCAACAAATCTCTGTGCTTCCCAAGAGACATGCAGGGTCAATATGACCCAGCACAACAGCAGCCTAGGAAGGCAGTGGGAGCCCCAAAAGATAGAAGCACGAAACACTAAATATTCTAATAATCCTCATTTTTTCCCTTTGCACACTTCGCTCTCTTTTTTTCTGCCTTTTTATCCCGTTTTTCCCTTCATTATGCAGTATGGCCGACTCCCTTGACCTAAATGTATTTTTGGGTTTTTTTTTTTTTTTTTTTTGAGACAGGGTCTCACTCACTCTGTGGCAGTGGCAGGATCATAGTTCACCATAAACTTGAACCTCTGGCTCAAATGATCCTCCCACCTCAGCCTAACTACAGATGTGCGGGATTACAGGTGTGCGGCACCATACTCAACTAATTTTTAAATTTTTTTGTGGAGACCGGGTCTTGTTAGGTTGCCAGGTCTGGTCTCAAACTCCTGGGCTCAAGTGTTCCTTGTGCCTTGGTCTCCCAAGGTGCTGGGGTTACAAACGTGAGCCACTGTGCCCGGCCTCGAATGCCGTTCTTTTTATTTTATTTTACTCTACTTTTTAGATGTAGAGACTGTGCTACTTTATGGCACCAGTCTATTAGATGTAAAACCTGCAGACAGAGTGAGGGATCCTATTTCCTCTCTTAGGAAGGCCAGAGATTTCAGAGACCATTAAGGTACCATGAGGTCAGCAGGTAAAACAGAGCACGTGTTTATATATCTGAGAAGGTTTCTGGTAGAGATAGGCAGGGAAACAGTAAGGATCTGTGGTTTGGAGTCTCTAGCTTACTTGTTCCTCAGGCTAATGTTTTCTGGTTTGAATACTTCTTGATAAGCAGTTTTGTTGCAAAGGATGAGGTCAAGTCGATGCACAGCCTCCACCACAGCCCTGCAGGGAAACATAGGCAAATATCCCCTCAGCCATATGCATGGTCCACGGAGGATGATGCTGGGACACTGATTCTAGAGGAAAAGCTACAGAATTGGGGTGAGGAAAAAAGGAAAAGGCTGCAGGCTGAGCTCTGTACAAAACAAGGTGAACACAGTCTCCATCTTGTTACAGTAACCCCTGCCCCTCCCCACCCCCCACCCACCAGGGGACATTTGGCAATGGTAGAAACATTTAGAGTCATCACAACTGGGGGGAAAGAGGGTTGCCACTGGCATTTAGTGGGTGCTTTAAATCTCCTGTAATGCACAGGACAGCCCACCACAATAAAGCATTACCCTACCCAAAATGTCAACAGTGTCAAAGTAGAGAAACTCTGTGATATGGTAAGGCCGACTCTCCCAGTGGTAAGAGCACACACTGTGATGCCAGGCAGAAAATCTAGGGTTTGAACCCTGGCTGTGTCTTACTCCGTGCCTTTGGGCAAATTACCCATCCTTTTAAAGCCTTAGTTACCACATCAATAAAAACGAAGATAATAATAGCTACTTCAGAGAACTGTTGTGAGGATTAAATAATAATTTATATATCGCTCTGGTATATGGTAAACATTCAATAATGGTGGAATGAATAAATTATTATATAAGGCCTTATTATCCCTGACATAAAGGAAAGGCATTTCTAGTATAAAATTCTACTATGGAATTGTGGGGTATGATGGGAAAGTAGAGGGAGCTCCTGGGCTGCTTAGCCGTAAGCAAGACTCTAGTAAGCCTAGATTCTGCTGAAGGAATTATTTGTTGAACATAGTGGTTAGGAGTGTAGGCATGAAACCAGACCACCTGGATTCAAATCTTAGCTCTACTTCTTACCAGCTATGTGGTCTGGGCAAAATACCTAACTTCCTTACGTCTCACTTCACCCAACCATAAAATGGGAATATTATTACCTACTTTGTGAGGATTAAATTAGCTAATACATAAAGCACCCATAACAGTGCCTGGTATATAGTAATCACGCCAAGTGTTAGTCTCCATCCTTCTTGTTCTAAGGCTGAGGGGGAGACTCCAGGCACTAAGAGGTAAGTCTGTCATCACAGCAAAGAAAAAGCCACAGAAACTCTACAATGGATGGCCAAGAAGTCCCAGAGGTAGGTCTCATATCTGGAAGGGTAAAACCCAGAGGACATCAGGCAGGAGCTATAAGAACATGTGAATCAGGCACAACTGTGGACACAAAAGCAACAAAAACAGAGTGAAGATTCCCAAACAAACCAAGAGGTGCTCCCGGGCCAGGGAAAGTGGGCCACAACAGTTGGCACCCTGTGGTGGTGGCTCAGGAGGCACACTACTAAGCTGCCCCACACAGGGTGAAGTGACTGCCAGCACCCAGCAGAGTGGGTGGGATGGTAATCGATACCTTCTCACAAGCAATCATGTTTCTTCAAACTGGGCAGCCTAGAGATGGATGCCAAGCCCTTTTGGCCAACCTGGACCTCGATGCCAGGGGCAGCACCAGTGATTTACTTTATACCATCTCAGTCCCTAGGGCAGGGCTTTTATCTTTGGTGCCATGGAAAGAGCTAATGGGAGTGTATATTTTTATAGACAAGCTTCACAGCTCTCCTTATATCCTTAATCCAAAAGAAGGTAAATAACCACCATTCTAGGAAGTTCTAATTGCAAACGCTTAAATATGAGAGGGCTCACCACTTTTTTCTCATTTTCCATCAGATCATAAGCTCCTCCACTAAACTATAATCTCTCTTAGAACAAAAACTACAAAATCTAGCCGTGTGTTTCATTCACTATTGTACTCCCGGGCCTAGCAAAAACAAAAATGTTTTTAAAAACAAATAACTAATGAATTGGCCTAATTAATTAATTGGTGCTTCCAGGCTCCTTTCTCCTGCTGCCCTTTCTTCTGACTTAAAATATTTCAGAATTTCATATCCATAAACAGCTAGGTGTGGGAGTTCCCCAAATTTCTGAAGCTCAGAGTGACAAGTCCATAGTCTAACAACACACTTATCTTGAGCAGAGAAATCAGACTTTCCTCCTAGTTCCTTCCACTGATCACCATTGCTATAATAAATTATAAAAACAGTGATTGGCTGCCTCTACCCTGCTCAAAGCCAACAACACAATTACAGGCAGATACCCATGTGCACATAGGTAAGCCACACAGGCAAACACATCAGCTTAGGTTAGTCCTGCGAATATAGTGGTTTAAGAACTACATTTGACGACAACCGGAAGGATGACCAGAGCCATCCCCAAAAACTGGAGACAAGGAATATTGCAGACACTGCCCACGCTCTGTCTGACAGGCAGCACTGACACTCGGCAGCATGATGAGGCACACGTGCCACTCCCAGCCAACTCCTCACCCGCCTGGGGACTGCTTGGGGCAGCCCATAGTGGGAGCTCAGGGGCCTCTAGATTGAATCACTGTTCTATTTTTGGAGCAGCCTATACTCCCCTCTGCCTTACAAAGCCAGAGAAGGCAGGATGCCTACTCAAAGAGGAAAAGAAAACATGCTCTTGACTCTTTCACCACCAAAATGTGGCCAAGGCTCTGAGGGTCGTCTTCTCATGCAAACATCCGTGTTCTATAAAGCCTGAGCTAAATGAAAACCCCAAACTCTACTCTGTAGTAGAAGGCACAAAACTCAGTTTCCACGCGTCATCCTATTTTGACCCAGTTGTGCAGCCCATGTTCTAGTTGACCTACACAACAAATTTTCCACCTTTGATGGGAAGAGCTCATTCGGGCCTGTTCCCAACAGAGGGCTGAAGGGCTGAAGATGTGACTTGTGGAGCGTGGGTGGCATTATGGAAATCAGAAACCAGGAACGGAAGTTGCCTGGCAAGAGACTACAGTTATGAGGCTGGGAGGAAGGCAGGACTCAGGAGTCCCCAGGTGCCCGGAATTGCCTCCCAAATCCCAGGAACGCTCTGGACACAAAGTCGTTCGTGACCCTTCCAGGCCAAGACTTTCTCATTCGGACTCCTCAAAATTAGAGCCGTATGGGACTTCGGAGCACATCCAATTCAAATCTTTCTTTTTAAGGATTATGAAACTGAGGCCCAAGGTCACACCGTTTGAGAGTGGCAAGGGACGGACCTGAACCTAGCTCCACGGACTTCAGTCCAAGACTCTTCCTTGTAAATCCCACAGGATTCCAAGCACCGTTCCCTTCCGGGTTTTTCTACACCTGTGACCCCACCTTCACCTACCCAACCATTCCAGCCTTCAATTCCCACCCTATTAGCCCAACTCCACAAAGCTTAGTGCCCGCCCCAAGCAAGCTCACTGCAGAGGGGATTCCTCCACGTGCTTCCCTCCAAACCTCCCACCCACCCAATTCCTCCTTTCAGTTCCATCCCGAGTTACTACGGGACCCCGCCCCGCCTCCAAAATTGCACCCTCCTTCCTCGCCCGCACCTCACCCCGACACCCGGGCCCCGCCTGCCCGGGAGGCCCCGCCCCTCGCCGTCTCCCCACTTCCCTCGGCGGCTGCTCTCACGCCCTGGCCCCTCTCACCGGTAAAGCCGCTTAGTGTGGAGGACTTTTGCTTCGGGCTCGCTGCTCTCCCCTGTGGGGGGGCCTTGGCTCATGGTGCCCGGGTCCGGGGGCAGCTCCCGGTCACAGGCCCCCGCCACCCACCACTACCACCACCACTGCCGTCTCCGGCCGTAGCCGCAGCCGCCGCCGCCACCGGCCCTGCTCGGCCGCCATCGCTGTGAGGCGGCTGCCCGCGACAGCTCCTCCTCCGCCTGCCAAATCTCGCGATGGCAGCCGCACAGTTGCGGACCAGTGGCCTGCTGCTACCAAATCTCGCGAAACTCGTTTTCCCTCCCGGGAAGTTGCCAGAACTAACTCTGGGCAGCATGGCGTCTTTCCGGCTTCTCCAAACCCTTGCGAAAAACTTTATTGGCAAAGCTATCAGAGAACGGACAGTGTACCCACTGAGGCGGCCAAAGCTTAACTGGATCAGGGCAGGTGAGCTTATGGCTAGGAGCGTGACTGCTTTGTCCTACAATGGTCATTTAGTCCATCCTTCTGCCCCTTTCCCGCCTCCCCGTTTGAGCCAAGCCTCTTTCAGATTACTGGTTAGAGTGACTCCAGCTTTCCCTTTCCCCCCGTAATTTAAACAAACAAAAAGTGCATGTGAAAGTTTCCTTGGAAAGGGCCGAGCATCACGTAGGAGTAAAGCCCCGGAAGAAATGACTTGTACAAGCGTCTCGGACCTTCAGCTCTCCTCCCAAAGATTTCCAGCTTGCATATCTATCTCTTAGCAGCCAGCCAGTAACATTTATTGAACTGCCGTCTTCCAGCCACAGTGCAGGATTCTAGACACACAGAGGTGAGCAAGCTAGACACTATCCCTGCCCTCACAAAGCTCAAATGACTTTAGGGATAAGGACTCATAGAAATGAGAAGCTAGTCCCTCACATTTCTATCTCCTGATCCTCACATTGGAAATCAGGGCAGGTGGGCTCACAGCTAGGAGCGTGACGGCTTTGTCTTGTTTTAGCTTAAAACCTAAGTTAAAAAGCAAGGGTGTTTTGTTTTGTTGTTGTTGTTGTTGTTGTTGTTGCCTGTGTATGAGTTGTAATGAGAACATAAATTGCCCTTCTACCGCTATGCTCCTGGCTCCAACCACCCACCTTCTTTCTGTTCCTGAAACAGCCTAAGTCTTTCCCATCCATTGGTCTTTCACTTAATGTTCCTCTGCCTGTAACACTCATATTCCTGATTTCCCATCAGGTTTCAGCTCAAATATTACCTTACCAAAGAGGTCTTTCCTATTAAAATTGTCTAATTGATTTAGTTGCTAGGCTTCTTCATTATCTGTTACTCCAATAGAACATAAGCTTCTCAAGGGCAGAGACCTCGACTGCCATCTTGTTCTCTTCTTTGTCTGCCTAGAACAGTTCCTAGCTAATAATTGGTGTCCAGTAAATATTTACTGAATGAATAAGTGTACAAATTCCATTTCTGGGTATCCCAGCCTACTCCGAGCACCCTTTGTTGCACAAATCCACTTTTCTCCCTCTGCTTTCCTGAGCTGCGAGCTCTTACACATTCCAGGTGCCTAGAATGTGAACTTACCCCTTTGCCCAGCTGCATCCCAACTTTCAGAAAGGATGACATCTTCCTGTAATGCTTTTTTTTTGTCGGCAGATTCAGCAGGGCGGGGCCTGCCCCTTTAATCTGGGCCCCACCTGCTCTGGTCAGACAGGTTTTGAGACACAGGTAAAGGGAGGGAGACAGAGAGAAATACTTGCAGAGCCAGCAGGTAGCTGGGCAGCTCCTTCCCGGACGGACGGATGGATGGATGCTGGGGACCCTCCACTCCATATGGAAAGTAAGAGGATGTCATGGGTCTAAACTGCAAGGTTTGGAGGGCCCTTGAGATGAAGGAAGGGAATCAGTCCCATCCAGAAGCAATGAGATGGAGGGCAGCAGGGAGGAGAGAAAGACAGGAGAGAAGGCATAGAAAACAACCATGATCAGACCTAAATACCGGAATAACAGACCCAGGCCCTGCAGAGATGGATGAGGTGGGCTAGTGAGGAGTTTGGGAACTGACCAAGTACCAATGAAGGAAGAGGGTGCCTGGAACTGCCAGCTCTTTGGGTCAGATTAGTTGGCAAATCACTGGTCTCACTTGGAATGCAGGAGGGTTCCAAGCAGGGATGTGTAGGGAGAAGGGGAGATGGGACAGTGGAGGGGAAGCTTCTCTGTCTACAGCAAGATCATCGGTGGGAAAGAAACTTGGCAAAGTTCTAGACACCTCTTCTGCCTCGTATTCCTGCATTAGAGTGGCCATGACTCCAGGGGTTTTGGTAGAGGGGCATAGAAGGTGTGGGTGGAGGCTGACTGAGGCCACAGCTGCCAGGGCCTGTGTCCTTTGACTCACCCTCTCCTGTTGGATGGCATTTGATGTCGAAAGGGTGCCTCCATTTCAGCTGCTCACTTCCTTCCCTCCTCCCTCTGTTTCAGTGTCTTCCTCTGTACCACGTTCTCCCTAAGGCTCCAGAAGGGGCCAAAACCCATGAAGCCAGTTGCCCTGGAGAGTATGAGTTCTGTCAACCTGTCCTAATAACAAGAAGACAGGAGTTTCTGACAGAGCTTTCCTCTGCTCCCTGCAGGATGACATGATCTTGTGGTAGATCCCAGAACTGAGGCCCCAGAATGACAGAACAGGAGACCCTGGCCCTGCTGGAATTGAAGAGGTCTGATTCCCCAGAGAAGAGCTCACCCCAGGCCTTGGTTCCCAATGGCCGGCAGCCAGAAGGGGAAGGTGAGGCCGAATCCCTGGGAGCTGAGTCCCTCAGAGTGGGGTCTTCAGCTGGATCTCCCACAGCCATAGAGGGGGCTGAGGATGGTCTAGACAGCACAGTAAGCGAGGCTGCCACCTTGCCCTGGGGGACTGGCCCTCAGCCCAGTGCTCCGTTCCCGGATCCCCCTGGCTGGCGGGACATTGAACCAGAGCCCCATGATTCAGAACCACTTACCAAGCTAGAAGAGCTGCCCAAAGATGATGCCAACCTGCTGCCTGAGAAAGCGGCCCGTGCCTTCGTGCCTATTGACCTACAGTGCATTGAGCGGCAGCCCCAAGAAGACCTTATCGTGCGCTGTGAGGCAGGCAAGGGCGAGTGCCGAACCTTCATGCCCCCCCGGGCCACTCACCCCAACCCCACTGAGCGCAAGTGGGCTGAGGCAGTGGTGAGGCCACCTAGCTGTTCCTGTGGGGGCTGCGGGAGCTGTGGAGACCGTGAGTGGCTAAGGGCTGTGGCCTCCGTGGGAGCCGCACTCATCCTCTTCCCTTGCCTACTATACGGGGCATATGCCTTCCTGCCGTTTGATGTCCCACGGCTGCCCACCATGAGTTCCCGCCTGATCTACACACTGCGCTGCGGGGTCTTTGCCACCTTCCCCATTGTGCTGGGTGAGCTTGTGAGAAGAAAGGGGGCATCGGGAAGTGGACTTGAGGAGGGCAGGGCCTCCCTGGCGTGGGGAGCAGGAGGGTTTCCCTTCACTTGGCCTGGGCCCCTCAGGGTCTCCCACCCCCTGCCAGTCTGCATGCCCATCTCCTCCCAGGACCACCTCCACCCCACCGTGTAGAGCCCATGCACTGCCCACAGTGAACCTGCCCCCAGCTTACTGCCTCTTGCACCCTTCCCCTGCCTTTTCTGACCCTACCCTGTGTTTCCCAACTCCACCCAGGGATCCTGGTGTACGGGCTGAGTCTGTTATGCTTTTCTGCCCTTCGGCCGTTTGGGGAGCCACGGCGGGAGGTGGAGATCCACCGGCGATATGTGGCCCAGTCAGTCCAGCTCTTTATCCTCTACTTCTTCAACCTGGCTGTGCTTTCCACTTACCTGCCCCAGGATACCCTCAAACTGCTTCCTCTGCTCACTGGTCTCTTTGCCATCTCCCGGTAAGTTGGGGCAGGGGGTGGGGCATGGGAGAAGGGATGGTGCTAGAGAACCTAGGCATCTGAATGTCTGGAGAGCCAGGGTCAGGAGCTTTCCAGATTCTACACTGGCCCAAATGTGTGCCCTGGGGAGATAAGTCCACCTTCTCTCTTGTACCTTACCTCAGCTGGTCAGCAGATGGAAGCCGATTTCAGAAACACATATAACCATGTGGAACAAGAAGGCTTTCAGGTGTCATCTAGATCAATGCACCCATTGCAGCCACTCCGGTGGCAATCTGGTCAAGTAGCTGTGTTGGTCTCTAGTTGAACACCCCCTGTGACCAAATGTACAACTTAAAAATAGATATATTTTTTCAAAATAGAGACAAGGCTGGGTGCAGTGGCTCATGCCTGTAATCTCAGCACTTTGAGAGGCTGAGGTGGCAGATCACTTGAGGTCAGGAGTTCGAGAGCAGCCTGGCCAACATGGTGAAACCCTGTCTCTACTAAAAATACAAAAATTAGCTGGGCATGGTGGTGCACACCTGTAGTCCCAGCTACTCAGGAGGCTGAGGCAGGAGAATCGCTTGAGTCCAGGAGGCGGAGATTGCAATGACACAAGATCGTGCCTGGACGACAGAGCTAGACTTCATCTCAAAAAAATAAATAGCCAGGTGTAGTGGCTCATGCCTGTAATCCCAGCACTTTGGGAGGCTGAGGTGGGTGGATGACAAGGTCAGGAGCTCGAGACCAGCTTGGCCAATAAGGTGAAACCCCAGCTCTACTAAAAATAAAAAAAATTTGCTGGGTGTGGTGGTGGGCATCTGTAATCCCAGCTATTCAGGAGGCTCAGGCAGGAGAATCGCTTGAACCTGGGAGGTGGAGGTTGCAGTGAGCCAAGATTGCACCATTGCACTCCAGCCTGGGTGACAGAGTGAGACTCCGTCTCAAACAAATAAAGAAATAATTAATTAAAATAAAATAAAAAATAGAGATGAGGTCTCACTATGTTGCCCAGGCTGGTCTCAAATTCCCAGCCTCAAGCAGTCCTCCTGCCTCAACCTCCCAGTGTGCTGATTACAGGCATATACTACTGCTTCCAGCCTCAGTTCTTCATATAAACCAGTCTTTTTCCATTTTTAAAGGTCCTAATTGTTAGACAGTTCTTTATACTACACTAAACATTTTTGCCCAGATTCTGACCTCCAGAATTGCCTAGGACAAATTTAGATATTTGACACAACCTCTCAATCCCTGCACTCTAACACCCTGTCCCCCTAGTGTCTACTTTGCAAAATGGCCGTGGTTTCTTCATTGTCCTGGGAAGAAACTTCTGCCTGTCAAGGTTGGGGGCCCTGGTTGAAGGTACTGTCCTTCTCTTCCTATTTGTCAATGAGGGGAGGGCCCTGGTGAGGGTACTATCTTTTTCTTCATACAAACCAAGGATGTGTGAGCTCTCCTCGCAGCCTTCTTACTCTCCTTCTTTTTTTTTTTTTTTGAGACATTATTTCACTCTTGTTGCCCAGGCTGGAGAGTACAATGGCACAATTTCAGCTCACTGCAATCTCCACCTACTGGGTTCAAGTGATTCTCCTGCCCCAGCCTCCCGAGTAGCTGGGATTACAGGCGCCCACCACCAGGCCCAGCTAATTTTTTGTATTTTTAGTAGAGACGGGGTTTCACCATATTGGCCAGGCAGTTCTTGAACCCCTAACCTCAGGTGATCTGCCTGCCTCAGCCTCCCAAAGTGCTGGGATTACAGGCGTGAGCCACTGCGCCTGGCCCTTACTCTCCTTTCATTCAGACTTTGCCATCACCTAAAATCCTTAGGGGTACTTTGGGAGGCTGAGGCGGGCGGATCATGAGGTCAGGAGATCGAGACCATCCTGGCTAACACAGTGAAACCCCCTCTCTACTAAAAATACAAAAAAATTAGCCAGGCGCGGTGGCGGGCGCCTGTAGTCCCAGCTACTCGGGAGGCTGAGGCAGGAGAATGGCGTGAACCCAAGAGCTGAGATAGCACCACTGCAGTCTGGCCTAGGCGAAAGAGTGAGACTCTGTCTCAAAAAAAAAAAAAAAATCCTTAGGGGTATTTTCATATGAACTACTGTTAATCTAGAGGGCACCTTTGAATTTCTTAACCCAAATGCAGGTCTTTTCTTTCCATTTTCCCTAATACATACGCTCTTGTTCCTTTGTTTTTTTTTTTTTTTTTTTTTTTGAGATGGTGTCTTACTCTGTTACCCAGGCTGGAGTGCAGTGGCGCAATCTTGGCTCACTACAACCTCTGTCTCCCGGGCTCAAGCAGTTTTCCTGCCTCAGCCCCCCGAGTAGCTGAGATTACAGGTGTGAGCCACCATGCCCAGCTAATTTTTTTTTGTATTTTTAGTACAGACAGGGTTTCACCATGTTGGCCAGGCTGGTCTCAAACTCCTGACCTCAGATAATCCACCCACCTTGGCCACCCAAAGTGCTGAGATTACAGGCGTGAGCCACCATACCTGGCCTGCTCTTGTTACTTTTGATACAGGATTCCAGGTAGCTTGCTAAAATAAAATGTTCTTCCTATTGAGCTAAAATTAGTCTTCCTGTCACTTCTGGTTGTGGTCCAGCAGTCAGTTGTCCCACCAGCCTCCTGACCATCATGCAGCCTTGCATTTTCTCCCAGTAGGTTTTCCCAAAATAAATATGTTCCTGCTCATGTAACTCAGCCTCCCATCTCAAACTCTTGGGGAATACTGGTCTCAGAAGTTGGCTTAAGCAGTAAAAATCATCAGGGAGCTAAAGGAAGAGTCAGTGATCGTCTGGTCCAGACTTCCCATTTTACAAAGGGAAAATCACAACAGATTAGGGGAAAAGAGTTAGTTGCTCAGGTCAGTCGGCGATAGTGGCAGGACTAGAATCCAGGTCCTTTCCCTCTCTTATCCAGGGTCCTTTCTTCTTTACCATGGACAAGTTCATTAAGCAGTTTGTGCCTCAGTTTCATCATCTGTAAAATGAGGTTGTTATGAGGATTAAATGAGTTAATTCATGTAGAGTGCTTAAAACAATCTGGTACTTGGGGCCGGGCGTGGTGGCTCACACCTGTAATCCCAGCACTTTGGGAGGCCAAGGCAGATGGATCATGAGGTCAGGAGATCGAGACCATCCTGGCTAACACGGTAAAACCCCATCTCTAATAAAAATACAAAAAATTAGCCGGGTGTGGTGGCGGGTGCCTGTAATCCCAGCACTTTGGGAGACCAAGGCAGGCAGATCACCAGGTCAGGAGATCGAGACCATCCTGGCTAACATGGTGAAACTGCGTCTCTACTAAAAATAAAAATAAAAAATTAGCCGGGCATGGTGGCTACAGCTACTCGGGAGGCTGAGGCAGGAGAATGGCATGAACCTGGGAGGCGGAGCTTGCAGTGAGCCGAGATGGGGCCACTGCACTCCAGCCTGGGCGACAGAGCAAGACTCTGTCTCAAAAAATAAAACAACAAGAACAAAAAAAAAAAAACAATCTGGTACTTGGTAAGGGTTCATTATGCTATGCTGTTTCCTAGTGCAGAAGAGAAGCAGCAGTTACTTTTCCCTCCCTTTCACAGGTAAAAAAGAATAGAGGCACATGAATTATGTAATAAGTGATCCTTCATATATTAAGAGGAAGTTGCTCTCCCCTCCCTCCATTGAGGGGTGAGTATTGAACAAATCTTCCACAAAATCTGTGGCTGACCATCCTCTGGGCTTTAAGCCCTTCTGGAGGTGGCTTCTTTGCTCTCCTCTTTACCTCTGCCCCTCACATTGGCAGAAGGGAAGGTAATAAACAGGTTTGGGTTCAAATCATGGCTTTGCTATTTCCCAGATGTGTGATCTTGGACCAGTCTTACTTAACCCCTTGGAATCTTAGTTTCTTCATCTGCAAAAGGATAAATACAATGGAACACACTGCAGCTATAAAAGAATGAGAAAACCATTTTTATATTGATATAAAATGATCTCCAGGATATATTAAATGGGGGAAAAATAAACATGCAGAGAACAGTCTATATAGTATGCTGCCATACTTCAAAAAAGGGAAAAATAACTTTTTGCTCATATATGCACTTTTTAAAAAATCACTCAATGTACTATCACACTGGCTCTTCTTCCTTTTCCCCCTTTCTTCCTCCTTTCTTTCTTTCTTCTTCTTTCTCCTTTTCTTCTTCTTTTTCCAAGAAAAGCACACTGGTCTTTAAGAAAAAAAAAAAAGAAAAAAAATCTGCTGGGCATGGTGGCTCACACCTGTAATCTCAGCACTTTGGGAGGTCGAGGCAGGAGAATTGCTTGAAGCCAGGAGTTCGAGACCCTCATCTCTACAAAAATAATTTTAAAAATCAGCTGGGCATGGCGGCACATACCTGTAGTCCCTGCTACTTGGGAGGCTGTGGTGGGAGGACTGCCTGAGCCCAGGAGTTGGGGGCTGCCACTGCACTCCAGCCTGGCTGACAGAGACCCCATCTCTAACAACAACAACAACAAAAAATAGGCCAGGCGCGGTGGCTCATGCCTGTAATCCCAGCGCTTTGTGAGGCCAAGGCAGGTGGATCATCAGGTCAGGAGATTGAGACCATCTCGGGTGAAACCCCATCTCTACTAAAAATATAAAAAATTAGCCAGGCGTGGTGGTGGGCACCTGTAGTCCCAGCTACTCGGGAGGCGGAGGTTGCAGTGAGCTGAGATCGCACCACTGCACTCCAGCCTGGGTGACAGAGCGAGCCTCCGTCTCAAAAAAAAATAAATAAATAAATAAATAAAAAATCATTCAGTGCACAAGAAACCATAATATTGATGTCTGGGATGGGGGTGGGGGAGAATAGGGTGGGAATCGGTAAAGGGAGGAAGATATTTTACTATACTTATTGAATTTGCTCAAACATTTTAAAGTTTGTACAGCCAGGTGTGGTGGCTCGCATCTGTAATCCCAGCTACTCAGGAGTCTGAGGTGAGAGAATCACTCAAGGCCAGAAGTTTGAGCCCAGACTGGCAACATAGCAAGACCATGTCTCTAAAAAAATAAAAATAAATCGAAAAGTAAATAAAAGAGGGAAAGGAATAACATACTCAACTTCATAAAGATGTGGAGAAGTCAAAATCAATCACTTATAGTAATTAGCCCTGTGCCTAATACATGTTAAATGCATAAACTTTGGCTGTATTTGGAAGTACCAGCCATACTCACCAACTGCATCTGCCTCCCCTATCTACTCCCCCAACCGTTAGCCTATTGCCAATCGGCTGACGCCCTTCCCTCGAAAGTAGCCTGACCTTTTTCTTGCCCCCATAGGCTGATCTACTGGCTGACCTTCGCCGTGGGCCGCTCCTTCCGAGGCTTCGGCTATGGCCTGACGTTTCTGCCGCTGCTGTCGATGCTGATGTGGAACCTCTACTACATGTTCGTGGTAGAGCCGGAGCGCATGCTCACTGCCACCGAGAGCCGCCTGGACTATCCGGACCACGCCCGCTCGGCCTCCGACTACAGGCCCCGCCCCTGGGGCTGAGCCGCTCCGCCCTCGCCCTCGGAGTAGGGGGTAGCGGCGTGGGTCTGACACATCTTTGAACCTTGTGGCCAGGCCTGGACTTCGCCCCCAGGCCTAGGACCGCGGTGGGTGGAACCCTGCTACTGCCCCAACAGGGACTCCAATCAATCAGAGTTCTCCCCTTGCCGGAGCTGCCCTTCACCTTTGGGGCCCGACACAGTCATAAGGGATGGACTTAGTTTTCTTGAGGGAAAAAGGTGGAGAGCCGTGTTTCTTAAGGATGCTGAGGGCATGGGGCCAGGACCAGGGGAGAGGCACAGCTCCTTCCTAAGCAGCCTCCCACCACTGCCACAAGGCTCCCTAATGCTGGTCTCTGCTCCACTCCCCAGCTTCCCATGAGGCAGGAGGCAGAGCCACAGCCAAAGCCCTGACCACTTCTGTGCCAGTTGTCTAAGCAGAGCGCCTCAGGGATGCTGGAAATGCCTTAAGGATAGAGGCTGGGCATCACATCAAATGGGACTGTGGTGTTTGGTGAAAACCATCCTGGGGATCTGGATTCAGGACCCTCCATGACTGGCCTATTTACTATTTACAGTTGGCCAGTCCAGAGCTGCTGCTCTTTTACCTATTTAGGCCCCTGTAACTTCCCACCTTTAAACTGCCCAGAAGGCATGCCTCTCCCATGGGAAGAGCGGAGCAGACAGGGAAATCTGCCTCCCAAGAGGGGTGTGTATGTGTTTGTGCCCACACGTGGTGGCTGGGGAGTGCCTGGATGGTGCGGTGGTTGATGTTAATTAACCTAGTGTGAGTGTGTGTGTGTAACAATAAATTACTACCAGTCTTTGCTGGCTCTTTCTTCCTGTTTGTCCCCCAGTCTCGAGTATCCCTTCCCTGTTTAATTCAGATGACGATAGAAACCTCCCAGCTCTAGGCCGGGCGCGGTGGCTCACGCTTGTAATCCCAGCACTTTGGGAGGCCGAGGCGGGCGGATCACGAGGTCAGGAGATCGAGACCACGGTGAAACCCCGTCTCTACTAAAAATACAAAAAATTAGCCGGGCTTGGTGGCGGGCGCCTGTAGTCCGAGCTACTCGGAGAGGCTGAGGCAGGAGAATGGCGTGAACCCGGGAGGCGGAGCTTGCAGTGAGCCGAGATCGCGCCACTGCACTCCAGCCTGGGTGACAGAGCGAGACTCCGTCTCAAAAAAAAAAAAAAAAGAAACCTCCCAGCTCTACCTGGTGGAGCGGGGCTGGCAGGTTCCTTGGTTCCACAGCAAGGAAATGGAGCCTCAAACAGGAACTTGCCTTCCAAGCCCATCTTTCAGCCCTAGTATTCCCTGGAACCAGCCCAAGCCCAGCCCAACAACACATATCAAGAGACTGGAGCCCTGTGGAAAAAAAATATCTATTTTCTTGCCTTCCAGGGCAGCCAACCAGTCAGAATGCCTCTCATTTAGGCCTGCAAGTCCCATCCAAGGGAAATGTGTGGAGATGCAAGAAGGCAACACCAAGGGGACCTTATCAATAGCCCTGTCCCCCGCCTGCCTCCGAAGTCCCCCCAACAAGGTATGAAGGAAGCCCCACCTGGGGGTCTCCAGGAGGTTGAGGCTGGCCTCTGAGGTTCCACAGAAAAGCAAGATGGGGGAGTGAAGGGGCCAGCTGGAACTTGATGCTCCAACCTCCAGAGTTCTGAGGCACAGCAAGACAGGTCCAGTAACGTCCTTCCCTCCAGAGAGCGGGCCCTAATTTATGGACTGGTACTCTGAGTACTTCTTGTGGTGCAGCAGCAGAACCAAGCCGCCCCCTAGCAGCATGAGCCCTGGGGCACCCAGGGCCACTGCCATGATGCCCAGGACTAGTGGGGACAAGCCGTCCACTGGAGGGAAGCCCACACCCAGGAGCATTGACCTAGAGCAAGCAGAGAGAGAGAGGTAAGTGGGCTTAGGAGGAAAGGCTGGGAGGCTCAGCCTTTGTCCACTTCAACTCCCCAAGTCCCCAGCCCAAGCCCTTGTTCTCACCAGCTGAGGTAGTGTTGGTCCCAGTAGCCAGGGCCTGTGGAAGCCCCGAACGTCAGATTGAAGGCACAGAAGTTATTCTGGGACCCAAAGAAGGCTCGGACAATGGGTGACTGGGGAAGAGAGTATGCCAAGGCAGGATGAAGAGGGGAAGCTTGGCAGGGCAGGGCTGATTCTCGGCCCCCCGGCTTCTGGGAGTAAGCCACGGGTCGCCACTGTGCGAAGCCTGATGGGAGGGAGCCCCACAGCAGCTGGTCCAACTGGGAAGAAAGGCAAACAAGGGAGGGTAAAGAGGACCAACCTGTGCCCAACCCTATTTTCCCTGCCTCTCCCAGCCTTATTCTGTGACTAGCAGCAGGAGTCCTGAGTCCTAGGCAGGGCCTCCATCCTTCCTCTGTAAAAATGGGGAGTTCGACTGGGTGAGGACTGAGTTGTTTCCCAAGCCTCCAAGTCTGGACTCAGCCCTTCTCTTGGCCCCCAGGCCCCTTGCAGATCTCCATCTGCCAGTGTAAGTCATATTGCACTTCCTGTCTGTCTCCACTGAGGGCGGAGACTGGGTCAGATTCATTAGCACAGTGCCTAGCTCTTAAACGACCCAAAGAAAGTGTTGCTAAATGGCAAATGGTTGAATGAGTTTTAGGTCCCAATGGTGTCCCACCTACATTCCTCACCCATCTGCCTCTCTTCAGGAAGCCTGACCTGGAAGACGGCCGGTGCATATTCATCGTCGATGGAGTGCTGCTCCTGCATTGAGGGGCAGTCAGGGCCCTGGCCCAGTGTGACTACCTCCAGCCCAAACAGGGAACGGTTTCCCCGGGGAGAGGCTCCAACCAGGGCCACCTCTAGCTGACAGCTGTCTGCTGTGTGCAGGAGGCGAGGGAGTTGGGCTGGTCGGCTGGACCTGGAAAAGGCCTGGACCTAGGAAGGAAGAAGCATGGGAGGTGTGGGAAATAGCTGGATGCCTGTGCTTAAGGGCCACCTCCATCATTAAATCCCACCCTCACAAATCAGCTTTTTTGAGCTCTTTCTGATTTCTCATGCCTTACCCTGAAGGTCAGGCTGCCATTGGCAAAAGTCCTGGTAGGGTCGTTCATGGGGTGGCCTTGAAATGTGGCACTCAGGGTGGCAGGATCCAGTGAAGCAGTGATGTTGTTCCAAGAGAAATCGGCCAAGGAATATGGAGGATATGGTCTTCCCGGAGGCTTTGCTGCCGTATCGGACACGTTGGTGCTGTCAAACTCAAGCAGCTGGAGGGTGGGGGTGGGGTGGAACTGGGCTTGCCTCCGTTTTTCTCCCAAGACCACACCTCCCACTCACCTCCTACCAAGGCTTTCATATCTGAGTCTATTTCACCCACCCCCAGTCTTTAGTTCCACCCTCTAATTGGGATGAACTCTCTCCTCTGCACTCTTCTCCTTGGTTCTCTCCCAACTTCCTCACCCTGGTAAAAACGAGGGCAGAAGAAAACTCAATGCTGTCCTTCGGGAGCACCATCAGGCCCCCATCGGGCTCAGGGGATAGCAGGCGGCTCCAGTTGACGCTCAGGGTGCTGTGGGGGGTGTTGGTGGCCACCAGCACCACTGCCAGAGGCCCCAGGCTGCTCCACACATAGTGCAGTGTGGAATTGGTGCCCACTGCCCGGATATGAAGCAGGTTCTGCAGGGGGCCCAGCCAGTTAGGGATGATCTCCAGAGACACCTGGAACATGGAGTAGTGGAGGGTTGAGGGAACAGGATCAAGGAGAGACACAGGCAAAACAGAAGCTTGAGGGGAGGGGAGCTTGGAAAGTGCTGGAGAAAGGATGGGATCTTGGGGACTAGACAAGAGGAATGTGTGCAGGAGCTGAGGGAACCCTGGGGTAAGGGGCAGGATGAAAAGGGGTAAGGTAGAGGGTACAGCCAGGACTCCCCTGACCCTGGTGGGCAGGTCAGGGCACAGGGCTGGGAAGAGAAAACATTCAACACTTGCCTGGACCTGGGTCACCCAGGGCTGAGTCGGGGTGACCCTTCACATTCACCCTCACATTCGCCCTACTCCACAATCCCGTCCCGTGACCCATGACCATCTCCCACACCCTCCAGGTTGAAGAACCCTCCTCTTGGCAGCCACCCTCCACCCCCTAGCCCCTGGATGCCTGGTTCCAGCCACCCTGCAAGGGTAGCATTTCCTGAAACTTCTATCGCTGTAGCCCCAGGGCCCTCACCTGGCGGGTCTTCTCCCCCAGCAGGCCAAATGGGGCTGCAAACAGAAGTAGAGTCCAAAGGAGCAGGGGGCTGGGGGCACAGTGCCCCCAACCCCAGCCACGCTCCACAGAGCCGCACATACAGCCGCAATTCGGCCGACGGAGGAGGTGCCAGAGGGTCACATGACTCGGGTTCAGCTGATCTCTTTCAAGGGCGGAGCCGCCAAACCAGTTTTTGCTTTTTTTAAAAAATTTCCTTTCGTCAGCACCATTTAATGTATTAAAGAAAAGCTTTTTTTTTTTTTTTTTTTTTTGAGATGGAGTCTCGCTCTGTCACCCAGGCTGGAGTGCAGTGGCGCGATCTCGGCTTACTGCCAGCTCTGCCTCCCAGGCTCATGCCATTCTGCCTCAGCCTCTCTGAGTAGCTGGGACTACAGGCGCCCGCCACCACACCCGGCTAATTTTTTGTATTTTTAGTAGAGACGGGGTTTCACCGTGGTCTGGATCTCCTGACCTCGTGATCCGCCCGCCTCGGCCTCCCAAAGTGCTGGGATTACAAACGTGAGCCACCGCACCTGGCCAACAGCTTTGTATTCTATCTTAAAACAGGAAACATCACAGTCTCTTACAAGTAATACAATTTAATATGGTCACAAGATTTTAAGTGAAAAAAATACATTATTCATGCTACAAGTTTTCAGTCTTCCTTGGACAATGCCAAAAACACAGTATTCAAACGGCATGTTTTAAGAGGAACGTGAAATCTCGTTTTGACACAAAGACAGGTTAAAGAAAATAAACCCAACAGGGAAACACTCCAGGACCAGTACATTGCCTTAAGTCCACGACCCTGTCCCATTGTGGAACTCATACACCTGCTTTCTACTCCAGCACATGAAACTCTGCGGTTCTTCTTCCCTGTGAACTATGAAACTCTCTGGGGTTCTTCTTCCCTGTGGGACAATGTGGTTCTTCTTCCCTGCCTAACATTTCAACAAAAATTGTAAATATTTAGAGATGTGTCACTAAATGACAACAACATACTTCAAAAAAAGCCAACTTATGTGTTAAATGTTGAAAGAAAAGGCCGGGTGCGGTGGCTCACACCTGTAATCCCAGCACTTTGGGAGGCTGAGGCAGGTGGATCACGAGGTCAGGAGTTCAAGACAAGCCTGGCCAAGATGGTGAAAGCCCGTCTCTACTAAAAATACAAAAAATTCACTGGGCGCTGTGGCAGGCCCCTGTAATCCCAGTGGCAGGCGCCTGTAACCCCAGCTACTCGGGAGGCTGAGGCAGGAGAATCACTTGAATCCGGGTAGTAGAGGTTGCAGTGAGCCAAGATTGTGCCACTGCACTCCAGCCTGGGCGACAAGAGTGAAACTCTGTCTCAAAAAAAAGAAAAAAAAAAAAGAAAGAAAGAGAAATGTTTAAAGAAGGGGCTAGGCCGGGCACAGTGGCTCACGCCTGTAATCCCAACATTCTGAGAGGCCGAGGTGAGTGGGTCACTTAAGGTCAGGAGTTAGAGACCAGCCTGACCAACATGATGAAACCCCATCTCTACTAAAAATACAAAAATTAGCCAGGCGTGGTGGCAGGCGCCTGTAATCCCAGCTACTTGGGAGGTTGAGGCAGGAGAATCGCTTGAACCTAAGAGGCAGAGGTTGCAGTGAGCCGAGATCGCGACATTGCACTCCAGCCTGAGCAACAAGAGGCAAAACTCTATCTCAAAAAGAAAGAAAGAAAGAAAGAAAGAAAGAAAGAAAGAAAGAAAGAAAGAAAGAAAGAAAGGAAGAAAGAAAGAAGGGAAGAAAGAGAAAGAACAGGCTAAAATTTGGTGAAATTTAAAAGGGTTGTAGAAAACTTTGGAGTGTTTGTTTTCTTCAGTTCACCCTGATTTTATTTTATTTATTTATTTTGAGACAGCATCCTGCTCTGTCACCAAGGCTGGAGTGCAGTGGCACAATCATGGCTCACTGCAGCCTCTCAAACTCTCAAGCTCAAGTGATCCTCCTGCCTTAGCCTCCCAAGTAGCTGGGACTTCATGCACATGCCGCCATGCCTGGCTAATTAAAAAAATTTTTTTTTGTAGAGACGGGGTCACACTATGTTGCCCAGGCTGGTCTTGAACTCCTGGGCTCAAGTGATCCTCTCACATGGGCCTCCCAAAGTACTGGCATTATAGGGGTGAGCCACCACACTAGCCATCATTCTGATTTCAGAACACAGGACTTGTGCGCAAAGGTTAGGATAAGGAACTAAAGATGCCAAAAAATACCCCAAACATTAATTACAAAAGAAAGACTAATGTTTATGAAGAGCTTATAACATGGAAAAATATTTGTTATAAAATTAAATGAAAAAGTAGGATACAAAACTATATAAACAGTAAGATCTCAACTATGTAAAAAAGGATAAAAGAAATAGCTTAAAATGCTAATAGTGGTTGTATTTAAGTAGTATATCTATAGTGATTTTTTTTTTCCTTTTTACTTTTCTGTCTCTTCCAAATTTTTCTCTACTGGGGGGATTTTTGTTGTTGTTGTTGTTGTTGTTGTTTGTTGTTGTTGTTTGTTGTTGTTGTTTTGAGATGGAATCTCACCTGTCGCCAGGGCTGGAATGCAATGGCGAGATCTCGACCCACTGCAACCTCTCTGCCTCCCAGGTTCAAGTGATTCTCCTGCCTCAGCTTCCCGAGTAGCTGGGATTACAGGCACACGCCACCATGCCCAGCTAATAGTTTTTTTTAAGACGGAGTCTCGCTCTGTCACCCAGGCTGGAGTGCAATGGTGTGATCACGGCTCACTGCAACCTCCACCTCCCGGGTGGAAGCAATTCTCCCACCTCAGCTTCCCAAGTATCTGGGACTACAGGCGTGCGCCACCATGCCTGGCTAATTTTTATATTTTTAGTAGGCACAGGGTTTCACCATGTTGGCCAGACAGCTGTTGAACTCCTGAACACACACACACAAAATTAGCTGGGCATGGCGGCACCTGTGATCCCAGCTGCTCGGGAGGCTGAGGCAGGAGAATCGCTTGAACCTGGGAGGTGGAGGTTGCAGTGAGCCAAGATTGCACCATTGCACTCCAGCCTGGGCAGGGAGAGCGAAACTCTGTCTCAAAAAAAAAAAAAAAAATTCTTCAGTCTCTTCTTCCATCCATTAATTTTCTTTTCTCTCTCTCTCTCTCACTCTCTATTTTTTTTTTTTGAGATGGAGTCTTTATCTGTCGCCCAGGCTGGAGTACGGTGGTGGATTCTCAGCTCACTGCAACCTCCACCTCCCGGGTTCAAGCAATTCTCCTGCTTTAGCCTCCCAAGTAGCTGGGATTACAGACATGTGCCACCATGCCCAGCTAATTTTTTTTTTTTTTTTTTTTTTGAGACGGAGTCTCGCTCTGTCACCCAGGCTGGAGTGCAGTGGCGCGATCTCGGCTCACTGCAAGCTCCGCCTCCCGGGTTCACGCCATTATCCTGCCTCAGCCTCTCCGAGTAGCTGGGACTACAGGCGCCCACCACCAGGCCCGGCTAATTTTTTATATTTTTAGTAGAGACGGGGTTTCACCGTGGTCTCGATCTCCTGACCTCGTGATCCGCCCGCCTCGGCCTCCCAAAGTGCTGGGATTACAAGCGTGAGCCACCGCGCCCGGCTCCAGCTAATTTTTTTGCATTTTTAGTAGAGACAGGGTTTCACTGTGGTCTCGATCTCCTGACCTCGTGACCGGCCCGCCTCGGCCTCCCAAAGTGCTGGGATTATAAGCGTGAGCCACCGCGCCCGGCCCAATTTTTGTATTTTTTAAGAGGAGACGGGTTTCACTATGTTGGCCGGGCTGGTCTCGAACTCCCGGCCTCAAGTGATCTGCCTGCTGTGGCCTCCCAAAGTGCTGGGATTACAGGTGTCAGCCACCGTGCCCAGCCATCCACAGATTTTCACTGTGCTCCTGCGTCAGCCACTCCAGGTCTTTCAAGCACATTTGGATGGTCTTCCAGATCGTCATAGAGTGATCTGACGATGTCCAGTCTCCTGTAATTCTTGGGCTTGACTAGGCTTCGAACAACCTGGAGGCATTGCTCTTTCAGGGTATACACTGCAGTGTGATGTTGGCAAAAACAGGCTGTCCATTAACATTGGAAGATGGCACAAACAATTCAGTTTGGTTAACCCGAAGCTTATCATGTGTCCTTGCATCTCTGAAGAGCCAAGGGTAGCTTTGGAAGTTGTGGATGCGGAAGTCCCTGCCGGGCAGCAGCGTCAGGTAGGGCAGCAGCTCGCCATAGTAGTTGAGCCACACAGGCAGCACGATGCGTGGGCTGTGATTGCAGATGATAACCCGGGAGTGCTCGCACGAGTTCACAGAGCGCAGCACAGGCCATGCTGCTCCGGCTGCCATCTCCTCCTCGGCGCCCGACTCTTCCTGGCAGTACTCTTCTGGGCCTGCCTCCTGGGTGCCCGCCTTGGCCTCTAACCCCACCCCATTTCCCGCTCTCCAGGGCATTACCTCCGAAGCCTTGACAACTTGGGCCTGCCCATACCAGTTCTTAAAGAGGCTACTTCCCTTACCCGGATTTCGGCAAGAGTTACAATGGAATCAGGCTGGGAGTATATAACCCCCTACCTGGGTGGTAAGCAAGACATCCTAGATCAGACAGTCTTACTCCCAGCCTCTCCTACTTAGCCTGTCCCCCTGAAGAGCTACCTATAGTGGGAGAGATCCAAATGGGATCCCAATACTACTACTGTGATAGGAAGATCCAGAGAGGAATTTGAGGGTATTCCATGAGATAGCACACCTGAGGGTTCTTTATGTCAATCTAATATTTATTGGACACTTCATGGCCGGGCGCAGTGGTTCACACCTGTAATCCCAACACTTTGGGAGGCCAAGGTGGATCACCTGAGGTCGGGGTTCCAGACCAGCCTGGCCAACATGATGAAACCCCGTCTTCACTAAAAATACAAAAAAAGTAGCCGGGCATGGTGGTGCATGCCTGTAATCCCAGCTACTCGGGAGACTGAGGCAGGAGAATTCCTTGAACCTGGGAAGCAGAGGTTGCAGTGAGCCAAGATCACACCACTGCACTCCAGCCTGGGTGACAGAGCGAGACTCCATCTTATAAACGAACAAACAAAAAATTAGCCAGGCGTGGTGACAGGCGCCAGTAATCCCAGCTACTAGGGAGGCTGAGGCAGGAGAATCACTTGAACCCGGGAGTTGGAGGTTGCAGTGAGCTGAGATGGCGCCATTGCACTCCAGCCTGGGCTACAGAGTGAAACTCCATCTCAAAAAAAAAAAAAAAAACCGAGGTGAAAAAAAACTGCGTCTCAAAAAAGGCACGGTGGCCCACGCCTGTAATCCCAGCACTTTGGGAGGCCGAGGCAGGAAGATCACGAGGTCAGGAGATCGAGACCATCCTGGTCAACATGGTGAAACCCTGTCTCTACTAAAAATACAAAAATTAGCCGGGTGAAGGCCGAGGCGGGCGGATCACAAGGTCAGGAGATCGAGACCACAGTGAAACCCCGTCTCTACTAAAAAAAAAAATACAAAAAATTAGCCGGGCGTGGTGGTGGGCGCCTGTAGTCCCAGCTACTCGGAGAGGCTGAGGCAGGAGAATGGCGTGAACCCGGGAGGCGGAGCTTGCAGTGAGCCAAGATTGCGCCACTGCACTCCAGTCCAGCCTAGGTGACAGAGCGAGACTCCGTCTCAAAAAAAAAAAAAAAAAAAAAAAACAAAAACAAAAACAAAAAAACATTAGCCGGGTGAGGTGGTGCACGCCTGTAGTCCCAGCTACTCGGGAGGCTGAGGCAGGAGAATCGCTTGAACCTGGGAGGCAGAGGTTGCAGTGAGCCGAGACCATGCCATTGCACTCCAGCCTGGGTGACCGACCTAGAACCCATCTCGAAAAAACAAACCAACAAACAAAACACAAACAAACCAAAAAACAACTTAACATTTATTGAACACTTCGTTATTCGGGTTCTGGTCCAGGAAGAGTTCACAACTTTATTGTGGAGAAAAGATAGGATATGAGAAAATAGTATATGGGGGCAATACAAGTATTTGTCAAAAGAGGGAGGTGGTATCTGGTGGGATGCACTTTTTTAAATTTTTTAACTTTTTTTTTTATTTTTTGAGGTGGAGTCTTGCACTGTTTTGTCGGGCTGGAGTGCAGTGGCACAATCTCGGCTCACTGCAACCTCTGCCTTCCAGATTCAAGCGATTCTGCTGCCTCAGTCTCCCAAGTAGCTGGGACTACAGGTGCCCGCTGCCACGCCCAGCTAATTTTTGTATTTTTAGAGATGGGGTTTCACCATGTTAGCCAGGCTGGTCTCAAACTCCTGATCTCAAGTGATCTGCCCGCCTTGGCCTCCCAAAGTGCTGGGATTACAGGCACGAACCACTGCACCTGGCCTACTTTAATCTTATTTTGACTAATAAATGAACATGGTACAAAATTCAAAAGGTACCAAAGGGCTCAGTGTGGTATCTCATGCCTGTAATCCTGGCACTTTGGGAGGCTGAGGTGGGAGGATGTCTTGAGTCCTGGAGTTCCGGACCAGCTTGGGCAACATAGCCTGACCCCATCTCTACAAAATAATACAAAAATTAGCCGGGCATGGTGGTGCATGCCTGTGGTCCCAGCTTCTCCAGAAGCTGAAATGAGAGGATCCCTTGATCCTCCCATTGCACCACTGCACTCCAGCCTGGGCAACAAAGTGAGGATAGCAACAGGAGGCAGACAAACAGACAAATACTAGGCAGATGGGGGCAGGTTCCCGATGAAACCCCACCTTCAAGCCGAAAACAGTTGAAAGCCAAGCTACAAGTCCTGGGTAAATGCATGGGCGGGATTGAGAACTCCTCTTCCCGTTTGTTGCACTTTCCTCTGATTGATCCCCATGCGTCACCTACTTTACATATACCCACCCTTCCCTAATTGGTTTGTTACACTGTCATGCCCATCTTTGAGAGGTGCCTTTTTTTTTTGAGATGGAGTGTCGCTGTGTCGCCCAGGCTGGAGTGCAGTGGCGCAATCTTGGCTCACTGCAAGCTCTGCCTCCTGGGTTTAGCCATTCTCCTGCCTCAGCCTCTTGAGTAGCTGGGACTGTGGCACCCGCCACCATGCCTGGCTAATTTTTTTTGTATTTTTAGTAGAGACAGGGTTTCACCGTATTAGCCAGGATGGTCTTGATCTCCTGACCTCGTGATCTGCCCGCCTCAGCCTCCCAAAGTGCTGGGATTACAGGCGTGAGCCACCGCACCCAGCTGAGTGGTGCCTTTGTTTTAGCTCTTTTTTTTGTTTGTTTTTTGTTTTTTTTTGCGTACACTCAAACCAGTCTGCACACACACACCCATTTTGAGCCCATCAAAGCCCCGGACCCAGCCACAAAGGGAGAGAAACCACCTAACTTGGGAGACCACTCTCCTGTCCTTTCTCCATTAAGAGTTATTTCGTCACTCAATAAAATTCTCTCTGACCCTCTTCACCCTTTAAACTGTCAGCATAACCTCATTCTTCTTGGATGCATGACAAGAACTCGGGAACTGCTGAACGTGGGTACAAGCTGAAACACAGGCAGCCTGGGGCATGCCCCAGCCCAGCCAAGGGCTGAGCCAGTGTGCAAGCCAGGCGTGGCCAGGTGGGCTAAGTGGGCAGGGTACCTCCAGCAGCAGGCCCGGGGTGCGAGGCCTGGGCAGGGGTCATCGCCGGCTGCAGAGGTCCCCGGCTGGCAAAGTGGCTGAGAAAAATCCTGCGTCATGGAGATCTTGTCATAAAAAAAAAAAAAGAAAAAAATGTACCAAAGGGCATCATTCCTATTCACTAGCAAACTGGTCCCTCCCGAGACAACCATCACTACCAGTTTTCTTGTTTGTTTTGTTTGCTTGCTCTGTTGGCCAGGCTGGAGTGCAGTGGCACGATCTCGGCTCACTGCAACTTCCGCCTCCTGGGCTCAAGGAATTCTGCCTCAGCCTCCCAAGTAGCTGGGATTATAGGCATGTGCCACCACATCTGGCTAATTTTTGTATTTTATAGTACAGATGGGGTTTCACCATGTTGGCCAGGCTGGTCTCGAACTCCTGACCTCAGGTAATCCACCCACCTAGGCCTCCCAAAGTGCTGGGATTACAGACATGAGCCACCGCTCCTGGCCCACTACCAGTTTCTTATGTATCCTTCTAAAGATATCCTATACTCAGGAATACAAATATATAGAAATTACATATAAATAATAGACAGTGGTACCCAAACACTGTTCTTCAGTTTTTTGTTTTGTTTTGTTTTGAGACGCTGTCGCACCCAGGCTGGAGTGCAGTGGTGAGATCTTGGCTCACTGTAACCTCCACCTCCTGGGCTCAAGGTATTCTGACTCAGCCACCCAAGTAGCTGGGATTACAGGAGTGCACTTCCAAGCCCGGCTAATCTTTGTATTTTTAGTAGAGATGGGGTTTTGCCATGTTGCCTAAGTTGGTCTTGAATTCCTGAGCTCAGATGATCCACCCACCTCGGCCTCCCAACGTGCTGGGATTACAGGCGTGAGCCACCACACCTGGCCCCAATTTGCATTTTTAACTCATATACTGAGGAATGTTATGTATCAATGCACTTGGAGTTATCTCATTCTCCTTGCAGGGGTATGTTTCATGGATCTATTTAATCAGAACCTTGTTGATGTAGTAATATTTTGCTGTGACAAACAATGCTGGAAAGAATATCCCTGTCTGAAATGGACTCAACCAAGAAGAAATACTGAGATCTCAACATTTCATATTAATAACCAAATTCAGCAGGATAAGTACCAAGGAGTGGAATCGCCAGCTCAAACTGCCCTTTATATGAGGTTTACCAACTGACACTCAAACCACATGCTTGAGAGCACATTGCAAGTGTTTACCAAATTATGCTTACATT
This sequence comes from Symphalangus syndactylus, assembly GCF_028878055.3. NCBI lineage: Eukaryota > Metazoa > Chordata > Mammalia > Primates > Hylobatidae > Symphalangus > Symphalangus syndactylus. The sequence goes on from NC_072441.2 coordinate 84,731,337, forward strand.
TCCCTTTGAATAAGGTTAAGCATCTCTTAATGTTTTAGTCAATTTTTGTTCCTCTGGAGCTTTTTAAATCCTTTGCCTATTTTTCTACAGGCCTTTTCTTAATCGTCAAGTTCTAAAAGTGTTATGTTGTTGTTGTTAAGACAGGGTCTTGCTGCATCACACAGGCTGGAGTGCAGTGGTGCAAACATAGCTCAATTGCAGCCTCAAACTCCGGGGCTCAAGTGATTCTCCCACCTTAGCCTCCTTAGTAGCTGGGACTATAGGCATGCACTATCTTGTCCACCCTAAAAGTTCTTTAAGGAAATTAACTTAATGTTGTTGCAACATCCTCTCTCCCTTTTGTTTTCGCAGTGCAAACTTTGTATGGAGTTCCCTACCCCCTCACATTTTTTTTTTTTTTTTTTTGAGATGGAGTTTCGCTCTTGTTGCCCAGGCTGGAGTGCAATGGCACGATCTTGGCTCACCGCAACCTCCGCTTCCTAGGTTCAAGTGATTCTCCTGCCTCAGCCTCCCGAGTAGCTGGGATTAAAGGCATACGCCACCACATCCGGCTAATTTTTTGTATTTTTAGTAGAGACAGGGTTTCTCCATGTTGGTTAGGCTGGTCTTGAACTCCCCATCTCAGGTGATCCGTCCGCCTCAGCCTCCCAAAGTCCCCTCACATATTTTAAACCCCATGTTTCTTCTAGTGCTCTTATGGTTATATTTTCTTATATTTACACCTTTCAGTTGCCTGGAATTAACTTTGTTGTAATTTAGTAGGGATCCAATTTCCTGCCACCCCCCCAACCACAAATAGCTACTCCAGAAATAAACTCTCAAAATGTTCTCAGAAACTCATTTTTCTGGAGAAAAAAGGTAGCTGGCTTGGCCCTCTATCTGCTGGCTCCTCATCCACAGATTCAACTGTGGATTGCAAATATTTGAGGAAAAAAGGCCGGGCGCAGTGGCTCACGCCTGTAATCCCAGCGCTTTGGGAGGCCGAGGAGGGCGGATCACAAGGTCAAGAGATCGAGACCATCCTGGCCAACATGGTGAAACCTCGTCTCCACTAAAAATACAACCGGGCGTGGTGGCGCGCACCTGTAATCCCAGCTACCCGGGAGGCTGAGGCAGGAGAATCGCTTGAACCAGGGAGGTGGAGGTTGTAATGAGCCGAGATTGTGCCACTGCACTCCAGCCTGGTGACGGAGCAAGACTATCTCAAAAAAAAAAAAAAAAAAGAAAAAGAAAATATTTGGGGAAAAATTTAAAATACTACAAATAAAACAGTATAATAACTATTTACACAGCACTGACATTGCATTAAGTTACATAAGTAATCTAGAGATGATTAAAATATATGAAAGAAGGGCTGGGTGTGGTGGCTCACGCCTGTAATCCCAGCACTTTGGGAGGACAAGACGGGCGGATCACTTGAGGTCAGGAGTTTGAGAGCAGCCTGGCTAACATGGTGAAACTCTGTAGCTACTAAAAATACAAAAATTAGCTGGGTGTGGTGGCAGACGCCTGAAATCCCAGCTACTTGGGGGGCTGAGGCAGAATCACTTGAAACTGGGAAGCAGAGGTTGCAGTGAGCCAAGATTGCGCCACTGCACTCCAGCCTGGGTAACAGAGCGAGACTCCATCTCGAAGAAAAAAAAAAAAGAAAAAAATTATATGGGAGAACGTACATAGGTTATATGCAAATACTATGCATTTAATGTGTCCTGGCTGTGTGTGGTGGCTTATGCTTGCAATCCCAGCAATTTGGGAGGCTAAGGTGGGTGGTTCACCTGAAGTCAAGAGTTTGAGACCAGACTGACCAACATGGCGAGACCCCATCTCTATAAAAAATACAAAAATTAGCCAGGCATGTAATCCCAGCTACTCAGGAGGCTGAGACATGAAAATTGCTTCAACCCGGGAGGTGGAGGTTGCAGTGAGCCAAGATTGTGCTGCTGCGTTCCAGGCTGGGTGACAGAGATTCTGTCTCTAATAATAATAATAACAATAATAATAATAATAATAATAAAATAATAAGCTAGGTGACAGAGATTCTGTCTAATAATAATAACATAATGATGATGATGATGTAAGGGTCCTGAACAGCTGCAGATTTTGGTTTAGGGGAGTGTCCTGGAACCAATCCCTCACAGATACTGAGAGATGACTGTACGTTTATCTTCTAAGGTATCAACTCTGGAATCTGATAAGGGAGAATAAAAACAAGTCTTGGCTGAGTATAGAGGGCTTAAATAGCAGTCAGGAATTCAAACTCCCACACCAGCCCTCAAATTACTGCTTTATGGCAGGGGAGATAGGACTTGACTAAAATGTAGAAATTTGACAGGGGGAAGGATCATCGGCAGAGTCAGGGACATGGGAAAAACACACTCATGGAATCAAATGTTTAGTGAACAGGGTTTACGCAGGGCAGCAGAAGTGGCCTGGGCAGCCTTTCATTGCTGTTAAAATTTTTGTTTGGGCTGGGCGCGGTGGCTCACGCCTGTAATCCCAGCACTTTGGGAGGCTGAGGCGGGCCAGGAGTTTCAGACCAGCCTGACCAACATGGAGAAACTCTGTCTCTACTAAAAATACAAAAATAAAAAATTAGCTGGGCGTGGTGACACATGCCTATAATCCCAGCTACTCGGGAGGCTGAGGCAGGAGAATCACTTGAACCCGGGAGACAACAAGAGTGAAACTGTTTCAAAAAAAAAAAAAAAATTTTTTTTTTGTTTTAAATTTTTTGTAGACAGGATTTTGCCAGGTTACCCAGGATGGTCTTGAACTTCTGGGCTCAAGTGATCCTTCTGCCTCGGCTTTCCAAAGTGCTGGGATTACAGGCATGAGCTGCCACGTATGGCCTATGCTAAATTTGTAAATCACTAAGTTTTGGACAGCAAAGTGGGGCTTTGAAAGCTAAACAGTCCAAAGTGATCTAACATGCCAGAAGGATTTACACAGGTTTAGAAATGGCAAATATAAACAACTAAAAAATAAATAAACAAAAAGGAAAAAGAAAGCAGGTATTACAGATGCTTTAAAGAAGTACCAATAGGCCGGGCGTGGTGGCTCACGCCTGTAATCCCAGCACTTTGGGAGGCTGAGGTGGGCGGATCACGAGGTCAGGAAATTGAGACCATCCTGGCTAACACGGTGAAACCCCGTCTCTACTAAAAATACAACAAATTAGTCGAGTGTGGTGGCGGGCTCCTGTAGCCCCAGCTACTCAGAAGGCTGAGGCAGGAGAATGGCGTGAACCTGGGAGGCAGAGCTTGCACTGAGCCGAGATCGTGCCACTGCACTCCAGCCTGGGTGACAGAGTGAGACTCCACCTTAAAAAAAAAAAAAAAAAAAAAAAAAGAGGTACCAATAGGGCCAGGCACAGTGGCTCATGCCTATAACCCCAGCACTTTGGGAGGCCGAGGCAGGTACATCATGAGGTCAGGAGATGGAGACCATCCTGGCTAACACGGTGAAACCTTGTCTCTACTAAAATTACGAAAAATCAGCTGGGCATGGTGGTGCATGCCTGTAGTCACAGCTACTCCGGAGGCTGAGGCAGGAGAATCACCTGAACCCAGGAGGCGGAGGTTGCAGTGAGCCAAGGTCGCGTCACTGCACTCCAGCCTGGGTGACAGAGCGAGACTCTGTCTCAGAAAAAAAAAAAAAGGTACCAATAATTGTAAGGAAGACTATGACACTACCCAAGTGCTTAAGTATTAGAGCTGAAAACAAAACGAACCTAGACTGAGTAAGGAACAAAGGGGAGGAAAGAATCTACAAGATGACTACCTTTCCCAGGACTTTTGTCATTTCTCAGGTGTTATGGGCAATATTTCACTATCTTGTTTTACTAATTAATTTAAGAATTAACTCATCGGCCAGGCGTGGTGGCTCACGCCTGTAATCCCAGCACTTTGGGAGGCTGAGGCAGGAGGATCACGAGGTCAAGAGATGGAGACCATCCTGGCCAACCAACATGGTGAAACCTCATCTCTACTAAAAATACAAAAAAAATTAGCAGGAGGGCCGGGCGCAGTGGCTCACGCCTGTAATCCCAGCACTTTGGGAGGCCGAGGCGGGCGGATCACAAGGTCAGGAGATCGAGACCATCCTGGCTAACACGGTGAAACCCCGTCTCTACTAAAAATACAAAAAATTAGCCGGGCGAGGTGGCAGGTGCCTGTAGTCCCAGCTACAAGGGAGGCTGAGGCAGGAGAATGGCGTGAACCCCGGGGGGCGGAGCCTGCAGTGAGCCGAGATCGCGCCACTGCACTCCAGCCTGGGTGAAAGAGCGAAACTCCGTCTCAAAAAAAAAAAAAAAAAAAAAAAAAAAAAAAATTAGCTGGGCATAGTGGCACATGCCTATAGTCCCAGCTACTCGGGAGGCTGAGGCAGGAGAATTGCTTGAACCCGGGAGGCAGAGGTTGCAGTGAGCTGAGATCTGCCACTGCACTCCAGCCCAGGCTACAGAGCGAGACTCCAGTCTCAAAAAAAAAATAAAAAAAGAATTAACTCATCATCTCTGAGGAGTTAAAGCTCCAAGAGAATTAAAACACTGCAAGCAAAGAGGCAGAGATTTCAGCAAAAGGCAGGTAGACTTATTTCTGAGTCCCTTGCAGAAGAGTATAGGCAGAGAGCTTTGGACTGACCTAAGCAGGAAGCTAAAGCCAAGGCATCTCACAAGCCCCTTTCCACCCCACACCTCAGATCAGTCAGGATAGCCAGCTATAAATGTATGGCTTCCTTGGCCGGAAGTGGTGGCTCACACCTGTAATCCAAGCACTTTGCAAGGATGAGATAGGTGGATCACCTGAGGTCGGGAATTTGAGACCATCCTGACCAACACGGAGAAACCCCATCTCTAAAGCATGGCCTCTAGAACCACAGTGCCTACATATGAATTCCAGGTCTGCCACTTATCAGCTTTGTGACCCTTTAACAAGTTACCTGTCTATGCATTAGATTTCTCCCTCACAAAATGGGGGATAACATTACCTGTCTTAGAGGGCTGTTGTGAGGATCCATTAGTTAACATTCAAATGACTAGAACACATCTGTTAGACAGTACTTACCACTATTCTACCAAGTATTCAACTTAATATGACTAGGTCCCATGGTCAGGGAAGAGATAAACAAGGCTAAATGTATGAGTCATAAGGACAGATGGGAGGGTGAAAAGCCCAGTAGCCAAGTGGAACACTGAAGAAATCAAAGGCTAGTACCACCTAGCCTCTAGCATCCTGGGACCACTACTCAGATTTTTTTTCTCTCCTTGATAAAAACAAATGGAATTTAAATATTTTGTTTCTGCTAGCAGAAAGACAGAGAGGTCTGACTGTGACAGGATACTGGCATGACAATACGCCAGCAAGCCAAAATGAAGACGGGAATCGTAAGAACATTGGAAGAGGGCAGAGAATAACTCACGGTAAAGGGAGAATTCTGAAAACCACACCAAAACAAACAAAAAAAAAAAAAAGAAAAAAAGATGTTATATGTCCTTTGGGACACATGCCAGAGCCCTAGGATGTACTGGGTGTTGCTCTACCTACAACCACATATGGGGAACACCCATGCTTTAGACAGGTTCCTCTTGTTCTTTGGGTGGTGAATGCAAAATGGTGCTTCGTAAGCTTTACAGTATTATCCTTTGAACTCCAAAAGGGTCTTTCCAACCAAAATTTACTGAGAAGTCTGAAGAATACTCCCTCAAGAAGGCAAAAGAGTCTGAATGCCCTCATTCCAGGTCTCCCTTCCCTCCGCAGTAAGGTTTTCTGCCTCCCCCTATTTGCCAGGAGATAAGAGAGATGGCCTAAGGTTGAAAAACACATAACAACTTTCTCAAATGACTTAGATTTAATCATCGGAAGCAAACTAAATGGCAACCTTACAATAGAGAAGAGTTACATGTCAGTGTCTTTTGGAAAACTGAGCTGGGACAGAAAGGGACTGGGGGCTGCCCCCCAACTTGATCCCTTCTGAACAAAGACGTCCACAGTGTTCCTGGCACTCTGGCTCAGGAAAAGGGGAGACTCTGTTGGTTCTGTGCATTGAAGCAGCTTTGCCTAGCACTCACTCCTGGCCAGCATCAGGAGCCCCGCCTTGCCGGCTCTGGTCATCACCTTTCTTTTTGTGGCCTGAGACAATGTCATCAATTCGCAGTAGCAGAACTGCCGTCTAGAAGAAAAACCACAGATGCAAAGAGGTCAGCAGAGAAGGAAAGGACACTTTTCTTTCCTTTAGATCTATCACCTAGATCCTACTACGGAACTGCCATTTTGTCTGAAATCTACCTTTTCAGTCTTTTATTTTTTTTGAGACACAGGTTCCCTCTTATCACCCAGGCTAGAGTGCAGTGGCATGATCTCGGTTCACTGCAAACTCCGCCTCCCGGGTTCAAGCGATTCTACTACCTCAGCCTCCCAAGTAGCTGGCATTACAGGCCTGCACCACCATGCCCGGCTAATTTTGTATTTTTAGTAGAGATGGGGTTTCCCCATGTTGGTCAGGCTGGTCTTGAACTCCTGACCTCACGTGATCCACCTGCCTCAGCCTCCCAAAGTGCTGGGATTACAGGCGTGACCCACCATGCCCGGCCTTTTCAGTCCTGAATGTAAAATGCAGTTCTCAGCCAGGTGTGGTGGCTCATACCTGTAATCCCAGCACTTTGGAGGGCCAAGGCAGGCGGATCACGAGGTCAGGAGTTCGAGACCAGCCTGGCCAACATGGTAAAACCCCGTCTCTACTAAAAATAGAAAAAATTAGCCGGGCGTGGTGGCAGGCACCTGTAATCCCAGCTACTTGGGAGGCTGAGGCAGGAGAATCGCTTGAACCCGGGAGGTGGAGGCTGCAGTGAGCCAAGACCGTGCCACTGCACTCCAGCCTGGGCAACAGAGCAATACTCTGTTTCAAAATAAATAAATAAATAAATGCAGTTCTCCCTAAGCAAGTGATACAGATTGTGCTATATTATCTTGCTTTTAGTATGAGTTAAAGATAATTAGGGAGATAGAATGCCTTGGAATACCTTAGAGGAATATTCTGCCTTCTTTACCCCTCCCTTCAAGACTAGACCAGGCTGGGCATGGTGGCTCATGCCTGTAACCCCAGCACTTTGGGAGGCCAAGGCGGGCAGATCATCTGAGGTCAGGAGTTCGAGACCAGCCTGGACAACATAGTGAAACCCTAATCTCTACTAAAAAATACAAAAATTAGCTGGGAGTGGTGGTGCATGCCTGTAGCCCAGCTACTTGGGAGGTTGAGGCACAAGAATTGCTTGAACCCGGGAGGTGGAGATTGCAGTGAGCCGAGATCACACCGCTGCACTCCAGCCTGGGCAACAGAGTGAGACTGCATCTCAAAAATAAATAATTTAAACAGCATGTACATATCTTAGGGTGCCTTACCTCCACTGCTGTCTTATAAGTCTGCAGCTTCACAGCTAATGGCTCCCATATGCCCAGTTCCTTCATGTCCACCAAAGTACCCGTCTCACCATTTACACCCCAGGTCTCACAGTTCTCCTGGGTGTGCTTGGCCTGCAAGTGAAGCAAGAAGTAAAGGGGAAAATAAGTTAATAGGAAACATCAGGTAAAAAATGAAGTAAAAAATAATGGACCAGTATGGAAGGGATAGGGAAAAATGGCAATGACAGCAAACAAGTCAAAGACTAAAAGGAGAGAAAGATTTCAAGGAATAAACTATAAACAGAATTTGGATAGCCAGATATGAACCTTCCCCTCAGGGCAAACACAGCTTTCCCTACTCCATCAAGAGAAAAGCTTGGAGAGGAACTCACCCGAAGGGAGGTAAGTAGACGGATGGTGCTGGCCCCACAGTTCTGGATCAGGGTACGAGGGATGACCTCTAGGGCCTGGGCAACAGCCCTGTATGGCCATTGTTCCACACCAGTCATGGCCTTGGATTTTTCTGTCAAGGCATGGGCCACAGCCATCTCGGAGGCCCCACCCCCTGGCACCAGCTGAGGGTCCAGGAGAACATTGCGACACACTTGCATGGCATCCTGGAGGTTGCGTTCTACTTCCTTGGAGAAGCAAACAGACAGTATGAAACCAATGCTTGATGACTCATAAAATCAGAGGCACCAAAAGGACTTCCTAACTGCCAAAGTTAGTAAACCACCAAGGAGGGCAACTAGGAAAGGTGCTTGGAACCCCTACTGGGCAGAGCAGATTATTTACCTGAGAATATATAACTCACGACTGTAATATAGGGTGGCGGGGAGTGGTATCTGCAAAGGGTTTGGGGGTGTCACCCAACCATAAAGTTAGGTCTTTGTCCATTATGCTAGATTAGAGCAATAACCTATTTCATCCCTTGCTAGTTATCTGGAAACAAACAGCATGTATCTTGCTAGATAAGAGCCATAACCTATTCCATCCCTTCCTAGTTGTATCTTTTAGGAGGTTGCATGGTGTTGTACACTCTCCTACTTACTAGCTATGTGCCTTTGGGAAAGTTACTTAGCCTCAATGAGGAAAAAAAGTAATATTTATAACTTCAATGTAAAAAATAAGAAAACAGTTGTTGCTAGGGAGGAGGAAATGAGATATCTTGTTTGATGGGTACAGTCTCAGTTTTGCAAGATGAAAAAGTTCTGGAGATCTCTTGCACAAGAACATGAATATACTTAACATTACTGAACTGTACAATTAAAATGATTAAGATGGTAAATTTTATGCTTATTACAATTTTAAAAATTTTAAATTATTTAATTAAAAAAAGGAAGCAGAAAAGGAATTTGTGGCTATAGGTCCAAATTAAATAGCTATAAATGGACCACAGAATTATTTTAGGCCCTTTGGGAAACTCTCAAGAAGTCAGTGATCTACTTCATCTGGTCATACATCCAAGGCTGACTCACCGAGAGAATCTCTTTGCTAGCCCCCCGGAGGAGAATGGTGCAGGCCTTGGGATCTTTGCAGTCAGTGATGAAAGTAAAGTATTCATCTCCAATTTTCTTGATTTCTAACAGGCCTGCTCCTGTTCCAACATCATCTTCTCTCAGTTCCTCTGGTCGGCTGACTATCCGGGCCCCACAGGCTCTATTGGATGGAAGAGGTGGGGAGAATCAGATGATTTCAGATACTTTTACCCATTTCCCTAGTCTCTAGGATCTGTAGCTAGGGATACGGGCACAAGTGGATTGTTGGAAACAACACTTAAGAGGTCTTGCCTGTCCGGTGAAAAAGATTTTCAGGGTGCCAGGCACAGCAGCTCATACTTGTAATCCCAGTACTTTGGGAGGCCAGGCAGGAGGATTGCTTGAGCCCAGAAGTTTGAGACCAGCCCGGGCAACGTAATAAGACTCTGTCTCTACAAAAAAATATAAAACTAGCTGGGCATAGTGATGTATACCTGTAGCTCCAACTACTCAGGAGGGTGAGGTGAGGGATCCCTTGAAACCATGATATCAAGGATGCAGTGAGCTGTGACCATGCCACTGCACTCCAGCCTAGATAACAGAGTGGGACCCTATCTGAAAAAAAAAAAAAAAAAAAAAAAACCCCAAAACAACAACAAAAAACTGAAGCTGTCATTGCAGTTACAGCAGCATTGCAGTTACGCCAGCAGCTGTGAAAACCCTGTTTTTTTTTTTTTGAGAAATATACCTATTAATCTCACATTGAAAATGCAGGTTTTATGTAGGTAAGAACAGCCTATCTATATACACTAATATGATTTGAGAAAATGTGAAATCATTATGATACCTCATCAGAAAAGGAAGGTGAAAGATCTAAAGCTGGAGAATTTAATGCCAGCAAAGGATGGTTTGATAATTTTAGAAAGAGGTTTGTTTGGCTTTTAAAATGTCAAGATAGCAGGAAACAGCTTCTGCTGACCAAGAAACTGCAGACATGTTCCTAGATACCATTAAGAAAATGATTGAGGGCTGGGCTTGGTGGCTTACACCTGTAATCCTAACACTTTGGAAGGCCGAGATGGGTGGATGACTTGAGGTCAGGAGTTTGAGACCAGCCTGGTGAAACCCTGTCTCTACTAAAAATACAAGAAAAAATTAGCCAGGTGTCGTGGCACATGCCTGTACTCCCAGCTACTTGGGAGACTGAGGCAGGAGAATCGCTTGAACCTAGGAAGGAGAGGCTGTGGTGAGCTGAGACTGCACCACTGCCCTCCAGCCTGGGTGAAAGAGTGAGACTCTGTCGCGCAAAAAAAAAAAAAAAAAAAAAAAAGAGAGAGAGAGAGAGAGAGAGAGAGAGAAATCATTGAGGAGAAATGGTATCTGCCTAAATACAATTTTAATGTATATGAAAGCGACCTAATCAGGAAGATTATGCCACAAATGACATTTATTAGTAAGAAAGAGAAGGCAGCACCAGGATTTTGTGCAAAGGAGTTAGCCTGTCCCTTGGGCAGTCAAGTTTATGTCTTGTGGTTGTACAACCAGGCCTGGAAAACAAGAACACTTTTTCTGGATTACTTCCATCGATGCTTTGTCCTTGAAGTCAGGAAGTACTTTTCCAGAAAGGGACTGCCTTTTAAAGTGCTTCTGATATTGGACAATGCCCCTGGCTACCCAGAGCCCCATGAGTTCAACACTGAAGACATTCAAATACTCTAGACCACACAGTCAGAGAAGGACCTGTAAGGCTTATTACACATGGTACTTCATGTAAAGAACCGTCGGCTGGGCATGGTGGCTCATGCCTGTAACCCCAGCACTTTGGGAGGCCGAGGCGGGCGGATCATGAGGTCAAGAGATCGAGACCATCTTGGCCAACATGGTGAAAACCCGTCTTTACTAAAAATACAAAAATTAGCTGGGCATAGTGGTGCGCACCTGTAGTCCCAGCTGCTCGGGAGGCTGAGGCAGAATCGCTTGAACCAGGAGGCAGAGGGTGCAGTTAGCCAAGATCACACCACTGCACTCCAGCCTGGCGACAGAGCGAGACTCTGTTTCCAAAAAAAAAAAAAAGTCAACATTATGAAAGAGAACCCCAACAAAGAGAACATGATGAAAATATGAAAGGATTACATTGCTGAAGATGCCACAGTTGTTATAGCCTTGTGAAAGCCATCAGCCATCAAGCCCAAAACAATAGATTTCTGCAGAAGCAAACTGTGTCCAGATGTATGTGACTTTGTAGGATTTATGACAGAGCCAATCAAGGAAATCACGAATCAAGGAAATCATGAAAGAGACTGTGGATGTGGCTAAAAAATTGGCGTGGTGGTGGTGAAGGGTTTCAAGATATGAATCTTGGAGAAACTCAAGACCTAACAGACATTACACCAGAGGAATTAACAGAAGATGACAGGCCAGGTGTGGTGGCTCATGCCTGTAATCCCAGCACTTTGGGAGGCTGAGGCGGGCGATCACCTGAGGTTGGGAGTTCAAGACCAGCCTGACAAACAGAGAAGCCTCGTCTCTACTAAAAATACAAAATTAGCTGGGTTTGGTGGCTCATGCCTGTAATCCCAGCTACTCAGGAGGCTGAGGCAGAAGAATCGTTTGAACCCGGGAGGCGGAGGTTGTGGTGAGCCGAGATCGTGCCACTGCACTCTAGCGTGGGCGACAAGAGCGAAACTCCATCTCAAAAAAAAAAAAAAAACCCACAAAAAAAAACAAACAGAAGATGACTTGATGGAGACGACTGCTTCCAAACCAGTGCCAGATGATGAGGAAGATGATGTAGAAGCAGCAGTGCCAGAAAACAAACTGACATTAGACAATCTGGCAGAAGGCTTCTGATTATTCAACACTGCTTTTGACTTCTTTTATGATATGGACCCTTCTATGATAGAGGCAATGAAACTGAAGCAGTGGAAGAGGGACTGGTACTATACAGAAATATTTTTAGAGAAACAAAAAAGCAAAAGTCAGACAAATTACGATGCATTTCCACTGAGTTACACCGAGCGTGCCTCCTGCCCATCCTGCCTCCCCTTCTACCATTCTTCTGCCTCTGACACCCAAGACAGAAAGACCAGCCCCTGTTCTTCCTCCACAGCCTATTCAACATGAAGATGATGATGATGACCTTTACGATGATCTACTTCCACTTAAGGCATAGTAAATGTGTTATCTCTTCCTTGTGATTTTCTTGTTTTGGAGATGGAGTTTCACTCTTGTTGCCCAGGTTGGAGTGCAATGGCACCATCTTGGCTTACTGCAACCTCCGCCTCCTTGGTTCAAGCAATTCTCCTGCCTCAGCCTCCCGAATAGCTGGGATTACAGGCATGCACCACCACACCCAGCTAATTTTTGTATTATTATTAGAGACGGGGTTTCACCATGTTGGCCAGGCTGGTCTTGAACTGCTCACCTCAGGTGATCCATCTGCCTTGGCCTCCCAAAGTGGTGGGATTACAGGCATGAGCCACCGTGCCCTGCCTTATGATTTTCTTAATAACATTTTCTCTAGCTTACTTTATTTCAGGGAATACACTATATAACACATATGATATACAAAATATGTGATAGTTAATTGTGTTATTGGTAAGGGTTTGGGTCAACAGTCAGCTATTAGGAGTGGGGGAGTCAAAAAATTATACATGGATTTTCAACTCCTTGGGGACTGATTCCCCTAACCCCCAAGTTGTTCAAGGGTCAACTGTACACCTAAGGCAACTAGTCATCACTATTATAACCAGATATAGTTGAATTCAAAATATACTTTGTGGTTACTAAAATCTGGACAAATTAGTTTTCATGCATATCTAACATGTACATATTTCAACTAGAGAACTAGAACCTGCAAAAAAGAAAGACAAAAGAAAAAAATTAACATGTCTATACTATATAATGGTAATTTCTAGATATAACCCATCCTGTACTGCCCAGTTGAGTCTCCAGGCCAATAATAAGACTGTACCAAAGATGCAAAGGTCAAGCAAGGAGGAAGGCGAATAAGCATGTAAGTAGAGTTGGCCCTCTATATCCGCAGGTCCCGCATGCAGATTCTACCAACCATGCATCGATAATATGGCGGCGGTGGGGTGGGGCAGGGGGATGGAAAATAATACAACAGCAAAAAATAATATAAATTTTAAAGACAATACAGTATAGCAACTATTTATATAGCATTTACGCTGTATTAGGCATTATAAGCAATCTAAAGGTGATTTAAAGTGTATAGAAGGATGTGTATAGGTTATACACAAATACCATACCATTTTATATAAGGGTTAAGCATCCACAAACTTTAGTATTCAAGGAGGGATCCTAGAACCAATGCCCCGTGGATATCAAGGGATGACTACATATGTCTGACCCAAGTTTAATGAATGTAGGACTAATTGCTTGTCACTCCCTCCAACTCATGGCCATGTGAAGTCAACTATGCGTATGCATGTTAATACCCTTTGGGGTATAAAAGTATAAAATATGATTTGGATCTGTGATATATTATGTTGGGGTAGATTTGTCAGCTTTTTAATAAATTAAAAATGAATGAACTTTGCTGGGCATGGCGGTGCATGCCAATAGTTTCAGGTACTGGGAAGCCTGAGAACAGGATGACTGCTTGAGCCCAGGAGTTTGAGACAGGCCTAGGTAACACAGCAAGACTTTGTCTATTAAAAAGAATGGTCTATGAGCACAGACATCAGTGCAGAAGTAGTGAATGCAATCTAGAGTTGCATAAATAGCAGCTAAGGATGTAGCTGAGGAAACTGATGGTTCTGCTATAATCCAGGCCACTTAAAACAGGCTACTCTGGAAATGTTCATTCAAAAATCATCATAATGACATTAAAGAAAACCTCTTTGATAGGCAGTTATTTAGAAATGTAGCGGACACCCACCAAAGTAGCAATTACAGATGTCTAAGCACAAGCTGCTCACTAATGGTTAGGGGCAGTACAGATGAGACTCACGCAGTAAATAACTGTTGGACTAGAGGACTTCTGAAGAGGGCAGGCAGCTAAGCCAAGGTTATTTCCACCTGTTACTATATCCTTTATTAAACCTTTTCAGGTAATGATGACTATGTTATGCAACTACAAAAAAGAAACACACGGGAAGAAAAGTCTTGTTTTTACCTGGCCTACTCACCTAGCGATGCGATTATTGTCTGTCTTCCGGACTCTGCGGATGGCTGTGATATTGGCCCGCATGAGGTAGTGCTGAGCTAAATCTACAAATCCAAGAGCAGAGATGTCAAGCTGGGTTCTGAACTGGTTTTATAATCAAAGTACTCTTAACCATGACACTATTACGCCCCTGCCAAACATGAGGGGAGAAAACAAATCACCCGCCCTCGTCTACCTCAAAGGTAGGCTGGAAAAATTAACAAAGTCCCACCTGAGATGCCCTTTTCAGTGATGACCACATCGGGCTTCAGTTGGATAATGTCCTCACAGAGCTGCTGGATGTACTCTTCTTCCATTTGGAGAATTCGGGTGAAGTCCTCCTCTCGTGTAATCTCAATGTCAGTCTGTGTGGTCAAGAAAAAACACTGATTTTAAAATCCCTGGACTGGTGAAGCTCTAAGGGTCATACTATATTCCCTCCACCCACCTCTCCCACGTATCTCAGTCAGAATTACGTTAAAGCCATGACCTCAACACCTCTGTAAGCGAATTTAGCTCTAGTTTTGCTTTTTTTTGAGATGGAATCTCGCTCTGTCGCCCAGGCTGGAGTGCAATGGCGCGATCTTGGCTCACTGCAAGCTCCGCCTCCCGGGTTCAAGCGATTCTCCTGCCTCAGCCTCCCAAGTAGCTGGGACTACAGGCACCTGCCACCACCCCCGGCTAATTTTTTTTTGTATTTTTAGTAGAGACGGGGTTTTACCATGTTAGCCAGGATGGTCTCGATCTTCTGACCTCGTGATCCGCCTGCCTCGGCCTCCCAAAGCGCTGGGATTACAGGCGTGAGCCACCACACCCGGCCAGCTCTAGTTATATCATTATAAAACAACCAGAACTGAAAGTCACACAGCAATTAGTGTTGAGTTTGGCCTTTCTAAGGTCTCTGGCCACTCAGTCCAATCCTACATCTGTCCTGGCAGTGTGCATGAAAATTCTGGGTCTTAATTCTTCCCACTAATTGATTCTTATTCTTTCCAAATGTGATGGAGCCTTGTGAGCCTCCTGCCATCTAGAATTTATTTATTTTTTTTTTTGAGACAACTCAAGCCTGTTGCTCAGGCTAGAGTTCAGTGGCGTGATCACAGCTCCCTGCACCCTTGATCTTCTGGGTTCAAGCAATCCTCTCGCCTCAGCCTCCCAAGTAGTGGGGACTACAAGCACATGCCACCATGCCCAGTTAATTTTTTTTAATAAAAGACGGTATTCGCCATGTTGCCTAGGTTCGTCTTGAACTCCTGGGCTCAAGCCATCCACCTGCCTTAGCCTCCCAAAGTGCTAGAATTATCGGTGTGAGCCACTGCATTGAGCTGAAATTCTCCTTTAGTACTTCAAAGCTGAATTGACTCCTACCTTATGTTCCCCTGGTGCATTAGGAAAGGCAGCATGATCGTATAAAACAAGCCAAACACGACCAGGTTCAAATCTTGATTTTGGCCAATACTAGCTGTATTCCTCAAGCAATTAACCTACTTGTTTGAGCTTCAGATCCCTCATCTGTAAAATGAAATAAATACCAACTATTCTAAAGGATTGTTCTAAGAGTCAGTGTACACTATGCACCCAGAAGGCATGCAATAAACATACCTTTTATTTCTGTTGTTCATATTTGTAGTCAGATTCTTGCATCTACTTTAAGGAACAAGGCCAAGAACCTTACCTGGCTTTCTCCTTTCTTATATTCCAGAGAAGAATCCAGCAGCACAATGCGAGGGTTCTTGATATAGCGCCGCATGCGTGGATGGGTCACATCCTTGTTAATCATGACTCCACGCAAGACACAGGAGTCTTCAATGATGCCTCCAGGTATCTGAACAAAAGACAACTGCACTTTAATCCACAATCAAGAGACAATTTCTTAATTTCCTTCCCAGATGTTCATCTTTCCCAAACAGCCAGTATTTCAGGTTTTTTTTTTTTTTTTTTGAGATACAGTCTCGCTCTGTCGCCCAGGTTGGAGTGCAGTGGTGCAATCTCGGCTCACTGCAAGCTCCGCCTCCCAGGTTCACGCCATTCTCCTGCCACAGCCTCCCGAGTAGCTGGGACTCCAGGTGCCCACACTACGCCCGGCTAATTTTTTTTTTGTATTTTTAGTAGAGATGGGGTTTCACCATGTTAGCCAGGATGGGTTCGATCTCCTGACCTCGTGATCCGCCCGCCTCGGCCTCCCAAAGTGCTGGGATTACAGGCGTGAGCCACCGCGCCTGGCCCAGTGTTTCAGGTTTCTAAAGTACCTTTCTTTGATGAAGCTCAAAAATATGATTGGAATTACATTTTTTTCCCACTAGGAAATACACCAATTTTAGACCATGACACTCAACTTGAAGGTCAGCTGAGACCCACAGAAATTCAATGACTTGACAAAAAGACTTAGAGGGGCTTATGAGCCAGGAACAGTGGCTCACACCTAAAATCCCAGCTACTCAAGAGGCTCAGGCAGGAGGATCCCTCGAGGCTGGGAGTTCGAGACCAGCCTGGGCAACACATTGAGACTCAATTGCTATTTAAATAAATAAGGGCTTAGGTCTCTCCAATTAAAAAAATAAATATATTGCCAGAGATTTTAGGCTTGGGGCTCCACCTACTGGCCACAAGCTATACTACTAAACTTTTTGATCTTAATGAAATTTAGTAGAGAGCAGAGAAAGCTTTCTGGGGCTTACTGTTATAATAGCACTATGTAATAGAGCCCTTGTTAAGCTTATATCCTGACCAAATGACTGATGTATGCAAATACACAAACATGGAGACACCAATAAGCCTGTCCCTTGTCCTTATAAACCTTGTGTAGGGATAGCAGTGAAGGTAACAACAAAATTATTTGAAGAAATCCCTACTTGGTAGCCTCTTTAGGTTTTTGTTTCCAGGCAGCAAGTATAGTTCTTCCCAGTTCTAACTAAAGATACCTTACTTTGGCCAGGTGCAGTGGCTCACCCTGTAATCCCAGCACTTTGTGAGGCAAAGGTGGGCAGATCACTGAGGTCAGGAGTTCGAGACCATCCTGGCTAACATGGTGAAACCCCGTCTCTACTTAAAATACAAAAAGAAACTAGCCGGGCGTGGTGGCGGGCATCTGTAATCCCAGCTATTTTAAAGGCTGAGGCAGGAGAATCACTTGAACCTGGGAGGTGGAGGCTATAGTGAGCCGAGATTGCACTACTGTACTCTAGCCTCTGGGCAACAGAGCAAGACTCCATCTCAAAAAGACAAACAAAAAAACATACCTTGCTCTGATTTAAAACTACTTCATTCAAGTAGGGTGTGATGGCTTATGCCTGTAATCCCAGCACTTTGAGAGCCTGAGGTGGGAAGATCACTTGAGGCCAGGAGTTCAAGACCAGCCTGGGCAACATAAGACCCTCATTTCCACAAAAAGAAAAAAAAATTCGCTGGGCACAGTGGCATGTGCCTGTAGTCCTAGCAAATCAGAGGATTTGCTTGAGGCCAGGAGTTTGAGGCTGCAGTAGGCTGTGACTGTGCCACTGTACTCCAGCCTGGGCAACAGGGAGAGACTCTGTCTCAAACACAAAACAACAGCATGAAAAACAAACTATTTCCTCACAAGTGAGATGACTCATGCTAACGTAATTTGACCCAATGTATACACTGCGAAAGTTTACCTTTTCCACTCTTGCATATTTTTTTATGTCAATCTCTTTCCGACCATTCTCCTCAAACTGTACCATCTTGACAGCATCCAGGGCAATGTTGCAAGCCAAAGATGACCACCGACTGATGGCTTTGGTAGTAATGGAGCTGTTGATGATGTTCAGCATCATATCACTGTCATTGATGTCGACTGGGATACTAGAGAAAAGAAAACCAGATGATATGTGAAGAAGGCATGTTAGATATGTAGAGATGTGCCTTATCTATACCTCAGTGACTATAATAATGGACCAAGAGGCAGAACAATGGGACTTGTTCCTTTGGAGGAAACTAAAAGGACATTAGGAGGTAAACTTTGTCCATTCCTCTGCCTTTCAGCAAGATTACAACTCATCCGTAGAAGGTGCCTTAATTCCCTGAGCAACACTTTACACTTACATACAAAGATTATAGTAAAATAATTTGTTCCTTATCTTCTGCTTCAACCAAGTAAACTTTTCAACTTTTACAACACAGGTCAAGACACATTTTTTCCTATGAAACTTTATCCCATAACTAGCCAACTTTAAGAGTTTCATCAAATCATTCATTTTGAACAGCAAATTTTATTTTTAACTCATGGTGTACCACAGTGGTCAAAGATGACCACCAACTGGTCATCTTTGTGTTTTTATGTTACTGTAAACACATTTTATGTATTTACCATTTTTATATTACTTTCAGTCTTTCCTCACAAGATATTTTCACATAATGCTAAAATCTCTTTTTCGGCTGTGCACGGTGGCTCACGCCTGTAATCCCAGCACTTTGGGAGGCCAAGGCGGGCAGATCACTTGAGGTCAGGAGTTCGAGACCAGCCTGGCCAATATGGTGAAACCCCATCTCTATTAAAAATACAAAAATTAGCCAGGAGTGGTGGCATGTGCCTGTAGTCCCAGTTACTCCAGAGGTAGAGGTTGCAGTGACCTGAGATCATGTCACTGCCTTACCGCCTGGGTGACAGAGTGAGATTCTGTCTCAAAAAAACCCCAAAATAAACAAAATCCCTCTTTTAACAGTGAAAGGCACATAATATACCAATTATTAAATGGCTGAATTATGGACTTTTGGGAAGAAGCAATGATTCCAAAAGTAGTATCTAAGATAAAGGGGGCTAGGTGCCGTGCTTCATGCCTGTAAACCCAACACTTTGGAAGACTGAGGATAGCTGGAAGCCAAGAGTTAAAAACCAACCTGGGCAACAGAGAAAAACCTCATCTCTATGAAAAATAAAAAAAGTTAGCAGGGCTTGGTGGACACACCTATAGTCCTAGCTACTTGGGAAGCTGGGGCAGGATTGCTTGAGCCCAGGAGCTGGAAGCTGCAGTAAGCTGTGACTGCACCACCGCACTCCAGCTTAGGCAACAAAGCGAGACCTTATCTCTAAAAAATAAATTTTTTGGGAGGCCGAGGTGGATCACCTGAGGTCAGGAGTTTGAGACCAGCCTCACCAATATGGTGAAACCCCATCTCTACTAAAAATACCAAAATTAGCTAGGTGTGGTGGTATGCGCCTGTAGTCCCAGCTACTTGGGAGGCTGAGACAGGAGAATTGCTTGAACTGAGAAGACGGAGGTTGCAGTGAGCTGAGATCATGCCACTGCACTCCAGCCTGGGCAACAGAGCAAGACCAACCCCCCACCCAAAAATTTTTTTTAAAATAAGATTAAAGTGTTCTAGGTAGGCAGTTATTACTTGATTAAAAAAAAAAAAATCTTTCGGGCCAGGCACGGTGGCTCACGCCTGTAATCCCAGTACCTCGGGAGGCCGAGACAGGCGGATCACCTGAGGTCAGGAGTTCGAGACCAGCCTGACCAACATGGAGAAAAACTCCGTTTCTACTAAAAATACAAAATTAGCCAGGCATAGTGGCACATGCCTATAATCCCAGCTACTCGGGAGGCTGAGGCAGGAAAACTGCTTGAAGCCAGGGGGCAGATGTTGCGGTGAGCCGAGATCCAGCCATTGCATTCCAGCCTGTGCAATAAGAGTGAAACTCCGTCTCAAAAAAAAGGCTTTCTAAGCGTGCAGCTCCACACAATAAAATCTTTGGGTACCTCTACATTCTCACAGAGCTTACTGCATAAAAATAATTAGATCAAACACCTCATTCTTAAGTGTGCCAGACAAAGATATTAATGTACAACTTGTTTAAGAGCAGGCAGTATATGGCCGGGCGCGGTGGCTCACGCCTGTAATCCCAGCACTTTGGGAGGTGTCAAGATGGGTGGATCACCCGAGGTTGGGAGTTCAAGACCAGCCTGACCAACATGGAGAAACCCTGTCTCTACTAAAAATACAAAATTAGCCGGATGTGGATGCACATGCCTGTAATCCCAGCTACTCGAGAGGCTGAGGCAGGAGAATCACTTGAACCCAGGAGGTGGAGGTTGCAGTGAGCCGAGATCGCGCCATTGCACTCCAGACTGGGCAACAAGTGCAAAAACTCCGTCTCAAGGAAAAAAAAAAAAAGAAAAAAAAAAAGAGCAGGCAGTATAACATAAACCTCACCAAATTACTAAACACTTATGCATCTAGTGACTAAACCATATGAGTAGAATATTTAAATAAAGAAAAAAAAAACAAACTATTTCCAGTCAGGTGTGGAAAAAAGAATATATTATACATTTTTATTTTTATTATTTATTTTTGAGACGGAGTCTCACTCTGTCGCCCAGCCTGGAGTGCAGTGGTGCAATCTCAGCTCACTGCAAGCTCTGCCTCCCGGGTTCATGCCATTCTCCTGCCTCAGCCTCCCAAGTAGCTGGGACTACAGGCACCTGCCACCATGCCTGGCTCGTTTTTTTCTATTTTTAGTAGAGACGGGGTTTCACCATGTTAGCCAGGATGGTCTCGATCTCCTGACCTCGTGATCTGCCCGCCTCGGCCTCCCAAAGTGCTAGGATTACAGACGTGAGCCACCGTGCCCAGCCCTATTTTTATTTTTTTTGAGATGGAGTTTTGTTGTTCGCCCAGGCTGTAGTGTAATGGTGCGATCTTGGCTCACCACAACCTCCCGGGTTCAAATGATTCTCCTGCTTCAGCCTCCCGAGTAGCTGGGATTACAGGCGCATGCAACCACACCCGGCTAATTTTTGCATTTTTAGTAGAAATGAGGTTTCACCATCTTGGCCAGGCTGGTCTTGAACTCCTGACCTCAGGTGATCCACCCGCCTTGGCCTCCCAAAGTGCTAGGATCACAGGTGTGAGCCACCGCGTCCAGCCCACGTCTTACTTTTTATTTTTTGAGACAGAGTCTCACTCTGTCACCTGGGCTGGAGTGCAGTGGCGCAATCTCGGCTCACTGAAACCTCCGCCTCCCAGGTCCAAGTGATTCTCCTGCCTCAGCCTCCTGAGTAGCAGGATTACAGGCGCCTGCCACTATGCCCAGCTAATTTTCTCTACTTTTAGTAACGATGAGGTTTCACTATGTTGGCCAGGCTGGTCTCTAACTCCTGACCTCGTGATCTGCCCACCTGGGCCAAAGTGCTGGGATTACAGGCGTGAGCCACCGGACCCTGCCAGGTTTTACTTTTTAAACAAAAATTTTTATTCAAGACACTGCTCTACATGACTCTACACGATGTTTGACCTTAACTAAAATTCCCTGAAGCTAGAGGTAATATACTCTTTTCTTTTTTTTCTTCTGAGATGGAGTTTCGCTCTTGTTGCGCAGGTTGGAGTGCAGTGGAGAGATCTTGGCTCACTGCAACCTCTGCCTCCTGGTTTCAAGCAATTTTCCTGCCTCATCCTCCTGAGTAGCTGGCATTACAGGTGTGCGCCATCATACCTGGCTAATTTTTTTTTTTGAGATGGAGTCTCGCTCTGTCACCAGGCTGGAGCATAGCAGGGCCATCTCAGCTCACTGTAACCTGACTCCCTGGTTCAGGCGATTCTCCTGCCTCAGCCTCCCGAGTAGCTGCGACTACAGGCATGCGCCACCACGCCCAACTAATTTTTTGTATTTTTAGTACAGACGAGGTTTTGCCATGTTGGCCAGGATGGTTTCCATCTCCTGACCTCGTGATCCGCCGCCCGCCTAGGCCTTCCAAAGTGCTGGGATGACAGGCATGAGCCACCACGTCTGGCCAGGCCTCTCATATTTGATACTACCTATTTCTTGCCCCCAAGATACCTTATTTTCTTTAGGGTGCTGATCATATCATCCAATGCCTTGCGGTAAGCACTGATCACCACTGTTGGGTGCATCTGCTGCTCCAGGAAGTGCTCAGCTACAGACAGCATTTCCCCCGCTGAAAAAGATAACAAGCACCATAGTAATATTTAAAAGTATCTGGATATCAAGGCAAGTAACTTCATTATTCTTCCAAAAAATACTCTCCTACATCAGACTCTCCCAAAAGGTATGACATTTGGCCATTCATACTATTCCAAATTTTACACTTTGTATAAGACACGACAACTTATACAGAAAACATCCTTGTTGCCCAGGCTAGGCATGGTGGCTCATACCTGTAATCCCAGAAATTCAAGATCAGCCTGGGCAACATAGTGAGACCCTGTCTTTACAAAAAAATTTTAAAATTTAGCTTAGTGTGGTGGTACGAGCCTGTAGTCCCAGCTACTCAGGAGGCTGAGGTTAAGCGGATCACTTGAGCCCAGGAGGTTGAGGGTGCAATGAGCCGTGACTGCACCACTGCACTCCAATCTGGGTGACAGAACGAGACCCTGTCTCAATAAATAAAATGATGAAAGACTGATTCCAGGGCTTACTTATTCTTTTGATCTTTTTGCTTTTCTTTGAGGAGTCGTCTCGCTCTGTCGCCCAGGCTGGAGTGCAGTGGCACAATCTCTGCTCACTGCAACCTCTGCCTCCCAGGTTCAAGCGATTTTCCCACCTCAGCCTCCCAAGTAGCTGGGATTACGTGCATGCATCACCACACCCAGCTAACTTTTGTACTTTATTAGTAGAGACGGGTTTTACTATGTTGGTTGGCCAGGCTGGTCTTGAACTTGTGACCTCAGGTGATCTGTCCACCTCGGCCCCCCAAAGTGCTGGGATTAAGGCGTGAGCTACCACGTCTGGCCTTCTCTTGATCTTTCTAAAAAAAAATTTCCCTGAAGGCTCTAAAATAAAGAAAAATGCACAAAAGAAAAACTGACTTGTTTATTAGTACTTTTATACCTTAGGATGTAGTCAAACTGCTTGAACTAAAAACAAAACACACAAAACCTTACCTCTGAAAGAATATTCAAGACTGGATGCGGTAGCTCACACCTGTAATCCCAGCACTTTGGGAGGCTAGGATGAGCAGATCACCTGAGCTCTGGAATTTTTAGACCAGCCTGAGAAACACAGCAAAACCCTATCTCTATGAAAAAATTCAAAAATTATCCAGGTATGGTGGCATGTGCCCATAGCTACTTGGGAAGCTGGGTTGGGGGACTCATGGAGCCCAGAAGGTCAAGGCTGCAGTGAGCCATGATCACACTATTGCACTCCAGCCTGGGCAACAGAGCAAGAGTCTGTTTCAAAAAAATAAAAAATTAAAATTAGAAAATGTGCACAATTAAGGCTGGGCGCGATGGCTCACGTCTGTAATCCTAGCACTCTGGGAGGCCAAGTCAGATGGATTACTTGAGGTCAGGAGTTCATGACCAGCCTGGCCAACATGGTGAAACCGTTTCTACTAAAAATACAAAAATTAGCCGGGCATGATGGCACACGCCTGTATTCCTAGCTACTCGGGAGGCTGAGGCAGGAGAATCGCTTGAACCAGGGAGGCAGAGGTTGTGGTGAGCCAAGATCGTGCCATTGCACTCCAGCCTAGGCCACAGAGTGAGACTCCATCTCAAAAAAAAAAAAAAACAGAAAAAGAAAATGTATACAATTTACCCTCTGGATAAGGGATTATTGGTAAAACATCTCCTTCTTTTAAAATTTGTCTTTACTTTCTGGCTGGGAACGGTGGCTCACACCTTGTAATCCCAGCACTTTGGGAAGCCGAGGCAGGCAAATCGCTTGAGACCAGGAGTTTTGAGACTAGCCTGGACAACATGGTGAAACTGTCTCTACCAAAAATACAAAAATTAGCCAGGTGTGTTGGTGGGTGTCTGTAATCCCAGCTAGGTGGGAGGCTGAGGCATAAGAATTGCTTGAACCTGGGAGGCAGAGGTTGCAGTGAGTGGAGACTGTGCCCAGTTACCCCAGCCTGGGTGATAGAGTAAGACTCTGTCTCAAAATAAATAAATAAATAAAATTTGTCTTTACTTTCTAATAGACACACACAAAATAACACATACATAGATACAAACACACACACAAAAAAGCTTGTTTCTAGAAAAAGTATAGAGTATTGTAAATATTCTTTTTGTCAAAAGCCTTTTGCACAAATTGCTTGTACTACCTGCTTATTGGCAGGTAAAATAAGCTTTTAAAAATGTACATAATATGTTATTCATTAGTATGTGCTCCAGTGTTTGAATTCAATATATTTTGTTTCAATTCCAAAGTGTCAATCATGTATACTGAAAGAAAAATAATCAAAAAATACAGTCACGTACCACTTAACGTTTCGGCCAACAATGAACCACATATATGACAGTGGTCGCATGAGATTATCATATTTTTACTGTACCTTTTCTATGTTTAGCTATGCTTATTATACAAATACTTACCACTGTATTATAACTGCATTCAGTACACTAACATGTTATACAGCTTTGTGGCCTAGAAGCAATAGGCTACACCATACAGCCTAAGTATATAGTAGGCCGTACCACCCAGGTTTGTGAAGTACACTCCATGAAGTCTGCATAGTAATGAGATTGCCTAATAATGCATTTGTCTCAGAACGTATCCCCATCTTTTTTTTTTTTTTTTTTTTGAGACGGAATCTCACTTTGTTGCCAGGCTGGAGTGCAGTGGTGCAATCTGGGCTCACTGCAACCTCCGCCTCCCAGGTTCAAGTGACGCTCCTGCCTCAGCCTCCCGAGTAGCTGGGACTACAGGCACGTGCCACCATGCCCAGCTCATTTTCTGTATTTTTAGCAAAGACGGGGTTTCACCATGTTGGCCAGAATGGTCTCGAACTCCAGACCTTGTGATCCGCCCACCTTGGCCTCCCAAAGTACTGGGATTACAGACGTGTGCCACCGTGTCTGGTCCGTATCCCCATCATTAAGCAGCATATTATTGCATTTTAAAAGATGGCTGAGTGGCTGGGCATGGTGGCTCACGTCTGTAATCCCAGCACTTTGGGAGGCTGAGGTGGGAGGGTCACCTGAAGTCAGGAGTTTGAGACTAGCTTGATCAACATGGTGAAACCCCGTCTCTACTAAAAATACAAAAATTAGCTGGGCGTGGTGGCGGGTGCCTGTAACCCCAGCTACTTGGGAGGCTTGAGGCAGGAGAATTGCTGGAACCCGGGAGGCAGAGACTGCAGTGAGCTGAGATTGCGCCACTGCACTCTAGCCTGGGCGACGGTATGAGACTCCGTCTCAAAAAAAAAAAAAAAAAAGCAAAAGCCTGAGTAAGATAACTTAGAAAAGGATATGCCCTATTAAGAAATTATTAGAACTGTAACAGAAGATTTCTTTAAGGCTGGTCAAGTGTTGTTTTTCACATTCTTAAATCCATCTACATCTAAGATACTTGGACTCATGGATACTTATTCTACCCACTATCTCTAGATGATTCAACTGAAATTATCAGCTAGAAAATTTTGTCTGATATGTAAAGCTCATGTTCTACTACAAAAAATAAAAAAGTGTATGAAATCTTTCCTCCCTCCTCTTTCATCCTTCCAGGTTTTCCCTAAAAGTCTGTAACTGGCTATGTTCTGAATCCTCAAAAGAACTGGATCTAAAGATGGACTAGTTGACTGTGACTCTCGAGCATATTTTCATTCAACTCACCATTCTCAAAATGCAGTACAATAGGGCTGGGCACTATGGCTCACACCTGTAATCCCAGCACTTTGGGAGGCCGGGGCGGGCGGATGACCTGAGGTTGAAAGTTCGACACCAGCCTGGCCAACATGGTGAAACCACACCTCTACTAAAAATACAAAAATTAGCTGGGCTTGGTGGCATGCGCCTATAATCCCAGCTACTCAGGAGGCTGAGGCACGAGAATCACGAGCCCAGGAAGCAGAGGTTGCAGTGAGCCAAGATGATGCCACTGCACTTTAGCTTGGGCTACAGAGTGAGACTCTGTCACACAAAAATAAATAAATAAAATTTAAAAATAAAAATAAATAAATAAGGCCAAGTGTGGTGAGACCAGCCTGGGCAACATGGTGAAACCCCGTCTCTACTAAAAATAAAAAAATTAGCCAGGCACGGTGGTGGGCACCTGTAATCCCAGCTAACAGAAAGGCTGAGGCAGGAGAATCACTTGAACCCCAGGGGTGGAGGTTGCAGTGAGCCAAGACTGTGCCACTGCACTCCAGCCTGGGCGACTCTGTCTCAAAGATAAACAAATAAATAAATATAATTTGAAAAATTAGCTAGGCTTAGCCAGGCACGGTGGCTCACAGCCTGTAATCCCAGCACTTTGGGAGGCTGAGGCAGGTGGATCATGAGGTCAGGAGTTCAAGACCAGCCTGGCCAACACGGTGAAACCCCATCACTATTAAAAATATAAAAATTAGCCGGGCGCAGTGGTGGGCATCTGTAATCCCATCTACTCGGGAGGCTGAGGCAGGAGAATCGCTTGAACCTGGGATCAGAGGCTGCAGTGAGCTGAAACTGCACAACTGCACTCTAGCCTGGGTGACAGAGCAAGACTCCAACTCAAAAAGAAAAACACTCTGGGAGGCTGAGGCAGGAGATTGCTTGAGCCTAGGAGTTTGAGGCAAGCCTGGGCAACATGAGACCCCATCTCTATGAAAAATAAATAATAATAATTTTCATTAAGAACTTTATTTTTAGATATGTGGGCCAACACTATAAATTAGCATCCCTTGGCTGGGCGCAGTGACGCACACCTGTAATCCCAGCACTTTGGGAGGCCGAGGTTGGCAGATCACCTGAGCTCAGGAGTTCGAGATCAGTCTGGCCAACATGGTGAAACCTGGTCTCTACTAAAAATACAAAAATTAGTCAGGCGTGGTGGGGCAGGCCTGTAATCCCAGCTACTAGGGAAGCTGAGGCAGGAGAATCACTTGAATCTGGGAGGCGGAGGTTGCAGTCAACTGAGATTGCGTCAATGCACTGCAGCCTGGGCGACAGAGCAAGACTCTGTCTCAAAAAAATAAATAAATAAATAAATAAATAAATAAATAAATAAAATTAGCATCCCTTATTTTAAAATAGTCCCTCTTGGGCCAGGCATGGTGGCTTACACCTATTATCCCAGCAGTTTGGGAGGCAGAGGTGAGCAGATCACCTGAGGTTGGGAATTCGACACCAGCCTGACCAACATGAAGAAACCCTGTCTCTACTAAAAATACAAATTAGCCAGGCATGGTGGCCCATGCCTGTAACCCCAGCTACTCGGAAGGCTAAGGCAGTAGAATCGCTTGAACCCAAGAGGGGAGGTTGCGGTGAGCTGAGATTGTGCCATTGCACTCCAGCCTGGGCAACAAGAGTGAGACTCCATCTCAAAAAAAAAAAAAAAAAAAAGAGACATGGTCTTGCTTTGTTGCCCAGGTTGGAGTACAGTGGCACAAACACGGCTCAGTGCAGCCTCAACCTCCTGCCTCACCGACCTCAGCCTCCCCAATAGCTGGGACTACAGGTGTGTGCCACCACATCCAGCTCATTTTTACATTTTTTTATAGTGATGCAGTCTCTCCATGTTGCCCAGGCTGGTCTCAAACTCCTGACCTCGTGATCTGCCCACCTTGGCCTCCCAAAGTGCTGGGATTACAGGCGTCAGCCACCACACTTGGTTGCAATCAGATTTTTTAAAACCAGTGTTTCTAGTATAAAAATTTTACTATCATCTTGACATTTACACAATAAAGGCAATAGGCCAAGATTTGAAAAATAATTCTTTATGATCCTATAGGAAGTAGAAAGATTAGTCTTTAAACTTACATAGCCCAGGGTCATTATCCTAAAGATTTCATTTCTTATTATTTGTAACCCCAAAAAAATATTCATGACACTTTCATAGTCATTCATGGAAATCACAGAATGGCAAAAAATTTGAGTCACCCAATGACATTCCTAGGTGAGGTCCAACAAGGCCTTTAGCTCTCACACTGTAAAAAAAGTGTCCTTTATGCAGTATATTTAAGGTTATGTTTTTCACATTTTTCTTGATGATTTCGGTATTTATAATGGCTCACAAGTGTAGTGCTTAAGTGCTATCTAATGCTTCTATGTGCAAGAAGGCTGTGATGTGCCTTACAGAGAAAATACGTTAGGTGAGCTTTGTCCAGGCATGAGTTATATTGCTATGGGCTATGAGTTCAATGCTAATAAATCAACTATATATATTAAATGGGTGTCTTGAAGACAAACACATACAATAAGGTATATATTTATCAGTTGATGAAAGTGTGACCAGAGGCTTATAGGTACCTAACCCTGTATTTCCTATAGAAGCAATGATTTATTATTTGCCAATTCAGTGTTTGTGGTGACTTTATAGGCGTGGTGGCTCACGCCTGTAATCCCAGCGCTTTGGGAGGCCAAGGAGGGCGGATCACAAGGTTAAGAGAACAAGACCATCTGGCCAACATGGTGAAACCCTGTCTCTACTAAAAATACAAAAATTAGCTGGGCGTGGTGGCACGTGACTATAGTCCCAGCTACTTGGGAGGCTGAGGTAGGAGAATTGC
This sequence comes from Symphalangus syndactylus, assembly GCF_028878055.3. Lineage (NCBI taxonomy): Eukaryota > Metazoa > Chordata > Mammalia > Primates > Hylobatidae > Symphalangus > Symphalangus syndactylus. The sequence continues at coordinate 84,759,799 of NC_072441.2, forward strand.
TTGAACCTGGGAGGCGGAGGTTGCAGTGAGCTAAGATCGCGCCACCACACTCCAACCTGGTGACAGAGTGAGCGAGACTGTCTCAAAAAAAAAAAAAAAAATATTATAACTTACAGTGAATAAAGAGAATTAACTATTACTTTATCAGCCAGATTTGCATAGCTCACCCTATTCATATAAATGTTTTATACCCAACTGGAGAGAATACATAGAAAATAACCAATAAGCTATTTAAATATCTGTAATTAGTGGATCCGTAACAGAATTTCCTTCTTAAAATATGACACAGGTGTTATTTCTAATTTTTCCTTATCAACCTCCTATTCTCCTCTTACCAAGAATAATTACTGATGTGGTCCCATCTCCAACCTCTTCATCCTGGGTCCGGCTAATTTCGATCATGGACTTGGCCGCTGGATGCTGGACTTGAATCTAAAAAGGTAGATCACTAATGAATTCAGACTATTCAAAGATGTCTTAACTCATGAAGCTTGGCCCTAACTCTTGGGCTTCTTGCTTCTATACATACTTACTTTCCCTTTAATGTTTTACTATATCTTGAAAGATTAAAAATGGCACCCCAAATAGCTTAAGTAAACCACTTTCCAAATCCTCTTTGGGAAAAAATGTATTACATGAACTCAACTATTAAAGCTTCTAGAGGACGGAACGATATCTTTTAGCTTATTTACTGGAAGCACCATTGTGGTTGAATTGTGTTCTTCAGTAAGATACGCTGAAGCCAGCTGGGCACGGTGACTCACACCTGTAATCTCAGCACTTTGGGAGGCGGAGGCAGGTGGATCACCTGAGGTCAGGAGTTCGAGACCAGCCTGGCCAACATGGTGAAACCCCGTCTCTACTAAAAGTACACAAATTAAGCTGGGTGTGGTGGCACGCGCTTGTAATTCCAGCTAATCAGGAGGCTGAGGCAGGAGAATTGCTTGAACCCATGAGGTGGAGGCTGCAGTGAGCCAAGATCACATCACTGCACTCCAGCCTGGGTGACAAGAGCGAGACTCCGTCTCAAAAAAAAAAAAAAAAGATACGTTGAAGTCATAACTTCCAGAATCTGTGAATTTTACTTTATTTTAAAATAGGGTTTTTGCAGATGTAACCAAGTTAGATAAGGTCATTCTGAATTATGGTGGGCTTGAAGTCCAATCACCGGTGTCCTTGTGTAAGAGACACACAAGGGGAATAACATGAAGACCAAGGCAGAGACCAAGTTCATGCCAAAGAAAGGCAGCAACCATCAAAAGCGAGAAGCGGGGTTCTTTGGAGCATGGCCCTGCTGATGCCTTTATTTCAGACTTATAGCTTCATTCTATAAGATAATAAATTTGTTGTTGAAGCCAACCGTTTCTGGTAATCTGTTATAGCAGCCCTAAAAAAACTAATTAGAGCCTGTATCTTAATAGGTCCTTTATGTTTATAGAACTGTCAGAAAGCAAAAAAACAAAACCAAAAACGGAACACACCTCTCGAAGAATGGCATTGCCATCGTTGGTCATCACAATGCCTCCCATTGGGTCCAAAAGCATCTAAGATGAAAGCAAAAGTTATATTTAAAGTGTCCTAGATAACAGGAAGAAAAAATTGTAGTCTAAGAGTTTTAGGAAGAGATAAGCCTACCTTCATCATGGACTTGGGTCCCAAACATGTTCGGATGATATCTGCAATAGTCTAATGGAAAGGGAACATAAAATACGCAAGCACAAATCAGAGGACAGCGTGAGAATGTTGGAGTAATAGGGGAAAGGGGCATGAACAACCCACAGAGCCAGTGTTTTATTTTATTTTAATTTCATTTTATTTTTAGATACGGGGTCTCACTATGTTGCTCAGGCTGGTCTCAAACTCCTGGGCCCAAGTGATCCACCCGCCTCAGCCGCCCAAAGTGTTGGGATTACAGGCGTGAGCCACTGTGCCCGGCCAGAGTCAGTGTTTCTAGTGACACCCCTAAAGCATGGTTAGCCATCACTTTAGACATAGCATGCCACTTCAGATATAGGATGTGGCTAGCTCTGTTGTTTTTCTCCCCTTGGGAATGCTTTCAGGATGGATACAGAAATGACTTTTCACAAGAATAAGGGGGAAATGGCTCCCAGAGCTTGTTTCCCAGCAGTCCTAATTACTAGAAGTCCATGTCTTAGTATTTCTTTCCATGACGGTGGCCTCTACACCATCCTAAATCAGATATAAGGCTACTTCACTATTTCATTCAAAAGACATTTACCGAATATCTATCCAAGATCTATGGTGGGCACTAGGAATACAAAAGGGAATAAAGTACTTACGTTCAAGTAACTCAGTTTAGTATGGGAGACAAACACAAATAGAATACTATAAAACAATACACAGCAACAGAATAATGCACAAATTAATACGAGAAGATTATTAGTCCTAATTCAGAAGGGGAGGGCTTCCTTTCCCCTAACATCATCAGGAAAATGTTCTGAAAGAGGTCAACTTTTCCTCTGCCTATTTGCCCACTCTATAAGTCTACATGCACAGGACACATGGCTATGACCAAATACCAGGGAAGATAACTGGAGGCAAACTACCATAAACACTTAAAAGATTTGTGACCTTGGCAGCATTGATGTTTCCAGATTGAACTTTTCTTCCGGATTCACGCTTTGTGTTCTGGCCTAAAATAGATAAAAATACAAGAGTCAACAGCCCAGGACTGCCCCATCATACACAAGCTATTTATTTCCCTGTCTTTGAAAAATAAGAATGCAGGTTTCATGGTATATCCACAGAGCAAAGCTTATCAAACTCTACACTTTAAATAAGTGCAGTTTATTACATGTCAACCATATCTCAAAAAACTGTAAACATACGTCTTTATGGCTGTTAAAACTTCTTTCTGTATTTCAACCCTTGGTATATTAAGAAATAACTTTGTAATCTTGGTTAATACTTTTCTTCTAACCAAATATTCATATATTTACAGCAGGGATTCATAACCTGAGATCCATGAATGGGCCTTAATGCAATAGTGAACTCCCTGAGATTATGTGAGAAAATGAGAGATATTGCAATTTTTTTTTTTCCGGAAAGAGGATCCACAGCTATTATCAGATTCTCAAAGGGCTGGTGACCCTAAGAAATGACCATTCAATGCTTTACCTAAGCAGGGAAAGAGTTTGGAGATACACATTTTTCTGCTTGGATAGGGGGATCATACTCTAACAGGTCCAGCATAATTAGTGATAGTGCCCCCACAGCATACTGTTTAGAACACACTCAACAGTTTGCAAGATATATAGTCACCTCATAATTGGATGTAATAAGAAGGCCTCAATAACCCATTTACCATCACTAAGAACTGACTACATACTTTAACTGGGAGCCTAATCGGTCACAGCCAACTAACGCCAGAGGTTAATGCAGACCTGAAAGGAGCTTTGCAAATACACCACTCACCCTCAGGCCATCTCAGTGGAGACAAGCTAGTAGTTATAACCAAACCAACATAATGTTTATTTCCTTCCTCTCTCTAAATTACCTTCCCTTACAATTTAAGTCTGTAAATCTTTCAATCCAGTTCCATCAAACCAAAACACCCACAATGCTTAGTATTTACATCTATCTCAGGGAGCTGTAACCAAAAACCTGCATGGACCTACAATCCATCAGAAAGAAGAAGGCTTTTTTTTTTTCTCAAAATAGCGTTAAGTTTTATTTTATTTTTTTCCTTAAAAGTTATTTCCCAGGTACAGAGATAATGAATAATAACTCTGAAAGGCATTCAGTATACAGAAGACGGTAAGGGAGGGGAGATGGCTAGCCAGGCTCTGCAGATGAGGTACAGAAGTTACACACAGAATGGAAACATATCAAAGGAAGACAATGGAGGTGGTGATCATCAGAAAAAAATAAGGGACCGGGCGCGGTGGCTCACGCCTGTAATCCCAGCACTTTGGGAGGCCGAGGTGGGTGGATCACCTGAGCTCAGGAGTTGGAGACCAGCCTGGTCAACATGGTGAAACTCCGTCTCTACCAAAAATACAAAAATTAGCCGGGCGTGGTGGCGCGCGTCTGTACTCCCAGCTACTGGGGAGGCTGAGGCAGGAGGATCGCTTGAACCTGGGAGGCAGAGGTTGCAGTGAACAGAGATCGCGCCACTGCAACCCAGCCTGGGTGACAGAGCGAGACTCTGTCTCAAAAAATAAAAAGAAAAAAAATAAGGGATCTTCCAAAGGGAAAAGGTGACCAGTCGACAAATCTGGGAAAACCCAACTGGTTAGTGGGAAAGATTACAACGCCGGGGGCACGGAGGGAACGATTACATCTAAGATCAGTGAGGCAAGTACGGTTACTTCGGGAAAAGGGGTTGCTGTTCAAGAGACTGTTACTGAAAATAAATGTAACGTAAAGTGACCAAGGATATTACCTATTTACCAGACCCTCTTTAAGCAGTCTGCCGACTTACCTCATTTAACTCTCACAATTCTACTAGGAAATACTATTAACTCCGTAATACAGATTGAAACATTTAAATTACCGCTACTAAGGGATGGGCCAAAGATATAAAGCTAGAACTAACTGAAAACAAAAAACAAAAAACAAAAAACGTTATTCGTGCAGGTATACAGCGACAATTAGGCTAGAAAGGGTGCAGGGGCGGGGGAAGCGTGGGGGCTGAGGGACAGAACGCGGAGTGAGAAAGAGCTTCCCAAGACGAGCACACGTCAAGAAAAGAGGCTCGGCGAGAATAAGGTCAGTTTGAGTTTGTGAAGAGAAGCGAATAGGTTAAGAGAAGAGAGGAAAACGGGACACTGGGCTTCCAAAATGAAGACGATGACTGGAAGGCTCAATGGCCGGGTCAGGGCGGGACGGAGCTGGGGCAACACTGAAAAGTATGGACAGAGAAGGGCGAAAAGGGGGTCCATTTCCTGGCATCCCCAGAACTCACTGAGCACGAGCACTGGACGATGGCCCATCATGGCGGCGCGATGGAGAGCCGGGTACCCAGAGCTGGGGGAACCGGCAGAACCTTCTGGAGAGAGAGAACCAGACAGAAGCCCAGAAAACGCTGCCTCCTCAGGGCTTACACCTGAACCCGCTACTCTCAAGGTAGTCGCCAATCACCGCACCCATCTCATTGATCGGCACAAAAACAGACCAATTGACAGCCTTAGTCCCGCCCCCTACGCAAGAACGGCCAGACAAGTTAGACAGAGAGAGCACGATGAAGGCACTGGGAGGGCACACTCTTGCGCAATAGGGTGGCCGCTCCCGGCCGCGTGCTGCGCGAACGTCGGCGCAGGCGCCAAGGCTCTGGCAGTTGGCCAGCACACCACTACGCATGTGTGTCAACTCTAGGGTTGGGTGCTGGGATTGCGGCTTTCGGTTAACACCGCAGGTGAGGTCGTTAAACTGTGTATTGCGACTCGGCTCCTATCGAACCGTGAAGGCTAAGAAAGGCTTGACAATTTCCCCTCTTTTGGTCTAGCCTTAGCAACAGGTGGACTAGAGAGGCGGGACTCCAGCCAGCAGATGGGGGAAAGACCTGCCGGCTTGGCGCAGGGTGAAGTGGGAGTTGTAGTCTTACCGGGCCGGACTGTGCAGCCTTTTTCCGAGCACACTGAGAGTTGTGGTTTATCGCCTCTGGACTAATGGCTTGTGTGTGGACTTTTCCCTTCTTAGGAAATGCTTTCGGTGAGGCTGTGAGCAGTACCGGAGGGTGATGGCTTGCGTTTCCTTAAGTTATCCTATCTAAAATATTTTCCCAAGTATTTCCACCGGGCGCTGTGGCTCACACTTGTAATCCCAGCACTTTGGGAGGCCAAGGTGGGTGGATCACCTGAGGTCAGTAGTTCGAGACCAGCGTGGCCAACATGGTGAAACCCCGTCTCTACTAAAAATACAAAAATTAGCCGGGCGTGATGGCGCGCGCCTGTAATCCCAGCTACTCGGGGGGCTGAGGCAGGAGAATCGCTTGAACCCTGGAGACGGAGGTTGCAGTGAGCCGACATCGTGTCACTGCACTCCAGCCTGGGTGACAGAGCGAGACTCCGTCTCAAAAAAAAAAAAAAAAGTATTCCCTGTGGTGCTTTGAGATTTTTTTTTTCGCCCACATCCATCTCTCTCCCACTGTCCTGAGTCTTAGTTAGAGATGATGGGGAGCCAGAGTTTTAAAATTACCATTCGGGATAGGAGAAGGACTCATCATACCGTGGAAATTAAACATGGTGAGAACACGGAAAGTAACTGCCTGTTCGTCAGAGACGTTTAAGATTTGGGTTTGGTTAAATTACTGTTTTGTCCAGAAAAAAAAGGAAGCACTAAAGGAAATAACTGTTTTCCAAACTAGTGAAGGGGCCTTGAGAGCACCAACAGTTCAAGAACAGTCACCTGTTTGGCCGTGAAATAGAGTTTCCTACTTTTTCCTCCGCAGATTGGAACAGCCTGAGATCTGCTGGAGACAACTTAGGAAATTATCATAGTGAAAATACTAGCATGGATTATTGATCGTCTGATGCTGTGATTCTTTCCCAGGCACCACACCTGTTGGTGTTCAGATGGAGCAGCACACTAGTCATCCTAACAGAAAAGGTGTGTGTTGGAGGCCCTGCTTCCCCTCCCTTAAAAAGCAAGACCTCCTTTGCATTCCCCGCTAAATGGGAGCAGTGCTGTATTCCTAGCACCTAGAACTGGATCTGTTAAATAGTAGATGCTCAGTAATTATTTGTTAAATGAATTTATTATTCTTCCTTTGTATCTCCTCTTAATACTTAGAACAAGACTATGTACAGGATCTTAGAAGACATGGTGTTAACTAGAGTGAACAGATACTGACTTGTATTGGGACAGCCCCATTGGTGGGCCAGGGAAATGCCTGAGACCTTCTGACTCCAGAGCCTATCCACTTAACTTTAGGTGGAACAGATTATCTGAAAGACCTACTATTCCATAGCTTGGACATAATTTTTTTTTTTAGACGGAGTCTCGCTCTGTCACCCAGGCTGGAGTACAGTGGCACCATCTCTGCTCACTGCAAGCTCCGCCTCCTGGGTTCACGCCATTCTCCTGCCCCGGCCTCCTGAGTAGCTGGGACTACAGGCACTTGCCACCATGCCCGGCTAATTTTTTTGTATTTTTAGTAGAGACGGGGTTTCACCATGTCAGCCAGGATGGTCTCGATCTCCTGACCTCGTGATCCACCTGCCTCGGACTCCCAAAGTGCTGGGATTACAGGTGTGAGCCACTGCGCCCAGCCTATTTTTTTTTTTGAGACAAAGTTTTGCTCTTGTTGCCCCGGCTGGAGTGCAGTGGCACTATCTTGGCTCACCGCAACCTCTGCCTCCCAGATTCAAGCAATTCTCCTGCCTCAGCCTCCTGAGTAGCTGGGATTACAGGCGTGCGCCCCCACGCCCAGCTAATTTTGTATTTTTAGTAGAGATGAGGTTTCTCCATGTTGGTCAGGCTGATTTCGAACTCCTGACCTCAGGTGATCCACCTGCCTTGGCCTCCCAAAGTGCTGGGATTACAGGCGTGAGCCACCGCGCCCAGCCCCAGCTTGGACATAAATTAACTGGCTCTTTTCACAGAGTGTATAGTGCAGTGGTAAAGAGCATGACTTTGGAGTCTACAGGACCAAATTGAATTCCAGCTGCTATTTGCCAGACCCTCTTAAGCAGTTTACCTTCTTAGGATCACTGCCACCTCTGTCTCCTAGATTCAAGTGATTCTTGTGCCTCAGCCACCCAAGTAGCTGGGATTACAGGTGTATGCCACCATGCCTGGCTAATTTTTGTATCTTTAGTAGAGACGGGGTTACGCCAGGTCTTGAACTCCTGGCCTCAAGTGATCTGCCCACTTTGGCCTCCCAAAGTCCTGGGATTACAGGCATCAGCCATCGTGCCTGGCCAGTTTACCACTTTTTTAATGCTCAGAATTCTACTAGAAAATACTATTAACCCCACAACAGATCGAAACATTTAAATTAACTGCTACTAAGGGATGGGCTAAGGGTATAAAGCTAGGCCTAACTAAAAAAATATTATTCATGCAGCCACACATATTAACTGTGGAATCTTGAGCAAATTTCATGACTTAAGTTTCCTCAAGTGAAATGTAGGTAAAGCTACCTACTTTATCTGCATTCCTCAGGTCACGTTCCCCAGTTCCACAAGACTCTCATAGCACTTACTGAAATGTAATAGTGCGTGTGCTTGATCACCTAATGACTGTCTACACTGCAAGACTATCAGTTCCAGGAGAGTAGTGACCACATCTGTTAGCAGACTGTGGTATCCATAATGACCCTACTTTAAGGGTCATTATGAGAAACATATAAGAGAATGTATGTAAAGCACCTTTTATTATCATATCCTCTGTTCTGCCTCCTTTTGCCTCTCCACCCTCATCCTCTGTTATACATTGTCAGAAATACAGCTCCTTTAGTATAGAGTGTGTGTAAAGCAGTCTCTTTTTTTAATTAAAAAACAATTTTTAATTTCTCATACCACCTTGTGTAAAAATGTGTAAAGCATTCTTCAAACCTTATAACCCAGTATAAAATGCATTCTTGGCTGGGCGCGGTGGCTCACGCCTGTAATCCCAGCACTTTGGAAGGCTGAGGCGGGTGGATCACGAGGTCAGGAGATCAAGACCATCCTGGCTAACATGGTGAAACCCTGTGTCTACTAAAAATAGAAAAAATTAGCTGGGCATTGTAGTGGGCGCCTGTAGTCCCAGCTACTTGGGAGGCTGAGGCAGGAGAATGGCATGAACCCAGGAGGCAGAGCTTGCAGTGAGCCGAGATCGCACCACTGCACTCCAGCCTGGGCGACAGAGCAAGACTCCGTCTCCAAAAAAAAAAAAAATGCATTCTCATATGTCCAGGAAGGGCTCAAATTATTTAAAAGTGCATTTGCATGGAAGTCAACACATTATTTAGAAGAAAATCTTGAGACCTGAGTTTCAACTTCTGTCTCCTTACCACATTCTGCACAAGCCATCAAGTGACTGATGACTCTGGAGCAGGAGGGAAAAGAAGATGGATGACCTACCAGTAGAGCTTGGAAAATCCACAAACCCAGTAACCCAGTGCAAAAGAAGAAAACTAAAACCAAAAAAACATATTTCCCTCACCAACAGTGACTGACAGAGAACAGATTTCAGTTTTCACAGGCTCAGTGACCTTCCAGACAGAAAGCATCTCACCCTGGCACCCACATATAAGCACTTCTTCCTCTTACCAGGCCATTCCTTCTGTTGCCCTCTGAGTAAAGAATAAATAAGACATCTTCCTTCATACAACCTACTTTTCACACTTCTGCCCCCAGGCTTGTTTTTTATGAAGAGGCCCTTCTTTATCCTTCAGATCCCAGCTGAGATATTACTTCCTCAGGACATGTTTTCCAGCTCTACGGACTAAGTCAGTTGCTTTCATAGCACTTACTGAAGTGTAATAGCATGTGTGCTTGATCACCTAATGACTGTCTGCACAGCAAGACTGTGTTCCAGGAGAGTAGTGACCACTTCTGTTTAGCAAACTGTGGTATCCACAGCGACTGACACATAGCAGGCACTTAGCTATCTCTTATGTGTATGATGAAAATGAATTGTTTTACCATCCTTTCTTGATTTCATTGTAACAGTGAATTATTGTCTCCCTACTGTCTTGCCTTTTTAATTCTTATCTAGTTCCAGCTGTCTGACTTTCCATCCATTGCTCTTGTCTACTTTGCCACTTCCTTTTCATCTTCTAGACTCCTGAGGAGGAGTTCCTCGAAGGTTCAATTTTTCTCTCTCTGTTTTTTGCCTTGGAGAGCTAATGTATTTTTGCAGCTCCTTCATCCCCTTTTTGGGGCTGGCCTGGCAGTTTGACCTTTCACTTGAGCTCCGATGCCAGCTCTCTGGCTGTTTTTCTGGGCACTTCTATTTGGATTTCCTACTCTCACCTCAGATTCAATATGTCCAGATGTGATTATGTTAATATGAGAGTTGAATTTTACTCAAACTTCTTTAAGTAAAAAAGGCAATTCAGGGGCTTGTGCAGTTGGGAGAGATGCTGAAGTAGCTCACAGAATAATGGGAAGAAGAGCGGCAAAAACCAGGCCTCGGGGACTAAAACTGGGGATTCGGTGCCTGTTGGTGTCTTGTGTATCCATCTATCTCTCTCCTATGCTTTTTCTTGTCTCTAATCTCTTGCTTTTATCCACTTCTCATGGTATGCTAGCCAAATAGCTTTTGTTGGGCCCAACCATACATTTTCTCAGAATAGGAGATCAGAAGAAAGTAAATTTCTTGGCCGGGCGTGGTGGCTCACGATTGTAATCCCAGCACTTTGGGAGGCTGAGGCGGGCGGATCACGAGGTCAGGAGATCGAGACCACGGTGAAACCCCGTCTCTACTAAAAATACAAAAAATTAGCCGGGCGTGGTGGCGGGCGCCTGTAGTCCCAGCTACTCGGAGAGGCTGAGGCAGGAGAATGGCATGAACCTGGGAGGCGGAGCTTGCAGTGGGCTGAGATTGTGCCACTGCACTCCAGCCTGGGCTACAGAGCGAGACTCCAGCTCAAAAAAAAAAAAAAAAAAGAAAGTAAATTTCTTAGACACAGAATCCATATATTGATCCATCCCAGGGAATGACTCATGCGCCTAATCCCTTGGCTCAGTCACAGTTGCCAAGGGGATGGGAATACCATGATTGGCCTGTATTGGGTCACAGGCCAATCCTTGTTAGGGAGGGGAGCTTGATTGTGGTCTCACCAGTATAGCCTGGCTTCTCAAGTTTTTTGTTGTTGTTGTTTCGTTTTTTTTTTTTGAGAAGAAATTTCACTCTTTTTGCCCAGGCTGGAGTGCAGTGGTGTGATCTCGGCTCGCTGCAATCTCTGCCTCCCCGGTTCAAGTGATTATCCTGCCTCAGCCTCCCAAGTAGCTGGGATTACAAGCGCCTGCCACCACGCCCAGCTAATTTTGTATTTTTAGTAGAGGTGGAGTTTTACCAGGTTGGTCAGGCTAGTCTCGAACCCCTGATCTCAGGTGATCTGCCTGCCTCGGCCTCCCAAAGTGCTGAGATTACAAGCATGAGCCACCGTGCCCAGCCGCTTCTCAAGTTTTTAAGGTTCAGTAAATATCCTCTACCTGAAGGGAGGTAGAGTTCTCTCACTACTCATATTGATCTCTTCTCCCTTTTAAGAAACATTCATTTTTACATTTAATCACATAGTATAACTAACAGATAAAAGGCTTTTATTTTCACCCCAGACTCAGACTCATTGTTTATGTCCTCATGTTGTTAGATCACTGTTTCACCTGTGTCTGATTTGTCTTCCTGACTAGATAATAAGCATCTAAGAAACCACGTCTCAACACATCTCATGTATACCCTAGAATTTAGTACAGTCGCAAGCATGTAGTGTATATCAGTAAGAACTTGTAAACAAATTAGATTTTAGCTTATCCCACTCCTGCTTGGTTTCTCTTAATCCTATTATGATTTCTTTTTTGTCTTATGTATCTTTCTGATATGTAACATATTCAGGGCAGGGCCTGGGCACCTGCTTTCATGGACCAGGTGCAGGGATCTAATTAGAAAGGCTGTCCCTTGTTGGAATGAGCTCTGATTTAGTTACCTCTGATTTAGTTCCAGCCAAAGAGGAAGCTAATGCTGTGCCTCTTTGTAGAGCAAAACCCTCCCCCAGCTATATTAATCTTCAAGCAAGTTCCCCACCAGCCACTTTTCTGAACATCCAGACAACAAAGCTGCCCTCAGGTAAGGATGTAGGGAGGGTTTTCTAATGGACTCAACAGGGGGAAGGGTTGCATGGAGGAGGTGGCTTGAGCTGTCGCCTATTGATCAACAGCCAAATCTATGTTAGGCATCTATAGATTTTTCCGTGGTAGCTTGTTGATTATTTAGTTTCATTGATTTCATTATCATCCCAGTTCTACCAACTTGTATTGTTTCCTTGCTTGTTAGCACTTTTGCTAGACTAGGCAGGAGTGAAGTGAACCTCTCATTGCTTACTGGTAATGTTAGTTAAAAGATGGCCAGGTTTACCCCTGTTCACTTGGGACGATAAAATTTTAAAAACCGGTGGCCAGAGAAGGAAACTATTAGCTCAGTCTCAGAGTCTTTGAATTTTCATCATTCATCTTCCCTTGGGGAGGTCAGTGGGTATTTGACATAGCTATGGGGAACCCAACAGGGCACTAACTAGACAGTCATAACCCCTGTTTTTGAGGACCTCAGAGTCCAACAAAGAAGTCAAGACTGATAAAAATACAAACAGCAGATAACATAATTACCAAGGTTAACTGGCTGTGTAAAATATTAGAAAAAGTGGCTGGGCGCGGTAGCTCATCCCTGTAATCCCAGCACTTTGGGAGGCCAAGGCAGGTGGATTGCCTGAGGTCAGGAGTTTCAGACCAGCCTGACTGACATGGTGAAACCCCATCTCTACTAAAAATACAAAAATAAGCTGGGCGTGGTGGCAGGTGCCTGTAATCTCAGCTACTCAGGAGGCTGAGGCGGGAGAATCACTTGAACCTGGGAGGCAGAGGTTGCAGTGAGCCAAGACTGGGCCATTGCACTCCAGCCTGGGCAACAAGAGTGAAACTCCATCTCAAAACAAACAAACAAACAAACAAACAAAAGAATGGACTAGCAGGGCACGGTGGCTCATGTCTGTAATCCCAGCACTTTGGGAGGCCGAGGTGGGCGGATTACCTGAGGTCAGGAGTTTGAGACCAGCCTCACCAACATGGTGAAACCCCATCTTTACTAAAAATACAAAAATTAGCTGGGCATGGTGGCACCTGCCTGTAATCCCAGCTACTTGGGAGACTGAGGCAGGAGAATTGCTTAAACCGGGAGGTGGAAGTTGCAGTGAGCCAGGATTGTGCAGCTGCACTGCAGCCTGGGAGACAGAGCAAGCCTCCGTTGAAAAAAAAAAAAGAAAAAAAAAGAAAAATATTAGAAAAAGAATGGACTGGCCAGGCGCAGTGGCTCACACTTGTAATACCAGCACTTTGGAAGGCCAAGGCGGGTGGATCACCTGAGGTCAGGAGTTCGAGACCAGCCTGGGCAACATGGTGAAACCTTGTCTCTACTAACGATACAGAAATTAGCTGGGCATGGTGGCACATGACTGTAATCCCAGCTACTCAGGAAGTTGAGGCAGGAGAATTGCTTGAACTCAGGAGGTGGAGGTTGCAGTGAGCTGAGATTGTACCATTGTACTCTAGCCTGGGTGACGAGTGAAACTCCGTCTCCAGAAAAAAAAAACAAAAACAAAAAACAATGGACCAATGTAGCAGGAATGGTTGAAGTTAGGGAACTTCAGGTCACTGCTGAGACACTATGTCAAGTAACAGAGGAGGCTGAGGTATCCCCTGAGCTCTAGGGAAGTTAGGCCTCCCTCCCAGACCATTTCATTCACTCATCAAATATTTGTTATATGCCGGGCATTTTTCTAGGTGCTGGGGTTAAAGTAGTGAACAAATCAGATAAAAATCCCTGCCTTCCTGGAGCTTACATTCTAGAAGGGGGACTTAGACAAAAATTAAGTAATTATAAAATATGCCATATGACCATAAATATTATGGGAAAAATAAAACAAGGGAGAGGGGTAATAAGTTCCAGTGACTGATTTCAAATTAAAATAGGATAGCCAGGTATACCTCACTGGGAGGTGACAGCTGGGCAAAGGTATGTCTGAGTTGGGTTGTGCCTGGAAAGATTGGAGAGGTCATTTTATTAGGGTCCTTCCACCCTCAGTACAATTACCAAATCTCTCTCCTTTGTTCCCTTGCACCTCCATTGCTTTTCCTTCTGGAGTTGATCACAAGCCCAAGGAATGCCTAGGACTCCTGGAATGTATGTATGCAAACCTCCAGCTTCAGACCCAGCTCGCCCAACAACAGATGGCTATTTTGGAACATTTACAGGCATCCGTGACACAACTGGCTCCTGGGAGGGGAAGCAATAACTCTTCTCTCCCAGCCTTATCTCCTAATCCATTGTTAAATCACCTGCCCCAATTCAGTAAATGAATTGTGGAACAAAGTTATTGTGTTTTTTTTCCTCTCTCTTCCCAGTAAACCCTTGTTGGAATCTAGGTATGTGTATTCTACATATGGTTAGTTTGTTCACAGGTTCATAATAAGTGCTCATTGAGTGCAAAGCATTGTACAAGGCACTTGGGGTTACATATTACAAAAGGAGTTTGGGGGGCAGGCAATTCATTGCAAAATGTAGTGGTGTTCTGAAAGAGGATGAAGGTTAAGGCAGGCTTAACTCCTGAGGTCAGGAGTTTGACACCAGCCTCACCAACATGGTGAAACCCCATCTCTACTAAAAATACAAAAATTAGCTGGGCATGGTGGCACCTGCCTGTAATCCCAGCTACTTGGGAGACTGAGGCAGGAGAATTGCTTAAACCGGGAAGTGGAGGTTGCAGTGAGCCAGGATTGTGCCGCTGCACTGCAGCCTGGGAGACAGAGCAAGGCTCCGTTGACTAACAAGGCAGGCAATTCATTGCAAAATGTAGTGGTGTTCTGAAAGAGGGTGAAGGTTAAGAAATAACACTGGAGGTTACTAGGATACAACTGGACCAATTTTAGAATCTTGCTGGAGAAAGTGGCTTTATGATGCCACTTGAAGAAGGGAGGGGTTGGATGGCATGGACAGATGAAGTCAGGTAGGTCCATATCAGTTGGGAAGCTTGGACAAAGACCTAGAGGTAGATGTATTAGTCCATTCTTGCATTGCTATAAAGAAATATCTAAAGTTGGGTGATCTGTAGAGAAAGTATGTTTATTTTGGCTCATGGTTTGGTTCTGCAGGCTGTGTGTGCCACATCTGCTTCTGATGAGAGCTTCAGGGAGCTTTGCATCACCATAGAAGGCAAAGATGAGCAGCGTGTCACATGGCAAGAGAGGGAGCAAGAGAGTGAGGGAGAAAGAGAGGAGGGAAGTACCACACACTTTTAACCAAGCAGATCTTATGTGAACTTAGAACAAGAACTCACTTATCACCAAGGGGATGGTGCTAAGACATTCATGAGGGATCCATCCCCATGATCCAAACACCTCCCACCAGGCCCTGCCTCTAACACTGGAGATTACATTTCAACATGAGATTTGGGGGTACAAACATCCAAACCATATCGGTAGGAGAATAAGTCATCACAAATAAGGGGAAGAGTTTTTCCCCTCCAGAATATAGAGTGTGAAATAGAATGTAAAGGAGCTGAGGCAAGTCAGCTTTCCCTGCAGAATTATTCTGATGGCAGCTTTTAGAAGGTCTGGAAAGGGGCCGGGTGCAATGGCTCACACCTGTAATCCCAGGCACTTTGGGAGGCTGAGGCAGGCAGATCACTTGAGGTCAGGAGTTACAGACAAGCCTGGCCAACATGGTGAAACCCCGTCTCTACTAAAAAATTCAAAAATTATCCAGGCGTGGTGGCATGCACTTGTAGTCCCAGCTACTCTAGAGGCTAAGGACTAAGGCAGGAAAATCGCTTGAACCCAGGAGGGGGAGGCTGCAGTGAGCTGAGATTGTGCCACTGCACTCCAGCCTGGGAGACAGAGCGAGACTGCCTCTCAAAAAAAAAAAAAAAAAAAAGAAAGTCTGGAAAGCCATTGTCAGCTTCCAGATAGTGATGAGACACACATAAGATAGTAGAAACACTACGGGCAAAACATTTTTTTTTTTTTTTTTTTTTGAGACGGAGTCTTGCTCTGTCGCCCAGGCTGGAGTGCAGTGGCGCAGTCTCGGCTCACTGCAAGCTCTGCCTCCCGGGTTCACGCCATTCTCCTGCCTCAGCCTCTCTGAGTAGCTGGGACTACAGGCGCCCGCCACCACGCCCGGCTTATTTTTTTTTTTTGTATTTTTAGTAGAGACAGGGTTTCACCGTGGTCTCGATCTCCTGACCTCATGATCCGCCCGCCTCGGCCTCCCAAAGTGCTGGGATTACAAGCGTGAGCCACCGCGCCCGGCCTGGGCAAAACATTTTGATGTGGAGGGAGAATGAAAGTTGAGAGGACTGATGCTACCCAACTTGAAGATTTAATATAAAACTGCACTAATCAAGACAGTGTGGTACTGGTGAAAGAACAGACATATACCAATGGAACAGAATAGACAGCTCTTGAAAAAATTCACACAATTGTAGTCAACTGATCTTTGACAAAGGAGCAAAGACAATCCAAAGGAGAAGGGATAGACTTTTCAACAAATAGTATTGGAACAATTGGACATCACATACAAAAAAATTAGACCCTGCCTACACCTTTCCCAAAAAGTAATGCTCACTGAAAAGGCCTTGAAACAGTGATTAACTTGGTAGCAACAATACCACTAGCACCCAGATTATAGTCACTAAATACCACTTTTTTCAAGAAAGGAAAGAAGGATCCTGAAGAAATGACTGTTTTCAGGTCTCAGGCAGGAAAAAAATACAAGATAAGCCTAGAATATCTTACCCTATTTGGTAGAAAGAGGCTATCAAATCTTGCTAGAATTGCGTAAAAAAAAAACCAAAAAACAAAAAACAAACAAAAAAAACTCTCAGGAGTCAGTCTGATTAGAGACATACTTTAAAAACATTTAGGCGAGGTCGGGCGCGGTGGCTCACGCCTGTAATCCCAGCACCTTGGGAGGCCGAGGCGGGCGGATCACGAGGTCAGGAGATCGAGACCATCCTGGTTAACACGGTGAAACCCCGTCTCTACTAAAAATACACAAAATTAGCCGGGCGCAGTGGCGGGCGCCTGTAGTCCCAGCTACTCGGGGGGCTGAGGCAGGAGAATGGCGTGAACCCGGGAGGCGGAGCTTGCAGTGAGCCGAGATTGCGCCACTGCACTCCGGGCTGGGCGAAAGAGCGAGACCCCGTCTCAAAAAAAAAAAAAAATAAATAAAAACATTTAGGCGAAAGTAAATGGATGGAAAAAGATATAGTAGGCCAAGGGTAATCAGAGGATGACTGGAATGGCTATATTAATATCAGAGAATGTAAAGTAAACTTTAAGACAAACTGTACTGTCACAAATAGAGACATTTCATAATGATAAAAAGGTTAGAATAAACTGTTACATTCATGCAATCGAACACTACTTAGCAATAAAATAGAACAAACTACTCATAAATGCAACAATATGGAAATATCTCAAAAACATTACATTGAGTGAAAGGAGTATTACACAAAAGAATACACATTGACCGGGCGCAAACTGGCTAGGCGCAAATTGGCCAGGCGCGGTGGCTCTTGCCTGTAATCCCAGCACTTTGGCAGGCTGAGTTGGGTGGATCACCTGAGGTCAGGAGTTCGAGACCAGCCTGGCTAACATGGTGAAACCCCGTCCCTACTAAAAATACAAAAATTAGCTGGGTGTGGTGGCAGGCACCTGTAATCCCAGCTACTTAGGAGACTGAGGCAAGAGAATTGCTTGAACCCAGGAGGCAGAGGTTGCAGTGAGCCGAGATTGTGCCATTGCACTCCAGCCTGGGGGACAAGAGCGAGACTTCATTTCAAAAAAAAAAAAAAAGGAATACACATTGTACCATTCCATTTATTTGAAGCTCTAGTACAGGCAATATTAATATATGGTAGATAAAACTAAAAATAGTGGTTGCCACTGGGGGAGGAGTGGGAATAGGGATTGACAGAAGGTGCATAGGAAACTATAGGTTGATGGTTGTATATTTTGATATAGTGGTTTGGGTTACACAAGTTTCTGCATTTATCAAAATTCATCAAATGGTACCCTTAAGATTTGTGCATTTCACTAGATATACATTTATTTTTGAGACAAGGTCTCACTCTGTCACCCAGGCTGGAGCACAGTGGTGCAATCTCCACTCACTGCAACGTCTGCTTCCCGGGTTCAAGCAATTCTCATGCCTCAGCCACTTGAGTAGCTGGGATTATAGGTGCCCTCCACCATGCCTAATTTTTGTATTTTCAGTAGAGACAAGTTTTGCCATGTTGGCCAGGCTAGTCTGGAAC
Organism: Symphalangus syndactylus; assembly: GCF_028878055.3. Lineage (NCBI taxonomy): Eukaryota > Metazoa > Chordata > Mammalia > Primates > Hylobatidae > Symphalangus > Symphalangus syndactylus. The sequence goes on from NC_072441.2 coordinate 84,777,776, forward strand.
TCCTGGCCTCATGTGATCCACCTGCCTCAGCCTCCCAAAGTGTTGGGATTGCAGATGTGAGCCACTGCGCCAGGCCTACTGGATATAAATTTTACCTTGAAAAACTGTAAGTAAATACTGAACTGTACTTAATGCTACGCATACAGAAGGTTTTAGGGGTGAAGTATACTGATGTCTGCAATTCACTCTGAAATGCGTACAAAAGTAAAATGGATTAATGGATAGATGTATAGTTATGTAAAAAAGCAAGTAGAATAAAATGTTACTGTGGAATGCAGTTAGTGGATATCTATGGGTTTTCACTGGAAAAAATTATTTCAACTTTTACGTATGTTTGAAAATGTTTGTAATAAAATGTTGAAAAAGTGTTGAAAATAAGAGTCCTTATGTTTGGAGATAGATACAGAAACATACACAGATGATGTCAGGGGTTTGCCTTAAAATAACCCAGGTGAAGGGGATTGGGTTGGGATGTGGGTGAAATAAAATTGGTCATATATGGTTAATTGTCCTGAGTGATAGGTATATTGGGCTCATTACACTATTCTCTATTTTGTGTATATTTGAAATTTTTCATAATACAAAGTTGTTTTTTTTAATTGCAGATATTTAAAAAGTTTAAAACCATGCAGAAGGTATAAAACGGGGGTGGTGGCTCATGCCTGTAATCCCAGCACTTTGGGAGGCCGAGGTGGGCAGATCATGAGGTCAAGAGATTGAGACCATCCTGGCCAACATGGTGAAACCCCGTCTCTACTAAAAATACAAAAATTAGCTGGGCGTGGTGGCGCACGCCTGTAGTCCCACACCTATAGTCCCAGCTACTCGGGGGGGCTTTGGCAGGAGAATTGCCTGAACCCAGGTGGCGGGGTCACAGTGAGCCAAGGTCACACCACTGCACTCCAGCCTGGCGACAGAGCAAGACCCCGTCTCAATAAATAAATAAAGCAAAAGAGCAAAAGTCTCCCCCAGGACCCTAGGCCCTCCCCACAAAGAAAACCACTGTTGACCACTTTCTGCATATTCCAGAAGACAATGTATCTATACTAGCAGGTAAATGTGAACTGAATATATGTTTTTTAATATTATTTTCTAATTTACACAATGGTGGTATATTAGTTTCCTATTGCTGCTATAACAAATTACCACAAACCTAGTGTCACAACACAAATTTATTCTCTCTTATAGTTCTGTAGATCCGAGGTCTGAACAGATCAGGTATCACTGGGCTAAAATCAGGAGGTCCTTTTTTGGAGGCTCTAGAGGAGACCGGGTTTCCTTCTCTTCCCCGGTTTCTATGGGCACCACTTCCTCCATTTTTAGAACCACAAAATCGCATCTCTTTGCATTCTCCTGCAGTCACATCTCCTCTTCCACTTCTAAGGACGCTTGTGATTATGTTGAGCCCACCCTGGTAATCCGGGATAATCTCCCATTTTAAAGTTATTTAATTGGCCACCTTAATTCCATCTGCAATCTTAATTACCCTTTACCATGTAATTTTTAATTGATGGGTTCTGCGGATTAGGACATTGTCATCTTCGGGGGGAGGGGTCATTATTCTACCTATGGTCGCAAAGGTGTGACTCATAGTAGAAGGGGATGAGATCAGAAAGGTAGTGAGGATACCAGATCATGTGTAGGGCATTGCAGGATATTTTAAAGACTTTGGCTTTTACTCTGAGTGAAATGGGAAGCTGTTGGAACATTAGAGGATTGTTAAAAAACAAAAAAGTCATGTGGGCCAGGTGCAGTAGCTCACGCCTATAATCTCAGCACCTTGGAGGCCAAGGCAGGTGGATCACTTGAACCCAGGAGTTTGAGACCAGCCTGGGCAATATAGCAAGACCTCGTCTCTAAAAAAAAAAAATTAGCCAGGCATGGTGGCACATGCCTGTAGTCCCAGCTACTCAGGAGGCTGAGGTGGGAGAACTGCTTGAACCTGGGAGGCAGAGTTTGCAGTGAGCTGAGATCACACTGATGCATTCCAGCCTGGGCGGCAGAGTGAGACCTTGTCTCAAATAAATACATAAATAAAAAGAAATAGAAACAGGTTTTCGCTATGTTGTCCAGGCTGGTCTTGAACTCTTGGCCTCAAGTGATCCACCCATCTTGGCCTCCCAAAGTGCTAGGATTACAGGTGTGAGCCACTGCGCCTAGCCCGGACCCCTAAAAACTTCTTCAATTGTCAGACACCTGATTCTTCTAATCTTACTAAAGTACTTGCCACTTCCTGATCATCAAGTCCAATTAGTAAGATGTCATTAATATAGTGGACTGGCATGATGTTTAGCAGAATAAGGTGCTGAATTCCCTGCAGACTATATTGGGTTAGAGAATAGGAGAGTTAACATGACCTGTGGCACAGTGATTGTGTGCTCTTGTCCTTCCCATATAAAGGCAAATTGCTTTTATTCATTCTTCTTTTTTTTTTTGAGAGAAGTCTTGCTCTTATCCCCCAGATTTGAGTGCAATGGCTCGATCTCGGCTCACTGCAACCTCCACCTCCCAGGTTCAAACGATTCTCCTGTCTCTGCCTCCCAAGTAGCTGGGATTAAGTCGCCTGCCACCGTGCCCGGCTAATTTTTTTGTATATTTTAGTAGAGATGGGGTTTCACCATGTTGGCCAGGCTGGTTTTGAACTCCTGACCGCAAGTGATCCACCTGCCTCGGCCTCCCAAAGTGCTGAGATTACAGGCGTGAGCCACTGCGCCCAGCCGCTCTTGCTTATTCTTACCCATGAGTATTGAGAACACATTTGCCAGGCCAACAGTCACATACTAGTTGCCAGAAGCTGTCCAGTAAAGAGACCACATTCAGTGTAGCAGCTAAGATTGGGGCTACCATGTGGTTAAAGTTATGATGATCCTTTATCATTGACTCCAATCATTTGGCTTCTGCAGGGGTCATACAAGTGAACTGAATACTGTATGAACCTGTATGTATCCCTCACTTAGTCCCAACAAAACCACCATCCCAGTATTTGATGGTGGTGCTAATCTCTACAATTTTTCCAAAGACAGGTACTGCTTTTGATTTACTATCTTGTCCAGGGATGAGTGGGGTTGGTGGGGGAGGGGGCAGTTTCTAGAACATCTTGGCCTTTCCTTTTTTAATTTTTAAAATTATTATTATTATTTTTGAGATAGGGTCTTGCTCTATTGCCCAGGCTGGAGTGCAGGGGCACTATCATAGCTCACTGTGGCCTCGAACTCCTGGGCTCAAGAGATCCTCTCACCTCAGCCTCCAGAATAGCTGGGATTACAAGGGCGTGCCACCATACCTGACTTGGCCCTTCGTGTGATAATAGCTCTTACTCCAGCTACTAAGTGTGTTTTTCTGCATTATATCCTCAGCAACTGGTGAGAAAACCACAGGGTGGATCCATGAACCCACTGGATACACTGTAAGGCAGATTGGGCCAGAAGTCCACTCATCACCTGGAATCCATAGCTCCCATTCTAACCAGACATCCATGAATGACATTTCAGGTCCTTCAGTATCAGCATTGGCTCAAACCTCATGTATAATAAATCCCAAAAGGTCTGGACATTCCCCACTTTGCTAGTGCACAGTTATCCTAGCGAATAGGTGCGTATTCCTTTGGGGAAGGATCCAGGAAAATTTATCATAAATACTTGGATGATGTTTGCAGGGTCTTTTCTCAGAGGAACTTAGTCTCCGCTCCAATTGATGGGCTTTGGATCTGTCAAATTATGTAGATCTGGAAGGCCCGCCAAATCTGATGTAGATTTGGGAGGCCCGCCTCAGCCTCCCAAAGTGCTGAGATTATAGGCGTGAGCCACCATGCCCATCCAATTTTTTGTATTTTAGTAGAGACGGGGTTTCACCATGTTGGCCAGGCTGGTCTCAAACTCCTGGCCTCAAGTGATCCGCCCATCTTGGCCTCCCAAAGTGCTGGGATTACAGGTGTGAGCCACTGCACCCGGCCTAGTTCTGGCATTTTTATCGCACCTACTGTAGTGTGTCATTGAGTCCAAGTTTCAAGGAGCCATCTCCTTGATTAGTACTGGCTCCAGGTGTTCTTGCCAGGACATTGAACCCCAAAATATATATGAGTGCTTCATGTCAATAAATTTTGCCCTATCCATCATGTTCCACAGCCTCCCCCTTATTCCAGACTCATTCCATGTGTTCTCCCAGCTCCAACTGGTTCATATTAGCCAGGTCACAGAATTTTTTTGATATGTAACAATTTCCTCCTGGAACTGCATACCTCTGCTTGTGTTGTGTTGAGGTGTAATTCTAGTTATCTCCCTGGAGATTAAAAAAAATAAGGCTGAGAGAGGTGGTACTTGGTAAAGACAAGTAGTATACTTGAGATATCTTTCTTGTGCGAAGTCTTTGCAGGGTCTGTATGCAAGAGGAGGCTGCTTTCCTTTAGCAAGGGGAGAGGGTTGCTTCTGCTGGCCTGGAATGTTAAGAAGAATCTGGAGGTTCCAGATTATCAGGTTCTCATGTACCCAAATGTTTCCTCCCAGGTCTTTTGGTCTTACTCTTCCTATTAGCGTCTTTGATATAGGAGACCTATTGACACTGTGCATTCAGTCTCCTTTGCAGTTCTGCCATGTATCAATGAGATCCCATATCTGATTTTCAGTGCAGTCTGCCTTGCAACTGAGATGAGAGTCTCCTTAGAGACTCTTGCCATATAGGCTCTCTGGATTTACAGCACACCTTGAGTTGATAGCTGCCTGACCTGAACCTATAATTTTCTTTTTTAAAAGGCTTCCAAAGCAATTAACAAAAGCCAGAATCTTCTGGCTTTTGACAGGGACCATTTGTGCTCCCCCTCCTATCCAAAGCCCCCCTTCTCCAGATCAAGCAGCCCGGTTCCTTTAACACTCTCCTGCAGTTTTCATGAAAACCTACCTGTTTATTGCCCATCTCAGATGCGGCACTGCTAACTGAGTCCTGAGATCCAGGTGTATTCTGTGTTTGGGAGAAATGGAATTTGGAAGGGGAGATTCAGGAAGCTGGCAGGGGTTCTCCAGGCATGCTCCAGGGAGCATCTTCCGGAAGACATCCTATTGGGTCCTGCTCCAACACCTAGCCTGTCTCTTCCCTTCCTGGAAACATGATCTGGGATTTTTCTTTCTTCTTTTCTTTTCTTTCCTTTTTTTTCTTTTTTTCTTTTTGAGACAAAGTTTTGCTCTTGTTGCCTGGGCTGAAGTGCAATGGCACAATCTCGGCTCGCTGCAACCTCCACCTCCCACTTTGAAGCAATTCTCCTACCTCAGCCTCCCAAGTAGCTGGGATTACAGGCATGGGCCACCATGCCGAGCTAATTTTTGTATTTTTAGTAGACACAGGGTTTCACCATGTTGGCCAGGCTGGTGTCAAACTCCTGACCTCAGGTGATCCATCCTCCTCAGCCCTGCAAAGTGCTGGGATTATAGGCATGAGCCACTGCGCCCAGCCTTTTTTTTTTTTTTTTTTTGAGACGGAGTCTTGGTCTGTCACCCAGGCTGGAGTGCAGTGGCATGATCTCACTGCAAGCTCCGCCTCCTGGGTTCACGCCATTCTCCTGCCTCAGCCTCCTAAACAGCTGGGACCACAGGCGCCCGCGACCACACCCGGCTAATTTTTTTGTATTTTTAGTAGAGACGGGGTTTCACCGTGTTAGCCAGGATGGTCTCAATCTCCTGACCTTGTGATCCGCCCGCCTCGGCCTCCCAAAGTGCTGGGATTACAGGTGTGAGCCACTGCGACTGGCCTCTTTTTTTTTTTTTAAGCATATGTAACTCAGGCGATGGGATTTTTCTTTTTTCTTTCCTTTCTTTCTTTCTTTCTTTCTTTCTTTCTTTCTTTCTTTCTTTCTTTCTTCCTTTCTTTCTTTCTTTCTTTCTTTTTTCTCTCTCTCTCTCTCTCTCCCTCCCTCCTTCCTTTTCTCTCTTTCTCTCTCTTTCCCTTTCTTTCTTTCTTTCTTTCTTTCTCTCTTTCTCTTTCGTTTCTTTCTTTCTTTCTTTCTTTTTGACAGAGGCTTGCTCTGTCGCCCAGGCTGGAGTGCAGTGGTGTGATCTTGGCTCACTGCAACCTCTGCCTTCTGGATTCAAGTGATTCTCCTGCCTCAGCCTCGCAAGTAGTTGGGATTACAGGTGTGTGCCACCATGCCCAGCTAAATTTTGTATTTTCTAGTAGAGATGGGGTTTCACCATGTTGGCCAGGCTGGTCTTGAACTCCTGATCTCATGATCCACCCGCCTCAGCCTCCCATAGTGCTGGGATTACAGGCATGAGCCACCACGCCCTGCCGTATTTTTCGTCTTCTAATATTTGCGAACCACTTGGTAGGAGTTTGGTGTAAATCAAATCACCAGTTTCGAGTACTAACACATTTTAAAACAATACAATTTTTTTTTTTTTTTTTTTTTTTTTTGAGACGGAGTCTCGCTCTTTCACCCAGGCTGGAGTGCAGTGGCGCGATCTCGGCTCACTGCAGGCTCCGCCCCCCGGGGTTCACGCCATTCTCCTGCCTCAGCCTCCCGTGTAGCTGGGACTACAGGCGCCTGCCACCTCGCCCGGCTAATTTTTTGTATTTTTAGTAGATACGGGGTTTCACCGTGTTAGCCAGGATAGTCTCGATCTCCTGACCTCGTGATCCGCCCACCTCGGCCTCCCAAAGTGCTGGGATTACAGGCGTGAGCCACCGTGCCCGGCCAACAATACAATTTTTTAAAAGTTTCACAATAGTGAAAAAAAAATCAGTGTTTTCCCCCCCGTTCTTGACAGTTTTTTTTCATTGCTGTATGCACAGAACAGTGCCTGTCACATAGCTGTCACTCTAAGTATTTGCTACCTATTTGACTAATAAAATTAAATACATACATATTTGAGACAGTGTCTCACTCTGTCACCCAGGCTGGAGTGCAGTGGTGCGTTCATAGCTCACTTCAGCCTCAGTCTCCTGGGCTCAAGTGATCCTCCAGCCTCAGCCTCCGGAGCAGCTGGGACTAAAGGCACGCGCCGCTATGCTTGGCTAATTTTTTTCATTTTTTTCTAGAGATGGGATCTCCCTATGTTGCCCAGGCTGGTCTTAAACTCTTGGCCTCAAGTGATCCTCCCAACTTGGCCTTCCACAGTGTGGGGTTACAGGCATGAGCCACCTTGCTTGCCCAAAATTAAATATTGAAATAGATAAATACTTACTGAATGGATAAGTGGGAATGATAATATTGTTTACAAATTAATCCAGCTGAGAAGAAAGGCAGGTGAAGAGAAAATAGCCAGCCAGGGAGCACAGCCCAGCCAAGAGAGTGGGGGGCACCCCTTCCCGTCGGCCACCAGGGGAGTTGGAGAGGGAGGACGTACCCTTCCCCACCCTGCTCCCTCCCCCAGCTCACATGCTGTGGGCTGAGCTGCGGCCGCTGGTCCTTGCTCTCAATACCTGAATGAACTATTTGGCTGAAAGCCTAGGGTGAGGTGTTAGGGGGACGGAGAGCAGGGCGTGGACTTCGCTCCGCCGCTAGGTGGCGGGCTGGCTCAGGACAGATGAGCCCGGCAGAGAGACGGAGGGGGAGGAGCCCAGCAGGGAAGGGCAGAGGGGCACCCTGGCGGTGGGAGGGGATCTGCGTAGGACCCCAGCAACGTTGGGGGACACTTCCCTTGGATGGAGTCAAGGATGCGACATCGTTCAAGGAAATATGTCATTCAGGAATTGGGAGCAGAGACCATGCTATGCCCAGTATGAGGGGAAGGGGTGAGGGGGTGTCACCTCAAGGCACCCCCCGTCCAGAGAAAGGGGTGGAAGTATAAATCCAAATGGGGTGCCCTGTGCTCTAATTCGGGGAGAAAATGCAGCAAGGAGTCCAAAGGCAGGAGTAGTTTCCTGAGGGAATCACATTTGAGGTGCGCCTTGCAGGCGGAGTTCTGTTTTAGCAGAAGCAGCATGTGGGTAACAGCCTGAACAAGTACAGAGCCTGGAAAATGACTCTTTCAACCTGGAGGGAGGAACAGGCTGTGTTGGGGGGTGGGTCTTCTCAGTTCCCCGCTGGAGATGGGCCTGCCTGCTTCTGTCAGAAGGGTTTGGTGGCTGGAGGAGCGCGAGGTGTTGGGGGGTTGTGGGGTTGTGTGTGGCGTGTGTCTGAATTGCAAAGAGGAGTGAAGGCTTCCAGCGACACCTTGACCACAGGCTGGCTCTTCAGCATCTGTAGGAATCAGAGGGAGAAGGGACGTTCTAAAATGATCATGGAGGGCCGGGCGTGGTGGTTCACGCCTATAATCACAGCACTTTGGGAGGCTGAGGCAGATGGATCACTCGAGGTCAGGGGCTCAAGATCAGCTTGGCCAACGTGGTGAAACGACGTCTCTACTAAAAATACAAAAAAAAATTAGCTGGGTATGGTGGCAGGCACCTGTAATCCCAGCTACTTGGGAGGCTGAGGCAGGAGAATGGCTTGAATCTGGGAGGTGGAGGTTGCAGTGAGCCGAGTTCATGCCATTGCACTCCAGCCTGGGCGACAGAGCAAGACACAGTCTCTAAATAAATAAATAAAATGATCATGGAAAAACTGGGGACCTGATGGTGTGGTTCTGCACCCCCCACCTGTTGCTTCGTTTATTCATGTATTCTACAGATACTCCCTGAGCACCTACTTCCATCTGGCATTGTGCTGGGCACCAGATAGAGGTCAATGAGACAGGGCCTTTGCCCTTGAGGGGTTCATAATCTACGCAAAAAGATACATAAACAATTCATTACAATACTACATAATAATAAAGTGGTAATAGCTCTGTTCATTGTTTATTCTGTCCTGGGTACTTGATACACAGCATCTTAGAGTCACAACCACCTGGTCAACCTCACAGTGGCATCCCCATTTTAATAAACAGAGAGATTGAGGCCCAGAGAGGTTAAGTAATTAGTTCAAGGTCATCCAGTTTGAGCAGAAGCAAGATTGAAATCCAGATCTGTTTGACTCCAAAACTGTGCTCTTTCCACTGTACCATAAGCTCCTACTTAAGGAGTCTATGCCCAGAGAGAGGGCATAGGAGTGGGTGTCGGGGAAGGTTCCCCAAGGTGGGCAGGAGACTTGGAGAATGAGTTGGAGGCAGGTGGAAAAAGGGGATGCCAAGCCAAGGGAAATACATCAGAGGCCAAGTGCCCTGTGTTTCAGGAAGAGTGAAAAGCCTTACCTGTCCAGGGCCAGGCTGGACCCTCAGCCCTTCAATCTGGTGGTCTCCATGACAACAGGCTCACCCAGGTCTTTAGAAGTGCATTTTCCTGGAATTGGCACAGCAGAGGCATGGCCCATCTCTTTGTCTCTGACAGGTGAGCTGGCTGTTTCCCAGGCTTCCCCCTCTCCCAGATTGCTCACTCTCCACTCAGGCTGTCTCTTCTCCCAAGAGCAGCAAGAGGCTCACTTATCTTTGCAATTTCTTTCTATTTGGAAGTTACTTTCCTCTTTAGCTGCTCGTATGCATGCTTCAAGAAACAGAAATATTTTCTGAGTATTTTCAGTTGCACTGCATCTTCCTATATGGTATGTTATAAGGATCCTTTAAGATTAGGAGAAGCTGTGGGAGATTTAAGCCATTGCTACTTTACTCCCAAATTCATCACTAGGATTTAAAGATTTTAAGCTCATAACTCATGTTGCCATATGTGAACTGCTCAGAAAATGTTTTCCTAGAGCACTTCTGCAGAGCCATCTTTATTACTCTCATCTGTTTGGTAAGTAGGTTTGTGAACAATAGTTTTGATAAATTCTACCAGCATTTTACCAGTTCAAAAGCACGTTTTTTTTTTTTTTTTTTTTTGAGACAGGGTCTCATTGCATCACCTAGGTTGGAGTGCCATCATGGTGCAACCACAGCTCACTGCAGCCCATACCTCCCAGCTCAATTGATCCTCCCACTTCAGCCTCTCAAGTAGATGGGACCTCAGGTGCACGCCACCACACACAGCTAACTTTTAAAAATTATTATGATTTTTAGTAGAGACAAAGTCTCATGCCTAGGCTGGTTTTGAACCCCTGGGCAGCCCAAGCGATCCTCCCATCTTGGCCTCTCAAAGTGCTGTCAGCCATTGCACCTGGGCCAAAAGCACTTCTTGGCTACGTTCCACGTGATGGCAAAAGACACAGCCACTGGTCCACTACACTACACTTTTCATTCTGATTTTTTTTTTACATCTGATTTCATTCAGGACTAGTTGTAGTTCTCTTAGTCCATTAGCTAATTGCTAAAATATCTCCCATCACTGAAAAAAGAAAAAAATTCTTTGACTCCTCATTCCCTTCCATCTAGTGCCCCATTTCTCCATTCCCTGTAGAGCAGAACTCCTCAGAAGAGATGACTGAGCTCACTGTTTCCCCTTCTCTCCTCCCATTCTGTCTTGAGCCCACTTCCATGAGGCTTTTATTACCACCAGCCCACAGCTCATGCCAAGATGTCCAGACCCAGCACTGCATCGAATCCAGTGGGCCGTTCTCAGCCCTCACTCTCTAAGTGACTGATCATCCCCTTCTTGAAATCTTTGTCTCACGTGGGCTTCCAATGCCCTCTCCTGGTTTACTTCCTACCTCATGGGCTGCTCCTTCTCCATCTCCTTTGCTGGGCCCTCCTCTGTTCCTGATCTCTAAGTGTTGGGATCCCCCTCTTTTCCTGTCCCTCTCTCTCTACTTGCTTTCAAGCCGCCTTCACCCAGAAGCATGACTAAATGCCAGCTCCACACTGATGATGCACACATTTCTACATTTCTTTTCTTTTTTTTTCAGACACAGTCTTGCTCTGTTGCCCAGGCTGGAGTGCAGTGGCGTGATCTTGGCTCACTGCAACCTCTGCCTCCCAGGTTCGAGCGATGCTCCTGCCTCAGCCCCACTAGTAGCTGGGATTACAGGCACACGCCACTGTGCCCAGCTAAGTTTTGTATTTTTAGTAGAGACGAGGTTTCGCCATGTTGGCCAGGCTGGTCTCAAACTCCTGACCTCAGGTGATCCACCCACCTTGGCCTCCCAAAGTGCTGGGATTACAGGCACGAGCCACCGCGCCTGGCCTTGATGACATCCACATTTCTATCCCTACCCTGGACCTCTCTCCTGAACTCTGGACTCATGTATCTGATGCCTCCTGACATCTCAAATGGAAAACCCGATGGCCCCCAGACGTGCTCTTCTGTCAGTGCTCCCCAGCTTGGCACACGGTACCACCATTCTACCAGTGGCTCAGGTCAAACACCTGGGTACCATCTTTGACTCCTCCGATAGTCAGCTTGGGCTGCCGTAACAAAGTACAGTCATGCTTCGTCTAATGATGAGGATACATTCTGAGAAATGTGTCATTAGGCAATTTTGTTGTTGTGTGAACATCATAGAGTGTATTTACACAAACCTAGATGGCATGGCCTACTACACACCCGGGCTGTATGGTAGAGCCTGTTGCTCCTGATCTACAAACCTGTACAGCATGTTACTGTACCTAATACTGTAGGCAATTGTAACACAATGGTATTTGTGTATCTAAGTGTATCTAAAGATAGAAAAGATACAATAACAACAATATAATATAAAAGATAAAAAAAAATGGCACACCTGCAGGGTGCTGTGGCTTATGCCTGTAATCCCAACACTTTGGGAGGCCGAGGTGGGCAGATTGTTTGAACCCAGAAGTTTGAGACCATCCTGGGCAACATGGCGAAACGCTGTCTTAACAAAAATTAACTGGGCGTGATGGTGCACCCCTGAACACCTCTGTAGTCCCAGCTACTTGGGGGCTGAGGTGGCAGGATCACCAGAGCCCAGGAGGTCAAGGCTGCAGTGAGCCGAGATCACACCACTATACTCCAGCCTGAGTGAGACAGGGTCTAAAAAAGAAAAAGGAAAAAAAATAACATATACCTGTATAGGGCACTTACCATGAATGGAGCTTGCAGTGCTGGAAGTTGTTTTGTATGAGTCAGTGAGTAAGTGGTGTATGAATATGAAGGCTTAGAGTGTTAACACTACTGTAGACTTTATAAATACTACATTTAGGCTACACTAAATTTATTTTAAAACTTTTTTTTTGTCTAACCCTACTGGAAACAAAAAAAAATTTTTTAAATTTATTTCTTTAATAATAAATTAAACTTAGCTTATGGTAACTTTTTACTTTATAGACTTAAATATTTTTAACTTTTTTTTTTTTTTTTTTGAGATAGGGTCTCACTCTGTCACCCAGGCTGGAATGCAGAATGGCGTGATCATGGCTTGCTGAATCCTTGACCTCCTGGGCTCAAGTGATCATTTCCCCTGAGTAGCTGAGACTACAGGTGTGCACCACCATGCTTGGCTAATTTTTTTTTTTTTGCCTGGCGAATTTTTTAAAAAAATTTTTTAGAGACCGGGTTTTGCACTGTTGCCCAGGCTGGTCTCTAACTCCTGGGCTCAAGCAATCCTCCTGTCTCAGCCTCCCAAATTGCTGGGATTACAGGTATGAGCCACTGCGCCCGGCCTAATTTTTTTTTTTTTTTTTTTTTTTTGAGACGGATTCTCACTCTGTCACCCAGGCTGGAGTGCAGTGGCGCAATCTTGGCTCACTGCAAGCTCCACCTCCTGGGTTCACGCCATTCTCCTGCCTCAGCCTCCCAAGTAGCTGGGACTATAGGCGCCTGCCACCACACCTGGCTAATTTTTTGTATTTTTAGTAGAGATGGGGTTTCACTGTGTTAGCCAGGATGGTCTCGATCTCCTGACCTTGTGATCCGCCCGCCTCGGCCTCCCAAAGTGCTGGGATTACAGGCGTGAGCCACCATGCCCAGCAATTTTCTTAACTTTTAAAAACTTGTTATATATATTTTTTGAGACAGGGTCTTGCTCTGCCACCCAGGCTGGAGTGCAGTAGTGCGATCATGGCTCACTGCAGCCTTGACCTCCCAAGCTTGGGTGATCCTCCCACCTCAGCCTCCTGAATAGCTGGGGCCACTAGGGTATGCCACCATGCCTGGCTATTTTACATTTTTTGTAGAGACTGAGTTTCCCTGTTTTGTCCAGGCTAGTCTTGAATTCCTGGGCTTGAGAGATCCTCCTGCCTTGGTTTCCCAAAGCTCTGGGATTATAGGCATGAGCCACTGCACCTGGCAAATTTTAAAAAACTTTTTGACTCTTTTTTTTTTTTTTTTTTTGAGACGGAGTCTCGCTCTGTCGCCCAGGCTGGAGTGCAGTGGCACAATCTCAGCTCACTGCAACCTCCGCCTCCTGGGTTCAAGCGATTCTCCTGCCTCAGCCTCTCGAGTAGCTGGGACTACAGACGTGCACCACCACACCCAGCTAATTTTTGTACTTTTAGTAGAGATGGGGTTTCACCATGTTGGCCAGGATGGTTTCGATCTCTTGACCTCGTGATCTGCCCACCTCGGCCTCCCAAAGTGCTGGGATTACAGGCATGAACCACCGCGCCCTGCCTTTTTTGATTCTTTTGTAATAACACATAGCTTAAAACACAAACACATTGTATAGCTGCATAAAATATTTTTTCTTTATATCCTCATTCTATGCTTTTTCCTACTTATTTTTTTTAATTTTAAAAACTTTTTTGTTAAAAAAGACACAAACACACACATTAGCCTAGGTCTGCACAGAGTCAGGATTGTCAATATCACTGTATTCCACCTCCAAATTTTTTTTTTTTTTAAGATAGAGTTTCACTCTTGTTGCCCAGACTGGAGTGCAACGGCATGATCTTGGCTCACTGCAACCTCTGCCTCTTGGGTTCAAGTGATTCTCCTGTCTCAGCCTCCTGAGTAGCTGGGATTACAGGCACCTGCTACCATGCCTGGCTAATTTCTTTTTTTTTTTTTTGAGACGGAGTCTCACTCTGTTGCCCAGGCTGGAGTGCAGTGGCGTGATCTCAGCTCACTACAAGCTCTGCCTCCCAGGTTCACACCATTCTCCTGCCTCAGCCTCCCAAGTAGCTGGGACTATAGGTGCCCGCCACCATGCCTGGCTAATTTTTTGTATTTTTTAGTAGAGACAGGGTTTCACCATGTTAGCCAGGGTGGTCTTGATCTCCTGACCTCGTGATCCGCCTGCCTCGGCCTCCCAAAGTGCTGGGATTACAGGTGTGAGCCACCGCACCTGGTCAAATTTTTGTATTTTTAGTAGAGATGAGGTTTCGCCATGTTGGCCAGGCTGCCCCCTCCACATCTTGTCCCACTGGAAGGTCTTCAGGGACAGTAACACACATGGAGCTCTCATCTCCTGTGATAACAATGCCTCCGTCTGGATGCCTCCTGAAGGACCTGTCTGAGCCTATTTTACAGTTAACCTTTTTTTAAATAAGTAGAAGAAGCATACTGTAAGAGAATGATAAGAAGTATAGTAGGGTGAATGCCAGGTGTAGGAATTTTTCAGCTTCATTACAATCTTATGGGACCACTGTTGTATATAATAGTTTCTTGTTGGACAGAATATCATTATGCAGTGCATGACTGTACCATAGGCTGGGGGGCTTAAACAACATAAATTTATTTTCTCACAGTTCTGGAGGCTGGAAGTCCAAGATCGGAGTGCCTGCATGGTCAGCCAGGATGGTTCTGCTGAGGGCCCTCTTCCTAGCTTGTACACAGCCACCTTCTTGCTGTGTCCTCACATGGCAGAGAGAGACAGAGATAGAGAATGAGGTGGGGTGGAGAGGGAGGGAGGGAGGGAGAGCGACTGTGCACAAGCTCTCTGGTGTCTCTTCTTATAAGGGCATTAATCCCATCACAAGAGCCACCCTTGGGACCTCATCTAAACCTAATCACCTCCCAAAGGCCCCATCTCCAATTATCATCACATTGGGGTTAGAACTTCAACATGAACTTTGGAGAGACACAGTCTGGTCCACAGCACTCCTTTCTCTCTCACCCTCATACCTAATCCTTCAGTAAATCCAACAGGTTGTACCGCCTACCTTCCAAATACATCCGGAACCTGACTACTTCTCCTCTTCGCCACTGTTACCATGACCATCTGCTCTTGCCTGGGTTATTGCAGTGACCTCTTGACTGGTCACCTGCTTCCACTGGCTCCTACAGCCCATGATCCCCAGGTAGCCAGGACTTTAACATAACAAATCAGATCATATGACTTCTCTGCTGTTGACCCCTTAGTTGCTCCCCGCAGTCCTCACTGTGAAGTCCCTGCTCCTCACTGCGCCCTGGGTGCACTGGCCCAACTGCCCCTCCTCCCAGCATGCCCCTCTCACCGCTTGTATTCCAGCCACAAGCTGCTCAGAGCCAACAGCTCTTGCCATACCTTGAGGACTCATCTCATCATCTCCATCCTGTCTCTTCCTACCCTGCGTGTGCTGTCTGGCACACAGTAGGTGCTCACTCAACATGTTTGTTAAATGGAGGCTTTGTCTTCTTCCAGATCTCCTCTGTTCAAGAGTTGTTATGGACTGGGCACATAATTGCAGCACTTGGGGAGGCTAAGATGGGAGGATCATTTGAGCTGATGAGTTCAAGATCAGCGTGGGCAACATGGAAAAAACCCATCTCTACAAAAAAATACAAAAATTAGCCCAGCAGGGTGGCTTGCACCTGTAGTCCCAGCTACTCACTTGGAAGGCTGAAAGTGAGAGGGTCACTTGAGCCCAGGACGTTGAGGCTGCAGTAAGCCAAGCTGTGATGGCACCACTGCACTTCAGCCTGGGTGACAGAGTGACACCCAGTCTCAAAAAAAAAAAAGAAAAGGTATTATGTCACTGGGGCTGCTGGTCTGATGGTCCTTCCTGAATGTGCGTATCTTAGGCCCCCAGCCCCTGCTGCCACCTCTCTCCAGTCAATGACAGGAGAATGCATCAAGACTCTGCCTGCCCCCTCCATCTGTTCCTATTCTCAGAGACATTATCACCCCGTAGTGTATTGGAGCCAGCCACCCATTTGCCCTCCCTGCTCAGCCAATCAGAACAAGAATAATCAGCACATCTGTTGAATGCTTACAAAAATGCCAGTGATCTACATCAATTATTTGGAATCCTTATACTTCCACAAAGGAACTATGTTATTACTCCTACAGATAAGAAAAATGAGACTCAAAGAGGGCTCAATTACTTGCCCAAGGTCATACAGTAAAGATGGGATGGATGGATGGATGGATGGATGGATGGATGGATGATGGATGATGGATGATGGATGAATGAATGAATGAATGAATGAATGGATGAACAAGAGCCTTATTGACTCTGGTGCTTTGCTCTTTTTCTCTCTTTCCAACATAAACACTGGGGGTGGCTCCATGGAACTAGAGGAGCCAAGTGGCTTTGGGGATTCCTGAGCCAAGAGAGCAGGAGGTTGGGAGGAGTTGACCCTGGTAGAAATCAGCTCTGAGCAGCCCCAAGTTACTCAGTAACCTCAAATACCTGGTCCCCAGGGACAAACTGGCCAGTCTTGGCCAGGGCAGGCAGCAGACACTGGTTCCCCTTAGCCACCCTTCTGGCGCTCAGCTGGTCACAGCTAGAATCTGGAGATGGAAGGTCAAAGATGGGACAGACCTCAGGCCAGGCAGAATGAGAGCTGATGGTGGAGTCAGGGGCTTCTCAGAGGAGGCCTGGAGTGGAAGGAGTGAGAGATGAAGCCCTCACCATTCCATGAGAGCTACCAGGGCCAGAGGAGGCAGGGGGAGGACCAAGGGCCTTGACATCACTTCACAATCCAAAAGGAAACCATGGACTAAGCCTCTCCATAGTGTTTGGTAGGTGGTGGTCCAGGGGGTCCTCTAAGATCCTCTCAGGTGGCAGCCTGGCAGGGGAGTCCTCAGATAGGTGGGGGAGCCAGGGAGGGGACCCTCAGAAGGGGAGGGCTGTCAGGGTCTTGCTCTCTGCTGGACCAGGGCTGATACCAGCTCAGCTGGTACTCACTAGCTGTTGAAATATCAAGATTATCCCATTCAAGTTGGAAAGTAGCTGTTGCCCAAAGGTCTCTAAGTGTACCCTCCAGAGACTGGCCCAGCTCTCCTGGGCCAGGGGGATTCCTTTAGATCTCCCCATAATCCAGCAACGAAGAGGTTAACACCTGCCAGGCAGGGGGCCCCAGGACCGAGCCCTGTTTTATATCTTGACTAGAACCTGTGGTTGTAGCCCCAGACCTGGCCCAGGGTTGGTGCTAAATGAGTATTTGTTGAGTGAATGAATGAGCAACAGAGGAGAGAGAATCAGAGACCCAGAGGAATTAAAAGAGACTAAGGGCCACAACAGGTGACAAAGAGATGGAGGAGGCTGGAATCAGGGAGGCAGTTCCCAGAAGATGCTGGGAAGGCCCAGCCTACTCCTCCTTGTTTTCCCTGGTTTGCAGCTTTTGAAGGCTCTTCCCATCCCAGGGCCTGTCCAGTCCCTGATTGGACAGCCCTGAGCAACCCCCCACTCCCAAATAGGACTTAGGCAGTGTCTTGGGGCAGAAGGCTGGGCCTGGGTGGAGCCTCCAGATGCTGAATCATTATACAAAGGATTCTGACCTGATATACCCCTTGCCCCAGGAAGGGCTAGAAAACAAGCTTCCTGCTGAGCAAGCAGGGACAGAGAGTCTCTCTGGGACAGAGGCCACTGAGGGCCAGAAAGCCCGCCTGGCCAGATGGGCACAGTGCTACCAGAGTCTGCCACCCAGAGTCGGACCCCTGGCTGGCACCTGAGTTAGGGAAACTGGATACCTAGAATCCAACTGTCCTCCAGAGCCCACTCTGTGTCAGAGGCTGGAGCCCCTGAGGGGGGGTAGAAGTGAGCTGGGGAAGGGGCAGCAGGAAAGAAAAGGAAGAGGTTAGGGGCTCTACTCTTTTTTTTTTTTTTTTTTTTTTGAGACGGAGTCTCGCTTTTTCACCCAGGCTGGAGTGCAGTGGCACGATCTCGGCTCACTGCAAGCGCTGCCTCCCGGGTTCACGCCATTCTCCTGCCTCAGCCTCTCCGAGTAGCTGGGACTACAGGCGCCCGCCACCACGCCCGGCTAATTTTTTGTATTTTTAGTAGAGATGGGGTTTCACCGTGGTCTCGATCTCCTGACCTCGTGATCCGCCCGCCTCAGCCTCCCAAAGTGCTGGGATTACAAGCGTGAGCCACCACGCCCGGCCTTTTTTTTTTTTTTTTGAGACGGAGTCTTTCTCTGTCCCCCAGGCTGGAGTGCAGTGGCGCGATCTCGGCTCACTGCAAGCTCTGCCTCCCGGGTTCACGCCATCCTCCTGCCTCAGCCTCCCAAGTAGCTGGGACTACAGGCGCCCGCCAACACGCCCGGCTAATTTTTTGTATTTTTAGTAGAGATGGGGTTTCACCATGTTAGCCAGGATGGTCTCGATCTCCTGACCTCGTGATCCGCCCGCCTCGGCCTCCCAAAGTGCTGGGATTACAGGCTTGAGCCACTGCGCCCGGCCGGGGGCTCTACTCTTGACCCCATCCCTGCCCATTCCTGAGAAGGAGCCCTGCCCTGCATCTGTTATGGGGGGAGGCTGGCCCCTGGGGACCTAGGCCATACTCATGGGAGTGGCAGCTTTTCCTTCGGACTGGAGTTTGGGACACCATTACAGACACTCACGGGTTCCTTCCACACTATGGCTCCCTCAGACACGCGGACCTGGGATGGGCTGCCACTGCAGCATAGACAGAGAGCCTCCCCTCCCACCAGCCCCATGGAATACTTGCCTTCACCCTGTGGAGGTGTCAGGTGTCAGAACCAATAGTGCCAGGGTTCCACACCTATTTAGAACACTTCAGTGGCCCAGAACCCACTGAGTAGAGGCCTTGTGCCTTAGCAGGGCCTTCAGGGCCTTCCCAGCACTGCCCCCAGCCTCCCCCAGCCTGAGTTCCTGAACACACGGGATGCTTACACTGCCAGGCTCGGTCTCTGTTGGTCCCACTTCTTATAATGTCTCCTCTTCCTTCTTCACTTGTCCAATTCATAGGTTGTCCTTCCAGATCACCTTCATACATTCATTACCTTCTCAGGAAGCAATTCTCCATCTCAGTCCCCTCCCTTATCCCATCCCTGGGGCCTCTGCAGCCCCTCCTCCTGGACCCCTGCAGTCTCTGTTCTTCTCTGGGTTGGTCGCTTATCCCACTGGTAATCAAATTTCCTCCTAAGTGTCTGTCTCCACACCAGACAATGGTTCCTGGAGGGAGGGGCCATCTGGTTCATCCCCAAAGCCTGCCTCACAGTAAGTGTTCAATAAATGTCTGTATCCTCTATGTCTGTCTCCTCTATGTCTGTCTGCTGGGCCCCCAGTGGATGCCAATCTTGCTTGGGTAATGAGGAACTCTGGACTTGGAACTGAGAAGCCCTCCTTGCATTCAGCCTCCCTCCGCTCCAGCTGCAGAGGCAGCCCAGGCTCTCCCACATCCACTGTGGGCACGCAGGGAACCTGGGTGTCAGTGTGGCCCCTGCCCAGCCTGCTTCCCTGTGGTGTGGTACAGATTGGGGGTAGGACGGGGGAAAGTCCCTTACCTTACACTGCTTGGAGCGGTGTAAGGGACTCCACTGCAGAGGCCCAGACACCCCAGGCTGGTTAATCATCAGTGCCTGGAGAGCACTATTTATCTCTGTTTTCCATCTCTGCTTTTTCAGTAGGGAAAAAGATTGAGTAACCCCTAACTCTCTCTTGTGTTAACCCTAGAGGGGCCGGACCAGCGTTTTCTGTTTTTTTTTTGTTTGTTTGTTTTGTTTTTTTTTTACAGAGTCTTGCTCTGTTGCCCACTCTGGAGTGCAGTGGCACGATCTCGGCTCACTGCAACCTCTGCCTTCTGGGTTCAAGTGATCCTCCTGCCTCAGCCTCCCCAGTAGCTGGGACTGCAGGGGCACCGCCACCACGCCCAGCTAATTTTTTTTTCTTGTATTTTTAGTAGAGACAGGGTTTCACTATGTTGGCCTGGCTGGTCTGGAATTCCTGACTTCAAGTGACCCACCCACCCCGGCCTCCCAAAGTGCTGGGGTTACACGCGTGAGCCACCATACCTGGCCCAGACCAGGGTCTTTAAGGGCCACTTACTCCTTGGGAGACACTTTAAAGTAACATCATGTATGAGGGTGCGGGTTCTCCCACCCCCAGGTCCCACAGCTGTGCCCTATCAGGGCAGAACACATGGCGCCTTTCCAGGGTCACGTCCAAGGACCTGGCACCGTAACAGTGCCAGGGTCAGCGCCAGGACTGTGCGACTCCCTTCCCCAAGTCTTGGCCCTACCTCGGGCCGAGGGTCCAGGACCCCCACGACGCCCGGCTCCTGGTCCCCGGGGCCCTGGGCCTGCGGCAGGGAGGGCGGGGCCTCTGTGGGCGGGGCTCCGTGAAACCTGCCCTGCCGCCGGGGATTGTCCGCCAGAGCCTGCGAGCGCCAGCCGAGATCGCAGCCCAGATCCATGGCCGGGTCTCCTAGCCGCGCCGCGGGCCGGCGACTGCAGCTTCCCCTGCTGTGCCTCTTCCTCCAGGGCGCCACTGCCGTCCTCTTTGCTGTCTTTGTCCGCGACAACCACAAAACCGACGCTGCCCTCTGGCACCGGGGCAACAACAGTAACGCGGACAATGAATTTTACTTTCGCTACCCAAGTGAGTGCGGGGTGAGGGCGCGCGGGAAGCAAAGACCCCAAGATTTGCAAAGACCCTCCGGTGTCTTGGGAGGGAGCATTTAGGTGCCCGCATTTAGCTGGGCAGCCATCTCGCTCTGAGGTGGAGGGGCTCTGGGTTTAAAATCTCACCCTTTCACTAGTGCCTGCTATGATCCAGGGTACCGTGCTGATACGTATGCCTTATCTCACTTAGTCTATGAGATAGACAAAAGTGGGGAAACGGAGGCTTGGTTAAGTGGCTGATTCAGGGTCACACAGTCACAAGTGGGGGAGTTGAGATTGGAAGCCAGATCTAGAGCCCCAGCTTTAACCATCCTCTTGTCCCACCTCTCAGTTGGCCTAATTGGGCTTTGCTGGGCTGTTCGAGACCGCCTTTCCTAGGGGCTCCACCCTCAGCATGGAAAAGAGAATCCTGCCGGGCAGGGAGGGTAAGAGTGGGGTTGTGAGAGGTCATAATGGCAGGTGTTAGGTATGAATCGCCCACACATGTAGGCAGCCAAGACCAGTTAGGATCAGGCATTTCTTCCCCAGTCCCTCAAAGCTGGTCCTTTCAGAGACAAAGAGAAAATGAGGCAACTGGCCAGTCGTGGTGGCTCACACCTGTAATCCCAGCATTTTGGGAGGCCGAGGCAGGCGGTTCACCTGAGGTCAGGAGTTCAAGGCCAGCCTGGCCAACATGGTGAAACCCCATCTCTATTAAAAATACAAAAATTAGGCCGGGCATGGTGGCTCACGCCTGTAATCCCAGCACTTTGGGAGGCCAAGGTGGGTGGATCACGAGGTCAGGAGTTCCAGACCAGCCTAGCCAACATAGTGAAACTCCTGTCTCTACTAAAAATACAAAAAATTAGCTGGGTGTGGTGGTGGGCGCCTGTAGTCCCAGCTACTTGGGAGGCTGAGGCAGGAGAATCTCTTGAACCCGGGAGGCAGAAGTTGTAGTGAGTCAGGATCGCGCCACTGCACTTCAGCATGGGTGACAGAGTGAGACTCCATCTCGAGAAAAAAAAAAATAGCCGAGCATGGTGGCGGGCACCTGTAATCGCCGCTACTTGGGAGGCTGAGGCAGGAGAATTGCTTGAACCCAGGAAGTGGAGGTTGCAGTGAGCTGAGATTGCACCACTGCACTCCAGCCTGGGCAATGACAAAGTGAGACTGTCTCAAAAAAAAAAAAAGAAAACAAGAAAGAAAATGAGGCACCCTCTACCTGCTAATCACAGAGCAGCAACCCCCAGACTTGGCAGGAAGCATGGCAGTGTCATTAGTCCATTTCACAGAGGGGGAAGCTAAGTCTCTGAGGGGTTGTGAGTTGTTCATGATCACCCATCTTGTGAGTGGCAGAGCTGGAACTAGAACTCAGGCATCCTAAGCTTTTCGCCCCACAAGTCACCTGCCTGCTGACAAGTTTCAATAGAGAGAGAGTTAACCTCCCACCCCCACCCTCGGCCCCATGGGAATAGAGCCTCACCTTCAAAGGTTGGGGACCCTGCCTTGCAATTCAGGCCCTAGGCAGCTGGGACCAAGAGCACCAGATCTCCCAGAATTTATCACAAGTGCTTAGGCAGGTCATCTCCAAGCCTCAGTTTTTCCCATCTGAGCAAGGGGAAAAAGGATGCCTCAGTTTAAAGGAGATACATTCAAACAAGGCCTAGAGTGTGAGAGTCTCCTGTTAAAAATTTCCAGCTCTCACTACCTTACTTTCTTTTTTTTGTTGTTTGAGACGGAGTCTCACTCTGTTGCCCAGGCTGAAGTGCAATGGCGCAATCTTGGCTCACTGCAACCTTCACTTCCCAGGTTCAAGCGATTCACCCCACTCAGCCTCCCGAGAAGCTGGGATTACAGGCGCCCACCAAAACGCCTAGATAAGTTTTGTATTTTTAGTAGAGACGAGGTTTCGCCATGTTGGCCAGGCTGGACTTGAATTCCTAACTTCAAGTGATCCACCTGCCTCGGCCTCCCAATGTGCTGGGATTACAGGCGTGAGCCACCACACCTGGCCCTATTACCCTACTTTCTGTATGTAGAGCTCATGGCAGGCTATCCCCACCTCACCCTGTTCTAGACCCAACAAAATGAAGCTCAAAATGCTGAGGATATAGAGAGTGAGGTGGAAACTTGGACTTGGGCATGAAGCACCAGACCGCCCACCCACCCTAGGCAGAAGGGGCTACAGCTCCTCCCTCCCCATATTTCATCCACAGCCCTGGCTAGAAAAGAAGGATAGAGAGTTGGGAGGGAACAGTCCAGAGTCTGACAGAAGTAAGCTGTTGTGTAAGGGTCTGACCTGGCTGCTTGCCATGAACCCCTGACTTGCTTCTCCTCGAAGCCCTCCTTATTACATGGTAGGCTGTCCTCGGACATACAGCATTTCCTCCCTGAATTGCAATAATAGAGATATAAGAGGTGGGATTCCTATTTCTTTTTCTGCCCTAGGTTTCCATTCCTGTGGACTTGGATACTGTTGTGGGGTAAGGTTGGGGAGGAGGGAGGTGCAAGGTCCCTAGAGCCTGGGGCTTTCATGAGCCGGGTCCTCACCTGTCCTTCTGCCCAAGGGAAGGGGTCAGGGCCAGAGGGAGGTGCAGCCACTGCCCTTTGATTCAGGAGATGAAAGGGAGTTGTGCAACTGTTGTTGAGCTCCAGGACTGGCCAATGCCAAGACATGGCTAGTCTGAGGGTCCGTCTGTTTTCTCTGCTGGAAGGACCCTGAGAGCCCACCTGGTTCACCCACTCAGATGCTGAGAGTGAGCCAGAGAGGTCATGTGACCTGGCCAAGTCACATGGCAAGTTACAGAAGGAACCAGGCTAGAACCAGGTCTCTTGATTCCCCATCTGTGGCCTTCCCCCTACACTAAAAGCCCTTCTTCCAGAAAGCAAGTGATGGAAAAATAACAAAGAAGGGGAAAGAGCCAGGGCTAAAGGGCCACAGAAGCAAACATGAGAAAGCGTTCTGAAAAAATATGGACAGGTTCTTTTTTTATACATCTCACAGACCTTACTTGCAGAGAGAGGGATTTAGGATAGATGGAATCAGGATCTTCTTGGAAGAGGTGGGGGATGAAGGATGTGACCAGGACCAGAGTGGCTTGTGATCTCTTCTAGGAGAGAGAATACAGCCCCACTGTCCCCTAGAGGCAGGCGGGATGGATGGTGGGGAAGTTGGAGGAGATGGCCCCCTCAGCTCCTCCTGCTTCTTCTTGATTATCACATTTAATATCCATACTTTACAGATGAGAAAACAGGCTCAGAGGCTTGTCCAAGGTCATAGGATCAGAAGGAGGCGGGGAGACCTGGAATTAACTGATTGATTGAAACAGGGTCTCACTGTCGTCCAGGCTGGAGTGCAGTGGCATGATCATGGTTCATTGTAGCCTCCACCTCCCAGGCTCAAGCAATTCTCCTGCCTCAGCCTCCCAAAGTGCTTGGATTACAGGCATGAACCACCACGCCCAGCCAGACCTAGAATTTAAACCGAGCTCTGCTAGATGCCAAAGCCCCAGCTTTAACAGCTGTCTTCTCCCATAATCTTGTCTGGTCCAGGAGTTATCTAGCTGGGTTGCAGAGGGGCAGTAAGGGAAGGAGGGAGAGTAATAGAGGACTTTGGAGAGCTTTATCTTCTCTCCAATCAAAAGTGCTTGGGGCTGGGCACCGTGGTTCATGCTGTTATCTCAGCACTTTGGGAAGCTGAGGTGAGAGGACTGCTTGAAGCCAGGAGTTTGAGGCCAGCCTGGGCAACAAAGTGAGACCTCGTCTCTATAAAAAACAAAAAAATTAGCCCAGTGTGGTAATAAGCTCCTGTAGTCCTAGCTACTCTGGAGGCTGAGGAGGGAAGATTGCTTGAGCCCAGGAGGTTGAGGCTGCGGTGAGCTGTAATGGCACCACTGCACTCAAGCCTGGGCAACAGAGCAAGACTCTGTCTCAAAAAAATAAAAAAATGCATGGGTTTGGTGGGGGTGGGGTGGGGTGGGCATCAGACTCCGTCTCACCCACACAGGCATCCTCTAAAGAGGATATTGAGAGGTTGCCTTATCTTCTTCCTCCACCTCCAGCTGGAACAGCCCCTCACCTCTCAGAGCCCAAAAAGAATTTCCCATTGTGGAATGTCCCCAGAGAAGGAGATTTCTTGATGTTTAGACTCCAGCTGAAAGGCCAGAGCCTTGAGTTTTGATTCCAAACAAACCTGGGGTGGGAGATGTAAACACTTATGCCACACAAGTTCTGGACTGGTTTTGGCATGTAATGGTCAGGAGCCCTTGGACCCAACACCCTTCCTTATCTTGCTGTCCTTGAGCACAAGAATAGACATGGATTCTCTTTACTGTTTGCACAAGGAGAAAAGCAGCCAGGCAGTGAGGCTAAAAGAACTTAGGGTGCACGCTGAGTTTTAAGTGATGCCTCTCCCTTTCTGTTTTTTTTTCTCCCCATCATCTCAAATGTTTATCATTTATTTGTGTTGGGAACATTCAAGACCAGCCTGGTCAAGAGTTCAAGACCAGCCTGGCCAACATGGTGAAACCCCGTCTCTACTAAAAATACAAAAATTAGCCAGGTGTGGTGGTGCACACCTGTAATCCCAGCTACTAGGAAGGCTGAGGCAATAGAATCGCTTGACCCGAGAGGTGGAGGTTACAGTGAGCTAAGATAGTGCCATTGCACGCCAGCCTGGGCAACAAGAGCGAAACTCTGTCTCAAAAAAAAAAAGAAATTAGAGGTCTGCAGCTGCCAGCCCTAGGGTTGGGACACTAAATGTCCCCAACCCTGCACTACTTCTCCAGACCTACCCACTCCCCAAATCACCCAGAACCTAAAACAGGTTTGAAATGATATAATATATTATTGTTAACTACAGTCACTCTACAATGCTATAAGGTCCTCAACCCCTAGGCTGGTTAGGACGGGGGCTGCACAGCAGGAGGTGAGTGAATATTACTGCCTGAGCTCCACCTCCTGTTAGATCATGGCTGCATTAGATTCTCATAGGAGCGTGAACCCTATTGCGAACTGTGCATGTGAGGGATCTAGGTTGTGCACTCCTTATGAGAATCTAATGCCTGATTATCTGAGATGGAACAGTATCAATCCGAAACCATCCCCCACCCCCCAACCATTTGTGGAAAAATTATCTTCCAGGAAACTGGTCCCTGGTGCCAAAAAGGTTGGGGATTGCTAGGTATAGGTATAGATCACTAGAACTTATTCCTTCTATCTTAGATGTAATTAGCTGTAATTTTGTATCCTTTAACAATCTCTCCCTATTCCCCCTTCCCCCACTCTTCTGTCTTTATTATCCTTTGTTCTACTTTTTACTTCTATGAGAGCAACTTTTTTTTAGCTTCCACATATGAGTGAGAGCATGCGGTGTTTAACTTTCCATTCCTGGCTTATTTCACTTATAATGTCCTCCAGTTCCATCCATGTTGCCACGAATGACAGGATTCAATTTTTTTTTTTTTTTTTGAGATGGAGTTTCACTCTTGTTGCCCAGGCTGGAGTGCAATGGCACGATCTCAGCTCACCACAAACTCTACCTCCCAGGTTCAAGCAATTCTCCTGCCTCAGCCTCCTGAGTAGCTGGGATTACAGGTGCGTGCCACCACACCTGGCTAATTTTGTATTTTTAGTAGAGACGGGGTTTCTCCATGTTGGTTAGGCTGGTCTCGAACTCCCGACCTCAGGTGATCTGCCTGCCTCGGCCTCCCAAAGTGCTGGGATTACAGGCATGAGCCACCTCGCCTGGCCAGAATTCCATTCTTTTTTATGGCTGAATAGTATTCCACTGTGTATATATACCACATTTTCTTTATTCATTCATCTGTTACTGTTTTAGGTTCTGGGTGATTTGGGGAGTGGGTAGGTCTGGAGAAGTAGTGCAGGGTTGGGGACATTTAGTGTCCCAACCCTAGGGCTGGCAGCTGCAGACCTCTAATTTCTTTTTTTTTTGAGACAGAGTTTCGCTCTTGTTGCCCAGGCTGGCGTGCAATGGCACTATCTTAGCTCACTGTAACCTCCACCTCCCGGGTCAAGTGATTCTATTGCCTCAGCCTTCCTAGTAGCTGGGATTACAGGTGTGCACCACCACACCTGGCTAATTTTTGTATTTTTAGTAGAGACGGGGTTTCACCATGTTGGCCAGGCTGGTCTTGAACTCTTGACCTCAGGTGATTCACCCACCTCAACCTCCCAAAGTGCTGGGATTACAGGCGTGAGCCATTGCGCCTGGCCTCAGACCTCTAATTTCAGCACATATCCAGCCCTCTTCCAGGGCCTTGCTAACTAATTTCCTATCTGCCCATGCATATGGCACACAAAAAAAGCATAAAAGCATGTTTCTCTCAAAGTTACTGATTGCATTCTAAAGTTCAGTAATTGAGCCAGGTGTGGTGGCTCATGCCTGCAATCCCAGCTACTCATGAGGCTGAGGTGAGAGGATTGCTTGAGGTCAGGAGTTTGAGAGCAGCCTGGGCAGCAACATAGTGAGACTGACATCTCTACAAAAATAAATAAAGTTCAGTAATTATTTTCTGACTTGTCAGTGCCTCGTCAGATTCCACAAAAAAAAGGGAGCATAATTTTTTTTTCTTTTCTTTTTTTTTTTCTTTCTTTTTTTTTTTTTTACATGGAATCTTTCTCTGTTGCCAGGCTGGAGTGCAATGGCGCTATCTCGGCTCACTGCAACCTCTGCCTCCTGGGTCCAAGTGATTCTCCTGTCTCAGCCTCCCGAGTAGCTGGGACTACAGGCACACACCACCATGCCCAGCTAATTTTTGTATTTTTAGTAGAGATGGGGTTTCACTATGTTGGCCAGGATGTTCTCGATCTCTTGACCTTGTGATCTCCCCGCCTCGGCCTCCCAAAGTGCTGGGTTACAGGCGTGAGCCACCATGCCCAGCCTGTTTCCTTTATGATCAATCTCTTTCTACAAGAGATTTGAAGTCATTTACAACCAAAACATGTGTATAAGAAAAGCAAAGGAGAGAAGCAGAACATAAATAATGAACCACATACGGGGCCTACAGTTGTTCAGTTGTGATTCCAGTGGAACTCTGAGCTCCAGGCAGCCAAGGAAGCCTCACACATGCAGTTCTTTGACTCTTCCATGCCTGTCTTCCTTGCTCTGTGAGAGCACGGACTGTGGCTGCCTTGATGACAGCTACATTCCCAGAGCCCAGTCCATGGTGCTCAGCACCTCAGCTGCCTGAAGGTGGGAAAGCAGACCAGTTCCTGGGGGAAGTGGCTGGGTGCAGTGGCTTATGTCTGTAATCCGAACACTTTGGGAGACTGAGGCAGGTGGATCACTTGAGATTAGGAGTTTGAGACCAGCCTGGCCAACATGGTGAAACTCCACTTCTACTAAAAATACAAAAATTAGCTAGGCGGGGTGGTACGTGCCTGTAATCCCAGCTACTGGAGAGGCTGAGGCATGAGAATCACTTGAACCCAGGAGGCGGAAGTTGAAGTGAGCTGAGATCACGCCACTGCACTCCAGTCTGGGTGACAGAGCAAGACTCTGTCAAGAAAAAAAGAAAAATTTTCACGTGAAGCTATAAAATTTGGGTTTAGGGTGATAATAGCCCATTTCTCAATAACATATTTACAACAAATTCAGTAACTGTGCTCATGACAAGCTTTCTCTGGTGTTTCTTGATTAAAGTAAAAAATATAGCATGGTATTACTATGTACATAGACCCCAGACAAAGAAAACAGGACCAGATGGTTGGGCTGAACATCAGACCAGGTTGATTCAAACCTTATTTACAAGTTTACAAATAGATGGGAGGGGGGCAGTTACAGAACAAGGTAATCACTAAAGCAAAGTATTTGCATTTACCTCATTTTCTTTTTTCTTTTTTCTTTTTTTTTTTTTGAGATGGAGTCTTGCTCTGTAGCCCAGGCTGGAATGCAGTGGCATGATCTCGGCTTACTGCAAGCTCTGCCTCCCAGGTTCATGCCATTCTCCTGCCTCAGCCTCCTGAGTAGCTGGGACTACAGGCACCCGCCACCACACCTGGCTATTTTTTTGTATTTTTAGTAGAGACACGGTTTCACTGTGTTAGCCAGGATAGTCTCAATCTCCTGACCTCATGATCTGCCCACCTCTGCCTCCCAGAGTGCTGGGATTACAGGTGTCAGTCACCATGCCCAGCCGACCTCATTTTCAATATTATTGTATGTTATTATTTTTTAGAGATGGGGTCTCACTCTGTCACCCAGGCTGGAGTGCAGTGATGTGATCATAGCTCACTGTAGCCTCAAACTCCTGAGCCCAGGCGATCCTTCTGCTTCAGCCTCCTGAGTAGCTATAGGCACCTGCCACCATGCCAAGCTGATTATTATTATTGTTTTATATAAATGGGGGGTCCACTATGTTGCCCAGGCTAGTCTTAATCTCCTGAACTCAAGCAGTCTTCTCCACTCAGCCTCCAAAACACTGGGATTACAGGTGTGAGCCACTGTACCCAGCCTTATATATTGTTTTTATCGGTTTAGCTTTTTATGCAGAGTGGTACAGAATAGAAACCAAACAGAAAAGGCCCCAAATCTTCCTGCCCATAAACCTCATTGACTCTTTAAAAATTTCAAGTAATTCATCTATAAAGTTAAAATATTCAAACTATAGAAATAAACTAAAAAGTAAAATCATCCTTCCCAGAGTCGCCATGTTGCACAACCCCAGAGGGCATCATTTGCATTGAAGTTGTGCAACACAGCAGCCTTGTCCCCTTCTTCCTTCAATTCCTTTTCTCTGAGGTCATCTCTGTTAACAGTTTAAAGCTATTTCCTAAATTTGTTTTTTTTTTTTTTTGAGACAGACTCTTGCTCTGTCGCCCAGGCTGGAGTGCAGAGGTACGATCTTGGCTCACTGCAGCCTCTGCCTCCTGGGTTCAAGCAATTTTTGTCTCTCAACCTCCCGAGCAGCTGGCATTACAGGTGCGTGCCACCATGCCTAGCTAATTTTTGTATTTTTTGTAGAGACCGGGTTTCGCCATGTTGGCCAGGCTGGTCTCGAACTCCTGGCCTCAAGCAGTCCACCTGCCTTGGCCTCCGAAAGTGCTGGGATTACAGGTGTGAGCCACTGCGCCCAGCCTCCTTAAAATTTTTAAAAAAATAACTGGGCACAATGGGCCTCACCTGTAGTCCCAGCAACTTAGGAGGCCAAAGTGGGAGGACTGGCTGAGTACAGGAGTTTGAGGCTGCAGTGAGCTATGATCATGCCACTGCACTCTTCCCTGGGTGACAGAGCAAGACATCTAGTAATAATAATAACTTAAAAATCCTCAAAAGGGCCAGGCGCGGTGGCTCACGCTTGTAATCCCAGCACTTTGGGAGGCCGAGGCGGGGGGATCACGAGGTCAGGAGATCGAGACCACGGTGAAACCCCGTCTCTACTAAAAATACAAAAAATTAGCCGGGCGTGGTGGCGGGCGCCTGTAGTCTCAGCTACTCGGAGAGGCCGAGGCAGGAGAATGGCGTGAACCCGGGAGGCGGAGCTTGCAGTGAGCCGAGATTGCGCCACTGCACTCCAGCCTGGGCGACAGAGCAAGACTCCGTCTCAAAAAAAAAAAAATCCTCAAAAGGAAGAGGTATAGTCTCTGAAGTATGAGGGATGGAGGGTAGATGTCAAGAAGGACTTTCTAGCACAGAGGAAATGTTGAAAAGAATTCTGTAGTGGGGAGAATTTTGAGCATGGAGAGAGGCAGGGACTGCAGCAGAAAACAGCACAGGTTGGACTTCCAGCCAGTCTGTTGTAAGAGACCCAGGGATGGGGCAAATGAATAGAGCAGAAGGCTTTACTCCCTTGCTCTGACATGAGGACAGCAGGGATGTCGGGGTCCCACTGCTCCAAGCTGGCCAGCTCTGTGCAGGTGGCTCAGGGCTGGGAGCCCCTGACATGCCTGGGGAGTTTTATGGGCTTGGCTCAAGGCAGCCCTGGCTGGTGAGAGCCAGGGGCACTGGCAGGGTAGCTGACTAGATTATGGGCTATGGCTAGAGCAGCCCCCAAGTGCCCCACCTGTCCCTGCCCGCTGCAGGCTTCCAGGACGTGCATGCCATGGTCTTCGTGGGCTTTGGCTTCCTCATGGTCTTCCTGCAGCGTTACGGCTTCAGCAGCGTGGGCTTCACCTTCTTCCTGGCCACCTTTGCCCTGCAGTGGTCCACACTGGTCCAGGACTTTCTACACTCCTTCCACGGTGGCCACATCCATGTTGGCGTGGAGAGGTGGGGCAGCCGCCACCTACCCAGCTCCCCAAGGTTCACTCGGGAGGCCCCTGCCCATGGGCCCCAGATCTAGCCCTGTCCTTCAAGTCTGCTTCCTGACTCATGATTCTGGGCGTCACTTGGTTTCTCTAGGTGTCCTGCCTGTCCTTATTGCCTGACTTCCTCTCCCATCTTTGACCCTCACACTCAGCCCCACTTCCTCATTCTTTAGGGCCCTTGTTCCCCAAGAGCTGCGAGAAGGGTAGACAGCTCTGGTTCTTCCACCTATTGTGGACTTTGTCAGCTGAGTCACAGAACCTCCTTGAGACTCGATTTCCTCATCTACAAACAGGGCCAGGTGATCCCTTCCAACTCCAGGGAGGAGCTTGAGCTCCTTGTCTTCTCTCCAGAACTCCAACCCCACCCCACCCACCACATCATGCTGCCCTGGCTTCATGCCAGGCAGGAGCCCAGAGGCCAGCCTATCTGACCCCTCTTGTGCTCCCGCTTCTGCCCCATCCCCAGCATGATCAACGCTGACTTTTGTGCGGGGGCCGTGCTCATCTCCTTTGGTGCCGTCCTGGGCAAGACCGGGCCTGCACAGCTGCTGCTCATGGCCCTGCTGGAGGGGGTGCTGTTTGGCATCAATGAGTTTGTGCTCCTTCATCTCCTGGGGGTGAGAGTCTGGGGAGGGATGGAGTGGGGGGTAGGGGGTGGTCAAGGTCAGCCTCTGAGCCAGGAGCGTGGGGATGGGGGCGGGGGCAGGGTGCTGCCTCTTCACCTCACCCCACCTCCCCAGGTGAGAGATGCCAGAGGCTCCATGACTATCCACACCTTTGGTGCCTACTTCGGGCTCGTCCTTTCATGGGTTCTGTACAGGCCCCAGCTGGAGAAAAGCAAGCACCGCCAGGGCTCCGTCTACCATTCAGACCTCTTCGCCATGATTGGTGAGGCCTTCGAGGTGTGGTAGCAGGGCAGGGGGCTGGTCTGGAGGCCTCTGATCTGGGCCAGAGGTGACTGTCTCTCGGGGTGCTGACTGCAGTCCTGGGGTTGTGCCTGGGTGTTCACTTCCCATTTGGATTCTGCTGTGAGAGCTCTGGGACCTGCACTTACCATTCTCAACAGTTTTATGACAAGTTCTTAGAATTCAGCCCTGGGGAATGCATATGCCCTGGATCCTTTCTAAATCCACCTCCATCCCTACTGAAAATCTTCCAGGGCTCCCACCAGCCACAGGTTAGAAAGTGGCCTCCTCAGCTGCCACGTCAGCCCCTCCTCCTCCCTCCTCGCTGGCTCAGGCTGCAGCCAGACTCAGCTTTGGCCTGCCCTCACCTCCAGGCCTTTGCCTGTCTCGTTCCCGGCAAACAGGCAATCTCTGCCGGCCCTTGGTGCTGCCTTCCGCCTCCTAAGGATATTTCCTCCTGGGAGATTCCCGATGCCTGGAAGCCCCTGCACTCTCAGGCAGGGATAAGGAGAGGAAGGGTCTTGGGTCACCCCAGGGACCCATAGGAGCTAGGAGCTAGGAGCTCCTGCTTCTTCTTCTTTTTTTTTTTTTTTTTTTTGAGACTTTGAGACGGAGTCTTGCTCTGTTGCCTAGGCTGGAGTGCAGTGGTGCGATCTCAGCTCACCACAACCTCTGCCTCCTGGGTTCAAGCAATTCTCCTGCCTCATCCTCCCGAGTAGCTGGGATTACAGGCGCGTGCCACCACACCCGGCTAATTTTTTATATTTTTGGTAGAGACAGGGTTTCACCATGTTGGCCAGGCTGGTCTCGAACTCCTGACCTCAGGTGATCCACCCACCTCAGCCTCCCAAAGTGCTGGGATTACAGGTGTGAGCCACTACGCCCCGCCACCACCACCTGCTTCTAAGCATGTGCCTCCACCTTGGCTTCTGTTCCTCTATTTTCATAACTGCAGACAGAAGGCAAATCCGTATTTTTAATTTTTTTCATAGAAGGTATTGAATAGGGACTGAAGTACCTATTCCTATATGAAAGAGAGAGGCTGGCTTAGGATTGCTCAGCACTGCTGGGTCAGATTACAAAGAACCCCAGGACAGCTGAGGCCTCCTTGCCCTTTGAGACCCAGATAAGTTTGCCTTGAATTCCAAAGGCTCCTCCAAGTTTTCTTTCTTTTTTTTTTTTTTTTTTTTTTTGAGACGGAGTCTTTCTCTGTCCCCCAGGCTGGAGTGCACTGGCACGATCTCGGCTCACTGCAAGCTCCACCTCTCGGGTTCATGCCATTCTCCTGCCTCAGCCTCCTGAGTAGCTGGGATTACAGGCACCCGCCACCACGCCCAGCTAATTTTTTGTATTTTTAGTAGAGACGGGGTTTCACCGTGTTAGCCAGGATGGTCTCGATCTCCTGACCTCGTGATCCGCCCGCCTCGGCCTCCCAAAGTGCTGGGATTACAGGCTTGAGCCACCGCGCCCGGCCAACTTCTCCAAGTTTTCCAGGCGTTCCCAGGAGACTTACATTCTCAGCTGTCTGCCTCCCAGCTCCTGGATTTTAGTGTCACCCAGACAGGAATGAGGCCCCTTCCTGGATTCTCCCACAAATGCTCCACCTACAGGATGCAAATATGAGTGTGGGAGATTTTACTCAAGATTGCCGGGCTGCTGGGAGAAGACACACCCAACAGACTACTCAGGACACAGTGGTCCCTAAGCCTCCCACCTTGCTGGCTTACACCACAGGGTCCCCAGCCTTCTCCTTCACCTTGTCCTTTGGGTCCTTCTCTCTCTCCCTCCAGGATGGACCTGGCAACCTCATGCAGGAAGGCAGGGTACATGGACTCCCAGTTCTTTCCCAAAATGCACAGGCCCAGCCCATTCAGTACTCAGCAAACACAGGCCTCTCTCAAACACTGAAGGGTCCACCCTCACTAGGAGAGACTGAGGTTATCATTGTTTTCCTGATATGTGTATCAAGTACCCAGCATAGTCCCTGACATGTAGTGGCCTTTGCCTTTTTTCCTTTCCTTTCTTTTTCTTTTTTTTTTTTTTTGAGATGGAGTCTTGCTCTGTCTCCCAGGCTGGAGTGCAGTGGCGTGATCTCGGCTCACTGCAACCTCCACCTTCCAGGTTCAAGCAATTCTCCTGCCTCAGCCTCCGGAGGAGCTGGGATTACAGGAGTGCGCCACCATGCCTGGCTAATTTTAGTAGAGACAGGGTTTCACCATGTTGGTTAGGCTAGTCTCGAACCCTGGACCTTGTGATCCGCCTGCCTCAGCCTCCCAAAGTGCTGGGATTATAGGTGTGAGCCACTGTGCCCGGCCTTCTTTTCCTTTTTTGATACTTAAAAAATGCCAATGTTCTGGCCAGATGCAGTGGCTTACACCTGTAATCTCAGTACTTTGGGAGGCTGAGGTGGGTGGATCACCTGAGGTCAGGAGTTCGAGACCAAACTGGCCAACATGGTGAAACCCCCCATCTCTACTAAAAATACAAAAATTACCTGGGTGTGGTGGTGGGCGCCTGAAGTCCCAGCTATTCGGGAGGCTGAGGCAGGAGAATCACTTGAACCTGGGAGGCGGAGGTTGCAGTGAGCTGGGATCATGCCACTGCACTCCAGCCTGGGCGGTAGAGTGAGACCTTGTCTCAAAAAAAAAAAAAAAAAAAAAATTCAACGTTCCATGGTTTTCAACCAAGTAGTTTCTTTTAGTGCCAGTGCCCTTCAATAGCTGCCATTTGCTGGGCGTTTTGTGCCTGCTAGGCCATGGGCTATGCATTTATGTGCATTGCCTCATTTAATTGCCACTTGATGAGGTGGTGGTATTATTATTATTATTATTGAGATAGGGTCTGGCTCTGCAGCCCAGGCTGGAATATAGTGGCACAATCTCAGCTCACTGCAACCTCTGCCTCCCAGTCTCAAGCGATCCTCTTGCCTCAGCCCCCCAAGTACCTGGAACTACAGGCATGTGCTACTATGCCCAGCTAATTCTTTTGTATTTTTGGTAGAGATGGGATTTCACTATGTTGTCCAGGCTGGTCTCAAACTCCTGAGCTCAAGTGATCTGCCTGCCTCAGCCTCCCAAAGTGCTGGAATTACAGGCATGAGCCATCGTGCCTAGCCCAAGGTGGTATTATTATCAATCCCACTGAACAGATGAGGAAACTGAGGCTGCTGAGGGTAGGTGACTTGCCTGCAGTTATACAACTTGTACCTTGCGTGGCAGCCACTTCCTTCTTCTCACTCCGCCTGCCTGTCCACCATCTAGGGACCATCTTCCTGTGGATTTTCTGGCCTAGCTTCAATGCTGCACTCACAGCACTGGAGGCTGGGCAGCATCGGACGGCCCTCAACACATACTACTCCCTGGCTGCCAGCACCCTCGGCACTTTTGCCTTGTCAGCCCTTGTAGGGGAAGATGTGAGGCTTGACATGGTATGGGGAAGAGGACTTCAGAGAGGCAGAGGGGGTGGCCTGGGCAGGGGAGGAGAGGTCTGAGACCCTCAAGAAAGATTCTCCCGGGGAACAGATAAGGGCACAGGCATAGGAGCTCCATCTGTGCTGGTGGCTATGGGGTCAGAATGGGAGCTGATATGGTAGCAGGACCATGAGAGGTTAGATAGCAGAGGGACTTCCAGAAGCAGTAGGTGTCACTGTGGTGGGTAGGGTTGGGTTGCTGTGGGTGTGATGATCTGAAAGGGCCTCCAACACCTTGCTCTTCCCTTAGGTCCACATCCAAAATGCAGCGCTGGCCGGAGGAGTTGTGGTGGGGACCTCAAGTGAAATGATGCTGACACCCTTTGGGGCTCTGGCAGCTGGCTTCTTGGCTGGGACTGTCTCCACGCTGGGGTACAAGTTCTTCACGGTATAGATGCCTCTTGGGGCCTGGGCAGAACATGGAGTCTTCGGTCCCACCTCTCCAACAGGACGAGGTGGTCGGTAGTGGGCACAGGAGACTCATGATCTGTCCTGCCCTCCAGCCCGTCCTTGAATCGAAATTCAAAGTCCAAGAGACATGTGGAGTCCACAACCTCCATGGGATGCCGGGGGTCCTGGGGGCCCTCCTGGGGGTCCTTGTGGCTGGGCTTGCCACCCATGAAGCTTATGGAGATGGGTGAGTTTCCTCCCAACCCGCATTGCAGTCGTCATCCCTCTGGAATGACCTCTGTCATTCTCTTTCACTGTGTGTGACCAAGAAAAAAGAATGAATTCATTCATTCATCCATATTCTGGGAGCAAAGGAAATTGGAGTTAACAAAACCAACCCAGAAACTGCCCTCCTGGTCCTCAATCAAGTGCAGCAGAAGGTCATGGAACAAATGACTTCGAGTGTTACTTGTTACTGAAGGGTCAGTAAGAGATAATGACCCTCAGAATCTATTTTTGCACATCAAGGGTGGGCAAAAGCAATCCACAAATGGAGTCTTGAAAGGTGCCTAGGTGTCTGCTGGCCTACGAGGGTGGGAAGGTGTTCCAGGCTGTGGGCCTGGCTTGAGCAGCAGCCTGGAGGTGAGACTCAGCCTGGCATGTACCCTCGAGACCCTCTTGGCCACTTCCTGTCCCCCAGCGTGAGTTCCAGTGCCATGAGCAGCCCTGGCCCCGGGCTGCATCCCTCTCTCCCCCTTCCCTCGCCTTTCCGCCATCTGGTCTCCCTGCAGCCTGGAGAGTGTGTTTCCACTCATAGCCGAGGGCCAGCACAGTGCCACATCACAGGCCATGCACCAGCTCTTTGGGCTGTTTGTTACACTGATGTTTGCCTCTGTGGGTGGGGGCCTCGGAGGTGAGTAACCTTGGATTTTCTAGAGGAAGGGGCATGGGATCCTATAAGCCTGACATGAATTCATCCACTCATAGATATTTATGGAGCATCTACTTTGTGCCATAAAGTAGTGATTGGGTTGTGGGTTAAGAGGTAACCAACCTCCTGCAGGCACAGAGATGCATGCAGGTGCTTGCTCCTTTCTGGTGCTGAGAGCAGCTGGGGGGTCCGTGAGGGGTTAGCAAGGCCCTCTCTTACCGGTCTATGCTTGCCTGTGCTGCTCCCTCTGCCCACTAGAGGGAAGCCCAACCTCACGCTGAGGCCTAGGAGGGGATGGCTGCGCCATGTGGGGCAGGGACAAGGAGGGCAGGAGACGGCCTACCACCTCCAGACCCCAGTGCGAAAACCTTCCACAGAGGCACACTGTCCATGGCCCTGGGTCAGGCAGTCGCTCTTCATGTTTGGCCTTAGTCTTTTTGGCCTTCAAAATAAAACCTGATTCAGCATCCCCTCCCTTCTGCTCTCACCTGGAGATTTCCTTTCTTCCTTCCCTCCCTCCCTCCCTCCCTCCCTCTCTTCCTTCCTTCCTTTTTCTTCCTTCCTTTCTTTTTTTTTTTTTTTGATGGAACCTTGCTCTGTAACCTAGGCTGAAGTGCAGTGGTACGATCTCGGCTCACTGCAACTTCTGTCTCCCGGGTTCAAGCCATTCTCCTGCCTCAGCCTCCGAGTAGCTGGGACTACAGGCGCCTGCCACCATACTCAGCTAATTTTTTGTATTTTTAGTAGAGACAGGGTTTCACCATGTTGGCCAGGCTGGTCTCAGACTCCTGACCTTAGGTGATCTGCCTGCCTCGGCCTCTCAAAGTGCTGGGAATACAGACGTGAGCCACCGCGCCCGGCCTAGAATCTACGATCTTTTAAAAAGAGATTCCCAGGTGATTTGATTGCACGTTAATGTCTGCGAAGCACTAGGTTAGGTGTGAATACAGGCGCCTGCCACCATGCTGGGCTTATTATTTTTATTTTTGTATTTTTGGTAGAGGTGGGGATTCACTGTGTTAGCCAGGATGGTCTCGATCTCCTGACCTCGTGATCCACCCGCCTCGGCCTCCCAAAGTGCTGGGATTACAGGTATGAGCCACTGCGCCCGGCCTTTTTTTTTGTTTTTTTTTTGAGACGGAGTTTCGCTCTTGTAGTCCAGGCTGGAGTGCAATGTGATCTCAGCTCACTTCAACCTCCGCCTCCCGGTTTCAAGCAATTCTCCTGCCTCAGCCTCCCAAGTATCTGGGATTACAGGCGCCCCTCACCACATCCGGCTAATTTTTGTATTTTTAGTAGAGATGGGGTTTCACCATGTTGGCCAGACTGGTCTTGAACTCCTGACCTCAGGTGATCCACCTGCCTTGGCCTCCCAAAGTGCTGGGATTACAGGCATGAGCCACCACATCCTGCCTAATTTTTGTATTTTTAGTAGAGATGGGCTTGCTTTCACCATATTGGCCAGGCTGGTCTTGAACTCCTGACCTTAAGTGATCCATCTGCCTTAGCCTCCCAAAGTGCTGGGATTATAGCTGTGAGCCACTGCGCCCGGCCACAGTAAGCATTTTCTGTGCCCCTCCTGTGTGGGAAGCCACAGGAAGCTCAGCAGCTGTGGTTCATGATGGAATCAGGAACTGGTCTATTACCAACTGCACACACTTGAGCAAATTATTTAACTTCTCTGAGTCTTGTTTCTTTGTTTGTAATACAGGAATAATACTGGCCTTGCAGGGTTGTTGGGATTACTGAGGAAAGCAAAACTAGTCAAGCACTTTGCACAGGGCCTGGCACATAGTAGATGCTCAACAAATACCGCTGTGTTTTGCCTGCACAGGCATCATATTGGTCTTATGCCTCCTAGACCCCTGTGCCCTGTGGCACTGGGCGGCACCCTCCTCCATGGTGGGGGGCAGAGAAGCCTCACAGATCCTCTCCTACCACCACCAGGGCTCCTGCTGAAGCTACCCTTTCTGGACTGCCCCCCAGACTCCCAGTGCTATGAGGACCAAGTTCACTGGCAGGTGAGACATCGCTGGGCCCTCACACCCTCTGAGTCTCCCTTCCCTGCCTCGCCTCCTGTGGCCCAAGTTGCCTTCTTCCTTCCTTGCTGCTCCTTCTCCTCTGGGGTACACCCCTGAGCTGTGGCTTCCAGGCTCCTGGAACTACCCTTTCACCTCTACCCACTCCTGCCTTCCAGGTGCCTGGTGAGCATGAGGATAAAGCCCAGAGATCTCTGAGAGTGGAGGAGGCAGACACTCAGGCCTAACCCACTGCCGGCCC
This sequence comes from Symphalangus syndactylus, assembly GCF_028878055.3. Classification (NCBI taxonomy): domain Eukaryota; kingdom Metazoa; phylum Chordata; class Mammalia; order Primates; family Hylobatidae; genus Symphalangus; species Symphalangus syndactylus. The sequence continues at coordinate 84,816,516 of NC_072441.2, forward strand.
CTGAGAGGACACACTCCGTTTTGAAGATGCTGACTGGCTGCTACTAGGAAGTTCTTTTTGAGCTCCCATTTCTCCAGCTGCAAGAAGGGAGCCATGAGCCAGAAGGAGGCCCCTTTCCACAGGCAGCGTCTCCACAGGGAGAGGGGCAGCAGGAAGCTGGGAGATGGTGGGGAGTGGGGCCATAACTGGGTACGGTAGGGGGAACCTCACCAGATGCCTGACCTGACTGCCCTACCAGCCTGCACATGGGCAGAAGAGGCCAAATTGAGGCACCCAAGTGATCCACTGGCCCCACGTCACACAGTTACAGTGAAGCCCAAGCCAGGCCTGGTTGAGGGTGATAAACACCACCGTCTCTAAAGGTTCTGATTCCTTGTCTTTGTACCTTGGGAACATAAGAAGTTTCTCTTACCTTCTAACTCACAATGGTAGAACCTCCTGGAGGTTCCTGGAGAGGCAGGAAAGGGCTTTAGTGCTGACAAATTCCTGATTCCTGATCTGTGGAAGTCCCTCTCGAGTGCCACGTCCTGCCAGTGCTCCGCCTAGGCTTGCCTGTCTCCAGGCACAGGGAGTTCATTCTCTCCCAGGAAACAGGATTTTTTGTTACAGGATGTCTTGGGCTGCAGGAGAGAGTTCTACCCATGCCAGAACTGCTGCTACTCTGACCTTCAACTTGGGCAGCCTCCGAGCAGAGGAGGAAGAGGGTGCCCACAGGGCCCAAGGGAGACATAAGCTGTTTGCCACCAACCCTAATAAGCTAGAAGCAGCCAGCACCTAGTTGCCACTTATGTCCCTGTCCCGAGACTGAGGAGTGGGGAATAGCAAGGGCATCATTGTGTGGATTAGGCCTGTGGCAGAGAAGGTTGAAGACCACCCCCGGCCGCGACCCCCATCCAAGGGCCTCTGTTGTCCTGAAGTCATGTGACCACCAGAGGGCGCGCCAAACCCAGAAGAGGAAGATGCCGCCTTCGTGCCCCTCCTTGGTCCTCTATGAAGAACGAAACTCCTTCCTGCAGCCTAACCCCCTTTCTGTCTGCGTCAGCTCTGGTCCTCATGCATTCATGCCACAAGCCTGTTTTGGGCTCCTATCCACCACCACATGTCAGGCGAATGCCAGGGGTTTCAGATCTCTCATCCAGCAGAAATCCATCCCTCCAAGTAGACTGGAGCCCCCTTTCCAACACTGAAGGACTGGGACCCCCTCCGCCTTCTCCTGCCCTTCCCCTAGGCTGCTGACTACAGCTATCTCTCCCCTAAAACCAAGACCAATCAGACTTAGGAACCCAAGGAGGAAGTGGAAAGATTCCTGGGACCTAGCCCTGCAATGAGGACAAAAGGTGACCCCATCAGGCTCCACGCTCACCGTAGCTGGAGGGACTGAGCTGGGCTGGTTGGAGAGGCCAAGCACTGAGGTGAGGAGAAGCAGGTTGAGGGACAAGGCTTCCGTGGAGCCATCCCAGCTCATGTGGCCCAGTCGTGCTGCTGTCTCTTCAGTTCCCCTCCTTCCTCCACAGCCCTTCATGCCCATTGTTGGCTGTGGTAGGTGTATTGGGAGGAGACCCTTGTGTGGAGGCAGAAGGATGACTGCTGGGATCACAAAATGGTTCCTGGTCACTGTCAGCCCTTGCTAAGAGGAAGGGAGGAAGTTTGGGAGAGCTGAGGCTCCACCCCCTATTCTACCTACGGGGCCTCAGTTCCCAGCTCTGTTCTGCGTGGGCCCAGATACAGCCAGCTGGCCTGTTCTCCCCGAGAGTCCTCAGAGATCTGAAAGAAGACTTTCAGGAAAGGGGGATTCAAGGATAGGGTGAGACCTCTCCCTGCCCCAGCCCATTCTGGGTGAGGAAAGCTACAAATCTTCATTTATTCATGGTACCAGCTGGATGAGGTGGCTCACACCTGTAATTCCAGCACTTTGAGAGGCTGAGGCAGGAGGATTGCTTGAGCCCAGGAGTTTGAGACCATCGTGGGCAACATAGTGGGACCCCATCTCTACAAAAAATTAGCCAGGTGTGGTGGTCTGCACTTGTAGTCCCCACTAATCAGGAGGCTGAGGCAGAAGGATCACTTGAGCCCAGCAGTTCATTGTAGTGAGCCATGATCGCTCTACTGTACTCCAGCCTAGGTGAGAGAGACCCTAGCTCAAAAAAAAAAACAAAAATTCATGGCACTAACATTTTACAACCGACCCTTTCCCTCTGCTGGTTGATTCCTTCCTGACTACAACCAAATCTTCTCCAGGGCTGGAAAAATGGGCAGCTCTAGCCCAGACTGGTCATTGCTGGGGGGAGCGGCCCATCTCAATCCAGAGAGGCTTCCTGGAGAAGGGACAACTGAGCCCTCTTTAGGGGAAGGCAGTTGCCCAGCCAGGTTCCACAGGACAAAAGGGTATAGGTCTCATCATAGCCTGCCAAGATGTCCTGAGAAAGGGTCAGGGAGAGAGCTAACCCATAAGAGGTGGACCTGTGTGCCCTGTAGACAGATAGTTCCAAGCTCTATCACCTCCGTGAAGCCTCCCATGGCCCAGGCAATGATGCTGATCCCTGCCTCAAGCCCCTGCGCCCTGATGCCATTCTCATTCAGGGGACTGTCTGCCCAGGACTGAACTTTCCTAAGCTAGGCCCTTGGTTTTTCACTCTATTTCCTCCTCTCCCTCCCACTACTTTACCTTGAGTGCTGGGATTGTCTCATCATGGGCCCTCCAGACCTTGTTCCACTTCACAGGACTGAGCCATTCTTTGTGGTCTGGGTGTGGGTGATTATCCCGCCACTGATTTCAGTCAGGGAGCGCAGAGGGCAGGAAAGACAGGTACCCTTAGCGCCCCTGCTCAAATGCGACCAAGCCCTTCCCTCCCCTGGAGTCCCTGCCTCAGCAGCATTGTCCCCCACATGGTGGCCCATCTATTCAGGCTGGGTCAACAGGGGGACAACTAGCAGGTCAAGGAGGTGGCAGGGACAGGGGCCAAGGGGGCTCCTTCCTCACCCCTTCAGGACAATGAGGCCTCTGCCCCTTAGGGACAGCCCCTCTGATCAGCACCATTATTCCTCTCAGTGCAGGACAATCGGACACTTGCCCGCTCATGAACTCTGTCTATCCAACCCCAGTGCCTGATCTCCGGGGAGAATGATGGACGAGGACACGGCCCCTGCCTGCCTCCCAGAGAAGACTGTTGCGGGGAGACAGGCTGCGCTGGGGTCAGGGTGGAAGCCCCCGGGGCCAGCGGCGTTGAGGGAAGGTTCTCCGGTAGCAGCCGCTGTTCTGGCTTGGCGCAAGTGTGTGTGGACGACAGCAGGATTTCCTGCCCGGGGACATCTGGATAGGAGGCTCAAGGTCCCCAGGAGCCCCCAGGTGCTTCTGCCTTGTGTGGCCAGAGCCCCCTAGGCCAGGAGATAGAAGCTGCTCCTCTGACCTCTGGAGGACCCGGCACTCCGAACCCCGCGCAGCCTGGGAAAGGCCTGAGATCCCCCCTATTGGGATTCACATCACGACGCGGCGGCCCCAACTCGGGGAGGAATTAGACACGGCGTGGGTGTCCCAAGTGCGGGGCGGTGGCCGTCCCGGGGCAGACGAGCGCGGCTGCCGCGTCCCCCCACCTCACCCCGATATTCCGCTCCCACCGTCGGGATCTCCCCCACCGCCGCCTCCGGCCCTGCAGCCCCTTCTCCTTTGTCTGGCCCGCCCACTCCCAGCCGGTCGGCCGCGCCGCCCTGCGCGCCCCGGCCCGTGCGCCCGCTGCCGCCGCCGCCGCCGCCGCCGCCGCCGCCGCCCAGGAACAATGCGGGCCAATGTCTCCGGGCGGGCGAGCCGGCTATGCAAATGCCCAACGGCCTGTGAGAATCCCCTTCGCCGCCGCCTGGGCTTCCACGGCCTGAAAAGGGCTGGCGGCCGGGCCTGGGTGGGGGGAGGCGGCCACTGCATAGGGATGAGCTGTTGTCCTGGAGCGCCCGGGACAGAGCGCCATTGTCTGTGCTGCCGTCGTCTGATCGCCAGTGGAGTCAGCCAGCCCGGGAGGAAGGCGGAGGGTGACCGGAACTAGGCCTTGGGGCGCAGAGAGGTGGTCATCTGTCCCCTCCACCCATACCTACTCCTCTCCCCCAAGAGCCTTGACTTTGGGACCTGGCCATGGCGGCCTCCATCTTGGCTGCCCCATCACTAGCTTGCGGGCCTGCACAGGTCTGAGCCTGAGTCTCTTGGGGTTTAAAGCTGGTCACCATTGGTGCTCCTCTTACCTTCCCTCCCTTTTAACCCCCTTCCGGCAAACTACATCCATTTATAAGCATCATATTGACCCAAAAGATTTTGACAGGTGTCTCTGAGGCCAATTCTTTCCAGAGCCCTGAGAGAAATACTTGTGGTGTCCCCAAAGCAAAAGAGATTACTGGGCAGAGATGCCCCAAGGCCCAGTCCAGGCCTTCTTTCTTTCTTTTCTCTGCCATCCACCACCAGGTAAGGAGCCCCAACTTTTTACTGGGAGAAAGGCCAGCTATGGCAGGATGAAAATAACTTCTCCAATGACGCAGAGGTGGGGGCTTGTCACACAAAGTCCCTCCCACAAGCAAAAGAAGTGCATCCCTCTACCCCAGCACAGGAGACTGTACCCATCTAACAGAAGGCACCAATCAAACGCTTGAGAATACCCGGGCAGCGGGCAGGGGAGCTCTCTGCTCAGGGCAAAGCCTGTTCCGGCTGGGAACTTGGCACTATGGACTTGAGCGCTTCCAGGCTAAGCTCCAGTGAATGGGCTGGAGTCTTTGCAAGGCACAGGACCTGAGTTCACCTTTTGTAAACCCACACTGAGACTCAGGAGCAAGGGCTTCTGCCACTCAAGTGAGATGCTGTTTTTGAGATGGTGCTTGGGCCCTTGAAGCAGTGATGTGAATCCCAATAGGGGGATCTCAGGCCTTTCCCAGGCTTCGCGGGGTTCGGAGTGCTGGGTCCTCCAGAGGTCAGAGGAGCAGCAGGGCCCCACCGCTGGGCTCAGAGGCCTGTTCCTTTGTGCTCTGGCCCAGCCTTCCACCTGAGATGCAGCTCTTCCCCTCTGTCCCCCTGCCCTCTATAAAGATCCAGGTGCAGCATGCATGCCAGCCATTCCGGGGTGAGGCAGTGGGGCCTGGCTTCTGGAATAGTATTTGGAAGGCTATTAGATAAGAGGAAGGTTGGGAGCAGGGACCAGGCCTAGAAGCTGAGGCATTTCATGGTGCCGAGGAGGCAGCCAGAGCTCTGTTCACCTCTATTTGGGGTAGTGGGCCCTCCTGCAACTCCTCATCCAGCCACTCTCCTATCCAGGGCACTGCTGGTCCAACTTGGAATCCCTGCACAGCATTCTGACCTGGGGCTGCACAGCCTCATGGAAACTCCTCCAGAGACCTCAAAAGCCACCTCTGAAAGAAGGTGATCCAGCATCCCCCACCCCTCTCCTCTGCCGACCCGAGCCCCAGAGCACATGTGTCCCTTCCATTGCCCTCCCTCTCCAAGGCATTAGCAGATGGTCACTCTTGCTTTAGGCAGGCCCCAGAGCTCCCTGCCTCAAAGTGTCCCTTTCCCTTTTGCCTGGATTTCCAGGGCTCTCTGGGCTGGTCTGTGGGGCCCCAGGCAAGCACCAAGCAGGCCCATCTTGGCTCTGAGGCTGAGAGAGGAAGTGGGCTTTGTTGTGCCTGGGCATCGTCTGGATTTTCCCACCCTGCTCTTCTTGGCAGGAGAGCCCTCAGCTGGAGAAGTTGCCCCCGCCCCACACCAGCATCCCCTCCTTCCCAGCTCAGCACCATCCATCTCCGTCTCTCTAGAGCAAGGAATGTGCTCCAGGACACTGTGGGGCTTGTTCCCAATCCCCTTCTAGCTCATTTCACTCGGGCTTTTATAGATTCACCTCCATCCCATGGGCTGCTGTCTGGGTTCTGGCTCTGAAGACACAGACAGAGGTTTCCCCCTCCTCCCTGCAATTCCTCACACTTCATTTTGTCCCAACAGCATCTGAGGAGGCTGCACTGTGGGGAATCAAGGCACCCTGGTGTGGGAGGCGATGTGGGGTGGGGGATGGAGGGTGGGTCCCCTTCCCCATCTTTCCAGCCCCTGGCCCTGCTGGCCTCGGCTCTGGCACTGCCCACAGCGGTTGCATTATTCCCCGTGCTGCAGCCATCCATCCCCTCACCCGCCCTTCCTGTCCATGCCCCACAAGCCTCGATTATTGGTGAAATTAGTACCGGGCTTCTTGTTGGCGGTTGCTAATTAAGACCATTAATAAACGTGATTATTAATGCTGTAGCAGGCAGCAGCCCAGGCATCTAATCACTGCACCGCTGGCAAGCGCTGGGCCACTGGCTTCCATCCGGCTCCATCTTGGGAAGGACCTGCTCCTTTTCCCGGGCCCACTCACCTCAGGCCCTGCCAGGGGAGGATGGGTGGAGCCAAAGGCACCACGGGGGGCGGTTCACTGAGCCTTGCAGAGAAACTGCAGAGAAACGGAGGGACAACCTGCACTCCAGGGAGCCCCCAAACTGGGCAGGCTGAGGCCAGGATGTGTGCCTGTGAAACGCCTATGAACCCACCTGATGCCAGCGTGCCGGGTGGGCCGGGTGGTGAGTGCGAAGGCTCTGGAGAGAGCGTGGGTGGGCGCCTGCACCAGCAGCCCTGCCCTCCGGCAGCCCACAGCTCACGTGCCCTCTGGAGCCCCCCTTTGCCCGCTGCCCTGCAAACCAGGCTATGGAGTGTGGCCCCTCCTGCGGGGTTTTCACCGTGGTTAGGGGCCGTCTCAGCGAGACAGTGAGGCGCTCTCTGTGAGAAGGTAGAAGACACCTCTGACCAGAATGTTCCCCTCAGTTACTGGGCGCCCACCATGCACCAGGCCCGAGGGTACTGTCATAAACAAAAGGCAGTCTCCTCCTGGGAACTGCCCCATCACCTCAGACTGCATGAGGTCTGTCCCTGAATGTCTCCCTCACCCCTTCCCTCATCCCTTTACATGGCGTCCCACCTCACACTGCCTGTAATGAGCTGTTTAACTGTTCACACCAACGGGGCTGTGCTGTGCGGGAGGACAGCGGCTGTGTGTGAGAACAGTGGCTGTGTGTCCCTGAGGACAGTGGAAGCCCACTCTGGCTTTGGTGATGAAGCCTTTCCCGCCCCTGTCTCCGGGCCACCCTCCTTCCACTCCCTTCCCTGCTTTGCTGTCCCCTGCCTGACCTCCAGCCTCGGGCTACCAGAGCAGGAGGGGTGGCAAGGAGCCCTCTGGTCCAGTTTGCCCCACTTGGACCCTGTTGGGGTAGGAGAGCCTGCCTGCTCTCAGCTGGGACTCAGGAGGCAGGATGTGGCCTGCCAGGCAGGGCGGGCCCTGGGGGCCTTTCCAGGAGCTGTCTGCTGCCCAGGCTTCCCCTGTAGCCCAGCCTGGCCTCTGCACCCCCTTCTGCCATCCACTTACACCCCAAGAAGTGATCCACGGCAGCTGAGGAGAGCTTGGGAAGGAACCTCCCCCATACATCTGCTTCCCCTATTCTTCTCCACCCCAACTTCAGTGTCTTGACTTTTTCCTACAGTTTTTGAAGGAAGAATCCACCAAGACTTTAGTCTCTTCCAACCCAGGGAATAAGAAGAGAAAAAAAGTCCTGAAAACAAAACCCCGACAACAACCTTAAAGTAGGAGAGATTGGTTGGAAGGCTTTTAATCCCTTAATCCCTCTCAGATGGGCCTTGAGACGCTAATGATTTTCCTAATTATTCCCTCCGATTTTCCCATCGCTCTGTAAGGACCTTCGAGAAGAGCGAAATTCCAAGTGAGCGGGTGTGGGATGAATGGCAGGCCCACCTCCCCCACATCGGGCCCAGAGTCCAGGCGGCTGGAGAGGTGGGGGAAGGGCCAGGAGTGCCCCAGCTGGGGGCTTGGGCTTCTCTGCCACTGACACCCGTGTGCAGGGCGGGCCTGGGACAATGAGGCGGTCGGGGGCTGCCTGAGAGGGCCAGGTGTGGGGCTGGGGTCCCCTCAGTGTGAATGGCCCATTATCCTGCCTTGAGGATGGGAGTTGAGGGTCTCTTTGTGTCCCCGGGGAAAGGCCTCTTTGGCGATAATCACCCTGGGAGGGAGGTGGAGGTGGTGAGGAGGATCTTTAAAGGGGGCCAAACCTCCCCAGAGAACAGTTGGCCATTCAGGCCTCCAGCCCCTCTCTTGTCTCCAGCAGCCTGGGATTCAGTGGCCCATCTATGGGGGGTGGGGCGAGGGCTAGGCCAACACACATGGCCAAGCTTGGGCTCAGCCAACACACATGGCCAAGCTTGGGCTCAGGCCCCCTCCAGACTGAGCCCAGAGGTGGCTTCTCCAGGAAACCACCCCAGCCTCCCTCTCAACCCCCACCTAATGTTGGGTGCCCTGGGGCTTTGTCTCATTTCCCCTGAGACACTGAGTTCCTCTGGGGGCCAGATCTGCCTGGGAGCAGACATTGACCTTTGACCCTGCCATGTCCTCTTTTATGAAACATGGGGATTCTCATTCCACTCCCACAAATTCCCTGTGGGATGAAGGCATTAGCCCCATTTCACAGATGACAAACTGAGCACTTACCAGACTTGTCTAAGGTTACACATCCAGTTAGGGGCAAATTAGATTAGAGCCGGATCCTTCTTTTTTGTTTGTTTGTTTGTTTGTTTTTTGAAAGCCCTGATACTGTACCAGGTACAAGGCTTTTGTACAGGCTGTCCCTCTGACCAAAATGCTCACCTCCCAAACAACCCGAGGGCTGATTCTGCGCCTCCCTTGGTCTTTGCCTGAATCACATCCTTCATGGAAGGAGATGTCTGGGATTTGCTTCAAAATAACACAAGAAGTGGGGGAAAAGGAGGTGGGAGTGCAGATGAAACAAGATTGGCAGATGTTGAAGCTAGACGAGGGATAGGTGGGGGCTCATTATACTATTCTGTTTATATCTATTTTTAAATTTCCACAAGAAAAAGTGGAACAAAACCTGGTTTTCCCTAAGCACCTTATTTTATTTTATTTTTGAGGCAGAGTCTCGCCGTCGCCCAGGCTGTAGTGCAGTGGTGCGATTTCAGCTCACTGCAACCTCTGCCTCCTGGGTTCAAGTGACTCTTGTGCCTCAGCCTCCCAAGTAGCTGGGATTACAGGTGCCCACCACCACGCCCAGCTAATTTTTGTATTTTTACAAAAAATTTTCATCGTGTTTTACCATTTTGGCCAGGCTGGAGGCACCTTATTTTAAATTGCAATTCACCATCCCCAGCCCAGCCTTGCCTTGTACCCTTTCCTTGTTTTTCTCCAGATCATTTATTACGGTCTGACACTCTTAAGTATTTTACCCATTTGTTTTGATTCTTGCCAGTTGGCTACACTAGGTTAAAGGTCATGGGGTCAGAGGTCTTGGGGTTCATTTGTGCAGGCCGGTTGGCCAGTGCCCCAGCAAGAAGAGCAGCGCCTGGCACCGGGATGCCTTTGATCCTGTAAGTCAAGGTCTGGGTGACGCAGCATCCAGAGGCTCTTGGCCCAGTTGCCAAGGAAAGGGACGGCCTGTCAGTTGTGTTTTGGGCCTGTCGGGTCCTTCAGCACCTGGAGCCACAGCCGGAGGGTTCCTTCCCAGCACTCCCAGCCTGGGATAAGCCCCTAAGTGTCCCATTATGTACCATTCACTCTTACTTTGTCGGCCCCATCCACAGCCGCTGCGTCCTTTTGTCAGAGGGGCCTGGGAGGGCGAGGGGCTATTACCAGAAGGCCTCATTATTCCCAGCCAGAGTAGTAATGAGGAGTCCCTTCCCCAGACTAGTACATTTTGCAGGGCCCCTCCCATTTAATAACTATAATAAAGGCTACCATTTATGAGTCCTCCCCTATACCAAACACTTTACATACATTATCTCATTTAATTCCTCCGACAGCTCTGGGAAATAGCTACTATTTGTATCCCCATTTTTCAGATGAGAAAGCTAAGACAGAGACTACAGTTTCTTTCTCCTCGGCTCAGCTGTACAGGCAAGGGTAGGGCAGGGACACAACAATGTCCTAGTAGGGACAACTGAGGTTCGGAGAAGGGGTGTGGCCTGGGGAAGAGCACACCGCAGATTAGCAATGGGGCAGCGAGATCCGCTTCACTGTGTGCAGGGAAGGGCAAGTGGAAGCCCTCAGTTCTCCAGGTGACGTCTCATTCCTGTACCCCAGCTGCAGTAGGGGAGTGGCCATCACTGTCTCACCCCTCATGGGCAGGTGCTTCAGTGACTTGCTCATGGGCACACAACTAGTGAGAATCCAGGTGCTCTGTCCACGATGCCAACTGGGGGAGGGCAGGTGGGAAGGGAGTCATCCTGAGAGGCTCCTGAAGGACGAGGCTGAATGTGGGCCACCATGAGTGGGCCCAGCTGGCCCAGCAGGAGGCAGGGGTAGAGTGATGGGAGGGGAAGGTAAAGAGAAGGGACTGAAATGCCACTGGTTCCTCTCTCTTTTTTTTTTTTTTTTTGAGATGGAGTTTTGCTCTTGTCGGCCAGGCTAGAGTGCAGTGGTGCTGTCTTGGCTCACTGCAACCTCTACCTTCCAGGTTCAAGTGATCCTGCCTCAGCCTCCTGAGTAACTGGGATTACAGGCGCCCACCACCATGCCTGGCTAATTTTTGTATTTTTAGTAGAGACGAGGTTTCACCATGTTGGCCAGGCTGGTCTGGAACTCCTGACTTTAGGTGATTATCCCGCCTCAGCCTCTCAAAGTGTTGAGATAACAGGCATGAGCCACTGTGCCCAGCCAGAGGTTCTCTTATGCTCTGGCCTTTGGGGTCAAACACTGTCCTTCCAGCCTAAAAAAAAAAAAATTGTTTCTAAATAAATAATTTCTTCACATGTAATAAAACTTTTAAGGTGCAGCCGCTGGGCGTGGTGGCTCACACCTGTAATCCCAGCACTTTGGGAGGCCGAGGCGAGCAGATCACAAGGTCAGGAGATCGAGATCATTCTGGCTAACATGGTGAAACCCCGTCTCTACTAAAAATACAAAAAATTAGCCGGGCATGGTGGCGGGCGCCTGTAGTCTCAGCTAATCGGGAGGCTGAGACAGGAGAATGGTGTGAACCTGGGAGGCGGAGCTTGCAGTGAGCTGAGATCGCGCCACTGCACCCAGCCTGGACAACAGAGTGAGACTACATCTCAAAACAACAACAACAACAAACTTTTAAGGTGCAAAACAGTATACTATACTGTAGGAGGTTTCCTGTCCGCTGGGTCTCTGCTACCCAGTTCCCATCCCAGAGACAACCCACATGCCTGGTTCCTGGTTGTCCTCCCAGAGCTATCCTGTCTCAGGCCTTTCATTTATAAAGGTGAATGCCCACCCCTCACCAGGCCATTCATTCGTTTGTGTCCTGAATAAGTAGTGAGCACCCTCTTAGCCTGGCTCTGGGTTGCCAGAGATAACTGACCCTCAACTCTGAGGGGAGCCCAGGGATGGAGGAGAAAGGAAGACCCCCCAGTAGCGCCATGTGGGTGGAAGTTCACAGGTAACAGTGAGCAGAAGGGATGGCTTCCCAAGGAGAGGGAACAGCATGTACAAAGGCTCAGTGGTACGACACCACTGTGCATCCAGGTTCACAGGGTGCTTTCTGTATGTATGTATGTATGTATTTATTTTTTGTGACAGAGTTTTGCTCTGTTGTCCAGGCTGAAGTGTAGTGGCCAGATCAGCTCACTGCACCCTCTGTCCCTGGGCTCAAGCGATCCTCCCACCTCAGCCTCCTGAGCAGCTGGGATTACAGCCCCATGCCACCATGCCCGGCTAATTTCTCTTCTTTTTTTTTTTTTTTTTTTGAGATGGAGTCTCACTCTATCGCCCAGGCTGGAGTGCAGTGGCATGATCTGGGTTCACTGCAAGCTCTGCCTCCCGGGATCACGCCATTCTCCTGCCTCAGCCTCCCAAATAGCTGGGACTATAGGCGCCTGCCACCATGGCCAGCTAATTTTTTTGTATTTTTAGTACAGACGGGGTTTCACCATGTTAGCCAGGATGGTCTCGATCTCCTGACCTTGTGATCCGCCCCCCTCAGCCTCCCAAAGTGCTGGGATTACAGGCGTGAGTCACCGCGCCTGGCCCATGCCTGGCTAATTTTTTAAACTTTTTTTTGTAGAGATACGGTTTCGCCATGTTTTCCAGGCTGGTCTTGAACTCCTGGGCCCCAGTGATCTGCCTGCCTCAGCTTTTCAAAGTGCTGAGATTACAGGCGTGAGCCACCACGCCTGGGCCCACAGTCTGCTTTTTGCATGAGAGGCAAGAAAGCAGCCTGCACAAACTGGGTGAGGCTGGACTTCCATAGCTGGAGGTCTTTGGGCTGCAAGCTGCACACTCTTGACCTCCAGCCTGTAGACTCTCAGAGGCTAGAGAGGGTTTGACCATCTGACCCATCCCAGGAAGAAGGAAGGGCCTGAAAAGGGCCACCCCTGGTCTTTGGGACCCTTGACATCTACTTAGGTGGGAGAGTGTGTCTCCTCCTCAGTCTTTTTTTTTTTTTTTTTTTTTTGAGATGGAGTCTCACTCCTGTCCCCCAGGCTGGAGGGCAAAGGTGTGATCTTGGCTCACTGCAACCTCTGCCTCCTGGGTTCAAGCAATTCTCCTGCCTCAGCCTCCCGAGTAGCCGGGATTACAGGCGCCTGCCACCACACCTGGCTAATTTTTGTATTTTCAGTAGAGACGGGGTTTCACCATGTTAGCCAGGCTGGTCTCGAACTCCTGACCTCAGGTGATCCTCCTGCCTCAGCCTCCCAAAATGCTGGAATTACAGGCATGAGCCACTGCGCCCAGCCCTTCTCAGTCTTTACTGTGTAGTTGTGAGGGTTAAGTCAGTTTGTCAAGTGCTCAGTACAGTGCCTGACACAGACTACACTTTCAGTTTTACTCTGTGTGGGATATAATAAATTCCTCTTCAAAGGTTTTAGCTTGTTAACTTCCTTTAAAATTCAAGAGGGAGAAAATTGTTAAGTACAATGAGTTCTGAGTCCCTCTCCAAAGAACCAATGTATCAGTATGTTCAGCTCCCCTGTTCTTTGTTCTCCATTTTATTTATTTATATTTATTTATTTATTTTTGAGACGGAGTCTTGCTCTGTTGCCCAGGCTGGAGTGCAGTGGCGCGGTCTCGGCTCACTGCAAGCTCCGCCTCCCGGGTTCACGCCATTCTCCTGCCTCAGCCTCCCGAGTAGCTGGGACTACAGGCGCCTGCCACCATGCCTGGCTAATTTTTTGTATTTTTAGTAGAGACAGGTTTTCACCATGTTAGCCAGGATGGTCTCGATCTCCTGACCTGGTGATCCGCCCGCCTCAGCCTCCCAAAGTGCTGGGATTACAGGCGTGAGCCACCGCACCTGGCTTATTTATTTTTTGAGACGGAGTTTTGCTCTTGTTGCCCAGGCTGAAGTGCAATAGCGCCATCTTGGCTCACCGCAATCTCCACCTCCTGGGTTCAAGCGATTCTCCCACCTCAGCCTCCTGAATAGCTGGGATTACAGGCGTGTGCCACCACACCCGGCTAATTTTGTATATTTAGTAGAGATGGGGTTTCTCCATGTTGGTCAGGCTGGTCTGGAACTTCCGACATCAGGTGATCTTCCCGCCTTGGCCTCCCAAAGTGCTGGGATTACAGGCGTGAGCCACAGCACCCGGCCTTGTTCTCCATTTTAAAGTTTAACTTCCTCATTCTTTATGTCTCCTTGCCCCTAGTCTCAGTAAACAACTCCCTCCTAGCCTCTGTCACCTGCTCTGTCCTTAGTAACCTGCTTTGTCCTTAGTCATCCTTAGTCACCTGCTCTGTAACCGTCCTTCCCGCCAAAACTACTCACCCCACCACTCCGGCTCCTACCCTCGCTCTCTTTAAAATAGCCAATTGGAATTAGCTTAGACTATGCGTTCCAACCCTAGCCAATAGGGAAAAGGCATAGCAGTAGGGCCTAGCTGCATTAGGGTTAAGACCCCCTTCTCCTCCCTTGTCTGGTGTGCTCTCACCATTGCTCCATCCACTAGACACACCCTGCTATAGAAGTAAATGGCCTGGTTGAGAAAACTTTTGCCTGAGTGCTATTTTCACTTTGCGGCACCGAGCATTTACTTCCAACATCTGTTATAATTATTCCAAGGATACCTCTCTTTCCCGTAACCATTCCGTGTCTCAGTGTCCTCTCTCTGTGGGGATCTGAGCATCCTCTTTGTTCACGCCCAGCTCCCAGAAGTCTTCTCCAGGCCTCCCACGACTCCGTTAGGCTGCAGGCTTCATCTTGGTTTTCCAGGGAGGCCATTAAGGGAAGGACTGGCCAGAGCATGTGAGCATGTGCACTGAGGGCTCAAAGTGGAGAAAAAGACTTCCCCTCCTGGCCCTTCAGCTCCGCCTCTCCTCTTCCACCTCCCTTAAAAAAACGCCCGACTCATTACAGAGCCCCAGCAGCCAGACCCTGGCTGAAGCCCTGGTGAAGCAGCAATTAGATCATTAGCACCGGCCCCAACCCACCTGCTTGGAGCCCCCCGCAAACACCTTTTAATTATAATCCCTTAATCTCCCTCAGATGGTGGGGCTGGCTCTAGGGCTTTTGCCCTGCACAGCCCCTTTCCTTCTCTCTCTTTCCCCAATTAAGGGGTTCTCTTGGTAGAGAGCCCCTTTCCCAGCTAAACCTCTCAGTCCCGGGAGGAGCAAGATCTGTTGCTCTGTCTCTTTCTCCGTGGGCAGTGGCCTCAGATATACGTGCTGGTCCACCTGGAGGCTCCCCTGCAGGCAGAGCTGAAATCCCCACAGTGTGCTTCCTGGCCTGGGGACAATTGCTGAGATGCCTGCAGACCCTTTGTCTTCTCCCTTGGTCTCCTCTTGTCCTGGTTTCTTTGTGTTCTCTGGGAAGCATCTCCCACTGGCCCTTTTACAATGACTTCTATTTCCCTGTCAGCCCTCTCGGGCCACCCTGTCTGGGTCAGTGGCCTCTTTGGCATCTCCTTCCAGGAGCCGCCAGGTTCTGTCACAGGTGGAATTGAGGCCAGAGCCCTGGCAGAATGTCTCCTGGTGACAGCCCTATTTTGACCTCCAGCTGACCTCAGTAGAGCTCAGCCTTTCCCTCCCACGCCCCCAGGCCCACTCAGGACCCTGGCATCCTCAGCCACATAGGGGCTGGCAGAACATCGGGTCGGTCTGTATCCCTGGAGCTTCGAGCAGGGCAGAGGCAGGAGGAGGGACAAGGTGACCCAGCATGTGGCCCTGTCTGAAGCTGAGCCTGGATGAACCTCTTTCCTGGGAAAGTTCTGTCACTAATTGACTTGCAAATGCCTTGTTTGTCCCCAGATTCATAATTAGTGCTAAGTATTTCTAGGGCCCCATCCTGGAGGGGCTTTTCTTGGGGGCAGCCTGTTCCTCTCCCCCTATCTGAGGTTGGCTGGGCTGGGGGTGGGCAGAGCCGGGCACCGGTGCCCAGCTGCCGTCCAGCGTTCCCACGGCTATGGTGCCAGCGTGTGAAAGGCGAGGTGCGGGGGTCGCGGGGGCTGGGGCTCCCCACCATCCTTCAGCCGGGACCACGGCCAAGCCCCGAGGCTCCAGGAAACTACAGAGCTGGGGAGCGGGCTGTGGCAGTGGGTGGGGGCTGGCTGGCACCCCCAGGAAGGAGAGCCCAGCCGGTGCCAGGGGCTGGCATCAGCCGAGCCTCCGGCACGATGAATGGGCCAACAAGGGGCCTCTCTTCCCCACAGCTTCTCCACAAAGGCCTTGGCTGCACGACTGGATGTGGGGGGCCAGGGTCCACTGGAGGAAGAGGAGAGGCTATTCTCAGAGACCCCTCCACTCCTGGCCTCTGCACTCCTAGGAAGGGGCTGGGGACCCAGGAGCCAGAGTTTAGGCCCAGCTTCTACTTGGATCTGCTGAGTGAGGAGGCAACTGTTTTAACCTCTCTGGGTCTCGGTTTCCCCCACTGGATCATCCCTGGCATCTTTCCCAGCCATGATGGTCCCCTCTTGGTTGCGGCCCACCCAAGTTCCCCCAGTAGCCTCGGCTGGAACTGCGTTGGCAATTCTCAACCCTCTGCAGGCCCTACCTTGGCTGAGACCCAACTGGACCTCCCCTCAGGATATATCAGGCCCCAGCTCCAGGCACAGCTCTCCAACCCCTAGTGCCCCTCCTCTCCCCTCAGGTAGGAAGAGCTGTTCAGTGTCTGCCAAGAAGCAGTGGGAAGGGTCTAAGCTGTGGCTGCCTGCCATAAAGTCGGACAGGCCGGGGCGGTGCCACTTGCAAACCGTGTGATGTGGGTGAGTCTTTCCGCTTCTCTAGGCCTCTTCTGCAAAAGGCCTCACAGGGTTATCACTGGGATCCAGTGAGACTGAGTGGAAGGTGTTCTGTGTGGGACTCAGCAGGGACTGGCTGCTCAGTGGCGGCTCCTTTTCTCCTCTTCCCCAGCCTCCCTCTCAAAGCTTTCTGTGAGTTTGCCCGTGTTTTCCTGTGGCTGAAATGTCCTTTCATTGCGCACCCCTATCTTTTTTACCTGGCCCTCTCAGCAGCCTCTCTATATTCCCTATTTCACCTCCAGTTCCTTTCCCAGAACTAGCCATTTTTTTTTGGTAAGTCCTTCCTGAAGTCTAACCTTCTATTGCAGGTTGCCTCTCCCTGGGCCTGGACTCTTCCCAGGCTGCCCTGCAGCTGGAGCCCAGAGGGAAGGGGAGGAGGTGGGCTCTATGGTAACCCTGAGAAGAGAATGCCCTCTCTCCTCATCTGCATACAGACGGGCTCATTTGCATACAGACAGGCCTCATCTGCATATGCTCAGTGGGACTCTGAGAGCACATTCCAAAGTGTCCTGCCTGGGTCCTCCCACCCCAGTCCTGACATCTCTGTCCAGGGAGGGGCCCTTCCCCGCCCCTTCTGCCCCTGTCTGGGTCTGGGTCATTCTGTTTCCAAAAGGCAGCCCACCCTCTGGGGCCCTCTCCTGCTTGCTTTTCTTTCCTGTGCTCAGAGGAGTCCTTTCCACCCACCTCCTCCTTCCTGCCTCAGCTCTCCCGCCGGGAGCCTCCCCTCCAAGCCAGAGGCCAGGAGAGGAGGCAGAGGGCTGGCCACAGTGGCCAGCTGCCTCTCCCTGCTCAGGCCCCGCAACACCGTGGTAAGGGGACCACGAAGACTGATGCTCAGGTTGTGGGGTACAAACAAAAGCAGGGGGAGGAGTGGGCAGACCTGGGAAGCTTCTTCCATACCGATCGACCCCAAGCCAGATCCTGCCTCCATTCACCCCACATCCCCAGGGCCCCAGTGGGTCCTGGCAAGGCTAGGAGTGGGAGGGCCCCGAAATGAAGGCTGGAACCTCAGAAGCACTGATGAGTGCCCAGACGTGGTGAGACTGAGCTAGCCCCTTAGATACGCCAGACTGTGATGCAAAGGAAACTGCCTCCTCCTCCCAGCAGCATCCTCGGTCTCGGTCAGCCCTCCAAGTCCCAGTTTGGGGGCTCCTGGACATGCAGGTCAGGGGGAGCCTGGGATTCTTCTCCTGATGGGCCCCCACCATGCTGAGGACCCTGGACATAGCCCTTCTCCTCTCTGGCCTCAGTTTCCTCTACAAAATGAGGAACTGAGCTAGACCAGGTAGCTCATTACGTGAGCCCTCCTCCTGCAAATAGTGCCCAGGCGCCTGGCCAGCATTCTGCATGCAATTTTAGTATTTGCAAGCATCCCCCGAGGTCCAGATTGACCTCGGGCTAAGAGTCCTGGTCTAGAAGAGCTGAAAAGGCTGCAGTCAGTGTTTAAATGGAAAGGAGGAATTTATACACCTGTGCTTGGATGTCTATGGAGTAACCCGGGGAGGACACAGGTACCAGTTGTTGCCTCTTGGGAGAGGAGGTGGGTGGCTGAGGACAGGGGTAGGAAGGAGATGTAATTTCCCTTTTGTGCTGTTAGAATTGTGTCATGTGTGTTATCTTAAGCTTTTTCATTTAGAAAATTTCCAGGATTCAAAGTTTAGTTCCATGGAGGGATTATGGAAGGGAGGAAGGACTTTCTGGAAGGTTAAGGAGAGCTTAAATGGTGCTGCTAGTCTGGGCTCTGCTAACATCATCCAGCAAGGCTCTCTAGAGATGAGAAGGGGCCTATCTTCTGGGGGAGCATGTTGGATACAGATGTGTTATGGAGAAAATGGGGTCAAGAGCACAGTCCTAGTTTTTTGCTATGGCTTTCCTGCACCCTCAAGTTCCCCCTCAGGCCTTGTTATTGTTGGGAAGTCCTACCTGCTGTCTAATCTGAATCCCTCTTTTCTTTTTGAGACGGAGTCTCACTCTGTCACCAGGCTGGAGTGTAGTGGCGCGATCTCGGCTCGCTGCAACCTCCGCCACTCGGGTTCAAGCAATTCTCCTGTCTCAGCCTCCTGAGTAGCTGGGACTACAGGCGCGTGCCACCACACCCGGCTAATTTTTTGTATTTTTAGTAGAGACGGGGTTTCACCGTATTAGCCAGGATGGTCTCCATCTCCTGACCTTGTAATCCGCCCACCTTGGCCTCCCAAAGTGCTGGGATTATAGGCGTGAGCCACCGCGCTCAGCCTGAATCCCTCTTAATAATCATATTCTTTCCCTGAGGGTGGACAGAGAAGAAGCAGGAATGGAAGACCCTTTGGTGCAGGGGTGCTCCCTCTGCGTGGTCTGTTCAAACTCAGGAGGACATTTATGAGAGTCCTTTTGTGGAGGAGACAGAAGGCTACCCAGTGACCTCCTACACAGGCACTCTAGGGGAGCGTCACCACCCTCTCCCATTCTCTTGGTTCCTAGTAGGGCACCTAGGTGCTTCCTTGGATGGAAGCATTAGCCCATGACTTGGACTTGGGGCTGACCGGATCATGAATGGAGTTCCGGCCTTGGGGTGGCTCAGGGGGTGGCTGAGGGTGGTGGAAGCAGCCAAGATGTTCACTCACCGCCCCACCCCCTACCAGGTAGGAGTTCTGGTATTAGAGGCTCCCTCGCTTCTGTTGCAAAGTTGGCTTCTGTATCACAGATCTCTGTTGGAGGGAGCCCAGTATTGCCCCCTCTCTTGCAGACCCTCCCCTTCCAACCCTGTCCAGGTATATCCACTACCACTATTAATGTGATTCAATATCCAAGAGTCTTTATTGAAGACTTGAGATGGGACTTCCATCTCAGAGGATGTGGGAATCCCAGCTCAAATAATACAGGATAAACTGGGATGGGCCAGGATGGACAGGTTGTGGATATGGGAGTCATGGGTCAAAGTCTTATCCCAGATGGCTCCAGGTACAGTGGGCTTCCTGGGCTGGAAGCTGGGTCCTCCCCACTTCATTCTGCTCAAAGCTTCTTGAAGGAGCTTGTTCCACTTCAACTTGCTAGAGCCTAGCCTCATCTTTCAGTCAACTGGGAAGGCTTATCAGAGGGAATCCAGCCCAACCGGATGAAGTACATTCTTCTTTTTGGTCTGAAAAGAAAAATTGTCAAGTGTAAATAAAAATACTTTTTTTTTTTTTTTTTTTTTTTTTGAGATGGAATCTCACTCTGTCACCCAGGCTGGAGTGCAGTGGCATGATCTCGGCTCACTGCAACCTCTGCCTCCTAAGTTCAAGCAATTCTCACACCTCAGCCTCTGAGTAGCTGGGATTACAGGCGCACACCATCACGCCCGGCTAAATTTTGTATTTTTAGAAGACACGGGGTTTCGCCATGTTGGCCAGGCTGGTCTCGAACTACTGACCTCAAGTGACCCACCTGCCTTGGCCTCCCAGAGTGTAGGAATTACAGGCGTGAGACACCACGCCCAGCCAAAAAATACACTTCGGATGCAGACTTCAGGAGGAGGCAGAGGACAAACTTCCAGCCGTCTTGGAAGGAACTCACTTCCATCAGGCAAGGTGAGGAGCTAGGGAAGGGGTCATCACAAAGGGATGTGCCATGACAGTGGCTTGAGTCTAGGCACCTCTTCCACCTCTTCCAGGTGCTTCATCCAGGGCAGTGGGGGGTGAGAGAAATGCCTAGGTTGTAAACTCAGATCCCAAGAACGGGAGAGATTAGGCAGGGAGCCCAGGGGACTTGCTTCAGGAAGGCAGGGAGCAGGGATGCACTTGGGCTAAGGACCAGCCTGGAAGACTTTTGGTCACTTCCACAGCTCCCACGGCCTCTTCCCCAATCCTGTCTTCAACCTGCAAGATATTTATCATCCCTCAGACTTTACCCCTACACTGGAGAACATGCCAAGAATTCCACCTGCCTATCTGGTCCTCTCTTCTCTCAGTCCCTCCATTTGTGTTTCAGAAGTCAGCACAGGGGAGGAAGGGGACATATGCTTTGGGGTCTACGAAGCCCCACTTGAAGCCCAGCCCAACTTACCAGTCCTGTGACTCTGGGAAAGTGTCTTAGCCTTCCTGAGGCTTTGATTCCTCCTTCATAAAGCGGGGACAATATCACCCGGTTTTCAGGGCTGTTGGGAAGATTAGCTGAGATAATGGCTACGAAAGGGCTTGCACAACCAAATGGGCACAAATCAGGGTCAGCTCCTTCCTTCCTGGGGCGGGGAAGCTATGTCCAGGAAAGGCAAATAAACCCAGTAGGGGCTGCACAGGAATCAGGTGTCAGGCACAGCTGTGGGCACAGCCTTCCTTTCCTGTCCCATCCAGGGTTGGGAGCCAGCAGCTTTGGAAACCCCCAAAGTTCACCTCCCTTGACTTCTCCAAGAGCCTTAAGATCTGAGAAGAGAGTTTCAGAAAGAGGAGGGGATCTCAGCCATGGCCCTGCATGGCCCAGCTCCACTCCAACCAGTGTGGCCTTTCTTCTTCCTAGACTCTCTTCAGCCTCTCCCAGCTCACCTCCCTCCTCCCTTCCCCAGCTCCTCCTCCCCCTACCTTTGCCAGCTCTCCAACCTAGATCTTGACAGTATGGAGGAGTGGGGATGAGAGGTCTGCCTTGCCCATCATATCAGGAGCTCCTCAAATGTAAGGACTCTGTCTTCTCCAAACCTGGGCTCTGCCAGGCCTGTTTCCCTGACCCCCTCTGGCCCTCTTCCTGACCCGGGCTGGCTCCCAGGTCTCGAGGTGGGCTGGCTGTTCCTCAGTGCCCCTCTAAGTCTGCCAGTGTGTCTCCTTCCATACTCTCTTGCCCATTCCTTGCTCTAGATCCTCAGCCCACCTGGGAGTCCTGCTAATCCCTTGAGTGTCTAGATTTGGGGGAACGACAGAAGAGACTGGTGTCTGTCAGGGCCTGGGAAGGGGTGGTGGATGCAGCTCCATGCGATGCCCTCCCCTAGGTGGGGGAGGAGGAGTGCAGATGGAACAGCCTCCTGCCTGTTTCACCCTCCCAGCCCCAGAGCCAGGCTCTCCTAGCAACGGTACAGTAGCAGAGGGCTGGGAGGTAAGTGGGGCGGGGGAACAATGATATCATAAATTATCCCTGGCCCTTCCCTCCCAGCCCACCCTTCCTCAGTTGAGAATGGCCTCCTTTTTCTCTCTACCTGCTCCTCATTCAGGATTTCCTCAGCAAATCTGGCCTCTGCTTAGTGCCCCTTATAGATGCCCCTCGAGGTCAAAGTGACCATTCTCTGCCTTCCAGTTGGGCTCCAGAAGGAGGGGACCCTCATTATCCCAGGATGTCTCTGAGACCCTGTTGGAACATTCCCCCCAAGGCAGGAGCTGGGAGACTGGCTTCCAAAGGTCACTATCACTATTCCCTGGTCTCCGGCTCCTCTTTCTGGGGTGCTGATGGGGCACAGAGGGGGAATTTCAAAGCATTCTGTGGCATTTACTCCTCTTCTGTAAACAAAAGGTTTGGGTGGGGGCTCCCAAGTCTTTAAGGGGCACTCAGACCTCTCACCAAGCTAGGCAAGTCTCAGTTTTCCTATTCTAATAGTTGGAGTCCAGGAACCTTTATGAAGTCACTAAAGCTAGGTGGCATTCCTTCCTTACCTCTCAACTCAGCCATGCCAAGCCAAGAGCCAAAGAGCTGGTGCTATAGCCATACAGATCTTGGTTAGACATGGAGAAGGACTTCCCAAGACAGGAATAAGCAAGATCATAGAATTTCCTGGTTGGAGAGAGGAAAAGTCTGTCGTAGTAGCAGGAAACTGGATGGGAACCTCTTTAATTCTATCTCATTAATTCTTTTTTAGCCACATTAAATAACATGTAGAGAGTGTCTGGCACACAGCCTGACATATAGTAATCCTCCACTTAGGCTATTTTAAAAAATCATATGTTATTATGAATTTTTATTGGATAGATATCAGGAGAAAGGGATAAATCCCTGGAGACCCATCTCCCACCCTCTAGGAACCCCACGGGAAAATCCAGATAGGAGCTAGTGCTCTGAGGCACAATATGGCAGCCAATTGTCATGGCAACAGCAGAAGAAGAAGTCTGGTTGGTTGTGGGGGTGGTGCTGGGAAGCCAGCTGGTGCCAGATGGACAAACCCAGCAGAAGGCATCCCCAGCCGGGTGAAGCTGATGCCCCGTGCCCAGGGCTCAACCTCCATATGCCAGCCTCAGCCTGGTCCTTCCTTCCAGGCCTAAAGGCCCCATTGCTGTCTGTGGGGGATGATGCTAAAACCATTCCTCCTCCTGACTCTTGCTTGTATAACAAGGAATGACTGCTTGGAGACAAAAGACTGTCCTGCTCAAGGTCCCCCTGGCCCGTGGGCTGACGGATCTAAATAGGTCTGAATTACGCTCACTCCTGATGATGCTGAGGAGCCATCACATCGGGGACTTGAGAGGTCCTGAGCGGCAGGACGCAGAGGCACTGTTCTGTACACCCGGTGGAGATTCCACAATGGCTTGTGCTGCCTGGAGGACGAGGAGATGAAGGCTGCAGGGAGGGAGCAGGGCAGGTTAGGGGCAATGTGGCAGAGCTGCACCCTACCTGTCCCCTCCTCCTGGTATGCTGGGCAGCATTCGCACCTGGCCAGTGGATAAAAGAAGCTGCCGTCGTGGAGTTCACCCATTGTTAACAATGGGTCCCTCTCGAAACAGCCTCAGCAAGATGCTCACCTCCTTCAGACCACGAAAGCCCCAGCCATGGAGCCCAGCCCCATTTCTCAGTCAGGCGTCCATTGTGGACTGCACCCGGTGATCCACGGCCCTCACAACCCAGGAGGCCTCCTTGATTGCCCCCACCTACCTCAGTGGCCCCATAACTATGTCCCTCTGCACTTAGCATTTAACACTAAACATCTGCACACAGCCTTAGAAAACACTCATTCCCATCACCCCATTTGGTCTTCAGGATAACCAAGGAAGGCAGTTAGGGTCCAAAGACATGAAGGGACTTGCCTAAGGTCACCCAGCTAGTAAGTGGGGGAAGCCAGAATTTGTATCCTGACCAGCCCGTCTAATTCCAGAGTCAAAAACCAAAAGCTCCTTCATTTGCTGTCCTTCCTGTGGACAAAGCCCCATTGACTATCAAACCCAGAGCAGCCTGGGTTTGAGGTGGTGTCCACCAGCATTCTGCTGCTTCATGCACGCTGAACCCAAATATTCACTAGAGGGGCGAGTGCAGTCCGTGCACAGTGGCTCACACCCGTAATCCCAGCACTTTGGGAGGTCAAGGTGGGCAGATCACTTGAGGTCGGGAGTTCGAGACCAGACTGACCAACATGGCAAAACCCTGTTTCTACTAAAATTACAAAAATTAGCCGGGCATGGTGGCAGGCACCTGTAATCCCAGCTACTCTGGAGGCTGAGGCAGGAGAATCTCTTGAACCTGGGAGGTAGAGATTGCAGTGAGCTGAGATCGCGCCACTGCACTCCAGCCTGGGTGACAGAGCAAGACTACGTCTCCAAAAAAAAAAAAAAAAAAAGCCAGTGTGCAGTGTGCCCAACAAGGGCTTGGAAGTGGGGGGATGGGAGAAAGGTCTCTACACATTGCTGATTAGCAGTAAGTGACACTGAGGCCAGGCCAGGAGAGGAGCCTCTCCTGGGGAAGGCAAGAGTGGGTGTGGCGACTGGGGTGGCCTTGGGACTCCTTTTTCGTTCTGGTTAATTTTGTCTCTCTACCGTCTCAACACAGCCCTCCCTGGAAGGAGACCCCATGCTGGGAAGATGAGAGAAGCTCAAGCAGGGTCAGTCCCAAGAGTGGGGTCAGTCCCAAGAGTGTCAGGAGATAGCATGTATGAGCAGGGGAGGGAAGGCTGGAGAGGGCTGGCAGGATCAGGAGTTATAGCCGGGAAGACATGGGGAGAAGGCAGGGGCAGGTCAGGGCCTTGGTGCTGGGGCCCTGGGGCCCTGGTTGGATGATGGAGAGGAGCCCATCCTGGGGACAGCTGGACCAGACCATGAATGGCCTCACCGTGAGACCCTGGCCTGGTTTCAGCTTCTCTCTCCTTCCTGCCCAGACCTGGTTAAAGCCTGAGGCCACCTCTCAGCCCTCCCTTCCTCCAGCCCCATTCCACCCCATTCCCTGGGAGCTAAGCCCCCTCACCTGACAGGGCCACTTCCATGGCCACTCACAGAGAAGTCTTTGTGCACAGGCCGGGCCTGGGGGATGGGCGGTGGTGGGCACCCCCACTTACATTCCGCCCAGCAGCCAGCAGCAGCCTCACCATCTTCCCATCTGCCTCTCCAGCCTCTCATCCCCTTTCTTGAGGAAGAATTCCCTCAGAGCCTTGGCCCTGGCTACTACCTCACCCCCAATTCCCTCCCTCAGGAGGGTTCCAGGACTGAGCCCCTTCTTTGCTGCTTTGCTCTAGCCCCCTGAGTCACACAGCCCTGACCACTGAACCTTTCTTTTTTCTTTTTCTTCCTTCCTTTTTTTTTTTTTTTTTTTTTTGAGACAGAGTCTTGCTCTGCTGCCCAGACTGGAGGGCAGTGGCCCGATTTCAGCTCACTGCAACCTCAGCCTCCTAGGTTCAAGTGATTCTCCTGCCTCAGCCTCCTGAATAGCTGGGATTACAAGCATGGGCCACCATGCCTGGCTAATTTTTGTGTTTTTAGTAGAGACAGGGTTTCACCATGTTGGCCAGGCTGGTCTCGAACTCCTGACCTCAGGCGATCCACCTGCCTTGGCCTCCCAAAGTGCTGAGATTACAGGCTTGGGCCACTGCGCCCAGCCGGCCCTCCCTCCCTCCGTTCCTTTTTTTTTTTTTTTTTTCATAAGAGAGCTCAGAGACTAGCTTGTTGCCCCACAAAGTCAGAGCTAGTATTCCTGTCCCCCAACCCCCAGCAGCCCATCCGCCTGCCCTGACCTCAGGGTGCTCATTGTGCTGAGGGACACCAACTTCTGCTTCTCCACATCTCTCCCCAGAAAGCTCCCATAAGCTTGCTGCCCCCCCCATGTCACGGGGGAAGGAGGGATTCTGAAGGTGGGTGGTAGAGACATCCCTTCCTCAAGTGGCTTCCAGGTCTTTCATATGTCCTTCATTTGTTTGGAACTAGCTGAGAGCCCGTTAAACGTCTGGCTGGGCTTAGTGGACAGCCAGATGCAGGAGTCCCCATCCCTCCTAGGAGTGGTTATGTGTTGCTTTCCAGCCATGCCCTACACCTGGCACCTCTGAGGCTGTCAGCTAACTGCCCCAGTCTCCCTGGTATAGCACATAAGGCGCTTTACAGGGAAACTCCTACCTCTGTTTCCCTTCTCCTCCCAGCAGACTCCCTGCGATGGCCATGCTAGTCCCCAAACATACCCTGCTCTTCCTTACCTCCTTGCCTTCTCGAGTGCTGTGGACTGTCCACCACCCACCTCCCCAGACTCTGTAGACTGCCAAATGCCTGTTTATCTTGTATCGCTTATCTCTTGGTGTCCTCCAGGAAGCCTTCCTGAGCTCTCCGAGGTGGCCCCCTGCTCCCTTCCCTATGCCTCCACAGCACTTTGTGCAGGTCTGCAGGACAATGCTTTCCAGACTGTCTTCTAATCATTCATGTGTCTGCCTCACCTAGTAGACTGCCAGATCCTCAGAGCAGCGTTGTATTCCATGCTTCCCTTGAGCATAGCTCCTGGCACACAGGAGACCCTCAGTGCCTGCTGAATGAATGCGCTGACATGGAGGCAGGGGTACCGGAGGAAAGGGAATGGATGAGAGAGGTGCTACACAGGAAGAAGTGATGGGTTTTGACGTGGCTGATTTGGATGTGGGGGCAAGTCCAGGAAAATGTTCAGGAATTGAACCTGGGGACCTAGGAGTTTAATGAGGCCACTGATAGAGGTAAGGCAGCAGAAGCACAATGCGGAGGGAGCATCCGAACTGCCTGGGGACTGGACCACCTCCTGGGTTTTGGTGGGAGGTTGTACTTCTATGCCACTACAGAAGCTAAAAACACAGGTACTTTCTGGGATCTCCTTGCAGCTAGAGCCTAGGCATGTGATCCAGGCCTGGCCAAGCAGATGTACCGTTCCAATCCCTGATCTGGGGACAAATGGCAGGACCACAGGTGGTAGTTGGCAGTTGGGGGTGCGAATTTGGAGTTTAAAAGAGGTCAAGACTAGGCCTGGCACGGTGGCTCACGCCTGTAATCCCAGTACTTTGGGAGGCCGAGGCGGGTGGATCACAAGGTCAAGAGATTGAGACCATCCTGGCTAACATTGTGAAACCCCATCTCTACTAAAAATACAAAAAATTAGCTGGGCGTGGTGGCGGGTGCCTGTAGTCCCAGCTACTCAGGAGGCTGAGGCAGAAGAATCACTTGAACCCGGGCAGCAGAGGTTGCAGTGAGCTGAGATTGCGCCGTTGCGCTCCAGCCTGGGTGACAGAGCAAGACTCTGTCAAAAAAAAAAAAAAAAAAGAAAGAAAGAAGAAAGAGAGAGAGAGAAAGAAGAAAAGAAAAGAAAAGAAAAACGAAACGAGGGAGAATTTATAACTTCAGGTGATGGCTGAAGTGATAAAAGTGGAGTGAGAAGAGTGAGAAGGAAGAGAAAACAAGCTACCAGCAGAACCTGGGGACCACTTCTAGTTAAGGAACTGGTCCATCCGGAGGACTGAATGAATGGAACCAAGAACAGGTGATCATGGATGTAACAGAAGAACAGAAGGCCAAAGGAAAAGACTGAGAAAATTGCATAAAATTTTCCATACAGGTTAAGGAGGACTGGGCTTGGGAAGGGCCAGTGGTCTTTGTTGAGGAGGCTGTGAGTGGCCTCTGAGAGGGTGCAGTTTTACCAGAGTTACAAAGATGGAAACCAGAGTGCTGGGCTGAGGAGAGAAGGTGGAGCATCACCTCAAGTACACAGTCACCTTTCACAGGCCCCAGAAAGATCCTCAAACTAGCAGATGATACTGCCTGGCCACATCTTACTCTCTCTCTCCTCATGCTGATATTCCCCCATTCTGATTTCTCCAGTACTTTTCTTATTACCCACAGTCCTCTAAGTAGTCTGGGAACTAAGCCCAGTGCTGAGGCCTCTCTACCACCCCTGCTCCTGTGCTCAACCTTACATCTCTTCTGGGGGCCGCCATTCCTGGTTTCTCCCTCCTTCCTTCTCTCTCCATCCTCACTTCCTAATTATATTAACAGGAAGATTCAACAGTATTTCTGGTCAGCCAGGAAGTCCTTCTTATGGCCTCAGTCTCTTCCATGTTCACCAACCAGGGGAGGCTTTCAGTGCACACCTAGTCGGGCAGCCATCTTACAGGCGCCAGTTACCTAAGATGGCGGCCTCCCTCACCCTCCGCTTCCGTTCCCACAGCCTTGCCTCCTACCCCTGCCTCTTTCTGAAGCCTCAGCCCAACAAGGTGGGGGGCCAGGCTGGGGAGCCAAGGCCGGAGGAAGCAAGACAAAAAAGGACAGAAAAGCTGGCCCCTTGGCATCTCTCTTTGGCATTTGAGTCCAGCTCAGGGAGGGAGGGCAGAAAGGAAGAAAGAAAGTAGTGTAAGTTTTTATTTCTGTCCTCTTCCTGCCACCTCCCCCTAGTCCCTCCCCCAACACTTTGATGAAAACAAAATCTCTCCCCGTTTTTCTCTCCTCCAGCCCCCCTCCCCTTTTTTCCTGGCTTCTACCATGAGCCTCCTGGAATGCAAATGAACTATATTATGCAAATGTATGCAAATCAGGCTTAACGAGCGGAAGGAGGGGGCAGAATGCCTAATGAGTAATGGCGGAGGGTGCAGATGGAGGGTGGCAGGAATGGCCCCCTCCTCTTCTCTGTTCCCACAGCCTGGAGGTTTGCTGGAAGTAGCTGGGTGTCCCTCACTTCTGGGAAAGAGTAGAAGGTCAAGGCCCCATCGCTTCAGCTGAGAAGGCCTGGGGTGTCCTTGGCTGTGGTAGATGAGGGGCAGGCGAGCTTGGGAAGAGAGGGGGTTAAATATAAGGGGCTGGTACTCACTTGCATAACCTTGCCCAGAGACACTGCATGCACCAGCTTCCTTGCCTATGTGGCCTGCCGCTGTCAGAACCCTCAGCTTCCAATGCTGAAAAGAGGGTGACGCTTATGCATGCCATGGCTTGTGCATCAGAAAGGAGGATTCTCAAGGGAAGATTCCCAGCCAGACCCAGGTTCTTCCTGGGGGTGGGGGTGAAAGCTGTCTCTCTTTGTACTTTGGGGGTGGGGGGGCGGTTGCCATGGCAACATAGCATAGAACACCCACCTCCCCAACATCCAGCCTCAGAGGACCTAGGAGTTGGGGGGGATAATGGATTGACACCCCCGATGCCCCCACCACCTGGCACTGCCAGCCGGAGATGGCAGCATCAAATCCTAGAGAGAATGGCCCCTTTGTTTCTAGGCTCACGGTGTTGGGGAAGCAGGCCTGGGCACACAGAAGGGCCTTTCCCAGGCCCCGTTCCAGTTTGCATGACTCCCATTGGCCTCTGGAGACTCCTTGTGGCCATCCACTGGCCTCTGTGCCCTGGCAGATGGTTGCCCCCTTGCCTTTTCTCCCATGGGCTTGCCAGCTACTGCTAGGTATGCCTTGTCCCTGAGGCCTTCCCTCCAAACCACTTTAGACAGAGGTAGCAGTCTGTTCCACCTTTTCCTGGCTTTCCTGAACACCTCACATGCCCAGTCATGCATCCTGTCCTTTTTTGCATAGGGGCAACCTGCAAACTCCCCCAACCAGCAGCAGGCCCGCTCCAACCAACCCAGGCAGAGAGACTCCTAAAGGAGGTATCAGACAGATAGAAAGGGCCAGGCTGAAATTCAGGAGCCTGGATCTTGGCATTTCCGCTAACCAGCTGGGCAACCTGATCACACCTCTTCTACTCCCATGGGATGTGTAAAATGAGGAATATAGGAATGATGATATCTAAGGCTCATTTCAGCTCTACCTGATCTATACCCTCCGTATCTTACATGACCTAGGTTAAATCATTCTTGAAATATAACCTTTGGCCGGGCGCGGTGGCTCAAGCCTCTAATCCCAGCACTTTGGGAGGCCGAGGTGGGCGGATCACGAGATCAGGAGATCGAGACCACCCTGGCTAACACGGTGAAACCCCGTCTCTACTAAAAATACAAAAAATCAGCCAGGCGTGTTGGCGGGCGCCTGTAGTCCCAGCTACTCGGGAGGCTGAGGCAGGAGAATGGCGTGAACCTGGGAGGCGGAGCTTGCAGTGAGCCGAGATCGCACCACTGCACTCCAGCCTGGGGGACAGAGCAAGACTCCGTCTCAAAAAAAAAAAAAAAAAAGAAATATAACCTTCATTCTTCCTACTACTGGAGCAGCCCTTCTCATTCAGACTCCCCAACATGAAGACAAACCCAATTGCCTGGAGACAGGAATGCCAACTTCCCTCAGCCTTTGCCTCTCCCTGAGACTCCAAAGCTGACTGCAAACAATTCCGACAGATGCAAAAATTTAGAGTCTTTGATAGCTGACTGTACAGACAGGAGGGTCCCTCCTAACTCTCTCAAAGGGGGTCAGCACAGCCATTTCACTCACCGCCCAGGAGCTGTCCGTGGTGCTGGATGTGGCTCTGTCGTCCACACGGAGGAAGGAGGGTGGGAGGGTGGTGCAGCACCCACCCGCCCCAGGTGAGAAGCTATAGGGAAGAGAAGAAGCAAAAACATTTGGAAACAGTAAGAAAAGGGAAAGATGATACCTGAAGAAAGTTTCTCCTCTCTGAAAGTTTCTCCTCTCTGAAGACCTCCAAATCACCAATATTACTTTGAGGAAGGAAAAGCACAAAAGTCATTGAATCTCTGATAATTTAGCTCAGTCTTCCTCTAGATCCTATTTGGACATCCACAGGGAGATGGAATCATAGTCCCTCCCCTTGGGGAAGAGCTCAGATTGAGGTGGGAGATAAAGTACAGACCTCTAAATTCCATTCTAAATGCTAAGGCTCCTACAAGGAATTTAGTAATAATAATTAAAAAGACATACAACCTGTCTGATAGTATTATAGATATCAGGAGTTTCGGAGGAAAGGCAGGGAAAGGCCGGGGTGTGTTTGTGTGTGCACGTGTACACATACACAGGCATGTGGGTACATGCCTACGTGTGTGTATGTGTTTCCCAGGTGGAGAGGTGAGCCTATATCAGTGGTTCATAACCTCAGGTGCACATTAAATAATAATGATGCCTAGGCATCATTTCCACATACTCTGATTTCATGGGTCTGGGGCTGGGCCCAAACATCAACATTTTTTAAAAAGCTCCCCGGGTGATTCAGTGCATAACCAAGTTGAGAATCACTGACCT
This sequence comes from Symphalangus syndactylus, assembly GCF_028878055.3. Taxonomy (NCBI): domain Eukaryota; kingdom Metazoa; phylum Chordata; class Mammalia; order Primates; family Hylobatidae; genus Symphalangus; species Symphalangus syndactylus. Next base: position 84,847,034 of record NC_072441.2, read on the forward strand.
AGAAGAAAGCAGGTCAGAAAAGGTGCAGGGGTGAAGCCTGATTAGCTGGAGGAAGAGGCAAAGCAAAGATCCCTAAAGAAGAAGGGAATGAGTAAGAAGGAGAAAGACAAGCATGTAACTCCTCTTTCCTGGGAGCTCCTGGATGGCCCCTGGCCTGGAGATGAGACTGGCTCAGGTGTTAGCTTGTCTCCTCTGTGCTGTAGAAGCTCAAACCACTCCAAGGCAATGAGACAAGCTGTCTCCCCACCGCAGTCCCTTGTGCAGGAAATGGGTGCAATGACCCTAAGGGGGTGCTGCTGCTCCCCTTTACCCAGAGGGTCCCCAGGGAGGCGGCTGTAGAAGGTAAACAGCAACAATAGTCCCTTTCAGTGTCCAGACTCCAACCCTTCAGTCCAATTAGCAGACACAGCAAACAGCAATTCAGCAGGCTTCAGCCGCTGTCATAACAAACTCAGAGCTGCCTTAATGGGGGGATTAGGGCAGGAGGAGGAGGGGGTGTCACTTCGGCCCTGGGAGAGCCTGGGTGGCAAGGAGGGGGTTCCCTTTTTCCCCTTCTCTCTCCTATCTAAATATGCACCCACCCACCCTTCCTTCCATAACTCTGCTCCTCATTCTCCTCAAAGCCCCAAGAATGTTTTTATAGTTTTGTCTGCTCTTTCCCTCTAGTGATTTTAAAGCATTAACCTAAACTCATGATCTCCTAGGGAAGTCAGCACACCCTGTCGCTGGATGAGACATACTCACCCCTCAAGATCTCTGAGGTCCCAATAGCAAAGGAAGGGAGGTGGGAAGGTCAGTCCATTCCCAGAACATTGGAGTGAAGGAAGGTGAAAAAATAAACAACCAGATTCCAACTTTCAAACCTTGAACGTGCAGACTTCAAGAAAGACTTTCAGACATAGGGGCCCGTGCGTCTCCGGTGGGTTACCAACCTTAGGAATCGCACTGGGGACTGGGGGGATGTTGGTTTGTGAGGCGAAGGGAGAGAAGACATCCCTTCTTAAAGTCACTCAATTATGAAGACAAGTCTGCATGCTGATAGGCAGGTCTCTATAGGATTTGTTAATTAAAGCCACTACCTAACTTGTCCTTTAATTTAATAAACTGTGGTTTTACTTACTTAGAATCCAGGAGCTTAATGGCATAAACTTGAAATTATCATTTACACATGCTGTATTTATCTATGTAAGTCAGTTTACCCATCCTAAGTGCTCTTACCAGTAAGTCTTAATATCCATTAAGGAGAAAGAAAACAATGGCCATTCTGCCACGTGGACTCCAACCTCTTCCCTTTATCAGGCTTCCCAAGGACTGTGCCTCCTCTCCCAAGTCTTCAGATACTTCCTACCTAGGTTCCCATGATTCTCACCTTGACTCCCAAAGCTGGAAAAGGAGGAAGTTCCTCAAGTTAAATGTTATGAGATCCTCAGTCAGGAACATGCCAGAGAGCTGCCCTTTTTACATTCTGAAACCAATCATATGCTGTCAGTCTTTCCAAACTGTAGCCTTTAACCTTTCTGCAATCTAAGAATTACCCTTTAGCCATGAGTGTCATAACATAGTATACGATCTTTTATGTAGAATTCTTCATTTTCTGCACACAATAATCCTAAGGGTTTCTTATCCTGATTATACAAATATCTGAATTGAGGCTCAGAGATTTGTGTGCTTGATAAATGAAAACACCCAAACATGGACCTTGGTTTGGTCAAATTTGCTGTTTCTATTTCTGTCTCTCCCACGGCTTGCTGACTGGGATGATTCTTGTGACTGTAAGAACTTATCAACAAAATCCTTTCCATGCCTGGAATTGGGTGGAAGGAGAATTTGTCCAAGAGTGAGGGTGTGGCTGATAATGCAACACTTGGGTCAAATATTTGAGGGAAAATTGCCTTTGGCTTCCTGGACCTAGAATTCAATAGGAGGGTATTAAAATGAGGGGCTGAGAAGAGAAATGAATAAAGAAACCAGCTTAGAATTTGGTTTCCAGTAAAAATAGTAGATGTAGCAGTATCTAAAGAATAGAACTGAAAATTCTTAGACACAGGCAGAGGTGTGATTATACAAGAGAGGAAATTTCCTAACTGGTAACTCTGGTGAGGCCTTTCTGAGCCCCTTTTAACACGGCTTCCCTGCACCCCAGTCCCACAGTTCTCCTGTGGGGTTCAGTTGGAGGAGATGCGATCTGGTACAGAGGGGGTGGGGAGAACTCAGCAGTGTCACCGTGATGTCTGCATTTGGTAACCTCCTTCCAAATCCAAGAGTGTCTGTTCCTAGAGTGGATTTATACTTATACATAGCCATACATACATGTCCCTAATGTCACGACCGAGCTTCCCACCCACCATGGAAGCACATACATCCAACCACACACCAGGTCACACACCACTCAGTTTCTCACCCTCATAAAGCAGACACACACAGTCACCCATCACTCTCCTGACAACCCCACCCACACACCCACATGCACACGCCATATGCTCACATAAGGCAGACACAAACCCTCACCCCCACATCCCTCCTGGGCTCTATTCCTCCTTTGCACTGAGGTGCTGGTTTTGTAGGGTGTCAGTTCTCAACCCCCCACTTCCCTCTGTTCTCCTTTGGATATCCTGAGGTAGGTCAAATGCACTAATAGGAGACAACAATAATAATTTAAACCCATTGTGGCTACTGATACAGGTTCTAAGTCTCATGTGAATGAGCCTCAGTGGATCCCAAATACACATTTCCAACAAGCTACATGAAAGGCTTTTGTTGTTGTTGTTTGTTTGTTTTTAAAGGAATCTTATCTTTCTTGGTGCTTCTCTCATCCCAGCTCCCAGCCGCTGCTCACAGGCAGGGCTTTTCTCTTGGTGTGCCTTCCCCCTCCTGTGCCCCATGCCTTCCCTTCTCAGCTCAACCCCGTCTTACCCTCCCTGCCTCACTCTCTCTCCAGTTGTTCCCATAGGCAAGTTCAGTAGAAAAAGCACTGGGTTGAGTTAGGCCAGCCAGGGTGGCTCATGCCTGTAAACCCAGCATTTTGGGAGGCCGAGGCGGGCAGATCAAGGGATCAAGGGATCAAGAGTTCAAGACCATACTGGCCAACATGGTGAAACCCCGTCTCTACTAAAAAAAAAATACAAAAATTAGCTGGGCATGGTGGTACGCGCTTGTAGTCCCAGCTACTCGGGAGGCTGAGGCAGGAGAATCGCTTGAACCCAGGAGGGGGAGGTTGCAGTGAGCCGAGATGGCATCACTGCACTCCAGCCTGGCAACAGAGTGAGACTAAATCTCAAAAAAAAAAAAAAAAGAAAAAAGAAAAAAAAGAAAAAGAAAAAGAAAAAAAAGAAAAAGCACTGGATTGGAAACCACTGAGTAACATTAGCAACTCATTTGAGTCTGTGGTTCCTCATCAGTGAAACGGGGTTAATAACGACTATCTCACAATGTTAAAAGAGTAAAGAAAGGGATGCAAGCCCAGTGCCTAGAAAGTAGTGTTAGGAATTATTAGTCCTCGCCTAAAACCTGCTCCCTTTCTCCCTAATCCAGTCTCCACCTGCCTCTCCCCCAGAAAACCCAAATTCCAAATGGCTGAGAAAGTAAGAGGCTACAAATCTCGCCTTCCTCTAAATATCTAAAGGAAGAAGACATATGTATTCTAGGCTCCCCAAAGCACAATTTTTTTGAGTTTGGATTCTCCAATATTTCTCCCACATAATATATAATTGAATCATTATCTTCTAGCTATAAAATCAGGTCCTGGGAGGAAATGTTAAATTTACACAGGAAACTGGAGTCAGTCAAGGTCATTTTGTCCAGTTCTTCCACCCCCTTATTACTCCTTCCTGCCCCGTGTCCGGGAAGGCCAGGTGCCGGTGTATGGGATGCAGACCTGTAGTAAATGCAGAGAGAGATACTTCTAGCTTTGGCTACGTTGACTTCTATTCCACAAAGTGACTCTAGACTATGCTTCTTTCAACTGCACCTAAACACTCTTTCGCTTAAAATATTTAGGTCAAGCCAGATAAATGGATTCTTTTAGGAAAGGCCCTGATTAATCTCTCTAATTCTTTGCTTTCTTTGGGCAGCATAGATACTAAGCTACAAATTCCTTTGTGTTTGAGATCCTCAGAGCTTCTCGAGGCCATTTGTTCTTGGAGATGATTTCCAAGAGTGAAGATGGGTTGGGAAGGTTGGGTGTCCTAAAAGGCCCCAACTCAGCCCCTCTGGTCAGTAATGACAAAGCAGCATAAGGATGTTTTAAAGAGATTGGCCTCAGGTCCTGAGTCGGAAGGAGGAAGGCGAACAGAAATGGAACCGAGATTGCCCTGCACTCCACTGCCCCAGAACCCAGACTGGGCAAAAGGTTCTTCTGCCACCCTGTTTACATTTTTGAGCAACCCTCCCACCCTCAGCACCTTCAGTTGTAGCTCCTGTTTTCACGTAGACGCCCTCATTTTCCAACCAAACTGGATAGCCCTACATGGCTTTAAGGAGCCGACTTAAGCAAAGACCAGTGTTCTCAGGTGACTTCCTCCAAACTCCCCCACCCAACCATAGCTGTGGACAGCCTGTGGGAAACCGTTCACCAGCTCCCGCTGGAGAGAGAGGACTGGGCCGGGAGGCGGAATAACCCTGCAGCTAGATTTCAACTGATTTCTCCCTTGGATCAGCTTCCCAAGCAGTGACCCAGACTGCCAGAAAAGGCCTCATCCTGAGCAGGGACCACCAGAGGGCACCACAATGAGGCTTCCTTGCTACCCCCGCGACTCTGCTGGGGGAAAAATATGGCACCTGGCTGAAGTGAAATGGGACTGTGACTCCTACCTGTGCCGACTGGGGTGCTGAGGGGGTGAAATGTCGCCCGAACCAGTGAGGTCTCTCTCCTCCTCTTGTATCCTCTGGTGCTGGTCAGTCCTCGCGGCTCTAGCCCTTCGCTCAAGCCTCCCCCTCCCGCCTGTGAGACCGGCTTTCCCCGGGCCCCTCTGCGCAGTGTATGGGGTTATTTTTACTTTCGGTTATCTAGCTTTATGAAGACTCCACACCACTCATACAGCTAGATAACCAAAGATAACAACCAACCCCGCCTCCTGGCTGCTGTTGCCGCCTCTTCCACGCAGCCTCCCGGCCGCCGCCGCCGCCAGCACCTCCGCAGCTTCCCGGTCGCCCGTCAGCGGGAGTAGGAGGGAAGGGACACGAGTGGAATTAAGGGGAAGAGCGAAGACAGAAATGAAGTCCAAGACAAAACAACAAAAACCTCAGACACGGAGATACAGACACGACAGAGACCGAAAAAGGCGTGGAAAGGACGCAATGACCGGTGGCGTCGAAGTCGGGGAGTTGACCCCGACCCAGACCCAAAAAGCTTCTGGTGCCCCATTTCCCGCTCTCCCATTCGGGCCAGGAGCAGGAGTTCCGCTGGTCCCAGGTGGAAGGGACGCGCGGGCTTTTCGTGCCACCCGGGAAGACCGCAGCGACCCAGGCAGAGGCCTCCCCAGGCTCGCCGGGTCTCCACTGCCCTCCTCTGGAAGATCGAGGGCGCATCCGACAGCCAGAGCCCTGCCTTCGGCGGAGCCCGAGCCTGGCGCGGGATGGAAATGGGGAGCCGCGGGGCCGGCCCGGCCACGTCGCCAACTCAGAAGGGCGTTGGAAGCGAAGCGGAGCCCTTGTGGGGGAAAGAGCTGGATCCAAGAGGCCGAATAAAAGGGGAAATGGGCAGCCAAACCCTGGAGGTTAAAACCCCAGAGGTGTCCTAATAGGAAGCAGGGAAATCCCGGCAACCCAAAGAGAGAGGAAAGGCTGTGGGGGGCGGGTGGGGGCGACCCAGAGACTCCCAAGCGAGTCTCTCGAGGAGAGAAGGAAACAGCAGAGACCCCACCCGGGAAGAGATCCGGGAGAGTACCCATGAGAGGGGCGGAGGGGAGGAAAGCAGAGGGTGACAGGGCAGGTGACCAGAGTCCCAGGCCCTGCAGAGCCCCGGATAAACGGCTTTGTGCAAAGAGGACCAGAGATCACCCAGGGTTGTGAAAATGGCCGGGGGTTCGAGGCGAGCGGTGCCCTAGGGGTGGGAAGGGGGTGCGATCAGGAATGGGAAACCGCAGCCCCAAAGAGGGTGGGGGCTCGGCCGGCCCCTCGTGGCGGACGCGCGGGCACGCCGGATTCCGAGGCGCTCGCCCACCTCGTGTCCCACGCTGGCCAGGCCACTTACATCGAGCCCAGGGTGCCCATCAGTGCTCTCCCTCGCGGTCCTCCCGGCCAGTTCCCGCCCGTGGTGCGCCAGGGCCCTGAGTTCCAGATGCCGGGGCTCAGCGGGCGCCGGACAGAGGAGACTGCCCTGCTGTTAGCCTCCGCCGAGTCTAGGCGAGCAAGGTGGAGCGGGTCTCACCTCCTCGCTCCCTCCTCTGCCTCTGCCGCGGCTCTGGCCCCGGCGCGCTCCGGCTCCGGACTTTTCATTCATCCTTTCACACTCCCTCCCCAGGCCATCCTCTGATTGGCTCTACCGCTTCTGACGTCACCGGCTCGTTCCCCGCCGGCCCCGCCCCTCCCCCTTCCCCGGCCGGCCGGGGAGCGCAATTGGGGCGCCCCTCCCCCCTGGAGAATGGGGATCGGAGGACTACTACGTCTCTGTGCTGATTCTCAGCCTCTTGCCGCCTCACTCACCCTCGAGACCCGCCTGCCACCTCCAATCCATTGCCATTTGTGGTTTTGATCTCCAACCTCACTCATTTTGTAGGTTCTACATTTTCTATTTTGGCCCTAGGTATGCTGCACCAACACCAGGGCACAAAGGTGGAAAAGAGGTCAGGTGAAAGCCCCTCAGAAAGAACCAGATGACTGCAGACTCTACTCCTACAGCCTTCTCCCATCAGAATATTCTTTGTGCTTCTCGGGTTCTGATCCTTAGCAGACTGATCCGAACCTTTTAGAAAGGGCAGGAACCTGTCTGGCTGGTTTTCAACCCAAAACAATGAGGGAAAGATCCTGGAAATTTGGGATTCCTACAGGGAGATGCAGGGGTTGAGCGGTGCTGAGCATCCTTTTCTGCCTTGCAGAAACTGGAATATCTCTTGAATGTGTTCGCAGCTCCAAAGTTACAGGTAGGGGAGGCTGGGGTGAGGATTCCAGCTGGTATCAGCCGGGACAAGACCCATAGATTTTCATCCAGCCATGGAGGCCCTTGCTAGCGCCTTCTTGCCCTTCCCCAACATGGTGAGACTCTGACCTCTAGCCCGTGGTCCAGCTCCAGGTGTCTGGAGAGCTGGGGTTATGGGAGGAGGATCGCCCTCCAGCAAGGTTCCGTCTGGGACTTTGCCGACCTGGCTCCTTATCTGGCCCAGCACGACATTCCTGGCTCAGCCTCTGCGCTGGGAATCAGGGCTGAATAATGCCTAGTCTCAACCTTGAGAGGTATATACTCGGAGGCAGGCAGGATCCGAATCCCGCTGCCCAGTAGAGCTGGAAGAACGAGCTGTGGGCCCTTACCTGAGCTCTGCCAGGGAGCTGTTCGAATTCCTGGTCCCAAGCCACCCCACCCTTCTACCCACTCTACTCTCCACTGCCTTACTAAAAAAAAAAGCTATGACTCACATACTTGGAGCCTGTCAGCCAGATTAACCTGGGCCAGCTCCTATAACCAGGGATCCTTGAGCACTAGGCCACCAGGAGCGTGCTCCAGGGGATGACCAGTTTTGTCATCAGGCCCCATCAGATTGTTTTATCTGCCTGTCTGCACAGCCCAGGACAAAGCCAAGCCTGAAAGCTGTTCTTGGCTAGATGCAAGCCTGTGGGCAGTGGGTTTAATTCGGTGCTTCCCCCAAAGATTGGAGAATGTCTGAATAATCGCTTCCACTGATGTTGGCAACATGACTGCAGGGTGGGGGGCAGTTTGGAATAAGATAAAGCCTGTGAGCCAGGTGTTTCTCTACCAGGATGATAATATGGGGCTGAAGAAAACAATCTAATTTCCCAGGTCTCAGGGTGCTCACAAGGCTGGGCTTGGCATAGCTTTTTCCTTCTGTCAGTCACTACAGGGTCTCAAGGCCCTTACCCAAGGGAAGGGTTTTCTAGACGCTTCCACAATGTCAATTTTTTCACCGTCCAGAACAGGGAACACACCAGCCAATGAGGAGGGGGGAAGGAAAGAGACAGAGATGGTGTCCACTCCCTATTTTGTTTCCTCCTGCCCCCTCCCAGGTGCTCCTACAGCTTAGAATGAAGCACTCGGGGAGCAGAGCATTGGGGTCCCTGTCTCTGCAGTACGGTTGCGAGAAAACCCAGAACCCCTCTCAAATATTCTCACAGATAGACCTGCCTCCTGGTGTGCTGCTAAAGGCATTCCCTAAATGCACACCCCATCCGCCCCGGAAAAACTATAGGTTTTCCAGCCATTCCCCTCTGTGACTATAAATCCCCTCAAAGATTTCTCATGAAACCACACCATACCCATTTCTAGGATCCCCAATACCCTCCAGACATTCCAGCAATTCTAGCTAGGGCCTATACTTCTCCAAACATACTACCAACTGCCCCTACAAATATCTCCCCATTTGCCCTCCCACAAGATCTCTTAAAAGCACCTTAAGCAAACCTTCCTACCTATCCATCCTCCCCTCACCAGCACCAGGGAGGCTGGGGCCAGTGAGGAAGAGTGGGCTGTTCTGCTAGCTAAAACTCTCCCCTTTCTCCTCTGTTACCAATTTCCAACCAAGTCCTCTGCCCTCTGTGGGGCCCAAGCTTATCACCACAACCCCTTATCCTGGCCTGGGCTGACCAAACAGTGCCGCAAGAGGCAACTGGAATCAGCATGAACCTCCCTTCTCTTTCGGCCACTGCTGTATTTTTATTGGAGTGGGAGATAACAGAAAGATGTTTTTTTTTTGGCATTGGAGGCTCCCCCTCTCCACCTCTATTGGTCAAATTCAGACTCAGCTGGACTTCCTAAAAAACCAAGGTCAAGAGGGAAATTGGTATATTTAGATGTCTTCTGAAAATATATCTAAATTTCTCCAAATAGCTTGATAAAGAGCAATATCCCTCTGCCTCTTAATGAGGCTTTGGGTTCTTCATAGGTAATTCAGCCTAAACAGAGTGTCCAAATACAAGGAGGAGAGACCCCCAACAAAGGAAAATGGAGATTAGTCTAAATTGTCCTGGCACTACCCACATAGAATCTCCATTTCTGTCAAGGTTGCTGATGAAGTAATTTTTTGTTTGGTTTTGTCTGGGTGTGGTTGACAACCCAGTCTCCCACCACCCCTGCTCAAGGATAAAGGTGAGTAGGGCATCTGTCTTTATTCCAATGGAGAAAGAGCTATCAGCCATGAAAGAAGCAGAAAACTCCCCACCGTCATGTTAACTGGAATTGGTTTGTATACCATTGTTCCAGTTTCAAAAAAGAAACTACTTGGAGGGTGGAAAATGAGACAGTCTCTCCAGAGCAGGGGCAATTTCACACACACCCTTGTCCATGGGAGCTAACGCTATGCTGAAATCATAGTGGGTGCCCAGTAATTGATCAATTAATAGAGATCTGTGTACCGTGAGTATGTCTGCAAGTCTGCATTTGCCATCAGGTAGATTAAGGGCATTACGGATGGGGAGTGAGGGTCTTGGTAAGTTGTGTGTTCTGTGGGATCTGTGGGGGAGGTGGAGGGGAGATTTGTGTCTATTGTGTTGTGGGTTCGTGACTATTTGATCACTCCTTTGACCAGAGGAGACCCTTCTACTAATTAGATACAGCAGGCCTATAAGATTATAACAGCTGGAGTAAAATGGGTGCATTAGGTGCCCTTTGGGCTTGGCCCACCAGCTTCAGTATCCCTGAGAAGGTCTCAGTTGGAGTAGTCCCCTGATTCCAGCATACTGCACAGTCAGCTGGAGTGTTCTGTAGAGCGATGGACTGCAGACCCCACCCTGAGTTCTTCCAGAGAATTTCTAGGGGGCTGTGGGGAGAGCACATCGATTCCCTGGTGCTGATGTGAGTCTGTAAGTGTCTTGATTAGTCTAGGAGCCCGTATTTTTTGCCAGTGCCCGTCCCCACCCCCATCCCTTATAGCCCTGATGCCCACCTATTGTCTGTGTGCCTGAAGAGGCCCATGTAGAGAAAAACGTGGCCCGAATTATGCTCTCTGGATGCAGCTCTTGGTTGGATCTTTATAATTCAGGTTCCAGAATACATTTTGGCAGTCAAGCACTTTCTTGAAATAATCAGGTAATTAAATAAAAAGCATATATTTTTTCTATGTTCCAATTGCCAGGTTAATTTGTCTTGAAGACACAGATGAAAGCTGCATTGGGGAGAGGGTGGATTCAGATATTTATTTCTTATAAGTGCATCATTATGAACAATATCATACATTTTTTTGCTATAGATATCTGCATTGTCTATGGGATAGTCACAAATAAAAGCAAGAATTAGCAATAAAAAATACTGAGGCTGTGTGAAAAAAAAAATATATATATATATAAAATATCTATTCATGTGGGCAGAAAAGGTAGGAGGTATGGAGAAATAATCTGGAGGATATCGTCCCTAAGGATGTCACACTTCTTCCCCATGAGAGTGGTATGTTCCTCCTATTGAGGGGCCAGCTTGAGAATTCCTTGGGCCTGTGTAAGTACTGCCTTCCTTGCCTGCTCCCAGTTCTATTCTTGAGCCCACACGTTACCCGCTTGCCTGAGAATCTTATGTGTCCGGGAGGTAAGAACAAGGTGGTAGAGATGGTAGAGGGTTGGCTGGTTCATCCAGACTGAGTCCTTTCTACAAGACCCTCAAACATCAGCAAATGGCCTCCTTAAGGGGCGTAAGCATGAGTATGCAAGGGTGCTGCGCATCACACACACACACACGCACACACATACACATACATACATGCACACACACACACGCACATGTGCACACATACACACATGCACACATACTCAGACTTATCAACTCAGACCAATGCAATGACAAATCCACAGATACTCCCAGCAGTACCACCTCCCAATGCTTGCAGCTGTATACCCTGGCATACATACCCACTCAGAGTTATTTAAGCTCCTTGGGTCCCCATTTACCATAACCCATGCTCCTCTTCTTTCTCACCTCTGTCACCCAGGTACAAGTATCTCTGTTCCCTTCTTCAACCAATCATCTCCCCCAAGGTCAATTGGCCTCCAATTCTGCCCTCAGGAGCCTATGGGAGAAGGGGAAAGAGTTCCCTGTATCCCCAGTGCCTTTCCTCTCTATCACAGAACTGGAAGCAGGGTGGCCTATCATTGACTATGTAGGTCTTTCTACAATTGGAGTAGACCAAAATCAGGGGCCGAAAGCTGGAAGAGACAGGGAGAGGGGTAGAGGGGTACAGAGAACAGGAGAAAACATAAGTGAGAGAGGGCCAGTTTTCCTTTTCTTCCCCCACCCACTCCACCATCAGAAACAATAAATAAGAAAATAAATACCCCAAAAGCCATAGGTGGCCACCTACGATGACACCAGAAAACAAATGAGGCTGCCTCTTCTTGGATGCCCAGCTCCTGTCAAGGAGGAGAATGCAAAGGTTAAAGTCCTTTGAGAAGAAGTCCAGCCTTCTTTCCCTGATGACCCCCAGCCTTCCTATCACTCTCTCAGCCACTCCTTTTCTCCTAGTCCTGCATCTTCAGGACCTGGATAGACTATGTTCCCCTCTTCAATGGCCAGGCTTGAGGCTGCACAGGGGGATAATGAGAAAAGCCTAGACATGCAGGCATGGCCTCCGGCCTGGGCCTCTCAGCTCCATCTCGCCTGGGCAACTCTAACCCAGCCTTATCCTCACAACCTCTCTCATCTCCATCCAAAACCTTTGGGCCCAGGGGTTTGGCCCTGTTCAAACAGCCTGTGGAGATCTTAGACTTAAATCTAAGGAAGTGTTCTCCTGCCCAATGGACATTATCTCCTTACAGATTCCTGCTGCCTGGGGTCTATGGGAGAGCATGCTTAGGATAGAATGAAAGAGCTAGGGTTAGGGATATATTTTTGTCTGTCTACATCTAACGCAGTGTAAACTGTAAAGTGTTATGCACATTTATGATATTCTCAATCATGTTATCTCTCTAGCTTTCTCCACTCATCTCTGTCATGACCTATCTACTTATCACCTATCCAAGTATATCTCTCAGGATCTTGTAGTGATCAATTTTCTCCCTCTCTTTTTCATACACGCAAAAGGTGTGAAGACAAAGCATTTATTTTTTATTAGTGTTGGGTATGAACCCAGTCTCAGTACTTTATAGTCTTATCTTCCCAGAATTTGGCTTTCAGGTTAAATTATGATTTGGGGGAGTGGCTTGTATACCGCAGGTGACCTAGCTCCTAAAATACTGTGATGAGTATTTTTACACTTATATGTGTGTGTGTGTTTGTGTGTGGGTTGGGGTAAGCTGGTGAATTCTTCCATCTCAAACTCAATTCCACAACTAATTTTTTTAAGTCAGGAAGATAACCTACCTAAACTTAGGAAATCAGAAAAAAGGGGAGCTGGGGAGCAAGGACAAGCCTTACATCCAAGCCTGATTTCTAGGAGGGGTGCTTTGAATGCCCCCTCCCCACTTCTAACACTCACAGATACTCACTTGACTCCCAGCCTCAGCTCTGCCAGCCCATCCATTTCATAAAGGGATGTCTCAGTCTGAAATTATCTTCATACCAAAGAAGGGGCTACTCCCACCCCACACCAATTTGCTGACATGCTAGAAAGCAGACATAAGGACAGTTAGGGGGCCTCTAGCTCCTTCCTCCACCCTAATCAATGAGAGTTCTGGGGTCCCTGAGGCAGTTATTCCCCTCATCACTGATCTCTGCCCTGCCACCCCCCGACAAAGCATGCACAATGCCTAAGGGAGCAGGGTGATGAAGAACACAGCCCAGCAGGCATGGAACATGTGTGTGCACGTATGATGGCTGGCAGCCTTAGCCTCGCCCAACAATCTGGCCTCTGGGGTTCCAGGAATAGTCTGCTCCGCTCCAGCCTCCACTCACTACCCCACAATGGCCCCAATCTTGTCTCCCAGAAAGCACAGTGTGGGTGGGGGACTAGGGGCAGGAAAAGTGCCTTCTTTCTATATCTCCTGGCCTTCCGTAGGAAAACACACACACACACATGCACAAAAACAAACAAACAAACAAACAAACAAAAAACCCTCCATTAGATGGGTGTGAAGAGGGCTGGGGTAGGGTTCTCTCCCCTTCTAGAACCTAAGCATTTTCCCTGACACCTCACTTGCCTTTAGGTTCCACTCAGCCCCTTTCCCACCTGCCAGCTCATAGAAAAGGGGGGAAAGGGGGATTAAATTAATCTAAATCCTATAAAATGTTTTTGGATTTTTCCCAATTCTGGTCTCCACCTTTCTTTCATCGGGGGACATCTGGCTCCTTTCCCCCCATACCCAAGTCCCTCAGACTTTGTCCTCCCCTAAAAGCTGAAGTCTCTAGGTCAGAAAGGAGTAAAAGCCAGATCGAGGAAACAAGGTCAGGAGTCCAAATACAGAAGCATTTTTTCCCTTCCTTCCCATCTCCACTACAGTTTCCTTCCTGCCTCTCCTCTGGTACAAGCATTAAGATGTTGGCCATGTCTGGTGGAGAGAAGGGAGGGGCAGATTAATAGGATCAGTAGCACCGTGACCCTAAAGCTCCCCCACAATCCCATTGACAAACTTAGTGAGCTGTCTCCAGCCTGCATGGGCTGGGGGAAGGAGGGGAACCAGGAGCCACTCTGGGGCGGGCGGGCAGAGCCACTGTCTTGGGCTCAGCGATAGGTGCCCAGGAGGCTGGAGGTGAGAGCCCTGCTGCCAACTCCACCTCTACACACATGCCTCATCCATTTTGGGGACCCCCCTAAATCTTTTATCAGCCTTTTCTTTCTGTGATGATTTTGCACTAGCCTCCATTAGCCAGTAGGTAAAGTAGGAAGGTTAGGGCGTCCTGACTGATTTTAGGGGATCTCTTCCCACTCCCAGCCTAGATGTCTGAGGGGGCTGGGATCCTCCCTGGACCCGAATGGGCACTTACCAGGCTTCTGTGAGGAGGAGAGACTGTTCGGGTGGCCCCTGCGGCTGGACTGCCTCTCTCCCCCAAGCTCCTAGCCTCTTGTGGAGTGGAGGATGCAGCTCCGATGACGTAGCATCTATCTATCCATTCAGGAATTTCGCTTGCCTCTCTCTTTCTTTCTCTTGCTGCTCTCCCTGGAAAGGCAGCAAAAAGGGGGTACTGCCCCTCTCTGGAGACACTACCACCACCACCACCAAAATAACAGCCTACTCTGACGAAGCCCCTCCTTCTTCCTTCCAATGCCTGTGTGGGCAGGGGTCTTTGTCACCTCCACTCTGCTTGCCACCTCCCCTACTGCCTTTTCTAACCTGAGGCAGGAAGAAGGGGCTAAGGGAAGCTATTGTTCCTCCAGGCCACCCTCCTCCCCAAGGCAAGCAAGAGAAAGGGTGTGACAGAAAGACTCGGTCCCTAGTCTCTGAGTTTTAATTCGCTTTGGAACTTGAGAGAGTGATTAAGTGGTGTGTGGAGGGTGAGGCGCTGAGCTGATGAAGAGTCATGGGAAGGTGACACAGTTTGCCATTTGAAGGCTCAGGGCATTCCAGGCCCCCCTTCCCAGGCCTCCCCTCAACTCCTATCCCGGTCAGCTTAACTAATCACAAATCCAGATCTTACTTGTGAAGGAGACAGTGACAGTAGGAAGATGAAGGCTGAGAGCTGGAGGGGGCGCATCTTGCGGGGAGATGAAGGCCAGCACTTGGAAGTCTAGACAAGAGAAGAGAAGGGGTGGGACCACAGAGTCAAAGTGGAGATAAATTATCTTTTTCCTAGAGGAGGGAGAGCAATTTGGGGGTTGGTTTCCAGGGCTGGGGTCCCAATATTTGGTGGAAGCTGAGGCCCAGAATGGTACAATGGTTGGGTCTCTTTTCTCTCTCTAACCCCCACCCTCAGCCCCTCCCTTTTTCTCCCTCCCACTCTTCCTGGTCTGCATGGGAACTCGGTCTGAGCTCGACGTGACAGACAGCAGGCCTGCATGCTAATGAAGTTTGTCTCAAGTTCATTGTCAAAGCCCCCCCTTCCCCACGGCCCCCTCCCCTCCTCTCTCATACACAAATCTCCCTCCAACTTTTGTCCCACAGACCTGGAGGCCACTTGAGTCTCTGCTGGCTCCCCTCTCTCACCCTCCCCCACTGCTTTCAGTCTCCTCTCTCCTCACCACCTCCCTCAACTGGGGGCGGGAGGCTCTCTTCTCCCTGGTGCCTTCCCAGCCACCTTCTGGCCTGGCGATCCCTAAGCTCTGAATGAGGGATTCTGAGGGCTAAGGTCAGAGTCTATAGACCGGGTCCTTCTTTCCCCACCTCAAAGCAGGGAGACCTTAGAGGGGTGAGAGAAGGCAACAGACTCTCCCCACTCAATGTTCTCTGCCCCCCAATTCTCAGTCCTGTCCTGGCCCAGTCCCCCAATTCCAGCCCCGCTTCCCCTCCCCCATTCCTCCCATTATGATTATTTTGCTCTCCCCTTGATTACATCTGCTTCACTAGCTCAGAAATAAAGATCCTTTGAGACTAATTTTGCACCCCCCCATCTCCCCACCCCTTCCCTCCCCCTTCTCTCTAGACCAGGGCTCCCGTTAGCTCCTTTCTCACCGGCTGGAAGACATTGAGTTCCTTGTCTAGGGAGCTGGGGGGTTGATGGGAGGGGGTGCCAGTGGAATGGGGGGGGTCTCTCCAACTCTGGGACGTGTCCAGCAATCCAAACCTGTCCTTCTTTTGTTCCTACAAATCTCTTCATACTGTCACCACCCTCTGGAGCCTGCCTTTCTCCCAGTAACCAGGGGATAAGGGAGGAAGGGGAGGAGGATCCTGAACTCACCCCACCCCTCAATTCCAGGGAAAGGAGGGAGGGGAAGAAAAGGGAGAAAAAAATTTAAATCCCCCCCCTCATTAGCCAGAAAGGAAGCGAAAGGGGATAATTATAATTAAAAGCAGACAGCTGTGGATTGCATCTTTTATGTTCCTCCAAGCTTCCTCCCCACTTCTGCCACCATCACCCAAAAATTTGCACAGCCCCCTGTGTATCTTCCCCCTGGTTTCCTTCGAGTGGTGAGTGTGCCAGGAGACTGAGGCATGAGGAGCAGGTTTGGGGAAGAGGACTCCACTTCCTCTCCCGTAGGCAGCGCCTTCTGAAACATCTCAGTAGGCCTAAGAGATGGGGGCTTCCTGTTCCTACCCACCAGCCTGTACCCCAAGGTGTAGGATTGTAGGAGGTGGGGGAATCCAGGTGATAATAACTAATTCAATAATTTGGGGAAGTCTGATATTCCTAAAAATAGCCATAATATTCATAATGAAATTAATACTAAGAATTAAGTAAAACCTAGAATGTTTTCTCATTCAGGCATGTCTTCCCTCCTCCAAAGTAGCTTCAAAACACAAGAGGGGTAGCTGAACGTCTGAAGAGCTGGGATCTGTAAGGGAGTGTGTTCTAACAAAGAGAGGCTCATAGGTTTAGAGTGTACATAAAATGCGCACATATACATACATATACTCCAGGATTTTGGGGGTAGTGTTGCTAGGCCTAGCTCTGCTATCCTATGTATTTATAGAACTTGATCATAGGCCAGAACAGCAGGGTAATTATAGCATTATTAGCATATATGCAAATCAGGTAACCTATATACGCTGAATGGAGACAGATTATTATTTATTTCTCTCCCCCTTTCTCCTTCCCTGGTATCAGCTCTGGCTCCTCAGAGCTGCACACCAGCAATTATCTGACATTATAAGAGGGGGTTGTAGCCCTGGAGGAGGGGGCTGAGGGGAGTAGGACAGAAAAAAAAAACCTAGGGGCGGGAGGGTTTTATCTCATTTTACTCAATGTTATTCTGGGAAGAGTGGGGAGGAGCTCAGTGAGAAGCCTTTGAATTAACAAAGGCTAATTCCAGCCGGGGGCGGGGGGGCGGGCAGGAGGGGAGAGACAGAGACCTGAAAACACAGACAGATGAAGCCAGAAAAGCTTCGAAGCAATGACAGAGACAAGAGGGACAGAACCGCAGCTCACAGAGAGTGGGGGAGCCAGAGATAGAGTCACAAACTCACATAGAGCACATGGAGTGAGGCACAGAGAATTCAGATCTGGCAAGAAAACAAGGAGCTGTTTATTTGGAGTTGGAAGGGATGAGCTCTCCAGGTTTATTCGGCACGGGGCCAGGATGGGGGCCACCCCATGTTGGTTTAGAGGCTGAGTCTGAGTCTTAATCCAGAGCCCATTCCATATTATCAAATCTTTTCTCCTTTTCCCACCACCTAGTAAATGGCCATGGGACCCGTTCATGCATTCATTCCAACCAACACATGATGAGCAGAAACCACATGGACATGGTCCGACTCTGGACCCTCCTTTCTCCCACCAGGATTGAGCTGCAAGCCCCTCCTCTTCCTTCCAGGTTAAGCTACCTTCCGTAGGTTCATTCTTAGGCTCCGCAGCCGGATCGCCACAGGGTGCCTCAGTGTCTAAGGAGTCGCTTCACTGCCTACCTTTTCGTACTCCATCCCTCTCTTACTTAGACGTTATTTATACCAGGTCCGTGGTTGGGAAGCGAAGACCTTCACAGTTTTCCCTCTATATTGTCCTAGGGACTTGCCTCCACTGAGTTGGATACCTTTTCCTCTGCCTGGCTGGGTGGGATTCTGCTGGCCCTTGGCACCAATGAGGCACTGGGGTTCCAGCACTCCACCATATCCTTCTGTCACTCCACTCCCCAGGTGGATTAACGGTGTATGTCTGTTTGACTGACCCCAAAACTAGATAGATACTGGAGATACCAGCATCTCCATCAAGTTTCAAATGTCTCTCTCCACATCCCTGCTTGCAACGCAGCTATCTAGCTACCTCTTTCTCAAAAAAGCCTTTGCCCATCTGAGCCAAACTTCAAAGAAGGCAATATTGGGGGGAGGTAGGATTACCGAAACTGTGGCAGTGTCCAGGGACTCTGAGTGGCGTAATGAAGAAGGGTCCCAGAAAGAAATAAAGAGATAGACACCCAAAGAGTCAGTGGCTAAAAGACTAAAAGGAAACAAGCTTCAAGTCTATACTTGGATTTTTATCCAAAAATGGAAATTTGCTGTCATGTATATCTATATAGACCAGCAAGATGGATGGGCTTTATCACTAATGACCTCTGCATCTATGACATGCTTTTGTATTTATATTTGCTCCTAGGTCTGACTGCTTCTTGTTCTTTCTGGCCATGTCTTACGGAATAGTAAAAGAGCTGAAGAGATAGGGAGAGAAAGACAAATTGAGCACAGAAAGAAACTGAGAGGAGCAGAGACTTAGAGATGGAGACCTGTAAGAGTGAAAGAGAAAGGTGCTGAGAGGCCGGGCGCGGTGGCTCACGCTTGTAATCCCAGCACTTTGGGAGGCCGAGGCAGGCGGATCACGAGGTCAGGAGATCGAGACCACGGTGAAACCCTGTCTCTACTAAAAATACAAAAAAATTAGCCGGGCGTGGTGGCGGGCGCCTGTAGTCCCAGCTACTCGGAGAGGCTGAGGCAGGAGAATGGCGTGAACCCAGGAGGCGGAGCTTGCAAGTGAGCCGAGATCGCGCCACTGCACTCCAGCCTGGGCGACAGAGCGAGACTCCGTCTCAAAAAAAAAAAAAAAAAAAAAAAAAGAAAGGTGCTGAGAGTCACCAGAAACCTGGTGAAGGATAGGGCAGACACAGAGACTGAAAGCCAACCCCAGGGGCCAAGCTTTCCATTCTCCATCCCATGTTAGAGACCTGGTATATGGCCCTCCCTCCTGCCTGCTTCTCCCCCAGGCTCCGCCAAGAAATTGGCAAATATATTTGCAACTTCACCAGGCACATTTCTCTGCAAGTGTCATAGTATAATACTCTGGAGTCATTTGGACAATGGATGGGCTTCTCCCTGGGCTGCCCCATAGAGACCTCTCTCCACTCATCCTGGCCTTCTAGGATGAGGCTCACCCAGCATTTCTCTTTTGACCTATGTACTTTCCTACTTCTGCAGCTCTCCTGTATAAAAATTAAGCTCCAATCCTATGGAACTCTGTGTGTGCACAAAAATATCTCTTACCCTGATATTTTCTCCTACAAAATTCATCTCCCTGGCAATCCAGTTGGACATCTGTGGCCACACATTGTCTGCGTCTTGCCGGGCTTGGTTGTTGGGACCTATCTGTGTGTACCACAAACAGGTTAGTGTTTTTACCCAGCATAGTCTGTGCACACAAATACCTGCCTGCAGACAGGCTCCATCACCCACCATGCAGGCCTGGCCACCACTTTTACTGCTGCTGTGGCTGATAGCATCTTCCAGAAATTCTGAGGACATAGCCCAGACAGCCCTTTACCACGGGATTCCCCTTTAAAACTACCCAAATCCCCCTTTTTGGTGGCTTGATTACATTTCAGGTACATATAGTTCTCCCATAATCCAGCCTCACCACAATGCTCTCATAGCACCAAATGACCCCCTCTGCCCTGGAAGTGAGACCAGACTTCACCACAGACACATAGGCTAGTGTCCCAGCTTGATAACGGTACCCATGAGCTGGAAAGAGATTTTCAACTTTACATCTCCTTAGGTGCAGATTGGTATCTGTATTTGTACACATGTGACATTTATTCCTAGAACCATATACATCTCTTCTGCTTGTTTTCACATAAATAACGGTCTCTATGTGGGTACTGGCCAAATCCTAGCACCGCGTATGATGCATGTGGCACGGAACACATATTGGCACATGTATGGCATATCTGCTTCATACTCTGTACCGTGGTGCCATTTCTTGGTGCAGTACTGGTATCTGCTTCAAATAGGGTTCTCTAGGTCTGATGCTCATTTCTGGGGCTCAGGCTCTTAGATTTTGGCTGCATCCCTCAGCTAAACAAGCAGCCAGTGTGGGAGCCCTGGCAACCTCAGTCCAGGCAGAGGTACTGAACTCTGGGGGGCTGTATTTATAGTTGCTAGGTTACTGCTGTGCCCGCTGGTGAGACCAGGCAGGTCCCCTTCCAGCTGCCCAACACTGGCCAGGAGTCACCACCTTGATAGGCTGAGTTAGGGTTAAAACATCCCGGGGTGGCAGAGAGTTGGCAAGTAGGCTTACGTGTCTGTGTGTAGTGTCTACCTGCAATGTGCAGTCATATGTGTGCTGTTCTCGTGTATGTGTCCCGTGATCATGTGTATGTCCACAGTCTGTGTTTTGTATGTGTGTGGTTTGGGGCTGTGTGTGTGTGTGTGTGTGTGTGTGATAGTTGTTATGCGTGTTTGTCAGTGTGTGCAGGGTGTGCCTGAGCCCTTGAGTTGGCGGTGAGGCTCACGGGTAACTCGGTGGGTGTCTGTGTGGTTCTTGCACGATGGCCTGCAGGCCCCTGAGTCTCAGTGAGCGTGGGCCTGAGGCCTCCGTGTGAACTGCAGGTCTGGGCCCTCTGGTGTGCCCCAGGGCCAGGCCAAAACCAGGCTGGAACCCGCAGGCAGGGCCCCTGCGGCGCCTCTGCCTGCTCTCTGCGCTCTTGCCGGCGGCAGCGATTCGGACTCCCGCTTTCGACAAAGTCTCAGCTCCGCAGCGGCACCGGGCGCGGACTCGCTGGGCGCGCGGACCGAACTCCGGGTGGAACCAGGACCCTCGCGCCCTCGCCCGGGCTGGACCACTGCGGGCACCGCTGACGCCAGCCGCAGGGCCGTGGGTGCGCGGGGAAGAGGAAGCGAAAGCGCGGGCTCCGGAGCTGAGGCGAGAAGTGAGCAGAAAGAGAAAAGAGAATCCATCGGAAACAGATAAAGGAAAAACAAAACCCACTTGAAAAGAAATAAAACGTTACAACAAAAAGGATTAACGCTAAATGAAATAAAAAGGAGTCATACTAAAGACGTTAAAGTTGTTAAACTAAGTGATAGAAAAGGCGAAGAAACAACAGGGCTAGGAAAGGGCTCCGAGGCGCCCGCAGGGAAGGGGGCCCTAGACGGGGCGACGCGGCTTTTGGGAACCTCCGGCCGCGGGCGCGGCGGGGTCGGGCGGGTGCGCAGCGCCCGGGCCTCCTCCCCGCGCTGCCGGCCGCCGGCACCCGGCTCGGGCGAAGAGCCGGCTGGACGGTCAGCCAGCCCCACCCACCGAGAGCCGCGGGAGCCCGAGGGCCGGGAGCTACGGGACTTCTTCGCTCCCACCTCTGCCGCCCGCCGAACCCGGCCCCAGGAAATCCTCCTAGCCGCCGCCTCTCAGCGCCGGGTCTCCCCAAGCGTGTGCTCTCGGCTGCGAGGCCCTGCATGCGCAGTGTCTGGGTTCGCGGCGTCAAGCGGAGCCTCGGTCCAGCCTGGGCAGCCGAGAGCGCGGGTACTGCTGAATGCGGTCCGCTCCCAGCTCGCCGTTCGGGACCCCAGCCTGGGGGAAAGCGGACAGCGTCCCTCTCTGCGCAAACTCCACGCGGCAGCCTGGTCTGGGATGTGGGGCCAGGGGGCTGAATAATTAACAACCAGGAGAAGCCGGGGCGAGGGGGAAGCCTGGAAAGCCAGGGAGAGGGAAGATGAGACAGAGACACAGAGAGACAGGGACAGAGAGGGACAGAGAGAGACAGAGAGGGGGCTAAGAGCGAGGCGGGCGAGAGAGGAAGAAGGGCTGGGGAGAAGGAAAAATGAGATAAATAAAGGAAAAAAGAGAAGCGAAGGGCCGTGGGAGAGGCAGCCGGGCCTCTCTGGGAGCTTAGCCAGAGGCGCCCGTACCCCCCTCCCCTGCGCGGCTGCTGGGAGCCGCTCCGCTTCCCTTTTCTTTCCAAGCTGCGGAATTCTGTCCCTAGACGCTACGTTCCCAGTAGAGGGTACGGCCAGGATCCAAAGATGCCGACCGTGGCCGTGGCTCTCTGGGAAGCAGGCAAAGGGGATGGAGAATCTGTGGGCTATAGAGAAGCTGTGACATTGGAGGGCACAGAAAAAGGGCCTCCGAGAAGGATCCAGCCAGCAGACCCCCACCCCCCAACCCCCGGATCCAGGGCTGCTTCTGGGATCACATTAGGGAGAGGCTGGCCCGGTTCAGAGCTCGCCCATCCTAAACAAGATAAATAAATAATTCCCCGCTGGCCTCAGTGTGGGAGAAATCAAACAACCAGAACAAATACCTCCCACAGCCTCCCTGCCCACCCCCCCGCCCTCATCCCCGGACAGGTGGAGAAAGGGCTGCTATGACCAGCTTTGTGGCCTTGGTCAAGTCACTTCTTCCATCCCTTTTTGCCTTTATAAAGGGGGACCCTGGGGCTGGAAGCCATGGAAGTCCCTCCAGTGGAAAGATGGTCAGAGCTAGGAAATAATGGGAAGTAGGAGTCACTCCAAATGAGACCAACCCAGATTTGGTGGGTCAGTTGAGCTCATCCCAGGACATTTTGGACCTCGTAGGTAAACATATTGTGTATTAATGCGTGACTGGGTGTAGGCCAATCGGAAAGAAAGCAATCGGCTGAGTGGGTGGGAGGCGAGGAGTGGGCTGCTTCTGTGAGAGAAGCCCAGGAGAACAGGCAGCAAGAGGGCTTCCCAGGAGAGTCCCTGACATGAGATCAATGACCAGACAGGGTGCTGCGGCAGAAGAGGATGGCATAAAAGCCAGACAGCTTGGTGGAGGGTGCTGGTGCTGGGAAGAGCACAGTTTGAGGCTGGCCGTGTGACTCCAACTCAATTAAACTCTCCCACCTCCTTCTGAACAGGCAAAATGGAGGAGCGGAAACCAACTTCCCTGGGTTGTGGTAATAAGAACTGAATAAATTAATATACCTGCTTGGCTCTTCATGGATAAGAAATCGGTGTGTGTGTGTGTGTGTGTGTGTGTGTGTGTGTGTATGTGTGTGCGTGTGTTTCCAGTTCAGGAATGTCATGTTCATATTGTTATATCTTCTTGTTTGGGGTGGTGCTGAGCGGAGGACGTGTGAGGAATGGCTGTATTTTGCTGCCTGTCACTCTTGCCTTCCTGTTTTAACCAGTCTCTGAATCCCTGTGTCAGACTCAAATTATTGCAGATAATTAAATATATAACATAAAGCGTTGCTCTTTTTAAAAAGACACCGAAATAAAATAAAACATCCCTCAATTCATTGAAATAGCCTGCAGTAAAACACTGTGGAAGTCAAATTTTTCCTGGAGCCTCCACCAGTTACCTGCTGCGTCTTTTACAGTTAAAGTTAACACACTCAGAAGGGATGGTATTTCCATCTGGAATTGAGTAATTTGTACTGCCTTTCTGTCTGTCCAACCCCATCCCCACTTTCCTTATTTCTGTGCTTTATTTTCAGAGAATTAAGGAAATTCTATGTATGGAAAATGCATATTTTGACTGTTTTGGTTTTAATAGCCCAAGTTAAACCTACAAATTTCATACAATTCCAGTAAAATGCCTGTTCAAGGATAGATATGTAACAGTGAAGTTTTGGAAGTGACTTGAATGCTGAAAAGAATAAACAAGCTGTTGCGCAGGAAAGGAAAAATGTAGACATTTATGAACATGAGTAGATGCCACAGTGTAATGTTGAGTGAAAAAGTTAGAAGTTAATGAGAGAAGTAGCACTATTCTATTTATGCAGATAAAACAACACATGAAATACACATATAGTATTTGTAGTATGTTTGCATATTTGGGAGAGACAGTCAAAGAAAGAAAATGCGTGTGTGACCACAGGAAATGAGAGCGTAGGCAAGAGGAAACATAAGTCTCTGTGATGGAAGATGATAGACTGAAGAAAGGAAAAAGCTGCGAACTAAGAGTCAAAAATAGTCAAGTTTCAGTCCTGGCTCTGTCACTTACTAAACTGGGTGACCTTAGGCATGTCACTGACCCCGTTTTCCCATCTTTCGAATGCCCTTCTCATTCAGTTGTTGTGAGATCCAAATGAAATTCTATACGTCAAAGTTTCTTTATAATCTACAAGTGCTCTATGAATGCACGATATCATACGTACTGCAAATAACTTATGTGACCCAAACTACATCAATGCGTCCTACCACACCACGCCTCATACTGAATGGGCCTCCCATATGCCCCATCTCTGCCACTGGGATCTCCAGATGGAGGGGATCCGAGGCCTGGAGGTGCTTGGGCTCTGGGGGATGGAGGTGAGGGGAGAGTGTGGAGGGTTGGGCAGCATGGTTCATTATCACCTTATCTCCCTTTTCACATTTTTCAGCCCTCACCCACCAGCAGTTTGCCCCTTCCCCCTACTTGGCGCTTTCTCTGCCTGGACTTGACATACATGGTGAGTGGAAGAGTCTTCCTGGGCTGTGGGCTGTAGCATTGGAGGACAGGGGTTGAGAAATGGACTGAGATTACAAGGGAAGGGATATTATTGGGATTCTAAGAAGAATTTTGACCTTCCAAGGCAAGAGACCCAGTAACATTATCTCCCCAGAGAAAAGTCCCCTAACACCCTGGGAATGCAAAGGCCTGGGGCGGGAGGTGGTAGAGAAGACACCCCAGCACACCCGAAAGGGAGGGGGGAAGGAGAAAAAAGAGGCTCAAGAGGGCACAGGGAGAATTCTTATTTCTGTGCTCTCTCAAGAGGAGAGGGGCTTGCATTGCGAAGCTAACGAACTTCTTCCCAAATTCTCTGTGCGGGATTTGGCTGCTCCCAGAGGGGGGTCCTTTCTAACAAGGTGCCCCCAGGCCCTGCCCCTCCCTCCCCAGGAGCTGAAGCCGCCAAAGGTTCGTGGAATATAATGGATCATTTTCCAATTTACCAGGGTCTTAGAGATTACGTCGCTAATCCCATCAAAGACCATCTGCTTACATTGTCCCTCCTGAGCCAAAATAAATAGATCCTTTACTCCCTCCACTTCAGCTCCTCTTGGGTATTGTAGCTGGAGAAAGTTCGACAAGGCCCATCCCATTTCCCCCTCCCTCCCGCTGAGGGCTGGACAGAAAAGGAGAAAACAAACTTAGCTTGTCTGAGGTGTGAAAGGTCACTTACGATCCTGACCTGCATTCTTCTCGGGAGCCTGCGACGATGGGAATTGGGGAGAGGGGCGGGCCCCGGGGCTCTGGAGGTCTCTCAGGATCAGCCCCCTGCGGAGGTGTGGGACAGGCTGTTCTGTGCCCCACCATCCTGCTGTCTCTGCTCTGAGGCCACCTTAGCCCCAGCCCATTTTTGGTCCCTTTCGAGTCTTTTTGAGTTTCTTCCACCTATGAGTGTTGGGAAATAATTATTAAACTCTAACTTTCATCCCTCCCTTGGCAGAACTGTGGGAAAAAGGACACGAAAATCCACATAAACGCTAATTTGATTCCATCTAAGAGTCATTTGTTCTATAGGCTTTTCACATTTATTCTCTTATTTGTTATTACTCTGTTGCAGAAAGGGGCTTCGTAAATGGGGAAGAGAGGGGCTCGGGGGAGTGCCTTCTAGCCCAAGGTCTCGGGGAAGTTGAGGACTAGAACCAGGAGTGTGTATGTGCAAACTGGGCTTCAGAAATTAGATTATGCACTTTATATATTAAAAGGTGATAACCGCTATGGACGATAAATGAAATGTAAAACAGCATAAGGGGACGGGGTGGGGCCTCATTGAGAAGTCGGCATTGGAGCAAAGACTTAGAGGAGATAAGAGAGTTATTCGCGAGGAAATCAGGAAAAAGTTCCACACACAAGGAACATCCAGTCTCTTCTCACAGTTTCCTTCCATCTTGGCTGCCTCTACCCCATTTTGTTCTTCAGTCATCATTGTTAGCAGCTGTTTTCTAACCTGTTCAGGAACTAAAGGGGCTTCCAGCAACCGTCTTATCCTTTGCAGGACAATCTGCAGAGGCAGGTCTCCCAAACTCTGGCAAACAGCTGCCTGTTGGGGATGACTCTGCCCTAGACGCATCTGGTCTCCCGTAAAGACACGTTTTACTTTAGAAAAGCAGCATAGGGTGACAGAAACAACATAGGCATTGGAGTCAGGAAGATCTTATTTTGAATGAAGCCCAGCTCTGCTACTTATGAGCTATGTGATCCTGGGTATGGCTCCTGGACTCTCTGGCTCTCCATTTCCTCATTGTCAAACAAAGATCATGCCTACCTCATCAGGCTGCTGGGGAAGTGTACAGTTCCTGGTGGGTGCTCTGCACAGAGCACTGTGTGAGATAGAGCAGAGAATGGGCCCCAAACCATAGAGAAGTTAGAATTTGCTTAAGAAATTCAACAGGGATATGTAAAGCACTGCATTTAGAGACAAAATGGAAATTTTCTAGTTACAAGATTTGTTCATTTGACAAGTGTTTGCTGGACGACTCTATGGACCAGGCACTAAGGGACATAAGGGGAAGGAGACATCTGCCCTAATTAAAGATCAAAAGCAAAGCCACAAATTATTGCTCAGAAAATATAGATCAAAATTCTATGGAGAGGAAAGAGATCCTGTTCAACGGGGGTAATGTAGAATCAGGAAAGTTTTCACTAAAGAGGTGGGCATGAGCTGGGTGGTCTTTGAAGGAAGGATAGGACCTGAACATGCAGAGCGTAGGACAAAGCAGTGCATGTGAGAGACCAGGCTTGACAATGATGCATATCGGAAAGACCTGAACATTTAGGTAACCATAAGTTCAGTATGAGCCAGTAACGTGATGGAACTGCTAAGAGCCAATGTGG
This sequence comes from Symphalangus syndactylus, assembly GCF_028878055.3. Taxonomy (NCBI): domain Eukaryota; kingdom Metazoa; phylum Chordata; class Mammalia; order Primates; family Hylobatidae; genus Symphalangus; species Symphalangus syndactylus. The sequence continues at coordinate 84,873,636 of NC_072441.2, forward strand.
TCTTTGGCTCTTGGAAGAAGAATCACATTCCAATCAAGAAAGCTGAAGAGTGTTACTGTACTTGTAACTGACTCCATCTGAAGCAAGATACTGACATGTAAGAGAGCATTGAGAAGAGGATTAACCAAATGTCGAAGGGGCTTTGCCATATATAAGGGATGTGGCCATGAGCAGGTTACTTTATCTCTCTCACCTTCATTTCCCTTATCAATAAAATCAGAATGAAGTTTATTGCACAGGGTTCATAGTGAGGGTTAAATGAGATTGTATGAGAATACCTACTAAAGTGCCTGGCACATGGGAAATACTTCAAATGAGTCTTGAAAAAGAAGTCTTCATTAAGTGAAGAATTATGAACAAACTGATCCCGGAGCTATGGTACCTGTCTTTAACTATTTAATGGGCAATCCGCATAGAAGAGGGGCAGACTTACTGAATCATACAGGAAAATAATCAGTGAGTGGAAATGAGAAGGAACCACACTAGGGCTTGGCATAAAGAAAAATGTATAAAAGGTCAGAAAAGACCAAATACACAGAATGTTTAGTTAAGAACGGCCACCAATTCTTGGTGATTTTAGACCAAGATATAGAAGAATGAATTTCTGTTTTGAGTAAGTGATTGAACTACCTGATTTCTTAGCGGTATGCGCCGGTAGTCCCAGCTACGCTGGGGGCTGAGGTGAGAGAGTCGCTTGAGCTTGGGTGGTTAAGGCTGCAATGAGCTGAGATCACACCACTGCACCCTAGCCTGGATGACAGAGCAAGACACTATCTCTAAATAAATAAATAAATAAATAAAATAAAAAATAAAATTTGAACTAGCTGATTTCTAACATTCTTTCCAATGTCAAAGTTCTAATACAAAGCAGTGAATATGTCAACTTACATTAAAATTTTTAAGCTTCCTCAAAGTTTCACGAAGGCAGGGATCATGCCCATTTGGTCCATTTCTCCATCAATGGTTCAGAAGAGTACTGGGCATATAACATGCATTTGATAAATATTTGTTTAATGAATAAATGAATGGAATAAATAATGCATGTCAAAGTTCTTGTACACTGGAAAATACTGAAGATAGTTATAAGTAGCCATGATAATCACAGGCTTTTTTTCTTTCTCTTTTTTTTTTTTTCTTGAGACAGAGTCTCGCTCTGTCACCCAGGCTGGAGTGCAGTGGCGCGATCTCGGCTCACTGCAACCTCCACCTCCCGGGTCTAACCGATTCTTCTGCCTCAGCCTCCCAAGTAGCTGGGATTACAGGCGTGTGCCACCGCATCCGGCTAATTTTTGTATTTTTAGTAGAGATGGGGTTTCACCAGGTTGGCCAGGCTGGTCTCAAACTCCTGACCTCAGGTGATCTGCCTGCCTCAGCCTCCCAAAGTGCTGGGATTACAGGTGTGAGCCACTGCGCCTGGCTGATAATCACTGACTTTTTTTAGTGTTCTGTTACAAGTGCTTTATATGCATTATTATAAAGACAATGTTACAGGAGCTCAGTGTAAAAAGCACAATGCTCACTACTTCTCCTCCCCTACCATGGGAAGAAGGGAGGCCTGGAGGAAACAGGAAAGACCAGGAAATTACCATCCACAGAAGAGAGGACAGAGGGTAAGATGGTGGTCTTGATTCCATTGTGCTAAAGGCAACTGGGAGGGGCATGGCTGGGCTGCATATCCACTGATGCCTGCTAAAATAGGACGCTGAACAGAACAACATTAGGAATGGAGATGATACAGAGAGGCGGTTTTGTCTTAGAGTTACAAACCCAAGCAGAGTGAAGCTAAGAAGGTGGCATCTTTCCACTGGTGCTATGTTCATGACTCAGAAGGCTTGTATTATGGTGGCGAAGGCATGATCAACTCCCTGTAGCCGTCTACTACCTCAGTAACTTGTTAGGGTTTCCTGACTGAGACAGAATTTATTCAAAGGCCCTTGGCTTTTGGCAGTGCTTTCTCTCCTGTATCAAAGGACCAATACTTGGTCAAAAAATACAATGAAGAGTTTCCAGTAGTTACACAGCCTGATTTCTGCTTTGCTTTTGCTTTGCTGAGAAGGGCTATGGTCACAGTCTCTCTCTCTCTCTCTCTCTCTCTCTCTCTCTCTCTCTCAATAAATGGGAGGAGAGGGGTCTGTGGTGTCCTGAGGAAGAAATGGGTGAGGCAGTAACTTCCCCAGGGTACTATTACTCGATTAAAAAAAAAAAATTCTAGGCCAGGCGTGGTGGCTCACTTCTGTAATCTCGGCACTTTGGGAGGCTGAGGTGGGAGAATCACCTGAGGTCAGGAGTTTGAGACTGGCCTTGCCAACATGGTGAAGCCCCGTCTCTACTAAAAATACAAAAATTAGTGGGGAGTGGTGGTGTGCACCTATAATCCCAGCTGCTCAGAAGGCTGAGGCAGGAGAATCGCTTGAATCCAGGAGGCAGAGGTGGCAGTGAGCCGAGTTTGCGCAACTGCACTCCAGCAGCCTGGGTGATAGAGCAAGACTCCGTCTCAAAAACAAAACAAAACAAAACAAAAACAAAAACAAAACAAAAAAATGAAAAAAGAAAAAAGAAAAGAAAAAAAGAAAAAAAAAAATTCTGTCACCACATCTTTCCCCAATCAGTGTAGATTGGGTAATCCTATCTAAATGCCTTCTCACCCTAATCCAGATTTCTCATGCAATGTTCCCAGTTTTTTTCCTTTCTTATGCCCTTTTTGGAGCCAGAGAACTCTAATTCCATGGGCTATCTGAAAAGAAGAAACCCTAGGTAATATGTATTTGGCTCCCCCAGGTTTTCTCTTCCTTGCCTTCTTCAATGTCTTTATCACTGAAGAGAGTGCATCATTTGAAAAGACAGCTATAGAAGGGGAAAGGGTGCTTAAAGTCTGGGGAATACAGAGGAGGTGCCCCTCCTGGGCAGCCCCTGGATTGGAAGAAGTTCTGGTCTCTTGGTTTGTTGCCTTGTGCTGCCACCTAGTGCCCCAAGACCTTAAAATATCATACCTATATTTCATTCATTCAGATTCATTTATTCACTGATTCCATCTTTCAGCAAAATATATTAAACCTTCCCTCTAGCCAACTATGGAGGCAAGTGGCCCTGCCCCTCCACTTGTTTCTAGGAATTCCTGTTGTCATTCTTTTCTAGACAGTTCCCTTGCTGTCCTTTGCTTTCTGTGAAAAGAGACTTTAACCTTTCTCTGAATATTCCAGGTAAATTTAATTCTAGTACTTCTTGCTATGGTTCAGTCTCATTCCCTTCTGTTAGTGTAAGTGGAGACTAGGCGCTCTGTAATTCCTTCCTAACAATCCATTTCCAGTCCAGGCTCTGGGTGGATGAGAGTGTCCACTGAAGGCAGCAGGAGGGAGAAATGATACAGTGTGAGGTTAGACAATGCTGCCACCTATTTGACACTTTATAAAGAGGGTCTGTATATGTCAGGATACTTCATTTTTACAGCACCCTACTGAGGTTCACAGGGCATGTATTAGCATTCCCATTTCACAGGTGAGGAAACAGGCTAAAGGAAATCAATAGCTGGGCGTGGTGGCATGTGCCTGTGGTCCCAGCTACTCGGGAGGCTGCGGTGGGAGGATCACCTGAGCCCAGGAGGTTGAGGCTGTGGTGAGCTGAGATCGGGCCACGGCACTCCAGCCTGGACAACTACAGTGAGACCCTGTGTCAAAAGAAAAAAGAAAAGAAAAGAAAAGAAAAGAAAAAGTCAAGCAGTTGATTGACAGGGATGTAATGGAAAAGCTGAGTAACAGGTCTCCAGGCTCTCATTCAGGGTATATGTCTTTTTTTTTTTTTTTTTGATGGAGTCTCGCTCTGTCACCCAGGCTGCAGTGTGGTGGCATGATCTCGGCTCACTGCAACCTCCGCCTCCCCGGTTCGAGCCATTTTCCTGCCTCAGCCTCCCGAGTAGCAGGGATTACAGGCGCGCACCACCATGCCCAGTTAACTTTTCGTATTTTTAGTAGAGACGGGGTTTCACCACGATGGATGGCCAAGCTGGTTTCGAACTCCTGACCTCAAGTGATCTGCCTGCCTCGGCCTCCCACAATGCTAGGATTACAGGCGTGAGCCACTGCGCCCGGCCGAAGGTATATGTCTTTACATCAGGCTGTCCAAAATAAGAGAATGGAACCCTAGAATAGAGAGCTTCTCCCAGGCCGGGAGGAGAAGACAGGCAGAGGGCAGCGGTGTCACAACAAGCCGTGCTCCAGAGGGGAGTGGATATGGCCTGGAGAGTGAGGAGGGCTTTTTCCTGCCTGAGCGGTGAGTGAGACGCCTTCTGTGGCACAAATGCTCCTCCTGGTGGCCGCACCAGGCTATGGCAGGGAAGAGGAAAGGAAGGAGGCGGGCTGGAGGGGCTGAGCTGGGTTGGGAAGAAAGTCCCGGAAGTAGCATCATTTAATCGACATTGATGTGAATTTCCAGAAAGGCAGACATATTCATACTCAAGTGTAAACAGATAAAATCCGGTTTGAATGTATTTTATTTATTCCCATGATTACTATATCTAACATTTATTAAGCTCTTAATCTTTACTAGGCACCGTTCTAAGTGTTTTACTTGCATCTTATTTAATCCTCACAACTCCATGAGGAGGTTAAGCAATGGGCATTGAATCACACAAGCAGAAAGTGGTGGAGGCAGGACTTGAACCCAGCTCTGCATGACTTCAAAGCCCGGAACACGGCTTCCCTCTTCCCAACATTCAGGACAGAACTGTCAAAGTAGGCAAAATTTATTTATGTCAGAATCCAGTGGAAAAAAATAGTCTCTCGTTTTAGGGGTATCCCTGATGTATTCCAGCTTTCAAGTACTGATTCCCTCCTAAAAGGCAATTCAGGTCAGAAATACAGCACAACAGCTCACCTGACAGAACCTGGAATGCAGAAGTGGAAGGATTAGCAAGAGTGGACCAAATGTTTGATTAATTCGAATCAGTCAAACTAAAATTGGTACATTGTACATGCCTACTCTGGACACTGCTTAGTGGGGGAGATAATGTTCGAGATACAAAGATGGCTAAGAAATAGTCCATATCCTCTGAGAACATAAAAGGCTACACGGGGAGACAAATGTTTACAAAAGTATCTCTGAGATGAGGAAAAATATGGTTTAAAAAAAGGCAAAAATACTAAGAGTGGGAGTTGGAAGAGGTAGACCTAAATGACTCCTTGGAAGATTTGAAAGGGTTTTCTGGCAAGGTGTGGTGGTTCAAGCCTATAATCCCAGTACTTTTGAAGGCTGAGGAGGGAGGATCACTTGGGCCCAGGAGTTCGAGGTTGCAATGAGCTATGATTGCACCAGTGCATTCCAGCCTTGGTGACCGAGTGAGACCCTGTCTCAAAATTTAACTAATTTATTATTATCATTATTATTATTTGAGGTGGAGTTTCACTCTTGTTGCCCAGGCTGGAGTGCAGTGGTGTGATCTTGGCTCACCGCAACCTCCGCCTCCCGGGTTCAAGTGATCCTCCTGCCTCAGCCTCCCGAGTAGCTGGGATTACAGGTATGTGCCACCACACTCGGCTAATTTTCTATTTTTAGTAGAGATGGAGTTTCTTCATGTTGGTCAGGCTGGTCTCGAACTCCCAACCTCAGGTGATCCATCCACCTCGGCTTCCCAAAGTGCTGGGATTACAGGTGTGAGCCACCGCACCCGGCAATTAATTTTTAAAAAGAAAGGGTTTTCTCTGGAGGTGGCAGCTGAACTGGGCTTTAATTATTGGTAGGATTTCAACAGACACATATGAGGGAGCGGTTAGATAGGGAAGAAAGGGAATTACAGAGAGAAGCAATAGCAAGAACAAAGACTTGGGTCGTGGGGGGAAGTGCAGGGCATGCTGAAAACTTGTGTTCTTGGCTAGATGGAATATAAGGTTCACCAAGGGCATAGGCAGGAGATAAGGCTGGCATTACAGGGTAGAGAGCCTTGGACACCAGGCTAAAGGGTTAGAACCCCACTCAGCAATAGGAATCATTTAAGATTTTCACTTGCAAGGAGTAATGTTTAAAAGTATGCTTTATAATGACATCTGTCAGTGGTAGTTGAAGGTTTGCTAATTTCCAGGCAAAAGAACATTGAGGCCAGGTGCAGTGGTCTCATGCCTGTAATCCCAACACTTTGGGAGGCCAAGCGGGACAATGGCTTAAGGCCAGGAGTTTGAGACCAGCCTGGTCAACAGAGAAAGATGCTGTCTCTACCAAAAAAAAAAAAAAAGAGAGAGAGAGAAAAAGGAACAGTGAGGCTGGCCTAAGGAGCTGGTGGTGGGCAGATAAAGAGAGGGCAGGTGTACTATACAGTGAACATGGGGGACCTGGAAACTGGCTGGGTATGGTACTGAGGAGCAGGGAGAGATTATGTGGTGAAACTCCACGCAGAGGCGTGGGCACTAACTAGACTTACTGAATATCACCACTTTCTTGTAGTTTCCTTATCTATAAAAATGGACATAGTAAATCAGCTTTACATGGTTATTGTGGGAAGATTGGCTTTGATTCTGCATGTAAGGTACCTGGCAAATAAAGCAGGCACTCAGTATGTGGCAGCTATTGTTTTTACGGGTTTGAACATGATGACTAAAAGTTTGATGATGACATTGACCAAAATAGGAAACACAGTGGGAGGGGTGGGTTTTTCTCTTTGTCTGTGTGCGGCAGTGGGGATGGTGGGGGAAACTGGCTAACAAATTCAGTTTGAGATCTGTGGAATTTGAGGAATCACATCCAGGTAGAGCTGCTAGGAGGCAACTACATAATTTGGGTCTGGAATTCCATTTGGGCTATGAATCAGCATGATAAAGGAGAAAACTGAAGCCACCGGATCAGGTGAGAAAACCCAGAGGGAGGGAAGAGCTAGGAGAGTGATGGTTGAGACACATGAACATGGCCTGCAGGCCTGCAGGATCCCAGCCCTCACTGAGAGAGGAGAATTAGGAGAGGGCGAACCATGCAGCCACGAGAAGACAGCCTCAGGCGGGAGGGCAGGGACCTGAACCCCAGGCTACCACGAGGTGAAGAACAAGGCTTTTGATAGGGTTTTAAAGTTGCTTGGGACCCTGAAGACTGCAATTTCAGGAGTGAGGAGCTGGACCCCAGAATTCAAGATGCTGAGAGGTACATGAGAGTAGACACTTCTCAGCACGCTGAAGTTTGATGGGGACCGGGCGTGGTGGCTCATGCCTGTAATCTCAACACTTTGGGAGGCTGAGGTGGGCAGATCACCTGAGGTCAGGAGTTCGAGACCAGCCTGGCCAACATGGTGAAACCCCACCTCTACTAAAAATACAAAAAAAAATTAGCCGGATGTGGTGGCAGGCGCCTGTAATCCCAGCAACTCTAGGGGCTGAGGCAGGAGAATCGCTTGAACTTGGGAGGTGGAGGTTGCAGTGAGCCAAGATTGTGCCACTGTGCCCCAGCCTGGGCGACAGAGCAAGACTTCATCTCAAAAAAACTGATGGTGAAGGAAGGAGAAAAGAATGCGGTAGTTTGAGGATAATGGAATTCTTTTTCTTTTTTCTTGTATAGAAGAGATTTAAGTATGTTTTTGGCAGAGGGAAGAAATTACTACTCTATTAATGGGAGGCAGCAATGGCATAATGCAAAGGTTAGGGGAGGAAAGAAGGACAAAGTGCTTTTGAAAGCTCACTCTCAACAAGGAGGGGGAAAATAATCTCTCAGAGACAGGAATTTAAGAAGAGAGGGAGATAGAGGAAGATACTAAAGAGTTACAAAAAAATTACTTTGGAAGCTTGCGCAGGTTGGCCTAGAAACCTCTATGAACAAGAGCAGCAACAGTGGGGTTAGAGGAAAGTGGAGAAGATTGGGAATTATCCCTGTGGGAAATTGGTCCCCCTTGCCTTTCAATTAAGTTGTGTGTCCCAGGGGAGTTGTGAGAGTACTTGGAAGGGAAAGATGAAGGATTTAGGGAAAAGGTGGGGCTGAGAGTTGGAGGGTCAGATATAATCTATTACAATGGCAACAATTAAAAATGATAATATCCAATATTGGCAAGGATGTTATCATATACCGCTAGTATAATTTTTCTGGAAGGCCAATTTGGCAAAATGTATTAAAATCTTTTCAAATGCGTATACTTCGTGGCCCTCTATTTGCAGTTCTAAGTATTCAATCTAAGGAAATAAAAGATATGTACAGATATATTCAGTGCTCTTTATTTATTTGAAACAGAGTCTCACTCTGTTGCCCAGGCTGGAGAACAGTGGTGCGATCATGGCTCACTGAAGCCTTGACCTCCCAGGCTCATATGATCCTCCCACCTCAGCCTCCTGAGTAGGTGGGACCACAGGCATTCTCTACCACTGTCGGCTAATTGTTTTATTTTTTGTAGAGACAGGGTCTCCTTATGTTGCCCAGGCTGGTCTTACTCTTGGGATCATATAATCCTCCCACCTCAGCCTCCCAAAGTGTTGGGATTACAAGCACGGGCCACCACACCTGGACTCACTCAGTACTATCCCTGATAGCAAAAAAAAAAAAAAAAAAAGAGGGAACAATCAAATTTTCAACAAGGCAGTAGAATACAGCACATGGTTAGAAGATAATACTTATCAGGCACTAAAAATGTAGAAAAGTATTTACTGGCATGATCAGATGATCATGACATTAGTAAGTATAAAAGAAAACATAATACATAAAATATAAGTATGTTCCTATTCTTTTAAATACCTACCTGTCTACATACACAGATACATGGATACACATATTTAGAGAGAGGGCGGGAAGGAGAGAGAGAGGTATCTGGCTTGAGCAGCTGGGGAAGTAGTGTGACCATTAGCTAGGACAAAGAATTTAGGAGAAATTAGCAGTGTCGGTGCAGAAAATACAGAGTCCCTGTTAAGTTTAACCTGTGAAATATCCTGGGGATATGCCACAAGCGTGGCTGCACACAAAGGTCTGAACCTCGAGAGAGAGATTTCAGCTATAGACAGATCAGGAGCCATCAGCCTTTAGGGGTTGGTTAAAACTTAGGGGTAGTTTATACTACCCTGAAAAGGAGTAAAGAAGAGAGGGCAGCCAAAGACAGACTGTCTCCCCCCATCCTCAGCAAGGAAACAATACTATTTACAGGGTGGGCAAAAGGAGTAGAGCCTGCAAAGAATAGTCTCTAAGATTGCTAGCAATCTATAGTTCTACTACCCCAGCCGACTACTGGAAACATGTAACCTTGTTTCTACTTTATTGATAAAATGCACAGGAGCTCTCCTCCATCACCTTTCCTCATTTAAGGGTCTGCGTATAATTCTGACTCATGCCTTTAACCCTTCTGCCTAATTCAGAGGCGACTTCTCACCTCCTTGTAAAGGCCAACCAATTCCTTGAATCCGCTAACTTATCAATTGTCTCCCTCTGATGGTGTACTCTGAGGTATTCTCTATCAAACATTTTCAGCATCTCCTATGCCACTAGCTTTGTCTCCTTTACTTACAAATATGCCAGGATTTTCTCAATCTTGAGAACTCTAACTGGCATGATTATCTCCAATATTTCCTGCTGTTTCCTCCCTATAGTGCCAAACTTCTCCAATGCATGGTCTACACTCACTCCACAGCCCTCTTCCTTATAAACCACGGCAATGTCAACCAACTCCCTAAACTGAAACTGCCGCCTCAAAAGTTACTGGTAATCTCCTTATCTTAAAATCCAGTGGGTGTCATGTGGCCATCACAGTCTTTGATCTTTCTGCAAATTTGATGACACTGACCATCTTTCTTTCTTGAAAACTCTTTCCATTTTGGTTCAATAAACACTTACTGGTTCCCCTTTGGTTCAATAAACATTGATTGAACACCTCTTAGGTGCTAAAATAAAAAAGATACAATACTTGATATCGGAGTGTGAGAAGTTTTAACCTAGCTGGGCAGTGTCAATGAATTTCACAACAGAGATCTTTGCCCTGTTGAGAAAGGCTGAAGTGGTAGATGCAAACTCTGTGAGTTGAGGAGTTGAGCCAACTTACAGTGGGAAGAGTTGGAGACCAGCCTGGCCAACATGGTGAAACCCGTCTCTACTAAAAACACAAAAATTAGCCAGGTGTGGTGGTGTGCGCCTGTAATCCCAGCTGCTCGGGAGGCTGAGGCAGGAGAATTGTTTGAACCCAGGAGGTGAAGGTTGCAGTGAGGCGAGATCATGCCACTGTACTCCAGCCTGGTGACAGCCAATCTGTCTCAAAAAAACAAAAAACAAAAAACAAAAACAACAATAACAGACAAACAAAAATGTGGAAGATGCGGCAACACTCACGTTGGTAACATGACACAGCTGACTTTAGATGGGCCATGGCCTCTCCAGTCTCCACAGCTCCCTAACGCTTACCACTGGACCACTTCACTCATTTGCATGATAGTCCTCTAGGCATCTGATTCTGTCACTCCTTCGATTATTATCTCCCCTGCTTTTCAGACTGACTCTTCCATGTTACTTTCAGTGGCTTCTCTCGCTCTTGTATTGGATAGCTAGATGTTACTTCTGTTCTCAATCTTTTCCCACGTGTTTTTCCTCTGATAACTTGTTCAACTATCATTTCCATGTAGATCACTGGCAACTCGGTATTATAAAATCATTTAATATTGAAGTTGAAAAGGAATTTAGAAATCAAATAATTCAATCTTCTCCATCTCTGAAACCTTGTTGGGTAACAGAATTCTGTAACTCAAAAGAACTTTAGAAATTAATCAGCAGTTTAATTTACAAATAAGGAAATTGAGGTCTCGGAGAGATTAAGCAATACTTTCTACCTCACCACACAATTCTGAGCAATTCAATACACATTTACTGGGCTCCTACTTTCTGCAAGGCACTGTGGGGGAATATAAAGTTGAACAAGGCAGAATTCCTTCCCTCAAGAAAGCCGCTTCTGTGGGAGCAGACAGACATGCACTGTGGTCTGTCCTATACTGTGGTAAGTCCTATAATGGAGAAATGAACATAATATTATGGGACAACAGAGGGAAGCAAAGTTTCTTTTTTTTTTTTGAGATGGACCCTCGCTCTGTCGCCAGGCTGGAGTGCAGTGGCGCCATCTTGGCCCACTGCAACCTCCACCTCCCGGGTTCAAGTGATTCCCCTGCCTCAGCCTCCCGAGTAGCTGGGACTACAGGCGCACGCCACCATGCCTGACTAATTTTTTGTATTTTAGTAGAGACGGGGTTTCACCATGTGGGTCAGGCTTGTCTCGAACTCCCGACCTCGTGATCCGCCTGCCTCGGCCTCCTAAAGTGCTGGGATTAGAGGCATGAGCCACTGCGCCCGGCCCGAGAAGCCAAGTTTCAATACTGGATATCTGTTTTTTTAACTAGATGAGTAGGATCTTAAGAAGGGGATGGGCACGTTCTTCCTTATAGCTATCATTGCAGGTATATATCTTTACTATATGAGGGAATAGACTTACGCAAGTGAAGGGATTTGTCCAAGATGACACTGTTAATTAAAGACAAGGTTAGGCCTAGAAATCAGGTTAACTCCAACTCCAGTGCTCTTTCCCTTATATCTCAGTGTGACATATCACCCCTTATCTCTCTTGAGCACTATCCCATATTGTTAATTGCCTGTTAGGCATTTCTTCCAGTTAGGGTGGATCAAAAATCCTGTGGCCACATACAACACACAACAATATACATAACCATAACAACATACATCATATCTATTTTGGCGATAAGTCCTGTTAACTTGTCCTTCCAAATGTTTTTTGGGGATGAGATGCAGTGGCTCATGCCTGTAATCCCAATACTTTGGGAGGTTGAGGAGGGAGGATCACCTGAAACCAAGAGTCCAAGACCAGCCTGGGGAACATGACAAGACTCTGCCCTACAAAATTTAAAAATTAGCCAGATACAGTGGTGTGCACCTGTAGTCTCAACTACCTGGGAGGCTGAGGCAGGAGGATCTCTCGAGCCCAGGAGTTCAAGGGTGCAGTGAGCTATGATCATGCTCGCTGCACTCCAGCCTGGGTGACAAAGTGAGACTCCGTCTCAAAAAAAAAAAAAAAAAACAGTCTTTTTATCTAGGTCTTTCTTTGGCAACCACTTCTACGACCCTAGTGGAAGTGGGCAAACGTATTATCTTAATATGGTTTTGCCTTCAGCCTCTGAAAGACTCATAGAGCCTTATAGTTGAAAACAACCTTAGAGGTTATCTATATCCAAACTTCAGCTGAAGACAGAATTGCTTCTATATTACTTCTGATCCTGACAATGGTCAGCCAGCTGCTGTGCAGGGCACTCCCTACCTTCAGAGGCAGCTCATTTCACTAGCAGACACCAAGGTAATTACAAAGTTCTGTCACTCACCTATGAAACATGTTTACTAACGTGCCAGACACAGTGCTTGGGACACTGGATATATAGCTGCACAGGGTCCCCATTGGCCGTAAGTAACTTTCAGTTGAGTGTCTTCATCTCTAACATGGAGATTATTGAAGGCTTCTTGTGAAAATCACCTGGTATGAAGTGTGTAGAAATGCTCTTTAACCAAGTGCAATACATGTAAGGCTTTCCCCTCCGCTCCCTCCTCTTTTTTTTTTTTTTTTTTTGATTGAAGACAGGGTCTTGCTCTGTCCCCCAGGCTGGAGTGTAGTGGTGTGATCTCGGCTCACTACAGCCTAGACCTCCTGTGCTCAAGCAATCCTCCCACCTCAGCCTCCCAAGTAGCTGGGACTACAGGTGCACGCCACCACGCCCGGCTAATTTTTGTATCTTTAGTAGAGATGGGGTTTCACCATGTTGCCCAGGCTGGTCTCGAACTCCTGGACTCAAGTGATCCACCCGCCTCAGCCTCCCAAAGGCAAGGGATTACTGGCATGAGCCACCATGCCCGACCAGCTTTCCCTCTCTTCGGTTATGTAATGTACTGGGGTGGGAGGCTGTGATTCCATTATCATCTTTTAAATTACATTTTATACATACAAAAGAATAATTATAATGTATATATGTGTTATATACATAATTAGATTAATACCCATAAACCTACCATTTATCCCAAAAACTGCACCATTACCAATGGCATCCACCTGTGTGTTTTTTCTCCTCCCATCCCCAATCTCTCTACGGTAACTATTAATACATTTTGTGCTTATCATTCCTTGCTTTTCCCAAAGTTTTATCATATATATGCAAACACTATATTGCTTAATTTTGCTTGTTTTGGAACTCCTGGGCTCAGGTGATCTTCCTGCCCTGGCCTCACAGAGTGCTGGGATTACAGGCGTGAGCCACTGAGCCTGGCCCGTTCCTAAGATTGATCCACTCCAATTATGTACTTTGTACCCATTTTCCAAGCCTCATCTTCTTCACGCAGCCTTCAGATCACAGGAGCACAAAGTGATCTTTCCCGTTTCTGAACGCCTCTAGCACTCATTGTCTATTAAAAACAAAAACAAAAAGCTGATCTTATGCGCCATTAGGCCAACTAAACACAAGCTCCTTGGAGAGCAAGGAAACTGCTTATCATGGTAAAAGAACACTGAATGGGGCCAGGCGCAGTGGCTCACGCCTGTAATCCCAGCACTTTGGGAGGCCAAGGCGGGCGGATCACCTGAGGTCAGGAGTTCGAGACCAGCCTGGCCAATATGGTGAAACCCTGTCTCTACTAAAAATACAAAAAATTAGCCAGGAGTGGCGGCAGGCGCCTGTAATCCCAGCTACTTGGGAGGCTGAGGCAGGAGAATCGCTTGAACCTGGGAGGCGGAGGTTGTAGTAAGCCGAGATCGCGCCACTGCACTCCAACCTGGGGGACAGAGCAAGATCTTGTCTGGAAAAACAAACAACATGAAAACAAAGAGCACTGAATGGGGAGTTGGGTCGCCAGGGTTCCAGGCCATTTCACCTTGACAGGCAGTGTCCTTGGACTCGTCCCCTTCACCTTCCTGAGTGTCAGCTTCTTTACTTGACAACCTGTTTTTTTTTTTTTTTGTGAGGAACTTCTGAGACAATGGATATAACGCGCTTCGTAAACTGCGAAGCATCCTCCTGAAATCAATGTTCGTGCCATCGTTGGTTCCCCACTCCTAGAGGGGCCTCTGCACAAAGACCCAGGCCAGTGACTCGCTGTGTTTGGGGACGGTCGTGTCGCCCCCAAGGCGGGGGCCAAGATGCTTCCTTTCTTCTGGATCTCCCAGGCAGCGCCAGGTCCCGAGGCAGTGTTGACTGAGGTTAGGAGTTCAGGAAAACGGCCAGGAGGACAGAGGGCGCTGTCCCCCCTCGAACTGAGCAGGGCGTTAGATTTAGAGGAGGTGTTCGATTTACGCATGCGCATCATCTCCGGGAAGACCTGGCAAGACCCAGCCAAAATTGGCTCTCTCGGCTCGGTTTTTCCCCATCTAGGGCTACCTCTTCTGGGTGCGCATGCGTCCTGCCCGGGTGCGGTTGGCTGATGATTCCGTCTGTCACTGGCAGAGCCAGCGCAGGGAGGCTGAGGCTCCGCTTCCCGCCCATCGGCAGGGGCGCGGAGAGTGGACTGGGGTCTTTGGCCGCACCCACTGCAGTGTCAGACGAGCGGATTGAGGACACTTCCCGGCCGCGGGCCGCAGGCTTGGAAGCGTTGGCTGGCCGAACCATTGCTTCATTTGCCTTGTCACAGCAGGGAGGACGCCGGGGGAGAGGGGTGAGAGGACTGCTGCGTAGGACGGCGGGACTGGCGCTGCATCCGAGCAGGGTCCGAGGGCCAGTTGCCAATCAGCCATTTATTGAGCTTCTCCTGTGTGCCATACACTTAGGTATATGGTGATTTCTGCCTTCGGGGAGTTTACAGCATAGACGAGATTAAACAATTGACTTTATTGCCTTCCCTCGACCTCCCTTCTACCCCTTCGCCTTAGATGGAGATTTTCTCTTTCTGAACCCGGAACCGCTCCCTCCTCCCCGCCCGGCTATAGCTGGCAGGGCAGGGATTGGATGCCACGGCCGGCGCCAGCCTTCGCTCTCCGCCAAGGGTAGTGACACAGGCGAGGACGGGCCCCGCAGGTCACGTGAGGGCGGGGCCTGGCGGGCTCGTGACCTTCCCGTAGGCGGGGTCCCTCCCCTCCCAGCTCGGGCCGGCGGCGTCGTCACCAGCTTTTATGGGGCACGTGGCGGCTGATGCACAGTAAATAGGAGTGACTCTCCCCTACGAAGGCGGGGACCGCACTTTATGAGACCAAACAAACTGCCCGAGCGAAGCCCTTGGAGCTCTAAACACTTGGCAGCAAGTACAAAGCAAAGGTGGCGGGGTGGAGGGGGTGACGGGGGTGGGGCGGGGGCGGGGGATTGTCAAATGTAAATAAGTCCGACGAAGCACTAAATCCTGAGCCCCCGCTCCCAGGCTGATCTGAACTAGACCTAGCAGGGAGAAGTGCGGGAGGCTATAGGAGCTTCCTAGTGCCTCATTTTCCTCTTGGGCCTCTGGTTTACCAACTGTGAAATAGGGCAGGGGAATGGACTTTGGACAGTGACACAGTGATTTAAGACAGCAAACACAGTGCCGGGCGCGGTGGCTCACGCCTGTAATCCCAACACTTTGGGAGGCCGAGGCGGGCGGATCACGAGGTCAGGAGTTCGAGACCAGCCTGACCAACATGGTGAAACCCGGTCTCTACTAAAAATACAAAAATTAGCCAAGTGTGGTGGCACGCGCCTGTAATCCTAGCTACTCAGGAGGCTGAGGCAGGAGGCAGGAGACTCACTTGAACCCAGGAGGCGGAGGTTGCAGTGAGCCAAGATCGCGCCACTGCACTCCAGCCTGGGCAACAGAGCGAGACTCTCAAAAAAAAAAAAAAAAAAAAAAAAAAAGACTGCAAACAGATACGAGGGGGCTGATACGAGGGGGCTGTATTGGCTCCAGTAGAAGTGAGCCATTCTGGAACCTGGGGTGGGGTTGCCCAAGTGTCCCTTTCACATCCGCTGTTCTGAAACAAGTTTCCACAATCACAAGGCTGGAAAATTTACTCAGCCCATAGGACTGAGGGGTGTGAGTCAGATGAACATGAGCTACAGAGAACTGGTCTGGCCTTCTTGGCTGGAACAAATATGACCCTTTGCCTCCTGCCTACCAAGAGCTGCCTCTTTGGATACAGGAGCCCAGTGGGTGCTAATTCTTCTGTGGACCGATATCTGAGTCCAGGAAACTGGGACCCTAAGGATCTGTGCTGCTTCAGGAGCTGATCTTGCAGCTGAAAAGTAAAGGAGAAGCTACAAAAAGTTATATGCTCTTGAGTATTATTTTAAAAGATCTATAGGGTTTGTAGTACTCCACAGTTTACAGAGTGCACTTTCACATGCATTATTTCATTTTAGCCCCACTGAACACATACTGTGTGCCAGGCATAGGGACAGATACAAACATGGACCAGGCAGTGCATTTTTTCTTTTTTTTTTTCCCCAAGACAGAGTCTTGCTCTGTCACCCATGCTGGAGTGCAGTGGCACGATCTTGGCTCACTGCACCCTCCGCCTGCCGAGTTCAAGCAGTTCTCCTGCCTCAGCCTCCCGAGTAGCTGGGATTACAGGCGCGCACCACCACACCCGGATAATTTTTGTTTTTGTTTTTTTTGAGGAGTCTTGCTCTGCTGCCCAGGCTGGAGTGCAGTGGCACGATCTCGGCTCACTGCAACCTCTGCCTCCCAGGTTAAAGCGATTCCCCTACCTCAGCCTCCCGAGTAGCTGGGACTACAGGCGCCCGCCACCACACCCGGCTAATTTTTTGTATTTTTAGTAGAGATGGGGTTTCACCACGTTGGTCAGGCTGGTCTCGAACTCCTGACCTTGTGATCAGCTCAGCTTGGCCTCCCAAAATGCTGGGATTACAGGCTTGAGCCACTGCGCCTGGCCTAATTTTTGTATATTTAGTAGAGACAGGGTTTCACCATGTTAGCCAGGCTGGTCTTGAACTCTGACCTCAGGTGATCCACCCGCCTCAGCCTCCCAAAGTGCTGGGATTACACGTGTGAGCCACCGTGCCCGGCCGGCAGTGCATTTTTAAAAGGAAGCTTCAGTATGGTTGTAGAGAGAAAACAGAAACTGGTACCTACATTTCCAGGTAAAATGAGGTAGGTGCTATAAAGAAGGGGCAGATTCCTGGCTGGGTGCGGTGGCTCATTCCTGTAATCTCAGCACTTTGGGAGGCCGAGGAGGGCAGATCATGAGGTCAGGAGATCGAGACCATCCTGGCTAACATGGTGAAACCTTGTCTCTAATAAAAATACAAAAAATCAGCTGGGCATGGTGGTGGGCGCCTATAGTCCCAGCTACTCGGGAGGCTGAAGTAGGGGAATCGCTTGAACCTGCGAGGCGGAGCTTGCAGTGAGCCTAGATCATGCCACTGCACTCCAGCCTGGCTGACAAAGTGAGGCTCCGTCTAAAAAAAAAAGGGGGGGGGGCAGATTCCTAAGACACTTCATTGGAGGATACCACAGCCAGCTGGGCAGGACAGGGGAGGGAGAGAAATCAGGAAAAGTTTCATGATGGGAAAATTGTAGGAGTAAAACCTTAAAGACAGGAAGGGTTGCAAAGATAGAAATAGGTGTGGTAGAGCAGTTTTTTGCTAGACCTCTTCTTACCTAAACCAAGTAAGTTCATCTATTTTCATGTCTTTGACTAGTAGCAGTAGTAAGTATTCTCTTCAGTATCTACAAAACTCATTTTTTCTCCATCCTTCTGTCTACGCCTTCCTTGGGTGTAGGCTCTCACTATTTCTACTTGTAGAGGATCCTGACAGGCCGCTTGCCTCCAATGCGGCATTCCTTTCCAGCTGATTTTCAGCATTACTGTCAGAGGGGAGCTTTTACTGGCAGGAGCTCTCTGAAGTGCAAGTTTGGTCAAATCCCTCCTCTGCTTAAAATCTTTTGATGACCAAACATCTTCTGCAGAATAAAGTCCAAGTCTTGGCAATCAAGGCCCTTCATAATGGGGCCTCTGCCTGCCTCTTCGGTTCTATGTGCTGTTCCTTTGACCTGCACCACCGTATTTGATTTCCTGAAGCCACCATAGTCTCTCCATACCTTATGTGTTATTCCTGCCATAAGGAATGTCTTCCTTACTCTCATTTGCCCAGGCGACTCCTATATGTCTTCAAAATCCAGCTCAAGCACCTCCTCTAAGAAGCCTCCTCTCATTTTCATTAGTTTGGATTTGGGTGTACCCCATCTCTGATCCCAAAAGCCCACTTACATTCTTTCTGTGTGACATTTAACACAGACTCAAGTATAAACTGTTGGTTAACTTGTCTCTTGTGGCCATTAGACTGTGAATTGCCTAGAGGTAGGAGCTATCTCATTCCTGTGTCCCCAGTGCCTAACACAAGGTTTCACACAGTATAGGTGCTTGATGTTTGTTGGATTTCAGACAGATTATGGCGTGGGCCATACCACAAAGGATCTGCCAGGGAATTGATAGGGCTGTCTGGTCTGCCTAGAGTCCAAGGGATGCAGAGGGAGCCATAGGGACTAAGCCTGGAAAAGAGGTTGTGCTGGCTCTTTGAAGGCCTTGGGAGCAAGGCCAAGGAGTTAGGACTTTAGATGGTGGGCAGTGGAGAACCATGACATGTTAGATTATCAGAGCTGGGCCAAAGATGGGGAGGATGGACTGGAGAGGGGGAAGGTGGGAGGTGAGAGAAAACAAGCAGCTATTAGCTCTGTTTTATAGAAACAGAGGCTTAAGAAGAATGTGACTACCCAAGACCACACAGCTGGTAAGTGGCAGAACTAGGAGTTGAACCAGTTAGTTCCGGACTATGCCAAGTTCAGAGATCCTTGTGCCACACCAACAAGGGGTATACAGTAGATCAGGCTTCAAGGTTGCCCAAGTGTGAGAGGGATACTGTATCAGTCAGGGTAGGTTATATTGCAGAAACAGTACTCAAAATCACTGTAGTTTAACAAAACAGAGTTATTTTCTATTCACAGAAAGTCCACTCGTGCTGGACAAAACCTTAGGGCAGCTTAGCAGTCTAGGCTGCTTTGATCTGCTAGCGCTCCTCCTCAACACGTGCTTCTGCAATTCCCACAACAGGGAAAGAGTGTTTGGAGAATCAGGCACTAGCTGCATTTCAGAAGGGACACACATTACTTCCCATTATAGGCTACTGCCCAGAACTAGCCCAACAACCCCACTTGACTATACAGGGACTGGGATGCACGGCCTTTTGTGTGTCCAGGAAGGGAAGAGAACAGGAAATATGTGTGGGCAATACTAATGCCTACCCAAGACATCATGGAATGATGCCTATAAGGAAGGAGGTACAGGCCAGGCCAGTCTGAGGAACCAACAGCAGATGTGCCGAAGAGAGTGGTCCTCTCTTCATGGCTGTGGCTGAGCTACAGTGTACATTGTACCAGTGGGTTCTCACCTGTACCAATGTCTGCAGAATTTTGGGAACTACAAGGACAGAGGAGAGGATGACCTCACTCAGATGGCGGTTGGCAAGAGGCCTCAGTTCTTTGCCACGTGGGCCTTTCCATAGGGCTGCTTAAGTGTGGGATCTGGCTTTCTCCAGGGCAAATGAGAGACAGAGAGAGAGAGAGAGAGAGAGAGAGAAGCCATGACTTAGCGAGAGACAGAGAGTAGAGCCATGACTTAGCCTTGGAAGTCACATGCCATCACTCTGCCTTTTTTAATTGGACACAGACACCAACCATGATTCACTGAGGGAGGGGATCACACAAGGGCATGAATACCAGGCAGGGATAATAGGAGGTCATCTTGGAAGCTGCTACAGGGGAGCAGGTAACCAACAGGGAGCCTCATCTAGAGGGTGGTATCCTCTTAACCCCTTCCTGCTCAGCTCATCGTTCCTCTCTGCCCCTGCTGGGGGAGAAGTGAGGGGAAGACTGCAATGACCTTATGAGGGAAGCAGGACCAGTACAGATGGTCATCGGCATTTTGCAGATGAGGAAACCCAAGGCACGAAGCCTGACTCCTGTGTGCTCTCACAACAGCCTACATGTGTAGCACCCACAGCCTTAACCATGCTTCATGGATTTTAGGCATTGGTAGGCCTGTCTCTGCCATTGTATATGGCCCCTCACACTCCACGTTCGCCTCTGCAGCACCTGAGCTAGGTACAGAGAAGCAGCCACACCCTGTTCGGAGGAAGCCAAGCCGGATCTGCTTTCCTCCACAGCCGCTGCATCTGCCCCAGGGCACGGCTGTGCTGGGTATGAGGAGGCAGGGTTGTTTTTGTTTTTGTTTTTTTTTTGAGACGGAGTTTCACTCTTGTTGCCTAGGCTGGAGTGCAATAGCACAATCTTGGCTCACCGCAACCTCCACCTCCCAGGTTCAAGCAATTCTCCTGCCTCAGCCTCCCTGGTAGCTATAGGCCTGTGCTACCACGCCCAGCTAATTTTGTATTTTTAGTAGAGACGGGGTTTCTACATGTTGGTCAGGTTGGTCTCGAACTCCCGACCTCAGGTGATCCCGAGGCCTGCCTCGGCCTCCCAAAGTGCTGGGATTACAGGCGTGAGCCACCACGCCTGGACTTTTTTTTTTTTTTTTTTTTTTTGAGATGGAGTCTCACTCTGTTACCCAGGCTGGAGTGCAATGGCATAATCTCGGCTCACTGCAACCTCCGCCTCCTGGGTTCAAGCGATTCTCCTGCGCCAGCCTCCCAGGTAGCTGGGATTACAGATGCACGCCACCACGCCCAGCTAATTTGTGTATTTTTAGTAGAGATGGGGTTTCGCCATGTTGGCCAAGCTGGTCTCGAACTCCTGACTTCAGGTGATCTGCCTGCTTCAGCCTCCCAAAGTGCTAGGATTACAGGCGTGAGCCACCGTGCCCAGCCAAGGAGGCAAGTTTAAGAGAAGACCACCCTGGCTGGAAGGCATGGCGGAGTGGGGTGGGGTGGTCCTGTGGGGTGTGTCAGGTGGGGAGAGAGAGGCTCCTTGGCACTGTTAAAGCACTTTAAAAGGGCAAGAGTGGCTTCCTCTGCAGGAGGGAAGCATGCTGTGAGGAGCACGAGGATGGAATCCACCTGTGCCTAACATAGTGCCTGGGCAAGTCTCTGCTGAGGAAGGCTTTCAGCAGTCAAAGGTCCTCACCGTGCTAACTCCCACCCCAACACCATTCTGGTTTGAACTCAACCTTGGGTGGCATTTCTATTTTTGTGTCCCAGAATCCCTCCTGAGGCTTCTAGCTGGGCAACCCCTCCTTAGTGTGGGCTGGGGCTGCCTCCTTCCGACAGAACACTTAGAACAAATTCTCACCTGAAAACCCCACCTGAGACATGTGCAAGTGCCCCGCCCCGCAGGCCGCTCCCCGTTCTTCCCTGCTGAGATGAAGCGCAGCCTCTCACCCTGATGGGGCCACACCAGTCCTTCCTTCCCATCCTCGCGGCACCAAAGAAACCAAAACCCACGCCGAAGTATCAGAAACGTGTATTCTTTTTCTTTTAATAGTAAACCTCTTTACAACAAATATAGTGAAAGAGTTTTCAAACAAAACTCATAAGAATCTCGAGGACTTTGTCTTTTCTTATTGTGTAGAATACTAAGAAAGCATCACCATACAGCACGAAAAGAAATATTGAAAACAAATCAACAGCCTCACACTTGGACTCGCCCTGCCCCAGGACCCAGGAAGAGCCCCAGGAGTGTGGGTGATTGTCAGGTGTGGGGGTGGGGCACCTCCATGGCCCGTCCTGCCCCTCCCTTCCTCTTCCTCACCACCTCCCTCCCTCTGGAGAATGGGGAAGGGGAGAGAATCCAGATTCTCCATTCCAGCCTCCCTCCCCCCATACAAATACCATTCCTTCTACCAACTGCTTTAAGGGGTGGGGAGAGGCAGCAGAGGGGAGAACAAGGAGTTCCCAGGCTCCATGTCTCCTCCCCTCTGCGAATGCCTAAACTTACCCCTCACCCCACCCCAGGGGATTCCAAAGAGTCAGTTAAAAATATATAGAGATATAGATATTTCTAGATACACTTTTACATTTCTGTCTCTCCAAACAAATAAATAATCAGCAAGAGAAGGTGCATTACTTCCTTCCTGTCCAAGGTGGGGAGGGCTGGGAGGGGGTCAGGGGTCAGTCTTGCTGCACTGAGTGTGCTGTTGAGGGGGGAGGATGGTGTGTTCCATTGAGGTGGTGAAGGGGGGGTCCTTTTGCCCACTGTCCCTGAAAGCTGTGGGAAACCTGGGGAGGGGGAGGGCCATTAGATGACTCCAGTGGTTACTTTGGCAAATGCCCAGTTCTTCAGAGGGAGTGGGTGGAGGCGAATTTGGCTTGAGAGGAAGAAGACATTAAGTCCCCATCTGAGGTCTGGGTTCCCAGGGACCCATTCATCTGGCTGCCCAGGAGCCCCTACCCCCAAGAGAAACCTTCGGATACTGAACTGCAGAAATGTCACATATTCACAGACCACCCCGTCCCCAGGGACAGAGAAGAAAGGACACTGAAACATCCACACATGGTAATCAAAAGCCAGGTTTGCCTTTATGAGGCAGAGGGCAAAACTGGTGAATATTGCACCATGAACTGCAGGGGCCCTCACCCCCACCCCGTGTTTAATGGTGGCCAAGCCCAGCCTAGAAAGGTGGGCAGACTAATTGTGGGAATAGCCTGAGAAGGGAAGGCCATTCATTCATTTATTGAGCACCTATCATTCAACTATTCACCCATTCAGCATTTATTGAGTGCCTACTATGTGCCAGGCACTAGGCAAGGCTCTGGGGATGCATGCATGAACAAGATTACACTCTGGCTTCTTTCAAGCCCTGGATCGAGGCTCATCAGTTTTTGAAACTCCCTCTAGAAGCCTGCAGGAGAGGTGGGAAGGCTGGACGTGCTGCCCCCACCCAGTCAGCAGATCGGGGTTAAGAGTGAGTAAGAATGGATCACTGCTCAGCTGAGGGAGAAGCTTCATGGAGGAAGAGGGACTTGACTTTTGCTCTGAAAGCAGGTCTGGGGTTGGGGAAAGAGGGTACTCCAGGAACTGTGTGCCAAGTGTGGGTGACTAAGTGGACATATGTGGGTGGAAGCAGAGGTCCATGGAGAGGCCCTGGCAGAGGTAGGGCTGCAGGGAGAAGCACAGAGGGCTAACTGCCAATCCCCCCAACTGCAGTTCAATGCATCAGAGCTGAGGGTGAACACAGGGAAAGGAGCAGGGAAGACGGGAGTTGGGGTCCCAGGGTTGTGGAGCTGGAGCAGCCAACTCTCCCTTCGTAAACACACACCAGGCACACTCAGACACAGAGATGCCCCTAGAGCTCCAGTCACACAGATTTGCATACACACCCAGCCAGGCTCAGAGACACACAGAGGCACACCCGTGCAACCAGACACACACATAAATACAAAGGTACACCCATGCAATCAGACATACACATACACACACACATAAATACAAAGCTACATTCAGACACATAAACACCAGATGCCCTCATGAACACACTCAGGTACACGTGTGTACCTGCCTGCGTAGAGGCCCCTCTGCTTCTGGTTCCTTCCCTGCATCAAGTATTGGAATACTGCAAGAGGCTGGGTCATAGAGGTGGGCAAAGATGGTCGGCTAACACAAAACTGGGCCTTGTCTAACTCTACTCTCCAACTGGGAGGAAACCCCAAGGGAGCACTGCACCCCTTGGGCAGAGGAGCTGGGCTTGTGTGAAGGAGTCAGGCAGACAGTCTGCCTGCCCACGTCACTCCAGGCCAGGCCCCTTAGGGCGGGGGGTGATCCTAGAGAGCAGGCTGGGGGCCTGCCCCCTCTGGTTTGATCTCCAATCCTGCCTGAGGTCTCAGGACCCCGTGCTTCGGCTGCCCCTGGGCCCTTGCCCACTGCCCCACTGAGGAGGCAGCAGGGAGGGGCGGACTCAGAGGAGGGGAGGGGAGCAAGAACAACAGCAGAAGAATCTCGTCTGTACAGTACGGGCCGTTTGAGTCATTATTATTACAATATACTTTGACAAAAATAGAATCTCATTTCATATCAATACAACAACAACAACAAAAAACAGTTTCCTGGACTGTTACACCGCTAACGTTTTCCAAAGGTCGCTATTTACAATTACAGTAGCCAAGAGGGAAGGTGGGATGCGGCCTGGAGGTGGTGGGGCAAGGAGGTAGCCAGAGACAATGGGGGCGCCAAGAGCAAGGAGGTGGGGTCGGGAGCAGCAGGAGCTAACAGGAGAAGCTAGGGAGAGGGGCCAAGGAGGAATGAGGGAAGTGGGACCTCTACGGACCCATCCGTAGGCCCTCCCACCCCACAGACCATCCCAGTGTTGACTCCCCCAGGTAGTGTGCGTGCAAGGCCAAGGACATCCCCTCACCACACACGCCCTGATGAAAGAGCTCTGGCCTGGAGCACCCCAGGGAAGTCCAGGCCGACTCTCGCCCCAGCCACCTCACTGAAGACCCTCTCCCCATTCTCCCTGCACATTGTGGCCAGCTTTACAGGGCTGGCGTCAACTGAGGGGTGGGGAGCTATTGCACTGTATATCTTAGAGAAAAGCTGGGGAAGGGAGGGGCCCAATTTGCCCCCTGCCTAGCCCTTCTGCCCTCCTCAGCCCTCTCCTCATGGCTCTCTGTCTTTCTCTCCAAATGTGCTTCCAGAGAGGCCCCCACCTCAAACCCCTGCCCCCAGCCTCAGATTCCCAGGCTGCCTTCCCAGCCCAAAGCTCAGCCAGCACCCACACACCTTGGGGGTGCAGCACACACAAGAATCAGCGCAGGTGTGGCACGTGTGTGTGCAGGGGCATTTGGGGGCCAGGCTTAGGTATTCTGCTCCATGTGCCTATGGCTACATGAACCCCAAAACAGAGACCCTTTTCAGAACCTCTGCCTCACTTTCCCCTTCAAACACAAACCCACCCATCAAGCCCACTTTGGGGTTTCAGTCTAGAGTGTGGGTTTCTGTTGTTTGGTAGTTTTTTGGTTATTTCCCTCTATCTGGGGGTGGGGTGGGAGGGCTCCACATGCAGGGCTCGGCACCTGTCCTTTCCCAAAGGCCTATTGGGCCCCCCACCCCCTTCCTGCAGCATATGTGTACAACGTGCAAAGTGTCCCCCCTTCCCGCGAAAAAGAGAGCCCCCCAGCCAGTGAAAATGGTGGGGGGTAGAGAAAGAGGGGATGAGAGCATCCCCCTCTCCAAAGCGAGAATCCAAATTAAAAAAAAATATAATAATAATAATAATAATATAATAATTATACACAAATGTAACCGTCAACAGGACACGAAGCACAAGAAAGGAAGTGGGGGTCGAGCGGGAGGAGCCCGGGGCAGGGAAGGGCGGGCGGTGAGATTGTCAACTCTTCATCAGGGAGGCTGAGAGGAGGGGAGTGGGAATCGTCACTTTAATGTCTGTGAAGAGAGGAGATGGAGAAGGGGGTGTGAGGGGGTGGCCCAGGCTATGGGTGTGCACCCCCCACTCCCCTCTCCCCATAGGGCCAGGATTCTAGTGGCAGGGCCAGCTGTGAGGGGAGGAAGTCATCGAGCAGAAGGACTGATGCTGGAGGGAGGGAGAAGATGGGCCTTTGGCAGGGGTGAAGGGGTGTTGCTGCCCTAGAAGGGCTGGCGGAAGGGGTAGCCGGCCACAAGGCCTCTTGGATGGGAAATAAAACAGGTTAGGGGGCACGTGGGACAGTCCCTGGGTGTAGCAGACACTGGCAGACAGGAGAGGTGATGCTACAGTACCCAGGTATCGAGCCGCATCCTCTTCACAGCTGAGCCCTCAGCCTCAGGCTCTGGGGCTGGGCGCAGCAGGCCCAGTGTGGGCCCGAAGTCCCCCCGTCCGTCATCCCGGTCCCCCGTCTCATAGGATCCCCCGGCTGGGCTGCTGAGACCATCGCCAGGCTCAGGGCGGGCAGTTGGGAACACAGCTGGAGGGGGAGGCGCAGGGCTGCGCTCACGGCTTGGGGACACCGGTTCTGACTTGATGCTGATGTGGGGGTGGGTGGTGACTGTGAGGGCAGCACCCACGTGGGGCAGGGGGCTGCCCGGGCTGGAGGCAGGCAGTGGAAATGGGGTACAAGGGATAAAAACAGAGGCGGTGAGTGACAGAACAAGTGATAGGACACCAGACAGAAAGTGACAGAGAACAGAGGATGAGAATATGGGGGATGGGGTGTTGGGGAGAGGCAATTGGATGGAGAGTGATCAGAAGGGGGTCAAATGAAGGGAAGAGAAGGGAAATAAGAAATATTAGTTCTCTTTCCATCCCATGTCATCTTCTGCAACCCAGGGCCCCCCCACCTCCCACCCCCTACCCTGGGGCTGGCTCTCAGAAGAGGTTCAGGGTGAGCCTCTTCGGTCTGTACAAGAGACCCCACGGGTGCCACTGTTGCCTAACAGACTGTGCAGTGCACAGCCTCACAGGATGTCCACTAGAACCGTGCAGGGAACACAGCTCCCAAGAGGTCCCTCCTCTTCCCGCTCCTCAATTCTCCCTTCCCACACACTCACATGGAGTCTCCCCAGGACTCACATGAGGTTGCTGAGAGATACAGGGACCAGGTGGGACTGTTGCTGAGGTGGCTGTTGCGGCTGCTGAGGCTGCTGTGGCTGTGGCTGCTGTGGCTGCGGTGGCTGCTGCTGTGGAGGCTGTGGCTGCTGCGGCTGCTGGGGCTGCTGTGGCTGTTGCCAGGCGGTGACGTTGCCTAGCGACAGCCCCCCAGGCGAACTAAAGGCTGGTAAGGAGGAGAGCTCTGCACTGGTCAACTGGTAATCTGCATGGAGGAAAAGTGAGGATGAACCTGGAGTTGGGGAGAGCACACAGGCTCCTATGAGGGAGCTGCCTCCAGGAGGACTGTGGGGATGAGGGGACAGGGAGTGTGTAATGACAGATGTAAAGAATTCAAGAAGACCACAAAAATTCAGTGAAGATGGTACTCAGAGTTAAAGAAACCTAAGTCATAATAACCATGAGGTGCTGTGTTTTAACAGGATGAAAAGATGTGGTTTTTGTTTTGTTTTTTTGAGATGGAGTTTCACTCTATTGCCCGGGCTGGAGTGCAGTGGTGCGATCTTGGCTCACTACAACCTCTGCCTCCCACGTTCAAGCAGATCTTCTGCCTCAGCCTCCCAAATGGCCGGGATTACAGGAACACGCCACCACGCCCAGCTAATTTTTGTATTTTTAGTAGAAATGGGGTTTCACTATGTTGGCAAGGCTGGTCTCAAACTCCTGACCTCAAGTGATTCGCCCACCTCAGCCTCCCAAAGTGCTGGGATTACAGGCATGAGCCACCGCATCCGACCAAAAGGTGGTTTTTAAAAATAGTGTTGGACTTAAAACAACAACAACAACAACAACAACAACAACATCAGCTGGGCGAGTGGCTCATGTCTATAATCCCAGCACTTTGAGAGGTCAAGGCAGAAGGATCACTTGAGCCCAGAGTTTGAGACCAGACTGGGCAACATAAGGAGACTCCATCTCTACAAATAACTTAAAAATTAGCTAGGGTGGTGGCGTGCACCGTAGTCCCAGTTATTCAGGAGGCTGAGGCAAGAGGCTTGCTTGAACCTGGGAGGTTGAGGCTGCAATGAGCTATGATCATGCCATTGCACTCTAGCCTGTGGGATGCTGTCTCAAAAAAAAAAATCATGGGTAGGTATCACTTTCATAATAACAATTAAAAAAATAAAAAGATGGAAAATGATAAGTAGAGAAGGTCTATGTCTAACCATCATCTTTTTTCACCTGCCAAGTCTCCAATTGCCTTTTTTTTTTTTTTGGTTCAGTCTCTGTAGAGACTGTCAAAAATTGCCAATGCCAATTATATTTCAAGTCATCATAGTGGGTATTGGTAAAGTTTTCAATTAGCAACTATCACACCTTGAATAAGCCTCATCGGCTATGATATCCCACGGCCCAAAGCTCCAATTGCCTTTCTAAGGTAGTGGGGAGCCCTGGTAAAAGCTTGGTGAATAGGGCTTCAGAGGCAAATCACTGCAACTGCTATTCTACCTCCAGCACAGCCCCCAAGCCTCCTCAACTGTCAATACCTAAAATTTATAGCAGCAGGTTTCAGCTGCTGTGCCCACACACACATGTAAACACAGAGGACACAAGTTAGCCCCTGAGGCCGTATGCCCAAGGGGCAGAGGGGCTGCAAGGGTACCATGCTGGGAGCACTGCTGGCCAAGGTTCCAGCAGATAACCCCATGAGGGGGTATTCATTATGTCATAAAATGTCTACCTTAAAGAAGAAACTGATGTTTGCACTGTCACAGAATAAATAGAATCAAGGAATGTTTCATGATTTACACAGCACTATTGTTTCATGCTGTATCCTGTTTGGGACAGTTTAGAAAATGTCCTCCCTAGTTCAAGACCAGCCTGGCCAACATGGTGAAACCCCATCTCTACTAAAAATACAAAAAATTAGCTGGGCGGTGGCGCGCACCTGTAATCCCAGCTACTCGGGAGGTTGAGGCAGAATTGCTTGAACCTGTGAGGTGGAGGCTGCAATGAATGGAGATTGCACCACTGCAGTCCAGCCTGGGCAACAGAGTGAGACTCTGTTTCAAAAAAAAAAAGAAAGAAAAGAAAAGAAAAGAAACAAAGAAAGAAAAGAAAATGTCCTCCCTGAGGCTGTACTGTGGTAGTGGGAGTGCTGAGATAGGGAACGCACCCCTCAATCATCCCAATACCCCACCACTATGCTATTACTCAAGGAGTCATTTGCTCCAGCCCTTTGTTTTTATGCAGGGAAGATAGTATTATCTCTGCAATATAGCAATAAGGTAAAAGGCATGAGCTATGAGGTCAAACTTCCAGGCTACCTCCACTTAGGCCATGTGACCTTGGGTAAGTTACTTACTCTGCCTATAAACTGGAGGTAATAATCCTACCTACATCACACAGCTGTTGTGAGGACTGAGCAAGTTAATACACAAAAGCATGTAGAACAGTGTCTGGTCCATAGAAAATAATCAAAAGATTTACCTATTATTACTTTACAAATGAGGCAACTGCAGCCTCAAGTTTGAGGAACAGGCTCCAGCTCATGGAGAAAGCCAGTGGCAGAGCTAAGACAGGACCCCAGGACTCTATTACCTTTAAATCTCTCTAGAGGGGGATATGTGCTTGGCTCTAGTCTCCTAACATTGGTCAGGAGTTTTGAAATGCTTATTAAAAAAGCAGAGCAAGGGCAGGAACGGGCCCTAGAATCAACTATTTCTTTTCTTTTCTTTCTTTTTTTTTTTTTGAGACAGAGTCTCGCTCTGTTGCCCAGGCTGGAGTGCAGTGGTGCAATCTCTACTCATTGCAGCCTCCACCTCCCAAGTTCAAGCAATTCTCCTGCCTCAACCTCCCGAGTAGCTGGCGCTATCTTGGTTCACCGCAACCTCTGCCTCCCAGGTTCAAGCGCTTCTCCTACCTCAGCCTCCCGAGTAGCTGAGATTATAGGCGCACATCACCACTCCCGGCTAATTTTTGTATTTTTAGTAGAGACGGGGTTTTACCACGTTGGTCAGGCTGGTCTTGAACTCCTGACCTCGTGATCTGCCCACCTCGGCCTCCCAAAGTGCTGGGATTACAGGTGTGAGCCACCGTGCCCGGCCAGAATCAACTATTTCTAACACTTGTTTTACAAACTAGGAAGCCAAGCCCAGAGCAGTACAGTCCCTTGCCCAAGGTCCCTCAGTGAGTGAGTGGTGGAGACTAGCTCCCAGCCCCGCACTGTCCTACGAGATTCCAGCCCTATCTACTGGGAGGCTTGGCTCCCCAAGGAGGACCATGGCCCAAGGCCACCTGGCAGCCTACTGGTCTGCTCCCAGAGCCACCACAGCCAGGCCTCTGCGGCCAGTGTCAACAAGGGGCAAGGCCCTCACATGAGGCATTACCATAGCCTGATTACCCCCAGCCGGAACTTGAACTGCAGCCAAGGACTGTAAACAGTGAACAACTAAACAGCAATGTGTTCACTGGGGTTTTGTTTATACACCTAGGGTCACCTGAAAACACCTGCTGTTTAAACTGAGATCTGCTTAGCTGCTCCTGTAACAAGAGGAAAGGGAGCCTGTGGTCTCTGAGAGGAGATGAGAAATCTCACACACTTCCCAGCAGGGCTCCAAGGGCAGCCCAGGGGCAGAAACTGCTTTCATGCCAGAGTGACAGATGAGAATCTTTAAGTCTAGCCTTCCTGAGTGCCTGTCCCAGGTCGGCTGACACCAACTAATTTTCCTCCTGCTTCACAAAAACTGTGGGCCCAACAAGATGGCAGAAAAACAGAAAACCACCCTTATAGAGTCCCTGATAAACAGCTCCAGAAAAGTGGTCTGAGCTGCCCTCCGCCAACTGTCCCTGTCCCCAGGCCACCCCACCCTCAGGGCTGGTTTTTCTGGTTGGGCCCCAGAGGCCCAGTGGCAGGGCTGGAAAAGCCTCATAGACCTCCTGTCTACCCACTCCTCTTACAGGTGGGGAGATGGGCCCACAGGGTGTGTCTTCTGAAGCAGCCATCTGTGAAGTTGCCAGGACATAGTAGCCTGGGGCTGGGCACACACATGGGCGCACATGCAAGAGAGAAGGGGCTCAAAGACACCTGGGTGGTAACTACACACAGACACACAAGCCAGAGTCTGGTCCCTCAACATGAGGCAGTCCCTCCAGTTCTCTTACCTGCCACGAGGGGCTTTCCTACACAGAGGGCTGGGTTCTGGATTTTTCTTTTTTTTTCCTTTTTTTGAGACAAAAGTCTCGCTCTGTTGCCCAGGCTGGAGTGCAGTGGTGCAACCTCGGCTTACTGCAACCTCTGCCTCCCAGGTTCAAGCAATTCTCCTGTTTCAGCCTCCCGAGTAGCTGGGACTACAGGCATGTGCCACCACGACCGGCTAATTTTTTTTTTGTTTTTGAGACAGAGTCTCACTCTGTCGCCCAGGCTGGAGTGCACTGGCGTGATCTCGGCTCACTGGAACCTCCACCTCTAAAGTTCAAGCGATTCTCCTGCCTCAGCCTCCCGAGTAGCTGGGATTACAGGCACATGCCACTACACCCCGCTTAATTTTTGGTATTTTTAGTAGAGACAGGGTTTCACTGTGTTAGCCAGGATGGTCTCAATCTCCTGACCTCGTGATCCACCTGCCTCGGCCTCCCAAAGTGCTGAGATTACAGGCGTGAGCCGACGCGCCCAGCCTTTTTATGTTTGAACTTTTTTTTTTTTTTTTTTTTTTGAGACGGACTCTTGCTCTGTCGCCAGGCTGAAGTGCAGTGGTGCAATCTCGGCTCATGGCAACTTCTGCCTCCCGGATTCAAGTGATTCTCCTGCCTCAGCCTCCAGAGTAGCTGGGACTACAGGTATGCGCCACTACACCCAGTTGATTTTTGTATTTTTAGTAGAGACGGGGTTTCACCATGTGGCTAGGATGGTCTCGATCTCTTGACCTCGTGATCCTCCTGCCTCAGCCTCCCAAAGTGCTGGGATTACACGTGTGAGCCACCACACCTGGCCTGGGTTCTGGATTTTTACATGTGGGGAGGAGGTGGGATTTTTTGGGTATTTGCACTGGTGGCTGGTTCAACTCTGGGAGGCTTGGGGAAGGGGGAGAGGTTTATGAGTCTTTTGGTCCAGACTAAACTCATCATAGGAACTGGCCTGACATAACCATTCACATGTGAGAGAACCTGAGGAAGACAGAGGTCTCTAGCTGGAAAGAGCCCAGGTTCCCCAGCCACATGAATGCTCAGAAACAAGGGGACAAGGCGTTTCCTTATTGGCAAGTCCTTCTTGACACAGTGGCTTAGAGTACAGGCAAGGATGGCTGAGAGTATCACAGACTGTTCCTGCGCAGGTGTGAGTGGGTGGGTGACACAGGCCAGGATGGCCCTAGGGACCCAGGACAGCCCACGCACTGGGTGTCCTATCTGAATTCTTCTATCCAGAGACCTTTCTCATGTCCTTAAGTGACTCTTTACCTTCAGATCCCCTCTCTAACCTTCTTCCCTCTTCCTCCTTCCTTCCCCCATCATCATTCCACCACCATGACAAAATTAGAGGAGAGACGCTCTTCTTCCCCCTCCGCCTTGCCCTGGAGCCCCCATTTGGCTTTCCCAGGAAGCTAGCAAACTGACCCTGACTGTGCTTTCTCTCTGGCCTCCTCAGCCTCCCTGTTCATTCTCTTCCAGGAAGCTTTTCTGAACTGACCATGTCCCCCTCACCACTCCCCATACCTGGAGCCTAGAGACTGGTCAGCCTGAATGATCTGCAGACCTGCCTCTGTCCTGTCTCCTCCTCAGGCTGCAGGCTTTCTGAGGACAGGGGCTCCCTCCTCCGTTAAGTACTATTTAAAAAATAAACAATGCTGGCCAGGCACGGTGGCTCATGCCTGTAATCCCAGCACTTTGGTGGATCACTTGAACTCAGGAGTTCGAGACCAGCCCAGGCAACATGGCAAAAACCGGTCTGTACTAAAGATACAAAAATTAGCTGGGCGTGGTGGCACATGCCTGTAATCCCAGCTACTCAGGAGGCTGAGGCATGAGAATCACTTGAACCCAGGAAGTAGAGGTTGCAGTGAGCCAAGGTCACAACACTGTACTCCAACCTGGGTGACAAGAGTGAGACTATCTCAAAAAAACAAAAACAAACAAAAAAAACCAATGCCTAGTTAAATTTGAATTTCAGATGAAACAATGCACAATTTGTTAGCATGAGTATGTCTTTGGTGCTGGGCACAATCGGTAACACAGCACTTTGGGAGACTGAGGCATGAGGACTGCTTGAGACCAGGAATTTGAGACTAACCTGGGCAACAGCGAGACCTTGTCTGTACAAAAAAAAATTTAAA
The DNA here is from genome assembly GCF_028878055.3 of Symphalangus syndactylus. Taxonomy (NCBI): domain Eukaryota; kingdom Metazoa; phylum Chordata; class Mammalia; order Primates; family Hylobatidae; genus Symphalangus; species Symphalangus syndactylus. The sequence goes on from NC_072441.2 coordinate 84,906,342, forward strand.
AAGAGCCAGGCATGAGGGCATGTGCCTGTAGTCCCAGCTACTCAGGAGGCTGAGGCAGGAGGATCACTTGAGCCCAGGAGTTCAAGGCTGTAGTGAGCTAGGATGGCACCACTGTACTCCAGTCTGGGTGACAGAGTGAAACCCTGTTCCAAAAAAGAAAAAAAAACCCAAAAATTAAATATGTCTTTGGGACATACATTAGCAGAAGAATGTCTTTGGGACATATTTGTACTAAAAAACTACTTGTTTTACCTGAAATTCAAATTCAAAAGCATTCTGTGCTTTTGTTTGCTAAACCTGTTGACCATAATTAGGTGGGGGCTCCCCCAAATCAATAGCCCTCCTCAGATGGGGCCTGTCCAGGGGATATCTAGCATTTCTGTCTGGTCACTTGCCTGCCCCAAGCCCACGTGCACACATGCACATGTCACATGAACACTCACCTGTGTTGTAGGCAGTGGGCATGGAAGAGAAGGGGAGGCCCTGGCTGAGTAAACTCGGCGTTGCCACAGAAACCACCGGGGTGGTGAGCGAATGGGTAGACTGGGAGACCCCAAGGCGCTGGGCATTGTTCTGTAGGAGAAAACTGTCCATCAGGAGTGGCTGATAGGTGGGCAGCTTTATGCTGGCCCTCCATCCCAAGGCCAAGGTGGGGTCCCTGAATCCCAAAGCCAAGGCGGGCTGCCTTAGCACGGAGGCCCCTACAGATATACAAACACGTTGGTGCATTCACAGAGACACTCAGATCCATGGAGGGAAACATGCACACACAGATTCACTGACACCAACACACGTGCAAAGATGAAGGCACGTGTACTGGCCTTGTGGCCCCAGCACCAACACTCGCCCAGCCTCCCAGTGCAGAGTGAGGGAAGGGAGACATCGTCCATCCCCTGTCTCTCTGGAGCCCACTCTCCATCCATCACACTGCAGCACACGCCCCGGCAGAGGCGTGCTGGCATCTGCGAGGGGAATGTGGGGCCTGGCGTGGCGTGTGCCTGCGCGTATGCACACACGTGTGTGGGGCTGTCAGCTCCATCTGCCGCTGAGTCACTTGTTTATTCCAACTCCACGCTGGGGCCGAAACTGCCGCCGTGTTGGCCGCCAAAGCCTGCCTGCCTTTTCCAGCCTCTCTGGCCTCCCGTCAGGGAGTTGGGGAGGGAGGAGCCCCCGCCCCACTCCTGGCTGGGGGTGAGTATGTAAGTGTGTGAGACAGAGGAGGAAAATGAGCAGCTGTGCATGCCTCTGAGTGCCCGTGTCATGGACTAAGTGCAGGAGGGAGCACAGGGAGACGGGGGAGGTGGGAAGCCGCCACCAAGAAGGACAAGTCCAGCCTGGGCCGGGGCCTTGGCTTCCCCTGAAACACCAACTTCTCCTTCCAGCTGACCTCCCTCCTGAGAAGGATCCTGTCCTGGATCCCGAGAATGCAGTGTGGGCCTGAGTGGAGTCAGAGGACTAGTGGGATCCAGTCCCCTAGTCCAGGGCCTAGTCCAGGCATCAGGGTGGGACCTCTGAGCCCTGGGCTGGCCCACTCCTCCTCGCACACGTACATACAGAGAAAGGTGTGTCTGAATGAATGTAACACCACATGCAGACATTCATGTACATACAGGCACACACACACACGCCTGACCTCTCACCCCCACCCCATTCACCTCTGAATCCCACTTGGCACCTAAGCACAGCTCCTGGCAACTAAGCAAAGAAACAGCAACAGTCCACGAACAGGCGACAGGCCAAGGACGCACATGTACTTCATGCTGGGGGACCGCAGAGCAATACCCAGAATTCAAAGCCAGAGCAAACAGCTCACAGCCTCACTTACCAGATCTAAATGGTCCTCAGTCTGAGAGCAGAAATAAAACCAAGGGGATGTTCAGTCTCTGGCCGCTGCCCTCCCCCACACCTCTGTCCCCACAGCTGTTCCAGTCACCTCTCTGCATAAGAGTAGGATGGCTCTACCCAGCCTACAAAGGCAGAGCTCTTCACTGTCCTGACTCATTTCCAGAGATGCTCCATCCCAATCTCCACTAGTTAGGAAATGCTCACAATCTAATCCCCATCCCTCCTGCTGTAGCGGCAAATCCTTTCTATGATCCTCCCCATCACGGAACCTTCTCTCTCACCTCCTGCCCCTTTTTACTGCCTTAGGCTGGTACTTCTTGTGTTGCAACCTCTTAAAAGGCCCTCTGGGAAGAAAAAGCTCATAAAAAGCCATGCTTCCATGATCTCTCTTGGGAAGTCCTAACTGCTGGCTAGCCTTCATCTCTCCTGCTAGAGATCTGCTCTTTCCCCTGTCCCTACTCTTCCATTCCCCAGCCCCAACTCTTGGCCCAGACACCCACTTACCAAGTGATGCATTAACCCCTTTCCTGCCTGGGAAGTGATGACTCGCAGGTCAGGCTTGCGGCTGGGGGCTCCAAGCTGGGTGCTGTGGGTGGGTGGGGGTGGAGACTTGGCAGGGATGACCTTGTTTAGGCTGTTGCCATTGGCCACAGGGAGGAGGCCAGGGGAAGCCCGAGCACTGACGTAGCCATTCCCTGGAGAAGTGACAACATGAGAGTAAAAGGAAAAGCATGGGCCTATCCTTCAGCCCTATTAACTTCCCCACACCAATACTCCTGTTACCCAGAACCTCTCAAAGCCATGCTTAGGCTCTGAGTGGGGGCTGAGCTATCTGATATTCCCTAAACACTTCATATCTTGGGAATAATGGGAGGCAAATACTCCTTACTCCTGAATCTTTAGGTTCGTTCCCCTAACTCCAAGCTACATGTGATAGGGCTTGGTGATGGGACTCTGAAGTCAGTGGGAAGAACTGGAAAGCAACCATTGCCTCTAGGCTCTGCGACGGCCAAGAGGTTCTTCTGTACCCAAGCCTCTCCCTGTCTTCTCTCTTCTTTAGTCTCCACAGGCAGGAAGTCCAGGATTTTTAGATCCCACAGTCTACCCTGGACAGGACCCACCATGACCAGGATGTGGAAGGGGTGGCAGCCTGGAATCCGGGCCTCACTGAGAAGCCTGGTCACCATGACAAACCAACAACCACTCGGACTGCTCCATTTGCCGTGAGCTGGGGGTGGATGATGTGATTTGGATCAACATGTGACAAGTTGCCCACAGCTTGGGAGAAACAAGCCATTCACTGTTGGTGATGGTGTTATTGGCACTGGGAGGCAGATAACACAGCCACCATCATAATTAGCCTGGTAATAACAAATCTAATAACTATCTTTTATATCTGCTCCATATTCTACAATCCACACAGGCCTTTCACACATGTATTATCTTATTTAATCCTCACATTAACTCTGCAAAACAGATAGGACATTAGCCCTGTTCACAGAAGAGGAAACTAGAGCCTGCTTGGGAGACGTGTAATGACCTGCCCAGGGCCACACAGCTGGCTGGAGGCCAAGTGAGGGCTCTCTCCCACTTTCCACATGCTGGACTCAAGGGTCTCTAAGTATCACCGCTCACTTGAGGTCTACAAGCATTTCTCTGGCCTTCTCCTTGAAGAGGGTGACATATTCACCCACTCCTTTAATTTCCTGACCCTGTGACACAATTATCACCAGGGAGGTATTATATAGTGCCCCAAAACTGAGCTGGGGGATGCTGAGGTCCAAGGATGTGAGAGTGACCACAGTCAGAAATGCTTCCTTGCTCTGTCCCCTAAGAGCATGCTGTTGCCCTGGAAGTGTGTGCCTGCCTCTATCCCAATTCCCGGATCACTCTGGGAATGGCAGGAATGTCAGCGTGACGTCAATCGTGACATTCGAAGTCACAGTCACCCAGCGGGACAATGGCACAGGGTAGGAGGGGCTGTCGGCTGCCAGGCGTAGGGGGGCAGCCTTTCTTCTGTGGCTTATTTTTTTATTTTTTAATTTTTTGAGATGGAGTTTCGCTCCTGTTGCCCAGGCTGGAGTGCAATGGCATGATCTCAGTTCACCACAAACTCCGCTTCCTGAGTTTAAGTGATTCTCCTGCCTCAGCCTCCTGAGTAGCTGGGACTACAGGCATGAGCCACCACACCCGGCTAATTCTGTATTTTTAGTAGAGACGGGGTTTCTCCAAGTTTGTCAGGCTGGTTTCAAACTCCCGACCTCAGGTGATCCGCCCACCTCAGCCTCCCAAAGTGCTGGGTTTACAGGCGTGAGCCACCGTGCCTGGCCTCTTCTGTGGCTTATGTATATATGCTCACAAATGCACATCTAACATCTGGATACTTCTGTAAGAGGGAGAATGCACGTATGTGTGTGAGTGCCTGTGTGAGTGTCTATGTGAGTCTGTCCCTGTTGTTTGTCTAGGGAATGCCCAGCATTCTCATCCTCCAGATCCCAACCACACTCAACTGCAAAAACTTGGGTCTTCCCTTCCAACTAGAAATGCTGGTCCATTCTCACAGTTTGCCCAGAATTCCCTGAGCCTCCATCTCTGCTGATCATCTACACCAATCATTGCTACAGAAAACAAAATCCAGGGGCTTAAAAATCTCTGACTGACTCTTCATCCAGTTCTGGCCCTGGGATCTTCCTCTCCTCTCATCTAGGTCCTTCCTGGTCCTTGGACCCCCTGAGGCCACTGAGCGGGCACCCCTCCCCACCTCCAGGTAGAAGGATGACCGCACTCACCGACAGGGCTGGGGCAGGCTCCGTTAGCACTGTTCAGGTCACCCCCCAGCATGGCCCCTGGAGGAAAAACAGAACCAGGATGAGCTGACAACACTCCCCCTTCAAGACTGAGTCTTGGGGACTGAACATGAAGAGGGGACCCCAGAAGGAAGAGTCATACTCCCTTCCCTCAGGAGCCATACAAATGGGGGAATGCTGTGGTGGGTGGAGAGAAATACTTGCCGTTGAAAATGGAATCCCAAAGTCCCCATCACATCTCATTTCCACCTCACCTACCCACCTGCCAGCCCACTCACCTGCACTAGCTGGCCGCTGGGGCAGGCCAGGAGACACACTGTTCCTCTGTAGTGCTGGCTGCTGGGGGGACAGGAGCCGAGGGTCCGTGAGGGATGACGTCACCAGGGAAGGGGTGACAAGGGAGCCGCTGGGATTGCTGAACTGCAGTGAGCTCTGATTGGACACGGGCACCGTGACAGGCATGGCAAAGTTGGGGGCCGGGACAGCTGACTAGACAGAAAGATGGAAGGGCAGGATCAGGCCAGGTTGACCCCTTCCATGGAGCCCACTTTTCCTGGGAGGGCAGGCAAGGGTTCTTCTCATTTTCGGGCTACGCATCCTAGGGCCAGCAGTTCAAGCTCCTTGCCCTGTACCCTTGTGGAGTCCTGCCTGTCACTCCCACCAAGGAAGAACTCTGGGGAGAAGCTCTGGGTCCATTTCTGGCCCAGAGAATGAGAACAGGGCTCTGCTCACTGCAGACAGGACCAGGGACACCCCCTAGTGGAGGTGGGTTAGTCCTCAGCCAGGCAGGACACACGGGGAGCAGGTTAGAGGCCCTGATAACAGACCCAAATTCACACACGGCTGTTAAAGGCTTGCACCACGGGTAGGGACATGATTTCACTTGCAGTCTCCCCCCATCTGGCCTGCTGCAGAGAGAGCTCACCCCCACCTTGCTGCCTTCCCCTTCAGCAGTTCTGCTTTCCCTACACAAGGCTGAGTGTTTCTGGTTGGGCTATCAGAGCAAGCCCAAGCAGGCCTCTCCCCCAAAAAAAACAACTGGACAAAGAGCACACTCCACTTTGCTGTCCTCTAAGGATCTCACATCATCTACACACTTCTTGCTGGAGAGGCGGACACTCCAGGCCTCTCCAACTTATGCTCCATCCCAGTAGAGTCTCAGCAGGGATGCAGGTTTATCATGACCAAGGTCAGAGGTTCCTCAGTGGTCACTAAGAACCCGAGCATGGCTCAGAGCGGAGCACCCATCAGGGCAGCCGAGAGCCAGGGCGCGAAGCCACACCATGCACCACAGGGAGGCTCTGCTCCATGCGACTACTCACGGCCAGTCTATAACTCTGCATCATTTTATCAAACTCCTCGTCTATCTTTTTATATTTCTCTTCCGTCTGGGGGGTCAGGGCAAACACCTCGTCCACCTCAGGGCTCTCACATTCCCTGTGCTTCTTGTGCAGCGCCTGGGGGGAAGGGGCCGGAAGGGGGGGCCAACAGAGACAGAGTGAGTGGGGCTCACCCCATAGCGCCGGAAGAGCCCGTCGAGCTCCTCACTGGCGCGCCGGTACTTGTCCTCCAGCAGGGGGCTCTGTTCCAGCGAGTCCTCCCCGTCGGGCTCGGGGCTGTCGCAGCCGTTGAAGCCCTTCTTCCTCAGGGTCTGTAACCGCACCACTGCCATCAGCTGGGTAAGAGTCCTTCCCGCGCCCGCCTCGCTGGAGTTCCTTCCAGCCCCTCCCTGAGAGCCCCCTACTCTTCCCTGACCTCCTTCCTCAGGGTTCCCAGCATCTCCCTGGCCCCTCCCTCAATGTAACCCGCCCCTCCCCACTGACAGTGCCTTCTGGGGCACCGTGTGAAGATCTGAAGATGGGCTTGGTGGGAGCCATTGGAACACAGAGAACAAGGCTGGAAGGTAAGCCTAACCTGGGGGTGCACCTGGCAGGGAGACATGTACTTCCAAAGTGACAGGCAGGGAGGGGGCTTCCAGGGGATGGGGCCTCCAGGGGATGGGCTAAGGAGCTGGTGTCCCGGACCAGTCCCTGCCCGACCACTCTGTGGTAAGCCCTGACCAGAAGGCACTGAGTTCTCCAGGGGGAGGTAGGCAGGGGGGCTCTGCTCCCAGTCCCTGGGCTCTGCTTAGGAGAATAGGAGGAAGAGAGAAATAGAGATGGAGACAGAGAGAGCAGGGAATGGGATGTGGAAAGGAAAGGGGATGAACACTGACTGAGTCCCTACTGTGACCACCCTACATTCTAGTGGAGGCACAGCTAGGGGATCTGCAGTAGACCCCAAAGCTGCCCTCTTCATGCTCAAAATAGCTTTAACAGATACTTGCTTTGTCTTTAAAATGAATGCAAATTTTACCTTCTAGTCTAGAGTAAATCTGTCTTCTCTAACATAAAAATAAGGGACTTTCCTCCAAATCTCTGAGTAGGCCTGTGGCTTCTCGGGCGCCCTCTTCGTCAGCACAAGTTCTGTATCCCCAAGGTGCACACACCTCAGTGTGAGAAGCAGGGACATTCAATTCACACAGCACCCTTCAAAGCAGGCACTGACCCCGTTTTGTGGAGGTGGGCACCAAGGCTCGGGAAAGCCTAAGCACCTGCCCAAGGCCATGTGGCCAGTAAAGGTCAGAGCTGAATTCCAAAGCTCATGTCCTTCAACAGTTCACAATGTTGGCTCTCTTTGAAACAAAAAATAGAACCACCGGGCCCACAAACAGACAGAGACAGCAGGAGAGATGGAAACAAAGAGGGAGATTTAAAAAAGGAAGAGGCAGGTGCAGGAGCACACCAAAAGATGCAGAAGCAGGGAAAGAGAGACAAAGAGAAAGACAGGATGCAAGAAGGCAGGACAGAGATGTTACATCACACTGGATGACAGAAGATAGACTCTTGGAGAGGGCAGGGTGGGTGTGGGCTGACAGCCTGGCACTGGCCTGTTCACTTGAACTGCCCTTCTTCCTTCCTCCTCAGGCCCTGGGTTTATATGATGGGAGGAGGGTTTGCATGTGTGTGCACACAGGTGAGGGGCTACAAGGGGCATGTATACCAGTGTGTGTGCATAGGCAGGTCTGCGTGTACATGCAACGTGGGCATGTGTCCATGTGGATGCAGGCGGGGGTATATCCTGGTGCCTGTGTGTATGGGCCCACCTCGATGATGTCGGCGTTGGTGCGGCTCTCGTGTGGCTCATTGTACTCTGTGTACTTGAGCAGCACCTTGTCCATGTCGGTGCTGGCGTACTGGAACAGCTTGTTGGAGTGGTTGAAGATGATGAGTGCGATCTCGCAGTCACATAGCACGCTCAGCTCATACGCCTTCTTCATCAGGCCAAACTTCCGCTTGGTGAAAGTCACCTGCAGAGAAGGATGGGTGGGTGGCCAGATCTGGCTCAGTTAAGGCCTGATTGGGAGTCCCAGCCTACAGATGGCTGAACATAGCCCCTGCCCTCAGGAGCCCCCATTCTCAGTGTGACACAGGCCCTGGTCTCAGGAGTCCCTGGTTTGGGTAAGGACCAGGCTAGTGCTTGCAGGCCAACACACAGCTGAGATACAGCCCAGAGCCCACTCACTGAAGGGGCAGGATTCAGGTGGACAGAACTCTACACCTCTGTGCTGGAGGCTATGAAGAGGTCAGTGGAGAAGAAGAGGGAGAGGATTCCTGTTGGAAATGAGGGGTGCCTGGGGGTATGACCTAAGGCTTGCATATGGCTCTGGGATGGGAACATGGGCTCATCTAGCTGTGGCAGCAGAAGAGCCTTGGAGTTCTGGGACGCGGAGCTCCAAGAGCTGCAAAGAGGTTAGGGTTCCTCTTCTCCCAATCTCCCTTCCCCTTCTGTAATAGCTTATAGTTTCCCCTCTTCCACAAAGCCCTCTTGGAATGCCTGGAGGGAGTAAAGGCAGAGGCCTGCTCCCTGCCATCACCTGCTTCATGCGGCTCTAGGACTTCCCTACCTGTCGGTTCCGCTCGTCGGTGATTCGCTGGATCTGAATCTTTTTCCTCCCCATCTTCTCCGGGAGTCCTCAGTGCTACGGAGGGGAGGGGCTCGCTGGGTGGTGGGTCTCGGCACACCTTACACTGTGCTCATGAACGGTCTGGGAACAGTGCTCAGTTCATGGTCTGCAGGATACCTTCTGCACAGCCTCCTGGAAGGGGAGGGTCATGAGAGGACTGTGAGCCCCCAAAACCCCCAGCCCTGCTCCCTGGGCACACAGGCCAGGCTCACAGCACCCCTGTGAGAGGCTGGCAGCATCTGAGCTCCACTCTCAACATGAGGCAATGCTGTCTGCCTGAGGCAATGGTATGCCACAGCCAGGCACAAGCTGGAGCTCACACCAAGGCCCAGACTCTTTCCCCTCGGTCACTGCTGTCCTCAGGCTCCAGGTCAGAGTAAATGGACCTCCTGGCTTCCAAGGGTCTGGGTCTCAGAGAATATCCCATGGCCCATTCTTCTCTCTAGAACCTGCTTGTACTATAGACACCTGGGTGCTCCAGCTGCTCCTCTGGCCTAGAACTATGGTTCCCATTCTGAAGCTTGGAGAAGAGACAATGCTGAGAGGACATCTGCCCAGTCAGTGAACAACAAGCATGGTATACCTGGTGCCAGGACAGGATGTCTCTGGTGCCCCTGGCTCAAGAACATACTAGAGCAGGTCTAGAGCAGTGGGCCTCATACCAACTCATGGAACTCTGGGGCCTGGAGTCCGGTAGCGGGGCTTGGGGTTGTAGCACCCACATCTCCCTTCAACTAGAGTTCCTCCACACTAATCTGTTTTACTCAGTGAGCTTAAGCCTAAGGTTTCTTTTTATTTTTATAAGCCTAGTCAAGTGCAGTAGTGAGAAGACAGGAAATAGTAGAACAAGGAGTTCAATCTGTAACTGACTGTGAACAATCAATTGAGCTAACTCGCTACCTTCGGACACGCCCAGCCTAAGATTTTTGTTTGTGGAAAGAGTTGTGCTGCTTAAAATAATGAAACCATTCCTCTAGACCAGGAGGTGGAAATTTTGGGGCCAGATAGTAATATTTCAGGCTTTGCAGACCATACAGTCTCTGTTGTAACTACTCAACTCTGTCATTGTACCATGAAAGCAACAGACAGCAACACATAAACGAATGAGCGTGAGCATGGCTGTGATCCAATGCAACTATATTTACAAAAATGGGCATGGGCCAGATTTGGTCCACGGGCCATAGTTCGCTGATTCCTGCTCTAGAGGTATGGACCACATCTAGAACCCAAGCTCAGTCTAAGAGTAGTGCTTCCCAACCTTGTACATCTTGAAGCAGACAGAGAAAATACAGGGCCAAATGACATACACTGGGGAGGCCACTGGCAGCCAGGCGGATGCAGGCACCAGGCAGAGAACCTGCTGTCTCAGGACACGTGTAACCCCCTCACAGCCCACTGGTTGAACAGCTCCATGCCAAAGCCAGGATGAGAAACAGCCCCTGCACTGCACAACTCCAGGAGGCACCATAGGATAGGAGGGGGCTCAAGGATGGCAGCACAGCCGGGCGCGGTGGCTCAAGCCTGTAATCCCAGCACTTTGGGAGGCCGAGGCAGGCGGATCACGAGGTCAGGAGATCGAGACCATCCTGGCTAACACGGTGAAACCCTGTCTCTACCAAAAATACAAAAAATTAGCCGGGCGTGTTGGCGGGCCCCTGTAGTCCCAGCTACTCGGGAGGCTGAGGCAGGAGAATGGCGTGAACCCAGGAGGCGGAGCTTGCAGTGAGCCGAGATCGCGCCACTGCACTCCAGCCTGGGGGACAGAGCAAGACTCCGTCTCAAAAAAAAAAAAAAAAAAAAAAAAAAAAAAAAAAAAAAGGGATGGCAGCACAGCCTGGGCCAGAAAAGGTGCATTCTCTCCGGTGTGGGCAGTGCCTACGCAGGCTGGGTGAGTCCCTGGGGACTGGAAGGGCCCAAGATGTGATGGAGGCACGGAATGACTTCAGGGCCCCTCTAGCTCTGATTCCAGGAGTCCTTGCATCAAAAGTGGAGCTTTCTGGAAGATGTTAGAAGAGGATAGTGAACTGGGGCCCATGCTTTCTAAAGCCACTCTATTTGGGTCCTGGGAGGAGCCTGGACCAGAGAAGGCCCGCCCTCCCCTCCAGAGCTCCCCTTCCATAGAGCTCCATGCCCAGAGACCCTACTGCAGAGTCCAGGGATGTAGACCCCCAGCCACTGTCTGATCCTCCGCACCCACTGCCCACTACCTGGGGAGAGGTATTTGATGACAGAGAACAACCCCTACCCCTACCCCCCAGCTCCCACTGCCAATGGCTGCTGAGTTTCCCTGGAGCCTTTCCGGCCCAACTCAACATGGCCCCTACGGTACCACAGTAGATGCTAAAGTTCAGCCTTGGTCTCTTGCTCATGAGGGAAGGAGGAGAGGGAAGGCAAGGAATCTATAAATTTGGGAGGAGCTGGGATACTGGCCCCATCCCATTACCAAGACTGCTCCCCAGCCTAGCTGGAGAGCTTCTGCTCTGCCTGGATACCTACAGAAAACAATGCAGATAAACCCATTGCTCTTCAAACGACTCCCTACCCTTCTTCTTCTTTTTTTTTTTTTTTTTTTTTTTTTGGTGGTGGTGGTTGTTTTTTAAGATAGGGTCTTGCTCTGTTGTCCAGGCTGGAGTGTACAAATCACAGCTCACTGCAGCTTCAATCTTCCAGCCACAGCCTCTCAAGTAGATGATCATACAGGTGTATGCCACCACACCCAGGTAATTTATTAATAATTTCTCTTTTTTTTTGTAGATACAGGGTGTTGCTTTGTTGCTTAGGCTGGTTCAAACTCCTGGGCTCAAGTGATCCTCCTACCTCGGCCTCCCAAGTAGCTGGGACCATGAGTGTGTACCGCCATGCCAAGCTAATTTTTTGACTTTTTTCTTTTTCTTTTTTTTTTTTTTTGAGACGGAGTCTCGCCCTGTCGCCCAGGCTGGAGTGCAGTGGCGCAATCTCGGCTCACTGGAAGCTCCGCCTCCTGGGTTCACGCCATTCTCCTGCCTCAGCCTCTCCGAGTAGCTGGGACTACAGGCGCCCGCCACCACGCCCGGCTAATTTTTTGTATTTTTAGTAGAGACGGGGTTTCACCATCTTGGCCAGGATGGTCTCGATCTCCTGACCTCGTGATCCGCCCACCTCGGCCTCCCAAAGTGCTGGGATTACAGGCGTGAGCCACCGTGCCCAGCCGACTTTTTTCTTTTTTTGAGACAGAGTCTCACTCTGTCGCCCAGGCTGGAGTGCAGTGGCGTGATCTCGGCTCACTGCAACCTCTGCCTCCCAGGTTCAAGTGATTCTACTGCCTCGGACTCCCAAGTAGCTGGGATTACAGGTGTCCACCACCACACCTGGCTAACTTTTTTATTTTCAGTACAGACAGGATTTCACCATGTTGGTCAGTCTGGTCTCGAACTCCTGACCTCGTGATCTGCCCGCCTCAACCTCCCAAAGTGCTGGGATTACAGGCATAAGCCACTGCGACCAGGCAATTTTTTTTTTTTTTTTTTGAGACGGAGTCTCGCTCTGTCACCCAGCCTGGAGTGCAGTGGCGCGATCTTGGCTCATTGCAAGCTCCGCCTCCCGGGTTCACGCCATTCTCCTGCCTCAGCCTCCTGAGTAGCTGGGACTACAGGCGCCCGCCACCATGCCTGGCTGATTTTTTTTTTGTATTTTTAGTAGAAACGGGGTTTCACCGTGTTAGCCAGGATGGTCTCGATCTCCTGACCTCGTGATCCGCCCGCCTTGGCCTCCCAAAGTGCTGGGATTACAGGCGTGAGCCACCGCGCCCGGCTGACCAGCCAATTTTTTGACTTTTGCAGAGACAGAGTCTCCTCCTATGTTGCCCAGGATGGTCTTGAACTCCTGGACTCAAGCAATCCTCCCGCTTTAGCTTCCCAAAGTGCCTGGATTACAGGTGTGAGCCACCTGTCCGGCCTCCTCTTCCCCTCCTCCTTTTCTTCAAGGTGCTCCATGGGCCCTGGGCCTCCTACTGGTACCCTGGGACAAGAGCAACACCAGCCCAGCCAGTCCTGAGTGGCCCAGCAGACACCTGAGCCCCAAACCAGCTCTAGATACCCCATTCCTCACCTGTGACCCCAGTGTCTGCCAAGTTCCCATTGCAAAGGCTCCAGCCCAGGGATTTCAGCTCCCCTGCTTCCCAGTGCAATCCAAAGACTGTGCTTTCTAGAGCTACAGTGGTATGGGCTTTGGCAGGGAAGGTAGGGGAGGGCACACAGAGGGCAAGGGGAGGGGGCTACAAATAGTTGGCTTTTTAAATGGGATTCTCTGGCCTAGTCTTGAAAACCAAATCTAGACTGGTAAATGCAGGAACTGCTGGGCTCCTCTGGCTTACAGCATCTACCTTCCCTCTCTCCCCTTTACTATCTCCCTCTCACCACCTTTAGTTCATAACCAAATTCTTGCAGAAATGTAACCTCTGTCAGCTGATGACCAATACTGCCTCTTCCTCCAAACTGGAAGAGAAGCCTCCCTTTGTTCTCATGACCCTTAGAAAAGTCACTCTTGCAATCTTTCTAGCATTTATCACAATTGTGAATAACTATGATTCTGTGCTTCTATTTAACGCCTGGCTCCTCTATGAAGCTAAAGTTTCATGAGGGCAGGAATCACATCTGTCTTTTTCACTACTCTATCTCCTGTAAGAAGGAGCTGAGAAAATGTCTGTTGAAAAGAAGAAAATACTATTTCATTGTTGTGGTGCTATGAGAAGTCCTTCTTGCAGTCTAACCTCCAACAGTCGTGCTGCAGTACCAATTCCTCTCACTCTATCCTCTATGGAGCTAGAACCCTTCCTCTCCCAACTGCCCCTGAAGATTTGGACACCACCCACCCTCCAACCACCCCTGGTATCCCAGTCCTCAACCCTCCCCACCCTCAGGTTGGTTGGTGCAGAGGGTGAGACTCTAAAGTCTTCTAAGGAGCAGCCCTGAGCACATGGAGATGGAGAGGATGGGGTTGCTTAGGCAACTGTCGCCTGGCAACCAGCTCCCTGGCTGATCTCCTACACCGCCCCCCCCCACCCCCGCCTCATGCTGGGGGAGCTGGGACGAGAGAGGGATCAGGGCTGAGAAGGCAGGGAAGCAACAGAGATTCACTGAGCATCGTCTGACAGAGAGAAGTCACGGTTAAAAAGACTAGGCCCCATCTATTCCCACTCCCTACCAAGGTAGCCCAAAGCACTTTTTATAATTCCATGCTTCCCAGGCCCCTTTCCCCACTGCTGCTGCCACCTTTGTGCCAACACTGCCAGAGGAAGAGATGCCCCTGCCTTAGGCAGTCCTTCCTCCCATCTAACCACAAACCCCTCTACAAAGCAGGCACAGTCTATACTGACCTTTTTTCCATCTGCTATCCATTCCACATTGCTGCAGGGTCTTTGAAAGCCCTGAGGCAAGAACATGAACTCAATCCTGATTTTGGAAGAAGGGGTAGCTGGGGCCTAGGTAGGCACAAAATACCCTAACCTGACCCTATCCAAGGTTGGGAGGCCTATCCTGGCTAAACTTCCCTCCTACCCAATTAGGGAGGTTTTAATGAACACCTGGACCTCCTTAATTAGCCCTCTGCCTAATTACCTAACCAACTGGCAGGAGCCAGAGGCCTGGGCATCTGTTCTCCAGATGTGAGTCTCTCCTCTCCAGCCTCGCCTGGCCCCATTCTTCTCCTGTCTGGTCTACTCCTCCTCTAGGAGCCCTCACAGATGATCTGGCCCTTGGCTGCTTCTCTTCTAACCATCTCTCCTTCACTCTGCCTGGTATCTGGAGCCCAGGGCTTGGGAGGACTTGGGCTACCAAAGAGACAGGGGGTTGGCCAGGATGGCCTTCCTATTCTGATGGCCCCAGGGCCTGCCCAATCCTGATCTCAGGCCACAACTATGACTCCTCAGGCTGACAGTTTCTATGTCACCAAAAGTTCCCCTTCAAAGGCTCTCAAGGCTCTGGCTGCTTGACTCTGATTCACCTGACTCCGTGGACAGGACAAGAGTGGGGCGGAGTGAACCTCGTGGGTGGCAGGGGGCTGGGACAGGCAGAGGCAGGGCCTTCCTGGTGGACACGGGAGAAGCAAAGATGGGGAGGACATTTGGCAATGCCCACCCATATCTGTTCCCATCCTAGTGGTCCCAAGGCTCAAAGAAACTACAGGGCATCTGCTTTCAGAGCTCCCATACCAGCACAGGTCAAAAGGGAGCAGATGCCCAGAGAGGGAAGCAGGCACAGACTCACCAACTGTGGAGAAGGGTGGTTGAGGAGAAACCTTCACAAATGGACAGCGGGGAGGATGCAGGGCAGGAGGCCCCTCTGACAACACCCTCGACAAGAAGGAGAGCTGAGGGGACCAGGGGGAATCCAGAAGGACCCCACTGATAGCCATTTTTCCAAGCCCAGGTACCGACCCAATTAGAACCTGTGGGTTGTGTTTACATGCAAATGAGCTACACATGATGTGCAAAATGTACCCTAAAGAGGACTGGTTTGGAGGGGGCATGGGAGAAGAAACGGGTCCCTGCCTCCCCCTTTGCAACACCTCTGGGTACCTGAGAAATATTCAAACCATTTTCGGGTTTCAGAATGATGCTATCTCAGTTCCTGTGTGAAGGTGGCCTGGGGCCAGTGGGAAGAGCGGTGAAGGGGAGAGGTCAGGGCAGCCTCCTTGCAGCTGCAGCAGGGCTGAGCAGGGCTGTCCTTCCCATGGAGCTGCAGGGGAATTCCTTTCCGGTGGCCAGCCTCTATCCTCTCTTTCTTGCTCTTGGCAGGGGAGTACCTACCTTTCCTTCTCCCCTACACCCTTCCACCCATATCTGTTCCCATCCTAGTGGTCCCAAGGCTCAAAGAAACTACAGGGCATCTGCTTCCAGAGCTCCCATACCAGCACAGGTCAAAAGGGAGCAGACGCCCAGAGAAGCTGAGTGAGCAGCCTCGCATCACAGAGCAGTGGGCCTCAACCTGCTCTTCCTCATCGTGAGAAAGGGTCTCATTAGGCGGGCCCTTCATCTCTTCCTCCCAGGCTGCTCCGGGCTGCAGGCTGAGGACTGGAGGGGAAGGCAGGAGGCACTGGAGACAGCTGTCATCCCTCCTCCCACCCCTTCCCTGTGGCTGGGCTGCAGGGCATGAAATAAGCAGCAGGCGCTGGGGGAGGGGGTGACAATCCAATCCACCTGTCACCCCCACAGTCAGGCAGCCTCAAGCAGCCTGCTCACTAACGAGGGAGGAGGCGTGGGTGAGGCAGACACAGAAGAGGGTGGCAGAGGGGGGACAGACACACAGACACAGGAAAGATGACAGAGAAAAAGAGGCAGCGAGGCCAGAAGGCATTATGGGGCAGAGGCGGAGACAGACAAGGAGAGGGCTACAGGAGAGGGAGAGGTAGGAGACCCGCAGAGACAAAGATTCAGAGAGAAGCAGGTAGAGAACAAGAGACAGGTTCAACAACGGCTTCCAGGACTGACTCCTGGCCCAGCGCTGGGGGAATAACTCAACAGGACACCACCTCTGCCCTCTGAGAACTTGCAGTCCAGCCAAGAGACAGACAAGGGAGGGGCAGGTCCCACCCAGGGCAAAGGCAGGGAGAGGCAAGGCGGCCCTTGGGGGCCTGGACTGGACCCAGACACAGCCCTGGAAGGAGCATCCCAGAGCAGGCAGGCCGGCCCTGAGAGGCAGCAGAGGTGAGGACCGAGGACCAAGGACCATGGCTGCCCAGCTCAATCCCCAGGCCCTGCCTTATTACCCAGTCTACCCCCAGGTTCACAACCTTCCTAGTCATTCTCTCTCCCAACTTCAGCCCTGGGACCTCTTCCCTAGTACAGAGACACAGGCTAAGGAGCTCTGGGAGACAGGGCAGGAAGGTGAAGCCGGTGATGCCCCCAAACACCCAGGCAAGATGGTCCAGGATCATTCTGTGGTTCACATAGTGAGCTCTTCCTTCACAGAAGAAGTGGGGGACATTACCCCTCTGAAGTCTGAGCCAAGGCAGGAGCCTCATTGTCCCTCTCCCCATCCCACACACAGCCCAATTCTCACACCCCCTCCTGCGAGGCCTGCTCCCCACGCTCCTGCTCCTGGGCCCCTCTTGGGTCTCCCGCTCATGCTGCGTTCCCTCTGCCCCCTCTCTGTCCCCGCCCCCTCCCACAGCAGCCTCTTTTCTTCACCCCAGAAGTGCTTCTAGGGTCTGATCTCAAAGGCAGGGACCCAGCCCCAACCCTTCAAAGTTCTGTCTGGCAGGTTCACTACCCAAATCCCTGGTTCCCACCGTCTTTCCCTCCCTCGGGGACTCCCCTCCCCCAGTCCAGCAGCCTCAGGGCTGGGCAGGGGCTATTTTTAGCCTGGGCACTGAGCTAATTTTAACTCACTGACAGGGGACCTGGGGGCGGGCTGTCGGGCTGTGGGGGCAGGCAGTCCAGGAAAGCTGGGCCTGGGGAAGGGGTGGTCTCAGGCCCCAGGCACCCTAGGAACTCAAGTTGGGGGCAAGCCCTGCAGTCTCAGCTTAAGGGACAGGAACTGACTTGCCAAGGGGAGCACCCAGTATGGACAGCAGGGCTGAGCCCTCCCCCTAGCTTCCGCTGGACAACTCTCCCGAGCCCCACCCTAGGCTTCCCGCCCTCTTCTCCCTGGCAAGTCTCCTGGGATGGGGTCATCCTGTTCTCTGCCCAGGAGATGCCTCTCCAGTGAGGGTCTGTCTCCTGAGCCTCCTCCATGTCTTCCCCACCCCAGCTTGTCCTTCCTGTAGTCTAGCTCTCATCCTTCCTGTAGCAGCTGTGAGGCCATTTGGCTCTTTACAAAGCAGCAGCCTGTCCCCCAGGGTCCAGCACTTCCCACTCCAGCTCTGACCTTCCCCTTATGGCCTCTGGGCTGGCTCCTAGGTAACTACCCCGCCCCCTCCACAAAACAAGCTCCTAGAGCTAGCCAGACTGATCTCAGGAAGTATTTGGGGGCAACAGGAGACTGCGTCCCAGTAGAGAAGGGATGGGTGAGGTAGGGCAATGAACAGCTTAGGGAAATATGGGGTCTCTAAGCTGGGATTCTGGATACCTGGGTTCTAGTCCCTGCTCTGGTCTAAGATGTGATCCTGAGTAAGTCACTGCCTTCCACAGGCTTCACCCCACTGGCCAGTATGATGGGTAGCTGGGTGGACTAGGTACCCAAATGCCCTTCTGGCCCAAACACATGGCTCCTGTGCTCTCAGGGGAGGCCCAAAGGGAAGGGAGACGAACTGAAGAGATGGCCTGGCTGGGTCTGTCATCCTCCTGCTGGGGAGGAAAGGCAATGAGGGCACTAGAAGAGAGTCAGGATGGGGCTGGTGAAGGGGCAGGTGCCTTCTAAACAGTAACCCCCCAAAAGATGGCCAAGGGGGTTGACAAAGGCTCTGGTCAGCCAGAACAAGTACCAAGTGGGGCAAACAAGGCCCTTGTGGCAGAGACTCAGTCATCCCCATCCCCTCACACACTGGGAATACCTATCAGACCCACCTTCTTGTGGTTGCTCAGCACCAACTAGCCCAAGGTCACTGTTTGGTCCCTGGTGGGACCGGCTCTAGAACCCAAGCCTAAGGCTGTCTTCATACTCCATCCCAGCAGGCCGAGCTGCAATGATTCACCACCACTCATTTGCATGAGGATTTGCATAGCGTCTCTGACCTTATTCCTTCAGGCTCAACTTCCCATTCCAGGACCTGGGTCACCCCCACCCAGGATCCGTAGGCACTTGTGGACACCAAGTGGAGTTCTTGGTACCTCAGGCCTTTGTTCCCATCTTTCCCCTCCAGAAAGCATTCTTGGATTTATAGTAACTCCCAGTGATACAGTCTAGAGCTCTCAGTCCAACTGGGTCCCCTACTCTTGTCTAGGCAGAGATGGGGAAGGGGTGTGAAATCACAACGAATAAGCAAGCATGGCAGCTATAGGAGTTTGGTAAGGTTCACAGGGTGAAGTGTGGCTCTGTCACTGCCTTGGGGCATCGCAGGAGAAGAATCCCATTCCCCTCTTTAGTGCCAAGGTTGGGGCAGCAGCAGCAGGATGGAGGTGAGTTGTCCTTTACTTCCATTTCTATCTCCATTTCCAAAACCCATCCACAGGGCAGGGGAGGAAATGGCCCAGGACAGCAGGTAGGATAGATACAAGACTACAGAAAGAACTTCTCAGGGCTGAGTCCTTGGACTCAAAGTAGTCTCTGGGGCTCAAACTTGCTTTGTCAGAAGCCCTCCAACCAAGTATGTGAGGCTGGTGACACGTGGGAGGGCATGGAGGCCCCAGTATTGTATGCCAACCAATGGGAGCTGCAGACAACCAATCTCCTACCTACCTTTAAGTCTGACCTACATTTGTCCAGAGTATCTACACCTCTCCCAGATCCTCTGAAACAATGAAGCCCAGCAGTGGTCTCCAATCCTAGGAAGTCCTTCCTGCTATCTAACTGCCATCCCTCCCACTGCAGCCAATCTTCCACTGTTACCTAACCCACTTTGGTCATCTAGACAAGAACAATGGACAGGGGCCCTTGGCTATCAGAAGCCCTTGCTGAGGAGAGGTGGGGGCGGTTGGGACGGTTAGTGTGTCCCCAACCCAACTTCCCTCTGGGGTCTCAGGAGACAGAAGTGAAAGTGGCAGCTGGGGCCTCGGGGGCGGGTCGGCTTGAGAGCCGTTGGAATGAGCATAATGCCACCAGTGCTGGGTCTGGGCTGCCTGCCATTGCAGCGGGTAGGCTAATGGTTAGATCAGGGGAGGGACTTCCCATGGAAATAAGGGCATGGGGTAATGAGGAGTGTGGGCCCCTGGCCAAAGGAAGAGCAGGCTGAAGAGAAAAAAATGGAGAGAGGCAGGCAGCAGACAGTCTCAGAAGGGCATTCTCTTCCTGGGCAGTGTTCGTCCCCTTTTTTAAAGCAGCAAGATCCTTTCTTCTTAGCCACAGAACTGAGACAGGGCTGCTCTGGCTGAAGCAGATGAAGGGGGTCTGAGCCCTGACTGCTGGGACATGAGAGCAAAGAGACAGGGGACAGAGTCCAAGGCCTGGGTCCTCAGACTGGACAGTACCAATTATAAGGAAAGGGGAGGTGGAAAACATGAAGGGTTCACCTACAGTGATGACAGGGGACCCGAAAGAGGCCAATCCAATCAGGAAAAGCAAATCCTCCTAGAGACATCATGACCTCGAGAAGCCACTGAGGATTTAAAGGGGCCGTTCAGGGCAATGGCTGGGTCTCCTTCTAACTCGAAGGACAGTCCTCTAAGCCCCTGGCAGCGGAGGGAGGGCGGGCATCGTGGCTGCGTGGGCCTGCTGAGGCGGCCAGCCAGGCAGCTCTTACAGGATTAGCTTGCTGCTTTCAGGAAAGGTGCCAGGTGAGGCTAAGATGCCCAGCCAGATGGAGGGGGGGCCCAGAAGGAAGGGGGTGGGGAGAGCAGTACCTGCACAAGGCTATGCAGATACATGTCGCCAAATCCGTGCTCCTTACCAATACCTGGCTTCTCACCCTTTCATGAGGATGCCGTGCAGGGACCCCTCAGATTTTTGCCAGCAAGAACCTCTGCCTACCAAGTTTTCCTTGCCATTACTATGATCTGGAGTTATCCTTCCTCTGAGGGGAAGTCCCTGCCTGTTGTCTACTCTTGACTCCCCTGCTACAGTTTACAACCAGGAACCCACCCCTCGGAACGGGTGAGGGGCTAAGCAGTTCCCCTAACTCCCCTCCTTCTTAGCTCCCCACCCCCAGGCTGACAGGTGGGGGAGACAAGAGGGAGCAGCTGGGCTAGGACACCTGTCCCCACCCAGCCATCATGGGCCCCAGAGGCCTGCATAAGGAGACTCAGCATAGAGGAGGCAGTGGTGGTGGCTGGAGGAAAGGGCCCATAGGTTAAGGAGAGAGGCAATGGGAAGGTCTGAAAAACCCACTTTCAGATCATCCCATCCTCCTGGTCTACCCCAACCATCATCCCTCACCGAACACACAATACACGCATGCTTTAAAGGGAAAATCTCAAGGTTTGAGGTCATCCCTCAAACCCCTTGCTCTATTGCCTTGTTACTTGATCCAACTGGAGTGGGAAGACCCCAGGAAAAGGGACCAAGCCCCACCCTCCTCACTCCACCCTCCTGCCGCGCATTTCTACTTGAAACTTAGGGATGGGCTCTCCCCGTATTCTTTGTTCTCTCAACCCTCAACCCTAGGTATTTGCTGGTGGGCTGAGGATGAGAGAATCATGAGGGGTAAGCAAGCATGCAGCCAGAGGGATCTGGCAAGACTCATGGGACTAAGATGTGGAGGAGGCAGGTTCTGAGACAAGGAGATGGCTGGATGGGGAGGGGAGGGCTGGGCTTAGCTTCCCAACCCATCCCAGGGCCAAACGGAGCCCTAGGCCAGGAAGAACCCTCAAGGCCTCCTCAATCCCTACCCTGGACACCAAAGGCATTCGTTGCCCCCACCCCTGTTTCTGGGTAGCTGCCTTAGCAGGCAAGTCCTGGGCCAGGCTGGGGCTGAAGGTCTGAGAGAAAAGATGCAACCATCACACTTTTTCTGGCAGAAACTCCTTCCCTTCCCATGTGAGGCAGGTAGCATCACCTCCCTTTCACAGGTATGGAAACTCACACAGAGATGGGCAGGGACTTGCTCAAGGTCATCAGAAATAAGGGGCAGAGGCAGACTGACTATTGGGCACAGGGCTTCTGCTTACAACCTGGATGGGAGTGAGAGGGAGTCTCCCTCCACCTGGGAGTTCTAGCACATTCCTTCCAGGGCCAATTCCCCAGGTCTGGGCCTGGGAGGCTCACACTGGCCTTGTGTCTGCCTTGAGACAAGCCCAGCCTCTTGTGGTCCAAGCCTTCCCACTCTAGTGTCTCTTCTCATTCATCCCATGCGGCAGCTAACAGGGATAGCAGGAGGGGTCTCGGAGTATCATTTGTTCCTGCCCTCACACCCTTGCTTTGGGGGCTTTCTCCATGACACTCAAGTCAAAGCAATACCCCCCTCACCTTGCCACCAAAGGCTGATTCTCTGCCTTCTGCTGAGGAATCCTGGTTTTCTCTTCCCTTCAATTTCTCCTCCTCCTCTCAGGTGTCCATGGGCCTCCTTTCCATTGCCCCGTCCTGCAGGGCAGGATCTCTCCTTTAATCTCAGACAAAAGCCCTTTACACTTCATAACTAGGAAAGCTTAAAAGTCACTCAAATCTCCGAGACTCAGTTTCCCAATTCAAAAAAACAGTTTTAGAGAGAAACATTCTTCTTATGTTCCCATGTTCAGTACAAAGCTTGGCACACAGGAACATAAGAAATGGAAGTTTCCTTCCTCCCTTTTGAGAACCCATCACCTCTCTTCATTGGGATCTCAAAAGTTTTGGTTTTTGGGCGGGGCACGATGGCTCACACCTGGAGTCCCAGCTACCTGGAAGGCTGAAGCCGGAGGATTGCTTGAATGGGAGGCTGCAGTGAGCCATGATGGCACCACTGCACTCGAGCCTGGACAACAGAGCAAGATCCTGCCTCAAAAAAATTAAAAGTTGTGGTTTTTGGTCTTCAAAGTATACTGGAAAGTTGGGCAAGAGGGGTAATGCTGAGGGTAAAGCTCCTTTGACCACGGGGCAAAAAAAAAAAAAAGCTCCCTCTGTATGGTTTCCTGGTCTGCCCAGCTCCTAGGAGAGTGGCCACAGCACCCAGCCAGAGGCACCAAGCCAAGGTCAGTGACCAGGCCTAGAGCCCAGAGCCTCCTGGGAGGGTTGAGTTTAAATGAGTAAATATGGTCCCACCTGGGTGTGGCCAGTGACAGGCCAGAGCTTCGGACATGTCCCTCCCCTCCCAGCCCACAGCCGAAAGAAGAGAAGTCAGACAGGCATAAGTGCCTCCCGCCCCCTTGGCTATCAGGGTCCTGTGCAGAATCAATGAATGCATTCCCCTGTCTCCACACCAGCCAGGACTAACCAGAAGCATGACTTGGCTCTCAGAAAAGAGAGGCTTGTAGCCTCGGCCTCAGGAAAAGGAAAATGTCAGATGAAGAGGGCCTTGGGGATCACCTAGGCCAAGGATCTACCCCCAGATGCCTGAGGGCTTAGATGTAGTCTTGATGCCTCACAGTGGCCTTGCTCATCAGGGTGAGTGGGGAGGGCAACAGAGACCAGCGACAAACCACCAAAACACCCAGGTGTTAATCACCGAAAGGCGAAACTCTGTACATCTGGAAAGCTGGGGCCCAAGAGGAGGGACCCGGGGATACAAGGTCAGTGTGAGGGGCAGAGGCAGGCTGTGCCAGGACCACAGAGAGGGGCACGTGGGGGAGGGGTAAGGGGCAAGGATGGAAGTCAGCCAAGGCTCCTTGACTCACAAGCCATGCTCTTTATTTTGCAGACAGGGCTCTGCCTGCCCATCTGTGGTCTAACCTTAATCCCTCCTGCTCCAGTCAGCCCTTCTCTCTTCAAAGTTCTTGCTATGCCCTTCGCCTTCTTGCCTCTGGTCCCCTCAACCCCATCCCAACTCTCCAATCCTTTAATCATCTTTGCCATTCACTACCCCCCACCTCCCGCAGTGCAGCAGCTGCTCTGTGGGTGTCTACATACCAGTGTGTATGCGTTGCACACCTCCTGCATGTGTACCACTAAATGCTGTGGACCGCATTGGGCATGCCTGTCTACATGAGACCCCTATCTAGCTCCCACTACTAGGGGAAAGGGGCCTAATGGCTAGTTCTCCCACAGCTCTAGGACAAACGCCTCAGAATACTTTCAGCCATAAGCAGGGAGAGGAAAAAGAAAATAAATATTCCAAGATCCAAACAGCACCGACCCCATCAAGCCAAAGGTCAAGGCCTTTCCTTCCGGGAGAGCCACTGGAAAAGAAAGTGCTTTGAGTTCCCCTCCCTTCCTATGCCAAATTAGAGCCATCTCTCTCCCCCCAGCTTCCCCACTGGGAAGTTCTTCCTGAAGTCTAAGCTCCATCCTACCTGCTGTGATCATGGATAGACAGAGCGACATCAACCACAATACAGTCAGACGTCCAGCTTCTAGAACACAGCTTCTAGTACCTAACCGCCCCTCCCTCCATGAGTAAGTCACCAAACTGGGACAGGACAGACAGTTGGCCGGACTCCGGCCCCATGACTGGCTCATAAAAGCCACCAGCAATTACAGTGATGTTGAGGTTGTGCCGGCCTGCCACCATTTCCTCCTTCTCTATAAAAAAGAGACAGTTGCCTCAAACCAGCTGGCCTGAGAGAGCCTCGAGAGTCCCAGCCACAGTCCCGTGGGATGGGGAGAATCCCAGCACCACCGTGCCATGAGACTCAGAACCTGACCCTTGATGAGGGTTCCAGGCTCACATCGGATCCTCATACCCACTTACAGAACCTGATGAATACCAGCAATGACCTGTGTCCAAGAGGTCAAGGCCTGTATTAAGTCAAGGCCCTCAACTCCTCTTTTCCAGTAAGGCCACCACTCTCTGGACTAGAGGGGCAAAGAAGCAGGAGGCCTGGCTCAAATACAACTAGGGAAATGTTGGGCCCACCCATTTGCTCCTGGACTTCCCTTGTCCCCATAAAGGTACTCAGGTGTGTGGCAAAGTGTCCAACCAAGGGCCCACACCAGGCCAGCGTAAGTCCTAAAATTCTGGATCCAGTGCCAACCAGGGAGAGCAGGGGGCCCAGCTGGTCAGGAAGAGAAGGTTGACAAAATAGGGAGAGGTCCAGGCCTCTCTGGGGGTATAAGAGCCAGGGACAACCACAGCAGAGGGACCCTCCGAGGGCACGGTAGAGGAGAAGGGTCTGAGGGGCTGGGCCATAATCAATGAGGGCCTATCCCCAAGGCCTCCTCAGGGGCCAAGGCACCTCCCATCCCAAGCTTCCTTACTACTGCTCCTTTAGCCCTCCCAACCTGAAGAGTCTCCCTCTGCCTCCTCTTCCCTATCACATCTCCCAGGAAAGATTAAAAAAAAAAAAAAAAAAAAAAAAACCCTGCTACAGAGAGATTATATAACAGCAGCCAGAAAGACTATCATATCTCCCAGCCTATGAGAAGAACCAGGAGCCAAGGGGGCAGAGCCAGGATGCCCAGGCCCTCCAGCCCAGGGACACCAAGCACAGAGTGGGGTGGACACGGACAGCACCTGCCACCCCTCCAAGTCCTCCACCAATCTTTCAGGCATTGAGTACAGCAGACAGAAGCTCTAGCCAATTCCCCATGCCCATCCCCCAACACAAGGATCATGAGGCTCTCTGGGTCCTGCTTCTCCCCTTGGACTGGGGCTTCCATGAACACGGACTGTATGTCTCCCTTCCCAGAATCCCTCCCTACTATGAAGTTGTGCCTAAAAGAGTGGAAAGACGAAAGCTCTGACACAGATTTGCTGTGTGATCTCAGGTAAAAAACTCAACCTTTTGGGTCCCTACAGGAGTGAGTAAAAGCTCCTCCCTTCCCCCCTCCCCCACTTCTCCCCAGAGAGACCAGAGACCCCTCCCTTTACAAATGTACATGCACACACATACATATACACATATATGCAAACATACAGGGTGTATTGGCGGGGGCAAGGGAGTTACAACAAAGAGAATATAATCACTGAGACCCAAGGGCCCAAATGCCTATGCTGGGGCAAGTGGGGAAGGAGCTCCATATAAGCTCCAGTGTCCCCCAATCACCCCGTATAAATAGGTCCTCAGCCACTCCCACAATACTCCTACCCCACCCCCATCTTCTGCCCAACACACTGGGAAACCACAGGAAGGAAATTCATTCCCAGGCAGGGCCGTGGGAGCTGGGAGAGCCAGACTAAGTCCTGGGGCGGGTGTGACCCCGTGGCCACAAGCGGGTGGACATCTGTGAACACTGACATGTGCCTTTTCAATGCTCTCCTCAGCTACTGAGACCTTCCTGTTGGGGTTGGGAGAGGAGTGGGAGGGGGACAGCTCCCAAACGCCAAAATACCCAATCTCAGGCTGACCTGCGCTCCCCTCCTATCTCCAGGCCCGAGCAGCCCAAGGTCACCGCCCCAGACGGCAAACTTCCCATAGTCTAGGCTGGACCCTGAATTGCTGCGGAGACCCACTGAAGGGATAGGAGGAGGAGTGGATAAGGGCCACCTCCACCCCAAAGCAAAGAAACCAGGACTCTGAGGAAAACTCAAATGGGGGTTGGGCACAGCAAAGAGGGACACAGGATCCCCCCCCCAACCCGCTATACCCTCCCCCAACCCATCAACAATGCACCAAGTAATGGGAGACAGAGGGAGGCTCCCACTCAGAAGGGCAAACCTGGGATGACCCGGTCGGTGGCTCCTAGAGTGCCTTCCTTTCAGGAGGAGCCCTCGGAAGGCTGCTGAGAGGACAGCGTGATTTGCTAGGGGGAGGGGGCCCCTTTCCCCAACCCCCTGAGACCCGAACCTGGTAGGAGGGAGGCTGGCATTGGAGTGGGGGACTAAAAGCATTTTGGTCTCCTTGGCCCACCCTCCCAAAAGCCCCCCCAAACTTCCTAAACCCCCGCTCGCAGCCCAGCTCCGCCTGCCATAGGTGGAGAGGACTAGAGAACTCTTGCCCAGATGTTGAACAGCTGCAAACTTCTGGCCAGGGAGTTCTCCAGCTGGGGTTACTGAAAAACCACATCAGCGGTCTCGGAAGCGGGGCTAGGAAGTCTCAAAGAAGGGTCCTGCGTGCCCACCTCGTGGCGACTCCGCGTCCCAACTCCACAGGCACCCGGCAAACACGGGCCCCGGAGACACACACACTCACACACCCCAACCCACTACCCCGGTGTCATCTGAACAACATCCCCCCTCCTTCCCCCGCTTCCCAAACAGCTGCGGCTCCCCCCGCCTCCACCCTCCCGCCGCCCTCCCAGGCCCCCTTCTGCACCATTTCGGGCCAAGGAGGAGGGAACAGGCGGCGAGAGGAGGGAGAGGGAGGGAGGGCCGGCTGTTAAAATGTCAGTCGCTCCCGGCTGTCACCGGAGACCCCCTCGGAGGATGGTGCCCAGTCCCAGACCGCTCGGAGACCGTCGTAAACCCCCTACACGAACAGGAGGGCGCGCCCCCGATCCGCCCGTCCCCACCCCGTACTCCCAACACCCAAAGGAATTGCAGCCCACTCCACTTGTCCCCCACGACAGACTCCCTGACACAAACAGTCCCCTAGGTAATCCCCGCCAACGCCACACGAAAACACGGCCCGCTTCGCGAGTTCCTCCCGGCCCGGGGGCTGCCCCATCCCACCCCTCAGGGGGACGGTCTAGACCACCCTCCACCCCAACCCCTGGACCGGGTGGGGGAGGGGGCCTCTTAAAGTGGCAGACGCATTATTTTTCTCTACTTACCAGCCCGGCTGGGGGAACGGTGTTGTCACGGCAAAGAGCGGGTAGCCCTCGCCCCTGGTCCGGGGGATCTTCAACACTGGGAAGCCGCAGCTCCAGGCGGGGGGAATAATAAATGAGGCCGGCGTCCGCGCGGGCCCTGGGCGGCGCCGTGGGGCCTGGGCCCCCGTCGTGGGCGCGGGGGCCAGCAGGCGGGCGGCGGGCAAGCGAGGAACCGGGGCCGAGCGCCCGAGCCGCCTCGACTGTTGTTGATATTTTGCTTCCTTCCTCCTTTCGGGCTCCAAAGGTAACTCCTCCAGCCCCGGGGAGTCGAGGCCGACGTAGGCACAGCTCAGCCTAGCTTGAGGGGTGGGGGGAACGGGGTGACGGACAGGTGTGGGGGCCAATGGGAGGCACCTGTGGGGGTGGCGGGGCGGAGCCGGGGCTGGGGCGGTCCCGAGGACGCGGCCCCGCCCCTCGCTCCCCCAGGGCTGGCAGGGCCAGGCCGGGTCGGCCCCCACCCCACCGCTCTCCCAAGCTAGGCTGCGGCACCGCGAGCGGCGGATCCCTCCGCCTGCTGGGAGGGAGGGAGGAAGGGACGAAGCGAGGCAAAGTAGGGAGGCGAGACCCAGAGGCCTTTAAAGGGATCCGTCCGCTCCCACGGTGCCCCTCCGAGCACGCCGACCGCCCGCCCGCCTGGCGCTGCTGCCACCGCGTGCTCCAGGAGGTCCTTTCCGGGGAGGCCGTGCGAGCTGCACGCACACTCTCAACACGCGCCACCTCGGCTCCTCCTCGCGGCCCCGGGCCCCAGGAGAGTTGAGAGGTGGGAGTCTAAGTAGATAAATTAAGGGGAGACTGGAAGTGGTGAAAAGCTCCCATCTCCCCCACTTGGTGTGTGACAAAGCCCCACTTAAGGGCGACATTCTTGGGGTTGGGGGGGGTTACCTAGGGAGCTCAGTTGCTCCCTCTACCTGTGACAGGCCCCCTCCCGTCCCAGGGCTCGGCTCGGCAGACGCCCAGCAATTTAAAGCGACAGCTCATAGTTCTTGGGTGACCTAATCTCCAGTGCTTGCGGGGCCCCACAGCACTTACTGCCGAGGGGGCAATTTAAGGGGCGGGACCCTAATTCCTCCCCACCTCCCGTCGCACAGTAAACACCCAGAAATGTCTTATTAAAGAAGCAGTAGTAGCTCTTTAAAATTTTTTATTTTTAAATTCCTGGTTGCTCCAGGGTGTGGTGAATCTTTACGTGCCCTACAACAGGAGTGTGGGTGCCATGCCTACTGGACAACTGACCCGACAGGCTTCCTTTTCAGCATCCCTGTTACTTCCAAGTCGTGCTGCTTTCTCCCAGGAGCGTAAGGAAATGATGGCATCTGGCTTAGATCTCAAAGAACCTTGCAGAACAGAAGGGCACTCACTCAGTTCTTCACACACCCCGATTTTTTTTTTTTTTTTTTTTTTTTTTTTTTTGAGACGGAGTCTCTCTCTGTCTCCTAGGCTGGAGTGCAGTGGCGCGATCTTGGCTCACTGCACCTTCCGTCTCCCAGGTTCAAGCGATTCTCCTGCCTCGCCTTCCCTCCCGCCTCCCGAATAGCTGGGACGACAGGCGCAAGCCCCCACGCCCGGCTAATTTTTTGTATTTTAGTACAGACGGGATTTCACCGTGTTGCCCAGGCTGGTCTCGAACTCCTGAGCTCAGGCAATCCGCCCGCCTTGGCCTTCCAAAGTGCTAGGATTACAGGCGTGAGCCACCGCGCCCAGACACACACCCTGGTTTCTATCTGGCTGGATCTGATTTACCAGACAAAGACTCCAATATATAGAGAGAGGCAACATTTCATGGTTGTTAGAAATGTCAACTTTGCAGTCAAGCTGCCGTGGTTCAGATCCTCACTCCACCGTTCATTAACTGTGAACACAGGCACATTATTTGACTTTCCCCTACCTCATGGTCCTCATGGGTAGACTAGAGATGGTGATAATAGTAGCTAACTCAAATTTAGTGTGAAGATTAAATTAGTTCTTCTAAGCAGATTGCTTAGTACAGTGTCTTATGCTGTGTAATAACCCAAACCAGACCGTTGGGTAAGGGCTGGTCTGCAAAGAACCCTCTAGGCCTCCATTGGCTCACGCAAGCCTCAAAGGAGGTGAGTTTAGTGGAATTGCTCTGCAAATAGGTTGAAGACTTATCTTGTGTGTCCTAAGACAGGAAGCCAGCAAGCTCCTACTTCGTTGGCCTCAGTTTCCAACCCTTCTACCTGACCCCCCCTTTCAGGAAACAGTGTCCCACCGTGTCCCCAAATATAGCTTCTCAGTTCCTCATTGGATCTGGGAGGCTGGGCCCCCAACACCAGAAGATGTGAGTTACCCCTGCCAGGCAGGGCTAGTTTGTCCAAAAGACTTCAGGGTAGGCAGGGGGAGCCCATCTGCCTCTTCCCCCAAGGACAGAGAAGAACAGAGCCCTGTGCCAGGCTTGAGGCTGTGGCAGTAGCAGGATGGGAAAGTGCCAACCCCCCTCAAGTGGGGAACCTCCCCTCACTTGTGGCCTCTATTTTTAGTGCTTCCCCAGGCTCTAGCTGGAGAAACCGTTTAGTCATCAGGGTGTTTATTTTCCGGCTGTTTCCGACGTCGGGAAAGCAGAATGTTGAGACTGAAGAGATCCAAGGCTGCTGGAAAAGACTTCTTAGGATCAGGCCTGGGAATTCATCCGTCAGACCACTGGGTCCCAGATCACAAAAAAAAAAAAAAAAAAAAAAAAAGAAAAGAAAGTGGGCAGGGGTCAGCCAAGCCCCCAGGAGACCAAGAGAGCTGGGTTCTCAGCCGCCTCCAGTTTCGAGGCTCTCCAAGCCAAAGAACCCTCTGGCTCCAGCTCTACTTGAAGGAGTCTCTCCAAAAACTAACCCTAGAACAAATTCTTTCCCAGGGCCGATTCCCAGAAACCCACTCCCCAACATCCTTTATATCAGCGTGGTGAGCCTCCCGCCAACCACAGCTCCAGCCAATCTCAAGCCTGAGGTAGGCTTGCCAGGGCTATGATTGGCTGATTGATCCTCCCAGTCTTGGAATGTTGGGTCCTTAACAAAGGAATGAGGAAAGAAGGTGAGTCACCTGGAGAGGGTTTTAAAGGGCCAGGAGCAGGAGAGAAAAGGGAAAGGAGGGAAGAGCTCAGTGGGTGAGATGCAGTGTGCTGGACCCCCAAGATGCTGCCATAATTCCCTAGAGAACAGAGTAGGGAAGACAGACACTACAAGTGGGATAGAATTTAGAATATAGAGAAAACTAAATGGGAGAGCAAAAGTAACAAACACGGGGCCTTAATTCCCATGGAGGGGTAATAAAGGGTCTAGGGAATAATGTTGCTGGAAGTTAGATTGAAATAAGGACTTCCTGAAAGTGACTCACTAAATCTTTTTCTTCTGGCCCCTGTATTTCCCATTCCAGAATCCCCTGGGTAGGAAATACCTGAGCGAGTTCAGATGCCTAGGTCTCATTTTTCCTCCTCCCACTCTGGCTACCCATCCATCTTTTCTAGAGAAAAGTTACCTAACAGGCCAAAGCTGCTATAAAATCCTTTAGGAATCAAACACTTATATGCTCACTGAAGTCTTTTAAAAGTATGTGTAAACTCCTCTCCACCATATCATCTTTGTAAGTTTATATGGCAAAGGGACATAGACAACTCCTTTTGTTCACCCCTTCCCAAGCATCCCTAATCCAACTTAATTTGTAAAAGTCTTCCTCATCCTCATGCCCCAAGGGCCGTTTCTCTGCCTGCCTGTCCCATAGCCCTGGGAAGCCATTACTACTGGTCCAGCCTCTAATCTGTCTGGCAGCTTGGTTGGCCCCCTCTCACCTTCCCTATAGCCATCTGGACAATCTCCAGCCCCGTGTCCATCCACTTCATCCCTTCCACTGAGCTGATCATTTTTCCCCCAGTTTTCAGTTGATCCCAGCAGTCCCTACATCTGCCACCTTGTCTTGTGAGAGGAAAGGCCATCAGCAGGTGTACAGCAGTTCTGTGTACACAAGCTCTGTGTGGACTTGGGTATTATTCTGCACCTGCTTGTATAGTGCACTCTACTCTGTGTATCTGCCTCCTCTGTACACACTCCTCACCAGATCCTGGGCCCCTTGAGGGCAGCAATCTAACTCTACTCTGAGTCTTCAGAGCCTTGCAGGACCTGGCATAGAATGCGCTCAGCAAATGTGTTAACATGAATCTGTATTTGTGTGTGCGTGTGTGTGCAGCTATGTATCTGAGTTCAGATTATTAAAAACGTTTCTTGAACATTTCATTTGTCCATTGATAACTGTGCTAGCCTGAGGATGGGGCTGTGGTCTGGCCTGTCCTACCACCCCGCACAAGTCCCACTTTAGGCCAGAATTGAGGGGAAAGGGCAGAGTCAGGCAGAGAGGTGTCAGGCTGAACTGGCAGAGTTGTGCCCCAAGCTCAGGGCCAGTGTGCCTGGGGCCAGGCCTGGGGCAAAGGGCAGACGGCCCACCCTGGAGCTGAAGCGTGCAGGGAGGGGGTGCCAAAGCCGGGTCCTCGGTCAGCGCATCACCCCCACAGAAGCTCCCTGCCCCGGGCTGGGCAGGATGTGGTGGCAGCTGCAGGAGAGTGGGCAGGATGTGGCGGTGGGGGCAGCTGAAACACAGCCTGACAGTCGTCTCCCCAGCTCCTCCCTCCTTCTCTCTTGCCCCCCCAACATCCGCCCCCTCCCGGTCACGTGCTCCCAGCCAGGGCACCGACGGACTATTTCCCCCTTTCCGCGGAAGGACATAATTGTCATCGCAAACTCCAGTCGCCGCCGACTTCAGCTGTACCACGCCTTTTTCTTGCCTCATAACCCAGGACAGAAAGTTTGCCGAATACACATTTCTTTAAAGCTCTGATCGCTAACCAGGGTGTGGCCCCTTTAAATGCAAATTAACCGCCTTCTCTCTCGCCCCCCCCCACCCCCATCCCAACTTCGCTCCTCGTGCCCAGACTCCACCAGCTGCCATTGACGTCACGCGTGCGTCAGCGTCTCCAGCCCAACCAGACGGCACGTGGGGGGAAGAAGGTAGACTTAAAGGGCCAGACGCTCGCGGCCTGCCAGGTTTTGGCTATGAGACTTGGCCTGGGAGGAACGAAATGGGTTGTAAGGAAGTGTCTTGGAGCAGAAAGAAATGCAGGGTAGAGCCGGGCGCGGTGGCTCACGCCTGCAGTCCCAGTACTTTGGGAGGCCGAGGCGGGCGGATCACGAGGTCAGGAATTCAAGACCAGCTTGGCCAATATGGTGAAACCCCGTCTCTACTAAAAATACAAAAATCAGCCTGGCGTGGTGGCGCGCGCCTGTAATCCTAGCTACTCGGGAGGCTGAGGCAGAAGGATCGCTTGAGCCCGGGAGGCGGAGGTTGCAGTGAGCCGAGATTGCGCCACTGCAGTCCAGCCTGGACGACAGGGCGAGACTCCGTCTCAAAAACAAGAAAAAGGAAATGCAGGGTAGACGTTTAGAAGGACTTCCCAGAGTAGGAGAGTATATTTGCTCATGGGAGAGAAACCCAGGAGCAGGAGGAGCAGAACCACTGTGAAAGTGGAGGCTTGGCATTTAAGACTCGCTCAGTTATAATTTCAGCCTTTCCCTTATCCCTTCCCCGCATGTGCATAAGCACAAGGACTTCGTTCACTTCTGTGTTGCCAGCACCTAGAATGCAGCATGTAGTAGGGACTCAATTTAAGTCCAGTCCTTCTTCATTACCTGATGGGGTATTGGTTCCCGGACATCTCCCATAGGAAAATCTGCTGAATCTGTGAGATAATGTAACATTTGCATGTGACCTATGCACCACCTCCGATACACTTTAAATCATCTCTAGATAACTTATAGTATCTAATACAATGGAAGTGCTATGAAAATAGTTGTTATACTGTATTGCTTAAGGAACAATGACAAGAAAAAAAAGTCTGTTCAGACGCAATTTTTTTTCTGAATATTCACCATCCAAGGTTGGTTGAATCCACGGATGCACAGTATTTGTAGAATGAATGAACTGAGCCATTGAGTCCAATGCAAAGCCACCTCCTTTAGGAGGCTTTCCTTGATTGCTCCACCCAGCATGCGTAGCACAAACACGCTCAACTAAAGACAATTGAACTTTTGAACGCTCACAGCAATTAATAAACCTGTTGCTTCCTTCCATGCATTAGAGACCATGCAGAGCAGTGGTTAAGAGCACAGAACTAGGAATAATATAAACTTGGGTTCCAGTTCCATTAATACTGTTTACTAGTTGAGTGACCTTAGACAAGTCTCTTCATCTTAGTTGTAATAACTGTCCTATGGGGTTAATGCTACTTAGACCTAGACTTGCTGTTTGAATTAAATGCAACCATTTCTGTGAAGTTCTAGTATGGTACCTGTTGCATAGTAAGCATTCAATAATTGTGAGGGGTAGATTTTAACATGGCCCTCTCCCCCACTAAATAAAGTGTGAGCTACTTGAGAACAAGGACCTTGCCATCCTGAATTATTCCCCAGCATCAAGCTGGGGGATAAAGACTTGTAATTGGTGCTTTAAAAATGTTTTTGGCCAGGTGCAGTGGCTCACACTTGTAATCCCAACACTTTGGGAAGCCAAGATGGGAGGATCACTTGAGGCCAGGAGTTCAAGACCAGCTTGGTCAATATAGTGAGACACTGTCTCTATTTAAAAAAAAAAAAAAAAAGGCCGGGTGCGGTGGCTCACACCTGTAATTCCAGCACTTTGGGAGGCTGAGGCGGGTGGATCATGAGATCAGGAGATCAAGACCATCCTGGCCAACATGGTGAAACCCCATCCCCACTAAAATACAAAAAAACTAACCAGGTGTGGTGGCCCGCACCTGTAGTCCCAGCTACTCAGGAGGCTGAGGCAGGGAATCACTTGAACCGGGGAGGCGGAGGTTGCAGTGAGCCAAGATCGCGCCACTGCACTCCAGCCTGGCGACAGAGCGAGACACCGTCTCAAGGAGAAAAAGAAAAGTTTTCAAAATGAATAAAAATGAAAGAGTGAAGCTGGGCAGGGTGGCTTTCATTTGTCATCCCAGGTTCTCAGGGGCAGAGGCAGGAGGATCCTTTGAGGCCAGGAGTTTGAGACCAGCCTGGGTAACATAGCGAGACATCATCTCTTAAATAAAAATTTAAAACATTAAATGAATACGTGAACAATTTCAGTACTCCCTGAAATTTGACCTCCAAACTCAAATCTGAAGTTGTTACGCAAAGGAAGAAAACATTATAAATACCCCCTTACCACCTGTTGTGCCCCTCTGTGCCCCTCTGTGCCCCAGGTTTTAAGGCTCTGTGGTAGAACCTCAAGGTAGAGTTGAGGTTAATCTCTGCAGTTGAACCAAAAGTACTGTATTACGCAAACAAGTCACAGAGGATTGGTCTGCGATGAAGACCTGGGTGGGCAAGGGGGCTTCTGACCTCTCCTCATCCCCGGCTTAGCTACTGAAACCCTGTCCCAAGAAACCCAGGCTGGGCTTCTGCCAAGAACAGAGGACACTAAAAGAGAGCTGGAAAAGGGGAGCTTTTCATCCAAACACTAATCCACCTTTGAGCTTTTCTTCTCTGGAGCCTCATCTTACTCCCCGACCCCAAGCCAGTTCCTCTCCTGTCCCTAGCTCTGGCTCCCACTCCCTACCCCAACCTTCATTCCCTCCACAGCTCCCCAGTGGTTATAGTGGAGGGGGGACAAGACCTCCTATCACCTGGTTCCAGCTCCTTGGCCAGAGGAGCAGTAGCCACCTTGTCCTTGTTCAGCCTGTCTTGCAGCTGCTAATCGATCTGATTTTCAATATCTGTCACCATCTCAGAAGTAGAAGGCCTGACAGACAACAGGAGGGACTTCCTGCCAGGGGAATAGCTATGATCAGAAGGCAGTGAGAGCCCTCTCTTTCCTTGAGGAGGAGGAAGAAGTGGTGAGACCCTCCTCTGGCTGAGAGCAACCTCCTCAACACAAGGAACCCTGGGGGTGTGGGTGGGTTTCCCCCCACAGGAATCTCCCATCAGCCTTGATGTTAGCTCCGCCCCCCTGCAGGGGTGGGGTGACACCCGGGAGCACTGTGTTCCAGAAAACCCCAAAATAACCTGCCTTCACTGTCCGGCTGCTATTTCTGTCCATCTTGTTTAATTATTCAAACCTAAGTTGGGGAGTGAACTATAAAAAGCTCTCCTACTTGGGGACCCAGGAGAGCTGGGAGACTCGCCAGGTTGCAATAGCAGCAGACCACAGTGTTTGGGTGAGGTCACTTGGTCCGGCCTCCGGCCTGAAATTTCCTTCTGCTGTTTGGCTGCTTCCTCTGCTAGAAGGCAGAACCCAGGCCTCCCTGCCAAAGCTCCCTCGTGCCCTCACTTCAGCACCCCTCCAGCCCCTATCCTGCCTGGGAGCTGTCCTCCACCCCACCCCGCTTGACTCTGGCCATACTTATTCTCAGCTGTCCCTTTGCCAACCTGCTCCCTAGTTCAGGATTCTTTTTTTTTTTTTTTTTTTTTTTTTTGAGACGGGGTCTCACGCTGTCACCCAGGCTGGAGTGCAGTGGCGCGATCTCGGCTCACTGCAAGCTCCGCCTCCCGGGTTCCCGCCATTCTCCTGCCTCAGCCTCTCCGAGTAGCTGGGACTACAGGCGCCCGCCACCACGCCCGGCTAATTTTTTGTATTTTTAGTAGAGACGGGGTTTCACCGTGGTCTCGATCTCCTGACCTCATGATCCGCCCGCCTCGGCCTCCCAAAGTGCTGGGATTACAGGCGTGAGCCACCGTGCCCGGCCCCTAGTTCAGGATTCTTAACCCACAGACAATATTGTTAGACCCAAACATCAGCAGTGGAGGGAGGTGGGATGGCAGAGGACTAGTTTGGTGGACACAGAGATGGCACCAGGCCCTTGGGTGGCATCACCATCAGCTGGGGGTGGAGAACACTGTTCTGGGTAGGGCAGTTCTTGGCTGTCACGGGTGCTGAGCCTCTTCAGGAGCTTCTCTTGGGAACTCTGACATGGTAGCTAAAGGGATGGAGGTAAGGCGGTCCTTCTTTTCTTTTCTGGGCCTGGTCCTCTTCTAATTGGACTAGGCTGAAGTCCAATGTCAGTTTCCCTTGAAACAGAAGCACAGGGCAGGCTAAGTGAGAAAGGCAGGTCTCCCTGAGGGCCACTTCTGTGACCCTCCTACCACAGGCTTTTCCTAAAAAGGTAGTAACAGAGGATTATAGTCATGGTGGCTCTAGAAATGTGGGGTTGTCACAATGAGCAGCCCTTGGGGGTGAGAATGAGGGGATTCTTGCTAGTGAGGGAGAGACTGGCAGTTACACAGCTTGGGCAGGAAGAAGGGCAAGAGAGGCTGTGGCAGCCACAGAGACCCAGAGACCCACACATGGACAGGAGTTATAGGATGGGTAGAAGGACAAGGGGCAGCAAAAGTGACACTTGAGCCCCAAGAGAGGGAGAGACCCCAGGAGCAGACCCAGAGACCCAGGGCAGACAGAGGGGCAGACAGCCGAGAGCACAGAAGTGGAGTAAGAGGCCCAGTGTGGGAGGGGGACGCAGCAGCCTGGCAGAAGCTGGGGACAGGGGAG
The DNA here is from genome assembly GCF_028878055.3 of Symphalangus syndactylus. Lineage (NCBI taxonomy): Eukaryota > Metazoa > Chordata > Mammalia > Primates > Hylobatidae > Symphalangus > Symphalangus syndactylus. Next base: position 84,942,863 of record NC_072441.2, read on the forward strand.
CATGGCAGGGCTTTCCAAGAGTCAGTGTGGGACCTGAGTGTTTAAAAAGAGCTTTGGGTTTCACACTCAGGCCTATTTTGGGGCTTGTTCCCACACATCTCCGTCAGCAGCAGTGGCAGCTCCTGTGAGGTCCAGCCCAGCTCTCCCTTTCACGGCTGCTCCTTGAGCTGCTGGGGGAGGTTGCTGCTGAGGTATGGGGAAGAGGTGCACCGTCGCTAAGCAACAAGAGGCTGTGCACCTGGAGGTCCTAGGAGGAGACCCTGGCACCATCGGTATAGGGGAGGCAGGGAGACATTAAAGGGTTGACCAAGCTCAAGGCTCCCTCTCCCATCCTCCCCAAGACAGTTACAGAGGAGGGATGTACCCATTGCTCAAGAAGCCTGTTGAATTAGCTCACAATTCTCCAGGAGGCTGCAATTGTGCATGAGAACCTGTGTGACGTTCCCTAGACTGAGAGTTGGAGAGGGCAGGGGCTAGGGCATGAAAGACAAGGGTGAGCATCTTTCACACCAATCTCGGAGGAAGGTCGAGGACTTGTCTGTCTGCTAAAAGGTAGGAACTTCCGTGGAAGTGCAAAGGCTTAAAGGCGGAAACTTAGTAGGGAGGCGACAGAATGGGAAGGGAAGCCGGTTGGACCCTGGGCCAGCCTCCCAGTCACAGAGGCTACCAAGGAGCCTACACAGAAGGGAGGTGGCAGGGCAGCAGGGGCCCCACACCCATCAGCCATCTGCTGGAATTCTCAGTGTCCTCAAAGCTGAAGTGCTGCACTGTATGCCATTATTTTTCTTCTCTTTTATTATTGTTTTTTGGTGGACTGGAGTTTGAACGAGGTAACGATCAAGAGGGAAAGACTCGTTGATTGACCCTGTCACCCGCCTTACTGCATCTCTAACAGGCCTGTAGGCCTGTAAACGTGAGGAGCAGCTCAGGGTTGACAGAGGGCCATTGCCTCCATTTTTCTGTCACTTCCTCCATTACCTCAACCCCTATCCAGAAGAGCGCACCTTCATTCAACAAGCATGGATCAAGCACTCGTGACGTGCCAGCCAGGGTGCTGGGGAAGTGATGAGGGGTGGGTTCTGTGGTGGCCAACACCCAGCCCCTCCTCCACAGTGCCCGTCTCCTTGCTGGTATCTTGGCAGGCTCCCGTTCTCCCATTAGACGCTACACTCACACATTCTGCACATACTGGTGAATAGCTTCTTGCAGTCCATCCTGGCATGGTCCCCAAATTCTGCAGGGAACAGGGTGTGCTTCAGCCCTCTCCCTGTCTCACTAAGGGCTAGGAAGTTTTGAGTCTTCCATCTCACACACCCCAGAGGCTGCATTGCCGAGAAGACACAGGGGCAATGTGAGGCCTTCTTATTCCTGACCCAAGAGAAAGATGCCAAGTTGGGGACAAGAAGGGTACAGGCTTGTTTTGCTTTCATTCCTGCTTTATGCCAGGCACTCTGAAAGGCATTGTGTGCACTATTTTCATCATCAGACAATAGCCCATAATACTTTGTCTGACATCTGACAAAGAACGATCAGCCTCATTTTACAGATGGTGAAACTGAAGGAGCATGTTCATGTTCATACAGCACAAAGTGGTTCTGAGATTTCAACCCATAGAGCACTGTTAGGATAATACCCTCACAAATTCAATGTTGAAAGTGCTAATGAAGGCCAGGCGCGGTGCCTCATGCCTGTAATCCCAGCACTTTGGGAGGCCAAGGCGGGCAGATCACCTGAGGTCAAGAGTTTGAGACCAGCCTGACCAACATGGAGAAACCTCGTCTCTACTAAAAATATAAAATTATCCGGGCGTGGTGGCACATGCCTGTAGTCCCAGCTACTTGGGAGGCTGAGGCAGGAGAATCGCTTGAACCCGGGAGGCAGAGGTTGCAGTGAGCCAAGATTGCGCCACTGCACTCCAGCCTGGGCGACAGAGCGAGACTCCATCTCAATAAATAAATAAATAAAGTGCTAATGAGACAGAAAAGGGCACTGAAAGATCCGGTCACCCAGGGACCTCTCAATTGCTCAGATTTGGAGAAGGTGGGGGGAGAAGATTGCGTCAAACAGACCTGAGATCCAATCCCAGCTCAGTCATTTCCAGCTGTGTGACCTTGGGTGAGTCACTCACCCTTTCTGAATCTCGGTTTTCTCACTGATGATGTGACAGCAATGTTCATGAAGTGCTACCAAAATTATAATAGATATGTAAACTATGTGCAATGTACTTCGTTGCCTTGCAGCAATGGATGGTGCCTCTCCTTCCATCCTCTACAGAAGGAGGAAGAGGTAACCAAGAACAAATTCAAGAGGGTGCAAATCTGTTGGTATAGTATCAGGAAGCCCAAAGCCTGGCAGAGGTTTGTAGAACAGGCAAAGGAGAGCAAAAGGCCCTTTCTCTCTCTCGAGGGGGCATGGGGGTGGGGGGTGGAAGGAGAGCACCGGGGGAGGGGAGTCATTTTTGGAGCAAGAGTAACAAGAAAAGCCAAAAAAGGGACCTCTGCCGAAGCAGGTAGAGTAATGGTGACAGATGACAGAGTGAATAGAACTCCCAACTCCTATTTTCTTCCCATTTCTCTCCTAAGACAGTTGTTTAAAGTGGAAATAAGAGAATTGGAGTTCGGAAGTTGTGAGAATCAAATCTACAGCCCCATTCGTTCAGTGGCTTCCTATCTCCACCCTGTGAAGTTCACCAGAGGCACCAAGGGAACTTGCCCAGATGGTTGTGGTGTCATTGTCCCTGGTGTGTGAGGAATTTTGGAGAATAGAAGAGGTGTAAAACTACTATAGATGAAAATAGGAGGTTCTAATCTTTAAGAAGAGGGAAAGATATTTTCAAAATTCTGGGGTTTCATTCCCACGGCTGTTGTGGAAGATTAGAGAAAAAAAGAGGGACCATCAGGAGCTAGATGGGGTTCACTAATTAATCCCCGACTACTCAAGTGAGAATGGGCATCACCCGGAAGACTGTCAGAACGTCAAGAGGATCCCACTCCACTCTGCACCTGTGAATCACAGTTTGCACTTAACGAGGCATAGATGAGTCACATGTACATTCAAGACCGAGATGCACGCCATAACCTGTTCGTTTTTGTTTGTTTGTTTGTTTTTGAGACGGTCTTGCTCTGTCACCCAGGCTGGAGTGCAATGGAGCGATCTCATCTCACTGCAACCTCTGTCTCCCGGGTTCAAGCGATTGTCCTGCCTCCACTTCGTGAGTAACTGGAATTACAGGGGTGCATCAGCATGCCTGGCTAATTTTTGTATTTTTAGTAGAGACAAGGTTTCACCATGTTGACCAGGCTAGTCCCGAACTTCTGAGCTCGTGATCTGCCCGCCTCAGCCTCCCAAAGGGCTGGGATTATAGGCGTGAGCCACTGTGCCCAGCCTGTAATCTGTTCTTGAACACTATCAGTAGGTGAGTGATTGTAAAGGTGCCATGGAAAGCTAAGAGTTCCTTCAGGAACCTCTTCCTCCAGGAGAGGATTGGAGGGGCACTGTGTAGGGAGGGGTTCTGCCTCCTTTGCCCCATGGTTTCGTTCACTTGGTTTACACAGTGGGCTTCTAACTAAGCTTTCCTTTGAAGAGCCGGGCCACAGCCAAAGATGTTTGAAAATCATCTGTGCTGTGTTATGGAACATCTGTGCTATGGAATGCTGCACAGCCTTATGAGGCATGAACTGGATCTGGGCCCAGTGACAGAATGGTCCCAGAGACAAATTATTTAGTGAAAAAAGCAAGTCTCAGGCCAGGCATGGTGGCTCACACCTGTAATCCCAGCGCTTTGGGAGGCCAAGGCGGGCAGGTCACCTGAGGTCAGGAGTTCGAGACCATCCTGGCCAACATGGTGAAACCCTGTCTCTACTAAAAATACAAAAATTAGTTGAGTGTGGTGGCAGGTGCCTGTAATTCCAGCTACTTGGATGGCTGAGACACAAGAATTGCTTGAACCAGGAAGGTGGAAGTTGCAGTGAGCTGAGATCACACCACTGCACTCCAGCCTGGGTGACAGAGTGAAACTCCGTCTCAAAAAAGAAAAAAAAGAGAGAAAGAAAGCAAAAAGCAGCCGCCAGGTGCAGTGGCTCACGCCTGTAATCTTAGCATTTTGGGAGGTCAAGTCGGGTGGATTACCTGAGGTCGGAAGTTCAAGACCAGCCCAACCAACATGGAGAAACCGCGTCTCTACTAAAAATACAAAATTAGGGCTGGGCGTGGTGGTTCACGCCTATAATCCCAGCATTTTGGGAGGCTGAGGTGGGTGGATCACCTGAGGTCAGGAGTTCGAGACCAGCTTGACCAACATGGTGAAACCCTGTCTCTGCTAAAAATACAAAAAAAAAAAAAAAAAAAAATTAGCTGGGCATGGTGGCGGGCGCCTGTAATCCCAGCTACTTGGGAGGCTGAGGCAGAAGAATTGCTTGAGCCCAGGAGGCAGAGGTTGCAGTGAGCAGAGATCGAGCCACTGCACTCCAGCCTGGGCAACAGAGCAAGACTTCGTCTTAAAAAAAAAAAAAAAAAAAAAAAAAAAAAACAGAAAAACAAAAACAAAATTAGCCAGGCATGGTAGCACATGCCTGTAATCCCAGCTACTCAGGAGGCTGAGGCAGGAGACTCGCTTGGACCCGGGAGGTGGAGATTTCGGTGAGCCGAGATCACGCCACTGCACTCCAGCCTGGGCAACAAGAGCGAAACTCCGTCTCAAAAAAAAAAAAAAAAAAAAAAAAAAGGCCGGGCGCGGTGGCTCATGCCTGTAATCCCAGCACTTTGGGAGGCCAAGGCGGGCAGATCAGAGGTCAGGAGATTGAGACCATCCTGGCTAACACGGTGAAACCCCGTCTCTACTAAAAAATACAAAAAATTAGCCGGTCGTGGTGGCGGGCGCTTGTAGTCCCAGCTACTCAGGAGGCCTAGACAGGAGAATGGCATGAACCCGGGAGGCAGAGCTTGCAGTGAGCCGAGTTCGTGCCACTGCGTTCCAGCCTGGGCGACAGGGCGAGACTCTGTCTCAGAAAAAAAAAAAGAAAAGAAAAAAGTAATTCTCAGTGCAATCTATAGAATAGGCTATTTATGTAAATAAGCATGTATAGGTATGTGTGTATTCATCGACTATCTATACTCAGTGACTTAAAACAGCAATGACTGCTTTTGGTTTTGGGGATTGACTGGGTTCCACCAGGTGATTTTCCCTCAGTCTCATGCTGTTGCAGTCTGACAAGGTTTGGATCGGGGGTCTCAAAGTCTTCTTCACATGTCTGCCACCGAGGCTGGGAACACTCAAGCAGGTGGAGTCCAGAACAGCTACAGTCTCTTTCTCTCTCTGGTCTCTCCTTGTGGTCTCTCCAGCACGGGGGTTCAGGGTAGCCAGCCTTCTTACAAGGAGGACTAGGGCTCCAAGGGCATTATTCTGAGATAGAGAGCTAAGGGGAATCAATATTGCTTTTTATGACCTAGCCTTGGGTGTCACCCAGCATCACTGTCATACATTAGTGGAGGCAGTCACAGAGGACTGCTCATGTTCTAGGGTAGAGGACAGAGCCTTCCACCTCATGGGGAGGCTCCAAACCTCAGGGTTTTGGAAGAGGCCGTGGAATGGGAAATGTCGTGGCCATATTTGGAAAATACATTCTGCCACAATATGAACATATATATGAGGGCAAATGTATAGAAAGAAGGCCTGGAAGGATCTATACCAAATTATCAACAAGGCTTATTTTTGGGGAAGATGCAGATGTATTTTACCTTACTTTTGTACATATGACTTGAATCTTTTACATTGAGATGATATATACATTATTTTATTTGTTTAATGAAAAGGGAACTCAGAAAAAAAAATTTTGCTGTAGGCTTTTTATAATAAAAGGGTTTAATAGATGGTATTTCTGAGGAGTGTTGCATAACGCATCTGAGTTTTATGAAAGCATTTCATTAGGTTGATTATATTATCTTTTTAAAAAGATGCAGGAACATGGACAGCATTACTCATTCATTTAACAAATAGTCAGTGAATGCCTACTGTGTGTTAATGGAACAGCTATACCCAGAAAATCTTGTTAATAAATCTGAGTCAGCTTGGAGAGATATCACTGGTAGCTCCATCCATTGCCCTGTCCTGGTTAGCACTTTTGTCTGGAAAGAGAAAAGGCAGATTTGGCAAGAAGGTGGCTTATTGGTGCAAAAACACTTGAATATATTAGATTAAAACAGTGGCAAATGTTCAGCTCCACTCTTCCATTTATCTATTGCTATGTAACAGACCACCTTAAAACTTAGAGGCTTAAAACAACATTCTTTCATTATTATTATGGTCCTGGGCTCTACTGGGCTAAACTAGGCAGTTGTCGCTTGTCAGGTCTCTTATGTGGTTGCAGACAGCAGCTGGAGTCATCTCAAAGCCTTCCTCATGTGTCTGGTTTTCAGCTAGGACCTCAGTTGGGAAGGTCAACAGGAACGTCATATAGATGTTGACTTCTCCATGTAGCCTCAACTTCCTCACAGCATGGCCGTAGGGTTCCCAGAGCAAATGGCCCATAGGACCAGGTGGAAGCCATAAGTCACATAATGTCACTTTCACTGTAGTTAGAGGCCTTCCCAGATTCAAAGGGAGGGACTGTGGATGCCCCCTCTCAATGGGATGACAGATAATGCCCCTATAAGGAGAGCATGAAGGAGCAGAGATTTTGTTATGGCCATCTTAGAAAATAAAACTGCTGGGTCGGGCGCAGTGGCTCATGCCTGTAATCCCAGCAGTTTGGGAGGCCGAGGTGGATGGATCATGGATCCTTTGAGGTCAGGAGTTCAAGACCAGCTTGGCCAACATGGTGAAACCTGGCTCTACTAAAAATACAAAAATTAGCCGGGTGTGGTGGCATGTGCCTGTAGTCCCAGCTACTCGGGAGGCTGAGGCAGGAGAATCGCTTGAACCTGGGAGGCAGAGGTTGCAGTGAGCTGAGATTGTGCCACTGCACTCCAGCCTGGGGAACAGAGCGATACTTCATCTCAGAAAAAAAGGAAAAGAAAAGAAAAGAAAACGTGCTGCATTCACTAATTATCAAATAAATAAAAACTAATCAATGATGCTTCCTCTTCTTCAAAGAAACAATTGACTCAGTTAACACAGAGTAAAAAAGTCAAGCCCGTCTGTATCAGGCCAGATGGGCTAAGTTATGCTGTAGTGGTAACCATCCCCCAAGTCTCAGTAGCTTAACGTAATAAGTCTCAGTGGCAGATAGTGGCTGTCTTTCTTTCCAGGTTGCTACCAGCTGGTGATAGCTCATGACACATGTCACACTCAGGTTAGTAGGGGAGGCTCTGCTCCACATAGTCACTCAGGGACCCAGGCTGATAGAGGCTCTACCGTCTTCTAGCTCCACCATCTGGAACACAGATACCATATCTGGGAAAGAAAGATCAGAGAATCGCATATGGGATTTTTATACTTTTTATTTCTTTTTCTTTTTTTTAAGACGGAGTTTCACTCTTCTTGCCCAGGCTGGAGTGCAATGGCACGATCTTGGCTCACTGCAACCTCTGCCCTCCAGGTTCAAGTGATTCTCCTTCCTCAGCCTCCCAAGTAGCTGGGATTATAGGCACTTGCCATCATGCCCAGCTAATTTTTTGTGTTTTTAGTAGAGATGGGGTTTCACCATGTTGGCCAGGCTGGTCTCAAACTCCAGACCTCAGGTGATCCACCTGCCTCAGCCTCCCAAAGTGCTGAGATTACAGGTGTGAGGCACCACACCGGGCCTTTTTATACTTTAAAAATTTTTATTTTTCTTAAAAAAAAAAAAAAAGTCCAGTTGTGGTGGCTCATGCCTGTAATCCCAGCACTTTAGGAGGCTGAGGTGGGGGGATCCACTGAGTCCAGGAGTTTGAGACCAGCCTGGGCAACATAGGGAGATCCTGTCTTTACCCAAAAAAATAAATAAATAAATAAAATAAAAAGAAATCAGCTGAATGTGGCAACACATGCCTATGGTCCTAGCTACTTGGGAGGCTGAGGTGGGAGGATTGCTTGCTTGGACCCAGGAGGATGAGGCTGTAGTGAGTCCTGATCATGCCACTGCACTCTAGCCTGGGCAACAGACTGAAAGCCTCTCAAAAAAAAAAAAAATATGATGGGGTTTGCTATGTTGCTCAGGCTGGCCTCAAATTCCTGGGCTCAAGCGATCCTCCCACCTCGGCCTTCCAAAGTGTTGGGATTACACGTGTGAGTCACTATGCCTGGACTCATATGGGATTTTTATTGCCTAAGCATGGAAATGGTACACTGTACTTCAGTCACCTTTCATTGGCCTAAACTAGTCATATAGTTCTGCCTAACTGCAAGGAGACTGGGAAATGTAGCAGAGTAAATGGAGTTATTGGTGAGTGTTTGGTGGTATCTGCCACACCTTGTTACAGCCTACAAGGTTATATCAGATCTGTCCTTCCACCTTACTTGTTAGACCTTGTCTCCAGGTGTTCACACTTAGCTCACCTTTTAGCTTCTTCAAGTCATTGCTGAGTTGTTGTCTTCTCAAGGAAGCCTCTCCTGATCACCCTATTTAAAATTGCAACCCATCCCTCACTCCTCTCCTCCACCCTTGACCTCCCTTACCCTGTTTTTCCTTTTTCCAAGGCACTTATTACTTTTTTTTTTTTTTGAGACAGAGTCTTGCTCTGTCACCCAGGTGGGAGTGTAGTGGCGTGATCTTGGCTCACAGCAACCTCCGCCTCCCAGGTTCAAGTGATCCTCCTGCCTCAGCCTCTGGAGTGGCTGGAATTACAGGTGCGCACCACCACGCCCATATAATTTTTGTATTTTTAGTAGAGATGGGGTTTCACCGTGTTGACCTGGTTGGTCTTGAACTCCTGACCTTAAGTGATCTGTCCACCTTGGCTTCCCAAAGTGCTGGGATTACAGGTGTGAGCCACTGTGCCCAGCCACAAGGCACTTATTTCTTCTAACATACTAAAGTATGTGTCTTTCTCTGCTGCAACGTCAGCTCCACTAGGTTGTTGATCTATGTCTGCTTTGTTCAATGATGTATCCCAAGTACCTAGGGCAGTGTCTGGCACACACAGGGCACTTAATAAATATTTGTTGAAGGATTAAATTTTTTAAAAAATATTTGCTGCTAGCAAGGGTGTGGTTACACTAACACTTCCACACACTTTTAGTGGGACTCTACATTGGAGCAATACATTTTTTAAACAAAACTTTAAATTTTGTACTAATTTTAGATTTATGGAAAAGTTGCAAAGATAGTACAGTGAGTTCCTGTGTACCCCTTACTGAGTTTACCCTAAGGTTAACATCTTATGTTACTGTGGTACATTTCTCAAACTAAGAAACCACTGTGAACATATTACTCTTAAATAAACTCTAGAATTTATTTAATTTCACCAGTTTTCTATTAATGTCCCTTTTTCTTCTGTGCCAGGATCCAGTTCAGGTTACCAAATTGTATTTGACAACACATATTTTTTAAATGTCCACGTTTCTTGCAGAGAAAGGGGCCCTCTTACCTACACTAGTAGAAAGGCAACTGAGAGGTTTCATTAAGCCCCAGCAGAGATAGATTTGTGTTGATTTGCAGCAAAGTCAGTCTGGGCTTCTTTCTTGACCCTGGACTACTGGCCCTAGTAGTGTAGACCATTTGCTCTCACTTTCTGTCCCTTCTTTCTTTCTGTGAATTGGTACAGATTTTCTGTAGACATTAGGCCACATGTAAAAAGATCCTTTATAAAATGCACCAAGCAACTTCTCATCTAGACACGTAGTCCAATACAGCATTATTTTATTTTATTGTTTATTTTTTCAATTTTGAGACAGAGTCTCGCTGGGCCCCCAGGCTGGAGTGCAGTGGCGCGATATTGGCTCACTTCAACCTCCACCTCCCAGGTTCAAGCAATTCTCCTGCTTCAGCCTTCCTAGTAGCTGGGATTACAGGTGCATGTCACTGGGCACAGCTAATTTTTGTAGTTTTAGTAGAGACAGAGTTTCACCATGTTGGCCAGGCTGGTCTCAAACTCCTGGCCTCAAGTGATCTGCCTGACTCGGCCTCACAAAGTGCTGGAATTACAGGTGTGAGCCACCACGCCCAGGCAATACAGCATTAATTTGTATACTAAAACTTAAACAATCTAGTTATTTTATAGTGGATGGATTAAGTAGATTATGTTGTATCCCATTTAATATGGGAGAATGTTTATAATGATAAGTGGAAAAAGCAGGTTACAAAAGAAGATACATAGTGTGGCTGTAATTACAAATATTATCGGAAGAAAATATATCAAAATGTTACAAGTGGTCACCACTTGTTATGGTATCATGAATTATTTTCACCTTTTTTGTTTTTTTATATTTTCTAAATTTCCCACAAAAAATATGTATTATAATTAGGAAAAAACCTATAACTTTTTAAAAAGTGTATACTCTTTGAACTACCCTCTGTTCTAGGATTCTATTCTAAGGAGTTAATTAGAAATGTAACAAAGGACCCAGTGCAGTGGCTCACGCCTGTAAGCCCAGCATTTTGGGAGGCTGAGGCGGGAGGATCACTTAAGTCCAGGAGTTTGAGACCAGCCTAGGAAACATGGTGAATACCCTGTCTTTACAAAAAATAAAACATAAGCTGGGCATAGTGGTACACGCCTGTAGTCCCAGCTACTCGGTAGGCTGAGGTGGGAAGATCCCTTGAGCCCAGGAATTGGAGGTGGCAGTGAGCCGTGATGGTGTTACTCCCTCCAGCCCAGGCAACAGAGTGAGACCCTGTCTAAAAAAAAGAAAGAAAAAGATGTAACAAAGATTTTGTCTACAAAGATATCCATTACATAATTACTTTTACTAGTGAAAATGGAAAACAATTCAACATTGTAATTGTAGGAATGTCAAACACATATGGGCTATATTATAGGCATTAATAATATTTTTGAAGAAATTTTAAAGACAGAGGACAATATTTTTCATGGCTAAGTGAATAAAGCAGAATCTAAAATTGCATATACAATATGATCTCAGCTACTCTCAACTCAAGTCTCTTTATTTTTTATTGTAAATTGACAAATTATAATGCTATATAAGTCTCTCTAGTTTGATTCAACAGAGATGATGCATTCTTATATCACATTATTCAAGTATGCCCTCTAGAACAGTTCTCAAACTGTCTGTAGTGAAGGATGCATTTTTAAAAATTTCCAATCTTTTATGGACTGATATTTTTGTGAAATGCAAGAAATACTAGTTACTAGAAAACTGAAATAAAAAAGACCTATTAAATACAAGCCTCAATTTTTAAAATTATTACATTCAGATGAAAAATTACTGGCAGTTCCTATAAGCTTCTAAATGTTTGCTCTCAATTATTGCATTTATCTAGTTGTGGACCAGTAACAGCTTGTGGTGCCCACATTTAGAAGCACTGCTCTAGCAGAAGCAGCATGCCACTCTGTCATGTTGCTCACATCTGGGCAACAGAGGGAGATCCCATCTCTAAATTAAAAAAAAAAAAAAAGAGCAATACAAGCTTATCGTAATAATAGTACAAGAAGAGCCTTCAAAGGTGACCACCGCCAAGCTTCTTGTGTATCAGTCCAAAATGACAGCTTTCTACATTGGCACATACAGATCCACCTCATTTTTTTTTTTTTTTTTTTTTTTTAAGAGACAGGCTCTCACTGTGCTGCCCAGGCTGGTCTCTTTTTTTTTTAAATTAAATTAATTAATTAATTAATTATTTTTGAGACAGAGTTTTGCCTTTTTCACCCAGGCTGGAGTGCAATGGCATGATCTCAGCTCACCACAACCTCTGCCTCCAGGGTTCAAGCAATTCTCCTGCCTCAGCCTCCTGAGTAGCTGGGATTACAGGCATGCGCCACCACGCCCAGCTAATTTTGTATTTTTAGTAGAGATGGGGTTTCTCCATGTTGGTCAGGCTGGTCTTGAACTCCCGACCTCAGGTGATCCACCCGCCTCAGCCTCCCAAAGCGCTGGGATTACAGGCGTGAGCCACCATGCCTGGCCTTTTTTTTTTTTTTTTTTTTTTTTTTTTGCCTGTCGCCCAGGGTGTAGTGCAGTGGCACAACCTCGGCTCACTGTAACCTCCGCCTCACAGGTTCAAGTGATTCTCCTGCCTCAGCCTCCCAAGTAGCTGGGATCACAGGCACATGCCATCATGCCTGGCTAATTTTTGTATTTTTAGTAGAGACAGGGTTTCACCATGTTGGCCAGCCTAGTCTTGAACTCCTGACCTCAGGTGATCCGGCCACCTCGGCCTCCCAAAGTGCTGAGATTACAAGCATAAGCCACCACGCCCGGCCTTCCCAGGCTGTTCTTGAACTCCTGGGTTCAAGCGATCCTCTGGCCTTGGCCTCCCAAGTGCTGGGAATACAGATGTGATCCACCATACCCAGCTTCCAGCTGATAATTTTTATTGGCTGCATAATGTTCCATTGTGTGGCTGCCCTACTGAGTTTATTGCCAATATGAACAATACTGCAACAAATCCTCCAGAGCTCTTTGCCCACATATCCAGATATATCCACAGGAAAAAGTCCTTGCTGGGTATGTGCACTCATATTAAGAAAAACAAGCTTTATTGAAATATAATTCACAAACCATAAAATTCACCCTTTTAAAGTATATAATTGTGTGATATTTTATTATACTCAGCGTTGTGCAGCTATCACCACTAATTACAGAACATTTTTATCACCCCTAAAAGAAAGCCCATACCCATTAGCAGTCACTCTCCGTTCTCCCCTTTTCCCAGGCCTTTGCAATCACTGATCTACTTTCTGTTCCTATGGATCTGACTATTCTGGATATTTCACATAAATGAAAGTATACAGTATGTGGCATTTTGTGTCTGGCTTCTTTCACTTAGCAACACATTTTCAAGTTCATCCATGTTGTAGCATGTGTCAGTATTTCATTCCTTCTGATAGGTGTATAATATTCCATTGTATGGAGATACTACTTTTGTTTATCCACTCATCAGTTGATGGCCATTTGGATTGCTTCCATTGTTTGGCTATTATTTATAGTGCTGCTATAGATATTCATGTGCAGATATTTGTGTGGACATATGCTTTCAATTTTGTTGTATATATACTTAGGAGAGGAATTGTTAGGTCACATGATAACTCTATGTTTACCATTTTGAGGAGTTGCCAAATTGTTTATCAAAGTAGCTCCACTATTTTAACCCTTCCAGCAATGTATGAGAGTTATTTCTCCTCATCCTCACCAACACTGATCATCGTGTCTGCTTTATTTTAGCCATCCTAATGGGAGTAAAATGGGATCTCATAGTGATTTTGATATGCATTTCTCTAATGGCTAGTGATGGCCAGGCCCAGTGGCCCTGGCCTGTAATCCCAGCACTTTGGGAGGCAAATGAGGGCAGATCACTTGAGCCCAGGAGTTCAAGACCAGCCTGGGCAGCATGGCGAATACTTTGTCTTTACAAAAAATACGAAAATTAGCTGGGCATGGTGGCGAATGCCTGTAGTCCTAGCTATTTGGGAGGCTGAGGTGGGAGATCACCTAAGCCTTGGGAGATCAAGGCTTCAGTGAACCATGATCATGCCACTGCACTCCAGTGTGGGCGACAGGGTAAGACTTCGTTTCAAAAGAAAAAAGGCCATTTGTATATGTTCTTTTGGGAGAAATGTGAATTCAAATCCTTTGCCTATTTCTTAATTAGGTTGTCTTTCTATTGTGATGAGTTCTTTATATAGTCTGGATATAAATCCCTTATCACATATATGATTAGCAAATATTTTCTCCCACTCTGTGGGTTTTTTCATTTTTTTTTTTTTAAATTTTATTTTTATTTTATTTTTTGAGATGGAGTCTTGCTCTGTCACCCAGGCTGGATTGCAGTGGTGTGTTCTTGGCTCACTGCAACCTCCACCTCTGGGTTCAAGCGATTCTCCTGCCTTAGCCTCCCAAGTAGCTGGGATTACAGGCACGTGCCACCACGCCTAGCTAATTTTTGTATTTTTAGTAGAGACAGGGTTTCTCCATGTTGGTCAGGCTGGTCTTGAACTCCCGACCTCAGGTGATCCACCCGCCTCAGCCTCCCAAAGTGCTGGGATTACAGGCGTGAGGCACCACGCCTGGCTTAAAATACATATATTTTTTAGAGATGGGAGCCTCACTATGTTGCCCACGATGGTCTTGAACTCCCTGGACTCAAGCAATCCTCCCATCTTGGCCTCACAAAGTGCTGGGATTACAGGTGTGAGCCACCATGCCTGGCCTTTTTTAAAGAGTTTTATAGTTTTATCTCCTACAGTTAGGTCTGTGGTTCATTTTGAGTTTATTTTTGTATCTGGTGTGGGGTAGGGGTCCGACTTCCTCCTTTTGCATGTGGATTTCCAGTTGTCCTGACACCATTTGTTGAAAAGACTACTTTCTGTTGAATTATCCTGGCACCCTACACTTAATTTTTTTCATGCCACCTTGTCTAAGAAGCACTTATATTTTTTATATTTCCAAATTGTCCTCCAAAGAGGTTACACTGGCACATAGTCCCATCCATAGGAGCTAAGAAACTGTATCTCAGATTGGGCATTGAAGGTTAGCAAAGACACTAATGAGCTCAAGCTTATCAGGGACCCACAGCAGAGTGGAGTGTTGGGGGAGCTTGAGAGTGTCATGAAAGGGGAGGTTGAAGGAAATAGAAATGTTTCTCTCAGAGAAGAGAAAAAATGCTGGGGATTGCATATCTGGTGGGCCTCAGTTTAAAGCCCTGTTCTGCTCCTTTCCAGCTGAGTAGCCTTGGGTAGTTATCAGATCCAACTCTGAACCTCAGTTTCATCATGTTAAACCAAGATGGAGACCACAACAACCTTTGTAGGGTTGTTGTGAGGAGTAAATGTATGTAAATATCCCAGCCCACGATAGACTCTCAATAACGGTAGCTATTGTGACATTTCTATATGTGGTATATGTGGCTGAGATCATGTGATTGTGGGGGAGCATTGCAGCCATTTGGTGAGTATGAGATTTTTAATGATGGCTGATCACATGTAGAAACTTGGATCTACTGGTAAATGTCACTGTCACCCAGAGCAAGGCAGTACTTGAAGTCTTTGCTGTGACATGTTAAGGGGGGGAGAGGCTGTGACTGAGATTGGATGTGACAGCAAGACAGATCCTGAGTGACAGAATGGAACAGAGTGGAGTGGGGCAGACTGCACCAGGCAAAGATGTGTCCCCAACAGGAGCTGCCTGGGACTTCAGATGTCAGGGCAGGTGTCTGTCTCTACTGTCCCCTCCCCAACAGACTTCCCTCCCTACTTTCTGAAAGCAAGGAGGAAAGGAGGGAGGTTTCCCTTCGGAAAGGAGATTTTGATCAGTGTAGAATCTATAAGACCTAAGGAGTTATGGCTTAAGCACCTTTGATATCGCCACCTAAGGCTCAGGAAAAGAACCTGCTGGAACTGTGTGTAAAACGGGTGGGGTAGAAGTTAGAGTGGCTTCTCAGCTTTAGTCTTCAGAGTGGCCGATAAAAACAGAATGGAAACCTAAGCATTCCGTCCTCCTCTCTGTCCCCCAGGGGAAGGAAGAGAGAATAAATGCCACATCTCATTAAGCTTTTGCGAGCTCAGGCAGGCAGAGTGGGCCCACACCGGAGGCAGGCAGAGGGCTGGGGGAGGCTGCAGGAAGGATTCCCCAGTTCTCTCAGGGAGATGTGTTCCCGAACTTAAAGGCCAGCTCCACAGAAAATGAAATAAGGGTTAACAACAGATGTGGGAGTAACAGCTGCTTTTATTAACATCAGAAGGGCAACAGTACAGGAAGTTGGGTAGATGTGGGGACAACAGAGAGACTGTGGCAGAGGCAGGACTGCAGATCTATGGAAATTGCCTGGAAGAGTCAGCTGTAAGGCATGAGAATCCTGAGGGTAAAAGAGAAAAGGGAAAGACTCCTCTTTGATCTTATGGGGCTGAAATAACAAGATCTTAAACATGAGTGAGAACTCTGTTGCCCCAACCTAAGGTGACTTTAAATCCAAGGTATAAAACACGGCGTGGATATTAGTTTGAATAGGGAAAATGAGAACTCTCTTTAAGCTCAAAAAAAAAAAAAAAAAAAAAAATGAAAGCATTAAAACCCTGATTAAGTCTGCACAATGATCCAGAGTGTAAGGATGGGAGAAAGAATAAATACCTTAGTGACCCACATATTAAACAGACCACAAACAAGAGAACAAGACTTGAAGCTAATGGAAGGTCATCTTGCCCATGCTGCCATGGGGGGCAACAGTGCCACAACGCCACGTGGGCACTAACACACACTGCATCCCCCCAGCCCCTGCCTAGGTTGGAGGGTGTGCAGATCACAGCAGCACAGCTGCCTAGACTCAGGCAGGGCAGGAACACCCACTGCTCCTGCAGTGCGAGGTAAGGATGGGGAGCCTGGCCCTGGCTTTGTGGGAGTGCAGAGAGAAGGAAGGCAGAGGGGAAATCAAGCCGCTGGGGTAGTGTTTGTAATATTGGGGTCTGTGGGAGGGCAGTAGCAGACACAAGAGTAATGGCTTTCCTAGGTCAAGGTCCATGTCCTACCATCTGGCAGGAAAGCCAGGGGTTTATCATGCATGATAAAAGCCACACAACTGGACTCTAGGCAAGGCCTGCTTTAGCCAATTAGAAGATACACTGTCTGTGGCCAGGCAGGCAAGCTCCTCCCAGCTGGGGAAGGGGTGAGAATCCCTGGGCCTTGCCCAGTCCTGAGCTCTGGGTGTCTGCAGGGAAGTGCAGCGGTGAGTTAGTGTTAAAGAAAGCATCCAAAGAGGTAAGAGGGGCTTGGGTAGCACCCTTTGCCTCTGTCACTTCCGCAAAAACTTATTGTTGAGGAGGAAGATGAGAAGGTTGACATTGACTTTGGCCTTGTTGAAGAGTTTCATGACAGCCACACCCTCATACTGGAGCTGCAGGAGGTCCTAGGAGGGAAGAGGCAGAGAGGGGAGTTTAAGGGCTTCTGAATGTGGTCCAGTCAGATGGTGTACAAAACACTCACATCATGGGGCCTTCTGCAGTCACCAGTGGCACTGGCCACTGAAGTAGGGCATTGAAATCCCACTTCACAAATGAGGAAACTGAGGCAAGAGAGGTACAGTGACTTGATCAAATGTCAACTCAAGCAAAACCAGGGCTTGAAATTGTTTTTCTTATTTTATTTATTTATTTTTTGAGATGGAGTCTCACTCTGTCTCCCAGGCTAGAGTGCAGTGGCGCGATCTCGGCTCGCTGCAATCTCCACCTCCCAGGTTCAAGCGATTCTCCTGCTTCAGCTCCTGAGTAGCTGGGATTATAAGCAGGTGCCACCACACCAGGCTAATTTTTGTATTTTTAGTAGAGACGGGGTTTCACTATATTGGCCAGGCTGGTCTCGAACTGCTGACCTCGTGATCCGCCCGCCTTGGCCTCCCAGAGTGCTAGGATTACAGGCGTGAGCCACTGCACCCGGCCAAAATCATTTTTCTTACTCAAAAGGCAAAACAGCAAAGCAAAAAGATTTGGATTAAAAACTACTGCTCGGCTGGGCACGGTGACTCATGCCTGTAAATCCCAGCACTTTGGGAGGCCGAGGCAGGTGGATCACAAGGTCAGCAGTTTGAGACCAGCCTGACCAACATGGTGAAAACCCATCTCTACTAAAAATACACAAAAAGCCGGTGTGGTGGCGTGCACCTGTAATCCCAGCTACTCAGGAAGCCGAGGCAGGAGAATCGCTTGAACCCAGGAGGCAGAGGCTGCAGTGAGCTGAGATTGCGCCATTGCATTCCAGCCTGGGTGACGGAGTGAGGCTCCGTCTCAAGAAAACAAACAAACAAACAAAAACCCAAAAAAGGCCAGGCTTGGTGGCTCATGCCTATAATCCTAGCACTTTGGGAGGCCGAGGCGGGTGGATCACGAGGTCAGGAGATCGAGACCATCCCGGCTAACACGGTGAAACCCCGTCTCTACTAAAAATACAAAAAATTAGCTGGGCGTGGTGGCGGGCGCCTGTAGTCCCAGCTACTTGGGAGGCTGAGGCAGGAGAATGGCATGAACCCAGGAGGCGGAGCTTGCAGTGAGCAAGATCGCGCCACTGCACTCCAGCCTGGGTGACAGAGCAAGACTCCATCTCAAAAAAAAACAACAAAAAAAACAAAAACCCAAAAAAGCAACAACAACAACAACAATAACCACAACCAAAAACACCACTGCTTCACTCCTTTCCTGACACTGGCCTATGACTTAGGCCGGCTTCTTAACCTTTTAGCCTAGAGCCTGTAAAATAGGGATAATACTTCAGAGCTGTGGAGAGGATTAAATGAGGTAACATGTAAAGTCCCTGACATGTGATAGGGCTTCAAATATTAATCCTGCTTCTGACACCAGCAGCCCACTCCACTATCCCTGATGCTTGCCAGTGGGGTCTGTGTCAGGGCATGGGGAAAGGGGGGCTTGGGCTACACAGACCCCCACCCTTCTCTTCAGGAACAGACGATACTGATCGGGTGAAAAACTGAGCTGGTGTCATCTGAGGACTAGGAAAGTGAGGCCAGCTGCTCTCTTCAGGCCAGCACCTAAAGCCCAGCAGGTGTCCTGCAGGCTCATGGGACTGTCCCCTCACCTGATAGTGAAGCTGAAATCGCTCCATGTCCACACCCAGGAACTTGGCATTTACTTCAAACTTTCCTGCCTCATCTCCCGGGGTGATGTCAAAGATGACGTTTCTGAAGCTGTCAGGAACAGGATTCAAAACAGGAACCCACTGCCTCTTTCCAGGGCTACAACCACATTCTTGTACCCACTGCTCCTTATCCTGGGCAGCAGTGTAATCCAGAACCAGCTTTCCCTCTGTCACTCCCAGAGGGCCCAGCTCGCTGTCTTCTCCCAGTTTTACTTCTGCTCCCCACACCATCTCTTTATCTGCCCCGCCCTACCCAGCTGTTCTCACCTCTGGAAAGCTTTCCCAGTACCCTCTGCCTCAGGGCATCTAGAACTGTGCTAGACCATGTCCACGGCCCTTCACTTTCTGTCTGGGCGTGCTCTGTCTCCACCATCATTCTAGCAGCAACTTCAAGACCGGGACCATGCTTCTCCTTCTCTTCCACCCGGTGCCCAGCCCAGAGCTCCACCCCCAGGTTAGAGGACAGGAAGGGGCTGACATCCTGCCCTCCAAAGACACATACTGAGAGGCGGGAAGATCTTCAATTTCCACCAAGACACCCTTTTCCAGGAGCTGAGCAGCAGTGTAATGAAGAGAAGGCTGCTTCTTCCCCTTCCCAGAACTCCTGATTAAAAGAAGGCCCCAGAGAATTCATCCAACAAATACTTTACCACCAAAGAAACTTGTTTTCTGTGGCTGGAAAGGAAATGAGACCCCGAGGAAGACTTCTCATTGATGGAAGACAGAGAAGGGGGGCTGCACTTGAGCCCAAGACTTTGTAAATCAGGCTCAAAGACCAGACTTAGGAAGGGACTGTGCTGTGCTGGGTGAGATTCCCCTTTCAAAGCTGGGAGATAGTGGGGCAAAGGTGACATGGGCAGGGGTGAGAAGTCACACGTAACCTTCCGAGTATGGGAAAGCAGCACCTACTTGGAGTCAGGGGCCAGGTGGTCCAGGCAGGCCCGGATGTACTGGCTGTAGTAGTCACCCTGCTCCTCATAGAAGGTAGTCTTAGTGCTCAGGCCCTGTAATGTGGCCTGCAGCTTCACCAGCTCCGCCTTCCGCCTGTGCCTGTGTCTGTGCTGGTTGCGGATGTCCTGGGGTTGGGGAACAGAGGAAGGGATGAGTGGTCCTTCCTGGCAGGAGAGCCTTAGGGCCTGACACAGGCCCAAGCACTACATACTGTGAGGCTCTTCAGAAGAACAGGCTTCAAGGCTGTTTTCCTAGAAGGAAAATCTCAAGGATGGTATTCCAAATCCTCAAGGCATGTCCTCAAGGCCTCTGCCCCTTGAGGACTAACTGGTTTCAAGGCTGTTTGTTTTTTAGCAAAAGAAAGTTGCAAGGATACTTTTGTAGGTCATAAGCTGAGGACTGGGTTTTCATGCTCTTGTGTGAGATATGCTTCCCTCAAACCTTCTGACCTGGGCACATTACCCAGCTAATGTGGAAAAAAAAAAAGAGAGAGTTGCAAGAACACCCTCCTCTCTTTTTTTTTTTTTTTTTTTTTTTTTTTGAGACGGAGTCTTGCTCTGTCTCCCAGGCGGGAGTGCAATGGCGCGATCTCGGCTCACTGCAAGCTCCGCCTCCCGGGTTCATGCCATTCTCCTGCCTCAGCCTCCCGAGTAGCTGGGACTACAGGCGCCTGCCAACACGTCCGGCTAATTTTT
The DNA here is from genome assembly GCF_028878055.3 of Symphalangus syndactylus. Classification (NCBI taxonomy): domain Eukaryota; kingdom Metazoa; phylum Chordata; class Mammalia; order Primates; family Hylobatidae; genus Symphalangus; species Symphalangus syndactylus. Next base: position 84,963,179 of record NC_072441.2, read on the forward strand.
TGTATTTTTAGTAGAGATGGGGTTTCACTGTGTTAGCCAGGATGGTCTCGATCTCCTGACCTCGTGATCCGCCCGCCTCGGCCTCCCAAAGTGCTGGGATTACAGGCTTGAGCCACCGCGCCCGGCCAAGAACACCCTCCTCTCTAACTAATTTCAAGATCTTTCCTTCAGGCCAGGAGTGGTGATTCACACCTGTAATCCCAGCACTTTGTGAGAGCCTAAGGTGGGCAGATTACTTGAGGTCAGGAGTTTGAGACCAGCCTGGCCAACATGGTGAAACCCTGTCTCTACTAAAAATACAAAAATTTGGCTAGGTGCAGTGGCTCACGCCTGTAATCCCAGCATTTTGGGAGGCCAAGATGGGCGGACCCTGAGGTCAGGAGTTCGAAAACAGCCAGGCCAACATGGCCTGAAACCGTGTCTGTACTAAAAATACAAAAATTAGCTGGGCGTGGCAGCGCGCACCTGTAATCCCAGCTACTTGGGAGGCTGAGGCAGGAGAATCGCTTGAACCAGGGAGGTGAAGGTTGCAGTGAGCCAGGATCACACCACTGCTCTCCAGCCTGGAGGACAGAGTGAGACTGTCTCAAAAAAAAAAAAAAAGAAAAGAAAAAAAAATCTTTCCTTCAAAAAGGACCCTCAGCCTTCCTCTGGCTGGTGACAATTTTGGGTGGGCACTCATCAGGAGGGGCCCACCAACACTATGGATTAACATGTACACACACACACACACACACACACACACACACACACGTACACACAGGCACACGGAGCCCAGGCCCAGGTTATTACCTTGGCCAGCTCGTCCACTAGCCCCTGGTAGCCATTTCTGGCGCTGACCAACCCCAGGGCTTCAAGTCGGCGCAGGTTCCGCAGGACGCGTCGCTGCTTCTCTGCCAGTGGCAGGAGGGAGTGAGCTGTCAGTGAGCGGTGTCGTCGCAGTGGCTCCGGTGTCTGGGCTGTACAGGCCTGGCGTCGGCTCATCAGCTGCTTGTGGGCTGCTTCCTGGGGACACACAGACGCTGGAGGGGTTTACCAGGTCCTACCATTCTGCTCCCACACCACGGAAGGTCCCATGGGCACCAGCAACAAAGGGAGGCCTGAGCATTTTTCTGGGTATCATTAAGAAAGTGCCCCAGAGCCCAGCCTCTGCAGGATATGGCTGGGGCAGGGCATAGCTTATGAAGAATATCAAGGTATAACACCATAACACATGGTGTCACACATGGGAGGGCCTCATAGATCACCACAGGGGAGGAGTGGCCCAAAGGAGACCCAAACCCAGGCCATGGCATAAAGGATTCCGGACAGACACTAGCTGTGACTTCCCAACAATGGATCTTTCTGATGGCACAGGATGTTTGGGGGCATTTCCCTGTCTGTTCTGTTTTGGGACACACCTCTACTGGCCATCCCCACCTTTTCTTTGGGAAGACCCTGGTTCAGTCTTCGCTCCAGCGGGCCCAACCTGCCCCTGGCCCCCCACCTGCCTACTACCTTCTCCTGCCTCCACGCGTTCTAGCAGACCACTCTTCTGAGTGCAGGCCTTCCAGGGGAGCCTTCCCAGACTGTCTCTCAGCGCCCCCCATAGCCCTAGTGTTGGTGCTTGTTTCAGTGTGTGAAGTGGGGAGAGGGGTGGGGCCCCATGACTCTGCAGCCTGAGGCTTCCCAAGGCTAAAGCTGTATCCCTCACCCTGTAGGCCTCCAGAGTTCTCATTACTGGTGAGCACAGGTGTCTGCTTCTGGCTGACTGTGGGTGAGGTTCAGAGGAGGGAAACAGCAGCAGTGCAGGTGGGACGAGGCGGGGGATGAATGAGACAGAACCTGTGGGCTGGCCCGGCTACTCACTTGCTCTCTGGAAGCCGAGAGGGACAGGATCTCCTTGAGGGTGTCCCCGGGATGGAACTGTATGATATCGGCCAACAGCTGCTTGGTGCTGCACAAGGAGGGCAGTGACAGAGGAGAGGTAAGGGGCAGGGGAAGGGCCTGGACATGGGACTGGCCAGAGGTCTGAGAGTAAGTGGACCATGCTCTATAGCATGGCTGCTAGGATCCAAGGAGAGAGAGCAAGGGATAGGGGATGTCGTTGCCTAGAATACCTTCCCCACAACTATCTTCCTTTGAGTCCTTCAGCTGAGCACACATGTCCTTCCCGCCCAGCCATCCCTTCTCCTTAGCTCTCAATGCATCTGACAGCCACCGCCCTCTTGGTGGTGCTCTGTGTTCAGCCCTAGCCCGACCCTGCTCTCAGCCCTTTGATGGCAGGACAAAGACGATACTTAGCTCACTTGTTTTTTTTTTTTTTTAGATGGAGTTTCACTCCTGTCACCCAGGCTGGAGTGCAACAGCATGATCTTGGCTCACTGCAACCTCTGCCTCCCAGGTTCAAGTGATTCTCCTGCCTCAGCCTCCCAAGTAGCTGGGATTACAGGTGCCCGCCACCATGCCCAGCTAATTTTTGTATTTTTAGTAGAGATGGGGTTTCACCATGTTGGCCAGGCTGGTCTGGAACTCCTGACCTCAGGTGACCCACCTGCCTCGGCCTCCCAAAGTGCTGGAATTACAGACATGAGCCACTGCACCTGGCCAGCTCACTTGTTTATTGAGTGAATGAGTGGGTGTAAGGGGTTGCCTTGTTGGCAGGGAGCTTGAGCTGGCACTTTGGCTCCTCTTCTGCCCAGATGACCAGCTCACCCCTACTGGGAGTCCTCCCTCACTTTTGTAGGACTGGGGAAGAAAAGCTCCATGCCCATCTGCTGACCATCACACTCAACAATAATGTGGAATTAGGCTGGGCACAGTGGTTCACGCCTGTAATCCCAGCACTTTGGGAGGCCAAGGCAGGCAGATCGCTTGAGGTCAGGAGTTCAAAACCAGGCTGGCCAACATGGTGAAACCCCATCTCTACTAAAAATACAAAAATTGGCCGGACGTGGTGGTGAGTGCCTGTAGTCTCAGCTACTCGGGAGGCTGAGGCAGGAGAATCGCTTGAACCCAGAAGGCAGAGGTTGCAGTGAACTGAGTTCACGTCACTGCACTCCAGCCTGGGTGACAGAGTGAGACTCCATCTCAAAAAAAAAAAAAAAAAAAAAAAAAGTGGAATTAGAACATGAGATCTACAACCCACTGGCTGTGGAACTTTGGATAAATCACATAACTACTGAGTCTTTCCTCAACTATGAAGAGGGGAAGCCACCATCTACCTCATAGCTTGTTTCTAAGAATAAACGATAACATATAAAAAAGCACTTGGGCCAGGCGCAGTGGGTCAATCCTGTAATCCTAGCACTTTGGGAGGCTGAGGCAGGTGGATGGCTTTGAGGCCAGGAGTTTGAGGCCAGCTTGGGCAACATGGCGAGACTCTGTCTCTACTTGAAAAAAAGAAAAAAGCATTTGGTAAACAGCACAATATGCAAACACCTGCTGTTGCCAATATCTTCACTATTCCTTTACTTTCAGTACAACACAGAGCAAAAAGCTGAGGATACCAGACGGAAAAGAGCCAAGGCTGCAGTGAGGGGAATAAAGGTAGGCTTCAGGGAGAACTTCCTGAAGGATAAGGGAGCCCAGGAATAAGGTGGAATGGGCGCCTCAGAGTAAGGCCATTTTACTGGCCTGGGGAGCTCAGGTATGCAGGGGCAGAGGCCGGCGTCACCCACCTCAGAAGCAGGCTACGGGTGTTGGAGTCATCAGCGTCTGCCTCTAGTCCTTCAAACTTGTTGGTCAGTGTCAGGGACACTTCTAGCTTGCTCAGGTCTGTGTGCCCATCTGCAGCGATGCTCTCCCCTGAGGTGTGGTGAGGAATGAGAGGGAGACAGCATACACACACACATGCGCGCGCGCGCGCACACACACACACGCACACACACACACACACACACACACACACATGCACCAATGGGGTCACGTTAAATCGGCTGCTCCACATGCCCCTCTTCCAGGAAGTTTTCCCACACTGGGCTGCAGAACTACCCTGTGTCCCCAACCCTTAGCACCGATGGAAGGGCTGTCATCCACAGAGCATACCCTTGTGTTACCGGGGCTGTGCCACCCCCACACCCTCAGCCCTGGGTGCCCTGAGGGTAGAGGAGCCATGCCTCCCTGAGCCTGCAGCTCCTGGTTCTCTCCAATCACCATCTTCATTCTGTCCTTCCTCCCAGTAAGTTGGCTTCCTCCTATTCCATGGCCCGGAAACCCCTCCTTCTCAGAGAAACCTAATGAGGCCCTGATCCCTGTGCCTCTTTCAGATCACTTAATTGGCCGTTTTCCATGATGATCGTGGGTCCCTCTACTGTTTGTCTACCTTCTCCACATCAATCTGTGTCCCTGTGCCCATGTCAGGACCAGAGGGAGTGTATGGAACTAGTCGCCTGGCACAAGACCTAGACTGCATGGGCACGCTCACATGCCCTGCCTGCCTGCCTGCCTGTCCCTCCCTCCCTGCAGGCCCCCTAGCTGGCCCCAGCTGCTAAGGAGGGCACGCACCAATAAGGTCAGGGATGGTGGGCAGCTCCCCAAGGTCCTCCAGGAGCTCATGCAGGGGGTCTTGGTGATCAGGGGCAATGCAGTCCTGGTGCTCCAGCAACAGCTGCAGCACAGAGGAAGAAAAGGAAATGCAGGGTCTGAGCCAGGTCTTCCCTCTGGGGCCAGCCCACTACCCCATCACAGGCTACCAAACCCTTGCCCACCCAGCCAACACCCTCCAGATCTCAGCCCCTCACCCTGTGTGTGTTGACCAGCTCCCCCACGGTGATGTACACCACGGGTTTGGCCACAGCCACCATGTCTGAGTACTCGTCCACTGCAAAACGCTCCTCTGGCTCTGGCACCTGGCAGGCTCTATGGATGAACTTCCTGTCCAGAGGGCGGGCATGTGAGAGAGCGGGGAGGGCCAGCACCCCACACATCTTCTGTCCCCATCATTTCCCCAGCCTTCTCCAGTGATTGCTCAGGCCAATTTGGACTCTCCAGTCTCAGCTTCTGCCCTCTGTCCTCCCCTACCTCTATCCCAGTGACCCCTCAAGCCAATCTCCCTTAATAGTCTCCTTTTCTCTCCACTGGGAAGTCCTTCCAACAACCTATCCTCCACCCCGCTCATTATGCTCGTCCCTTCTATTTATGCCTCTTGTCCTCATGGATTCTGGAGGGGACAAGTGGGATGTCAAAGGTGAGAAGAGGGAAGAAAGGGGACAGAGAGGAAAGGGACCCAAGACCTGAACTTGAGGTGTGTTTCCTCCAGATAGTCATTCAGGACCCGCAGGTGCTGGCTCTGCCCAGAGAAGGCCTTGCCAGCCGCAGCGTGCTGTAGGAGCTGAGCCACAGCCCCCAGGGCATGGCGCTGGGGGGCAGCCAGGGCTCCACCAGCTGCCATGGCCACAATGTCGAAGGCGTCAGGAGCCACCACAGCTGGGTTCAGGAAGCGGTAGTACAGGAGGTTCCCGACCACCTGAGGGCAGAGGAGACTCTCCCAGGAGTGTCCAGGGGCCGCCTTGACTGGTGCGGCCCCACATTCCCAGCTTGCTTGGCTGGAAGGGACACCTGGGCCAACCCCCTCACTTCAAAGAAAACAGGCCCAGGGCAGGCAGACAACTTGCTTAAGGCCACACAGCAAACCTGAGCAAGAGCTGGGACTTGAACCCAGATCTCCTGACAAGAAGCCAGTGTTGCCCACTCTGTTCGCTCACACCCCAGCGTGAGCCATCTGCCACCTGAAGCCCTGTGGGTGAGCCAGGCTCCATTTATAGAGGCAGCATATTTCTCTCCTTGGATTTTTATGGCATAGGATTTTTTGTGTTTTTGTCTCAGTCTGGGGATTGCAGGTACCAGCAAAGCAAAGGAGGGATTGGGAGGTGGGGGTGGGGAGACAACACTTGCCTTATAGACCTCGCTGTCTGTGGCGTCGGGGAATTTCTCTGCCAAAGTTGCCTTCAGGACTTTGGCCACATATCGCATCCCATACCTGGGGACAAAGAAATAGGTGCGCTGTGCCTATGCCTCTGCCCATCTCTCTCTGCCAGAGATAAGAGCTTGAGTGCCTGGCTGTCTCTTCTCCCCCAGGCTCAGCCACTCCAGAGTGGAGCTCAAGCACTGTCCCTCCACTAGCCATGGCCAGCTCCCTGCTGCCTTCCTCCAAATGTCTCTGGGCCTTGTCCCTTCCTCCTGCCTTGTGTCAGCAGTCAGGACCAGGGCCTTATCATCTACTAAATCTCTCACACAGCCTCCAACCTGGCTCAAGAACCTCTTCTCTGAGACTCTCTGGCTCCTCTGCAGAGCACCCCAGATCACCATAGCCATCCCCCATCCCCCAGAGGCACCGTTAACCTAAAGCTTGGGTATCTGACACTCACAGCCAAAACCCTGTCCTAGGACAGCCTAGGTGGCTCCGAGGTAGTCAACCTTGTCAGTTGTCACAGAGCACCTGTGAGTGGCCTAGTCTGGGCTAGAGGCAGGGCCCCAAGGAGATCAGTGAGCCGGGAGGAGAAGCTCCAGTTTGGACTCCACCACCAACCAGAGATATTACCTTAGGCTATTTCCTTCCCCTTTGCAAGTCTATCCCCTGGTCTAGAAAATGGGAATGATCATTCTTGCCTTCTCTTCTCACAGGGTTTTTTGAGGATCAAGTGAAATTATGTCTGCGAGAGTAACGTATAATGGTAGAGTACTATTCAAATGTGCTAGACTGTATTATCATTATTATTCCTATTATGGATGTGCCACCTACAAATGTAATTAAATTCATTTAAAAGCAATTTCCACTCCTAGGGTACCAGAGACAGAAGTTTACAGCTCATTGTATACTTTACTTTCTTAAGCCTAGAACAATCTTTTCTTACTCCTAATTGTAAACTCTTAATCTGGTTCTCCAGGTTTGGGGAGCAGGGTTATAAACTCTGTGGGTTCCCCCTTTCAACATCCTCATCTTGCCCTGGGCACTCCAGCCTGGGCAACGGAGTGAGACCCTGTCTCGAAAATAATAATAATAAAAAATAAAGAAAAACAAACAAAAAAAGAGTGAAAGCCTGTCATTTTCGACAACATAGATGAACCTAGAGGTTCGTGTTAAGTGACATAAGCCAAACACAGAAGGACAAATACTGCATGATCTCACTCATATGTGGAATCTAAAGAAGGTGATTTCACAGGAGTAGAGAGTAGAATGGTGGTTACCGGAGCCTGGGAAGGGTAGGAGAGTGGGGAGAGAGGATGGGGAGAGGTTGGTCAATGGGTACAAAGTTACAGTCAGGTAGAAAGAATAAGTTCTGGTGCTCTATTACACAGAAGGTGACTATAGTTGATAATGTGTTGTATATCTCAAAATAGCTAGAAGGATTTTGAATGTTCTCACCACAAAGAAATAAATGTTTGAGGTAATAGATATGCTAATTACCCTGATTTGATCATTCATTGCACAATGTATACATGTATCAAAACATCACACTGTACCCTATGAATATGTACAATTATTATGTGTCAAAAAATAAATGTAGAAAACCAAATGTATTGACTAAATTTTAAGAAAAGAGAGAACTATAAAGTACTTTGTGTGCTTAAAATATTTATTTTTGATATTGGGAACTGAAGAGTCCCATTTTCTCCTCATTTGCTGTTAGATAATAAAGTGTCCCTGAGATCATTTTAGGGTCCCTCCTCTGGTTCCACTGACATCCTACCAGGCCACACACAGACTTGCACACCGTCTTTCAGCTCAGCCCTCTAGCAGGAGTTTCGAGCATTCCCCACATCTCTTCAGGAACCCCTCTGAGTACCCCTGGCTCCATCTCCCTCCCTGCCTTCCTCCCTGCAGGACTATCACCCTGCTCTGCTCCCCATGGTGGCCTGGCCCTCTTGAAATCCCATGTGTAGGCTGGGGTGGGGCTGTTGCACATACGGAATTTGGTCCACAGATGAGGTGATGGCTACAAGGAACTTATCGGTCATGGCGAGGAGGTTGCGTAGGGCGATGTCCAGTCGTCTCTGGACCTCGGGGTGGCTCAAGGCCTGCTCCAGGGTGACATCATATGGGAGATGGCTATGAGCAGAGAGAGACAAGGTGTTAAGCAGGAGCCCCCTCCAATGGCCTCCTTCCCCAAGGCCCTATTCCTTAAACTCTTGTCTAACAACAAGATCTCATACAGATGTGCTAAGGACAGCTCAGCATGCTAAAGGAGAAAGGGCCAGAATGAGAGAAAGGACTGGAGAAATGCAGATGGGAGGTAAAGAAAAGTTGGAGTATCTACAGGGAAGCTGGAAGAATGTAGGAAGGAACAGAGAACCTGGAATCTAGGGACCCTTCTAAAGGAAACAGATGACAAGCAGGCAGCTGCGCTGCAAATAGTCTTTGGGAGTTTGGAATAATGAAGAGGCTGGGCCAGAGCCTTATAGTTCCCTCACCTAAAGCCTCCTGTGCCATCCAGAGCAGCCACCGCAATCTGCTTGCCTCTGTGGCTAGGTTTCCCTAGCACTTAGGGACCTGAGTAATGACCCCAGGCTACAAGGGCAACCTATTTCTCCCACTATCTCATTTGCCTATTCATCTGTAAATAGAAATATTCTTCTATACCCCTATCAATAGGAGTCCACATCCTAACTCCCAGCAAATTTTGTTTTTTTTGCGGGGGGACAGAGTCTCACTCTGTTGCCTAGAGCTGGAGTGCAGTGGAGCGATCTCAGCTCACCGCAACCTCCGCCTCCCAGGTTCAAGTGATTCTCTTGCCTCAGCCTCCCGAGTAGCTGGGACTACCGGAGTGCGCCACAATACCCGGCTAATTTTTGTATTTTTTATTTTTTTTTGAGACAGTCTCGCTCTGTCGCCCAGGCTGGAGTGCAGTGGCACAGTCTCGGCTCACTGCAAGCTCCGCCTCCTGGGTTCACGACATTCTCCTGCTTCAGCCTCCCGAGTAGCTAGGACTACAGGGGCCTGCCACCACGCCCGGCTAATTTTTTGTATTTTTAGTAGAGATGGGGTTTCACCATGTTAGCCAGGATGGTCTCGATCTCCTGACCTTGTGATCTGCCCGCCTCGGTATCCCAAAGTGCTGGGATTACAGGTGTGAGCCACCACGCCCGGCCTGTATTTTTAGTAGAGGGTTTCACCATGTTGGCCAGGCTGGTCTCAAACTCCTGACCTCAGGTGATCCGCCCACCTTGAGCCCCCCAAAGTGCTGGGATTACAGGCGTGAGCCACTGTGCCCAGCCCTACTACCAGCAAATTTGACACATCATTTGCAAGCACTGACATAGCAATTAAGCACATTTGCATATTCATCTGTACTCATTTTATGTTAAGCCCACCAGGTCTGGAGTCATTTACATCAGTTTCATGTTAATTATCAGAGGGGGTCTAAAAGACTACTTTATGCATGCCTATAAAGCTGGTGTCATATTTGCATAAATCAGCATGCCTATTTATATGCCACCTTCAAAGTACACCCAAGCTTCCCCAGTAGGGTCCAAGACACAGCTGATCAAAGAGAGCTCTCCCTCTGCCCATGTGCTCACCTGCGCTGCCCTGTCTGGGCCTCAGTCTGGTTGATCCAATTCTTATAGAGGTGGACAGGGTCTGTGTGGACACTGAGCACTTTGTCTTCTAGCACATCCTGGATAACCTTGCCCAGAATCTCCTGCAGGGCACTCTGTCCCCGCCCATTACGGTAGAATCTCACCACCAGCCTCACCACTGTTGGGTTGCCTGTCACCACATCCTGGGGCTGCTCCACCTTTGACCTGTGGTTTAAGAGGTCACTGAAATCAGTCTTCTCCCTCTGTGTAGGACAAACCGTTGCTTTTCCTTTTTGAGATTTTGGCTCTCAAAGCCTGCCCTGGTGTCCCCGCTCTTAAGGAATGTCTTGATATCTCTCTCATCCTTTGTGTTAGCAAGTCAGCCCATATCCTCCCACTGTGCTGTCCCAGACGTTTTACGGTTTCTCCACAGGAGGCAGAGAAAAGAGGTCTTCTGATTCCATTTCTACCCTTAAGCCTCAACAAGCTGTCACCTTGTGAAGGAGCCAACAGGGGCATCTCTTAACCCATTCTCTCCCCATTCCTTTGTGTCTGGAGAGCCTACTTGATTTCCTCCTGGAGTGCTGTCTTGAACAGCTGGAGCAGGAGATAGGCCTCTCGGCGGCTGGAGGCATAGTTGTACAGGCTGAAAATCACTGCCTCCATGAACTTGGTGGTTTTGTTCTGTGGCATCTGAAAGATCAGCTTGGCCAGGTAGATGGGCTGAGTCTGCAAGCAAGAGGGGAGACAGGAATGGCTGACCATGTACTTCGAGGACCAGTGATAGGATAAGGAAAGGCTTTCCCCTGATGGAAATCTGGAATGGAGAAAGCACTACCACACTTTCTCCAGGTGCTAGTAACAGACAAACAGACAAACAGGGGAAGAGGTAGTCTCTTTTCCTGGGGATAAGGAATTAAGATTATGGGAAAGGACACCTTGCATGGTGCCAAAGGCACAGACAAGAAGGCCTTGAAGTCTCAGACCCTCAGGAGATGGGAGAGACTTCTCCTTGGAAAGTCCTCTGCTAACCTGGAGCAGGTAGAAGAGGTGTTGGTATGCTTCTAGTTTCTGCCGTTTCTCTTTGCTCAGCGACTTTAATCCCTTCTGCTTGTCCAGAACCATCATATCTGACAGCTGTTCCTTATTCCTCTTGGTCAGCTTCTTGCAGTGGGAGACCACTTCCTGCAGGGGTGGAGGAGCGGGTGATACAACTAGCCTAGGCCATCCCAGGGCACAGAACATATGGTCTAGAATCAGTGCCTTGAAGAGCCAGGGCTTTCTGCTGTTCAAGGAACAGGCATAAGCTGGGGGACAGAAGCAGTACTAGGGTGAGGAAGGGCCCCTCCTAGTGCCCTGAGACTCCATCTGGTGCCTCTCCTGTCATGGGAGTGAGTCCCTAAAGAGAACTGGGTTGCCAGGCTGAGGAATTGTGTCTATTTGGCTTTTGCTATCTCTCCTTTCTTTTTTTTTTTTTTTTTTGAGACAGAGTCTTGCTCTGTCGCTCAGGCTGGAGTGCAGTGGCGCAATCTCGGCTCACTGCAAGCTCCGCCTCCCGGGTTCACGCCATTCTCCTGCCTCAGCCTCTCCGAGTAGCTGGGACTACAGGCGCCCACCACTATGCCCGGCTAATTTTTTTTTTGTATTTTTTTTAGTAGAGACGGGGTTTCACCGTGGTCTTGATCTCCTGACCTCGTGATCTGCCCGCCTCGGCCTCCCAAAGTGCCGGGATTACAAGCGTGAGCCACCGCGCCCGGCCGCTATCTCTTCTTATTAGACTGCTACACACATTTGAGGTGGAGCTATCACTATATCACTATTACCCTGTCACTGCATATTTGTATGGTAATTTATGATTTAAACAGCTTTCATATCTATCTCTATATTTGGCCTGGAGAGGTGGACATTCTCATTATTCCCAGTTTGCTAATGAGAAAACAGACTTAGAAGTGAAATGAGCACTCACAGCCCCATCCCTGGGAATCAGCAAAGCCAGGCATTCTGATTCCAGGTCTCATGCTCTTTCTACTCTGTCATGGGTCCCCCAAAATGATTTATTAGAATGGCAGAGGGCCACTGGAACAAGGACCTGAGTCAGGTGATAAAATCCACACCATTTTGAAAAAAATTGATTAGCAAGCAGAGAATGGTCAGCATCACATCTCCAGACGCAGGCAGATCTGAGGAAGGGGAGGACGGGTGGGCCCCACACCTGCAGAGTGATCCGGTTCTTCACCAGCAGGCCAATCTTGATGTCCATGATGTTGAGGTCCTGCTCCAGCTGCTGATTGGATCGGATCTTCCTAACTACCTCTTCCTGGAGCTTCAGCAGCTCTGCCTCAGCCAAGAAGTCTCGCTGGCTTTGATTCAAGAGATGGGCAAATCTGCGTACCACACTGAGAGGAGGGTGGGGGGCATGCACTGGGAGGAAGGGAGGAGGCATCAGGATTAGCCATGCCTCATCAGAGGCCTCCTAGCCAGCCCCTGCCCCAGAGTCAGCCCACCCCAGTCCCCATTCTGCTTGGGATCAGCAGGTCCCCAACGCCAGTCCTCTTCTAACTGGTTCTGCTTGCACGTGGAGGGCAGTGGGTAGCCTCCTAGCCAGGCCTGTCCCTGAGCTCCCTGTCTTATAACTGGAGATGACATAATAGCTGCTCTTCCCATGCCTCTGATTCACCCCAGCCTGGGTCTATCCCAGGGACCTCTGACACCAAAGCCAGAGCCACAGCTCCTTCTGATTATCCTCCCAGACCTCCCTAGTCTACCCCAATTTACCACTCACTTCTGCTGGGCCAACCTGTTCCTCCTCCTCCTACCTGCCAGCCACCACTCAGCCCTGCTTGCTCCCACAGTGCTCCTCTGTCAGGAATGTCTGTACACACCGGGAAGGACAGGTAGACGGGATGGACAGTGGGCTTTATAATATAGGGGAGGTCAGAGCTAGCTGGTGATTCTCCTTGAATAACCTTTGGAATTGGTATTTGAGCAAAAAGAAAGAAGCCTCTGAGCTAATTTATTGGAAATAACAACAAAACAACTAATACATAGAATGTTTACTATAAGACAGAACCTGTTCTAAGTGCTTTACATAATTAAGACCCCCTGTGAGGTCAGTACACTATAACTATCCTCTCTTACCGATGATAACTCTGAGACTCAGAGAAGGTAAGCAACTTGCCCTACGTTACAGTTAGTAATAAATGAAGGAGTCAGATTTGGAAGATGAATAAAACTAGTCCCTGTCCCTAAAGGGAGTCTAGTAGGGGAACTAGACAAATAAACCACAATTCACTGCAATGTAGTTAGCACTTTGAGAGGAGCAAGCATGGGGATCTTTGGGAAAACAAAAGTGGGTTGCCCAACCCCACCTGGGGAGTGAAGAAACACTGCAAGGAGGAGGTGAGACACCCCTGATGTCGGTGAAAAGGAGGTGGAGAGGGTGAATGTGGGGAGTGCTGGAAGTCCACTGTATCTGGAACACAGTGCAGAAGGTGTAGGTGGTGAGGGGCAGGTCAGTGAGGTTAGAGGTGTAGGGAAAGGCTGGATCACAGAGAGCCCCAAAGCTGTGGTTAGGAGGTTGGACTTTATCCTCAAGGCAACAGGGCATCATGATAAGTCTTAAGGAGGTGAGTGACATCATCACATGTACAGGTTTAATGGACTAATCTGGCTATAGTAGGGGAATAAATCTTTTTTTTTTTTTTTTTTTTTTTTTTAGACAGAGTCTTGCTCTGTTGCCCAGGTTGGAATTCAGTGGCATGATCTCAGCTCCTTGCAACCTCTGCTTCCTGGGCTCAAGAGATTCTCCTGCCTCAGCCTCCCAAGTAGCTGGGATTACAGGTACCTGTCACCACGCCTGGCTAATTTTTGTATCTTTAGTAGAGACAGGGTTTCACCATGTTGGCCACGCTGGTCTTAAACTCCTGACCTCAGGTGATTCTCCTGCCTCAGCCTCCCAAAGTGCTGGGATTATGGGTGTGAGCCACTGTGCCTGGCCTGGGAACAAATCTTTGAGGAGTGAAGAAGGGTAGAGTCCAAGACAATTCATGGCGTCTTGGATTCGATGAAATACAGCATATTAACTCCTCAGAACAACCCTACAAGATAGGTATTAGCATTATGTCCAATTTATAAAGGAGAAAAGTGGGCGAGAAGGAAGTTAATTGGCTGGGTGTGGTGGTTCACGACTGTAATCCCAGAACTTTGGGCAGCCAAGGCGAGTGGATCACTTGAGCCCAGGAGTTTGAGACCAGTCTGGGCAAAATGGGGAGACCCCCATCTCTACAAAAAATCAAAAAGTTAGCTAGTTGTGGTGGTGTACGCCTCCAGTCTCAGCTACTCAGGAGGCTGAGGTGGGAGGATCGCTTGAGCCTGGAAGGTTGAGGCTGCAGTGAGCCATGATCGTGCCACTGCACTCCAGCCAGGGTGACAGAGTAAGACTCTGTCCCAAATAAATAAATAAATAAATAATCAATTAAAAAAAAAAAGAAGTTAAGTAACTTGCCGAGGGCCACACAGCTAGTAAATGGTAGAGCTCTGAGTAAAGTTTGGGGGCCAGTGAAGTCAGGAGACAGTACTAGGGAAAAACAAATTCTTCCAGAAAAACCATAAACTGAAGAGAAGAAAAAGAAGATGAAGAATGGCCAGGACAATGGTATTAGTGTAACCACAGAGACAAAATAGAATGGGCTAGGCTGGGGAGAGGGAAGGAGAGAAAGAAGGAGGGAAGAAAGCAGATGGCCTGAGTGTGCATGGCCAGAGAAGGGACAGACAAAGCCCCTGTGGGCAGGACAGGGGCGAAGAAGGACTGAGGAGGTGAAGGAGAGGATTCCTGAATAGGACATTTCACCAGAAGCCCAAGAGTGCAGCCTCAAGGTCAGGAAGGAAAGGGGCCTACTGCTACAGGAACCCAGGGGCTAGAAGTGATATGTAGAAATGGACTACTTGTCAATTTCACAAAAAGGAAGGGGATGCCATTTGCTGGGCTTCTGAACTTGAAGAACAAGAGCCAGAAAGGACCTCTTTAAAGCTTTAAATGAGCACCCAACTAATGGGGAATATGGAGCAGGAAGATGGCACTCCCTTGGGTGCTTCTCACATTCCCCACACCACAGAATAGACTCTGTGTGCCTCACCAGGCCTTGTTTGTGCTGGGCCACAGAGGTCTGGAGAGGAGAAGATTGAACACTAAGAAAAGAAGCAAGATCCTTTTCTTTCTGCTTTGGTGGTAGCAATAGGTAGATAATCTAAGCCTGTTACAAAAAGAGTCTGGTTAGAAGAACTTTCACTGTGACAAGGCTATATGTGATTGGGATGAGCAGGGGGGCTTTTGTTACAACCCCTGTTCCATGCTCCTGCACAGACAACTTGTGACTACCTTCCCCTTACCTGCTGTGCAGTCGCAGAAGGATGTCTAGACCTGCCTGGCTCTATGGGGTCCTCTCCCTCCCAACAGCTGGGGAGGGTGGATCAGGCAGCTCACCTAATATCCTGTAGTCATCCTGGGCTTTCCTGGCTCGGAAAAACGCCTGGATCTTCACAATAGAGTTAACCTGCCACAAACACAGATGGGAAAAGGGTTGCTGACTGTCCTTGCTCTAGTCTCATGGGCAAAGGTTGGGTATGTGGGCAGGGGGAGCAAGGTGACACTCACGTTCTTCTGGAAGTAGTGCAGACGCCTCAGGTATTGCCTCCGAGCTGCCCACATCCGGGCCCAGGCCTGGATCTGGGAGAAGAAACACACTGCCTCAGCTCCAGCTTGGGGCCCACCCTCAGTCTCAGGCCAATTCAGCCAAATCTAGAGGTCACAAGGAGGTGACAAGACTACAAGATTGTTCTCAGAGGGTCCTTCGAGAGAAAGGAGCCTGCCAAAACCACCGTACCTACCTTGATTATGGCATCCAGGTTTGCTTTAAAATACTGCAACCGCTCCAGGTAAATCTTCCGCTGCCTATGACCCCGCCAATGAGCCTGCACATCAGGAGAGAAAGGGAAGTAACTCAAGCAGGTCTCCTTTGGCCAGAGAGGCTTTTAAGAAAATCTTTGTCCTGGGCCCTCCAGGGAATGGAAGGGGGCGGTTCAATAGAGGGGGAAGGGGAAAGTGGCCCTGTTCTCAAAGAACTTCCAACTTCATGGGGAAGACCAAATGGCTGCACATAGCCAACAATGCCCTCTGCCATACTCCCTGGTCCCAGAACAAACACCCACATACCCATACCCACACACCTCTAACCAACACCTCTTCACAGAAACTCAACTATAAGATATAGTCCTAAAAGATAATAAAGCATACACCTACTCACCAACTTCACCAAACTATGTACCATATCAGCCTAAAATATACTCATACACCCATATGCAGACCACCCACACCCTATCACACACTCCACCCTCCCTCATGTGCACAGAAAGTGGGCAGAGAGCAGTCTGGAAATGCATGCAGTTGTGTGGATGAGAAGTGTGTACAGACACAGAGCCGTGTGCTCACCATCTCTGCCCGCGGCCACCTGGGCAGCAGGTCACTAATGCTCTCATAACTCACATTCTCTTTACAACACAATCCAGTTCCTGACCCTAGTTCTCAGCAAATCTTCCCACCAAGGTCCCCAGTAACTCAGCTGTCAGGCTGATGGCCTCTCCCCTAGCTGATCTGCTGCAAAGGACCCAACCGACATCTGCACAAATCATGCCTCCTTTGGTCTCTAAAATCTCAAGGCCCTCTTCAATTCCAGTCTCCTTCCTAGGAGACTTTTCCCTTTCTCTCCAAGCTTGTGTGGGATTAATTTTCCTAAAGTACCTCTTAGACTGTCCCAGCCTGTTTCCAGAAGTTCTCAACCATCTGACCCCACATTCCCTATTTGACTTGCCACTGGTCCCCACCTTCTTAAGGATCCTAGATGCATCAGACTTTTCACTTTCTTGTAAACATGCCTTATGGTTTTCTGTCCCTGAACCTTTTATACTCACCCTTGTTCCCAGCCCTATCTACCCACTGAAATACTTCCTGTCTTTTTTTTTTTTTTTGAGACAGAGTCTTGCTCTGTCACCCAGGTTGGAGTGCAGTGGTGCTGTCACAGCTCACTGTAGCCTCAACCTCCTGGGCTCAAGTGATCCTCCTGGCTCAGCCTCCTAAGTAGCTGGAATCACAGGCATGTGTCACCATGCCTGATTAACTTTTTATGTTTTGTAGAGATGGGGTCTTACTATATTGCTCAGGCCAGTCTTGAACTCCTTGGCTCAAGCAATCCTCCCACCTCGGCCTCCCAAAGTGCTGAGGTTACAGGCGTGAGCCACCATGCTTGGCCCTTCCTGTCTTTTAGGCCCCATGTCCAGCATCTCTCAGTGCACAGGCCCTGGGAGATACTCTACCACTGACATTGTCTCAGTTTGGTAAGACTTGGGAGCAACTCCTTTCATTCAGTTGCCCCCAGCCCTTCCTAAAGCCAGTTCTGCCAGCTTTCCCTCAAGGCTTACACGGCCCCTCTGTTGGGATAGGATGTAAAAGAGGATAGCTTGGTCCATGATGCCAGCTGTCCACGTTGGAGCCTAGAGGTCAGGAAGCCCCATTTCCATTCTGCCCTCAGGACTCTTTCCTTTCCTCCTCCAGGTACTGCCTGGAAAGTTGCTGTGGGAAAAGGCAGAGTGGTCTGCTCTCTGCTCTTACTCACTACCCCACCTCCACCAGGCTCCTTAAGGCCTCTGAATTGGTCAGAATTCAGGACCCTGGATGGGGTTCTGGCCAGGGTCAGAGCTTTCAGGAGATAAAGTCTCAGCACACCCAGGAAGCCTCATTTTGGATTTTCCTTTCCCCGGGCAAGAGGCTCAAGGCTCTGGGCTACCTCTCTCTTTCTCTGTCTCCCAGGACCCAGGCCACAGCCCACACAGCTCTGGTACTAGTGACAAATGTTCCCTCTGACTCCATCTTCTCTCCCACTGTTGGTGTGGTTAGTGTGAAATTCCAGACTGGGCTCAGGAGGGAGAAATCCCTATGATTCAGACCACTAAATACAGATCACTAAAGTTCTGTATTGAGTTCTGGGACCAATGCCCTGAAAACAAAATCTCATAATGGCTCCCATCAATGGAGCACTTACCACGCTAAGTGCTACATGTAATTTTCCTACTGAGTCCTCCTAATCAACATATGAGGTGAGTATCATCATTATGAATGAGGAAACTGAGTGCTAGAGAGGGCATAAGTAAGGTGCCCAATGTCATATGACCCAGAAGTGGTAGGACCAGGAGGCAAACTCTAGCTTCTGACCCCAAAGCCTGAGCTCTCAATTACCCCCCAACACCCTCAGTCATAATCAAGGGCCATTTGCCAGTCCCGGTCTGCACATCTGTCTCCCTTGGAGTCCTCTGTGTCCCTTGGAGTCTTTGTGTCTCTCCTATCACAATGTCTAACACCAAGTGTACTCCAATTTCTGTGAGGGGAGAGATGTGATTACTCACCCGTGGGCCTTGCACCCATCTCGCACCCTTGCTCTTGGCATTCAAAGAAGTTTGTGAAAGCATGTTTACATTGCCAGCACCTCCACGAGGCCCTCCAGATCACATCTGCCTGGGAAGGTATCTGCTCAATTGCCATCATTCCTGGCTTGCACAGTGCCTCTGGCTATCTTCCCTACCAGCCTCATGTCTCAATTACTTATAAGTCAGTCTCAGAGGCCACACTGGACCATCCACGGGTTGGAAGAATAAAAATGGGAAGGGCTGGTAGGAGAGAAAAGGTAGAAGGCTATTCTCTTCCTAAAGGATATTCCACCCCTTTTCTGTTTAACCACCACCACCCCTTCGAGCCCTCCTGGTGTCTAAGCCTTGACGTCTTACCAAATACACAGACACACACACACAGACACATACACACACACACACACACACACACACACACAGACACACACACATTTTTAGAGTTAGGGTCTCACTCTGTTGCCCAGGCTGGAGTGCAGTGGTGGCATTATAGCTCATTTCAGCCAGTACACTGCCCTCTAGCCTGGGTGACAGAGTGAGACCCTGTCATGTAATCCTCCCACCTCAGCCTTCTGAGTGGCTGGAATCACAGGCATGAGCCACTGCGCCCAGCTAAATCTTATTTCACTCTTCCCTTGGGGAAGCTAAGAAGCAGCTCTCACTCTCTGGATAGTGATGATGATGATATAAATAGCATGGTAACTTCTACCATGTTCTTACCTACCTCCCAGGCACAATTTATAAACACTTGAGATATTACCTAACTTAATCCTCATAACAACTCTATAAGGTAGGTGCTATCGTTATCCCCATTTTTCAGACGAAAAGACTGAGGGACCAGTGAGGAAACTGATGGACAGAGGGTAAATAATTTTCCAGGGTCACACAACTAAGAGGTGGTAGAGCTGGGATTCAAACATACATGGTCTGGCTCCAGAACCTATGCTTTTAACCACTACTATTCAGAGGCCGAAAGATCATTCCCATGTCAGTAAAAAGGAAGCAGGGTGGATACCCTGGAGCCCAGATAAGCCCAGACCCTGAAGACTGAGAAAGCCAGAGCCTGCCACCTGGATCTTGATGACTGCTGGGAGCCAGGTCCTCAGAAAGTGGGAATACTCAGCAAACTTCTGCCGAACTAGGAAGCCACGGAGGCGGGCCTGGAGCTGGATGACAAAGCTGACGTTGGCTTTCCAGAGCTGTTGGCGGTCATAGGCAGCAGTGACCTTGGTGACAGCTAACTGTGGAGGCAGGAGAGAGACGCTGTGGTCTTTTGGGGAGTGGGAGCCTCTTCTTCAGGACATTCCTATCCAAGATCCCCTACCCTTGCAGGGGCTCTGCCAACCTGGATCTCCTCCCGGGTCAGGTGAGAAGTGTTGAGGGGGCAGCCAGGAGGTTGCTCCCAGATCCCCTGGAAGGTCTGCAGATGGAAGTAGTAGGCAGTGCCATCCTTCATGTCATGTTGAACCCAGAAAGCTGTGTCTGCTAAGCAGAAACCAAGCAAGTAGAGAAGGTTCAGAGCAGGCAAGGGGTGGCTGGGACAGGCAGCGAAGAGGAGGGTCAGGTTGGGGCCATTACCTGGATGCTGTTTCTTTGCCATGACACTTTCCAGGGCTCGCTGGTATCCGTTGGCACAGTCGGGAACTACCCCTCGAAGGGCCACTGCGGGGTTCCTCAACACCCGCTCAGTCTGGGCTGCCTTGCCCTCCTTGATGGCTTGATTGATGGCAGCCACACCAAGAGCCACTGACAGGGGCATCAGGAGAGAGCAGTCAGTCCTTCCCCTGAGTCCCTCCCATGGGCCTTGGCCTGTCCACTAGGGACAGATTCCATGAAAAAGGACACAAAATCACCCTTCTGAAGGAGTAGACGGGAACATCCCAGGATGGACAGAGACACATACATGAAAAGCAGCAGTATGCAACTGTGCTTCGAGGGAAAGGCAGCAGCAGTCAAGGAAGCACTCCTGAGGGAGGCAGCATGGGGCTAGGCTGAGTTGGGGCTTGATAAAAGGAAAATCAGCTTGAACAGAAGCATAAAGTCCCGGAGCAGTGGCTCCTGCCTGTAATCCCAACACTTTGGGAGGCTGAGGCAGGCGGATCACTTGAGCCCAGGAGTTTGAGACTAGCCTGGCCAACATGGCGAAACCCCATCTCTATAAAAAAATACAAAAATTGGCCAGGCACTGTGGCTCACGCCTGTAATCCCAGCACTTTGGGAGGCCGAGGTGGGCAGATCACCTGACGTCAGGAGTTCGAGACCAGCCTGGCCAATATGGTGAAACCCTGTGCCTAATAATAATACAAAAATTAGCCAGCTGTGGTGGTGGGCGCCTATAATACCAACTACTCGGGAGGCTGAGGCCCGAGAATCACTTGAACCTGGGAGGTAGAGGTTGCAGTGAGCCAAGATTGTACCACTGCACTCCAGCCTTGGTGACAGAGAGACACTCTGTCTCGAAAAAAAAAAAGAAAAAAAATTAGCCAGGTATGGTAGTGCATGCCTGTGCTCCCAGCTACTCAGGAGTCTGAGGTGGGAGGATTGCTTCAGAGGGTGCAGTGAATGGAGATCACAATACACTGCCCTCTAGCCTGGGTGACAGAGTGAGACCCTGTCTCAAAAAAGTAGCATAAAGGCAGGATATGGGCAGAGGACCCTGGGACAGTTTCTTAGGAGAAGAGAGCCTAAGAGGTGGGAATGGCTGCTGTAGCATCTGCCTTCCAGTCACTAGCAGACAGACAGATGGACAGAGAGACCCCAGCCACTGAGAACTAACACTACCAGCACCACACAACAGCACACCCCTGTCTATTTGCACTGAGTCTGCCTGTTTTCCTCAAACTACTGCCAATTCCTCTTCTCTCACACCAAGTCTAAACATTTTCTAGCCAGAGCTGATTGACTGTTGGAACCCAAACTCAAGCTACCAGCAGAAATGGGATTTCTGACTACCACGTGATCTCACATGCCCACATTACAGGCAAAGTGTCCACAGGAAGGCATAGAGGGAGGCAGCGGGTGAACTATGGATTCTCACCTCCTGAGAATTTCCTGCCCCGCTGACTGCTAGGAAATCCATCCTGCAGTCTGAATAGCAGCCCTCCTGCTCTGACTCTGGCCTGCCTCCCCACAGAGGTTGAAGGGAGAGGGAGGTGACCAGGGAGGCTGCCTGATTATCTGGGCTGCTGCTGAGCCCACATCACTATCCCTCCCCTCCCAGGGTCCCCCACCCAGTCCATTTACTTCTCTGAGCTGTATTAGTGTCCTGGTTGGCTCTGACCACTCCCTGGCGGATCTCCTCAAGCCACAGCACAGCTCCAGGATCCCCCGTCACCTGGCAGATTGAGGGAGAAAAAAAAGATGAGACCCCAAGCTAGTCTCTCTAGGTTCCCAGGCCAAGATGCGCAAGGGAACCAAACTGCAGGCAGGCATTGGGAGCCACAGGGACAGCAATCTCCACTCAGCTCTTTGCCCTGTGTGTGGGCATGTGTTGCATGTGGTTCCCTGGGATGCGGCCAGGCTCAGGAGGCTCTCTTTTCTTACTGGGCTTTCAGGTCTACTTGGCTTGGCCACAGCACCTCCGGAACCACAGAGGCTCTGCATAGCTCCTTAAACCCTCAGCATCCACCACCTTCTCAATAGCTCAATTCCCTGCTCTTGTGCCTCAACCATGTCCAGGGATAGCCCACACTGGAGGCTCCAACTACCTGCCCCCACACCCCACTCGCCATGCCTCATTGCACACCTTCTCAGGCCAATCCTGACCCTGACCTTTACCTTCTCTTTCCTTTTCTTGCTCCGCACTCCTCTACCTGACAAGGTAGTGGGAAGATTACATGAGCCCACAGGTCAAGTAAGCCCATGCCTGCCACACTGTCAGACTGATAAAGGCTTGAACTCTTCCTTGCCTCACAAAACCCCAGATTCTACTCCTTCCCAACTCTCCTCATTAATAATAGACTTTGTAAACTAACATTTTATTGAGTACTGACTATGTGCCAGGCAGTATTCTAAAGCACTTTCTTATGCATTAATACTTGTAAAGCACATAAAACGATGCTTGGCACAGAGTGAGGACTCAATAGATGTTAGCTAGTACTACTGTCATATTATCTCACTTACACCCCGTAACTATGAGATACGCTCTTTACTGCCACAAGCTTCTAGGTGATGAAACAGAGGTACAGAGAGGTTAAGTAACACGTGCAGGGTCAAGCTTCCAGGACGCAGGGTCAAGCTTCCAGGACGCAGGCTCCAGTAGTCTGGCCCAGGAGCCTGAGCTCTCAACCACTCTCTACTGCAATATACTCAGGGCATTTCAGATTCAGAACCCTGCCCCATTTGTCAATTCAGTTGATTTTCACCCTCATTCTGGGAGCTGGGTAGGACCAGGGTAGGCAGTACTTTACAGATGAGTAAATAGAGCTCAGAGATATCAAGGGATTTGCTCAAGGTCACATGGTCACTAAGGGTCAGAGTGGGAAATCCAGCCTGGTTCTCTGGTTCCCAGGCCTGTGCTCTTCCCATGGACTGCCCACTGCCCTGGCAACGGGGCCATCCTTCTTTACCAGATTGGAACGCTCCCCTCACCCCCACCCAGAAGCCACTGTGTCCATCAGAATAGAGCTCTGCCAGACTGGGTACAGTGCAACCCACAGAGAATGTTCTTCCTGCTCTGATGACCAACCCAGCCAGCTCTAACTTCACCTGGGCCTTCTGCCTTTTGGCTGCCACAAGGAGGAGATGGTACCGAGGGGCAACAGGGAGGCTGACATCATCTAGGCCAGCTGCAGGAAGCAGTAGGGCAGACAGAGTCTTCTCAGGGCTGCCTTTGTCCAGAGCCTCATTAATGAGGCTGACTGCGAGGACCCCTACGAAAGAGAGATCTAGGTGGGCGGGGGGCCCCTAGACTTATGGCTAAGGGACAGGACTGCCTAAGTTGGGCCATCTCCACCCAGCTCCAAACTATACTTACGGTCAGTCTCTTCCTGGGCCTGTGCATTGACCTGGCTCACAGTGGCCTGCAGGTCATTCCAGCTCAGGAAGTCCTCACCCGTCCCACGCTCCTGTCGCAATTTCAGCAGGGCATCGAAGTAACTGGCAGTGGGGTGAAGGGCAGAGAGGTGAGTAGCATGTGAATTATCAGCCAGAAGTCAGGGGAAACAGTTGAACGATTTTCCTCACTTGACCTCCAGGACACCACACTCTTTTAGTTCTCTTCTTGCCTCACAGGCTGTTCTTTCTGAGACACCTCTTCTGGTTCCTCCCTGACATCTAAACATGGGAGCATCCCAATCTTCAGTCTTCAGACCTCTTCTCTCTCCATACTTACATCGTAGGTGATCTCACCCAATCTCATGACTTTAACACCATATGCTCCCGAAAGCACACCTCCAGCCCATTCATTTATCCCAGCCAGCTCCTTGTGATTTCCAAGTAAATGTCTAACAAGCACCTCAAACCCAACAGCTCACATCTGAACTGATTCCCCTGCTTAACCTGTGTGTCCCACTGTCTCTCCCATCTTGCTCCAAATCTTGGAGTCATACCTAATTCTGTTCTCTCTTCTACCCCATATCTATTATATGACCAAATCCTATCAGTTTGCTTTCAAAATGTATCCAAAATCTGACTCCTTTTCCCCATCTCCACTACCGCCCAAGGCCAAGCCCCCATCATCTCTTGCCTGGATTACTCCAATAGCTGTCTAACAGGTCTCCCTGCTTTCCCCTTGTACTCCTGCAGTCAATTCTCAGCACAGCAGCCAGAAAGATCCTGTTAAGTAGATCAGATCGCTGGGCGCGGTGGCTCACGCCTGTAATTCCAACACTTTGGGAGGCCAAGATGGGAGGATAGTTTGAGCCCAGGAGTTCAAGACCAGCCTGGGCAACATAGAGAGATCCTATCTCTACAAAAAATTAAAAAATTAGCCAGGCATGGTGGCATGTGCCTGTAGTCCTAGCTACTTGGGAGGCTAACTCGGGAGGATCACTTGAGCCCAGGAGTTCAGGGATGCAGTGAGCCGTGATTGCACCACACACTCCAGCCTGGGTGACAGAGCAAGGCCCTGAGCTGTGATTGCATCACTGCACTCCAGCCTGGGTGACAGAGCAAGACCCTGAGCTGTGATTGCACCACTGCACTCCAGCCTGGGTGACAGAGCAAGACCCTGTCTCTAAAAATAAAAAAACGAAGTAGGTCAGATCAACTCCCTCCTGGCTCAAAACCCTCCCACGGCTTCCTTCCTCACTCAGAGTAAAAACCAGAGTCCTACATGGTCTGGCCTCGGCTACTTGGTCTTCATCTCCCACTCCTCTTTCTTCCTTACTTCACTCCACCACACTGGCTTCCTGGTGTTCTTTGAACACACCATGCACATTGCTTTCTCAAGGCCTCTGCCCCAGATAGCCTTATGGCAATCATTTATGCCCTTTAGGTCTCTTTCAAAATGACCTCCACAGCAAAGAGGTCTACATTATGTAAAACAGAAAAACTGTCCCTACTATGTCTCTACCCATTACCCACTTTGCCCTATTTTATTTTTCTCTACGCCTCTTTTTCTTTTCTTTCTTTTTTTTTTTTTTGAGACAGACTTTCACTCTCGTTGCCCAGGCTGGAGTGCAATGGCATGATCTTGGCTCAGCACAACCTCCACCTCCCAGGTTCAAGTCATTCTCCTGCCTCAGCTTCCAGAGTAGCTGGGATTACAGGCATGCGCCACTATGCCCGGCTAATTTTGTATTTTTAGTGGAGATGGGGTTTCTCCTTGTTGGTCAGGCTGGTCTCAAACTCCCGACGTCAAGTGATCCTCCCGCCTCGGCCTCCCAAAGTGCTGGGATTACAGGCATGAGCCACTGCGCCCAGCCACCTCATCTTCTTTTCTAATCATCTGTCTCCCTTTACTAGCATGTAAGTTTGACAAGAGCAGAGTGTTTTGTTCACTGCTGTTTCCCAGCGCCTAGAGTAATATCTGGCACATGGGTCAGTACTCAAACATCTGCTAGGAAAGAATGAATCAATGAAGAAAAGAGGAATGACTGTGACCCCATCCACTCCCAGGAAGAAACACAGGCCAAGGAACTGTGAACAGACCCAGAGGGTGGGCCTGGGCCCAAGAATGGGACATCATGCACAAGGCAAGTCTCCAACAGAAGAGTGCTCAGTCTTGGCTGCATTCCCCCATCCCTCACTCCCAATGTGTGGCTAAGCCTTTCTCACCGCTGGGCATTTTCTCCTTCCACCTCAGCCAGGCCTGTGGCAGGGTTCACCAGGCTGCTCCAGAAGCCACTGGCATCCCGGGCCTCCAGGGCCCGGTTAATCAGGACCACAGCTGAGAGCATCTCCACAGCCACGAAGAGCTCCTCCTGGCCAAGCTCCTACAATGGGTGGGAGGGCCAATTCCCAAGTGGGCAGGTGAAGGGTCTAAAGGCCTATTCACCATCCTGCCCCCAAGGTTCTTGAATATCCCAGAGTCTGTATCCCAAAACCCCAGTGGCCTGATTCACTCACTAATAATCATCATACAAAACACTTGAGAATACTTACTATGTGCTCAATTATAAGTACTTCACACACATTATCATTTAATTTTCATAATAAGCCAACAATAGAAACATAGTACCATTAATATCCCCATTTCATGGATGAGCCCATGACCAATAATGTAAGTCAAAACTAGCTGTCTGATTTCAAAGCCCACACTTAACAAGTAAGCTCTACCAGCTCCCATTGGTCCCTACTGCATATCAAGAACTGTATTAGCCGGGTGCAGTGGCTCACACCTGTAATCCTAGCACTTTGGAAGCCAAGGTGGGCAGATCGCTTGAGCTCAGGAGTTTGAGACCAGCCTGGCCAACATGGCAAAATCCTGTCTCTACTAAAAATACAAAAATTAGCTGAGCATGGTGGCACGTACCTGTCGTCCCAGCTACTCAGGAGACTGAGGCAGGAGGATCGGTTAAACCCAGGAGGTGGAGGTTGCAATGAGCCAAGATCACGCCACTGCACTCTAGCCTGGGTGACAGAGTCAGACCCTGTCTTAAAATAAAAAAAAAAAAATTGAACTGCACTAGGCCCTGGGTATACAGAGATGAAAATGGAGTGGTCGCCTCCACACTGCACTGTACCGCACACCCAAGAAGCCACCAGCCCCATTTCCCTGCCCTGTCCTTCTTCTGCTTTTCAAACATCTGCTTATGCTGTGCCCTCTGTCTAGAGCACCCTTTCTATTTTCTTCTCTTTTTTTTTTGAGATAGAGTCTCATTCTGTGGCCCAGGCTGGAGTGCAGTGGCACAATCTTGGCTCTCCCGGGTTCAAGTGATCTCTGAGCCTCAGCCTCTGGAGTAGCTGGGATTTCAGGCATGTGCCACCACCACACCTGGCTAATTTTTGTATTTTCAGTAGAGATGGGTTTCACCATGTTGGCCAGGCTGGTCTCAAACTCCTGGCCTCAAGTGATGTGCCTGCCTGGACCTCCCAAAGTGCTGGGATTATAGGCGTGAACCCCCACACCCAGCCCCCTTCCTATTTTCTCCTAACAGAATGTTGTGAATATCAACAACAATAATGTTAATAGCTAAAGTTTACTTTCTTCTCTAAGGTTCTTACTTTCTTCTCTTAGGTTCTTCTCTAAGCAAATATGTTACCTTATTTAATCCTATAGCCTGAGGTAAATATATTATTGTTCCCATTTCATATTCAAAGAAATTGAGCAGCAGAGAAAGTAATTAAATTGCCCAATGTCACATAGCTAAGAACTAGCAGAGCCAGATTTGAACTCACGCAGCCTGGCTCAAAAGTCCACAACTTTAGTCACAATGCTTTACTTCTTAGTACTTATTTTATGCTTCCTTGTACATAGTCATTCCTATGTTGAGACTGTGCCTTTCCTGAGGGCTGAGCCTGTATCCAAGTCATGCTGGGAGTAGATGCTCTATAAACACCTGCTGTGGGTGTAGTTCTCTATTGATTCTCTTCCAGGAAGCCTTCCCAGCTCTGCTTCCTCCATTTCCTTGGTCTGAAGACTTCTTCCACCTATGTCATCTGCTCTTCTCTCCCTGTGTCTCTATTTGGACCCTCAGGTGTATTCTAACTCCTCCAACAGACTGAAAGTCCCTAAGTGAGAGCCCTGTCACTTTACTGTCAGAGAAGAAGTACGAATTGGGATGAGGTGGGACAGTGAAGTGCTTCAAAGCATGGGCTTCTGCATCCACTCCCAGTACTGGCACTCACAGCTGTGTTGGGCAAGTGACTTAACCTCTGCATCTCAGTTTCCCCATCTCTAAAATAGAATGCCTCCCTCATAGGGTCCTTTCAAGGATTAAATGAGTATGTAAAGCAGTGTTTGCTCAAGGTATTGGCTATTAAAATATGCTCAGTAAGGCAGGGATGGTAGCTCTTTCCCCATCCTAATCTCGTGCCAGCATCTCATATCGCACTCACAAGAGGGTGGCCTGGGCTGCCTGTCCTGATCCCTCCAGCTGCATGGGGACTGCAGAGCTAGACCTACATTTCTGGGGCTTACCCCCTGCTGCTGCCGCTGGAGCACTGTCAGCTCCTGCTGGTACATAGCCGACGCAACAGGGTACACTGGAGGCAGCTGGGCCTCAGGGCACATCAGCTCCTTCACAGTGTCAGCCGCCACTCCCCTCCGGATGGCTTTGTTAATCCGCTGCACAGCGTGGAGCACTGCAAGGGAGGAGAGCAACAGGTTGTACTGGCTGGGCATTCAGTGGCATCTCCACTCTCCTGACCAACTAGGCTCCGCCGGGGGATCTTGGTGGGGAAATGGCTTTGCAACTGCTCTCAAAAATCTGCTAGGTTTAAAATGCATTTCTAAATGTTCAGGAAGAAATGTGGCTGGGTTGCTTTAAGAAGAGGCTCTGTAAGAAGCAATTTGTCAGGCCTAGAAATTGAGTAGCTCAGCATGTAACACAGAGTGGCTGTCATGGCAGAGGGTGAGTTCCTAAGGTGGTGAGCACAAGATTGACAGGTGGCTATGGAGCGTAACTTAGATGAGGTTAGTCAGGGGGCTCTAGGGACCAAGGCTTGATGACAGCAGAGAGGAATAAGGAACCAGCTCCAAGGTGGAGCCGTTTGCTGCAAAGGGCAGTAGTAAGCTTAAAAGGGGCTGTGGTGCCTCAATGTAGTCTGAGTTTACAAACTCTGTGGCTTACAAAATGCCAAGCAGATACGGGCACTGACATCAAGGAGAGCACAATCTACTGGGAAGAACTAAGGATACGAAAGTACCTACAGTGCACTGCTGTCAATGTCAAGTTAGAAGTCCACCTTCCCCCACTCCCACACAATGCCATGGCAGAGCAGGGGAGAAGGGATTCTGCCTGGGAGAGAGCAGAAGACTTCACAGAGGAGGAAGCCTTGGAGACAGCTCTGGAGAATGTTTTCACCTGCTCATCAACAGGTGAGAATGTGGGAGAAATGTAAACCAGAGGACCAGAAGCCAGTGATGGGAAAGGCTGGAGGGCAATCTAGGAAGAATAGATCATTTGCTCGGCTGAATTGGATGGAATGTGAACAGAAGAGCTGGGGACTAACTCTGGAAAGGTCTTATCTGCCAGGACAAGGAGATAGGACTAAAGTGTGGGCTAGATAATGGAAGAACCCATGAAGGTCTGAAGATGTTCAACAAGGGAGATAAGATCAGATCTGTGCTTCAGAGATTACTCTGGCAGCAGCAATCGGGAATGAACTGAGTGGATTAGGAAAGCAGCCAGTCAGGAGTGGCCTGGGGGCTACTGAAAGCTAGTGAATGTCGGAAAGCTCTCTTAGACAAAGGTAAATGGTTACTGAGCAACCTCTAAACCTGACAGCAAGTCCAGACTAAGGCAAGCAGCTGTAACAGGTCTAGTGTCCACAGGCTACTGCATTTTGCCTCAGCACTGTTTCTCTTCATACTTGCAGTGCAGATAGATCTCTTGGAGGAAGACAATTACTAACTCACATTCTTGTAATAAATAATTACATTTGTGGCTGGTCAGTGACTCACGCCTGTAATCCCCAGCACTTTGGGAGGCCAAGGTAGGCAGATCACTTGAGGCCAGGAGTTTGAGACCCACCTGGCCAACACGAAGAACCCTACCTCTACTAAAAATACCAAAATTAGCCTGCCA
The DNA here is from genome assembly GCF_028878055.3 of Symphalangus syndactylus. NCBI lineage: Eukaryota > Metazoa > Chordata > Mammalia > Primates > Hylobatidae > Symphalangus > Symphalangus syndactylus. The sequence continues at coordinate 84,992,281 of NC_072441.2, forward strand.
TGGTGGCAGGTGCCTGTCAACCCAGCTACTTGGGAGGCTGAGGCAAGAGAATCATTTGAACCCAGGAGGTGCAGGTTGCAGTGAGCCAAGATTGTGCCACTGCACTCCAGCCTGGGCAACAGAGTGAGCCTCTGTCTGAAACAAAAACAAAAACAAACAAAAAAGAAATTACATTTGTATATAATGTTTTTAAGGGAAACTGAGAAGTTGAGTTTTTTGCTCATATTCTGGAAAATTACTACATTTCAGAAGCCAAAGGAATTCAAGCAGGTTGAAACTGTCAAAATTACAGGCAAACTGCCTGGGAGAAAACTGCCTGCCCCAGGAGAACAGCCCAGTGCAGTACTGGCATGTCATTATCTCTAAGGCCTTAATGAACTTATCTGTAGTGTCCCCCCAGGCAGCAGGAATAGAGCAGATTATGTGAGGGGAGAAGTTCCTAGCCAGGCTGGAAACAGCAGCAGTGTGTACTGCCCAATACAGAAGCCAGCAAAGAGGTGGGATACTCTTCAAAGAGCCAGAGATACGCACAGAGCAGGCCTCAGACCTGCAGATGACTTACTGGCTTGTTCCTGATCACCCTTTGTGTTGGCTGCAGCCACACCAGCCTGGACTTCCTCCTTTTCCAGAAGCTCCACCAGGCCCAGCTCCTAAGAGAGGGAAGAGATGCAGTAGAATGGAGTCCTTCTGGGGCCATGACCATGTTTTACGAGTTGCCAGCATGAGCTCCCAGGTCTACCCAGCCACCTACCCTCAATCCTACCTATCCCCTTCAGGCTGGCTCACTCATCCCTATTAACCCTTTTTTTTTTTTTTTTTTTTAAGATGGAGTCTTGCTCTGTCGCCCAGGCTGGAGTGCAGTGGCACAATCTCGGCTCACAGCAACCTCTGCCTCCTGGGTTCAAGAGATTCTCTGCCGAAGCCTTCCAAGTAGCTGGGATTACAAGCGCGTGCCACCACATCGGCTAATTTTTGTATTTTTAGTAGAGACAGGGTTTCACTATATTGGCCAGGCTGGTCTCAAACTCCTGACCTCAAATGATCCACCCACGTCAGCCTCCCAATGTGCTGGGATTACAGGTGTGAGCCACGGTGCCCAGCCCTATTAACTCATCTTTAACCTTTCTTGCTCAGCAAGCATCTAAAATAACAACATAGACAACACGAATAGTGTCAGGGGAGAAGTCAACTATGTTAAAAACAAGATTGCTAAGTGGAGGCACCAGTTCAACAATGGGGGAGCACATTACTGCCTATGGGACTGTCGTTGGGTTCCTCTTGGTCAGCCTGGGGGACTCTCAGGGACAGAAGCTGATCAATCTGGTCTACTAGGCCTTGGGGTGATTTAACCATTTAAACACGTAGTCAGCACTTACAGAATACAAAGGACCAACAGTGGTGATCCTTGAGTAAGAGGCCCTCTCCTATCCTATAGTCACATAGAGGGGGTGGCAGGTAATAGACAGAGGCTAACCTGTGCCTTCTGCTCTCTGTCCAAGCTCAGTTGCTCCAGGTACCAGTCAGCAAAGTCTCTCCTCACCCCTCGCAGGGCCAGGGCAGGGTCTTGAAGGGCCTTGAGCAAGGCTTCAGGGCTCTGTCTTTCCAGGGCATCATCAACAACTTCTAGAGCCCCATGGACTGAAAAAAAACGACTCCATAATGGACAATGTGAGAAAGCCACCTCTCATAATCCCCTAGTCCAGCCCTAGGAATCTGCCCTCTTCTTGCCTGCCCAGAATTACCCCCACCCTTTCCCCATTGGTTCCTGGGCCCATTTGGTTCAGCCCAAATTCTTCAGCTTGGACTTCACAGCCTTCTCACTTCACCACCCCAGACCCCAAGGATATCCTCACCCTAATAGGCAAATGCCCACCCATCCTGAGCTTTCACACGGCTCCTACCCAGATCCCCCCATCCTCATGTATTCTCCACATTGCCCCTCTGGAAGGACCCCAGCCCAAATGCCCCTGCCCCCTCCGGCATCAAGAGCTGCTCCTCTCTATGGTTCTCCAGTCAGACAGAAGCTTCCCAGACATGGACTAATTCTCCTCTAGACATCGTTGGCCAGAAAGCAGTGCACATACTCCTTGGACTTTGATCTTTCCCCGAGGCAAGAGTTGGCCCAAGTGAGACCACAGGGCTTTCTGGCTTGAGAAAAGCTATCCCCAGGCCGGGCGCGGTGGCTCACGCCTGTAATCCCAGCACTTTGGGAGGCCGAGGCGGGCGGATCACGAGGTCAGGAGATCGAGACCATCCTGGCTAACACGGTGAAACCCCGTCTCTACTAAAAATACAAAAAAAAATTAGCCGGGCGAGGTGGCAGGCGCCTGCAGTCCCAGCTACGCGGGAGGCTGAGGCAGGAGAATGGCGTGAACCCCGGGGGGCGGAGCCTGCAGTGAGCCGAGATCGCGCCACCGCACTCCAGCCTGGGTGAAAGAGCGAGACTCCGTTTCAAAAAAAAAAAAAGAAAAGCTATCCCCAAACCTCCCAGTGCAGGGGCTTACCCTGAGGGCACCCCCAAACCACTCCTGCTCGATCTCTCTTACCGTTGACATGGTTGATATTGCCCTGGATTTCAGCCTGAGTTAGGTAGTGGTCATAGATGTCCTGGCTTTCTCTGTCATCCTGCAAAAACTCCATTGAAAGGGAACCTGGGAAACCCAATTCAATCTTCTTGTCCTGCTCTTCCCTCCCTGGCTACACTTATTTCTTCTTCTGGAGACCTTCCCAAGGCCAAAGGTCAGTCTGCTCAGAATTCAGGAACTGTGGGGTCTAAAACACCTGGCACTGACACAATTAAGCCAAACCAACCTTTGGAACCTCCAGTCCAATCTCATTCTGTTCTACATTCCAGCACCCCTCTCAGGCTTCCCTGAAGATCATCCCCCAAGAACCTCTTCTCCAGTCTTCTCTTCGGAATTCTCATCATTCTTCCAAGTTCTTTTCCTATTTCTCTAAAATCACTGATAAATTATGGTTTCTCTAAGAAGCAATTTTGGATATTAGAGATATGACAGATAGGAGTCCTGGTTTCACTTGAGACTTTCCAGCCACTCAACTTTTCAGTCCCTGCAACCCAAGACTACTCCTTACATGGTTCCTGGCATTGGCTGCCTTCTCCATCTTGGCCTGGGCCAGCATCTCCTGGTAGACAGCTGCCAGAGGCTCTCGGAGATTCTCCAGAAGAGCACTGGGATTCTGCAAGGCAGCCAGGGTGTCCTCCACCACCCCTCGCTCCACTGCTTCATTGATGGCAAGAACAGCTGCATGGACTGGGAGGGGGCATGGAAACAAGGTCAGGAGGCCAGAGTGAACTCCAGATTGGAGCGCAACCAGTAGCAGGCCACTCTAACGTCATCTTTTTTCCCACCCCTCAAGGGCCAGGCAAACCAGGTAGCCTGATGGCCCTATCTGTGGATGAGAGCTGGCCAGAACCCTTCCGATGGCTGTGAGGCTTGGAGCCCTCCCATACGCACTGAGCCTACTCCTGGCAGGGCAGAGCCTAGTCCTTACCTGCAGCCTCATCCACCGAGAGCTCACTGGCCAGGATGCCCCCGATCTTGCTGAAGGCAGGCAGCTGGAGGCCGTATTTGGCCAGTTCGGACGCCATGTTGCTGAGTTCCTCAGCTGCAATGATGCCACAGGTGCCCTTCATCAGGCCCAGAACCCCCAAGACCCTGCCCAGGCTGTGGTGGTCGGGGAAGGAGCTGGGCTTACCTGTGAATTTCACTTTCCCATATAGATCATGTATCTGAGGGGCCAATCCCAGCCGGAAGAGGAAAAGACTAGGAAAAAATGGAAGGCATTGGAAGGGACTGGGGCCTATTCATTTCGATACTCTGCCCATGATGGGTTTGAAGGAGATACTATGGGGACCTAGAGATGAAGACCACTCAGCACCTGCCCTCAAGTCATCCCCAACCCACATAAAGAAATATGACCATAAATCAGCCCAAGGAAAGGGCTGCAGAAGGTAAATAAGATGGTGTTGGGGGTCTGAGGGGATTAGGAAGGCTTCACAGAGAAGGCCACATTGCAGTAGCAGGTCACTCAATGGAGACAGAGGACAGGAAGGGCACAGCAAGCAGATACCTGCTGAACTAAGGCACAGGGGCACAAAGGGACATGGGAAGTGAAGCCAGAAAGAGATGGCATGGTAAACACAAGGAACCGGTCAGTCACTTGCTGTGATTTAGCCAACTGGTTGCTGATGGCTGGCTGTAAGTAGGACCAAAGAGCCTACACCATCCATACTAAGTGGCTTGCCTGTGTTGCTCTCAGTAGGTCCTGTTCTGATTCCTTTATACCCAGTTACAAACTGAAGGTCCTACCCTGCTACCTTCCTGTCTCTGGTACCCTGCCTGCCCTTCCCGTTCACCCACACAGGCCATACATAAATGTGCCCACAGACATGCACAAAAATCTAAACACAACTCTGTAAATCTGAAACCTCACTTTCCTGAGCCGTGCTCCCTGTGGTCTAACCTTCATCCTTCTTGCTGAGTTTGTTGCTGTTGATTGTTGGTCGCATCTACCTAGAGGAACCTGGATGATAAAATTTGAGGTTTCTCACCTGAGAGCATGGATGCAGTAGACTACCCGGGGCATGTTCTTTTTGTCATAGATGTCCGTGGTCTCTGGGAAGAAGGTCTAGAGGAGAAACCAGCCAGTTACTGCCATTGGGAACCTTTACGCAGCACCAAATATGGAGAGGGGGTGCCGAGGAATGGGTCTTCCTCTCCAACCTGAGGTGTGTGCTCCCTTGTTACCTGGGGTGTCTAGGTCAGTCTCCTCCAACCATTTCTAGTCAGCCTAGTATAAAAGAAAGGCACTGGGGATGCATACTAAGCCAAGGCTCAGCCACAGACACATAGTCCTAGGGTGCCCTGAATTAACCAAACACCAGATAAGGCCATCAAGGCTACAGGATATAAGCCATATCCTCCAAAAACAATAACAGCAACAACAACAAAAAACCAGGCCCCCAGTTGTCTTCCAGATGTCTACAGTGAGCCTGCATGCCTCACCTTAGACCCTTGCCAGAGACGTGGTATGCTGAGAGCTGGCCTACTCCCATGCAGGGCCCAATGAAGCATATGTTGCCAAGGACCACAAAAGTGTCAGGCTGTTATCCCTGTCTCCAAGCCAGCGGCTTCTGATCAATGAGAGCCCTTCTAAGAACCGAGTGGCACCAGGTATGGCTTCTCAATGCCACCTGACAACTGTAATGAGGCCTAACCTCAATATATCTTGGTTACATTTAGATTCACAACAAAAGGCCAAATTTAGAGACCTAGCATGTTCCAGTCCCACTGAAGACACATGACCTTTATTGCTTCTGCCTCCCATCAAAGTGTCTTTCTTTACTGCTGTTTCCTCTCTTATAGTTCCTTTCTACAGTGAAGAAAAACAAAGCAGAAAGAAACCATACATTGTAGAATCCTATCATGCCTTCATTTGTATAGCTCTTCACAATTCACAAAGGGAGTTCACACAGACCATGTGATCCTCCTGACAACACTGTAAGGTAGACAGGGCAGGGCTCACTATCCCCATTTTACAGACGAGTAACAAATTGAGGTTCAAAGAGTGAAATCATGTGTCCAGTTGGGGTTTTGGACCTAGGCTTCTAACTCAAAGTCTACGACCTAGGGATGTGTATACCCTTGCTTCACACTGTGAAATTTGGTGGAGACAGGGCTGGCCAATACGAGCATGACGTAGCAGCCCCCCACCCCCTGCATAATGGGAACCGTGCCACTCAGGCCAGGGAAACTTCACCTCCTTTCATCCACAGGGAAGAGGAGGCAGAGAAAAAATAACCTGGTTCAAAGACACACAGCCACAAGGAACTGTTCTCTTAGATTAAGTTAGTTTAGAAGACACATGGAAATAGGGCTAAAGGGTCCAGGGAGATAAAGCATGGGATTGTAGGGGGTGGCTGGTAAGGAGTAAAGATGAATACCAATCTTCAGGCCCAGTATTACCGAAGGCAGACCGATGTGGGCTATTGCAGATAGCCAAAAGTTGATGTTGTCTGTGTGACGGAAATGTAAGCCAGTTGCCTGAAAGGGAAGGAAAAAGAAAATCTATTTCCACAGTTCTCAGCACTCCCTATGGGTAAAGCCCAGACTACAGCTTAAAGATTCAGGAGAGACGGGCAGAGGGGAACCAGAGGACCACATCCTGTGGATTTTCTATCCCTACCAGGACAGAGAAACATAGATTAATAACACTCCCTTTTATTCAGATTCGGACAATAAGTTATATGGTCACTCTACCCTCACAGCTTTGAGAAGGCATAGTTTGAGGGGAAGAAGGTAGAAGGTGGGGTCCAATTCTCCCACCTGGTACCGCAGCTGCTCCACATCATAGATCTTCTTCAAGGGAACCACGGAGGGTGCAAAACAGTGGCCCAGCTTGGCCAGCAGCACTCCATTCCGAAGGCTCTCCTCCAGCTCCACCGGGGAAGGAAGTTCCTCCTTCAGGCAGGCCTCCATCCAGCTATGAACATGAGAGCATCTTCTCACGCACTCTGGCAGACCACAGTGATCTATTCTAACAGGAACTTCCCTCTCTCCCTCCTTTTAAGTGGCCCCTGCTTCCTGTTCCTGCTCTACCTCCAAGTCCCCTCTCTGCCCATTGCCTGGCTGTTCCCACCTTCTCCTAGGCTGCCCCAAATATCTGGATTGGCCAACCCTCAGCCCCACCCACCCCAGCAAATCCTCCTTGACAGATCCTGAACCTGCCCATCTTCAGTGAGGCTTAACTGTTACATAGCTTCTCACTCAGTCTAGTTATATCTTTTTTTTTTTTTTTTTCTTTTTTTTGAGATGGCGTCTTACTCATATTGCCCAGGCTGGAGTGCAATGGTGCGATCTTGGCTCACTGCAACCTCCGCCTCCCGGGTTCAAGTGATTCTCCTGCCCTCAGCCTCCCAAGTATTTGGGATTACAGGCACACACCACCATGCCCAGATAATTTTGTATTTTCAGTAGAGATAGGGTTTCTCCATGTTGGTCAGGCTGGTCTCAAACTCCCGACCTCAGGTGATCCACCTGCCTTGGCCTCCCAAAGTGCTGGGATTACAGGCATGAGCCACCGCGCCCAGCCCTAGTTACATCTTTGACTGTTAAACAAAATAGAATGTGCTCACTTCTTTCATTCTGGGTTGTTCTCTGAGAACCTGGGTGCAGAAAGGTCATGTCTGCCTGAATGATCTACATGGCTTATAACCCAGCTTTGATGATGATGAGAGTAGTGGGGCTGATGGAAGGGGAGCAGCACAAAGGGACAGAAAGACCACAGCTCTTGGAGTCCGAAGGCCGCCTTTCCAACCATCTCCCCTACTTCACCTCTGTGAGCCTCAGTCGCACAATTTGCAAAATGAGGATAATGCCACCTGTACTTCCTTCAGGGGGCAGCTGCTAGGATCAAATGAGCTAATGAATGTGAAAACACTTTGAATATAAATGTAAAGTATTATTATTACTGATAGTTGTATGAGGGAGAGATTAAAGTCTCTTCAGATGGAATCTCCAAACTTCCCTACATATTGGGGTCTAATTGGAAAGTATCTGTTTCCAAAAAGAGAGCCAGTTACACGTTGTTCCATGGCTTCCCTGCCTTAGACACCTGATTTTTCCTGATTGCCCCATCCTACTGACTTCCTTTAAGAACATTAAAAGTAAGGCCGGGCGCGGTGGCTCACGCTTGTAATCCCAGCACTTTGGGAGGCCGAGGTGGGCGGATCACGAGGTCAGGAGATCGAGAGAGACCACGGTGAAACCCCGTCTCTACTAAAAATACAAAAAATTAGCCGGGCGTGGTGGCGGGCGCCTGTAGTCCCAGCTACTCGGAGAGGCTGAGGCAGGAGAATGGCGTGAACCCGGGAGGTGGAGGTTGCAGTGAGCCGAGATTGCGCCACTGCACTCCAGCCTGGGCGACAGAGCGAGACTCCGTCTCAAAAAAAAAAAAAAAAAAAAGAACATTAAAAGTATCCTGTTGATTAAAAGCAAAGAAGTAAGTATGTATCCTGCTTTTCCTGTACAGATTGACTTTTAGAGTAACCAAATAGTCCTAAGATGATGAGAGAATGTTCTTTAGGATTTCAGCTAGTAAATATGGAAGAAATGACAGAACTAGAAAATAGTCATTTTATACCCTTGGCAAAATAATAAATTCTGATGTAGACCAACAGAGAATGAAGGCATTAGATGAAAAGTTAATGGGAAATTTTATGATGTGTAAATCAGGTTGGTTTCACCTAAACTCCCAGATTGAACTTAGCATCACTAAAAGTGGAACAAGCAGACATTGTATTCTTTCTATAAGATGTGATATGGAACACGTATCTTACATATGTTAAATATCACATATTTTAGATATATATAGTGCAGTGTATAGGGGGTAAAAGGATCTGAGTGGGGGAAAAAAACCACCAACACTAATGAAGACTTCTTGTCAAAAATGGTTTTTTTTTTTTTGAGACAGAGTCTCACTCTTTCACCCAGGCTGGAGTGCAGTGGCATGATCTTGGCTCACTGCAACCTCTGCCTCCTGGGTTCAAGCGATTCTCCTGCCTCAGCCTCCCGAGTAGCTGGGATTACAGGCATGCACCACCGCGACCAGCTAATTTTTGTATTTTTTTGTAGAAACAGGATTTCACCACGTCAGCCAGGCTGGTCTCAAACTCCTGGCCCCAGGTGATCTGCCCGCCTCGGCCTCCCAAAGTGCTGGGATTACAGGCGTGAGCCACAGCGCCCATCCAGGCTTTTCTGTTTGTTTTTGGAGACACAGTCTCATTTTGTCATCCAGGATGGAGTGCAGTGGCGCAATCTTGGCTCACTGCGGCCTCCTCGACCTCCCAGGTTCAAGCAATCCTCCTTCCTCAGCCCTCCAAGTAGCTGGGACTATGGGCACATGCCACCATGCCTGGCTAATATTTGTATTTTTTGTAGAGATGGGGTTTGTTGTTGCTTGTCAAAAATGTTGAACCCAAATCTAATTAAGCCAACATTCATTTATAGGAAATACAGGGTATAGAGGAACAAGCTGAATGACACAAGAAAGCAAATAGACACCCATCTCTAAAAAACAAAAGGAAAGAAAGAAAAGAAATAGAGACAGAATGTAGGATATTCTTCAGGAAAAATGACCCAGTTTTCTTCAGCAAGTCAATAATATAATGAACTGAAAAAAGGAGATGGGCTGCTCTGGATTAAAGAAGACATACAAGCAGATGTAATTAGTGAACTTTTTGGATCCTTATTTGAATAAGATAACTGTAAAAAGATTTTTTTTAAGACAAGCAGGAAAATTTGAATATGGCCTGGGTATTGATCTTCCAAGGATTTAAAATAATTTAGTTGGATATTATAATGGCATTGAGGTTATATAAGCGAATGTCCACATATTTTGGAGATACGTATTGCGGTATATATAGGGGGCAAAAGGATGTGACTGGGATTTGCTTCAAAAAAAAAATAAAAAGCTATTTCAACTGGCCCTTTCCCACAGGATGGACTCTTGATCTGTTGCATTTGCTTTAGGGGCAGATGCCTAGGGTGGGGTGGTAGAAAGGGAGAGCAGAAAGAGTCCATCTTCCCAGACTCTGCTCACCGCTTGGCCTCCTCCAGCCGGCACAGGTACTGATAGGCAACGTTCTGCCGCCTCTGCTCATCCATCTCCTCAGCTGTGAGGCGTTCATCTGAGGAGTTAAATGGGATAAGGTCAATGAAGAGCGCATTAGAGGTGCCTTAGCACTGAAGCGTCTTTTTTGTTATTTTTATTTATTTATTTTTTTTGAGACGGAGTCTCGCTCTGTGGCCCAGGCTGGAGTGCAGTGGCCCGATCTGGGCTCACTGCAAGCTCCGCCTCCCAGGTTCACGCCATTCTCCTGCATCAGCCTCCCGAGTAGCTGGGACTACAGGCGCCTGCCACCACGCCCGGCTAATTTTTTGCATTTTTTAGTAGAAATGGGGTTTCATCATGTTAGCCAGGATGGTCTCGATCTCCTGACCTCGTGATCCACCTGCCTTGGCCTCCCAAAGTGCTGGGATTACAGGCGTGAGCCACCGCGCCCAGCTGAAACGTCTTCTCTACAGACTTGTTTAGGCAACCCTGCTCAGAGACCTGAAGCATCTCCCATGTATCCCTCCTTCTCTTCCCAGGATACCCTTTAATAGGCAGTCTCCTGTGCTGGAGGCATTACTTCTCTTTTCTCTGTAGCCATCTTCCTGTCCTCTTCCTCCTTAAGTCTACTCATGGAACTTCCCTCAGTACCTCGCAGCTGGGACATCCAGAGCCTTCCTTGGCTTGAAACTTAACTCCTTCATTACTTCTCTTTTCTCTGTAGCCATCTTCCTGTCCTCTTCCTCCTTAAGTCTACTCATGGAACTTCCCTCAGTACCTCGCAGCTGGGACATCCAGAGCCTTCCTTGGCTTGAAACTTAACTCCTTTTCTTATCCCTAATTAGACTGAGTTCTCCAAGAACTGGACCTGTGTCATCCTCGTTGGTTACTCTCTCAGAGGTGAGGTAATAGAACCAACCAGGATTCATCATTCACTCATTCATTCATTCATTCATTCATTCATCAGTACCTCCTTTATGCCAGGCACTGGACTAGCAGACCCCTACTCTTAAGAAATGCAAAGGCCGGGCGCGGTGGCTCATGCTTGTAATCCCAGCACTTTGGGAGGCCGAGGCGGGTGGATCACGAGGTCAGGAGATCGAGACCACAGTGAAACCCCGTCTCTACTAAAAATACAAAAAATTAGCTGGGCGCGGTGGCGGGCGCCCGTAATCCCAGCTACTCGGGAGGCTGAGGCAGGAGAATGGCGTGAACCCGGGAGGCGGAGCTTGCAGTGAGCCGAGATCGCGCCACTGCACTCCAGCCTGGGCGACAGCAGCGAGACTCCATCTCAAAAAACAAAAAAAGAAATGCAGAGATAAAAGCCTGCATGGTGGCTCATGCCTGTAATCCCAGCACTTCTGGACGCTGAGGTAGGTTTGAGACCATCCTGGGCAACATGGTGAGACCCTGTCTTGACAAAAAATCCAAAAATTAGCCTGGTGTGACGGTGCACACCTGTAGTCCCAGCTACTCGGGGTGGGGCTGAGGTGGGAGGATCACCTGAGCCCAGGAGGTCTAGGCTGCAGTGAGCCATGATCGTGCCACTGCACTCCAGCCTGGACAACGGAGTTATTGGTGGGTTTGTTTTGTTTTTGAAACAGGGTGTCACTCTGTCACCCGGGCTGGAGTGCAGTAGTGCGATCACAGCTCACTGCAGCCTTGACCTCCCACCTCAGCCCCCGAACACCAAATAGCTGGGACCACAGGTGCGCACCACCATGTCTGGCTAATTCTTGCATTTTTTGTTAAGACTGGGTCTCACCATGTTGCCCAGGCTGGTCTTGGACTCCTGGGCTCGAGTGATCCTCCCACCTTGGCCTCCCAAAGTGCTGGGATTACAGGCATGAACCACAGCGCCCAAAGATTATTATTAGGAGAGAAAAACATCTGAATAAATTAATCTAACGTGATAAGTATGATTATGGCCCATGAATAAAATCTATGGAAGCAGCAGAGGAAGCAAAGGATCCTAGCTATGAAATAGATCTTAAGGGATAAATAGGCAGAACACGGGGAAAGGCAGTCCAACAGAGGGAAACATGCCACTCACTTGGGATTAAGTAGAAAGACAAAGAAAATTTTAAAAGATCACAAAGGTACCTTCACTATCCTTTTCGGTATAGGTCACCCGAGGAGGAAAATAATCTTCAAGCTAAATAAAATACAGAGTACTGATTCCAAAACTCAAGAATACAGAATCCCTCAAGTGAGACAGCAATCATAATTTGCTTTGGTTACAGTCTCCCTTAATCCTTCTCCCTTCTCTCCCCTCTCTCTATTCTCCTTAGAAACACAATACAAACACAATACAAAATCAAACAGAAAGAGTAAGAGAAAGCTACACACACAGTAAGAAAATAAACTCAGAGAGCTTGAAAAAAGGCAGAGCTTAGCCAATCTGTCTTTGACTCAGCACTTAATGTCATTCCCGGTTGTTATCCTATTTCCTTATATTGCATATTCTGCAATGATTCAGGGAAAGGCAGGGCTTATTTGAATGAGCAGTTAAGTAAATTAAAAAACATGCACGCACACACACACACACACACACACCCCTCCAAATACAGATTTGAAAACACTGGCCAACCACAGGAAAGCCATCAGTTCCTCCAAGGGGGTGTACAAGGAACAAGTGTTGGTTGTTAAGCGTGGAAAATAAACCAGTAAGTGAATGACATCACTTCACAGTTATGAACTGAGAACTGTGGGCGATGGGAGGGATTTTGTACATACACATGCTGTCTCAAAAAAATAAAAAACCAAAAAACAGTTTTCCTGTCCTTCTCAGGTCTGGAACTAATTTTCCTTTAACAGAAGACTGGACATGGACTTTGCTCTTTGAATCCTAATAGAAAGGAAGGGAGTGGTGGAAGGAGCAGGTTTTCCTTTCATTCAGAAAATCAGATAGAACCTTTCTGCCCCACCCATCCTTCCAACTCCAGTCTCTCTCTCTCTCTAAAACAGTGTCTTTGAAAATGTGGCCCAGGGACTACTTTCCTCACAATCACCTGGGGTGAGGAAAGAAGCACAGCAGTGCTTGTTATAAACGCAGATTATGGGCCCCAAACCAGACCTTCTGGAACTGAAGCTCTGGGACAGGTCCCAGGAATCTGCATTTCAAACAAGCTTCCCGGGTAATTTCAGCCCCCTGTTTGACAGGCATTGTCAGAAAGCGGCATCTCAAAGCCTAAGAGTTCCCCAGATCCCTCGAGGCGTCTTGTCCGGCGGCTGCGCTGGGCAAGTTTGGTAGCGAGCAGTAACTGCTGAATTTTAAGGAGCCATTAGGATCACCTACATTCTCCCGACTCCGGAACCCCAGAACTTGGAAATAGGGAGAAAGTTCTTTGTAAGCTTCAAAGCGCAGCACATTAGTCAGGGGTCAATGCGCCGCTCACAGTTCCACTCGGGCCCGCGGCGCCCGGGCTGAGGATTCCCGTCCCACTGAGCAAGTCCCACCGCCCTCGCCCCTCAGGCTCCACGCCCGACACACGCCCCAATCTCTCCCGGGATGGCCAAGCCCCCGACCAGCGGCACCACTGCGGGACCCTTCTCTGATCCTTCCCGCACTCACAGGCTGCCCGGCCTGGGCCCGCTGCTCTCCTCTCCATGTTCCTCCTTCTTCCAGGTTTGAATCTCCCGCCGTTGGGCCACCGCCCCTCACCGCCGGCTCGGCCCGACAGGACACTTCCTGTCCACACCGCTGAGAATCCTGGGATTTGTAGTTCCAGGACGCGGAGGCGGGCAGCCCAGGTGCTGGGAGAAGAGGCGCCCCAGGCCGGGGCAGTACTGCTCCCCTTACAGCAGTTCCTCGGCTTGTTCCTTCCAGGCGCCTTTTCTGCTAAACAGTCTTATTCTAGCTGCTGCCCCTGCCATTGCCTCTGTCATTTCCACCTAGTATTCCCATTAACCCCTACTCTGCTTCCTATGTGTTCCCGAGTCTGGCTAACTTGTGGGCCTACTTGGCGCTATGCACTAAGCTAGGTGATGCGAATGCAGAGATGTATGAGCGCAATGAATGCTCTGAAAAAGTTTGCTGTTCTGGCACAAGTGATAGACGTATAGTCAAATAAATTAGAGGCCGGTGATGCACAGAGGGAGGGGGTCATTGCTGTGATTAAGATCAGCGAATGACAGGGAAGACGTCCTAGTGGAGGTGACAGCTGATTTGGGTTGGGAAGTGAAAGAGAATTCATCAGATTGAAGAAGAGAGGCAGTGCAGTCAGTGGAAACAGCATGTGCAAGAACAAAGAGGTGAGTTTGGGAACTTAAATTTGGTTCAGTTTTAGAGAACAAAGCTCAGCCAGGGAGAGGCCAGAAGGGATCCTGGAGGCACAGGGCCAGGTCCAGTAGCACCTTGGGCACCATGCTAGGGCCCTGGCATGGGGTCTGGTGAGCAGTCACCAGCCAAGGAGCACTTTAGACATAGGTCAGAGCCAGATTTGTCTTTTAAAAAGAGCCATCTTATAGCAGGGGATTGGAAGGGGGTGAGGCTAGGGACAGAGACCAGTTGGAAGGCTACTGCAGTAGCACAGAAGAGAGATAATAAGAGCCTGAACTAGGCCGGGCGCGGTGGCTCACGCCTGTAATCCCAGCACTTTGAGAGGCCAAGGCAGGCAGATTACCTGAGGTCAGGAGTTCGAGACCAGACAGGCCAACATGGCGAAACCCCATCTCTAGTAAAAATACAAATATTAGCCGGGCGTGGTGGTGTATGCCTGTAATCCCAGGTACTCGGGAGGCTGAGGCAGGAGAATCGCTTGAACCCGGGAGGCAGAGGTTGCAGTGAGCTGCGACTGTGCCATTGCACTCCAGCCTGGGCGACAGAGTGAGACTCTGTCTCAAAAAAAAAAAAAAAAAAAAAAAAAAAGAGCCTGAACTAATAAAAAATAATTATGACACCAACAACTATGCTGAAAAAATATTATCTGATAGGTTTCCCCATCTTGTATTTCTCCTTTTACCCTTTCCCCACACTCCATCCAAACAACCAAGCAGCCTAGGCTTATAGCTTGGGCAGGTAGGAGAAGAGAATGTGAAAGAACAGAAAACAGAAATCCATACCTAGAGCCTTCAGAGGAACAGAGGAGACTCAGGGGCTGAGATAAAACTGGGAAAAGTATGATTTGAAGAGAGTGGATGCCCCCCTGAAGATCCGAGGGATTCCCCTTACCTCTCACCAGCTGGGGGAGATAGAATCTAGATGTTGGTGGCTCCTGGCAACTGGGGTCCCATTCTCTGCTTCCTGGAAAGGACCCTAGGTGTACAGAACCCTGAGAAAGAACAGTTGTATAATGAGCCAGGCAGACAATAGACAGCTTTGCAGAAATTCCTGACCTAGACAGAAAGGAAGTACCCGAATGAATTACTCCCTCTTCTGCTTGGACCCTGGGCTTGAAAGGGCCAGGTAGATGAGAAGAAAGAAGGTGTCAGTGGATACCTTTGTGAATAGATGGCTGAGGACCAGATGAGCCTCACCTTGGCATCATATATCTCCCCCTACTTAGACTCCACCCTGGAGAAAAGGAGGGGGCAAATCCTCAGACTGGTTCACAGTTTCCATCATCCCAGTGGAATCAGGGCTTGAAACAGAAGTTGAGTAGAGATTAATTTCTTCCACAGCAGAGTTATGGACCAACACACATATACTGTTTACTATAGGATGGGTACTATATTTAGCATCGTCTTACAATAACTATCTTATTTAATCTTTACAATACAGATTAGAAACTGAGGCTTAGAAAGGTCACATAGCTAATAACTGGTAGAGACTAGAGCTAAGTGCAGATAGTCGCACTCCAAGCTTGAGTTCTTTTTTTTTTTTTTGTGAGACTCAGCCTTGCTCTGTCGCCCAGGCTGGAGTGCAGTGGAGCGATCTTGGCTCACTGCAAGCTCCGCCTCCCGGGTTCACGCCATTCTCCTGCCTCAGCCTCCCGAGTAGCTGGGAATACAGGCGCCCGCCACTATGCCCGGCTAATTTTTTTTTTTTTTTTTTGTATTTTTTAGTAGAGTCGGGGTGTCACTGTGTTAGCCAGAATGGTCTCGATCTCCTGACCTCATGATCCGCCCCCCTCAGCCTCCCAAAGTGCTGGGATTACAGGCATGAGCCACCGCGCCTGGCCTTATTTTTTATTTTATTCTTTATTTTTTTGAGACAAAGTCTCACTCTGCTACCCAGGCTGGAGTGCATTGGCACGATTTTGGCTCACTGCAACTTCCACCTCCTGGGTTCAAGCAGTTCTCCTGCCTCAGTCTCCCAAGTAGCTGCGATTACAGGTGCCCACTACCACACCTGGCTAATTTTTTTGTATTTCTAGTAGAGATGGGGTTTCACCATGTTGGCCAGGCTGGTCTCAAACTCCTGACCTCAGGTGATCTGCCCGCCTCAGCCTCCCAAAGTGCTGGGGTTATAGGCGTGAGCCACCACGCCCGGCCCCAAGCTTGAGTTTTTAACCACTATATGCTATACCACCTCCAAGGCATGAGACTGCAGTACAAAGGGTCTATTAGAGGAGGATTTCAAAGGTAGAATCAACAGGCTGAGATTGAGAGCCAGAGAAGGAGTCGAGTATGGCTCCTCGGTTTCTGGTTTAGAGACTGGGTTGTTGGTCTACCATTAACACTGAGAATGCGGGAAGGGTAGAGTTAGGGAAACGTGAGTTTCCTTTGGACAAGTTACATCTATAGGTATACATTTAGAAATTAGGAGTCTATCAGTGGTGTTAAAATCACAGGAGTCAGTGAAATGTTCTTAGAAGAGTATATAAAGTAAGAAGAGAAAATAGCAAAGGGCAGCATGTTGGGGGACATTAGCATTTAAGAAGTAGACAGAGGGCCCCGCAAAGGAGATGGAAATGGAATTTTCAGAGAAGGAAAGAGAAAGCCAGGAGACAGAACGTTATGGAAGCCAAGTGAAAAGAGAGTGCAGGGATGTGGTGGGCACAGAGAGGATTCAAACAAGAAAATGATTCAGAAATGATCACTGGATGATTGGGAGGTCATTGGAGCCTTGGTGAGAACAGTTTCAGTCCCTGCCCTCTCCCTAAATCATCCTCCCTTCTTAAGGGAAGCCTGCTGAGTGAAGGACAAACTGAGGGGCATATTTGGCCCTGACCAGGCTGTGGTAGCATCTTAAAAGCCCAGCTGTCTGCAGAAGCTGCAGACAGCTAGGTTAGCCTGCCTTGGGCATGGGACTCAGGACACACCACCCCAAAATATGACTGTAGGAAAGTAGAATATGCCACCTCAAAATATACTTCTTTGGCATATTTTGAGCAGGTTATTCTGAGAAACTGCAGACACAGGAGTAGCACTGAAAAGCTGTCCTTTCGTAAAAGAAATTTATATCTGTAAAGGAAATCTACATTAGTAAAGTATCTGTATCAGGAAGAGGGCTGCTCTGAGATAACTTCTGTTTGTCCTAGCTGGACAACCTCTGTTCACCATGCACTTGCTCCCCTCACCCTCCAATAACTTGGATCAGCACCACCCCCGAGATGCCCCAACCCCTATTCCTTTCTGTAGCTGGGGATGCTATATAAATGTCAATCATCTGACCTTTCTTTGAGTCTCACGTGTTACGGGACTCCTGTGTATATGCACATACAATCATGAGCCTCACAACAACGTTTTGGTCAACGACAAATCGCATATACAATGGTGGTGCTATAAGATTATAATAGACCTAAAATATTCCTATCACCTAGTGATGTTGTAGCCACCCTAACATCTTAGTACAACGCGTCACTCACATGTTTGTGGTGATGCTGGTGTAAACAGACCTACCATGCTGCCAGTCATATATACATGTATAGTAATGTCCTAGGCTGGATGTGGTGGCTCATGCCTGTAATCCTAGCACTTTAGAGGCTGATGCAGGAGGATTACTTGAGCCCAGGAGTTCAAGGCCAGCCTGGGCAACATAGCGAGACCCTGTCTCTACAAAAAAGAAATTTTAAAGTTAGCTGGGCATGGTGGCACATGCCTGTAGTCCCAGCTAGTCAGGAGGCTAAGTTGGGAGGATTACTTGAGCCCGGGAGGTCAAGGCTGCAGTGAGTTGTGATTTCACCACTACACTCCAGCCTGAGTGACAGAGAGAGACTCTGTCTCAAAAAACAAAAACATAAAAAAAAAACGGTAATGTCCTAGGCCTTCACATTCACTCACCACTCACTCACTAACTTGCCCAGAGCAACTTCCAGTTCTGCAAGCTCCATTCATGGTGACTGCCCTATACAGGTGTACCATTTTAAATCTCCCTTTTTTTTTTTTTTGAGATAGGGTCTCCCTTTGTCACCCAGGCTGGAGTGCAGTGGTGTGATCTCGGCTCCCTGCAACCTCCACCTCATGGGTTCAAGCAATTCTCCTGCCTCAACCTCCCGAGTAGCTGGGATTACAGGTGCGTGCCACCACGTGCAGCTAATTTTTAGTAGAGACAGGGTTACACCATGTTGGCCAGGCTGGTCTCGAACTCCTGGCCTCAAGTGATCCACCCACCTCCGTCTCCCAAAGTTCTGGGATTACAGGTGTGAGCCACCGCGCCCCACTTAATCTCTTATACAATATAATTAGGGTACTTTTTCTGTTTAGATATGTTTAGATACACAAATACCATTGAATGACATTTGGTGACAGTATTCAGGAGAGTAACATGCTGTACAGCTTTGTGGCCTAGAAGCAATAGGCTATACCAGAGAGCCTGGGTGTGTAGTAGGCTACACCGTCTAAGTTTGTGTAAGTAAACACCATCTATGATGTTTGCACAATGACAAAATCACCTAATGATGCATTTCTCAGAACATATCCCTGTTGCTAAGCGAAGCATGACTGTAATTAAAATGGTTTTTCTCCTGCTAATCTGTCTTATGTCAATTTAATTTGTAGCCCAGCCAAAGAATCTAGAAGGGTAGAGAGAAGCCATTTTTTCACTCCGCCACAGCACCATCTGTAGCACCCAGCACTATGCCTGCACACAGCAGGCATTTAGCAAAGGCTGCAGGCCAAACGCAGGTGAGCCCCATCACTTCATAATTTTTGTTTCTGGCAAAGGCCTCTTTACTTAAAAGAGGCCTTTCCCTAGGCAATGAGGACATTTGCTTTCTGATGCAGGCCACCCTTTGTGAGTTGGGGCATTATATTCCCATCGTCCTGGGGCCTGCTGTCCTCTCATTAAGCAGAAACTGTAGGTTGCAGATCAGTGGAGTTGGAAAAAGGAGTCTTGGGGGAGTCTCTTCTGATCTCCAGGCCTTTCCTGACTATCAGTCTTTCACGCTGTTCCCAAATGTGAAACCACCACACAGAAGCACAGTATTTAAGAAAGCGTGTGTGTGTGTGTGTGTGTGTGTGTGTGTGTGTGTGTGTGTGAGAGAGAGAGAGAGAGAGAGAGAGAGAAAGGGTTCACTTCCAGGATAGCTCAAGCCCCATTAAAGCTTGCTATCACAGGTCATGCCAGGTGCAGTTTGTAATCCCAAAACTTTGGGAAGCCAAGGCAGGAGAATCATTTGAGCTCAGGAGTTTGAGACCATCCTGGGCAACATATCAAGACCCCATCTCTATAATAATAATAATAATTATTATTATTATAATTAGCCAGGTGTGGTGGCACATGCCTGTGGTCCCAGCTACTCGGGAGGCTGAGGTGGGAGGATTGCTTGAGCCCAGGATGTAGAGGCTGCAGTGAGCTATGATCATCTAGGCACTTCAGCCTAGATGACAGAGCAAGATTCTGTCTCAAAAAAAAAAACAACTTGCAATCACAGTGTAGTGGAAGGGACCCTAGGCTACTCACCTTGAATCAAAAAACCTAGAGTTGGCCGGGCGCGGTGGCTCACGCCTGTAATCCTAGCACTTTGGGAGGCAGAGGCAGGCAGATCACCTGAGGTCAGGAGTTCAAGACCAGCCTGGCCAACATGGTGAAACCCAGTCTATACAAAAATACAAAAATTAGCCAGGCGTGATGGCAGGCACCTGTAATCCCAACTACTCAGGAGGCTGAGGCAGGAGAATGGCTTGAACCCAGGAGGCAGAGGTTGCAGTGAGCCGAGATCGTGCCACTGCACTCCAGCCTAGGCGACACAGCAAGATTCCGTCTCAAAAAAAAAAAGACCAGGTGCAGTGGCTCACACCTGTAATCTCAGCACTTTGGGAGGCCAAGGCAGCCAGATCACTTGAGGTCAGGAGTTCGAGACCAGCCTGGCCAACATGGTGAAACCCTGTCTCTACTAAAAATACAAAAATGAGCTGGTCGTGGTGGCATGCACCTGTAATCCCAGCTCCTCAGGAGGCTGAGGCAGGAGAATCACCTGATCACTTGAGCCCCGGGGGGCAGCGGTTGCAGGTAGCCGTGATGGCGCCACTGCCCTCCAGCCTGGGTGATAGAGTGAGACTCCGTCTCAAAAAAAAAAAAACCTAGAGTCTAACCCCAGCTACATGACTGCTCTGTGACCTTAGTTAAGTCACATCTGCTGTCTGAGGCTTGGTCCCCTCCTCTGTGAGATGAGGGGATGAAGTAGGTGATTTCTGAGGGTGTAACTAGTAAGCACCCCTCTGATGCCTTGATTCATTTCTTGAAGTGAGGGACTTGAGGGGGTGTGTCTGCAGCACTACCGAGGTTTAGCACTAAGATACGGCTTCAGAGCTGTCACTCAAATAATTCCCTAGGACTGGAGGGTGGTACCTGGTTGTCTAGTAACCTCCAGGGCTTTGAGCTAACAGCTAGGGAGGTAACCCAAGCCAGAGGGGCCATTCCAGAGAGCCAGCTGCGGAGAAGACCCAAGGAGGTAAGGTGTCCTGCAGTGGGGATCCCCACACTGGATGGGGGTGGTCAGGAATGCCCTGGAGTGGAAGGCCTTGAAAAGGCAGGATTTCTGGGTGTTCTTAGAAGCAGGGGGAATTTCTTTTAAAAGAGACTGCTTTTCCTCTGCCTGCCCCTCCTAAAAAGGAGAAAAAGGAATAAAATGGGAGGGGTCAAGAGCCCAGGGCCTGGGTCTTTTCCACTCTTTTTGCCATCTCCTGGGAGGAGAGTTCATGAAAAGCTTTTGCCCTTCAAGGGGAAAGATACTAACAGGATACACAAGCTGATGAGATGCTTGTATTCAGGTTTAAGAGGGCTCTGGAGACCAGGGCAGGAGGCTGGGGGCCTAGAACCAGCCAGCAGACCGAAAGCGGAAGAAATGGAGAGAGAGCTTCCCCTTGAGCTAGGGAAGGGGCAGTAAATGCGTGTTCCGTCCCGCACCACACTCCTTTTCAGAGAATCCTTCTCTCCTGGAGGTTCGCTCCTTGCCAATTCAGGAGCCTCCTCAACCTAGGGTCCCCAGTGCCTAGTGTGGCTCCTAGCACATAGCAGGGACTCATTGAGTGCTTGTTGAACTGACCTGAACTACATCTTGAGATTAGATAGCAGGAGTACCTAGATGATGAGTGGGGGGTTGTCTGTGGAGGCACAGTGTGAAGGAGGTTATGGAGGAGAGGCCCTGCATGTGCGGTTCCTTCATCTATTTATTTGCAGGTTTTTTTTGAGACGGAGTCTCACTCTGTCACCCAGGCTGGAGTGCAATGGCGCGATCTCAGCTCACTGCAACCTCCACCTCCCGGGTTCAAGCAATTCTCCTGCCTCAGCCTCCCGAGTAGCTGGGATTACAGGTGTGCACCACCACGCCCAGCTAATTTTTGTATTTTTAGTAGAGACGGGGTTTTGCCATGTTGGCCAGGCTGGTCTCTATCTCTTAACCTTGTGATCCGCCCACCTCAGCCTCCCAAAGTGCTGGGATTACAGGTGTGAGCCATCGCACCTGGCCTATTTATTCAATCCAGAAACATGTGTATGGTGGTAACATACACATAACATACAATTTACCATTTTAACCATTTTAAAATGTGCAGTTCAGTGGCATTAAGTACACTCACATTATTGTGCAGTCAACACCACTATCCATCTCCAGAACTTTTTCATCTCCTTCCATAAACATTTATTGAGAATCTACTAAGTACCAGACCCTGCAAGTTGCTCCAAATCTAGTAGCAGGGGGAAGACAATAAAGTCATCAACTCCGACCCAGTGTGATAAATGCTATAAAAGACATAGGCATCAAGTGCTATGGGACCACAGCAGTACCCAGTTGGTTGAGAAGAAGGCGCGTTCTGAAGTAAGCTGTTACTTGACTTGAGTCTTGAAGGAGAACTAAGAATTAGTCAGGACGTTGGAGTGAGAGTGGCTATGGTGCCCAATGGGACAGAAGAAACAAAGTGAGAGGTCAGAGAGCAATCCTTGAAACCCTGAGGGTCATGCTAGGGCAGGGGTAGAGCTGAATTGCCCTAAGGGGGTCCTGCTCTAGACGAAGCCAAGGCTGACATACTGACCCCTCTGTTCCCCTTTGTCAGCCCTATGTCTTCCCCCAAACCTGAGGATGTGCCCCAGAGGCCAGAACCTGAGACCTCAAGCTCCAATAAGAAAAAGAAGAAAAGAAAGTGGCTGCGGCAAAAAGCCAGCATCCAAGCCCTCACCAGGGCTGGCCATGGGGCCCTTCAGGCTGGCCAGAACCATGAAGCCTTGAACAACTTCCAGAGGGCTTTCCTTCTGGCCTCCAAGGCCCCACAAACCAGGGACACCCCAGTGCTCCAGGCCTGTGCCTTCAACCTGGGGGCTGCCTATGTGGAGACTGGGGACCCAGCCAGAGGCCTTGAGCTACTCCTGCAAGCCCACCCTGAAGAGAAGGCACAGGGCAGGTGTCATGGCGACCAGTGTTTCAATGTGGCTTTGGCCTACCATGCCCTTGGCGAGCTGCCTCAAGCTTTGGCCTGGTACCACAGGGCCCTGGGCCACTACCAGCCACAGGGTGACCAGGGAGAAGCCTGGGCAAAAATGGGAGCCTGCTACCAGGCTCTGGGACAGCCTGAGCTAGCAGCCCACTGCCTGCAGGAAGCAAGCCAGGCCTATGCCCAAGAGAGGCAGCTGCAGGCCGCAGCCCTGGCATTGGGGGCTGCGGCAGGATGTATGCTGAAGAGTGGGCGGCATCGGGTAGGGGAAGTTGTGCAGGTGCTGGAGAAAAGCCGGAGGCTTGCTGGGAGGAGCACTGAGAGGCGACTGCTGGGTGAGACCTTTGGGCAGGGAAGGCGTGGGATCTGGGGAGACACAGAGCCTGGTGATATTCAGAGGGCTGGGTTTGGGGAACCATGGAGGAGTCAATAGGGGCTGTACCAGCCTTATTTATATCTGGTCCGGCTACCAGTGACCCTGGCTATGCCCTCTAGGGCACCTCTATAACGATCTAGGCCTGGGCTACTCCCAGCTCCAGCTGTTCCCGCTGGCCGTGGAGGCCTTCTTGCAGGCCCTGCCCCTGTGCTGGGTGCCAGAAGAGCAGGCCACAGTGCTAAGAAACCTCGGGATGGCCCACAATGCCCTCGGCAACTATCAGGAAGCTCGGGAGTTTCACCAGAAGGCTGCTGACCTGCACGGTGGGTGCCTGGGGCCGGGGAATGGGACTGGGACTAGGACACTAAGAAGAGGTTCCAAAAGGGGCCCAAAGCTTCAGGGTGGATGGCCCTTTTGGACCACTTATGGAGCCTGAAAGTCCAGAACCAGTGGGAGAGAGCTGGAAGTGCAGGAGACGGGACAGCCAGAGAGGACAGAGGGTTGTGGGCCCAGAGGCCCAGGCCGCAGGGTTGGGAAGGCAGCAGTGGGCAGGGGGAAGGGTACTGGCTGGGAGAGGAGGCCTGAAGCGGAGTCCAGCCCCTCTGCTGACTGTTTGTGTGACACTGAGGAACCACTTTCACTCTCCGAGCTTCAGTTTCCACATTTTTAAAAACGGGTCCATTAACACCTGCCTTGCCTGCATCACAGGGTTGTTGCCTGACTCACACTAGCCAGGTGGAGGCACTCATGCCAGAACTCAAGATGGGGCCAGGCTGGGTGTGGAGGGTTCAGGCCCCTCGGATGCATCTGTAGTGTGCTGGGGCTGGGCACCAGGCCTCCTGGGAGGTCTGTCTTGGTTGCTGGAGGGTGGGGTCCTGATGTCCCAGCAGCCAGAGTCCCCTCTGAGGGTGGGCTCTGTCCTCAGGCTCTGTGGGGCAGCGGTGGGAGCAGGGCCGGAGCTTTGGCAGCCTGGCCTTTGCATTGAGCCAGCTGGGGGACCACAAGGCTGCCAGAGACAACTACCTGCATGCCCTGCAGGCTGCCCGAGACTCTGGTAAGTGTGAGAGGGTTGGGATGTGACTGGAACAGTGGGGAGGCTGAGGGTCCTAGGGACTGGTGGGGAGGCAGATGGGGGGAACTCAGGGTAGGGAGTGCCTCTGAGGGGGTGGGTCAGTGGGGTAGGGGTCATGAAAGGACCGTCCAGGCTCTCTTTCTCAGGGGACATGAAGGGACAGTGGCAGGCCTGTGAGGGTCTGGGGGCTGCTGCAGCCAGGCTGGGGCAGTATGACCAGGCCTTGAAGTACTATAAGGAAGCACTGGCCCAGTGTCAGGTGAGACCCTGCACCCCGGAATCCACCTCTCCCCTGCTATCCCTCTTCTGGCTGACATTCCTGCCTTCACTCCTTGTCTTCTCCCCATCACTCACTCAATCAGCAAACATGCATTGGACATACTGTGTGCTAGGTCTTGGGATACTATTGTGAGGAAGATTCCATTGCTGTCCACAATTCTGGGCAGGTGGTGGCAGGACCCTGGGAAAGGCATGGGGATGGGGTAGAAGAGAGGGGAAACAATGCCCCCCTCCCTCCTCTCTTTCCTGTTTCCTTCTTCCCCAACCCCCAGAGGACCACAGAATCCAGGCATTCCCCATTACCCTATTATCCATCCTCTTCCCAGAAGGAGCCAGATTCTGTGCGAGAACGGCTGGTGGCCAAGCTGGCAGACACCGTGAGGATGCGCTTGGCCCAGGTGGGGCTGGTCCAGACTCACACCTTGGTGAGATGACACCTGAGACAAGGAGATGGGGGTGGAGGGAGGTTACCCAGAGAAGAGGTTGGTGGTAAGCAGAGCCCATGTTCCCTGGGATGCTGTGCGCTTGGCCGCTCATCTGTGTTCATCCGCCTTGAGCCTGCACATGAGAGATATCAGTTTCCAAGGGTGGGAGGTGGATGGGGGACTGTGGCACGTCTCCAACACAAGGGCTGTTCTATGTAGGTGATTAAAAATAAATAAATAAATTTAAAAGAATCGGTAGGCCATGTGTGCAACGAGGTAGAAAGTTTCAAGTCCTTGACTGCAGTTCCCTAAATGGCCACAGGATGGAGATGTGTCCAAAGGAAGTCCCTCTCTCCCGTCTTTAAGTCTCTGGAGGTCATTTCTCTGTGGGTCTGTCTCCACCGTGTTCCACCTTCCAGGTCTCTGCTTTAGCCTGTTTCTACCTCCGGGTCTCTTTGTACGATTCGCTGGCTCTCCAACCGCCTCCTCCTTCACATTTTCAGACAACCCCAGAAAACCTCTTCCTGCTCCAGGAATTGAAATTATACTTTAATATTTATATGTATTTAATAGGCTTTATGCTCTTGCATTTTAAAGACCATATTTAAAGACACCATATTTAAAATCTGCAAGCAAAATTAAATTAGTCTGGTACAGGCAGAGGATTGGATTGAGGGGTCAGAATACCTGGGTCCCAGCCAATGTCTGCCACCTATTTTCTGTGACTTTACCGTATCAGGCCCCAGAAGGGATGCGGTGGTCATCAGGTGCTGGCCAGGTCTGCTAGTCCCTAAATCTGAATTCAAGCTTGACAGTTACTAGCAGGGACCTTAATAGAACAGAGCCTCACCCCAGAATTGTATTCTCCGAGACAAGTGGCAGAGCCCGAATTGTCTCTATCACATAAGTCTCTGAAGGGAGCACACACGTAGCTGGGATGGCCGTTTTTCTCAGACCTATTCCCTTTACTCCACTTCATTCCCAGACTTTGGCTCCGGGAAGACTCCAGGCTCCAGGTGGGGCCAGCCAGGCGGAGGGGACCCCAACAAAGGCAGGAAGCAGCACAGCAGGTGCCCAGCACAGGTGAGGGTGGGAATGGTGCAGCAGAGATACATGCGCCCTCTGCAGGGTGTTGGGGGCTGTGGCAGTGGGATAGGACCCCATGTGTACCCCCAGGGAGGAGGGGACTGCTGTCGCTCTGCCAAGCTGTGCCCTGGTTCCTTGCCCCTACAGATCTTCCAGTGGGTGGGAAGATGAAGAGTTTGAGGAGGGCCACCAGAAGAAAAAAGAGGAGAGGTCGGCAAACGTTCCCGTGAGGGCTGGGCCGGGGAGACCGGAGCGTAAGTTGATGTAGAGTATTCCTGGCTGTGCCTCTCCTCACTGCAAATGTGGCACTCCCACCCCCACCCGCTTGCCTCCGCTTCTTATGCCCATCCCACCATCCCGCCTTCCTGTTGTCATTTCTCTGAGGCCTGGCATAACCTCGCGCCACCCCTGACCCTGGCTGTCCCAGTTCACAACTCCCCAACAGCCCTCCCATGATTTCTGCTTGTCTCTCAAGGCCCTGGACCATTTTCCCTAAATCCTTTCCAGAACTGCCTCTTCCTGCTCTCGTGGCTTTCCTAACTTCTAGAACTTTGCATCTTGGACCCCAGGGTTTTGTTGAAAGCCTACTCTGTGCCCAGCACAGTGCTGGGTGCTGTTGGTAAACCCCAGCTCACTACTCAATAGCCTCTCCCACAAAGACTTGCAACTCAGGGAGCAGAGTTCCTTGCTACTTGTTGAGCTGACCTGAATTTACCGATGTCTCCTTTTCAGTGTGTTTCCCTCCAGGCACAGTGAATCATTCCCATCATCTAGCTTCTAGTTGCCCCATGTTTACCAAGCACACGCCCTGCAGAGGGACAGTCCTTGGCAAAGCCTCCGTCTATAGTGAACAGTGTATCCCCTGACACCGCCCCAACTCGTGGTTCTTCTCTCAGAGCTTTTTTCCACCATGATAGTTTTTGGTGCAGAGAGGCATGTGATGAATGTGTCTGTCCTTCTCCATCTAGGTCCAGGACCCAGGGCCCATCTTCCATTTGTAGGTCCAGGCCCTCCCAGAGCGGAGTACCCTAGCATCCTGGTACCCAATGGCCCTCAAGCCAATAGGTGGGTCCTTGGGGGAAAGGAGGAGGCCTGGAGAATAGCAAAAAAAGTAGAATATGTGTCTTGGGATGATTTTAATGAAACACGACTGCTGTTGAAGTTGGGGGAAGCTGGGATCTCATGCTTGGGATATAGGGCCCCAAGCCCCCCTTTGTCTTTGCCCTTTAGCAATGTGAACAACCCTCACCTGGCTCTGGAAGCCTGGGGTATGCCCTGCTTCCTGAATGGCCTGATGGTAGGCCTCAGTGAAAGACAGGGTGCTGCAAGATGGGGGGATATGAAGCTTAAGCCAACTCCCTCCTTCTCTGGAGCCCACCAGCAGAGGTAAGGGCCAAATAGGGCAGAGGGAAGCTGAAGCCAGGGCAGGCTGCCTCCTGCTGTCTCCCCAGTCACCCCCACTGGCAAGCCCCTCCCTGCCTCTTTCAGGTCATCCAGGTGGCCCAGGGAAAGCCTCAGCAGGAGCCGCCAGAGGAGACCCACGGAGTCGGGCATCTGCACTATCGTGTGACCTCCTCCTGCCAGCCTCAGCCCTCATCTCTGAAGCACCTGTCCAACACGCACACGCTAGGGGGTCCTGGGGACCAAGCCTCTTCCCAGTTGCTCAGCCCTGCAGGGATGTGGAACACAGTGCAGCCAGTGGACTCCTGAGGAGGCTGGCCAAGGGCTTTGCAGGCTCGGCCCTGAGAAGTTCTGTTTGTTCCTCGTTGGGATTTTTGGACTCAGTAGGTAAAAGAAAAAAGGAAAATGGATGGCAAATTCTTTGTCTTTCTGGATCCAAATCTTATGATTGCTAGGGGCCTGGCAGTTCCAAAAACTGACTTCGTGGTCAAGTAGCTTTGGAGTCACTTCTCCAGACCTCCATTTTTGCATATGGGAAATGAGGATATAATACTACAGAAGAGGCATCTTACCCAACCGATGCACCCTACTTCTCTGTGAAACACAGGGGATGCTGGGCACAGGCCTAGGCTGTAGCCTGTAGCCTGTAGGACAGCTCCTGCCAACAGCCACAGGAACAATGACGTGATGTAATATTTCCCAAGCACTTAGCTCATGCCCCACCCTATTCTCGGTGCTTCACAAGTGTATTCTCCTCTAATCCTCACAAAAAATATATGATGTGCTATTTATTATCCCCTTTCACAAATGAGGAAAATAAGGCACAAAGCTTCAGTAATCTGAATTCTCAGGTCACATAACTAGTATGTAGAGAAGCTGGGAATCAAACCCAGGCAGTGAGCACTTTCTAGAATGCTGTGCAGTTCCACTTCCCCAGCTAAGCCCTTGCTTACCCAGAGTCCGTTGTGATTTAATATTAAGTGTGTTTATGCCCGTTTTATGTGTTATTGTAATTCACAATGTAATTAAATACTATACACATTGATGAACAGGCCAGGTGAGATGGCTCACCCCTATAATCCTAGCACTCTGCGAGGCCAAGGTGGGAAGATTGCTTGAGCCCAGGAGTTTGAGACCACCCTGGGCAACATAATGAGACCCCATGTCAATGTAAAAGAAAATTTATCTTTAAAAAAAAATAAATTGATGAACTGAGAGTGGGAAAAGAAGTACTGTTTCTATAAAAACTAAGTTGGATCCTTAGAAGACTCGACTAAGGTAAGTTACTTTTTCTTTATTATTCTTATTCTTTATCTTCCAGTGATGGAGGAAAAAGTGAGTTTATTTATTTATTGAGATAGGGTCTTGCTCTGTTGCTCAGGCTGGAGTGCAATGGCACGATCACATCTTACTGCAGCCTCAACCCCCTGGGCTCAAGCGATCTTCCCACCTCAGCCTCCCACTAGGAGTACAGGTGCACCACCATGCCAGGCTAATTAAAAAATATATATATAGAGAGAGACAGGGTCTCACTATGTTGCCCAGACTGGTCTCAAACTCCTGGGCTCAAGCCATCTTCCCGCCTTGGCATCCCAAAGTGTTAGGATTACAGGTTTGAGTCACTGTGCCCAGCCTGTGAGTCACTTTATTTATTTATTTGTTTATTTATTTATTTATTGAGATGGAGTCTTGCTCTGTCTCCCAGGCTGGAGTGCAATGGCGTGATCTCGGCTCGCTGCAACCTCCACCACCCGGGTTCAAGTGGTTCTCCTACCTCAGCCTCCCGAGTAGCTGGGATTACAGGTGCATGCCACTAAGCCTGGCTAATTTTTGTATTTTCAGTAGAGATACGGTTTCGCCATGTTGGCCAGGCTGGTCTCGAACTCCTGGCCTCAGGTGATCCGCCTGCCTCAGTCTTCCAAAGTGCTGGGGTTACAGGTGCGAGCCACTGCGGCTGGCCTCTGCGAGTTACTTTAAAAAGCTACTGTGGGCTGGGCACGGTAGCTTATGCCTGTAATCCCAGCACTTTGGGAGGCCGAGGTGGATGGATCACTTGAGGCCAGGAGTTTGGGACCAGCCTGGCCAACATGGCAAAACCCTGTCTGTACTAAAAATACAAAAAATCAGCGGGGCGTGGTGGTGCATGCCTGTAATCTCAGCTACTCGGGAGCCTGAGGCAGGATAATTCACTTGAACCTGGAAGGCGGAGGTTGCAGTGAGCCAAGATCATGCCACTGCACTCCAGCCTAGGCAACAGAGTGAGACTCTGTCTCAAAAGAAAAGATAAAAGCTGCTATGGAATTAGATGTGAGCAACAAGATTATTACAAATTGTGGGAATAATCATAAAAATATAAATTCTGCACTCAAGATTGCTTCAAACATGCCATTGACTTTCACTTTAAGGAAGCAAACTGGAAATTACAGGTGATACATAACTGGTGAGATTTATATAAGAAAGAAGATGAGGAATCCAATCACAAGTTCCATCCTCAAAGAAAAGACCCTGGCCACACTTTGACAGATGGAAAATTAATGTATTTTTTAAAGTTGAAATAAAATAATCCACTCCTGATCATGTCAGATAAGAGAATGTAGGGAAGGCAAAACTTTACCTCCACCCTCTTAGGGTCTCTGGCTGGGACAGAGAATTAAATTGACATAAAACAGATTAACAAGAGAAAAGCATACAGATTTACTTAATATAAATTTTATGTGACACAGGAGCCCTCATAAAGCAATGAAGACCCAAAGAAGGAAAACCTAAATGTTTTGTACTAAGTTGAACAAAGAGTCATTTGTGGAAAAGCAGCTAAAATATATGGGGAAGCCAGTCGCAGGGGCTCACATCTATAATCCCAGCACTTTGGGAGGCCAAGGTGGGTGGATTGGTTGAGCCCAGGAGTTTGAGACCAACCTGGGCAACATGGTGAGACCCCATCTCTACAAAAACTACAAAAACTAGCCAGGTGTGGCGGTGCGTGCCTGTAGTCCCAGCTACTAGGGAGGCTGAGGCAGGAGAATCGCTTGAACCCAGGAGTCAGAGGTTGCAGTGAGCCGAGATCATGCCACTGCACTGCAGCCTGGGTGACAGCGTGAGACTCTATCTCCAAAAAAAAATAAAAATAAAATATATGGGGAGGCTAAAGGAAGATAAGAGATATTTTAACAAGGTCTGTTTGTACAGAATTCTCTCAGCTTCGACTCCCTGTCTCTGGTGATAAGAATGTTTTTTTCCTCCTGGAGGAAGGCATTGTTCACATGGGAGTTTTGTTTCCTGCTTTCAGGAAGAAAAGGGGAGGTTAGAGCACTCTTCTTATACTTACTGTTTTTCTTTTTCTTTTCTTTTTTTTTTTTTTCCGGGGGCGGGGGATGGAGTCTGGCTCTGTCGCCCAGACTGGAGTGCAGTGGCATGATCTCGGCACACTGCAACCTCCTCTTCCCAGATCCAAGCGATTCTCCTGCCTCAGCCTCCTGTGTAGCTGGGGTTACAGGCGCTCGCCACCACGCCCTGCTAATTTTTTTGTATTTTTAGTAGAGATGGGGTTTCACCATGTTGGCCAGGCTGTCTCGAACTCCTGATGTCAGGTGATCCACCCGCCTTGGCCTCCCAAAGTGTTGGGATTACAGGTGTGAGCCAGTGCATCCAGCCCTAATTTTTGTATTTTTAGTAGAGGTGGTATTTTACCATGTTGGCCAGGCTGGTCTTGAACTCCTGACCTCAAATGATCCACTCACCTCAGCCTCCCAAAGTGCTGGGATTACAGGTGTGAGCCACTGTCCTGCCAAGACCTTGTTTCTACAAAAAAATATGAAAATTAGTCGGGTGTGGCGGCACGTGCCTGTAGTCCCTGTTACTGGGGAGGCTGAGGCTGGAGGATCACTTGATCCCAGAGGTCCAGGCTGCAGTGAGCCATGATCAGGCGGCTGCACTGCAGCCTGAGCGACAGAGTGAGACCCTGTCTAAAAAAACAAAAAAGACCTTCCCTTTACCTGTGTCTTAGCTTGGGCTATTGTAATAAAGTATCATAGATTGGATGCTCAAGCAACAAATCAATTTCCTGACAGTTCTGGGGACTGGAAATCACATTAGGGTTCCAGTATGGTGACAGAGAGGAGGGGTAGGGAGAGGAAGAAAGTCTTATGAGGGCACTAATTCTACCAGACCAGGGCCTACCCCTTATACCTCAACTAATGCTAATCCCAACCACCCTGTCTCCGAATACCATTACACTGGAGGTTAGGGCTTCAACATATGAATTTGTGAGGGAGGAAGGGAACACAAACATTGAGTCCATAGCAGTCTGGATAATTGTCTTTATCTTAGTGCCTTGATGGTAACTGGTTTGTTACTCTCCAACCTTTTCCCCTAACCACGCCACAGAGTGTGTTTGCATTCTCAAAACCACTAGCGTAAACTCTACTCCTCTCAAGACTTCTAGTGAAACATCATCTTGACCTGGAGCCTATGGTTTCAATTACATTTTAAACCATAGCTTACCCAACCTATTTAAGGATAATTTTATATTTCCATAGCTATTATCTCAGTAAAGGGGTTAAGCATGACTAGGGAAGTACAGCGTGATATCCTGGTGAAACAGAGGTAGGGGAAGCTAATGTAGCGGAGAGGGGGCCTAAGTTACATAGGCTTGGTGGTGTAAATAAGAACGGTAGCTTAATTTCTATACCACGCCCTCTGCGACGGTTTGCAGGCATTAGCACCTATGGAACTATGTACTCGTTTCCCTGTTGTATAGGCGAAAAACTGACACCAGCAGTTCCCACATTCACTCAGCCACTAAGCAGTGGGGCAGGGATCAAGGCTAACTGCTATGCCATACACCTTTCTGAAAGAGTTACAAAACCAGCACTTATTATCAAAGGGCCATTGGGAGCAAGGCATTTCGGCGTATCTGGAAATGTGTGGCGATCTGTAAACGCTCCTGAAGAGAGCTGGAATCCCAAGTGGAAGGGAAGCTGGCCCGGGTGGGAACGGCTCCCCGGCCCATGGGCTGCTAGAACCCCAAGCCTCCAGCCCCGAGCTGCTTCCGGAATCCGCGCGTGCTGGCCTGGCCTCTTCGGGGGCGGGGCGAGCGCCGCACATGCGCCGGGGTCGGGCCGGGCTGGGCCGGGCCGGGGGGCGTGCGCTCTGCGAGCTGGATGTCCGGGCTGCGGGCGCTGCTGGGCCTCGGGCTGCTGGTTGCGGGCTCGCGCCTGCCGCGGATCAAAAGCCAGACTATCGCCTGCCGCTCGGGACCCACCTGGTGGGGACCGCAGAGGCTGAACTCGGGTGGCCGCTGGGAGTCAGAGGTCATGGCGAGCACAGCGGTGAAATACCTGAGGTAGGCGCGGGTCTCGGGTGTCTTGCTCTGCCCCGGGGCGGGGCCTGGGACGGCAGGGCCACCTGCGCGACGGAGAATACGAGGGGCGGGACTCAGGCCGCGGGTTTTCCTCAGCCAGGAGGAGGCCCAGGCCGTGGACCAGGAGCTATTTAACGAATACCAGTTCAGCGTGGACCAACTTATGGAGCTGGCCGGGCTGAGCTGTGCTACAGCCATCGCCAAGGTCAGTGGCACAACTCTCGACCTTTGGGAGCAGCCAGGGAGGAGTCACTGTCCCAGCCCCCTGGCCTAGGTACAAAGGGGTGGGAGAGGCAGCTGGGCCAATATGGTCTATTACCGCCTGAAACCCCGCTGAACCACCCTTGACTCTGCCTTCAGGCATATCCCCCCACGTCCATGTCCAGGAGCCCCCCTACAGTCCTGGTCATCTGTGGCCCGGGGAATAATGGAGGAGATGGCCTGGTCTGTGCTCGACACCTCAAACTCTTTGTGAGTATGTGGGGAGGGGCTGTGGGGGAGGAGGGCGTGAGGGCGTGAGGGCTCTGGGGTTGAATTACCACTTTCTTCCTAGGGCTACGAGCCAACCATCTATTACCCCAAAAGACCTAACAAGCCCCTCTTCACTGCATTGGTGACCCAGTGTCAGAAAATGAACATCCCTTTCCTTGGGGAAATGCCCTCAGAGGTAGGTGGCTTCAGTTGAACACCTCATCTCCCAGTAACCACTGCCTGTGCTCTGCTCCTCCTTCGTGTTGCCAGGCTGAGCTCATTTTAGTGCCTGGTACAGAAGATGCCTAAAGGATGGTATTCGAATAAGTGTGCAAGAGCCTTCTCCTCCATAAAGTGTGCTCCATGAGTCTCACACACCACCTTTTCTAAAGCTTCCTTGCCCTTTCATCTCCCTGGTCCCTCCTTCCACTCTGTAGTCAGATCCTCTTGCCCTAGCATGCAGTAAACACATGATCTGCCCCTCAGGGGCCAGAGTGGCTGCCCTATCTGAAACCCTTCCTGCAGATGCATGGATTAAGGGATGGGAAATTGGGTAATTTTTTTCCTTAACCCATTTTACAGATGAAGATAACTGAGGTGCAGAGAAGTGGTTTGCTTAAAGTCACTAAATTGTATCATGGCAGAGCTGAAACCAGAATCTGGCTCTCCTGACTCCGTCTCAGGCTATCTCAGCCTGTGGCCTCCCAGTGGCGGGCAGGCAGGCACCAAGAACAAAAACTGTCTGGTCTCAAGTTTGGCCTGAATCCGTGACCACCTCACACTTTCTCTAGGCCTCAGGCTGCCCTCTGAATGAGATACAATACTTGTGCCTCTGTGAATGGTCTGCAGGTGCAGAGGACAGCCCTCTCCAGTTAAGGCTGTTTGTGCAGCTGCTGGCTTTGACATCCTTTTCCTACTCCACCACAGCCCATGATGATTGATGAACTGTATGAGCTGGTGGTGGATGCCATCTTTGGCTTCAGCTTCAAGGGCGATGTTCGGGAACCGTTCTACAGCATCCTGAGTGTCCTGAAGGGACTCACTGTGCCCATTGCCAGCATCGACATTCCCTCAGGTGCTGGGATCCAGAAGGTGGGGTGGGGGAGATTGGGGCCCTACCCTCTTGACTCTTGCCCACACCAGGTCTAAAATAATTTTAGTCTAGAGGGGCTAGACTAAAAGCTAGGGGGTCCACAGCTTTCTGGACCCCCATCAGGGCTGGGGAACAGTGTCCAGAAGTCCCCTTTACATGTTGGCCCCATGAAGAGACCATGGCCCAAGGGTACATGAAGCTTGTTGGACGAGAGTCCCTCAGGTGGGAACTGAGGGGACTTCCCACTCCTCTAGGACTAGGGTAAAATAAGGTGTAGAAGGGGACGAGACATCTGGCCTCTTGCTGAACACCACCCTCTTTTCAGGATGGGACGTGGAGAAGGGAAACTCTGGAGGGATCCAGCCAGACTTGCTCATCTCCCTCACAGCCCCCAAAAAATCTGCAGCCCAGTTTACTGGTCGCTACCATTACCTGGGGGGTCGTTTTGTGCCACCTGCTCTGGAAAAGAAGTACCAGCTGAACCTGCCACCCTACCCTGACACCGAGTGTGTCTATCGTCTGCAGTGAGGGAAGGTGGGTGGGTATTATTCTCAATAAAGACTTAGAGCCCCTCTCTTCCAGAACTGTGGATTCCTGGGAGCTCCTCTGGCAATAAAAGTCAGTGAATGGTGGAAGTCAGCAACCCTGGGGATTGGGTGCCATCTCTCTAGGGGTAACACAACGGGCAAGAGGTTGCTATGGTATTTGGAAACAATGAAAATGGACTGTTAGATGCCAAGTGAGTTGTGCTGTCCTTTACACAATTCTTATTCATTTGGGACACAGACAGGGAGCTACTTCCACTTATCAGTGTAGCAAGACTACAAAGAGGTTAACAGAAGGAATTTCTTCAAAGGCCTCCAAGGAGTATCTTCTAATTTGTATTCAGGACCTTCCCAGGCTGGGAACAGAGATGCCAGTCAGGATTTACCTCTAGGCTAGGAGCCCAAGCTGATGTTTATTCATTCATTTGGTAGTGCTAGAAACTGGCAACTGTGGGCTAAATTTAGCCCATAGACCTAAATTTATGTTTTTCTTAACCTTCACAACATTTAAAAATCAGAGCACTTCGCATAGGTCGACATTTTCAGCTTCTTTTAGCAGGAATGCTCCTTCAAAGGGTATCTGCATTCCTGTTCCCACAGCCCCCAGCATTCCTTGTCCTTTAGCTGCCTGGCTTCTCTAGGCACCTGAGTTCATGATCCTGGGTTAGAAGCTGCAGAGGGGACTATGCTGACTCCCTCAAATAAGGGATGGTACTACCGCTTGCCTCTCAGCAGCTGACATCCCAGAGATCAGTTTCCTTTCTGGGAGGGACTCCTCATTGAGGGGGGTGCAGAAGACCTGCAGACCCGCATCGACCCTGGTCTTTAAGGCTTCAACTCTTGAAAATCAATCGAGCCCCACCTTGGCCAGACCTTTAGTCTCTCTTCTTCTGTTTCTTCTTTTTGGCTTTCTGGCCAGTGCTGACTCCAGCTCTTTCCTTCTTGGGATGCTGCTGCCTCTTCCTCTTACCTCTGCTGCTTGAGCTAGTGTGTGCTCTGCTCTCTGCTTCCCTAGCCCCGCCATCCTTCTCATCCCTTACATCCAAGATGTCCTCCTCCTGATGCTGCTGTATTTTCTTCTTGCTTTTCCTGCTTCTTCCATCACTGCATGCTCTGCTCTCTGCTTCCCTGGTTCCACCACCTAAAACAGTTTCCTCACCTCCATCTTCTAGGTTCAAGTCGTCCTCCTCCTGTTGCTGCCTCTTCGTTCTTCGGCTGCATGGGTCAGCATACGCCCTGCTCTCTACCTCCTCTGTCCTGACACTGCCTGCAGCCTCCTTGCCTTTTCCTCCTTCCTCCAAGACCCCCATATTCTCCTCTTCATGGTGCCACCTGTTCTTTTTCTTCCCTTTCCTGAGGGACTGATTGGTTTGCTCTCTGCTATTCAATTCCCCAAGCCCACTTGTTCCTGCAGCATCCTCCTCCTCATTCCCTTTAGTTGTACCCTCTCTTTCATCTGAGACCCTTCCTTCTTGATGTCGCCTTTTCTTCTTCTTGCTTTTTCTGATGTTCTGCTCAGCATGTTCTGGGTGCTTCTCATCTGCATCATTCCTTTCAGATGCTGTAGCTTCTTCCTCCTCTTGCTGCTTCCTTTTCTTTTTGTTTTTTTGGGGGGGCTTGCTCTCTGACTGCGGTTGAGGGGCCCCAGGGTCCTGGCCTTTGAGACGAGCCAGGAAGGCCTGCTCCTGGGCCTCTAGGCGAGCAAGCTTGGCCTTCATCGTGATCCCGAGACGGGCAGCCCTGAAACAGACAGGGTCCAAGTCAGAGCGAGGGTATCGGGGGAAATGGGCCTAGTCCTTAAGCCTGCAGGGAAAGTTGGTGGAGGGTAGGAGTGGGGAGCTGCCTATCTTCAGGCAATAGATGGGTAGATAATAGGAATCATTTCCCTGGGGTAAAAAGAACCAAGAGGTGGCACAGGCCATGATCAAAGGTGGGGAGAAAAGAAGGGAGCTCAAGGAGCTGACCATGACTTACTTGTGTGCTGTTCGCCCCTCACAGGCTTGGAGCAGCATCTCATCAGTCAGACTGTTAGGGGAGATCAGCAGTTACAAACAGACCCAGTGGAAAGGCTTGACCTCTCCTCCTTCTAAAACATTCCTTCAACACTGAGTTCTTGTTCAGGACCTGGCACTTTTTGAGGTACTAGGGATACAAAGATTAGTACAACACAGTTCCACCCACCCACAAGAAGCCCCCAGTCAAGCATTAGATTTAGCCCTTTCTCTTGCCATCTGAGGACATCTCCTCCCACATTCCCCAAGAGCTAAAATGAAGTCTCACATCTTTGGGGACTTGGGCCCCTGGTTGTCGTCATCACTGCAGCTCTCCAAGTCTTTGTGTGGCTTCTCTCCACCTGAAGTCAACGTAGCCATCTAGGAGGGGTCATGGGGGTGGACAAGGCCTTCTCAACACCACCACCATCCCTATTCCCTTGTGGAAGCCCCCTGAGAATTCATAGCTCCAGGCAGTGGTTTGCCAGCCCCCACCATTGCTCCTTGAGGAGCCACAGGGAGGTGTGCCATCCTGCATACTCAAACTTGGCTAGGAGATGGGCTGCTGCTGCTGGGATGTCCAGCAGCTTTGCCCTCTCTGGCCCACAGCTGGCTGGTGAGCAGAACAAGAAGAGGAAATGCTCTGGTTCATCAGGTCTTCACAATGGACAAGTGCCAGTGACTGACAGTAAAGATGCCCCGCTCCACCCTGACCATAGTACCTGTTCACAGTACCTTCATTTAATCAGATTAATTGAGAGTCTACTATGGGCCAAGGAGTTGGGGATTCAGAGTGGAATAAGAATGAGATGGGCCCAGCCCAGATGGACTCTACATAGGCAATTATGATGGAAGTGTTGCTTGTGATAGAGGAAGGGGACTCAACTCAGACTTCAGAGAATGGCTTCTAAAAGTAACTGATGTATAAGCTGAGCTCTGGAGGATAAGAGAAATTCAGCAGGTAAAGGGGGAAAGGGAGAAGAACATCCAAAGCAGAGGGAGCAACGTGCAATAACCTGAAGATGGAAGAATGTTGTACCTTCAAAGAAAAGAAACAGATTGGAATCTGTTAGGCTAATAGTTAGGCTAAAGTGTAGTGGTCCTGGAGAAAAGTGAAGAGATGAGGCTGGAGATGGCAGGAATAGGCATGCAGGGCCATATAAGCCAGTCCGATAAATCTGGATTATGTCATCCTAGATCAAAGAATACCCAGTGACATGATGACATTTATGTTTAGAGAGAACACTGGATGCTTTGTGGAGGAGTCCATCCTCCACAAAGGTTAGGGTGGGGAGTGAGACTAGAGGTGTCCTTAGGAGGCTGCTGGAGAAAGAAATTAGGCAAGAGATGATGATGGCCCGAAGTGGGGTAGTAGATGGTCTAACAGAGATGTAGAAAAATGGGAAACATTTGCTAGGTAACATGTATAGCCCTTAGCACATAATGACCATTACATGTTAGCTTCCTTCTGTGGGTACAGGAGAAAGTGGAGGCCTGAAGTCCTGGGTTCCAGTCCTGTTTGCCATTACTAGCCAGCTGTGGGCTCTTCAGCAAACCATTTTTCACCCTTTTAGCCACATCTGCAAAGCAGGGGTGGTCCAGATAATCTCTCAGGTCTCCTCTGGCTTCTAAGTCCTTTGAATTAGATGTCCCCTGGCCCCCGCAAAATTTGGCAACTCCTGACTTAAGAGACTGTACTCTACCTCCCATGCCCTATTGCTGCTCCCTTAACAGGTGGCAGGATCCACGGAACCTGAAGATCTCAATTACTGCTGAGGGTCTGGGCAGTCTAAGTAAGCAACAGCAAGACTGGTCACAGGATCCCACTATGTTAGGAAAGTCCTGAGAACTGATAAAGTATACAAGGCAACTGTTCAGGCCCCAGGGAGACCAGGGAAGAGAAAAACTATGGACTCTGTTACCCACAGCCTCTAATACCTTCACAAACTTCTGATACAGCAAGTTGGGCTTGGGATGATTATAACGGGTGGTCTCCTTAGAAAGGCTCCTTATCTGTACTTCATCCTGTAGAGAATTATCAGTACCAGTGAATGGGTGACATATCATGACTGCCTACCACACAGGTCCCGGGCCCTCTGTTTCATGTGCCCATCTATCAAGAGCTCATACCTGCCCAGTTTCCACTACCAAGTTGGCCGCAGTCTTGTTGAAGAGCTCATTCCACCAGTGGTTTGTGAACTCCTTGGCAGGGTCATGTCCCACCTGCCAGGGGAATAAATATGAGCTCTGAGT
This sequence comes from Symphalangus syndactylus, assembly GCF_028878055.3. NCBI lineage: Eukaryota > Metazoa > Chordata > Mammalia > Primates > Hylobatidae > Symphalangus > Symphalangus syndactylus. Next base: position 85,031,018 of record NC_072441.2, read on the forward strand.
GCCTGCCTCACCTGCCCTCAAGGGTCCCCTCTCCCACGCATGCTAACCTTCCTCAGTCCACCCAGTCTTACCCCATGAGTGTCTTGCTTCAGTGTCACCCTGAGAGCCTGGGTGATACCATTCTCCTTCCGGCCCAGGCCTTTACCTGCAGAGGACAGTGAGCGACTTGGCTTATTCTCCTGCCTGCTGTGACACCTCACAAGGCATACCCCACACAGGCCTCTTGCCATTCCACACACCTGACATTGGGGTATACTCTGTACCTCTCAGAAGACCTCCCAGCTCCCTTCTTTCTAGTACCACTCCATATAGTCCCCTGCCTTTGTGTGAGCCGGAACTATCTCTTCCTTCAAATTCTTTTGGAAGAGAGGCCATATCTTTTCTTCCCTCCCCTAGTCCTCCCAACCACCACTTCTTCATTATCCACTGTCAAATTTCTTCCTTTCTTCCCTTTCCTGGGAAAGTTAGAAATTTTCTTCTGCAAATTTCCCTTTAAACTAGATTTTCCTCCTTTAATTAAATGGACTACATGGGGGGTAATCCAGGATGATGCCTTTCCCCTAGGCAGATGGTAGGCAGGGAGCTGGGGCATGTGGAAGAGGCCCCATGGGGATCACCTTGAGTCCATCCATGCTTTAGCAGCTGCTCCTCAGCAAACTTCATCCCACGACTCTTGACCTCTGGAGTGACATTCATGGTGAGAAAAATGTCTCTATCTTCAGACTCTCACCAGAGAAGAAGAGGTGATATCATCCTTTTAAGAAGAAAAGTAGAAAGTGCCCAAACAACCATCAGTTCCATCCTGACTGCTTGTTAAGAATTCTCTGCTAGTTGGGTGCAGTGGCACACACCTGTAGTCCCAGCTACACGGGAAGCTGAGGCGGGATTGCTTGAGTCCAGCCTGGGCAGTATAGCAAGACCCTCTATCATAAAAAGAATAAAGCGGCCAGGCGCAGTGGTTTACATTTGTAGTCCCAGCACTTTGGAAGGCCAAGGTAGGAGAATCACTTGAGCCCAGGAGTTCTAGACCAGTGTGGGCAACATAGTGAAACCTTGTCTCTAGAAAAAATAAAAAATTAAAAAGAAAGAAAAAAGAATTCTCTGTCCTGAGCCAGAGACAGAGGAAGGAGGTGGCCTGGTCTTTGGGGAGCTCCCTATCTGGCTACAGAAAGACCAGCATATAGAGAAGTCAAGGAGGAATGGTATCAATTCTGATACCTAAATTTATGGTGTGCTCACCACATGCCAGGATGTGCTAAGACTTTACAAAGATTATTTCATTTAATCTTCCCAGCCCATTCAGGGAAATATTAGCCTATTTTACAAACGGTAAAGTAAGGCCTAAAGAGGTTAAGTGACTTCAAGGTCACACAAGTAACATGTAGAATTCAAGCCCAGGCAGCTTGTCTGCAGAATCTATACTGTACCACTACATAGTATCTCCCGAAATATATTACTTTGTATACACAAAGCTAATGAGGTGCTTATTAACCTGAGTCATAATAGTACTCAGTAGAGACCAGATCCTGTACTTATGCTTCAGCATTTACACTGTCCTCTTGGTGTGGGGGCTACACACTTCTCCCACACCACTGCAGTATTTCAGTCTGGCTGGAGTTCCCCTTTTGAAAGTGTCCAACTTAGGAAGGGCACGCTTATTGAGCACTTAATGCATAGCAGGTGGATTACACATATTGACGTACTGTCATATTAACTCAGTCAATCTTTTTTTTTTTTTTTTTGGAGACAGGGTTGCCCTGTCACCCAGGCTGGATGGAGTGGAGTGCAGTGGCACAATCATGGCTCATTGCAGCCTCAAACTCCCAGGCTCAAGCAATCCTCCCACCTCAGCCTCCTGAGTAGCTAGGACCACAGGCACATGCCACCACGCCTGGCTAATTTTTGTATTTTTTTTGTACAGACAGGGTTTTGCCATGTTGCCCAGGCTGGTCTCTGACTCCTGGGCTCAAGCAATCTGCCCACCTCTGCTTTCCAAAATGCTAGGATTACAGGCGTGAGCCACTATGTGTGGGCTTAACTCATTTAATCTTGATAGTCCTGTGAGATAGATATTATTCTTATTTTACAAATGAGGAAAACAAGGCCTGGGTTTTTTGCCTAAGGTTACATGGCTAGTAAATGATGGAGCTGGAATTACATGATGGAGCTGGAATGAGCCCAAGTCACCTGACTCCAAAATGGTCCTCTGTCTTTCTTTCTCTCCTTCCTTCCTTCCTTCCTTCCTTCTCTTTCTCTCTCTCTTTCTTCTTTTTTTTTGATACGGAGTCTCACTCTGTCACCCAGTCTGGGGTGCAGTGGTGCGATCTTGGCTCACTGCAACCTCCGCCTCCCAGCTTCAAGCGATTCTCCTGTCTCAGCCTCCCGAGTAGCTGGAACTACAAGGCTCATGCCACCACGGCCGGCTAATTTTTGTACTTTTAGTAGAGACGGGGTTTCCCCATATTGGCCAGAGGCTGGTCTCGAACTCCTGACCTCTGGTGATCCAACCGCTTCGACCTCCCAAAGTGTTGGGATTACAGGCGTGAGCCAAGGCGCCGGGCCAAAAATTGATGTTCTTCATCACTACACTCTTCAGTCTCTTATAGCTCTTTGTGCTTTCTCCTGTAAGACCACAGCCTAACCCTTGTCGCAATAATTGAAAACTACATGCCCTGGAAGTTCAGAGAACGGCTTTATTTCGCAACTCCAGAGCACGTAACGCGGCGCCAGAACTCCAGAATACATTCAGTCGTTATTTGTTGAACTGAATGGCATAGTTAGGAATGGCTTTACCGGATTTTCAATGGATAACTGGACAGAAGCTGTGCGCCCCAGTCCTTCTGAAACCTGTGATCACACTTTGGGCACTGTCCCCTCTACAGTCAATCCGTGTTTTCAGAAGTGGCCCCAGGTCCACTCGTCTTACAGCAGTTCTAAAGAGCCGGCTGCCCTTTCCCTAGGCTCTCTTCCTCTTGAGGGCTAAATTCCAGCCCTCCTACCCCAGTGCCACTTGGGTAAAAATACTCCGCTCCTCTCACGTTTGCTAAGAAGCCCGGGCTCCGACTGCCACCGTTCGGGGGAAGGGAGCCCCTTACCTTCATTGCGGGGTCCTCTCCGCGGAAACATGTGCCAGACCTGACTTGTGCGCCGCCATCTTCCCGGAAATGCCGTTTTGTTCCTTCTAGGCTGTCGAAACCATAGAGACGTCCGCGGGAACCAAAATCATGGTCTTTCCAGGAGAAACCGTTGCAGAGGCCAATTTGCTGGTATGGTTGCCATAGAAACTGGGACCTGGAGGGTGCCCATTTTCGGAGGTTCCGAAGCTGTTCCACTTGCCTCATCCCTGCAATCCTTGAGCAGCCAAGGGGCTTCAGTACTAACTGGCCCTCTCAGTGGAGAGGCAATTCGTGGAGGCGGAATAGGTGCTAGCTGTGTCCTGATTTTGCAGGGTTGAATACTCATAAATACTCAGCCTTCACAGGAACAGTTATTTATAAAAGCCTAGAGACTAGACATCTCAATAGGTTCATCAAGCACTTTTTTTTTTTTTTTTTCTCGCTCTGTTGCCCAGACTTGAGGGCAGTGGCACGATATCGACTCACTGTAACCTCCGCCTCCTGGGCTCAAGTGATCCTCCCATCTCAGCCTCGTGAGTATCTGGGACCACAGGCATGCACCACCACGCCTGGCTAATTTTTGTATTTTTTGTAGAGAAGGGGTCTTGCCGTGTTGTACAGGCTGGTCTCCAACCGCTGGCCTTAAGTGATACGCACGCCTCGGCTTCCCAAAGTGTTGGGATTACTACAGGCGTAAGCCACCATGACCGGCCTCATCAAACACTTTTTGACTCACCATTGTGTGCCAGAACTTGTCCCTTTGGTACTGGGGGATACAAGGATGCATAAGACACAGGTCTTGATTTAGGGGAACACCCAGTCTAGCCTGGGAAAGTTGGGACCTTGTGTGGGATTAGATGGAGGACATGCCAGTGGGACTTAGAGAAAGATACAGGATGAGTGAGACGCGGTGGCTCATGCCTGTAATCCCAGCACTTTGGGAGGCCAAGACAGGCAGATAGCTTGAGCCCAGAAGTTCAAGACCAGCCTGGGCAACATGGCCAGACACTGACTAAAAATACCAAAAAAAAAAAAAAAAAAAAAGCCGGGCATGGTGGTGCACGCCTGTGGGTCCCAGCTACTGAGGTGGGAGGATCCCTTCAGCCCGCGGTGAGGGGTGGGGAGGGCGGAGGTTGCAGTGAGCCAGAAAAAAAAAAAAAAAAAAAGCAGGATCCCAGAATACATGCCAGGCTGAGGAGTTTGGACTTGCCTTGTAGGTACGAGGATGTATTGAGCAGAAGAGGGAAAGAAGGTACTGTAAAGAAGTCAGCAAAAGGGACTGCACGTGTCCCTACCCCTGCAAGCTGTTCCTTGGCCTCACTGAGCCACCCAAGAACTAAAACTCGAGAAAAGTATCCCTTTCTGCCTCCCCATATCGGTATTTCCGTTCACTTAGCGCCCCCTAGAAACTTCCAAACAGAAAAATCGCCATTTCACAGGAAAGCCTTGTCATAATTGCTCTGTATGTCATACCCATTTATCCCATAATTTTTTCCATAAAATTAATTTTACTTTCAAAACATGCTACATGGGGACAATACTTTAAGCAATGGATCTTAATTACTGGAATTTTAGACACTTGCAGAAGGGATGTGGGATGCTTCAAAGACATTCCTTAGAGGTGGATTCAACAGAGAAACATTTTGTGAAGAAGAGTCACATCTGACTCCTTTTCCCATTCTGCCACTCATTGTGTGACCTTGAACAATTCTTTTTTTTTTTTTTTTGAGATGGGGTTTCCCTGTGTTTCCCAGGCTGGCCTTGGACTCCTGGGCTCAAATGATCCTCCTGCCTCAGCCTCCCAAGTAGCTGGGAGTACAGGTGCATGCCACTGTGCCGGGGCAAACTTGATTTTCACTGTAGTGTCCTGCAGCCACTGAGAAAATTCCACAGACAGGGCTTCAATTTCCACCCACCCCCACCTCTCCATCTCTTCTACCCCTTCTATCTAAAATATATGTGTGTGTGTGTATTATATACAAAATTGTATGTTATATGGAATATTTCATATATGTGTATATGTATGTACACATACATATACATATACATGTATATATATGAAATATATAAGAAGTTTTAAAATTCTGAATGAGGTAACCCTCAAGGACCCTTTCCAACCTAGTTTTTGTGTGACGCACTTTGCCAGCCACTCCCAAAACTTAATGGCCATAAATCTTTGAATCAAGATTCCTAGTCTGGCCTAAGTCTTTGAGCTCACTGTTCTGCCTGATTAACTCATTCAATAAATATTTATTAAAGGTCTCCTATATACTAAGGGCTAGAGGTATAAAAAGGTCCATCTCTTGTCTTGTCAGGCCTCATGGTCTTGTGGGGGTTTAAACTAGTTACCAGGCATTTATATCATTGAGTAATGAGAGTTATGGCAAGGTCAGGACACAGTGCTATAGGGATAAGATGAGAAGCATCTGACCCAGTCTAAGAACCCTGGGAGCTTCTTGAAGAAGTCAGTGGGGCTGCAGCCTGTCCCTGGGTGCTATGAGGGATCGCAGTAGAAATGGGTCTCAAGGAGTTCGCAGTTTAATGGGATCTCATACCTCCTCACAAGGGTAGAAATAAAGGCCATTATGAGAGAAAAAGAATACATGAATACTTTAAGGAAATGGCCTGAAATGCAGATAGCAAGATCCATAGAAATATTTATTACAGTAATATTTATAAAATGGAAAAATTGGGAAGAATCAAAATATCTCACAACAGGAGAAAGGCTAGATAAATTACAGTGTAAACAAACAATGGACTAATGTGTAGTCTTCAACAATGATGTTGAAGAATTCTTTTTTTCTTTTTTTTCTTTTTTTGAGACAGAGTCTCTCTATTGCCAGGCTGGAGTGCAGTGGCACGATCTTGGTTCATTGCAACCTCCACCTCCTGGGTTCAAGTGATTCTGCCTCAGCCACCTGAGTAGCTGGGACTACAAGTGCGCGCCACCATGCCCAGCTAATTTTTGTATTTTTAGTAGAGACAGGGTTTCACCATGTTGGCCAGGATGGTCTTGATCTCTTGACCTCATGATCTGCCTGCCTTGGCGTCCCAAAGTACTGGGATTAAAGGCGGAGCCACCGTGCCCAACCAAAGAATTCTTAATAGCTTGGGTACATGTCTGTGATATAATTGAAATGCAAAAAGAGGATACAAAATGTTACCTACGGTAAGAACCTATCTATGTTAAAAATTCATAGGCAATAGGATCTAAAGTAATAAAATACTTAGGAATAAATTTAACAAAAGAAGTGCAAGCTTTATACATTGAAGCTACAAAACCTCATTGAAAGAAACTAAGGAGAGCTAAATAAATATCTTGTGTTCGTGGAATAGAAGACAATATCGTTAAGATGACAATACTCTCCAAATTGATCTATAAATTCAACACAATCTCCATAAAAAATCCCAGCTGGCTTTTTTTTTTTTTTTTGCATAAATCAACAAGCCCAACCTAGAATTCATATGGAAATGCAAAGCACCGGCTGGGAGCAGTGGCTCACACCTGTAATCCCAGCACTTTGGGAGGCCGAGGAGGGAGGATCATTTGAGGTCAGGAGTTCGAGACCAGCCTGGCCAATATGGTGAAACCCCGTCTCTACCAAAACTACAAAAATTAACCAGGTGTGGTGCCACAAGTCTGAAATCCCAGCCATTTGGGAGGCCGAGGCACGAAGATTGCCTGAACCTGGGAAGTGGAGGTTGCAGTGAGCCCAGATCACACCACTGCACTCTAGCTTGGGTGACAGGGTGAGTCTCCGTCTGAAAAAGAAAAAAAAAGAGAGAGAGAGACAGGAAAGAAAATAAAAATGCAGGCCAGGCGCTGTGGCTCATGCCTGTAATCCTAGCACTTTGCAAGGCCGACACGGTCAGATTACCTGAGGTTGGGAGTTCAAGACCAGCCTGGCCAACATGGTGAAACACTGTCTCTACTAAAAAAAAAAAATACAAAAAATTAGCCGGGTGCAGTGGCGCGCGCCTGTAATCCCAGCTACTCTGGAGGCTGAGGCAGGAGAATCGCTTGAACCTGGGAGGCGGAGGTTGTGGTGAGCCGAGATCATGCCACTGCACTCCAGCCTGGGCTACAGAGCGAGACTTGGTCTCGAAAGAAAAAAAAAAAAGCAAAGGGCCCAGAATAGCCATAACAATCTTTAAAAGGAAGAAAGTTGTAGTGCTCACACTTTCTGATTTCAAAACTTACTACAAAGCTACAGACTGTGTGGTTTTCAAAGAGGACAGACATATAGATCAATGTAAAGGAATTGAGAATCCCGAAATAAACCCATACGTTTATGGACAATTGATTTTGAACAAGAGTGCCAAAATAGTTCAATGGAGAAAGAATAGTCTTTTCAACAAATGGTGTTGGCCGGGCACGGTGGCTCACACCTATAATCCCAGCACTTTGGGAGGCCAAGGCAGGAGGATCACTTGAGCTCAGGAGTTTGAGACTAGCCTGGGCAACATAGTGAGATATCGTCTCTACTAAAAATAAAAATTAGGCTGGGTGCAGTGGCTCACGTCTGTAATCCTAACACTTTGGGAGGCCAAGGTGGGTGGATCACCTGAGGTCAGGAGTTCGAGACCAGCCTGGCCAACATGACGAAATCTCAGCTGGCATGGTGGCAGGCGCCTGTAATCCCAGCTACTCAGGAGGTTGAGGCAGGAGAATCGCTTGAACCCGGGAGGCGGAGGTTGCAGTGAGCCAAGACTGCACCACTTCACTCCAGCCTGGGCAAAAGAGCGAAACTCCATCTCAGAAAAAAAATTTTTTAAATTAAAAATTAAAAATTAACTGAATATGGCGGCCCACGCCCATAGTCCCAACTACTTGGGAGGCTGAGGTGGGAGAATTGCTTGGATCCTGAGAGGTCAAGGCTACAGTGAGCTGTGGTTGTGCCACTGTGCTTCAGCTTGGGTGACAGAGTGAGACTCTGTTTAAAAAAAAAAAAAAAAAGGAAATAATCCTGTGAAGTCAATTTAGCATGAAGCCCTCCACTCTTTTTTTTTTTTTTTGACAGAATTTTTCTCTGTTGCTTAGGCTGGAGTGCAGTGGCGTGATCATGGCTCCCTGCAGCCTCGACCTCCTGGACTCAGGCAATCCTCCCACCTCAGCCTCCCAAGTAGCTGGGCCACAGGCATGGCCCACCACACCTGGTTAATTTTTGTATTTTTTGTAGAGATGGGGTTTCACCATGTTGCCCAGACTGGTCTCCAACTCCTGGGCTCAAAAGCGTTCCTCCCGCCTCGGCCTCCCAAAGTGCTGGGATTACAGGAGTGAGCCACCGTGCCCAGCCTAAGCCCCATTCTCTTGATACCTGATCACCCTTGATATCTGATCAGGTTCCTCATCCCTCACCATCCATCAGGTGATATCTGATTACCTCAGCCTGTCTTCGGCAAGAATCTTGTAAGGTTTTAATGCAAATCTCCTTTACCCCTGGTGTTTTTTCTTAATAATTTCCCATCTTCTGACCCCTACTCTGCACCTCGGTTATAAATTCCTACTTCCCATGCTGTATTGAGAGTTGAGCCCAATTTCTCTTTCTCCCTCACTGCAAAATCCCATTGTCATGGTCCCTATACCTACTGCAATGGTCCTGAATAAAGTCTGCCTTACCATGCTTTGACAAGTGTCATTGAATAATTTTTTTCTTTAACAAGATATTTTCCCTTCATTTAAAATTGTCTACAATTAATGTATTATTTTTTCAGGAAAGTGATTTTTTTTTGAGACGGAGTCTTGCTCTGTCGCCCAGGCTGGAGTGCAGTGGTGCCATCTTGGCTCGCTGCAAGCTCCTCCTCCCGGGTTCACGCCATTCTCCTGCCTCAGCCTCCTGAGTAGCTGGGACTACAGGCGCCTGCCACCATGCCCGGCTAATTTTTTTGTATTTTTAGTAGAGACGGGGGTTTCACCATGTTAGCCAGGATGGTCTCGATCTCCTGACCTTGTGATCCGCCCGCCTTGGCCTCCCAAAGTGCTGGGATTATAGGTGTGAGCCACTGCTCCTGGCCCAGGAAAGTGATTTTAAAATAACAAATGGTTTTGGGAGGCCGAGGTGGGTGAAAGACCTGAGGTCAGGAGTTCAAGACCAGCCTGGCCAACATGGTGAAACCCCATCTCTATTAAAAATACAAAAATTAGCCAGGCATGGTGGCACGCGCCTGTAATCCCAGCCACTCAGGAGGCTGAGGCAGGGGAATTGCTTGAACTCAGGAGGCAGAGGTTGTAGTGAGCCGAGATTGTGACACTGCACTCCAGTCTGGGTGACAGAGCAAGACTCTGTTTCAAAAAAAAAAAAAAAAATAGAAATAGTTACAAATGAGAGTCCCTGAGTGCTGAGGTAGGTGGGGCAGAGGTGAGGTGCATATGACTGGCCCCAGGAGAAGATCTTCAGGAGGAAGTACATGTGGCCCCTGAGACTGACTACCAAACCTTGAATGCCTCTCCAAATTCCTGGAGCAGAATTAAATCCTAAAAAATTAAGGCAGTGTGTTATTTTTCTATACTGGGTTTAAATCTACACATAGTGTTAGGCCGGGCGCGGTGGCTCACGCTTGTAATCCCAGCACTTTGGGAGGCCGAGGCAGGCGGATCACGAGGTCAGGAGATCGAGACCACGGTGAAACCCCGTCTCTACTAAAAATACAAAAAAAATTAGCCGGGCATAGTGGCAGGCGCCTGTAGTCCCAGCTACTCGGAGAGGCTGAGGCAGGAGAATGGCGTGAACCCGGGAGGCAGAGCTTGCAGTGAGCCGAGATTGCGCCACTGCACTCCAGCCTGGGCGACAGAGCGGGACTCCGTCTCCAAAAAAAAAAAAAAAAATCTACACATAGTGTTATAATAGTCAGGCCAAGCCAGCATCTCCCCGTGGTTCATAAACTAGTACACAATTTATCTTCCTCCACTTCTTCCCAGTTATTTTTTCTGTCAGTGAACCCTGAGACTGAGGAAAGAGAAAATATCTCGTAGTTGCAATGCATGTGAGATTAAAAAAAAAAAAAGCTATATAGCAAATACTGGCAATGCTTACCTATTCGAATATTATTCACTTTTGTTTCTGTTGAGGAAAAAAAAAAAAAAGGTGAGCCTACGTCTCACAGGATTCAATCCTTAGCCTAGGCATGTTCTAATTTTCTGACTTCATTAACCATTTTAGTTCATGATAATAAAGATATTACTATCCCTTGCCAACAGTACTTTACTATTTAAAAATAATTTTCACGTGGTGGTTTACAGTTTAGAATATCATTTTCACAAACATTACCATATTTGAATCTCACCTTAATATTGCCCAGATTTATGCTTACAGATAGGGGCCTACAGAGCACAGAGAGAGGAGATGGAATGAGACGTGATCCTAGCACTATCACTGCTGCTCTCTGATGCCATCTAGTGCAGGTTCAGCTTAACATTTATTTCTATTTAAAGAACTATTGCCATCTGCCCCTTGGTGTCATCATTCCCTCCCATCTGGATGAAGCCCTGTCTCTGACCTGCATCCCTGTCCCTCTGGGTCTTGTCTCTGCCTTTCCCTGGCCCCACTGTCTCCTTTAAAACCTTTAGTGTGTGTAAATGCTGGTCATGGTGTGGGTGAAGGATGCCAGGAAGGGATGCAGGGTATAGCAGGGCCTTTTTTCTTTTCTTTTCTTTTCTTTCTTTTCTTTTCTTTTCTTTTCTTTTCTTTTCTTTTCTTTTCTTTTCTTTCCTTTCCTTTCCTTTCCTTTCCTTTGCTTGCCTTCCTTCCTTCCTTCCTTCCTTCCTTCCTTCCTTCCTTCCTTCCTTCCTTCCATTCTTTCCTTCTTTCTTTCTCTCTCTCTCTGTCTCTCTCTCTCTCCTTCCTTCCTTCCTTCTTTCTTTTTCTCTCTTTCTTTCTTTCTGACGGAGTCTCACTCTGTCATCCAGGCTGGAGTGCAGTGGCGTGATCTCGGCTCACTGCAACCTCCACCACCAGGGTTCAAGTGATTCTTCTGCCTCAGCCTCCCGAGCAGCTGGGACCACCATGCTCGGCTTATTTTTGTGTTTTTAGTAGAGACGGGGTTTCACCATCTTGGCCAGGCTGATCTTGAACTCTTGACCTCGTGATCCACCTGCCCTCTTTCTTTTGCAGTGCTTGCTGCGCTTCTAGAGTTGTCCTAGAAGGTGCACATTTCAAGGTAGCAGACACACCCATTTGGGTTGCTTTTTTATATTTTTCATATGACATATTTCCAGATACATCAGTAAGGATGTTGTGGAAAAATTTCTGAAAGGGGCAGTATAGAAGACACCAACCCCAGTGGGAGTAGAGCTGGGAAGGAGGACCATGATGGTAAGAAGAATACCAGGGAATCCCAGGCTCATTCATTCTCCCTTTGAACAAGAGCTAAGCTGAACACAGGAAAAGCAGAGGTCTGAAGCGCTGAGTCTGAAGGATTTCCCCAGAGCTTTGAGGGCTCTGCTGTAGCATCTTTATCTTTGAACATCCTCCACCACAGACACCTGGTGATCCCCTAAACATGCACAGGACCTGAGCCCAGTGCAGCGCCCAGAACGCTGCAGGGGTCCCCAGCGCTGGGGATACAGCCTTCTTGCCCCACCTGCTGGCTCTCTGCCTTATTACATGTTACCATTTCAATCATGACTAAATATATTCATACACATCATATATAAATGTATATAAATGCCTTGAAAGATTGCAAAGACAAACAACAAAAGATTAAAAGTCATTTTCTCTATGTGGTAGGATTAAGGGGGCTTTTCACTTTTTAATGTTGTTATGTTTGTTAAATTATATACAATTAAGTGTATCATTGTGTAATCAGTAAAAAATTAATCCAAGTAGTCTTCCAATTAAAAAAATATTATTCTATGATTCATCCTGGCATTTTGATGGCCTTATTTTTGCGTTTATATTTTTGAGCCTTCTGGATTTTAGTTTAAGGAGAGTTATAGATCTGATATTTTCTTTCTCCAGATAACTAGTTGTTGCAAACTTTAGCAACCTAAATGTCCATCAATAGGCATCTCATTAAATAAATTATGCTCCATATGGACACAAATAAAGGAACAATAGACACCAGGCCTACTTGAGGGACGAGGGTGGGAGGAGGGTGAGGATTGAAAAACTACCTATCAGGTACTACACTTACTACCTGGGTGACAAAATAATCTATACACCAAACCCCCACAACATGTAATTTTCTTATAGAACAAACCTGCACATGTACCCCTGAACATAAAATAAAAGTTAAAAAACAAATAGCGGCTGGGTGCAGTGGCTCACACCTGTAATCCCAGCACTTTGGGAGGTGGAAGTGGGCGGATCACGAGGTCAGGAGATGGAGACCATCTTGACCTACATGGTGAAACCCCATCTCTATTAAAATATAAAAAATCAGCCAGGCATGGTGGTGCATGCCTGTGATCCCAGGTCCTTGGGAGGCTGAGGCAGTGGAATCGCTTGAACCCAGGAGGTGGAGGTTCCAATTTCAAGTGCAATGTCATGCCACTGCACTTCAGCCTGGTGACAGAGCAAGACTCCGTCTCAAAAAACAACAAACAAACAAATAAATAAATAATGCTACAGCCACCCACTGAAATACTATGCAGACATGAAAAATGAGAGAATTTGATGTCATGTGCTGATAGGACAAATGCTCACATCATATTATTAGGTGGAAAAGCAAAGTAGGAGGCCGGGCACGGTGGCTCACGCCTGTAATCCCAGCACTTTGGGAGGCCGAGGCAGACGGATCACCTGAGGATAGGAGTTCGAGACCAGCCTGACCAACATGGAGAAACCCCGTCTCTACTAAAAATACAAAAAAATTAGCCAGGCGTGGTGGCGGGAGCCTGTAATGCCAGCTACTCAGGAGGCTGAGGCAGGAGAATCACTTGAACCAGGAAGGCAGAGGTTGCAGTGAGCTGAGATCGCACCATTGCACTCTGGCCTAGGCAACAAGAGCAAAACTCTGTCTCAAAAAAAAAAAAAGAAAAGTAGGGAATGGTTTGTATATCATGATCTCAGGTTAGAATATATGTATGATGTATGTTTCTATTTATCTACCTTCCTGTAGATTCTTAAATATTTTTCTGGACAGATACGGCGGAAGCCTAATAATGGCTCAGTTGTTCCTGGGGGAGGTGACAAGAAAGAAAGAAAAAAGGAAAGGAAAATTTTACTTTGCATTTTACTCCTTTGGTAATGGTTGAATTATTTTTCAATATGTAATGATATTACTTTTGTTTCATAACAAACGGATAAAAATCGTTAAGTGGAACATGACTTTCATGTGTGTATGGATTTTATGTCCTCTTAAAAATTAGGTGGCCAAGCATGGTGGCTCACACCTGTAATCCAAGCACTTTGGGAGGCCAAGGTGGGCGGATCCCTTGAGCCTAGGCATTAGAGACCAGCCTGGGCAACATGGTGAAACCCCATCTCTACAAAAAAATACAAAAATTAGCTGGGCATGGTGGCACACTCCTGTAATCCTAGCAACTCAGGAGGCCAAGGTGGGAGGATCATGTGAGCCCAGAGAGGTCGAGGCTGCAGTGAGCTATGATTGCACCGCTGCCCTCCAGCCTGGGCCAGAGTGAGACTCTTAAAAAAAAAAAAGGCCAGGTGCGGTGGCCCATGTCTGTAATCCTAGCACTTTGGGAGGCCGAGGCAGGCAGATCTCTTGAGGTCAGGAGTTCAAGACCAGCCTGGCCAACATGGTGAAACCCTGTCTCTACTAAAAATACAAAAAATAGCCAGGCGTGGTCATGCGCGCCTATAATCCCAGCTACTTGGGAGGCTGAGCCACTAGAATCACTTGAACCTGGGAGGTGGAGGTTGCAGTGAGCTGAGATCGTGCCATTGCACTCCAGCCTGGGCAACAAGAGCGAAACTCTGTCTCAAAAAAAAACAAAAAACAAAAACAAAAACAGGTGATCCCTTCAATCAATCAGTAGCTCTCTGTGTTTTGATTGATTCTGTTCTCTTTGAAACTTCTTCCCCTCCCAGTGATAATGCCTAAAATGTATTGATTACTTTCTATGAGCCAAGCACTGTTCTGCTTATCGACGCTGTTGTTATCCTCATTTTCAGATGAAAACAATTAAACAAAGAGAAGGTAAGTAAGTTATCTAATGTTCCCTGGTTAGTAGGTAGCAGGGCTGAGATTTATGCTTAGACTTTCAACCCAGAGGCTATGGAACTTTTTTGTTAGTTTGTTTTGTGCACAGGGAAAAAAGGAACAGAGCCTGTGGAACTTAACCCCTACGCCATACTGCCTTTTTGTTAAACTTGCAGAAATTGGAAGAAAACTTAATTTTATTTATTTATTCAGAAAATATCTTCTGAGTTTTTGTTTTGTTTTGTTTTGTTTTGTTTTTTTGAGATGGAATTTTGCTCTGTCGCCCAGGACGGAGTGCAGTGGCGTCATCTCAGCTCACTTCAACCTCCGCCTCCAGAGTTCAAGCAATTTTCCTGCTTCAGCCTCCCCAGTAGCTGAGATTACAGGTACCCACTACCATGCCCAGCTAATTTTTGTATTTTTGGTAGAGACGGGGTTTCACCATGTTGGCCAGGCTGGTCTTGAACTCCCAACCTCAGGTCATCCACCCGCTTCCGCCTTCCAAAGTACTAGGATTACAGGCGTGAGCCACCGCACCTGCCAGTAAACATTTTCTGAATGCCTGGTATATCTAGGTGAAGCTGTTAAGTTGCTTCTTCCTTTTGTTCGGATATTTTTTTGGAGGGAGGAGTGGTCCCACTCTATCATCCGGAGTGGTCCCACTCTGTCTTCCAGAGTGGAGGGCAGTGGCTAAATCATAGCTTACTGCAGCTTTAAACTCCTGGGTTCAAGCAATTCTCCTGCCTCAGCCTCCCAAGTATCTGGAAACACAAGCACATGCCACTGGTCCTGGCTCCTGTTTCTTGCTTTTGTTAAGGAAAGCTTCCCGGAGGAAGCACAAATGGGTGCACCTAAAGTCTCTTTGATGTTGCTAGTGGGAGTAAGGAGCAGGAAATGGTGGCTCACAGGAGCAGCAAACAGCAAAGGATGTCCTTAGCAACACGAAGTACTTGCAGAGGAGTCTTGCTGATAATGGCCACTTCATCTTGGAGTTCATAGCTGGTTCCTTGCATGATGGAGACACAAAGTAGTCCTACCCTTTCAGCTTCCTGAAAACTCTTGCAGTAATTCTGCCAGTGGATTTGTTATTAAAGGGAAGCAGAGGATGCTAGTGTGTTGCCCTCAATAAAGGGAAGTTGAGAAGTGAAAAAACACAATTCTCAGACTTTTTTGTTATTCATTAACTCACGTCATCATTTTATTTAACTCATTAATGAGAGAACCAATAAGGAGACAAAAGAGTTGCTTTGAGGAGCATCTGAGAAACAGGAATTTAAACAGTCAATAAGAAAAGAATTGTCAGGCCAGGCATGGTGGCTCACGCCTGTAATCCCAGCACTTTGGGAGGCCGAGGTGGGCGGATCACGAGGTCAGGAGTTCGAGACCAGCCTGGCCAACATGGCGAAACCCTGTCTCTACTAAAAATACAAAAAAATTAGCTGGGCATGGTGGTGGACACCTGTAATCCTAGCTACCCAGGAGGCTGAGGCAGGAGAATTGCTTGAACCCGGGAGGCGGAGGTTGCAGTGAGCTGAGATTACGCCACTGCACTCCAGTCTGGACGACAGAGTGGGACTCCGTCTCAAAAGAAAAAGAAAAGAATTGTCAAAATTAGATTGATAATTTAGATATAGGACTGGCTAACTTTCTAAGACAGTAAAACCAAAACCCTTTTGTGATTAACTTCTCAACTGGGCAATAAAACCCTATTGTTGTATCAAGTTCTGCAGGTTAGCCTTTACCCGACGGGACTATAAATGTCTGTGCATTTGTAAGTTGTAGATTATTTATCAAATGTACTGTGACAACAAAGTCACATTCCCTGGGAGAGTCAGATGAGTGTCAAGCAAGCTTATTAGAAAATGCTCTAGACAAGGTGTGGTGGCTCATGCCTGTAATCCCAACAATTTGGGAGGCCTAGGTGGGTGGATCACTTGAGGTCAGAAGTTCGAGATCAGCCTGGCCAACATGGTGAAGCTCCATCTCTATTAAAAATACAAAAAATTAGCTGGGTGTGGTGGCACACGCCTGTAATCCTAGCTACTTGGGAGGCTGAGACAGGAGAATCACTTGAACCCAGGAGGCGGAGGTTGCAATAAGCCAAGATCATGCCACTGCACTACAGCCTGGGTGACAGAATGAGATTCCATCTCAAAAAAACAAAAAAAAGAAAAAATGCTCTAGTGTGATATCAAAAAAGCAAAACAAAGCAAAACAAAAAACAAAAAACCAAAAAATCCTCATTTTACCTTTTCCAAGTTTCAAGAAATTATTCTTTCACAGCAAAGAAGAACTCATCTAGCTTTAGAGATAGGCTACCTGGGTTACTTAGTAAGTATACAAACTTGAACAAGTTACTAACTTACTAAACCTTTCTGAGCATCAGTTTCCTGGTCTATAAAATGGGAATAATAATACTGTGATAGAGTTTATTTCTCCCACGTGAAAGAACATACAGCTATAAGTTGGGGTTCACTTTTTTTTTTTTGAAACAGAGTCTCACTCTGTCACCAGGCTGGAGTGCAGTGGCGCAATCTCAGCTCATTGCAACCTCCGTCTCCCTGGTTCAAGCGATTCTCCTGCCTCAGCCTCCCGAGTAGCTAGTTTCACAGGCACGCACCACCATACCTGGCTAATTTTTGTAATTTTAGTAGAGACGGATTTCACCATGTTGGCCAGGATGGTCTTGATCTCCTGACCTCGTGATTCACTCGCCTCAGCCTCCCAAAGTGCTGGGATTACAGGCGTGAACACGGCGCCCGGCCAGAATTCACTTTTTTAAATTATTTCAATCCTGGTCTGAGAATGGTTGATTAATACGTGTAGATCTTACTTCTGGGTTTGTTTGACCAATATGAGATTGGAAGTGAGAATCTGTACAAACTGAAGCCAGACCCCACCTAGACTGGCCAGAATGAGAAGACAAGCCAGGGATTTGAGACACCAAGCTTTGAGTCCTGGGAGAATAAGATGGGCTAAGAAAATAAACAGTCAGCTGGGCGCGGTGTCTCACGCTTGTAATCCCAGCACTTTGGGAGGCCGAGGCGGGCGGATCACGAGGTCAGGAGATCGAGACCATCCTGGCTAACACGGTGAAACCCCGTCTCTACTAAAAATACAAAAAATTAGCCGGGCATGGTGGCGGGCGCCTGTGGTCCCACCTACTCGGAGAGGCTGAGGCAGGAGAATGGCGTGAACCCGGGAGGCGGAGCTTGCAGTGAGCCGAGATTGCACCACTGCACTCCAGCCTGGGCGACAGAGCGGGACTCCGTCTCCAAAATAAATAAATAAATAAATAAATAAATAAATAAAATAAACAGTCAAGATTTTGAGATATTTAATTTGGAAGGATAGTTGAGCAAAAATACAGTTTAAATGGTCCACTTGAATATCAGCAGTGAACTGACCATTATAAACAGAATAACAAGTGACATGATTATTAATAAGTAAAATCTAATTTTACATCTTGGTAACTTTGCAAACAGCTTCTTGACATTTGCCTTTTACTGTTCCTTGTGCTTTCCGTTATTTCACTTTACCCTCATCTACCTCTGAGATGGGCAGAAGAGGTACTACTTTGTTTGACTGAGAACTTCATACAGTCAGGAGCTTCATAAAGTCATTTGCTTCTGTGTCTCTGCAGACTGAGGCCCTTTAGAAAATAATTTAAATAGAATGGAGTTTCCATTGTGCAGATGAAGTAACAGGCCCAGCGCTGAAGCCTGGGCCTGTGTCACCTAAGGTGACACTGTGGCGGAACTGTAACTAGAACACAAGCCTCCTGTCCTCTACTAGAAGGTCTCCTATGCCCAGCAGCTGTAAAGGTTTGTACTGCAGAGTTCTACCTTGCATACTCCAGGCCTCTATATGAGGCCAGGAGTGGAGTCTAGGAGAGTGTCCAAATAAAGCACCAGGCTGAGTTCAATGTTGCTGCCTTTTGGCCCTGGAGAAATGCTGGAGAGCCAGGCATGGGGGTGCCCGCCTGTAGTCCCAGCTAATCAGGAGGGTGAGGCAGGAGAATCACTTGAACCCAGAAGTTTGAGGCTGCAGTGAGCAATGATCGCACCACTGTACTGCAGTTCTAGGCCACAGAGACAGATCCCATCTCACTCTCTCTCTCTCTCTCTCTTTTTTTTTCAGACAGAGTCTTGCTCTATCGCCCAGGCTGGAGTGCAGTGGTGCCATCTCGGCTCACTGCGACCTCCGCCTCCTGGGTTCAAGTGATTCTCCTGCCTCAGCCTCCCGAGTGTCTGGGACTACAGGCATGCACCATTATGCCCGGCTAACTTTTTGTATTTTTAGTAGAGACGGGGTTTCACCATGCTGGCCAGGCTGGTCTTGAACTCATGACCTCGTGATCTGCCCGCCTCTGCCACCCAAAGTGCTGGGATTACAGGCATGAGCCACCGCGCCCAGCCAGATCCCATCTCTTAAAAAAATTTTTAGAGATCTCATCTCTTAAAAAAATTATTTAAAAAATGTTGGAAAGAGAAAGACTAGAGAGAGCCATGCCTTTTAAAGTCCTCCCTAAAGTGTCATCTTACCAGCCCTTCCAGTCATTCACACAACAATCCTAGTCATAAACTGGGACCATGCTTGCCATCACCAGGGGTCAGGAAAACTGGACAGCTGAACCTGCTTGGATGGTGGAAGCCGAGTGTAGGGGTTAGAGAAGGAGATGTCGGGACTCCGTGCTTGTCTGGAATCACTCCACCACACTCTGGACAGTAGGTATACGACTGACAAAGCCCTTCCTCAGAGATGCTGGGTCAGTGAGGAGACCGCAACTTGTCTCAGCCATCTCACTCCACCCCCGTTTCAGTGTCTGGGGGGAAACTGAGAATGAAAGTGACCTTGAGTAAACTAAACACAGTTTGGCTATTCATTATATGTATTCCTGTCTGTTCCTTTCTCATTCTATCCTCACTGGGTTGTTTTTGCATATATCAAATAGTTCTAGGCTTTCCTCCCTGTCAAAGTCAGCCTTTTATGGATTTACATACCAGAGACTTCCAAGCCACAGTTTAGAAGTGATTTGTGGAGAAAGGAGCAGTAAATTTGTGGAGAAATGAGCCTGGGAATGGCCGTAGTGACCAGGCTGTGGAGCCATTTATATCTACTTCTCCCTCTGCTGGAGGCTGTTTGTTTGAGTTGGCAGGAAGCCAATCAGATGCACTGGATCAGGGTGTCCTGTCCAAGGAGACAGGGGGCTATTTGTCTTCTCTCATGAGAAAGACAGTCGTGGGAGGAGGAGGGAAGCGCTTAAGAACAGGGATGGAGTAGACAGGGAAAATATAGTCAATCAGATCTCTCAAGAGTATAGTCAGCCGGGTGCAGTGGCTCACGCTTGTAATCCCAGCACTTTGGGAGGCCAAGGCAGGAGGGTCACTTGAGTCCAGGGGTTCGAGAGCAGCCTGGGCAAGATAGGGAGACCCTGTCTTTACAAATAATTTTTAAAAGTTAGCTGGGTGTGGTGGTGCACATCTGTGCACCAAGCTACCCAAGAGGCTGAGGTGGGAGGGATCGTTTGAACCTGGGAGGTTGAGGCTGCAGTGCGCCATGATCGTATCACTGCACTCCAGCCTGGGTGACAGAGTGAGACCCTGTTTCAAAAGAAAGAAAGAAAGAAAAGTATATTCAAGGTGAGCTTCCTATTATTAGATATGGCCCAAGTGAAAACCTGAAGCTTGTCTGAATTGGACAGCCAAGGAGAGAGGCAGAAGAGGATTAGTGGAAAAAGCAGAAACTTCTAGGCTTGACTCAACGACTGTGTTGTGCGTGATTTGGGGCAAGCCACCTTCCTCTCTGTCTCCTCCTCTAGTAAATGTTCAGCATCCTAAGGTCTCCAGCTCTGAAAGGGTATGATTCTTTTTTTTTTTTTTTTTTGAGATGGTGTCTCACTCTGTTGCCCAGGCTGGAGTGCAATGGCACGATCTCAGCTCACTGCAACCTCCTTCTCCCGGGTTCAAGCGATTCTCCCAGCTCAAGCCTCCTGAGGAGCTGGGATTATAGGCGCACACCACAATGCCTGGCTAATTTTTGTATTTTTAGTAGAGACAGAGTTTCACCATGTTGGCCAGGCTGGTCTCGAACTCCTGACCTCAGGTGATCCACCCACTTCAGCCTCCCAAAGTGTTGAGATTACAGGCGTGAGCCATAGTGCCCGGCCTCTTTTTTTTTTTTTTTTTTAAATTTTTAACTCAAAGAACATGAAATTATATGGTTTTAATAATGCAAAGCAACTTCCATGGGGCTACAGCAGAGAGAAAATAAGGCTAAAATGGGCCTGGCACGGTGGCTTACGCTTGTAATCCCAGCACTTTGGGAGGCCAAGGCGGGTGGATCACGAGGTCAGGAGATCGAGACCATGGTGAAACCCCGTCTCTACTAAAAATACAAAAAATTAGCTGGGCATGGTGGCGGGCGCCTGTAGTCCCAGCTACTCAGGAGGCTGAGGCAGGAGAATGGCGTGAACCCGGGAGACGGAGCTTGCAGTGAGCCGAGATCGCGCCACTGCACTCCAGCCTGGGCGACAGTGCGAGACTCCTTGTCAAAAACAAACAAACAAAAAAGACTTTAGAGAAAGTGAATTTCCATCCAGGAAAATTAAGGATCCCCTTCTGAGTACTTTAAAAAGGTTATCTATTTGTGCTGAGGGAAGAGGTAGAGTATTAGGGAACCAATAAGATAACCTCTCTTTTGGAGAGATTTCCAAAGTCCTTCTATCCTCAGAAATTCTCATGTTCCTCCCCAGGGACAGAAAAATCCTCCTTACTGTCTAATCTCCATCTCTCCTATTGCAATGCTAGCCACTCCCTTTGCCCTCATGGAACCCAGCCTTTCCCCTGGCCTCAGACAAAATCTCTTTAGAGCCCTGTAGTTTGGAGTGTTGAGATCCCATTTCAACCTTTTCACCATCCGTTCTCTGCCCCTCACCCTATTCTCTTCTTCTTGGGGATGTCAATTCCTGTTCTGAGCCCGCCCCCCACCCAGGCCCTTTTCCGGTGGTATGTGCCAGCCGGTCCTGCATCCCACATCCCCAGCTGTTGACATTTCATTGCCATTACCCACAGAATAAAGAAAGGGGCCCTGTTATTCAACAATAGGGGAAAAGACAGAGACAATGGGAAATTGTGCTTCCGATGGGGTGGGGACTGAGAAGGAAAGGACAGACAGACAGACAGGGGGTTGTACAGAAGAGGTCCGGTTTCCTGAAGCAGCTGGAAGTCCTGGATGGTTCCCACCTGAGAGTCCGTTTGCAACGGCAATGCGCACTCAGGCACCAGAGGGCAGAGGTGAGTACTCTGTTGTGGGGAGAGGGGAGATGGGGATGCTGCTTAGATGAGGCGCATATGGAAAGGGAGGCAGCTTGAGCTTGGCAGTTACGGATCTTTGAGCCACATTTAGAGTTCATCCCCATCCCCATCAGTCCAACACCTTCATATCCACCAATCAATCTACACCTCTCTTGTTCAAAGGCATCGAGAAACAATGAAGCACCTCACTTTCTGCACTCTTCCAAGCTATCATTCCTGGGTTGCTCCCTTTATGCCACTCCCCTTCATGGGTTCCCAGCCCTCATCCCAACCCAGCATCTTCCCCTGGTCCCGGAATAGTGATTTCCACAGATATAGTCACAGGGCTGGACACCGGTCTCTTAACATGGCTTAGTGGACTGATGGGGGTGGGGGTCGTTCTTGGCACCTTGGCTTCTTCTTTGAGCACAGGACAGAAGCTTTTCCTCAAAGGTGCAAAAGGAGCAACTGTGTTGAACAGGGGCTCAAGTTCCAGGGTTTTAAGGTGCTTGGAACTCCCAGGAGCCTGGCAAAACCTTCATCCAGAACCTCTTCCTCAAGCAAGACAAAAAGCTGCTAAGCACTGCTCCCTCCGTCTCTGTGAAGAGACCAACTTCTAACAGGTAGGCAATGGAGCTGCTGAGTACTCTCATTTTCTGTAAGAGGTGTGAAGAGCATGTGTGTGCACTGTTTTGAAATACAGAAATACAGATTAGTGATTAAGTGCTTGAGCCTCACTGTCAGATCTGGATTCAAATCCCAGCAAACCTTTCCTCTTACTAGCTGTGTGACCTCATTTCCTGAAATAGGTGCACCTTGGTTTCAGCACGTGTACAATAGGATTTATAATTGTTTCTGCCTCAGGATTGCTGGGAGGAGTAAATATAAAAATATGCATGTGAAGTGCTTAGAGCAGTGTCAGGCACATTCAATTTTAAACGTGTTCATTTGAGCTATCATTATTGTTGGTCTCAGTCCTCACGATCATTCTTACTTACGAAGTTCTCCTATAAAGAAGTGGTTCTCTTGCTCATGTTCGCTTCCCAGATACTTTCACCTTTAACTACTGAGAAGTTTTCTGTGCTTAACTTCCGTTTCTCCTACTGCAAGCTGGTCTTTGGTCCTCATCTGCAGGAAGATGGAGCTCCATTCTTTAGATTTCTGGCGACTTCTCAGGGTGCTTCCTCCATCTCCCCATTCCCCATCCCATCTTCCCATGAATCCTTAATGTAAGTTCATTCATTAAACTACACACACTTATTTAACACCTACTATATACCAGAAACTATGCTGGGAACTGGAGATAACAGCTAACACATACACAGTACTTATTACATTCCAGACACTATTTCAAGCATTTTGCATAAATCAATTTATTTACTCCTCACAACTACTCAGTGAGGTAGGTGTGCTATTATTCCCCACATTTCACTGATGAGGACACTGAGGCAGAGAGAGGTTAAGTAACTTGTGCATGATAATTAACTTATGCATAGTCATGCAATTAGGAAATAGAGGAGCCAGATTTGGAAAATGAATACAGTGAAGTCAAGATGTCTTCATTTTTTTTTTTTTTTTTTTTTTTTGAGGCAAGGTCTTGCTCTATCCCCTAGGCTGGAGTGCAGTGGCACAATCTTGGCTCACTGCAACCTCCACCTCCTGGGTTCAAGCGATTCTCCTGCCTCAGCCTCCCGAGTAGCTGGAATTACAGGTGCACGCCACCACGCCCAGCTGAATTTCGTATTTTTAGTAAAGACAGGGTTTCACCATGATGGCCAGGCTGGTCTTGAACTCCTAACCTCAAGTAATCCACCCGCCTCAGCCTCCCAGAGTGTTGGGATTACAGGAGTGACCCACTGTGCCTGGCCCAGTCCAATTTTTTTTTTTTAAGGTCAAAGGGATAAGAATGATACAATAGGTGCTGGAGGCGGTGGCTCACGCCTGTAATCCCAGCATTTTGGGAGGCCAAGGAGGGTGGATCACCTGAGGTCCAGAGTTCTCAAGACCAGCCTGGCCAACATGGTGAAACCCTGTTTCTACTACAAATACAAAAATTAGCCCGGAGTAGTGGCGGGTGCCTGTAGTCCCAGCTACTCGGGAGGCTGAGGCAAGAGAATCGCTTGAACCCGGGAGGTGGAGGTTGCAGTTAGCCGAGATGGTGCCATTGCACTCCAGCCTGGGCAACAAGAGTGAAACTCCCTCTCAGAAAAAAAAAAAAAAAAAAGAAAAAGAAAAAGAATGTTACAATAAAGGAGGAGCTGGGTGCAGTGGCTCAAACCTGTAGTTCCAGCTACTTGGGAGGCTGGGGTGGGAGCATTGCTTGAGCCCAGGAATTGGGCAACATAGTAAGACCCTGTATCTTATTAAAAAATCTTTTTACCGGGAGGCGGAGCTTGCAGTGATCTGAGATTGCACCACTGTGCTCCAGCCTGGGCAAGAGAGCGAGACTCTGTCTTAAAAAAAAAAAATTTAAAGGGGGGAATCAACTACTGTACTGAAATAGATAATTGCATTTAAAGTAGTTTTTAAAAATAACTTTATAATTTTATATTTTTTAACTTCATAATTTCTGGAAAACCTCCTTGATACACTCTATATATGGATACATATTATGTTCAAATTCACACTGTTAAGTTTAGGTGCTAATAAAAGTACTTGTAAGACAAAAAACGTCCTGGCTGGGTGTGGTGGCTCATGCTTGTAATCCCAGCATTCTGGGAGGCCAAGGCAGAAGGATTACTTGAGCCCAGGAGTTCAAGACCAGCCTGGGCAACATTTTGAAACTCCATCTCTACAAAAAATAGAAAAGAAAAAAAAAAATTAGTGGGGCTTCGTGGTGTGTGCCTGTAGTCCCCAGCTACTCAGGAGGCTGAGAGGAGAGGATGGCTTGAGTCTGGGAGGGCGAGGCTGCAGTAAGCCATGATCATACCACTGCACTCCAGTCTGGGTGAGAGAGTGAAACCCTGTCTCAAAAAAAAAAGGTCCCCAGTCCAGCAGATCACAGTGCACTACAGTGTGGCAAACTGGGGGTGAGTAAAGGTTTCCCAAAGGAGGTGAGGCCTGTGCAACCAATGCAGGCACAAAGGAAAGGAAATGAATGCAAACTTGGACTATGTGGGAAACTGCCAGAAGTCCAGCATGTCAGGGGCGCAGTGCAGAGGCCAAAGTGGTAAGAGGCGAGGTGGGGGCCATGCTGGAGGTGCAGGGAGCAACTAGATTATAGACAGCCTTAGAGGCTGTGGTTATCAGATTGGATTTTATCCTCAGGGCAACTGGGAGTCACTTTCAAGCAGGAGAATGACAAGGCCAGGGCCGGTGGCTCACGCCTGCTGTAATCCCAGCACCAGCCTTGTCAACGCAGCATGACCTTGTCTCTACTAAAAACTTAAAAAGAAAAAATTAGCTGGGTGTGGTGGCACATGTCTGTAGTTCCAGCTACTCAGGAGGCTGAAGTGGGAGGATCACCTGGGGCTAGAAGTTAGGGGTTGCAGTGAGCCATGATCATGCCACTGCACTCCAGCCTGGACCATGGAGCAAGACTCTGTCTCAAAAAAAAAAAGAAAAAGAAAAAAGAAAAAAAGCAGGAGAGTGATAAGATCATTTTGACTCTGGCTTCAAGATGGAGAATGGGTGTTGGGAGAGGATAGAGATGAGCTGGCAGTCCAGATGGCAAGCTTGGGAAGTAGCACTTGTGATGAGGGGGACAGGTAGAGGAGATGCTAAATTAGTACCTGCAGGCTGAGAGGATGTGACAGAGGAAGAGAGAGGAAGGGGATTGCTACTGCCTTCTTCCCCTCATCACCTTCCTTTTGTCACCAACCCCTTTTCTCTGCCCCAGTGGCTTCCAGCTGGACAGTCCCTTCTAGGAATCTCTGATGGGAGTTCACCCACAACCCTGCTCTTCCCCACCCTTTTGCCCCAGTCCTAAGAACTGCCCACTCTTTGTGCCCTGCAGACAGTGCTGGGCTGACCCCCCATCATGCCAGGCTGGCTCACCCTCCCCACACTCTGCTGCTTCCTTCTTTGGGCCTTCACCATCTTCCACAAAGCCCAAGGAGACCCAGGTAAGACCCCAGCCCAGGCCAGAATCTGGGGAAGGCTTGGGGAGACTGCAAGTGTGGGGAAAGGGGAAAGGGCAGTTGTTGCAGGTACCCAGGGAGTGAAAGTCATTGCTGAGAAGGCAATGGAGGAGAGGATTGGGGAGCTCTGGAGAAAGCATTTGGGGAGCAGGGTCTGATGGGCACTTGGGGCAGTGAGGATCGGGGGTTCCTGTCACTGTGGCCCCCTCTGCTCAGCATCCCACCCGGGCCCCCACTACCTCCTGCCCCCCATCCACGAGGTCATTCACTCTCATCGTGGGGCCACGGCCACGCTGCCCTGCGTCCTGGGCACCACGCCTCCCAGCTACAAGGTGCGCTGGAGCAAGGTGGAGCCTGGGGAGCTCCGGGAAACGCTGATCCTCATCACCAACGGACTGCACGCCCGGGGGTATGGGCCCCTGGGAGGGCGCGCCAGGATGCGGAGGGGGCATCGACTAGACGCCTCCCTGGTCATCGCGGGCGTGCGCCTGGAGGACGAGGGCCGGTACCGCTGCGAGCTCATCAACGGCATCGAGGACGAGAGCGTGGCGCTGACCTTGAGCTTGGAGGGTGAGGCCCTTCCGCTCCCGCCCCATTCCTCTGTAGCAGGCGGGGCCGCCTCGCCTGGGTCTTCCAGGGCTCCTTCCCAGTATCTCCTCCGCACCCCTAGGGACCCCAGCTCCCTCTCCCAGGCCGCGCCGCCCTTCCTCCCCCTCCGCTCCCATCTGCTGGCCCTCCCCAGGATCCCCGCCACCCCCTAGGTGTGGTGTTTCCGTACCAACCCAGCCGGGGCCGGTACCAGTTCAATTACTACGAGGCGAAGCAGGCGTGCGAGGAGCAGGACGGACGCCTGGCCACCTACTCCCAGCTCTACCAGGGTGAGCGGCCGAACCCAGCACCTCCCAGGCCCCTCGGAGCTGTCTCAGGGGCCCGAGAGAGGGCGCCAGGCGAGCTCAGTCTGGCTCCTGCCTGTGACGCCTCTCATCCCCGACCTCGCCGTCTCCCGCCAGCTTGGACCGAGGGTCTGGACTGGTGTAACGCGGGCTGGCTGCTCGAGGGCTCCGTGCGCTACCCTGTGCTCACCGCTCGCGCCCCGTGCGGCGGCCGAGGCCGGCCCGGGATCCGCAGCTACGGGCCCCGCGACCGGATGCGCGACCGCTACGACGCCTTCTGCTTCACCTCCGCGCTGGCGGGTGAGGCGTGGGGAGAAGGCAGCGTCTTCGGGCGGGGTCTGAAAAATGTGGGGGACCAGGAGTGGACCTCAGCTTGAGATCAGGGCAGGGTCTAAGGGTCCCTCCAAGGCACCACCCTTCCATCAGCCCGCCCGCCCGCCCAAGCTCCAGCTCACCTCTCCAAACCCTCCCTGCACTTCTGCCTCGATTCCCCAACTCCTGGTATCCAAGCTCGATCCAGCACCTCTGCGGTCCCGCACCCCAACTCCGCCTCCTGGGTGTCAGCCGTCCCGCCCCGCCCACCCTGCTCTCGGTCGGTGACATGCTGTGGTCCCCAGGCCAAGTGTTCTTCGTGCCCGGGCGGCTGACGCTGTCTGAAGCCCATGCGGCGTGCCGGCGACGCGGCGCCGTGGTGGCCAAGGTTGGGCACCTCTACGCCGCCTGGAAGTTCTCGGGGCTAGACCAGTGCGACGGCGGCTGGCTGGCTGACGGCAGTGTGCGCTTCCCAATCACCACGCCGCGGCCGCGCTGCGGGGGGCTCCCGGATCCCGGAGTGCGCAGTTTCGGCTTCCCCAGGCCCCAGCAGGCAGCCTATGGGACCTACTGCTACGCCGAGAATTAGGCGCCCACCGTGTCCCCTCCAGCGCGCGCGAAGAAGCTTGGGAGTCGTGGCGGGGTTCTCTCGCCACCCCTTTCCGGAGAGCCTCCCCTCCCTCCAGACTCGGAGCGGCCTCTCCAGACCTGCCTTCCTAGCCGGGGGCTGCGGGCCTCGGACCCCGGCTGGCCCGGCGGCGGGGAGGGGAGGCGGGGGCGCCCCCGGCGGCGAGATGCGGAGGTGACCCTCGGACCCGCTGCGGTTCGCGAACCCCAGCAGAGGACTCAGTCACCGCCGGGGGGAGAGAGAGGCGGCCGGAGGCATTAACTGACCTCTGAGTACAGCAATAAAATAACCTGGGGATCTTTTGTGTTGGGTGGAGCTGAAAGCGCTGCGAGGCGTGGTGTGTGTGTGTGTGTGTGTGTGTGTGTGCGCGCGCGCGCATGTCGGGGCTGATGACCTGGGATCCTGCGTGCCCACTGAGCACCTAAGACAGGGTAAGGGGCAGGGCTGTTGCTGTTAAGGGGTGGGTCAGCGGAAGAGCGGGAGTGCCGCCGGAGGGCACCAATAGGCCAAGGGAGAGGGAGAAGTGGAGACGTAGTGGGCGCCTGGCCCAGGACCCACGCAGGAGAACCCAGCATGTTGTTGCGCCAGGCGCCACGCGGGGGCGCCGCACACTCACCTAAGATAAGTTCAAATCTGCCAGGGGTGCCCCATGCCACCAGGCCTACCCTATGTGCCCCAGATAACAAATATAAGACAACTTAAACATATTTCAAAATGTACAGGCTGCAGACCTCCCTGAAGCGTTTGCGGGGACTACTGTTAAAGATAGCAAAGTCATATTGTTGCTAGAATTGACAGGAAATTAACCCTGCAGAAGGAGGAGGCAAATACCAACCACCAGGGCCACCAAGGCAAACGGGGAACTGGACAAGTAACATTCTTAACCCGTGGCTAAAGGAAACATACTAGCAATTCAAGAGACGAATTCTAATGTTATTAATTCACTTTTTCATATCTATATTGGTGTGTATATACATAGGTTTCTAACTATACTACAAAAAAGCCTGAGCTAGATAATACTAATGAATGGGGCAAAGAGCACGAACACGCTAATGGTGCTTGATATATGTTGTAAAATTGATTTCCAAGGGGGTTCTTGCTATAATTGCTAAAGAGAATTCATCCTATGGAACATTATATAAGGGACAGAGAATGATAGAATGAACAGCGTCTTCAATAACCATCATGCAGCAAATGAGATATTTGTGCCATTTCCTAAACCTTGATTTTCTCATCTTGGCAAGGGATAATGATGTTTGTCTTTTGTGTTTGTTGTGAGAATCAGTTGAGTCATTGCATGCACTGGGTAGTACATGCTTGGTACACATAATAGGCACTCAAGTGGTACCTATAATAATTAATAATTATTGTGATTACAGTAATATGGCAACAATAGTAGTTTTTCAGCTTCTTATCAGGCAGCCTGGAGGGTTGCTTGTCATATGGCACTATATTAATCAAGATCAGGTAGATTATGCTGTGAAAACAATTCCCAAATCTCAGATAACAAATATAAGATGACTTAAACATATTTCAAAACGTGCAGCCTGCAGACCTCCCAGAAGCGTTTGCACTATTAAGGATAGGAAAATCAGGCCCGGTGCTGTGGCTCATGCCTGTAATTCTAACACTTTGGGAGGCTGAGGTGGGCGGATCATTTGAGGTCAGGAGTTTGAGACCAGCCTGGCCAACATGGTGAAACCCCGTCTGTACTTTAAAAATATAAAAATTAGCCGGGCGTGGTGGCGGGTGCCTGTAATCCCAGCTACTCAGGAGGCTGAGGCAGGAGAATTGCTTGAACTCGGGAGGTGGAGGCTGCAGTGAGCAGAGATCGCACCACTGCACTCCAGCCTGGGCGACAGAGTGAGACTCCATCTCAAAAAAAAAAAAAAAAAAAAAGATAGGAAAGTCGTACTGTGGCTTAAAATAACAAAGGTTTATTTCTCACTCAGGCTACACGTGCATTGTGGTCAACAAGGGAGTTCTTATTTTTGTCATTCAGGGACACAGGCTGATAGAGTAGCCACCATCTTGAATACTGTCAGTCACCACACTAGCAGGAAAAAATAATAAGAGCTCTGCAGGGTTTCACAAAGGCAATTAATAGCTCCCACCCAGAAGTGACACCTGTCCCTTCAGTTCACAACTCATTTGCCGGAACTAATCACATGGCCCCACCCAACCACAAGGGGGCAAGAAAGAGCAATCCTTCCTTGGCCTAGAAATAGGAAAACTGGAAATATTTGATGGACAGCATCAGTGTCCACCATAAGCACCAAGGAGAGCAGTCTAGACTCTCTCTTAGACATAGTGGTAGTCACCCATCCATCTACCCCTTTTCTGGGTTTTCTAAGCTATTGCCTATGATGAAGTCAGAGACCCAGAAAGCCAAGATACTGGACCCCAGCAGCTCAGCCAGCAGGAGGATAGCTCTTCTTCAGTGTAATGCCTTCAGCCTAAGGGCAAGAGACCATATAAGAAATGGTCTCCGGCCAGGTGCAATGGCTCATGCCTGTAATCCCAGCACTTTGGGAGGCTGAGGAGTTTGGGATCAGGAGTTTGGGACCAGCCTAGGCAACGTGGCAAAACCTCATCTCTACAAAAAAATACAAAAATTAGCTGGGCTTGGTGGCACACTCCTGTTGTCCCAGCTACTCAGGAGGCTGAGGTGGGAAGATCGCTTTAGCCAAGGAGGTCAAGGCTGCAGTAAGCCAAGATTGCACCACTGCACTCCAGCCTGGGTGACACAGCAGAACCCTGTCAAAAACAAACAAACAAACAAACAAAACAAAACAAAAAAAACAAAAAACGGTGAAAAGGGCCATAAGAAGAGCTTTCCATTTGCTGCAAATCTCCATTTCTTCAATCACAAAACCACAATACCACTCATTCCTACAACTGCTCTGTATATTGCTATCACCATTATTTCTTATTATAGAAACATACACAAAAGTAGGGAGAATAGTATGATGAACTACTCCATCACCTGGCTTGACCATTATCAAAATTCCGCCCTTCTTTTTTCATGAGTCCTCTCAGTCATGTTGGGTTTTACTGGAGTATTTGAAAGTAAATCCCAGATATCCTATCATTTCACTTGTAAGACTCAATATGCATTTCTAACACACAATGACTTCTAAAAATAATCATAATTCCATTATCACACTTCCCCAGCAAAATTAAACTAAATATTAGTCATCTAATATTTAGCTCATGATCATTTTTCCCTGAATGTCCCCAAAATAAAATTTTATAGTTGATTTGCTCAAACCAGAATCCAACTAAGGTCTACAACATTGCAATTGGTTAATTTGGGGGCTGAGGGGGATAATTAATGCTTTTTTTTTTTTTTAAGAGACAGGGTTTCACTATGTTTCCCAGGCTAGACTTTAATTCCTGGGTTCAAGTTATCCTCCTGCCTCAGCCTCCTAATTTTTTTTTTTTTTTTGAGATGGAATCTTGCTCTGTTGCCCAGGCTGGAGGGCAGTGGCCGATCTCGGCTCACTGCAAGCTCCACCTCCCGGGTTTATGCCATTCTCCTGCCTCAGCCTCCAGAGTAGCTGGGACTACAGGTGCCCGCCACCACGCCCAGCTAATTTTTTGTATTTTTAGTAGAGACTGGGTTTCACTGTGTTAGCCAGGCTGGTCTCGATCTCCTGACCTCGTGATCTGCCTACCTTGGCCTCCCGAAGTGCTGAGATTACAGGCGTGAGCCACCACGCCCGGCCTGAGTAATTTTTTTTTAAGTCTCTGTTAAGCTACAATACTTCTGCCCCCTTCATTTTATCTATGCCATTGTATTTGTTTGTTTAAGAAACTAGGCCATTTTTTCCTGTCAAGTTTCTCACATTCTGGATTTGGCTGAGTATACCCTTGCAAATGTCATTTAACATGTTCCTTTTCCCCCTGTGATTATATTTAGAAGTTTGATTAAATTCAACCAAGCATGGTGGCTCACGCCTGTAATCCCAACACTTTGGGAGGCCGAGGTAGGTGGATCACCTGAGGTCAGGAGTTCGAGACCAGCCTAGCCAACATGGTGAAACCCCATCTCTACTAAAAGTACAAAAAATTAGCCAGGCATGGTGGTGGGTGCCTGTAATCCCAGCTACTCGGGAGGCTGAGGCAGGAGAATCGCTTGAACCCAGGGTGCGGAGGTTTCAGTTAGCCAAGATCACGCCAATGCACTCCAGCCTGGGCAACTGAGTGAGACTCCACCTCAAAAAAAATAAACAAACAAATTCACATTCACTTTTTTCTGGAAACATTCCATAAGTGATACTGTATACTTCCTCTTTCATCACATCAGGAGGCACCTGGTGACTGGCGGTTCTATTTTCTTTTGTTTGTTTGTTTGGTTTTTGAGACGGAGTCTTGCGCTGTCACCCAGGCTGGAGTGCGGTGGCACGATCTTGGCTCACTGCAACCTTGGCCTTGGGCTCAAGTGATCCTCCTGCTTCAGCCCCCTGAGTAGCTGGGATGACAGGCATGTGCTACCACACCCAGCTAGTTTTTTGTTTTGTTTTGTTTTGTTTTTTTTCATAGAGACAAGGTTTCGCCATGTTGCCCAGGCTGGTCTCAAGCTCCTGGCCTCAAAACATCTTCCCGCCTTGGCCTCCCAAAGCGTTGGGATTACAGGTGTGAGCCACCACACCTGGGCCTTAATCTACTTTCAATGATGTTGAGATTGATCAGTAAATTCAGAGTGTCTGTCCATTAATAATAAGGTTATCCATTGTAGGTCGGGCGTGGTGGCTCACGCCTGTAATCCCAGCACTTTGGGAGGTCAAGGTGGGAGGATCATCTGAGGTCAGGAGCTTGATACCAGCCTGACCAACAAGGTAAAACGCTGTCTCTACTAAAAATAAAAAAATAAAAACAATTAGCTGGGCGTGGTGGCAGGCGCCTGTAGTCCCAGCTACTCGGGAGGCTGGGACGAAAGAATTGCTTGAATCCGGGAGGTGGAGGTTGCAGTGAGCCAAGATCATGCCACTGCACTCCAGACTGGGTGACAGAGCGAGACTCCATCTCAAAAATAAGTAAATAAATAAAAGGTTCTCCATTGTATTAGTTTCTGCTGTCTGCTGTAACAAATTACCACAAATTTTGTGTTTAAAGCAACAGACATTTATTCTCTTACCACAGAGACATTTATTTTCTACCAGCCAGAAGTCCAAAATCTACGTTTTCAATAGCACAGTGGTAAACAACAACAACAACAACAAAAACCTAGGTGTCAGCAGGGCTGCACTCCCTCTGGAGGTTGTGGGCAGAACCCTTCCTTGCTTCTTCCAGCTTCTGGCAGCTTCTGTTCCTTGGCTTCCTTAGCCGCATCACTCCAATCTCTGCCTTTGTGGTCATGTAGCCTCCTCCTCTTCATGAGTCTGTGTCTTTTTCTCTTCTATCTCTCATAAGGACACATGTCATTGGATTTACCCCATCTAGCTAATCCAGGATGAACTCATTTCATGACCCTTAACTGAAGTTAAGGAATGAATTCATATAATGAGTTACATCGGCAAAGATCCTTTCCTCAAACAAGATAACATTCACAGTTTTCAGGGATTAGGTCATGGACATATTATCTTTTTTTTCTTTTTCTTTCTTTCTTTCTTTTTTTTTTTTTTTTTTTTTTTTTGAGACGGAGTTTCGCTCTTATTGCCCAGGCTGGAGTACAATGGTGCTATCTCGGCTCTCCACAACCTCCGCCTCACAGGTTCAAGCAATTCTCCTGCCTCAGCCTCTCGAGTAGCTGGGATTATAGGCATGTGCCACCACACGGCTAATTGTGTATTTTTAGTAGAGACAGGGTTTCTCCATGTTGATCTGGCTGGTCTCCAACTCCTGACCTCAGGTGATCCTCCCGTCTCAGCCTCCCAAAGTGCTGGGATTACAGGTATGAGCCACCATGCCCAGCCTATAGACATATTTTCTAGTGGCCACCATTCGACCCTCTACACCTATCAACCTTTTATCTGATGGCACTGATGATCATTGTCTAAATTCATTCATTCAGCCGGGCGCGGTGGCTCACGCCTGTAATCCCAGCACTTTGGGAGGCCGAGGCGGGCGGATCATGAGGTCAGGAGATCGAGACCACGGTGAAACCCCGTCTCCACTAAAAATACAGAAAAATTAGCCGGGCGTAGTGGCGGGCGCCTGTAGTCCCAGCTACTTGGGAGGCTGAGGCAGGAGAATGGCGTGAACCCGGGAGGCGGAGCTTGCAGTGAGCCGAGATTGCGCCACTGCACTCCAGCCTGGGCGACAGAGCGAGACTCCATCTCAAAAAAAAAAAATAAAAAAAAATAAATAAATAAATAAATAAATTCATTCATTCATTAGGAGTTGCAAAATGGAGGTTGTCTAATTTTGTCATTCCTCTTTCCTTTTTTTTTTTTTTTTTTGAGATAGAGTCTCGTTCTATCACCCAGGCTACAGGTGCAGTGGCTTGATCTCGGCTCACTGCAACCTCTTCTTCCTGGGTTCAAGTGATTCTCCTGCCTCAGCCTCCCTAGTAGCTGGGATTACAGGCGCGCGCCACCATGCCCAGCTAATTTTTGTATTTTTAGTAAAGAAGGGGTTCCACCATGTTGGCCAGGCTGGTGTCGAACTCCTGACCTCAAGTGATCTGCCCGCCTCTGCCTCCCAAAGTGCTGGGGTTACAGACATGACCTGCTGCGCCAGGCCCACCTTCATTTATTAGCTGTGAATCATCTATAAGAAAAACTGCTCTCAATAACTACTTTGTTACTCTGACATTTCACCCATGCAGGAAAGGTAGAATTAATGCTTATCTCCCATTTGTCTTAGGTGGGCTAAGAAGGATCTGCTTCCTAGAAGCAGATCTTGAGTCAGGAACATAAGTAGTTTATTTGGTAAGTGATGCTAACAAGCACTGAGAGAGGAGTGGAGAAGTGGGACAGGAAAGGGAAGGGAGCCAGTTAGAGGCATGTATTAGAGCAGGTGGGAAAATAGGGATCAATCCTGCTGAGGAACCTGGGAGAAGTGTAGAAGCTGCCTCAGAGAATCCTACCCAAGGGGCAAAGAAATAGGATATAATTGTCAACTCCCTCTCTGTTGGTTGAGAGCTCCTTCTGGGAGCATTAACTCTCTAGCATTCCTGGCTTGCCCTGAGCACAAACATGCTCCCAGAGCCAGAACAAATGCCTCCAGGCAGAGTCACAGATGTTCACAAAGATGCCTTCTCCTTTAGAGGTGAATGCTGAAGGATATGGGTCACAGTACCATCCACACTTTGCACTGCTCGGATCCATTTGTGCCTCTCGTTCCATGAGTTCATTCTATTCTGTCTCTGATGCTTCAAGGTGGTGGCTGATTGCAATTTCTAATTCTTTTAAAAGAAAGTCTTAACAACAGGCTGAGTGTGGTGACTCATGCCTGTAATCCCAACACTTTGGGAGGCCGAGGTTGGGGGATCACTTGAAGCTAGGAGTTTGAGGCCAGTCTGAGAAACAAAGCAAGATCTCTGTCTCTAAAAAATAATTTAAAAATTCACCAGGCGTGGTGGCATGTGTCTGTAGACCCAGCTACTAGGGAGGCTGACATGGAAAGATTTCTTGAGCCTAGCAGTTTGAGGCGCAGTGAGCCATAATCATGCCACTGAACTCCAGCCTGGGTGACAGAGTGAGACTCCATCTGTTTTTTTTTTTTTTTTTTTAATTGTACAATGGGTAGGTTAGTGGGACAAACCATAACCATTGCTGCAATCAACATTCAACATTTCCCTCCTCTACAGTTCATTCTGTTGGTCTGCAGGGCTTTCTCAATGGAAGATCCAGACCTTCATGCCTGAAGTTCTCTGCCTTACATTACCATGCCCTTGCCAGGCCATCATTGATACAACTGCCTGTTCATGGGATAATGAAGATCAAATATCTCTGCTTGCATAATTCCTTTCTTTGTGTACTGGCCAATTGGTATGAGATGCCCCAAATGACCCAATGGCTGCTGTAGCCTTAGGTTTAGTAGCATCTTCACTGTGACCTCTGGGAGCTGCATCTGCTGCTTCAAGAACCAGTTGATAAATGTATAAAGACAGGAGGCACAAATTCCCCCAAGTGAGTCACTAGGACTGATGGTGAGAGGGGTATTCCTTCTTCCATACCTTGGTTCCTGTACCCCTGATTTCTAACTAATCTGGCATATAGCACTATATAATGGCCATTAGCTCAAAATATATACTGCGTTTTGCAGGACAGCACCCAAATCCCGCAGGATCTTTTCCCCAGGCTGGCTTTAGATGTGCTGTAAAGAGGCCATACTAATGTACTAACGAGCTGGCAGTTTCAAGGTGATGTGATGTATTATAGAATAGAACCAACGGATCCAGTGGTTGTGTGTCCATTGTCACATTTCCTTCGCTATAAAGTGGAGACCCTTGGTTAGAGGTGAGACTATAAGGGGTCTCATAATATGCACTAATCCCAGTGAGGACATATTGCTCCTCCCCCAGATTGAAAGAGATACACTGAAATCAACATACCATCAGGCAGGCACAGTGGCTCACACCTGTAATCCCAGCACTTTGGGAGGCGAGGCAGGCACTCACTTGAGATCAGGAGTTGAAGACCAGCCTGGGCAACATAGCGAAACCCCGTATCTATTAAAAATACAAAAAAAAAAAAAAAAAAAATTGCCAGGCATAATGGTGTGCACCTGTAATCCCAGCTACCCAGGAGGCTGAGGTGGGAGAATCACCTGAGCCTGGGAGGTCAAGGCCACAGTGAGCCGAGATCACACCACTGCACTCCAGCCTGGGCAACCAGAGTGAGACCCTGTTTCAAAAACAAACAAACAAACAAACAAACACACAAACAAACAAAAAACATAGTATCAACTGGCTGGTTGATCTCCTTGAGGGCTGGTACCATGTTGAGGAGTCAGCATCTGTCTCTGCTGCAGACAGGCCAAACATTCAGCAGTGGCAGTAGCTAGATGAGCCTTGATGAGAGGCCACCCATGCTGGTGGGCCCTTGCACAGATTCCAGATCTACTGCCACAACTACTCCATTCATGGGCCCACCATGGAAGCCCTGGCATGACAAAGGCTGGTTTATCCACTGGAGTCCTTCTGTCCCCTTAGCTCTTCAATGCCCCTTCTGCAGTGAACGTTCTTTAATGGTACTGACATAAGACACGAAGATTTATCACTTTGTGCCCACTCCTATAAGTCCATCCATATACCTCTTCCCTGGACATCCTTACCTCCAACCTTCCTATCTTGCTCTCTCTGGGCCCTGACCAACCAACTAAGCCACTGCTACTGCTCAAGAATCCATGTGTATATACTTTCCTCAAGTCACCTCTCTCACTGCAGAGTAGACCACCAGCCTGCTGCTTGAAACGTCTTCCCTGGAGGATTTCCCCTCAAGTTGTCTTTCAAGGCCACCCCTGAGTGGGGCTGTAGTGTGGCAGCATCCAAGTTTAGCTCACATCAATAAATCAGACAGGTGCATCCATGAACCAGGCCTGCATTTTTTCCTCCTCTAAAGCCTGGTTGCCGGGCGCGGTGGCTCACGCTTGTAATCCCAGCACTTTGGGAGGCCGAGGTGGGCGGATCACGAGGTCAGGAGATCGAGACCACGGTGAAACCCCGTCTCCACTAAAAATACAAAAAAAATTAGCCGGGCGTGGTGGCGGGCGCCTGTAGTCCCAGCTACTCGGAGAGGCTGAGGCAGGAGAATGGCGTGAACCCGGGAGGCGGAGCTTGCAGTGAGCCGAGATTGCGCCACTGCACTCCAGCCTGGGCGACAGAGCGAGACTCCATCTCAAAAAAAAAAAAAAAAAAAAAAAAAAGCCTGGTTATAGGGAAATTCCCACAAGGCTACAGGGTGAGCTAAGAGAGGTACAGGAGCAACAGAGACAGGTAAAGTGGGATCTGGACTCCCTGCGCTTGTAGCTTATTCATGCCTTCTGGACATGCTTACACTCAATCCTAAATGTACCATTTTTATTGCTACTGTGCCCATATGTCCTCATGACTTGGTGGGTCTGAAAATTCCCAGATCTTGATGGCAAGCAGAGACAAGAAAGGGAAGGAATCCAGTAAAGGGCACATAATGGAATAGGCTATGGCCATGGACAAATGAAAAGCACGCCTGCTGGGGCGCTCTGGGAGCCAGGGTAGAACTGGCCACCGTTTTCCCACCTGAGAGATGAGGAGGCTGGGGTTTTAATTTACCAACTCCGGCAAAGGTGCAGTGGCTTACGCCTGTAATCCTAGCACTTTGGGAGGCCGAGGTGGGCAGTTCACCTGAGATCAGGAGTTTGAGGCTAGCCTGGCCAAAGTGGTGAAACCCCCGTCTTTACTAAAAATATAAAAATTAGCCAGGCACGATGGCATGTACCTGTAATCCCAGCTACTGGGGAGGCTGAACCCAGGAGGCTGAGGTTGCAGGGCTGAGATCACACCACTGCACTCCAGCCTGGGTGACAGAGTGAGACTCCATCTCAAATAATAATAATAATTTACCACCTCCCCACCTGTCACTGGTTGAGGACTGGTCCCAGGGGCATTAACCTTCTGGCGCTTCTGACTTACTGTGCACTTAGGTCAAGCATTCCTCCACAGACACAAATATTCTCGGGCAGCAAGCAGTCTTTGGCTTGTTGAGTGCTAAGAGAATATGGGTCAGGCCATCAACAGGATCTGCTACCCCCTATTAATTTTCAAAACATTGAATCGGTGCCACATCAATGTCCAAAGGTGACTAGTGGTTTTATTTTTCAGTATCATTATGAACTCATGGAATTTTCATGTGTTTGATGTGTTTCAATCTCGTACAGTCATTATTCATTTTAATGCTGAAACTGTTTCATCTTTGGTCAGTGGAAGTCTTTTCAAGTTGGCTAGTGGATCTTTTTAAAATGACCCTCACCTGACCTGAGTTTTATAACTGTAACTTCCTTATTGTCTCTCTCTCTCTTTTTCTTTTTTGTTTTAGAGAGACAAGGTCTTGCTCTGTTACCCAGGCTAGAGTGCAGTGGCACTGTTCTAGCTCACTGCAGCCTCATACTGTGGGCTCAAGTGATCCTCCTGCCTCAGTCTCTCAAGAAGTTAGAACTACAGGCATGTGACACCATACCCAGCTGATCCTTCCTTCTTTCCTTCCTTCCTTCCTTCCTTCCTTCCTTCCTTCCTTCCTTCCTTCCTCCTTCCTTCCTTCGTTCCTTCCTTCCTTCTTTCCTTCCTCCCTCCCTTCCTCTCTCTCTCTCCCTTTCTTTCCTTTCTTTCTTTCTTTCCTTTCTTTCTTTCTTTCTTTCTTTCTTTCTTTCTTTCTTTCTCTCTCTCTCTTTCTTTCTCTCTCTCTCTCTCTTTCTTTGTTTCTTTCTTTCTTTCTTTCTCTTTCTTTCTTGTTATTGGTAGAGACCAAGTCTTGCTATGTGCCCAGGCTGGTCTCCAACTCCTGGATTCCAGCAATCCTCCTGCCTTGGCCTCCCAAAGTGTTGGGATTACAGATGTGAGCCACTGCACCCAGCCAAATTTCCTTATTCTCTAGTCTGACAAGCTATCCTGGCTCAGACCTGGAATTTCTCCAAAGAGTCCTTGTTCCTTTTAGCAGGAAGTGCTATGTAGATATCACAATTGGGACCCACAGGGGATTCATTGTTATTGGGGTGTCACTGCTTCTGAGCCTTTTCAGTGGCATGAGTTCATGCTGATAGTTCCAATTCAGATGAAAGATTAGCAGTATTTGCTGGGCACGGTGGCTTACGCCTGTAACCCCAGCACTTTGGGAGGCTGAGACAGGCAGATCACCTGAGATCAGAATTTGAGACCATCCTGGCCAACATGGTGAAACGCCATCTCTACTAAAAATACAAAATTAGCCGGGCATGGTGGTGCATTCCTGTAGTTCCAGCTACTTTGGAGGCTGAGGTAGGAGAATCACTTGAACCCAGGAGGCGGAGGCCTCAGTGAGCCAAGATTATACAACTGCACTCCAGCCTGGGCGACAGACAGAGACTCTGTCCCAAAAAAAAAGAAAAAAGAAAAAAAAGATTAGCAGTTT
Organism: Symphalangus syndactylus; assembly: GCF_028878055.3. Taxonomy (NCBI): domain Eukaryota; kingdom Metazoa; phylum Chordata; class Mammalia; order Primates; family Hylobatidae; genus Symphalangus; species Symphalangus syndactylus. The sequence goes on from NC_072441.2 coordinate 85,070,476, forward strand.
TTGCTTAAGGCTTCTTCTCTTACAGTCAAAATCTCGGTTTCTAACACTATTAATATAACTAATTACTTACTTGCTTTATTATGAAAAATAGTGTGTTATAATAATGCTCAAAATAATGCCAACATTAAAATTAATCCATGGCTCCTTTTGCCCTTAGAGGGCTGGAGACATATAGTCCAAATGTTGAGTTTTATAATCACTTGAAATAATTTTTTTTTTTTTTTGAAACAGAGTCTCACTCTGTCTCCCAGGCTGGAGTGCAGTAGCACAATCTTGGCTCACTGTGATCTCCGCCTCCCAGGTTCAAGGGATCCTCATGCCTCAGCTGCTCGGGTAGCTGGGATTATAGGTGTGCACTACCACACCCAGCTAATTCTTGTATTTTTAGTAGAGATGGGGTTTCACCTTGTTGGCCAGGCTGGTCTCGAACTCCTGACCTCAGGCGATCCTCCCACCTCTGCCTCCCTAAGTGCTGGGATTACAGGCTTGAGCCTGGCCGAAAGAAAATTCTTCTATGTGGTTTTGCTCCAACTTCATATACAGTTAGGTACATTTGTTACAATTTGTTTTATATTTTTAGGGATTGCTTTATTTTTCTTCTTCTTTTTTTTTTTTTTTTTTTAGAAGAAGTCTCCCTCTTTCACCCAGGCTGGAGTGCAGTGGCGCGATCTCAGCTCACTGCAGGCTCCGCCCCCCAGGGTTCACGCCATTCTCCTGCCTCAGCCTCCCGCGTAGCTGGGACTACAGGGGCCCGCCACCTTGCCCGGCTAATTTTTTGTATTTTTAGTAGAGACGGGGTTTCACTGTGTTAGCCAGGATGGTCTCAATCTCCTGACCTCGTGATCCGCCCGCCTCAGCCTCCCAAAGTGCTGGGATTACAGGCATGAGCCACCACGCCCGGCCTATTTTTCTTCTTTTTAATTTAATCCGAAATTAATGTAAACTCTTTCTAATAAATTTTGTATTTTAATTATATAAAATATTTACATGGCTCCAACATCAAAACCATACAACAAGGGGTTATTACCATTTTACAGGTGAAGAAACTGAAGCACAGGGCTATTGGTACCTGCCCCAACAGCACAGAGAAATGAGTGGTCCTTCCCCATAGGAGGCTGGGAGAGGCACTACAGGCGGCCTTCTGGTGGGACCTCAAGAGGTAAATTCAGATGTACTCGGGCTCCAGCCCTCCAGTTCCTCCCGCTGTTCTTTGTGGAACAAGCTGATGGTCTCCTCTGAACACATGGGTTTGCAACCCTCAAAGCGCGGTCTGACCAGCTCATGGGGACGCTGGCTCCTGCTGGTGCAGCAGTGGGGCTCTCTGATGATGCTGTTCAGCCTGTAGTTCCCATTGCTGTCTCCCTACTGCCCCACATCCCCTCCCACTCCACACTCCCCGTCTGCGGCAGCAAGAGCCCTCAGAGCCACACTCAGCCATTTCTGCCCCCCACCCCCTCCTGCCTGGGCTGGGGTCCTGTGCTTCCTGGCCTCTTTCAGAAGCTATCAAAGCCCCCATTCTCTGAACACAGCTGTGCCAGCATTCAGAGCCACATCCCTCTCTTCAGCCCTCCTCCCACATGCCCATGGCACAAGACCCAGATGCCTGTGTAGGGCCTCAGAGAGGAACTCAGCTGCCTAGGCCCCCACCCCAAGTCTGGGAGAAAGGGGGCAGGTGTTCAAGGAGGTTGTCAGGACAGGCTCTCCCAGTGGCCACTGTGGAATAGAATCCAGTGCGGAAGGCCCAGGGCTAACACTGGAGATGGCGGGAATTCAGGGTGCAGGAACGTGGAGGGCAGATTCTCTTTTCTCAACTTGGGTCATGGCCTTGACTTTGGCATGGATGGGGGATGTTGGGGGTCTGGTGGAGGCAGGAGATTGATTGTTCTCATCCAGAGAGGCTGGAAAATTCCCCAGGGCCCAGGAGACTGGGAGGCAGCCAGCTGGGCTGCACGTGGGAGAGGGAGGAGAGCTGCCCACGCTCTCCCTCTCTCTCTCTTTCTTCTCTCCACTTCCCTCTTTCTCCCTCCCCTGATAGACATCTGGGAAGCCCTGGCGAGAACCTTGGCGTGGGAGTCAGGAGACTTGATTTTTGGTCATAGTTCAGCCAGTTCCATGCTGTGTGACTCTGGACAGTTGCTTGACCTCTTTGGGTCTCAGTTTCCGTGTTCAGGAGATACTCAAGGTTACTAGATAAATTTTTCTCCTCTTACTGAGACAGGAGGTTCTACTTGAAATCTGACTTTCATTCTTCCCGCTGCCATTGATTCTGTTTGCTTTCAGCCAATCCCCAGGGATTTCTTTCTCAGCTCTGGAGGGGCTAGGCAGAGGGAGGTCTTGGTTCTTGCCTCCTCTCAGAAAGTAAATAGAAACAGGGGAAGACGCATATGACCAAGGGTCCATAATTGTAAAGAGAGTCCCTGATCAGCAATTGCTGGTTCAAACTGCGGATTAGCCTTCAGTATAAATTTTCTCAGCTGGAAATATTGGAAAAGCCTCAGAGTGCCCAATTCCTCCCAAGAAATCCTCTGGAAAGGACTCTACTCCCAAATAATGAGCCCTCCAGGGGAGTGGTCCTCTGACCTCCTGGCCTGGAGATCTGGGCAGATTAGGTTGCTGTGTGTGTGCGCGTGTGTGTGACTGGGAAAGGAAAAGAACTAGATTTTGCTGAGACCGAGTCATGGGCCAAGGGTTTCCCTTGCCTAGAACATATACAGTAGATCTTGCCCAGTGCAGTAGATATTATTCAGCCCACTGTTCAGAAGAGAGAGTTTCAGAGGAGGAACAGGGACCTTTCTGAGGTTTGCCACTGCAAATGACAAAACAGGAATTTGACCTCAGTGCCTGCGATGCCAGAGTCCTTGTCTGCCCAACAGCAGCTGTCTGTTCTCTCACCACGTCTGGTCTCCCACCAGGGATCTGCTTTTTGAAACAGACTGTCTGGTACCAGCCCTTGTCCAGACCCAGGTGCTGCTGGCCTCAGTCAAGGGTGGATTCCCCCAGGGCACCGAAGTGAGTGCCAATCCTTCTGGTCATGAGGAGAGGTGGTAAGGAAGGTCACTTTCTCTGCCTTCTCTGGTCACAGCCAGGTTTCCCTGAGGCAAGAACTGTGGTTACATCCGAGCCACCACTGGGATTAAATTTCAGCCACTTGGTTGCCTGGCTCAGCCTGGCTGGCCTCAAGTCCTGTAGAGCCAGTGTGGAGGTAGGCAGGACACATGCATCCATGCTGAGACTGTCCTGAGGAAGGGGGGTTTTCTTGCAGCTCTGAAATGCAACGTCTAAGGGGAGCAAAAAGACATCCTAAGGCTGCCCAGACCTGTCCCCAAAGGCCTTCTCAGATCTCCTCTTTCTACTAGAAGAATTGGAACTGCATTTCCAGGCCTCGAGCAGTTCCTGGTCCACAGTGGGAATTCAATTCAACTCATATTTGTTTAATGAAGTAAATAGATTGAGGTCCCTTCCTCCCCAGACTCTCCCAGGTACCTTCCTCTGTCCCCTTCAGTCTTGCATCCTTTCTGGGGCATTTTTCTTTTCTTTTCTTTTTTTCTTTTCTTTTCTTTTCTTTTCTTTTCTTTTTTCTTTTCTTTTCTTTTTCTTTTCTTTTTTTTTTTTTTTGAGAGGGAGTCTCACTCTATCACCCAGGATACAGGATATAATGCAGTGGCACAATCTCGGCTCACTACAACCTCCGCTTCCCAGGCTCAAGCAATCCTCCCTGCCTCAGCCTCCCAAGTAGCTGGGATTACAGGTGTCCACCACCACACCGGCTAATTTTTGTATTTTTTTAGTAGAGATGGGGTTTCACTATGTTCACCAGGCTGGTCTTGAACTCCTTACTTCAGGTGATCCGCTCACCTTGGCCTTCCAATGCTGGGATTATAGGCATGAGACACCGCATCTGGCTGGCATTTTTCTTGGTAAGGAAATTTACCATCTACCCCTCCCTACCCCCCAGGTCTTCTTTTCCTGTCCCTACAGTAGATGGGTCTCTGGGAAGGGGCCAGAATCTTCCCTTTAGACCCTCAAAGATTTGGAGCGGGTTTTTTTAGTGAGGTTCTCAAAGCCGTTTGGAACCAAGTCCATAGCACTGGGAGTGAAAGCCAAGCAGTGGTGAGTGGGGCGCTGGCACATTCAGTGGGGAGCAGTCCAGAGTTCCCAAGAGGGACCTAGGGTGCAGTCTAGATGGAAGGCTGGGGATCTGCCTTGAGGCTGCATTTGCATTGAATGCACCTTACTTTACTTGGGGTATTTTGAAGATGCTGTGGAGATTATGGGGATCAAAGCCCTCCAAAACTATTCTTGGTGCCAATATTGGTATCCAGGGGAGGGAATCTAGGCATCTGGCTGTCCTGCCCACTGTGCCAGGGGCTTTGCCTACAGTCCCAGGAGGGAGGAGGGAAAAGCAAAGAGAGCCTGGGAAAGGAGAGGGAAGCAGAGGCCCTGGAGCTGGGGGAGAGGAGAGTCATTGGTATTCTGGGCGCTGAGGAGTTCCTGGCTGGGCAGCACTCAAGGCCCACCCCCTGGCATCAGGCTGCACATTCAGCATCGACAGCCCTGGCCAGTAGGCCTTCTGGGCTCCCAGCAACGCCTGCATTTTGCACATTGGTTTGCATGACTGGTAATGTCCCTTCACAGTGCTACCCGCACCCCACCCCCACCCCAGGTCTAGAGATTTCCTGACTTGCTTTGTTTAACCCATGATTCTGCTGTCTAACCTCCATCCTTCCAGCTGCAAAGTCAGCTCCTCCTCTGTGCAGGGAGTGGGAGCACCACAGGAACCAATGCCCGATCATAGCTGCCTCCAGGGAGGTAGCTACGGTCATTTGCACCCCATTCTGCCTCCAGAAAAGAGCTTCCCATTTTTATTAGAGAGGGTGTGTCTTTTCAGGAGCAAAGCCCCCATTCTCCCTTCATCCACTTCTTACAGTCTAATTGAATCCCTCCTCCTTCTTCTTTGAACAACGAGAAGTCCCTCCAGTTGTCCAACTTCCATCCCTCCAGCTGCAACATCGTCATCCTTTAGCTCAGCGAACGCTGGGCGAAAGCTCCCTCCCCGCGCCTCCTGCCCCCCTCCCTACTCCAAGCCCTCGGCTTCTCATCCGCTGAACGATGTCCTACTTCGCTCGTCCTTGCTCTCGCCGCTGCTGCCGGGAGCCGACGCAGAGAAGGCAGCGGGTCCCGTGACCGTCCCGAGCCCCCTGAGCTCCCGACCAGGGGGCGGGGGCGGGGGCGGCCCCGGGGAGGGCGGGGCAGGGGCGGGGGGAAGAAAGGGGGTTTTATGCGGCGCCGGGAGGGCCGGCGCCCTCTTCCGAATGTCCTGCGGCCCCAGCCTCTCCTCGCGCTCGCGCAGTCCCCGCCGCAGTCTCAGCTGCAGCTTCAGGACTGAGCCGTGGACCCGGAGGAGACACCCGGAGGAGGCGACAAACTTCGCAGTGCCGCGACCCAACCCCAGCCCTGGGTAGGTGAGTGCATCCGCAGCCCCGCCGCCCGCCCTGGGGCCGGGGACAGGGAGAAGGGAGTGCCTGCCTGGTCTACGCCACCCGCCTGTCAGCCCTTGCCTCGAGGCTCTGGGGCACCCAACTCGTCGACTCCTGACACCGCAGCGGGGTAGGCTGCCGGACAGCCCCGAGCGCCTGCAGCTGCTGCTGCCATCTCTTATCTACATGCTTCCAGCTCTGCCAGTGGCAGCCCCCCTGCTGCTCGCAGTCTGATCAGCAACCCCTCGGGTCCTGGCGTCTTCCCTGCTGCTCGCTCCTGTCCCAGCGCGGCCGCCGAGATTTCCGACCTTGTCCCAGGCAGGGCAGTAGCGTTCCGGATCAGTCCCTGCCTCCGTGCCCCACGCACAGGCAGCTCCAGGAGCAGCGGCCAGCAACCCTTCTGGGGACACCTTACTGTAGTCCGGCAGCACAGCCGATCAGAGCCTCTCTAGGAGGTGGTCGGGGTGCCCATTTGGTCTGGAATCCCAACTCGGCTCCTTGCTCTGTGACCTTGGGGTAGTTAGTTGACTTCTCTGAACCTCGGGTTCCTCATTGGTGTAATGAGCAAAACATAAACAATCTTTTTCTCACAGTTGAGGTTATCCACAGGAAGCATTTAGGAGAACTGGCTTAGGTAGACATCAGTAACTATCAGCTGGAATTCCGTTACCACTATTGGATTCCTTCCTAGCACTGCCAGGGGCCTGGGAATTCCCTCTCCCAGATATTTCCATATCCTGTCAGGTATTCCCCCACCTACTAGAATAGCTCTGCCTACATGGGTCTAATAGGACCAAGAGATTGGCATCAAGTCTGAGGGGCACCATTATTATCTGCATTACTTAGATTGCAGATGATAACAGTAAAATCAGGGAACAGTGTTACCCATAGACCCACCCACAGTATTACCAGTGCCTATGTTGTTATGGCTAACTTTGCTATTTATAACAGCATCATCCACATTTCAGATTCTATACGAGAGGGATCTGCAACAGCTCGGCTGGTGACATTGCTAATAGTATTATTAGTTGTGCTTCCAATAAAAAGGACTATTTATATGATGATTGCAATTACTTCTACAGGCCCTAAGGCCCTGCTTATATCGTGTAGGCTCGTGTTGCTCCTCATGAAGCCATTAAGGGGGTAGCAGAGAGCTTCCCTCCTGCTATAGCCAAAGCTCTGGCTTCTTGTCCCTCCCTGCTGACCCTGCTGAGTGCTGGAGCTCAGTTCCTATGGGACAGACCTTGGCTGCCTGCTGATGGGCATTCAGCATGGAGGTGGTGGGTGTTGTTAGATGTGTGTACACACGTGCATGCTTACACACACACACACACACACACACAGAGAGAGAGAGAGAGATCTGATCTTAACTCTGGGTTGGGTCTATGAAGACTGTGAGGGAGATGGACATCCAGGGTCAGACAGAAATGATGTGACAAGAGGAAAGTTTCCTGAACAGCTCGAGAAATTCAAAACAAGGGCAGAGATACAGACGCTGGAGCTGAAACAGAGAGGGGGGTGTTGTGGCGTGAAGGGAAGGGACCGTATGACTGCTGAGCTCTCAGGGTTAGAGACGGAGAGGTGTGGCCTGCTCTGGAGGAAGAGAAGACGAAGTGGAGATGAGTGGTGTGTGGGATAGAGAAGGCCACAGAACCCTGGACCCCTGGGTTCCGAGGCTGGTACCAGATGTGAGGAAGTCTGAGTTTCCTCAGGGCTCCTAGCTGCACCTGGGAGGCTGAGGCCCGAGGCTGGAGAGACAGAGCTCTCTGAGAATTGCACAGGGCTGCTGTCTTGGCCTCACTGGTCAGTGACTCCCATTTTTGGGGTCAAGGGTAGGTTGCCCTCCATGTTCCAGAGCAGTTAGGTCCTCATTGGCCTTAGGCCCTGTTCCCTCACTCTCCCACTGTCAGACAGGGGTGAAAGGGTGGTCCGGGGTGTTGGCCCCAAAGTGACTCCAACTATATGGGTTTCTGGGCCGCCTGTCAGAGAGATGGGAGCCAGGTCTGTGAGCAGCTCCAGCTCCAGCCCAGAAAGAAGGGAGGGAGGGTGCCAGAAGGGGGCTGGGCCCAGGCCCTGGCACAGCTCAGATGCATGGCAAACAGTCTTCCCAGCACCCGGTGGGCACTGGCTGCTCATGCCCAATGGTCCCCACTCCAGCCCCAGAACAGTCCTCTCAAGCACCCCGATGCCTAGAGCTGGTCTCAGCACCTCTAATCTGGCCTCATCAAGAACTTCCTCCCTCTGAAAGGTCAGAGAGAGGCCCTAAGCATCTGGTTGTGCCACTCCTCTCCCAACTCTGACCCTAGGGAATGATACCCAGACACAGTGGGGGAGATGGGGGTTATGATGGCAGGGAGGTGGGAGGATCTGGGAAAAGTAGGAAATTTCCCATCATCTCAGGCTTAGGAAAGTGCAGGGACAGGTATGAAGGCAGAGGCTGAGAGGGCAGGGAAGATGGGGGATAAACAGTGGGCCTGGAATGGGAGTGTACAGCCAGTGGAATAAACCTGATCTCTAGGAAGTCCTGCCTGTAGTCTAACCTTCAATTTTCTTGCTGCATCATTGGCCTATTCCATGGCATACCTGGATCTCCATGCTCTTCTAAGTTTAGCCCAACCCTTAAAGATGATGTAGCTCTGAGGCTTCTCTCCTGGGAGCACATTGCCCTTGTGCCTGACTTGGCTTTGCTAGGGATCCAGGGGCAGCCCTATCCTTCTCTGAGCCTCAGTCTCCATTTCTCAATGTCACACCACGTCCTTTTTATGAGAGTGTAAGTGCTTCGAGATCTTTGGAGGAATATTCTGGGTTCTAGAGCTTCTGATAGCCAGGGGTAGGAAGGGGTAGCCCCTCCAATTTATTCTCACCCTCCTTAGTCCACCCTCCAGCCCAAGGCTTTCACAAAAGGTAGGGTGGGGGAAGGGAGGGGCTGGATGGAGGCCAGACTGGCAGAGACAGGGGCTTTGTCCCAACTGATTTCTGAGCCAAGAGTTCCGGTGGGAAAGCCCGTGCCAGGCAGAAAGGAGAGGCTGGGAAGAAGAAGGGAGGAGGCAGCCAAGGAAGGGGGATGGAGAATGTTGGGGAGTAAAGAGAAGAATTTCCTTACAAATAATGCTGGGGAGGAGGTAGAGGAGAGGGTGGATTCAGGAGAAGTTGTGCTTACTTGGGTTCAGTCTAGGAGGCCCTCCTGGAAAAGGCCAGGTGAGTATGGTGTCCTTGGAGGCAGGGACAGTCTAGAAGGCAGGAGAGGCTAAAGAGATACGATGGGAGAAGGCTCTGGGTTCCAGGAAGGAGTCTGGCACTGGAAGGAGCAGATGGAATTCTGAGTATAATAGCACCCACCATTAATGCTATATACTGAGCTCCTACTGTGTGCCTGGTGCTATGCATTTGTATAGGAGTTTTAAGATACTAAACACTCTCAAAGCACATGGTCCCATCACAACTCATGAGATAGTAATGATGATGCTTTTTTATAAATAAGAAAATAAAGGCTCAGAGAAGATAAGGAGCTTGGCTTAGGTCACACAGTGAGTTGACTAGGACTCAGGTCTTGGTTCTGAGACGAAATCCCTTGGTGGGAAGATGGGGATCAGAAACAGAGAGTCTGTGGTGATGTGAAGGTGGGAGACTTCTGGAGCCAGGATATGTGTGAACCCACATGGGTGTGGTAGGGAGCTGGGGGACGTCCATCCTGAAGTCTAACCCCATCTTTCCTTCTCATGTCTCTCTGTCAGCCTGCAGCATGGCCCAGCTGTTCCTGCCCCTGCTGGCAGCCCTGGTCCTGGCCCAGGCTCCTGCAGCTTTAGCAGATGTTCTGGAAGGAGACAGCTCAGGTAAGCAACCCCACTTGGGGTCACCGTCTCTGTCTTGTTCAGCCCTAACCAACTGCTTCCAGGCTTAGGGGCCCCAGGAAGAGAGACAATTGGGAGGGCTGTGGGGAAGCGGCTGTGGGGAAGCGCCCAGGCTGGAACACTTGGAAATAAGGGCTGAGCTGTGAGCATCTGGTGGGTTGGAGAAATCATGGGGCAGGACTAGGGAGGGGCACTGGGTGCAAGGCTTTGGGTCCCTAAGGTGGAGGATACGGGATCCTGAAGCTAGGAGGTGGGAAAGGGGCGGAACTGGGAGAAACCCTGAAGGAGGCCCTAATGGGAGTAGACTGGGAAGCTGGGCTGGAGGACTCAGGGGGCAAGGTTGGAAGACCCTGGGGTGTGGTCTAGGAATTTTGGAGAGGAAGTGGAAGGCTCTGAGAGCAGGGCAAGGAATCCTGGGGGCGGAATTGACTGGGAGACTTTGGGGGATGGGTCTGGAGACAGTCGAGGTGGTCCTGGAGGACCCAGAGGTAGGGCTGCAGGATCCTGGCCCCGGGTCCTAGGAGGGCTGGAGAATCCTGGGGCCGGAAGGAGGGATCCTGGAGCGGGGCTTGGAGGCCACCGGGTGGGACTCTGAGAGCCGACAGCGTTAAGTTCCAGCCGGCTGCACCCGTTCACAGAGGACCGCGCTTTTCACGTGCGCATCGCGGGCGACGCGCCACTGCAGGGCGTGCTCGGCGGCGCCCTCACCATCCCATGCCACGTCCACTACCTGCGGCCGCCGCCGAGCCGCCGGGCCGTGCTGGGCTCTCCGCGGGTCAAGTGGACTTTCCTGTCCGGGGGCCGGGAGGCAGAGGTGCTGGTGGCGCGGGGAGTGCGCGTCAAGGTGAACGAGGCCTACCGGTTCCGCGTGGCACTGCCTGCGTACCCAGCGTCGCTCACCGATGTCTCCCTGGCGCTGAGCGAGCTGCGCCCCAACGACTCAGGTATCTATCGCTGCGAGGTCCAGCACGGCATCGATGACAGCAGCGACGCTGTGGAGGTCAAGGTCAAAGGTGAGAGGGCAGGGAGGTTCCCGGAGAGAGGGAGGGAGGGAAGGGAGGATTCTCGCCGTCGGGGAGCCCACAGTGTGAGAGGGAAGCAAACGTAGCTGGAAGGCGCAGCCTGGGTTGGAAAAAGAGTGAGGAGACACAGGCCTTTGTTGCCTCCTTTCTCTCTTCAGGTGGAGGACATTCTACCCACAATCTAACTTGAGTCCCTCATGCTGTAGAGTGAGCACAATTGAACTTTACCCCTGTGTACAGAGGAGTGACAAGGAGGGTGAGGGGAGGCCAGTGTGCTGGGTGCTCACCTGGCTCAGGGGTCCTCTCTGCCCCACAGGGGTCGTCTTTCTCTACCGAGAGGGCTCTGCCCGCTACGCTTTCTCCTTTTCTGGGGCCCAGGAGGCCTGTGCCCGCATTGGAGCCCACATCGCCACCCCGGAGCAGCTCTATGCCGCCTACCTTGGGGGCTATGAGCAATGTGATGCTGGCTGGCTGTCGGATCAGACCGTGAGGTGGGAAGGGGCTGTGGATTGGGGCTTCTATTTGCCCCTGAGGTGGCCATGGCCCCCCTTCAGCCGGGTGCTGCCTGCTGCGTCAGGCTGGGCATGCAGGGCTTTTTGCCTCTGGGAGATGAGGCTGGTCTGAGGACGGGAGGTGAGGACCCTGAGCATGTGCATCCCTGCAGTGCTAGAAGGACAGCCAGCTGTCAGCAAGTGTCTGCACTGTGGTGGCAGTGGGGTTCAATAGAATCAGTATGGGCTGGCTCCCTGGTGAAAGCATCTGTACTAAGCGATTCTGTCCTTCGTTCCCAGGTATCCCATCCAGACCCCACGAGAGGCCTGTTACGGAGACATGGATGGCTTCCCCGGGGTCCGGAACTATGGTGTGGTGGACCCGGATGACCTCTATGATGTCTACTGTTATGCTGAAGACCTAAATGGTGATTAGGAGTGAGAGGTTCCCAGGGGACAATTTCCTACCTCCATGCTGCCCATAGGTCCTCCCGGGGCCTCTGCAGGACCTTACTATCCCTCCTGAGTTTAAGGGGGCAAGCAGGAGTAAGGAGACAATTGGTGTCCCTCTCTCCAAACACTGTCACAGAGGCAAGCTCATGACCAAAGTCTCAGCCAGGCAGCAGGATACCGAATTTAACTAATCTACCACCTGCTGGGTGGACTCTGTGCATGACTCTGCAGAACGAGAAGTTTGGGCCCCATCTCTTTGAGCTCTAATACCCATCTTGAGGTCCTATTCAGACTTTGATCCTATGAAGTAGAGTAGTTGACTCCCTGCCACAGATGAGGGAACTGGAGAAGATTGCCCAGGGTTCCCATGGGAGACCAGAGTGGAAGGAGCTACCAGCTACCTGGTAACCCAGCCTTCTCTTCTCCACCCAGGAGAACTGTTCCTGGGTGACCCTCCAGAAAAGCTGACATTGGAGGAAGCACGGGCATACTGCCAGGAGCGGGGTGCAGAGATTGCCACCACGGGCCAACTGTATGCAGCCTGGGATGGTGGCCTGGACCACTGCAGCCCAGGGTGGCTAGCTGATGGCAGTGTGCGCTACCCCATCGTCACACCCAGCCAGCGCTGTGGTGGGGGCTTGCCTGGTGTCAAGACTCTCTTCCTCTTCCCCAACCAGACTGGCTTCCCCAATAAGCACAGCCGCTTCAACGTCTACTGCTTCCGAGGTGAGCCCACCTCCCCGCAGCAGCTGAGACCAATCTCAGAAGGGCAGAGTTGAGCCATAAAAGTCCTACCCCCGTCTGATCAGTTTAGCTCAGGGCTTTGCCATTTGCCTGAAGGGCTTGTGGGTGAAGTCCAGTTTGTCATCCAGGGTTCTAATTCTGGGCATGCCCTCCGGTGTGGTGTCTGTCAGCTGTTTGGCCCAAGGAGTAGTCACCTTTTGGCCTCTCCTTATCTGCCTTCCCACCAGTAGTCCATGCCTTGTTTGCTCCAGCTGGGCTGCTGAATAAGCTCCCATTTCCTGTCAGTTTATTGGCAGAGCAAAGATGACCAACATTCTGTGAATTAAATGAGTAATCTGCTCAAGGTCTTCCAGTCAACAACCAAATGCCCTCAGGAGCCCTCTGGAGGATTTCCAGAAACTACAGCCTAAGAAGGTGTCAGATCTTTAACTACCAAATACTGGTGGATGGATACAATTCCCCCTAAAGGGAGCAGGACCTTAAGTACAGTTGGGAATAGAGATTGCTTTCTGCCCACATCTTATGGTTTGTTTGTTTTTTTGAGATAGGGTCTCACTCTGTCCCCCAGGCTGGAGTGCAGTGGTGTGATCATGGTTCATTGTAGCCTCAACCTCCCTGGGCTCAGGGGATCCTTCCATTTCAACCTCAGGAGTAGGTGGGACCACAGGCTTATGCCAGCATGTCTAGCAAATTATTGTAATTTTTGTAGAGTTGGGGTTTCACCACATGCCCAGGCTGGTCTTGAACTCTTGGGCTCAAGCAATCTGCCTACCTTGGACTCCCGAAGTGCTGGGATTTATAGATGTGAGCCATTGCACCCAAACCTGCCCATATCTTATGTTGGGAGCTGGGGGGGAGGCAGTTTCTGGGACCCTGAAAGGCAAAGGCCCAGGCCAAGGGTGACTGACAATAAGAGAGGCATTGCCATGGGGTGTCTGGGTCCTTCCCCAGTCATAAGCCTGAAATACTGTTACAAGAGCTGGAAGAAGAAATGGAAGGAGCAGACACAGCCTTTACCCTCAGGGAGCACTTGGTCTGAAGGATGAAGGCACAATTTTTGCCATGGGAACCCCCAGCAAAGGGAAGACAAGATGCCTCACTCCCAGGATGAGGAGAGACTGAGAGAAAAGCATTACTTCCATTCGGACAGATCTGCGGACATATTTGGCTGGGGTTGGGGAGGGGTGGGGAAGTAAAAGTCCATAGGAAGTCAGGTCCGTCTGAAAAGACCTCCTGGAACAGGGGTAGTAGTAGTAGTAATAATAATAGTAATAGTAATAGCTAAAACTTCTGTGTGCTGGCTATGATTGTGTGCCAAGCCAAGCACTATTTTGGAAGGAAATGGCCTGGATCATGAGGAGGGACAGGGGAGGGGGAATATGACTACAGTTGGGACTACAATTGGTGGAGGACACAGGCAGCAAGGACACAAGGTCTGGTGAGGAGTAAGGCTCACTGGAGCAGGTGATGAGGGCAGGGACTCACTGTCTTGTCTTGCCTGGCTGAGCACAGGCAGCCCTCAGGACTTTTCTTAGCCCAATTCCACCTTCATGTCATTGGTTTTCTGCTTTTGGCTCCCTTCCCCAGAGGACAAGTAAACCATTCTAAACTTCTGGTTATTTGAAGGGAGTAGGTCCCAGAAGGAGGTGGCCTTGTCCCTTGCCTACCTGCCCCACCACTGAGATCCTGAGGTGATGCCTGAAGTTATTCCTGCACTCTGCCCTCCAGCTATCCTGAGGGGATGACAGACTCTTCCCTTATGTTTCAAGAATTTTGGAGGCTCAATGCAGTGGCTCATGCCTGTAATCCCAGCACTTTGGGAGGCCAAGACCACTTGAGGCCAGGAGTTCGAGATCAGCCTGGCAAACATGGTGAAACCCTGTCTCTACTAAAAATACAAAAATTAGCCAGTTATGGTGGCACATGCCTGTAGTCCCAGCTACTTGGGAGGCTGAGACGGGAGAATCACTTGAATCCAGGAGGTGGAGGTTGCAGTGGGGAGGGATCGTGCCACTGCACTCCAGCCTGGGTGACAGAACGAGACTCTGTCTAAAAAATAAAAGAATTTGGGGATGCCTGGGACATCTCACACCTTGCCCCAAGCCCAAGATCCCAAGGTGCTGAAGCTATTTCATCCATCCTGCTGGCTCCAGCCCCTCCCCCTAGGGAATATCTCTCACCTGAGCCTTTCCTGACCACTCCAAAGTAGTACTTTCCATCACTCTATCTTCTAACTCTGCTCAAGTGTTCTGTATCTTGTAACATTATAATATATGTTTGTTTGTCATCTGTTCTAGAATATAATTTCCCTTGAGGGTAGGAGGTTTGCTGTTTTGTTCTACACTGTATCCTCAGTGCCCAGGAGAATGCTTGGCATGACACACAGTAGGCACTTGATGAATGCTTGAGAAATGAGTGACGAAGTTCTGGGATGCTCCCTGGGCCCCCGTAGGTGCCCCACAGGGAAGATGTGAGAGAATTGAGAGAATTCTGTGGTGCAAGCTGTGACCTGGGAGGGCAGAGCTACCTATTCGGCCTTGCATCAGTACTTTCCTCCTGCCACAGACTCGGCCCAGCCTTCTGCCATCCCTGAGGCCTCCAACCCAGCCTCCGACCCAGCCTCTGATGGACTAGAGGCTATCGTCACAGTGACAGAGACCCTGGAGGAACTGCAGCTGCCTCAGGAAGCCATGGAGAGTGAATCCCGTGGGGCCATCTACTCCATCCCCATCATGGAGGATGGAGGAGGTGGAAGCTCCACTCCAGAAGACCCAGCAGAGGCCCCTAGGACGCTCCTAGGTAATTCGAATCCCTTATCCTAAGGATGTCTTGATTGAAAGAAGCTGGGGGCAGAAGAGGCAAGCCCAGGTTGATGCTAGGGTCATGGATGGCATGACTCTGCCCTGTCCTTTCTCAGTAGCTCAGGGGTGCAGAGCACCTTTCCTGTCCCTCTCCCAACCTTTGCTTTTCCAGTAAATTCCACCCCCAACTCTATGGAGCTAGAGATGCTTGGGGGAGCTGCGCCCTGGAAAGGCGGGGCCTTCCTTCTTTGGTCCCTCTTCCACCTCACACACCCAAAACAGACTAGAGTTTTGACAGAGTAGGAGGGAGATGCAATGACCATGTTCTCTGGGGCTAATGATGGCTCACAGAGCCTTCTCAAGTGTTGCCTCGACAATATAGCTGGAGTCAAGTTCTTCCAGTGTGGAGCAAGGACCACCTGTCCTCGGGCGGGCTCTTCCCTATTCCCCAGGGCCCACCCTCCCCAGCCCCACTTTTCTCTCCTTCCCTTTTTTCTTTCGGGCCTTGGATGGACGCTGTCCCTGGTGCTGAACCGTTTGTGCTTTGCCTAGAATTTGAAACGCAATCCATGGTACCGCCAACGGGGTTCTCAGAAGAGGAAGGCAAGGCACTGGAGGAAGAAGAGAAATATGAAGATGAAGAAGAGAAAGAGGAGGAAGAAGAAGAGGAGGATGTGGAGGATGAGGCTCTGTGGGCATGGCCCAGCGAGCTCAGCAGCCCGGGCCCTGAGGCCTCTCTCCCCACTGAGCCAGCAGCCCAGGAGGAGTCACTCTCCCAGGCGCCAGCAAGGGCAGTCCTGCAGCCTGGTGCATCACCACTTCCTGATGGAGAGTCAGAAGCTTCCAGGCCTCCAAGGGTCCATGGACCACCTACTGAGACTCTGCCCACTCCCAGGGAGAGGAACCTAGCATCCCCATCACCTTCCACTCTGGTTGAGGCAAGAGAGGTGGGGGAGGAAACTGGTGGTCCTGAGCTATCTGGGGTCCCTCGAGGAGAGAGCGAGGAGACAGGAAGCTCCGAGGGTGCCCCTTCCCTGCTTCCAGCCACACGGGCCCCTGAGGGTACCAGGGAGCTGGAGGCCCCCTCTGAAGATAATTCTGGAAGAACTGCCCCAGCAGGGACCTCAGTGCAGGCCCAGCCAGTGCTGCCCACTGACAGCGCCAGCCGAGGTGGAGTGGCCGTGGTCCCCGCATCAGGTAATTCTGCCCAAGGCTCACCTGCCCTCTCTATCCTACTCCTTTTCCTCCCCCTGCAGCTCTGGGTCACCTGACCTGTAGTCCTTTAACCCACCATCATCCCAAACTCTCCTGTCCTTTGCCTTCATTCTCTTACCCACCTCTACCTATGGGTCTCCAATCTCGGATACCCACCTTGTGGGTATCCCAGCTCTCCGCATCTTTACCCTGTGACCCCGGCCCCACCACTGACCATCTGTGATCCTTCCCTGCCATTGGGCCCTCCACCTGTGGCTCACATCTCACCAGCCCCACAGAGCATCCTCAGTCCTCTCCAAGGGTCCTTATCACCTATTGCAGTCTTCAGGGCTCGGCCTATTTTCCACTACTCCCTTCATCCTCCTGTGTGCCATCCCCTTTAGCTGCCTCCCATTGATCTCAGGGAAGCCTGGGAGTCCCTTCTCACCCCTCAACCTCTGGAGTCCAGGAGAACCCGTACCCCCACAGAGCCTTAAGCAACTACTTCTGTGAAGTATTTTTTGACTGTTTCATGGAAAACAAGTCTTGGAAATAAATCTCTATTAAACTGCTTTGTAACCAAGCTCTGGTACCCTCTGTCTCCATCTCCTGCTGTCCACCCCTCTCATTCCATGGGTCTGTGTCATGGGGAGCACTTGGATGCTTCTTCTCTGGTTCCATGTCTCTCCCTGTCTCTGTGTGTGTCTTGGCCTCTCTTCCTTTTTCATTTTCGGCTTCTCCCCTTGTCTGTCGTGGCATTCTAACAGCCCCTCATTGTTCCCCCAGCCTCTCCTTCTCAGGCCTGTCTACACTTTCCTTCCTGGCTACTGAGATCCCAAAATTTGACTGTACACATTACCCCTGGAGAAGTCATCATCCATAGTCTGAGGCAGTGCTGGGAGTTGCAGTCCCTCACTCCTGAGGGGGAGAAACCCCTGCAGCCCGGGGTGCATGTGTTGTGCATTTATATTCACTTCCAATCCATCTTGGTGGTGCCAAGGGTCATAGTAACTGAGGGAACTGAGGGTCTCTCAGCATAGAGGCAGTTCCCTGGCATTCAGGTGCCCTCACCCCCATCCCCTAGCCCTGCATCTCAGCAGGGGGTGGTATCTAACTCTCATCCCACTACCTACAGCTTCTGTCTTCTCCACTAACTCCTGCACTAATGACCATTCCCTACTCTCCAGAAGGAATGGCTTTACCCTCCCCAAACCCAAAGGGTCTCAAAGTACCTAATGCTGGAGAAGACACAGATCAAAGAGCAAGTGATGGAGAGTGTGAAGGAAGGAATCAGGTTCTGGGGTCTGAGAGAAGCCCTCCCTGCTCAGGAAGGCTAAGATTCCCAGTGGAGATCCCTGGAGAAGGTTGGGATTCCCTTAGCCCTAGGACCCCTGTCTTAGATGGATCACATCCTGAGTCCCACCCAGGCTTACCCATGTCAACTGTTAGGTCCCTGCACAACTGGCCTTGGAGTTCAGCCCTGTGGGGGATAGGGAGGGGGTTTGGTGGGAAAAGGAGCACAATTGGAGGTATCTACAGTGTCTCAGTTTCCCCACCTGGAGGGTAAGTAAGAGGTCTCCTTGACTGCTGTTTCAATGGAAAGAAAGGGAGAACTTTCTGGTTGTGTAGAGTAGTTGTCCCCAAAAAGGGAGAGGGAAGATGACAAGACGAGTTCTTCACCCGACTCTGCCTGCGCCGGGTTCAGGTTCTGTAGCCCACAGCCAGGGGGAGGGGCCCATGGCCTGGGTAGGGGACCAAAGACCAAGTTTGAGAGCCTCTGTCCCCCAGGGTTGGAGGGTTGAATGGGAAGGAGCAGAAAGGACAACAGGAGGGACACGAAAGTGTGAGGAGTGGGAGGGGAGTTCAGAATTCTACCCTCTGTGGGGCCTGGTGCTTAATGGGTTAAATGAAATACCTCTTCCTCTGGGGTTGGGAGGTGGGCAGCACCACAGGCTGGGAAGAAACTATTGGCAGGAGGGAAGATGACAGGAGGAGTGCTGCTGGAAAAGCTGATTCATTTCACCCAAAACAGCTAGGTCATCCCAGCAAAATTCTTTGAATCCACTCCAGCTTCTCCTCTCTCCACCCCTACTGATTCCCACCAGGCAGTGGGATCTGTGGCCAGGCCAGCATGAAGCACTGTGGGCCTTGGCCATGGCTTCTATAGTTGGATGGTAAAGTCTGAAGGGTTCTGCCCTGGAGTGGTTTTGCCTCCCATGGATGAGGGCCTTGATCTTACCATGGCTGAGGGCCATGACCTACACAGTTGGTCTGTGGAGCCATCTTCCCCTGGGTCATCTGAACCAGAAAGGTTTGGAAACTGACAGCTCCTCTAGCACCCAAGCACATCCTAAGGACAGCCTCCTCCTACCCCAGGATCCAGAGAGGAAAAGTCCTGTAAAGCAGATGGCCTAGCCAGATGGAGTTAGATCCAGGCAACAGATTGCAGACCTTCAGGGTAGTGTGTTAGTCTAAGAGGACTGCCTGGAGGAGAGGGAGCCAGAAGGAGGGATTGAGATGGATTCTAGGTTGGAGAACTTGCAGAAGGCCCAAAGTGGAGTTGGGAGAGGGAGCCTGGTAAGTGGAAGAGTCTGTGGATATAAGAAGGGGAGGTGAGAGGTTGGATGATGTTGAGAGAAAGCTGCATGTGTGAGGCCAGTCAGCACTGCAGGACAATGGGAGCTGCTGCGACTTAGTTCCTAAGCTGGTGGAGAAGGGGCAGGGCCTAGAGTGAGGAAAGTGGGCTGGATCTCCACTAACCACTTCTGGGGCTGGCTGACTGCCCAGTGGACAGCAGGAAGAATGGTTAGTATTCACCTGGACCACACCAATATCAGGTCTCAGAAGCAGTCAAGGGAGACCACCCTCCACTGTTGCTATGGGAATCCTTCTGTCCCCTCCTTCACTTCCATTCATTCCACCTGGACTATACAGAACTGTGTTGGGACCTGGCACAAAGACAAGGGGGTGTGGCACTAAACTCCAAGCCTAGAGAAGGAAAATGACCTGCCCAATATCACACAGAAGCCAGATAAAAGTTTAGAGCTATTACTTTCTGTGCCCAGTATCTTTCTCCATCATGGGGCTGGGTTCTGAGGGCCCTCCTGCCACTTCTCCCCAGCCCCTTTTGGGCTGGGCTCACACTGGCGGCCATAACAATGGAAGGCTGAGCCAATGCTGAAGTCGGGAGCGGGAAGAGGAAAGAAACCCAGAACTCAGGGCTGGGTTGTGACCAGAGACATGCTCTAGGGAGAACTTTTAGGGTGCTGTTATAGCTTCCAGAACAGAGAGACCAGGGCTGGGGGACCCTCTGCACCCTCTCCTGGAGGGCTCAGGCTGCAGAGTCCGGCTGCCTCGCTCCCCCCGCCTCACTTCTTTCCCCCTCTCAGGTGACTGTGTCCCCAGCCCCTGCCACAATGGTGGGACATGCTTGGAGGAGGAGGAAGGGGTCCGCTGCCTATGTCTGCCTGGCTATGGGGGGGACCTGTGCGATGTTGGTGAGTGTTGAGGGACGGGTGGCAGGTTGGAAGCCTGGACCCTTCCACAACGTGCTGCTTCTGGAGGGGGGAGGGAGGACATTGGTGTTGGCCTTGTCATTAATGAGTCCCTGTTTTAGGCAAGTTGCATAACTTCTTCGAGTCCTACCCTCAATTTTCTTATCTAAGTGAAACCAAAATGCCTCTCATAGGGGGTCCATTTGAGACCAGTGCAAAGCATACTCCTGGCATTTAATCGGTGGTCAATAAATGACAGGCTCCATTCTCCTGGAGAGGAGAGCACTGCTTGTTAGGATGGAGACCCAGACCGGAACTCCATCCCTCACCCTGGTTCCTGTCTCTTAGAAAAGGCACCAGCGCCCCTGCCCAAGAGCCCCTCCAGGCTCCTGCTAGCCCCCTCATTCTCTACTAGCTCTTTTGCACCGCCCTCCTGCCCCCCTTAGTCCCGCCCCTCTCGGCCTGCTGTAGTGGAAGGAGACCAGCCCCTTCCAGGGGACCTGGCCCTCTGGGTTTGGGGGCCCTAAGATGCCCGCCCTTCTGTGCCGCAGGCCTCCGCTTCTGCAACCCCGGCTGGGACGCCTTCCAGGGCGCCTGCTACAAGCACTTTTCCACACGAAGGAGCTGGGAGGAGGCAGAGACTCAGTGCCGGATGTACGGCGCGCATCTGGCCAGCATCAGCACGCCCGAGGAACAGGACTTCATCAACAGTGGGCTGGGGGACAGGGCGGGAGGGGCCCCCGCCATATGCTGTCACTCTCTCTCACTCGCCTAACCTCCTTCCTCATTAACCCATGCACTTATTCCTTGGTTTTCTCAAGCGTGCATTCCCTCACTCATTCGTTCACTCTCCTTCTCATTCTCTCTCCCTCCTTCCCACCCTACGCTTAGGCAGTGGCCTTCGGGAACGGAGAGTGGAGGTTCGCGCAGTAGAGTGCGCCTGTGTGGGCCGGGCTGCTGCGCAGGGGGCTGCCTCCAGTCCCTCCAAACTGCCGGCTCTCCGACCTCCGTCGGCCTCCTCCAACTCCAATCTTGTTGAAAGTTTTGACTCTTTTTCCAAAACTCCCCTTTTCTAGCCTGGGTTGATATCTTCCTTATTCTCCCACCCCCATTCCCCTGCTTTCCATCTGGCCCTTGAGCAGAGGCCAGAGGGAGGTAGAAGAACCCGAGAAGGGCGGGTGCTGGATCACGGGGAAGGGTTTCCCAGGCAGTCACCGCAGACCGCCCGGGAGCAGGGAACGGCCGCCATCTGCTGGCGGCGGCTCTCACTGCACGCCTCCGTCTCCCTAGACCAGTACCGGGAGTACCAGTGGATCGGGCTCAACGACAGGACCATCGAAGGCGACTTCTTGTGGTCGGATGGCGTCCCCCTGGTGAGAGGCTCCAGTCGAACCCCGCCGTCTAGCTCACTTCCTCTAAGCACTTCTGTTTCCTACCACCCCCACCCCTCCTGACCCTGTCCCTTTCTTTTTCCGGCCTCCTTCCCTTTCTCGTGCCTTTTGCCTCTGCTCCCTGGGCTCTCCTCCCTTCGTTGTGTCCTCTTTCTTCCCTTCTGGCTCCCATTCTTCTTCCCCTAAAGTCCTTGCCCTCTCCTTTCCCCTTCTCCGGGAGGTCCCCTACTCCCTAGCCCTAACCTTCCCTCTCCTGGGGCCCCGCTCACCAGTCCTCCTCCCCAGATCCTCCAGGCCCTCTCCCGGTGCTCCTGGTGTAGGAGCTCCTCACCACCTCCTCCGTCCCCCCAGCTCTATGAGAACTGGAACCCTGGGCAGCCTGACAGCTACTTCCTGTCTGGAGAGAACTGCGTGGTCATGGTGTGGCATGATCAGGGACAATGGAGTGATGTGCCCTGCAACTACCACCTGTCCTACACCTGCAAGATGGGGCTGGGTGAGGGCAGGCAAAGGAGGGTCCCAGCAAGGAAGTGGAGGGGGGGGCTAGGGGACCAGAGGGACTGATGTTTGTAGACAGAGAGTGCAAAGCAACATAGAGAAGTCAGAACGTGTTCCAGACCATGGGAGAGCTAACAAGTTACGTGGGTCCACTCGGAATCCCTGATCTTTTTTTGTCATGTTGTGGCCCATTTCTCTCTTCCCCATGGAGATTCTGGGAACTGTCACCCACAGAGCCAGGCTCATTTCCTAACTGTCTTCCTTTGCAGTGTCCTGTGGGCCGCCACCGGAGCTGCCCCTGGCTCAAGTGTTTGGCCGCCCACGGCTGCGCTATGAGGTAGACACTGTGCTTCGCTACCGGTGCCGGGAAGGACTGGCCCAGCGCAATCTGCCGCTGATCCGATGCCAAGAGAATGGTCGTTGGGAGGCCCCCCAGATCTCCTGTGTGCCCAGAAGACCTGTGAGTGCCAGGAGGAGGCAGGTGGGAGTGGGAGACAGTAGCCAACAGTAGCCCTGGACTCCACTCTCAGTCCTGCCTGTCACTGGCCATGTGACCTTGGAGCCATCACTGCTCCTCTCTGAGGCAAAGGGGAAGAGGTGGGCTGGAGGCTCTGGGGTTCCTTCAGTGCTGATGTCTGATAACATGCAGCCACATTCTGGGCTCTTACGGGCTGAGCAAGAACATCAGAGGGCAGGCTCTGAGGAGAGGAGAAGGAAGAGCCAGGGTGGAGGGTGAGTGTGTGTCTTCCCCAGGCCAGAGCTCTGCACCCACAGAAGGACCCAGAAGGACGTCAGGGGAGGCTACTGGGACGCTGGAAGGCGCTATTGATCCCCCCTTCCAGCCCCACACCAGGTCTCTAGGAGGCAAGGCCTTAAACACTGCCGGCCACAGCACTGCCCTGTCACCCAAATTCTCCCTCACACCCTGCGCTTCCGCCACCACAGGAAGTGACAACATGAAGAGGGGTGGTGCTGGAGTCCAGGTGACAGTTCCTGAAGGGGCTTCTGGGAAATACCTATGAGGCTCCAGCCCAGCCCAGGCCCTCTCCCCCTACCCTGGGCACCAGATCTTCCATCAGGGCTGGAGTAAATCCCTAAGTGCCTCAACTGCCCTCTGCCTGGCAGCCATCCTGTCTCCTCTATTCCTCTAGGGAGCACTGTGCCCACTCTTTCTGGGTTTTCCAAGAGAATGGGCTTGCAGGATGGAGCGTCTGTAAAATCAACAGGAAATAAAACTGTGTATGAGCCCAAGAAAGTTGGATGCTTCTGTGTGTATGTCCGTGAGACAGAGAGAGGTGTGGTTAGGCAGGGCATCGTAGGATACATAGAGCTTTGGGGTTTATTCGCTTCCAAAGGTCAGAGACGTCCCCAAGATGTCAGCAAGTAGAACAGTGCCAGAATAGCTGCCAGGAAGTACTTATGGAATGAAGGAACGCACAGGGGTTGGGGGACAGCTGGAGTGATGCAGTATGTTTGCAAAGAGATGGAGTGCCCTGAGTGCCTAAGAGTCAAGTGGACGTCAATGAGTTCTGTCCTGGGAGGGAGAAGGGCTGGGGTCCCAGAGAGGAAGGCAGAGGTTGGTGCCTTTGTGTCCCAGTTCTGAGCTTCCGGAAGGGCCTTCCCTCATGGGGGTGTGAGAGTGAGGTGATGGGAGAGCTCCGCTGGCATTGCAGCAAGTCTGGGGGTTAGGCCGCAGGAAGGTTTACGTCCAGCAGAGGAGGCAGAGATGCAAGAAATAGGGAAACAAGCTAACGGCCAAGGGGAGGTTCCCAGCCCTGCGGTGGACTGGGCTTCGGGGAACCACCTGGGGGCCCGCACAGGCAGCGGCCAGCAGAGGGCGCCGCGGACCCAGCACAGTGCTCTGAGAGTGCCGTGTACGCGTGCGCCGGTGGAGACGGGCAGAGGGGTGCGAGGAGCCCCAGGATCCCGCCAGGGGGCGCCGCGGGCTTGCGTCCTGAGGAGGCGGGAGGGGAAGGGGGATGGCTGGCTGTGTCGGGTGTTAGACTTCCGGCCAGGCTGAGCTGGCCCTAGGGGCTGTGAGTCAGCGGAGGTTGAGAGGATGAGGTCACTCTGAGAACTGGAGAGTGACCCAGCGCCCGCGTGTGCGTGTGTATGTGTGTACGCGTGCGTGTGTGTGCACCCTTCTCCCAGTGCACAGAATTGTTGGTGAAGTGCATATCAGGATGCGATCTGTCCTCATGATGAGGATGAATCATTGCTGCAGATCCTCAGGCACACACGGTCACACGTAGGCACACACGTGCACACTGTCGTGTATACAAACTCCTTCCTGCATGTGCCCACTTAGTTACAGCACATCACCCATATGGGCAATACTTATTCCTTCTCTGAAGCCAGTAAAATCCAGAGACAGGGAGACAGATCCAGAGGAGCAAAGGCTGATAGTAATACGGGGAGACCCAGAGATAGTGGGCAAGACAGGCAGACACAGGTTCAATACAGCTCTGTGTTGGTGAGAGCTGGGGCTCTCCTAGGCCATCCCTGCCCAGTTCCTGGGCCTTCCCCACCCTATTTCTAAACTTGAAACCAGCTGGTCTCTGATATACCAGTGTGACCTCCCACACCCACCTACCACCACATTCCTCCCTCACCCCAGGCCTCACCTCCCCCACCTTCTGCCCCCCACACAACTCAGCCCTGCGTGGCTAGGGAGCAGGGGCTTCTGTTTCTTAAGGAGCTATAGGGAAGAGGATGATTCTGGGGCCAGAGTAGATCCTCACTTTATCCTGTATTACCCTGTGATTGTCCAGTCAATGCATTTTTAGGGCTCTCGGGGGCATTTAGGTGGAACTGTGAGTGGATGAAGATCAAGGTGGGCCTTTGAAAGTAGGGCCTGAAGAGGAGAAGGCTGGGGAGGGGCAGTGTCTGTCCTTGGGCTCTTACGGGAGGTTCCCTGAGGTGGAGTTTAGGTAGTATATTGGATTCCCCAGAGAGCCCATGGTGGTGAGCTGGAAGGGGCTTTGGTTTCCCATCAAGGCATTCTCACCAACTCTCCCCAAGAGCGGCAGGAAGGCTCCATCATCTTCTCTGATGTATTGATCAAGAGAGCTCCAGAGGTAGACAGGCTGAAGCTGGAATACTGCCCTGTCCCTGACACCTGCTGGGGTGTTCTGGCGGGGCCCGGAAACGGAAGCCCTCTCCTGGCTTTGTTGGGCTTCCTGGGGAAGGCGGAGCTGGTCCACGGGTGACTCAGCGTCCTGCACAGAGTCCAACCCCTGGCCCAGTCCCTGTGTGTGTGTGTGTGTCCTATCCTGGCCTTGGGCAGGAGGAATTGGCCCCTCATAGAGTGTCAGCCCCATCTCTGGGGATGTGGAGTAGGGGCCACATCTGTGTCTGCCTCTGCCTCTGCCTCCAGGGCACAGCACTAATCTTAACGATGTGCTCGCCCCTGCCAAGCCCCTGCATGTGTGGTTAAGCTCTCAGCCTCCTTCCCACGTGTCTAAACAGGGGTCCCTTCGCAGAGTTTTCAGTTTCCTGGGAATGAAGGAGATCAGAATGTGTATGGAGGGAAGAGACCCAGCCTGGGTGAGATTTAGGGGCTTGAACATTGCCAAGGGGCCTGGCAGCCTGATGAGATGGCCTTCCAGAGAGTCCCAACTTATCTGCCAGGGTCTCCAGCTTCCTTCCTTCCAGGCTGCTCTACCACACACCTACCTCCCCATTCCTCCCCCACACCCCCAACTCCCACAGCACTGTCCTGACCTCACTGGGGCCTTTGTCCCAGCCGTGAGGCCCTGTCTGTGGGCCTGTCTCCTGCACAGGGAGAGAAAGAGCCCCATTGTTCTGGCTGCCTGCTGTGACACAGCAGCTCCCAAAGACTTCCAAAAATGCTCAGCCTGTCAGGCTCCTGTGGGTGAGTGGACTTTCCCTGGGGGCTGCAGGCAGATCTCTGCCTGGAATGAGGGCCCAGGTGCTGTCTCTCCCAGCTGTGCGAGAGTTCTTTCAATCTGCAGACTGGAGGTCCTTCCTGAGATCTGACTTCTGCTCTGCATGCAGCAAAGCAGCCTACTTCGTCCTGAGAAGGGAGAACTGAAAGAGGCAGGGGCAGAGCATGAGGAAGGAAAGGAAAGGAAGGAAAAAGAAAAGAAAGCAGGAGAAAAGGAAGAATGCGAGGAAATTCCCCCCCACTGAGAGACTCTAGACTAGTTAATTGTCTGAGTGGGTGGATCTTGTGGCTTCTGTGTTTATTCCCGGATGCATCTTCCTTAGTATTTAGAGAGCTTGCTAATGGGGAGGCTGTTGACCACAGGACTGGAGTATTTAAGGGAGCTAGCCCACAGTCCCCTGGCCCATGGGTTTTTGTTTCATTTTTTTGAGGCAGGGTCTCACTTTGTTGCCCAGATTGTAGTACAGAGGCACGATCTTGACTCACTGCAACCTCTGCCTCCCAGGCTCAAGCGATTCTCGTGCCTCAGCCTCCTGAGCAGCTGGGACTACAAGGCGCATGCTACCATGCAGGCAAATTTTTGTTTTTGTTTTTGTAGGAACGAGGTTTCTCCATGTTGCCCAGGCTGGTCTCGAACTACTGGGCTCAAGCAATCCTCCTGCCTCAGCCTCCCAAAGTGCTGGGATTACAGGCATAAGCCACCTCGCCTGGCCTGGCCCATGTTCTATAGACCCCAAGTGGCATCTAGGAATTCCTAGTATCATTGGCAAGGGACATCGCTCTGTGCCTCAGTTTTCCTATCAGGGTGAACCGAAGTTCTCTCTGACATAATTTCCTAGCAAGTGAAAGGAAGAAATCCTGGAGAGACCAAAAGACTCAGAAATTGGGAAGGGGCCAGGGAGGAGGGAGGAAAGTAGGTAGAAGACAGAAGAGAGATGAAAATGGGGAGACAGGGAAGGAGAGTTGGGTCCCTGAGTGGCAAATGTCTCTCCTTTATGAAGAAGATGGAGTCCTGAAGACCCGGGGCGGGGGCCAGAGCCAGTGGAGCATTCCCCAACTGTAAAGTCTCCCAGCCACCCTTCTTGGGGCTCTGGGGCCCTGGGGCTTGCAAGCAGCTGAGACGGCAGCTGTTGGGAGGGGGTTCCTCGACAGAGGCCTCCTGGCACCTGCCTCGGTTTATTTCTGGAGACACAGCTGAGTCATGGGGGTGGGGAGAGTGAATGGGAGTGGGGGAGGGGAGACTGTGACTAGAAGAGAAGGTTGAGGAAGGAAGAGGGCTCTAGGGCCTGGGACTCTGGGACCTAGGGTCCATCCCTTTGGGGCCAGAGCATCAAGAACAGGAGGAACATCCACATTGGAGCCCCTGGAATAGTGGGGCTTGGGGAAGGCTTTGGGGAGTAGGAGGCAGGGTCTCTACCCTTGAAATGTGGGAGAAGAGACAAGCCTGATCTGGGTGTGGGAATGCTGTATTAAAAAGACTGGGAGGCCAGTCACAGTGGCTCATGCCTGTAATCTCAGCATTTGGGGAGGCCAAAGAGGGCGGATCACTTGAGCCCAGGAGTTCAAGACCAGCCTAGGCAACATAGCAAGAGCCTGTCTCTACTAAAAATATAAAAATTAGCCAGGCCTGGTGGCTTGCACCTGCAGTCCCAGTAACTTGAGAGGCTGTGGTGGGAGGATCACTGTTGTGAGCCAAGAAGGCCAAGGCTGCCGTGAACTAGGATAGTGTCACTGCACTCCAGCCTGGGTGACAAACGAGATCTCCATCTTTTTAAAAAAAAAAAAAAAAAAAAAAAGAAGAAGAAGAAGAAGAGGAAGAAAAGAAAGAAAGCGGAAGGAGAGGGGAAAGAGGGCTCCCAGCAGGGAGGTAGATAGGAGACCCCAGTGCCATGAGAGAGGAAAGAGAGAGGGCCACGTTTTCCTCTGTGGGCCATTCTTTCTGTCCCTCCCTCTGCTTCTGAGCCAAGCAGCCCCTCCCCTCATTCAGCCACTTGAGATTCTCATCCTAGTCTTTCTAAGGTTGGCCTGTAGATTCAGGAACAGAGGGCCTGGGTCCTTTCTTCAGGCACTCGAGCTGCATTCAAGAAACATCCTGTTTTCCCACCTCCCAGGAAGACCCTCAAGTCTAACTTCCATCTGTCCTGCTGCAGGACCCATCCTGGAACTTAGCTCTCCCCTGTGGGTGGGGCTGGGGGTCCAGTTGGGACCCAGGAGCCTGTGCCCAAGCCCAGAGTCGTCTCAAGTTTCCTGGGCTTAGGTGGGCTTTTTTTTCCATCCCCTCTCCCTTCCATGGGCAGCCTCAGAGAGCACATTCCAGCTGAAATTAAATCACATTCCTCTCTCCCTGCTTCATGAGGATGGCATTGCTGACAGCAGCTGTGACACCACAGGGTCAAGTGGCAGCAGCTGGTTCCCCAGGGAGGGGCTGAGAAGGGGGCAGGGAGGGAAGTGGAGGACCAGGGCCTTTCTTTGGAGGCAATAAATGAATTCTGATTCTTTGATCTCGAGAGACCAGAGAAAGAGGCATAGACCCTGCAGTGGCAGCATCAAGGTTAGACCACAGGATATCTGTCCTAGCTGTGTGGGGATGACCCAGTCCCAAGAAGGCCCCGCGGCGGAAGGAGGTGTCTGGTATCTCTTTCTGAGAGGACCCCCTGGAAGAACGAGCTCTCCCTACTCCAGGGCTGGGCTCTCACACACACAGACATTAAGGCTGAAGGAGCCCTTTAAGAAGCCACGCACTTCCTTGGCCAGAGCCCAGTGCCTAGGCCTTTGATTTCCTCGGAGACTCTGGTGGCAGTGGCGGCAGGAGCAGCAGCAGCAGCAACGGGACAGAATCAGGCTGGGTTGAATGGAGAGCTCAGCCCCTGACCTCACCCTCCGAGGCGCCTCAGCCTGCACAGCCTTATAAGGAAGTGCCCCAAACAAACCGAGGAAGCAACCTCCGGCCCCCCACCCGGCCCCACCCCATCCAGAAGCTATATTTACCCAAAGGAGGCCCCAGAATAACCTCCCACTTGTCCTTGCACTGATTGGAGGGGTAGGGGAGGGGGGGATACTGTCCCTCTGTGCTCTCTCCCCTGGGACTCCACCCTCAGAAGTGTGTCCCGATGTCGGTCATGGTCATTCATTTATTTAATACGTGTTTATTCATCACCCCCTGGGCTCCCAGGCACTGAGCTAGGCTCTGGGCGATGACCAGGACAAAGGTCTTGCTGTCCCAGAAATTCCCATGATGACAGCATGTCTGAGACCCCGCAGTCTCCTGGTTTTGCTCCTACTCTGGCCTCCTTTTCCAGCTCCTTCCCAGTCATTTCCTCTCTGTCAGGAGCTCCTCTGGAGCTCTGTCCAGGGCTCTCTTCATCCTATATGCTCTCTCTAGGGAATCTCTAGGCCAGTGACCCCCTAATTCCTGTCTCCAGCCTGGCCCTCTCTCCTGTGCTCCAGCTCCACGTGTCCACCCACCCCAGGCACCTCCTCTTGGAGGTCACAGTTTCCTGCTGGACTCTGCCACTTAGAAAATAGTCCTACATCTCCCAGCTACCCAGGCCAAAAACCTGGGACCCGCTGCTGGCATATCCCCCTCCCTCCCCTACCGTGGATTACCAAGTCCTGAGATTCCCTTTCCTCACGTGTCTCCTCTCCACCACCACTGTCTCCTGCCTGCACTATAGCAGGCAGCAGCCTCCCTGAAGCCCTCCTGCCCACACCAACCTGTTTTCACGCAGCAGCCAGAGAGTTTGACTTGAAATGCAAACCTGGGCCGGAGCGGTGGCTCACACCCGTAATCCCAGCACTTTGGGAGGCAGAGGCGGGCAAATCACCTGAGGTCAGGAGTTTGAGATTAACCCGGCCATCATGGTGAAACCCCGTCTCTACTATACAAAAATTAGCCGGGTGTGGTGGCAGGTGCCTGTAATCCCAGCTACTCGGGAGGCTGAGGCAGGAGAATCTCTTGAACCTGGGAGCAGAGGTTGCAGTGAGCCGAGATCGCACTACTGCACTCCAGCCTGGGTGACAGAATGAGACTCCTGTTTCAAAAAACAAACAAGCAAACAAAAATTAGCTGGGCGTGGCCTCGGGCGCCTGTAATCCCAGCTACTTGGGAGGCTGAGGCAGGGGAATTGTTTGCACCCGGGAGGCAGAGGTTGCAGTAGCCAAGATTGCATCACTGCACTCCAGCCTGGGCGACGGAATGAGACTCCTTCTCAAAAAAAAAAAAAAAAAAAAAAAAGAAATGCAAACCTGGTCACGTCACCTCTGCTTACAACCCTTTAGAAGCTCTCACTTCAGAATTCATTAATTGCCTCCAAATGCGAAGAATTCTTTGTTTCCTGGCTATCTAATGAGGCCTCTGTCCCCGAACCCTGACTCTCTCTTCAGTCTCATCATGAACTTTCTCTTCCCTCCTCCACCGTCTGGCACAGGAGCCTTCCTTTTCTTCCTCAGTTGCCCAGGC
Source organism: Symphalangus syndactylus (assembly GCF_028878055.3). Classification (NCBI taxonomy): domain Eukaryota; kingdom Metazoa; phylum Chordata; class Mammalia; order Primates; family Hylobatidae; genus Symphalangus; species Symphalangus syndactylus. Next base: position 85,100,258 of record NC_072441.2, read on the forward strand.
TTTCTCTTCCTGCCTCTGAACTTTGCACATGCGGTTCCCTCTGACTAGAACCATTTTCCTCCCCCTCCTCCCCCACTGGCCACTCCTGCTCATCCTTCAGGTTCTCAGGAGAGCCTTCCCTGTCTACCCGCTCCCGTACACCCCCCAGCCCAGGTCAGGTGAGGTCCCCTGCACTCTGCTCCCATAACCTAGGGCACTTCTCTGTTTTCAGATATGATTTCCACTGAGAAGCCCTTGTTCAACTGGTAGGTAAAGCTGCCTGAGTGAGGAAGCACATTGTTCTTTATCTGTGGCTCCCCAGTGCCCGCACAGTGCATGGCATGTAGTAGATGCTCAGTAAATAGTTGTTAACAAATGACGACCACTCCTGTTCTCATCACTAGGAATGTCCCTGTTACTGTCCAACCCTCGTTCCTCTTGCTACGTTGACAGACAATCACTTCCAAAGAGAACACGCCTCCCACGACATATTCCCTTAGGGAAGTCCTCGCTTCTACCCTGTTTGAGATTATTGGCAGCAATGGCCAGTTTAGTAACTCTATAGGGGATCAGCGGCCCTGTGTGGGGGGTAGGGTGGGCACCGGGCACAGGGAAGGACTGCTTGGCTAGGCCCCTGTCCTTGGCCCTTGCCCAATCGGAGGTGCCCGAGGGCCTGGGGAGATCAAGCACAGGGCACCTCTGTCCCATTGGAGGGGCAGGGAGTGGGCCTTCCTTGCCTGGATGTCAATGCACTGGCCCCAGGCCTAGCAGCCTGGCAGGACTAGATAGGGTCTTGTTAGCAGTGGGGACAGGAAGGGGAGAGCGGAGGTTTGGGCTGCCAGGAGGGTGGGGTGGGGGGAGACAGGATCTCGGCCCCTGAGGGATGGGGCATAGCGGGTGTGAAATGGAGCCTGGGTGCCCAAGACAGAGGTGCTAGATGGAGACAGGCAGAGAAACAGACAGTGAGGGCATGTCAGGGAGGCCCCTATCCACCTCTCTCTGGCTGGATGACAGGAGTAGGAGCCAGAGGGGCTGGGACTTCATCTTCTCATCTTTCTCCAGCCCTCAGCCCTGAGCCCAAAGGGAGGAAGAGCCTGCTCCTGGACTTGGGATTGACTCCAAATTGGAACATTTGTTTGGCAGCCCCTATCCCACCCCCACCCGCGCTTTTTAGACGTGTTGCCAGATCTTCCTTCTCTGCAGAGCTGAAGCAGCGAGTGGTTTCTATTTAGGTATCCTGACTTCAAGGCCTGCAGGCCCCACCTAATCCAGGAACCCCTGGTCCCCTCCCTGTCCTACACAGGGACACAGAGAGCTCCTGGGAAGTGGGGCGAGGAGGAGACACTGTGGCTGGAGGACCCTCGGGCTAAGCTGCTGCCAGCACAGCACTGTCATCAGCACACCCCTAGCTCCCACCCTGACAGTTCAGCTCCCCCTCCACTTTCCCTTCTTCCCTGCCTCCTGCTGCAGCGTGTGAGGGAAGTCCTACTGAAGAGCTACGCTGTCTTCAGCCTCCTTCCTGCTCTCCTGGGCCCTGGGAGGCTCCCAGGTCACCTGGCCCAGCCTCTCTCATTGTGTAGCAGAGTCTGAGGCTCAGAGAGGATCAACGCTGACCTGAGGCCACGCAGCCAGACTGAGGAAGAACAGGCCTGCCTCTTCCCTCACCCTGCTCCCACCCAGCCAGGCTGAGGAGATCAGGCCAGACAACTTGTTTGGGTTTAGAGACAAGGGGGCTTATTATGCTGGCGGCACCAAGGCGCTAATGGGGGGAACATACAAGGGTGGGGGTGGCTCCAAGGCCTAATCCCTGTAATCAGTGCTGTGGGCAGAGATGATGATGGGCCTGGCTTCTGCAGGCGCTGAGGTCACCTGGACTGGCCTCTCTCAGCCAAACAACAGCCCCTGGCCCTCCCCGGCCCCAGCACTGCTTCCTGCAGCTTGGGTCTGTCTGCCTTCATCCCCCCAGGAGGCCTCCGGGTCCTCCTCTCCTCAGCAGGCAGCCCCTCCCCAGCACCAGCTTCCTCCTCTCCCCCCCAGTCTCCCCTGCCACCCCGTCTCTGCTCCTGTACTAACCCTGAGGGCCCCCTCTGAGTGGGGGAAGAAAGAGTCCAGACTTTGAAGGCGGAGGCATTACTTTATTCAGACAGGGACTAGCCAGGCAGGGCCACAACGTGGCAGGGATGGGGGGGTCAGGACATGGGAGTGCCGTCACCTCCATTAGCCACAGGCCAGACGGCCCAGGAGGGAGGTGCTACTGCAGTGAGATGGCGCAGGGCTGCTGAGCTTGGGCACAAAAGCCAGCATGTCACCCTCCCTTTGGAGAAGCCTCTGGGCCACAGGCCTTTTCCAGCTGACGGGATGCGGAGGGAAGGGGACCTAGCACTATCGGGATTCAGCTGACTTAGCCTATGAGATGGAGCAGGCAAGAGATTCCCTTTGCAGGGCCGGAGGTTATATTCCTACAGCCTCCATTCTTGGAGTAGGCTCCTTTGCCACACCCCTTTTCACCTTAGCAGGCCAGGCCTCTCAGCCAGAAACCACACGTCAAGAGGTCGTAAGTTAAGAGTGCTGCTCCTGAGCTGGGAGCGGGCTTGAAGGCATCCTTCCCCTCCCCACACCCCTAAGTCCCCAGTGCCGGGCAGATGGTCTTTTCCTAGTCCTCCCCTGAGGACCAGGACTCTCTATCTCCTTCCCTCTGAGTGAACTTCAGGAACTGACCCTGGCCCAGGTGAACAGAAGCCCCTGCCCAAGAGGTCTTCAGGGCACTCCCCTCCTCCTCCTGAAAGGGGCTCCCTCGGTCTCCCTCAGAGACCAGCAGCGTTCCTTGCCCCACTTCCTCAGGCTGCTCCAGCCCGTTCATCACTCCCCCATTCACATGCTGTGACTTCTCCTCCAAATTGGGACCCTGGCCATTAACACCAATGATGTCTGCCCCTGGGCCTGCATCCTCTATCCCACTGGGGACCTCCAGAGGGCCAGGGACTTTGTCGTCCCTCTCCAAGGAAACAGGGTCAGACTCTTCCTCTGAGCCAGAAGGCTCAGCACTGTCCTGGGACTCCGTTTCCAGGGCAGTCATGGGAGCACCAGCCACTGCACCCCTCAAGCTGTCATCCCAGGGGACACTGACACTCACAGAATCAGACTCCAGGAATTCCCCTCTCTGGGAGCTACTCAGGGCCTGGAGGCTGCCAACAGAAGACCCTGGCCCCCACCGCCCAGCCCCTGGCTCCCTCGCCTCCTCCTCATCCTCCTCTCCCTCCTCCCCACTTTCTTCCTCATCTGCAAACCCATCGGACTCCCTATCCCGATCCCAGGCTGCAGGCTCCAGTAGCAGCTGGGGCACCTGGCCCAGAGGTTCTGCCACCTCCCCAGGGACCCCAGGAAGAAAAGGTGCCTCAGTCCCCAGGTCCTCAAATTCCTCTGACAGGTCAGAGTCACGGCCACACTCCTCTTCTCCCTCCTTCCCCTCCTCCTCTTCTGAGGGTGGGGCCTCAAGGCCCTCGGAAGCCAGGACAGCAGGATCCCAGCCCTCCTTTCCAGTCTCCCCTTGAGGCGGTGGCCTCTGCTCTCCAGTGGGGTCCCACCTGGGGGAGGTGGGAGACCTGAGGTAGAGGCCCAGGGGAGTGGAGTCTGGAAGGGTCTCCCCGAGCTCATCCTCCTCGCTCTCTTCTCTGCTCTCCTCCCCTTCCTCCTGGAGGCCCTCAGGGATCTCCCCAGAACCCAACTCCTCCTGCTCGCTCTCTACTTTCTCCAGGGCTTCAGCCCTCCTCTGCACCCCCCAGCTAGCCTCCTGACTCCCTTCAGCCTGAGGCTGGGGCCCAGGGGCATCTTCCAGGATCGGGGTGTACATTGGCCTGGGGGGGACCAGCACTGGTGGTACATCCTCCTCAGCTTCCTCTGACCTCAGGGGCCAAACTGGAGGGGCATCACTTCCAGCGTGGCCCAGGGTCTCAGCAGGGAACGCCTCCTCTGCTCCCCTGGGGGCCTCAGCCTCTGACTCCTCCCGACCCTTGGGTGGCTCCCAAGGGTCTCTGCTCTTCCCAGGCAGCTCGGAGAACTCTGTCCCCAGACCACCTGCCTCCTCTAGGTCCTTTCTAGGCCCTTCCAAGCCCTGAACCCTCCTTGCCTCCAAACTCTCCTCTTCCAGGGGTGGTTCCATCACCTCTTCCCTGGTCAGATAGCCTGGGTCCTCCAGCCCTCCCATTTCCTGCCCCGGGCCTGGCTCAGCTCCCGCAGCAGACTCACCCGTGGCAGGCTCTGACCCCAACATGACCTCTGGGGAGGCTTGGTCACCCCCTGGGGCCACATCCTCATCTTCCACCAGGGGCTTTATCGCCTCTGGCAGCCCCTGGGGTGCTTGAAGGCCTGGGGCCCCCACCTGTTGTGATTGCCCTTCAGGGTCCTGGAGGCCCTCAGCCCCTCCCTTCCCACTGGCTCCCTCAACTAGGCCTCTCTGCTCTTTGGGCTCAGGGCTCTCTGGGTGCCCCTCGCCTGGGATCCAGACCTCCTCTGTGGCATTCCACTCTCCCTGCTCTACCACCTCCTCCTTCCCAGTGAAGCCATCCTGCTCCCTCAGATTCAGCTCTGCCTCATCCTCATTTTCCACTCCAGCCATCCCAGGGGGGCTTTCCTGAGCCAGTTCTTGGTCCTTCCCCACCGTATCTTCCCACCTCTGCACATCTGCAGGCTGCGGCACCTCCTGTCCCTCCTCCTCCAGAGACCTCAGTGACTCTGGGTTCTCTCCCTTCCCCAGGTTCTCTTCCTCTTCCAGATTCCTTTGACTCTCCTTGTCTACCTCCTCTGATCTCAAATTCTCCAGGTTCCATGCTCCCAGAGATCTCAATGATTCCTGATTCTCCTCTTCTAGGAGTCTCAATGTTTCTTGGTTCACTTCCACAGACTCCAGTGGTTCTTGAATTTCCTTTTCTAGAGGTTTCATTGTCCCCTGATTTATTTCTTCTGGAGACCACAGTGGTGCTTGAGTTTCTGGAGATTTCAGTGTTTCCAGGTTCTCTTGTCCTGCAGACTTCAGTGATTCTAGGATCTCTGCTTCTAAAGATTTTATTGCCTCTACACTCCCTTCTTTGAGTGACTTTAAGACCTCTTGATTCTTATTTTCAAAAGGTCTAGCTATCTCCTGGTCAAGAGACTTCAGTGGTTCTGGATCCACTTTTTCTGGGGGTCTTAATGTCATCTGATCCTCTTCCCCTAGAGACCTCCGTCGCTGTTGAGTCTCTTTTTCAAGAGTTCTCAATGTTTCTTGGTCCTGTTCTTCTAAAGACCTCAGTGGTTTGTGATTCTCTGTTTCTAGAGGTCTCACAATACTCTGGTCCTCTTCTTCTAGAGTCTTCAGTGGCTCCTGGTTCTCTTTTTCTAGAGATCTAAAGGCCTCTTGATTCTCATCTTCAAGAGACCTCAGGGGTTCCTGATTCTCCTTTGTCAGAGGTCTCAGTGCCTCCTCATCCCTGACTTCTGGAGATCTCAGTGGCTCTTGATTCTCCTTTTCCAGAGCTGCCAATGACTCTAAGTTCTCTTGCAGAGAACTTACTAATTCTTGATTTTCCTTTCCTGGAAATAAAAATGTCTCTAGATTACCTTCAAGAGAGTTCATTAGTTCTTGATTCTCCTTTTGCAGGGATTGCAATGTCTGTGTGTCCTCTTTTCCTATAGGCTTAAGTTGGCCTACAGCCTCTTTTTCTAGAGGTCTCACTACCTCCACATCCTTTAATAGCTCTTTATTTTCCTTTTCTAGACTTTTTAGTGTTTCTAAGTCTTCTTCTAAAGACCTCGGACATTCTTGATTCTCCCTTTCTAGTGTCTCATGGCTCTGGTTTTCCAGAGTCTTCAGTGACTCTTGAGTCTCCTCTCCCAGAGACTTCAGGGTTTCTTTTTCCAAAGGAACCTGGGAGTCCTGGATTTCCTTCCTGTTTAGATCCTCTTCTTCCCATATTTCCTGCTGCAAGCTGCTTACCACTTTGCCCTCTATGGCTGTTTCTTTCTCTACCAACCCCCAGATTTGCCCTTCACCTTCCCCTTGGCATATGCTGAACACTCTAGACCCACCGGATTCTCCATCCTTAGCCTCTAAACTGGAGTGGTCAGGGCTGAGGGGTGGGGCCAAGGAGGCATGGTCCTCTGGGGACTGGCCTGTACTGGCCTCTTGCCGCTGGCCCCCAGGCTCCTCTGGTCCAGGCAGGATGCTGGCAGGAATGGCCACCCTGGCTTCAGCCCGCAGGGGCTCTGGAGCCTGTTTCCTCCCACCCTGTGTCTGGAGCAGAGACACAGGAGCATCCTGGGCTCTGATCTCTGCATCTGCAGCTGGAGAGGGTGCCTGAGGCGTGGGGGAGATGGGGGTGCTGGCCAAGGTAGGGGTACGGGCCTGGAGGAATTCTTGGTTCTTAAGAAAGGCTGGCACAGGTGTCTCAAGGGTAGCAGGCAAGGGTGAGGGGAGGGAAGTTGGACTCAGGACTGGGAGCAAAGATCCAAGACGCCGGCCCTCTGGGGTCCCAGGGAATTGAAGCTCCAGCTTGGGGTCTGGAAAGGCAGAGGGGGAAGAAACAGCATCAGTATATCACTGGCAGTGAGGGGAGCCACAGAGCAGCCACCACTGGCAAAAGTATCCATGTGCCTGCCCCTGGCGCCCATGGCTGGGCTGAGAGCATGCTCATTGACACTGGAGGCCACGGACTTGAGATTTAGATTGGTGCATCTCGGGAAAGATAGGTCTCGGGTATGAAGAGTGAAGCAGGGTAGTTTCTGGGGGAACTTGGCCCCTCCTCTTACCCTGAAAGCTGAGGGAAGTCTTGGAGCCACTGCCAGGTGTTTGCAGCCGGGAGTTCTCAGCCTCCAGGAGGGTCCTGGAGAGGACGGAGGGAAAGTGGGGTCAGCCCTCTGCCCCCAGGCCTGCAGGCAGCAAGCCAGCTGGGGACAACTCAGGCTGAGCTTGCAACATCCTGGCACTGCAGGCTTCCTCTTCATTTGACACTGTCACACAAAAGCCACACTCAGGGTGAAATCACACAGTCACATACCCACAGACATCACACACTTGGTCACACAGAGTCACACCGTATTTGGGATACACAGCAGAGCTCAGACATAGAAGCAGATTCCCACACAGTCGGACATTGCCCTACACACACCCACACAAGGCTTAGGCTAGCCTCCTCCTCCCAGCCCAGGCCAATGACCTCATCCTCTGAGTGGGGGACTGATTCTCATGCTAATTGCTGCCATTGTCCAAGCCACCATCTGGAGGGTCTGAGAAGGAGAGGATTCTGGGGAAGTGGGAATTCTCAGGCCGTTCCCATGGGATGGGCTCCCTCCTCCTTCCCCGGTGGCCCCCAGAGCTAGCGACAGACAAAAGCAAATGAATTCAGCTCCCCCTCTCCAAATCCTTTTCATGCTTCAAAAAACAGCAGTTAAATTCCTCAGGGGCCCACCAGACCCTTCCCCTCAGTGGCTTCACTGGGGGTCAGGGCCCTCATCTAAGGATCTCTAAGCACTCTGGATCCCAAGCTCTTCGGGGCACAGAGGTCTTTGTATCCAGGCCCCTGCCTCAGCGCCCCTTGAACCAATTAGGGGAGCAGGGATCAATCAATTCAATAACTTAGGCTGAGCAGCTGCTCCTCTCTGCTTTGCTCTATGATCTCTGAGTCTGGTTAGCACTCGCTATAGCCTCACGTCTGTCCTTCCCAGTGCTGCGGCCTTCCTTCTGGGCTTCTCTTCCCTGGCGGTGGAGCCCCTCTCCTCCACGTCCTCCCCAGAGCCTCACTGACCTTCCATCTCTGGGCCTTGCCTCCCCTCCTTTCCTGGATCTCATGTGGCCCTTCACCAGCCACAGAGCCCCTTCCTCAGGCTCCATCAATGGTCCCTCAGCCAACAGGACTAGTTTCCCAGAAGAGACTGCGGGCTTTGCCCAAGGCCACATAGCAAGTGAGAAGCCACCCCTCCTTGGTCTCAGCCATTTCTAGGATAACAGAAAATGTGGACAATGAAAGGCTGGGCAGGACCAAGGGCACTAGGGGCATCAGAGGAGTCAGGCCCCATGACATCCAGGCTAGAGGAGGCCTTGGAAGTCCCCCAGCCCAGCCCTCAGCCCCTCGACAAGGCTGAGGCCCAGGTCAGGTGGCAAGTCAGTGCAGCCACCCCATGCCTGCAATGCCTCCTTTCCGTGGCTGCCAAAGGACATGACCCCCTGGGTGTGGGCACGCATAGAGTTGGAGCTTTGCCCCTTGGGGGAAGGGTCTGGATGCAGTTGCCCCACATGGGCCCAGCCCCTCTCCAGAGGCTGTCCCACTCGGCAATATCATCTCTCTTGGGGGGATTTCCTGGGCACAGGACATTTCTCAGGTCTCCAACCTATGGGGGAGCAGATGGTTTCAGGCAGGACATGTTTCGGTGTGGAAGTGACCAGCCTAGAATCACAGAACCCAGTGGCAGCAGAGTTGCCATCACCTACACCTCTGGTCCCCTTCAGCCATGTAGTCTGCCCCAGCATGTGTGTGCACCTCTGTGTGCCTGGGTGGACAGGGCTCGTCTCGTACCTGTAAGTGGCCACCTCCAGGCTGAGGGACATCTTGAGGTGTGCCAGCTGCTGCCGACCTTCCAGGACCTGAGCGATCTGGCTCTGTAGGCCCTGTTTCTCCTGCTCCAGGGCCTCCACAGCCAGCTGCAGGGCAGGCGAGAGGCAGTCAGTGGAGGGGCTGGGGTCCCTTCTGTGAACCAACTTGCTTCCTGCCCGCTGCCGCTGCCCGGGAAGCACCTCCTGCTCCCTGGCTGACTTATCTGTGTAACAGACCCCTGCCTCCCCTACCCTATTCCCTGCCCAGAGAGCCCCCTCTGGATCAGCCAAGATGAGCCCAGGGCCCCTGTCAGCCCTCTCAGCTCTCTCCCATGGCCTGCTCCTCCTCTGAGGATGCTGATTAAATGGTAGCACATGTTGCTCAGAACACAGCTCCCACAGGAAGGGGAAGTGACAGAGGAGAGGAGATGGGTTATGGAGAGAGAAGAGGGGGAAAAAAAAGTGAAAACAGAAGGAAAAACGATTAATCAAGAGGCTTGGAGCCTGCAGGACTGGAAGGCAAACAGCCCCCGTCCCCCATTGGTCCCATCTCCCACAGCTGTCTCCGGCTCCTCACAGCAGGCTCTCACCCCCGCCCCACCCCCATTTCCCACATGTTCTGGATTCTCTCTCCTGTGAGAGGAGGGATGGGGAGGTGGCCATGGCACCTCTGTGTGGCCTAGGCAAGAAGCTGTTTTCTCAGCTGCTGGTCACATCTGTGCCCTGTGAGAAGGAGCAGCTGTTATGGGCCTCTGGAATGTGCTCCAGGGAGCCGAGAAGCCATGACATGGGAGGGAGCTGGTAGCCATTCATTCACGGCCCCTCACTCCTCCCCTCAGGGGGAGGAGGGCTGTGAGGAACTTGGAGATTCTGAGTAGCCAGGCCACCAGACTCAGCGCCGAGGCGACAGTGCTGGGTGTCTTCCTAGTAATAGCAGAGCCTGGGAAGGGGCCCGGAGCCCCGGTCATCATCAGTGCCAGAAGGTGCCATCCAGAGAGTGGCGGGGCTGCTGCAACGGGTCTTGGGCCTGACTGCCCACCCGGGATGTGCTTCGAGAAGCCCCACCATTCGCATCCTACACTAGACGGGCTGTAAAAGTCTAGGACTTGTGGCATCAGGTTTCTGAGAACTGGCTCCTGATTCAGCAGCCAGCTAGCCCCACTCCCTTCCCAGAAGGTCTCTGAGCTTCATAAGGGACTTTCTGGAGCTTTCTGGGACTTTCTCTCACCCAGGCCCTCAACCTCCTCACCTGGAACTTTTCAGTAGCCCTCAGCCGCTCCTGCCAGCGGCCCTCCAACCTCTGTTCCAACGCTGCCCTGCGCTCCTGGAGGCCTCCGCGCTCAGCCTGGAGCTGCTGCAGCTCCAGGCGGCCCTCGCGGGCACCCTGCACCGCCCGGCCCAGCCGCTCGCGGGCCTGGCCCAGCGACGTCTCCATGTGTGCCACGCGCTCCTGGTAGCCGCGCACTGCCCCGCGCCACGCCTCGCCCAGTCGCCTTGCCAGCTCCTCCACCTCCGGGGCCGGCGCGGGAGGCCCGCGGGGCGGCGCGGGGCAGCGGGGGGCACAGGCAGCCTGCGCGTTCAGGCCGACGCGCTCCTCCTCGTGCGCCACGCGTAGAGCCTCTAGCTCGCGCTCCAGCTCTGCAGCCTGGCTACTCAGCCAGGCCCGGGCGCATTTCTCCGCCTCGACGGCGCGCCGGTTGCGGGCTACCTCCTCCGTCGTCCGCTCCCGGGCCAGCCGCAGCTGCTGGCATCGGCCTGCCACGCCCTCCAGCTCTTCAGCCAGGTTGTCGCGCGCCACCTCGGCCGCGTGCTTCTCCCGCCAGCGCTGGTCAACGAGGGCCCGCAGGGCCGCCAGCTCGTCGTCGGCACGCGCCCGCCAGGAGGTGTCCGCGGATTGTGCCCGGAGCCCCCCAAGCTCCGCGCTGAGCAGCTCATTCTGCTCCTCCAGCGCCTTGACCCGGGCCAGGTAGGCCTCCAGGCGCCGATTGAGCTCCCACATCTGAAACGACTCCTCCCCCATGCAGCCCTCCATCCTGCTCGTCTGACCCACTGAGGATGGACAGACGCGGGGCACCAGGAGAAGGGAGCGGATCGCAGAGCTTTTAGGACGGAAGAGAAAAGAGACCGACGGGGACAATGACGGGGCGGGGCGGGGTGGGAGTAGCCTGAGCGACTGAGAGTCGGGAGTGGGAGCGAGGCTATTCATACTCCCGCCAGGCGGGCGGGAAGAGGGGCGGGACCCAGGCCTTAACCCCTTAGAGGTCAGAGAGTGGCAGCAGCTTCTGTCCCTGCTTCCCCGGGGTGCTGGAGAGTGGAACCAAAGAAGAAGCCGTACCATGGAGAATCGGATCTGATGGTCGTGGCTTTCTGAGGGAGGAGGCTGTGAAGAAGGGTCACAATCCCCGAAAAAGGCAGATAATGCACAGAACTGAGCCTGTGGGGGTGGGAGTGCCAGGACGTTCCAGCCTGGGAGGGAGTGCAGTCTCAGTTACTCAACACATCCGAGAGAGGTATCACTTACTGAATTCCTCTAAGACTCAGTTTCCTCATCCATAAAATGGGAGCAATGATGGAAATCGCATGGCTGCTGAAAAAAAATGGATGTGGCCAGGTTTTTGTTTTTTATTTTTGAAATAGCAAATGCTCCTCCTCCTGAAATACTGGAGAGAGTACTACAGCATTGCAGAAGAAGCTGGAGAGACGCTGCCTGGAAAACAAGAACAAATGTCTGATATTAGGACACACGGACACACACACATACACACACACTCGCTATTGCCTGAGTCTCCATCAGAAAAGGGAGCGACCAGGTGAAGGGCCGTCATGGGCTTAACGTTTGTCTCTCCATCCTTCCTACAAGGCTTCCGTATAACTGCGAGGTTCAAACATCCGCTTTAGGAAGTTCTGTTCTTGGAGAAGGGCCCCTTCTCCAGCACCCCCTGCCAGAGAACGTTGGGTGGTGGACGCCCTCTGGCGGCTTTCAGAAGTGGAAGCAACAGGAAGAGGCCATTCTTTTCCTTCCTAACGACTAGCCCGTTTATCCAGCCTTTATGATGTGCCCAGTCGTGTTCCAATATTTTACTTCCATGATCTGACTTAATCTTCAAAACAATCTTTTAAAGATTCTACAGTTTATGAAGTAGAGAGCTCACCAAGGGTGAGAGTAGTAGGGAAGACTTTCTGGATGGAGCACATCCTTGAGCTGGGAGGTAAAGGACAGGTGGGATTTGGGGGATTTACAGTGAAGGAGAAGTAGGGCTGGGGAGGAGATGCAGGGATAATGAGACGGAGGGGATCTTTGGGGAAGGCGTTTCTGATCAAGCTGCTAAATCCAATTTAGCTCAAGTGTTAATTGAGCACCTACTATGTGTCAGCACCAAAGAAATTGCAGGGACTCTGTGCCAGCCCTGGAAATGCTTATAGTTTGGTGATGTGAGGTCAACAGTGATGGGCACTCATAGTCTGGTGGTAGAGGTAAACATAAAAAGATGAGTACAATACTTAATCAGCCTCCAAGGTGCTGGGGACAGAGCCAGGCAGCACAGAGGATGGAGAGGGTTTTCTGGGTAGAGGGTACAGCCAGGTCAATAACCAGCAAGTCATCCCTCCAATATCCCCTCCCCTTGAGGAGTCTCTCAAGGACCCCATCCCTGTCCCCAGGCCAATGGGGCTTTGGAATTCACCACCAATATGTAGAATGGAGGCCAGAGAGGGGTTAGTGACAGGAGATTGACTGAGAGTCAGTGCAGGCCAGGAGGCTGAGGAGCTGGGATGCCCAGACTCCTTCAACCTTGGATTACCTCATAAATCCTGCTGTTTGGTTTGGGCTGAGGGCTCCCCAGAGTTGTGGCCAGCAGAGCTTGCTTGGAATCTCCTCCTCTCTTTCTTTTATTTTTATTTTTATCTTTGAGAGGGAGTCTTGCTCTGTTGCCCAGGCTGGAGTGCAGTGATGTGATCTCGGCTCACTGCAAACTTCGCCTCCCCGGTTCAAGTGATTCTCCTGCCTCAGCCTCCCAAGTAGCTGGGATTTCAGATGCCCGCCACCATGCCAGGCTAATTTTTGTATTTTTAGTAGAGATGGGGTTTCACCATGTTGGCCAGGCTGGTTTGAATTCCTGACCTCAGGTGATCCACCTGCCTTGGCCTCCCAAAGTGCTGGGATTACAGGCATGAGCCACTGCACCTGACCTCCTTCTCTCTTTCACTTTCTGTCTGGGAGGAGAGGGATACTAAATGTTTGAGATTCCCTGGGATTCTTGGGGGTTCCCCTAAAGAGGTAGGGTGGCATTGGGCTGGGGGTTCCTCTCTGAACCCGTCACCCTCACCCAAAAGGGAGACATTTGGAACTGTGTCTCATGCAAAGAGTAGCTGACTTTTGCACTTTCTAACTGAATGACATTGGACAAATCACATAACTTCTCTAAGTGAGCCTGAGTTTACCTATTTGGTAAAGCAGGTTAATACCCACCTATCCCTATAAGTTTGTTCTGATAATCAAATAAGACCATGTATAGGGAAGTCTTTGTATAAAGCCTTTTTTGAGGACCATCACAGAAAGCCATTAAGCTGAAGAAAACCTCCTCTTGTGAATCACTCTTGGTGAGTTTTAGGAATTATGGGGAATAGAGATTGTTAAGAATTCTGGGGAAGAGTGTGGTGTTGATTTTCCTAAAACAGGAGATGGTAGGTTCCAGCATTCACAACCTAGAGGATCTGACGTCAATGTTTACCAGATTCTAAACAGATACCTGATATTTGAGGCACTTAGAGAAATAAGGCCCTCCCTAGAGAAACTTAGGCCCTCCCTTCCTCTCCTTCCCTGGTGGCTGCATTTGGTTACTGGGATGTTTGTGGGGCCATTGGCTGTACCTTTTATTGGGTCTCTGGACCCAGGACATATGAACTATGTGGTACTACAGCTGGTGGATACAAAGTCAGCCCAGCAGTCATCCCCAGAGATGGCCATGAGCAAGCTTAGGGGGTTCTGTGTGCTGCCCCGAGGGAATCCTGTCCTTGGTCCTGACAATTAAAAGTTTTAATTAAAGACTTGAATGAAAACATGGAAGCCATGTTTATCAGATCTACAGACTATGCAAGAACTGAGAGTTATATTTTAACAAAATAGAAAAAAAAAGCCAGATGACATTTAATAGGGATAAGTGTAAAATTCTGCTTTTGGTTTCAAAAAATCAACAGCATAAGAAGAGGAGAATAAAGACCGGCTGAAGAGTAGGGAGTGTCTAGCAAAGAAGAAAGAGCTGGGGGGTTTTAGAAGACTACAAGCTTGTTAGGAAGAAACCAATACTAAGTGGCTGCCTAAAAAAGTGAAAAGGATGTAAGTGGCTATAGATGCAAGGTGTCCAGATGAGCTATGGCAACACTCCCATTGCCCTCCACATCTGGAGTGTTATACTGGACACTGTATTTTAAGAGGGACCTTGATGGATTGGAGTTAATCCCAGAAGAAGATGACCAGATGGTAAGGGATCTTGGAATAAGGTTTTCGTATTTTTAATTTTTTAATTTTTAAAAATTTTATTTATTTATTTTGGAGACAGTCTCGCTCCATCACCCAGGCTGGAGTGTAGTGGCGTGATCTCGGCTCACTGCAACCTCTGCCTCCCTGGTTCAAGCGACTCAGTCTCCTGAATAGCTGGTACTACAGGCTTGTGCCACCATGCCCAGCTAATTTTTTGTGTTTTTTTTAGTATAGAAGGGGTTTTCACCACGTTGGCCAGGCTGATCTCGAACTCCTGGCCTCAAGTGATCCACCTGCCTCAGCCTCCCAAAGTGCTGGGATTACAGGCATGAGCCACCGCACCCGTCTCAGAATGTTTGATAAAGACTTTCTGAATGAACTTGTGTCTAAGCTCTGAAACTAAAAATAATGGCTTCTGAGTAGCACACACACAGCCTAAAGGAAATTGCCAGCCCCCACCCTGAAGGCCTTCTCCCCACCCAAGTCTGCATTAGAGAAGGCAAGCGGAATGTGAGGAGGCTGTGACCAGCAGCACTGGAGGGTGGAGTGGCCAGTCCAGGATGGCAGGCTGTGGCTTTCCCTCCTCTGCTCAGAGGGCAAGGACGATGCCCACCAAGGAGGGTGGGTGCAGCCTCCCCAAGGAAGGTCTCCTCAAGGCAGGGCCTGCCGAAGGACACACTGGCATCCCGCTCCAGGCCGGCTGTCTTTTAGGGTGGAGGACTTGCTCATCCACTCTCTTGGCCTCACTGAATAAGGGACACAGAGCCTGGAGAGGGATGAATGGGGAAAGGAGAAGGGCACAGGAGGAGACAGGAGAGGTTCTGTGGGCCAAGAGGACCCCACAAAAGGAGCCCCCATGGTGCAGCCGGCTTGGGTGTCACCACACCCAAGGGAGGTTCACGTCTGAGGGAGGTTGACTGTAACACTAGGTAAGTGGCACCTACCCATGTGTCTTCCTCTCTCCTACAGAGGGGAAATAAGCCTCAGAGAGGGCTACAGGGGTGGGGGTGGGTGCAAAGAGCAGAGCATTCCTCTCCCCAGTGCGAGCCTTTGGACCTGGGGCCAAGCCTTGGCTAGCAAGTAATGAAGGGTGTTTTAATGGGATAGGAGATTGAAGTTTAAAACTGGGTCAACTGAACTATATAGGACTTGTATAGCCCAAAGTGCCTAGAAAGCTCTAGAATCTGCCAAAAAGTCATTACAGGACAAGAGGAGGAGGTACAACAGAACACTGCAGGCAGTGGTCGGACAGATCTAAAACTCTTTCATTTTTGTTACCTCCCCTATCCCTTACCTTCTTTGCCTCACAATGCATGGGCTAGGGCAGGGGCCAGGAAGTGGCTCTTGCCCTCATCCCTAACTTAGCACCTCCTCTACTCTCCCTTTCCCTCCACTTCCCAGCTAGACAGGTCCTACTGGATGCATGTGGCAAGGATAAGGTCAGCAATGAGTCTTAGAAAAGAGACGGGGAGAGGGAAACAAACAGGATGGAGACCAGTTGGCAGGGGAGCAACTTTGAGAAGCTCTGTACCAAGGCACCTGGGAAGCAGGGAAAGGGAAGGGCCTCTTCTGGGCAGCCTGGCTGGGACCTGGGAGCTCTGCATCCTGGCTGGGCCCTGATTTTCTGTCCTGCTTTTCCCCAGCCACAGGAGGGAGGCTTGGAGCTGGCCCCAGGAGGTGGGAATATCCCTTCTCACTCTATTTTCTCCTTTCCCTACTGGAGGGATGATGGGACTGGCTTTCCTGTCCTCTCCTTCCCTTCATGTCCACAGCAGGAAAGGTGGCCTTCCCATTCTCTGTCCTGGGGGTAGAAGCTAAGGAGCAGCCCAGTGGAGTGAAAAAAACATTGAACGGAGAGCCCTGTGTCACTGTGGGATATTTGAACTAATCAAGTCACCCCTCTGGGACTTGGTTTCCTTACTGATTTATTTTTTTAAATTTTACTTCCTTTTATTTTTTGAGACAGGGTCTCGCTCTGTCACCCAGGCTAGAGTGCAGTAGTGCAATCACGGCTCACTGCAGCCTTAACCTCCCAGGCTCAAGCGATCCTCCTGCTTCAACGTCCCAAGTAGCTGGGACTACAGGCACGTGCCACCACACCCAGCTAATTTTTATTTTTTATTTTTGTAGAGAAGAGGTCTCACTGTGTTGCCCAGGCTGGTCTCAATCTCCTGAGCTCCAGCAATCCTCCCACCTGGGCCTCCCAAAGTGCTAGGATTACAGGTGTGAGCCATCGAGCCCAGCTTTTTTTCTTTTTGAGACAGGGCCTCACTCTGTCACTCAGGCTGGAGTGTAGTGGTGCTATCAGGGCTCACTGCAGCCTCGACCTCCTGGGCTCAAGTGATCCTCCCACCTCAGCCTCCCGAGTAGCTGGGACCACAGGTGCATGCCACTATGCCCAGCTAATTTTGTTTATCTTTTGTAGAGATGGGGTTTTCCTATGTTGCCCAGGCTGGTCTTGAACTTCTGGGCTCAAGTGATCCACCCACCTCGGCCTCCCAAAGTGCTAGGATTACAGGTGTGAGCCACCTCACCCAGCCAAACTATTTATTAAGCACCTATTGAATACCAGGTGCACGGTAGGCACCCAATAAATGTTGCAAAGGAATCAAAGGTGACCGATCTGGAGCCCTTCCCCAAGGAGCCTATGGGTGTGTTAGAGGGCAGGCCTGGGAGCCAGGCAGTATGTCCCGTGCAGACAGGCAAGCACGAGCAATGGAACCCAGAGGAGGGGGAAGGCATGGTGAAGGGAGGAGCATGGGCCTTTGTCCTCTGGGCAGCGAGGAGCCATGAAGGGTTTTAACCTCAACCAAAGGGTAGCCTGGTCAGATTTACATCTTAGAAAGAGCATCTTGGAAGGTTGGTGTAGGTGGCGAGTTAGAAGGCAGTTGCCACCAGCAAGGTTGGATGAGACCTGAGCCTAGGGGTGGAGAGGAGAGAAGAGACATGAGAATTTCTAGGCTGTGTGTGTTCCAGGATGAGTTAGATGTGGGTTTGGAGGGAGGGGAGAGGGAAGACTCCCAGGTATGTGGTTAAGCCTTGGAGAAGGGGAGGGATAGTGGCATGGGGGAGATACAGCAGCTTCCAGATGTGCAGCTCTAGGGTTGGGGGCTGGGATAGAGATTTAGAAGGATGCCGCCTGGTTAGGGTGGATAAAGGGCAACTATGAGCATGGATGAGGTCGCAGAGGATAAGGGTAAGGGTATAAAACAACAAGCTGTTCTCTTTTAACCCTAACTCTCTGGGTCTGTGGGGTTTTTTGTTTGTTTTGTTTTTGTTTTTGTTTTGAGACAGAGTCTCACTCTGTCACCCAGGCTGGAGTGCAATGGTGTAATCTTGGCTCACTGCAACCTCTGCCTCCCGGGTTCAAACAATTCTCCTGCCTCAGCCTCCCAAGTAGCTGGGATTACAGGCACGTACCACCATGCCTGGCTAATTTTTGTATTTTCAATAGAGACGGGGTTTCACCATGTTGGTCAGGCTGGTCTCGAACTCCTGACCTCAGGTGATCCGCCTGCCTTGACCTCCCAAAAGTGCTGGGATTACAGGCATGAGTCACCACTTCCAACCTGGGTCTGTGGTTTTGATGAGCAACTTCAGAGAGGCAACCTGCCCACTTCCTCACTCAGCGCCGGTCTCTGTTCTGCAGAAAGTAGTGGGTTCTGCAGGGGCATGGCCACCAGGGGCCATTATTGCCTCAGGAAAAGCTACATTCTCTGGGAAACAATTTTTGAAAACCTTAAGATTTGCGTAGTGAGACAGGTAATATCATCATCATTATCATCCAGTTTTCTACCTGAAGAAACAACTCAGAGAAATTGAGTAACCTATCCAGGATCACACAGCTAGAACCTGAACTTCAATTCTGACTCAGCCTGTACCTCCCCTTTTCTGGGAAAGAAGGCAATGTTGGGGGATCAGAGGATGAATCAGAGAGGAACTAGTAGGGAGCCTTCAGGATCTTTGCCATCCTTCATGCTCCTCCTACCATCTCACTCAGGGCCAGCTTAGCCCCTCCTGGAGCCAGGAAATGACCAGCTCTGGATTCAAAACCCTCTCCCTAGGTTAAAATCTAGTCTTCCTATCCCATCACCACCCACCTACCTAGTTTTTGGGAGAAGTAAATAGAGGAGAACTAAAGGCCAGGTGGGGCTGGGCTGGAGCTGAGATTAGAGGGCCAGGGTTAGGCTGGGCTGGGCTGCCAGGAGAGGCTGAAGCTGAGGTCTATGTTTGGCAGTACCTCTGTGCCCTCCCACACTAAGCTCCCATTAGGGAGCTGACTAAATGTCCACCCTCATGCTAGCCTGATCACGTCTCCAGGGCTGAGTGTAGCTCTGAACACCCCACTGAAGGAGGGCACAGATACCACAGTGTGCTGATGAGTGAAAGATGCATTACCCAGAAGCAGTGTGGCAAAGCTATTAAGAGTACAGGTGCTGGCCGCAAGCGGTGGCTCACGCCTGTAATCCCAGCATTTTGGGAGGCCGAGGCGGGCAGATCACCTGAGGTCAGGAGTTTGAGACCAGCCTGGCCAATGTGGCAAAATCCCGTCTCTACTAAAAATACAAAAAATTAGCCGGGTGTGGTGGTGGGCACCTGTAATCCCAGCACTTTGGGAGGCCGAGGCAGGAGAATCGCTTGAACCTGGGAGGCAGAGGTTGCAGCGAGCAGAGATCGAGCTATTGCACTCCAGCCTGGGCAACAAGAGCGCAACTCCAGCTAAAAAAAAAAAAAAAAAAAAAAAAAAAAAATGAGCACAGGTGCTGGAGGCAAACCTGAGTTTGAGTTCTGGTGGAGCACTTAATCTTTCTGAGTCTCAGCTTCCTTATCTATAAAAAGGGACGATAATACCCACCTCATCTGAGCAGAGAGCGATCACCCCTGTAAGGGACTGGGTCTATCTTATTCAAATTCCCTGTGCCTGATCCTCCACAGGTACTCAACGTATGCTTATGAAATGAATAAATTAATGAATAAAGGGGTGTCTGGGTTTTTACTGATTGTGCTGCTGTGAACGCTCCTGCCCGTGCTCCTGGGCACATGCACATGCGCATTTCTCGGGTGCGACCTGGGAGGGAATTGCTGGTCGTAGGGAAAGCATATCTTCAGCTGCACCTGATAATGCCACATTGATTTGTGTTTGTTTGTTTGAGATGGAGTCTTGCTCTGTCACCCAGGCTGGAGTGCAGTGGTGCGATCTTGGCTCACTGTAACCTCTGCCTCCCAGGTTCAAGTGATTCTCCTACCTCAGCCTCCCGAGCAGCTGGGACTACAGGCCCACACCACCACACCCGGCTAATTTTTTGTATTTTTAATAGAGATGGAGTTTCATCATGTTGGCCAGGCTGGTCTCGAACTCCTGGCCTTAAGTGATCCGCCTGCCTCGACCTCCCAGAGTGCTGGGATTACAGACATGAGCCACTGCACCTGGCCCCCAAGTTGTTGTATTTATTAATTTATTTATTTTGAAGACAGAGTTTCGCTCTGTCATCCAGGCTGGAGTGCAGTGGCTCAATCTTGGCTCACTGCAACTTCCACCTCCCAGGTTCAAGCAATTCTCCTGCCTCAGCTTCCCAAGTAGCTGGGATTACAGGCGCTTGCCATGATGCCCAGCTAATTTTCTTGTGTTTTTAGCAGAGATGGGGCTTCACCATGTTGGCCAAGCTGCTTTCGAAATCCTGACCTCAAGTGATCCACCCGCCTAGGCCTCCCAAAGTGCTAGGATTGCAGGTGTGAGTCACTGTGCCTGGCCCACATTGCTTTAAAAGATGCTCATACCAGTGGCTGGGCACGATGGCTCATGCCTGTAATCCCAGTCCTTTGGGGGGTCGAGGCGGGCGGATCACGAGGTCAGGAGTTTGAGACCAGCCTGGCCAACATGGTGAAACCCCATTTCCACTAAAAATACAAAAATTAGCTGGGCGTGGTGGTGTGTGCCTGTAATCCCAGCTACTGAGGAGGCTGAGGCAGGAGAATGGCTTGAACCTAGGAGGCGGAGGTTGTAGTGAGCCAAGATTGTGTCACTGCACTCCAGCCTGGGTGACAGAGGAAGACTCTGTCTCAAAAAAAAAAAAAGTGCTCATACCAATTTACTCTCCCATAAGCAGTATACAGAGTTCTCGTTGCTCCACATTGTCGTGGTACTGTGAGGCTTTTTAAAATTTATTTATTTATTTATTATTTTTTGAGATGGAGTCTCGTTCTGTCACCCAGGCTACAGTGCAGCAACATGATCTTGGCTTGCGGCAACCTCTGCCTCCCAGGTTCAAGCGATTCTCCTGCCTCAGTCTCCCAAGTAGCTGGGATTACAAGCTCATGCCTCCATGCCCAGCTAATTTTTTTGTATTTTTAGTAGAGACGGGGTTTCACCACGTTGACCAGGCTGATCTCGAACTCCTGACTTCAAGTGATCCACCCGTCTGGGCCTCCCAAAGTGCTGGGATTACAGGTATGAGCCACCATGCCTGGCGGTACTGTGAGACTTTTAAATTTTTCACAATTGTGAAGTATGCTCACTTAATACAACTGGGGAAATATTAAATGAATGAAAATTGCAAACATCATGTGAGCAGGAAAAGCAAGCTGCAGTAAAATATGCACAGTGGATGCCACTTATTTAAACGTTTAAAACCCTGTCAAACCAAACAATATGTTATTTATAGATTACTTACATATGTAGTGTTTATGTATAAATATATATATATATATTTTTTTGAGACAGGGTCTTGCTTTGTCTCTCAGGCTGTAGTGCAGTGGCAAAATCACAGCTAACTGCAGGCTTGACTTCCTGGGCTCAAATGATCCTCCCACCTCAGCATCCCCCGAGTAGTGGGGACTACATGGGCGCACCACCATGCCGAGCTAATTTTTGTATTTTTTTTTAGAGATAGGGTCTCACTATATTGCCCAGGTTTGTCTAGAACTCCTGGGGTCAAATAACCTGCCCACCTTGGCCTCCCAAAGTGCTGGGGTTACAGGCATGAGCCACCACACCTGGCGGCAAAAATATTTTTTTAATTATTTTTTATTTTAAAAATTATTTTTAATTATTATTATTATTATTTTTTGAGATGGAGTCTCACTCTGTCGCCCAGGCTGGAGTGCAATGGCGGAATCTCGGCTCACTGCAACCTCCGCCTCCCGGGTTCCAGTGATTCTCCTGCCTCAGCCTCCTAAGTAGCTGGGAATACAGGTGCCCGCCACCATGCCCGGCTATTTTTATTTTTTAGTAGAGACGGGGTTTCACCATATTGGCCAGGTTTGTCTCTAACTCCTGACCTCAGGTGATCCGCCCACCTCGGCCTCTCAAAGTGCTGGAATTACAGGCGTGAGCCACCATGCCTGGCCTTAAAATGTTTTTTGTTTGTTTGTTTGTTTTTGAGATGGAGTTTCACTCTTGTTTCCCAGACTGGAGTGCAGTGGCACCATCTCGGCTCACTGCAACCTCCACCTCCCGGGTTCAAGTGATTCTCCTGCCTCAGCCTCCCAAGTAGCTGGGATTACAGGCATGTACCACCATGCCCAGCTAATTTTTGTATTTTTAGTAGAGATGGGGTTTCACCATGTTGGTCAGGCTGGTCTCAAACTCCTGACCTCAGGTGATCTGCCTGCCTCAGCCTCCCAAAGTGCTGGGATTACAGGCGTGAGACACCACACCCAGCTTAAAATGTTTTTAAAAATAGAGATAGTTCTCGCCACTGTGTTATCCAGGCTGGTCTCAAACTCCTGCACTCAAGTGATCTGCCCTCCTCAGCCTCCTACAGTGCTGGCATTACAGGTATGAGCCACTATGCCCAGCATGCAAAAATATTTTCAAAAGGCAAAATAACAATAAAAAGAATGGAGAGGACAGTGGCTCTGACTTGGGAGGAAGAAAGAGATGCCAGCAGGAGACAGGTGTGGTGGTTCATGCCTGTAATCCCATCACTTTGGGAGGCCAAAGTGGTCGGATCACTTGAGGTCAGGAGTTTGAGACCAGGCTGGCCAACGTGGTGAGACCTCATCTCTATAAAAAATACAAAAATTAGCTGGGACGTGATGGCAGGTGCCTTTGCCTGTAGTTCCAGTTACTCGGGAGGCTGTGGCAGGAGAATCACGTGAACCCAGGAGGCAGACGTTGTAGTAAGCCAAGATCACGCCACTGCACTGCAGTCTGGGCGACAGAGCGAGACTCTATCACACACACAAAAAAAGAGAAGCCAGCAGGGAATTGATGCTTGGGGGCTGTGGGGGCTTGAGAGGCACACCACCGTCTGGAATGTGATTCTTTATTGATCGAGTACATGAAGTATTTCAAAATAAATAAAACCTAGAGTGGGGCCATCTTAAGTGTCTAAAAGGCTCTTGGGTAAAAGAGCTCGGACTTTTCTTATATGGTTCCAGGAGGCAGAACCATGTCTGAAGGGTGGAAGCTACAGGCACCAATTTTAGCCCAAACGAGCCAGTCACAATACTTGTCTCTGTCCTGGAACAAACTGCCACCAGAGGGAGTGAGGACCCTGTTCCTGGGTGTTCAAACACAGACCAGATAACCACTCTTGGGGGATTCATTTTGAGATCTGTTCTAGAGATCTGTTCTAGAGGCTTCTTGAATCCCAGGAACTCTAACAAGCTGGGAATCAACAACAGTCCATCTTGATCCCTGGGCTCCCCTTCTGTCCTCTCTGGGGAGCTGCAGTTCCTGCCCTGAACTATTTCCAGAGACCTGGAAATGAATTCCAAGAACCTCCCTGGATTGTGGGATCTAACAGAATGGTGTGGAATCACAAGGAGGAAGAGGCAGTGGGCTCTAGACCACCAGCCCCTCGCCTGGCCAAGTGGGAGAGGGGTCTCAGGGCCCAGGCTCAGCCTGGAGGCTCAACCACTAGCAGAAGCAACTTCTGCGCAGCGCCTCCTCCCCGCAGTGTTGTGAAGACCTGCCCCAGCCGGGTGACATCAAGGCGAGGCTCCCGCTAGACCCCTTCGCTAGGTGTGGTGTCTCGAGAAGCCACTAGGTGGAGCCAAGACACCGAGGCTCTCCTCCCTTCCCATTTCTGAGATTGGGGGGTCAAGCTGTCTTTCTGCAGAGAGTCCAGGGTCCAGAGGGACTGACTAGGAGAGAATGTGAACAGAAGACGTTCGGGTGAGTCAACTCTGAGGTGAGTGGATGAACGGTAGGAGAGGGAGTGAATTGGGAAGGGATGTGTTACTCCGTCCAGGACAGCTGGGGGGAGGGGAGGTATATTTATCTCCTGAGCTGGTGGTATTAAAAATAACCAGGGGCCTGGGTAACCCAAGCTCCCCAGCCTCCTATGCTGGGTGGGGGCCATCAGTGGGGACTGGAAGGGCAGAGTGAGGAGGAGGCAGAAGACGGGGCAGGAAAGGTCTTGCGTGCTGCCCTGCCCCCCAGCTGGGGCTACCGCATGCCAGGGACTGGGCTGGCTGGAGGGGGGCGCAGAGAGGGAAGGAGGAGGGGAGAGGGGAGCCAGGCAGGAACAATGCTGGCTCCCAGCCAGCAGCTGAGAGTTGAGTGGGAGACTAAAGAGAGCGGAGGGAAGGGGAAAGAATGAGGTGTGGAGAAGAGAAAGAAAAGAAAGCTGAGAGAGGTGGAGAAAGTTTTCCCACTTGTGCGCCCACAGCACTCCCCACCCCAGTCCCTGAGCCCCTTGAGAAAATAAGCCTATCTTCTGGGTTTCATCCCCTTGAAAAGTTAAAGCGACAGCAGGAGGCACTTAAGTTAGCCTCCAGGAAGGACTTCCCTGGAGGAATATGGGCGAACCCTGGGGAGAAGTGAGCCAAAGAAGGTTGTGGGAGGGTGGACTCTCTCTGAGACTCAGCTGGGCTGTGGAACGCGTTCTTGCCCTGAGACTGGGTGCTAGACGGGATGACCTCACCTTTCTGCCTCTGTATTTCTACAGCTCCTTGGTTGGTTTCTGCGTCAGGGGCTGTGATGACAGAAGGACAATTGCAGGAAAGTTTTGATGAAAGATTGAGCCTTTATTTGCAGCTGTGAGGACGGGAGCTGGGGCTGAGACACAGGCAGCCTGTGGACAGCAGAGGCTGGCGGTGGTAGAAGTGAGTTCTTCTGGACACCCATCCCACAGTGCTTGCTCTGGAGGTCCCGTCCTGGCTCCAGAACTTGGTGGGAGGTGCGGGAGTGGATGTGCTTGGCAGAGCTCAGAAAATACTTCCTCAATGGACGGAAGGCTGAATGAAAGTTCTGGAGTCAGAGAGTGCATGGGTCCCGCTCACTAGTGTCTGACACATAGCTGATGCTCAGCAAATGTTTGTCAAGGGACTAAATGCTGCCAGCCTGCCCAAGGCCAGGCACAGGCCTGGGTCCTTCTTTGTAGGCACCCCAAGTGAATATGAAAACAGTCATGACACCTGTGCCTGTGTCTTGGGTCTCCTTCTACTCAGGCACATCCTGGGGTGGGCTGGGATGGACTTAGGGGCTGGTTGGGCGGCTGAGGAATCTTCTGGGTCCCCCCTTCCGGCTGCAACCTGCATCAGGCAAGGTGGCTCCTCCTCCCCATGCAGCTCTCGCTGAGACCTGGGTCCCCTGCTCTCAGGCTCCTCTTGAAACCTTAGCTCATAACCCCTCACCTGAGCCTAGAGGGCCCCACAACTGTCCTGGCCTCATCATCTGCAGCGGGGAAGGACAGGAGAGAGGCCCAGCACGGGGGCAGGGGCTTGCCCACTCCAGGATGAGAGGTGGGAACGTAGGCTGTGGGAAAGACTGACATTTCTTTCCACACTGAAGAACCCAGGCCCCTCGCTGGAGAGGAAGAGGGTGCGGAGGGGTCTAGCTGACACTCACTGGGACCAAGCTGGTTTGTACTGAATCCAAGCAGCCCCTCTTCTGTGACTAATGATTTCCCTGACACCTGGGTGACCCCCAAGCTGGCCATGCCCTTTTATGGTCCTCCAGTTAGTTTCCTCTCACACAAAGGAGAAGCAGGATCCCTGAGGTCCCTTCCTTCTGGGACTGTGCTCTCTGGTTCTAGAATTCCCAGCTTCTAAGATTCCACCTTGGGGCGGCGGAAGGGAGGACTCCTTGCTGAGGACCATGCAGCTGTCGGGCTTGAGTCACCAGCTTGAGTCCCTGCCTGGCCTGACACACCCGCTCACCTCAAGCAGCGGGGGTGGGAGCTGAGGCTCAAGTCTAGACTCCTCCAGACGCCCCCAGATCTGCCCTGATGGCTTCCAGAATTGCCCTCCTCTCTGCCTCTGCCATTGGGTCTCTCCACCGCCCCCTGTGAGCGGCTGGATGCCTGGAGGAAGCTGGAGAGGCTGGCCAGCGCTGCAGTCGGCCGGGACAGGAACAAGGAGCAGCCCACGGTTTCTGGGGTGCAGGGCAGGGGCGGAGAGCAGCAGACATGTGATGAAGAGGGAGAAGAACAGAGAAGATGAACTTTTAAAGTCCCTTCCTGCTGGAGGAGCGGGGGCTGCACGTCCAAAGGATGAAAAAGGGACCAAATGTCACGGGAAATGAATGATGGGCCAAGAGGAGACCCGGGGCTGGGGTTAAGTGGGGTCAACCCTGTCTCACCCGACGCCCTTCAGTGCCAATGACTGGGCAAGGGGCTGACCCTGCCGTTGGGGAGCGATTGATGAGAGCAGCTGCGGGGAGCCTGTGGGGACTGGCGGGGGGGCTCAGGAAGAGGGAGTCGGGGGGGAGGAGCAGCCCAGCTTCTGGGACACCCAAGGAAAAAGCAGGGAGGGACCCTGACTCCTACAAGGGTGTTCTGAGGAGCTCTTCTCTTCGAGTGGAAATGGGGATGGGCAAGGCACTCTAGAGGGCCAAGTGTCACGGAAAGAGAAGGAAGTTAGGCAGGAGAGGAGGGGGAGGGGGCTCCTAGGTCCCATCCTTCCATAAAGAGCCATGGGTCTGACCCCAGTGCAGGGGAAACCAAGCGTAGGCAGCAAGGATATGTCCTCGGGGCTGCAGAAAAGTGGCACTGGACACTGGGAAAGATGGTAGGAAGGGGCTGCCTGCAGTGGGGAGATCTGGCCCTGGCTGGGGGCGGGGGTGCTGTCTTCCTGCCAGGTTTCTGCCACTGCCTGGGAAGAGCCCAGCCCAGAGATTCTTATCCAGGGCAGGAACAGAACTGGTTTCTCGACTGGCAGCGCCAAGGGGGACAGGGCAGGAGGAAGCCAAAAGGTCGGGAGGGCAGTGCCAGGCCCAAAGGAGAGAGGTGGGAAGCTCTGGCCAGGGGACCCCCGACGGTCACTAGAACAAGAGCCTCAACCCCCTCTGCTGGGGCCCCGTCGGCCTGGCCCATCCACCTTATTTGCCTGTGACTGATTCACTTTCTACAAAGACTCAGGGAGCCCGTCCCAGGCCCCCCACAGCGCACAGCCCTGTCCCCCTTTTTCTTCAGGTGCCACTGGCCCAGCCAGGAGAAACACCTGGTTGGACTCAGCTCCTCCCCTCCCCACCTCCCACCACACTTGAAGGCTCCGGAGGTCATTGGGGGAGGGGCAGGGGAGCCTCAAGCAGTGGGGAACCCTGAAGACTGTTCTCAGAGCCTGCTGCCTTTCATCCCCCCGCCACAAAGGGGCCAGCAGCCACATGTCCATCCATCTTGCGCCTGTGGCGGTCCTTAAGCAGTTCTTTGTTGGGACCTAGGGTCAGAGGTCCTGGCCAGTACGCCCCCTCTCCTGGGACCACCGCCCCTGGGGCCCTTTCTTCCCCCTCCTCCCGTCCTCCCAAGTGTCTCAGGATCTCTCCACTTTCTCCTGTGTCACCTCCTCAGTCCCCTCCCTTTCCTCTCCTCCCATCCAGTCTCCTCTCTCTCTCTTTTTTTTGCCTCTCTCTTCTCTCATTTTCTCTCTGCGTGTCTTTCACTCTGCCCCTCGCATTCTCCATCTCTGTCGTGTCTCTCATTCTGCCTCTCTTTGTCTCTCTCAGGGCTTCCATCTCTGGTTCTGCAGTTCTGCATCCCTCCTTTGAGGACCCCTGTAACTCGGCCCTTCCTGCCACACATAGGCATGAAGTTGTCCTCTGGTGCTGGAGTCTCAGAGGCCTCACTGAACCCTGGGCTCCTGCTGGGCTTTGTCCTTTCTGGTCTCAGCTGTGCCCTGAGCATCTCTGGGTTTTGACATCACTGGGCCTTTCTCTCAGCTCCATACTCCTGTCTGTTGTGGGGGAAGAAGAGGGATCGACCCTGCCTCAGTTTCCCTAAGATGTAGATGCAGACTGTCCCAGTGCCTGTCAGGGTCTGCCATGTATGTCAGCCTCCCAACCCCAGGCAGAGTCATTTTCTTCCTGCACCCCCTTCCCCTCCCCACTTGCCTTGCCCTTCCACCTTCTCTGGGCCCCCTTGTTCCAGCTGTGGCAGAACTGGAACCATGTTTCGGCCTCTCCAGTGGTTGGCTTCTGAGAAGCTTGGACTTCAGAGAAGAGAAGCCTCTCTGCCCACAAAGATCTCACAGAATTTTGGGGGCACAGGCAGGAGGTGAGAGCTGCTGTGCCTTTTCTCCCAAACACACTGCTGAGTAACAAAGGCCCAGGTAACGAAAGAGGAGCCCAAGAGGGCCTGGGGTGGGAGGGGAAGCTGGAGGGACTTTCTCACGGATGGGGCCAGGCTGGGCCAGCAGGTTGAGGTAGCCCCTCCCTGATCCAATCTCCCAGTCCGTGACTGTAACTGTAACTTGTAACTTCCCTGTCATCTCAGGCTGGCGCTGGCGGCAGGAAAGTAACTGGAGAAGCAGAGCCAGGAAAGGGAGCAGCCCCCGCTCTGCTCTCAGGGAGTCTCCCCATCTCAGGGATGAGACACAGCCTCTGCCTTCAGGGAGCCCCCAGTCTAAGCAGGGAGCCCCAGCTCCTGCTCTCAGGGATCTCCTGGGAAAAAGAAAGAGGCCTCCTCTCTCTGCCTTTCTCAATAACTTTGTTCTAGGAAGAGACAAACTAGGCAGAGAAATAAAAGCACGTGCTCCAGACGAATGGAAAAACAGAGCTTCAGCCTCCAGAGCCTAAGGACATGGGGAGTAGGAAGCCAGGCTAAGTTGGGAAGGGGTAGGGGGAGCTGGGTGACCTGGATGGGAATGAGATGGAGCAAGGAATCTGGAAGGAGGTGAGACGGGAGGCGGTGATGCAGAAAGGAGGAGAGGAAACAAACAAACAGGCTGGGGCACAGTGGCTCACGCCTGTAATCCCAGCACTTTGGGAGGCCAAGGCGGGCAGATAGCTTGAGGCCAGGAATTTACCAGCCTGGCCAACATGGCAAAACTCCCGTCTCTACTAAAAATACAAAAATTAACTGGGCATGGTGGCGCACGCTTACATTCCCAGCTACTCAGGAGGCTGAGGCAGGAGAATCGCTTGAACCCGGGAGGCCGAGGTTGCAGTGAGCCCAGATAGCGCCATTGCACTCCAGTCTGAGTGACAGAGGGAGATTCTATCTAACTTTTTTTTTTGAGATGGAGTCTCGGCCGGGCGCAATGGCTCACGCCTGTAATCCCAGCACTTTGCGAGGCCGAGGCGGGTGGATCACGAGGTCAGGAGATCGAGACCATCCTGGCTAACACGGTGAAACCCCATCTCTACTAAAAGTACAAAAAATTAGGCGGGCGTGGCGGCATGTGCCTGTAGTCCCAGCTACTTGGGAGGCTGAGGCAGGAGAATGACGTGAACCCGGGAGGCGGAGCTTGCAGTGAGCCGAGATTGCACCACTGCACTCCGGCCTGGCCTGGGGAACAGAGCGAGACTCAAAAAAAAAAAAAAAGAGACATGGAGTCTCGTTCTGTCTCCCAGCTGCAGTGCAGTGGCGCGATCTTGGCTCTTGGCTCACTACAACCTCCACCTCCACCTCCCGGGTTCAAGCGATTCTCCTACCTCAGCCTCCTGAGTAGCTGGGACTATAGGTATGCGCCACCACGCCCAGCTTATTTTTTATTTTTTTATTTTTTTGAGATGGAGTCCCGCTGTGCTGCCCAGGCTGGAGTGCATTGGTCAGTGGTGCCATCTTGGCTCACTGCAAGCTCCGCCTCCCAGGTTCAAGCGACTCTCCTGCTTCAGCCTCCCAAGTAGCTGGGACTACAGGCACGTGCCACCACGCCCACCTAATCTCTATATTTTTAGTAGAGACAGGGTTTCACTATGATGGCCAGGCTGGTGTCGAACTCCTGACCTCTTGATCCGCCTGCCTCGGCCTCCCAAAGTGCTGGGGTTCCAGGCGTGAGCCACCATGCCCAGCATTTTTTTGTATTTTTAGTAGAGACAGGGTTTTGCCATGTTGGCCAGGCTGGTCTCGAACTCCTGACCTCAGGTGATCCACCCGCCTCAGCCTCCCAAAGTGCTGAGATTACAGGCATGGGCCACCATGCCCAGCCCACTTCTTTTTTTAGGTGGAGTCTCATTCTGTCTCCCAGGCTGGAGTGCAATGGCGTGATCTCGGCTCACTGCAACCTCCGCCTCCTGGGTTCAAGCGATTCTCCTGCCTCAGCCTCCAAGTAGCTGGGATTACAGGCGCATGCCACCACACCCGGCTAATTTTTTTTTCTTTTGAGACAGTCTCACTCTGTCGCCCAGGCTGGAGTGCAGTGGCACGATCTCGGCTCACTGCAACCTCCACCTCCTGGGTTCACACCATTCTCCTGCCTCAGCCTCCTGAGTAGCTGGGACTACAGGCGCCCGCCACCATGCCCGGCTCATTTTTTGTATTTTTAGTAGAGACGGAGCTTCACCGTGTTAACCAGGATGGTCTCGATCTCCGGACCTCGTGATCCACCCATCTTGGCTTCCCAAGGTCTGGGATTACAGGAGTGAGCCACCGCGCCCGGCCTTTTTTTCATATTTTTAGTAGAGAGGTTTCACAATGTTGTCCAGGCTGGTCTCGAACTCCTGACCTCAAGTGATCCTCCTGTCTTGGCCTCCCAAAGTTCTGGGATTACAGGTGTGAGTGCCCAGCCTGGGAGACTCCATCTAAAAACAAACAAACACAAACAAACAAACAAAAAGCAGGCATCCAGAAAGACTCTCAGCAGCCAGCCCAGCAGGCTTCATTTTTCCATTTCTGAAAACAGCCTCGCCAGCCACTCAGTGACCAAAACCAGAAGCCGCAGAACCATTCTGCACACCTCTCTTTCTCTCATCCTTTCACCTCCCCTCTACACATCACTGTGCCCTGCGCCTGACTCTCTCCATCCTCTGCCTGTACAATTCACCAGCCTCCTGCTGGCTCTTCCTTCACCCATTTCTCTAGTCCCTCTCCACCTTGGTGCCAGAGGGAACTCCTAAAAACACACATGCAATGCTACCCCCTTCAAAAATCCTTTGATGGCTTCTCATTGCTCTTGGCGTGGCCTTCAGGTTCTGCAAGACCAGGCGCTGGCCACCCCTCCAGCCTCCCTGCACTCCGGTCAAGCCTCTGATGCTTGGCTGCCTCCAGGCTTTTAGCCTGTGGTTTGCGCTGCCCAGAGCACCTTCCCCTCTGCTATTACTCCTCTACGCACCTCCTCTGCCCATGCCCAGTCTACCTGAGGCCTGCTTTATTATTCTCTCCCTCGTCCACCTTTTCCTTATAGCCCTTACCACAATATGCAGTTATGTATGTATTGGTACACTTATTTTTAAATTATCTTTCCCCACTAAAGGTCTGTTTTCCCCTACAGGCCCCATGAGAGTGGAGAGCTTGTCTGTTTGATTCATTTCCGTGTTCCTAGTACCTAGCAGGGTGCCCAGCTCCTAGGAGGCTTTCAGGAAACAATATTAGATGAGTACATGAAAAAGCCCCTCACCTCCACCATCCCACACTCAGAGCCCAAGGGCTCTGGACACTGTCTCCCTACTCCCTGACCTTGGCCCTCTGCCCTCAGCTGTAGTGTGTGGCTTCTCGTGGGGCAGAAGTGGGAGGCCCTGGCCCCGGGGCACCCTGGTCTTGCAGGGAGAGGGGGCTCATAGGCTATGAAGCGTGACCACTGACTGTCAGTGCTGATGAAGGGAGAGGCCGCTTAGGGCTACACAAGGAGCTAGCACTGGAGAAGTGCTGGGTGCCAATGGGCAGAGAGGACGGCAGACCATACAGTGGGTCCTTCTCAGAGGAGCACATGTGGTAAGGGGAGGGGCCATGGCTTAAAGAGCCTCCAGTACTGCTTTGGACTTTATTCTGGACAAAAGGAAGGGCTGCAGCTAAGGTGAGTTTTTATTTTGTTGTTTTTTAGGCAGGGCACTGACATGATGAAAGTTTTGTTTTAGAAGAATCCCCTGGCAGAATTGTAGGGGGTGGGTCAGAGACAGGACCATCACTCTCTGAAGGCTTCCTGTGGCTAAGTGCTATGTGCTGAATGTCACTTATTTTACATAACTCTTGTAACAACCCAGTGAGGTATTATTTATAACTGCTAGATATGGATTAGAAACCTGAGACTCATGATGACCCTCTTCATTGGAAAACTGTCCCTTCCCAATCCTTAGGATTGAGGGATTGTCACAGTGCCCCACCTGTGCCAACAGCACCTAGTCCAAGGGATGGTCATGTGACCAAAGCAGAACAGAGTTGAGTCATGGAATGTTGAAGATAGGGACCCTGGGTCTCGATTTTTTTTGGATCTCAAACTGTAACTGTAAGGTTAGGGCATCTGAAGGCAATTTCCCATGACTTGGAGAAAACTATGTGACAGGATTGAATGTGGCTGATGCACAAAAGAAACAGATGAGGCCGGGCATGGTGGCTCACGCCTGTAATCCCAGCACTTTGGGAGGCCAAGGCGGGTGGATCACCTGAGGTCAGGAGTTCAAGACCAGCCTGCCCAACATGGCGAAACCTTGTCTCTACTAAAAATACAAAACTTAGTTGGGTGTGGTGGTTCGTGCCTGTAATCCCAGCTACTTGGGAGGCTGAGGCAGGAGAATCACAGAATCACTTGAACCTGGGAGACGGAGGTTGCGGTGAGCCGAGATTGCACCATTGCACTCCAGCCTGGGTGACAGAACGAGACTCCATTTAAAAAAAAAAGAAGAAAAAAGAAAGAAACAGATGAGCAGGATGTGTGGACAGGGAGAGGTTGATGACCGTCACTGAAATTCTGGATCCAGCCATACCTGAAGCCAGACCCAGCTGGAACTTCCTAGTACATAAGCCATTAAATTACATTATTTTGTGTTTTAAAAACACAAAATAACTGGCTGAGTACAGTGGCTTGCACCTGAAATCCCAGTATTTTGAGAGGCTGAGGCAGGAGGATCGCTTGAGCCCAGGAGTTTGAGACCTGGTGTAGACCTGAGTGTGGAGGCTCAGGGAGAGGGATGGAGGAGGATCCAAGGGCCTGGAAGATTTAGAAGCCAGAGGCAGAAGGATATGTGGGAGATTGAGGCAGGGAAGAAGGATGGTAGCAGAGATGTCTTGTCTCAGACACAAAGGGCTGACAGGCAGGATGAGACCTCTCACCCAGAGGCCCAGGCAGCTGCAAGGCCAGCTTGTGGGTGTTGTTGAGCTCATCTGGAACCATGTGGGAGGCCAAGGCCAGGCCTGGGGTCACCCATGGGCTGAAGTTGGAGGAGAGGGAAGCAACAGCTGGAGGAGGAGGAGGAAACTGTCACCATGATGGAAAACATGGGAGAAGATGGGAGTCAGCTCCTCAGAGCCCAGTACCCCAGCTGAGAGGTCAGGAGGAGGAGGCCCTTGTGACCTTGGAAGCCAGAGCAGGACACCAAAGAGGGACCTTGGAGGAGGGAACGTGGAGGTGAGGCTTGTGGATTCAGCAGCAAACGAAGGGGTGGTGGTTAGAATGGTGACTGGAAGGACTGTTCCCTCCTGTTGTATAACTCAGTTCCATGCTGCAGAAACACAAGTCTTTCCCACACTACATTTCAGAGGCAAGGTTGAACTCAGGTGACTTATCTACCCCCTGCCCAATGAGCCAGAGACAGGTTTTATTTTTTTAAAGCATTTTAATAAAATTAACAAATAAATATTCTAAACTGTATAGGCTACAGGGACAAAGGGTAGAAGCTGAAGGGCCAGTCTTTCCTGCTCAGGCCCCCAAATCCCCTTTAGAGAGACCCTGCTCTGGGCTGGTTTGGGGCTAGGACTGCTGACTTGGGGAGGCGGGGAGTGAACCCGGAATGGGTGATCTGGGCTCTTGCAAGCCATTCCTCTTTGTTGGTGTAGGGGAGGAGAGAAGAGGTCAAAGAAAGCAAGACCCTGCAAGAGGCATCCCAGTGACCCCCAGAAGTGACTGGGGTAAGGGGAGCGTTATCCTAGAAGGAGAGGGTGGGAGGGAGGGGGCAGTGAAGCAGGGCGGTGGGCATGGCCGGTGGTGGGCTCCGGCCGCGGTTCTACCTGTGGCCACTCACTCTCGGACGTAGACCCTGGTGCACACAACGTCATCCGCCGTCATGGTCTGTAAGGACAGCAGTAGTTGTTAGCCTGAGAGGCCCCTGGGGTCCTGCGGCTTTGGAGGGGAGGGTTGAATGGAGGTACTCTGCTTGGCCTCCAGGTCCAAACCTGCTTCTTGGCTCAAGACCAATAGGCAGGAGCTGGTCCCAGAATGCCCAGGCATCAATGGAGGGAGGATGGCAATAGAGCCCCTGGGGCCCGTCCTCCTCCTCAAGCCAGGAAGATCTCCCTGAAGAACTGCTGGGATCCCTCAGTACATGCCCTCTGCTTTGCATAAAAGGAACACCATTTCTAATTCACACAGGGCACTGTATGGGATAGGGACGCCTTAGTTCTGTTCAAGCAGTCCCATCAGGAGGGTGCAGAGTCCAGCCATGGTTGTTCTTGAGTCTCCTGCACCCTGGGGTCTCCCGGAGAATCTCGGAAGGTAGCGCTGGGTTTGCTATTAGTGGGGAGGAGGCAGGACTTACCAGGATCAGCTCCCCATCATTGGTCAGTTCTCTGGTCCACGAGGTCTTGGGGCCCTCTCCCTTCAGGAGCTTCTGCTCACAGATCATTTTATTCTCACTCTCCCATTTCACCAGGCTCTGCAAGAGACAGGTGGCCAAGTGAGCTGGGCCCATAGCAGGGGCAATGCAGTGAGAGGGATAAGGGAGAGAGCCCCTTTCTAGCCCCCACCACTACCTAGGGATTTTCCCTAGTGGGAACAGAGAGAAGCTAGGAGTTAACTGCTAGCCTGGAAAATGGCAGGTTGAGAGGCAGGGCAATGATGCCATGACCCTGGAGCCCCTCCTGGCACTCACCTTACAGGGCCTCCCATCCACAGTCTGCTCCTCAAACTCCTCCCCAACCTTGAAGTTAATCTCTGTGGTGCGCACGGTGGTGGAGGTTTTGATGTAGAAAGTGTCTCCCTCCTGTTTGATCTCCACTGCTGGCTTGGACGCTGCAGCCACAGCAATCTTCCTCAACATCACATTCACCCCTATGGGGAGAGTGGAGAGGCTCACCATTTAGGGGGCTTTGGGCACCTCTCACACCCTCTCCATGAGACAGTTGGAGCAGGCTGATTTGTGACTTGCTTGGGGTGGGTGTGTTGGGGGTGCATCTGCCTGGTGCCTGGGTGTCTAAGAAAGTGCCTTGAAGGAGACGGTGGGCGGTGCAGCCCTGAAAGATGAGGGGGAGAGAGGCAGTGGCCTGCCCCTTGGAGTCCTGTTCCTAGCTGTGGCCCCACCTTGTTGAGTCAGCAGGTCTGGATCAGGCTCCCCACGTCTCAGCTCTTCAGTCCCAGAATGCCCAGAGGCAGCTTCTCCCCAGCCCCCTACCCAACAAACATCCTGCTACTGGCTCTGGTTGTCTCTGTTTACTTCACTTTTGGCCTTTTGTCTACCCTGTTGACAGCTCTTCAGAGTCACTGGGACTGTACCCCTGGCCAAGCACAGGCCAGGCCCCATCACTCATGTCCTGGGAAGTAGGAGCCATTTCCCTCTCTGCCCTATCTGCCCACCCTATCTAGTGCTAGATAGGTCTTCATTTGCCCAATTTCTGCCCCACAGCAACGAAAGAGAGCAGGGGCAGCTGCTTCCCTCTACAGAATGGTCAGCAGCCTGGGAAGACAGAGGCTCTGGAGTAAGGTCCATGAGGCTGTGATTTCCTCCTGGCTCAGCCCCCTTGCAGGCTGGGTGACCCTGAGCAAATGGCTTAACCACCCTGAGCCTTAGATTCCTCAATTGTAAAATGGAAATAACAGCTTCTTCAAAAGCCAATCAAGGTTGGGTACAGTGGCTCACACCTATAATCCCAGCACTTTGCAAGGCCAAGGCAGGTGGATTGTTTGAGCTCAGGAGTTCGATACCAGCCTGGGCAACATGCTGAAACCCCGACTCTACCAAAAAAAAAAAAGCCAGGGCTGGGCGCGGTTGCTCACACCTGTAATCCCAGCTACTCAGGAGGCTGAGGCAGGAGAATTGCTGAATTGCTTGAACCTGGGAGGTGTAGGTTGTAATGAACCAAGATCATGCCACTGCACTCCAGCCTGGGTGACAGAGAGAGACTCTGTCTCAAAAACAAAACAAAACAAAACAAAAGGCTGGGCTCAGTGGCTCATGCCTGTAATCCCACACTTTGGGAGGCCGAGGTGGGCGGATCACGAGGTCAAGAATTCGAGACCAGCCTGAGCAACATAGTGAAACCCTGTCTCTACTAAAAATACAAAAATTAGCTGGGCGTAGTGGCATGCGCCTGTAATCCCAGCTGCTTGGGAGGCTGAGGCTGGGGCAGGAGAATCGCTTGAATCCGGGAGGCGGAGGTTGCAGTGAGCCAAGATCACACCACTGCATTCTAGCCTGGGCGACAAGGCGAGACTCCGTCTCAAAAACAAACAAACAAACAAACAAACAAAAACAAAAAACAAAATACAAAAGAAGAACGGCTGGGCGCAGTGGCTCATGCCTGTAATCTCAGCACTTTAGGAGGCCGAGGTGGGTGGATCATCTGAGGTTGGGAGTTTGAGACCAGCCTGACCAGTGTGGAGAAACCTCATCTCTACTAAAAATACAAAATTAGCCGGGCATGGTGGCACATTCCTGTACTCCCAGCTACTCGGGAGGCTGAGGCAGGAAAATCGCTTGAATCCGGGAGGCGGAGGTTGTGGTGAGCCAAGATTGTGCCATTGCACTCCAGCCTGGGCAACAAGAGCAAAACTCTGTCTCAAAAAAAAAAAGCCAATTGGGATGGTATGTGTTTAGGACTTAGCACACACAGTGCCAGGCATATGCTTAAATTTTCAGGAAACAATAGCTATAATTGTTGGTATTATTTTTACTGATAAAAGGAAGGCAAAGGGTCAGGTGCCATGGCTCACGCCTGTAATCCTAGTACTTTGGGAGGCCGAGGCAGGAGGATTGCTTAAGCCCAGAAGTTTGAGACTAGATTGGGCAACATAGTGAGACCCTACCACTAAAAAAAAAAAAAAAAAAAAAAAAAGGAAAGCAAGAAGGTGGGGCTCAAAGCTCCCTGCATTAGGCACCATGCTCATCTGCCCTTCTGGAAGACTCCCACACCCCTGTCCCCTCAAGGGAACCCCCTCTGCCATGAGAAGAAGGGATAGAAAAGGAGACTGCCCTCCCCGCTCTGTGTGATGTGTCCCCTTCTTCAGGATCCCTCACTCCCCTCACAGGGTCCGGCTATCTCATTCAGCCTCTGTGGATTCAGACTCTCAGTGCACCTCCATATCCCAGCCCAGATTGGACCCCTTCTCTCTGCTCCCCAGTTATTAACCGAAGTGGGGGAGATAGAAGACAGCACCCCTCTGAAAGGAAGACGTGCACAGAAGGGGGCCCCTCTGGATGGGCTCCAGGTCTAAGCTCCACACACCCACCTCACCTGGCCTGATATGCCGCCCTGTCCTGGAGTAAAGCCAGGGATGCACTAGGCGGGGGTGAAAGGGCCCTCTGCCAGGTAGCAGGATTTCCCTGCCCCTGATCTGGCCAACTCCCTGGACCTCCTCCAGACCTGGGTTCCTAGAGAAACAAATCCTCTTTCCCCTCAGCGCCAAAGCATACCTACCCTACTCCAAACAGAAGAGAGAGGGAGAGAGGAAGCCGTGCCCCTGGGGAGGCCAGGACCCCCATTGTTGGCTGCTGAACTCTTGGGTCTAGGGAGAAATGACAGGTCCCCAAGTCTTATTGAGATGGACCCTTGACTAGCGAAGAGAGGTGTGCCAGGACCGAAGTTCCTGCAGAGGCAAGGCTGGGTTCAGAGGAGACATCCTTTCAGCGAGGCCCTGGTGCCTGTGGAGCTGGGGGCCCAGCTCAGCCGGCCTTAGCTGGTTCAGGACTGTGTTTGTCTAATGGATCTGTTTTTAATCTGCCCCCTGCAGGGCCTGAGAAGGGCACGTGGCTCAGAGAGACCCTGCAGGGAGGACAAACAGACTGAAGACAGACAGCAGGATTGGGGCCTTGAATCTTACTCTTCAGCTGGGGCCTGGGGGTGTACCAGGTCACCACCTCATCCACTGAGGACAGGGGCCAGAATCCAGAGAAGATGAGGAGGGAGTGGCATCTAGGCTTTCCAAAGAGAAAATTTCTATCTTTTTGTCTTTAAGTTTAGCAAGGACAGAGCAAGAATGACTGATATGACTCCAAGAAGTGTTGTGGTTAGATCGCAGGAAGAACTAACAGCAAGGAGTGCTGGAGATCCCTGCTCTCTCTGCAGCATTCCAGACCCATCTTAGATCCAGACTCACTCCTGTAGTCCAGGGAGAGGGGGTCCCTCCCTCCCTACCCCCTCGCCCAACCCAGCCCAACTACTATCTCTCTGTTGAGTGCAGGAATTGAAGGCAGCAGGCCTGCCCTTATGCTCCCAGTGGCTGGGGTCCTTAACTAACGTCCATCTCTCCCCCAGAGTCCTCTCCCAGTCACCAGGTCCTGGCACTCTCCCCTGCCCCAGATGTCTAGCCCAGTTGGCCCAGAGGGCATACAGAAGGTGGGCTGGGAAAGTGGGAAGGGCAGTCTGGATTGACTTAGTTTTCCCCACCTTTGACCAACACACCCAGTTGGGCTGCAGCTGATCTATGGTGGGGGAGAGGGAGGTGGGAACCTAGATTTTTGGAAATGTGGGATTGGGGTTTCACACGAAACCATCTGTTGAAATCCAAGAAAGTGATAATTATCCCTAGCGATTTTAGAACTCTGGAGCTGCTCGCTGTATGGAAATACTTGTCTCGCAGATGGGGGGTGGGGAGAGCAGAGTGGGAAGTGCAGAGGGGGAGGAAAGTGGGGCTCAGAGGGCGCTGGGGCAGCAGATCACCTCGTAGGCAGAGCTGGGCGCCCAGGGGTAATGAGCCTGCCCTGGGGATTGGGTTACCGAGGGGGGCACCGGGAAGGAGATTGGAATGTCTCCGAGCGGCTGGGCAGGGTAGGGAACCGGGCTCCCAGTCTGGATGCAGGGTTCGTGGCTCCACCAGCCCGCAGCTTCTGAACTGCAGAGAGCCAGGTGCCTCGGCCTGCCGAGTCCGGCCGCTGAGGCCAGCCTCCCCTTCCCCCAGAGGCCAACCTCGCGCTTCTGGTTTCTACGTGATTCACAGGCCGTGAGTCACCGCAGTGTTGGCACCGGTGGGCCCCCGCAGGAGAAAGCGGGATTTAGGCGTCGTGCCCAGCGCCCCGGGACCCGGACGCCTGGCACGTTTTTCAGGGATGCAGGCGCCCAGTGTCTCACGCCCTGACTGTGGTCCCGCTTTCTTTCTCATCCCCAACTTCGAGGACTCCAGAGCCCCCCTTGCCCCACCTGGGCCCTCGAACATTTCCTTACCCAGCACTTTGAGCAATTCCTCGAAGTTTTCCGATCGGATGATTTTCCAGTTGCCAGAGAAGTTGGGCATGGTGGCGGCGCGGGAGGCGGTCCCCGTAGACCCCTAGGCTGGAGCACTGGACACTGTCTTTTAGTCAAAAGAGACGTCGCCGTCGCCGGGTCGTGAGGTTCTGGAACCAAGACACGTCCAGGGACAACCCCGAAGCTGGCCTGGGCTCCCGCGCGGACAGCTTTTATACCCTGTACGGAACCGCCCCTGCCCAGGATTGAAGTGGCCCCGCCTCCCGCTCCGCCCCCTCCACCTGGGGGCCCCGGCGCCCCCGCCACCAACCTCTGGATCTAACCCGTGTGTGGGTCCAGGCTTCTCTGGGGACCGAGATTGCCTTCTCCTGCGCTAGTAAGTGGATGGGGAAGCGGACGCAAAGCCAGCACTTGAATTGCGCTCTCCGCCGAGGCCGGGGGAGCCAGCTGCGGGCGCAGATGCTCAGGGCTCGGGTATGGCTGTCCCCCACCCGAGTTCCTCACGTCTCGCCTGTTCCCCACCCATCCCCAACCTGACTCGGTGCATTCAACTCCTTGGCGCCAGACACCTGGCGACCCCACTCGCAGGCGGACCCCAGATCTTGAGCCGTAGCTGGCCCTGTCTCCATTGAAGCCTGAACTGGATCCAGTGGGACCACTCCGTACTCAGAGAGGGGCTGGGGAGCTGCGGGGTTCCGGGGGTTAGGGATCTAAGTGAGGTAACGGCACCCCCTGCTGGAACAACTCGGAGAGGCTGGGCGGGGGCGGCACGGCCCCCCCAACCCCTCCACCCTGCTTCAGGCTCACATAGTGCCTGGGAACTCTGGAAGTAGTCGCCAGGCGACTCGCTCCCCTTAGTGCGCTGGGCGGACATTGAAGGGTTAAGCAGGAGACCAGGGCGCGAGGCTGGGAGGGCAGAGGTCACAGCCAATCACTTGACGCGAGATCTTTATTAAAACGTTTTCTCTGTCGCTTCACTCCCCAGATCCCGAGGGGGTCTCAGTAGGCGGAAGAGAGGGAGGCGGGAATAGAGGCGCGGAGCCCTGGGGAGCTGTGCCGCCACCTAGACAGGCGGGAGGATGGGTGCCGGGGGAGAAGGCGGAGCAGGGTCTCAGGTGTCACCATC
This sequence comes from Symphalangus syndactylus, assembly GCF_028878055.3. Lineage (NCBI taxonomy): Eukaryota > Metazoa > Chordata > Mammalia > Primates > Hylobatidae > Symphalangus > Symphalangus syndactylus. Next base: position 85,140,055 of record NC_072441.2, read on the forward strand.
CTGAGCTGTAAAACGGGCGGAAGGAGCGACCTCACCTCCCTGGGAGAGCGGCTTTGAAACGGGAGATCAAAGAGGGTGGGAGGAGGGCACGGCTTCCTGCAGAGACCCGAGTGGGAGTGGGCGAGACCCCAGTGGAGATGGCAGGGAGACGGAGAAACAGAAACGGAGGTCAGGCGGGGAGCCTCGGAGACAGGCCTGGGACTCGAGGCCGGAAACCGCAGAGGAGCGAAGCCTGGCGGGATGCAGTGATTGGAGCCAAAGGAACCGTCCCGGCCTGTCCAACGCGGGGGGCCCTTCAGCCCGGTGGCCCTGAGCGAACCGATGCACGTGGCCCCGCTGCATTCCATCCCCCACCCTCCCCAGACTCTTCCTCCCAGCTCCTTCTGAGGCGGGAAGAAAAACCCCACATCTGGTCCCAGCCCTGGGTCCCTGCCCTGGCCCCTCCTCGCCAGCGTGGCCAAGGGTGGAGCAGGCAGTCGCTCTCAGATCTCTGAGTCCTTATGCTTAGAACCTAGGAGCGATCTAGGGAGTTGGGGGCTTTGGTGGGAGCTGGGGAGGAGTCCGGAGGAAGATGACCAAAGGAGAGGGGCCAGAGTGACCTCAGCATTGAGAACTGAAGGCTGGACAATGTACTGGGGGGGTCGGGCCTCCGGGTTGCAGAGAGGGAAATCTGCAGAAATGGGTGGGTGAGAAAATAAAGCAGCTCGGCTGACTGGGCAGCAGGAGGGATGGAGATTCCACTGCAGAAAGGACTTCTCTATGGGCCCCCGCCCGCAATAGCCAACAAACTGAGATTTGAAGAAGGGAGCTGAATACTTCAGCCTGGGTTTAGGGGTCCAGGTTTTGTGTGGGGGAGCTTATTTGGGGGTGTTTGGGAGGCCTGGGCTTCTGGAAGGAAGAGGGCAGCAGGTCAAGGAGCTCTCTGAGGAAGGACAGACAAAAGCAGAGGTGGTGGAAGGAAGTGGGGTGGGGTGGGGGGGGTTCCCTGGGAAGTGCTTAGGACCTGGGGTTGCAGGCACAGCCCGAGCTCCTCCCCCATCCTCCCTGCTCAGCAATGCTGTAGGTAAAGGAGAGGGATTAGGCTCTGACAGTGAAATCAGGCTCCTGGCCAAAGGGATGAGAAGAGGCTAGAGGAGGGAACATGGTGGAAACCAGATTCCTGCTGCTCCTCCTTCCCTTCACTGCCCCCTGCCTCCTCCACCCAGGTCATTTCGTCCATCTCCACGCCACCAGCCCTCTTGAGCCCCCAGCTGAAAGCGCCCAGCCTCCTGCTCAATAGGCATCCCTCCTGCACGACAAAAGCATCAGTGCACTCTCCCCGCTAGCCTTGTGAGTGACTAAGGATGTTAAAACCTCACCCAAAAGATGGTCACCAGGATGCAGGGACAGAGTTCATAGGAGGGGATGATTGGCCCCTCGATGCTAGAGCAGGGGAGCACAGGCTGGATGGCTTGGCTAAGGCTGCTGGGGAGGCTGGAGCCAGGCAGCCCAGACTCCCTGACCTCCCTGGGGTGGGGGCAGGGAGACCTGGGCCCACTCCCCTCTCCTCACTTCCCCACTCCCCCCACCAGCCAACTGGCCATGATTTCCAAAGAGACAGAAGTAAGACAAAGGGAAGTCGGGCTGGGAGAGGAATTCTTTCCAGATGTGAGCATTTGCGGTTTGGCAGCTCCGGGCCTGAGCTCCAGCTCCAGCCCCAGCACCCCAACCATGGCAGAGGGAGGTGGGTAGGGGGTCTAAGCAGGGTGCTGAATAGCTGAGGCCGAGGTCTCAGCCTCTAGCAGCGCTATTACCCCAGGGAGCAGCAGGCGGGGAGGGTGCTTAGGGAAGATGCTAGGGAAGGGGACTTGGGGAGGTGGAGGGGTGGGAGATGAGACAGTGGAGGGGCCTGGGGGAGGGGACTAACCGAGGAGGATGGAGATGCCTAGAGGCAAGGAGCAGGGGCTAGGACCCTGGAACCAGGCAATGGGGAGGAGCTGCAGCCCTCATCAGCCACTCAGTCACAAACAACTGGCTTTAATTTCCCGCTGGGATCAATAAGGAGAAGGAATTTCCCAGTGCCTCTGGCCTTTTAATTATGACCAAATCTACAGATCTGCCCAGGGTGACCCTTTGCAGGAGCTTTGGTCATAACCCTCTTGGGGCCCCCCCAGGAATTTGGAGACTCAGTGAGGGGAGGGTGCAAAGTTGATGAGAAAAGCTGGCGGGGGGCAGAGGTGGGATAGGTAGGGGTGGAGTGAGGAGGAAACAAGCTCCAGAGACTTAGGAGAGCAACATTCTGGGACTTTGTTCCACGGTGGTGTGGCTAAGAGGAAGGTGGCTGGTCTTACACCTGAAGGAATAGAGATGGGCAGGAGAGGGCTCCTGGATGGTGAAGAGCGTGAGTGGGTGTAGATGTGTGTATAACTGAGGGGTCTAGGACTTGGGGAGAGGAGAACCCCCTCCCCTCTCTGTTACTTCTTGAGGCTAGCAGGGAGAAGGAGTGACCATCCAGCCCAGCCACTGGAGAGGGAAGGGTTGACTGGGGATGGGAAGTGTGGGAGAGTGATTAAGCCCCCACCCTCACCCCTAACTGGGACCATGGAGATTCTCTGGCCAAATTCAGCATTTGGAGAAGAACCTCACCCTGGGCAGTGTTATTGCATCTGCTGGGTCAGAGAGTTTGTTGGCTGGAACGCATGTAGAAATTAAACCCAGGTGGGGCTAGACACCTGTATCTCTGCTACTCCGCGTAGGGGCAGCAATGAATTCAGGACTTCTACAGAATGCAGGGAAGTCTGAGAGTAGAATAGGGGCTGGGAGCAGCTGGGGCAAGAGAGTTCTGTCTCCTGGCCACCCCGAGCCTCAGGATTCCACTTAGCACAGAGCACAGACTCAGGCAGGTTGCACCCCAGTCTGGCCTGATCCTTGGTACAGAGGAGAGTGCTGCTTTCTTTTCTCTCTGGGTTCAGAGACCCAGCCCTTTTCAAGTCTGAGAAGGCCAGGCTCTGATTTGCCCCAAATGAAATTGTCCTCACAGCAGGATAAATAGGAGTTAGGCCTGAAAAAACTTCCCAGCAAACTGAAGTGCAAGCAGGGAGAAGGGTCAGAGATCTAGAAAGGAGGCAACTCATTTCCCAGAAACATTTGGATGCGGGAGAGAGATCGCGAAAACTAGGGATGATTAGGGTACAGAATCCTGAGTGACCTGGGTAAAGGGGCAGCTGGACCCAAAGGCAGGGGATGACAGTAACCTCCAGGGCTAGCCCTGAGGCCTGGCAAAGAGAGGCAGATGTGGCCCAGTAGGGTCAGGACCACAGACTGGGAGGAGGGGGCTGACCAGGATTACAGTCAGATAAGGAGAGGGTCTGCGCAGCATCCAGGTGGCCAGGTGGTGCCTCTGACTGTGACAAGAGGCATTATAGGCAGACCAGGGAGGATCTGCACAGCCCCAAGGCGGTGCCTCTGTTGTTCTTGGCTCTGCCACCTCATTCCCAGCTCCAGCTGCCAACGCTTTCCTCAGGGCTGGGCTGGGCTGCTGAGCTGCGGGAAGGGAGAGGGAGGAGGTGGGGATGCACTGGTTGAGGACTTGTCCAGACTGGGGTTTCAGTTCCCTGGATGGAGAAGTCAGTCTACGCTATGACTTGACCTGCAGTTAAACTCCTCTTGGCTTTTAAGATCCAGTTTCTAGGGCTGGACCCCTCCACCACTCCCACCCTTCACCCTGCACTGGCCTCTTAACCCCTGGCAGCCCAGGGCAGGAGGCCAAAGGTGTAGCCATGGCAAGTTTGGCAAGCTGAACATATGGGTTCATGTGGCACCTAGGAGAAGTGGCCAGCCCTAGACAAGTTACACAACCAGCATGCAGCCTCCAACCCTGCCACTGTGGTCCAGGGCACTAGACCTGGGGAACACAGGCCACGTCTCAGATGCCTCCTCTCCCACCCTCTGAGGATGGGAAGTAGAAGATCCAGGGTCTGGGCACCTTCACCTTCCCCCAACCCCCTGGCACTGATATGATCTGGAGTTTCTGGAGGAAGAAGGGAAAGGTTGGGTGGGGAGTGTGCTGTAGGCAGGGTGGTCACTGGGCCAGATAACTAGATTCTGGGATTGAAGAGGAAAGAGGCAAGAGGAGAGGAGAAAGGCAAGGTCCCGGAGAATAGGAGACTGAGAGGGGTGCAGGTCTGGGTTTTGAGGTTCTAGGTGGGGACAGAAAGAGGATTTTGGACTCACTGTCCCTAGGAGGCAGGATAGGAGGGGCTAATGGCTCAGCTTCAGGAAGGTGGTCAGCCAGCTTGCGCAGAGCTCCTCTCCAAGGCTCCTTGGGGCTCCCGTTTCCCTCCTCTCAAGTCCCCAAATGCAGCTCTTGTCTCAGACAGTGGGACCCAGCAGTCTATCCCCCAGCCTGCTTCCTAGGGACCTGTGGAAACCAGCTCTCCTAGGGGTTCCAGGGAGGAGGCTGGGGTCCCAGAAGTTGAGAAATAAGGACTAGCTTCCCCAACCCCTGGGCCCTTCCTGCTGCAGACCAGACCCAAGACTGACGGCTGGCTGGGCAGGCCCTTTCCTTGGAGCCAGTGAGTCAGACTCCTGGGAGATAGTCAGAGGTGTTGGGGGATTTGAGTAGAATAAAGGAGGGCACCAGGAGCCCAGATTCCTGGTTCTCGCCCCCACCCTCCCATCTTGAACTGGCAGGGAATTAAGAAGGGATACAAGAGATCAGAGTCTGGCCTCTTAGCCAGGCTAGGGCCTTGTCCTTCCAATGACCCCCCACCCTCACCCCTCCTTATAGCAGGGCTGAGAGATGGGCGGGCGGGGGAGGCCCCAGACTGACCTAGTCCTAATGGTTTTCTCTGGGCAACATGAACAAAATGGGAAAAAGATGTGTGAGGTGGGAAGCTCTGATTTCCTTTCCCCTGCAGGCGCCAGCTCTGGAAAATGTTAGCTGTCAAAGAGAGACTGAACAGTCTCCCACCTCCCCCCTGCCCAGTACTCCTACCCCATCCCATCCGCCAGGGCCCCCCAGCCTGCCTGGATTCCCAAAGGGCACTGAGCTAAGGCCTGTGAATTTCAGGGTTAGCCAGGCTGAGAATGCAAACCCGCCTCAGGAAGCCCCCAACCTCTCCCTGCCTGTGATTCCTCTAACAGCCTGGAGCTAGGCATCCAAGTGGGTGCTTTGGAACTTGAGGATCCACAGGGACACCTCCCTGGGGGATCAAAGAAGCCAGCAGCTCCTGAATTTCACAGCTGCCAAACTCCTGCTGCAGTCTCAGCCCCCTAAATCCCAGAGCTCAGGGACTGTCAGTGCCAGGTTTCCAGGTTTCCAGATGATCTGGATATTTGTTTGTTTGTTTGTTTGAGATAGTCTCACTCTGTTGCCCAGGCTGGAGTGCAGTGGCACAATCGTAGCTCACTGCAGCCTCAAACTCCTGGGCTCAAGTGATCCTCCCACCTTAGCCTCCTGAGTAGTTGGGACTACAGGCATGCACCACCATGTCCAGCTAACTTAAAAATTTTGGTTTTTTGTAGAGATGGGGTCTCGCTATGTTGCCCAGGCTGGTCTCAAACTCCTGGCCTCAAGCAATCCTCCCACCTCGGCCTCTCAAACCGTTGAGATTACAGGCAGATATGAGCCACTGCACCTGGCCTGATCTGGCTATTTGGTGGATCAGTCTTCCCACTGAGCCCACAGTAACTATCCTAGAGAGGGAGCCTGCCAGATCCAGGACACTCACTGGGTGCACCTTTCTTGTTGCTTGAGGGCACTTATGGTCTCTGTGGGTCAAATCTCCTCATAAGTTATCTGACCTTCAGGTGCTGGTCTCCCAGGAGTCCCAGGGAATTGATTCCAAAGCTGGGAAGAGGCAGTCACTGCGGTAGAGTGGAGAGAGAGAGAGCGCATGCATGTGCACATATGGCTGAGGAAGCCACCAGAACACTCTGCCCTTACCCCAGTCCTGGCCCCTTCGTTCTCACCTGAACTCCAACCTCCTACAGTTCAGGAAACCTCCCCAAGAGCTACCCATTCTGCCAGCCCAGCTGGGAGAGCCAGCCACAGCCTTGGGTCTAGCAGTGCAGGCTGGATTGTCTGCCTCTGCCTCCCTATCGGCCCTGGTGTGGGTTCCCTCTCCCTCGCCAGCTCCCAGGGCAGGGACAGTAAGTTGCCTTCTTCCTCCTTCTGTTATGGTTTGGATCCCTTTCATGAAATCTCTCCAAAGAAGCGACCAAGCAAGATTCCACAGGGTGCAAGGGAGTAAAGGACCTGACTTTTAAGGAAGCTGCCTCTGGCCTCGGGGAACCAGATGATTGATGATTTACATTTCTGGTGCTGCTATGAGCTCTGGCGGGCAGGGTCAGGGTCACAGGCGTGGGCCTGGGAAATGAGTGGCACTTACTCTGGGCCCAGCACTGTGCAAGAGTTTCCATATGGTGTCCTGGGTGTGTCTGATTCCAAAGCTTTGCTTTTAAACACTTCAGAATGGAATTTGGTTTAGCCTGGAAGAGGATTAAGGTGTGCTTGTCTTTCCATGCCAAATTCACCTTCTCTCTCCACACTTCCCCACCTCTCCAAATCCTATGCATTGTATGTACCCTTTGAAAGAAAGCATAGAGCCGGGTGCGGTGGCTCACGCCTGTAATCCCAGCACTTTGGGAGGCCGAGGCGGGCGGATCACGAGGTCAGGAGATCGAGACCATCCTGGCTAACACGGTGAAACCCCGTCTCTACTAAAAATACAAAAAATTAGCCGGGCGAGGTGGCGGGCGCCTGTAGTCCCAGCTACTCAGAGAGGCTGAGGCAGGAGAATGGCGTGAACCCCGGGGGGCGGAGCCTGCAGTGAGCCGAGATCGCGCCACCGCACTCCAGCCCAGCCTGGGTGAAAGAGCGAGACTCCGTCTCAAAAAAAAAAAAAAAAAAAAAAAAAAAAAAAAAAGAAAGAAAGAAAGCATAGAGGCTGGGCACGGTGGCTCACCCTGTAATCCCAGCACTTTGGGAGGCCGAAGGGGGCGGATCATCTGAGGTTGGGAGTTCGAGACCAGCCTGACCAACATGGAGAAACCCTGTCTCTACTAAAAAATACAAAATTAACTAGGCATGGTGGCACATGCCTGTAATCCCAGCTACTCGGGAGGTGGAGGCAAGAGAGTCGCCTGAACCCAGGAGGTGGAGGTTGCAGTGAGCCGAGATGGTGCCACTGCACTCCAGCCTAGGTGACAGAGTAAGACTCTGTCTCAAAATAAATAAATAAGTACCAAAAATAAAATAAAATAAAAATAAAACGGAGAGGCTGCCCAGGTGCGGTGACTCACGCCTGTAATCCCAGCACTTTGGGAGGCAGAGGCGGGTGAATCACTAGGTCAGGAGTTCAAGACCCAGCTGGCCAACATGGTGAAACCCTGTCTCTACTAAAAATACAAAAATTAGCTGAACGTGGTGATGCGTGCCTGTAATCCCAGCTACTTAGGAGGCTGAGGCAGGAGAATCGCTTGAACCTGGGAGGCGGAGGTTGCAGTGAGCCGAGATTGTGCCATTGCACTCCAGCCTGGGCAATAAGAGTGAAACTCTGTCTCAAACAAAAAGCAAAACAAACAAACAAACAAACAAACAAAAGGCCATTGTGCGGTAGCTCCCGCCTGTAATCCCAGCACTTTGGGAGGCTGGGGCAGGCAGATCACCTGAGGTCAGGAGTTTGAGATCAGCCTGGCCAACATGGTGAAACCTTGTCTCTACTAAAAGTGCAAAAGTTAGTTGGGCATGGTAGCGGATGCATGTAATCCCAGCTATTTGGAAGGCTGAGGCAGGAGAATCACTTGAACCTGGGAGGCTGAGGTTGCAGTGAGCCGAGATCACGCCATTGCACTCCAGCCTGGGCGACAGAGAGAGACTCTGTATCAAAAATAAATAAATAAATAAAAGGGAGAGTGACACAGCCCTGGCTGAGGCAATTATCTCTGGCTAGGAGAGCTCAGAACTCCTCAGTCTTCTCAATTCTTCCTATGCCTTGGTTGTCCTCTTAGAAATCCCCTCCCTCCAATGTTTTTTTTTTGTTTTTTTTTTTTTGAGATGGAGTCTTACTCTGTCACCCAGGCTGGAGTGCAGTGGTGTGATCTCGGCTCACTGCAACCTCCGCCTCCTGTGGTCAAGTGAATCTCCCGCCTCAACTTCCCGAGTAGCTGAGATCACAGGAGTGCGCCACCATGCCCAGATAATTTTTGTATTTTTAATAGAGACAGGGTTTTGCCGTGTTGGCCAGGCTGGTCTTGAACTCCCAACCTCAGGCGATCCACCCGCCTCGGCCTTCCAAAGTTCTGGGATTACAGGCAGGAGCCATCAGGCCCAGCCACCTCCCCCAAATTCATTTTTTTTTTTTTTCTGAGATAGAGTCTCTCTCTTGTCACCCAGACTGGAGTGCAATGGCATGATCTTGCTCACTGCAACCTCCGCCTCCCAGGTACAAGTGATTCTCCTGCCTCAGCCTCCCGAGTAGCTGGGATTACAGGCGCACGCCATCACACCTGGCTAATTTTTGTATTTTTAGTAGAGACGGGGTTTCACCATGTTGGTCAGGCTGGTCTCGAACTCCTGACCTCGTGATCTGCCTGCCTCGGCCTCACAAAGTTCTGGGATTACAGGCGTAAGCCACCATGCCCAGCCTCCCCCAAATTCTTTAAGGCTCATGCCATGTGCTCATTGCGTCTTCTTTGCTGCATCTGCGCAGCTCAGGTCACTGCATGTCTAGCTCAACTCCCAATCTTTCTCTGCTTCTAATCTTGCAGCCACCAATGCACCTTCAATGCCTACTCAACATGGATGCCAACTACTTTGTCTCCATCCTGTTTGACACTGGACTCTGGACCCATACCCTGTCCTTCCATTGTAGCCTACACAGCCCAACCATGTAAACTCTCCCTTTCTACATTTGGGCTGCCAAGTGATGCTTTTTTTAAAAAGAAAAAAAATCACAACCAGCTTGCAGTGCCCCTGCAAATTCAGTTTCCGACAAATCAGCAACTCAACATTGTTCGGCAGCCCTTCCTTAAGTTGTTGGTCAGCTCACTCTCCTGTTCTTCTTGAAGCCCTCTCCAAGCTGTCTTTATTCTTTTCAAGTTCATGACCCATTGGCTTTCCCCTCACTCACCAGACCACTCTGCCTCCAACTGAATGAGGTCACTAGGTGACAATCACTTTATTCCACCACCACCCAGAAACATATTTATCTGCCCTTACCCTTTCCTCTTTCCTTTCTTTCCGAGAAGATAAGGTGTCCTTACTGCTGGCCAAGGCTAAGCTTGGGATCCCTCCTGTCTGCACTTTCAGGATCTGCTGTAGCATTCATTCACCTGCCCTTTGCCCAGCCACATTATGATCCACTGGCTCCATCCCTTAGTATCTTCAGGCCTCTGCTCCTATAGCGACCCTCACCTGCTCCCTCCAGAACCAAGAAAGAGCAGTCCACACCCACTTCTCTCCTTCCCCACTTCCAGTTTATCCTCCAACCCACTGCAATTGAGCTTTTTGTTACCTTCTCAACTCCCACCCCAGACATTGTGCAGAGGAAGGGCTACAACAGACCCCTTTGTTTGTTCTTACCTTACCTTACTGACTTCTCCATGGAGTCCGATCTCCTTCCTGGAAAGTCTCCTTCTTGGTTGTCCTCTTACCTGTCTGGTAGCTCTCTCTTAGGCCTCTCTACCTCCAGACGCTTGTAAGTCCAGGTGTTCCCCAAAACTCTGATTTTGACCTTCTGCCCTTCTTCTTCTTCTTTTTTTTTTTTTTTTTGAGATGGATGGAGTCTCAATCTGTCACCCAGGCTGGAGTTCCGTGGTGCCATCTCAGCTGACTGCAACCTCTGCCCCCCAGGTTCAAGTGATCCTTCTGCCTCAGCCTCCTGAATACCTGGGATTACAGGTGTGCACCACCATGCCCAGCTTATTTGTGTTTTTAGTGGAGACAGAGCTTCACCATGTTAGCCAGGCTGGTCTTGAACTCCTGACTTCAAGTGCTCTGCCCGCCTCAACCTCCCAAAGTGCTGGGATTACAGGTGTAAGCTACTGCACCGGGCCAACCTTCTGGTCTTCTTTATATACCTTTCCTGGAAGGCTTCATCCCAATCCAAGTCTTCCATCCCCCTGCTACCCTGTTGTCTTTGAGCCTTAGTTTCTAGCCCCAGATCTCTTTGCTGTGCTAAGCTCCAGTCTAGTTATCCAGCTGCTGACTGGATATCTTCAGACAGCTCAAAGTCAACCCAATAGAATACCCAACACAACTTCTTCAAAACCTGCAGTTCTCTCCAGCATATTCTCTATGTTGGTGAATGGCACCACTACTGTCTACTCAACCTCATTCAGAAATATCAAGTCAACCTTTTTTTTTTTTTTTTTTTTTTTTTTTGAGATGGAGTTGTGCTCTTGTTGCCCAGGCTGGAGTGCAATGATGTGATCTCGACTCACTGCATCCTCCGCCTCCCAGATTCAAGCGATTATCCTGCCTCAGCCTCCTGGGTAGCTGAGATTACAGGCATGCACCATCACGCCTGGCTAATTTTGTATTTTTAGTAGAGATGGGGTTTCTAGGTTGGGCGCGGTGGCTCATGCCTGTAATCCCAGCACTTTGGGAGGCTGAGGAGGGTGGATCACGAGGTCAGGAGATCAAGACCATCCTGGCTAATACGGTGAAACTCCGTCTCTACTAAAAATACAAAAAATTGGCCGGGCGCGGTGGCTCACACTTGTAATCCCAGCACTTTGGGAGGCCGAGGCGGGCGGATCACGAGGTCAGGAGATCGAGACCACGGTGAAACCCCGTCTCTACTAAAAATACAAAAAATTAGCCGGGCGCGGTGGCGGGCGCCTGTAGTCCCAGCTACTCGGAGAGGCTGAGGCAGGAGAATGGCGTGAACCCGGGAGGCGGAGCTTGCAGTGAGCCGAGATTGCGCCACTGCACTCTAGCCTGGGCGACAGAGCGAGACTCCGTCTCAAAAAAAAAAATAAATAAATAAATAAAAATACAAAAAATTAGCCAGGTGTGGTGGTGGGTGCCTGTAGTCCCAGCTACTTGGGAGGCTGAGGCAGGAGAATGGCGTGAACCCGGGAGGCGGAGCTTGCAGTGAGCCGAGATTGTGCCACTGCATTCTAGGCTGGGTGACAGAGCGAGACTCCGTCTCAAAAAAAAAAAGAGATGGGGTTTCTCCATGTTGGTCAGGCTAGTCTCGAACTCCTGATCTCAGGTGATCCACCCGCCTTGGTCTCCCAAACTGCTGGGAGACCATGAGCCACCGTGCTCGGCTCAAGTCAACCTTTTATCTCTTGCCTTGATCTCTATCTTATTGATTCTACCTCCTCAGTGATGCTCAGATGCATCCTCCCGCTTTATTGATCGAGGCCTCCATCATTGCTTATACAAATTATCCCAACAGAATTCATCTCCCAGGCCTTCTTCAATCCAGCTTCCATTTGGTTGCCAGCATCATCTTCCAAAAAAACCACAGATCTGATCAGATCACTGCCCTGCTTTAAATCCTTCAGTTACTTGGGATGGCACTTGCCACAGTGCACTGAAAATAGTTTACTGGTTTCTCTTCTTCAGGTTGCTGTAAGCAACTCAGGGGCAAAGACAATGCCCATTTCCCTAGTGCCTAGCACAATGCCTAACACACAGCAGGTGCTTAATAAATATTTCAGTGGAAAGATTCCAGGTCTCACCAGATGCCACTTGCATGTGTTAACAGAAGAGCAGGGCAGTGGTTAAGAGCAGAGACTTCAGATTGGCAGACTTGGGAAGTCTGAGTGCCAGCATCGCCAACCTCTTGCTATTTGGCCTGGGAAAGATTTCTTATCTTTTGTCAACCTGTTTCCTCAATTGTTAAATTACAATACCACCTACTTTACAGAGACTGAGATAACGCATCTTTTTATTTATTTTATTTTTTTTTTGAGACAGTCTTGCTCTGTCGCCCAGGCTGGAGTGCAGTGGCATGATCTCGGCTCACTGCAGCCTCCGCCTCTGGGTTCAAGTGATTCTCATGTTTCAGCCTCTCAAGTAGCTGCGATTACAGGCGTGCACCACCACGCCTGACTAATTTTTTTGTATTTTTAGTAGAGATGGGTTTCTCCATGTTGGTCAGGCTGGTCTTGAACTCTTGGCCTCAACCATCCACCTGTCTTGGCCTCTCAAAGTGCTGGGATTACACGTGTGAGCCACTGCACTGGGCTGAGATATTGCATCTAAAGGGGTTAGCACAGTGGCTGGCACAGAGAAGCACTCAATAAATGGTTGCCATAGCAACCATCAGTTAAATATCAAGGTTAGAAAAAAATCCCAGGATTTTGGCACTAGAACCATTAAGATCAAGTGACTTACTCATGTCACAAATTTAGTAAGTGGCAAAATCAAGTTTGGAACCCATTATCAATGCAAAGTAACTTCTTTTTTTTTTTTTTTTTTTTTGAGACGGAGTCTCACTCTGTCGCCCAGGCTGGAGTGCAGTGGTGCAATCTCGGCTCACTGCAAGCTCCGCCTCCCGGGTTCACGCCATTCTCCTGCCTCAGCCTCTCCGAGTAGCTGGGACTACAGGCACCCGCCACCACGCCCGGCTAATTTTTTTTGTATTTTTAGTAGAGACGGGGTTTCACCGTGGTCTCGATCTCCTGACCTCATGATCCACCTGCCTCGGCCTCCCAAAGTGCTGGGATTACAAGCGTGAGCCACCGCGCCCGGCCTACAAAGTAACTTCTTTAAGCTGTCAGCTCTTTGGTGAAAGTGCTTTGTGACCTACATTACACCCAGACTGTGGATTCAGGATATTCATAGAGGTACCTGGCATATCACATTCTTAGGTATTTGTCTCTCTAAGCTTGAACTTGGACTAATGTGCCTTGGGGCAGGTTCATAATTACAGTACTGTTGATCTTTCCTATTGTCCACTGTAATTATCTATTAAAGTAGTAATCAAATGATTCCTCCTTGGAGCCTTCCCTAGATAACTTTTTTTTTTTTTGAGACGGAGTCTTGCTCTGATGCCCAGGCTGGAGTGCAGTGGCATGATCTCGGCTCACTGCAACCTCCGCCTTCTGGATTCAGGCGATTCTCATGACTCAGCCTCCTGAGTAGCTGGGATTACAGGCAGGCGCCACCATGCCTGGCTCATTTTTGTATTTTTAGTAGAGACGGGGTTTTGCCATGCTGGCCAGGCTGGTCTTGAACACCTGACCTCATGATCCGCTGGCCTCGGCCTCCCAAAGTGCTAGGATTACAGGTGTGAGCCATGGTGCCTGGCCTTTTTTTTTTTTTTTTTTTTTTGAGACGGAGTCTCGCTCTGTTGCCCAGGCTGGAGTGTAGTAGCTCAATCTTGGCTCACTGCAACCTCCACCTCCTGGGTTCAAGCGATTCTCCTGCCTCAGCCTCCTGAGTAGCTGGAACTACGGGCGTGTGCCAGCATGCCCAGCTAATTTTTGTATTTCTAGTAAAGATGGTGTTTCACTACGTTGGCCAGGCTGGTCTCGAACTCCTGACCTCATGATCCACCCACCTCGGCCTCCCAAAGTGCTGGGATTACAGGCATGAGCCACCGTGCCTGGCCAAGCACTGGTTCTTAAGGGCAGAGAGATGAGTAGTGCTAAAGCCTAAAATCTCAAAATACATATGCTCCCTTCCCCGTTTGAGAACTACTTTGTTAAGTGAAGTTTTAGACTCTCACAAGTATGTTCAGCAGGATATGTTCTTACACTCTTGCCTTTTCCTAGTCTCACTTGTAGCAGAGGGTCTTTTAGTATTAGAAAACTTCATTAGGCCGTGAAAAGAATATTACTAGCAAAAGCTTACGTGTTGTCATGCATTTGCTCCACTCTGAAAGACCTCAGATTTTTTTTTTTTTTTTGAGATGGAGTCTCGCTCTGTCGCCCAGGCTGGAGTGGAGTGGAGTTCAGTGGCACAATCTTGGCTGACTGCAACCTCTGCCTCCCGGGTTCAAGCTATCCTCCTGCCTCAGCATCCTGAGTAGCTGGGAATACAGGCATGTGCCCCATGTGCCGGGGATTTTTTTGTATTTTTGTATTTTTAGTGGAGATGGGGTTTCATGTTGCCCAGGCTGGTCTCGAACTCCTGACCTCAAGTGATCTGTCTGTCTTGGTCTCTGTGTTGGGATTATGGGCGTGAGCCATCACATCCAACAAGACCTTAGATTTAAGCCAAAACAGGACTTGCTGACTGGGGTTCAGGCAGCCATCTACAACAGGGTTTGTCCACTATCAACTGGATGAAGTCAGGACAGGGACAGAACAGGAAGGGGATTGAAGTACAGGGGATTCCCAGGCACCCTTGCTAGGTAAGCTGGGCTCTGACAAGGAAGTGTGATGAGGGTAAACAGTTAAGGAGTTGCCTGCAAGGTCTTCTGGTCTCCCAGGTTTTTCTTGGTAAGCAAAAGTAAGAATGAGCTCTTTTCTCTTTTTTTTTTTTGAGACAGAGTCTCGCTCTGTCACCCAGGCTGGGGTGCAGCGGCGCGATCTCAGCTCACTGCAAGCTCCGCCTCCCGGGTTCACGCCATTCTCCTGTCTCAGCCTCCTGAGTAGCTGGGAATACAGGCGCCCACCACGACGCCTGGCTAATTTTTTGTATTTTTTTTAGTAGAGATGGGGTTTCACCGTGTTAGCCAGGATGGTCTCAATCTCCTGACCTCATGATCTGCCCACCTTGGCCTCCCAAAGTGCTGGGATTACAGGCGTGAGCCACCGTGCCCGGCAGAATGAGCTCTTTTCAACATTGGACTGAGATAAAGTACTTTTGTTTTGAGGCTATAGCAGTCGTGCCTTTTTAGACACGGGGTGTGGGGGTAGGGGGATCATAAAAGCCAGTTGCTACTTTACCAAGACACATACAAAGCCAGGGTTTTTTTTTTTTTGGTAGCGATGGGGTTTCACTATGTTGCCTAGGCTGGTCTCAAACTCCTGGGCTCAAGCAATCCTCCTGCCTCGGCCTCCCCAAAGCGCTGCGATTACAGATGTGAGCCACTGCACCCGCCTGACATAGTTTTGTTTCAGCCAAGAAGTACCCTAATGAGAACATTGTCGTTATCTTCATTTACTGATTACAATGTAGTTAAGAATCGCTTGCTTGTGTGTATTCCTACCAGTTTCTGTTGCGGCCTCCTTGCACTATTCTCACTTCTTGCTGTGCAAGGATACCTGGCACCCCTTTGTGAAGTCATGGACATTAAATATGTTGGGCCCCACAGGAACCAATTTGCTCAGAGCACAATGGCTGCCTGTGCAACAGACCCCACAGTGCAGGCCTCAACAAGACCATGTCTGGGTCTGGTCTGGCTGCACAAAATTCACTTCTATAGGCAGCTGTGACTGTGACTCTGGCCCCCGGAACCAGACCAGCCACTCAAGAATGCAAAAGTCCTGGTGTAGACATGGAGTCTGCATTCTCTCAACAAAGTACAGATAATGATCCTGGACACAAGGTCAGACTGGTGACTCTTTCCCAAGATGGGGTGTGTACCACCAAAAGCTGGCAGCAGGACCAGGCTGTCGTCACCAAGCACCCTTTCTCCCCTGCTCTGCCCCTCCTTCATGCCCATTCTCTCTACTCCTGGTTACATAACCTGTGTGTGTCGGGGGGAGATGCATGGCTTGGGGTGTCGTTTTAGGTGTGCTCAGTAACTTTTTAAAAAATTGAGATGGGGTCTATTTTGCCTGGGCTGGATTTAAATTCCTGGACTCAAGGAATCCTCATGCCTCAGCCTCCCAGGTAGCTGGGATTACAGGCGTGAGCTGCCATGCCCAGCTCTGATGTGTGGTAGGGATGAGGACAAGGAACCCTATGTGTCACATGGGTTACGCACAACGGCTTGGTCAGTTCCATGACTTCCAGGAAGGGCCCCAGTTAGTATCATCCAGTGACCCTGGAAATCCCCTAAGAAAACTACAGCCCCACAATACTTTGTGATAGAGCTATTTAACATAAAGAAGAAACCATACATAACTGCTTTTCCATTATAAAAATTTATCAAGGGAATAATTTGAGTTTTTAGAGGCTTGGTTTAGCAAGGTAAAAAAGACAACCAAATTATTAAAACACTTTATAAATTATTTTAAAACCTACCAATTGGGGCCTAAATGAAATAAACCCCCTATTACCTTAGGAAAGAGACAGCTTTCCTAAATCACAAAAGTTGATTTCCAAGCTACACTCTTACTTCTAATGCCTTGGAACCTTAAGGAGAACTAAAGCTCACCAGCGATGGCTGCTCTGGAAGTCAAGGTGGGAAGAACAGGCAATATCCTGACACAGGCTAGATATAGACTCTGAGCCAAAAGCAGAGTCTGTGACATGGAAAGGGACCACACAATTTTTTTTTTTTTTTTTTTTTTTTTGAGACGGAGTCTCCAGTCCAGGCTGGAGTGCAGTGGCGCAGTCTCGGCTCACTGCAAGCTCCGCCTCCTGGGTTCACGCCATTCTCCTGCCTCAGCCTCCTGAGTAGCTGGAACTACAGGTGCCTGCCACCACACCCGGCTAATTTTTTGTATTTTTAGTAGAGACGGGGTTTCACCATGTTAGCCAGGATGGTCTCAATCTCCTGACCTCGTGATCTGCCCGCCTCGGCCTCCCTAAGTGTTGGGATTACAGGTGTGAGCCACCATGCCTGGCCCCAACCAGAACACTTCTGAGCGTGGAAGAGGATGCTGTTAATTACTCAACCAAAAGGCATAAAAGGAGACATATGTCCACCCAAGTGATAAGGCAGTTTGGGAAACTACATTTCCCAGTATGCCCTGCCCCTTGAAAGTTAAAAATCTTAACTGGCACAGAGCACCCTGGGACACCTGTGGTTAGCACCATTTAAGAAGTAAACGGTATAGGGCTGGGTTCTGATGTGAAGGCTTCCCCCTTCCATGGGACACTTAACCAGACACAGGACACAACACCTGAGGTGAAATTTCAATGGGTATTAAGTCTGGGGTAGAGCTTCTCTCTCCCCAGAAATCTAGCTTCCAAAGATGTGGAGCTGGTGGAGCTGTCCATTGGTCCACTGTGCTGTTTCTCTGGGCGCTGCCTTTGCCTCCCCGTATCACCAGCATCCCCACTGCCACTAGTCTGTAGGGGGATTCCGGGCTAGGTGCTCTTCCCACTCGACTTCAACCAACTTGTACAGCTCCATGGTGGCCTGGGCATCTTCCACAGAGGAATGTCCGCTCTTCCCAACCTGAGCAAGCAAGGAAGACAAGAGCATGAAGCGACAAGAAACCGTTTCTTCCTTCCCACTGTACTCTCTGTACTCCTCTTCCCTCTGCCTCCTCTATAGTTTCTTCTGCAGTCAGCAGGCTACAAAGACAGAATTCTGGTGAGGTCCTGCTCCTTATGTAATTTCAGGGGTTCAATTCCTAGGAAGTCTTTGCCACTGTCTACCTCAGTACTTTCTGTGGCAGTATGTATAAGCCATATTAGGTTCTGTACAGATAGAACATACCAGGTCAAAGACAGGTCTTCTGAGTCTTCCACTTTCCCTAGTTCCTTAACTGCTCTATATGTGACATATGTCCACATCTTCCCGCCAGATGGGCCACCCTTTGCTGAAATGATAGCGTGTAAAATACGAGCGGTCCTTGCATCCACTACACGGTCTCTTGGACCACCACTGCTACCTGCTTTCTTCCTTAGTTAGGGTTTTATATCTACTTAGGACTTTTTCCCTTTTCCAAAGCACACTTTGAAACATTCTATGAGGTAGACAACAGGAATTATTATCCTGTGTACAGATTGGAGCTCTTCCCATCATAGCAGCCCACCTGATCTCTACAACCACAGGACTTCTGAGATCAGAGTCTGGCTAGGGGCATCAACGAGAGCCATGTCCAAGATGGGGGCGGGGGATGTGGGGAGATGCTACCTGGATATCCCGGTTTAGCAGCTTCTTGGTGAGATGCTTCAGAGACATGGTGGCATTCTCCGGGCAGTCAGCCTTCCGGTTGAGGGGGGGGATATGGGAGGTGTCACGGGTGAGGGACTTGGGGTGAAAGTACTGAAGGGCTTTGAAGTCGTTGTGGATGGCATGCCCCACCACTATCTTCCCTGCGAGTATCTTCAAGATCTGGAACAAGTGTGGAAGAGAGTGGTGAGATGGAGGACTGAAGTGGAACCCCTGCATTCTGAAAGCCCAACATGACCATCAATCCCTTCTGGATTCTTTCACCAACTGCCTACCTCTCCATCCTTGAAATGCTCACTCCCACAAGTTTTCTTTCTTCTGGAATCCACCTTCCTCTTCCACAGGTGATTTCCATGGTGTACCCTGTTTGGACTCATACTGCCAGTGGCTCCTTACCTTCTTATTGATCTCCACCCCATGACATTAATTTGCCTTCGGTCCTAAATGACACTCATGTTTGAGATGTCCATGTATTTAGTTCAGTTCTGGCTTGCTACATGAAGTCGTTTAACTATTACCATTATGCTGGCCTTAGACACATGGCTGGGACCTGGGCTCCAGGGAGGCTAACAAAAGCTCAAAATTACATGCAATTAGATGTGTATGGGTACTAGAGGAAGAGAATGTGTGGCTTTCATCAAATTTTCAGAGTCTACAAACCATAAAAAAATTAAGAATCACATATAAAGTTGCAGAAGGAACCTTATTCACACTAGTTTTGGAACCAAGTAAAATAACTTCTCAATATTTCAGGAAACTGTTTTTTTTTTTTTTTGTTTTTGAGATGGAGTCTTGCTCTGTTGCCCAGGCTGGAGCGTACTGGCGCGATCTTGGCTCACTACAACCTCCGCCTCCTGGGTTCAAGCGTTTCTCCTGCCTCAGCCTCTCAAGTAGCTGGGACTACTGGCACCCGCCACCACGCCAGCTAATTTTTGTATTTTTAGTAGAGACGGAGTTTCACCATATGGGCCAGGCTGGTCTCAAACTCCTGATCTTGTGATCTGCCCACCTCGGCCTCCCAAAGTGCTGGGATTACAGGTGTGAGCCACCACACCTGGCCTTCAGGAAACTTATTTTTTAAAAGAGATGAGGTCTTGCTATTTTTCCCAGGTTGGCTGGCCTCAAACTCCTGGGCTCAAGCAATACTCTCACCTCAAACTCCTGAGTAGCTGGGATTACAGACACATGTCACCACACCTAGCCATTTCAGGCTCTTGAAGCAGGAGGACATGCTACCAATGAGGACACCCGAAGAACATGCCACAGGCTCTGAAGGCCATTCCCAAATGAGGTTCCAAACAGGTTTTCAACAAAAGTGACAGTCCTGCATAGCCTCCCAAAGGGACCCCCTCTGAAGGGGCTAGGCTCATCTGGACATACCTTAGTCTCATAACCCCAGCTTGGCACTGGGGAAGTGCTTTATGATGAAAACCAGACGTAGTCCCGTGAACTAGACATTTTGTTACTCCTGACTTCACCTACTTACTGTCCACCACCACCTTCATTTCTTATTAACTTCGACATATAGCCCTCATCAAAGCTGGGCAGATTTGCTGTCTCAGACCCGTCCCATCTTCTGCCTCTCCATGCCTTTGCTTGGCTGTGCCCCTTTGTGCACAAGATGTTTAACTCTTCTTTCCGTCTTTTCTAAAATAGTCAGTCACCTCACCTCTAACGAACCTCTCCAACTGACCGCATATAAGGCATTATGGAAACAGCGTGTCCAGAGAAGGCAGTGTGTGGACCTGAAACTGCAAAGACGTGGGCCAAGGGCGCCCTCTGGCGGCCTCCTGAGACCAGCAGGTCTCTTGCTCTCCCTTCACTTCCTCCTTTCACCCCTCCCAGCTCACTCTCCTTTCTGTTCATGCCTTGTGCTCCATAGCCAGCACACGGCTAGGAGTGAGATGACAACCCGAAGTGCCGGCCCTGTGCCGTTTATGCCCTTCACTGGTTACCTGTTCCAGTTGGACAATATATACCCCAGCTCCTCTTGTCAACTTTCTGCCCTCTCTTACCACCACCACTTTCCACACTTGCCCCAGGCTACTTTTTGCTTGGGAAAAGCTCTCCACCTTTCCTCTCTCAAGTTTAGGCTTCAACTCGCAAGGTTTTTCCAAATCAAGCCCTTTCTCCTGACACTGATGTCTGCAGCTCTGTCCAGTTTCATCACTTGCTGTTATTTCTCTATGCAGATTCCCAGTTCCCCAGACCCAATTTGGAACCTAAAATGGTTTTTTTGTTTGTTTTTTTGAGACAGGGTCTCACTCTGTCGCTCAGGCTGGAGTGCAGTGGCAGTGGTGTGATCTCAGCTCACTGCAGCCTCGACCTCCTGAGTAGCTGGGACTACAGGCATGTACCACACTTGGCTAACTTTTTTGTAGACGAGTTCCGCTATGTTGCCCAGACAGGTCTTGAGTTCCTGGGCTTGAGCGATTCTCCCGCCTCAGCCTCCGAAAGTGCTGGGATTATAGGCAAGTGTCACTGCGCCCAGCTAAAATAGATCTTGACCACTGAAGTTTGTGACACTAGCTAATTGTACCTTCCTGACTTTCACTGCTCCTTCCACCAACAGGGGGCCTTCTTCAACAACTGATAGATTCTCCTCCCTCCCTCCACAAACCTTTGGTGTCTTCCCATAGTGATATCCTTTGCTGAAAAATGATTTAGACCTCTCTCCATCCACCTCCCTGCCACCATCAAGCCCCATGCTTCTTACCTGGCCTCGAGCAATCTTGAAGGGTGTGGCATTCACCATGTGCTGCTTCCGGATACCACTCCACCTGGTTCGGTAGTCCACAATGTGGCAGGGGGGAAGAATGTACTCGTCATAAAGCACATCTCCGTTGTAGTTGACAATGCTACATCGAGCCAAGGAACTAACATGCCCCTTTGGTCCTGTGCCCACCATCTCACAGTCAATTGCCACCATCTTCTGTGGCAACTTCTGGGATGCTCCGGAGCATTTATTCTCTGAATGAGCTTGGGTGGAGTTCTGTGGGGCATTCTTCTGAGGACGGTTCTTTTTAGAGGATTTCTTCTGGGAGCTCTTCTTCTGAGAGCGGGTTGGGTGGCTATCGATCTTTGGAAAGGCACTCTGGAACTCCCCCAGCAAATCTACTTTAGCAGCAACAGAATCAGCCTTTTTTGAAGGGGCAGGGGTCAACCAAGACACTGCAGCTTTCTTGTCCAGGGGCTGTCCTGACCCATTGCTGGAGGCAGCTGTCTTCTTCTTTTTTGGGAAGGAAGGGGTCTTCCAAGTGCCATCCACCGTAGCAGTTTCCCCTTTCTTTGGAGGTTCAGAGTGCAACTTAGGCGCCTTGCTAGGGGGTTGGTTCTTTTTACTCAGAAAGCCTCTCCGCTCTAAAAGCCTCCGCTTCTTGACAAAATTTCGGTGCTTGGCATTTCCTTCTAATGCCTTTTTGGGAGGAGGTTCCCCAAAATCCAGATTGAGCAGTAAAGTAGACATAGGGACAATGGAAGGCGGAAGAGTAGTTGGGAAGAGTGGCTTATGGATGAAAAGAGGATGTGGGACTCATTCTCTGCTGAATCCTACTGTCCAACATGTGGAGGTCTGTAGTATACCCTGGGGAAGAAAGTGATCCTGGTAATTGAGCTCCTAGGCCTGGGAGAAAAATGAGGTAAGCTCGATCTCCGTAGCACTTATGGAAGGAAAGACATCAGAGCAATCTCTCAGACAGAGGGGAAATGAAAACATAACATGAAATGATGGAGGGAGCATTGATGTTAGTCAGCAAGCCTGGAGTCTAGTGAAGCCCAATTCACTGGCCGTTTGGTCTTAATAAGGTCATTACCGCGCTGTAGGTTTGAGTCTCATTTGTAAAATGAAGGGAGTGGAGGGGCTCATAGAGCTCGAACCCTCTTATGAGTCTAAGAGGCTAGAACACGTGCGCTCTATAGTCTGCCTAGGAAAGGAACATCTAGGTATGCTCAAAAACAGTGAGAAGTATGGCGTAGATAACCTCTGGGCTACCCAGGCATCCGCAGCGTGGACCACGAATAGACACACAAATCCAGGCATCCCTTTCCCTTGGCTCCAGGCCGGAATTGGGGGCAATCTCCACATGCATCTCACCCAAGTCCTTCTCCCAAGCAAGGACCTTGACACCACCTACCAGCGCGGGGGTGGGATCGAGGCTCGAGGCAGCCCACCTGGATAAGCATACTTCGAATCCCCGCGGTACAGATTGATCTCTCACGCTCACAAACCTACCTCCCAGATGAGTCCAGCTAAGACCGGAAGCGTCCGGAGCCGGATGCGGAAATCGGTGCGCGCCGACGAAGCCCGGGAAGGCAGGCGCGCGGGTTAGAACGCGCCGGTGGTCGGCGCGCGCGCGCGCGCGCACCCGCACCCGCACCGCCCCGACCTCAGGTAGTGAGGCCAGTGATTCGCAGTGTGTGAGGAGCGGCAGTGGCGGCGGCGGAGGGGGCGGCGTGGGTGGGGGCGGGGGCGGGATGCGCTCCCCGGCCCCTCTAGCCCCGTGGTGGTACAACGCGAAGGTGTGGGAAGGCCGCGATAAACCGGACACTTCCGGCTTCACTTCCGTAAGAGGAGAGGAGTGTACGGGAAGGGGCGGGAACTGGAACTTGGCCCGCCTTGTTGTGAGCTGAGCTCAGCGGCACGCTTTTGTGGCGTCACTGCACTGTTACTCCGCCCTACGTGCGCTGACACCTTCGCACTGTGAAACGTCGCGACCTGTGACGCCTGGGGAGTGCCTCAAATCTTCAACTCCAGCATGGGATCCCGGAAAGGCAGCGTCGGAGTCTGGACCCAAAACTATTCCTGTTCTGTCTGCAGAGCTGAGCCCCGTCCGGGTCCTGGACCCGCGTAGTACTGACCCGGGATCCCTGTTCACTGCGTTCTCGCTCCCCGCGCTCCCTGCTGGACCCCGGAATGCCGGGCATCTCTGCCCGAGGCCTCTCTCATGAGGGGAGGAGGCAGCTAGCTGTTAACCTCACCCGTGTCCTGGCGCTCTACCGTTCCATCTTGGATGCCTACATCATCGTGAGGCCACAGGGGCGTGGGTGGGATGTCTCTGGTCGTGTGGTTGGCTAGGTACCCACGTCAGGGAGAGAATCTGGAGAATTAGCCTCTGATCTCTTTCCTTCTATGAGTTTCAGTCTTTTTCTGTACAAGAAGGGGTTAAAACTGGAGTGATTCCCTCCTTTTTTTTCAGCTGGCATAAAAAATATTTCTTTTTTTTTTCTTTTTTTTTTTTTTGAGATGGAGTCTCGCTCTGTCCCCCAGGCTGGAGTGCAGTGGCACGATCTCGGCTCACTGCATAAATAATATTTCTAGACCTACCTAGATTGTTTTTGTAATCTTCCCAGATCCAAGGTAATAAAATGCGTGGACATTGGAACCATGCTGCAACTATGTTGAACTCTTCTTGGAGCATGTCAGGTGTTCCAAGAACACACATGTTTTGGAATCCAAGCTTTGAATAAATTCGTGGTTTTGTGGTATAGTAGACAGTCCTGGCTCTGGAATCAAAAAGACTTAGTCTAGAATCCTGCCTCTCCTATGGTGTTAACCTTAGGCCTCCCTAACCCCCAACTTGTCGTAGCCCGGGTTTCCTCAGCTATACAATGGATCCCAGTCTGAAGGATCATTGTGAAGAATAAATGAGAGAATGTAAATGGCACCACCATCCACTGAATTGTTTAGACCACAAACCCAGAGGCCATCATTGATTCAGTGCTGTCCTTCATTGATCCACAATCCAGTCCTTCAACAAGTCCTCTTGGCTCTGCCTTTGGAATAGATCCCAAATTCATCCATTTGTCCCCACCTCCATTGCTGCCACCCTAGGCCAAGCCACCATCACCTCTCTTCTGAACTACTTCCTAACCGATCTTGCTGTGTGCTTACCTCTGCCTGCCATAACCAATTCTTCACTGAGCAGCTAGATTGATAGCATTCAAATGTAAATCTGATCACGACAATCCCTTGCTTCCTAGATACTTTTATGAAATCGTAACTCCTTACTATTACCTATAAAGCCCATGATCTGGCTCCTACTGTCTCTTCAACTCTATCCCATTTTATTCTCTCACACATTTCACTGTACTGTACTTCTCTGCTGGCCTGATTTCTGTTCTGCCAATATGGCAGGCATCTGGACCTTTGCACTCCCTGATCTTCCTCCACAGAAAGGCAATCGTTGAATGGTTAAGAACAAGGACTCTAGAGTAAAATTGGTTTCAAATCCCAGCTCAGGCCGGGTACGATGGCTCACGCCTGTAATCCCAGCACTCTGGGAGGCCGAGGTGGGTGGATTGCCTGAGCTCAGGGGTTCGAGACCAGCCTGGGCAACACGGTGAAGTCTCTACTAAAATATAAAAAAAAAAAAAAAAATAGCTAGGCTTGGCAGCACACGCCTGTAGTCCCAGCTACTAGGGAGGCTGAGGCAGGAGAATTGCTAGAACCAGGGAGGTGGAGGTTGCAGTGAGCTAAGATCGCGCCACTGCACTCCAGCCTAGGTGGCAGAGTGAGACTCCATCTCTAAAAATAAGTAAATAATCCCAGCTCAACTATTTGCTAGCTTTTGGACGTGGGCAAGTTACTTAAGTGCTGTGCCTGTTTCTACATCTGTAAAATGGGGGATAAAAAATAATACCTACCTCAAAGCGTTGTTTAAAGAATCAGATGCATTAATACATGTCAAATGTTTACAACAGTACCTGGCCGAGAGGGTGTTAAATAAGTGTTTGCTATTACCTGTATTTTCTTTACATGCCTAGCACCTATTCATCATTCAAGTTTCAGCTCAAATGTCAACTCAGACAGGTCTTCCCTCATCATCCTATCTAAAGTAGTCCTTGCCCAAACTCTCCATTATATTACTGTTTCATTAGTGTTTTGCCTATGTGACATAGGATGTTGTCTGAAGTTTTGTTTGTTTTGGTTTGGTTTTTTTGAGATGGAGTCTTGCTCTGCTGCCCAGGCTGGAGTGCAATGGTGCGATCTAGGCTCACTGCAGCCTCTGCCTCCAGAGTTCCAGTGATTCTCCTGCCTCAGCCTATTGGGTAGCTGGGATTACAGGCACGCGCCACCATGTCCGGCAAATTTTTGTAATTTTAGTAGAGAGGGGGTTTCACCATATTGGCCAGGCTGGTCTCGAACTCCTGATCTCAGGTGATCTGCCCGCCTTCGTCTCCCAAAGTGCTGGGATTACAGGCATGAGCCACCGCGCCCGGCCAAATTTATTATTTTTTTAATGTAAACTCTGCAGGAGCCAGAATCTTGTTTCAGGTTCACTGTTGTATTCCCTGAGCCTACAATAGAGCTTGATGTATAACCGAAACGCAGCCCCAGAATTTGTGGTGGACAAATGAATGAATAAAAAGACACCAATGTCTGGCACATATAATGCAGGTTACTAAGTGGTAATGTACTAATACTGTGTGTCAGTCACTCTGGTAAGTGTTAGGGATGCAGATGTGAAGATACCATCCCATCCCTCCCCTTAAGAAATTCAATTTAATAGAGAAAACACACAAATAAGTGCAGAAATTGCTAAAAGAAGTGTGTCCAGAATGCAATCTGGACTCCAAGGAAACAGAGTTAAGCCACCAGAGTCAGGGAGGCTAGAGCAGGCTTCAGAGAACTGACTCGGCTTAGTAGGAGGTACCTGCCGGTTACAGGCAGTGGCTCTATGTGGCAGCAGTGCTGGGAAGAGGCAGGCAGTGAGGTGTGTAGTTGAGAGTGAGGTGGGAAAGAATGGAAGTGGTAGTAGCTTGCTGATGGCTTCTCCCCTTCTTCTGTAGGAATTTTTCACAGACAACCTATGGGACACACTCCCTTGCTCATGGCAGGAAGCATTGGATGGACTGAAACCACCACAGCTGGCCACAATGCTGCTGGGGATGCCTGGGGAAGGGGAGGTCATAAGGTATGGGCTAGAAGGGCCTTGTGCTGGGGAACTCAAGGCTTTAAGCCCTGCAGTGAGCGTATTGCTCAGAGAGTCTCATAAGGTCTTCCTGGGCCTTGGGTTGTAAACTGCTGCACTCAGATGTGATGGGACTATTCATTCACTGGAGGCCTCGGCTGGACTATCTCAGGTACAGGTCAGTGTGGCCACTCACCCTGCTGGCCCTGAAGTCCACGGCCTGTGCCCTGGCCTTTACCCGGACGCCTGGCTTTCAGACCCCCTCAGAATTCCTGGAGAACCCCAGCCAGAGCTCTCGACTAACAGCTCCATTCCGGAAACATGTCAGGCCCAAGAAGCAGCATGAGATCCGGAGGCTGGGAGAGGTGAGGAGATGGCTGGAGCATGGGTGGTGTCTGGGAGCCCAGGGACTCCTTAAACCGTGGCTTACAAAGATGTGTGCCCTTTACCTCACATGCGAGGCCAGAGGCCCTAGACATTCCTTTACCTCAACAGACATAACTAATCATATTTTGATGCTGGGGTTCTTTTTCATCCTTTTGTGGGGTTGGTTGGCAGCTAGGTCTGAATCACGGTCTCATTCCTGTTCTCAAATCTCCACAGTCTGCTCATGGCTTCACGCAGGGTTCTTGTTCTGTGGGGGAGATTGAATCACTGACCTGTGAGGCAAGGGGAGTGGGCCTGAACCTGGGTCAGGTCCACTCTCCTTGTTTCCACCCTCACCCCTATATCTTTCTTTCCACATCTGCCTTCACATCCAGGGCACCCTCTGTCCATCTTTCTCTGTCATCTTTGTCTCTTCCACTCTCAGTATGGGTGTTTGCCCCAGGAGTCAAGAACCAGTGGCTAGGAGACCTTTGTTTCCTCCTCTTTCAGTTGGTGAAGAAGCTGAGTGATTTCACAGGCTGCACCCAGGTTGTAGACGTGGGCTCAGGCCAGGTGAGCCAGAGTCTTGATGTACTGTTTTTTTGAGTCACGGGCACATAGAACACCTGGAAGGCAGGTTATCGGGCCACAGGCCCAAAGAGCCAGGTGTCAAGAAGCGGTGGAACCAAACAGGGTAGATTTTTTTTTTTTTCTCTTTGTATAATTTTTTTTAAGCCAGTCAGATTTAACAATGGGGGAGTTATATACCAACTTAAGCCATACTGATGTTAATAAGTTCTGTAGGGTAAAATTTAAGCCTTCTATGGGGCCTGGTTCCCAGGTGTCCAGGTTACCCATGGGGAGGGTCACAGTGGATAGGGCACTGAACAGGGCTGTCTCCATCCTCCTCGTGACTCCAGGGCCATCTCTCCCGCTTCATGGCTCTTGGCCTGGGGTTGACGGTGAAGAGCATCGAAGGGGATCAGAGACTGGTAGAGAGAGCCCAGCGCCTGGACCAGGAGCTTCTGCAGGCTCTGGAGAAAGAGGAGAAGAGGAACCCGCAGGTAGGCCACCCCTTCCTGTGACCTGGACTGTGGGAGTAGGGGCTGCTTGGCTGGAATTGAGCACAGAGGCTGGATTCCATCTTTCAAGTTTCTCAGCTTGAAGTGGTGTGGTCCCTAATTTCTATTACCTCCTTCCCAAGGTCCCCCTTTCCCCAGTGCCTCCCCGTATCTCAAAGTTACTTTCTATTTACAAAGTGCTTTCCACACCAATGTATACTTCTCACAACCTGTGAAGTGGCCAGTCAGGTTTTAGACTTGTTACAAATAAGAAAACTGGGTCTCAGATGAAAAGATGTACATGGTGAATGATAGGTCCAGGATTTATCCCCCTCTCCTGACTTGTGGTCCAGCCCTCTCCTGCACCCAGCTTATCTCCCACGTTCCTCCTTGCGGAATAACACGGAAGACAGATCCCTTCCTGGGGCCTGAGGTGGCCTGGGGACAGCAAACAGACTTCTCATCTGCCTTTGTCCTTTCCTGCTTCCACAGGTGGTCCAAACCAGCCCTCGTCACTCCCCACACCACGTGGTTAGGTGGGTAGACCCCACAGCCCTGTGTGAGGAGCTTCTGCTTCCACTGGAGAACCCGTGTCAGGGCAGGGCCCGCTTGCTGCTCACAGGCCTCCACGCCTGTGGGGATCTGAGTGTTGCCTTGCTGAGACACTTCTCCTGCTGTCCTGAGGTGGTGGCCCTGGCCTCAGTGGGCTGCTGCTACATGAAGCTGAGTGACCCTGGCGGCTACCCACTGAGTCAGTGGGTGGCTGGGCTGCCTGGCTATGAACTGCCCTACCGGCTTCGGGAGGGGGCCTGCCATGCCCTGGAGGAATATGCTGAGCGGCTACAGAAAGCTGGCCCTGGCCTCCGAACTCACTGCTACCGTGCAGCACTGGAGACAGTCATCCGACGGGCCCGGCCCGAGCTCCGTCGGCCAGGCGTGCAGGGTATCCCCAGGGTCCACGAGCTCAAGATTGAAGAGTGAGGTTGGGAGACGGGGGTGGGGGGCAGTGGAGGGGAGATTTCTAACTAGAGATCTTCTACCCTCACTTTCAGCATAGCCTAAAGAAAATCTAAGTATACCCAGAGGAGTGATTTGGAATTCTCTGATCAGGGTACCTTCTCAAAATTTCTTTAAGAGAGTTGTCTGTCCCTCTTTTATCAGGAGACTAACAAAGAAACATGAAGGGCCGGGCGCGGTGGCTCAAGCCTGTAATCCCAGCACTTTGGGAGGCCGAGGCGGGCAGATCACGAGGTCAGGAGATCGAGACCATCCTGGCTAACACGGTGAAACCCCGTCTCTACTAAAAATACAAAAACTTAGCCGGGCGTGTTGGCGGGCGCCTGTAGTCCCAGCTACTGGGGAGGCTGAGGCAGGAGAATGGCGTGAACCCGGGAGGCGGAGCTTGCAGTGAGCCGAGATCGCGCCACTGCACTCCAGCCTGGGGGACAGAGCGAGACTCCGTCTCAAAAAAAAAAAAAAAAAAGAAACATGAAGTTTTGGCCAGGCGCGGTGGCTCATGCCTGTAATCCCAGCACTTTGGGAGGCTGACGCGGGCCAATCACCTGAGGTCAGGAGTTCGAGACTAGCCTGGCCAACATGGCGAAACCCCATCTCTACTAAAAATACAAAAATTAGCCAGGCGTGGAGGCACGCGCCTGTAATCCCAGCTACTCAGGAGGCTGAGGCAGGAGAATCGTTTGAACCCAGGAGGCGGAGATTGCAGTGAACCGAGATCACGCCACTGTACTCTAGCCTGGTCGACAGAGCAAGACTCTGTCTCAAAAAAAAAAAAAAGTTTTTTAAATGCTAAAAATATGGCTAAATAGTTGGACAGAACTGGCTGAAAATGTTTAAATCAATTTACTATTGGACAGACAGCTCACAGCCAGAGAAACATTCAAAAATACATGTCCAGGTGTGGTGGCTCATGCCTGTAATCCCAGCTCTGGGAGGCCAAGGCAGGAGGATTGCTTGAGGCTGGGAGTTAGCGACCAGCCTGGGCTACGTAGAGAGACCCCGTCTGTACAAAAAAAAAAAATAGGCAGGCATGGTAGCTCATACATGTAGACCCAGCTACTTGGGAGGCTGAGGTGGGAGGATTGAGGTGTTTGAGGCTGCAGTGAGCTAGGATTGCCCTGCTGCTCTCCAGCCTGGGTGACAGGAAGACCCTGTCTTTAAAAATATATATTTGGGAGGCCGAGGCCGGCGGATCATAAGGTCAGGAGATCGAGACCATCCTGGCGAACACGGTGAAGCCCCGTCTCTACTAAAAATACAAAAAAATTAGCTGGGTGTGGTGGCGGGTACCTGTAGTCCCAGCTACTCTGGAGGCTGAGGCAGGAGAATGGCATGAAACCGGGAGGTGGAGCTTGTAGTGAGCTGAGATTGTGCTACTGCACTCCAGCCTGGACGACAGAGCGAGACTCCATCTCAAACAAACAAACAAAAATATATATATATACATATATATATATATCTTCATGAAAACGCACATTGGGGTAGAAAATAAAGCAAAGTTGGAATTGAATTAGGAACAAGCAAAGTTTAAGTGAGAGGTAACAGTTCTTTTTTTTTTTTTTTTTTTGAGACGGAGTCTCGCTCTGTCGCCCAGGCTGGAGTGCAGTGGCGCGATCTCGGCTCACTGCAAGCTCCGCCTCCCGGGTTCACGCCATTCTCCTGCCTCAGCCTCTCCGAGTAGCTGGGACTACAGGCGCCCGCCACCACGCCCGGCTAATTTTTTGTATTTTTAGTAGAGACGGGGTTTCACCATGGTCTCGATCTCCTGACCTCGTGATCCGCCCTCCTCGGCCTCCCAAAGTGCTGGGATTACAAGCGTGAGCCACCGCGCCCGGCCGAGGTAACAGTTCTTAAAACCAAACTGAGTGCTGAATGTGACTGATCCCACAGATATGTGCAGCGGGGGCTACAGCGAGTGGGGCTAGATCCCCAGCTGCCACTGAATCTGGCTGCCCTTCAGGCCCACCTGGCCCAGGAGAACCGTGTGGTGGCCTTCTTCAGCCTGGCTCTACTGCTTGCCCCACTGGTGGAGACGCTTATTCTACTGGACCGGCTGCTGTACCTTCAGGAACAGGGTGAGGGTGGCCTACAGCAGGGACCCAAGGACTATAGTGACTGGGGTTCTGGGGCTCCTTCTTCAAGTCCCAGCCCCAGCATCTCCTGGGCCTAGCTAATCACTGTTGTGATCCTTGGACCCCACCTTTGAGTCACTAGTGGGTTGGGAGTAGGGGATTTGTTAAAAAATTAAGAATCCAGGCTGGGTGCGGTGGTTCATGCCTATAATCCCAGCACTTTAGGAGGCCAAGGTGGGTAGATCACTTGAGGTCAGGAGTTCAAGACCAGCCATGGCGAAACCCCATCTCTAGTAAAAATACAAAAAGTAGCCGGGTATGGGGGCGCATACCTGTAGTCTCAGCTATTCGGGTGGTTGAGGCAAAAGCATTGCTTGAACCCAGGAAGTGAAAGTTGCAGTGAGCCGAGATAGCACCACTGCACTCCAGCCTGGGCGACAGAGACTCCATCTCAAAAAAATATTAAGATTCCTACCAAATCAGCCTCTGGTGAACCTAAGGTGCATGTTAAGCAAGCTTCCCAGGCATCAAGAACCTACAATGCAAGAGGACTGCCTCCCAAGTCAGTGCCTTGGGAACCTGTGTTCCTTATGGAGAACGGGGTCTCCTTAGCCCCGCTGGATCCTCCCCCACGGGGAAAAGGGACTATGCCTACAGGCCTGGGCAGAAGAGCTGAGTGAGTTTGGTTCATTCTTCCCCTTATGATTAAGCCCTTTCTCCCAGGTTTCCATGCTGAGCTCCTGCCCATCTTCAGTCCTGAACTCTCTCCCAGAAACCTGGTTCTGGTGGCCACCAAGATGCCCCTGGGTCAGGCTCTTTCTGTTCTGGAGACTGAAGACAGCTGATGCAGCCTGAGGAGACATCTCAGACCCCATCATCTGAAAGTGCCCAGAGAGCACAGTGGCAGAGTACATCTCATCCAGAGAAACAGCATCCTGCATCCTCCAGAGTCCTGGTTCCTTCAGTTTCATCCCCTTTCTCTCCCTCCATGGATTATGTAATACAGTGTAAAGTTTTAATTTATTAAAAATTAGAAATCTTTGTTTCCTTCCCATTTCTGTAGGTAGATAAAAGGAGATGCGCACCCTCCCTGTGGCACTGCTGCAAGGGTGCTACAGTTAGGACTCATGCCACTCCCCACTGGCCTCCCTAGCAGGTGGTGTAGGTGACGGCTTCTGTTACTTACAGATTTCCATGGAGGGGACTTCTCTCCCCCTCTTTGGCCTCCAACTCAGAATCTGCAGGCCCTACCCCTTGGGAGGGCCACTTTAAGGCCAGCTAACTTCCATCCAGGTTCTGTCATAAACTCAGGAAAGAAGCTTCTTCCCTTCAGTCCCTGAGAGTGTGCTGGGATTAGGGATGCCATTCTACCACACAGTGGCTGTACACAGGAGGACTCATAAACTGCTCTTTATTGGCATCTGAAAAAGAGGTGCCTCAGCCTTCAAGGCTGGGACAGAAGTTGGGGAGGAGCTGCTCTCCTCCAGGCTCAATACCAATAGACCTTCTTGTATTTCCGGGTCTCCTTGATCCCCATGGCCTCCATCACCTCCTCCTGCAGTGTCTTTAGACGGGGCACGTAGGTTCTTTCTAAAGCATCTTCCACTGATGTGTCTTTGGGGCCATCTGTTAAGCCAGAGGAAAGGAGATAGGTGGGAGGGCTTGCCAACTTTCATTAACGTCCCCTACTCTCACTCCTAGCACCCACCCCTGACCTTCCTGCCCCTCACTCTCACCAATCCACGTTTCAGGGACGATGCCATCAGCTCTGGGAAATTCGGGTTTAGGGATAATTCTCCCTGATCGTGTGGAGACTCGTACCCGCTCTCCTGCTTCAGTAAATCTCCACTCAATCTCAGTGGGTTTCCTGGTGGATAGAGTAGGTGAGCCTGGCCTACGAGCCAGGTTTCCTGCCACCCTCCAACCCAAAAGTGGAGCCAATGGTTCAAAACACCAGGGTTACTACCGTGTTTCTCCACCTCTGTGTTGGGGTTACCTGCAGGGAATCATGTCCATGAGATGGTCCCTCTTAATTTCCAGAGCATCCAACCCACCATTCCCATTGGACAGCACTTTGTGGACCCAGAGGGTGAGAAACCCTCTGCCCAGAGCCCCGTTGCTTGCCTGTCCATAGGATCCACAAGTTTGACCTGGCGGTGGAGCAAGGGGGCTTCACTAGGGATCATGGTTCCCCGGTAATCCATGGTCTTGCCAATGTAGCGGTAATGCTGTCCAAGAGAGGGGAGTGTCAGAAAGCAAGGGGTGTGAAAGGGGTTTGCCCTTGCTGCTCGGCGCATTCAGCCCAAGTTGAAAAGTAGAAGGTTCAGTAATGCCACCATCCCCTCAGCCAGTCTTCTGCCACCCTGCGCTGCTCTGAATGGAGAGGGACAGATGAGACAGGCTTCCTGAGCATCCCCATCCCCTCTCTCCACTTACTGTGTTCAGCCCTTCCACGACCACCCAGTTTCGCTGCCGGATAACTTGAACCACTTTGCCCTGCTT
The DNA here is from genome assembly GCF_028878055.3 of Symphalangus syndactylus. Taxonomy (NCBI): domain Eukaryota; kingdom Metazoa; phylum Chordata; class Mammalia; order Primates; family Hylobatidae; genus Symphalangus; species Symphalangus syndactylus. Next base: position 85,172,886 of record NC_072441.2, read on the forward strand.
CCCGGCATCCTTGCCTTCTAGGATCTCCACCTGTGGGAAGATACGAAGGTTAGGGAGGGGGATCCTTGCCCAGGAGGTTCCCCATCGCTCTACCCCTGTATGAGGCTCTCACCGTGTCCCCACAGAACAGATACCAGTCTTCATCAGAGATGGGTTCCACAACCACTGGGCGCCGCCTGATCCATGGGGGGTTCTTCCTCTTGTCTGCAAAGGAGCCTGGGGGGCTCATCCCATAGCGGTAATTGGGGGGCAGAGTGACCTTGGATGCCAAGGCCAGCAGGGCAGAAAGACGCATGCCTGGAGGTTGTAAGAAATCCCTTTGCCAGCAAAACACTCAGAAACCTTCCTTGTCAGCTCTGGGTACATGGATAGAAACAGGGGAGCAAAGAGGCAAGGGAAGGAACATTTTTTAAAGCACTTACTCTGTTGCTCAATGGACCTCATCACATTGAATCCTCACAAGAGGTTCTCATCTTTATAGACGAGAAAATAGAAAGGTCAAGTAACTTGCTTATGATTACAAAGCTACTACATTGGAGAATCAGTATTCGAACCCACATATATCTGACTTCAAAGTCCAAAAAATTCACTAAGGACAAGGGCCATGTTATCTATCTCACTCTTGAATCCAGAGCTTGGCCCCTAGTAGGTGCTTAACAAATACTTATTAAATCAATGTATGAACAGCAGGACAGGAAGAAAACAGAGGATGGAACGCTGGCATATGGCCAAAAGGTAGGCAGTTTAAGTCAGTGAAATGAACAAATAGGTAGCAGAAATAAACACTGGGGTTAAAATGTCCCTATCCCACTTAGAATTCCTATCCTCAGATAGGAAATAACCACTCCTCCCTAAGATAGCTCCTTTTCTAAAGGAAAAGGACCCAGGGCCAGACTCTAGAATTACTGAGTCCTAAATTTCCCAACTAAGTATGTGCTCTAAACCACTCAGTTCTCAACTAATGAGGTAGTGAATGAACTGAAGGCATAAATGGTTAAGTACTTCAGTTAACTGAATACTTGCAACTCGCCAGGTGCCATGCTAAGTGCTTTCCTGTATCTCGTTTATGCCTAAGGACAACCAAATGAAGAAGTCACCATTAACCTCATTTTATAGATAAAAATGAACTCTAACTTCAAAGACAAAGATACTACAATGGCATAAAGAGCCCTGGACAAGGAAGTCAGACCACCTGGGTTCTACTCCCTGCTCCACCATCATCTTACTGTATGACACTAGGCAACTTAACTTTTTTTTTTTTTCCTGAGACGGAGTCTTGTTCTGTAGCCCAGGCTGGAGTGCAGTGGCATGACCTCAGCTCACTGCAACCTCTGCCTCTTGGGTTCAAGCGATTCTCCTGCTTCAGCCTCCTGAATAGCTAGGATTACAGGCATGTGCCACCATGACCCGCTAATTTTTTTTGTATTTGTAGTAGAGACAGGGTTTCACCATGTTGGCCAGGCTGGTCTCGAACTCCTGACCTCAGGTGATCCATCCGCCTTGGCTTCCTAGAGTACTGGGATTACAGGTGTGAGTCACCATGCCCATCCAGATATTTAACTTTTGAATTTCAGCTTCATCATCCATAAACATTTACAGAGTTGTGGGTGTCATTTAAATTATTTTAAATAGGGCCGGGTGCGGTGGCTCATGCCTGTAATCCCAGCACGTTGGGAGGCCGAGGCGGGCGGATCACGAGGTCAGGAGATCGAGACCATCCTGGCGAACACGGTGAAACCCCGTCTCTACTAAAAATACAAAAAATTAGCCAGCCGTGGTGGCGGGCACCTGTAGTCCCAGCTACTCGGAGGCTGAGGCAGGAGAATGGCGTGAACCTGGGAGGCGGAGCTTGCAGTGTGCCGAGATAGCGCCACTGCACTCTGGCCTGGGCGACAGAGCAAGACTCCGTCTCAAAAAAAAAAAAAAATATTATTTTAAATATTTTAACAAAGCAAGGTGCAAAATAATGTGAGTAGTATTATCCCTTTGGGGTAAATATACAAATATATATTCCAGCACAGTTATATTTATGGAAAGGAAACAAGAAACCAAAGTACTTGTTTTAGGGGAGAGGAACTGTTTGGGAGGTCTGTTAATTCCATTTTGTTCCTTCCCATAACGTCTGCATTTTCTAACCATGTGCATTTAAAAATATGTATTAACGATTTATCTGAACGGTGAGATACTGGGTCATTTTTCTTCTTTATACTTCTCAGTATAAAGGCCTGATGTTATTTTCGGAAAAAGAAACAAAAACAAACAAAACCCACCTGTTATTTTCAATTAATGCTGACTGGCCTAAGTGTTCCAGTGAGTATTCAACAAATGCTTAGGAAGGACTACTGTATGACAAACCTAATGCTGGGAATTTCATTGCTGGCATTTGGTCTTCACATTGCCCAGTGAGGGAGGTGAGGTTGCCAGATGCATCATAAAGTCCCTTTTACAGACAAGGAAATCAAGGCCCTGAAAGCCGGAGTGACTACCCTGGTTCTTACAGCTTGACAGGAGCAGGGCCAATCTTAAGACCCAAGCCTTCTGCGTGATCGTGCAAGGAGTCCCTTCACCTCAGTCAATCCAGGTCTCAACCACCCCAGCCCAGGGCAGCTTGCATGACCCCGAGATCTTTCCCTTCACAATCTGGAGATGCTGCTGGTGAGCGTCCCGCAGTGGGGCTTTCCCTGCATGTTCTGAAGGCGCCGTGCAATACAGTGGGGTCGAAGGTCTGCCCTCTCAGGTCACGGCTCCAAATGCTTCCCCCACCAGCCTCATCCCAGACATCGCCAAGGCCTAGCTGTCTTCAGCACCCACCCGCTCCAAACTTCCGGTGCAAAGAAACCCTGGGGAGGCGACTGAGCCATGGCCAGGGAAAAGGATAGGCTCTTCCCGCACCTGCCTCTCGGACGAGCACCTCTGGGGCGGGCGGCCCTCACCTCCACTTTCCGCGGCACTTCGGGTGCTCAGCACATGGGCCCTCAGCGTCCCCTCCCCCGCCACGCCCGTCGACTTTCTGGGAGATGTAGTCCAAGTGTGAAACGGAAGCTCAACCACGAATCTTACCTCTCAGCATGCTGGGAGTTGTAGTCCGCCGCTAGAAAGCTGGAAACAGGAAGTTTGGCGGGGTAGGAACTCAAGGAAACCGGAACACACCATGAAGCATGTCGGGAATCGAAAGGCAAGCTGGTTCGGTCGGCCCGCCTGGCACATTCCTGCGCATGCTCTGCGTGGAGGCCGCTGGGAATTGTAGTTTCTAGAGAAGGCTCCATTTTCTAGGTGGTTGTGGCTTCCTGTTCAAGGCAAAGGGCCGCCCTTTCCAGACAGGGCTACAGCCAATGCGCTCCCTGTCCTCTGCTAGAGTGGGGGCAGGGCAGATTAAAAAACTGCCGGTAGGCTTTCTAAAGGAAGGGATGAAACGTGGGCCCTTCCAATGCTAGTAGCCGATCTAGTTACAAAATGTTAGATCTGGAAGGAAACAGAAATGATCTAAGCCAGTCATTCCACTTAACTCGGGGAGTACTGGCGGGATTTCACCCTACCAACCCCCTCCCCCTACCACCCCATCACCAGCTAAGGGTGGCAGGTACCCCTAGCATTAGCAAGGAGAAAGGGTTATCCTATTATCTGACTTGCCCTTTGGGGTCAAATTGTTTATACAACCAGCCTCCAAACTCCCACTTCATGGCCATCTTGGGCTGTGGCCGATACTGGCATCCTCCCACACCCCACTTCTTGTGTAAACCCTTTTTTAAAAAAAACTCTCCCAGGTGCGTTAAACAGTGGCTGGGCAGGAGTAGAATGAATGGTGTGGTTTATTTTACGACTCTGCCCACAAGAAGTTTGGATTTCAAATGCCTAAGAATGGAGGAGGCTGACACCCTCTACCTCAATCTGAGATGACCTGGAAGTCATTTGCATTCCGTTACCCCACTTTCTGTCTTCAGTTAACCAATACACCCCCAAAGAATCAGTCAGAATCCAATATAGTAATCAACGGGTTTTATTTTCCTAGAACTGAAATCATCTACGGTTCTCAGAGCTAAACTTCCAAAGCTACAGTCAGCAATTTTTCATCAGAGCCCAAGGGAGAGGGGCCAGGGTAAAAGAGACGAGACTGTAGAGAGGCATAGAGAGACCAGTAGGAAGAGGGTGGGAGAGGGCACTTATTTCTCTCTGTCCTCTCAGTGGGTTACAAATCAGATATGGTGACAACACTGAGGGGGCCAGGTCAGGGTATGTGGATGAGAAATGACATTGGAAGGAACATCAAAGCCCCAGCTACAACAAGAAAGTCATCAAGCCCCAAATAGAAGGGGAGCCTCCCAGTGCACCTCAGAAATGGGGGCAACGATGGGGAAGGAGCAGAATGGGGAGCACACAAAGGGTTAGGGGTCTTTAAAATTTTTTTTTGTAATTTTCTTTTATTAAAAACATTTCCTAAAAAATGTGTCTTTTCCTTTATGTCTGGGTGATATATATGACTATAAGCTGGCCTTGAGCACTGTGCAGAGAAGAAAACGGACAGCTAGGGGTCTTCCCAAGCATCCTATTTCTGGCTTCAGAGATCTAAAGAGGGACAGATGCTCAACACTCCCACCCAAATGGGTAAAGTCAACCCTTCAGGTCTCAGGTCCTTGGCCCAAACAACTTGGGAGCCCCAAAGTCTCTTGATGATTAACTACAACTCCCAAAACTCTTGGGGTTGGCAAAAGGAAAAATGGGTGTTGTCAATCATCAAGGATTTATGTAAAGGAGCCCCTCCCCTACAAGCTGTCCCACTTCCCCTGAATCTAGGCAGCTGGGATAATAGGTGTAGCAGGGGACAGGAGTTCAGGAGGAGGCTGCCCTCCTGGCTGCCCCCACCCCCCATTTGAGGATTGCCCCTCTCAGGCCCACAAGCCCACCCTGTTGTTTATGCTCCATCCTTTCCATTCCTACCCCTGATCCCAACCCGGAGGTCCAGAATGCCTAGGAGAGTAGGAGAAGGGTGTCAGGAGGTGGGAGCAGTTGTCCCAGGCCCCAGCAGAAGCCTGGAAAATAGCTCCAAGTGGAAGGAACACAATGGCCTCATCTCATTCCAGGGAGAAGACATGGCTCTGACTCAGATCATAGGAGTATGGGGACCTAGAGGTGAGAGCCAGGTGGCCTGCCCCATCCAGGTCAATCTCCATGGGCTGGGCTTGGAGTGGGAAAAGTGAGTGGAAGAGGAGAGCAGGTTGGGGTGGGAAAGGGGTTCCCAGTTTGCAGGCCATGGCCAGTTTCCCCAGTAGCACCCAGACAGCAGCAGGAACAGGGTGGGGGCTCCTCTTGAAACATTGGTGGCTACAGGCTGTGAGGGAGGGTTGGAGGGGAGAAGGGTTAATGGTGTGGCCTTGCCCCAGCCAGTGCTGGTCTCCTAGGAGAGCCCACCCCGCCTCCCGAGAGGCTGACCACTGCAGGCCCTTTTCATCCTCCTCTCCGAGAGTGGCCAGCCCCCCTAGTCCAGCTGCGAAGGGGTCAGGGGGCTCACTCACCTCTCATGATCTCTGATGCCTGGCGCCTCAGCATCTTCCTTGGTAGCCTCTTCCTCTTCATCCTCCTCTTCTTCTTCCTCTTGGGGAGGCCCCCGGCCAGAGCTGGGCTCAGAGGGGGTGCTATTCTTTTCCACCTCCATAGGAAGGGGCCTCTCACCCTCCAAGGTGGCTGCCTCCTTCTCCTCTCCTTCAGGGTTTTCTGCCTCCTTGGGACGTTTAGGAGAGTCCTAGGCAGGATCGACAGAGGAAGTGGGCTGAGGCTGGAGAGGGAGGCCAGCAGCCACCCACTCCTCTCCTCCGGGGCTCCTTCCCAGGCTGACACCCACAGTCCTTCCCCAACCCTACTAGCTGAAATGCCTTCTGTGTCCCATCTTGTCAGCTGGGGACTCCCCAAGACTAGGGGCTAGATCGACCTCTCAGACTGGGCACCCCTGAGGCAAAGCCCTGCTCCTGTGGGATACCCCATGGGGAATGTTGAGGGGGGCCCAGGCCCTGGGCAGGCAGCAGTTACCTCCAGCAAGTCCCCTCCTCTCCTCTTCAGCGCTCCTTTCTCGTTCTTCTCCTTGGCTGGCTCATCAATGACCAGCTTCCCTTCCTCGTCACTGCTGCCCTCTGCATTCCCCTTCTTATCACCGTCACCCTCTGTGGCTTCGGGCTCGGGTTCAGGCTCTTCCACACAGCTCTTTTTCTGGGAGGACTGCAGCAGAGACAGCACAGGCTGAGTGGCACCAGTCGCTGCCATGCTGGGCCCCCTCCCCAGACCCTCCCTCGGCCACTCACTCCTTCCTTTTCCCGCCTCTCCCCCACCCCCACCCAGGTGCCCAGTCTCACGAGTGATTTGAGACCCACCTCTGTCGGATTAGCCCCGGGGTAAACCCACTGGCCGGGCAGGCAGGGCTCTGTGCAGGAGGGGGGAGGGCTGGAGCAGGAGGCAAAACCTCGGGTCAACTTCTCCCAAAGGGAGCTAGGACCCTTTCCCCGCCAACCCCCGCCCCCCACCCTCCCGCCTCGTCCTGCCCGGCTCACAAGCACCTCCTCCTGGAAGCCTTTGTGGAAAGAGTTAAGGCCGTGTCCTAATCTCACACTGAGCCCAACAAAGGCCTGTCCCCACTTACCGCCTCCATCCTGTTCTTGCCCCCCAGACCGCTGTCTCACAGTTGTCCCTAACCACAACTACACCGCACAGCCCAACCCTATCCCCTCTTGCAGGAAGCCCCCTTCCCACCACCCGGATTAGCTCCTACCCTGAAAGCCCTGGAGTTTCTGAAGACTAAGCATCATCTGTAGGCCGGGGACTGCCAGAGCCCACGGCCACATCTGCTTTCCACGGGGTCTCTGGGGCAGGCGGTGGCTCACCTGATAGCCAGAAGCCTTGACAGTAGGGTTGTTCTCGATCTCCCACAGCCCCTCGCTGAACCCTTTCCTCTTGTTGGGCTTGCCAAACTTCTCCTTGGATTCCTCGTAAGGGAAGAGGTCTTTGGGGCCCAGGAATGCCCTGGTGAGAGATGGGAGACTGTGCTCTCAAGCCCCTCACTGCCCCTGAGCTGCACAGCCCGACATGAAAGGGGCACCAACACCACCTCGCCTTCCCCAAAGTAGTCCTCCCGGGGCCCTCCCGACCTATACCCCTCTGGCCTCCACTCACGTCTCGTGGGTCCCGAAAAAAAAGACTTGGTATTTGTTGGCTGTTGATTTCACGGCAGCCTCAGGCATCTCGTCAATCTGGGGTGAGATGAGGGGGTGAGGTTTGCTAGAGTCCTGAGGTTTTGAGCCTGAGGCAGGGGGGCTGACTTCCAAGGCACATTTATATAAAATCAGACTGACAGGGACCCAGGATAGTCAGCAAGATGGCTTTTGGGCCATTTTTAGCAGTGACACTTTACTCAAATGAAGTCAGACATGAAAGCCCAACAGAAACCCAGGAATCCTTCCCTCTCCTTTACCTGCCAGACAGCACCCATTCTGCCTCCCAACATGTCTGGCCACAAAGCCCCCTGACTTTGCCATCACCTTCTCCATTCTCCACAATCTATTCTCCACAATGCAGCCAGAGTGGGCCTTTGGGAATGTTGGTCCAAGGATTTCGTCCCCTTGCTTCAAAACCCTTCAATACCTTTTAAGGACTCTAGGGCCCACCTGTTCACCTCTTCTGCACAATGGCAAGATCTGAATCCCAACTCTGCCCCCACTTGTATGACTTTGGGCAACTTACTGAACATCTCTCTGCCTCAGTTTCCTCATCTGTAAAAGGGAGACAGTCATAGTACTAAAGCTATAGGGCTGTGAGGATGAAATGACCATAACTTGGCACGTGGTACATCCTACACATCTCTGCTTTCATCAGCCTCTCCCAGTACACTGTCCTTTCTGCTCTGACCATGGTTCTTGCAGTCTCTAATACTCACTCACTCCTGATCATCCTTCTAGCTTCAGCTCCGCCATTACTTCCTCCAGAAAGCTTCCCTATCACTCCTGGCCTGGCTGACTCCCTAGGTAAAACTCTTTCCTAAGACTTCCCCTTTACAGTGCTTTCCCAGTTCTAATCTTACACTGATTCACATTATTGTTTAACATCTATGTGCACTATCTGGACTAGACCAGCCCCAAGGTCAGAGACCAGCTCTGCTTTTATCTGCAGCACGGGGCTTAGCATACAGTAGGTATACAATTATTTACTGAATGAATTTACCAAACGGCTAAAAGGAAGCTGCTCTGGCTGAAGTGGAGGGGTGAGGTCAAAGGGCTGCCTATCCAACACCCGCCAAAAGGCTTCTAGGGAACTCTGAAAGGCACATAGTCAAACTCTCATTTTACAGATGAGGAAACTGAGCCCAGAAAACAAGTGATTTGCCCAAAATAACATAGCAAGTTGTTGAGGGCCAGGTCTCAGACTTAGATCACCTGACTAAATCCCCTGCCCCACGTGTGCCCGTGGTGAGGAGCGCTGTGGTGAAGGTGAGAGGTGCAGAAATCTCACGTCAGGAAATCCAGAGGCAGTGGCCCCGCCAGCCTCTCCCAGATCAGGCCTGGAAGCCCAGGCCAAGCTGAGCCGGGGGTGGGTCGGGGGTGAAGGTGGGGCGGTTGGGGACTACAACTCCCAGCAGCACTTGCAGCAGCCCCAGCAGCTAGGCTTCCCGCCGGACAGAGGCCAGGTGGCCATGATGACTGGGGCCCCAGGCGCAAACAGGAGAGACAGAAAGGCCAAGGCAGTGATTAACACACAGAGACAGGGACAGAGGGCCCAACTGGGGGCCTGGGGAGAGAGGGTGGATGGGAATGCGCTGAGACACACCCAGGAGAGGGGGTGGGGCCCTGGGCATGAATCTGAGGGGCATCTTGCCCCAGACTTGGAATCTTCAGGCTTTTGGGCACCTCCCCGCTTGCCCCGTGGCCTCTGGGGACAGAGGTCCAGCCCTTCCCCCCAGGAAGGCCCAGCACAAACTGGGCTCTTCCCACAGCCAGGAGACACCGGGTGTGAGAGCAGGGGGTGGAAAGGCACGCAGTTCCCCCCACAAACACGATCCCCATCGCCATGACAACGCAACCCCGCCCCCGGGGCCACTCAGCAACCAGGAATGTGACCACCCCTCCCCCCCACGGGCCGCCTTCTCTCCGGATTGGGGAGGAAGGGACACTAACACGCACCCCACCCCCAAGCCTGCAGTCTGGCACCTGGGTCCCCGGCTGTGCTGGAAACCACAGCTAGGGCTGGATTACCGCTGCAGGGGGTGCGGGCGGAGGGGGGCGTCCTTCTCAGGAAGCCAGACCTGGAGCAGGGACAGAGGAGCCAGTCCTCAGCCAGGACGCCTGGGTCCTGTTACCAGCTAGCTCCCATCCTCCTCTTAACAGGGGGAAGCAAAAAACAAAACGAGCGCCACCAGGGGTTAGAGATCCCAGGAGACAGGCATAGGACAATAATAGCAAACGCCTTTCCTAGGCCTTTCTTCTGTGGATCTGTGTGCACCCAGAACCAGGGGTGGGGGTGGGGACTGAAAGGTCTAAGGCTGGAACTTAGAGCTCTGCATTTTCAGTGCCCACACCTGAGCCAGGGCATTAAGATGCCCACAGTAAGTGTGTGATAGAAGAGGAGAAACTGAGGCTTCATAAGAGGGGGTGGATGGGTGAAAGGTCAGAAATAAGGAGAAATGAGGTTCTTTGCAGAGGCACAGACTGCAAAGCGGCTACCTGGCCACCGTCTTGTGCCACCCCAGCTTCCCATGGAAAGCAAACTCAGAGGCAGATAGCTGAATGGTGTGGCAGGGGACCCAGGAGGCCACCAGCTGCCCAGCCCCAGCGGTGGGGGAGAAACAAAAGAACGAATGGGATTAAAAATAGCATGAGGCACACCAGATATGCCAGCCCTGCTGACTTCTAGCTACATAAAGGATGGGTCTAGAGGGAAGAGAGAGGAAGACAGGGGCCTGAGCAGATAGGCACCTCACCCCAAAGCATCATCCCACCTGGCTCCCTCACCTAGAGTGTAGGCAGTTGTGGGGGAAGGACCAGGGGAGGTGTGCTCTTCTCACTTGATGGAATTTCTAACCCTTCACCCAAAAGAGGAGAAATCCCTTCTACAGTGACACCTCTATCCCTCAAGCTACAAAGGAAATGTCCTTTCTTACATTTGGAAGTGGAGGGCAGTTATTCCTAGACGTAGAGGATATGAGGTCTCAGGGGAGACCTGTACCCCAATACAGATATCTGTCTTCCAGGCGGTGCCTTTATATCCAGGCTGTGACTCAGAACAAGTGAGTCAAGGCTAACTGGGTCAGAGTGGGGCCAAATAGTGCTGGGGACCCCACTGTACCCCCTCCACTAGCCAGCAATAGGGGAACTCAGCTATCTCTTAACCATTCCAGATCCAGGCAAGTTACTTATTCTTAGGCCTTGCATTTGCCTGATTCCATCAGACAGGCCTGAGCACATGAAATACCAGCCTCCCAAGCCACAGACACCCTCTGAGGTCCAAAGAGGAATCTGAAGTTTTCAGGTAGAGTGGGGAAAGACAACTGAACACCTCTCCCCCAGCCTCAGACTAAAAACAGACCCAGCACTTAGGAAGGCAGCAGGGAAGGCTAAGCACACACTGGCTGCCAGCCAGGGTTCTGACCACCACACCCAGGGCTGAGGCCCAACCTGACCCAGGAACCGGAAAATCTGGGGCAGGAGACAGTTGGGGCCAGGAAAGTGTGGCAAGCCCAAGAGGCAGAAAAGAGAAGGTACAGGGGGAAGGGGCACCAGGAGGAAAGACGGGTGAGGTCCTGGCTGCCCAGGTTTTCTGGGATTGTGAAACAGGAAGCAGCAAAAGGAGAAATGGACCAGGGGGGAAAATCCCTGAAGTCTTGGAGGTTAATTGTTAAGTACTTGGAGATCCCCCAGAAGTTAGGCAGGAGGAAGAGGGAAAGGAGAAGGTTAAGATGGAGTCACACCATCCTTCCAGGCAGGTCCTGCCTATCACGTGGCCCCTCTGGCTGGGCTCTCTCTCAAGCACTGGGCCCTTCTAGTTTCACCCAGAATCACCCACCCTCCCCAGTAGCAGGGACTGAGGAAGGAAAATCCACACATGGGCCTTCTTTATGGCTGAAGATTTGGGCTTCCTATGAGATGGGCGAGTCAGTGAGGTTCCCTCTTCTCATCCATCTCAGGAAGGGCCCCTCAGGCTCTGCCTCTCTACGGACTAAGACATGGTCCAAGGAATGGTGAGGAGACTCAAGGTCTGTTCTTTTGGAGTACAAAGGGACTGTGTCTGGGAGGTAACAGCCTTGGGTGTGGCCCTCCCTGCAAGTATCACAATTAAGAGCCAGAGACAGGCAAAGTGTGGGGCCCTCTCTCTTTGAGATCCAGGCTGATCTCCCTACCCCAGTTCTAACTTTATCTAAAAGGTCCAGGCCTCAACAGAGGAAGAAACGCTGCCTCCCCTGTCCTTCCCTTCTGTCCTGGAGGCCCAAAGTGGAGAGGAAATGGATGGGATCCCTAGTCCTAGGGACTGCCCTTACTCCAAAGGCCACCAGAAACTTGAGGTCTTCCTCACAGGGGCCAGTGTGGGTCCTTCTGTGTCCCTACCCCTTTTCTCTCTTACCGGATGCAGAAGGGGTTCCCTGCAACCCACATTCCAGCTAACACCCCCTCCCCAGGGCTTAGTCCAGCCTCTGGACTTTGTCCCACCCTCAGGAGGTAGGAACAGTAGAGACCCGGGTTCAGTTCTTGTCCTACCCACCAGGGCCTTGGCATCTGGGCCAAGAAGCCAGCTGGGTCAAAGGGTGCAGGGTAAAGTACAGGAGAGTTCTAACGCAGAGTCCCGCTTCTCTTTGTACTTCACTCCCATTAGCAGAAGCTGGTCCTCATTTGATCCATCTGAAAGTTTCAGGGAACCAGGAGCTCAAGGCACGTGGGATTAGGCACACTCCTGAGGAGTGGGTACAGAGCGAGGAAGGGTCTCTGAGTTTTCTGAGTGGTCCCAAAGTTGGCCTGATACCCTGAATGAGCCTGGGCCAGACAGACATAGACTTACACTGAGAAGAGCACCCCAAAGCCATGCAGTCCTTCTGCCCTTGGATTTCACTCTACAGGAGTCCTACACTCTAGGATACTGAGTCATGCCCTCGCCCAAAACCAAAGGCCCCTCTACACCAACTTTAAGTTGCCAAATGCACTGCCCCCCCATCCCCACTCCTTTCCTCCAGCAACTGGCAACCTCCCATCCTCCTTACTTAACCTGTCTCAGTCCTTAGGGGAAACATGATGAGCACACAAGGCTTGGCTGCAGGGCCCCACCCTACCACCTGGCCAGGTGCTGGGGTTGTGGGGGGGCTCATATTGGCGGGCTGAATCAACCACACGGCAGAGACTGGGCCGTTCTGGCGGAAGATCTTCACATCTGAGCGGGGGAAGGAACTTGGGCTCCCCCAACCCCTACTAAGAGGCAGTCTGGACTGGACTTCCTAATACCACAAGGGAATCTGCCACCTCAATCCTAAATTTGAGTTGGCAGCATATGGAGGAATATTTCTGTGGAGCTGAGGGCTGATGGGTTCTGACGGATAATTTCCAAGCCAGGTAGATCCCTTTACGCTGCCCCCAACGATCCTTCGACCTTCGCAACTTTAGACCTCTTACAGATGCCCCAAACCAAAGTTTCCTAGAAGCGAACTCCGCCTCCATCTAGCCCTCTCCGGGTTGGGATTCTTCTTAACCATTTATCCAGGAAGAGAAGAGTTTGAATTGGGGGCGACAATCCATGAACAAACTAGGGGTCTCTAAGGGGTCTTAAGGGGGGTGGCGGCGGCGCCTGGGGTCGGGGGAAGGAATAACACGACTGGCCCAAAGCCAGACTTCGCGCTCGAAACCTCTGGGAGTATGGGGGCTGGGGGCGGAACTGAGCACGCGGAGCTGGGGGCCGGGAAGTGACCGGCGCCCTCAGATCCCCACGCCGTGCACACGCCACTACGCGCGGACGCCGTGCCCGCCAGGTGTCTACCCCCACCCCCGCCCGCCTCCACCATTATATAACCGGTGGGTGGGCTTGGAAGCGACAGGGAAAGAGCCGGAGACCCACAAGTCCCTGCCCCCACCTCTGCCCGCTCCGCGAGGAGCGCTCGTGCCCTTCCCGGTGTTATGCAACCCAAGCCCTCAGGGGGTTAGGGGGCGGCGGGCCGCGCTGCTCACCCGGGCCGGCCAGTGTGGGTAGCCCTTCATCTTGGCGAACACCAGGTCCCCGCATTTGTACTCCTTCTGCCGGTTGGATCGCGACATGGCGGGGCTCCGGGCGCCCCGGGCTCCGCGCCGGGCCGGGAAGCGCGAGCCCAAGTTTGCGCGTGCGGCGGTGGCGGCGCCGCTCCGCTCCGGCCCTCGCGCGGCCCCCGCCTCGATGGTGGCCCCCGGCCCGAGCTCCGGCGCGGCCACGGCGTCTCCGCCCGCGCGCCGCACGGACGGGGCGGGCGCGGATCGGGGCAAAGCTCCGGCGCGGTGGGTGCGCGCTCGTGCAGTTGTTTGTATTTGAAATTCAATTGCTCCCTCCTCTGCTCGAGGCCTCTTCCTCCACCCCCCGCCCGGTCCCCACTCCTCCTCCTCCTCCCTCCTCCCGGACCCACTCCTCCTCCTCCCCCCGCCCCCCAGCCTCGCGCTCCCTCCCGCGGCGGTTTGATGCGTGCAGCTTCTTGACGCCCAGGGCCTGCCACGGCCCAACGCCCAACCTGGAGCCGCCTGACGGCGCGTGGCGCCACAGGCATAAGGAGCCGATCGCCGAGCACGCCGAGCAGGCTTTGTGTGCCCGCGTTCGGCGGGTGCCCGCCCGCCCGGGAGGAGCTGGCGCCCGGCTGGACGGAGCGGCCCCCGCCCTTCCCCCGACTCCGCGGAGCGCTCACCACCGCGGCCCCAGCGCAGTTAAGTGTGGACGTCTATACACGGTTTCCGCCGGCCCTCTGCTCCATCTCAATCCACGAATATTTACTGGGCACCCGCGGTTCTTGGCAGCGTGCTAGGCGCCCAGGGCGAGAGGAGTGGGCGCCGTGCTGCTCCGCGCGCTGGGGTCCTCTCTAGACCTCGCCGTGCTTACCGTATGGGGGGGTGGCCCTGGAAACGTCGGGGATTTGAGACCTACGTCCGCCTTTGCTAAGGAGGAAAGGCTTGAGTTTGGTAGCCAGGAGATGATGGCCAAGGAGTTGAGGCACAAATTGGCCACCTTCTGGGTGCATTCGATCTCGTTTCTCTAAGCTACTGTCTTGCCAAGGAGACTTGGACTCAACGGCTAGCTAACCCCGCAAAGATGAGTTCAGTTCTAGTGGGTTACAGTAGAATGCCAATAAACTCAACCCCTTCAGTAAACTGTGAAGACCGAGGGGCCAGGTGCTACCTCTTTTAGGAGGTGGGGAGGGGGGTCTGGGAAAGCTTCACAAAGGTGGTGACTGAACTGGGCATTAAAGAATGAGTAGATGGCTCACGCTTGTAATCCCAGCACTTTCGGAGGCCGAGGCGGGCGGATCACGAGGTCAGGAGATCGAGACCACGGTGAAACCCCGTCTCTACCAAAAATACAAAAAATTAGCCGGGCGTGGTGGCGGGCGCCTGTAGTCCCAGCTACTCGGAGAGGCTGAGGCAGGAGAATGGCGTGAACCCGGGAGGCGGAGCTTGCAGTGAGCCGAGATCGCGCCACTGCACTCCAGCCTGGGTGACAGAGCAAGACTCCGTCTCAAAAAAAAAAAAAAAAAAAAAAAAAAAAATGAGTAGAATTTTGCCAAATTCTGAGAGACTACATTTTGGCCTAGGTTATATGCTAAGAAGTGATAGAACCAAAACTTGAACTCAAGTCTCTTCCATTAAGCTAAATAAGACTTTATTGTAATTACATCTTTGATTTGCTGTCACTGTATTTGCCCACATTCCAGACACCTATGTTCCCTTAGAAATAAGATATTTGGATCTTATGTTACGGCATATACACGTCCTTAAAATTTAGCAACAAAATATGCTAGGTTTGAATAGGTAAAATATGCATGTTTTTCTTCCCACGTTTCCTGATCCTATTTCAAAGCATATGCAGAGTCTCCCTGCAAGGAAGTCCAGGATGTAGCCAAAAGTTCCAAATCCACATCCTACCCTGCTGTTCATCTGTCCTGAGAATTTGGACAACCTCCTGAACTCTAAGCCTCAGTTTCCTCTGCTGTAAGATGGGATAACATGACTGCCCTGGTAACTAACAACAGAGGCATAGAATGGCTGCTTGTCACTAGGGGATGCCTGCAGTTGTTCCCAGAGTCCTGCATGACACTTGGCTGTCCTTATGTCCATGGCAATATGTTTCACTATTTTTGCCTTTATAACAGTGTGGCCTCTCAACCATAGTTCCCCCTTGTGATAAGAGGCACACCAGGCTGCTGGCACAGAGGGGCATTCTGGAAGTTCCTGTTGCAAGAAAACAGTCAAGCAGGCCCTCAGCCACAAGCTTGTCAATTTGTTTCCATAGCAAATTCAAACTTGTTGCAACAGAACAACTAGGTTCTAGTTGGTGTTTACAATGCATTCCATTTTGAAATGCAGTCAGTGTAATAGTCCAGATTCTATCATGCTAAATCTTTTTGTTAGGAGATAATCTTGTCACAAGTTCTTGAAGATGTTTCAAGAATAAGTCCAGCATCAGAACAGGTTACCTTTAACTATCTAGATCATTATTTTATTCTATCTATCTATCTGTTTGAGACAGAATCTCGCTCTGTTGCCCAGGCTGGAGTGCAGTGGCCCATCTCGGTTCACTGCAACCTCTGCCTCCCAGGTTCAAGCGATTCTTCTGCCTCAGCCTCCTGAGTAGCTGGGATTACAGGTGTGTGCCACCACGCCCGGCTAATTTTTGTATTTTTAGTAGAGACGGGGTTTCACCATGTTGGTCAGCCTGGTTTCGACCTCCTGATCTCGTGATCTGCCCACCTGGGCCTCCCAAAGTGCTGGGGTTACAGGCGTGAGCCACTGTGCCCGGCCTAGGTCGTTATTATAAATATGCACAGTCTCAGTGCAACAAACATGGTTTGTTTGTTTAATTGTTGTTGTTTTGTTTTTTTGAGACAGAGTCTCGCTCTGTTGCCTGGGCTAGAGTACAATGGTGCCATCTCGGCTCACTGCAACCTCCGCCTCCCAGGATCAAGTGATTCTCCTGCCCCAGCCTCCTGAGTAGCTGGGATTACAGGCACGCGTCACCACGCCAGGCTAATTTTTGTATTTTTAGTAGAGATGGGGTTTCACCATGTTAGTCAGGCTGGTCTCAAACTCCTGACCTTGTCATCCACCTGCCTTGGCCTCCCAAAGTGCTGGGATTATAGGCGTGAGCAACCGCGCCCAGCCAACAAACACGCTTTTAAACTATTTTCCAATTTGGTACACTCAATTTAGTAAAAAGCAAGAGCCCTTCCCATTTCTCCACTTTGTTGCATCATAATAGCCAGTTTGGAAGTGGAAATAGGCTTCTAAATTCTTGTTGCAACAAAATCTATTGGGCCCCTCATTCAGTCCACCATGCAGATGCTGGTTGCAATAATACGACCAGGGTTCCTTTTGTTGCAGTAATCTCCCAGGCCTTGGTTGCAATTTAATATTCAAGTGCTCCTTACAGTAACATCATCAACCAACTCAAAGCTGCCCCTAACAACTAAGCCAAGAGCTGCAGAGGGCCAGTTACACAGGCGGGCATAAGCCTGCTTCCCCTGGGATTCACATCTAACATAGTGCTTTGCAGACGTTAATGTGCAATCAAATCACCTGGGAATCTCTTTTTAAAAGGGTGTAGATTCTAGGCCAAGCACGGTGGCTCACGCCTGTAATCCCAGCACTTTGGGAGGCCAAGGCAGGTGGATCACCTGAGGTCAGGAGTTCAAGACTAGCCTGGCCAACATGGTAAAACCCCATCTCTACTAAAAATACAAAATTAAAATTAGCTGGGTGTGTGGCAGGCACCTGTAATCCCAGCTACTTGGGAGGCTGAGGCAAGAAAATCACTTGAACCCGGGACGTGGAGGTTGCAGTGAGCCGAGATCGCGCCATTGCACTCCAGCCTGGGCAACAAGAGTGAACCTCCGTCTCCAAAACAAAATAAAACAAAGCAAAACAAAAAGTAGATTCTAATTCAGGAGGTTCGGAGTGTGTGCATTTCTTTTTTTTTTTGAGACGGAGTCTCGCTCTGTCGCCCAGGCTGGAGTGCAGTGGCGCGATCTTGGCTCACTGCAAGCTCCACCTCATGGGTTCACGCCATTCTCCTGCCTCAGCCTCCCCAGTAGCTGGGACTACAGGCGCCCGCTACCACACCCAGCTAATTTTGTTTTTTTTTGTATTTTTAGTAGAGACGGGGTTTCACCGTGTTAGCCAGGATGGTCTCGATCTCCTGACCTTGTGATCCGCCCGCCTTGGCCTCCCAAAGTGCTGGGATTACAGGCGTGAGCCACCGCGCCCGGCCGAGTGTGTGCATTTCTAACGCCCTCCAAGGTGCTGTTGCTGCTGCTTAAAACCATCATTTGAGTAGTAAGGGTCTAAAACAACACGACTCACAAGCCCTCAACCCCCCAGCCCAGGTTGGAACCAATTCACAAACGGCTCAGTGAAATGATTCTGTTGATGCTGGTGCGCACTTCTACATTTATGTGGGGAAGGAGGTCAGGACAGAAGTTGAGGGACTTGGGGCCCTAAAACAGATAAGGTTGTGGGGTGCAGATCTGGCTCTAGGATCCTGAAGCGAGTCTCTGGAGGAGGTCAGGCAAAATGGTGGCAAACTTATTTCTGTACAGATCAAGAAGGAGCTGACAGCAGCGGAGAGATGGAGTTTACAGTAATGGGGGAAGGGGTGGTCTAGTGGAAAGAAGCTGGTTTGGCATGTTAAGGGACTTGGGTTTGAATCCTACTTGCTGTTTACTGGCTTTAGGGCTTTGGGTAAATGACTTAACTAGAATTTATAAACAAAATTTTCTTCCACTATGAAAAATGAGAATACAAAACCTCACCTGCTTATTAGTAGGTTCAAGGGAAATGTCTACTTCCTTCCCTTTAACTCCCAACGGAGTCGAGGGGTTTGGCCCTCAACACTGTGTGACCTACTCAAATCAACGACTTCTTGGCCCAAGTTACACGCTCTGTAAAATGGAGGAGAGAAGAATGGTTAGATTAGACCAGTGGCTTTGAAAACTGTGCCTCCATTGCCTACTTCCACCCACGCCACCCAAAATAAAAAAGCAGCCCTGCCTTTGTGCATTCTGTGTGGAGTCAGAGTGGGATGAGAATATGGGCTGTAGAGATAACAGTCTGAGTACTGCCACCACCACGGACCCTTTGTGTGTAACTTTAGGAAAGACACTTAACTACCCTGAGCCTCAGTTTCATGTCCAGAAAACAGAGTTGTGATTAGGATTGAATGAATGAATGCATTGAAGTTCTTTAGGCCAGGGCAAGGTGGCTCATGCTTGTAATCCCAGCTCTTTGGGAGGCGAAGGTGGGCAGATCATCTGAAGTCAGGAGTTCGAGACCAGCCTAGCCAACATGGGGAAACCTCATCTCTACTAAAAAATACAAAAATTAGCTGGGTGTGGTGGCGAGCGCCTGTAATCCCAGCTCTCAGAAGGCTGAGGTGGGAGAATCGCTTGAACCCAGGAGGCGGAGATTGCAGTGAGCTGAGATCATGCCACTGCACTCCAGCCTGGACGAGAGAGTGAGACTAGGTCTCAATAAAGAAATAAATAAAGTTCTTTGCACAGAGCCTGGGACATAATAAGTGCTTAATAAAATTGGTTATCACTGTATTTATTGTTATATTAGATTTTGTGTAATATTTGGTTTGAAAAAAAATGGATTCCTTCGCAGCAAGCTTCTGAGGTACTGGCATTATGCCCTGACAAAGCTGGCAATACCACAGTGGGTAAGGGTGTTTAGGATGGAGTTGGGAGTCAGCTTACTTAGGTTTGAATCCCGGCTATACCACTTGCCAACTGTGTGACCTGCAGCAAGTTACTCAACCTTTCTGTTTCTCAGTTTTCTCATCTGTAAAGGGGGATGTTGATAAACCAATTAATATATATGATATATGTAAAATGCTTGGAGCAGTGCCTGGCACATGGTAGGTACTATTAGTTACCATGTGTTAGCTATTAGCTGTTAGTATTGTAGTATTAGCTATTTTTCTTTAAAATGCCTATATTTTCTAACTCCTCTGTATATAGATACAACACAATTAAAATGTTATTTTTTTTAAAAGATGGTCTTTTTTCTTTTTTTTTTTTTTTTTTGAGATAGAGTCTCACTCTGTTGCCCAGGCTAGAGTGCAGTGGCGCAATCTCAGCTCACTGCAACCTCCACCTTCCGGGTTTAAGCGATTCTCCCACCTCAGCCTCCTGAGTAGCTGGGATTACAGTTGTGCACCACCATGCCCAGCTAATTTTTGTATTTTTAGTAGAGACAGAGTTTTGGCCATGTTGGCCAGGCTGGTCTCGAACTCCTGACCTCAGGTGATCCACCTCCCTCAGCCTCCCAAAGTGCTGGGATTACAGGCATGAGCCACCGTGCCCAGCCTGGTTCTGTTTTTTTGAAAAAGGGAAAATTATAAGAGTTATTCTCTAAGTCTCTACTGGCCAACATGTGTGGCCATTTAAATTTAAATTAAGGCCGGGCATGGTGGCTCTCGCCTGTAATCCCAGCACTTTGGGAGGCCGAGGCGGGCGGATAATGAGGTCAGAAGTTTGAGACCAGCCTGACCAACATGGTGAAACCCCATCTCTACTAAAAAAATGCAAAAATTAGCTGGGCATGGAGGCGCGTGCCTGTAATCCCAGCTACTCGGGAGGTTGGGGCAGGAGAATCGCTTGAACCCGGGAGGCGGAGGTTGCAGTGAGCCGAGATCCTGCCACTGCACTCCAGCCTGGGCCAGAGGGCAAGACTCCGTCTCAAAAAAAAAATAAATAAATAAAATAAAATAAATTTAAATTAAAGGCTGGGCGTGGTGGCTCACACCTGTAATCCCAGCACTTTGGGAAGCCAGAGTGGGTGGATCGCTTGAGGCCAGGAGTTCAAGACCAGCCTGGCCAACATGGTGAAACCCCATGTCTACTAAAAATACAAAAATTAGCTGGGTGTGGTTGAGCACAACTGTAGTCCCAGATACTTCGGAGGCTGAGGCATGATAATCACTTGAGCCTGGGAGGCAGAGTTTGCAACGAGCCAAGATCATGACACTGCACTCCAGCCTGGGAGCAAGACTCTGTCTCAAAAAAAAGAAAAAAAAAAAAGTTTAATTTGACTAAAATTAAATCCAGTTAAATATTCAGTTCCTTAGTTGTACTGGCCACATTGCAAGTGTTCAGTGGCTTCATATGGCTAGTATGGTGTAAATACAGAACATTTCCATCACTGCAGTAAGTTCTATTGGACACCTTTGTTCCAGGGCAGTGGCTGTTGACTGGAGCTGCACATTGGAGTCACTTGAAGAATGAAAAGATATGGCTGGGTGCGGTGGCTCACGCCTGTTATCCCAGCACTTTGGGAGGCTGAGGCAGGTGGATCGCCTGAGGTCAGGAGTTGGAGACCAGCCTGACCAACATGGTGAAACCCCATCTCTACTAAAAATACAAAAATTAGCTGGGTGTGGTGGCGCACATCTGTAATCCTAGCTACTCAGAAGGCTGAGGCAGGAGAATCACTTGAACCAGGAAGCAGAAGTTGCAGTGAGCTGAGATTGCGCCACTGCACTCCAGCCTGAGCGACAAAGCAAGACTCTGTCTCAAAAAATAAATAAATAGGCCGGGCGTGGTGGCTCACGCCTGTAATCCCAGCACTTTGGGAGGCCAAGGCGGGCGGATCATGAGGTCAGGAGATTGAGACCATCCTGGCTAACATGGTGAAACCCCGTCTCTACTAAAAATACAAAAAAAATTAGCTGGGCGTGGTGGCAGGCACCTGTAGTCCCAGCTACTTGGGAGGCTGAGGCAGGAGAATGGCGTGAACCCAGGAGGCGGAGCTTGCAGTGAGCTGAGATCGCGCCACTGCACTCCAGTCTGGGTGACAGAGCGAGACTCTGTCTCAAAAAATAATAAATAAATAAATAAATAAATATTAAAAAAATTAGCCGGGTGTGGTGGTGGGTGCCTGTAATCCCAGCTACTCAGGAGGCTGAGGCAGGAGAATCACTTGAACCCAGGAAGCAGAGGTTGCAGTGAGCTGAGATCGCGCCACTGCACTCCAGCCTGGGCAACAGAGCAAGACTCCCATCTTAAAAAAAAAAAAAAATGCCTGAGTCAGACACCCCTCAGAGTTAGATTTAATTGGCATAAAAGGATTTGTCCAGGAGAAAGACATGAGAAGACGTGAACTTCTAGAAGCTTTATCTGGCAGCAGTGCAGAGGTGGAAGGGCCTGAAGTTGCTAAGCCAGGAGAGGGAGGACAGCAGCGGTCCTGGCTGAGTGACGTGTACCTGCATGGGGAAGGGACTATGGAGGCTCCTGGGGAGTTGTATTCCTGGGTTCTTTTTTCAGCTCTTTCCAAGAATTATGGTGACAATGAATGGCTCCTTGGCCCTCAAAGGAGAGATCTTAAACCTTAGTAGGGCAGGAAGAGGTCAAAGCACCTGAAGATCTGCATGCGTTCCAGACCACCATCTTTAAAATCTGGTTTAATGTTTTGTGTAGGTAATACATGCCAATGATGCAAACTTTAGGAGGTAAAGGGAGTGATTTACCGGAAAGTCATCTCCATGTTACCCTCTCCCTTACAACCCAGTTTTCTCCTTAGAGGCAGAAATATTACTAATTTTGTGTGTATTCTTCCAGTAACATTCTTTCTAATTTTCAAGCAAATGCAGAGATATCTATTTCCTTTACACAAATTGTGACACACCGTATACACTTTGCTCTTTTTTACTCAGCAATATATTAGTACATGAAGATCCACCTTATACCCCATTCTTTTTTCTTTTTTTTGAGACGGAGTCTCACTCTGTCACCCAGGCTGGAGTGCAGTGGCACGGTCTCTGCTCACTGCAACCTCCGCCTCCCAGGTTCAAGCGATTCTCCTGTCTCAGCCTCCTGAGTAGCTGGAATTACATGTGCACGCCACCATGCCCGGCTCATTTTTGTATTTTTAGTAGAGATGGGGTTTCACTTTGTTGGTCAGGCTGCTCTCAAACTCCTGACCTTGTGATCCACCCACCTCACTCTCCCAAATTGCTGGGATTACAGGCATGAGCCACCGTGCCTGGCCACCCCATTCATTTTAATGGTAATAGTTTACAATGTTCCTGTGTCATAAATTGTTATTTTACTTGCATCCCAGGACTGGAACTATTACAAGTTATTTAACCAGTCCCCTGTAATAGTTAAAAAACTATTACAAATTATTTAACCAGATGGGCATTTAGGTTGTTTATTTTGATAACACAAATAATGCAATAGTAAATAATACTGTACACATTTCATCTTATTCAGGAGTAAGGATCTCTCACCATTTTTCTTTCCACTTTGCAAAGTGAAAAAGATAAAAGGCCATTCATAGCAATATTGTTTGCAGGAGTTTGCTGACAAGCAGTACTGGAAGTAACTTTGCTGCCTACAGACAGGAGTGCCATAGGTTAGATGAGAAGCCCACCATTCTGTACAGCCACAGCCCCCAGGTGTGTCTGCATTCCTTTGGTCCCTGGAGATTAAAGTAATGTGATGTGGGGCCAGAGTCAGGCCAACAGATTTGCCATGGCTCTGAGCATGCCTGGCCATACTCTTCAGCCCTTTCCCGCAAGGGTGTTGCTGGTGAGACACTGGGGACAGAGGCCTGGGGAGGAGAGGACTCAGGGAGGTGTGTGGGTGAGGGGGGGCCAAGTCCTCTTTTCTCAACTAATAATTAGATTGAGCCCTCCCTCTCAGGGTAGAGGTAGCCTCCCCACATGCTGGGCAGCAGCTCTGGCCAGGCTGGTGGACGCTGTGGTTCTGTAGAGGAACAGATGGCAGGGTGGGGACTGGAAGACTGTTTCTGCCACCACATTGCCTATGGGCTCAGGGCTTCACTCATTCAGCCGGTCATTCATTTATTCACTCTCACATATATTCCTTGGGCATTGTTAGGTGTGTGCCAGGCCCTGGATGAGTGTTGGGGGATGGGAGTAGTTCTAAAGATGACAATGACCGGTGGCTGGCCAGGACGATAAGGAGGCTCATCCATGAGTCGTTTGCTCTTCAGCCCTGGGACCTGTCAGTCACCCTGACACACCCTGATCCTGCTTTGACTTCATCATTCCAGTTTGTAAGCTTTTTTCTCCAAATTTTATCCTTCCCTGCCCTCTCCTTGCTTTTTTCCTCCAGCCTTTTTTTTTTTTTTTTCGGTATCTTTGAAATTCAAAGTATACATGGAAACCAAAATAAGATTATATCAAGAGGCCAGGCGCTATGGCGCATGCCTGTAATCTCAGCACTTTGAGCGGCTGAAGCAGGCAGATTGCTTGAGCTCAGGAGTTCAAGACCTGGGCTACATGGCAAAAATGTTTCTACAAAAAAATACAAGCAGGGTGCAGTGGCTCACGCCTGTAATCCCAGCACATTGGGAAGTGGAGGTTGGGAGGATTAGCTGAGGTCAGGGGTTCAAGACCAGCCTGGCTAACTTGGTGAACCCGTCTCTACTAAAAATACAAAAATTAGCCGGGCGTGGTGGAGTGTGCCTGTAATCCCAGCTACTGGAGAGGCTGAGGCAGAATTGCTTGAACACAGGAGGCGGAGGTTGCAGTGAGCTGAGATTGTGCCACTGTACTCCAGACTGGGCAACAGAATGAGACTCTGTCTCCAAAAAATAAAAAATAAGGCCGGGCACAGTAGCTCACGCCTGTAATCCCAGCACTTTGGCAGGCTGAGGCGGGCGGATCACCTGAGGTCAGGAGTTCAAGACCAGCCTGGCCAACATGGTAAAACCCTGTCTCTACTAAAAATATAAAAACTAGCCCGGCGTGGTGGTGGACGCCTGTAATCCCAGCTACTTGGGAGGCTGAGGCAGGAGAATTGCTTGAACCCGGGAGGCGGAGGTTGTGGTGAGCCGAGATCGCGCCATTGCACTCCAGCCTGGGCAACAAGAGCGAAATTCCGTCTAAAAAAAACAAACAAAAAAAAACCTTTCCATCAGGGTGATGTGGTTGGGAGTTTGTAGGGGGAATCCCTGGTATCAGACTCTAAACATTGATTCTCAGCATTCCTCAAGACCACCTTGGTTCTCAGCTCTCTTGAATGTGCCCAGTCAATTACCTATGGTGCATCTCTTTTCCACCTTCCAAAATGTTGTTACTGTGTTGTCTTCTCTTCTGAACTCTCCATCATTGTGGGTTTAAGTTTTTTCAAAATGATCTTTAATGCCTTTACAAAAAAATCTCTTTACTGATGTTTCAGTAGGGTTTTAGGAGGGAAACAAATATGTTTGATCATTTCATTCTCTCTTTTTTTTTTTTTGAGATGGAGTCTCTCTCTGTTGCCAGGCTGGACTGCAGTGGCGCGATCTCGGCTCACTGCAACCTCTGCCTCCTGCATTCAAGTGATTCTCCTGCTTCAGCCTCCCAAGTAGCGGGGACTACAGGTGTGTGCCACTACGCCCAGCTAATTTTGTATTTTTAGTAGAGATGGGGTTTCACCATGTTGGCCAGGCTGGCCTCGATCTCTTGACCTTGTGACCCGCCTGCCTCAGCCTCCCAAAGTGCTGGGATTACAGGTGTGAGCCACCATGCCTGGCCCTCATTCTCTTTTACTGGAAAACTTTTATTATGATTACTTTCAAAAGGGTCATAGATGTACCAGTTACAAATTTCTATTCTTTTTTTTTTTTTTTTGAGACGGAGTCTTGCTCTGTTGCCCAGGCTGGAGTGCAGTGGCACCATCTTGGCTGACTGCAGCCTCTGCCTCCCGCGTTCAAGCAATTCTCCTGCCTTAGCCTCCCGAGTAGCTGGGACTACAGGTGCACGCCACCATGCCCAGCTAACTTTTTTGTATTTTTAGTAGAGACGGGGTTTCACCGTGTTGCCCAGGCTGGTCTCGAACTCCTGAGCTCAGGCAATCCACCTGCCTTGGCCTCCCAAAGTGTTAGGATTACAGGCATGAGCTACCGCGCCTGGCCTAAATTTCTATTCTTTCAAATTTTTATTGAGACAGGGTCATGCTCTGTCACCCAGGCGGGAGTGCAGTGGTGTGATCTCAGCTCACTGCAGCCTCAACCTCCCAGGCTCAAGCGATCCTCCTGTTTCAGCCCTCCCCAATGAGGTGGGACTACAGGTGTGTGCCACCATGCCCATGCCCGGCTTTTTTTCTGTTTTTTTTTTTTTTGTTGTTGTTGTTTGTTTGTTTTTGTAGAGACAACGTTTCACCACGCCTGGTCTCCAACTCTTAGACTCAAGGGATTCTCCTACCTTGGCCTCCTAAAGTGCTGGAATTATAGGCGTGAGCCACCATACGCAGTTAAAAATTTCTTTTTTTTCTTTTCTTTTCTTTTTTTTTTTTTGAGACGGAGTTTTGCTCTTGTCACCCAGGCTGGAATGCAGTGGCATGATCTCTGCTCACTGAAACCTCCACCTCCCGGGTTCAAGCGATTCTCCTGCCTCAGCCTCCCAAGTAGCTGGGATTACAGGTGCCTGCCACCAAGCCCAGCTTTTTGTATTTTTAGTAGAGACAGGGTTTCTCCATGTTGGGCAGGCTGGTCTGGAACTCCTGACCTCAGGTGATCCGCCCACCTCGGCCTCCCAAAGTGCTGGGATTACAGGCGTGAGCCACTGCACCTGGCCTTGCCCAGTTACAAATTTCTAAAGGTATAAAAGGGTACATAAGGATAAATAAATCCCCTTTCCTTCACTTTCATGAAGTTTCTATTATCAATTTCTTGCTTGAAAACACTTTTTGAGGATTTATACCCAATAAGGTGAATCATTAATTTTCACAGTAAGGGGATCCTTGTTTAGAAAACATTTGTTAAACACAGCCTGGCCAACATGGTGAAACCCCGTCTCTACTAAAAAAATACAAAAATTAGCTGGGCATGGTGGTGCACACCTGTAATCCCAGCTACTTGGGAGGCTGAGGCACAAGAATCGCTTGAAGCTGGGAGGTGGAGGTTGCGGTGAGCCAAATTTGCGCCACTGCATTCCAGCATGGACGACAGTACAAGGCTCTATCTCCAAAAAAAAAAAAAAAAAAGAAAAAAGAAAACATTTGAGACAGGTCCCTGTCCTTTAGGGGCTTCTCTGCAAGCTGGCAAGATGTGTTGACAAACAACAAGGACAATCATTTCTGTTAGTCCTAAGTCATTTCACTGTGTGTTAGTATCAGGCATTTCTCACAGAAGTAGGACAGGGCTCCATAATACTTTATTATCCTTTTTTTTTTTTTTTTTTTTTTTTTTTGAGACGGAGTTTCACTCTTGTTGCCAAGGCTGGAGTGCAATGGCGTGATCTTGGCTCTTCACAACCTCCGCCTCCCGGGTTCAAGCAATTCTCCTGCCTCAGCCTCCTGAGTAGCTGGGATTACAGGTGCCGGCCACCGCACCCTGCTAATTTTTGTATTTTTAGTAGAGACGAGATTTCTCCATGTTGCTCAGGCTGGGCTTGAAGTCCCAACCTCAGGTGATCTGCCCATCTCAGCCTCCCAAAGTGCTGGGATTACAGGCGTGGACTTTATCCCTTCCTTCCTTCCTTCCTTCCTTCCTTCCTTCCTTCCTTCCTTCCTTCCTTCCTTCCTTCCTTCGACTCTATCCTCCCTCCCTCCCTTCCTTCTTTCCTTCCTTCCTTCCGATGGAGTCTTGCACTGTTGCCTGGGCTGGAGTGCAGTGGCATGATCTCAGCTCACTGCAACCTCCACCTCCTGGGTTCAAAGGATTCTCCTGCCTCAGCCTCCCGAGTAGCTGAGCTTACAGGCACCCGCCACCACACCATGCTAATTTTTGTATTTTTAGTAGAGATGGGGTTTCACCATCTTGGCCAGGCTGGTCTCAAACTCCTGACCTCGTGATCCACCAGCCTCTGCCTCTCAAAGTGCTGAGATTACAAGCGTGAGCCACCACACCCGGCCTACTTTATCCATTTTTCAAAGGAGGAAAGTGAGACTCAGAGAAGAGAAGTGACTGCACAGTCACCAGAGAGTACGTTGGGGAACCTAGATTTGAAAGCAGATTTTAGAAATCAGCATTGTGCAAGGCATACTAGCTGTGAGGTAGGACTTGATGGTCTAGTTTCTCAATGTGGTCTTCAGTGCCTGGTTTGCAACTAACTGAGTAGTTTCTTACAGATCCAGGCTTCCAGGCCCCACCCACATCTGTTGAATAGGAATCTCTTAGGCTAGATTTCAGGAATTTATATTTTTCAGAAGCTTTCCTAGTGATGCTTATGCACATTAAAGTTTGAGCACAGATTGCTCTAAGGAGCCTTCATGGAGAAGGCGGCATGCAGTTTGTCTCTGAAGGGTGGAGAGGTTGGGGAGGAGGGGCCCCATATCAGGCTCGTCTGATAGAGGATTCAAGCTTGGACCTTTGACTGTCTGTCTGCATTGTGGTCATCATTGTCCCTCCTCATTAACCTTTCCAGTTTTCTCTTCAGCCTCCTCCCAAAACCTCAACAGCCTTTTCTCTGGCTTCCCTCAACAGAATTTTCTGCAATCTGGGAACAGGGAGGTGGTGCCCACACAGAGATGGATTAGCATGTAAAGGACACACACATACAGGGCAGACAAACAGAGGGCACTCAGTCACAGGCAGACAGGAAGGGGCAGAGATGGGTAAACAAGAAAAGGATACAAAATCACAAGCGGACAGGGAAGGACTGGCGCACAGCAGATCATCACAAGCAGACATAAATGGGCTGGACAAGGACTCCTATAAACATGGATGGAAAGGAAGGGCACTTACAGAGACAGATGTAAGAAAGTCACATACAAAGCCATAGGAGGCAGCACTCACAGACGTAAAGGAATGCAAAGGACACCTGCAAATGGACAGGTGGGAGGCACAGCCAGGTAGGACGGACTCAAGTGATTCCTCAGAACGGTAGCCCTTTACCCCACTGAGCTGAGAAGGGATTAACCTCAAGTACCTGGCCGGGGTTGTCAGAGCCTTGCCCATCTTTGTCTCACTGGTTGCTGCAGAGGGAGGCCAGGCCCCAGGCTCCAGGGTAAGGTGTGTTCCTGGATGTGCACCCTGATCCTGGTGAGGGAGATCACCTCCTCCCTCTTACGTCACATTTATTTCAACTCTTAGATGCTTATTATTAGACCTGCAGCCTGGCTTTTTTCTGGCTTGCAGCCCAATTTCGTACGGGTCCCTTGGGCCCTTGCTCTTTTTAGGATGTTTTATTCTAATTCCCAGCCCCAGCCGACCGGGAAGCTTCACCAGTTCATTTACAGATCACTTTGCCTTTAAGCAATTTTCCCCAATCCGCCAGCTTCCCAGA
Organism: Symphalangus syndactylus; assembly: GCF_028878055.3. Lineage (NCBI taxonomy): Eukaryota > Metazoa > Chordata > Mammalia > Primates > Hylobatidae > Symphalangus > Symphalangus syndactylus. The sequence goes on from NC_072441.2 coordinate 85,201,299, forward strand.
CCCCCTTTCGTTCCCGACATCACTTGCAATTTCTAAGAGCACCATATCTCCCAGAAATCTTAGTGGCCAAGGGGCTACCCTTGGGAACTTCAAGTACCGAAATGCTCTTCTATCCGTCTCAGTGACTGCCGTGGTGACCGGTGGGGCTTGTAGTCACCTCGGAATTGTTAGGCGACGAAAAAAACTACTCACCCCAGGTGTCCCTGCGTCAGAGGCGGGTTTCTCCCCTGTCTCCCTCTGCTCGCCCCTAAATCCTTCCTCGGACTCCAACTCCCGCCGTGCCTTGCGCTGAGATCCCTGCGGCAAAGAACCGGGCTGTGCCCAAAGTGTTCTCTGGAAGTTGTAGTTCCTGTATTGGTGAGGCAAGGAGGAGGCGGAGTGACTCGGCGGCCATTAGCTGTGTGTAGTTGCCCGGGACTAGGAGCTTAAGTGAAGAGGGACGCCTTGTTCGGTGGAAATCAGCCATAGCCATGAGTTTCTGCCGGGGCTAGCCCTAGAGTACGGAGCAGGCGGACTTCTCGGTTCCCTGCCCCGCCGGGTGGCGGGGCCTACTAGGCCTCCGGGCATCCCCGGTCTCAAGTAGGCCTCATCTGCTGGCAAGGGCGCCCCAAACGCGGGAGGCGCCATGTCGCTGGTTGCTTACGCCAGCAGCGATGAGAGCGAGCCGGATGAGGCTGAGCCCGAGCCAGAGGAAGAGGAGGCGGTGGCCCCTACATCTGGGCCCGCTTTAGGTGGCTTGTTCGCTTCTCTTCCTGCGCCCAAGGGTCCGGCCTTGCTGCCTCCGCCCCCTCAGATGCTGGCCCCAGCCTTTCCCCCGCCGCTGTTGCTTCCCCCACCCACCGGAGACCCCAGGCTTCAGCCTCCTCCGCCCTTGCCCTTCGGCCTGGGAGGCTTCCCCCCACCTCCAGGCGTGAGCCCGGCTGAAGCGGCGGGAGTTGGGGAGGGACTGGGATTGGGGTTGCCCTCGCCCCGAGGCCCTGGCCTCAATCTGCCCCCTCCGATTGGCGGTGCCGGTCTCCCGCTGGGGCTTCCCAAGCCAAAGAAGAGGAAAGAGCCCGTGAAGATCGCCGCGCCGGAGTTGCATAAGGGAGATGTGAGTATCCGGGGAAGGCACCCCCAAACTGTCCATCGGGTTTGAGTCGGTGGTAGTAGGGACATGTGGAGATTTCGGAACTCCTTCCTACAAACGCATCCGTGGATTCAAGGCCACTGGAATCCTCTTATAATGCGATTAATTGAGTTGAAGTTGGTCAACTTCGGGGAGTTTGGGTGTTTGCCCATGTGGGTTTCCTGAAGCTGGGCTTGCCTGCAGAAGGCCACATGTCATCATCACCTGGTACTGACAGGCCTAGGGACACTTGGATCCGCTCCCCCTCTTTGCATCTTCACTTCAGTCTGGCTTTTTCCCCTTTCCTCCTACTGAGAACAGGATGAAATCTGGCACCTGAAGAATGACAGGAGACAGGGCTCCTGAACCTTTGCCGAACATCTGGGACAAATCTTTTCCTTGCCTCTGAACTCAAAAGCATCAGGCCTGGAGGAAAATGATAGCAATCTTGGATTCTATTTTTGAGGGGAATTAGAGGAGAAATCGAATATTTGTTGAGTGCAGATCATTTGCCGTTCATTGGTCCTTTCTTTCAATTATTACAGAGCTCTGGGAGGTAACATACTATTGTTTTACAGATGAGAAACAGGTGTCCAGCATGCACGATTTTACCTGGTAAAAGGGCAGAGTGAAGATTAAGATTAAGGTTCAGTCTCTCTGAACCTCAGATCTGTGCCTCATTTTCACCATTTAGCTATGGTCAAAGCTAGGTGAGTTAGGATGCTTGGGTACTGTTTCTAGAAGAGGCAGTGAGTCTTACCTGTTTCTGTATGTGACAGTGGAAAAATACAAGGCTTCTGGAGTGAGGGCTTTGGAGATAAAGGAGAGATTAAGCCTGGGAGCAGGAACTGCTTAGAATTACTTACCGGAGAGAAATTTGTTGCCCTTGCTTTTCTTCAGACTCCCAACTCTGCCTAGGAGCCATTTCCATTCTTTGAACTTGCTGTTCCTTAAATTTCTTCTCTCAGATATCCTTTTTTTTTTTTTTTTTTTTGAGACGGAGTCTCGCTCTGTCTCCCAGGCGGGAGTGCAATGGCGCGATCTCGGCTCACTGCAAGCTCCGCCTCCCGGGTTCACGCCATTCTCCTGCCTCAGCCTCCCGAGTAGCTGGGACTACAGGCGCCTGCCAACACGTCCGGCTAATTTTTTGTATTTTTAGTAGAGATGGGGTTTCACTGTGTTAGCCAGGATGGTCTCGATCTCCTGACCTCGTGATCCGCCCGCCTCGGCCTCCCAAAGTGCTGGGATTACAGGCTTGAGCCACCGCGCCCGGCCTTCTCTCAGATATCCTAATGTTCTCTCCCTCACCTCACTTGGCCTAAAAGACCTGTTTTCTGTGAGGACTTCCCTAGCCTATGTATTTAAATTGCAACCTCCTATCACCTCCTCCTCCCCATTGCTCTTTGTTTTATTTTTTTCCATTGCATTTAACATCATCTGTCCTCCCACTAGTATATAAACTCCATGAGGCAGGGATTAAAAAAAAAAATTCACTGCTATAACCCTAGTACTTAAAACAATGCCTGGCACATACTGAATACTCCTATGGGTATTTTGTGAGTGAAAGAACTCCAATATGGATTCTTCATGGAAGGAGGTTCCAGAGTTTCTCTCCCTATCTTGTTTGAAACTTTCTTCCATTTTTTTTTTTTTGAGACGGAGTCTCCCTCTGTCGCCCAGGCTGGAGTGCAGTGGCACAATCTCTGCTCACTGCAAGCTCCGCCTCCCGGGTTCACGCCATTCTCCTGCCTCAGCCTCCCGAGTAGCTGGGACTATAGGCGCCCGCCGCCACGCCTGGCTAATTTTTTTGTATTTTTAGTAGAGATGGGGTTTCACCATGTTAGCCAGGATGGTCTCGATCTCCTGACCTCGTGATCCGCCTGCCTCGGCCTCCCAAAGTGCTGGGATTACAGGCGTGAGCCACAGCACCCGGCCACTTTCTTCCATTTTATTTCCCCCTTTTTTCACACCCGAGAGTCTCTCACCCTAAGTCTAGGATCCAAAAAAAAGCCTTTTATTGCTCCATGGAAACTTACCTTGGCTTTGATTTAACCTGGAACAAGGAAAGATCCCTGAATGAGACAAATAAAAACAGACTACACAGACATGGAAAGCTCATTTCTAGCTCTGTGAAGGTAGCATTATAGAAAGTTGGGAGAGGCTGTAAAATCTGCCATTTGGGTGGGCTGAGGTGGCAGAAAACTCTGAAGACTAACACTCCCTCCTTTGTAAGCATTCACTAAATTTCTGAGGTGAACATGGCTAATTAAAGTCCTAGCCCTTGCTGGTTGAGTTTCCCATTTTTGTTCTGTTCAAGTTGGTCTTTTTGTTCTTGGAACACATAATTCCTGCAGAAAGGTAGCCTAAGAATGTTCAGGATGGTCAGGTGAGGGTAACCTTTGTCTTTATTTATCTTTTGAGATGTAGTTTCACTCCTGTTGCCCAGGCTGGGGTGCAATGGCACAATCTGGGCTCACCACAACCTCCGCCTCCAGGGTTCAAGCAATTCTCCTGCCTCAGCCTCCCGAGTAGCTGGGATTACAGGCATGCGCCACCACGCCCAGCTAATTTTGTATTTTTGGTAGAGACTGGGGTTTCTCCATGTTGGTCAGGCAGGTCTTGAACTCCTGACCTCAGGTGATCCGACCACCTTGACCTCCCAAAATGCTGGGATTACAGGTGTGAGCCACCACGCCAGCCAACCATTGTCTTTAAAAGAGCTGTGACCCCTCCAGATGTAAGCCCCTCCGGTTCTGAGCTCTATGTCTTACACTTAGTAGGCTCTTAGTACGCATTTGAAAGAATGAATTAGGTTTCCTTAAGTAAATAATTTCCCTTTAGAGTTTGGTGCTGAAGTAGAAGTAATTAGAAGTAATTAACTCTCAACCATTTCGTTCAATTGATATTGAGCTCTTTCTTTGTACCTGGAGCTAAGAATGTACAGTAGTGAACATGATAGCCCCAGCCCGAAAGGAGCTTATGATCTACTGGAGAAAACAGAGAAGGAAGTAGATTTTAGGACAAGGCAGAGAAGGGCTGTGATAAGCTGGTGCCATTGGAGTACACCTAGTGGGCATTAGTCCAGTCTTGGGAGGTTGGGGAGCCCTCTGCGGGGAGATGTCTAAGCAGAGATAAGGCTGAAGAAAGGGTAGTGTGGGAGCAGCACAGCAGAGGAAACAATGTATAAAAGCTTGGAGGACAGAGAGGGACAATGCTTTCAGGGAACCTCAGGTGAGTAAATCACAATGGCTGGAGCATTTGAGAGGGTGGGGAGTGCTGAGAGAATGGGGCTAGAGAGAGAGGGGCTGAGGCCAGATAATGGGCCTTGGATGCCATGCTAGGGTCTTTCTACCTCATTTTGGCGTAGTGAAGACCTCTTAAAGGCAAGAATTCTCTGATCAGAGTGGTGAGAAACTTGGAGGGAGCAAGACTGGCAGAATGTGAGAGGCTGGTGGCCTGGATGATGAACTACGGGTTGGAGAGAACTGGAGCATCGAGGTATATTTAGGAGGGGGAAGTGATAAGACTGGAAGATTGATTAGATGTTACACTAAGGAGAGGATTCAAGGTTGACCTCCACTGCATTTTGCCTCAGGCAGCTGGGGGGTGGTGTTGCCATTTATTGAGGAAATATGGGAGGCAGAGCAGATTGGGGGTTAGTTAGATTTCATTTGTTGCAAGTGTTAGAAGCCAACTCAAGCTAGTTTAAATGTTTTTTTTTTTTCTTTTTTTAATAAATAGTGACGTTGTCTTGCTACATTGCCCAGGCTGGTCTTGAACTCTTGAGCTCAAGCAGCCCTCCTGCCTTGGCTTCTCAAAGTACTGGGATTACAGATGTGAGCCACCACGCCTAGCCTTAAATGGTAATGCATCATAAATATACTGTGGTACCTCAGAAAGGGACCTGCATCAGGAACCTGAGATCTGTTGGGGATCTCTACACAGCTGTTCTTGGCATGTTTGATTCATTTTTTAAAAAATTTATTTTATTTTTAAATTTTAATATATTTATTTATTTATTTGTTTTGAGACCAGATTATGAGACTGGTTAATTTTTGTATTTTTAGTAGAGATGGGGTTTCACCATGTTGCCAAGGCTGGTCTCAAACTCCTGGGCTCAACTGATCTGCCTGCCTCGGCCTCCCAAAGTGCTGGGATTACAGGCGTGAGCCACTGCTTCTGGCCTTGATTCATTATTTCTCTGCGGATTGGCGTCTTAACCTTTGTTGTAGGTGAAGGATGGCCACCCACACCTTGGTTTTTATTTCTTTCCTTTTAGAGATCAGTCCAGATTGAACTATGATGGTAGTCTCAATTCTGGTTTTCCTGGAGTGAGAATTTGGTTGATTTGATTTGGGTCATATTATCCAATCATCTGCAGTCAGCGTAGTACCAAATTCTCCCTCCAGGCGTATTCCAAAATTAAATTCAGTCAGCTTTTGATTTTTGTGAGGAATTAGGAATGATCCATAGAATGGATAATCGTCCCTTCTTTTTCCCTTCTTGCTGTGACCCAAGCTACACTGGTTGATTTCATAGGCTCAGGGGAGGCAGATTTCCCCTAGCATATGAAAAACCAAAATCAGAAGAATAAATCTGCTGGAAGAGTTTTCTGTTATATAACGTGTATTCCAAAGCACACAGAAATTTTAGGGTTATCTGGATTAGTATTTACCACCACTTTCAGATTGTTTACCCAGATAGTAGAAAATTTGAAGCTCTGAGACAGATTTCACTAATTTTTGTCACTTCTAGTAACCAAATAAAAATTGCCTGCAGTGGATTTAGCTAAGTTTTAGCCCTAGCTAAAGGGAAGGGAGAGTGTGCTTATCTTTGTGGGGCACATGCTTAATGTCTGACACTGTGCTGGGCACTTACTTTAGTTTATAAAGAAGAAAACAGGAGTTTAGAGAACAGAAGTGATTTGCCTGAAAACACAGTTTGTGAGTAGCTGTGATTGTATTTGAACCTGGATGAGATTTGTTGTGTTTATCGGGGTGTCTATGGAAAACATAGAAGGAAGAGCCTGGGGCAGCCAGAAAGCAGAAAGCAAATACAAATGAGGAGTGCAAAAATGGGAGTGAAAACGGTATCCTAGCAGCACGTACTTGGGACTTAAAAAAGGTTGATGAATCTAGCAAATGGGGATGATAGTAGTAATGATTAGGGTTTGGAGCCCTGGCGTGTGGGGCTTAGGGGGTGTCTGTTCTTGGGTTCTTATTTCCTCCTTGGCTTTTAGTCCTGGAAGCTAGTGATTGCTTTTTGGAGAGGGAGTGTCTCAGAGCCAGAGCCTGGGAAGATAAGAGAGAGGCTGCCGTGGGGAATGAGGCTCTGACAGATTAGCAGATCCCACTGGACCTAGCTTAATGGAAAATGTCTGTTTCCGTTCTTGCTCAGCAGTCTTGGGGTATGTGTGTCTTGTCACTCTTGGCAGCTGGAACAGAGAGGACAGTGGTGGCCATTGAGGCTCAGGTTCTCGTGGGGCCAAGAAGAAATACAATACTTTCTTATTAACAGACTCAACAGTTTGTGCCTCAAAACCAATGTGTGCCTGTTGTGGCCCGGGACACTCTCAGCCCTGGATGCTCCGGCGTTTCTAGGATTGTCCTTCTTTCTTGATCTAATGGCACAGACCCACTCAGGTGGCCATTTGCTGGTCTTTAGCACTCTCTAGAAGTTGACTCCACAACCTCCATTTAATAAACTCCTGAGGAAAACAGTTTGGCAGTTCCTCAAAAGGTTAAACAAACAGAATGATGATCCAACAATTTCACTCCTAGGTGAAAAGAATCAAAAGTGGAGATTCAAACAGATACTTGTATGCCAGTGTTCATAGCAGCAATACTCCCAGTAGCCAAAGGTGGCAAAAACCCAAGTGTTCATCCACAAATGAATAGATAAAATGTGGTATGTGCACACGTTAGGATATTATTCAGCCTTAAAAAGGAATGAAATTCCGATACGTGCTACAACATGGATAGACCTTGAAGACATTATGCTAAGTAAAGTAAACCAGTCACAAAAGGACAAATATTGTATAGTTCTGTTTATATGAGGTATCTAGAAAAGTCAAATTCATAGAGATGGAAAGTGGAATAGCAGTTACCAGGGGCTGGGGGGCCGTGGGGATAAAGAGTTACTGTTTAGTGGGTGCAGAGTTTCTTTCTTTCTTTTCTTTTTTTCAGTCACTTTTTTTTTTTTTTTTTTTTTTGAGACAGAGTCTCGCTCTGTTGCCCAGGCTGGAGTGCAGTGGCTTGATCTCGGCTCACTGCAACCTCCGCCTCCCGGGTTCAAGCAATTCTCCTGCCTCAGCCTCCTGAGTAGCTGGGATTAAGGCACCCGCCACCACACCCAGCTAATTTTTGTATCTTTAGTAGAGACGGGGTTTCACCATGTTAGTCAGGCTGGTCTTGAACCCCTGACCTTGTGATCCACCCGTCTCGGCCTCCCAAAGTGCTGGGATTACAGGCGTGAGCCACTGCGCCCGGCCCTTTTTCTTTTCTTTCTTTCTTTCTTTTTTTTTTTTTTTTTTTTTTTTAAATGAGACAGGGTCTCAGTCTGTTGCCCAGGCTGGAATGTAGTGGCTCGATTATGGCTCACTGCAGCCTCTACCTCCTGGGCTCAAGCAACCCTCCTGCCTCAGTCTCCCCAGTAGCTGGGACTACAGTAATGTGCCACTGTACCTGGCTATGTTTTTAAGCAATTTTTTTGCCGGGCATGGTGGCTCACGCCTGTAAACCCCACACTTTGGGAGGCTGAGGCTGGTGGATCACGAGGAGGTCAAGAGTTCAAGACCAGCCTGGCCAAGATGGTGAAACCCCATCTCTACTAAAAATATAAAAATTAGCTGGGCGTGGTGGCCCATACCTGTAATCCCAGCTACTTGGGAAGCTGAGGCAGAGAATTGCTTGAACTTGGAAGGCAGAGGTTGCAGTGAGCCAAGATCGTGCCACTGTACTCCAGCCTGGGTGACAGAGTGAGACTCCGTCTCAAAAAAAAAAAAAAAAAAAAAAAAGCCAGGCTTGGTGGCTCACGCCTGTAATCCCAGCACTTTGGGAGGCCGAGGCGGGCGGATCACGAGGTCAGGAGATTGAGACCATCCTGGCTAACACGGTGAAACCGCGTCTCTACTAAAAATACAAAATTAGCCGAACGTGGTGGCGGGTGCCTGTAGTCCCAGCTACTCAGGAGGCTGAGGCAGGAGAATGGCGTGAACCCGGGAGGCGGAGCTTGCAGTGAGCCAAGATTGCACCACTGCACTCCAGCCTGGGTGACAGAGCGAGACTCTGTCTCAAAAAAAAAATTGTTTTTGTGTGGAGATGGGGGTCTTACTGTCTTCTCCGGGCTAGCCTCAAACTCCTGGGCTCAAGTGATCCTCCTGCCTCATTTTTCTTTCTTTCTTTCTTTCTTTCTTTCTTTTTTTTTTTTTTTTTGGAGACAGGGTCCTGCTCTATTGCCCAGCCTGGAGTGTAGTGGCACAATCTTAGCTTACTTCAGCCTTGAGCTCCTTGGCTCAAGCAATCCTCCCACCTCAGCCTTCTGAGTAGCTGGGATTACAGGCACATGGCTGATTTAAATTTTTTTTTCTTTTGTTTTTTTTTGAGACAGAGTCTCGCTCTGTCGCCCAGGCTGGAGTGCAGTGGCGCAATCTCGGCTCACTGCAAACTCCGGCTCCTGGGTTCAAGCAATTCTCCTGCCTCAGCCTCCCGAGTAGCTGGAACTACCAGCGCCCACCACCACCCCTGGCTAATTTTTGTATTTTTAGTAGAGATGGGGTTTCACCATATTGGCCAGGCTGGTCTCGAACTCCTGACCTTGTGATCTGCCCACCTCGGCCTCCCAAAGTGCTGGGATCACAGGCGTGAACCACCGCACCCGGCTAATTGTTAAAATTTTTTGGTAGAGATGAGGTCTCTCTACAGTGCCCAGACTTGTCTCAAAACTCCTGGGCTCAAGCAGTCCTCCCATCTGGGCCTCCCCAAATGCTGGGATTATAGGGGTGAACCACTGTGCCTGGCCGTCTCTGCCTTGCCTCATTTTTGAAGTTGTTGTTTTAGTGTTCTGTTTCAGGGAGTCTGTCATTTATGGTGTGTCGTGAGATGATTTATAATAGGGGTCAGTAGAAGTTTTATATAAGATGTTCGGGCTGGGTGTGCAGTGGCTCATGCCTGCAATCCCAGCACTTTGGGAGGCCAAGGCAGGTGGATTGCTTGAGGACAGGAGTTTGAGATCAGCCTGGGCAACAGATTGAAACCCTGCCTTTTATCTGTACAAAAAAATTAAAAAAATAAAATAGCTGAGCATGGTGGGCAAGTGCCTGTAGTCCCAGCTACTTGGGAGGCTGAGGCAGGAAGATTGCTTGAGCCCAGGAGTTTGAGGTTACAGTGAGCTATAATTGCGCCACTCTACTCCAGCCTGGGCACAACAGAGCAAGACCATGTCATAAGGGAAAAAGATGTTCAAAGAGAAGAATGATTGTGAGTAGCCATAGCAGTCCTCTAAATCTAGAAATAATAGACTGTTCCGAAGTCTTTGTACAGGGTTTTTTTTGTGTGTGTGCTTTTAAACTATAAACTCAGGTTGTCAGTATAATGGAGACAATCTGTGACATTTACAGAGAAATTGAATTTTCTTTCCACAGTGGATCTGGCCTTCAATTCTATTAGCTGTGGGACAGTTTGCCTACTACAGTCTCACAGTGGCCACTTTTTGTTTTTCAAAGGATCTGAAAAATAAGAATATGCTTGTATAGTTTTATAAATGTAATCATCTTAAATTTGAATAAAATTTGTTTATTTCAGATTATTGCCATTGGACCTGTTGCCTAGGTTGTCAAAGTTTAAACGTATTTGGGGAAACCTTGAAAACCTTATATACCCCATAGTGAGGTTGTTCTGTGTGGCCTGTCTGCCAGAAAGGAGATAAGTCTTCATGGTCAAAAGACAAGAGAGATGGTCAGGAGTCTGTAAGGGGCAATGAGAGTTTAGAACAGAAAGAAAAGGTAAAAAATGCTTAGGTGTCAGGTGCTTAAGTCTTTTCTTGGGTGAGTTTGATATCTTGGGAAACCAGAGAAAATAATAATATTTGAACTTTGTTTAGAATTTTACTTTGTATCGTTTTCACTGGCAGCTCCTGTGGTTGTGACATGGGTAAGTATTATTTGCACCTTAGGCTTGGGGAAGTTAAATAGCCAGTAAGGGGCAGAGCTGAGACTCAAACTAGTGCTTCTGATTTTGTGCCTCATGCTCTCTCAGCTATGTCGTGTGGGATCTAGTGAGTGTGAATCTCAGACCTGGACAGCAGACAGCTCAGTATGGTGTTCCCACAAAAGCACGGGCACCGGAACTGGTTCTGATCCTGGTTCTGCCCAATCCTATTTTATCTCTCTGAGCCTTACTTTCTTTACCATAAAGTTGAGATAATAATAATGCCTACTTTGAAATGTTGTTATAAGGATTAAATGAAAAATGAGTAAATTGCCTGATACACAGGAAGCACTTGGTAGATGGTTGTCCTTTCCTTTGCCACCCTTTCCTTTATCCCCCACATTTAGATACCAAGATGGATTTCCCTTCTTGGTTAAAAAAAAAACATATTTGGCAGCAGTTAGTAATTAAATTCATTGTGTACTGACTACTGGGAGGAAATATTCAACTACAAGAAATACCCTTTGCTGTCAGAGTAAAGGCAAGAATATATGTGAAAAATGTAATGTCTACAGAGTAGGCACAAATGAACCTGAGTTAATATGATGCCACCCTGAGCAAATGAGTGATGTAGGGACACCTAGTGAAAAGGAGCAAGGTGAGATTCATCAGAGATACTTCTCAGGAGTTTTGAGTTAGGAAGTAGAGAATACAGATTGATAAAAGAATGAGAGGTGGCAGTGATATGGGAGGGGTGGGAGTGACAAGGGGAAGGACTTACATGAAAGGAAGCACAAATACAAACAGGAGGTTCTTTAAGGGGATTCAACATTTTTATTTTAAGTTGACAATTTATCATTGTATCTATAGGATACAAGATGATGTTAAGAATACTATAGAATAATTAAATCAAACTAACATAGCTATCACTTCAAATGCTTATTTTTTTGTGGTGAGAACATTTGAAATTCACTCTCAGCAATTTTGAAATGTATAATACACTATTATTAACTATATTCACCATACTGTGCACTAGATCTCAAAAAAACCCTTAGACTTATTCTTCCTGCCGGAGATTTCGTGCCCCTTTACCATTGTCTCCTCAGTGGTAACTACCATTGTACTCCCTGCTTCTATGAAGTACCTTCTTTTAGATTCTACATGTAAGTGAGAACATGTGCTGTTTGTCTACTTTGTCTGCTTGGCTTATTTCACTTAGCATAACGTTCTCCAATTCTATCCATGCTGCTGCAAATGACAGAATTTCCTTTTTTAAGGCTGAATATTATTCCATTGTTTATAAATAACCACGTTTTCTTTATCCATTCATCTGTTGATGGACACTTAGGTTGCTTCCATAACTTGGCTAGTGTGAATAATGCTGCAGTGAACATGGGAGTGCAGATACCTCTTTGGCAAACTGATTTCAAATCTTTTGGGTAAACACCTAGAGAAGTGGAATTACTGGATCATATAGTAATTCATTTTTTTTTTTTTTTTTTTTTGAGGCAGGGTCTCACTCTGTTGCCCAGGCTGGAGTGCAGTGGCATAATCACAGCTCACTGCAGCCTGGACTTCCTGGGTTTAAGTGATCCTTCCACCTCAGCCCCCCGAGTATCTGGGACTACAGGCGCACGCCACCACACTCAGCTAATTTTTGTATTTTTTGTAGAGACAGTTTCACCATATTGCCCAGGCTGTCATATGGCAATTTTTTTGAGATGGAGTTTTGCTCTTGTTGCCCAGGCTGGAGTGCAATGGTGCAATCTCAGCTCACTGCAACCTCTTCCTCCTGGGTTCAAGCGATTCTCCTACCTTAGCCTCCCGAGTAGCTGGGATTATAGGCGCCTGCTACCATGCCTAGCTAATTTTTATATTTTTAGTAGAGATGGGCTTTCATCATATTGGTCAGGCTGGTCTGGAACTCCTGACCTCAGGTGATCCGCCCGCCGCAGCCTCCCAAAGTGCTGGGATTACAGGCGTGAGCCACCGTGCCCGGCCGGGTAATATATATATTATATATATGTATATATATATAATATATATATATATATTTTTTTTTTTTCTGAGATAGGGTCTTACTCTGTCACCCAGGCTGGAGTGCAGTGGCATGATTTTGGCTCACTATAACTTCCACCTTCCAGGCTCAAGCGATCCTCTCATCTCAGCCTCCCTAGTAGTTAGGACTACAGGTGTGGACCACCATGCCCAGCTAATTTTTAATTTAAAAAATTTTAAAATTTGTATTATTTTAATTATTATTGTTATCATTATTGAAACCAAGTCTCGCTCTGTCACCCAGGCTGGAGTGCAGTGGCGCAAGCTCGGCGCTCACTGTAACCTCCGCCTCCTGGGTTCAAGCAATTCTCCTGCCTCAGCCTCCCGAATAACTGGGACTACAGGCAAAGGTGCCCGCCATCATGCCCAGCTAATTTTTGTATTTTTCGTAGAGACGAGGTGTCACCATGTTGGCCAGGCTGGTCTCAAACTCCTGACCTCAAGTGACCTGCATTCCTTGGCCTCCCAAAGTGCTGGAATTACAGGTGTAAGGCACTGGACTGGGCCTATTTAAAATTTTTATTTATTTTTGTTCTGTAAAAAATTTCTGAGTGAGGTTCCTCTTTTATTTTCTATTTCATCTTTTTTTCAAATATTAGAGGTGGGGGGAGGTCTCACTGTGTTGACCAGGCTGGTCTTGAACTCCTGGCTTCAAGTGATTCTCCGATTTTGGAGTGCTAGGAAGTGCTCCCAAAGTGCTAGGATTACAGGTGTGAGCCACCATGCCTGGTCTAATTTTTTTTTTTTTTTTGAGACAGAGTCTGCTCTGTTACCCAGGCTGGAGTACAGTGGCACAGTCTCAGCTCACTGCAACCTCCGCCTCCTGGATTCAAGCAATTCTTGTCCCTCAGCCTCCAGAGAAGCATGCACCACCATGCCTGGCTAACTTTTGCATTTTTATTTATTTATTTTGAGATGGAGTTTCACTCTGTTGCCTGGGCTGGAGTGCAGTGGCGTGATTTTGGCTCACTGCAACCTTTGCCTCCCAGGTTCAAGCGATTCTCCTGCCTCAGCCTCCCGAGTAGCTGGGATTACAGGCATGTGCCACCACACCCGGCTAATCTTTTGTATTTTTAGTAGAGACGGGGTTTCACCATGTTGTCTGGGCTGGTCTCAAACTCCTGGGCTCAAGCAGTCCTCCCGCCTTGGCCTCCCAAAGTGCTGGGATTACAGGTGTGAGCCACTGTGCCACACTGTCATATGGTAAATTCTATTGTTAATTTTTTAAAAATTTATTTTTAAATTTTTTTATTTTAAGATTTATTTTTATTTTAAATTTTATTATTTTTATTTATTTTTAGTATTTGAGACAAGGTCTTACTCTGTCGCCCAGGGTGGAATGCAGTGACATGATGACGGCTTGCTGCAGCCTTGACCTCCTAGGCTCAGGTGACCCACCTCAGCCTTCCGAGTAGCTGGGACTACAGGCGTGTACCACCACGCCTGACTAAATTTATACTTTTAGTTTTTTTAAGGCACCTCCATACAGTTTTCCGTAATGGTAGTACTAATTGAGGGGATGTTTGAACCACACTTGGTACTCTTATCTTATATTGCCTTTTATTTTTATTTTATTTTATTTTTTTGAGACAGAGTCTTGCTCTGTCACCCAGACTGGATTGCAAGATCTTGGCTCATTGCAACCTCTGCTTCCCCGATTCAAGCATTTCTCCTGCCTCAGCCTCCTGAGTAGCTGGGGATTACAGGCGCCCACCACCATGCCCAGCTAATTTTTATATTTTTAGTAGAGATAAGGTTTCACCATGCTGGCCAGGATGGTCTCAAACTCCTGACCTCAGGTGATCTGCCTGTCTTGGCCTCTCAAAGTACTGAGTTACAGGTGTGAGCCACTGTGCCCGGCCTTATACTGCCTTTTATTACAGTGATTTGGGTACTTATTTTTTTACTGGATTGTAAGTTCTTTGAGGGCAGGTACTTTTTTCATATCATGGCACACACAGGGAATCTTTGAAGCACACTGCGGGAAATGGTCCAGACTGAGACTAGAGGTCTAGGACTCTAGCTGGCCAAGCCCTGCCTGGGACACTGGTTAGGAAATGCTGTGTACAGTACTTAGCACAGTGTCTTGAATATAATAGGTAATTATGATTGAAAGATCCTTGGAAGAGATAAATTCAAAAAGGAACTTGTGAGATATGAGAGCGAGTATAGAACAGCAGAGGATTTGAGTTCTCACAGAATCTTGGAGATGAATGGGATCTGAGATTCTTGCCTAATTGCCTTTTTATTTACAGATATCCAAACCAAGGCCCTGGGAACAAATGGAAAGCTTTAAGGTTCATGGCTGGGGGAATAATTTTTTAAAATAAAAATGTTAAAGCTTGCTATTCATATGCCTTGCGGCTCTCCTTGACTTGAAGGTGCCACGGAACTGAGATAGAGCTAAAAGTTTAGCTATTTTTCAGCATGAGAGCTTGTCTTAGAAGCAATCCTGATGGGTCAGAAAGATAACACAGATGACCTCCTGTCTTGCCCCAGATCCTCATGGTCGTCATTTGCCTGCTTTCTTCCTAGACATGAACAACTGTGTGAGACAATAGATCATACTTGGAGAAGGAATGGATTTCTCCAATGGCTTTGACCTTTAATGCCTCATAGAAGAGTAGTTAACACACCACTCAATCCCACTGGAGTTCCCCAGCCTTGTGGTTATGTAGTCTATATAAGTGGTTTTAAAAGTGAAGCTGAGATTGGGTGAGATTGTGGGCCAATTCCCATTCATCTTCTAGTGGACAGAATTATAGGAAGAAGAATGGGTATAGCTTTTTCTTTCCACCAAGGACCAAACGGGAGGAAATAGTCTTAATTTAACAGAAAAGAAATTGATGCCAAAAAGGCTGTGCAACAGGTCTGAGAGGGCAGGGGAATTGAGTAATCAAGGGAGGCCAGGGCATACCCTGATTTCTCTGAAGCTGTTTGAGATCAGGAAGGGAGCTGTGTTGTTTGACTGGGCCTGGGGTGAGTGTACCTCTGTACAGAGGTGGGGCACAGACAAGATGGCCACTGTTGTCCAACCCTTCATATGTGCTATATTTAATGTGTTTCTTTTACTGTCCTAAAACAGTGAGGCCTTACTTCATTTCTTTTTCTCTTAGTCAGATTCTGAGGAAGATGAACCCACAAAGAAGAAAACTATCCTTCAGGTAAGCATTGTGATATAAACAATTTTTTTTTCTCTTCCTGTATTATTTCCTCAAAGACAGGACTTACAGTATCCAGCAGTTTTCAGATTTGGCTTAGAGCACACACAGATATTTGAGGACTATTTATGTTCAGCTTTGTTTTTCTTTATAACTTCAGACCTTGTGCATCTCTACCCTCTCCACTCTGTTCCTGGCTTTAACTTGCTGGTATTACCTTTCCTGGAAGACAGGCAGTGGTAGGGAGATGAATTGTAACTCAATTCAGTTCATTACATATAGTGTAAAAGGATTATTTAGGGAGGGTAGAATAAGTGGATTAGTCAAAATGATGTTAAAATTGTCTGTCTTCTCCCTGTCTCATTTTTAACCTGGAAAATAAGCACTTAAATAGCACTTACTGTGTACCAGGCACTGTTCTAAGTGCTTTACTAGCATTTAATTGATTTCATCGTCATGATAGTGCCTAAGCCATAGTGTTATCATCCCTGTTTTACATATGAGGAAACTGAGGAACTTGCCCAAGATCAGACAACTAGTGTGGGCAGAGCTGGGATTCAGACTCAGACAATCTGATAATTTTTTTTTTTTTTGAGACGGAGTTTCGCTCTTGTTGCCCAGGCTGGAGTGCAGTGGCACAGTCTTGGCTCATCACATCCTCCTCCTCCCAGTTCAAGTGATTCTCCTGCCTCAGCCTCCCGAGTAGCTGGGTTTACAGGCATGCGCCACCACACCCGGCTAATTTTGTATTTTAAGTAGAGATGGGGTTTCTCCATGTTGGTCAGGCTGGTCTCAAACTCCTGACCTCTGCACTCCAGCCTGGGCAACAGAGCGAGACTCCGTCTCAAAAAAAAAAAAAAAAACAAAAAAACTCCTGACCTCAGGTGATCTGCCCACCTCGGCCTCCCCAAAGTGCTGGGATTACAGGCGTGAGCCACCGCACCTGGCCAGTCTGACTGTTGAGTCCAAGCTCTTAACTGCTGCACTTAGCTCGTTGTAATTGGAACCAGAAGTCCTCAACAAGACAGTGTTAGTAGATGATTTCCCTGCTGTTTGCTTCTGTTTCCTCTCATCTCAGTACCATTATCCTGGCACTCAGGAGTTTCTTCCCATTCCTTCCACACTTGGTGATTTATACATTCTAACCTCATGTTGATCATATGTCTCAGGGAAAAGCAGAAGTGGTCCTGCTTTTATAAAGTGGCTATCTTGCCTGGCACGGTGGCTCATGCCTATAATCCCAACACTGGGAGGCCCAGGCAGGCAGATCACCTGAGGTCAGGAGTTTGAGACCAGCCTGGCCAACATGGTGAAACCCTGTCTCTACTAAAAATACAAAAATTAGCTGGGCATGGTGGCAGGCGCCTGTAGTCCCAGCTACTCGGGAGGCTGAGGCAGGAGAATCACTTGAACCTGGGAGGTGGAAGTTGCAGTGAGCTGAGATCGTGCCACTGCACTCCAGCCTTGGCAACAGAGCAAGACTCCGTCAAAAAAATAAATAAATAAATAAATAAATAAAAATAAAAAATAAAAAATAAAATAAAATAGTGGCTGTCTTGTGATTCAAGTATATGATACAAAGCTGCCCCTTCTCCTGACTCAGTTAAATGTTGCTTCCACCTCTGAGCAGTTTTAGAAGGATGTGGTTGTGTGGAAGTTAGAAAGATAACTGGCAAGGCTGATGTTTGTATTTATTTATTTACTTATTTAATTTATTTTTTTGGGGGGGGACGGAGTCTCGCTCTGTCGCCCAGGCTGGAGTGCAGTGGCGCGATCTCGGCTCATTGCAAGCTCCGCCTCCTGGGTTCATGCCATTCTCCTGCCTCAGCCTCCAGAGTAGCTGGGACTACAGGCACCCGCCACCACACCTGGCTAATTTTTTTGTATTTTTAGTAGAGACGGGGTTTCACTGTGTTAGCCAGGATGGTCTCGATCTCCTGACCTCGTGATCTGCCCGTCTCGGCCTCCCAAAGTACTGGAATTATAGGCGTGAGCCACCGTGCCCAGCCCTGGTGTTTGTATTTATAGTAGATGAAAAAGGAGTCATGCAAGATGTTGGCGTGCTGAGACTGAGCAAAGGCAGTCCTGTTACCAGGATAGCTTCCTGGAGGAGGTGGACTGACTCAGAAGGCGCCCCCACTGTAAGACTGAAGACTGTAAAGAACAATCTTCCAGGTGGTAGGAAGAAATGAGTAGATAGAGGAATTCTGAGCTCTTAAGGCAGAGTGGGGACCTAGGACTGCAAAATGGTATAGCCATGACCCCAGATATCTGATAAGTCAGACACTTCAAAGGTAGCCTGAGGGTGTGCTCCACCCCGTACCTCAGTCTGGTTCCTATGAACCGGAGCCTCTGGGTGCTTCCAGGCTGGACCAAATTTGTGAACACACACACAGCAAGAAGAGCCCACTCTCCAGATGAGCAGTTCTGTGTGGCTTGACTCAAATGTCTTATTCACTCTGGGCATTTCTTGGCTGAGAAGACTGGAGTACACTGGTACTCTAAGACAGTGACACAGTGACCTTATTCCATTCTCCTTTTCCAGTTGGCATTTCCCTTAGCTCTACAGTTAGGCCAAACTGGCCTTTTAGCATAGAGAAAGCAGAATCTGAGAGATTCTTTTGGGTAATAGGAACTCTGGATGGGCTGGGCCAGTGAGCTTACAGATCAAAAGTTAAATGCTTGACTCTGGCATTAACAAGCTAATATGCCACATCTATAGGGCTTTCCTTGGGAAGGGTAGGGGACTTTCTTCAGATTAAAAAAAATACAGCGTATATATATACTCATTTCTGGCTGACAAAACTACCTCTGTATGTATGATGGCACTAAACATACTAAAATTACATATTTTTGTAAAAAGCAGTAATGTCTTAGATTAGGGGAATTTGCAAGCTGAGTAAGTCTGAAAAGAACTGAAGATGATCTTATAAAAACCCTTTCAGTCAGCTAATGTAGGATTTTATGGTCTTAACTAAAAAATACACTTAGGCCGGGCGCTGTGGCTCATGCCTGTAATCCCAGCACTTTGGGAGGCCGAGGCAGGTGGATCATAAGGTCAGGTGTTGAAGACCAGCCTGGCCAAGATGGTAAAACCCTATCTCTACTAAAAATACAAAAATTAGCCAGGCATGCATGGTGGTGGGCACCTATAATCCCAGCTACTCTGGAGGCTGAGGCAGAGAATTGCTTGAACCTGGGAGGCGGAAGTTGCAGTGAGCCAAGATGATGTCACTGTACTCCAGCTTGGGCAACAGAGCGAGACTCCGACTAAAAAAAAAAAAAAAAAAAATACCCTTAGCACTTAAGTCCTAAGGGAGCTGCCCCACCCAAGCTGAGGCTTCAGGTTCCTATCTAAGGGGGAAAAAAAGAGAAGGGAAATCCTATTTCCTTTGCTTTGGGGATGGTGTCAAGGAGAGCAATTTAAAGGGTTGGAAAAAGCTGTGTCAGGCCCCTTCCAGTCTCTGGACTCACTGCTTCCTTGTTGAACGTGCTGGGCCTCCACTCTTTCCTAGGCGTCATTAGCGCTGCTGAGGGGGTCTCGCTCAGGGTTAGCTTTCTCCCTTGGTCACGGGAAGGGACTATTTTTTTTTTTTTTTTTTTTTTTTTTTTTGAGAAGGAGTCTCACTCTGTCACCCAGGCTGGAGTACAGTGGCATGATCTTGGCTCACTGCAACCTCTGCTTCCTGGGTTTAAGCGATTCTTCTGCCTCAGCCTCCCAAGTAGTTGGGATTACAGGCACCCGCCACCGTGCCTGGCTAATTTTTGTATTTTTAGTAGAGACAGGCCTTCAGTATGTTGGCCAGGCTGGTCTCGAACTCCTGACCTCATGATCCGCCCACCTCGGCCTCCCAAAGTGCTGGGATTACAGGCGTGAGCCACCACTGCCCAGCCGGGAAGGGACTTTTGGCAACAGTATGAATGTTTCTTTTGGACAGAACCTTGTTCTTGATTTTGGGTAGCATTCCAAAGGAAGGAGAGGGTTCTTGTGTTAAGAGGTCCCTTCAGGACATGGAGAGAGGTTGAGTGATGAGCTGGAGAGACCTGGGCTTTTTGGGAGGAAGGACGATGTGAGGTTAAGAGCATCGTATTTTTTGAAGACACAGAGTTGAGGAAGGCTCGCTCTGTGGAAGAGGGCAGTGGAGCTGGGTTGGGATGGAAGAGAAGAGGAATGATACCTCACCTTGGGAGAAGCAGCCCGCAGAAAGGCCTAAAGTAGCAGGAGTCAAGCCCAGATTAGGTGGTCTGAGTGGATGGAGGTAAGGAGGAAACAAGGGCTGGTAAGATTTTAGGCTAGAGAACTTATCTGTACCTGTTGTTTTTGGTGTTGCTAGTACATAAAATCTCACTTGTCATCTTTCTTTCCTCCTATCCCACACCTGGGCTCACCAGGGATCCGGTGAGGGGACTGGTTTGTCTGCCTTGCTTCCCCAACCTAAAAACCTGACTGTGAAAGAGACTAACAGGTTGCTCCTGCCCCATGCCTTCTCCCGCAAACCCTCGGATGGCTCCCCTGATACTAAGCCCTCCAGACTGGCTTCTAAGACCAAGACTTCCTCTCTTGCCCCTGTTGTGGGCACCACAACCACCACTCCGTCGCCCTCTGCTATCAAGGCTGCTGCCAAGAGTGCTGCCCTGCAGGTGACAAAGCAGATCACACAGGAAGAAGACGACAGTGATGAGGAAGTAGCCCCTGAAAACTTTTTCTCCCTTCCTGAAAAGGCTGAGCCACCTGGAGTTGAGCCATACCCTTACCCCGTCCCCACTGTCCCTGAAGAGCTGCCTCCAGGCACGGAACCAGAGCCGGCTTTCCAGGACGATGCAGCCAATGCCCCCCTTGAATTCAAGATGGCAGCAGGCTCAAGTGGGGCCCCTTGGATGCCTAAGCCTGGGGATGACTACAGCTACAATCAGTTTTCCACGTATGGCGATGCCAATGCCGCTGGTGCTTATTATCAGGTGGGTAGGAGGCACAGAGGGCAGGCGAGGGAATGTTGGAACATGGTGGTCAAGGAGAGCTTTGAGCTAGTGATACAGCCTCTGTGGTGTCACTTTGGCTAAATTAACCTTCTCTATTAGGCCACAGAACATACCTTTATTCTTATTATTTATTCTTATTCTTTATTCTTATTCCATATTATTCTAAATTGCCCAAGTCTTGAAGTCTGACAGGGTGAACCACATAAATGACATCTTTATTCTGAAAACAATCTATTTATTTTTTATTGATCCATAATATTTGTACATATTTGTGATATATATATATATATATATATATCTGTTTTTTTTCTTCCTTACCTTTATTTTAGGTTCAGGAGGTACATGTACAGGTTTGTTACGTGGTAAATTGCATGTCACGGGTTTGGTGTACAGATTATTTTGTCACCGAGGTAATGAGCATAGTACCCGATAGGTATAGTACCCGATAGGTAGGTTGTTTTGGCCTTTTTTTTTCTTTTTTTTTTTTTTTGAGAAGGAATCTCACTTTGTCACCCAGGGTGGAGTGCAGTGGCACAATCTTGGCTCAACTGCAACCTCTGCCTCCCGAGTTCAAGCGATTCTCCTGCCTCAGCCTCCCGAGTAGCAGGGACTACAGGTGTGTGCCACCACTAACACGCCCAGCTAATTTTTGTATTTGTATTTTATATTTTTTGAGACGGAGTCTTGCTCTGTTGCCCAGGCTGGAGTGCAGTGGCACGATCTTGACTCACTGAAACCTCTGCCTCCCAGGTTCAAGCACCTCTCCCGCCTCAGCCTCCCAAATAGCTGGGACTACAGGCACATTCCACCATGCCTGCTAATTTAATTTTTGTATTTTTAGTAGAGACGGGGTTTCTCTGTGTTGGCCAGGGTGGTCTCAAACTGCTGGCCTTAAGTGATCTGCCTGTTTCAGCCTCCTAAAGTGATGGGATTATAGTGTGAGCCACCACACTTGGCTGTAATAGGTAGTTTTTGATCCTTATCTTCCACACTCAAGTAGGCCCTGGTGTCTATTGTTCCCTTCCTTATGTTCATGTACTCATTGTTTAGTTCCTATTTATAAGTGAAAACGTGGTATTTGGTTTTCTGTTTCTGTGTTAATTTGCTTAATGGCTTCCAGCTCCATCCATGCTGCTGCAAAGGACATGATTTTGTTCTTTTTTATGGCTGTGTAGTATTCCATGGTGTATATGTACCACATTTTCTTTATTCAGTCCACTGTTGATGGGCATGTAGGTTGATTCTGTGTCTTTGCTGTTGTGAATAGTGCTGTGATGAACATGTGTGCATGTGTCTTTACAGTAGAGTAATTTATATTCCTTTGGGTATATACCCAGTAATGGGGTTGCTGGGTTGAATGGTAGCTCTGTTTTAAGTTCTTTGAGAAATCTCCAAACTACTTTCCACGGTGGCTGAACTAATTTACATTCCCATCCGCAGTGTATAAGTGTTCTCGTTTCTCCATAACCTTGCCAAAATCTTTTTTTTTTTTTTTTTTGAGACGGAGTCTCGCTCTGTCGCCCAGGCTGGAGTGCAATGGCGCAATCCCGGCTTACCGCAACCTCCGCCTCTCAGGTTCAGGTTCAAGCGATTATCCTGCCTCAGCCTCCCTAGTAGTTTGGATTACAGGCATGAGCCACCATGCCCGGCTAATTTTTTGTATTTTTAGTAGAGACAGGGTTTCTCCATGTTGGTCAGGCTGATCTTGAACTCCCGACCTCAGGTGATCTGCCCACTTCAGCCTCCCAAAGTACTGGGATTACAGGCGTGGGCCACCGTGCCCGACCATTATTTTTATTTATTTAATTAAATTAATTAATTAATTTTTTTCTTGAGACAGGGTCTTGCTCTGTCGCCCAGGCTGGAGTGCAGTGGCGCGATCCCGGCTCACTGCAACCTCCGCCTCCCAGGTTCAAGCGATTCTCCTGCCTCAGCCTCCTGAGTAGCTGGGATTACAGGCATGTGCCACCACGCCCGGCTAATTTTTTTGTATTTTTAGTAGAGACAGGGTTTCACCATGTTGGCCAGGCTGTTCTCGAACTCCTGACCTCAAATGATCTGCCCACCTGGGCCTCCCAAAATGCTGGGGCTACCGCGCCCTGCCTATTTTTTGTTTTTTTATTTTTGAGACGGAGTCTTGCTCTGTCACCCAGGCTGGTGTGCAGTGGTGCGATACCAGCTCACTGCAACCTCCACCTCCCGGGTTCAAGTGATTCTCCCGCCTCAGCCTCTCGAGTAACTGGGATTATATGCGCCTGCCACCACGCCTGGCTAATTTTTGTATTTTTAGTAGAAACTGGGTTTCACCATGTTGGTCAGGCTGGTCTGGAACTCCTGATCTCAGGTGATCTGCCCGCCTTGGACTCCCAAAGTGATGGGATTACAGGCGTGAGCCACCGTACCCCACTGACTTTTGGTTTTATTGCCTGTGCTTTTGAGGTCTTAGCTGTAAAATTTTTCCCAGACCAATGTCCTGGAGCACTTCCCCTATGTTGAAAACAGAATCTGATTGTCGAGCTGGTGAGAGGTATGAAGGGAAGACGGAAGAGAACTGGTATCTAATCTTAGAATTACAAGATAGCTTCCTGAAATGTGGATGATGAGGATAAGGGAATCTATGGCATAGACGTCTAGATAGCAGCTAGTTTAAGAAGAGTTTCTAGAGGTGAGGAGTATTGAGAAAAACAGGAAGGGAGAGTTGGGTCCAAGGAGGAAAGAAGGGAATCTGGAGGGTTGAGTGCAAAGTAAGAATAAAGAGAATCAAAAAAATAATAATAAATAAAGAGAATCCTGAGGGTGATTTGAGGTTTGAATCTCAAGCTGAGTTTGGGCAAGTTACTTAACTGCCTCTCTCAGTCAGATTCTTCAGGTGTAAAATGGGATATCAGAGCAACTCAAAGCGTTGCTAAAATAATTACATTAGTTTAGCATGGTGGTTCCTGGAAAATAGTAAATGTTCAATAAATGCTGATTGTAACTTTTTATTCATGTTGTATTCACCTGTTGCTTGGAAGAGATATTTAGATTTGATGTGTATGGCCTCAGAGAGTAAAAGTATAGAATGCCAGGTTGTATGTAGGTTTAAGAGAATTCCTAGCAGTCAGAGCTTCCCAAGATGTAGAGGGCTCCTAGGAGCAGGAGTTGGGGGACCTGGCACCGTGGTGGAGTTGAACAGAGGCAGCTGGCTGGCCCCATGACTGGGCAGCTTCAGCAAGTTTAAAAACTGCTGGCCTGGGATGGTTGGAAGACTTAAGTCCCTTCAACCACTCTGATTCTCTGAATGGTCAGCATTATTGTTTTCAATCTGGGCATGAGTGAAGAGAGAGGGCTTTGTGGAGAACCTGTTCTGACCAAATACTTTGAAAACAATTTTGTTTCCTAAATCTTTGCTGTTAAGCCTTGTTTTTTCCTATAGGCTGAGCAGAGATAGTATATCTGCCCCTAAGGTTGTTGTTAGAAGGATGGAGGAAGATAGGCTGGGCGTGGTGGCTCACACCTGTAATCCCAGCACTTTGGGAGGCCAAGGCAGGCGGATCACCTGAGGTCAGGAGTTCAAGACCAGCCTGACCAATATGATGAAACTCTGTCTTTACTAAAAATACAAAAATTAGCTGAGCGTGCTGGCATGTGCCTGTAATCCCAGCTACATGGGAGGCTGAGACAGGAGAATCACTTGAACCCAGGAGGCGAGGTTGCAGTGAGCCAAGATGGCGCCATTGCACTCCAGCCTGGGCAACAAGAGCGAAACTCCATCTCAAAAAAAGAAGGATGGAGAAAGATAGTGTTTTTAACCCTTTAGCAGAAAAAAAAAGATGCTATTTAAATTGAATAACAAATTGGAATTCTATATTCAGTTATAAATACCATTGAGATAATCTATGTAAATTAAAGCACTTTAAATACACTAGGGGACTCTGAAATTTAAATGTGTCTTATTGTGAATACCATTATAAAAAAACTCCATACTCTAATTGCTCTGGATTTTTATATATTATTTTATGTAGTGAATATTAAACCTATTTTCATTTAGCTCATCATAAAACAAATGTTCTTAGAGGGGCATTTCTTGGCATTTAAGACGAAGTGGAAGAATTAGGAAAAAGTGTAGGCAAGGAGGAAACAGTTTATTGGCCGTGTGGCTGCCTGACTTTGCCAAGCAGAGGCCTTGCCCTTGCCTTCACCCTCCTCTTCCTCTAGGGTCTGCAACAACATCTGGGCCACTCACCTCTAAGGGGAATCATGAGATTCCTGAACTCAAAATCTGGTAAACAAACGTGCTTTGTTCCCAGCTTTGTAAGTTTCATTGTATCCTAATAGTGGTTATTTTAAATCAGAGATCTATAACCTCCACACCCCATTTAGACTGTTTCCCTGTATCCACAGGACCAAACTAGAATGAGGAGCAGGAATGGCATGACGTATGCCTTCTTGTCCCTGCTTGCATAGTAGCTCATTGGGGTCTTATGAGTAGGAGGAGCAGGGCTGAGGTCATGATAGAGGTAAGAGGTGAGAGTCTCTCTTAGGAAGTGGCTGAGGGAGCAAGGTATAGATTGAAGCAGGAGAGACTGTCTTTGTTTCTTGTTACCCTTTCCTAAAAAATATCCATCTGTCTGGATAGTGTAGATGAGAAAAGCTGTAGGGACTGTTCTTGAGTTATAGGTCGGTCCTTGGGATCTATGCCTTAAACTGGTCTGTTTGAGGAAGCTGTAGTGTAGCTATCTCACCACTGCCTCTTTGATGACACTTTTCTGTTTCTGGACAGACCTTACCTTCCCCTCTCCAGTTGTGCCCTCAGTTGGTGTGTCTTTCTTTCCTGTTTGGCTGCAGGATTATTACAGTGGTGGCTACTATCCTGCACAGGACCCGGCCCTGGTCCCCCCCCAGGAAATTGCCCCAGATGCCTCCTTCATCGATGACGAAGCAGTAAGTTAACAAAGCACAAGTGACCATCTTTGACCGCTGGGCACACGTTTCAAATCTGAAGCCAAAGGAAATTAAAAAAAACACACAGACACAAAAGACAAAACTGTATCAGGATTGGGTTGGCAACATGTAACGGAGAAACTCTGAATAATAGTGGCTTATATAAAGGAAGTTAGTTTTTTTCTTCATGGAAGAAGGATACAGGTGGGCAGGCCAGGGGTACTTTAGAAGCTCCACAGAGTCAGGGATCTAGTCCTCCCTTTTTTTTTTTTTTTTTTGGTAAAGACGGGCTCTTGCTTGTTGTCCAGGCTGCACTTGAACTCCTGGGCTCAAGCAATCCTTCTGCCTTGGTCTCCCAAAGTGGTAGGATTACAAGTATGATTTACTGTGCCTGGCTTCAGTCTCTTTCTGATCATCGCTTTGCCATCCCTAGGCTGTGGCCTTTATTCTTATGGTCCATGATAGTTAAAGCTACAGCCATCACATTGGCATTGGAGATGCAGCAGGGTAGAGAAAGAAAGAGGAGGAACACTTCCCCTCGCTTTCTAAGAGACTTCCTGAAAGTTCCTAAGAGCACGTCCACTTTGATCTCACTGACTAGAATCTGCTCACGTGGCTATACCTATTTGTTTGGGTTTTTTTTGTTTTTTGTTTGTTTGTTTTGAGCAGCCTTGCTCTGTCGCCCAGGCTGGAGTATGGTGACACGATCTCAGCTCACTGCAACCTCTGCCTCCAAGACTCAAGCGATTCTTGTGCCTCAGCCTCCTGAGTAGGAGTAGCTGGGATTACAGGCATGTGCCACCATGTCCAGCTAATTTTTGTAGTTTTAGTAGAGACGGGGTTTCACCACGTTGGTCCAGGCTAGTCTCGAACTCCTGGCCTCAAGTGATCAGCCTGTCTCAGCCTCCCAAAGTGCTGGGATTACAGGCGTGAGCCACTGCATCTAGCCGGCCATATCTAGTTGTAAGGGGGTCTAGGAAATGTAGTGTTTTATTAGTTGTGTGGTAATATGCCTAGGAAAAATTTTGGATTCTTTCACACTAAAGAAGAGGAGAATGGATTTGGGGAGTCACCAAGCAGCTATGTTAAATACCGTTGTGTTTCACATAATGTTCTCTCACTGCTGCTGAGCTTTCCCAAACATCAGCAAAAGGAAAGGTGAAAGCACAATGTCCTGTGACTTTCAGGCCCTTATTCAGGATATAAAGTACTGTTCTATCTGCAGGGAAGTCACAGCCTATTAGGAGGGATCTGCAGAAACAGGGGGTGCTGTCTCTCCATGGAGGTTCTTATAAAAAATAATTCTTCTCTGCTCACCTTTTCCCAGAAAGGTGTCCATCCCTTTGCATACTTCTGCCTGTGCTTGATACTGTGTTCATCCACTCCCCTATGGATATCCTTCTTGGCAGGTTTGATAGTTGGTTTATTTGGGAACCAACTAAGCCTAGGAGACAGCTGAGAACCCACTTAGTGGCAAAAGTCAGTTTCTTCTAGGTAGAGTGAGTGTAGAAGACCTCACTAATGTTGAGATCAGGACTGGGTCTCACTGAAGCTTCTGAGTTTTAAAATTCTATTCCTTCTTCACCCACATTCGCTTTGAGGCACACCTCTGGATGACTTGTGTGATTTGCATTTTGTTTTTTTAGGAAGAGGAAGGAGTAGCAGTCTCCTAGAAAGTTTACTGCGCTTTTTCTTTTTCTTTACCTTAAAAACTTTTGAAGTAAAGCTAAGCCTCTGTGTGTGTGTGAGGCTCCTTTTCTATGCAGCCCCACATTCTTTGTCTCTAATGTCCGCTCTGGTGTGGGGTCTGTTGATTCGGTGATACCGAACAATTAGAAGGAACAGAGATGGACAAACAACTGATTTTTAAAGGAGAAATCCTGGAGTTCTGTGTTTTTTGGGGCTTGGAATTTTATTTTTTTAGAGGTGAGGTCTTGCTGTGTTTCCCAAGGACCACAGGCACGCACCACCACACCTGGCTAATTTTTAAATTTTTTTATAGAGATGGGGTCTCACTTTATTGCCCAGGCTTGTCTTAAACCTCTGGGCTCAAGTGATCCTTCTACCTTGCCTTCCAAAATGCTGGTATTATAGATTTGAGTCACCTTGCCTGGCCTGCTCTGAATTCTTTTCTTCTTTCTTTTTTTTTTTTTTTTTTTTTTTTGGAGACAGAGTTTCACTCTTCTCGCCCAGGCTGGAGTGCAATGGTGCGATCTTGGCTCTCCGCAACCTCTGCCTCCTGGGTTCAAGTGATTCTCCTGACTCAGCCTCCCAAGTAGCTGGGATTACAAGTATGCATCACCATGCCCAGCTGATTTTGTATTTTTAGTAAAGACGAGGTTTCTCCATGTTGGTCAGGCTGGTATTGAACTCCCGACCTCAGGTGATCTGCCCACCTCGGCCTCCCAAAGTGCTGGGATTACAGTGTGAGCCACCGTGCCCGGCCTACTCTGAGTTCTTAATTTGAAAATTGTATGCAATCCTTTTAGGCAGATACCATTAAAAATAAAATTGATTCGGGGGTGCATGTGCCCGTTTGTTACATGGATATATTGCATAGTGGTAGGCAGATACCGTTTGAATACAAATTCATATCACTGGTTCTCTGCTCGCATTCATGTTTGGAGATACCTCTTAGTTTCCCTTTTCCTGGGTTCAGGAGATGTTCTGAGTAGAAGTAGCCTTTCATCTGGCATCAAGGGAGTTTGGTAGATGGCAGGGTGAAAGGACATAGAGAAGAACTGAGGGTGCCTTGGGATTGGTGAGTCACAAAATCATTCCATAAACTCTGGCTCTTTAGTGACATCTGCTGACCTCCTTGCCCAGATTCTTGACTCTTGCATTTTTTTCTTTTCCAGTTTAAGCGGCTGCAGGGCAAGAGGAACCGAGGGAGAGAAGAAATAAACTTTGTGGAGATCAAAGGTGATGACCAGCTCAGTGGGGCCCAGCAATGGATGACTAAGTCATTGACAGAAGAGAAAACCATGAAGTCATTCAGCAAAGTAAGTGGGAAACGTCTATTGAGTGGTCAGCTTGGGAAGCTGCAAAGCAAAATCTTGTCTTACTCCCCGTCTTGACCCCACACCCTATTGTTATTGTCACAGCACCTTTAGCAAACACATTTTGCCCATGGTACTGGAGTATGCACTAAACCTCACAGATACAGCTCCTGCCCTCTAGAACTTTGCAGGACTTTAACAGCTCTTCAGCTGGATGGGGGGTCTGGTTGCTGAGATCGAGTAGTTGGAGAGGACTCCCAGCCTGTGGTTGTGGCTCCTTCTCAGGTTGCGTGAATCCACAGCTGCTCTACTCTTGCCCTACAGTCAGATCCTTCTTTCCTTTTTTTGATTTAAAGTTTTTTGCTTTTTTTGTTTTAATTTTTATTCTTTTAAAATACTATCTTCTTCCTTTCCTTCCCTCCCTCCCTCCTTTCCTCCTTCCTTCCTTCCAATTGTTTTCATTTTTTGGTGTTTTTTTTTTTTTTTTCAGAGTCTCACTCTGTTGCCCAGGCTAGCAGCACTGGCTCAGTCACAGCTTATTGCAACCTCTGCCTCCCAGGCCCAAGTGATCCTCCCACCTCAGTTGCTGGGACTACAGGTGCATGCCACCATACCCATCTAATTTTTGTATTTCTTTGTAGAGTTGGAGTTTCACTATATTGTCCAGGCTGGTCTCAAACTCCTGGCCTCGAGTGATCCACCCACCCTGGCCTTGGCCTGCCAAAGTGCTGGGATTACAGGCATGAGCCACTATACCCAGCCCCAGTTAGTTCATTGTTTCAAGCTGGGACCTGGCTCAGCACATTTTTGAGGTGTGGGCGCAACAGCACCTCAGAAGTCCTGGAGTCCCTAGATTCTGAGCATGCAACTCTCTGTGTTCTCTTCATTATTGATGGTAGCCAGCTGTAGTGTTTCCAGTGCTTTTATTCATCACATTTCCCACATCACACTCCTGCCTTCTCTGTCCTAGTTTTCTTCAGTCAGTATGATGAACATTTCTTCACCTAGTAGCTGAGAACAGCAAATGTGGACATTTATGAGCCTGCCACAGGAGGGGAAATGTGGAAAAACCCTGGACTTGAGCCCAGCACCAGCAGGGCCAAGGTCGAAGATTTTGTTCCCTTTTCCTCCCCCCACTTGCTTTGCTTTGTTCTGTGGCCACAGATGGCCATACAAGCCCCAGCCGTTCGTTTTAACTGAATGCTGACGGTCATACAGGACAGAGCAAAGGATTGTGGTTAGATCAGCATAGATCCATCACTGTTTACTGGAAAAACCACTTAGGAGAGCATGCTCTACCAACTGTGGGTCGAGAAGCATAGTCACGTAGTAATAGCTACTGTTGTTAATGCTCACCGTGGGCCAGGAATGGAGCTGGATGTTTTATGTGTGTCATCTTTAACTGTCACATTAAATGACATTAAATAGCAGCAAGCAATTAGTATTTGCCATTTTCCTATCTTCAAGTTTTCTTGCCACCGTCTCATTATATTCAACTAGATTTTGTTAAAAGGAGAAAAAGATACGGTCCTTGTCATTGAGGAGTTGACAGCGTAGTTGGGAAGAAGAGATTTAAGGACACTTGAGTGTAAATGATTACAGTACAAATTGATTACATAAGTGCTGAGGAGACTCTAGAGAGGAGTTTTGGGAGTTGGGTGGAGATGATTAGGAAGCTTCTAGTCTGAGACAACTCTGGCAGAGGACAGAAAAACCGCAGAATGAAAGCCCAGACCAATATAGACTTTGACAGTAAATCATTTGCATCAAAGTTTGGTTACGGGTTCAGTGCAGTTACCGGCGAAAGCTGGAAGATTGGGGAGAGGTAGAGTGATTGTGAAATTTCTAATTCCAGGGAAGCTGCTGGCACTTACTAGAATGGGGAAGGTGGGGGTTTTAGCCAGAGGTGATTGATGGGAGCGAGCTTGATAAGCAGTAGGTGGGAGACAGGCTAGACATCTGGCTTGACTGGGGAGAGGGGGACAGAGATGAAGAGAGTTTGAAGGGAGATGGGCACAGGGATTGTGGGAGGGCCTGGCAGGGGGGCAGAAGGTCACCTGTGCCCTGGCCCACAAACTGTTTCGGACTGACTGCAGGCAGTAAAACTGGTCTCAGATGTCCACAGCAGACAGAACCCCATGCTGGGTGCTAGGGGTGGGGTGGGATTACCAAAGACTCAGAAGACAGTCCTGACCTCAAAGCATTTCCAGTCTAGTGGAGGATATTAGCAGCATATTTCAGGCAAGTGTTCTGAGCTGGGTTTTTTGTATAATGGCTTTAATAAAAATAAAGGCTTGGTAAGTACATAGAGGCAAAAACAGCTCCAACTTTTCTCCCCCAGGATTTGGGCTGTGGAATTGGCTTCTCAGTCCCTAACACCACACCATCTGGGCACATGAGAAACTTCTGCTTTCATCCTGTGGATTAATGAATATGTTTTCTTCTCTTGCAGAAGAAAGGTGAGCAGCCAACCGGCCAGCAGCGGCGGAAACACCAGATTACATATCTTATTCATCAGGTGAGAGACAGCTGAGGGCTCTGGCTTAGGCAAGATCTCTGTAAATCTGGGAATTTGAAGGCTGAGATAGGAGTTAGAAGCCCAGATGCCAGGGCCCATCTTTTAGCAGGCATCCTCTCCTGTTCTCAGAGCGGCCACTAGGAGGGGATACATCCTTCAGAATTATCCTGCTCTACTTCAGTCTCAATGCAGATAAGATTCAGGTGCAGGTGCTTGGAATAAAACTCTTTTAAGTGAAAATCCAGATATCCAAAACATAATGTAAGAGGAGAGTGAAATGGTTTATCATAGGGTTCTTTTAAATAACAAGTTTCTCTAGTAATTTAAAAAACTTAAAAAAAATGTTGATTCACCAACTTGGCCAAACATCCACCTGATGAAGAGGTTGGTTTTATATTCTTCACTTCTGTGGCAGGGAACATCAACACAAATAATTCAGAATTAGAGGTAATCCAAAAATGTCTTTTGAAACTGGAATATGTCTTGGTATTTATTTAATATGACTGGGCAGCTTTCAAATACAGTTGACCCTTGACCAACACAGAGGCTTAGGGATGCCATCACCCTAAACAGTAAAAAATCTGTGTATAACTTTTTTTTTTTTCCTTTTTGGAGACAGGGTCTTACTCTGTCACCCAGGCTGGAGTGCGGTGGTACAATCACAGCTTACTGCAGCTGCCGTCTCCTGGGCGCAAATGATCCTCCTACCTCAGTCTCCTAAGTAGCTGGGACCACAGGTGTGTGCCATCACACCCAGCTAATTTAACAATTTTTTTTGTAGAGATAGGATCTTCCTGTGTAGCCCAGGCTATGTGTATAATTTTCGATTCCCCTAACAGCTAACTACTAATTGCTTACTGTTGACCAGAATCCTTACTGATAACACATATTTTGTATTTTGCAAAATGTGCTGGGTTGTCACACCTGCTGGCATAGCTGCAGCGATAACAACAACTTCACAAATTTCCTTTTTTTTTGAGACGGAGTCTCGCTCTGTTGCCAGGCTGGAGTGCAGTGGCGCAATTCCTTTTCTTTTTTCACAGTGATCCTTATGCTAGATTCATTTATCTTGAAGTGGCAGGCAACTGCAGCTGCAGACCCTAGTCTATGGAACGTACCAAACAAGTCACCTTTTTCTTGTAATGTCATGACTTTTCTCTGCTGCTTGGGAGCACTTCAGCATGACTAGCAGCACTTCGTATGGGTTCCATGGTGTTAAGATTTATGGGCTGGGTACGGTGACTCACGCCTGTAATCCCAGCATTTTTGGAGGCTGAGGCGGGCGGATCACGAGGTCAGGAATTTGAGACCAGCCTGACCAACATGGTGAAACCCCGTCTCTACTAAAAATACAAAAAATTAGCCGGGTGTGGTGCCTGTAATTCCATCTACTCAGGAGGCTGAGGCAGGAGCATCGCTTGAACCCGGGAGGCGGAGGTTGCAGTGAGCTGAGATCGCGCCACTGCACTCCAGCCTGGGCGAGACTCCATCTCAAAAAAAAAAAAAAAAAAAAAAAGATTTATGATATTGTACGCAATGAAAAACACACAAGAACTGAGATAGCACATTTTACTGTGATATGCAACATACTAGAGAGACAAGCAGCTCCCGTGGAAATGATTAGCATTACGTGGTGTTTTAAGCAGGTACAATACTTGAGCTCACTGCAATAGCAATAAGAGGTGGCTGTGAAATGATGACACTAGTACAGTGTGTACTACAGTGAATTTTATGCAGTTAGGATTTAATGCTTCATCTTTATATTTGTTTATGTTTCTCTTGACTACAAATGGCACCATGTATGATCTGTATTTGTGTGTGTACATTTTGATAAATTTTAACTTTCTATAGATTTGTGTATATTTTATGGTAGTAATGATAAAAATAGACTAGTACCTACATATATTTTATGCATTCACAACATACCTTTTTCTTAATTTTTTTAGTATTTCTAAGTTACACAGTTTGTTTGTGTTTTCAAGTTGTCACGAATTTCCAAAAAAAGTTCTAATATATTAAATATTTATTAGAAAAAGATCCATGTATGAGTGGACCTGTGCTGCTCAAACTCGTGTTAAGGGTCGACTGTATTTAGTCATTAAATATCTTTTTAAGACTTACTGAACTAAATGGTGTCAAAGATGCAGACATGAATAAGACCCTTTCCTGGCCTCTTTCCTGGGAAGTGTACATTCTGGTTGGTGATTTCATGGCAAATCTTGCTTTCATTGTTTTTGTCATATTTTCACCTTCCTTTCAGGAACTCCTTTGTACTCTTTCCCTGTCTTGTGGTTTGTAGGGAAAGGATTTGAGAGTAGGATATTATTTAAACTCAATCTCTTAACCCCCACCCCAAATTCCAAAGGAGATGAGCAGGCATCAGATAACTTTTGAGGGGTCTTGAGAATCCCCTTTCTAGGATGGTACTTCTACATTCCAGAATGTGCTATAGAGCCAGGAGTTGTTGAGATCAGAAGAAAGAAGTCATTCTTGTACCTCTCAGTTTTTCACAGCTCAGTCATTACTTTAAAATCCTTTGAATTTCTAAGGTACCACACACTGTATTCAACACAACTGCAAAACTGTATCTCCAGGCTAAGCAGTTGTTTGTTGGTGTTCTGTTTTGACGGGTCCAAGCCTTTGAAACTGTCCTCTCCTACTCTGCCGGTTGGGTGTCTAAGAGAGCTGATTTTCTTCCTGTCTAAGAGAGCTGATTTTCTTCCTGTCTAAGAGAGCTGATTTTCTTCCTTTTAGATGCTAAATTCTAGTTTTCATTTGCCCATTTCCTATTTCAGCTTTTGAGTTTGAATTCTACTAGAGGAAGCACCAGGATTCTTGAGTCATTATTCTGCTTAAACCTTGATAACTGTCCAAAGAAATGATTTTTCTTTGCTTTCTTGGGACCTTCCCCTTTTACTTCGATAAGTCTTTCAAGGGTTTTGCAGTTCCCCCATAATCGTGTTGATAGGAGAAAGATTTTAAATTGGGAAGCTCACAGAGGCAAGAGGACAGTGTTTCCCAGAATTCCAATTTGACCCTCCCCTACCCTTCTTCCTTGCCACAGGCCAAGGAGCGGGAGCTGGAACTGAAGAACACCTGGTCAGAGAACAAGCTCAGCCGCCGTCAGACCCAAGCCAAATATGGATTCTAGGGCTCTGGAACTGATTGCTCCCAGGATCTCCTGCCAGCCCAGCTGGCCTGGCCCCCAGCTTCACCTCTGGGACCCCAGCTGCTCTAAGCCCAGGATCTCTTTCCCCAAGGACCCAGCCCTCGCCTCTGCGAGAATGAACATATTTGATAGATTTTTCTTAACAAATTAGAAAATTCAGCTCCTTTCTGTCCTGGAGCTAGCAAAGACTTGTGTGATGCCTCCGAAGGGGCTCTGAGTTCTGGGATGGGAGTTTTGCTCTCTGTCAGGTGTGATGAAATGTTGAACCCTCCCCACCACCACTTTTTTTTTTTTTAAACCAGGGATGTCTGTTGAAATAAAACATTCAGTCTGACAAACGTTGCCTGCCCTGTCCCTGGATTTGTGTTTACCTTGTGTAAAGCACCTTCCAAATGATCTTGAGCTGCCTGATTGCTTTGCTATTTTTCCTTTCTATCCACCATCTAGCTGGGTTTGTGGCCATTGAAAACCTTAGAAATGGTATGCACAACTTTATATGAGGCGGGATGATTTTCAGAGAGGCCTGTGATCCCAAATATGTATTGCTAATCTCAGGTACCTCTGGAGACTGGGTGAAGTCAGGAGGTTTTTTCTGTAGCACAAAACAGTGTCAGTCATAAAAATCCTATCCAGCAGGAGGTAAAGTGGCAAAATCCCTGTCCCTAAAGATGATTCAGATTGACACTGGTAGTCATTGGTCTGGATCAGTTTGGAAGCTTCATATTGAACTTGGGCGATAGAGAGATACCCTTGGAGACTTCCAGAGCCCTAGCCTTTGTTGAAGAAAGGAGGTACAGGGTCTGTAGACTCCAATTATCTGTAAGGCACTGTGATGCCCAGAAGTGGCAAGATAGATGGGATGATTCCAAAAACAATTTGCAAATCATACTGCAAACCACCACTGAAAAATACGGCTAAGGGTACCAGGATTCCAGTAGGGCTTAGCTGCTGTGGTTTCCTGCAGGAAAGTAGCGTTGAGGAAACTGCTGCAAGAGAGCATTGGATGTCAGGTGGAAGAGCTGTTGACCAGAAATAGATGCTTGAGTGTACTGTTGCAGGAAAACACTGGGAAGAATTAGTGTTTGGCAGTCCTGGTGACAGAGAGGGGAGGCTAAGGCCATAGGGGCATTTGAGGTATGTGGTGGGGACCTGGGGATGGGAAGGAAGAGGCAGAAGTTAGGAACCTCACCAAGCTTCTGGTTTTGTGTGCTGGGGTAAGTTTAGGAGTCTGTTTCTCATTAAGTACAGAGAGGGTTTCATCACTTACAGGAAAAGCACCCGCTTATCTGAAATCTGACCTACTTTGGGCTGGAGCCAGACCGGGCTCCTGCATCCCACAGGGACACTCAGGCTGTAGTTGTCCAGATCCGTGCATCCAGCCAAGACTTCAGCAAGGAGCTTCAACCCTACCATGCTCCCAGTGCTCACAGAGGCAGTGGGGGTCAGGGCTGAGATCTGCCCCTCTGGGGCATCACAGGTGGTGAGGTGTGCTCAGCAGGGCCTAAAATCTTAGGTTCCAATGAGTCCAGTGCTTCCTTTCTTATATCCAGTATGCTACAGATGCAGCCCGGCCCATATGAGTCGCCACACTCCTGGGATTCAGTAATTCAATTTCTCATTTTAGGGGCTGCGTCATGTTGTAGCTGGAAGTGCTCTGGGCTGGGAGGCAGAAGATGGTGAGAGGGAGACTCCCAGATCTTCTGGAAATGGACAGAATTGGGCTAGATATCCCTAAGGGTCCTCTTGCCTCCCACTTCCTTCAGTTCACTCAAGAGTCTTAAGCCACATTTTTTTTAAAGCCACTTTTTAGTCCTACCAAAGATGGCATTTTATTTGGTGGTTGGAATTTCCTGGTCACTGAGACATAATCAACAATTAGAAAACGGATAGACTTTATTTGGGAGGGCTTCCTGGAGGTGGTAGCCTCAAGTTCTGATGAACAGAAGACAGAGACAGGAATGAGGGAGAAATAAGAGTGATAACTTGGTTAAAATTAGCATGGCAGCAACAGCCAAGGGGCAGAAGGAGAAAGGTGTGAAGGCCTTGGTCAGAAATGGATCCAATTAGCCCTGGAAGATGTTGGTGGGGCCAGGGCAAAGCTGGATGTGCAGTGTCACATTGAGCAGAACAGTGGAGCTGGAGAAGCTGAGGTCTGCGAGGATCAGACTTAGAACCCTCACACAGATGATGCGGTTGTCGTAATGAGGGTGTTTCAGTGCCTCTGCAACGCTGCTGGCCCCTTCGGAGGGGCCCAGCCACATCTCCACTCCAGCTGGGGTGCTGAGCTCGCTGTCCAAGAAGCCCCAATGTATGGAGGAGTGGTTAAAGTTCAGTGGGGCCTGGGGGAAGTGGCAAGGATGCTGGAACACTCTGGGCTGCGTGCTCCTGTCTGCCCCTTTTTACCCCTTTCCCTCTAGGTTCAGCTTTCTCTTTCTTTTTTCTTTTTTTTTTTTTGAGATGGAGTCTCGCTCTGTCGCCCAGGCTGGAGTGCAGTGGTGCGATCTCGGCTTACTGCAACCTCCGCCTTCTGGGTTCAAGCGATTCTCCTGGGTAGCTGGGATCACAGGTGCCCGCCACCATGCTCGGCTAATTTTTTTGTATTTTTAGTTTCACCACATTGGCCAGGCTGGTCTCGAATTCCTGACCTCAGGTGACCCACCTGCCTCGGCCTCCCAAAGTGTTGGGATTATAGGCATGAGCCACCGTGCCCAGCGCGACTGGCCTAAGTTCAGCTTTCTTTCAAGTGAGGACTCAGTGATGACCAGCCCCGCCCCTCCCTGAGTGGGTTCATGGGATGTGATGTTACTCTTCAGTCCCCCTGAGAAGCCCCTGAGCCAGAGTTACAGATCACCTTACTGAGACTGTGCTGCATTAGTTGAGGGGGCAGATAGGATGAAAGGGGCAGCTCAGGGGAGGCTGGAGCAGGAAAGAGCCATCAGGGTAAGGTGTGGAGCTGAAGGGGCAGGGGCTGGAGGACAAAGCTGGACCCTGTAGTGGGAGCAATGCTCTCTGCTCACAGCAAGGTCTTCCATGTGCTGTGACAGGGTGAGAGGCTGCCCTTTCACAGATCTAAGAGTGGGCTCAGCCAGAGAGGCTCTGCCTGGAGGAGGCAGGAGGAGGGATGGAATGACCACGGGAAGACTGTCGGTGAGAAATGCCCCCCGCCTCCTGGCATGTGGAGTCTCACTCAGCATAATCGCCCCAGTTCCCTTTTCCTGTACAAGTTACTCAACTTCTCCCTCCTGAGGTCTCACCGCAGCCCCAGGCCTCACCTTGGAGTAAAGTCAGCAGGATTGTGCAGGGGTGCCCCTCGTGAGGGGGAGGGAGGTTCTACCACCTTGGTCTTCAGGGCTGGGCCTGCAGCTGTGGCCCTCAGCAAGACTGGGACCTTATCCTTTAGCCTAGGAGGGGCCCCGGGGTATTAAGAGGAACACTGGGTTGGGATGACAAGATCTGGTCCCTGGGCCTGACTGCCTTTGGCTCCCTGTCACCTCCCCTCTCTAGACCTCAGTTTCCTCTTTAGTTGAGCCAAACACTCTGTCATCAAGGGTCTCTAAAGTCCCTTCTAGCCCCAGCAGTATTGCTTTTCAAAGCCCTTCACTTGCACGGTCTCATTTATGTGCAATGAGACCCTGTGTGCAAATGAGGCATTATCTCCATGCATAAGGAATGGAGGGAGGAGTGGCACAGAAAAAGGGTTCCCCTGCTGAAGGTTGCACAACTAGTTAGCACAGGGCCACAACAGACCCAGGGCTCTTGATGCCATAGCTTTATCTGAGCTCCACCACCCCTTTGGTGTGTCCACCCCATGCTCTGTGGAGCCGCAGAAGGAAGAAGAGGGTCCCTAGGTCCTGCTCTGCCCCTGGCTTTGCTCCTGCCCCTGTTCTGCTCTAGGCTTTCTCCTCCAGAAACACCAAGTGGGTCACTAGGCACTTCTGGTCCCCTCCCGACACCTGCCCATTCTGTTATACCCCAAAGTCTGGGGAAATCTATTTTCTGACTTTCTGATTTCTGTCTCTTGCTGTACAATAAATATGCCACTCTTTTCTGCCTCCTCCCCTGCCCCAAGGAATCAGCCACGAGGTAACTGACTCCCTGCGTCTAATCTGAGACCTTTCTGGCACTTTGAGCCTCCTCTCTGATTTCAGCAAAGCCATCTATCTGCTCCTCCCTCCCTGCCCCTTTGCCTCCCTCCCTACCTCTCCTCTTGCTCAGGAGGACATTTAGATCTGAGGTCTAAACAAAGGGAAGTGGAACTCCAACTCTGTTGACTCAGCAACCATATTTCTCCTTAAGCTGATTAGCACTGGAGTAGAAAGGAGGGGAATTGGCCAGTCACTGGAGCTGGCGCCTGGGCCAGGCTGGGGGTGGTGTGGTGGTGGCAGTGCCCAGGCCTCGGGACTGTGGCTTAAGGAAAGGGTCTGCAAGGTTCCTGTGCCTCAGTAGATACAGGGGCCCTGACTGGCGCTGATTGCCTGGACTAGACTCTTGTAGGAATGAGTGTGAAAAGAACAGGCTGCACAGATGGGACCACAGGAGTCCCCAGGCCTGGGCAGCTCTGGAGGGGCTGTCTCTGCTCTGAGCCCTGAGGATGATCCAGGGGCAGACACAGCCCTGCCTTAGAAAGCCCCCTGTCTGGCTGGGCATGTTGGCTCACGCCTGTAATCTCAGCACTTGGGGAGGCTGTGACAGGAATATAGCTTGAGGCCAGGGGTTTGAGACCAGCTCTGGCAACATAGTGAGACCCTGTCTCTATGATTTTTTTTTCCCCCAAGATGGAGTCTTGCTCTGTCACCCAGGCTGGAGTACAGTGGTGCGATCTTGGCTCCCTGCAACCTCCGCCTCCCGTGTTCCCACAATTCTCCTGCCTCAGCCTCCCGAGTAGCTGGGATTACAGGCATGTGCCACCACACCCGGCTGACTTTTGTATTTTTAGTAGAGATGGATGGGGCTTCACCAAATTGGCCAGGCTGTTCTCGAACTCCTGACCTCAGGTGATCTGCCCACCTCGGCCTCCCAAAGTGCTGGGATTGCAGGCGTGAGCTACCACGCCCAGCCAAAAAAAAAAATTTTTTTTTTTAATTAGCGCTGGGCTTGGTGGTGGGCACCTGTAGTCCCAGCAACTTGGGAGGCTAAGGCTGCAGTGAGCTATGATCGTGCCACTATACTCCAGCCTGGGCAAAGGGCGAGACCCTGTCTAAAAAAAAAAAAAAGAAAGTCCCCAGTCTGAGACAAAAGTAAGACCCAGGGCATATGCCAGAGCCCCAGAGTGTAGAGCTTTGCACGGGAACAGGAGGCTGGCTCTGAATTGAGTCTGGGCAGAGAAAGGGGAAGCAAGAGGGATAGGGGAGAGAATGGGGTCCTGATTGAGGCAAAGGGCCTAAGCCCACGAGGCTAGGAAGATGAGAGGCCTGGAGCCAGTTCCAAGGGGATTCCTGTCCTCTAAGGGGCTCACACACACATCTTCCTCCTCCCCAGTCCTGTACTTGGCAGGGGGGTTGCAGAGGAGGTGAAGGGGCTGTCCCTCAACTGCGCACCTCTATGCCCCTCTTTCTTTATGCCTCAGGTGGTGCAGCCACCCCTATGTCCCTGGCTGTCTGCTCAACCCATCCCAGCCAGAGAAGGAATACTTTGCAGAGGTCTGTGTCCCTGGCCTTGGTGTCTGTCAATCCTCAAGCCCCTCCACCCTCACTGCAGTGGCAGTTCAACTCCTTGTCTTCCACAGTATGAGAGAGAGA
The DNA here is from genome assembly GCF_028878055.3 of Symphalangus syndactylus. Classification (NCBI taxonomy): domain Eukaryota; kingdom Metazoa; phylum Chordata; class Mammalia; order Primates; family Hylobatidae; genus Symphalangus; species Symphalangus syndactylus. Next base: position 85,241,099 of record NC_072441.2, read on the forward strand.
AAGTCAGAGACAGAAACAGAAGGAGCCTGGAGGACTTGAATCCCTGTAGGGGAAGGCAGTTGGTGATGATTTATTAGCCAGACAAGAATCAACAAACAAGTTCTAACATCTGTTCTCACCAAACCATTCCTCAGACAACAGCAGCATTGGACCACGGCCCAGACTCAAAAGGCTCAGAGGGCCAAGGAAATTAGACTCCAAGAGGAGAAACCAGGACAGTGGGAGCTAACAGGGCCCTCCTTGCACACTTCTTTGCTGTCTTAGATCACCAAGGACTGAGCCATTGGATTCTTGGGATCTCTTAGGAGGGAGCAGGCTCCGCATTTGCTTCTCTGACCTCCAGGCTTCTTTGTTGGGGGTCAGGCCAGACCTGTCAGGGGGACAGAGTTAAGCCAGGATCCACAGGAGGGGACCCAGCAAGCACCCAGGCCTCCATGCAGTAGAACTCTGGAAAGTGGCCAGATTTCCTGTTTGAGGAAATCTCTGATGTTTCCTATGGACTTGAGTTTGTGGATGTGTGGTAAGGAACAGAGCACTAAACAGGGAATCAGGAAGCCTGGTTCTAGTCCTTGACCTTGGCCAAGTCACTGTCCCTCTCAGGCTATGTTTTCTTTTCCGCATAGTGAGGGAGTTGAATTTGATCAGTAAGGACAAATATAATGCTGCTCATCCTCCCGCTCTTACCCGTGGCAGACATCACTAATCAATCATGTGCTTTTTTTCTGCTGAGTTCAGATATGACCTTAACATCCTCTCCAATGCAGCACTCTAGGCAGCCACGACCAATGGATTGGAGTTGGCATGCAAGATGACACCTCTTTGCCATCCTTGCAATAGATGATGGCTGAGCTCCTTTCCAGCTTTGAACACCTATGTTTTATTCCATCCACATTTCCCGAGAAGGGTGCCAAGTGTGTGTGAAGGTCTCTGGACCTGATGCTCCAAGTTATCCTCACCAAGCTCAGACTTACCACCTACTGAGGAGGCCCAAGGGGGAGCCATGCCTGTCCTCTGTCCTGAAGCACCTGTCTAGAAAGATTGTGGGGGAGGGTGTGTCTCCAGGCGGGTGGGGGCTGGTGGGGCAGGGGAGGGCCTTGCCCAATCACAGAGTTCTCAGAATGCAGCTGGGAGCCACCTGTATTCTGCAGAGAGAAGGACAGTTCTAGGTTACACCCTCTACCCTCTGCCTCCTAGGTGTACTTGCAGTCTCAAGACATCTGATCTGAACAGACTTTGGCTTCCAGAGAGGGTATCTAAACTCCTCTCATCCATTAATTCAACAAACATCTCCTGAGCACCTGCTCTGTGCCAGGCACTGGGCTGGGTGCTTTGGAAACAGATGGGTAAGTCCCAGCCCCTCCCTTCAGGGAACTCACACTCTAAACTAGGGAAGAGACAGAGAGAAGGAGATGGGAGGAGATGGATGTCTCAGATGATCAGTGGCATGGCAGGTGTGCGTAAGGCACAGGGAGTGGCCTCTGTGGCTTCTGAGAAGGGAAAGCTGGTCTTGAAGGATGATTAGAAAGTTGCCAGGCAGCGGGAGGATGAGGTTGCAGGAAGTTGCTATAGGCAGAGATACTGGCGGGTGCAAACCCCAGGGGGGCTTGAAACCTCTTGGTGAGTTTAGAGAAATGTGAATCATTCTAGGAGAATGGGAGCGGCTGGTGGTGAGGCTAAGGAGGTGAGACCCCCCACCCCGACCCAAGTCTAGAGTGCATCATGGGCCAGGCAGCTGCTTCAGCAAAGACCATTCTGGCTTCTTTGGTGCAGAGTGGATCAGAAGTGGCAAGAATGGTGGTTAGGAAACCAGTTAAGAAGCTCTTGGGAGCCAGGCGAGGTGGCTCGAGCCTGTAATCTCAGCTGAGGTGGGAGGATCACTTGTGCCTAGGAGTTCAAGTTTGCAGTGAGCTATGATTATGCCACTGCACTCCAGCCTGGGTGACAAAGCCAGACCCCAATGATGGGGGCTGGAGCTGGGGGAAGGAAAAATATACTTAGGAAGAGATCCAGCAGGAATGAGTGGCTTATTGGGGGAGTGAAGAGGGAGCAGTGCTGAGGGAGCCCTGGGATTCTGGCTTGGCTAGCTGGGTAGCTGGAGAGTTAGCAATCAGGACAGTGAACATGGGACTGAGCTGTTTGGAGGGCAAGGGTGAGAGCAGTGTTGGCCGTGTTGGGTTTGAGGGGCTGAGGGATGCTGGGGGTAACTGACCAGAAGCTTGGAGAAAAGTTTGGACGGAGATATGGACAGGCGACGTTAGCTCTAGGACAGCAGACGTTGGCAGGGGTGTGGGTGAGTGCGAGCAGGCTCAGGCTGAGCAGGGAGCCTGGGGCACCAGCAGGGAGGGAGGATGGGGAAGGGTCTGAGGATGGAGGCTGGGGAAGGGCTTTGGGAGGGCTGCAGAGGCCGAGGGAGAGGGTGGGATGGCAGCTGGGGCTAACCCATGGCATGAGGTACTGACTTGAAGGGTAGGCAAGAAGACTTAGGGCTGGGGAGAAGGAAGAGGGAGACAGGCAGTACACAGAAGCAGGCTGGAAGAGTAGAGTCCCCCTCCCCTGAGCTCACTGAGATGACATAAGGGAACCCAAGTGCTCTTTTTCTCCAGGACAGCAGGGCCGTGAAGGCCAAGGGAGAGAGCCAGAGAGGCATGGGGTGGGGTCAGCCCCAGGTGCGTCTGAAGAGGGCCTGCAGGACAAGATGGACGCAGATCAAAAAAGCCTCGATGCGGGAGGTGGAGGGGGACCCTGCTTGGGGGCCTCTGTTTTCTCTGTGAGGTAGGAGGGCATGGGGGCTTGACAAAGATGAGGTCTGAGTGACTCTGGGGAGAAGAGGGGGCAGTCTCTGGGCCTGGAGAAGGGAGGCTGGCGCCTGGATCATTCTGTCCTTCCCACGTCACCTCACACCTCTGCCCCTTACCCTGCCCCAGGCATCCACTCTGAACACCTTCTTCACCTTCCCCCATCTACCTACAGGGAGACCTTCTTGCACCCACCTTTCCCTGCATACCCATTTACCTGGCCTCCTGGGACAGGCCTGGACTGGCTCTTCCGTAGGACAGGGTGCCCAAGGGTGGCGGGTAGGCCCTCATCTTCCACTTCCACATAGATGTTGTTGGGGGCTTCCCCAGGGCTGCCCCGGCCCATGGCATAGAAAGCTATGGGTTCATCAGGCTCGTTGTAGATAGGATTGGAGGGCTTGGGGGGTGGGGCCGGGCGGCGGTGTGGAACAGGGCTTGTGTAGACTTCTGGGGGCAGCTGAGGTTTGGCGCGGATGGGAGGCTTGGGCCTGAGCAGCTGGGAGGGCTGGGAGAGAAGGGGAGGCCAGGGAGGAGTGGGGTGAGGGAGGCAGTGTTAAAGCCCGAGCCTAACTCCCAGCCTGAGCCTCTGCCCCCGCTAGGCCCCTCCTCCTCCCCGCTGCCTGCACCCCCTCGCAGGCCTGTCCTCCCACTCCCTCAGCCCCTCCAGCCCAATACCTCCTTCTCCCCAGCCCCCTCTTTCTGCATCAGGACTGGGGCTTGCCGCTGTTTGACGATTGGGCTGTACTGGGGGTTTGGGTCCTGGCTTTTGCTTCCAAAATTTGATTCTTCGGTCCTCAGGGAAAGTCCTGCAGGCTCAGGAGTCTGCTGGGAAAGAAGGATGTCTGAGGGACTCGGTGGAGCGTTGGGGAGGGGGAGGTGATCAGGAGGACAAAATAATCCAGTCTAAGTGGAGGATGGGGGAAGGGAGAGGGGCACAGAAATTTGGCCTGGGCTGGGTTCTCTGGATGAGGAAGAGGGGGTGGTGACGGCAAGGAGACCCAGGGTTGGATGGAGGCAGTGGTAAGCTCTGGTCACAGGCCATATCTAGCATTAAAGTTTTTCTTTTTTGAGATAGAGTCTCGCTCTGTTGCCCAGGCTGAAGTGTAGTGGTGCAGTCTCAGCTCACTGCAGCCTTGACCTCCTGGGCTCAAGCTGTCCTCTTGCCTCAGCCTCCCAAGTAGCTGGGACTACAGGCACGTGCCACCACACCAGCTAATTGTGTTTTCATTTCTTGTAGAGATGAGGTCTCACTATGTTGCCCAGGCTTGGTCTTGAACTCTTGGGCTCAAGTGATCCTCCCACCTCAGCCTTCCTGCGTCTTAGGATTACAGGCGTGAGCCACCACACTTGGCTGCATTAAACTTAATTTCATCTGGAACACAGGGCCAGGCCAGATTCCATTTGTGCCTGTGGTTGTGAAAATGCAACATGGCTTTACACGTCTTTAGCTGAAAAATTATTGGCATGGGGACCAATCTCCACGACAGCTGTGCTTGTGTTTATTTCTGTACTGCTAGTTAATTTATGGCGATATAAGCTAAATTTTTTTTTTTTTTGAGACCAAGTCTCATTCTGTCATCCAGGCTGGAGTGCAGTGGCGCAGTCTCGGCTCACTGCAACCTCCTCCTCCTGAGTTCAAGACATTCTCCTGCCTCAGCCTCCCAAGTAGCTGGGATTACAGGCCCCCACCACCACATCCCAGCTAATGTTTGTATTTTTTAGTAGAGACGGGGTTTTGCCATGTTGGCCAGTCTGGTCTCGAAATCCTGACCTCAGGTGATCCGCCACTTTGGCCTCCCAAAGTGCTGGGATTACAGGTGTGAACCACTGCGCCCGGCCATAAGCTAAAATTTTTAAGGGCAGAGACCACCTCAGGAGAGAGGAGCCCCATGTGGGATGGTTCCATCTCACAGAGGGTCTGCTTTTAGCTCCGTGTTAGCCCTTGGTCCATGAATGCTGTCCCCATGCCTGCTGCCACTGTAGGCTAAGGTCACAGGGCTTTTCCCGTGCTCCTGCAATCCACCAAGTGCACGTCTCTATCGGGAGGTGTACTGCAGGTGTACTGTGGAAACCAAAGAATTCTTTTTCCTGCCCTAACCCCCTCCTCTCTCAGCATCTCCTTCCTGAATAAAAAGTAGCACCTCCACCCTGCTGCCGAAACAGCACCTTAGGAGTCAGCCTAGATGCCTCCACCTCCTTCCTCTTGACATGAAATCAAACACAAGTCCTGCTCCTTCCACTGTCTAAATATCGTTCACATCTGAGTACTTTTCTCCATTCACATGGCCAGCACCCTAGTTCAGGCCTCCTGACTCCTCCCCCTGCATCGTCTTGCCCTTCCAACCCACTCTCCAGTCTTCGAGCAGAGCAATCTTACAGAAACTCCCCTAGCAATCCTTGGGTGGCTGCCCATTGCCCCAGGATAAGTCAGACTCCTGAGAGCTTGAGTGACAAGACTCTGTGTGATCTCAGACTTCTACAGCTCTGCCTTCAGCCTTCTCAGGTCAGGCTGGCTCCTCCTCACCCCCAGACTTCCCTACGCCCTGTGAATCTCAGGTCTCTGCCTGTTCCTCACAGAAAAGGCAGTGACCACAGGCACTGTCCCCACTTGTTTTAACTGACCCAAATCAAGTTCTGTGAAACTCTTCTTGTCTAGGGCACCAATGACCTCCTCTCTGTCAAACCCAGTGTCAATTCCACCCTCTGCCCTCACCCGCCTTCACTCACTTTCTTCGCTTGGCTTCCAGAGCATCACACTCTTCTGGCTTTTCTCCTCTTTCTGAGCGCTCTGTTCAGTTTTCTTTGTCGGTTCCCCCTCATTTCTGCAAACTCTAAATGCTGGAGACTTGGACTTCATTTCCTTCCCACCTACACTGACTTCTGAGTGAGATTTCTCCCCTCCTAAAGGTTTTAGAGTCCATCTAAGTGCTGGTGACTCTCAATATTTGTCTGCAGTCCATCCCTTTGTCCCAGTCCCCAGACTCTGAATTCCAGCTGCCTACTTGACATCTCCATGCTGAACTGCACGTGTAGAAAACAGAACTCCTGATCACCCGCCCGCTGCCTGGATGTGTTCCTCCTAGAACTTTTCTCATCTCAGTCAATGACAAGTCCATCTTTTCACACTCCTCAACCAATCCCACAAAAACCCAGCAGCTCCACCTTCTAAGGAGACCCAGCCTTCACCCTCCTCATGCCTCCTGGAGGCACCCACCTCTGCTACCCTGACCCAGGCTGCCATCATTTCATGTGAAATATTGCCCCTCCCGAAACTTGCCAGGCCATGTCACCCCTCAGCTTGTAACTCTCCAGTGCCACCTCGTCTCGCTCAGAATAAAACTTCAAATGCATACAAGAGTCTACAGGGCCCCCCTCCCTCACCCCTCTGATCTCATCTCCTATCTCTCTATCCCTCAGTCACCGGATCCACCCATGCTAGCTTCCTCTCTGCTCCCATCATTCCTCAGACACACCAAGTCTCCTCCTGTCTCAGGTCCTTTGCACCTGCTGTGCCTGCTGCCAACAATGCTTTTCCTCTAGTTATCTGCATGGATCTTCTCCTATTTCATACAGGTCTCTATTCAGATGTCCGCTTACCCGAGTGGCCTTTCCTGACACCCTGTGTAGAACAGCCCCAACCCTGTCACTCTTCAACAATATTTCACATGAAATGATGGCAGCCTGGGCCAGTGTAGCAGAGGCAGGTGCCTCCAGGAGGCATGAGGAGGGTGGAGGCTGGGTCTGCTTAGAAGGTGGAGCTGGTGGAGCTGTTTGATTTTCTTGTCAGTGTGTACTCATCATTACTAGACAGACTCTGTCTTCTTTGCTTGTTATCCATATTACTCACTCGTCTGTCTCCTCCTTCTAGAATGGAAACTCTTGAAGGCGGAGATATTCAGGTCATTTATGTTCACTCCTGTTTTTCCAGTGCCCAGAAGGTTGCGTGGCACACAACACGGCCAGAACTTGTGCACCGTTCAAGTGGTGGTCCCTCAGCACTGCCTGAACTTGTGCACCGCTGCCTGCTAGGCTAAATGGTACCCTGTATTTCTTCTTGAATCACACTCTCCACACTGGATTTCTATTACTTGTCCATTTTTGCTGCTGGAAAGTAGGCTTTGTGAGTTTGAGACCCATCTGTCTGTCTTGTTCACGGGTCTGTTCTCAGGGCATGCCAGCAGTTGGTAGGCCCTAAGTACTCCGTAAATATCTCTTGCATTAAAAAACAAATGACTAGGCTGGGCGCAGTGTCTCACGCCTGTAATCCCAGCTACTCAGGGGTCCCATTCAGGAGACCCCCGCATCCTCCCCTGGCCTCACCCTGGAAGGGCAGCCTGCAGGGGCTGCTACTGCAGCAACAGGGATGGGAAAGTAAGTAGTTGGACTTCCCGATTTCAGAAGTCAAAGCTGAAAATACCAGGTGGAAAATACCAGCATTCGAGGCCTTAGGGACAGGAGGATAATGGGGCCTAGAGGGGGGAAGCTGACTCAGGAGGCTGAGGCAGGAGAATCACTTGAAGCCGGGAGGTGGAGTTTGCAGGGAGAGAAGATTGCGCCACTGCACTCCAGCCTGCGCGACAGAGCGAGACTCTGTCTAAGATAGAGCAAAACAAAATAAAAAACAAAACCCCAAATCACTCTGTGTGCCCCTGCTCTCTCCTTGCCCCTCTGACTCCGTGTGGCTGGGCTGGTCTCTTAAGGACGCCCCCACCCCGCCAACCCAGCACTCATATTTCTCGAAGGGCCTGCCACCCTCCCACGAAGATGAAGATGCCTGGGTAAGGGAGGCATGCCCGAGTGGTGTTTCGGGATGAGAAAGTGCCTGGTGCGGTGTCCTGCGCCTGGGCTCTGAGCGGGAGGGTCGCTGGCCCGAGACCCTGGGCTCTCTGGTCAGAGTCTGGGGCGCGTACCTGGCGGGCGAGGGGCTCGGTGAGCGTCTCCCCGTAGGGGCTGAGCGGGTGCGCCGTGTAGTGCCGCAGCAGGTCCTGCAGCCGCGCGTGGGCGCTGTCCTCGCCCAGCACCACGTGGCGCCCGTCCCCGAGCTGGGCCAGCAGGAAGTGGCGGCAGCAAGTCCGGCTCCTGGAGGGCGCCGTTAGGGATCAGACTATCTCCCGCTCCTCGGCCAGGGTCACCAGCGCGAGGCGTGATCCCCACCTTCAGCAGCCCGGGGAATGAGCTAAGAGCCCGGCTCCTAACGGGATCACACCCAAGCCCCGCCCCTCCCGAGTCCCGCCTTCTGTCGCCCGCCGCGGGGCCTCGCCCCTCACCTGTAAGTCAGCACGAAGGTCACCGCGCTCTCGCTGAACCGCACCAAGTAGCATCCCTGAGGCTTGGGCTCCAGCAGCCTCTCTGCCTCCCTGTGGGTGACGGTGACAGGGGGCCGAACCCTGCTCTGACACTTCCAGCCTTGCCTCTGTCTCCCCAGCACTCACGAGGAGCCTCTACCCCCAAGCAAGCATGCTGGAGCGGCTAGAGAAAGGCTAGGGTTGAGATAGGGAGAGAGAGCCTGTGGGCGCTGCTCTCCCGCTGCAGGGACTAGGCGTGGACAGGGGCCAGGGGTCCCATTCAGGAGACCCCCGCATCCTCCCCTGGCCTCATCCTGGAAGGGCAGCCTGCAGGGGCTGCTACCGCAGCAACAGGGATGGGAAAGTAGTTGGACTTCCAGATTTCAGAAGTCAAAGTTGAACTGAGGAGGTGAACAAAGAGATAGGAAGAAATGAGGCTGAGAAATGGAGGAGGGAGGATCTGCAAGGGTGGAAGAAGAGAGTGCTGGGAGATAAAGATGGAGTAAGCCTGGAGGAAGACAGAGATGGAAAATACCAGCATTCGAGGCCTTAGGGACAGGAGGATAATGGGGCCTAGAGAGGGGAAGCTGAGGTACACAGAGGGCTGGACTGGAGCCTCTCCAATGATCTCCCCTGGAGAGATGCCTCAGTGAAAGGCTTGGAAAACTCTGGGAGTGGGGACCTGGAGTGGGCGCCTCCATCTACTCCAGACTGGTACAAGTGGGAGCCTTCATCTATTCTTGGCAGGTGGCAGGACCCAGACCCAGGATTTGCCCTGCCCCTGTCTGGGCCAATTTCCTCCTCCATGACTCACCTCCGGGTGATGAAGCCATGGAACCAGGCAGGGGATGCCCCGTGCTGCAGGAGCCAGTGGGCCTGGGTCTTCTGGAACCAAGCCCGGGTCTCCGCCTGCAGGGACAGGCTTCCTTCTCCAGGCACCTCCTCTGCTCTCTCAGCATTCCCTGGGTTGGAGGCAGCCTCCGGAGCCTGGGGAGATGCCTGAAACAGGGAAGAGTTCAAGGAGGGGGAAGCAGCATAATGAGTGGGCCTTCTCCTGACTTTGATCCACCTGCCACCTTCTTTTCCGCATACCCAGCCTCTCCTGTCTATTTTAGGGTACAATGGCCCAGAAAGTCCTTCCTAAAGTCTAACTTAAATCCCTTTTTCAGCTCCAGCTGTTCTGGCTTCCAGAGACTCTCCTTCCTTTGCCCTCTGGGTCCTGAGGGCTTTTAATCCAGCAGCAGTGAGCTGTCACACTGTGCTCTAGGAGGGGCGGGAAAGGCAGCACAGCCTTCCAGATGGACAGAGTCATTCCCTGGCCTGGAGGATGAAGAAACATGATGCGAGAAGTCACCCTAGAGGCCAGAATGAGGGAGGGCTTACTTCATAATATGAGGGACTGGCCTAGTTCACAGGGAAAATTATTGACTGGGCAGAAGAGAAGGACTGAGACAGGAATGTGGAATGCACTGGGCAAATGAAGGTCACTGACACAGAGTGCAGATGCCTGCTTCTGGGACTCAATGCGCTGCACCCTGGTCACCTGTGGACTCAGCCTGAACTTCCCAAGGGCCTAGGAGCAGCAAGGGAGTAAGTGGGCAACTCAGCACATGAAGGAGGTACTCCTCATTTTCGTTCTCTCCCTCTGTGCCCCAGCCCGTTGGCATACCCGGATCATTCCTGCCTTCTCTTGGAGTGGCCTTTGTCCATCTGCAAGTCCTTCCCCAAGGGTGAGTGGGAGAGATGAGGGAGCTGCACCATGCTGCCGCCCCAGGTTTCCACTCACCGCAGTGTAGCCCATGTTCCAGCAGCTCCTGCGGGTCGTGTCTGTGATCTGGAAGGTGCTGAAGGTTGGGATGGGGGCTTCGTGACTCCCTGTGAGCAGAAAGAGGGCTGCCGGGGTTTCTCAGAGAGGACCTATGTCTGTCTCTGCCTCCCATCCCTTCCAGGCTCAGGGGACCTGGAGGGCTAGGACAGTCTTAATAACAGGAAAAATGCAGAAGTGCAGCAGGGGAGTTTCTCAGGCATGAGGATAAGTAGCCAAGGCGGCATGGGGGGCTAATACTGCCAGAGGAGGTTGTGAGGGACACCAGGTGCCTAGAAGGAGAGGCTGGGAGTCAGGCTGGCCTTTGGATGGTCAAGGAGGCAGATCACTTCAGGGCAGGCCCTTCTTCTGGTCCGGGATCTTCTGCTTCCTCCTCCCTTCATCCTCCTGCTCCCTCCTCTCTCCTCTCTGAGAAGCCCTCAACAAACCCTGTCACCTTTATCCTCAGGGATGAGTGGGCATGGAGCCCGTGGCAGGGTTGTGGTCGCCCTGCCAGTCAGCCCTACCAGCTCTGGCTTAGAGTGGGGCCCCTCATCCCTGAAGTGGGAGCTCAAGCCCAGGAGGGAGGGCAGGGGGATGGGGGTCTTTGTGCCCCCTCTCACCCATATCCTCCAACTTTACACTTACCTTGGGGACATATCTGGGCCAGGGGGAACTCCATGGGGGCAGCCTCACAAGGGATCCCAGAGCAGGGTGTGTGTATATGGTCCGGAAAGGTGTGCACAGTCAGCAACTCATCATCTCTCCTCTCACCCTGGCCCCGGGGGCAGGAAATGTCACCTTACCCACAGCCTTAGTTCTGGCAGAGGACTCACGTCATGGAAAGCCTTAAGAGGATTGTCCCACCCCCGGAAGCCACGCAGCTGTAGATAGCGGTGGTATAGTGGTGGGGGGATCTGTGTCACTCTGTGTTTAGGTGTTAGGAAGCCCTTACTGCTGCCTGACCTTCATCCCTCCAGATTCTTTCTCTGCTCCCTCACCCCAAACTAGAACTTCCCTTTCTCTCTCTCTGTCTCTCATCTCTCTTGGCTTCTATTTCTTTCTCTCTGGAAAATCTCCCACTCTGCCTCTTGGCCTGTTCTGAGCAGTGGGAATGGGGATGTCACCCTCAAGAATAAGCCACACAAGGTGCTTATGGATCATGCTTTGAGGAGACATGAGGAAGGGAGGGGGCAGGGCTGCAACAGGAAGGATGTGGGTCAGACTTCTGGAAGGACTTTTTGAGGACATGTGAAAACTATGAGTCTGGGCATGGTGGCTCATGCCTGTAATCCCAGTACTTTGGGAGGCTCAGGCGAGAGAATTGCTTGAGCCCAGGAGTTCATGATCAGCCCTGGGCAACATAGTGAGAGCCCATCTCTATTTTTTAAAAAATAATAATAATAAAAAAGAAATCTCTGAGACAAGGGGTTAGAGAGGAGGGGGCCTGGCTTCCATCATTCAGCAGATAATGGAGCTGAGTTAGGGCAAAACCAGGCAATCCTGGAGGAAGGAAAGAGAATTCCTCCAGCTAAGCAGGTCATCATTAGTATCAACACTATCAGCAGTTGTCATTAATAACATCAGTGTTGACATCTTTTTTATTTTTATTTTTTGAGACAGAGTCTAGCTTTGTCGCCCAGGCTGGACTGCAGTGGCACAATCTCAGCTCACTGCAACTTCCGCCTCCCAGGTTCAAGGGATTCTTGTGCCTCAGCCTCCCGAGTAGCTGGGATTACAGGCTTGCGCCACCACACCTGGCTAATTTTTGTATTTTTAGTAGAGATGGGGTTTCACCATGTTGGCCAGGCTGGTCTTGAACTCCTGGCCTCAAGTGATCCACCCACCTCGGCCTCCCAGAGTGTTGGGATTACAGGCATGAGCCACAGCACTGGCCAGTGCTGATGTCTTAAACTTTCAATGTGCTTAGGCTTCCCACCATACCAAAGGACCAATCCCATTTCTCTCTGAATTGATCTTCACAAACTAAGAAGGGGACAGGAACATTATCCCCATTTACCAGAAGCTCAGAGGAGTGCCTTGGCCAGGGTCTTTCAGTGTCTGAGAAGTTGGTGTGAGTGCTGGGACTAGAAGCTAGACTTCCTTTCACTAATTTCACTGTGATTTAGGCCAAAGGTTCATGACTATGTGCTATGCACTGTTCTCGGTACTGAGAACCCAGAGAGGAAAAAAAAAACTGTTTCAAGATGTCAGGTGGGGGAGATGGACTTGCCAAGACTTACTGTTTTTTAAAAAATTATGTACTTTTTACTTTTAAAAACATGCTCTAAATTTTTAATAATTTTAGGGGTACAGTTGGGTTTTGGTTACATGGATAAGTTATCTAGTGGTGATTTCTGAGATTTTAATGCACCTGGCACCCAAGCAGCATACGCTGTCCCCAATATGTAACCTTTTATTCCTCACCCAACCTTCCCCGCAAGTCCCCAAATTCTCTTATATCACTCTCATGCCTTTGTGTCCTCATAGCTTAGCTCCCACTTATAAGTGAGAACATACAATATTTGATTTTCCATTCCTGAGTTACTCCACTTAGAATAATGGCCTCCAGCTCCAACAAAGTTGCAGCAAAAGACATTATTTCGTTCCTTTTTTGGCTGAGTGGTATTCCGTGATGCAGATATACCACATTTTCTTTATCCACTCATTGGTTGATGGGCACTTAGATTGGTTTCATATCTTTGCAATTGCAAATTGTGCTGCTATAAACATGCGTGTGCATGTGTCTTTTTTATAGAATGACTTCTTTTCCTTTGAATAGACACCCAGTAGTGGGATTGCTGGAAATAATGGTATTTCTACTTTTGGTTTTTTAAGGAATCTCCATACTGTTTTTCACAGTGGTTTTACTAATTTACATTCCCACCAGTAATGTAAAACTGTTCCCTTTTCACCATATCCACGCCAACATCTATTTGTGTGTGTGTGTGTGTGTGTGTGTCCGTGTTTGAGATGAAGTCTCACTCTGTCACCCAGGCTGGAGTGCAATGGTGTGATCTCGGCTCACTGCAACCTCTGCCTCCCAGGTTCAAGTGATTCTCCTTCCTCAGCCTCCCGAGTAGCTGGGACTACAGGTGAGCGCCACCATGCCTGGCTAATTTTTGTATTTTTAGTAGAAAAAAATGGGGTTTCACCATGTTGGCCAGGCTGGTCTCGAACTCCTGACCTCAGGTGATCCCCCTGCCTCAGCCTCCCAAAGTGCTGGGATCACAGGCATAAGCCACCGCACCTCGCCACATCTATTGTTTTTTGACTTTTTAATTATGGCCATTCTTGCAGAAATAAGGCGGTATCTCATTGTGGTTTTAATTTGCATTTCCCTGATGATTGTGACGTTGAGCATTTTTTCATATGTTTGTTGGCTGTTTGTATACCTTCTTTTGAGAAATGTCTATTCATGTCCTTTGCTCACTTTTTGATGGGATTATTATTTTTTTATTTTTATTTTTATTATTATTATTTTTTTAGATGGAGTTTCGCTCTTGTTGCCCATGCTGGAGTGCAATGGTGCAATCTCGGCTCACTGCACCTCCGCCTCTCAGGTTCAACAGATTCTCCTGCCTCGGCCCCCTGAGTAGCTGGGATTACAGGCATGCGCCACCACGCCCAGCTAATTTTGTATTTTTAGTAGAGATGAGGTTTCTCCATGTTGGTCAGGCTGGTCTGGAACTCCTGACCTCAGGTGATCCACCCGCCTCGACCTCCCAAAGTGCTGGGATTAAGGCATGAGCCATCACGCCTGGCCTATTTGTTTTTTTCTTCCTGATTTGAGTTCCTTGAGATTCTGGGCACTAGGCGTTGTTGGATGCACAGTTTGAGAATGTTTTCTCCCACTCTGTGGGTTGTCTGTTTACTCTGCTGATTACTTTTTTTTGCTATGCAGAAGCTTTTTAGTTTAATTAGTTCCCCATCTATTTATTTTTGTTCTTGTTGCATTTGCTTTTGGGGTCTTAGTCATGAATTCTTTGCCTAAGCCAATGTCCAGAAGAGTTTTTTGGATGTTACCTTCTAGAATTTTTATGGCTTCAGCCTTTAGATTTAAGTCTTTAGTACATCTTGAGTTGATTTTTGTATAAGGTGAGAGATGGGGAACCAGTTTCATTCTTCTACATGTGGCTTGCCAGTTTACTCAGTACCATTTATTGAATAGGGTGTCCTTCCCCAATCTATTTATTTGTTTATTTTTTGAAACAGGGTCTCACTCTGTCACCCGGGCTGGAATGCAGTGGCACGATCTCGGCTCACTGCAGCCTCAACCTCCTGGGCTCAAGCCATCTGCCTGCCTTGGCCTTCCAAAGTGCTGAGATTACAGGCGTGAGCCACCACATCCAGCTCCCCCAATTTATGTTTTTGTACGCTTTGTCAAAGATCAATTGGCTTTGTGTATTTGGCTTTATTTCTGGGTTCTCTATTCTGTTCCATTCGTCTACATGCCTATTTTTATACCAGGACCATGCAGTTTTGATAACTATAGACTTGTAGTATAATTCTAAGTTGGATAATGTGATGCCTCCAGATTTGTTCTTTTTGCGTAGTATTGCTTTGGCTATATGGGCTCTTTTTTGGTTCCATGTGAATTTTAGGATTGTTTTTTCTAGTTCTGTGAAGAATAATGAAGGTATTTTGATGGAAATTGCATTGAATCTGTAGATTGCTTTGGGCACTATGGTCATTTTCACAATATTGATTCTTACCATCCATGAGGATGGGATGTGTTTCCATTTGTTTGTGTCATCTCTGATTTCTTTCAGCAATGTTTTCCTCGTAGAGTTCCTTGTAGAGTTTTCCTTGTATAGTTCCTTGTAGTTTCCTTGTAGAGATCTTTAACCTCCTTGGTTAAATATATTCCTAAGTTTTTTGTGTGTTTGTTTGTTTTTGCAGCTGTTGTAAAAGGGATTGAGTTATTGATTTGATTCTTAGGTTGGTCGTTGTTGGTATACAGCAGCATTACTGACTTGTGTACACGGATTTTGTATCCTGAGACTTTACTGAATGTATCAGATCTAGGATCTTTATGGTTGAGTCTTTAGGGTTTTCTAGGTGTACTAACATATTATTGGCAACAATAGTTTGACATCCAGTTTGATTTCCAATTTGGATGCCCTTTATTTCTTTCCCTTGTCTGATTGCTTTGGCAGGATTTTCCTAACAGATACTTATTAAAGCTTGTAGTGAGTTAGTGGTGTAGGCTGGTGCTATGGGACCCCCCCTCAGAGGCCCCTAATTTAGCCTGGGTGTGTGTGTGGCGGGGGGGTTGAGATGTCAGAAGACATGAGATTGAGCTGAGTTGTGGAGGATGAGTAGGGTTGAAGAAGGTGGGGAAAGGTGTTTCTAGAAGAGGGACCAAGCTCAGAGTGGTGAGGAAAGGAGAAGTGCAGCAAAAAACAGATGCAAACAATGTTACTGCATTGGCTACTTCAAAATGAGCTGCAAAGTGCAGCGGCCAGTTGCTTGGTAAGCATTTCACTTGGCAAGGAGGACTTTCTTCAGACAGGGTGCAAGGTGAAATCACACGTTGGAGTAATCCACAGAAGGGAGAAAGGAGGAGTGATTTATCTGCCCAACTCCCTGGTGCTTCCCACTTCCCATTGGATAAGGTTATCCTATAGGAACTGACATAGAGGTTTCATCCTCTGGACCTTGGTGTCCACTTGGGAAGCCAGATGCCATGGCCCATGTGTGATGTTTGATTTTAATCAGAAATAGAGGGGTGACTCAGAGAGACAGCCTCAATATGTGGGTGTGAAGACCATGCATCCCTAGGATTACAGCTTTGACGTCAGGCAGCTCTGGCCACAAAAAAGGGCTCTGATAGAGGCGGTGGTGGTTTGGGAGGCAGGCAGCCCTTTTGGAAATAAAGAGTCAATTAAAAGAATCTAAGGAAGCATACACAATTTGTGTCCAACACGGTCCACCCCCTGTGCCCTCTTATTATGTTCAGCTCCCAGATGATAATTTGGGCTTCAGCTTGTTCTGTGCAAACGGTGACATTCCTAGTTCCTTACTTATTCCTTAAGAAGGGAGCTACAGATCCTGCCAGTCACAGGGTCCCCTTCAAGGTGGTAGTCAAGAGTGTTTTTCTCTCGACTGAAGCCAGGAGTTGGAGACCAGCCTGCGTAATAAAGCAAGACCCTGTCTCTACAAAAAATAAAGAAAAAAAATAGCCAGATATGGTGGTGTGCTACTTGTAGTCCCAGCTACTTGAGAGGCGGAGATGGAAGAATCGCTTGAGCCCATTGGTTGGAGGCTGCAGTGAGCTGTGATCCCACCACTGCACTCCAGTCTGGGTGACAGAGCAAGAGCCCATCACCAACGAAAAAAAAGTGTTTTTCTCAAAGACCAAGGCGAAAAGATTAGTCAAAAAAAAAAAAAAAAGCTATAGCCTTCTTACTTGTAGCTAGTCCAGAGGCTCTAATTGATATTCATCGTTTCCCTCCTCCATTCCAGATTCTCCACCTTCAGTTAGCACTTCATCTAGTTTGAGTTGTTTTCCTGGTAGGGTGATCCAGACCTTCACTGCCAAAAGGTGCAGATCCCTAGTTACCCTGTCCTTGTTGGTTGTGGTAGCAGCCCATTAACAGTCATCACTAGACACATGAAACTATTCAGAGATGTCCCAGAGAGTCCCTAGGTACAAGACATTCTCCTCCCTGACTCATGATGTGGCAGCTACTTTAGCTCCTCATGGTAACCATAATTGATGATCCCAGCCAGTATAGGAACTTCCTTCCTTTGCCTGTTGGTCCACTGCATGAGGATCTCAAAGTGAATAGGTGGTAGTTGCTGCTACCAGTTTGATGGAATTCTTACTGTGTCAACTGGTACAATTCTAGGTCTGTTAACTAGGACTTCTAGCCTGGAGGATCCCAAGATGATGGTGAATGGAAGCATGCATTCACAAATAAGTTGCTGGATGTAACAGTGAGAGGAGCCATTTCTGATTCCAGTCCTCGATACCCAGATCTGTGTATTCTGATCATAGGGGACACAGTACAATATTGTGCGCACACCACCTCATCCAGTTGAGTTTCAAGCTCCATCCTGGAGGAGAGGGCTCCAACCCCAGAAAGGGTTGTTCCCCAGATGGTGCCTTCCTGAGCCTTCAACAGGCCACGCCATCATTCCATCAAGATGACTAATTATGGGTGATGGGGTAGGACCAGTCCACCCTGTGATCGCGAGGCTATTGTTGTGCCTCTTTGCTGTGAAATGGGTTCCTTGGTCTGAGGAACTGTGATGTGGGATACGATGCTGAGAGATCAGGCATTCTGTAAGCACATGGAGGGTGCTGCTGGAGTTTGTAATCATTCTGGTGAGGACACATCACTGCTCCCTCAAAAGAGGAAGGGGTCTGATGTTATCAACCTGTTACCATATGGCTGGATGTTTTCTCTCCCTGCTAAGGAATAGTACCAGGTATAGGGCTCAGTATCAATCTGTTGCAAGCAAGTTTGGTGCTTGGCTGTAGCTCTGCACCTCAGTGAGAAGGTGTCCCTGATCTTGAGCCCATGAAAAGCCACCAAGTCCACTATGTTGATCAGGCCATTGTGCCAGCACTGGGGGTACAGGTGGCGGAAGGGAAAGGCTGGCTAACATCTACAGGATGAGTTATCCTGCCCAGTGGGTTGTTCACTGCCTCCCCAGTGATAGATGCTCTTTGGTGGGCACAATTTGAGTCCCAAAGATCTGCACCCTGTGTGCACACTTCCATAGGCCCATCTGCCAGGGCTGGGCCTGGATGAGGCAAGCAGGTTCCTAGGGAGGCACTCATCCTTAGGGTTGTGCAAATGCTCCCTAGTCCTGGCCCTGCCATACCCTATGTCTTTCTCGGACTTTCTTTTCTCCAGTCTTTTCATTTTATTCCTTTCAGAGCCCTGCCCAGCTGGCCAGGCCAGGTGCCACTTCCCTGTAGTCGGTGTATATTCTTACCCTGGACTATCGCTCCCCATGGGCAAAGTGGATGACCAGCTATATGCTTGCAGCTCTGATCCCTGGCAGGATTCTCCTTTACTGTTGTCCTTCAGGGACCTCCCGAGTGGAGCCACAGTGCTGTTAGCGCCAGCGTATCATCCTGGCACATTTATCAGTTGGTTATATGGACTCTCTACCCACCCCTGCCCAGAGGACATACATGTGGATTGAAGAAGCAGTAAAATAGAGGCAGGTGATTTGGGAGTCTCGGCCACCACCTGCTCATGCAATTTACTTATGTGTTCTGAACCAGCTTGAGCCTGGTTTGAATGTATCCCTCCCATCACTTAATGGCTTACTGCCTTGGACGTCCAACCTTATGACCCATCATTCAGCTTAGGATGGCCATCTCAGGCTGAATGGTCACTTGGTGCCCATTGGTCAGGCACTTAGTCTCTGCTAGGGCTCAAGAGCATACTATAGCTATTTTTCAGAGCATAATTCTTTGTCAGAAAGAGCATGACATGTTTGTCAGAGATGACATGGGAGGGTTGTTCTGGAACCCTAGGGTATGTGCTGCAGTTCTCCCTGAGAGCTCACCAAAGACTCCATCCTTTATCCACCATGGTGATTCCAGCACCACTGGATATGCTGGGTCACACAGCCCAGGAGGCAGAGCAGCTTGTGTCACAGCCTGAACAGTGGTAGGGACCTTCCTTTCTTTGTTTTGAGACAGAGTTTCTCTCTTGTCACCCAGGCTGGAGTACAATGGCGCCTCTCAGCTCACTGCAACCTCCGCCTCCCAAGTTCAAGTGATTCTCCTGCCTCAGCCTCCCAAGTAGCTGGGATTACAGGCACGTGGCACCACGCCCGGCTAATTTTGTATTTTTAGTAAAGACAGGGTTTTGCCATGTTGGTCAGGCTGGTCTTGAACTCCTGGCCTCATGTGATCCGCCCGCCTCGACCTCCCAAAGTGGTGGGATTACAGGCATGAGCCATTGCATCCAGCCCAGTAGGGACCTTTCTTATCCTGGGACTCACCTGAATTGGCTGCTTGAATTCTGGGTCACCCAATAACTAGGTTGAATGAGATTCTCAAGTGCAGCATATCTTGCCTCCAAAATCCAAAGAGGCCAAATAAATGCCTTGCCTCTTTCTTAGTGCTAGGAAGCGCGGGGTGCAACATCTTGTGCTTTTTAGCAAGCTCTAGCATGGGACTTTTGGGAAGAATATGGTGATCAAGGGAATCTGAGGAGATATGTGTCCAATATAGCAAGAATAATATGCACAGTGGATCATACAGACAGAGTTCTTCACCTTTTTATTCCTACTGTCTGCTTTCAGGGAACAAAACTGATGAGTTTTAATTTTTACTATCCTGCCCTTTGTGTCCAAACCTTAACAATGGCCCATCATTACCTTGTATATTCAGTTATTATTTGACAAATAACTGCCAAGGCCTGGCCTTGCCTTATTTGAGGATTGCCTGGCGCCATTTTACAGGTGAGAAAACTGAGATCATGGTCAAGAGACTTAGCTTCTGTCACACAATAAGAACACCAATCTGAACCTGGGGCTTCCAATTTGGAACTTGTAGGCCATGGGGGTGGAGAGAGATATGCCATCATGTCCGGCTTGCCATGAGCAAACACTGTGCTAAGCGCTTTACCGGTCTGAACTCACCTGCCCTTATAACCGGCCCATGAAGTGGGTGCTATTATTATTCTCCCCACTTTACAGACAGGGAGTCTGAGACTTGGGGAAGTTAAATGACTTGCCCAGGGTCACACAGAGAGGAAGTGGGGATTAGAACCAGATGGTCTGGTTTCAGATTTTGGGATCTCAATCAGTAGCCAGTATAGCTGCCAAGAGTTAAGGACGCAGCCCCCCACAGATGGGTGGGCACTGCCAACTGCTTTTCCACAGAATGAGTTCATGTTAAAGACACCTGAGGAGAAAGGAAAAGGAGCAGGACTTTCCAAAGCCTCGAACTATTACTAGAGCAAAAGAGCTCTGTATGGAATTGCCCTGAGAAGACCCTTTTCAAACTTTTTTTGTTTGTTGTTTTAAGAGCTGGGGTTTTGCTATGTTGTCCAGGCTAGACTTGAACTCTAAGTAGTTGGGGCTAGAGGCACACACCACCGCATCCAGTTCAGTTTCAAGCTTTAAGAAATCAGAATCCAGAATGTTTTTCTAACCACCAGCCCAAACCCTACCCTTGCAGGAATGCATGCTTTGCAGCCTTTTAAACCTGAAACATGGACTCATTTGCAGAATCATAGTATCTTTTTGCAAGTAGTTTTTCTTTCAGCAGAATGTGCTTTGCCAACATCATGAGCAATCATAACACACTCCCACAACACTACTGAAAGGAGCAGTGGGATATCTTAGATTTCACATAATGCCTTTTCTCTGAACAGTTCTAGGCATTTGTAGAGCCAAAGCATTACTTTATAGTTACTCTTCCTGTATCTATTTAGTAAACACGGATTCTATGCCTACAGTTCACCAAACATGCAAAAGTAAATAAAAACTCAGCTCCTTGTTTTGGAGCTCACTTCTGGGGGAAAAGAAATAACCACTGCTTATTAACTTTTGGAGTACAGTGGCACGATCACATCTCACTGTAGCCTTGAACCCCCAGGCTGAAGAAATCCTTCCACTTCAGCTTCCCAAATACCTGGGAACACAGGTGCACGCCACCACACCCAGTTAATTTTTATTTTTTGATTTTATTTTTTTTTTTTTTGAGACAGAGTCTCGCTCTGTCACCCAGGCTGGAGTGCAGTGGTGCTATCTCGGCTCACTGTAACCTCCACCGCCCAGGTTCTAAGGGATTCTCTTGCCTCAGCCTCCCAAGTAGCTGGGATTACAGGCGTGTGCCACCATGCCTGGCTAATTTTGTATTTTTAGTAGTGACAGGGCTTCACCATGTTGGCAAGCCTAGTGTCTCACTCTTGACCTCAGGTGATCCACACGCCTCGGCCTCCCCAAGTGCTGAGATTACACGTGTGAGCCACTGCACCTGGCCTATTTTTAAATTTTTTTGTAGAGATGAGTCTCCCTATGTTGCCCAGGCTGGTCTTGAACTCCTGGGCTCAATTGATCCTCCTGCCTCAGTCTTCCAAAGTGCTGGGATTAAAGGCATGAGCCACTCTGCCTGGCTGCATATTAGTGCCTCTTACTTCTAATTGAAAAATTAGGTAACAAAAGAAGTGAAATAGAAGTGAGAGACTATGAACGTGAAATGGTCAGCTTCTGGCCCTGACTTCAACAGCTACTTTTTCTCCGTGGGTCTGCCATGTGTCTGGCTGTTTCTAAATCAGGCTTTATTATAGAATTAGTGCATGAATTTATAATGAGCCAGTCCTAGTAAAATCGTTCCTTGTTCTTATGAAGGTATGAAAAAAACTTATTTCACAAAATGTTATATAGTATATTAATATATCCTTTTTTTTATTTTTAGAAATGGGGGTCTCACTATGTTGCCCAGGCTGGTCTCAAACTCCTGGGCTCAAGTGATCCTCCTGCCTCAGGCTCCCAAAGTGTTGAGATTCCAGGCATGAGCCACCACATCCAGCCTATAATATACCCAATGTTTGAAAATTATAAGGCCATTTGCAATTGTAATATTATTATTGATATTGATAAATTAGATCATTTGCTTGGTTTTTAATATATTATAGAGGGCTCAAAGATCAGCTGATTTACTTGAATAGACAATAAATCAATGGCAGAAGTGATAGATTTCGAGTTTATTTTCTTCATTTGTTTCCACTCTGAGGTGGTAACCTTGTCTTATTTATGTTGAATTCTCAGTGCCTGGTAAAATGCTGGCATGCAGGAGATGCTCACATTTTGAGGAAAAAAAAGCAAAGAAAGGAAGAAAAGGAAGGTTTAGAGGATAACAGCCCTTCCAGGGAGAGGCAGCTTGTGCCGACTCCTCTTCCACGCTCCCCACTGGGCTGCCTCACAGGCTGTCTCCATGCTTCTCCTCATGCACAGTCGCGGGTCATCCTCTGTGTGTGGCAGATGATTCTTCACTCACATGCCTGTGTTTGCCAATGGCACCCGCATGGACGAGGATGATGAGGAAGAAGGAGCTGTGGTTTACCCTTCCGTATACGGGTGACTGTGAGGCTGTGGAAGGAGAGTGGTGGGGGTCAGGGTCTTTTTGAGCCTCTGCTCCGCCACCAGAAAGGCTGTGTGGCTTGTGGCAAATCCCAGAGGCCCTCTGAGCCTCATTTTCCCCATATGTAAAATGGGAATAACCCAGACTAAGTCATTGTACGTAGGAAATGACCAGTGACTCAGTGGATTGCTTTGTCAACTGTTAAAGGCTGCTGCTGTCAGGCTGGAATTATTATCATTGTTCTATTTATTATATCCTTAGAGGAGTAATAAGAAGTGGAAGTCCATCCAGTCAGCTCATTCAACAGAGTGGAGCCCTCCCTTGATGTAGCTGGCAGTGCCAGGCCCTGGGGATATAGCAGCAAACAAGATGTGCACAGCCTTTCTCTCTGGGAGCCTTTATTCTGGTGGTGGAGAGAGAAATAAACTTATGAACAAATAGGAAAAGTGATTTCAGCTCACGATGGGAGCGAATAGGAGGTATGAGGATGACAGTGTAGCGTGTTAGATGTAGAGTAGGTGATGCTTTTGGAAGGCCTCTCCATGAGGTGACAGGTGAGAAGGAGCCAGCCATTCAAGGTCTAGGGAGAGTGTCCCAACAGGGGACAGTGGGTGCCACCACCTACAGCACACAGCACAGCCACAGAAAAAGGCTCCCCGCATCCCTCATCCCCCCTTTTCAGTTCTGGGGTGGGGCAGAGCAGGACCAAAGATGGGGAGGAACTAAAAAGGCAGTGGGGAGGGCTGTGGAGTGGCTGCACACGTCCCTCCAGCCCAGAAGTCTGCCTCCCCAGCCCAGGTTCTGCAGAGAGTTCCAGAGTCCTGGCCACCCTCAGGATCCTGCCTTTTGGACAGGGAGGCCCTTGGGGATAGACTGTCTCTCGTTGGGCCCAGCTCTGGGTAGGATGACACTGTAAGGAAGAGGAATGCTCGTGCTCAAGTATCCACCCTGCAGACTCAAACCAGTTGTCTTTTTCTTTTTTCTTTTTTTTGAGACAGAGTCTTGCTCTGTCACCCAGGCTGGAGTGCAGTGGCGTGATCTCGGCTCATGCAACCTCCGCCTCCCGGGTTCTAAGGGATTCTCCTACCTCAGCCTCCTGAGTAGCTGGGATTACAGGTGCCTGCTACCACACCCAGCTAATTTTGTATTTTTAGTAGAGATGGGGGTTTCACCATGTTGGCCAGGCTGGTCTTGAACTCCTGACCTCAGGTGATCCTCCAGCCTTGGCCTCCCAAAGTGCTGGGATTACAGGCATGAGCCACTGTGCTTGGCCCAGTTGTCTTTTTCTGTTTGAAAAGGGCCAAACAAGGAGAGCAGTGAGTCTGATTGTTAGCATTGAAACACCCGATTGCCATTCTATCCCAAGCCTGCTGTCTAAGCATTGCTCTCCATGCAGCAGGGCAGTCTCAGCACAGCCCATCTGTGGCTCTGCTCTGCATGGCCTGAACGCTGCTTTGCACAGCCCACTTCTGGAAACCGTGCTTACCACTTTGATACACATTGTGATCACTGCAATAGAAGTGTTTTCACCTTTAAAATGGAATCAGTTACTCTGTGTGTGGAAGCCTGGGCCCAGGCCAGCAGCTCTGTCAAACAGAGGGGGCTGTCTTGGACTTTGGAACAGCTGAGCCCTCCATGACAGCGCTGTCTACATGCAGCCCAGGTTACGAGACTGCCAGGAATCTCTGGTGTGCCTCAACATTTCACTGGGATAGACTTAGCTGGGAAATAGCCTCTCTTATTGTATCTTCACCCGTCCTCCACCCTTGTGCCCAGGTGAACCTGGGCAAGTTTCTTGATCTCTCCAAGCTTCAGTTGCTGTCTGGTAAACGGGGGAATAACACCTTTCTAGAAGAGAGGTTGTGAGATTCTTTTTTTTTCTTTTTTTTTTTTTTTTTGAGGCAGAGTCTCGTTCTATTACTAAAGCTGGAGTGCAGTGGCGTGATCTCTGCTCACTGCAACCTCCGCCTCCCAGTTCAAGTGATTCTCCTGCCTCAACCTCCTGAGTAGCTGGGACTACAGACATGAACCACTAGGTCTGGCCAATTTTTGTACTTTTAGTAGAGATGGGGTTTTGCCATGTTGGCCAGACTGGTCTCGAACTCCTGACCGCAGGTGATCCGGCCACCTTGGCCTCCCAAAGTGCTGGGATTATAGGCATGGGCCACCGCGCCCGGCAAGGTTCTGGGATTCTATCAGCAAATGGATGTGCCAGCTGTCAGAGGCTTGGATATTTTCTTCCTTTCTTTTCTACCAGCCCCCTGAATCCTGAAGGGAGCATTTAGCAACCTTTTTGTTCTTGCTGACTAGGGCTGAGGGTCAGACCTCAGGTCTCCCCTCTGGCTTTATCTCTCCCTTCAACCCTGCATGCTGCTGGGCCCTGAAAGGGCTCCCAAATGTCATCCTCTCTCCTCAAGGGGCTTACATCCTAGAGAGGAAGGGAGGAAACTCAAGAGAGTGCAGTCTGGGGGCATCTGGGCTGGGCCTTGGGAGCTAAGTAGAATCCCAATAAGAAGTCATGGGTGGAGAGGGTGTCCTGAGCATAGGGAAGGGCTTGGGCAAGGATGTGGAGGCAGGGTGGTCATTTGGAGCTGTGGCAGGAGCATGCTGGGTCAGATCAGCTTGCCCTTCCCACTTCTCTACTTCTCTCTCCTGCTGTGTGTACTTTGCTGCCAGAAGTTTCCTGAGGCTGAATTTGATGTTAGACTGAATTGCAATGGACCGGCTGGGGCAGTGGTGACAGGAGGGCAGGGGGTGGAGCCCCGCAGCAGCTGTAGTTCTGTGTCAGGTGGCCGTGTGTCCAGATGGTGCTGGGTCAGAGCTGGCAGTGCCTGGAGGGAGTGGAGAGGGATGGTGAAGAGAATGAGAGAGCCTGGGAATCTGGAGAGACTGGCAGAGAGACTGCTTGGCGACTTGAGAGCCAAGTTCCAGCACTGCTTGGAAGTCATCAGGGAGGGAAACTGCTTGGTATCCTGGTGGTCTCAAGGATACCAAGAGATACCCTAGAGAACCCAAGGAGGCTCCAGATGTTCCGAGGGACCCATGAAGCTGAAGGTATCACAGGAACTAGAGGATGTGAGGGTTAGGGCAGAAAGATGTTAGAGGGAATTGAGGATCTCACAGACGCTGAGTGCTGGAACTAGAGGGCTAGAAGGGATGGGAGATTGAAGGGTTTCCCTCTTCCCTCCTCCATCGTGGCTGAGTACAGACTTGGTGGCTGAGGAGGAGTCATGGCAGTCAGGCCTCCAGACTTCCTAGTGTAGCCCCAGGGACTGAGTTCCTCACATGTGGTCCCAACATCATCCGCGACCACCTGAGGGAAGAGGCAGCTGGTCCAGCTGATGCTTTGGCTCAGGGATCATGTGTCCCGAGGTACATGGTGGATTTTCCATTTGACGGGTGACTTAACCTGAGGATTGGAGAAGTAAATTACCAATAACTTTGCTGGAGCAAATTAAACAACTAGTTTTAGTTAAGTATGTTGAACCAAGATTCAGTTCAGGTCTGGCTCTCAAGGTAGTATTTTTTTTCCTTTCTGTACTCTCTGCCCCTAGTTGGTTTGTTGTCATTAATTCATCAAGCATCTATTTGAAGCCTAGAATGTGCTGGAGTTTGTTATGGTTTTAAGGGATACAAAGATAAATGAGACATGAGGGCAAGAAAGATATATACGTGCCGGGCACGGTGGCTCAAGCCTGTAATCCCAGCACTTTGGGAGGCCGAGGCGGGCGGATCACGAGGTCAGGAGATCGAGACCATCCTGGCTAACACGGTGAAACCCCGTCTCTACTAAAAATACAAAAAATTAGCCGGGCGTGTTGGCAGGTGCCTGTAGTCCCAGCTACTCGGGAGGCTGAGGCAGGAGAATGGCGTGAACCCGGGAAGCGGAGCTTGCAGTGAGCCGAGATCGCGCCACTGCACTCCAGCCTGGGGGACAGAGCAAGACTCCGTCTCAAAAAAAAAAAAAAAGAAAGATATATACGCAAACAATCCAGGTCATTCAGAGTTTAACTTTGAAGCAAGGATTTGGGGGAAGGGGTATATATAAGAAGGAGTGGTCTATTCTGCCTAGGATAAGATTGCAAGGGGAAGAGAAATCAGTAAGGGCTTCAGAGAGGAGGCAGCAGTTGAAAGAGCTGATTTAAAGGGGGAGTAGGTGATCCTCAAGATATATGGGAAGGGAGAGGTGGAGGAGAGTGGAGGATGCTGAGTTGCAGGAGCAAAGTGAATGAGGGCCTGCAGGCTTAGAGCTGCAAAGCCCTCTGGAGGATGGTATGGGCGTGAAGGGGCAGGAGGCTCAAGAGATGAAGCCTAGAGGTAGGCCTGCCTGTGAGCTTTGTGCTTACCTCACTGGCACTGGGGAGCCATTGAAGGATTTTCAGCAGGGAAGCATCGAGATCCGAGTTTCATCATCCTCATTCCTTCATTTATGGTGCTCTCGTAGCATTTGGTTCTTACACAGCTGCATGAGGGTTTGCCATGGTGTACTGCAATTGTTTGTCTACATGTCTTCTCTCCCAGCAGATAGCATGCCCCTCAGGGCAGGGACTTGTTATTGCCTATCTTTGTGACTTCTTCACCCACCGCAGGACCTACCACGAGTGGGTATTCAGCACATCGCTTTTTGCTAAACACATTTTGGTCCTGGGGCCATACAGACACCATCCTGCTCATAAGGACTTATGCCCACCCATCTCCAAAGCCCTCTTGGCCCAGAGTGGTACACCATGTAGGCAGTGTGATATAGTGGAAAACAGGTGTGCAGATCTGACTTTGAATCCCAGCTCTGCCATTTATTAGTTGTGGGACTTTGAGCAAGTCATTTGACTTCTGTAAGGCTCACTTTCCTCATCTGTAAAATGTCAGCAATAGTGTGAGCTTACAAGATTTTTTTTTGTGTTAAAGTGCATGTCAAGGCTGGGCGTGGTGGCTCACGGCTGTAATCCCAGCACTTTGGGAGGCCGAGGTGGACAGATCACCTGAGATCAGGAGTTCGAGACCAGTCTGGCCAACATGGTGAAACCCCATCTCTACTAAAAATACCAAAATTAGCTGGGCATGGTGGCATACCCCTGTAATCCCAGCTACTTGGGAGGCTGAGACAGGAGAATTGCTTGGCCCTGGGAGGCGGAGGTTGCAGTGAGCCAAAATTGCACCACTGCACTCCAGCCTGGGCGATAAGAGCGAGACTCTGTCTCAAAAAAAAAAAAAAAAAAAAAGTGTGTGTCAAGTGTAGACATGTGGTAGGTGCTCAATATATTTTAGGTATAAGAAAAATAATAACTACCATGATGCTGCTCATTTGCTTATTGTTTCTTGGCTCTAAACCCTCCCTTCTCTACTCTGCTCTGTGAGGCTGGGGCTGAAACTCTGCCAACCACACTTCCCAGACTCCTTTGCCCGCTCTGTTAGGTTCTGCCAGTAGTGGGTGCTGCTGGGAGACAGGGGATGACTCACTTCTTTCTGTTTGTTTCCTTTCAGTATTGCTGGGGTACCAGCTGGGCAGCACCACCTCCTCCTCTGAGGGACCCCACCTCTAGAGGGTCCCTTTCTTGCATTTTTAGATTCTCACAACCTCAACTCGTCTCTTTGTTCCCCCAGCCTAGGGGAGTTAGCTTCTTCCTGCAGTTATCTCTGTGTTACTTAGTATTCTCTTTTTGCTTCTCAACCCTTTCGCACCAGTAAAGTCAATCCCTTATATTCAATACTCTCTATCTGTGGAAATACCTGGAGTGGTTTCTGTTTTCCTAAGGGGACGCCTAACACACCATAGCTGTGTATGGTAGTAGGTATTAAATGCCCTGTGGGCAGTATAGAGATCAGACAGGGCATCACGGGGAAGCCACAGAGACCAAGGATGCAGAGGAGGGAACGGGGACAGATGTGAAGGCCAGTCTCAGAAGATGCAAGTCTCAGGCTTGGTGGTGGGTGACACGGTACAAGCTGGCAGATAGGGAAGAGTCTAGACTGATTGAAACATGGGCTTTGTATTAGGCTGGGGCATATCATGATGCTGGAAAGGCAGGTTGCAGCTAGAAGTAGAAGGCTTAAATGCCACAGCCTGGGGACAGGGAAGATGCAATTTAGAACTATAGACAGAGACTGAAGGCCAAGAGAGGAAAATGCAGCTGTATTCTCTGTCCTCGAGGCAGAGTGGGGTGGTGGATGTGGGCTGGACCTCCAGTAACTGGCTATGTGATCTTAGGCGAGTCATTTTGCTTCTCAGATCATTGATGCCGCCCTCTCTAAAGTAGATTTTTAAAAATCTAATTTGGAAATAGAAAACTCTTTGCCAGTATAAGGAGTTACTTATGTTAAATGTTATTCTGACTGCATTCTAGCCTGGGTGATAGAGACCCTGTTTCAAAAAAAAATGAAACAGAACAAAAACTATTCTCGGTAGGTGGGGAGGAGTGGCTCTGAGGGAGGAGATTCAGGAGTGGGCGGGGTGGGGGGTTGTATTTTCAGGCTGGGAAAGAAAGGAGAGTGGGAGCCCAGTGAGGAAGAATTTGGGGAGGGCCTCAAGGGGTGTGATGGTCCACACTTAGACTGGGAGGAAAGGGTGGGCAGAGAATCAGGGAAGGAATGGAAAAAGGAGACACGTCTAGGTGATGGGCATGGAATGTGTGAGAAATGGAAGGGTGTGGGAACCCAGACTTGGGAGTTTGAGCCACTACAGGCAGAGGCTGACCCCACAGGGTTGGGAGGGGAAGGTGCCCTCACTTTATGGCCCCAAAGATCCTGTAAATAGAGAGCTATTGGCCTCCCTTGGGGTGAGCCTAGGGTTGCTAGGAATTTCTGAGAAGTGTCTGCTTTTCTCTACTTCCCACCTGTTTTATGTCTCCTGGGATGGAAGACATGGTAGGGCTACAAAAACATGCTGCCAATCCTGAATTCAAGAAAATGGACTTTGTCCCAGCCCAAAACATGGAGGAAAAAAATGTTCTTGGAGAGTATGTATGCGACAGAGCCCGCGATACACACCCAGGTGGCGAGGGGGCAGAGCGGGGGGCCTGTAAGGCTCTGTTCACTCATCCTGAGTCCAGACCTCTGGGCAGGAAGCCTCGTTCTTTTAAAAGCAAACTGCTTGTTTTTCCCTGCATGAATAATGTATGTTCTTTAAAAAACACAAAGGGAAAATACAGATAAGCAAAAAGAAGATATAAATCATCCACAACTCATCACCCAGATGCATATTTATGCTTCCAGATACTTTTTCTGAATCTGTACATGGAAATGTAAAAAATGGCATCATTTATATTATCTGTAACCTGCTTTTTTCACTCCACAGTTCATCGTGGCCATCTTTCCGTGTCACTAAATGTACTTCTGCAGTGTCTTTGTAAATGATATCACAACCAGATAACAACGACAATAATTTGTATAGTGCTTTATAGCTTACAAAGCACTGGGCATCCATTATCTTATTTAAGCTCTTGGCCTTCCAGCATTAAGGTCTCTCCCCTAGGAAATTCTGCTTCCAAAAGAGGCACCCCTGCCTCCTTCACATCTGTGCCTCCCATGCCCCGGAAGTTGCCGCCATCTAGGGAGGGTTGCTGGCCAGGCCCCTTCTCCCTCTCCGCTTCTTGTCTGACCCTGCTGTCAACTTCTGCCCTTTGTCTCATTTTCTTGAGAATCCCTCTTCATAGTCTCAGAATTTCCTCCTGGCTGCCACCCTTGTCTTCTCTGCTTCATCTGTCCTCCCCTGTCTCCTCCTGCGTGTCTGTCTGCCCCTCTCCTCCTGTCCAGTTCTGCTTAAGACACAGGGTGACACAGCTGGGAGGCTGGGAGCCAGAGCGGGCCCTCAGGATGGGACCTGTCTCATCTCCAGAAATGACTGGGCAGAAAGTCCCCCTGTTGTTCACAAGTGGGGAGGGTTGGGGGCCAGACCCACAGACATCAAAGGGACAGGCCTGGGTAAAAAGTCCCGGGGTGTCCTCAGAGCTTCCACAGCTGTGCATAGGGACGTTTCTGAGTTCCCGTCTCCCTACCGCTGCCTCTCTCTTCCACACCCTGCTCTATTTCTTTCTCTCCTCATGACCTACCTGGCATCCCCATTCTTTCTTGTCCTCTGACATCTAGAGGCCTTGGTGCTTGACAGCTACCTCCCTCTGTGTGGAAGGAGAGGGTAGGGAGAGAGGCAAGAAGGAATGCCCTCTGTCCCTGAACTAGCCTCACTTTTTGGTCCTGGAACTTCAGTCCTCTCTTCACCCTGTGAGTGCCTCCCTTGTGCCCCTCCCTCCTCCCTCCTCTTTCACGGTGGGAGTGCTGAAGGTGAGGAGAGGCTGGACTC
The DNA here is from genome assembly GCF_028878055.3 of Symphalangus syndactylus. NCBI lineage: Eukaryota > Metazoa > Chordata > Mammalia > Primates > Hylobatidae > Symphalangus > Symphalangus syndactylus. The sequence continues at coordinate 85,271,340 of NC_072441.2, forward strand.
TTCCTGCAACTCTGGGCCTGCTAAGTCGGGGAGGCCAAACCTTTCAGATGTGCTGCCTTCACAGGACTGAATGAGGAGCATATTTCACAGGGCTGAATGAGGAGCATATCTAAACTGGAGCTGGACAAGCTATGCAATTAGCCAAGATCCTGGGCAGGGGTCTAGATCTCCTGGCTTTGGAGAAGGGCAAATATTTCAGAGTTAGGGAAATCCAGATATCCACGCCCAGTGGTCACCCCACCCCTCGCCAACCCATTCTGAACACTTAACCCATGGCCCATCAGGCCACTTTTCAACAGCAAGGACATCAGAACTCTGAGCATGTGGCCCCTTTAAAGAGCCTTGCCTCAGCCAGGCATCAGCTGCAGCTGAGGACTTGATCTCCAGCTCCTATCTCACCAAGTGCCCTTCCCATCTGACCGTGCATCTGGGGCTCGCCAAGCACCTTGTGCTCCAACTGTGTACCAGGGAGTCACCAGGTACCTTCTGCACTATGTGCCCAGGGCTCCCTAAGCACCATTCACTTCAGCTTTGCATCCAGGGTCCAGGGGCTCGCCAAATATCATCTGCTCTAAACCCATCCCCAGCTCCGCCCACCTGGATTCCTTACTTGGCACACATTCAAGAGGATGCTACATTCCCCACCCTCTCCAGCAGTGGATGGTGCCACCCTAGTGATCACTTACTAGTGGGCCCTTGGCCAAGTAACCCAGAGGGGCTCAATTTCATGGTGGATGACCAGGAGATGAGCCAGGTGGTTCAAGCTCTCTGCCTCCTGTGCAAAGAAAGGGGGTGGGCAGGGAGTGTCAGTACTTTGTCAATCGACCTCACAGGGCTTGGAGGAGACCAAAACTTCAGTCCTACCCCTGGGAGCAGGTGGTGTTGGCCTGAGGAGTTGTGCATGGGAGCCTCTGGCTGGAAGCTGGAAGACCTTCGCTGTGGGTTGGTGGTCACATACTAACATCCCCCTTGTCCTTAACCCTCAACAGAAAGTGTGAGAAGATGCCAAACAGCTCATGGACCAGGGGAGGAGCTTCCACAGTGTGTCGACACTGGGCCAAGGGCAAGGTCCAAAGTGTCTACTCCAGGACTGTCCCTTGGCTGGACATCTAAGACCTGGTACTCTGCCATCCAAGCTCCCTGGGACTTGGAGCTTGGTATTATGGGGCGGGATAAAACACGTTGGTATGAGCAGGTGTCGGAAGCTGAGCTCTCATGTCCTTGTACCCCATTCTTCTTCCTACTTGGTGACAGCCAGGAACTACCCTCTGCTCCATAGCCAGAGCCTAGAGGAAGAATAACGGTGAGCCTAGAGGAAGAGGAACCTCATCCTGCTGCCACCGAGGCCTGGCTCAGTGGCACAGCTCACTTGACTTCGGACCATTTCCACCTCCTCCCCGAGGCCCCTGGGCCTCTCTCCCCAGAGAACTCCAACCTGTTCTCCCAGCCCCCACAAAGATGCATCAGTTGTTCCTGAGCTTAGAGGGGGTAGGGTATGAGATCCATAGTCCCCAGCACCCATTCTCGTGTGGAGGACCTGCCACAAGGCCACAGGGACAGTTTTGAGGGATGGATGGTAAACATTCCCTTCTTTTATGCTCACCTGTCTTCTACCAGCCAGCTACAGGGTTTTTTTTCTGGAGTTCTGTCTGAATCTGGGGAAGAGGAGGGGGACCAAGACGGGTGTTTCTGGATTTTAGTCGCTGCATTTACTGTTCTGCCTCTGCGGTAGGTGTTCATCCTTCCTTCTCCAGGTCAACCTGTTGTCTGTCTGCAACTGTCTCTCAGATAGGAGACATATCTTCCCTCCCCAAAGCTTCCCTGTAGCGTTGGGAAGTCCCTCCTGAAGTCCAACCTCCATCTATCTTGCTACCTAGTTAAATCCACTTCTTTTCTAGGACTTGGACAGCAATAGAGCTTATTTCCTAGCATTCCTACGTCCTTCCCCAGAAGTACTTCGGGGCCAGCCACCACCTGCCCATCTTTGCAGGTGCAGCCCCGACGGCATATTTCTGAAGCCCTCTTTTCTTCGACTTCCAATCCCTTCCTTAAACTCTTCCACATCCAGACGACCGGCACTGTGAGGGTTAGGGGGCATAGGTAGTGGGGAGAGGGGTTGACCCCACTGCTGCCCTGCAGGCGTGTGCAAATGCAGCCATGCCTGTGTGCTCTGTGTGAGTGTGCAGGTCTCAGAGCCAGGGCTTGCGTGGAGTCTTTCTACCCTTCTACCCTCCTGGAGGCCTCTCAGAGACCCAGCAACAGAAGGCAGGGAAGCCCAAACTCCCCAACTTTTTCCCTTAGCTGCGGTTCTGCTGGTAACCATTAGGTGTCACTGTTGCTTCAGTCACCAATGCGGGGCAGGGGAGGGGTGGGGCTCCACACAAGTGGTCCTTGCTGCCCACCCTGACCCTGTGCGGATAACAGGGTAGTTGTTGTCATAGAGACGGCCTCACGCAGACTCGCGCCCACTCCACTCTGGTGTGAGGGAGCTGTGGTTTGCAGGACAGCTGCTGGCGGGCGTGAGCAAGGGTGCACAGAAAGGCTCATCTCGCCAGACCCAGAGCGTGTGGCATGTGTGTGGCGTGGCAGCTATGCCCCAAGCCCCTGGGTGCAGGAAGCTAAAGAGTTCTGAGCCATGGGCAGCCCCTCCCGCTGCCACCCCCTTCGTCAAGGTTTGAAGTCATTCTTTTGCAACTCTTCCCTTTCAAATGCCCTCATGGCACCGGCAGAAAAGTCTGGGAGCTGGCTCTCCTGTGCAACATCCACATGCCTCAATGGTGTTTCTACACGAGTGACGAACACTGAGATTCTGACCTCCCAGGATAACCACAGGGTACCAGACACACAGACCCTGTTCTGCTGTGTGTTCCCTGGCTTGGGTGGGGGCATCTGGCATGAATAGGTGATGTCATCAGGGCCTCTCCCCTGCCCCATGTCTGCCCACTTAAAGTCTGTCCTATGACACTCCAGAAAATACCTACCCAGTGGACCGATATAACAAACATAACAAGGGATGAAATTAAGATGAGGTGTCGGGGACTGGTTGGTTCTGCTTGGAGGCCAGACACAAAGGTTCCCTGCCGGGCTCAACCACTTCTGGTCCTGAGTGGGAGATAATAGCAAGATTGTCCTGCCTCACTGCCATGGCAACCCTGGCTGCTCGGGTCCTCATGGAGGTGGTGTTTGACAGCAGTGTATTTATCCCGTGTCTCTGCCTTAGGGTCACCACCTCGAGTCCCAGAGGAGAGAGAAAGGAAGTTCATTCGGTGTTAACACCATGTAGATGGAGAGATAATGGGCTGCCTGGGACCAGGGTACAAAGAGGCCTCAGCATTTATTGTGCCTTCTCCAGTCTTCCCATGAGAGGCAGGGGTGGGGGCAGGGCTGCGTGAGGGTGAGGGGAGGGAGGAAGGTGAGGCTCTGAAAGCCTTAAGCATCCAGGGCTAATCATTGAGGGGAGGGACTGGAGAAAGGGTGACTATACTCCAAGGGATGCCCCTGGAGGAAAGGAGGAAGAAGCACCAAGCTTGGGGAGCCCTGGGCGGGGCAAGAGGAGGGGAGGAGGTGAGGGCAGGCAGGCTGGGAACCACTCTCCAGGCCCCTGGGTTCTCCCCATGCCACCTGGTCAGTGGAGCTGAGGGGAGGAGGTGAAAAGCAGTGGCAAGCAAGGCAGTCATGTGGAGCCCCCACCACTCTCCCACACATGCATGGAGAGCACCCCAGGCTTGCTTCTGATTGCTCATCTGATTTCAAACATGTCGATGGACCTACCTGTCCAGAGGAGACCCCAAACTGAGGGGCAGGGCCTCTAGGATGGGCGGGCCCCCTCTTCCTAGTCTGAGTGGGGTCCCTTGCTCTGAGGGCATGTCCTTGACCTGATCTCTACTCCTCCGGCTTTGACCCTGCTTGCTTTCCCCCGAGGGACTCAGAGTCTGAGAAACTCCTATGGTGAGACCCCTCTGCCCACCCCTACAGCCTTCCCTGCTCCTGTTCTCTGCCCCATCCTCGGCCACCCCTTGCCCTGAGTGGGGGTGGGGGTGAACATTCAGGCATCTCAGCCACAGAGGTTGGGTCCCTTCCTCTCTCCCCATGGGAGGCCAGCCAGCCAGGGAATGAGGTGCCCCTCAGTACCCTGGACCCCCATTTTGAGGGCTGCAGTCTGAGGAAGCCCCTCTTGGGTTGGGTGAGGAGTCAGGCTCTACATCGGTGGGAGGCAGGGAGCCCCGGGCCCCCCGGCACTCAGGGCTATAGTAGAAGGAGAGGAGGCGGAAAGAGGGCCGCAGCTCCTCCTGTATGCTGTCCAGAATGTGTGTGAAAGACGGGCGCAGGCGTGGGTTTGGCTGCCAGCAGCGGCTCATCAGCTCCTGCCTGGTGGGTGAGGGGAGCAGGGTCAGAGGCATCCGGGAGCCCCTGCCGCACTCTCAGCCTCCTGCACTGAGGGTCAGTTGGTGGGAGTGGGGATCATGGGCCATTATATCTGGGAGAGTGAGAAGGGATTAAATGGGAGTCTTGGGGGTTTGCGATGGGGGGGTGGCGCTCATAGCTGAGGGTCAGTGAATGTCAAAGCATCAGAGGAGGTGAGCCAGAATCATGGGGTTGGGTGGCGGAGGGTTGTAGGTAGATCAGCAATGAGGAAGGGGCGGGGGAGGTAACTCACAGCTGAAGGGGACAGCCCTCCAGCTCCTCCAGGACCCCGCCATCCATGACGAACTTCAGCACCTGCTCGTTGGACAGGCCCTGGTAGGGTTGTTCAGCCAGGGTGGCAATCTCCCAGAGTACCACGCCGAAGGACCTGGAGGGCATGCAGGAGCTCCTGAGCCCAGCACCCTTCGTGCTGCTCAGTGCACTACAAGGCATAGGGGTGTTCCAGGCCCCTCCCCAGATCCCGCCTCCACATCCCTGGATGTTCCAGCTCGGCCCCACCAGACATCCGAGTGGGTGGTGAAGATCCCATCTTTGAGGGACTCGGGGGCCATCCAGCGCACAGGCAGCAGCCCCGTCCCACCCTTGCGGTAATAGTCTGTCTCATACACGTCCCGAGTCATCCCGAAGTCTGGAAAGTGAGGGTGAGTGTGGAGGAGGTGTGGGGCATAAGAGCCACACACTAGCTCCTGCCCCTGGGATACCTCTCCCAATCTTCTCATCCTCCAGAGTCACCAAGAACCCTGGAAAGAGGGACTCAATGGACCTCGGAGCTCATCCCATCCAAACCCCTCTGCCCTTGGACAAGAGACTAAGATCCAGGGTGGGGGTGACTTGCCAAGGGTCTCACAGGCTGTCAAGACCAGGGCTGTGGGTCTCCTGATGCCTAGCTTAAGGGAGTCTCTCTACTTTTCAGGCCGCCCTCATCTGCCTGGCACCCTCTGTACCCCCGATCTTGACGGTGAAGTCCTGGGACACCATGCAGTTGCGGGCTGCTAGATCTCGGTGCACAAACTTGTTGGCAGCAAGGTAGGCCATGCCGTCTGCAATCTCACCAGCCATTTGGATCATTTCCCCCAATGCTGGCTGTGGGAGCCCAGGGTTGTTCTAGAGCCAAGATTGGGGGCTGGTGAGGAAGGAACCCAGAGGCTGGTCTCCTGTCCAGAACTGGCCCCCACCTCCCACACTGTGCCCAACCCTTCTCTCACTCCCCAGGGTCTTCCTGGTCCCTACCTCTGCCTCAGGCCGCAAAGATCGAAGATGGCTCTTGAGGTCCCCACGGGTCATTAACTCCATGATGACCAGAGTTGGCTGGCCCTGAGACACCACACCCAGGAGACGCACCTGGGACAGACAAAGGGCCTAGCAGACCCCCTAGTTCCTTCCCCTTGACCCATTTGGCCAAAAGCCTGATCTGCTATAACCACAGTCTGACTCAGACACCAAACCTGACCCTAACCCCAACCATGACTATAACCTGACTCCTGACCTAACAATGACCCTGACCCTAACCCATGACCTTCATCATATCTGATGATCATCACAGTCATGAACTTGGTCCATCTTTGGCCTTGAGCCCAATCAGGACTCTAATAATGATCTGGACACCCAATATTGAGCCCCAATCATGACTGATCTCAGCCCTAGCCATGACTCTACAGTGGCCCCAGTATGACCCTGTTTGCCTCTAACCCTAACCATGACCTTCACCCCAATTAGGATACTAACCATGGTCCCAATCTTGACCTTAATGGTGCCCTAACCTCATCTCTGACCCTTTCTTTCTTACCACATGACCTTTACACTAATTATGACCCCGACAATGCCCTTGGCTCTCCCTTACCACATGGTGACACTTGAAGGCTTTCATGACAGAAGCTTCCTTGAGGAACTCAATGCGTTCCCGTGGGCTGGCCAGCTCATTCACCGTCTTCAGGGCCACAGGTGTGGACTCCTCTCCAGCCTCAAGTCCTCGTGCCAGCCCCTCATATACCATCCCAAAAGAGCCCTGGCCCAGTTCCCGGATTATCGAGATCTGCTCCCGAGACACCTCCCATTCATCAGGGACGTACACTGCAAGGAGGTGGAGGGTCACAAAGTGAGGATGCTGCTCTCTGCCACACCTCATCCCCCAACTTCTCTTCTCCTCTTCTGAAGGGCTCTGGTCCCAAGGCTATCTTCTGCAAGAATGTCTCCTGGAAATCTGTCTCTGCTCCTCTCCTGTCTCCCTTTCCCATACCACCTGTCCACCCACTCCCAGACCTACTATCGGAGGCGCTGAAGTACTCCGGATTCACAGAAGCATACACGGTTCTGTTTCTGCAATGGGAGGTGAGGAGGTCAGGCTGGAAGGGTTCTCAGGAAGGAATGAGCAACATCAGAAGAAGGACGAAGGACATTTCAAGGAGGAGGGGAGTTACTGACCACACCCCCAGCCTTGGTCAGGGTGAGTCCTGGGGATCCCTAAGTACCCTCCAAGCTGGCCTTGGCCCTATTCCTGGGATCTGACAGGGAATAGGGAGGACAGAGGAGTAAAGGGGCTTCCGCCCTGTCAGCTAGTCCCTATAGCCAAGCTGATCAAGGTCCAGCCCCATTTTCCCCTTGCAGTCAGCCCTGGAAGGATCTGACATCAGGCATTCTGGAACACATCCCCAGGCCTCCTGCTTCTCCTCCTAATAAGGGACCAGCTTTATTATTTCTCAGCTTGGGTGCACAAACTCTCACACCTGACAGGTGGTGTGAGAGTGTGGTGACCAACAATCCCAGTGTGGCTGGACTGAGGGGTTTCCTAGGATGTGGAACTTTTACTGATAAAACCAGGAAAGTCCCAGGCTAACCGGGATGAGTTGGTCACCCTAGCTGAGAGGTATGTTTCCTCCGTGCCACTGCAGGGGAAGAGTTACTGCCTGTATGGAAGACATGTCTTTTTACTGTCTCATCTACCTCCCTTTGACAGACTTTATGATGAGGGCTCAGGGAGAAAAGGGGATGGGGACCGGTGGGACTTATCATCACCTCTTCTTGCCGTAGAAGAAACCAAGGGCAGCAAGAACGATGAGCAGCGTGAGCCCCACAGGGGTGGCAGTGAGGAGGACATGCAGTCCCCCAGCATCCTCCTCCTCTGGCAGTCAGAGGGCAGCAGAGGGTAGAGTCAAAGATGTAGAAGTCAGAGGGAAGGCCATGCTTCTCTTTCCATGCTGGGAGGTGAGGATGGGGAGAGATGCGGGGGGAGGGGCCTGTGGTGGGCTGGGGACCAGGTAGGGCTGTTCGGTGATACAGGTCTGTGACAGAGGCTGTGTATACCTGGGCCAAGGATGTAGAATGCAACACTCTCTGTCCAAGAGCCATTGCCAGCCAGTGAGGTTGCCCTAACCCTGGCAGAGTAGTTTCCAGGAGGCAGCAGGGCCAGGTGGACTCCCCCAAACTTCGCATATCGAAGACGGGACACACACAGCACTGTGGCCTCCTGAGAGTAATGCAGAACAGCTGGTTGGGAAGGCGATGTAGGCACAAAACGGGGCTGGGATGGGGGTCCCACGGGCACCTACCTCTCCCAAGCGGCGGTACTTGATTTCGTACTTGAGGATGAGTCCGTTGGGGTCTGGTGGCTCGAGCCAGCGCAGGAGGACGCTGTTCTTGCTGGAGGCCTCCCAGGCCACCTTTCCTGGAATACCATCAGCCCCTCCTGCGGGAAGGGGCATCCAGCAGCCAGGCCAAAAGTGGTTCATCTCACCCTTATGTTCAAACCCAAGCTAAACTGGGCTGAGCTGGGAGGTGGGGAAAGCTTTGGGATTATGGGAACTGAGAGGGGCAAGCAAAGCGAGGCTCTGGGGTTAGCGAGAAGTCAAACCCCAAACCTTTGCACAGAGTCCTTGGGGTCGGTGATGGGGGTAGAAGGTGTGTGTGGGTCACCTACTGTGGGGCATGGTGCGGGCAAAGACGAAGGTGGCGGCGCTGCAGCCCACGGTGTGCGCCGCGTGGTTGCAGGCATGGATATCGATCCGGTATTCCGTGAAGTGGCGCAGGCCTCTCAGCACCGCTCGCTCACGGGGCACCTTGTCCTCCTGGATCTCCAAATCCGAGCCGTTGCCCCCCAGCCGGAGGGGCCCAGCTGCCCGGCGGTGCCGCCCTGAGTCCCTGGGGAGAGCGAGTCAGAGCCAAGGCCCAGCCCCCAAAGCCACGCCCCTCAGCACCTGCCCTAGTCCTGCTCACCTTTGGGGGCTCTTGTTGATGGACGTCACCTTCCAAGGGGATCTGAGGAGGCCAGGAGTAGCCCTATCAGGCCTGTCCGGATGCACCCCTGTGCCCTCTGCAGCGCGTACCGCCTCCAAAAGCACCCAAAACCCGGCACCTGCCCACACAAGCAAGGCCCCACCCACAAACCCCACTCCTCCCGCAAGACCCGCCCCTCACAGGCCCCCTCATCAGACCCGCCCAGGCCGCGCGCGCTCTTCGCACATGGGGATGGTGATTGCGTTGTGTAGAAAGTTTTCAAACTTCTTCTGGAACGAGGCCTCTTGCGCCTCCAGCGGGGGCAGAACCTGACCAGGAGGTGGGTGCTGGCAAGGGCAGCAGTCGGACTCCACCTCGGCCTCAGGATCCCCGTCTTCGCGGTCGAAGCGCGGATCGTTGTTGCTGGTGGGCAGCCGCAAGCCTGGCGCCGCAGCGGGAAGACACTAGTAAGACAGGCGGTCTACCCGCGCCTGATCTCCCCACCTGCCCCGGCCCTGCGCCTCCATCTCCCCTTCCCCACCCGCCCCGCAGCCGGCCTGCGGGTCGTCCCTGCGCACCGCGGTGGCAGTAGTCATTGAGGTAGAGGTCGCCGTCCTCTGCCAGCCGCTGCCACAGCACCAGGTAGTAGGTGAGGTTCCCATTGCGCTGGGTCGGTGGCTTCCAGCGCACCAGGAGGTGGGAGGAGGAGTTGGACGTGGAGATGACGTCTTGGGGCACCGTGGGAGCTAGGAGAGCGAGAAGGATGCAACTCAGGGGTTGTGGGTCTTCCTACTGAATACTATCTAGTAATGAGCCCCCCTTTCTGGGGTCCAACAGCCTTGTTCTCCCGAAGAATAGGTGATCCTCATCCCTGGCTTCCTAGAACTCAGTGTTTTGTTTCTGTCCTCCCCTTCTCTGCCATAGGCCCTTCAGTTCCCTCAGCTATTGACCCTGGACTGTCCCAATCCCAGCCCCGCAAGGACCTAGGCAAATGCTCCCCCTTCTTTCTAGGACTCAAGCATCTGGTCTCCCAGCCTCTGTGGGCCGGGTGTTCAGTGTCCCGGCTTCTCTATTTCTGGTGCCTGTGCTCCCCTGTTCTCATGGATGCAGGCGTCTGACTGATTCTTGCACCCTCCAAATGCCTACCTGCAGGCAGCGTTCGGAGGTAGACGATGGGACTCTGGGCTCCTTGATGGGGGCTGTCCTCCTCAGTGGTTAGTGTGATGGCCCTCACAAACACTGCATACTGTGTCCAAGGCTTGAGGGAGGCTAGGGTCACCCCTGGCTCCTGGGTGCGGCTTAGGGGCAGCTCCACATCCAGCAGGTTCCAGCTCTGGGTTCCACAAGCATCTGGACCCACATGCTCTGTGGCATTCTGGAATGGGCTGAACACCCATCCCCAGAGCTGAGGGGTCATTCAACCCCACCCTCAAGTTCTGGCACCCCCCCTTCTGAATCACCCGAGGACTGTCATTGTCCTTCCAGTATGCATGAGGGCAAAGCCATGACTCCAGCCACCTGTTAGACCCTGGCAAGGGGGGGTGGGGGAGGGGAGGGACTGTGATATCTGTGTCAGTGAAAGTTGTAATGATATATCTCCTCATCCTTAGCAGGGAATATCGAGTTCTAGTTTCAATGAATATTGAAAAAATATTGCATTGTATAAATAAAACAAAAAGGTGTGTGTGAAAGAGTCCCCTCTCCTAGAAACAGCAAGCAATAAGGTTATCCTAATCCCCCTAAGTGTAATTGACTGGAACCAGGAACAGGAGACTGCTCCCTTCCCGGTGTCTTCACTTAGGCCCTTGAACTGACTTTGGAGGTTTATGAGCCTCCCAAACTATAGACAAAGTTTTGTGCATGTGTGTTTTTCTAGAGAGAGGGTTCCTAGCTTCAACAGCTTCTCAAACATGTCCATGACCCTAAAAGGTCAAGACCCACTGCCACAGGGAAATTAAGGGGCCAGAGGCAACTAGTGCTGGCTGCCTGAAGATCAGTTTCGGGGCAGGGCTTGGGGAAGCATCACCGGCTTTAGGGGTAGAAGAGGGCTCCCTGGGGGAGATGACAGTGGGCCCCACATGGGAGATAGCAGAACAGACCATGGGAGACAATGGAACATCACATTGATGTTCATGATAATTTGTTTCTTTGGACTGGGAAGGGGGTGATGGAATTCATGTTGAGCCAGGGACAAAACTTGAGGGAGGTCAAATTGGGTGGCGGTGGGGGAACTTGTGGCCCAGCTGGAAGTGCCTGCCTTTGTTGGGATCTATAAGCAGGATAGTCCAGGAGCAGGTTGGGGGGTGGGGGCTCATAGTGGGTGTCATGGGAGCAGGTGTCCTGTGAGGCATGACACACTGAGCAGGTCTGGGTCTGTTTGGCATCAGGATTGGGCAGGATCTGCAGTGTGTGTCTCTGAGGGAACATAGCTGCAGCCACGCTGCAAGGCAGTGATGTTAGAGGAGCTTCTTGAAAGGCTCCCAAGGTTCTCTGCTCTTTGAGCCCAGAGACAGCTGTGTATAGTTGTGCAGACTGTGAAGTGCACAAGCCGGGGAGCCGGGGGAGATTCACATTGTAGTCATGCCAGGGCTTCTTAGAGTGCAGTCCACAAACCAGCAGCTTTGGCATCTCCTAGGAGCTTATTAGACATATGGATTCTTGGGCCCTTTTCAGGATTAACTGAATCTGAATCAGTGGGAGGCGAGGCCCAGGTATCTGTATTTAACAAACTCTACAGCTACCCATGCTAGCGACCTTCACCTACCACTGAGACCTAGGAGAGTCTTGGCCAATTAAGTGGGTCTCCTACAACTGACTTCCTTCCTCTCTCCTCCCAAGCCAGATCCTGAGCCAGTGGTCAGCTAAGTCCTCTCCATTTTAATTCACAAGAAATGCTTCTAAGCCAAGTGGCCTCCATCTTCTATAATATCTATCAGAGAGAGAGAGAGAGCATGAACTTCTTTTTTTTTTTTTTTTTTTTTTTTGAGACGGAGTCTCGCTCTGTCGCCCAGGCTGGAGTGCAGTGGCGCGATCTCGGCTCACTGCAAGCTCCGCCTCCCGGGTTCACGCCATTCTCCTGCCTCAGCCTCTCCAAGTAGCTGGGACTACAGGCGCCCGCCACTACGCCCGGCTAATTTTTTGTATTTTTAGTAGAGACGGGGTTTCACCGTAGTCTCGATCTCCTGACCTCGTGATCCGCCCGCCTCGGCCTCCCAAAGTGCTGGGATTACAAGCGTGAGCCACCGCGCCCGGCCCGAGAGCATGAACTTCTTACTCCTGCCTTCCCAGCCTGCATCTGAAATCCACTTCCCTCCTCTAAGGATATCTCCTTTTGATTCCTAACCGTGTTTTTGGAGAAGTCTTTCCTGTGGTCTAACCACTATCCTTACTGTTAGGGTTGGTTGACTCTCTCCAAAGAAAAGAGCAGCTGTGGTCCCTGGCGGCCCCTGCTCCCTCCCTTCCTAAGGCTTAAATGAAATGCTGGCAGAGCTGCTCATAAAACTGGCCAAATTAGTGGGCGCTCCCCGAACCGCTGCTGGGGCAGGAGTGTGTGGTCAGTGTAGAACATTAGCATAATGAAGTGAAGTTTAACGATCCAAGCTTTCCCAGCAGGATGGCTCTCCTGGGCTCTCAGAAGCCCTGTCTTCTCCATTTCACTTGGTGAGGGGAAACCGAGGCATGGAGGCATGAAGAAGGTGAGGGAAGAGAGCCAGACCTGGGCCCTACCAGGGAGTACAACTTGCGGGTCCTGGCTTTCTGGGTCTTCATAGTCTCGCTGAGCTCCGCCCTCACCTGCCTGTGGTCCCGAAGAAATTGGCCTCGTCCAGTCCCGCCCCCGCTCCGGCCCCGCCCGCGGCACTCACGACTCCTTGTAGTACACGATGAAGCTGAGCAGGTCGCGGGCCTCCAGTGGCTCATAGCGCTCCCAGCGTAGCAGGATGCGGTCTGCCTCCGTCACGTTGTACACGAAGCGCAGGGTGCGAGTCTGACCTGGGTGGGGCGAGGGGCCTGCTATCAACCGCGCCTGCCAGCTGCTTGAGCGCCCACCCTGACCCCGCGGCATCCCATTCCCAGTGGGACCTCTGAAGAGAACTTCTCAGACTGTCCCCCTCGAGCTTTCTCCCTCCCCCAGGTGTGCGTGTCTAGTGTGTGGCCGCGTGTCCACCGGCACTGGGGTTGGGGTCTCACAGGCGGCGCGGTCTCCGTTGGTGCGGGGGTTGATCTCAGCCTTGTTCTGCCGACCTCGCGTGCCTGTCACCTCCTCCAGTCGGTAGATGTGCTCCAAGCAGAGGCGCGGGTTGAAGGCGAAGTAGATCTTGCCCACGGGAATGGTGAGCCCCGCGGCCACCCAGGACCCTAGCTGCTGTAGGTTCTGGTTGTCCAGCACGTAGAGAGTGTAGTTCCTGGGGGAGGCCAGGGGACCTTGCTCTGTGGGGAGGTGGGGGCAGGGGGTGGGAAAGGGGGTGGCTTATGGGTTCCTCCTGGAAGGGTTTTGCTGGGCCCGGGGAGGGGGGCACTCAGTGGCCAGTTCACACCAGCACACCGGGGGGCATTCGTGCATACCCACTCTGTGCCACTGCCCAGGAGTATGATGTCTGCCAAGTCACCCCACCTTTTGGTTTTCCTCATCAGTGAAATGGGGTCCGCAGCTTCCCTGCCCCCATCCTTCCCTCGACTCTCTTTAAACTGAGCACCTGCTATGTGCCAGACTCTGGAGGCTTTGGAGACACCAGGAGGAGTAGTACTCAGCCTGGGCCATTCCTCTCCTGCTGAGGTGTGGACACCCCCGGCGTATATGCAATGTGTCTGGAGACGTGAGAAGCCACAGAGAGCCACTAGACTAGATGGTAACTTTTTTTTTTTCCTCACTCTGTCACCCAGGCCAGAGTGCAGTGGCACAATTGTGGCCCACTGCCGGCTTGACCTCCAGGGCTCAGGTGATCCTCCCACCTCAGCCTCTTGAGTAGCTGAGACTACAGGCATGCACCACTATGGTGGGCTAATTTTGTATTTTTTATAGAGACAGAGTTTCACCATGTTGCCCAGGCTGGTCTCTAACTCCTGGGTTCAAGTGATCCTCCCACCTCGGCCTGCCAAAGTGCTAGGATTACAGGCGTGAGCCACTGCATCCGGCCTGGATGGTTATTTATTTATGTATGTTTTGAGTTGGAGTCTCCCTCCGTCACCCAGGCTGAAGTGTGGTGGCACAATCTCAGCTCAGTATAACCCCTGTCTCCCAGGTTCAAGCAATTCTCCTGCCTCAGCCTCCTGAGTAGCTGGGACTACAGGTGCCCACCACCACACCTGGCAGGTGATCCCTCTGCCTTGTCCTCCCAATGTGCAGAGATTACAGGCAGGAGCAACCACGCCCGGCCTGGATGGTAATTTAAAACATTCTTTTTTTTTTTTTTTTTTTTTTTTGGGATGGAGTCTGTCTCTGTAACTCAGGCCCTAGGCTGGAATGCAGTGGCACGATTTTGGCTCACTGTAATCTCCACCTTCTGGGTTCAAGCAATTCTCCTGCCTCAGCCTCCCAAGTAGCTGGGATTAAAGGCACGCGCCACCATGCCCGTCTACTTTTTTTGTATTTTTAGTAGAGCTGGGGGGTTTCACCATGTTGGCTAGGCTGGTCTTGAATTCCTGACCTCAAGTGATCCACCCGCCTCGGCCTCCCAAAGTGCAGGGATTACAGGTATGAGCCACCGTGCCCGGCTCATTCTTTTTATTTTAAAAAATCCTGGCTACATTATAGGTAGGCCTTGACTGGCAGATGATAGGAATGGGTTTCAAACCCAGGCAGTCTGGCTCTGCAGCTGACAGGACCAGATGATGACAATTATAGCCAACCGTTATAGAGTTATATGTGACTGTAATTTATATTGTATATACTGTGTTCCAGGCATTGTTTTATGTGCTTTACACATAACAACTTGAGTAATATTCAAAACAGTCCTAAGAAGTAAGTAATGTTATATTAGCCCTATTTTACAGATGAGAAAACTGAAGACCAGAGAAGTTAACCTACTCAGAGTCACACGGCTAGTGAGTAGCAAAATTGGTTCCAGAGCCCATTCTCTTCACCACTGTTCTGGGAGTGTTGGAGGAAGGAGTGTAATAGAAGGAGCTGGTCAGAGGCCTAACCCTTACCCATCCACCATGGCGTCTCCCCGGATTAGTTTGAGATTCTTGAAAAAGCCCAGGGACACGAGGGCAAAGGAGTGCTTGATTTTGAGGAAGCCAGTAATGGTTTCTACCAGCCCCAGGCTGTGCTGCAGCTGTGGCTCCAGGTTATCTAGGGATGGGAAGACAGGGCTGGAGCAGGAGCAGGGAAGGTTATGGGTCTGTGGGGCAAGGGGGCTGAATGGGGGCCCCGGGAAGGTGGACCCTCAGGACTGGGACCCAGGATGATGGAAAATCGTGCTGAGTTGTAAGGGGTGTGTCTGGGAGGAAGGGTATGACCAGGAGGAGGGGTGTGGCCCCAAAGCAGATACTGACAGCCCTGGCGAAGGTTGAGGATGAGGCTTCCCTCCACATGCGTGCAGCCCACAAGATCCTGTGCGGCCTGGATGGAGTCGATGGTCTTGGTGCCTACCTTGCACTCTTTAGGGCACAGCCCCTCGCATTTGTGGCAGAATATGCTAGCAGGAGCAAGCAGATGTCCTGAGCCTTGGACCAGTTTGGGCCTCCTCAGGCCTCCTCACTGCTCCCAGGGTGCCCGCCACCCTCCCTACACTCACCTGCTGCTATTACGGGTGAAGCCAGAAGGGCACTGGGTCAGGCAACTGCCCTGGTGTATGCCGAAGGTGGAGGTGCGGCCAGGCACAGAGTGCAGGCTGGCACAGCGCTCAGCTGTGATACAGCGCCAGGACTCATACTGGTAGGTGCCTGGCGGGCAGGCCCACAGGCAGGCACCCTGGAAGTAGAGGTGGCGGCAAGCTACACAGGCACGAGGGTCTTCTGGCTGGCTGCAGCCCCCCAGGCATTCGGTGTGGCAGCACTCGCCCCTCGCTGTGCAAGCCAGCCCATGGGGGCAGGGGCACACTGTGGGGAGAGTGGTGTGTTAGACATTGGCCATGCCCCCTCAGTCCTGGCTGTCTTTCCAATGCTGGCCCCACCCGGTTTCTCTTGGGATGACACTCAATCTGCATCCAGGTCCCTCCCATTCACTGACACTGGTTGCCGACTCTGTTCCCCTCCGATAGGATTCTTGAGGACAAGGACTGTGGCCCTGTCTGTGGCTCCCCACCTCCCACAGTGCCTAGTTGGGGGTGTCAGAGCTCAGGACAGAGCAGCGAGCTTGTCCATCAGGGTTGTTGCTCTCCAGCCTGCTGTCCTGTCTATCCTGTCTGGGCCTGGTGCCCAGATCATGGCCGGGCATGGTGCCAGGGTGAGCGGGCCAGCCCCTCCTGAGCAGCTAGGCCCAGGGGCCTGGGAGTGTGTGCAGGGAGGGGCTGACATCCGTCGTTTTACCCATGCTCCTGCCCATACCGCCCCCACCTCAGCTCCCTGTCCTGGGCAGGAGGTGGCTCCAAGCAGTAGTAGGAGGGTTTGGGGCTAGAGGCCCAATCGCCTAGAAACTGCACAGTGGCAGCTGGCTGGCTATGGGAGCGATCTGTGGGGTGGGGGTCAGCCAGGTCATGTTGACACTGTACATGAGAGGATGCGCAGCAGCTGTATTTACAGCCAACAGGGAGGCATCAGGGAGGTGGGGTGCAGCTGATACAGCAGGGATCTTGTTACTCTCCCACCCGCCCTGCTGCTGAGGCACTGGAGGTGAAAGGAGCTGACTTCCAGGAGCTGAGTGGAAAAGACTCCCAGGTTGGGGGACCCCAGATCTGCTCCCCACCTCTGAAAGGTTTTCCTTTCCTTTCCTATAACATTTTGCTTCCTCCTGCACCAGCCATCCCTCTTTTTTCTCCTTTCCCCTTTCTCTACTGCCTTTTTCCTCTCCTTGCATCATCCTAAAGGTCCCACCTTATATCTTTGCTCTCACCTGTTCAGTTCTTCATTGATCGTCTCCTTTCTTCTCCTGCTCACCCCCAACCTCAACCTCCCATTACAGTATTGCCAGCTGACCCTGGATCACTGTGCTGTGGCCACTCTGATTAGGAACATAGAACTGCTACCATGACCCAGGCCCTGCTCTGATGCTTTGTAGAGTAACTCATTCCTCATGACACCCAGTGATCATTTTACAGCTGAGGAAACTGTGGCACAGAGAGGCTAAGTGAACATAGCCAGTAAGTGGTAGAGCTGAGACTTGAACCCAGGTCCTCTGGCTTTGGACTTAGCCACTGTCCCACACTGCTTCTTGTGCTGCCTACTCTCTGTTCATGCCTATTCTTTTCCCCCCATGCCCACCTTGAACCTGTCCTTCACCTATTCCATGATGCTGTCTTGGGCCTACCCCTTAGCTGTCTTATGCCACATTGGTTATTTAACTTTTCTGAGCCTTAGTTTCCTTACCTGCCTCATAGGATGAGTGAGGATTAAAAAACAGTGGCAGCTGAAAGTACTGACCCACACCATCCTGTGGCCACCCAGCCCCATGTGACCCTGCTCTTTCCCTTCCCTACACTCATGTTCTGTGCCAGTGCCCACCTCTCTGGCAGTGGCTGGAGGTCCAGCATCTGTAGTCAGTGTGCCCGCTGAAGGTGGTCCTGGCACAGGGCTCACCAGCAGCACCCAGCACACCAGGGCACACGTCAGCACACTCCTCGCCCAGCTTGTTGCCCACGATGTGGTTGGCGCCAGGTGCTGGCTGCAGCAGTCCCCAATCAATGGTGGAGAGGTGGCAGAGCTCCTGGTTCTTCTCCACACGCACAGCCCCACGCAGCACAGCCCC
Source organism: Symphalangus syndactylus (assembly GCF_028878055.3). Classification (NCBI taxonomy): domain Eukaryota; kingdom Metazoa; phylum Chordata; class Mammalia; order Primates; family Hylobatidae; genus Symphalangus; species Symphalangus syndactylus. Next base: position 85,288,819 of record NC_072441.2, read on the forward strand.
AAGCGCAGGCAGTGCCACGTCACGCAGATGTGGCATCTCAAAGATGACCAGTGCATAGCCTAGGAAGAGGCGCGTCCCGCGGATGACTGCTAGGTTGGGGAAGAGGTCGCGCAGGCTCTCCAGTCCGTAGACACGGAAGAGCAGCAGGTAGTCGGTGACCTGGGTGAGGCGAGGGAAGCTGAGGCCGCGGAAGTCCTCCCCCGTGGCTGTGAACATGAGCAGGATCTGCAGGTGGCCCTCCACCACGCTGCAGTTCTCCAGCTGACGAAGCTCTGCCACCTCTGAGCGAATGTCCAGGCTGGGGCACACTGTGGGCATACATGGTACGCAGTATTGAGTACAGCCCAGGCCAAATTCCCCATCCAGCCCTGGCAGCTTTGGAGGGGAGCCACACTGGCAGTAGGACAATGAGTGAAGAGCTGGGCTCTGCTCTGGGTGTGGGGTGGCCTCCTCCCTGGGCCCCGGAGGGCTCACCTGCAGCCTGCAGGGTCTCTATCAGATGAACCACACAGGCAAAAATGAACTCCTGACCCTCTCTCCCAAGCCCATCTCCCCTTCTTAGTTAATAGCAACTTCGTTCTTGCAGTCAGGCTCCCAACCTAAAGTCACCCTTAACACCTTTCTTTTTCACCTTGTACATCCTGTGGGTTTATCTTTAAAATATGTCCAGAATCTGAACTGCTTGTCAACACCTTCACAGCTTCCACCATCATCTTCCCCTGGATTGACAGTCATAGCCTCCCAAACTGTCTCCCCAGTTCCACCCTTGTCCCTCTATGGGCCATTCTCCACTCTGCAGCCAGAGTGATCTAAAAACACAGATGGATCATGTTTCGCCTCTGCTTATAACCCCCCATGACTTCCATCTCTCTTGGTCTTACTACAGCCTACAGGGCCCTGCACAATTTGAGCCCTTGTAGCCGCTCTGATTTCATCCTCTTTATCGTCTTCAGCCACATTGACTTCTTTGCTTTTCCTTGTATATAACAGGAGCTTTACTACTATAACAAGCCAGCAAACTTCTGCCTTGGGGTCTTTGTCCTTCTGTTCCTTCTGGCCAGAATCCTCTTCCCTCTACATGGCCAGCTCACCTCCTTAAGTCTGGCCAAATGTCCCCTTCTCAATGAGGCCTTCTCTGACCATCCGATTTTATTTATTTATTTATTTATTTGATATGGAGTCTCACTCGGTCGCCCAGGCTAGAGTGCAGTGGCACAATCTCAGCTCACTGCAGCCTCCATCTCCCGGGTTCAAGTGATTCTCCTGCCTCAGCCTCCCGAGTAGCTGGGATTACAGGTGCCCGCCACCACACTCAGCTAATTTTTTGCATTTTTAGTAGAGACAAGGTTTTACCATGTTGGCCAGGCTGGTCTCCAGCTCCTGACTTCAATTTATCCACCCACCTTGGCCTCCCAAAGTGCTGGGATTACAGGTGTGAGCCACCACGCCCAGCCTGAACATCCTATTTAAAATTGACTTCTATTTTCACTGGCTGGGTGCAGTGGCTCACATCTGTAATTCCAGCACTTTGGGAGGCCGAGGTGGGAAGATTGCTTGAGCCTAGGAATTTGAGACCAGCCTGGGCAACATGGCGAAACCCCACCTCTAAAAAAAATACAAAAATTAGCCAGGCGTGGTGGTGCACACCTATAGTCTCAGCTACTCAGGAGGTTGAGGTGGGAGGATCGCTTGAGCCCAGAAGGTCAAGGCTGCAGTGAGCCGTGATCACGCCACTGCACTCCAGCCTGGGCGACAGAGTGAGACCCTGTCTAAAAATAATTATAATAAAATAAATAAAATAAAATTGTGACACTCTCTACTCCTCCTTCTGCTTTATTTTTCTCTGTAATTCTTAACACTGACTAATGTGCGTGTGTGTGTGTGTGTGTTTGCGTGTGTATAATATTTTCAGACAGGGTCTCACTCTGTTGCCCAGGCTAGAGTGTAGTGGCAGGATCACAGTTCGCTGTATCCTTGAACTCCTGGCCTCTTCAAGTAATCCCTCTGCCTCGGCCTCCCAAAGTGATGGGATTACAGGTATCAGCTATCATGCATGGTCGTATATTTATTTTTAACACTGGCTAAAATGTAATTTATATATTAATATAGATATTTATTTATAGAAATAGATATATTTTGTTTATCGTAAGCTCCATAAGGGCAGGGATATTTGTATAATTCATGTTGTACCCTAGTGGCTATACCAATAGCTCCTGGCACAAAGTTGGCACTCAATAAATATTCGATGAATGAATGAATGAGTGAATTCTGTGACTGCAAAGAAGTGATCTGAGCTTCATAGGTCCCATGTCTCTCCTAGCCTTAAGGGAGTTAGATGCCTGTTCCCTGAATTAATTTGATTGCTCTTGAAGGGACATTCCATTGCTAAAGATTCAAGTTTCAGTTCCTCAGCCTGACATTGTAGGGTGTAGATAAACCGTTCCTTACTAATGCGTCCAGCCTCAGAAGGGTCCTTCAGCCTCTCGGGTCAGACCTTTCTTCCCTGACCCTCTGGCCTGGAGTTAATCACTTCCCCTTTAGGCTCAGCTACAATTAGTCCAGCGCCCACATCAGATTACCTGGGGGCATGGCTCCAAAATTGTTGTATACATCTCTGTCACCCCCTCCAAGGAGGGTGGGACCCTTATTAGTCAGCTCTGCTTTCCCCCAGTTGTGCCCAGTCCAGGGTTGGAACCACTGGGCACTCAGGAACCGTGGACAATGGATGTCTGGATCCCAAGTTCACTCCTTCCTTGGGGACCTGGGTGTGTCTGGCTTCTTCACTAGGGCCCAAGCCCCACTTGCCTTTCTCTCCCTGGACTCACTTGCTCCCAAGAGGACCTTCCGTGGCTCCCCACTGCAGAAGATTCAAGTGTGAATGTTTCAGCCTGACATTCAGCTCCTGCTAACGTCTCCAGCCTCTACTTCCCTTCCCACTGAGCCCTCTGGTGTTATCACAAACACTACATGCCACATGCCACATGCCATGCTATCCAGGCCCCATTCCTGATAGTTTGTTAAGAGAGGTGGGCAGGCAAGGCTGGCTCCCTGGGGGTTACTTCACATCTTCTCCCTGTTGTCATTAATGGTCCTGAGCTTGGCTCTGCCCAGCAACTGTGTGTGTGTGTGTGTGTGTGTGTGTGTGTCTGAGCCCACGCAGGTACACACACAAAAAAGAGGGAGAGAGAATGAGAAAACACTTCTATCCCTTCCAGACAAAAGCCAATCAGGCTCTGCGAGGCAGATGGGGGTTCTCTCAGGTGCCCACTTCCCATCATGCCCCTGCCTCTCCAGGGCTCCCCTGATGGGAGTCATTTGGCAAAACAAATCTAAAACCTTCACAGTTTAACCCCTGCCTTCCCTCAGGACCTGGCTCTGTGCAGAGCTGCACTGGGAACAGAACATCTGGGTCCCCTGAGCAAATACTAGCCCCTCCAAGGACGTGCTCCTGTCCTGACAACCACACTCCAAGCCGGCATCTGCTGTGCAGAAGAGGAGGGGGTTCGGTGGTTGGGGGAGTGGTGCTATGCCTTACAGACAGAGGCTCTGTGACTAGCACCCTTCAGGGGACCTCCTACCCAGCCCATTGCATCACTCCCCTGCCCAGGAGACTCCCCTGCCCCTGGGAGCCCCCAGTCTGAGGGGCATCATAGGACCCCTCGGGCAAGCACAGAGTCTGGATTCCTGAGCTGCTTCAGTTTGGAGGAGAATGGTGGGACTGGAGAAGGGGATATCTCTTAATCCTTCCCTTTTTGAAGCTTCCACCCTCAGCTCTTTTTCCTCTTTCCACCAAGCCCCCAGCACCTCCATGAGGGTCATTTAGTCTATATAGTCCCCCCGCCCCTCCTCTCTAAAACGTATTGATGGGCAGTATCTAGCCTGGGGCACAGGCCCTGGGGTGTTGAGGAAAAGCAGTCTTCCCCCAAAACCAGCCTTCCTCCCTGTAGGGATTGGGCCCTAAGAGGGGGAACACAGGACAGGTCCCTGGAGGCAGGAGCTCAGGACTCAGTCTAGCTTTACCCTTAGTTCTCAGAGCTTCAGTTTCCTGTCGGCAACATTGCCTCCATTACTTAATGGCGCCTGGTTCTCAGCTACCTATCCCACCCCTGCCTCTTCCCATTCAGTGGCCCTAGAGATGACTTCTAACACTCTCACGGCCTCATTTGGGTTTTCAGGCAAGCTTCACTGGGATCACAGTTTCACTAGTAGGGATGGAAGATATCTACTCGTCTCCATTTTGAAGCTCTTCTCACCTCTGAGGGAGCTGAGGGAAAAACACCTTTATGTGGGGGAACTAACTGCTTTTCCTGCTGGGCAGTTCTCCTGAGCACTAACCCCAGCCTCCATGTTCCAGTGCAGAGTAAGTGGATGTGCTGTGGCTGCTAGCTCAGTTGTTTGGCCTCCCAGCTGGCTGGGAGGGAGGTAGGGGTCTGGGAGCCAGTTCTGGGGACTCACCCTCTACTGTATCCAGGCCAAATCCCAAGGAGAGGAAGATCACAGGCAGGCATGCTCCCCAGGGCCACAGACTAGGCACTGCCATTGTCCCAGCCCTGGCTTGTGTCCAGTCCCGGCTCTCCTCCTGGTGACTCTGGGGAGAAGGGTTTGATAAGCCCTAAGGGACAGAGAGACCAGGGTTCAGATAGGAGAGGGAGGGCAAGGGCAGAGAGACAAGGAATCCCACACAGAGACAGCAGGGGACAGAAAAAAAGAAATGAGAGTCACAGAGACACAAAGACAGTGACAGGCAGCTGGAGACAGAGAGACTCAGCATGAGATTGAGATGGGGACAGAGATGCAGACAGTGACAGGGAGAGTCTCGGGCCTCCAGAGGGAGAAAATGACACAGGGTTCTGAGCAAAAGGCAGGCCGAGAGGCCAGCCAACCCTGAGGGCGGAGCAGCAGGCTGGGGACCGCTCCCAAGGAGGGCAGCGGGGGACCCGGGGCGCGTGGGACTCCACAGGGAGAGTCTCCCTGGATCCCTTCGGGCGCGCGGACCCCCAGCGCCAGCTGACCGTGCTGGCTGCGGTGTTTCCCAGGGCGAGCACGCAGGGGCCGCGCCCAACTCCCGCCCTCCCCGCCCCGTGCCCCCCCGCCCCCCGCCTAAACAGATTGGTTCGCAGGGACCTTTCCGTTCTCTCCACCCCTCCCGCCAAGCCAAAATATTTAGCCTGACAACTGAGGGGAGGATAGGTCTGTTGGGGAAATAATGCCAAAATACGGGGGGAGGGTGGGCCAAGAACTGAGCTTCCTCAAATCCCGCTGCGGCTGCAGCGGGTCCCGCCAACCCTTTGTCCCCACCACAGGCTTCTTCCAAGTGGGGCTGCACGCCGGAGGGGCAGCCAGGGCCCGGGCTTCTGGGGAGCGCTGTGTCTAGATTCTGCTTCCCGGTGCCTTGACACCTGCGGGGTAACTTCTGGCAGCCTCGACCCGGGAGAACGTGGACAGCCCTTGGCCTCTGGGAGCCCCTCTCAGCCTCCCAGGAGGCCTCCTTGTCCTCTTTGGAGACCCCTTAGCGCCAGGCTCCTTCACCGCCTAGTCCCTTGGTTCTGACCAAGATCCCGATGAAGAAGGCGATCACTGTGTGGGGCTCTGCCTCGTCTTGAGCTCAGGCTGCTCGGTCGGTCTGTGTGTCCCTGTCTCGGGGACTTGGGGGGCCATCTGTGCTGGGGCCTTAGCGGAGAGGAGAACCGTGAGCCTCTAGGAGGCCGTCCTTCGCCTGCTCCCTGGGGCCTTGCCTGTCTCCCCGCCAAGAGAGACCCCTCTTCCCTTCGCTCTCCCCAGCTTGAGACGGATGGGTTAGTGCAGCCACAGAGGCTCGCGCGGTGGGAGGAGTTGGGACCAGCCTTCTGCTGCCCTGGGTGCTGGGGATCCCGGGGCTTTCCAGGTGCTCGGCCTCCAAGGTGCGCGGTCCTCAGCTCCACCCGTGGGCGGATCCCGCGTCCGAGGAGCTAAGAGAAGATCTATTAATTTCTTCACGAATAAATCGATGCTCTTGTCAGGGAGGCGATCGATGTCAGCCCTGCCCTGCCTTGCCCTATCCTGTCCCGGGGCCGACGCTGGCTGGCCGGGGTCAGGGACTGAAGCCGAGACCCGAGGCGTTGCTCACTGGGGGCTGCAGATCGCACCGCCGGCCACCCAGCCCGGGCGGGGAGCTCGCGCCTTTGCGCGCAGGCTTCTCGCGCCACCCTGTGGCTTCTCTTGGCGGCGCTGTCTTGGCTCTCCGGACTCCCTTCGGCCGGATTAGGCGACCCCTTCCCTTTCTCTGCCCCGTCTGTGTCTTCCTCCCCAGGTTCTGCGATTGATCCTTTGGTAGTCCTTTTCCTTTTCTTCCTAGAGTTCGGAGAATGTTCTACCTAACTTATTCCAAGTGACATGCGTACTCCCCTAGGCACGCGCGCCGCGAGGATGGAGCGCTGAGGCTGGGGCTGGCTAGGACGACCTGGACGGCAACCTTTCCTCAACTCAGTTATCTTCCCTCCTCCCCAAATGTAAAAATGCAGCTGCTTTAAGCTGAGAGAAATAACGTATCAACTTCCCACCTCCGGCCTCAGCAGACACGTCCGAGGCGTTCTGCTGCGGCCCCTCAGCGTCTCCCGGAGCTGCGGGGGATCCTCAGGGAGAAGGCTGACGCTGGGGGCCCCTAACAGGGGTGGGGGCAGAGCTGGGGGCGTCAGAGGGGAGGGAAGGGGGTGGAGAAGAGGGGCAAGGCGGGGCCGGGCGGGGGCCGCTGACTCCGCCCTTTCCTGGCGGCTGGGTCTTTAACAGCGCCCAGCGCACGTGTCGGGGGAGGCCTGGCAGCTGCAGCTGGGAGCTCACAGACGGCTGCCCCGCCTGAGCGAGGCGGGCGCCGCCGCGATGCTGCGAGGCGGACGGCGCGGGGGGCCGGGCAGCCTGCTGGCTTGGCTGATACTGGCATCTGCGGGCGCCGCACCCTGCCCCGATGCCTGCTGCCCCCACGGCTCCTCCGGACTGCGATGCACCCGGGATGGGGCCCTGGATAGCCTCCACCATCTGCCCGGCGCAGAGAACCTGACTGAGCTGTGAGTGTCCGGCGGGCGAGGGGGCGCGGGGACAGGCAGGCATTGCCGTGCCCCGAGGGCGCGGACTCGCCGCTTGTTTGCTGGTCAGGCAGGGCGAGCACGGCGGAAGGCTGGCACCACGCAGCCTTCGGCGGTGCCCGGGCGTTCCTCCGCGGCCGCCGCTGCCCTAGCAAGCTTTATGGTCAGTGCCTGGATGTCCCCTAGTGTTCAGGGCAGCTGGGCCGCCGGCTTCAGGGAGATCGAGGGGGGAATCTCCGTGGACCAGGTCTGAGAGAACCTAGCCGTCTAGAAGGCGCTTTCTGGAGCTCAGCCAGAAGCCCCTGCTCTGTCCCACAGAGAAGGATGGTTACCGGCAGAGAAGTCCCCAGTTTGACACCCTTACTGCCTTTTCCCTTTTCCAGGGGCAAGCCAGCCCCCACCCACTTGCTTGTCATGAGGAGGCAACCCTAGCTTTTCTCCTGGAATTGGGGATTGAGCTGGCTGGCGTGGTGGGAGGTGGTGAGGAGCTGAGTGGTTGAGCTCTCCTCTTTCCATTTTTACCATTCCTTCCCCTAGAACCGTTGATTTGGATCTGGGAAATGGGACCCCCTCCTGGATTTTCTCTCCCCGCTCCCATCTCCCTCTCCAACCTGGTCTCTCTACCTGGGTCGGGGAGTCAGGGCCCTTGCTGAGAGACCCTCCTTCCTTTGGTACACGAAGCTGGGAGGAATCTTCAGCATTCTGCAGGACTCTGACATTCTGCAGGAATTGGTTACAAAATACTCAAGTACTTTTTAGCAGCTGGTAAAACCTATGGGAGTATGCGGTAATGACTGGCCTGGAGGTACTCAGGCATCACATGGTGATGGCTGGAAAATACTTGAATATTATATATGGCTATCATGGCCAGCAAGACATCTAGAAGAGAGGAGGAACTGCTAGAAAATCCTCCTCCTGTGGCCTGGGGTTTCGAGGGTGGACAAGGAACCTTGGCCTCGTGCAGTGACGGGCTGGAAGGTATCCGAGGTGAGGATCATCACTGTCTGGAAGTTACTTGAGCAGCTTGCAATAATTGGCACTGAGTTCCTCGGGCATCTCATGGTAATTAACGGGAAGGTACTCAATATCTCTCTAATAGCTCTAGGGAGACCAGGAGTAGAGGAGATGACCTTGTCTTGGTCTGGGCCTAGGTCTCTGCATGATGGGAGGGGGCATGAGAGACAGGTTGCCAGTCCTAGTCCAGTTCTCTCATCGCCCTGGGCCTTCAGATTGGGGTCCAGACTCCTGAGTTCTCCCCATCAGGGCTCGCATTTCCCAACTCTTTCCAAGCCCCAAGTGGGTCCAGCAGGGTAGGGATGGGAGTGGTAGGGAGAGTGGACAGGCCAGAGCTGGGGACTAGGAAGCATGCAGGGTGGTGAGCTGAGATGTCCCCCTGGGTGGGGCTGCAGCCTGACACCCCCCCCCCAACTGCCTGCACAGCCCCCTCCCTCCTCCCTCACCCGCAGAGCTAACGAGGAGATAATGGACTCGAATAGACAGATTGATTATGAATCCAAACGAATGAGGCAGCTTTGAGGCAGCTTTGAGCACGCTGGCCTGACAGCTCGCACACACCCTGCCAGCCCACTGCATTCTCACCCCCTCCCTGGGTCCCTACAGCTTGAAATCCTCTGGGCAGGGGCTGGGGGGTGGGTAGACTAGGGACCTGGCCTCCCTCGGAGTCAGTGGAGGTTACTTTCTAGGCGTCTGCTAAGTCCACAGGGAAACTTAGGAACTGATATTGGCTGTCCTGGTGGGGTCAAGGCTGGGAAGGGAGGAAATGAGGAAGGGAGGGGTCACTTAGGCTGCTCCTGGTTCCTATAAGTTAGGGAAAGTTAGAGGGTAGAGGGGGAGAGTTCTGAGAACCGGCAGTGAGTCAGGGGCCCCTGACATGTGTATTGTTGGGGTAGGGGGGCATACTAACATGTCACTGCAGGGCAGCCGAGTTCTCAGGAACTCCCTGGTACGTCAGATCCAGCAGCTAGGCAGGGCCCAGGGCGTCAGCTGTCCCCTAGCCCCGAATGCCTACTCATTCTTCTTTCTTTCTTGTCTATCTTGCTTTCTGTAGCTCCCTGTCCTTATCTGTCTGTCTCCCTTCCCTTATCTGTCTTCCTTCTTGCCTGTCACTATCTCTCTGACAGTCTCTTCCTGTCAGTTTCTCTTTCAGTGTCTCTGTTTCACTCTCTCTTTGTTTTTCTGCCCTTCTGCCCCCACCCTCCTCGTTGAGCCTTTCCATCTTTCTGTCTCTCTCTCTCTGTCTCTCGCTGTGTAAGTCAGCCAGTCTGTGCCTCTTCTCCCCTCCCCAACACTCTGACTGCCTCCTCTCCTTGCTCCTCTCCTCTTTTCTGGGTCCCTCCTTGGGGTCCCTGACTGATAGCCTCTAAGCCTCTTGCTTGATCTGCTGAAAAGATGGTAGGGGAGGTTTCGGTGGAGTAGGGGTTGCTGCTTGGGTGTGAAGAGGGGCCAGAGGCTATGGGGGTGCAGAGATGTTTGCGTGTGTGTGTGTGTGTGTGTGTGTGTAGTACAGGTGAGGCCGGGCAGTGGCCCTTGGGCGGGCACGTTTGGGAACACACATTTGCATGAGCACAGGCTTCATCTGTGCTGGGTGGGGCAGTGGCAGGGATGAGCCTCGGCCTTTTATGGTAGCAAGTGTTTCGGTATAACCTCCCACTGATGAGTGTGTGCCAGGGATGCCTGATATAAAAGCAGAACACCAATCTGAGAATGGACTTTTGTGTGTGCACGTGAGAGATGGACGTGAGCTTTGTTTCTGTGTGTCCATGTGTGAGCGTGTTCCTGCAGGCACATGTGCATGTGCATGGCGTCATCTGTGCAGATGCTTATGCCTCTGTGTGTGCGCATGTGCATACCTGGGTGTGTGCATGTGTGCAAGAGGTATGTGAGACTGTGCATATATGTGAGGGTGTGGGGATCCATACGTGTGTGCGCTTGTGTGTTCATGCACGAACATCTGCATGTGTGACTTGAGGAGGTGCGTCTCTGTGCACATGTATGCATTCGTGTGCGCATGCCCGTGTAAGTGTGTATGCAGGTCTGAACAGGTGCATATGTGTGTGCATGTGCATGTGTATTGTGAGGGAGTAGGTGGGTGGGCATGAGAACTCAAGTGTGGGCCTGAGCCCTGTAACTCCCATCCCCTCTCCCCACAGCCACATCGAGAACCAGCAGCATCTGCAGCATCTGGAGCTCCGTGACCTGAGGGGCCTGGGGGAGCTGAGAAACCTGTGAGGGAAATGGGGACTCTGGATGTGGAGCTCAGCATGGGCCTGGGGGAGACCAGAAGGCGAGGAAGGGCCCAAGCGTCCAAGGGCCTGGGAGGACCTGAGAGGCTGAACACTGAGGGACTGGGAGAAGTCAGGAAGCTCAGGGCTTTGAGGGGTCTAGAGTAGTTGAGGAAACAATGAGGGGCCTGAGGAGGGGTAGGGGTTCAGCACAGGGGACTGGAAGGCTGGGATGGGCAGGGAGGGCCAGGGGCCCAGAGTAGCTGAGGCCTCGGGACTGATCCTCCTGCACCCCTCCCCAGCACCATCGTGAAGAGTGGTCTCCGTTTCGTGGCGCCAGATGCCTTCCATTTCACTCCTCGGCTCAGTCGCCTGTGAGTGCGGCCAGTGCTGGGCAGTGGGAGTTGGGGAGGACACCCAGACTTGGGCTGCTAATGGGCTTGGCTGTCCCCGGGGAATGATTGTGAGGAGGGCCCAAGCCTGGTCAGGGAAGTCACCTCACCATTCTCCTGGGGCTTCCTCCCATCTCCCTCAGGGATGGCATGCTCTCGCCCCTGCCAGCTAGAGGTCCTCCTTGCCATCTCACTTCCATGGTCCATGCTGCAAGGACACTTCTCATAGGTGCCTGCCCTATCTTTCTTCCCAGGGCTCAGATACACACCAGTGCAAAGGGAGCAAGCGGCAGGAGCAGGACTCCTGGGTTCTGGCTGGGACTTCATTTCCCAGGGACTCATTGACTTGGCTCCTAGGACATCCTGGGAGCTGGGGTGTTAGGTCTGCCACTTGTCACCTTCCTCATTCCTGGGAGTCATAGCTATCCCTCCAGTAGAGCAGCGGACCCCAACTTTTTTGGCACCAGAGACTGGTTTCATGGAAGACAATTTTACCACGGATGGTGCGGGAGGAGAGGATGATTTCAGGATGAAACTGTTCCACCTCAGATTATGAGGCATTAGTTAGATTCTCAAAAGGGGTGCACAACCTAGATCCCTCGCATGCGCAGTAGTTCACAGAATCTAATGCTGCCATTGATGTGACAGGAGGCGGAGCTCAGGCGGTAATGCCCACTCACCGCTGCTCACCTCCTGCTGTGCGGCCCGGTTCCTAATAGACCACATATTTGCCCTGTTTATAGCCCCTCTTCCTTGCTGTCCTTCTCTTTTTCTTTAATGTATTTTTTAAGAGTCAGGTCTCCCTCTGTTGCTCAGGCTGGAGAACAGTGGCACTATTACCCATCTGTGGCCTGGGAATTGGGGACCCCTGCTGTAGGACAGAGAGGGTCATGGGATGGGCAGGAGAGACCATCAGAGTCCCTGGCAGCCCCTCCCTGGCCTTCTGAGGGCAGGAGTTCAGCTCCCCTGTTCCCCAACATGAGCAGGCAGAGAGATGGGAAGGATGGTGGGGCTGACATTCATGGAGTTATGCAGGGTCCTCTAAACTCTGCTGTGTCCAGCAATTTAACAAAGCAAAATAAAGTGATGTCATATCACAGTTTATGCACAGGGGCTTCAATTAAAAACGTGCTCAATGACACTTTACGATACTTATGTCAATGAATCTTCACAATTAACCTGGTGAGAGAGAGAGTGTTCTTGTCCCCATTTCATAGATGAGAATTCTGAGAATCAGAGAGGTTGAGTTTCTGGACTGAGGTCACACAGCTGTAAGTGGCAGGATAGAACTTAACACCTGCTCTGTCTGGCTCTAGAGTGGGTTGTGTCTTTGGTCCCTATGTGGTGGTACGTCTCCCACCCAGCCGCCACAAATTCTAGGTTGGCTAGGAAAGGAGAGGGGTCAGGATAGGCCCCTCAGAGGCAGAGGGTCCCAGCAGCGGCAGCCTGGCACAGGGCACAGGGCACTGGGGCTCCTACATCATTTTCCTGTGTGGCCTGGAGCCAGGCCCCTGCTCTCACTTTTTCCATCCGTACAACGAGGGGGCTGAGGGTGTGGGTCCTTTCTTGCCTGACCTTTTAGTCCCTGAGGAGGGCCCGGAAGGAGGAGGAGGAGGGGACCTGAGGAAGTGCGCTGAGTTCCTTGTGGTCAGGTAGGGGCAAGGGAGTGGCAGCCTCAACCCTCCCCCTCTTCCTCTGGCCCCGTCCTGGGCTCTGTAGGGAGGGGAGCACAGATGGAGCCCTTCCCCCAGCTGTGGCCTCAGCACTTTGCCAGCTGGGGCCAAAGCAGTGGGGGAGGGAGGAGCGGCTGTTCCCTCAGATCCCCCTCCCTGGGGTCTGGAGAGGGGGTTAAGTGGGGTTAACCCTTGTTGTCCCAGGGAAAGGAGTGGGACTCAGAAAGTGCCCCTGCCCGCCCCCCACCATCCACACACACTGCCTTCCAGGGCTGGTTCTGGTCGCCTAGGCTGGGGAGGGGGAGCCAGATGTCAACTTCTTTCTTGGCTCCTCCCCTCCCTCACTCTGGGTCAGAGTGAGGTCGGGTCACTCAAGGGGTCTGTCTTGCTGTGTCTCCACGCCCCGCAGGAATCTCTCCTTCAACGCTCTGGAGTCTCTCTCCTGGAAAACTGTGCAGGGCCTCTCCTTACAGGAACTGTGAGTGGGGGCACTTCCAGGGGCAAAAGCACCAAGTGTGTGTGTGCCTGCATGCACTTGGGTCTGTGGGATGGCATTGGGTCACTGTGTCTGTGTGACACTGCTGGGGGGTCTCTTTGGGGACTATGTGCATGCCAGTGAAACCCCCATCAAAGTAGGAGCTGCAGGACCACCCGCTAAAGGGGCTACTGCCCTGGGGAGCTGGCCTGGATGACTGTGTGTGTGCTGGGCCTGGCTGAGCAGATCACAGGCCCACTGTGTGTCCACGGCACAGCTGCCCACATTCCCAGGGTACCCTGCACTGGGGTGAGTGGGGCAGCCCCGGTCCAAGTGTACCTGGTGGGCACTTAAGGCCTCTGGATCACTCTGGGAGGCTGTGCCCTTCCCTCCTTGTCACCATGCTGAGAGCCCTTGCCTGGTTTCTCATCCTGGGGAGCCTGGGGTGAGGGAGCCCCATGCATCCCTCAGACGTCAGCTGTCTTGTCTTCCACTTTCTGCGTTCTATTTCTTTCATTTTTACATTATTTTTTCTTTTTGTAGAGTTGGGGTTTTGCCATGTTGCCCAGGCTGATCTTGAACTCCTGGGCTCAAGCCATCCTCCACCTCAGCCTCCCAAAGTGCCGGGATAACAGGTGTGAGTCACTGCGCCTGGCTCCTTTCCTTTCCTTTCCTTTCCTTTCCTTTCCTTTCCTTTCCTTTCCTTTCCTTTCCTTTCCTTTCCTTTCCTTTCCTTCTTTTTTTTTTTTTTTTTATGAGACGGAGTCTCGCTCTGTCACCCAGGCTGGAGCGCAGTGGCGCAATCTCATCTCGGCTCACTGCAAGCTCCGCCCCCCGGGGTTCACGCCATTCTCCTGCCTCAGCCTCCTGAGTAGCTGGGACTACAGGCGCCCGCCACCATGCCCGGCTAATTTTTTGTATTTTTAGTAGAGATGGGGTTTCACCGTGTTAGCCAGGATGGTCTCGATCTCCTGACCTCGTGATCCGCCCACCTCGGCTTCCCAATGGCCTATTTCTTTGAATAACATCTTGTTACTGGAGTCAGAGAGAAAGGCCTCTGTGTCCTCCCTTTCACCTGTAGACCGCCCTCCCTGCTACCTAACTGCTCCCTCTTATCCCCTGTGATACCTCAGGCCCTTTCCTTGACTCTGTTGGTGTCCCCCATGCCCACCAGGGTCCTATCGGGGAACCCTCTGCACTGTTCCTGTGCCCTGCGCTGGCTACAGCGCTGGGAGGAGGAGGGACTGGGCGGAGTGCCTGAACAGAAGCTGCAGTGTCATGGGCAAGGGCCCCTGGCCCATATGAACAATGCCAGCTGTGGTAGGTGCTGGGTGAGAGAGGTGGTGTAAGGGGGCTGGGAAAGAGACCTACTTGCCTGGGGGAGAGGGCACTGAGCAAGCACTGAAAAGGCCTGGGGAACGGGCATTGGTAAAGGCTGGGGGAAACTGCCTGGGGTGACATTGCCTGGGCTCCGGGTCATTGAGGAGGGTGGGGGAAGGAGCAGCCCCGCAGTAGAGTTCTGGGGCCACTCCTAGCTCTAACACCCCTTGGCCCTCGGGCATCCTGGGTGGCCAGGTGTGCCTACGCTGAAGGTCCAGGTGTCCAATGCCTCGGTGGATGTGGGGGACGACGTGCTGCTGCGGTGCCAGGTGGAGGGGCGGGGCCTGGAGCAGGCCGGCTGGATCCTCACGGAGCTGGAGCAGTCAGCTACAGTGATGGTGAGAAGCCCTTCGCCGGCAGCCCCCAAGAGGTCCAGGCAGAGCACAGGGGACAAAGATGGGGAAAGAGAGACACACTGTGGAGGAAAGAGACAACGAATAAGGAGCACACTGAGGCTGAGGGACAGACAGATATGGTTTAGACCCACAGGGCTCAGGCCTATGCTCTGGGGCAGCCCAGGGCACGCACACACCCTCAGGGTGGGCACTGACCCAGCAGGGACCCCAGGCTACACTTGAAGCCCCAGGACTTAGAACCCCTTTCTGGGAACACGGTGTTGGTTGCAAAGGAGAGGGTCACAGAAATCTTACATGTTGGAGCTGAGAGGAACCCAGCAGACCATCCCTCCCATACATCCCTTTTCCTTCCTTCCCTCCCTCCCTCCCCCTCCCTCCCTCCCTCCCTCCCTCCCTCCTTCCTTCCTTCCTTCCTTCCTTCCTTCCTTCCTTCCTTCCTTCCTTCCTTCCTTCCTTTCTTTTATGGAGTTTCGCTCTGTTGCCCAGGCTGGAGTGCAGTGGCGCAATCTTGACTCACCGAAACCTCCGCCTCTCGGGTTCAAGCGATTCTTCGATTCTCCTGCCTCAGCATCCTGAGTAGCTAGGAGTACAGGCATGCGTCACCATGCCCAGCTAATTTTTGTATTTTAGTAGAGACGGGGTTTCACTATGTTGGCCATGCTGGTCTCAAACTCCTGACCTCGTGATCCACTCACCTCGGCCTCCCAAAGTGCTGGGATTACAGGCGTGAGCCACTGTGCCCAGCAGATCACTTTTCTATATAAGGAAACTGGGACCCAGGGAGGAGGCACAATATCAGTTGTACTGCATCCAGGATGAGTTCTTGGGGGTCTCGTGGTCTTTTTTCTGGAGATTCTGGAAGGAGCATCCTCTTGGGCATGTGATGAACGTGTTAGTAAGGGAGGCATAGGTCTGGCTCCAGCTCTCTCACTAATTAATTCTGGGAGTGACTTTCAGAAAAATCCCTTAATCTGCCTGCACTTTGGTTTTCTTATCTGTAAGCTGAGAAGGTGGACATGACGGCCTTCTGATGTCCTGCCTGCCCCTGGGCGTTCTCTGGCCTCTATCTCTGTTATCCAGACATGCCTTTGGACACCTTCCCAGGCCTTACCCTTTGTCCTTAGGCTGGCGATGGGCAGATGAGAGTAGCCACAGGTAACTCAGTCGGTCTTGTTGACGAGGTCAACAGCAGCTGACAATGGGCTGTGCCCACCCAAAAAGCTGGCTCCGTCTGGGCAGGAGGAGTGGATATGCAGGGACCAGGAATGTGTGCCTAGGGGGCTGACAGCATGGTGTTTAGTTGGGGAGCCTTCACTTTGGTGGGAGAGTCCACCCCAGAATTGCTGGAGGCCCCTGGAACCATGTTGAGGGAGGAGACATTGGGGCGCTGAGCAGGGGGCTTCAGACATGGTGGAGGGACTGCTAGCCACTGAGCAGTTCCTCCCCCCTCCAGAGAGCAAAGCTGCCTAGAGTGAGTAAAAGAAAGGGGACCAGGCAGAGGACATACCCCTGCATGGAGAGACCTTAGATCAACTCTCTATGTGGGGTGATTCCAGGATTTGTTTTCTCTTTGGGAGACTTACATGTTTGCTACCATCTGTGTTTTCTAGAAACTACCTATACAAAAGTCACTCCCTACTGGGCACAGTGGCCCATACCTGTACTCCCAGCACTTTGGGAGGCCAAGGAGGGAGAATCACTTGAGACCAGCAGTTTGAGACCAGCCTGGGCAACAAAGCAAGACCCTATCTCTTAAAAAAAAATTGCACCCTAAATGGGTTAAATGGAGGAGAAGAGAGGCTGCTCTCCCTCAGGTAGGAGGATAAGGGGTGGCAGAGCAGATCAAGGGGAAGAGTTATTGGCCCCACAGTAATTGGAGGGGATGGGACAGCCAAGGGAAGCAGAGGGCAGGGCGGGGCTTCCCCTCGAAGTGGCTGGAACCCAGAGCTTGCACAAAAGGCTGGAAACTCTACTGCAACCTTTGAACTCACATATTCTAGTGGAAGCCTGGGGAAACCATACCTCCTCTGGCATGTGGTCAGAGGATTCCACATTTATGAAGTTTTCAGATAAATGAGATTTATCCACCACTTCATTATTTTCATTTTGTGAAAATCACTTTCTAAAATGTCGGAAGGTAATTTGTCCACCTCTTCAGCTTACAAAACAAACAAAAAACCCATAGTTCAGCAAGATGAAGAACTGTCATAAGATCATGTAACTTACACATGACAAATCCACGGTTTCCTAGGAAGAGAAACTTGATCTGATTCAATCCTGACGATGATTCAGAATCAAGTCACTTTGCCTGTCTAACCTCACCCGTGGTCCTCATCTGCTGCAGGAGGCGATGCTGCTGCTGTTGTTTCTAACTGCTGCTGTGCTATTTGCACCATCTCTTTGTTTCTGATCTTCCTTGGGCTGAGACTCAGTTTGTTAGGACTGTGTGTAAAACAGGAATGAATAGGCAGTGAGGTCCTAGTGGGGTCTCCAACGAGCTGTGTACAAATTTGGTACTTGGGATGCGTGACATCTGTTTAGCTGCTCAGATGGCTGGTTTTAGTTTAAGTTTGGGATATTTTGTGCCTATTTTGAGGCTACTGGTTATATTTTAGATTTTTCTGATAATTAAATACGTGATCCAGGCTGGGCGCAGTGGCTTACGCCTGTAATCCCAGCACTTTGGGAGGCCGAGGTGGGAGGATTGCTTGAGGCCCTGTTTAAGACCAGCCTGGGCAGAACAGTAAGACCCTGTCGCTACAAAAATAAAACATAAAATTAAAAAAAAAATGTGATCCAGGAGATAGTCAACGAAAAAACCTCAAGGAGGAAGGCCATTCTCTGCTACATTCTCTCCCACCCCTCTCTCCCTTCTCTTCCCTCCCAGCCCTCCTCTCTTTTCCATCTGGAGCCAGAGGGGCTCTCCAAAGACATCAGCCCCAGCCCCAAGCTGGCTAAAGCTCCTTCTGATTCCCCCCTCTCTTTCCTGATCTAGAAATCTGGGGGTCTGCCATCCCTGGGGCTGACCCTGGCCAACGTCACCAGTGACCTCAACAGGAAGAACGTGACGTGCTGGGCAGAGAACGATGTGGGCCGGGCAGAGGTCACTGTTCAGGTCAACGTCTCCTGTGAGTCTCAGTGGCAGCTCCTGCATCTACCCCCTACTCATCTCTTCTTCCCTCAAAAGAGGATGTAAGGTGGGGGGCTGGAGGAAAGGGTGGGATGTGTATCTCCACAGCTCCTCCCTCCCAGCTGTTTCCAGATTCCCATGAAAACCTGATCCTTCAGGGGAAGTCCTGGGGTCTCGTCAAGGCCAGAGGGAGGGAGAAGGATTTCTTTCTGGCCCCCTGCCGGAGCCTTGCTACCTGAGGCCCTCAACGCCAGATGTCCAGCTGTTCCCACTGCTCCAAAGTATTTTTTCATGCCCGTCCCTCATTGGATCCTTCTCCTCGCATCCTAGTTTCAAACGAGGAAATTCTCCTCCTGAGTTCCTCTTTCGGCTCGCTGCCTAATTTCTCTAGATCGCCCAGCAAATTATCTTAAATCTTCTACTTTACATCAGTTTTCTTCTTTTATTGTGAAATATACATAGAAATGTGCAAAAAATATATATACTTTAAACAATAATTACTCTTACCAGCACCATGGAAGACCCCCCCACCATCCAACACCTCTCCCTATTCGCAATCCCATCCCACTCTCCCATCTCGCGTTGACTTTTGTCAGGATAACCATTTCTTTGCTTTTAAAAATAATTTGTCTCAAATATGCTTTCCTATCAGTATCATTTAGTTTTGCCTGTTCTTGTACATTATATAAATGGAATCATACTGTGTGTATTATTTTGTATCTGGTCTCTTTCATTCAACATTATATTTATAAGATTCATTCATGTTAATGGGAGTTGCTGTATGTAGCTAATGCAATTCATTGCTAAATAGTATTCCTATGTATGAATGCTATATTATATATATGTATTTATTTATGCATACATACACTTTTTTTCTATCATTGAGGGGCTTTTACTTTTACCAGATTGGGTCTATTTCTTTTCTTTTCTTTTTTTTTTTTTTTTTGGAGACGGAGTCTCACTCTGTCACCCAGGCTGGAGTGCAGTGGCGCGATCTTGGCTCACTGCAAGCTCCGCCTCCCAGGTTCACGCCATTCTCCTGCTTCAGCCTCATGAGTATCTGGGACTACAGGTGCCCGCCACCACGCCCAGCTAATTTTTTAGTGGAGACGGGGTTTCACCATGTTAGCCAGGATGGTCTCAATATCCTGACCTCGTGATCCGCCCGCCTCGGCCTCCCAAAGTGTTGGGATTACAGGCATGAACCACCGCGCCCAGCCCAGATTGGGTCTATTTCAAACCCATATCTTTTTTCAAAAAGTGTGTGTGTGTGTGTGTGTGTGTGTGTGTGTGTGTGTATTTGAAGAGATGGGGTCTCAGCCTGTTGCCCAGGCTGGAATGCTTTGGGATCAAAACTCACTGCAGCCTTGAACTCCTGGCCTCAAGCGATCCTCCCACCTCAGCCCCCTGAGTAGCTGGGATTACAGGAGCAAGTCACTGTGCCTGGCTTTTCCCTAAAAATTTAACTGTATATATTTTTGGCTGGTTTGATTGTTAGGCCCCCTGACTCCATGTTTAATTGTCATAAGCTGATACCCCACTTCTGTGGGGCTGTGACTTATTTATGGCCCACCACTTATGTTCTTTAAGCCTCTAAATTTTATATGCCTGCTGCTTGATTTATTTAAAATGTATTGTCAACTTTCTTCAAAACGTCTCTCCTTGGTGAATTTCCTAGGGCCTGCTGACCCTTTTCTCCCAGGCCTGCCCTTTGATTTCGGGTTCTACTCGCTTTGCCCCTGGACTTGTCGGGTGTGTGCCAGGCTCCCTCCAGCTGCGCCCTGACCTCCTGCTGTTGCTCTTTCTGGCCCACAGTCCCGGCCACTGTGCAGCTGCATACGGCGGTGGAGATGCACCACTGGTGCATCCCCTTCTCTGTGGATGGGCAGCCGGCACCGTCTCTGCGCTGGCTCTTCAATGGCTCTGTGCTCAATGAGACCAGCTTCATCTTCACCGAGTTCCTGGAGCCGGCAGCCAATGAGACCGTGCGGCATGGGTGTCTGCGCCTCAATCAGCCCACCCACGTCAACAACGGCAACTACACGCTGCTGGCTGCCAACCCCTTCGGCCAGGCCTCCGCCTCCATCATGGCTGCCTTCATGGACAACCCTTTCGAGTTCAACCCCGAGGACCCCATCCCTGGTGTGAGGGCCATCCTGAACCCTGCCCCCACTCCTGGGCTCCTCCTGGGTTAAAGCCAACTTCCTGCTATAGCCTTGACCCCAGAAATTGGAGTGCCTAGCTCGGGACGGAAAAGATTCTGGAGTCCTGGTGTCCAGCTGCTCTGGCCTCCTTACCATCTCCCCAAGCCCGGACTCCTGAACTCCTGAGCTATTCCATCCTTGTAGGCTGGCTGAGGAGACAGCCATGCACCAGGGCATCATGGCCCAGCTGGAAAAGGGTCACATGCATCTTCTCCCTTGAGGCCCAGCAGCCCACCTCCATCCCCCATCGCCCCATGAAGGAATGAGTCCCAGAGTAGGCAGGGGACTGACTGCTTTCCTCCTCCCTCTGACTGCTTTCTCTCCTCCCTCCTGCTGCAGTCTCCTTCTCGCCAGTGGGTGAGTAGCCCAAGATGGAGGGCAGGTTCTGCCTGGTCTCTGGAGCTGAGGCTGGGGCAGAGGGTACAGCTGAACTGATCCCTGAGAGGCCAGCTGGGGCAAGGGTTGGGGGGTTACTGGAGGCTACAGGGTGCGCCAAGCCTCACCCTTCCTGCCCTGTGTCCCTACAGACACTAACAGCACATCTGGAGACCCGGTGGAGAAAAAGGACGAAACACCTTTTGGGGTGAGATAGGAAGTAGAAGCTTGTGCAGACTTTGGGACCGGGAGGCTGGGTAGAGGCTCATCTGCATGTCATTTCTGGTCAGAGCAGGGAGATCACTACCATCTGGCTTGAGCTCTGATGGCCACCCGCACAGCCACTGCAGGGGTCCCCAGGGGAGGATGAGGCAGGTCTGGAGGCCTGGCTCTGGGCTCCCATGCAGGATGAAAAAATGGCTTGCTACAGGAGGCTCTGAGAGTACAGGAGAAGCCCCTGGATCTAACTACCCCTGCCCCCCACCAGGTCTCGGTGGCTGTGGGCCTGGCCGTCTTTGCCTGCCTCTTCCTTTCTACGCTGCTCCTTATGCTTAACAAATGCGGACGGAGAAACAAGTTTGGGATCAACCGTGAGTCGGGGCTGCAGAAGGCTGTCTGTCTGTCCTCCTGCCTTTGTTTCCTACTGGCTCTTCCTGACTCTGTCTCTGGGGGGCTGTGCACACGGGAGTTCTAGGGCGTGTGAGTGTGTTTGGGGTATAAATGAAGGCCTGGCTATGAGGCTTGTGAGTGTGAGTGTGTGTCGGGCTGGTGCTGGGGTAGTTTCAGAGGCGGCAGCTGCTAATTGGTGGCTGGATTGTAGTCAAGCACTAAGTGGGTCTGGGAGGTCTGGGCTCTGTGGGGGTGGAGGGGGAGTTCTTTGGTGCCCATGGGGCCAGGGGTGGGACAGGAGCCAGCACAGGGAGAGGCGGTGGTGCCCCCTTCCCCCTGCCTGCTGTCTCGCTCCCTAGCTCCTCAGTCTCTCCCCTGCAAGTGACAAGGTGGGGGTGACCAGGCATCCTGCAGGCAAGGGTGGGCAGGGCCAAGGTGTGGGCAAACCCCTCCATGCGGCTGTGTCTCTTCTCTAGGCCCGGCTGTGCTGGCTCCAGAGGACGGGCTGGCCATGTCCCTGCATTTCATGACATTGGGTGGCAGCTCCCTGTCCCCCACTGAGGGCAAAGGCTCTGGGCTCCAAGGCCACATCATCGAGAACCCACAATACTTCAGTGATGCCTGTGAGGGGCTATGCTGGGTCAAGGGCAGGGGTGTGTGTGTGTGTGTGTGTGTGTGTATGTGTGTGTGTGTGTGTAGAAGCCCCTAGGCCTGAACGATCCCTCCCTTTCTCCCACCCTTCCCCAGCCCTATTCCAGCCATAGGCCCTGTCATATTCTTCTCAGGCGGAGTCTAGCCTGGTTCTTAGCTGCAGCCCCCACCCAGAGTCACAGTAGCCCACACCATGTCCTCTCTAGGCAGATGCGGCCCGACACTATGACATGGGGCTTGGTGAAGGGGTGCAGGTTGAATTTTAGCCCCCATGCAGTCCCTTGTCTGGGCAGCCTTGTGCAGCACACAGCCCTGCCAAGACAGTCCCTACTACAACCCCAGCCCTCCCAAGATTGGGGCTACCGTCTGACCCTGCAAGCCCCCTCAGGTGTTCACCACATCAAGCGCCGGGACATCGTGCTCAAGTGGGAGCTGGGGGAGGGCGCCTTTGGGAAGGTCTTCCTTGCTGAGTGCCACAACCTCCTGCCTGAGCAGGACAAGATGCTGGTGGCTGTCAAGGTGAGACCCTGCCCAGGGGGTACTGCTGGCCTGGGTCCCACCCCCAGGAGCTCCATCACATCAGGACAGAGTGGGGGGAGATGCAGAGGCTGGATACTGGGGTGGGCGGGCTGCCCTGGATGAACAGCAGTGAGGGCTGGGCCCCCACTCAGTCCTGTCCCTGTCCCTTCCATCCAGGCACTGAAGGAGGTGTCCGAGAGTGCTCGGCAGGACTTCCAGCGTGAGGCTGAGCTGCTCACCATGCTGCAGCACCAGCACATTGTGCGCTTCTTCGGCGTCTGCACTGAGGGCCGCCCCCTGCTCATGGTCTTTGAGTATATGCGGCATGGAGACCTCAACCGCTTCCTCCGGTACCAGCACCTGGCCTCAGCACTGGCCCCTGGCCCCTGGCTCTGGGCCCCATCATCCCTTCCCTATAGACATCCTTGCTTGTCTTTCAAACCAAGGGGAGACACCAAGAAAGATCAGGAAGGCACATTCCCATCCCCAAGGAGCTCTGAGATGGTAGAGGAGGCAGATGTGTGAATGTAGGGATGACTCTTGCAAAGGACAAGTGTCAGTAGTCAGGGAGGTTGCGATGGCAAAGGCCATGAGCTAAAACTTTGGGGTGGGTGGGCTTTGCAGAGGGTGTATGTGCTTGTGTGTGGCACACAGAGGCCAGGCCTGTAAGGGTAGCAGTTTAGATAACGACAATAACAACAACAGTAACGAACATTTATCAGGCACCTTCTATGTTCCAGGTGCTATGTTATATACTTTATAATTTATTCTTTTTTATCTTTTTAAATGTATTTATTATTGTTATTGTTTTAGAGATGGGGTCTTGCTCTGTTGCCCAGGCTGGAGTGCAGTGGTGTTGCAATAATAGCTCACGGCAGCCTCAAATTCCTGGGCTCAAGCAATTCTCCCGTCTTAGCCTCCCCGGTAGCTGGGACTACAGGTGCACACCACTGCACCTGGCTCTACAATTCATTCTTATTATGGTTCTATGTGCTGGTGCATATATATCTTGTACAATAATATAAATATGTATTTATTTTTTATGGCCTCCAAGCATATATTGCAGTTTATACTTGAAGCAAGTTACAAAAAATTCATTCCTTTGGCTTCAGACAGAACAACTCTGATATATTTATCTATTTGTGCTGATAATTTTAATAACTTCGAGAAATGTGCCTGTTTCACAGATAAGGCTTAGAGAGGTTCAGTGACTTGCCCAAGGGCACACAGGTAGTGAATGGCCCAGGGCTGATGTGACCCTAGGCAGAGCCCCTACTCTCAGCCCCCGATGTGATGGTCACATGTTCCCTCGGTCTAGTCCTTCTCTGATGAGATCACCCCCAGGAGGATGGGGCAATGTTTGCAAGGCAGGGAGAAGACCGGGGTTTGGAATCAGCTGCCACTTATGAGCTGAGCCTTCTTTGCCAAGTAGCTTTCCTCTCTGACCTCACTTTACTCACCAGTAAGAGGCACAGTGGGGGGCTGTGGTTCTGGATGAGCAAGCGCTGTGTGGGTGTCCAGTTGATGGTCATGATCCGGTCCCCAAACATCCCCTTGGGAGTGATGGGTCATTCATGCAGTCAGGCTGCAGGACTCAGCTAGGAGAGACCCCTGAGTCTTGGGCTTATCCTGTGGACCAGGAGGGAGCCCATGCAGGGTGTGGAGCAGGAGGCGAGGCAAGACCCAAGGTTGAGTGTGGAGGGGGATTGGCACAGAGGAGCCCAAGAAGGCCAGGGAGGAGCCTATCTCTTTGCTCCCAGATATGGCATAGGCTCAGTGCTGGTCTTGGGGACACAGGCTAGGGAGATACCAGCATCTGGGGCCCAGTCTGTGGGAGACAAGGCTCTAACTGCCGGATGGAACACTGGGGGAATCAATGGAGGGAATCATTAATGCTCAGAGATGAGTCTGGAAGACTTCCCCTAGGAGGGACCATCTGTTCCTTCTCCCCTCCAGGCCTTTGTACTTCCACTTCCCTCTGCCTGGGGCACTGGGCCTCCCTCCCTCCATAGAAAGATGGAGACAGACACACAAACTCTACCCCTCCCTGCCTCAGCTCCCTTCAAATGGTTTCAGGACTTGAGTCTCAGTTTAGGTGTCCCTTCCTCTAGAAAGCTTTCCCTGGCTTTTTCCGTTCCCACCTGTGGTGCCTGCCAGGTGCCCCTCACACTGTACTGCCATGACCTGCTTATCTGCATCATACTCTGCACTGTAGCCCTGGTGCTTGGCACATTGGAAATGTTTAACAAATGCCTCAACTAAACAAATGAGGAGGAGATTGGCTAGTAGGAAAGGGCATTCTTGGCAAAGTGATCAGTTCAGGCAAAGGTTCAGGAGAAGGAACATTGGGGAATACGGATGAGTGTCTAGGACTGACCCGAGTGCTCACTCTGGGGAGAAGGCGGGCATCCTGGACACCTTCAAAAGGAAGGAAGACCCCGTAGGAATGGCTGGACACTGAGAGCAGAGGGGAGAGAGACAGGACAATCAAGGACTCCCTGGTTTCAGGGTCTGCCTGGGTGGGAAGGGTCCCTTCCCTGAGGCAGGGGCAGGCTTGGGGAAAGACACTGAGCTCCAATTGGCAAGGGCTAGTCTGACATGCCTATGGCAAGGGATGTAGGGGCCAGTGGGCATCTGGAGTTCAAGGAGCTGCCAGAGAGGAAGGCATGGATGTGGGAACCATGGGCTGTCTCTGGTGGGAGCCCTGGAGGTGGGCACACCTGTTCTGCTCCTCCATCCCACCCCTTTAGACAGCTGTCTCTACTGTTCTCTCAATCCTCCACTTCCAGGCCCCCAGTCTCCTCTCCCATCACACACGGCTGCTGGGGATCGCCTTCCTCAGGCTCCTGGGAGTTCTATCCTCCCAGCCTATCCCCTCTCCTTTTCTTGTTCACAGATCCCATGGGCCTGATGCCAAGCTGCTGGCTGGTGGGGAGGATGTGGCTCCAGGCCCCCTGGGTCTGGGGCAGCTGCTGGCCGTGGCTAGCCAGGTTGCTGCGGGGATGGTATACCTGGCGGGTCTGCATTTTGTGCACCGGGACCTGGCCACACGCAACTGTCTGGTGGGCCAGGGACTGGTGGTCAAGATTGGTGATTTCGGCATGAGCAGGGATATCTACAGCACCGACTATTACCGTGTAAGAGTCCTTTGTCCCCAACGCCTTCCCCTGCATCCAAACTGTAGACACCCTGGATCCCAAGACCAGTGAGAGCCTGCCCTTGCTAGGATGGCTGCACGGGTCTGAGATTCACTGGCTCTGGTTTTCAACCTACCTCCTCGGCTCCTAGAGGGGGCTCTGTCTCCTTCGCTATCCCAGACTGAAACAGCACCTTCGGTTTTTGCCTCTTAGACCTGAGAGCCACTACTGTTTGTTTGTTTGTTTATTTAATTTATTTTTTTGAGACGGAGTCTCACTCTGTTGCCAGGCTGGAGTGCAGTGGCATGATCTCGGCTCACTGCAACCTCCGACTCCCTGGTTCAAGCGATTCTCCTGCTTCAGCCTCCCGAATAGCTGGGATTACAGGCATGTGCCATCACGCCCAGCTAATTTTTGCATTTTTAGTAGAGATGGGGTTTCACCATGTTGGCCAGGATGGTCTCGATCTCCTGACCTCATGATTGCCTGCCTCGGCCTCCCAAAGTGCTGGGATCACAGGCGTGAACCACCAAGCTTGTGTATTTATTTTTAATGATGGGGCTGGGGCAGGCTGTGCCTTGATGGGCTGTCCCAGGCGCCCCTGGAATTGACGCAGCGCCCGCCCGCGGCAGGTGGGAGGCCGCACCATGCTGCCCATTCGCTGGATGCCACCTGAGAGCATCCTGTACCGCAAGTTCACCACCGAGAGCGATGTGTGGAGCTTCGGCGTGGTGCTCTGGGAGATCTTCACCTATGGCAAGCAGCCCTGGTACCAGCTCTCCAACACGGAGGTCAGCCCCGGCCTGTGGTCACCCCTTGCTGGCCTCCCCCTCCCATGCCCCTTCAGGTCCCTTTTTCAGGGAACTCGGTTCCCTTTCTGCCCCTCTGCCACAGCCTGTTGGGGCTCCCTTTCCAGCTCCGTGCCCACACTGTGTCCTCCACCCCGGCCCTGTTCTTCTCTTCCTCCCTTATTCTTGCCTTCACCTATTGTCCTAAGCCCAGGCCCAGGTGGCCCCTGGGGGAACCTCAAAGTGCTTTGTACAAGGAGCCCAGACCCCCATCCCTAGCTGCATTTTATAGGCCTAAGCAGGCATTATCAGAGTGGAAGGGACCAGCATGGGAAGAGGAACCCAGCACAAGAAGGCCCAACACTGCAGCAGGACGGCTGGAGGTTGGACTGTCAGAAGGACAGTCCTACCCCGTCCCCCTGCCCTGCTAGCTGGCCACAGCCAGAGCAGGCCCCAGGTGTTCTGTCTCCCAGAGCAGCTGCCCCCACCCCCTGCTTGGCTCACAGCTGTCAGTTTCCATTTCTCCTCCTAATGCAGTCTGCTCCCCGGAGGCTGGTGGGGTGGGGGAGAGGGTTATAGATTTTAATTTTCTCAAGCACTGAGAGAAGAAATGGAATTAGTGCCGCCTATAACCCAAGTCCTCTAATAGGGAGGGGGGAAGAAGGGGAGAAGAGGCTCCAGGCCCCTTCTCCAATCACTCCCTTTCTCCTTTGGATTCCTTGGCTGCTTTAGCAGTTCTTCCTAGAGTCTAACTTTGATCTTTCTTGCTGCAGTTTCTTTTTGGGAGAGCTAGTGCCACAGAGTGGTATCCACAGAAGGGAGAAGTAAGGATTGCCCTCTTCTTTGAAATGAAAGCCAGCTATTTTTCAAGGCCTTTAACTGCAATTCTGCTCTATTTTCTTTTCTCTCGCTGGAGCTGAGAGTCAGAGGGCCCTTCTCCTCCTCCTTTCAGCCCCCAACACTAAGCTTATAGATTGATAAATACCTTAGCCCCTCCCCTTCCTCAACCCACCCGGCAAGTCTTCTTAGGATCTCATCCCAGTTTTCTGGAAGCAATCCTACCCCAGCCCAAGCTTCCCAGAGTCGAGCCTTAATCCTTCTCACTTCTCAGTGTCAGAGCAGAAATGAATCTTGGGGTTGACTGTGTCCTTTCGGGTTATTAGCAGCTAAGAAGCCCAGATGAGTAGTGTGAGCTGCCTTGGGAGCCTCAGTGAGGGCACTGGGACTGGCCTCACTCTCTTGCCCCCAGCCTAGTGTGCTTTCTCCTCTGTCTCTCTGGTGGCCCCAGGCAATCGACTGCATCACGCAGGGACGTGAGTTGGAGCGGCCACGTGCCTGCCCACCAGAGGTCTACGCCATCATGCGGGGCTGCTGGCAGCGGGAGCCCCAGCAACGCCACAGCATCAAGGATGTGCATGCCCGGCTGCAAGCCCTGGCCCAGGCACCTCCTGTCTACCTGGATGTCCTGGGCTAGGGGGCCGGCCCAGGGACTGGGAGTGGTTAGCCGGAATACTGGGGCCTGCCCTCAGCATCCCCCATAGCTCCCAGCAGCCCCAGGGTGATCTCAAAATATCTAACTCACCCTCAGCATGTGGGAGGGGACAGGTGGGGGGCTGGGAGTAGAGGATGTTCCTGCTTCTCTAGGCAAGGTCCTGTCATAGCAATTATATTTATTATCCCTTGGCTGTGTCTCTTGCCAATTATTGGGATGACGTCGTTCCAGGAGGGAGGCATTGGGATTCAGGTAGGGGGACAGCTCTCTGGGATCTTCCCCCACTCAGGTTCCCCTCAGCTGCCTACCCCTACTCCATGGACCTGTCACTCTCACCTTTGACTATAGTTTGGATCCCATTCTCATGGTCACCCGGCTCACCTGCTGGTGAGGCAGCCTCTGGTCAAACTTCCTAGACCTTGAGAGCCTAACTGTCGATCTTTGTAGTTCATGTTCAGGAAGGCTGGTGCTACAGTGGAAGGGGTGGAAGTTAGATGTACTGGTAGGATGGGAGCATTGATGGGGTGTCTTCCTTGTATTGGTGTGTCCAGGACAGAGCAAGCACACAGCAGCGGATGAGAGAGAAACGTGTGTGTGTGTGTGTGTGTGTGTGTGTGTGGCAGGAACAGGGAGGGAGCTGGACTAAGGATTGGTGGAGGCAGGACCCCTTGTTACTGCCCCTCTGTTACTCTTCTTAGCTCTAGGTACTTTGATTAGCATCTGGAGGCCAGGTACTGTGTAAAGAGGCTATTTCCCAAGGACAAAGCCATCTCCCTGTCCCATTCTGCCCAAGGGAGTAGGTGAGGTCTCCCCTCTCCTCTGTCCCTTGGAACACCACTGGCCTTAACTGAGTGGTCTGAGGCTCTGTCAGCAGCACCGAGACTGGGCCTCATCATGTCAGGGCACCTGGGCCCTGTCTCCATCTTCCCTAACCCAAAGGCTTGCATTCCACCCAGAGCCAGGGAGGAGCAGCTTCCCCGCCACACTCAGCCCTATCACTTCCAATCACCTGTCCAGTTCCTGCAATAATGCAAGCTTCCCATGGCTCCTCAGGGCTAATCGCATGGCTGTCTCATGTCCCTGGGTGCCAGTCCCACCCCACCCCCACCCCCATGATTCAATCTGTGTCTTATCACCCCTAGGCCTAGCCCTGTGGTGTGTCTGCCTCTTGTCCAGGCTGGTTAGTGCTAATGGAGGGCTGACCCAGGGCTGCAGGCTGATCGATGTGGGGATTGGGGTGTGTGTGTGTATGTGTGGTTGGTCCCTAAAGGCCAAGTTCACAGGCCTTCCTCTTTTGCTGGGTATGGGTGGGGCTGGTGCCGCATCACTCCCATGAGGGAGGGCACTTAAAGCAGGTGGAGCCATAGGGAGGAAAGGGCTTGGGAACATGGTGAGGGATGCAGACTTGGGGGATCAGATCCAACAGGTGAGCCCAGGGACGGATGCAAAGGGAGAGACAGTGCAGAGAGAGACAGGGACAGGACGTACAGACATGGCGACAGAGAGAGAGACTGCGGAGGGAGATATAAAGACCGAGACATGCAGATAGAAAGAAAGATGGAGACAGACACACAGACATAGCCGGACACACATGGAGAGAGAGGGTGAGACCAGCGCTGCAAACAGACACAGGTGGGGCAGTGGCTCAATCAGAGGAAGTCTGGGAGGACATCATGGACTCCCCAGGGGGCTTTCTACCTCACTCACCCCCTCACCTGTGCCCTTTGAGCCTCTCTGCAGGGGCTAGGAGAGGATGGGACACACAGACTTGGAGGCTCTGTGGGTAGAGACAGGAGGGGACCTGAGGTTCGCCATATTGAGCAAGATTGGGACATCACTAAAGAGTTGGTTTGGAGGTCAGTTAGCACGAGGGAGATGCCAGAGCGTGTGAACCATTTTCAAGGTGATCAGGCCTCAGACGTGGGGACATCAGAGGCTCTTAAACCATAACCAGAGGTATTGCTGGAAAAGCTGGGCAGGTGAGGTGAAGGATTCTGGGAATAAGGTTTGGACAGGGAAGGGAGATTCCGGGAGAGCGTGGGAGAAGGCACTGAATATCTTTCACTGATCTGGGAGCGGGAGCTGGAGCCTGGCACTCCAATCCCTTCAGGTGATCTGGACCTGGGTTTTGTCTTGATTGGTGAGGAGGGGGCTTGCACCCATATTTCCCTCCCCTGAAAGCACCCCATTCCCTCCCCTTCACCGATGGACACATAGATGTGCACATCAACAGGGAACCTGGCCTACCCCCACACAGCCTAGACACACATGTGCAAACACAGACACATGCACACACATGCACACACATACACAGACACAGAGCCCCCTCCCCAATCACTCATAGCTGTTGGATTCCGCTGTCATTAACAGTGCCCCCCTCCACCCCGCTGTGGCCCTTGCCCCCTCCCTGTTAATTACCTCCTGGCTGTGCCAAGTCCATTAGCTGCCCCCGCCCCGACATACCCCAGGGGCTGAGCACCAGCTGAGATGGATAGCTGCTGGGGGATCGATGGAATGGGGCCCCAAGGACCTCGTGGGGGGCTGGGACCAGGACAACAACCTGAAGCTGTAAAGATCGGACATTTGGATTCCCCCCAACCTGGCCCAAGCCCCTTCCTTTTCAGAGAGGGCTGTCTTGGTTGAAAGACAGAGGCTCAGAAAGGGTCGTGGGCACCTCAGGAACACCCAGCACTGAAGAAAGAAGCTGGAACTCTCCCGTCTAAGCAAGCCTCTGCCAGCTCCTCCGCATTTACTCTAGAAGGAAAGACTCAGTGGTGCAGAGACCAGTGGGGCTTCCCAGGGGCTTCCAGCACTGGGATGGGGTCTCTAAAGAATAAAGGGGTGCAAGCCACCCTCAACCCTCTCAGCCTTCCTAAGGAGCCTCTGCCTCCTTCCTGCCCTGCTCCCACAGGGGCTGGCTTCCTGACAGGAGAGCAGAGCATCTGTCCAGGTTTCCAGGAAAAGGACAGGCAGAGTGCTAGGACAGCCTTGGTGGAGAGTGACCCAGCCTGTGGCCCCTGGCATCCCCAGGCCAAAGATAGAACCTAGAGAGAATTCCAGACGACAGAGGCCCTGGCCTTTCTAAGTACGAGCTGGAGAGAGCCTGTCTTGCCAAATTCCTGAAGCAGGGTTGGACGAGCTGCCCAACAGGGGTAGGGGAGGGAGATTCTTCTGGTAGGAGCCAGGACCCAGGAATCCAGACTTTCAGCCTGCTGCTTACTGGACTGCCAGGCGACTCAGGCACCCCTGGGATGCTGGGGAGTGAGGTGGCCCCATTGCTCTAAGCAACAGTACCCTCCCAGACTGTCTCTCTCTGTCTCCCACCCCAGTGCTGACGGACTCCCGTGCTAAGATGGAAAGTTTGAGCAGCAGTGGCTCTGGAGTGGTGGGAAGGAGGGAGATCTGGAGGCAGGAAAGACAGACAAGACAGGCCAGAGCTGCAGGAGGAGCCCACACGGGGGGGGGGGTGGGCAAAGAGGGGCAGAGAGGAGAGGCAACCCAGATCCATGCAGAGACTCAGCCCTGCATGTGCAGGGAACAGAGAAGAAGGCAGAGAGCCTGAGATACAGGACAGAACCCAAGAGCCACAGAAGCAGAGCCTCAGAGACCATGCGCTTTCCATGAGCCCTGCTTCTAGTCCAGCTTTCGGGATGAGAGGCTCTTGAGCCCACCGCCCACTGAACTGGGCCCCCTTCCTCTTCTTAAAGGGCTATGTTTCCCGGTGCTTAAGCCTCTAGACTCTGGAATCTGGTTGTGCCACTTACCAGCTGTGTGACATTGGGCAAGTTACTCAACCTTTCTGTACTTTAGTCTCCTCCTCTGCAAAATGAGGATAATAATAGCAATAACCTCACAGGATTGTTATGAGGTTTAAACAAGTCCCATGTGGAAAGCTCTCCCTGTAGAGCCTGGCCTTAGTAGCTGCTATGTAAAAACACTCTCTCCCCCTCCCTCTTTCCCTCCTTATTCTTCCTCCTCCTCTCTATCCTGCCAGCCCAGGCCCTAGCCCTGGTATGTGGGGGTGAGGCAGGTTTATGTTTTGAAGGGATAGTGCTTGCAGAAGAGAAGCTCTTATTCCCTGATCCCAACCACTCCCTCTAGCTGCAGGGGACTTGCCAGCCTGCAGAGAGTGTGAAGTGAGGAAGAGCCTTCTCCCTCCCTCTGACACCCCGTGGGCTCCAGGTCCCTGCGCTGATCCAGAAGGCCCTGATGCAGGAAGAGCCTCCAGCCTCCCCTGCCCCGCGTCCCTCGTTTACTCTTCTCCTACTCCCTGATTTTCCCTAGTGAGAATTTCTCTCTCAGCTCACCGCCTCTGGGCAGCCCTCAGGGATTGGACAGGGATCTTTGTACCCCTGAAAGGTGCTTCCAAGGGCACAAATCCTCATAGACCCTGAGACAGGTCTCCAAGAGTATGGACCTGGAGGGGGAAACATGCCTTCAAGGCTTTGTATCCCTTATCCCTGTGGCCTCCCTTTCCTGAGTGCCAGGAAGTCCTTCCTACAGTCTACCCTCGTGCTTCCCACCTGGATCTGAAGGGGTTACTCAGCTCCAGGCCCGCCCACGGCAGGTCCCAGCTGCCTAGGGCCTGTGGTCAGAGCTAATGTAGGCGAGAGTTGGAGGACAAGAGGGGATAAAGTTATTAGCGTCTTCATCTTTGAGGAATATCGATCGCCAGGTCTCCAGGCTCACTTGGTCTTATAACGGGGCTCACGGGGGTGTTGGGAGGGGCTCAGAAAACTCTCACAAAGCCCTTTACCCATATCCTGGAGTGGGCACTGGGCTACCCATGTCTGCTGAAAGGAAGATAGGCAGAGACACAGTTTGGGAGGCCAGTGGCCTGGGAGGCAGGAGTGAGGCAGGGCTGCGAGGGGAGTCAGGGCTTGGCGCCCTGGGCAAGGAGCAGACTGGAATGGGCTTGATTTCAGTTTACTACACTTTACTTTAAGGTTGAGAGAGTGTGTGTGTGTGTGTGTATGTGTGTGTGTGTGTGTCACACACAGAAAGACAGAAAAAAAGACAGAGAAAGTAAGAGAGGGAGGAAGAGAGAGAGAGAAAGACAGGGACAGCTTTTGCAATTGAGTTAGAGAGGTCCACGAGGGCCGCCCAAAAGCGAGGAAGGACTCCCTCCCCCCAGGCTCATGTACACAGGCTGGCCCACCAACCCCACCCTCCTGCCTGCTCCTCCAGCACTTGGATGCTCTGAAACACCTTCCCTGCCCTCTCCAGGCAGCTGTCTAGTGCTCCTTTGAATGGGTTGTTCTCGAGGTGATTTCATGTGTGATGGTGAAGGGCACCTTACAGTGGAGCGTGTCACCCCTTCCTACCCAGGGTAATTCTGTTCCCAGTGTATCTGGGTTTGTGTTTGTGTGTGGCAGTCCTTGTGAGAAGGTCTGTGTAAACTCAGCTCTCTCCAAGGGTCTGTGCAAATTCGTGCTCCTAATCTGAAATCAGAAGGGATGTAGGCTGGGGACAGGGTTCAGGGATCTGGCTGTCCAACCCCTCCAGGGAGGTCCCCCTATGGGTGTTTCCAGCCAGAAGTTTCCAGCTCCTGGCTGACCGTCTCCAGGGTTGGGGACGGAGCTCAGACTGTAGAAAGACCCTGAGGGGAGAGCAGCAGGGTCTGGGAACCGAAAGGCGAAAGGCACAACTCCCTCCCCTCTCCCTTCTTTCTTCCCTCCCTCCCTCGCTCCCTCCCTTCCTTCCTTCCTTCCACTTCTGTTCTTCCTCTCTTCCTCCCTTTTTCTTTGGAAGCAGTGAGGAAGGAGTAGAGGAGGTTTCTCTGGCCAAGAGGGGGTCAGAAGCTCTGGCTCTTTCTCCTGGAGGAGCTGGCGTCCCCTCTGCTGGGCTGGGAGAGGAGGTAATTAATGACAAGGAGGCCGGGAGGGGTGAGTGCTCAGGGCTAATGTTGGTATTAATCAGGAGCTGGTCCCCAGCGAGGGATAGGATTCAGCTGGGGCGCTGTGTGTGTGTTGGGGGCGATGGGGGACCAGGAGCTTCTGCCTCATCCCATCAGCCTCCCTCCCTCCCCAGTGCCCCCACCATATCCAGCCCTCTTGCTCCTACCCCTTGCCCTCGTTTTTTTTTTTTTTTCTGGAGGTCCCTCCTGCTGTGTCCTTCAACCTCCCGCTGAGGGAGGGGCAGATCCCTCCTCAAATCCAAGTCCAAGCCGCCCCCTCCCCACAAACCCCTCACCAGCCCTTCCTGTGGGCAGGCACATTAGGTGATTCCTGAGGCTGTCAGCCCTGCTAATTGCCTCTCAACCTTCCCCTCATCACCAGGGCGGCCCCCCACGAACTCCATTAGCCCCCCCTCTCTCCCCTGATAGCCCCTAAATCAGCCCCAATTATTCACAGGAGGGGGAGGTCTGGGCTGAGCTGTGATTACAGCTAGAGTGGGGGGTGGTGGTGAGGGATGGGAGTTGGAGTGCCAGGCAGGCTGGTGGGCAGGCCAAAGGCAGAGCTGGGAGGGGGAGAGGAGAGTGCGGATTGCGACCCTGTGGGCGGATTCAGACCAGGGACCACCCAGGGGCAGGGACCTGAGAGCCTGAGATGGAGGGGGAGGCCAGGCTGGAAGGTGGGCAGCTAGGGGGTCCTGGCTTGTATTTTAGGGACCACCCCCTCCACACACACACACACACACACACACACACACACACACACACACACACTAAGACCCAGGAGGGTGAGGGAGGGGGTCAGATGGGCACGGCCACTGTGAGTGGGCCGGGTCCACCGCTGCCATCAGCACCATTGCCAGGCATTGGTGGAGAGGAAAGGAGAGCGGCAAGAATGTGCTATCCCTGTGGGACTCCCCTGAGACAACCTCACTGCTCCTTGCAGCCCGTACCCAGGCCAGCCACCCACCAGTGCCATGTGTGGGCACAGAGGCCGCTCCCTCCCCCTGTCTGCGTGTTCTGGCTAGAGCATCCCTGCAGGACTGTGGGTGAGACATGGAGTGGCATGCACGGTGTGCACCAACATTGGGCCTGCTGGGGTGAGTGTGCAGGAGTTGAGACCAGCCTCCTGCTCACCCTCAGCTGCAGCCTCAGGGAGCCCTCTCCAGCCCCTTCCAGGAGCCTAGGACTCCTCACAACCTCCTTCCCACTCCAGAGGAAAGAGGCACCCCCACTCTGATCCCAGCTGCCCTCTGTGAGCCCTTGCGATGTGCCACACCCACTCCTCAGCACCTCCACTGGCCTAGCCACCAGGCTGCTCACCCGGATTAGTGCTGCGGCCCCTTCACTGGTCTCCCCATTTCCACTGTTGCTCCCCACAGCCTATTCTCAAAACAGCAATCATTCTCTTAAAATCTGAGTTGGATCATGTCTCTCTTCTGCTTGAAATCCTCTAATGGCTTCCATCTCATGCAAAGCAAAATCGAATCGCCTTACCACAGCCTAGGAGGGCCTGAAGGATTCGACCCCCATGACACTTCTGTCTTCAATGTCTGCCACCATGCTCCCCATCACTCACTTGGCTCCATGCTTCAAAGAGAGCTACTATTGCTGTTCTCTGAATACAGCACACACTCTGGCCTTGGGGCATTTGTACTTGCTGTTTCTTGCTCTTCCCCCAGAAATCTCCATGGCTCCTGCCATCATCTCCTTTACCTGGAGGTTACCTTTTCAATGACATCTTCCGTAACCACCTTTCCAAGAATTGCACCCCCAGCACTCCCTATTCTCTTCCCTGTTTTATTTCTCTATTTTAAAATGATAGTTCTTTTAATCATCTAATGTGTCATGATTTTCCTGATTTAGTGTCTTTACCATCCCTTCCCCACTACCACTAACAGAACGTTAGCTTCATTTTTTTTCCACTTTCTATATTTAGGCAGAAAATCTTATATATTTTGTTCATAGCTGTAGCCCCAATGTCTGCATGTAGTAGGTGCTCAATAAATCTTTATTCAATGAATAATTGACTCTTTCCCCAATTCACATGTGAGCTCTTTGAGGGCAGAAAACTCTTATTTATTGCTAAAATAAGTTATTAAATAAAGGTTTAAAATAGTACCTGGTAATCCGTAGGAGTAAGTTAGGAGGAGGAGGTAAGTTAAATCAGTAGGAGGCTGGCACACCAGCATCCCCCACCCCAAAGTTAGTAGTTGCTATTATCATCATCATGGTCATCATCAATGTCATTTCCTCTGTGTCCTGGGTACTAGGCAGACACAAAATGGTGCTTATTGAACAGCTGAATGAATGAGAACCTCGAGCCTGTATCTGCCTTCCTGGCAGGCCTCAGGGGACGTCCATCCTTTTAGCTATATGTAGGGCTAGGCCCAGCAGGCAGAGCTGGGGGGGCAGGGAGCTGGAAGAGCATTGCACAAGGTGGTGCTTTATTGAGCACTTACTTCGTGCCAGGCCCTGGGAGCATAAAGATGATTTTGACCTGGCCCCAGTCCTTGAAGAACTCAGAGTCCTAGGGAGAGAGACATGTGTGTGTTAAACATTTCATGCCTGAGTGTGGAAGGATGAGAACAAGTGGGCCAGGCAAAGGAAGGGAAGAGCACCTGCACCTCTTCCTTTTCAGGCCTCAGTCTCCCACTCTGCTCCTTGAAGGTGCTGGATCAGGTGACTTTCAAGGTCCCTCTGGCCTCTGATAGTCTGCAACTCCATGGTCTTTGGCCGCTGGCCCTTGAGCTGTCCTATGGTTTCTGCTGCCCTCTGCTGGAGCCTCTTGGTGACACTGAAGTCCTAAAAAGCCGCCTTGAACCTTTCATTCTTCCTTTTCTTCCCCAAAGCCAACAGCACCATCCAGTCGCCCACCCACGCACACCTTTCATCCCTTAAAACACCAGTTAAACATCTCTTGCTTGTCTCTGACATCGAAGTTTCCCAGACAAAAGTATTCTGTTATACATTTTAGACAATCTGAAACTAGAATACATAAATAATTTGTAACTGTTATGACCCAGAAATCCCATTCCTAAGTAGCAATCAAGAGAAATGAAAACATATATATCCACATGAGACTTGTACAAGAATATCCATAGTAGTTTCACTCATAGTAGTCCCAAACCAGAAAAGACCAAGTACCCATCAGCTGGGGTGGGGATAAGACAAGGTTGGTCCATACAGTGGAATTCTACTCATGGTGAGAAGGACTTTTGAAAAGCTCTGTGGTAAGTGAAAGAAGCTAAAGGAAAGCAAGCACATATTGTGCAGTTCCATTTATATGGAAATTCTAGAACAAATAAACCTACAGTGACAGAAAGCACATGGGGAATTTCTTTCTTTCTTTCTTTTGTTGAGACAGAGTCTCACTCTCTCACCCAGGCTGGAGTGTAATGGTGCGATCTTGGCTCACTTCACCTCCCGGGTTCAAGCGATTCTCCTGCCTCAGCCTCCTGAGTAGCTGAGATTACAGGCACCCGCCACCATGCCCGGCTAATTTTTGTATTTTTGGTAGAGACAGGGTTTCACCACGTTGGCCAGGCTGGTCTTGAACTCCCGACCTCCGCCTGCCTCGGCCTCCCAAAGCACTGGGATTACTGGCATGAGCCACCGCGCCCGGCCTAACAGATCAGAGATTTCACAGGGTTTGGGTTGGGGAGTGAGAATGGAATTTGGGGACATCATCTGCAAAGGGGAGCAGGCAAACTTTGGAGGAGATGGAAATTTAAAAACTTCTTTTTTTTTAATTGGGATGGTGGTTAAACAGATGCACACACATACAAAAAACTCATCGAGCTAGTGTTATGCTAAGTGAAATAAGCCGGACACAAAAGTACAAGTATTCATGATTTCGCTTATTTGAGGTACCTAGAACAGACAAATTTATAGAGACAAAGTGGAATAGTGGTTACCAGGGGCTGGGGGCAGGAGGAATGGAAGTTACTGTTTAATGGGTACAGAGTTGCAGTTTGGGATGATGAAAAAGTTCTGACCTTTTCATCAGAAAAGGAGATGAATAACACCAATGGTTCCACACATGTGATGTACTTAATGCCACTGAACTGTACACTTGAAAATGTTTCGAATGATACATTTCATAATATGTATATTTTGCCCCAATTTTAAAAAGTCTAAAAAACAAAACTCACCAAATTGTATGCTCTAAGTAGGTACATTTTTTATTGTATGTCAATTATACCTCAATACAGTTGAGTTTTAAAAGTCTCCCAGGAGGGATGGTCCTGCTTTGCTCTCCTCACCTAAGCTTACTCTGTGGCTCTCTGTGTAAGGAGGTGGAGCGTGAGCCCTGGAATTGGACGCACCACAGACCTCGGTTCAAATCTTGCTTCTAGGTGGGGCGCCGTGGCTCAGGTCTGTAATCCCAACAGTTTGGGAGGCCGAGGCAGGCGGATCGCCTGAGCCCAGGAAGTCGAGACCAGCCTGGGCAACATGGTGAAACCCCATCTCTACTAAAAATACAAAAAGCCTGACGTGTTGGCGCGCGTCTGTAATCCCAGCTACTCGGGAGGCTGAGGCGGGAGAATCGCTTGAACCGGGGAGGCGGAGGTTGCAGTGAACCGAGATCGTGCCTGGGAGACAGAGCAAGACTCCGTCTCAAAACCAAACCAAATAGTGCTTCTGCCACTAATTAGTGTCATAAGCCGCTCAGGACGTCTATTTCGCCATATGTAAAAGGACATAATGATGAAACCAATCTCGAGTGAAGGATTCAATGAGGCAATACGCCTGAAGGGCTAACCATGGCGAAAGCTAATGTTCATTGATACCAGGTGGGGAAGGGCTCCCAGGTCCGGTCCCCGGGCTGTAGGGCTCTGGGAAGCGGATGCTGGCCGCGAGGTGGCGCTCGCACCGGACTCGGTGGGCTCAGGAGTTGCTTACGCGCTGCTGGGTGTGGGCCGGGGGCGAGGCGGGCAGAGGCGGAGACTGCTTTCCAGGGTCACACCCTCCCGCGGTGTGACTTTTTCCTTTTCTTTTTTTTTTTTTCTTTAAGAAAGGGTCTCGCTCTGCCGCCCAGGCTGGAGTGGAGTGGCAGGATCTTGGCTCACTGCAGTCTCGACCTCCTAGGCTCAAGCGATCCTCCCTCTTCAGCCTCCCCAATAAACTGAGACCACAGGTGCGGGCCACCACACCTGGCGCGTTTTTTTTTCTTTTTTCTTTTTTTTTTTTTGACAGAGTTGTGCTCTGTCGCGGAAGCTGGAGTGCAGTGGCGCGATCTCGGCTCACTGCCACCTTCGTCTCCTGGGTTCAAGCGATTCTCCTGCCTCAGCCTCCCCCAGTAGCTGGGATTACAGGCGCCCACCACCACCCCCGGCAATTTTTTTTTGTACTCTTCATAGAGACGGGGTTTCACCGTGTTGGCCAGGCTGGTCTCGAACTCCTGACCTCAAACGATCCGCCCTCCTGGGCCTCCCAAAGTGCTGGGATTACAGGCCTGAGCCATGGCGCCCGGCCCTAATTTTTGTATTTTTAGTAGAGACAGGATTTCGCCATGTTGGCCAGGCTGGTCTCCAAACTCTGAGCTCCACGATCGGCCGGCCTCGGCCTTCCAAAGTGCTGGGATTACAGGCATAAGCCACCTCGCCCGGCCTTCCGCAGTGCGATTAGGGGCGGCAGGAGGAGAGGAGGGGCCTCGCCCTGTCAGCCTCTCCGAGACTAGTGGGATGCGTTGCCCGGGCGGGGTCTTAATAAGATCACGGTTGCTGGGCAGCACTGGACAGTGCCTGACGTAGGCGATCTCATTGATTCCTTCCCACAACCCCACTTTGCAGATAGGAAAGCTGAGGCACGAGAGATTAAGTAACCCAGGCCGCACAACGAGGGGACGCTAGGGAGAGACTGGCGCCCTGGGCGCCTGCGCTGACCTCCCTCCTCATCCACTTCTCATCCCCGTCTGCTCCTGGCCCAGGCCGCGCAGAGTCGGCCTCTGTGATCCCACCCAGAATACAGTTTTCCCTCCCGGGCGCCTGCATCTCCCCTCCCCCGGCTCCTGTTTCCTTGTCAAAACTTCCTGCCTTGGCGAGGGCCCGAGTTCCCACCCCCTTCCTGCCCCCCGCCCCTCGGCGCCCCTCCCGGCCCTGCGATCAGCAGCGTCCCGCCTCCCCGCCGCTCCCGCAGTCAGGCTGGGGCTCGAAGAGGGGACCCTCGCCGCGTCCTTGGCTGTCCAGTCCTCCTCCTCGCAGACCCCGGCGGTTCCTACCCCAAGCCGCAGGAAAGACGGGGCCCCAAGGCAGGTGAGTGACTGCGTGCCCGGCAGGGGAGGCCCGGGTGGTGCGGCCCCGGAGACCACCCTGCCCCGGGGAAAGGGCGTGCGGTCCCTGAGGTCCCCCTCCTCGACTGGAGTCTGAGGCCCCAGACCCAGGAGTGTAGAAAAGAGGAACTGATGGACAGAGATGTGAAGGAGAGGAAGGGGACAGTGGAGGGGGCCAGAGAGGATGGGTTGGGGGTTCCCTTCCATAATGAACATGTAAATGAGATGAAATGCTAGCGAGGTTGTTCCCTGAGCCCCTGTCCCCGGACTTTGTGAGTCAGGGGCAGCCTGGCTCCCTGCCCCCTCCCAGGGCTGGGAAGAGAAGACTGGGTGCTGTCCTTGGCTTTCAAGGGAAGTGTAGCCACAAGAGCATCGACACTGGAGCCAAGACTGCCTAAGTGCCACCCTCCACTCTGCAGCTTACTGTCTGTGTGGTCTTGGTCAAGAGACCTGACCTCTGTGCCTCAGTTTCTCATTTCTAAAGGAGAATAATATAGGGCCTACCTCATGGGTTGTGAGGCTTAAGTGAGCAAAAACGTGTCTCCTGCTTTGAATGACACTAGATAAACAGATTATCAGTGTCATCTCTCTGCCCACCGGGCAGAAATGTTTGAGGGAGGATGTAGGGGAAGGACCCAGGTTTGCAGGTCC
The DNA here is from genome assembly GCF_028878055.3 of Symphalangus syndactylus. Lineage (NCBI taxonomy): Eukaryota > Metazoa > Chordata > Mammalia > Primates > Hylobatidae > Symphalangus > Symphalangus syndactylus. Next base: position 85,329,118 of record NC_072441.2, read on the forward strand.
CTGGCTCTCACATCTTTGCCAGTTATGAGGACTGGGGGTTCAGCTTGAGGTCCCGGGCATCTGGATCCTCAGAAAACTTGGCAGGCTGATGATCTGAAGTTGTGCTAAGGGCCAGATGGGTGTGTGGGGGGCTCCAGGGCCCAGGCCCCAGCAAGGCCACCCTTCACCCCCACCCCCATCTCCAGCCTCCAGTGGCTGCTCTCCACTCCGCTGTTCTGGCCTGTTATGAGTGGCCTCTCCTGGGGCTGAGCTGTGACCCTAGTCCCCGGGGACAGGAACAGCTTGTGCTGGCCTGAGGTTCCCAGGCTCAGCCAGGCCTCAGCTAGGGCAGGATTGGGCTGGGTGTCAGCTCTCAACCCTGGCCTAAGCTGGCCTTGTGCTAGGGGGATGGTTGGAGACGGGGGGAGCTCATCTCTGAACCCCACTCAAAACCAGCTCATGGTATAGGGCCTGTTGTGTGTGCTCGTGAGCCAGTCATAAGCCAGGGTGTGGGGGCAACCCTCCTGTCTCCTGTGTCTCCTCACTGCTGTGTGGCCTCCCCCACTCTTGAGGCCTCCGAAGGCCCACCCACCGTGTTCTCCACTGCAGGTGGGGCTGCCATCTTTAGGAGCTGGGTTGGCCAGACTCACTTCTCTGCCTTCCTCTCTCTCCACTGGAGGATGAAGCTGAGAATTGGCATCTGTTCCTCCACCCTCTGTCCCTGCTCAACATCTCCTATCAGACTGTCCCAGAAGAGGAAACTCATGCTCCAGGCAGCCTCATCCACCAGTCGGAAACCTGGAGATAGATAGAAGGTCATGGGGCTGCTGTGTGCCTTCCCCCACCCGACACACACTGCTGGGGAAGAGGCTGAGGCCAGGTGGAGCCTCCACCACGGCATTCCCCAAGCCTTTCCTCTGAGGAGCCTTGGGAGCCTTGAGAAAGAGGCCTCTCAGGACTCATGGGGGACCCTGGGGTGCCAGCCTAGCTTTGGGGAGGATGTTGGCTCCTGTCTTCTATCCTACAGGGGAGAAGCCAGAAGGAAGGGGCAGAGAAGACAGGGAAGGAGAGAGAGAAACACAAAGACAGAGATAGAGACAGATATAAATACGGAAACAGAGGCTGACAGATGCAGAGACACAGCAGAGGCACAGACCCATTACAACAAAATGCCTGGAGGGAGAAAAGCAGGCCTAGAAAAATAGAGCAGAGACCTAGGGATAGAACAAAAAGGAGGCAGAGACAGAGGGAGAGGAGGAGAAAGTCAGAAGACCAAAGAGAAACTATGAGGTTAGAAAGCAGCACACTGGAAACACCAGGTGAGGTGGCTCACGCTGGTAATCCCAGCACTTTGGGAGGCCAAGGCGTGAGGATCTCTGGAGGCCAGGAGTTCAAGACCAGCCTGGTCAACATAATGAGATTGCATCCCTACAATTTTTTTTTTTAATTAGCTGGGCGTGGTGGTGCCCGCCTGTGGGCCCATCTACTCAGGAGGCTGAGGTGGGAGGATCACTTGAGCCCCGGAGGTTGAGGCTGCAGTGAGCCATGATCACGCCACTGCATTCCAACCTGGGCACACAGTGAAGCCCTGTCTCAAAACAAAACAAAAAGAAAGCAGCACAGGCTTTGGAATGACATAGACCTGGCCCAAATCCCTGCTCTGGCTTCAGTTGCCTGTGTGGCCTAGGACAAATCACTGAACCTTTCTGGGATATTTCTTCATAAAATGGGAGGCATAATAGCGCTTACTTTATACGCTTGCTGGGAGAACTAAAAGACAGAATCTAGCCACAGTACACATTTAATGAGGCGCAGTAATTAGTATCCCAGTACTTGGGAGGTAACCCAGGGGTTACCTCCCCACACTGCTTTGTGCTTTGAAGCAGATTTGAATCCTGCTCTTGCCCCTGGCAGCCAGACAGCCCTTGGCAAGACATTTTACCTGAGACCCTCCTCTGTGCTGCCTATGAAATGGGGATGACAATCACCAGCACCTTCCAGAGTGGCGGCGAGGGTTGGGACTGGCACTGGGGACAGCCTCTGGGAGGGGTGCGATAGATGTGTGAATCGGGATCCCTGCAGGTGGGTGGGCCCTGGGGCGTAGCCCGCTCACTGCTGGTGGGTGCTCATGCCCTCCCGCTTTTGCCCTCCGTCCTACCCCCATGAAGTGGCACCTGGGGCCCAGTCCCTCTGTGTAGCAGGAGATGTGTGCAGTGGACAGTGAGGGGGTGTTGGCCCTGGAGGGGGAGGCACAGGATGAGGGCTCAGGCGGTGTGGGCATGCCCCTCCACCTCCAGGTGACTCAGGGCCTGGCGCTGGTGTGCACTCATCCCATAGGAACTTGGAGGCCGGCCCCAAGGAATTCCTGCTGGAGGTCAGGAGGGCAAGTCTGGAGCCACCTTTTGCTTTGTAACGTTGAAAAGTTCTTTCTGCATTCCACTTTCCGTCATCTCATCAAACACGCACCTCATTGTGTCTTGAGGGCCCCGAGACAAGGGCCCAGCTCTACTGTCTAGAGTATGGGGAGAAGCCACAGCTTCTGAGCATCTCTCCCTCTCTCCCATTCCTGGGAAAGTCAAGGCGCACTGGAGTCAGAAAGATTTCAGGGTGTATCAGTCCATCCACTCCACACAAATGTTTAATTATTGCCTGTTGGGTGCCGGGCATCCTGGGTGTAGGTGCTGGCCAGTGCTGGGGTTACAGTGGTGAGGAAGGCAGAGAAGTGCCCTGTCCCTGGGGAGCTCCAGTCCAGTGAGGCAGATTGACTTTAATAAAAGCATAATGACTCATAGGATGCGAGCTGCGAGGAAACACCCAGGGGGCACCCAGGCCCGCTCACAGAGCCTTGGAGAGGAATAAGATTTGAGGGAGTCCAACCTGGTGGGGAAACCAGACTCACAAACCAGCAATCACAGGGTATCCATCAGCCTAATTAGCCCAGCAGACTTGGAGTATGTCAGGGGCTGTGAACCCCTGGGTTGGCCTAGGTGAGTTCCACTTGCCTCCAGAGGAGGTACACTGGTGCCAGGACTTTGGCTGGGGTTTGGGGAGGAGTGGAGCCTCCAGGGACAGGTGCATGTCCAGCTGGGAGCCAGCCTCAGGGCATTCAGGGGGAGGAGCAACCCCGGCCTCCTTGAGGCCATGCGGGTCTGTGGTGACTGTGCCCAGATCCTGCAGGAAGGCCTGGAGAGCAGGGAGGAGGGCGTGAGCCTGGAGCCACTGAGGGGCTTCTTGGAAGTGGCTGGCCTTGAGGCTGTGTAGAACCTGGGCATTTCAGGGGTGGCCTGAGCCACAGTGGCGGTGTGGTGAGAGGCATGTGGGGTCAGCGGCTGTCCAGTGTGATGGGAGCGCAGGGGTAGAGGCAATGAAGCTGGACCCCCTTGTAGGGGCTGGTGTTCTTTCTTGGGGTGTAGGGAGCCACAGAGAGTGGGAGAGAGGGGCAGTGGCCAGAGCACTTTCTGAAGGTAATCTCGGGGTGGCAATGAGCAGGGTGGGCCTGAGGGGGCACTGTTCTCTAGTCTATGTCACCCAGGGTTTACATCCCCACACTGCTTTGTCCTTTGAAGCAGATTTGAATCCTGCTCTTGCCCCTGGCAGCCAGACAGCCCTTGGCAAGGCATTTTACCTGAGACGCTCCACTGTGCTGCCTACGAAATGGGGATGACAATCACCAGCACCTTCCAGGGTGGCGTCGAGGGTTGGGACTGGCACTGGCGACAGCCTCTGGGAGGGGTGCGATAGATGTGTGAATCAGGATCCCTGCAGCTGCCCCATTTCCTGATGAGTAAACAGGTCGGACCTAGGACCCTCTAGCTTCTGTTTCCTGAGCCACAGAGAACACAAGTCCAGCCCCTCACCCCTGCCCCTTTCCCGCCCAGCCTCTGGCGCACTCTGGCCGCACACGCAGGCTTCCTGTTTCTCCATCCGGCAGACATGCCTGGCGTGCCGAGGGCCTGGCCAGGCTGGATATAGGCAGTGCTCTGTGCTTCAGTGTGCAAGCGTGTACGTGGGTGTACTGGGTAGCCTGTGGAGCGCAGCAGGCTGCTGGGGGAGCTCCCTGTGTGGGGAGGGAGGGGAGAAGTCTTTGGACTGGGATCTCACTGCTGGGTGGGAAGAAGTAAGTGATCCTGTCTCCATGGCAAAGATAGGTTAGAAAAGGCCACAGAGAAACAGACATAGAGACAGGGAGACAGACAGAAAGACAAGAGAGATACAGGGCAAGACAACCTTAGCACCAAGCTAAGACGCACGGCTTTAGTGAGTGGATTGTAGCTGGAGTTCAGCTTCCACTCTGCCCTTGAAAGTGGATGCTGTTGTGCAGTACAACTGTACATGACCGCCTTAGTATAGAAACGGAAGAAGAGAGGCAGGAAGACAGAGACCAAGAAGCTGATGAACGAAGGGGATGGGGAAAGGCAGATAGCAGAGTTTCTGATGAAGAACAAGACAAAAGGAACAAGACAAAAAGGAAGAGGCAGAAACCCTGGAGCTTGGAGGATTCTGTTTTTGCATCAACACACATCCATGGAGCAGGCTCTAGTCTGAGGTCTGAGGTTCTGTTCCAGAATGGTCACTGGAACCAGCAGTTCCAACCTTTGCAGGGCCCTGAGGGATGGCGGGGAGTGATAGACTCCCATTTTACAGATGAGGAGATGGAGGATCAGAGGACTTAAGTGATGTATTATAACCCAGGTTACACAGCTTGTAAGTAACAGAGATAGGACTAGAAGCTTTGTACTCCAGGATGGGAAGTGATGAGAGAGAGAAAGAGGGAGATGGAGAAGAGAGGAGGGGGCAGTCGGACCAAGCAAGGAACTAGGGTTGGTGCTTAGGCCCAGGGCTGGAGGAAGCAGAATTTAGGCATTCTGCCTTGTCAACCGCGTCTGGCTTGAAGATGCACCTGGCGGGCGGCCCATCGTTTTGGGGGATCAGGTTCTCGGGGGAGCCTGGCCCCCTCCCGCCCCCACTTCCTTTCTCTCTGTCAGCATTTGCGGTCCCATTCCCATTCCCGGATCATCCTGGGGGTTCTTCAGAAAAAACAAGAACATTTTTCCTGGAATTAATACCCAAAGGCGCCAAGGGGAGGGCGGATGGGGGCCACATTGGGTGCAGGAGGAGGAGTGGGACTGAGGACGCTATCATGGAGACAGCTAATGTTAACTGAGCATATTAGGGACTGGGTCTAACCGCTTTATCTAGATCAACTCATTTAGTCTGCACAGCGACCCTACAAAGGAAGTACTAATCTCATCCCCATTTTCTAGGTGAGGGAACTGCAGGCTGGGATTCACACCCAGGCTTGAACTTGAGCAGGGGTTGAGGGTGCAGAGCTGAGGGGTTATCCTATGCTACATGACTTCCCAGAGAAGCTGGAAGGGAGCCCATGGGGAAGTCCCTTCTGCTGTCTCACTTCCATCACCCTTACTCTCTGCTTTCTATAGAAATGGATCCTCTTGTCCACCAGGAACTCTAATCCTCCCACCCCTGCTCCCCCAGAGCCCACACTCAATTCCTTTCTCCTAGGAGCAGCTGGGGCACCGTGAGGGTAGGGGGGGCTCCCCACCAGAGGGAACCAGCTGAGCTGGAGTTTGGGGAAGCCCAGGGAGGGTGATCAGGTCTTCTGTGTGGGCTTGGAGGCTGAGAGGGCAGGGATGCTGGGCTGTGCAGGCGGGACTGGGATCTCAGGGCCTGGCCAGGATCCCAGCCGATTTGCATCTCGAGGTGGAGGAGAGAGAAGTGTCAGCTCATTCTTGACTGTAAACACATCTCAGTTCCCACGCTTCTGATCATGTTCTTGTGGCAGCCCCCACCCCCATCCACTTCTCCTGTCCAACCCCCTGCCAGCTCCCCCACCTCCATAAGAGAGACTTTTGAAAAGAAGATACAGAGCCCCTGGGCTTCCCATCTGGGCTTGGGAAAGAATGGAATCATGGGGAGTCCTCTGCCAGCAGCTGGGATTTGGATCCCAGCTCTGACGCTCCTGGCTGTGTGGTCCTGGTCAGGTTTCTTACCCTCTCTGTGCCTGCTTCCTCATCTCTGAAGTGGGCCATAACACCTACTACAAGGGGTTAATGTAAACTTTAAATGTGATGATCCATGTAAATCTCTCAACACCCTGCCTGTCTCAGCTCAGTGAACGATACGTGGGGTCACCTTATGACTCTTGGGAGGGAAGATGTTTGAGTCCCTCAAATCAGAGGCTTGGAGGGTGAAGGTTGAGTAGGGGAACAGGAGGGGGCCTCTGCATGAGAAGAAGCAAGCCTGCAGCAGGGGTGCTCCAGGGTCCCTCTCAGTGAGTGCACTGTGGGCCCCCAGGGCAGAGCAGGGGCCCAGGAGTGGTCTCATTTCACCCCCTTGAGGGGTATGTGCAATCTCTTGGGGCCCATTGCTGCTGTGGCTGGAAGGGGTTGGGGGATCATGGGCCGGGCTCAGGTGCCCTGCCCCTCAGGGACAAAGGCTTAGATGGGAACTAGCCTGGAGGCCAGGCTGGGGCTCTGGGCTCCTGGTCTGGCCTGTGTTCCCTTCTCAGAGGCAGAGGATGGTCAAGCCAAACCCTTCCTCTTCCTGCCAGGACCCCCATCCCATCTCTCCCCTCCCTGGGCCACCCACTGCTCTCCCCTGACCCCACCCTGGCTTCCAGCCCCTGGGCTGACCAGCTGATGCCTCCTCCGCACTCCGGCCCAACCCTGAGGACCTTTGGGAAAACAGAACCTACCCACCCCTCCAGCCAGCTAACCTCCCAGCCAGCCAGAAGTGGGTGGGGAGGAGAGTTAGCCCCTCCTCATGCTCCTCAGTCCTTCAGTCCATCTCAAAGCCCCCCAGGTGAACCGTGTCCTCTAGAAATTGGCTGGGAGGAGGTGACAGGGACAGGACTTGGGTGGGTAGGGGCTGACGGGAATAGGAGGAAGGACTTTTCTCGGCCCAACAACAGCTCAACCTATATGGCGCTTCCTCCCTGGGCCTTAACGCAAGTCCTTCCTGCAACAAGTTTTGTCCATGCCACCACGCCACAGGCTCTGTGAACAGATCCAGGGCAGGGGGATGGCTGGGGAGTCCTTGTGTGTCTCAGGAGATGAGGCTCACCCAGGCACAAGGGTGATGAGCCTGGCTTCAGACAGACTGAGCTGCAGTCGGAGCACAGGGGCCCCACGCCAGGGCCAGAGCTGAGGGTCTGGGAAGAGGGGCGTGTGGAGACCGAGAGACGAGGCAGAGGTGTATGGAGGGCTCGGGGTCCTGCCCAGGGCCTGGCTGCCAACCAGGCTGAGGGAGAGGTGGAGAGAAGGTTAGCTGGGGCTAGGCAGAGTGAGCCCTGGAGTGGGCATTGGGCCTGGGAAGATGGCTGGAGCAGGGCAGGGTGGGAGGGGATGGTTTGGGGACATTGGGAGAAGGGATGACTCCGTTTGGGAGTGGGAATGTGTCTGGGTGATGTGGGGGTGGAGCTCTGGGACAGACTCTGGGGAGTGTCTCTAGGGCACTCCTGACTGCGGCCTCTCCCCTTCAGAGGGGGCCACAGTGTCAGCTCTGGAGACAAGCCGCCAGAAAGAGGCTTCTGGTCCTGGCCCTCCCGTATGATACCCACTGCGCTCAGGGTGGTGGGAGGATGGAGCCACCCCCGTCACGCTCCCTGCTGTCCCTCTTCCTAGCCAGGCTCTGTTTCCTGTTTTCAGGCTTCATATCCTGAACGCTGGGATCCCCCAGGACATTCCCTGGCCCCCAGGCCCCAGGCCCCAGGCCCCAGGGCTGAGCTGTGGGCAGGCCCCACCTGGTGAGTTACTTGGGGACTGAGGATGGATAGGAGGAAGCACAGAGGAGGCTAGAGGCTGAGATTCGCCCTGCGGGAAGTGGGATGGGGCATGCGGCTGGGCTGCACTAGAGGGGTGGGTAGACGCTGGCACTGGGAGGAGAGGTGGGCCAGCATCCTGGATGAAAGGCTGGAGATTTGGCTGCTGGAGGGTTAAAGGTGAAGGAGGAACATGGGGGGTTGAGATGGGGTTAAGTTAGGAGCCTAGACCTGGAGGGAAGGAGGGGCCGCCCTTCTTGGGACTGAGAGTGGCTGTGGGGACCCTGGGAGTGTGTGGGTATGGGGTGTGGGGTGGAGCCAGGCAGTAACATTCCAGAGATACTCAGGGGGGTAAGGGGCCAGTAACCGCGACCTTTCTCTCGTCTCAGAAAAATTATAAGCAGATGTGGGCGCCTCGGGGAGGCGTAGAGCAGGGAGCCAGAGCAAGTTTTGGGAACACGGAACGCAGAACCTGAAGCCGGCTGCGGGGATGGGCACTGCGGTAACTCAGCCTCTCCTGAGCTCAGGAGCTGAGGCAGCAGAGTCATCTGAAGTCCTGGGAGCCAGGGGTGGTGGGGATGGAGAGGACCCCATTTCCAAATGGCTGACAGGGCAGTCTGAGGGAGGCAGGAGCTTTTCCTTAAATGCAAGGCCAGGTTGGTGACCTCTTCAGGTGATGGCACCTAGAGTTGGGTGTTGTGGTGTGCTGGCTAAGGTGTCACAACTGACCCTGGGAGGGAGACTGACCTTGGGTTTTAGTGTTTGCTAGTTTCTCTGGTGTCAATAACCCCCCATGCCTGATTTCAAGCTACTCACGTGACATCACTGAACATGTTGCTAGGAAGAGATGCGTACAATTGGCTCTCTGGGCCCGTATCAGCTGGCTCCAGCCACCACTGGTTGGGAGGTCACCTGGACCCAGCCCCACTCCCACCACATAGAGCAGGAAACCCCTGACAGCATTTCATCAGGCTGGTTTTGGCTTCTGCCTGCATATATCCAGTGGCAGGGAACTCAGCACCTGAGGTAGCCGATTCTATTCCTGAGCCGCTCTGATTGTTGGAAAGTTCTTCCTCTGACTGAGCCCAAGGCCGAGTCTCTCATCACTTCCCCTCACTGGTTCCAGTCTCACACCTTGGTACAAATATCAAAGTGCCCTGGGTAGGGCCTGGGCTGGGGGCTGGGAATTCAGAGATGAAACACACTGGGTCCCTGCCTCTGGAGGTCATGGTCAGGGAACAGGCACTGGGAACAGTGGGGTGGGGGTGAATGGTACTGGGACCCCCAGAAGGAATGAGTAGGGTCGTCTGCCAATGAGGATCAGGAAGTGGAGGACGGAAGGGGTGGCACCTGAACTAGATCTTGAAAGACGAGAACTCCACGTGAAGAATTAGACGTGAGGGTGTCTAAGCAAACTACGAGCAAAGACCGGAGGCGCGGAAGTGACTGCAGTTCAGGAGTGAGGTCTAGGGGAGCTGGAGCTCAGAGCAAGGGGCCAGAGGACACGGGGCCGCAGCCTGGTCTCTTCTGCATGCCCACGGCTCAGATCTCTGCAGACAGGTCCCCCAGGCTGCTGGCTGCAGCGCCACTGCCCACTCTGCGCCGGTCTTGCTGCAGGCCTCTGCCATGTCACCGCCTCTGTGTCCCCTCCTTCTTCTGGCTGTGGGCCTGCAGCTGGCTGGAACTCTCAACCCCAGTGACCCCAACACCTGCAGCTTCTGGGAAAGGTGAGAGGGCCCCTGCTGCACCTCGAGGGCACCAAGCCCCAGCTCCTGATTGTCCCTATTGTCCCTACTGGGGTCCTCTTCTTGGTCCTTCTTTAACCTCCTTCCTTCTCTCCAGTCTCTCCCCTCCCGCCTATTTCTCTGTTTCTGCTCTCTCTACTCCTCTCTATGGGTTGCCTTTGACTCCGGCCCCATTTCTGACCTTGTCTCAGTCTCTGAACCATCCTTTCTCTGTCCCTGTCCCTTAGTTCTTGTGGGAGGTCAACTTTGGAACAGAGCGCAGAGTGGGAGCCATTCATTGTGGAGCAAGCAGAGGGGCTGGCCCCAGGGGAGCAAAGGAAACAGGGCGGGGAGAAAAGACCCAGGGCAGAATATAGCCGGAAATACTTCAGCCTGTCTCCGCCAGCTGGGCCCAGGAGTCAGTTCTCGCTCACCCTTTCCATACAGGGAGGGGAGGGCAGGGAGAGAAAAATGGAAGGCTCCGGTGCAACAGAGTGGGAAGGGGGCTCTGATGGAGGGTATCCCAGGAACCTTCCAGTTCTGAGAGAAGCCCTCCAGACTTGAGAGGTGGGACAGGATGGGGGTCCCATCCTAGGCTCGGGGAGCAGCCCCAGCGTTGGGCTGCAGATTCCTCACTGTGGCCAAGCCCTCACGGCCGTTTTCCCGTTGTGGCCACTCAGGCCTCCTCCTGCCCTCGGCCCTGACCCTGTTCCCTGTCTTGCAGCTTCACTACCACCACCAAGGAGTCCCACTCCCGCCCCTTCAGCCTGCTCCCCTCAGAGCCCTGCGAGCGGCCCTGGGAGGGCCCCCATACTTGCCCCCAGCCCACGTGAGTGCTCCTCGTCCTCCATGGGTGGATGGGCTGCCTGAGTCGCTGCCTCAGCCTGGCCCCTGGCCCTCTGTACCTGTTCACTTCTCAGAAACTCAGAGGAAACTCCTGGCTTCTAGGGATTCATTCTGCATGGTCTGAGTCGGGTACGTGTGTATGGGATGTATATGTGAATGCGTGTATGTGTGTTTAGGGTACGCATGCGTGTTACAGTATATGCCTGTGGGGTTGGGGGGAGGGCAAGAAGGGAATGCTCTTTCTTTTTTTAATAGACAAGGTCTCGCTCTGTCACCCAGGCTGGAGTGCGGTGGCGAGATTGTAGTGCACTGCAACCTCAAACAGGGAATGCGCTTTCTATGCGCCCTCAGCCCAGAGTGTTAAGTGGTGCCCCTGCCCTGGCTTCCCCTTGGCCACACTGTGGTGAGTGCGGACGGCAGGGAGGGCTGAGGGCCGCCTTCCTGGCCTCCGCAGGGTTGTATACCGGACCGTGTACCGTCAGGTGGTGAAGACGGACCACCGCCAGCGCCTGCAGTGCTGCCATGGCTTCTATGAGAGCAGGGGGTTCTGTGTCCGTGAGTCCAGGGTTGGGTTAGGGAGTGGGGTGGGGTAATGGAATGGGGGGAGCTTAGCCTACCCTTCTGAGTCCCTCCCGGCCCCCGCTAGAATGGGGTTACTCCTCTGCCCTTTTGGGTTCCCCCCTCCTCTCCTCTTCCTGGCCTTGTCCCCAGGATGCAGATCAGCACTTCCCTCTCCATCGCCACTTCACACTCCTCTCTCCAGCCGGCCCCATGTGTCTCCCACCCCGTCTCTCCATGTCCCTCAACAGTGTCTCTGCATTGCTGTCTGCCCTAGAGCTCTTGTTCTGTCTTTGGGCTGTGTCTGTCTCTCTGTCACTGTGTGTCTCAGGACTTGGTGTCTGGGTCTGCCTCTGTCTCTTCCTCTCCCTGACTCTCTGTTGCTATTGGTCTCTGACTTGTCACTCTCCAGTCTCTCCTGCCCACTGCACCCCCCTCCCAGCACCCTGTAGTGACTGCAGCCTGTCTTCCTCTTCCTCCCGCTTCCCTCAGCCACTGCCCATCACGAGCCTCTGCAAACACTGCTCTCCAGAGAACCCCGGCCCCCACCTGCCCTCTCTCTGGACAGTGTGATCCCCCTTCTGAGGATCTCCCCCAAAGCATTTTCCCAACAAGGTTCTCAGACAACTTCACGAAAAGGAACAGGGAAACCGAGAACACTGGCATCCTGCTAAGTTCTCCCCCTGAGTTGCTGCCCCTCAGTCTTTCTCTTAGAGGCAGAATTGGGGCTTGGAGAACTTCAGGTCCCTGGTTTTGGAAGAAGGTGGGGTTAGGCTTTGCAGGGTAAAAGCTGGGTAGGGGCAGGGGTGGACACATCTCACCACACCCATCTCTGTCCCAGCGCTCTGTGCCCAGGAGTGTGTCCATGGACGTTGTGTGGCACCCAATCAGTGCCAATGTGTGCCAGGCTGGCGGGGTGACGACTGTTCCAGTGGTGAGTGGCTACTGACCCCAGGGAGTGGCCTCTTGTGCCTTCAGGGCCACAGGACCCTCAGGTACACCCTCTCTACCAGGGCACAGGGGCTTAGGACCCCAGGGCGATTACCCACCAGAGCCCCATTGCTGCCACCTGCCTTTTCTGGAGGTGTGGAAGACAGGGTGGGCATGTGGGGGCTGGGAGACGGAGGCTGGGAAACAGAGACAGGGAAGCTGGGGATGGACTAGACCCCTGGTGACCCCCTTCCCACCTCCTTATCCCACAGAGTGTGCCCCAGGAATGTGGGGGCCACAGTGTGACAAGCCCTGCAGCTGCGGCAACAACAGCTCATGTGATCCCAAGAGTGGGGTATGTTCTTGCCCTTCTGGTCTGCAGCCCCCGAACTGCCTTCAGCCCTGTACCCCTGGCTACTATGGCCCTGCCTGCCAGTTCCGCTGCCAGTGCCATGGGGCACCCTGTGATCCCCAGACTGGAGCCTGCTTCTGCCCCGCAGAGAGAACTGGGCCCAGGTATGTAATGGGGGGAACGACACTTTAACAAGGTCGCAGACACAAGGCCACACAGACCTATGTGGGGAAATGAGGCGACTCAGACAGGGCCCCAAGTGTGGGGATGGTGTGGAGGCCAAGATCCTGGTCCCAGTGGATCCTATTCCTCACTAGTGGAGTGACCTTGAGCAAATCATTGACTCTTCGTGGGCTTGTTTCCTGTCTGTAAAACGTGAATAGTATTGTCTACATGGAAGGGTGGCTGTGAAGATAACATGAGGTAGCACGTGTGTGAAGGCATGCTGCAAAGTGAGGCTGGGACAAGGAGCCAGAGAACCCTGTTGCAAGGCAGGGTGCAGGGGGAGCTGGGGAGTCCTAGGAGGGAGAAGGTAGACCTAGGTGGAAATCAGGATCACGCTTTGTGGAGGCGCTCTTGGAGTTGAGCCTACTGCAGTAGCACAGATGTTTCCCAAGAGTGAACAGGCCAAGCCAAGGTGAGGAGGTGGGGGCGCCCGAGAGGCAGACATGCCACCCGTGGCTCTTTGCTCACCCCCACCTGCTGGTGCCAGGGTGTCCCTGCCATTTCCAGTCCTGGAAACCTTTGCTTTCTGACTCGACAGTCCCCAGCAGGAAAGAGCAAGTGTGAATCACTAAGTCCTGAGGTGGGGGTTGTGGGGGCAGTCCTTGGAGGCAAGAGGGGAAGCAGTTATTGCTTGTTTGCACATTGACTCCACCCACTCTGTCCTGCAGCTGTGACGTGTCCTGTTCCCAGGGCACTTCTGGCTTCTTCTGCCCCAGCACCCATCCTTGCCAAAATGGAGGTGTCTTCCAAACCCCACAGGGCTCCTGCAGCTGCCCCCCTGGCTGGATGGTACGGAGGGTGGGGCCTGTGGGCATGGGGTGTGGGTCTGGGGAGAATTCTGTGGGTGGTGCTAAGCAGGGTTCTAAGGAGGGTGTGAGTGAGGGGGGTGAGCTCTGTGGTTATGGGGGTGTCAAGGGGTCCTGTGGCCTTGGGGAGGAGGCTGGGTGCCTGGGGCCCTGTTGACCTCTCATCCCCACAGGGCACCATCTGCTCCCTGCCCTGCCCAGAGGGCTTTCATGGACCCAACTGCTCCCAGGAATGTCGCTGCCACAACGGCGGCCTCTGTGACCGATTCACTGGGCAGTGCCGCTGCGCTCCGGGTTACACTGGGGATCGGTGAGTGGCGTGGGGCGGGCGGCAGATGGGAGGGAGGAGGTGGGGCGCCGCCAGGCTCACTCAGCTAGGTGCCCAGGTGCCGGGAGGAGTGCCCGGTAGGCCGCTTTGGGCAGGACTGTGCTGAGACGTGCGACTGCGCCCCGGACGCCCGTTGCTTCCCGGCCAACGGCGCATGTCTGTGCGAACACGGCTTCACTGGGGACCGCTGCACGGATCGCCTCTGCCCCGACGGCTTCTACGGTCTCAGCTGCCAGGCCCCCTGCACCTGCGACCCGGAGCACAGCCTCAGGTGGGCCGCGGGACATGTGGTCAAAGGATCAGGAGGCCAATGGGGAGGTCTTCCGGGCCGAAGTCGCCACAGAGCCAGGGCCATGTCCAAGGGGAACAGGTGTCACAGAAGGGGAAAGGGAGGGACCTCGGGGGCCGGGAGGGGCCTGGGGTACCGCTACTTGCCCCAACCCCGTTTTCAGAATAGCACGGAGCCTCCCTAGTGGCCCCCTTACTCCAGCGATGTGCGAATCCCACTGACCACGCGGAGGGGTCGGGGAAGCTGCCCTGCCCCTGCCCAGCTCAGACCGCGCCACGCCCCCGCCTCTGCCCCCAGCTGCCACCCGATGAACGGGGAGTGCTCCTGCCTGCCGGGCTGGGCGGGCCTGCACTGCAACGAGAGCTGCCCGCAGGACACGCACGGGCCAGGGTGCCAGGAGCACTGTCTCTGCCTGCACGGTGGCGTCTGCCAGGCTACCAGCGGCCTCTGTCAGTGCGCGCCGGGTTACAGGGTGAGGCGCGCCCCCCGCTGCAAGGAAGCGAGGCAGGTGGAGAGGCCAAAGAATGGGCCGCCCCTCTCACCGGCTCGCCCTCTTTCAGGGCCCCCACTGTGCTAGTCTTTGTCCCCCCGACACCTATGGTGTCAACTGTTCTGCACGCTGCTCATGTGAAAATGCCATCGCCTGCTCACCCATCGACGGCGAGTGCGTCTGCAAGGAAGGTAATAGGATGGAGTTTCCCAGAGAGAAGACTTGGGGGATGGCCAAGGGAAGAAGGGAGAGTCCAAGAGTATGGGTAGGCCAAGGGCAGGGGAGCGGCTGCAGGGTAAGGGTGGAGGGGCAGCAGCTGGACATAGGGAAAGTATCCAGGCTACTTTCTTCCTGGAATATCCACTTTGCTTTTCTTCAACCACAAAGATCCTACTTGTCCTTAAAGGCCGAGGCCAAAAGACACCTCAGTGGTGACCATCCCTCGCCCTCAATCATACAGAAACACAATTACCACGCTGGGAAGGAAGGGCCTCACATCTGCCAGAGTGACACGTTGGCAACCTTTAGGCTGGATTCTGATACAGTTGTGTTTTGTTTGGCTACCTGTCTATTAAGTTTAACAAGTCTCCCATCTTCAGCCCCCACTACTCCCTACTGTCTGGCACATCCTCTGTATAAGTCATTTCGTTACCTGATGGGGCCCCTGTAAACATTTGGGTTTACTGCCATCCCCTTTATTTTGCAGAAGGCACCCCAGACCCAGAATGTGGTGGTACCTCACTGGAAGGCAGTTAGCCTTCTGCTCCGCATCAAATAGTTCATTAGCTTTTCTCCTGTATGGTGCCATGAACACCCCCCACCCACCCCAGCTCATAGCATAGAATCTGGCCCAGCCAACTCCCACTTTGTGCTTGCTCAGGAAGGGAGCTATACCCACCAGGCCCCTCCTCCAGGTTGGCAGCGTGGTAACTGCTCTGTGCCCTGCCCACCCGGAACCTGGGGCTTCGGTTGCAATGCCAGCTGCCAGTGTGCCCATGAGGCAGTCTGCAGCCCCCAAACTGGAGCCTGTACCTGCACCCCTGGGTGGCATGGGGCCCACTGCCAGCTGCCCTGTCCGGTGAGTGCTGGACAGCCTGTCTGCCTGGGGGAGGGGAGGGCATGGCGTCCCCCAGCTGACTGGCCTACCTGCTCCCCACTCCTTCTCCAAGAAGGGGCAGTTTGGAGAAGGTTGTGGCAGTCGCTGTGACTGTGACCACTCTGATGGCTGTGACCCTGTTCATGGACGCTGTCAGTGCCAGGCTGGCTGGATGGGTGAGCATTCTGGGGCCCCAGGCCTACTGTGGATTGGGGGATGCATCCATAGGAAATGTGTCCAGAAGAGCCCCCTGGAACTGAAGGGGGCCCAGCCAGGTACACCCGACTGCTGTCTCCCACAGGTGCCCGCTGCCACCTGTCCTGCCCTGAGGGCTTATGGGGAGTCAACTGTAGCAACACCTGCACCTGCAAGAATGGGGGCACCTGTCTCCCCGAGAATGGCAACTGTGTGTGTGCACCCGGATTCCGAGGCCCCTCCTGCCAGAGATGTGAGGCTCCCTACTGCCCCCTCCACCTGCCACCAGCAGGGGACAGTGTAGTGTCAGATGCCAGAGCACCACCCCCTCCACCCGCCCCCCCACCTTACTCCCAGTCTCTTCCTCTGACCCGTCTTCAGACTAGTTACTGCAGTGGGAAGGAGGGAGGGAGACGGGGGGGTAAGGGCTGATTGAGGATTGGCCTCTGCCCCCAATCACCATGTACCCCTTTCCCCTAGCCTGTCAGCCTGGCCGCTATGGCAAACGCTGTGTGCCCTGCAAGTGCGCTAACCACTCCTTCTGCCACCCCTCGAACGGGACCTGCTACTGCCTGGCTGGCTGGACAGGCCCCGACTGCTCCCAGCGTATGTGGTAGCTTGTGTGTCTGAGCACATGTGCATCCTGAGAGGGGTTGCTGATGACGGGAGGTCTCTGTCCGCCAGCTCCTGGGTATAAAAGCCTCTGGGACCACCTTGAGCAAATATTTACTGGGCACCACCTGCATGCTGGGTACTGTTCTAGGTGCTAAGGATGCAGCAGTGAACAGGTCAGGGGGAAAAGAATCCTGCCCTTCTGCATGGGAAGCCTGGGAAGAACAGTATTTTTATGGGAGCAGGGGAAATCATAGGCTTAGCTTGGGACATTTTCTCTTGATTTCTTTCTTTCTTTTTCTTTCTTTCCTTCTTTCTTTCTCTCTCTCTCTCTTTCTTTCTTTCTTCTTTCTTTCTTTCTTTCTTTCTCCTTTCTTTCTTCCTTCTTTCTTTCTTTCTTTCTCTCACTCTCTCTCTCTCTTCCTTTCTTTCTCTCTTTTTTTTTGAGAAGGAATCTCATTTTGTTGCCCAGGCTAGAGTGCAGTGGCATGATCTCAGCTCCCTGCAACCTCTGCCTCTGGTTTAGTTAATTCTTTTGCCTCAGCCTCCCCAGTAGCTGGGATTACAGGCACACACCACCACAGCAGGCTAATTTTTGTATGTTTAGTAGAGACCCCTGGGGTTTCATCATATTGGCCAGGCTGGTCTTGAACTCCTGACCTCAGGTGATCCACCCGCCTCAGGTGATCTTGGCTTCCCAAAGTGCTGGGATTACAGGTGTGAGCCACTGTGCCCAGCCCTTTTTTTCTTTTGCATTTTTCAGTTTATTTTTATTTATATATTAATAAATACATGTATTTCTTTATTTTTTGAGCCTTTCCCCCACAAAAATATATTAAGATCATTGAAAAGATTAGTCCAAAAAAGCCAAGTAAAACAAGTTTGGAAAGAGGAAACAGGCTGTTATGAAGAAGGCTGGATTTCAGCTTACCAGCAGGCGGGGTAAAGAAGGAAGTCATCTTGGTGAAGAGTTTTTCCATAGAATCTGGTTACAACTACTATTAGATTATTGCTAGTGTTAGACACACAAAAATAATGCCTTAAACAGGATAGATGTTTACTTCTCTCTTATGTTAAAAACAAAACAAAAATCCATCCGGGGTAGCTTGGAAGCCTTTGGTTGTGTGGCACTGAATACATTATTTTGTAGTGGCTATTAGATAGTCAAGTGCAGATGTTGAGTAGGTAGTTGGACACGTGGGTCTGGAGTTGGGGGGAGAGATGGGGCTGGAAATAATCATTTGTGAGTCATTGGTTGCAGATACTGTTCAAAGCTTTGGTGTCCCCAGGGAGACCAAAGCTGAGCTAAAGGCTTCAGTGATGCTGGGGGTTGAGAGTTCATCCAGGAAAAGCTGTACCCGCCCCACCAGACAGGCCCCTTGTCTCCCGTAGCATGCCCTCCAGGACACTGGGGAGAAAACTGTGCCCAGACCTGCCAATGTCACCATGGTGGGACCTGCCATCCCCAAGATGGGAGCTGTATCTGCCCCCCAGGCTGGACTGGACACCACTGCTTAGAAGGTACCAACAGAAGGGGAACTCCAGGCCCCTGCCTCCAACTTAGCCCTTACCCAAAAAGGAGACTAGAGTTTCCTGGCCGCTCTGATGCCTGCCTGCCTCCTTGGCTGTCTCCCCAGGCTGCCCTCTGGGGACATTTGGTGCTAACTGCTCCCAGCCATGCCAGTGTGGTCCTGGAGAAAAGTGCCACCCAGAGACTGGGGCCTGTGTATGTCCCCCGGGGCACAGTGGTGCACCTTGCAGGATTGGTGAGTTCTTTGCCCTCTCCTTCCCACCCATTGTCCCTGGGGAACTGGGACCTAGGTCCCTCATACAGTCCCTACTTCCCTCCTGAGCACCTCTCCCATGCAGCAGAGCCAAGATGCCATTCTGAGTGATCACCCCATCCCACACAGGAATCCAGGAGCCCTTTACTGTGATGCCTACCACTCCAGTAGCGTATAACTCGCTGGGTGCAGTGATTGGCATTGCAGTGCTGGGGTCCCTTGTGGTAGCCCTGGTGGCACTGTTCATTGGCTATCGGCACTGGCAAAAAGGCAAGGAGCACCACCACCTGGCTGTGGCTTACAGCAGCGGGCGACTGGACGGCTCTGAGTATGTCATGCCAGGTGAGCTGGCACAGGGCCTGGGGCACAGATGAGTAGCTGGCTCATAGGCACAAGAGTGGATGCTGGGCATGACCCAAAGGGAAGATGAGGAATGGGGAGGAGGGAGGAAGGGAGGTCGGGGAGGCCAAAGTACTGATCTCCGGGGACAAAATGGCTCTCTTGGACTCCTGCCCATCGCTGAGCTCACCCTGTGCTTGTGTCTGTCATGCAGATGTCCCTCCGAGCTACAGTCACTACTACTCCAACCCCAGCTACCACACCCTGTCGCAGTGCTCCCTGAACCCCCCACCCCCTAACAAGGTCAGTGCCGGGGGAGGGAGTGCACCGTGGAGGGAAGCGCACAGACCTACTTCTCTGGAAATCCCTGTCCTTGCCTCTTGCTTTCCCTCCTGCATTGTCCCCTGTTAGGTTCCAGGCCTGCTCTTTGCCAGCCTGAAGACCCCTGAGCGGCCAGGTGGGGCCCAAGGGCATGATAACCACACCACCCTGCCTGCTGACTGGAAGCACCGCCGGGAGCCCCCTCCAGGGCCTCTGGACAGGGGTAGGTGCCGGGAGGCCAGGGTCTCTGGCGCGGGTGGATGTGTGCAGCCCAGATGCTGTGTCTTGAGTGTGTGTGTCTGGAGACGGGGGCTGTGGGCCCCAGTTCTAGAGGACGTGTGAGCCTGGGGAGGGGACAGAGGGCTGATTACCAGTTGCCTCCTCCTCCTCAGGGAGCAGCCGCCTGGACCGAAGCTACAGCTATAGCTACAGCAATGGCCCAGGCCCATTCTATAATAAAGGTATGGGCACAGGGGCAACAAGGGAGGTGGCTGAGCTGGGGCTAAGGAACCAGTGCCTCCATGGAGCCTGACTTCTTTCCTCTATCCTTAGGGCTCATCTCTGAAGAGGAGCTCGGGGCCAGTGTGGCTTCCCTGAGCAGTGAGAACCCCTATGCCACCATCCGGGACCTGCCCAGCTTGCCAGGGGGCCCCCGGGAGAGCAGCTACATGGAGATGAAAGGCCCTCCCTCAGGATCTCCCCCCAGGCAGCCTCCTCAGTTCTGGGACAGCCATAGGCGGCGGCAACCCCAGCCACAGAGAGACAGTGGCACCTACGAGCAGCCCAGCCCCCTGATCCATGGTGAGATCTCCCTCCCCACTGGCAGGAGCAGCAGAGAACTGGGACAAGGGAGGCAGAAAAACAGAAGGAACAGAGGGAGAGGAGAAGGCATGATGTGGCACCGAGTGAGGCCTTTGGGGTCAGCTTCGGGCTCAAATCAGGCATGATGGGGAGGCGACGTGGCCTCTCAGAGCCTGTGTCCTCATCTGGAGAACAGTATGGTGTACCTACTTCGCAGAGCTCCGGATTGAAGTGGGGTTGTACAGCATCAGAGTGGTGGAGTTGGTACCCAGAAAAGTAGGGAGCCAGGCAGGTGATAAAGTCTCCTCATATCTTGGGAGGTGGGCGGGCTCAGGTGGCTTTCTCCACTGGCAGCTGAGGAGCTAAGAGCGTTTTGCTCGGAGCCGCACGGCCAGCTGATAGTAAACTGGTGTATGTATCCAGGCCCCGTCTCCTTCTCTTTGCCTTGAAGAGGCTGAAGAGGAGAGGAGCACAGTGGGGGTGGTGGGAGTGGGGAGAGTGGTGGGAGGAGCCACTCCCTCTTATCCTGTCCTCATGTTTCCAGACCGAGACTCTGTGGGCTCCCAGCCCCCTCTGCCTCCGGGCCTACCCCCCGGCCACTATGACTCACCCAAGAACAGCCACATCCCTGGACATTATGACTTGCCTCCAGTACGGCATCCCCCATCACCTCCACTTCGACGCCAGGACCGTTGAGGAGCCAGGATGGTGTGGCAGAGGCCGGCACACCTGGCTGTCGCTGCTCAAGGCTGGGGACAGAGCCTAGCGTACCCCTGCCAGGAGCAGGGAGTGGACCGGGAGGCCGTGAACGTGAACAACACTTAACGGAGCAAGTGATGGGAGCCTGGTTCCCGGGTTCTACCATGGGAGACGCTGATCAGCAGGATGCCTGGCTCCCTTTCCCAACCCACTGCTCCCAAGGCCCCCAGGGCCCTGTGTACATAAACTGGTGGGTTGGAAGTTGCTGGGTAACTCTGATTTCAGACACGTGTGTGGGGTACCTTTTCTGTGCACGCTCGGGCTGGGCTCTGTGTGTGTGTGTGTGTTTCTGGGGTTTTAGAAGGGTACCAGGCACAGGTTCTGTCCTAGGGCACTTACCATTTAGTAGGGAGATGGACCCAACCCAATTAACTCCAGCGATAGCCTCCTAACTTGCCTCCTCCATTGATTCAGTGAACCTTCCAATGCACGGCTCATAATTTCAAAATACAGGCTGGTTAGTTCCTCCCTACCTGAAAGCCTTCATAGGTGCCCCTTTGCTCTTCTGCCAGTATCGAAACTTTTGAAGGCCTTAAAGGCCCTGCTTTGCCTGGCCCATCTGTCTCTCCAGCCTCACCTTGAACTGTGTTCTTGTCACTGCACGCCAGTCACACTGCCCTCTAGGTCCTCCTGTAGGCCACTCTTCTTTCTGGCACAGGGACTTGCACACCTGGAGTGCCCTTCCTCCCCCACTCACCGGTTCACCCCTGCTTTTCCTTTACGCCTCCTCCTCAGGGAAGCGCCCACCCTCCATACGTCTTTCACAGCCCTGATTGCAGCTGTGTTCACTCACCAGGTACCTGCAGAAGGCCTACAGGGTGCCAGGCACTTCTTTAATGTGTTTTTCTTTATGCGATTATTTGATTAATCTCTGCCTCCCCCACTAGACTGTAAGCTCCCTGAAGGCAAGAATCCTGTGCTTATGCTCAATATTAGCTCTCCCTTGGCACAGAGTAGGCACTCAACAAATGCTCCCCAAAAGGCTGAGTGGCTGACTGAATTAAAGTACCAGTGACATGCAGTAACTGCTAAGATAGATGAGCCACCTGTGTGCTCTGACAGTTACAGACTGAATAAGTTGGAGACTTCCCTAAAGGGTGGCATTTCCACAGGGTAACAACGCAGAGCTCAGATGTGGGAAGGTGCCAGGGGCAGGGGTGCAGAGGGGCTGAGGCTGAGGGGGATGCAGAGGCTGGAGACAGGATAACAGGAGAGAGTATACAGGTATGCCTTGATTTATTGCACTTCACAGGTAGCGGAATTTTTAAAGAAATTGAAGGTTTTGGGACATACAGGTGACAGCAATAGGTTAAGAAAAGCAAAGCAAAGAAATTGAAGATTTGTGTCAACACTGCTTTAAGCAAATCTGTTGGCACCATTTTTCCAATAGCATGTGCTCATTTTGGGTCTCTACTTCGCATTTTGGTAATTGCTTGCAATATTTCAAGCATTTTCATTGTTATTATATGTGTTATAGTGATCTGTGATCAGTGATCTTTTATATATTATTGTAATTGTTTTGGGGTGCCATGAACCGCACCCATATAACACGGTAAACTTAATCAGCAAACGTTGTGTGTGTTCGGACTGCTCCACCAACCAGCCGTTCCCCCAAGTCTTTCCCTCTCTTAGGGCCTCCCTGTTCCCTGAGACACAACAATATTGAAATGAGGCCAATTAATAACCCTACAGGGGCCTCTAAGTGTTGAAGTGAAAGGAATAGTCACACATCTCTCACTTAAAATCAGAAGCTAGAAATGATTAAGCTTAGTGGGGAAGGCATGTTGAAAGCCAAGATAGGCTGAAAGCTAGGCCTTTTGCACTAAATAGCCAAGTTGTGGATGCAAAGAAAAAGTTCTAGAAGGAAATTAAAAGTGTTACTCCAGTGAACACATGAATAATAAGAAAGTGAAACAGATGGTTGGGCGCGGTGGCTCACGCCTGTAATCCCAGCACTTTGGGAGGCCAAGGCAGGTGGATCATGAGGTCAGGAGTTTGAGACCAGCCTGGCCAACATGGTGAAACCCTGTCTCTACTAAAAATACAAAAAATTAGCCAGGTGTGGTGGTGCGCACCTGTAATCTCAGCTACTCGGGAGGCTGAGGCAGGAGAATCGTTTGAACCCGGGAGGTGGAGGTTGCCGTGAGCTGAGATCATGCCATTGCACTCCAGCCTGGGCGATAGAGCAAGACTCCGTAAAAAAAAAAAAAAAGCTAAACAGCCTTAATGAAGAAACTTTTAGTGGTCTGGATAGATCAAATCAGCCGCAATAGTTCCTTAAAAGCCAAGGCCCTGCACTTTGGGAGGCCGAGGCGGACGGATCACGAGATCAGGAGATCGAGACCATGGTGAAACCCCATCTCTGCTATAAAAAATTAGCTGGGCATAGTGGCAGGCACCTGTAGCCCCAGCTACTCGGGAGGCTGAGGCAGGAGAATGGTGTGAACCTGGGAGGCAGAGCTTGCGGTGAGCCGAGATTGCGCCACTGCACTCTGGCCTGGGCGACAGAGCAAGACTCCATCTCAAAAAAAAAAAAAAAAAAAAAGCCAAAGCCTAATCTACAGCAAGACCCTAACTCTCTTCAGTTTTATGAAGGCTGAGAGAGGTGATGAACCTACAGAAAAGGTTAGAAGCCAGCAGAGGTTGGTTTGTGAAGTTTAATGAAAGAAGTCTAAGAAGCCATCTCCATAACATAAAAGTGCAAGGTGAAACAACCAGTGCTGATGTAGAAGCTGCAGTAAGTTATCCAGAAGATCTAGCTAAGACAATTGATGAAGGTGGCTCCTCTAAATAACAAATTTTCAATGTAGACAAAATAGCCTATATTAGAGGAAGATGCCATCTAGGACTTTCACAGCTAGAGAGAAGTCAATGTCTGGCTTCAGAGCATCAAAGGACAGGTGTTAGGAGCTAATACAGCTGGTAACTTTAAGTTGAAGCCAATGCTCATTTACCATGCCAAATATCCTCAGGCCCTTAAGAATTATGTTGATTATTTAGTGTGGTGTGGTGGCACATGCCTGTAGTCATAGCTACTTGGGAGGCTGAGGTGGGAGTTTCGCTTAAGCCCAGCAGTTAGAAGGCTGTAGTGAAGCCAGGGGCGGTGGCTTATGCCTGTAATCGCAGCACTTTGGGAGGCCAAGGAGGGTGGATCACGAGGTCAGGAGATCGAGACCATCCTGGCTAACATGGTGAAACCCTGTCTCTACTAAAAATACAAAAAATTAGCCGCGTGTGGTGGTGGGCGCCTGTAGTCCCAGCTACTTGGGAGGCTGAGGCAGGAGAATCGCTAGAACCCGGGAGGAGGATCTTGCAGTGAGCCGAGATTGCGCCACTGCACTCCAGCCTGGGTGAAAGTGCAAGACTCTGATTCCAAAAAAAAAAAAAAAAAAGAAAGCTGTAGTGAGCTATGATCATGCCATTGGACTCCAGCCTTGGTGACAGAGCAAGATCCTGTCTCTAAAAAGAAAAAAAAAAAAGAGGCCAGGAATGGTGGCTCACGCCTATAATCCCAGCACTTTGGGAGGCTGAGTGGGATCACTTGAGGAGGATCACTTGAGGTCAGGAGTTCGAAAGCAGCCTGGCCAACATGGTGAAACCCCATCTCCACTAAAAATACAAAAAAAATTAGCCAGGTGTGGTGGCGTGCGCCTGTAGTCCCAGCTACTGGAGGGGCTGAGGCAGGAGAACTGCTTGAACCTGGGAGGCGAAGGTTACAGTGAGCCAAGATCGTGCCACTGCACTCCAGCCTGGGTGACAGAGCACGAATCTGTCTCAAAATAAATAAATAAATAAATAAATAAAATGCTAATTTTACCCTGCCTATGTCCCTGTGCTCTGGAAAAGGAACAAAGTCTGGATGATAGCACATCTGTTTACAGCATGGTTTACTGAATATTTTAAGCCCACTATTGAAATCTACTGCTCAGAGGAAAGTATTCCTTTCAAAATATTACTGCTTCTTGACAATGCACCTGGAGATGTACAAGGAGATTAATGTTGTTTGCATGGTTGCTAATACAGTTTCCATTCTGCAGCCTGTGGAATGAGGAGTAATTTCGACTTTCAAGTCTGATTATTTAAGAAATACATTTTGTAAAGCATGAGTTGCCATACACAGTGATTCCTCTTATGGATCTGGGCAAATTGAATTGAAAGCCTGGATAAGATTCACCATTCTAAAGGCCATTAAGAACATTTGTGATTCATGATGGGAGGAGGTCAAAATATCCACCCTAACAGGAGTTGGGAGGAAGTTGACTCCAACCCTCATGGATGACTTGGAGGAGTTCAGGACTTCAGCGGGAGGAAGTAACTGCAGATGTGGTAGAAATAGCAAGAGAACTAGAATTAGAAGTGGAGCCTGAAGATGAAACTGAATTGCTGCAATTCATGATAAAAGTTGAATGGATGAGGAGTTGCTTATGGATGAGCAAAGAAAGCAGTTTCATGAGATGGAATCTACTCTTGGTGAAGACGCTGTAAGCATTGTTGAAATGACAAGAAACGATTTAGAATATTCCATAAACTTGGTTGATAAAGCAGTGGCAGGATTTGAGAGAACTGACTCCAATTTTGAAAAAAAGTTCTACAGTGGGTTAAATGCTATCAAACAGCATTGCGTGCTATTGAGAAATCTTTTGTGAAAGGAAGTCAATCGATGTGGCAAACTTCACTGTTGTCTTATTTTAAGAAATTGCTACGGGCACCCCAACCTTCAGCAACCACCACCCTGATCAGTCAGCAGCCATCAACATCAAAGCAAGGCGCTGCACTAGTGAAAACAGTATGACTCACTAAAGGCTGAAATGATATTAACATTTTTAGCAATAAAGTATTTTTTAAATTAAGGTATGTGCATTGGGCTGGCACTGTGGCTCATGCCTGTAATCCCAGCACTTTGGGAGGCCGAGGTAGGAGGATCACTTGAGGTCAGGAGTTCAAGACCAGCCTGGCAAACATGGTGAAACCTCTTCTCTACTAAAAATACAAAAATTAGCCGGACATGGTGGTGTGTGCCTGTAATCCCAGCTGCTAAGGAGGCCGAGGCAGGAGAATCGCTTGAACCTGGGAAGCAGAGGTTGCAGTAAGCTGAGATCATGCCACTGCACTCCAGCCTCGGCGACAGGGTGAGACTCCGTCTCAAAAAAAAAAAAGTATATGCATTTCTAGACATAATGCTATTGCACACTTAACAGACTACAGTATAGTGTAAACATAATTTTACATGCACTGAGAAAAACAAAAGCGGTGTGACTCACTTTATTGCCATATTAGCTTTATTGCAGTGGTCTGGAACCCAACCCTTAGTATTTGGGGGGTATGCTTTTACTCAAATGGGGCCCACCAGGGCAGAACCATCAGGGTCTAGAGTAGGAGTCAGGTGATGACTTTGAATCCCAGGTTTGTAAGGAGTGTGACTCACCTTATTAAATGGCTGGCAGATTAACTGAGTCTCCAGAGATCTCCAGGAGGCTAAACAGATGGGGGTCGAGAATAGAAACCTAGCACCACACCAACTAGATGGGTTTGTCTAGACTCCTTCCACCAAGTGCTCTCTCCTTACTGGACAGGTGAGTGGACTCTGGAGAGTGGACCTGCCCCCACCTGGATTCTCCCTGGTGTCCTCCGACCGCCCACTACCCCGCTCCCCCAGGCTCTGCCCCGCTCCCCCAGGCTGAATTCCAGGATGCCTTTGGATTGCCCGCCCTCGCCCTATCCTTGTCCCTGCTCCCGTCCTAAGATCCACTCGTTTACCTCGCCATGGCTCCGCTCAGGTCCTGGGTCACCCTAGCCCTTCTCCCTTAGCACAGGCTCGGCCAGCCCTGGCCCTTCGAGACCCATCAGCTCCTGAGATCTCCGGCCGGCCTTGCCCGGCCTGCTCCGCCGGGCCTGGCCCGCCCCTCCGGCTCTGGCTCCGCCACCCGCCCTCCCGGGCTCTCCCCTCGCCTTGCTCTGCCCTGCGGCGCCCCCTGTCGGCCCCGCGTGCTCTCTGCGGTTGCCCCTTTCCCTCGGGCCCGCCCGCCTCGCGCGGTTGTCTTGGAGAGGGACGCGTAGGCGACGCCACCGCGGACGGGTCGGATCCGGT
This sequence comes from Symphalangus syndactylus, assembly GCF_028878055.3. Taxonomy (NCBI): domain Eukaryota; kingdom Metazoa; phylum Chordata; class Mammalia; order Primates; family Hylobatidae; genus Symphalangus; species Symphalangus syndactylus. Next base: position 85,355,420 of record NC_072441.2, read on the forward strand.
CCCTGGACGCGGAACAGAGATCCCCTGATTCAGCCACCCTCAGAGTGAGCCCGGTAGAGTGCGGTCCTACCTTCCTGCCCCGACGAAGGTCCCGGAGACGCTGCGGACAACACCAGCATGTCGAGCGAGCAGAGCGCGCCGGGGGCCTCGCCCAGGGCCCCGCGTCCGGGGACCCAGAAGTCTTCTGGCGCGGTGACCAAAAAGGGAGAGCGCGCGGCCAAAGAGAAGCCGGCGACCGTTCTGCCACCCGTGGGGGAGGAGGAGCCCAAAAGCCCTGGTACGCTGGCGCCGGGGTTTGGGGATCGGGCCTCCAGGCTGCGTCTTCCCGGGTTCCCTCTAGCTACTCACTGCTCCACGGCTATGGCTGAACTCATACATACCCAGGCTGAGTTCCTGAATCTCGGCTTGATAGATATTTGAATTGAACTTGATCTTAAGGAACCCACAATCTGGTTTGGGATGGTGACAAATACCAATAAGATGTGATAAGATGTAGAAGAGAGGAAGGCCCAGGGGGTGAGGGCACCAGGGGGGTTGCCAGGAGGTGCCTTTGAACAGAGTTTACAGATGTTCATTCATTGATTCAACAATTACTTTCCAAATGCCAGCCATGAGGCTAGGTATGTCACGGAGGAGAAGGAGGTGGACACGGTCCTGCCCCCATGGGGTTTACATCCTCTGGGAAAAGAAAATGAGTAGAATGGTATAAGTAGAGCTATGGCCCTTTTTGTTGCAAGTGATAGAACCCCAATCAAACTAAGCATGAAGGGGAAATGTATCAGAAGACTTCTTGATACAAATCTGCCAGCTTCATCATCACGGGGACAAGAACTTGCTGTCTCTGGAATCGAAGTAAAACAACTTGGGAAAAAGCTCTGATCGTCCAGCATTAGCCAGGTGCTATCTCCTTGTCAGTGCTGGTGGATGGGGGGAAGGAATTATAAGAGCTGGAGAAAGAAGATCTTCTGGAAGGGAAGATAAGACAGTATACAATCCCCTGCAGGTATGAAGCCAGTTACATTCAAAACACACACACACACACATACACACACACACACACACACACACACGACATGGCTGTTGTATAGAATACAGGGTTGAAGGAGGCAGAGAGATGAGTTACCAGACTATTTCAACAGCCTAGTCCGGGGACAGTGGGAGTTGGGATAGGGCAGTGAGAATGGTGAGGGGTGGTTGGGTTAGGCTCCTCAGAGAAACACTTTTGAGGTAGAAGTAATAAGAGTTGGTGAAGGACTGGGCAGGGTAGGGAGTGAGCGACAGAGCAAGAAAGATTCTCAGGCTTCTGGACTGGGCACTGGGTGGGAGGAGGTGCCATTCATGGAGATGGGAAAGGCCAAAGGAGGTGCATGTAAGGGAGGAGCTCCAAGGGATGATGCCAGCTGGACAGCTGGACACATGGGTCGGCAGTACCTAAGAGAGGTTAGGGGTGGAGTTGTGACTTTGGGAGCTGCTGATGTTCTGGCATAGTTAAGTCCTGGCAATGAAAGGGACCCCTCGAGGAGGCAGGGAGTATAATTAGAGAAGAGGAGAGGGGTCAGGATCCAGCCTTACAGGTTGTAGAGGATGAGGAGCTGGCAGGGGAGCCTGAGCAGCCAGCAGAGAGGTAGGAGAGAATGGGAGTGACGCCTGCACAGGCACTTGGATAGGACAACATGGAGGTCATGGTGGCCTTAGCAGACACCACTGTGTGCTGTGGCAGGGGCAGATGTGGGCTCGTGTCCAGTAGAGAGTGATGGCTGATATAGGAAGGTGTAGGGATTTAGAGGAAATCCTATCTAATGACTTTTATTTCTTAAGAAGCTACGAGGTGAGATTATTAGTGAGCATGAGAAAGGGGTGTGGAAGGGGAAAAGAGCTGTGCTGTCTGACAGGTAACTACCTGCTAAAGTGCAGAGAGCGCATTTCCGTCCCAGCATGAAGTACTACGGGGCAGCGCTCTTTTAGAGCAGGGCTTCTCAAGGTGCTGTCCTTGGACCAGCAACTTCAGCATCATCTGGGAAGCTGCTAAAAATGCAAAATCATGGCTCTCACCCGGGCTACAGAATCAGAATTTCTGTAGGATAGGGCCCAGGAAATTGTTTTAGCAGGCTCTCCAGGTGATTTTTAAGATGTTAAAGCTTGAGAATCTCTGTTCTTGAGAAGGGAAGTATGAGTGAAGCAAGGAAGCATGAGGGGCTCTCCCAGCAGAGGGAAGTTTGGGAGGGCAGGGAGGTGTGCAGGAGCCAGCCAGACCAGGGGGTAATTGCAACCTCCCTATGCCTTCTCTTACCTGCTTAGCCCATTTGGCTGTGTGCCTGGGTTCCCGCTGATGGCCGGACACGAGGAACATGCCTCTCATGACTTTCCCCATGAACCCTCGAGCCTCTCTGCATCCTGCCAGCCCCTCCACTCCCTCAGGCAGGCTCCCTACTGCTGAGCTGCCGGTGTCCCTCTCGGCACAGCTCCTGCAGCACCTGCCCCTGTGGCCAGCGTGCTGTTCTGTGGAGCTCCAGGCTGTCTGGCACTTGGCAGGGACTTCCGTCCTATCTCTAGGAGCCACTTCTTCCTGGGATGCCTATGGTGGGGAGCCAGAAAGAGCAAGTGTCCCTTGAACTCAGAGTCTCAAGTTTGCATAGCACAGCCCTCAGGTTGGGATGTGGTGGGCATGTGTGAATTAATATAACTCAGAAATGAGTTAATATTTCTAAAGCATTTCAAACAGCACTGGACACTAGGAAGTGCTACATAAACACACTGGACAGGGGAAATGTTAAATAAAAGTATCGTTCTGCTGCTCTTGAGTGTATGTGTAGGGAAGGAGTGGGAGTGGAAAGGAGCTCACATCGGGCCTGCGCTTTCTCCCAGGGACCCTGAGCAGTTCCAGCAGGGAAGGAGGACTTGTGAGGAGGAGGCTGGGCTGGGGACACCTGGGAAAGGCGGAAGCCCGGGCTGGGAGTGGAGAGCAGGGGTGGCAGTGGCTTTGACCTGGGGGTGGGGAGGCCAGCACGCAGAAGAGGGGGCCCCGTTGCCTACCGTGCACGCACGCCCGTTAGTCCTCTTTCTCCGAGCTCTTGCTTTCCCCGTTTCCTATCAAGTGTTTTCAGCGTCCGTTCTTCCAAGCATTTGCAAGTTGAATGGCTGCAAAAATATCCATCTGAGGAGGGCCTCTCCGCCCGCGCGGGCGAGCTTGGGGACGCGGGAGTGGGCGCGGCCCCTTCTCTCACGCCCCCCCACCACGTCCCCGCAGAGGAGTACCAGTGCTTGGGTGTCCTCGAGACCGACTTCTCAGAGCTCTGCACGCGGTGGGGCTACACGGACTTCCCCAAAGTTGTCAACCGGCCCCGCCCCCACCAGCCCTTCGTCCCCTCCGCCTCTTTGTCGGAAAAGACCACCTTAGGTGAGTGACAGTGGAGCTCCCCGGTGCCTGCCAGGGCCGCCTCGTCCATCCTCAGCCTTCCTTCCCACGCCGGGCCAAACGGAGGGACGCGGGGCGGTGTGTGTGAGTCGGGGGGATTCGACGAGGCCGGTGGGGAGGTGGGGGAGTCTCCAGTCTTCCTTTCCAACCCAGCAGAGGCGCGCGTGGCCGGAGAGGCAGCGCCCGCAGGCCTGCGTCTCTGGCGCTGGCGGTATCCTCCAATCCCACCCGGGCACCCGTGGGCCGGCCTGGCGTGGGGCCCGGGGAGGTGGCTGTTCCCCTCTCCTCACCTCTGCCTTCCAGACGATCCGTGGCTGTCGGTGTCCTGCAGCCTCAACAGCCTGGAGAGCAAATACGTGTTCTTCCGGCCCACCATCCAGGTGGAGCTGGAGCAGGAGGACAGCAAGTTGGTGAAGGAAATCTACATCCGCGGTGAGCCCGGCTCCCCCCACCCGCCCCAGCTCCCTCCCGCTCCCCTGGCGCCTCCCAGGTCTGAGGCGCCTGCCTCCTCTTGGCCCGCAGGTTGGAAGGTTGAGGAACGGATTTTGGGTATCTTCTCTAAATGTCTGCCCCCGCTCACCCAGCTACAAGCCATCAAGTGAGAGGCACTGAGGGGATGGGCGGGAGACCAGAGTGGGAGTTGGGGCTCCTGGTGGCTTGGGAGAGAGAACCAAGGGGCATGGGAGACCCTGGCGACGGTGGGGAGTTCGGGGGGCTGGGGATGAGGAAGGGCGCCGCTGGGAGGACGGTTTGGGGAGGGTTTTCCAGTAGGAGGGGGCGCTCTAGCTCTGTGTTTCTGCACTTCCCGCCCACGACAGCTTGTGGAAGGTGGGGCTGACGGATAAGACCCTGTCCACCTTCATCGAGCTCCTGCCTCTCTGTTCGTCCACGCTCAGGTGAGCAGACTGGGAGGCCCCGGTGCCTGGGAAGCCTGGCTGGGCGAGTGGTCAGAGGGGAGCAGTGTGGGGATGGAAGTGACAGGTCCCAGCTCCTGTGGGTCTGGCTGGCATCCCTGTGGAATCACAAGCAGGCAATGTCTGTTGGATCATGATACCTCCATTAGACAAGAAGCCGGGTCCGCTTTTCTGCCCACACCAGCACCCAAAGAGCCTGACCTTCAGAGGCTCATCCTGTCTCCCCTGCATTAGTTTCATTACCCTCCACTCCCTCCCCAGAGGTTCTCGCTCTCCTTCCTGGCTGCCTGGGGCCCTGGCCCTGTACTGGGAGCTGGTAAGACACAGTTCTTATGCTCCAGGAACTCGCAGTCCAGGGAGGGAGAGAAAAGGACACAAGAATAAATACTGCAGGGCAATGTGGAGACTGGTGATGGAGGACTGGTTCATCGGAGGAGGGAGTGGGCAGAGAGAAGTGCCACCACACTTTATGGATGTGAGGCAGGAAGACCTGGAAGACTGCCTGGAGGAGGTGGTACTGAGCTGAAGGAGGCCTAGGAGCAGTCCAGAGAGGGAATTGGGAAAGGGCATACTTGTATGGGAAGGAGCAGGAGCAAGGCATGGGGCAGGGTAACTACAGGTGTGGTTGCGAGTGTCAGGGGCAAGGCTGATTTGGCCCCGCCCCTTCTCTAGGCTCCCACAGCACCCTGCCTCCTCTTGCTTCATGGTGGGGGGGGGGGGGTACCCCTCCATGCAGTGGCTTGCCTGTCTTCCTCCTGTAGATGGCATGGATGCTCCTTGAGGGCAGGGACTGTGTCTTCTTCAGCTAGGGGTCCCCAGCACTCTGTGTAAAACACCATGAAACATATTTCCTTCCATCATGGGAATTAGCTAGCAGAAAACAACTATATGAATTCATCTGTAAATAATGTGTAAAAGTAAGTCATAGCAACATAAACAAATTTAAACTGAATAATCATGTTTATGTGACAGACGAGGCAGGCTGAAAGGTTGAACAAAATAAGAAATCATGGGAGAAAATTTTTACATAGAGTCATTTCTAGCCATTAGTGCAGTTTTTGCTGTGACTTAGAAAAGGACCTCCATTCTCACAGCACTGTTAGAGAAGCCACTGCCGTGTGGAGGCTCATGTTGTAGTTATCTCTTGCTGTGTGACAAATTAACCCCAAGATTCAGTGGCTTAAAAGGACATACATTTATGATCTCATAGCTGCTGTGAGATGACCTGGGGGTGGGCTAGCTGAGTGCTCTGGCTCAGGGTTTGAGGTTGCGGTACAGCTGCTGACTGTGGCTGCACTTATCTCAAGGATCAACTGTGGTGGAGAATCTGCCTCCAGGCTCACTTGTGTGGCTGCCTGGGCCTCTCCACAGGCTGCCTGAGTGTCCTTACCACATGGCAGCTGGCCAGCTAGAGAGTGCCAGAGAGCACTCAAGACGGAAGCCACCGCCTTTGTAGCCTAAACCTGGAAGTGCTGTCCCATCTCTTCTGCCATGTTCTGTTCGTTAGAAGTGAGTCACTTATTTCCCTCCACCCCACCCCCAACCCCTTCTTTTTTTTTTTTGGAGACAGAGTCTTGCTCTGTCGCCCAGACTGGAGTGCAGTGGCACAATCTTGGCTCACTGCAACCTCTGCCTCCTGGATTCAAGTGATTCTCCTGCCTCAGCCTCCCAAGTAGCTGGGATTACAGGTACACGCCACCACGTCCCGCTAATTTTTTGTATTTTTAGTAGAGACGGGATTTCACCCTGTTGCCCAGGCTGGTCTCGAACTCCTGAGCTCAGGCAATCTGCCCGCCTTGGCCTCAAAAAGTGCTGGGATTGAATTCTACCAGAGGTACAAGGAGGAACTGGTACCATTCCTTCTGAAACTATTCCAATCGATAGAAAAAGAGGGAATCCTCCCTAACACATTTTACGAAGCCAGCATCGTCCTGATACCAAAACCTGGCAGAGACATAACCAAAAAAGAGAATTTCAGACCAATATCCTTGATGAACATTGATGCAAAAATCCTCAAGAAAATACTGGCAAACCGAATCCAGCAGCACATCAAAAAGCTTATCCACCATGATCAAGTGGGCTTCATCCCTGGGATGCAAGGCTGGTTCAACATACGCAAATCAATAAATGTAATCCAGCATATAAACAGAACCAAAGACAAAAACCACATGATTATCTCAATAGATGCAGAAAAGGCCTTTGACAAAATTCAACAACCCTTCATGCTAAAAACTCTCAATAAATTAGGTATTGATGGGATGTATCTCAAAATAATAAGAGCTATCTACAACAAACCCACAGCAAATATCATACTGAATGGGCAAAAACTGGAAGCATTCCCTCTGAAAACTGGCACAAGACAGGGATGCCCTCTCTCACCGCTCCTATTCAACATAGTGCTGGAAGTTCTGGCCAGAGCAATCAGGCAGGAGAAGGAAATAAAGGGTATTCAATTAGGAAAAGAGGAAGTCAAATTGTCCCTGTTTGCAGATGACATGATTGTATATCTAGAAAACCCCATTGTCTCAGCCCAAAATCTCCTTAAGCTGATTAGCAACTTCAGCAAAGTCTCAGGATACAAAATTAATGTACAAAAATCACAAGCATTCTTGTACACCAATCACAGACAAACAGAGAGCCAAATCATGAGTGAACTCCCATTCACAATTGCTTCAAAGAGAATAAAATACCTAGGAATCCAACTTACAAGGGATGTGAAGGACCTCTTCAAGGAGAACTACAAACCACTGCTCAATGAAATAAAAGAGGATACAAACAAATGGAAGAACATTCCATGCTCATGGGTTGGAAGAATCAATATCGTGAAAATGGCCATACTGCCCAAGGTAATTTATAGATTCAATGCCATCCCCATCAAGCTACCAATGACTTTCTTCACAGAATTGGAAAAAACTACTTTAAAGTTCATATGGAACCAAAAAAGAGCCCGCATCGCCAAGTCAATCCTAAGCCAAAAGAACAAAGCTGGAGGCATCACACTACCTGACTTTAAACTATACTACAAGGCTACAGTAACCAAAACAGCATGGTACTGGTACCACAACAGAGTCATAGATCAATGGAACAGAACAGAGCCCTCAGAAATGACGCCGCATAGCTACAACTATCTGATCTTTGACAAACCTGACAAAAACAAGAAATGGGGAAAGGATTCCCTATTTAATAAATGGTGCTGGGAAAACTGGCTAGCCATATGTAGAAAGCTGAAACTGGATCCCTTCCTTACACCTTATACAAAAATTAATTCAAGATGGATTAAAGACTTATATGTTAGACCTAAAACCATTAAAATCCTACAAGAAAACCTAGGCAATACCATTCAGGACATAGGCGTGGGCAAGGACTTCATGTCTAAAACACCAAAAGCAATGGCAACAAAAGCCAAAATCGACAAATGGGATCTCATTAAACTAAAGAGCTTCTGCACAGCAAAAGAAACTATCATCAGAGTGAACAGGCAACCTACACAATGGGAGAAAATTTTTGCAACCTACTCATCTGACAAAGGGCTAATATCCAGAATCTACAATGAACTCAAACAAATTTACAAGAAAAAAACAAACAACCCCATCAAAAAGTGGGCAGAGGACATGAACAGACACTTCTCAAAAGAAGACATTTATGCAGCCAAAAAACACATGAAGAAATGCTCCTCATCACTGGCCATCAGAGAAATGCAAGTCAAAACCACAGTGAGATACCATCTCACACCAGTTAGAATGGCCATCATTAAAAAATCAGGAAACAACAGGTGCTGGAGAGGATGTGGAGAAATAGGAACACTTTTACACTGTTGGTGGGACTGTAAACTAGTTCAACCATTGTGGAAATCAGTGTGGCGATTCCTCAGGGATCTAGAACTAGAAATACCATTTGACCCAGCCATCCCATTACTGGGTATATACCCAAAGGACTATAAATCATGCTGCTATAAAGACACATGCACACGTATGTTTATTGCGGCACTATTCACAATAGCAAAGAGTTGGAACCAACCCAAATGTCCAACAACGATAGACTGGATTAAGAAAATGTGGCACATATACACCATGGAATACTATGCAGCCATAAAAAATGATGAGTTCGTGTCCTTTGTAGGGACATGGATGAAACTGGAAAACATCATTCTCAGTAAACTATCGCAAGGACAAAAAACCAAACACCGCATGTGCTCACTCATAGGTGGGAATTGAACAATGAGAACTCATGGACACAGGAAGGGGAACATCACGCTCCGGGGACTGTTGTGGGGTGGGGGGAGGGGGGAGGGACAGCATTAGGAGATACACCTAATGCTAAATGACGAGTTAATGGGTACAGGAAATCAACATGGCACATGGATACATATGTAACAAACCTGCACATTGTGCACATGTACCCTAAAACCCTAAAGTATAAAAAAAAAAAAAAAAAAGTGCTGGGATTACAGGCGTGAGCCACTGTGCCTGGCCAGAAGTGAGTCACTTCTAATGTGAAGTCCACACTCAAGGGGAAGGAATGACACAGTGGCATGAGTTCCAGGAGGTGGGGACCACTGAAGGCCACCTTAGGGGCCACACTACCATGGGTCACCAACTTTGGGGAGCAGTCCCTTCACAATGGGCACAACTGTGAATTTTTAGTCTAGGGAATTGTCACATATATTTCCTATATTGGGGGGGCAATCATTCGACTCTACTTCCTAGCTGCTTCCCAGAGACGCACACTTCCTCTCTGTTCCCTTCCCTTACCTGGCCTCAGTGGTACCTTCTGGTTCTCAAATCTCCCCTGCCCTCAGGAAGGTGTCTCTGGAGGGGAACCCACTGCCGGAGCAGTCCTATTACAAGCTCATGGCCTCGGACAGCACGTGAGACTCCCTGCCCTCACCCCCTTTCTCTGGGCCAGTCTCAAAATTCCCCGCCCTTCCTTGTCTCCCTACCATCTCGGCAAGCGCCCTCGATTTCTGCCCCTACATCCTCAGACCAGACCGCTCCCTCAAGCCTTCAAGTCTCCCATATTCCGGCGGATGCCCTGTACCGTTTCCAGCGACCCACATTCTCCCTCTGGCTGCCCCAGGATTGCGCACTTGTCTCTGCGGAACAATAACATCGACGACCGCGGGGCGCAACTCCTGGGCCAGGCGCTGTCCACGCTGCACAGCTGCAACCGGACCCTCGTCTCGCTCAACCTGGGCTTCAACCACATCGGGGACGAGGGCGCAGGCTACATTGCGGACGTGCGTGCGCGGCGGGGAGGAATCTGCTGGGAGCAAGGGCGGCTTGGGCGGCTCACGCGTCCCTGCCCGCCACTTAGGGCCTCCGGCTGAACCGTTCCCTGCTCTGGCTGTCCCTGGCCCACAATCGCATCCAGGACAAGGGCGCCCTAAAGCTGGCTGAGGTGGGTGTGCCGACCAGGTGGGGCCGGGGCGTGGGCGGGCCGAGGGAGCCGACCCTGACTACCCAGGCGTCGGACCGCTGAGCGCCCGCCTCCTTCAGGTCCTGCGCGCCTTCGAGCTGACACACACCGAAGTGGTGGAGCGCCGACGCCTCCTGCTGGAAAAAGGGACGCAGGAGCGCTCGCGATCGGTGAGGAGCTACCAGGCCCCAGGACCAGCCGAGAGCCCCTCTGACCCTCGAGCCCACTCCCCAAGTCCGCTGCTTTTCAGCAAACTGGCCATCCAGTTTAATCTCCACCCTCTGTCGTGACTGTCTTTCCCTCCGATTTCTGCACAGACGTTTGCCAAGCCCCTGCTGGGCGGGCTCTAATTGCAGAACCACACTATGCGCAGTAGAGTGTACTGGTTCAGAGATAGGACACTAGACTGAGACCATCTGGACCTGAAATCCGGCTCATCCATATCCCAGCTTGTAACCTTGGGCATGTTACTAAACAACTTCTTCTTCTTCTTTCTTCTTTCTTTCTCCTTTCTTTCTTTCTTTCTTTCTTTCTTTCTTTCTTTCTTTCTTTCTTCTTTCTTTCTCTTTCTTTCTTTCTTTCTTTCTTTCTTTCTTTCTTCTTTCTTTCTTTCTTTCTTTCTTCTTTCTTTCTTCTTTCTCTTTCTTCTTTCTCTTTCTTCTTTCTTTCTTTCTTTCTTCTTCTCCTCCTCCTCCTCCTCCTCCTCCTCCTCCTCCTCCTCCTCCTCCTCCTCCTCCTCCTCCTCCTCCTCCTCCTCCTCCTTCTTCTTCTTCTTCTTCTTCTTCTTCTTCTTCTTCTTCTTCTTCTTCTTCTTCTTCTTCTTCTTCCTCTTCTTCTTTCTTCTTCTTCTTCCTCTTCTTCTTTCTTCTTCTTCTTCTTTTTCTCCTCCTCCTCCTCCTCCTCCTCCTCCTCCTCCTCCTCCTCCTCCTCCTCCCTTTCTTCTTTCTTCTTCGTCTTGTTTTTTGTTTGTTTGTTTGTTTGTTTTTGGAGACGGAATCTGGCTCTGTTACCTGGGCTGGAGAGCAGTGGTGCGATCTCGGTTCACTGCAGTCTCTGCCTCCCAGGTTCAAGCGATTTTTCTGCCTCAGCCTCCTGGGTAGCTGAGATTTCAGGCATGTGCCACCATGGCCAGCTAATTTTTGTATTTTTTAGTAGAGATGGGGTTTCGGTATGTTGAGCAGGCTGGTCTTGGACTCCTGGTCTCAAATGATCCGCCCGCCTCGGCCTCCCAAATTATTGGGATTACAGGCGTGAGCCACTGCACCTGGCCTGTGTTACTTAACTTCTCCTTGCCTTAGTTTCCTCATCTGTAAGTGGGGATAGTTGTACCTATTTCGTGATTGTCGAGATGATTTAATGACTTAATTCCTGCAACGCAGTTAAAATAGCACCTGACACTTAGCTCAATAAAAGCTGCCATTTTCCCCCTCAATATGAGAGTCTGAGACCCTGCCTCACCCTTCATCTCACCCCCACCCAGGTCCCTCTGCTATTTCTTCCCTGAAGCATCTCACCCCAGAGGAGTCCTATACAAATTATTTTAGCATTTAGGCAGGGAGATGGGTGGGAGGGTGCTGTCAGCTCGACTGCTCTCCAAGTATGGGTATAGCTACCTTTCATGCCCCCATTGAGGAAGGGGCTTTGGCTTCTTCTTCCCTTCCCTCCCATTTGTGAGCACAGCCCTCCTCTTCTCGACACGGGGACTCCAAAACGGACCGTGAGAAGAGTCAGATGGTAGGGATCAGCAATAGTGCATTGGTGGATAAGACAGACAAGACGCAGACAATGAAAACCCCTAAGGGCCTGGGCAAGAAAAAGGAGAAATCATTGGTAAGTGTGCAATGGGACAGAGCCTAGGTGCTGGACGGACAGGGGAGGGGCTTCCATCATGTGCAGCGGTGGTGGAGGGAAGAAGGTCACATGGGCCTTTGAAGTTCCCCCTAAGGCCCCGGGTCCTAACCTGGGCTCCTTCCCTCACCACTGCCCATCCCCTCCGGAGGTGGGACTTGCACCTCTCTTCTCACATTCTCCACAGGAATTGGCCAAGAAAGATGAGAAGTCAGGGTCTGGGCAGTCACCCACACAAGGAACCCCTAAGAAAGAAGACACCACAAAGGCAGGCAAGGGGAGTAAGTGTGGGTGCCCCTGGGCCGCATCTTCCTGTGTGGAGGAGGGGAGAGTGCCGGGCTGGGTGCAGGAGGCTGTTCTGGGCCTGGGTGTGCCTGCCTAGAGCTCATCTTGCCATGTCCCTCTGGGCTTGATTTCCTTCTCACAGCGGGATGATGTGGAGAGCCGCATCCAGCCCAGACATCCTGACCCACCACTCTCCTCATCCCCTTTGTTGAAGCTGGAGCTCTGTGGCCCTGTCTTCAAGGAACCCATCCACCTAGCTGGGCCCCCCTCCAGCCATTTCTTTTTTTTCTTTTCTTTTCTCTTTCTTTTCTTTTCTCCTTTCTTTTCTTTCTTACTTTCTTCTCTTTCTTTCTTTCTTTCTTTCTTTCTTTCTTTCTTTCTTTCTTTCTTTCTTTCTTTTTCTTTCTTCTTTCTTTCTTTTTCTTTCTTCTTTCTTTCTTTCTCTTTCTTCCTTTCTCTTTCTTCCTTTCTCTTTCTTTTTTCTTTCTTTCTTCTTTCTTTCTTTTCTTTTCTTTTCCTTTCTTTCTTTTTTTTGATGGATTCTCACTCTGTTGCCCAGGCTGGAGGGCAGAGGTGCGATCTTGGCTCACTGCAACCTCTGTCTCCTGGGTTCAAGCAATTCTCCTGCCTCAGCTTACCCAGTAGCTGGAATTACAGGTGCATGCCACCATGCCCAGCTAATTTTTGTATTTTTAGTAGAGATGGGGCTTCACCATGTTGGCCAGGCTAGTTGCGAACTCCTGACCTCAGGTGATCCCCTGCTTCGGCCTCCCAAAGTGCTGGGATTATGGGTGTGAGCTACTGCGCCCAGCCCCCTCCAGCCATTTCTATTGCACCCAAACCCGAAGTTGGGGGGTCTCTTTGCCTCACAGCCTGTTTTCTCTGGGGAGGGAGCCTGGGTGGTATCAGAAGTGTGCACTGTGCATTCTGGCTCCTCTTCTGGCCCCAGAGGTAACCATCCCTGAGCAGAAGCCAAGCAGGACAAAAGGGATCAAGATCGGGAGCAGAGAGAAGCGCAGCATCCTCCTGGAGTCCGAGGTAAGCTACCAGGAAGAGTGGAGGCAGGGGGCGCACCCCTGGGATTCCAGGCTTGCCTGAGACGTCTCACCCCAGCCCCTCCTGGAATGTGGTCTCCAGCCCCATGCTGTGGCAGCAGCCATTTGCTTTCAAATTTGTCCTCCACTCCTGTCCCAACCTCACCTGAAACTCCCTCCCATGTCACCCTGAGCTTCTGTGGGAAAAACGGGAGCAAGCCCCTTCTACTTTTCCTTGTCTATTAGTAGCCCACACTTTGGATCTGCTGTCTCAACTCAGCCAGGCTGCTTCCCCAGAGGCCCTCAGTTCCTCATCACCATCTCCATCACTTGCTTGGACTGTTGCATAGGAACAAAGCGTCTTCTTTTTTGCCCCCTCAGCAGCTCCTGAGGAAGGCAGGGCATTTTTATGGTCATGGCACTGCCCCACGCTACCTTATGCATGGGTCCTTCTTCAGACCCTCTCTCTTTTGCCCCTGGATCTTCTCTGCTCCCTTTCAACTTGGACCAACTTGCTGCTTGCATTGGAAATCTTCCTGGGCTGCATCTGGTGCTCCTACCATCCCTCATCACTCCATTCTGTCAGCTGCCTGAGCATCTGCCTCTCTGTATTTTTCTCTTCCATTGGAAGACTACCTGCACACCCTAGGCAGGGAAGGGCCCCTCTCCTTTCAGGAGTCTTCTCTGGCACCCAAGACAAAATCCTACAAAAGAGGACATTCAGAGGGAGGAAGAAATTGGGGTTGCCTTTCAGTTTCCATTTTTCATCTCTGCCTCTGTCTTGATCAGGCTGCTGATTGTCACTAGTACTGCAATTTCTTTTCATCATGCTGTCATTGTTACTTCCCTCCAATCCATTCTCCTCATTGCTCTAGGTGTTGGGAAACACTTAGTAAAACCTGAATGCGACATACAGTTTCATGCTTCCAGAGCCTTTGCACCTGCTTTCTTTGCCTAGAACACCTTTTCCATCTTCATCTGACAATATCATGTGCATTCGCAGGAGACCCCTCCTGGCCTGGCCTAGGTATTCCTTTTCCGTGCTCCCACAGTGCTCTGAGCTTGCCTCTGTCAGTGCTCACTCTAGACCACGTTACTTTCACTTTCTGGCTCCCCTACACAAAGGAGCTTCTTGAGGGTATGGGCTTATTTTTGTATCCCCAGCACCTGGGACAAAGCCTGGACTATAGCCAGCAGTCAAAACATGTATGTTGAATGAATGAATGAATGAATGGCCTGTTGACCAGCTCCCCTGCTCTCTGCTGCAATTAGTATTCTGCTTTAGCAGCTGGTTGTTGAGGCTACTGAGGTGGTCAACCCTCTCCTGGAGCCTGTGGAGCACCGAGATGGGAAAGTTTTCATGCCTGGGAACAAGGTCCTTTTGCACCTCAATCTCATCCGTATGTCTGCCAATCTCCCGTGTCCTCCTGCCATGAGGCTACCTGGGCCCTGTCCTGCCTGAGGGTGTCTGCCCCGACTCTATGGAGCAGACCTGGCCCTCCCATCTTTGGGCTACATGTCCCCCAGGGATCTCTGGCACAGGGCTTGAGGGGCCAGAGGAAGTGCTGAGTCTGGGAGGAGGCTGAGGACAGGCGATTGGAGTCATGAGGGGAGTTAGAGAGATGGGGGGTGTGTGAGTAAGAGCTGAGTGAAGGGCTAGGTCAGGGAAACGTGTGCCTGGGCCAGTGAGTCTGGACTGGGGAGCTGGAGGAACTGGGCTGCTGGGGATGTCTGGTATGTCAGGTGCCAGTGAGGCCTGTGGTGCTAAGAGGCCACCTGTCTGCACCTTCCACCAGGGAACCGCATCACAGAGATGGGGCTGGAGGGCTTCCTCGCCACAGTACAGTATCAGATGCAGTTCTCCAAGGCCAAGAGTGCATCCAAGGGTCCAGTGGGGCTGCTGTGGCTGTCCCTGGCTGTGAGTCCCTTTCACTCTCTCCTGCTGAAGCAGAGGTTGCCCCTATCAGCTGTCATACTAGACAGCTGCTGCAGGCAGCTTCTGTCTCCCCATTTCCAAGGAAGGTCTGTAGTTTCTCTGCTTCTTTTTAATAATCACAACATAACCTCCATTCCTCTTGCTGGAAGATCAGCAGTATTAATCACTCTGCTTTTTCTGCATGTCCCCCAGCCCCTAACCCACCCTGCCCCAGGACCATTTTTTTTTCTCCCAGAGGACTAATCTTCATTCCTCTTGTCAGATGTCAGCCTTCCTTTTCTTTTCAGAAAAACCGCTTCGCCCCACAATGTCCTGCGTATGCCATAATCCAGGAGCTGATGTTGCCAAGGGATCCCATCAAGGCCAAACTCAGGGAGGATGAGGCCATGGCATTCTTCCCCTAGCCCCTCCCACCTGCCTGCCTCTAAGACTCGGGGCTATAGAAGCACCTCCTGTCCCTGTGTGGGGTGACCTCCCTGGGGGAGATCTCAGACCAATAACAAAGTCTGTTGCTATACTTTTCCTTGAGGTCGTCTGAAAACTTTCTTCCAGAACTACTTGGAACATTTAGATTTTGCGTCTGTCCATGTTACATGCCAGGAATGGCAGAAAAGTGGTCTGAATTACAGTTCCGCTGGGGATGATCTCAGCTCCTCTTGCCTCAGTTAGCTAGGGGCATTGCCCTTCTGCCTCCTGGGCGCTGGTTCTTCCTTGCTCAGGCAATAGCCATTCCCCCACCATGTTCCCTAGGGGACATGCATTATGCCAGGGTTTGCATTCAGAAAGATTTGGGATAGGGATTAGTAACTGACATACACAGGCTTGGGAGAGAGTGGGAGCAGGAGTAGGTAAAGCAGAGGAATTAAGCACAGGCTCCATGCCCGCTCACTTCTGCTTCCCCATCTGGCTGGCCCAGCTGTTTGACTGCTTTGGAGGAGGGGTAAGGGTTCAGCTTAAGAAAATGAACAAAGGCTTGGCAGGCCACTTTGGAGAGGGTGCTAACCGCTCAACATCTACATAGCAAAGGCTAAGCATTGAACATGAACCCTAATAACCTGCCTGCAGAAGTCAGCAATCTGAAACTAGAGGTTCCTGAGCTGAGTAGGGTCCCCAAACCTTTACCCTTCAGTGCTGCCTCCACTGAGGTCACCTGCCAGTGCCCAGAGCACAGGACTGGCTTCGGGTAGCCTACCTGTAACCTGTATAGCAGTGTTCCAGAAGGCGCAGATCAACAAAGACCAGCCTTCCTTCCTCACTTCTGAGCAGATTCAACCTGTTCCACATTCTCTAGTCCTACTTCCCTCATTCCACTGCCTCTGCCTACCTAGAATTCCCTTGTCCTGCCCTTTGTGTGGCTCAGTGGCACCTAGGCCTGTCTCCTGCCTCTGAGTGCCTGGAGCTCTTCTAGTCTGACTGCCCCAGCTCTGTCTCTGCAGCTGGTTGTGGAGCCAGCTTCTCCAGGGAAAACCCATCATTTCTTTGAATTCCAACACTGAACACATTGAGGTGCTGGATGATGGTCACCCCAGCTTCTGCAGGGAAACTTGCCATGTCCTCCAGAGCTTCGGTGACCCCTTCAGCCCATATCCTTATCCCACCCTTCATCACTAATGACTCCTGTATCAATTCTGATGCCCAAATAGACTGTACCCTAATGAGGACACAGCTGAGGATTGTGAGAGGTTGAGGAGTCAGGGTTGGGCTGGAAGAGAAAGATTTGTCACTTTAATCCAACACTGAATGCCAGGAGACAGAGGTGAATGGTTACAGTCTTGGTGACGTGGCTGCGTCTGTGGGAGGATGTGGATGGATGATGATAGTGATGAACTGGACAGGCCTGAGGCAACCCTCCCACTTAGATTTGGCTTTTAAAGTCTTTAAGCTCATTGAAGGCGGCTCATGAGACCTCTTGACGCTGGGTCCACTGCTCCTTCATATATATATATATGTGTATGTGTGTGTGTATATCTATCTATATATGTGTATATATATGTATCTATCTATATATCTGTGTGTGTGTGTAACTGAGTTCAGTGTCTTGTCATGTTTTCTCCACAGGGGTTGTATAACTTAAGTTTGCCCAGTCCCTAGTTCAGTGAGTGCACATCTGAAGCTCTGGGAGGGAACAGGCAAGATCTGGGTCTGGGGGTGAGAGGGCTCCCTCTGGTTCCCACTATCCGATCCTAACCAGTCTTACAGGGAACAAACACCGTACCTTTTATCACAGCGATTCCAAGAAACACACACACCACCATTGAAGAATATTTAACTTTTCTTAAAAAAAAAATCTTAACCATGAAAGGAAGAAAATAAAAGAGTATACATTATCTTAACAGCAAAACAGTCATTTCCATATCTATATTTTATATATTATATATATTTATATATATATATATATGTATATATACACCTAGCACAGTGTGTATATTCTATTCATCAGGGAGAGTTGGGTGAAGACGTGGTGATGGGGCCAATGCTGCGGTGGCCCCTTGGATGGTCCTGGGTGAATTCAGGGACTCAGCATTCAGACCCCTGTCCCCACCTCCTGGGGCCCAGTCTTCAGCTCCGTACCTGCTTCACTGGTTTTCTACAGGGACAGGGTGGGGAAGGGGGGACATAGGTGGGGTAAGAAACCCCCAGGGTCCCCATCTTGTGAAGATGAGAAGTCCAGGGAGGGAGGGAGCAGCTCGGCAGCAAGCTGTGGAGGGCAGGCTCTGGAGCCAGGTGGGATGGGGAGCCAGAAGACCTTACAGGGACAGGGACACCCAGGCCTGGCTCCTGCTTTAGGCTCGATCCTGGAGCTGGGTTGTTAACTAAGGAGATACAAGTGAACCCCCTCTTCCCTAAGGAGCTCCTTCCATAACTGCCTCCAGCACTTCAGGAACAGGAACAAAAATGGTCAAAGTTATTTACAATAGCAAAGATGCACATACGATACATACATATTTATAGGAAACCAAAGTGACAAAGGCGGAGGGGAGGCACCCACCTCCACCTGGGGTCTTATGGAGAAAGAGGGGAAGAAGAAAGTGCATTTACACAGAAGCCTCCTCCTTTCACTTACATGTCTGAGGGCAGCGCACATACAGGCGTGCGCGTGTACACGCATATGTGGGGTGAGGGCAGACCATGGTGAGTGGGGGCCTTTCGGATGCAGTCAGCATGCTTAGGAGACACGAGGCCTTGGAGGGTTGGGCTGAGGGAGGGAAAAGACACTGAAACTTGACTCTGACTTGAGCAGACCAAGCAACATGCGGGTTTCCCCCCAGGCCTTGGCTGGATCCTAGTTTCCCCAACTGCCTCCTCCACAGGGAGGAGCGTTGGGATCCCCCCTACCCTGTGCCCCGGTCTCAGGCCAGTCCCTGCAGGAGGAGTGGGGGCGCAGAGGATTTGGTGGTTTGCACGGTTATGGTCCTGGTAACGCGGCTGCGTCTGCTGCGCTGTCTTCCAGGGGGCCGTCAGAGCCTGTGGGAGGAGGATGAAGGTGAGGAACTGGCCAGCTTGAGGTGACCGCTTCCACGTTTTGTCTAGAAAGTCTTCAGGCCCACGAGAACAGCTCCTTCATCACCTTCCTTCTCCTCCAGAAACCCTAGTTTCTGTAGGGCTTGAAAAGGGCTGTCTACTTAACTCCACTTTCATCAGCCCCTAAAGCCCTTAGGTCAGGTAGGTATGTGCCTTGTCTTCCTGAGTTATGACATAGCTGTGTCCCTGGCCCACCCAGTGTGGTTCTGAACCATTTAATCAGCATGAGTCTTAGGCCGGCACCATGGTGTGTACCTGCAATCCCAGCTGCTTCGGAGGCTGAGGTGGGTGGATCACTTGGGCCCAGGAGTTTGAGACCAGCCTGGGCAACATAGTCAGGCCAGCCCTTGTCTCAAATAAATAGAAATAAATAAATATATATATATATATAAAATTAAAAAAAGAACAGGTCTTAGATGTGAGAACAGGCTCCTCCTGGTTTGTTACCTCCATAGCACAAGGAAAAAGAGGGCTCAATTCTAAGCTCCCCATTTTGCTGGGAAGCTTCCGTGGGACTTCCCTAAAAAGATCCCTCTCTGAAGCTGAGAGAATGAATTCATTTCACTCAAGGGGAAACCAGACTTTCAGAACCACAATCTCTCACTGCTTAGTGATGTGTCCTCACGAGTTGGCGGACTTCTCCTCCACGGTAGGTACCGAGAGGGACCTGGCTTCACTCACCATCCTCAGGGCAGGGACCCAGTTCATGGCTGTTCCTGGAGTCAGAAGCCAGGGGCTCCTTAGTGGGAGGTGAGAGGGAGCCGTCTGTCCATCTAGCTGCTTCTGTGTGGAAACTGCCCACAGGCGTGGTGCCACCAGATGACTCTCCCCCCAGGGACTTGAGCAGCTCTCTGTGGGCCAGCTCCATATCCTGGAAGAGTCGGTGGGGGAATGTCTGCTCAAGTCCTTCTATTTCTAAGGCCCCTGGGGAAGGGGTCACACTCTGATCTGTGCTGGGCCTTGGGGATGGGGGTGTGATTTAAGGGTGGCTGGGTGGGCTGGGGGAAGATCCCAGGGCCAGGACAGGATCTAGGTCTCCTGCGAAGACACACATCTCACTCATGGGGAATGGTTTTGGGGTGATGGACTGAAGGCCTACAGGGACCCAAGCCCTGTTTCCCTCACCTTGAGCCTGTTGAGCTTGAGGGTGAGCTGCTCAATGGTACGGAAGATCATGCCCACATCCCTGAGGGCCAGGCTTGGGGGAGAGCGGCTGGGGCATATTGGATCACCGTTGCCTCCCTGCAGCTGAGGCTGAGGCTCTGTCTGCCCTGCAGGGAGGCTGTCAGGTTGAGGGGGGCTCGTGGGTGCCCCTGAGTGGTCGGTGCTTGAGTCCAGGGGTCCTGATGGCATGCTGACATAAAAGCAGTTCCCTGTCCCCACAGTAAGAGAATGAGATCAGGAGGCAAACAGAGAAGTCGAAGCTATCCTCCCGTTCCTGTGGGATTCCCCAGCCACCTGACAGAGCAGATGAACTCAGAGCATGTGGGCCTTGCTCACTGTCTGCCAGCCCCTTAAAAGCCCTGCTCCTGAGACCTTCTAGATGGCACTTGCTCAGTTTGGCCCCAACCCAGGGGAGACGCTGAGCAGTGAACTAAGGCAGAAGTGGCAGAGCTGCAGTGTTTCATTTGGGGAAATTGGAGTGGCTCCCCCTCCTTGAGTAAACAGATTGCGGGCTGGTTTCAGGCTCTTTTGAAAGGAGCAGGCAGCAGCCCTCCTGCCCTGCCTGACTCCAGCTCTGGATGAACTATAGCCCTGCCCTGCCCCTCTTCCATCCATGCCATGATCCTCTGGAGGTCCCTTGACTCAACCAAGGGGTGTCAGAGAGATCTGGAGGAAGGACGTGGAGGGTTCCTGACAGGCAGGAAGCACAGAGAACCACCGCAGAACCTGGCAGGCTCTTTCAGCCGATTTCCACAGTGACACTGGAGCGGCGGCTGAGGTGGGGAAGTGGCTGCTTGAGTATCAGGTGAAGGACACTGGGTCCCCAGCACCAGGCCAGGCTTCCCTGCCCCCCCTCACAATTGCACACAGATGTTTATCCCTGCCATTCTGAACAGGAGTCTGGACAGGTGGCTTCTTAAGGCTGGATGGACAGCACAGGGCCTGTCCCTGTCTTTAGAGCCAGATCTTCCTCCTCCCCATTCCAGGCGGCTGAGGGAGCTTGTGGGTGTGTGTGTGACCATGGGCAGGGGTCCGACTCTGCCCTCACAGGTTCCACACTCCAGTCTTGGCCTGTCTTTAGCTCCAAGGAGAAAGTTATTACCCGTAGCCTTTGTTCCGCCTTCCACTTCAGGTGGCCCAGGCTCTGACTGGCCACTCTCTGGTAGTGCAGGGACAACCTTGCTGCCTGCCACCTCAGCTGCACCGACACCACCACCACCAGGAAGAGGAGAGACCAAAAGACAAGGAAAGGGAAGGGAGAGAGAACAGGAAGGAGAGAGGGCAGGAAGTGGGGACAGGGGAAGGAGAAAATGGGAAGAACAAGGTGAACACAAGATCATACACGATGACATCCCAGGCGGTGCAGAGAACTTTCCACCAATTCACCGAGAGACAGAGAAGGAAGGTCAGTTCTCAGAAACCCAGGAGACAGGTGGCCCTTGGGCAGACGGAATGAAAAATGCTGCTGGAAGGGAGGCAGAGTGGAATCCCAGGGGAGGGCAGGCCCACTAGCATGGAACCCCACCCCATGCATGCCCCAGGCTTTGTTCTACCTTTCTTGCCACCCTCTCAGACCAGCCCACTCTTCCTGGGGTGGGGACCTTCCTCCCTGGGCTCACTGCTCGAGCTGGGCAAACCTGTCGGCCTCCCTGTGAGCTTGTCTTGGCTTTTCTTGTCTCAAGGCTGCCCATGGTGTTCCCCAACCCGGGGTGCCCTCCCTGCCACCTTGTTCACTCCCCACACCCTTCACTCGCCAAATGTCTTCCCAGCTTTGTCCTCCACTCCTTCCAGTTCCAGCTGCCACCTCTACTGCCCTTGGTGCTGTTGCCTGGCATGAGGGGCTGCATGCACCTGCCCTGTCTTTCCCAGACTGAAGCTCCTGAGAAGAGTGGCTCTTTTCCCTGGGACCAGGAGATCAGTGAGGAGCACTAACAGAGACTGGTACTGGTAGTCGGTTTGTGCCAGGCAGAAAGAAATGTCCTTATGTGCTATAAAATGAAGTTCAGAGATGATTCAGAATTTTGTCTAAAGCCACACAGATATTAAGTGGCAGAGCTAAGCTCTGAATCTCAAATGTCCAACTCCAAAGCCTGCCTGATATTGGCGTTGTCTCCTTCTTCCAGTACCCAGTGTAGGTCTCTGCTCACACGGTACCCAGGGGGAATGTAGGGAAGGAAGGAAGCAGCTGTTCGGAAGACTTATCTCACCTAGCAAGGGTGCTTGTCTCCCCACTGGACACTCCCATTTATTTTACCTTTTCTCACAACTTTGTAACCTCCTGCTGCCTCTGTGCTTGAAGCCTCTTCAGCCAGATTCCTGTCCAGTTCTGGAGACTCCCATATCCCAGAATTTCTGGTCCTTGGGGGTAGGTGTTCCAGAGAACAGAGACCCACGTCCTCCTGCTCTGGCCGTTCCCCCTCCGGCCCTGCAAGCTGGGTGTTGTCCCCTTCACCCCCAGGGGGTGCTTGCCCTGGGGAGCCTGGGTCCCAGGGGTGAGAGGTGACGCTGATGACAGAAGGTGTGGGTGTCAGGTCGTCCTCGGGCTCCTGGGAAGCCTGAGTTTCCATGGTGTGACCTGGCAGCAGGCTCCACAGGATCAGGTGTCGCAGGTTCTCCACTGGAGGGGAAACAGGGTGATGTCTTCCCAGCACGGGACTGCACCCCACACCAGAAGGATCGCTGCGCTGCCCCACCGACCCCAAGCTGGTGACCTCAGGCACAGGTGAAGCTGGAGGGCTCTGGCCAACTAGCTGGTGGGGGTTGGGTGGGGAATGACATCTGTCTCTGCATCCATCTCTCCTCAAGCACACCAGGAAGAGCCTTCGGGAAGGTGGAGGGTGCAGGCGCCTGCCAGTTCACATTGGCTGTGCGACTGGGCACGAGGGGCTGACGGCAGGGCCTTGAAGCACTCACCATCTTCCAGAGCGGAGTCAGCGAGCCCTTCCATGAACAGAGGGCCTGGGAAGGCCAAGTGGATGGGGTTCCTTGTCCTGATGCCCCTGTTCTCTCCATCCAGGGATGTGGAAGGGCAAGGCAGGACACCCAGTTCCTCTTCCTCTGCATTGCCCTCCTGCTCAGGGTCCTCTAGCAGGACTGGGTGCTTCCCTTGGACCCTCTGCTGGGACCCAGTGCCTGTTTGGGATGAGAGAAGATTGTAAAGCAGGTAAAGGGAGAGGGCACGTATGGGAGAGCCTATGAGCAGCTTTGGAGCCAAGGTGCTGGGAACACTGATTCATTCTACAGTTGTTTACTGAGAACTTCCTGTGGCCGGCACTGTCCCAGGCTCCTGGCATACAACAGTAAGCAAAACAAAAAGATCCCTGCCCATGTTGAGCTTACATTCTAGTGGAGGGACATACAAAAATAAGACACTTCAGCCAATTATGCAGTTTGTTAGAAGGCGGTAACTTCCATGGGAAAGAAGAAAACAACAGCAGGGCACGGGGCTGGGGGCTGGACAGTGCTGGCTACAGTATTAAACAGATTGGGCCAAGAGGACACTGGAACAAAGACGCGAAGGAGGTGTGGTGTTAGGAGGAAAAGCATTCTAAGCAGAGGGAAACAACAGGGACCCAGCCAGGAAACCCGAGATTTCTCCTGAAACCCAAGACCCCAGGTTACTTCACATGCAAGCTCTCAATGAGAATGCTGTCCCCTCTACCAATCGCATCACAGTAACTGCATCTTAAGCCCTTTGAGCTCCCCGGCCCCCCATGTTTTCCATTCCCATAGTTGCAGCACGTATCTCTCTCCCCAACAGTAACCCCTGGCTGGAGGATGCAGGGCCCATGGATCCCGCCAGACTGCTCGTCTTCTTCCACGGCTGATGCCATCACCCAGAAAGGCTGGGTGGGAATCTCTGGTCAGGTGAGCAAGTTCACCCTTTCTTAAGTCTTCAGTCTGCTCTCCTTCCTCTTCCAGACTCTTCCTCCTGCCCTGTTTCTTCTCTACTCTTTATCAAAACCTCACACCCCGGGCCCTGATGGACTCTCCCATCACCCCCATACTCACACCCAACCTGTGCCTACAGAAAAAGGCCTGGGCTGGCTCCCACAGGACAGTTCAGGGCCCTTACCTCCAGGCAGCTCCTCAGGTTCGGGTTCACCATGGAACACGTCTGAGTCATCCAGTTCTACCCTGAGGGAGGAAACCAACACAGGGTGAGATGTCATGAGATTCCACTCTGGACTCGTGCGTTAGAATGGGCAATGGAGTAGGATCTGAGAAGGACGGTGTGGGCCTCCTCACCTGGCTGGTCTGCTTGGCAACCCAGAGAGGAGGGGGGCTGCTGGCTGAGCTTCTCTGGTCCCCTGCTCTACACCCCCCTCACCTTCTGCAGGCTCAGCTCTATTACAGCCAGGTGGCAGGCTGTGGGGGAGCGGACAGGGACAGGAAGCAGGGATGGGGGACATGTTCCTCCATCTGCCAGCACTTGGAGCTGTCTGCTCCCTGCTAGCATTTCCCTGTTGTGGCTGTCTACCCACGGGGGCGAAGGGCTTAGAAGCAGCAGAAAACAGGAGGTTTGGAGTGGAGAGAGTATGGGGTCTGGAGGGCTAAGCGCTGCACCTGCTGGGTGTGGGGCCCTGGTGGGCTGGCTCCTGGGGACCTGGGGGTGGAGGATGGACGGGTATCGGGGCAGCTCCGGGGTGCCTGGTGGCATTCCGCACAGCCTCTTCTAAGAGCTCCATCCATCTGTTGCTCGGCAGGAACAGAGAGGACTGTAGTGAGAGCAAGATAGCAGCACACACCACCCCGTACTGAGCCCACTGGAGCAGGGCTTCCAGGCCCTTCTCCAGACCCTAAGAACCCTCTGCCTGGGAGGTGCCCACCTCCCTGTACAGTCCTCCCTGGCTGCTCCCTTGGGGTTATATTACTTGCAGCTACCAAATCCTGGACACCAACCCTCTATTACACTCTGTGCAAAGCATTCTACGTTTTCTCTCTAAAGTAATTCTCTAACAGGTAGCATTAGCCACATTTTACAGATGAAAACCCTGGAGTTGGGAAACTGTCTGACTCGACCTGTCTCCTTCCACTGTACCATGCCACCTCTGGCAGCTGCTGTCAGAGAACATGGGCTGGGTGGGAGGCAAATGCCTGAGAAGGTTGCATGAATCTAATTTGCCTGATGGTGAAGGGAGTAGGGCAGGAAGGAAAGAAGCAGCAGCAGCAGCTGGAAGACTGCCAGAAGCTCATTCTCCCAGAAGCAGGCCTGGTGACCAGGTCAGGGGTGATGACCCCTCCCAGCTTCTCTACTTCTGTCCTACCTCCCACTTCCCTTCCCAATCCCCTGTCCAGGGACTGCTCTGGGGCCCAAACCTGGCCTTGCTATCCACCGTCCTCATACACACCACCCTGGTCCCAAAGGGACCGCGGTTACGGGTAACCCCTCAATCAATTCTCACGTGTTCTTGTCTGATGACGTCAATGCAACCAGCTCATAGATCTGGGGTGGGCCCAGCTTGGAGGTGCAGATGATGAAGAAGGCCCGTTTATCTGCGTGAGGAAAGGAAGGTAGAAGGGTCTGTACTAGGGATGGCAGGTGTGACTGCAGCCTGGGCCAGGGTGACAGAGTGGGATTCAAAGCCCTGACCCTTCACACGGATGGAGAGTGCAGCACGAGACAGATGTGGATCTTCAGGACCACTTGGAACCCACTTACACAAGGGAGACAGGAAATTCTAGGACCCCAATGTCATCTTTCACAGCCACCCCTATTCCTCTCCTGCTCTAATAACAGTGATGGATGATATGTGTATGGTGCTTAGGAGTTATAAAACTTTTTTTTTGAAATGGAGTCTTGCTCTGTCACCGAAGCTAGAATGTAGTGGCGCCATCTTGGCTCACTGCAACCTCCACCTCCCGGGTTCAAGCGATTCTCCTGCCTCAGCCTCCCGAGTAGCTGGAATTACAGGTGCCTGCCAACATGCCTGACTAATTTTTGTATTTTTAGTAGAGATAGGGTTTCACCATGTTGGCCAGGCTGGTCTTGAACTCCTGACCTCAAGTGATCTGCGTGCCTCGGCCTCCCAAAGGGCTGGGATTACAGGCGTGAGCCACAGTGCCTGGCCAAGGGTTTATAAAACTTTTTCATACCCGTCATCCCTTTTGATGCCCCCAAGAGGTAGGGTAGGTATCACTCCTATCTTACAGATGAAGAAAGTGAATCCAGAGAATTTTGCTTCAGAGCCCTTTCTCACACACACTGCACTTCTCATTGAAATGTCCCTGTCCACTGGACCCAGCTCTGTACCATGGGTACTAACATCTTCTGTAACCAAGCTCTGCCCAAGTCACTCTTGTACCAGAAAGGCTTGTCCTACTCATTCTGCCTAATCCCATTCTTCCCAATCCTGCTCAGACACTCTTACCCCATCCTGGGTGTGCACATCCCATCCAGCACTGTGCTTGAGGACTGCTGACCACCCCTGTGCCAGGTTGTCTATCTTCCTCTTGGTCCCCATCCTAACCCTCATCCTACCCCACTTTGGGCCAGTCCTCCTGCTTAGGCTGGGTCGGGACAGGAGGAAAGGAACACAGGTGGACAGGTAGGTCCTGTAAAGGCTCCAGACTGGCCCTGCCTCACCCAGCACTTGCTGGACATGGTCCCTGAGCCCCAGGCCAGCCTGGACCATCTCCCCAGGTACCTGTGGCCACAGAGCGGATGAGCACAGCATTGAGCTTGAGCACGGGGCTGAAGGTCTGCTTGCTGTCTGAGGAGCCCACAGTGGTCTTGCTGTGGCACTTCAGCAGTAGCTTCTCGTCCTGTTTCTGCAGCAGCACTAGGAGGTCCTCTAGCAGCAGAACGTGGAGGTCTGGAGGGGTATGGTCATGGGAAGGCGTTCCCTGGTGCCTACTCATCCTTCATAAGCACAATGCAGGGCCACAGGCTCTTGGAGGCTCTAGGAAGCCCTGGGAGTCTGGTGACCCCATTTCTCTCTCTGGTTAGTCCCTTCCCATGTCCTGAACTATCACCTCCAGTCATGTTTCAATGCTTGGGAAAGACAGAAGAGCCCAAGGAGGCCCACCCACTGCAGGTTCCTGCTCAGTCCCAGTCCCCTGGCACATACCCAAGGTCTTATCCTTGCTGATCCTCCAGGTCAGGGGTCCCTCATGGATCATTTTTCTGGTCGTAAGATCCAGGCTCTGTTAAGGAGACACCATTCATTCATTCAAGTTTGAGAGCCTACTGTGTGCCAGACATTGTGTTAAGGTGCTGGGAATTGGTAAATAAGAAAAAGTCCTTGCCCTTACTCTCTTGTGGGGGATGAACATAAGCAAAAAGGTAACTGTGAAGTCATGTGCCATGTGCCAGTGGGGGTATATACCGATGGCTCTGACTTGGGTCTCCCACCTGCCCCTACCATGTGCCAGCTACAGTCCCAAGAAGACCACACACTGCTTTTCCTGCCCATGCCTCCAGCTCTATTCCCTCCCAGAAGATCTCCACCTTACCTCCAGTTCTACCCCATCCCCTGCTCTCTCAGGCTGAGTTCCAACATCTAGTCTTTCTTAGGTGGGGCTGCCTGCCTTGTCCATCTAGGGACAGGGCGACAACAGCAGGGTGTCTTCTAGGGCTCCATTGTGCCACCTTATCTGGTCTCTGTCTCCTACCTCTAAGACTCTCCAAGCCCTGACCAGTGTTCTGCTCCTAAGGGTACCCACAAAGTGTGAGGGGTTGACTGTGCTGCAGCCTCTGCCTCCTACCTTGAACTCTGCTGCCAGGGGGTTGCTGGCCCTCTCCAGGGCGGTGGCATCCAGGCGTTTCTGGTAGCCCTCTAAACGGTGGCGGTTCTCTGTTTGTTTTACCGCTTCATTCACATACTTGAGAATCTCCCGGCACTGGTCCCGGGCCCGGCAGAGCTTCTCATGCTCAGAGGTGCCACCTACCAAAATGGACAGAGGAGATGGTTGGGGCTCCTGCCTGAGAAGTCTAACATGGCACCAGCTGTTATCTGCCTGAATTCATCCATGCCAGCTGGCTTGCTTCAAACCAGCAGGCGTGGGTGGAGCCACCCTTGCCTCACATGAGGACCCCAAGTGGTAAGGGTAACTTTTACTGAGCATCTTCAGGTCTCAGACAGACCACTGCTTTGAAGACGCTGACAACTCTTGGGAATCCCTGCCTCTACCACAACCAGCTCTACAGATGCAAGGGACAGAGACTGTGATAAATGGCCAAAATTATGCCTCTAGAAAGCCTGTTCAAATCAGATTGGGGTTCCTAACATCTCTCTGTCCTGACTCCAATGTCTGAAATATGGGGGTAGTGAAAGATGCCCAGGATCCCAGGGAGAGTGGCAACCTGAGGCTAGACCCTCTTTTTCAGTCTGGTCCCCTGCTCCTCTAGTGTCACCACATAGGCCGTGTCTTTTGTGCACTGCAGGGGGCATGAATGGGGATAAAATCCAGCCCCATGCAACCAGAGGGACCCAAGTGCCCTTGAGTGCCAGCCTGTGTTGGGCACCAGATGCTTTCCTTGGATTTGCACAAAGGCCCACACAGGTGGCCTTTGATGGTGGCCCCTACTCCTCCGTTAAACACCTTATATTTTCCAAAGGACATTTACAATCATTTTCTTCTCTGAAACACTCCACAACAGAACAAGGACGAAGACACCAAAGACCACAAGGCACAGTGACTTGCTAAGGTCACAAAGCAGTGCCAGAATTAGGGTCTGGCACAAGGCCCACTGCCTGTGATGCCAGCCCCTCCCCAAGCGCTACCCTCTGTGTGCTTGATGATGCTCTCCAGCAGCAGCGGGTACTTGGTGAGCCGCTGCATCTCAGAGATGATGAGGTCTCTCAGCTGCAGCCGCCGACACTGAGGGTGGCTCTCAGCCTCCTAGACAGCAGGAGACACAGAAGGAAGGGGATGTCAGCGTGGCTGGGAGCTGGCTTATGGGCTCAGGGCCAAGATGGGTGTGAACATGACAAACAGGTCCTAATGCCAGATGGATCACTCAGAAATGGCAGTGGAAGCATCTTCCTTAAAGATGTAGAGAAGGGTGTGTGGTGGCAGGGAGACACCAATCCAAAGGGATATGGTCAAAACAGAAGGGCAGGCATATTGCTGCCATTCTATAGACAAGGAAACTGAGATCCATCTCAGTGCACACAGGTGCTGGTGGGTGAGCCAGGCCTCTGCTGCTAATCCAGGATTCTTTTCAACAAACAGAAGTCTCTTTGTCTAGAGTGAGTCAGTGTTTTTGAGGAGCGTGTGCCAAAGGGTAGAGGGAGTTGCTGTAGAGAGGGAGGATGTGGCCAGAAGGAGAGAAGTTCAGGAGATCCTTGGTGACCTTGATGGTGATGAAGGAAGGCCAAGGCATGGCCAAGGACGCACCTGCATGAAGAGCTGGAATCGACTCTCCTTGCGTTGCTTGGTCTTGATTAGCTCTAGGGCTATTGACTGATAGGAACAGAACTGTGCAGCCACTTGTTGGAGTTCCTCTCGGGCAGGGCCATCAAACTGAAGAGGCAGAATGGACACAGGGCCAGGCATCAAACCCCTGCCTGGGACCAGACCCCTGCCTATCCCTTCCTTTGCCAAATTCCCTGGCCTTGGGTAATGAGACCCTGCCTCCCCCAGTCTCCTCCTTGCCAAGAGGGAGAAGTTTGGAGCCATACCCGGGCCAGCATGAGGTCACTGATCTCTTTGATGATGGGGCCTTCCTCCCGGAGCTTCTTCATGGCTTCACACCAGGAATCTGGGGCAAGAAGAGAACAACTAGAAATGCCTGGGGCTGAGCTCAACTGCCAGAACCTTTCTGACAAGAGAGAAGCGAATCTCTGACAGCAGTGCCATGGGAAGGGTCTGGAAACCATTGTACTTTCGGGGTGAACTCCAATGCTGGTTTCAGGCTGTCCACAGATCTTTTTCTCACCAGGGATTAGTGGGGGGTTATCTACTCAGGGAGGTCCTGGCAGTGGGGCCAAAATGGAACAGGAAGCTGAAGGGCAGCAGAAAAGGAGTCTGGAGGGGCACAGGCTCCTTACTGTGAATCTCTATGAGTTCAGGCAGGTTTGGGAAGAGCCGGGCCAGCTCCTCCCGGGGCATCAGGTTCTCCTTCTTCATTCGCTGGTAGAAGATCAGGTCCAGGACCCGGAGTGTGCGCAGGTGGGAAGCTTCAGTCACAAACAGCTCTGAGTGGTGGTTGTGACAAGGAGGGTAGAAAGCCAGGGTAGAAAATGGATCAGCAAGTATCTAGAGTCCCTGCCTTGGTTCCCACACCACTCTATTTTGGGGGGAGCTGAAGTGCTGGTTTCAGATCATACAGCAACTTTTCTCTTACCCCAAGGGCCAGAACTGAGGGGAATCTTATAGCAACAGGCAATGTGGACCTGCTCCAGC
Organism: Symphalangus syndactylus; assembly: GCF_028878055.3. Classification (NCBI taxonomy): domain Eukaryota; kingdom Metazoa; phylum Chordata; class Mammalia; order Primates; family Hylobatidae; genus Symphalangus; species Symphalangus syndactylus. The sequence continues at coordinate 85,385,303 of NC_072441.2, forward strand.
ACACAGGGGCCCCCCACCCTATTTACCTCTTTCCCACCCTTGTGTCTCAGGCATTCTGGACCTATTCCCACATGTGTGAGCGGAGCTAGGGGCAATGGAGCACGTTCTCACCATTGATGACCTCTTGCCGGTCAATCTCCCGCTGGGTTAGCCCAGCCACCACATCCTTGCCCACTGTATGCTGCCAATTTTGGGCATCTGGCTCTGGCTCCAGGTCAGAAAGCTGGCCCAGATCATCCTCTAGGAGGTGGGGAAGGAGGGCATCTGTGCAGAACCCCAAACTGGGGGACTCAATGCTCCTGGGGGAAAACAGGTAGCTCAGCTTCACTTAGGAGGAAGAACTCACACAGAGGGTTTGGCCCTCCCTCTCCTGCCCGACCTGCTTGCCTCATGCACATGGGAAACTAGTGGGCCCAGAAGAGGAGACACCCACCCAACCAGCCCCTTGCGGGTGAGAGGAGCAGCTGGGTGTGGATGGGACACAGAGACACCAAACAGAGGCACCACCGTGCCCATCACTTACCTGCGGCCCATTTTGGGAGTGAAGGGAGGGGTTGGGTTCTCAAGAGACCTGTGGAGGGAATGTCAACTCTCAGCAACCCTCTATCCTTGCCCCCACCCCCAAGATGTCCATGAGTGCAGCTGTTGTAGCCCTGCCCACCTGGTGGAGAGGCTGGAGGCAGAGGACGAGGCTGACTGGTGCAGGCGAGTAGCCTCCGCAGCAGCATCCATGTCAACATCACTGCGAGAGCGGGGCACGTTCTCTGCCTTTCGAGACCGTTTCATCTCTTCCCGGCCCTTGAGGCTTTCAGAGCGGCCCAGGCGAATCTCTGAGCGTGAACTAGGAAGGGACAAAAGACTTTGGGACTTGGGAAGTCAGTGGGCCATGCTTACATCCTGGCCAGCTCCTACCTGCGGCTCCATCTCAAGGATGCCTCCGTGCCACAGGTTCTCCTCCTGAACATGGCCAAAGCACCTGGATGGCAGTGGAAGCTTCTCAAAGACAGACTATTTTTGCTGCTCTACAAACTCCTCCTCTCTCCCCAGCCTAGCCTGATGGATAGACAGAGTCATCCTCCTCTGGAGCTATTAGGAAGGGATCCTAACAGGAAGATGAAATCTGGGGCTAATGGAGTAAGAGTTGTAGTGTGTCGAGAGGCCTGAGACACCATGCTCCTGTCAAGAAGGTGGTAGACATCATCGTCCCTCATCAGGGACCACAAGGTCCTAGCTCCCTGCCCCTGGGGTCATCTGGTGGCCAGTCTGCATTGCCTCTGCTTTGGAATGAGTCAGCTCCCACCTTAACTCTGCTTGAGGCAAACCTCTTTTAAGAGGTCTTAAGAGGAAAGTGGAGTCACTATATTCACAGCTCATTTTAGGATTTTCCACACTGCCTGTCAGAAAGTTCTATCTGCTGCTGGATTCTTAGCCCTCCAGTTGTGATGCGGATGAGTTCCATTCTTATCTTAACAGTACTGTTCCTAAGATTCCATTTCGTCTCAAGAGCAGACAGGCTTGTGCTTACAGGGGCCTTTTTACTGATAGGCAGGACCCGCTCCTTGGCCTGCCATGCTTGGCTACTGAGTGTCTCTGGGGTTTGATGAGATGCTGATGACTGGGTGTTGCGGTGTCGAGTCCTGCAGTGCATCAGCCTGAGACAGATGGCACCTCTGACCCCTAGCTGCCCCAGGATGGTCCCCCCACCTCCATGCTGTGGCCCTGTTGGGCTGGTTTTCTGATATTATTAGTAATCTACATCCTGCTCTGCTTCTAGGACCACAGGAGGCCTGGAAATGTCTGCAGAGCTCTTAATAGCACAGCAGATTGCTGCAATGAGGAGCTAAATGTCTCGGTCTCTATTCATCGTGCCCAAACTGCCAGATGATCCAAAATGGAGCTCATCTCCTAGGGTCCTGAGGGTCTTGTCTGCAGGGTTAGAAAACATACTGCCCACTGATCCCTTACTGAATTCACCCTCCAGAATTGTGTTAGAACAATCCCAACCCAGACTAACTCGGAACACTTTTCAGTGTCCTATTGGGTCACTGTACCACCACAACAAACACCCAGTGGAGTTACTGGGGCTGCAGAGCTAAGCACCTTCCTTCAAGCACCCAGAAGTAAGTAATGCTCCCACCAAGAAGTGAGGCATATTATCTAACTTTGCCCCCAAATTCCTAGGGTACTGCCTTCTAGAACTGGGGCATCTTATACCTGTTGAGTATCTACAACAATCTCTGACCCACCATACTGCTAATACTATTTCTTCTGAAACTGCCAATGAGTTGATAATCATCAAATCCAAAGGCTTCTGCTTAGAGTAGCTTTAGGATCCTAGTGAGTGTCCTAGGGCACGTTTACCTAGCAATGCCAAGAATGCAAGTTTGTAAATGGTCTCAAATATTTTCTACAAATGTTGATGTCTTATAGTCTTAAAATATTTGATATATCTACGACATCATGTGCTACCACAGGAATCACATAATTTGCGTATTTAACTTACCCATTAATGTTAGAACTCAACCTTCCCCCAGTACAAACCTAACCTTTATCTCCTGTAAATCTGTCAGTTCTCACAGCAGCAAAATCTTTTAACACGTGTTCAGCTGAAAAAAGGCTTCATATAAACAGAAAGGAGTAACCTGCATTCAAGCAGGAAAGCTTGGCTTATGGTTTGATAATTAGTTATTTCAAAGGCAAAATAGGCCAGGTGCAGTGGCTCCCGCCTATAATCCTAGCACATTGGGAGGCTGAGGCAGGAAGATTGCTGTGGTCGGGAGTTCGAGACGAAGCTGGGCAACATAGTGAGACTGTCTCAAAAAAATAAAAATAAAAATAAATTAGCCAGGTGCAGTGGTGCATGCCTGTATCCCTAGTTACTCAGGAGGCTGAGGTGGGAGGATCTCTTGAACCCAGGAGTTTGAGGCTGCAGTGAGCTATGACTGCACCACTGCACTCCAGCCTGGGTGACAGAGAAAGATCCTGTCTCTTAAAAAAAATCCCCAAAACAAACAAACAAACAACAAACGCAAAACGGCTTGAATATCTACACTGCTACATACTGGCTTGCTTTCATGCCTGCCTGTACTCCAGCTCAATGGCTCTGAGGCTTGACTGTACACAAGCATTATTTCCCCCCACACAAGGCCACATTACTCTACCTGTTTAAGTCACCTTTAAGGGTGGTGTTGGCTTTTAGGTGTTAGCTACAGAATGTTAGACATGACTTGACTGTTGTCATGCCACAATCAAGAGCAAGTAAGTCCAAGAATATGTTTTCATACCAGACGGGGACTCTAGTTAGAACCTGACCAAAGAAGAATATGAGAGATGCCAGTCTCAATTCCCTTTTTTCTTCTTAAAAAGGGAAAAACAGTTCATTTGTAATCAATCCACTTTGCCTGTCTTTGCTGAGGTGGACATCTGATGCCTATAGTTACATCACTTGTCTTTAAAGTACCCAGCAGAACCTCATCTCTGGCTCTCTTCTTCACAAACAGACAGGAAACAACTTTCTTTTGCCTGCCTGGGTCTTTTTTCCCCAGGACTCCCTCTTGCCCCCACTATAGTCTTCCTTATCCTTGTCACTTAGGGTTTCCTGATTAGCTGCTTTATATCACCCAGCTCAATCTTGGGGGAAGGCTACTGAGTAGTCAGGTGATAAATCCAAAGGGAATTTGAAAAGTGTGTAGTTCTTGGGCTGGAAGTCGGGGATCTGCTTGCTCTTCCACTGGCCTGTTCACCAGCACACAATGTGTCTCCTGAAGATACTGGGGGCGGGGAGGAAGTTCTGTAGAGGTAGCCTTAGAAGCTAGTGGAGAGGGGTAAAGTAGCTGGAATTAAACCCTAGCATCAGCCCTGCTCATGCCCCACTCTTCGAGCAGCTGGCGAGTCCCATCCAGCCAGTGCTACCTGTCACTCTCCAGCAGGTCCTCGGGAAAGCTTCCGGTCGAGAGTCGTTGTGTCCCAGGTTCTGGGGCGTCATACTGCTGGTTGTTCTCAAAGTGCTGAATGATGTTCCTCACATTGCCTGGTTTGACTAGAAGCAAAAAGAAAATGAAGGACACTAGGCTTGCTGTTCAGGCATGGCTTCTCAGGCTCGGACTTCCCCAGATCCCAAAGACAGAGCAATGAGCAAGCGTGAATGAGAACAGCACTGGACCAAGAGTCAGGAGATGTGTTCTGGTCCTGGCTCTTTTATGAATATGCTGTGTGGCCCTGGGCAGTCACACTACCTTTCTGGGTTTATTCTTTCCTCGTGTGCAAAATGAGAGGGTTTGGAAGTATGTTTTCCATAAGCATTCTTTTGGCTCTCACATTATTACAATAACGCTTCTGCTTGAAAGTCACGATTAGGTTTTTCCTAAGAGCCACATACAGGTTAAAAAAATAGCCAGGAAGACCAAAGCACATCTACATGTAATTTGGCCATGTTGCCAAAATACATCAGGCATTTCTCAAATTTAAATGAATTTTAGAGTTCTTTATTTCTGTTTTTCTCTGCCTCTCCTTCCTGTCCTTTCTGCCCTTCTCTGGCCTTCATCAATACAGAATCAGACTCTTTAGTACCGTAAGAGGTGACCTAGGAGGAACAGAGGAGAGACTTCACTGGCATTCAAATTCCAGCCCCCTTTCGAAGCTAAGACAGAAGAGAGCTGTTCTTGTTCAGACAGAGAGGGCAGATAGGAGAGTGAAAAGGCACAGGTAATGCCAACTACAGCCCCTGGAGAACTCAGACCCAGAGTTCTGTGGCTCTCAGCAGGAGGAAAGAGAGATAAGGAGTTCACCTTCAAATCAACTAGCTCAGTTCTGAGCCCAGTGATATTAGAACAGGGGTGGGCTAGAAATGCTGGCTGCCTGAGACCAGCGGAAAGGACAAGGGGAAATGGGGAGGCAATATCAACAGCCCAGGGTCTGGGCCCTGATCCTACTTCAGAGATTCTGATATCTACATATACAAACTTACAAATCTGTCTCAAAATCTGACTTTCATAAGAAAACTTCTAAGTCAGAGAGAACAGAAAAAAATTTAGCTGCTGTCTTCAAAGTTTACAACTCCACAGCCTTTAGGCAAGTGGCTAGGGAATATTTTTCTAAAACTGTGTAAGTGGCTGTGGGTGCATATTACAGGAGTAGGGGCTATTACCATCACTCTCACTTTGGAGATTAAGAGCAGATCTGCCTGTACCAGCCTGAATGTGCATCTGGGCCTTGAAGCCATGCAGATGCCAGGGTCAGCAGGGCAGCCGCAGCCCTGAGCCGCCCTGGCTGGGTGATGATGTGGGAGCCTGGGAACATCCTATAACTGAAAGCCGGCAGGCTGAGTCCACTCTTCCCTTTCCCATGGGTCACTTGGAAAATGCACAAGTATGTTCTAGATAGAGTTACACCTTAGCTGTGGCAAAATACAGGCGTAGCCCTGAGATCTGGTATAACCGAATGACCCAGAGTAACGGGGAAAAACAGGTAGAAGGAAATGCATTTTTAAAAAGAGCAAAATGGCTAGGCATACAGTGCCTCATGCTTACAATCTCAGCATTTTTGGAGGCCAAGGGAGGAGGATCGCTTGAGCCCAGGAGTTTGAGACCAGGCTGGGCAATATAATGAGACCCTCTCTCTACAAAAATAAATTAGCCAGGTGTGGTGATGTACGTCTGTGGTCCCAGCTACTTGGAAGGCTGAGGTGGGAGGACTGTTTGAGCCAGGAGTTCAAGGCTGTAGTAAGCTATGACTAGACCACTGCACTCCAGCCTCGGCGACAGGGCAAAACCCTGTCTCAAAAAACAAAAACAAAAACAAAAAAAAACTGAGGACTGGATTTCAAGGCCATTCTTTTTTTCCCCTTGTTTTATCAACTTTTTTACATTAATTCCTTATTTTTACTGCTTAAAATGGCATAGAGTTTAGGAGTTTAGTAACTTTTAAACTAATTTGGAAGATAATATTTTTGTCACTTTTACGTAAAATAAATTGCAGTAACGGAATAGTTTCCAGGTTGCATCCCATTGCTATCTCTCTATCTCTCTCTACATATTTATTGTAGAATCTAGAAAGTGTTAATCAGTTGCATGCATATGGACCTTATTAACAGGAAATGAACTTGCTCAATTCTGTGACATTTCACTGTAGGCTCTAAGCTTCTTGTGGGTTAATGTGTATCACATTAATGTTTTAAATACACGGATTCTGGAAGATACTAGGTCCCCTAAAATACATTTAGGGTCATTCTTTTTTCACTGCTGTGGTTATACAGTGCTGGTAGTCAAATGTCAAAAGAGATGGAGGTGCTATACTGAAGGGCTTAAGTAGATGATATAAACAAAAATACCCAAGAGAAAAACTGTTAGAGACCCATACTTTACATAAAAAAAAAAATCACCTTCAAAACTGACATTTTAATTATTTTAACTGAAAACAAAAATCTGAGGCACTGATTGGGTGCGTTGGCTCATGCCTATAATCCCAGCACTCTCGAGGGCCAACGCGGGCAGATCACCTGAGGTCAGGGGTTCGAGACCAGCCTGGCCAATATGGTGAAACCCCGTCTCTACTAAAAATACAAAAATTAGCTGGGTGCAGTGGCACATGCCTGTAGTCCCAGCTACTCCTTGGGAGGCTGAGGCATGAGAATCCCTTAAACCTGGGAGGCGGAGTTTGCAGTGAGGCAAGATCACACCACTGCACTCCAGCCTGGGCGACAGAGTGAAACTGTGTCTCCAAAAAAAAAAAAAAAAAAAAAAAACTGAGGCACTTCTGCTTCACTGCAAGACCCTTCAATGTGTGAGGGTTCCCCTCATTTATATAGAACTCTGGAGTTTTGGACCCTCATCTTTGGAGATGTGACTGAATTATAGAGAAAAGGCCTCAGGCTATGGAAAAACTGCCAGAGGAACCAGAAGTCTAGTCTTGGCCAGAACTACCAGAAGGAGCTGTTCCTGCAGGAGAAGGGGCCCTGCCCCCTGGAACTCTGGGTTAGGAGACAAGGTCTCACACCTGGCATGAGGGTGGTGCCCTCCCCAACCCCCCACAGGGTTTGTAGCACACAGCAGCTTTAGCAACAATGAGCAACACATAAGAGAAACAGAGAGAAGAAAGAAAGGGAGGGAGGAGGAACAGGATGGTAGACGATGAGAAAGAAACAGAAAAGACAAGATTTGGGAGATGGAAACTCAATGCTAATGCAAAGACAAACCCAAATAAAATGGTCCTTTTACCTTCCACAGGGGACAAGGGAATATGAAATGCTAAAAGAAAAACAAACAAAAACAAAAGTAAACCATGAAAAGTCAATCAATGTTTTAAGAATCAAAATAAAAATTACATCAAGCCAGAAAATGAAAAGGTAGTGGCGAAAATCAAGGCTGATCTAGAAGAATCCCTTTCTCTCCTGCAATGCAGCAATTTCAGAAAGGGAGGCCAGCCCACCCCGCTGCCCTTCACAGATTCCCATTGATATTGGGGGGCTTAAGGTCCTGACTGGGAGGGGCCAGCAACAATTTCCAGACAAATGACACACGCTGGGAAGAGATCAATGATAGGATCAGTTGAGTTTTGGGTTACTGATGGCATTAGGGGAAACTCTGGGTCCCAAACTTGCCCCCAACCTGACTAGTTCTACTTAATAGTGACTCAACCATGCCCCGCCCACATCTGTACTACTGTAATCCTGTGTGCTGGGACCAATTATAGAGCCTCGGATGAAGGTGAAGGGGGCATTTACTGTCCACAGGGCGATCCTTGCCGAGGGGAAACGTTTCTCACGTGGTCGTTTGGTAGCTAGAACTGCTCTGGGTTCCTAGACTAAGACCCGGGACCGGCACGGCTTCCTTGGCTCAGAAACATTCACCTGAACCTCAGAGATCCTGCACTAGATTTGGCAAGGGGAGAAAGTGGCTGTGGTCTGAGTTTGGGCCTGTGGCTTCCAGAAACACAGAAAGGCCCTCTGCCAACATACTGGTACATGAAAGGGCTGAGGTCCCTGCCCAAGGAATGCCCGAGGCTGTTGCTCCCCAAATACTCACTGCTTTGAGAAGAGCTTTTGGGCTTCCCAATGTATTTGAGGATGGGGTTTCGCTTCTTGTCCTCCAAGGCATCCTTTTCTCTCTTGGAATTGCTGCTCTGCTGAGACAGGAGACACTGGTGTTTGGAGGAGGTCCTGATACCCAGGCGTGGCTGCTAATCAATTCTGCCATTGTCCCCCAAGGCTGGCCCTCAGCAAGTAACTGGAGAGCTGACTCTTGCTGGTACCCTAACAAGCACGTTTGTCTCTGGCCTGGGTTTGGAAGGGACTGAGAGCTGCTCTAGTCTGGGGGTTCTCACTGACTCCACATCCAGGTGCAGGGATGTAGCCAGAGACCTGCAAAATGGCTTTCCTGACCTACCTCAGCACGGAGAACTGCACCAAGAGGAGATATTTTCCAGGACAGCTCTGTTACCTTCTTTTTATTTTTTTTGAGACAGTCTCACTCTGTTGCCCAGGCTGGAGTGCAGTCACTGTAACCTCCAATTCCCAGGTTCAAGCAATACTCGTGCCTCAGCCTCCCGAGTTGCTGGGGTTACAGGTATGCACCACTATGCCGAACTAATTTTTGTATTTTAGTAGAGATGGGGTTTCACCATGTTGCCCAGGCTGGTCTTGAACTCCTGAGCTCAGGCAATCACCTGCCTTGGCATTCCAAATATTAGGATTACAGGCATGAGCCACCACGCCCGGCCCTCACCTTCTTGGTCTTAGGGAAGAAGGGTAGCCACTTGTCCTTGTCAGGAGCAGACTGGGCCTTTTCAGCTGTGTTGGAAGGTCGTGCCTCTCGAAGACGGATCCCAGCATGGCTCATGTAGGTATTGAGGGCGAAGTCCATGGGGGCGCTGTAAAAGAGGAACAGTGTCCTGAATCAGAGAGCTCAAGTTATCTTCCCTGTGCCAAACAATCTCTTCACCATCACCCAGTGGAGTGGGGAAGGGGTAGTTACAGGTGAAAGTATTCAAAGAAAAGTCTAGAATCATTAAATGGGACAGCAGGCAGAAGCTGGCTAAAAGTCTGGGCTGTGACCTTCTCCACACAGTGAGCCCACAGGTAACCAAGAATAAGACTTCTCCCAGAAGAAGTCTTATTCTTTCCCTAAGCAGAACTCTTCCCCATGGGCAGATGATGGTCAGTGGAAGAACATGCCAATTCCCTAAAATGTAAGTAAATAATTTCCTGCCTGGTCAAGACATAGGCAGATGTGGAGGACTGGCTGAGGTCTGCAGCTGATACTCTCAGGCATATGTGCAGGGGTGGGGAGGCCAGGGGAAAGGAGAAATGCCAAGCAGCCTCTGCCAAGGTATACTGCCTTCACCATCCTCCCACCCCAGTACAGAGAAAAAGAGATGGAAAAGGAGCTGTCAAGTGGCTTCCAATTGCCACAAATGAAAATGTCCAGAGCTCTGTTTAAAAATGTCCTTGTACCCACAATTTGCTGGATGGATGATGACCCACTCTGTGCATTCAATGCAGCAAGGCTTCAGCTCTGTCTGTATTTCCCTCTTAAACAGACTCCTAACCCCATTTTCTCTCCCTTATTAGTGTGTATGCTCAGGGAATGCAGACTCATTTTAAACTTGGCTAATGAAAAACAATGAGATAAATATATAGGCTGCAAAAAAAAAAAAAAAAAATTCTAATATGTGCCAAGAAAGGAACTATGCTGCACCCCAGCTCCCCTCTGCAGATGTCACTAAGAGGCTGATTCCATGATTACTGTTACTACTTGAGGTAGTTTAAGGGAAAGACGTGAGAAGGGAGATGTGAAAAGGGCTCATCTGGGTAGAGAAGCTGCCGCCAGGTATGGGACTGTGAGGAGCGATGGCAGCTTGGTGTCTTCCCACTGAGGAGCAGACCCACATCCCTAGGCAGTGATCCCTGAGCATCAGGGGCGTGGGCCTCATCACCCCTATGTTACGGTCACACAGACACCTGAGAGCTAGACTTGCAGGAACCACGATCCTACATGGTTGTACAACACGAGGGACTCCCCTGTGATTGTCAGAAATGGAAAGCATAGTAGCTCAACCCCACTCCTTCCACCTTGAAAGCTGCAAATACACATCATAGACTTGCTTACCTCCTGTCTTCCTCATACTTGGACCTGGAATGGAAGAAAGAACAGATGACTCAGACTGCAAAGACAGAGGCTGGTCACCTGGTTAGAGGCTAGGAGGAGGATAAGATTTTCCTAGACGATAGGAGGGTTAGTGGGGGAAAAGGAGAGAAGTATGTTTGATGCACACGTATTTGGTACATAGCAGGAACTCCATAAATATTTGCCAAGTTGAAATATCAGCCTATTAGCAGAGACAGCATAGGTTTCATCTTCTTTGCTATTTTTACCCTGTCATTGAAGTGCCTAGCTGTGCTTATGGATCTGACTTGTATGGAATGGCTTAACCAAGGTCACAAAACTACTTAGTGAGAAGCAGTATTAGGGCAAAAAAATTGCTTCTAAGCCTGAAGTGTCCCCACAAAGTCTGTGATACTGGGGCTTGCATCACAGGTGCCTATGACACTTTCGAAAATGGTGCTAGAAAAACCTAACAAAAGCAGCTGTGTCAGAAGCACCTTAACATGTTGCACTAGTTCCATTTTCTGATGTGGATTAGTAAAAGATGGTTCAATTTCCCCTAAGTCAGTTCTAGCTGCCTCCTGAGGGAACTTTATCCACTGGGCACACACAGCACTGGCCTCACTCTCTGTGACAGATAAGATCTTAGAGGCAGGAAGGGAGAGAGGTCAGGAAGACGGCCAGCAGGGGAAAGCAGAAAGCTTACCACATTCCTGGGGCCCATGGTCTGTCATAACCACCAAATGACTATCAGGAGCTCCAGGCTCTGCCACACCCTTGAATACCTGCAGCCCTCAGCCTGACCAATGCAGCAGGAGAGCATGACTCCCCATCTTTCAGGGGCAGGAGAATCAGGCAAGAAGTGGAAGAGGGGGAGAGGTTGAAAGAACAGACCCACAAAATATGTCAACCTGCTTGGGACGTTCAGTGGGGTGGGAGGAAGCTGAAAGACTCACAAAATATCTCCAAGGGCAGCCAGCTGCTTCTCAGCCACTTGGCGCTCTCGGAGAGGGTCCCCATCCAGGTCCAGCAGGTCATTTTCACCATATAGGCTGCCCAGCCCTAGAGTGCGTTTTGTTCTAAGCCAGATAAACACAGGAAAAGAAAGAAATATACACAAATACTCAACAGATGGACACCCAGAAAGAACAAGGCAAACACATATAACAAGAGATATGTGCACGTCCCAGACGGAAGGAGCCCGGGCCAAGAGGTGGAGGTGCGAGGAGAGCGGTGGGAGGGCAGCTCCTGGGCCAACCTGTAGTCGTGGATCTGCTCTTGGATCTCAGGCATGGCTGCCTCTTGAGCTTCACAGAGAACACCACGGGCATCCTCGCTGTTCCGCAGGCGCGAGTCTGTAGTGGGAGACCACAGAAAGCAGAGTAGGTGGGGTACTGGGGGTGGGGGGAGAGCCCTTCTGCTGAGCATCTCAAGGCATTTCAGCTCCCTATAACACAGGGAGGAAGGGCTGGCTTTCTGCCCTGTTAGCCTAAAGGGAGAAGAGGCCTGGACCTCTCAGGTCATTCCTGAATTCAGGACTGGAATGCTGATATCCAAAGTCCAAGGCAAGGACAACAATATTTTCTGGATGTTCTGTGCTCCATTAAGAGAAATATTAAAGCCCCTCTCATCGGATATGTCTAAGTACCATCCTCTGACATCCAAGTGCAGACCTCTGAGAGGCTTGTTCCCCTCTCCTGCTCCAGAAGCAGCTCACAAGGCTAAAAAAGGCAAGCACTTCACATTCCAAGAAACCTGAGCTCCCCAGTAGAAACTGAAAGGTGTCTCTCCTCTAGTCCCTGCATCTAGCTCCACCCAGGCTAGGCTAAGTCCTTGGGAGCTGCGCTTCATTCTCACTCTGCTTTTGAGCAAGCTCTGTTCACCCTATGCCTGGGCTCTCCTCCCGGTCACATGTGCCCGCAAATCATCTCTTTCTAAATGCAGCTTCCAATTCCTGTCCTCTAAAAAGCTGCCAGTGATTAGCTTCTCAGGCTGACATCACCTTAGACTGCCTCCCGTTAATTCTTCTACTCATAATTAGAAGGAAAAGAGAGCTGGGCACCATCTAGCCTGCCTGGTCCTCACTCTGGACTCGTTGCTCTCAGTATTAGTTAGGGAACTTATAAAAACAAAAATAAAACACCCCCACCCCCAAAAAAAAAACAATAAGAAAAACCATGCTGGAGATTCCAACTCTGCAGGGAGGATGGAGCGAGGCCCTAGTTTCTGTATTTTTTGAGTTCCCCAAGGGATTCTTGATAATCAACCTGGCTGAGGAATCCCTGACCAAGTCTGTTTCCTCTTTGTACAGATAATCCAACGGAGGCCCAGAAAGGTCATGTAGAAGGCTGGCAGACATGAACCCAGGTCTCCTAACTCCAAGTCCAATGTCTTCCCATGACAAGCTCCCCCCAGCAGAGTGAGCGCCTAGGCAGGGTCTGTCCCATTTGCACCTGTCCGTAAGCTACTGTGCAGTGTTCTGGAGCAATCGTTCCATGGGTCTTTTCTTCTATTAGAGGATGGTTGCCCAAGGACAGGGACTATGTCCCTTCTGTCCTCTGGAGCCTCCTGAGAGCTCAGGACAAGAAAGCCACCAAGAAGAGACTAACCGACCAATAAGCCAACTTACCAATTTCAGCCTGTAACATCTCAGGGATCTTCACTCTCAGAGGCTGAAAAACAGAAGTGTGGAGCAGAAGCGGTCAGGTCTGCACACTCCAGGGAGATGAACAGTGTGAGGGGCGAGGAGGGCTTGGCCACATGAACTTCTTGCCTTTTCGCCTACATCTGCCTACCAGCCTTCTCATCACTCTATAGCTGCACACCTGAATTCTAGGCCAGGGTTTTTGGGAAATGGAGTCTGAGGCTACAGAGCAAGCTGGTACTATATTCTGAGGGTGGTACAGGCAGTTTTTTTCACTCTTATTTCCAGGCCACTAGAGTGCATGGAATGGCATGTTGTCCAAAAAGTGGACCTGTGCTGACTTAGCAGCAAGGGAAAAGGAAAAGCCTTTATTAGGCTATTTGGTGGACTTTCCCTCCCACTCACTCCCATGGGAAAGCTAGCCTTGTGTCACCCAGCCTTGCAGTTAGCATGGTGTTCTGGCTTTGGCTACACAAGTCCCTGACACCTGGATATTGGAGAGGTTCCATAACAACAAACAGAGAACAACTGGCAGCTCTAACCTCCCTACTCAAGACCCATTTAAGAGGGCAAATATAAAATTTTTTTTTTTTTTTTTTTTTTTGAGACGGAGTCTTGCTCTGTCTCCCAGGCGGGAGTGCAATGGCGCGATCTCGGCTCACTGCAAGCTCCGCCTCCCGGGTTCATGCCATTCTCCTGCCTCAGCCTCCCGAGTAGCTGGGACTACAGGCGCCCGCCAACACGTCCGGCTAATTTTTTGTATTTTTAGTAGAGATGGGGTTTCACTGTGTTAGCCAGGATGGTCTCGATCTCCTGACCTCGTGATCCGCCCGCCTCGGCCTCCCAAAGTGCTGGGATTACAGGCTTGAAACTCTTAAGAAAAAAACAATTTTCTCCAACCTCATTAACCCTACTAGCTTACTGCCAAAAGAATAAAGTCACCTTGGAATTAGTCTAGTTGATCAGATTAGAAAGTCTGGGATGGCAATTGCCCTCTGCAGGCAAAAATGCTCTTGTCAGCGGGATCCCTGACACATCCCTGGAAACTCTGTCCCAATGCACCGGGTGCTGTCTACCCCAGACACTCTGGGGCCTCCCACCTCTGACTCCTGCCTTTGGGCAGTAATAGTAACTCAGACTGAGCTTCGGAAACCGGGGTTCTCCTCTTGCCTCACGGATCTAGATCATCTGACGTCTCTAGACCTCTGTTTCTTTGGCCTAGGGATGGGAAAGGCAGGGAGGGTTGGTGGGAACCAGGGCATTGAATCAGGGGAGAATAGGGAGAATTTGGTACAATCTCTTCCTCCAAACATTCCAGAGAGAGGCAATGTGTATTCTATATGTGGAACAACAGAGGTACTGAGAGACTTTTTGAGAATGGCGCTAGGAACAGAATCCAGGAATATTCATCTCTCAGCCTAGATTTCTCTTTAAGAACCTGTCTCTGTTTGGCCTGAATGTTTTGCTTAATTTTCCCTGACTCTGAGTAGTTCAAAGAATATGATAAAATTACAATCCCATCTATGACTGCCTTACCGCACTTTTCTCCAGGAAAATATTCCAGATGTCTTTCCCCAAGCTTCGGGAATCCTTGGGGCTTGTCTGCTGATAAACTTCCGCACACAGGTAAAAAAGCTAGGAGAAGAGAGAACTGGGTTAGATCAGTGGTTCTCCCCCAGCAGTGGTTTTGCCCCCTAGGGGACATTTGGCCATGTCTGGAGACATTTTTAGTTGTCACAACTACTGGGCAAGTGCGGTGCTACTGGCATCTAGTGGGTACAGCCCAGTGATGCAGCTATATTTCCCCAAAGGCACAGAACAGTCTACCACAACAAAGAATTCTCCAGTTCAAAACAGTGCTGAGGTTGAGAAAGCTGGGGTCAGACTATTTCAGAAACCTGTGGTAAAATAACCCCCACCCCCTTTCCCACGGGTACATCTTCAACACTGATTACTCCTCAACTCTGTATCCTCTCCACACATGCTATTTCACTTGTATCTTGTGCTGGTTTACGTCTTGTTTCCTAAGGGTTCATGTTTTATTTCTCTTTGTGGTATGCCCTGTCTTTATTCAGGAATGCTTCTGGCACTTAGACTTGCACACAGGTCTTCAATGAATACCTGTGGGTGGCTGTTCATTCTGGCTTCTGGTGGTATCCCCAGAAAGACAAAACAGCAGCCCATGCCCCAGGTGAGAAGTTTATTCTGAAGAATACAACCGCGACCCCTCTCCTCCATCTGCCCTTCCTTTCTAAGCAGCTGAGCAGAATGAGGAAACTGGGAAGGCTGCTGGCTCTGAGCACTGTCCCCGGCACTTTGGTCTCCATCCCCTCACATTCCTTCTTGTCATCACCTTCACATAGAAGACCCTTTAAGCCTTGCCATCTGCAAGTTTTCTCGCAGGGCTACTCTCTCAACTCCCTAGTCAGTCTGTATCTACCTTCATTTAAAAAAACTCTAGGAAGAGGCTGGGCGCGGTGGCTCACGCCTGTAATCCCAGCACTTTGGGAGGCCGAGGTGGGTGGATCATGAGGTCAGGAGATCGAGACCATCCTGGCTAATATGGTGAAACCCTGTCTCTACTAAAAATACAAAAAAATTAGCCGGGCATGGTGGCGGGCGCCTGTAGTCCCAGCTACTCGGGAGGCTGAGGCAGGAGAACAGCGTGAACCTGGGAGGCGGAGCTTGCAGTGAGCTGAGATCACGCCACTGCACTCCAGCCTGGGCGACAGTGCGAGACTCCGTCTCAAAAAAAAAAAAAAAAAAAAAAAAAAACTCTAGGAAGAGTAGCTTCTCCAAGACAACTTTTTCTGAAATGATCAAGAATGAGTTTTCCTGGCCTTGCTCTCTTGCTCCTCCCTAGGCAGCTGATGTAGTTAGTTAGCTGCGTCATACAGTAAAAAATCGCCTCTCCATAGGTTTCATCTTCTTGGCTATTTTGTCTGTCCTTGAAGTGCCTGACTGTGCCCATGAAACTGACTTGTAACAGCCAGGGAGCAGAAACAGAGGCTAGAGGTCCTCTCTGACCAGTACCAGCAGGCACTCAATCAAGACGGATGCTTCTGACTTACCAGTGGACTGGGGTCCGCCTGAGAGAAGATGTAACGTAGAAAAACCCCCAGGTGAGCTGGCCGAGACTTCAGTTTCTCCAGATCCTGGAATATGATGTCGCTCTGGAAGGCAGAAGAATGAGCATGGTGGGAGGCTGGGCACAGCAGCACAGCGGGTTCCAGCTTAGCTCTCATGTGATTCCCCGTCCTGGGTTCATAACAGGAGGCTCCCTGCCTCAAGTTCCCTTCACAGCTGATGCTAGTCAAACTGCTTCTAGTCAAGAGCAGCTTGTATGACAAAAAAATGATGAAAGGAGAAAACTAGGAAACCGTTACCTCGTTGTTGAAATAATCCGGGTCATAGTCTTCCTCTGGGCCAATAATTAAAGGCTTTGGGCTTTGATCTACACCCTGGGGGAGAGAGTCAAGTTGTAGAGATGAGAGGTTATAGAGGACAGAGGATTCAACCACCTCAGTGAAGTTTGTTTAGTTGCAGCACAGCACTCACAAAGCCACCCGGGTCTGGTGA
Source organism: Symphalangus syndactylus (assembly GCF_028878055.3). Lineage (NCBI taxonomy): Eukaryota > Metazoa > Chordata > Mammalia > Primates > Hylobatidae > Symphalangus > Symphalangus syndactylus. The sequence goes on from NC_072441.2 coordinate 85,401,626, forward strand.
ACGTTGGCATCTCATTCCCGCCCCCAAATCAGAGCACAGATGAAATGATTTCCACTTGCAGGAAGTCAACTGCTTCTGGGTGGGGCAGGGCAGATTCAGAGCAGCCTGGTCACATGACATATGAAGATGGGAAGTAGGAGAAAATGCTCTCTTCCTGTTTGCAAAAGATCTGGGGTGGGACTGTCAGTCAACAAAATAAGAGCCTATAGCTCCTGCTGGACTGCTGGGTTGGGGGCTCTGTTTTCCTTAACAGACTAAACAGCCACCTCTACCCCAAACACACATCCTCCATACCTAGTGTCTACCACAGTCCTACTGAACAGTTATTCTGTGCCTAGTAAGCACTGGTGGCTAAATAATGATCAGAGAGCCTACTAGTAGATCTCTGCCTCTCTGAACAAATGGAGATGCGGCTGATCTTTCACTTTTTTTTTTTTTTTTTTTTTTTTGAGACGGAGTCTTTCTCTGTCCCCCAGGCTGGAGTGCAGTGGCGCGATCTCGGCTCACCACAACCTCCACCTCCTGGGTTCACGCCATTCTCCTGCCTCAGCCTCCCAAGTAGCTGGGACTACAGGCGCCCGCCAACACGCCCAGCTAATTTTTTGTATTTTTAGTAGAGACGGGGTTTCACCGTGCTAGCCAAGATGGTCTCGATCTCCTGACCTCGTGATCCGCCCGCCTCGGCCTCCCAAAGTGCTGGGATTACAGGCTTGAGCCACCGCGCCCGGCCGCAGCTGATCCTTCTCTAACACCATTTGCATTATTTCGCTTGCTCGCTCAAGAATCTGTGGTAGATCCCCATTACCTGTCTAAAATCCAAATTTCTTAGTCTGGCTTTTCTTTCTTTCTCCCTTATGCTAATTTAAATAAAAACCTAATCCTAATGGACATGCCATGGATTAGGTATGATGAGAGAGACTTCATATTGCATAAACTTCTCAGATGCTTCACTGAACAAATTTTTCTCCTAAAGGTTCCTTGAGCTTTCAAAGCTTTTCTACTAACTCTATTTCTCACTCAATTTGATCTTTTTCATTTCCAGTGATTCCCCAACAAGGTCTCTGCTTCTGGAACCCACTCAGCTTACATGTGCCTACTTTAACACAGACCTATGATACCCTCCTAACCCACTTTCTTAAGGGGCTTTTCCTGACAGTTCCTCTCTGATGCTCCTCACCCCTTTTTTGTTTTCCTGGATATTTATGGTCTCTATGCCCAGAATGACTGAGTCACAGAACATGAGCGGCCCAGAGGGTATCTCAGAAACTAGAGTCTAACACTCATTTATAATTGAAAAAAGTGAGGCCCAAACAGATTGACTGGCGTGCTCAAAGCTGCAGAATCAGGCCTGATGTGCTGTATTTGTATTTCCCAGACACATCCTGAGTATCCTCCTCTCTGAAACACCCTACTCTCTGAACCTCTTGGGGTCTGAGAGCCCCAGGAGGTGGTGGGTGAGCACTTGTGGCTCTACTGAGCTCTCTGGTGAAACCTGAAAAGCACTAAGTTTTTGCTTGTTTATGGGGAGGATTTTTTAAAAAAAGTCTTTAGAAATACGTATTCTTTCTGATTACAAAAGTAGAATATGCTTACTATTAAAAAGATCAAACGTTATAGAACGACATAACAGAAAGTGAGAGTTCCTTATGCATCCATTTCCCTGCTGCTGACAGTTTTATGGAAAGTATAGGTTTTCTTCCTATGCTGTTATTAACATTTATTACTATTAAGAAACTGGAATTATACTCTATTTGCTCTTAACACTTGAAAATAGCAACATAAATAGTTTTCAGAAGATGAAAAAATTTCAGAAGGAAAACAAGGGCTCCAACACTACTGACCCCACACCTGCTTTTATGAGCCACCTGAAGGAAAGCCTTTCCTAGAACAGGATAGACGCCTGAACCCCTTAGCAACCTGAACTTGGTCCTTTAGTTCTACAAGGACAGGGGTATAGAGAGGGCAATGAAAGAGAGGCTAGGATAGGAAAGAGCTCTGTGTTGGGGCCCAGGAGAACTAAATTCTAGTTCTGACCCTGCCAGTAACAAGGTTAACCCTTAAACATTCCCTTAGACCACACGAAGATTCTAATGGCCAACTTTTTTCCTGATTGTGAGAATTACTTGAGATATTTTGGTAAAGATCTGGCACAGCAGCTGGTACACTAGGCATTTTAATACCTGTCAGATCCCTTTCCCCACCTTTCCCCTCCACATTGTAAGAATAACCAAATTTTATACAATGGGTAAAACTAGAGTATCATATGTTGTCATCTTTTTTAAATTCTATTTTTTGTGAATTTGGCAGCCCAACCAGAACAGGTTCAGAGAGGCTTGCTCACATGTATTCTTCTTTTGCACAGCAGCTCTTGATTAGAATTTTCTTTTGATGCCTGCATAACTCTAGATGTATAAAAAAAATATGTTCACTTAGGCCACGATCCTCTTTTCTACAGATCACACTGTGAAACTTCAGCTTCAAGAAACTTAAGAGCTCTGTGTCCTGGATAAATCCTCCCCTAAGATGCCACTCAGAAGACAATTTTGATTACTCCCATTCACTCATTCATTCACTACACATTATGAAGGTGGCTACTATGTGCCAGGTGCCTACAGAGATAAAGCATATAAAGTTGAGGTAAGCCACATAGGGAAGTAACAGCAGAGGAATAAATGCTCTAAGAGAAAAAAGATGCTGCTTGGAACCTTGAACTCCAAGGTGAGAGGACAAGTTTACTAAAATCACAACACCACCAAAGAGAGCTCAGTGAGTAGGATTATCGTTTGCTCTGTTTTCTTGTACCATTTCTCCCCCTTTATCCAAATTACTTTAGAGACCCCATCTTCTGAAGACCTCCTCCTGGACTCAGTGATTAATAGGCTCCCAGAGTCAAAAGAACTCCAGAAAGTAGCTTTTGAACTTTCTGTTGACCATGACTTCTAATAAATATGTTTTCACTGCAACTCAGCACACATATATGTAATTAAAACAGAAGTTTCACAAAATACTTTTATTACATGTGATGAATTCTGATATTTTCTTTTCCATGCTATTAGATTCTATTTCATTAAAACAGATGCTGCTCATGACCTTCAATACTGATATCATGACTCACCAAAAGATGACAACCCACAGTTTGAAAATATCACCTGTATAACTCCTGACACCAGTGTTTTCCAGCATGGGAAGTGGAACTCAAAATGATTTTAAGTGAGATGATTTTTGTTGAGGGTCAAAATGATTTTAGGTGATATCTGGACATGGCATTAAATAATACTGGCTCATATTGTAAGAAAGTTAGTTTCTTTTCAGTTCTCATTCCATCCTTTTGATTAACCCAGGAAAAATTTCAGCCTGGTGCCTGCATAGCTTTAATACCTTTAACCAAGGCAGAATTGGCCTCAAGCTTAATTAAAGCCTTTGACAAGCAACAGAATTGATCTAGAGTTTATTTTTCAGGTTGTTTTAAATTTTGTCTCTACTTTTTGAGTAAGTTACATCACGTAGTTTAAAATTAAAAGGACACAAAGGGGTAAAGATAATAAAAAGTCTCCCATCCACTTCGTCCTCAAGCCACCTAATTCCCCTCCTCAGAGGCAATAACCATCAGTTTCTTAAACATTCATCCAGAGATGTCTTAATAAAGAGGCTCCTTTTCCTCTTTTTAATATAAATGGCAGCTTTCTTCTACACTGTTCTATATCTTTCTAGGTAGAATTTAACAAACTTGGTTCTAAACTTACATTTAGTGTTACATTTACTCTGCATTTATAGTGTATCGTGATGCTGGTTTTAATTTAAGGTAATGACAGATTTCCTTAAGATGAATTTAAGTTTAAAGAACTTAAACTTGGCTTAAAGAAAAATATTAAGTAACATTATACAGGTATAACGCTGAGTATTTAGATGTCTAACAACGTCTGAACATTGTTAGACACAGTTAACGGTGTCTGAAAAACAACAGGCAATTCTCTGGCTCTCAAGTCCATTCCATTGCCAGACAGCCCAGCTTCTTTGCAAACTGTTTGCATTAAGTCAAAACCTGTCTTCCTGAAGTCTCTCCTGGATCTAGCTCTACCCTTGAGAGCAGGGCCTTTCATATAAGGTTTTGCAGAACCTTAGGGCTCCATGGAAGTACCCTTGAGGGAAGGGGGAGGTTGATCAGTAAAGGTCCTAGGGGAGCTAAGTTTTTTTTTTTTTTCTTTTCTATGTTAGGGTTCCAAATAATAAGATTTTGTTCGAGAAAAGGATTTTGCTAAGGAATGGGGAAAGTGAAAATTAGTATCCTGGAGAAACACTGCCTAAACCTATTTCCTATTCTGTATAGACAGAAAGACCAGCTATCCGCTCCTTAGCTGTTACTCCCTACAGATGCATTCACCCACTCTCCACATAGAAATGGAGCTAGCCTTATTTTCGTATCTCTATTTATGCCATGTTCTCTTTCTTTACTATTTGCTCTCTATGTAAGTGACTGTCTCCAAGTTTGGGTTGCTGAAGCAGGAGTTTAGTCTGATGATCCAAGACCATGTATTGGTAACACCCATGCCTCCAAATCTCACTTCTGAGAAAAGGAAAACTGCAGGATGGCTCCAGATCACTCACCTGGTCACCGGTTGAGGGGACTGCTGCATCCGAGCCCTGCCGCCTGTGGTGCTGGGCCACCCTGGCCATGATCACAGGGGAGGTTCGAGGACTGTCTAGCCCAGGGTCTGACAGTACTGAGTTCCGATTCATCAATGACTAGGGAAACAAAGAATTCTGTGAGAAGGAACCTTGTCTGGAAGACCCTCAAGGCTCAGCTCATTTGGTGTTGGTGGTGATAACCATACTTATAACATCAGCTGAGAGAAGTGCAGTACTTGCTCTGTGCCCGGCATTATACTAAGCCCTTCATTACATATTATCTCATTCGATTTACACAGTAGCCCTTTGAGGTAGATATTATTATTCATCCCATTTTCACACAATGAGACTCTAAGAGGTTATGAGGCTTGCTAAGTCAGAGAGCTAGTCATGAGGTGTATCCTGGACTTAACCCAGGCAGCCTCAACTCACAGCACACACTCTTCATCACCAACTCTGTGGCCTTCCAGATAATGTCAACTGTAGATTCTTTAGGATCCCTGTCCCACTCCACTTTCTTGGTGACTTTCCCACATACCGATCCTTTCACATATATTTCATCATTTTCCCATGGACAGGGCAGTAAGAAAATAAAATTCTAATTGTTATCTAAAATTAGGTTTTTAACATGTTTTCAACCACATATTCACATATTTAATTACTCTGGCCACAAATATTTTGCTAACTTCATTACTACTTCTTCCACTCATTCTTACTTTTGTATTGCAGTTCATAGTTTACATGTGCAAACTGAAACACCTGGAAGAGATAACCTTTGAGGTCAAAACCTGAAATTCTTTTAGTCATTCCAGAAAAGACAAGCTATTTGAGAAGAAAAAGATCCACAGCAAAAAAAGACTACCACTTCTGAATAGGTTGGGTTCACTGTATTAATCTAAGGTGATGTTATTCCTGGACAGGTGGAAATGTGTTTTTGGTCAAGTCACTGTTTTAGATTATTTCGTCTCTGCTCCCTCACTCTCAAAGGCTTGCCACAGTTAATGCCATGGCCGCCCTCTCCACCCTACTCTTTATATAACAGAGTTGACCATGATAAAATGAAAGCCAGATTTGATAATCTTGCATGTTGGATGCATCTGAAATTTCTGCTTTGGAACCCAGAGCACAGTGACTACATCCTTGGAACTAGAACGATGGAAGAGGCACACAAAGGCCTCAGCGCAGCTGGTAGGCAGCAGAACCTTGGGGCAAGGGAAGGGACCCCGAATGCACATCCTGAATGAGCCTTGCCCTGCTGGGACTCACCTCACTGAGGGAAGGAAAGCGTTCTGTCCCAGAGTCCAAGCCACTGTCCCCCTCCTGGGAATCCAGAGAGAGCCGGCCTGAGAAGAAAATAGTTTCTATAATACAGAAGGAGCTGTGGCCTAGGGGAAAGAGAGCCTTTATTCTGGGCACCTGTGTGCAGGGCAGGAAGGGGGAGCTGCCATCTTTTCTTTCACCAGCTTCCCTTCAGCTCTCTCATCCCATGACCCCTAGACTCGGACACTTCCCAGCACACCTCCCCTCTGCTCTCATCACATCTAGCTTTCACCTGTCTCTGCACCTGGGCACAGGCCATGTCACCTCCTGAAATAAGACCCCATAACTCTCTCTCACAACTAGTTTTGCCCCTCAACTCCTTCCCAACCCTCTTCTGGTCACCACCCATTTCTTCTTACAACAAATATTTGCTGAATTCCTTAGTGCCAGGAGCTGTCAGGCAAGCTGCTGTCTGGACCATACTCATTCTGATATCTTACTAGCCCTTATCTATCCCAGCTATTGGCTATACACTCAATTCTACTGCCTAAGTTGTATCCAGCTTCCCTGTGTATTTATACTGCTTTCTCCCATTATTCCATTTCTCAGAGGGCAGGCACTATATGTTTCTTTCCTGGAATCTGCCCCATGGGGAGGGTAAACAGATAAGAAACACGGACTAGAGATATGCCAGAGAAAAAAGGGGTGATGGGGGACTTACCTTCTGATGGTCTCTGGCTGGTGTCACCATACAGTGGAAGTATGTCCTGCAACAGAAAGGCCCACAGGGTGGGCAAATTCTGTGAGCCTCTCCCCCTACGGTTTCCTTCCACCAATCAGTGCCTTATTTGCTTACAATTAGTGGCCTCTTCCGCTTCATTGCCTCAAAAATTCCTAGCTAGAAGAGATACTGCTTCATTTGTACAGTTTGAGGATGACAATGATCCCTAATGGTGGAAAGGGAGCTTTACTATTACTGAAATTCTAAAAGCTAGCTTTATCCAATCACCCTGGACCTCAAAGCATCTATTGCCTTATTTGGATACAAGAAAGAACTTCTTAACCATCAAGAAGTATAAAAAAAGACTCAAGCAGGTGACCGAGGGAAGATATAAAAGGTTTACCTTTGAAGATCTTTGAGGAGGATGGACAGGCATTGGCCTGAGACTTACTGAGCTAGTGGGATGTGAAGGAAGCGATGTTGATAGTGCTTTGCTGTTTACAAAGCACTTTTCTATGTCACATTTAATCTTTCAATGGCTCTGGCTTAGGCATGTTACTCTCATGTTATGAATGAGGAAACAGAAGCTCAGAGATCTTAAGTAACTTGCCCAAGATACACAGCAGGTCAACCCTAAGGCCAGGATTGGAGCTCAGACCTTCAGATTCCAAGCTTAGTTTCTCAGACTCATCACCTCATAGCACAACCAACAGTGCAGTGGCAGCAGCAAACATGTACAGCCCCTGTGTCAAAGGCATGCTTTAAGTCTGACAACACTGTGATCTCCATTTTATAAATGAGGAAGCTAAGGCTCCTATGGATTAATTAACTTGCCCAACAGTCTTTAAGCTGATGAGAAGTGATGCTGGATTTGAATCCAGATGGTCTAAGTCCACAACCTGAGCTCCTACCTATCAACCATGTAATATGAGAAGTCCTTCAGAAAATGAAGCAGTTTAAATGTATTTGCCTGTGTTTCCCAAACTTTTTTGATCTGAATATCCTAAAAGCAAAAGTAGATCATCTTTAAATAATTCCTGTTGGCTTTGGCAAATGCTATTCTTGGAGACCTTAAAGTTTCTGGGAGTTACTTCTTATTTACCCCAAGAATTAAGGCCTGATGGAGAGCAGTAAGACACTAATAGCAAAGTCCCTGAAGAGAATAGATAAAGAATCATCTACTCTCTGGAGTTTTCCATAAAGTGTGGTTATCTGCTGATACAGATCCATCCCAACAGACTGGGGGTCTTTTATGTAGTCTGACTTTAAAAAGTACTTGTATTTCTTTGAGAAGACTCATTCTTGAGGATAGGTGGTGGGAAAGGGTACCAGATGAAATACTGGGTAAAACCAGTATGGAAATATACATACATCCACTATGAGGAACTACCCAGAAGGGAAGGATAATTCAGAGACTAACACTGACAATCTGTTTATTTCGTATTTCTTTCTTTCCATAGCCTATGTTGTTGGAGGGCAAGAAATAGGCTTTTTCTTTTTATGGTATCCCAAGTGTCACTACATTGCTCAGCCTCTTTGGTGCTGACCTTGGTTTCTTTGTAAAATACTAAACACTTACTAGTTCAGCCTTGAGGTCCTGGCATAACCCAAGAAGCCTTCTGTCCTTGCTTTTTCCCTCACTCTACCCCCAGTTTCACTGCATGTGCCCTTACTAGAGCTGTGCCTACATCACTCACCACTAAGCCACCAGTCTCCTGCTGGATCTTCAGCTGTAACTGAGTGACTCGCCGCCGGGCACCTTCGATCTGCTCTTCCAGTAGGCTGGCGGGGTTCCGGCTATAGACCTCACAGATACGCTAGGGATGGGTGAGGAGGAGAAGGGGGAGGGGAAAAGGCAGAGGGGTGGTTAGTAGAGAATGGATGACTCACCAGTGGGGAGAATAGGCAGTTATCCCAAAACAAAGAGGAGAGAGAAGAGGTCTCTGCCTCCAAGGGGATGCGCGGTATTTCAACATCATTTAGGATCAGAAAAAGATGTAAGTGATGAGAAAAAGAACACAGGAGACAACCACAGAATGAAGACAAACACAAAGGCCTGTCCTAATCTGAGCCATTCTTCAAGGTCTGCCTTAAGTCCCACATCCCAAATGAGGCCTTCTTCAGCTACCACTCAAGTATGAAATATTTAAGTGACTGTCCAGAACAGAACATAAAAAAAGTGCTAAAGAGGGAACTTACACACAATGGAACCACAAGAAATGAGAGGAAGCAGTGTCGACTACAACAGCCAACGTCTCTGCCAGTCCCATCCTCAGGAAGCTCCTGGAGAGCAGGTACCATCCTAGCCACTTATCTAGCACTCCTCAGGGCACACAGCAGGGGACAGCACAGGGGAGGAGGGCTTCACAGTTAGGGACACCTGGCTTTGACTTCTGGCACCTCCACTTACTAGCTGTATAGACTTGGGCAAGCTTGAATACATCCTCATTGATAAAATGGAGATGACAATACCCGCCTCATGGGACGGGTGTAATAGTGGATTGAGATTACGTATATGAAGTGCTTAGCAGAATGTCTAGTGCAAAGTCAGATACCTGAATACATGGCAGCTATTAACATTTCATTACAAAAGGAGATGCTCCATAAAGCTTGTTGGTAAATAAAGACATTGGGTTCACATATTATCTAGGCTCATCTGGGGCTTCACTACTACCTGACAACCATTTTACAAATTCCCCATACTTAATATTTCATCTTCTCCATGCCCATCAAACCCCAATCCTTCCCTGGCCTTGGCAGATAATACCATCTGGTAAAAACCTTCCCAACTGTACTCCATTTCAAAACATCTTCAGCCATCTTTTTTTCCTGGCTCAGAAGAAAAACTATGTCTAAATATTTCAAGAAATTAAACCCTCTGACTGCTTTGGGCTCTTCTTGGGCACTGTTCACATATCTTTGAAGTCTCCTTTTTCCAATGGCTCCTTCTCTCCATCCTACAAAATGTTCAAGTTTCCTGATTTAAAACAAAAACAAACCACCACAACAAAACTCTTTCAATCATTTCTGATGATTCTTCAAGCCACTGCCCCATTTGTTTCCCCTTCTTTTCACAGCCATTTTTTTTTCTTTTTTTGTAAAGCGATATGAGCCTGTGGTTTTCTGATTTTATTTATTTATTTAAATAGACACAGGGGCTTGCTATGTTGCCCAGGGGTCTTGAACTCTTGGCCTCATGTGATCCTCTACTTTGGCCTCCCCAAGTGCTGGGATTACAGGCGTGAGCCACCATGCCCAGCCCACAGCCGAATGTTTCAAAACATTAGTCTACAACTAGGGCCCTGCACTTCTTTGCTTCTAGTCGCTCATCGACATATACAATCTAGTTTCCTCCCGTTACTGCACAGGCTACTCTTTCAAAAATCAAATGTAATAGCAAGTGATGTGACATTAGAGGTTGGTGCCATGTGCTGTAGAAGCACCTATGTCCCAAAATTCCATCCTCAGCTCTCTCCTCTCTGTACTGGTGTTCTGGGTGATCTCTTTCAGTCATCCAGTCCCCAGTTACACTAGTATACCCAAAGCTGACCTTCATTTCCTTCCCCTAAGCTCTGCTCCTCTCCTCTATCTCACTCTGTCACTGGTATCACCTGATCTACCCAGACACACAAACTTGGAGCCATCTTTTATTCTTTCTTCTCCTTCACCAATGGATAAGTTCTACTGATTAGCCCTCTGACAAGTCTCCCATTGCTATCCTCTCCTTTTTGCTCTTACTCCTGCTGTTCTTCTTAAATCTGTCATTATTGCTTATCTACTGCAATAGCCCCCTCGATGGTTTCCTTACATTTAACACACTTCTCCAAAGAACACTGGTTTGAAAATGTGATCAGTCCCCCACTCAAAGTTCTTTGATTAATTCCCACAGACTTCAAAACAAATTCCAAGCTCCTCATGGTATTCATGGCCAATAACACCTTCCAGTCACAAGACTCACTGCATTTTTTCTTTTTCTTTTGAGACAGGGTCTTGCTCTGTCACTCAGGCTGGAGTGCAGTGGTGCAATTATAGCTTTGCAGCCTCAAACTCCTGGGCTTAAATGGTCCTCCTACCTCAGCCTCCTAAGTAACTAGGACTGCAGGCATGCACCACTATGTCTGGCTAGTTTTTAAAATTTTTTTAGAGACATGGTCTCACTATGCTGCCCAGGCTGGTGTTGAACTTGTAGGCTCAAGTAATCTTCCCACTTTGGCTTCCTAAAGTGCTGGGATTACAGGCACGAGCCACCAATTCTGGTCCCACTGCCATTTTCAATGTTCTATTAACAGCAGACTGAACCCAACTCAAGCATCACCTCATGAAGCCTTCTGATTATTGCATAAATAATTATGCTTTGTTTTGGGCTTCAAGAGCATTAAAATTTTTTAAAAATTGCTATTGAACTATAATTCATATGACATAAACATCACGATTTTAAAGTGTACAACTCAATGGTCTCTAGTATATTCACAGAGTTGTGCAGCCACTCCCACTATCTAATTCCAGCACATTTCCATAACTCCAAAAAGAAAGCTGGTACCTGTAAGCAATCACTCCCAATTTCCCCTTCCTTCACCCTCTGGCAACCACTGATCTACTTTCTGTTCATGAATCTGCATATTTCGGACACTCCATGTAAGTGGAATAATACGACCTGCAGATTTTTGTGTCTGGCTTCTTTCACCTGGCATACTGTTTTCAGGGTTCTTCCATGTTGTAGCATTTATTAGTACTTCTTTCTTTTTTATGGCTGAGTAAAATCCCATTGTATGAACAGACTATATTTTGCTTATCTATTCATCAGCGGATGAACATTTGGGTTGTTTCTACTTTCTGGCTATTATTAATAATGCTGGTATGAATGTTCACGTACAAGTTTTTGTGTGAACCTATGTTCTCAATTCTCTTGGATATATACCTGGGAGTGGAACTGCTGGGTCATATAGTATTGCTGTGTTTCATGTTCGGAAGAACTGTCAAACTGTTTTCCAGAGTGCTTGCACTATTTTACATTCCCACCATCAATGGCGGAATAGATTAGCATAGTGAATATGCAGACAAAACATAAACAAGTATTGTTTAGATTTCTCCACATCTCACAACGCTTGTTATTTTCCATTATTTTGGTTATAGCCATCCTAATAGGTGAGAAGCGGTAGGTCATTGTCATTTTGATTAGCATCTTCCTGTGAATAACAATGCTGGGCATCTTCCCATGCTTAATGGCCATTTGTATGTCTGTCTTCTTTAGAGACTATCTATTCAAATCCTTTGCAAGTTTTTAAAGTGGGTTGTCTTTTTATTGTTGAGCTTTTAAGAGTCCTTTATATATTCTGGTATTAGACCCTTATCAGATACTTGAATTGTAAATATTTTTCCCCATTTCTTCTATGGGTTGTCTTTACTTTCTTGATAAAATCCTTTGACATATACAAGCTTTAAATTTTGATGAAATCCAACTAACCATTTTTTTTTTTTTTTGGGTTATGCTTTTGGTGTCATATCTAAGAAACCACTGCCCAATCCAAGTTCATGAAGATTTACTCCTACCTAAAATTTTTTCTAGGAGTTTTACAGTTTTTAAGAACAGTTTTGGCTCTTGCATTTAAGTCTTTGTCCGCTTTGAGTTAAATTTTGTTTATTGTGTGAGGTAAGGGTCCAAATTAATTATCTGTATGTAGATATCCAGTTGTCCCAGCACCATTTGTTGAAAATACTATTCTTTCTCCATTGAACTGTCTTGGTACCTTTGTTGAAAATCAATTGACCAGAGATGCATGGGTTAATTTCTAGCATCTGAATTCTATTCCATTGATCTACAGGTCTATCCTTGAACCAGTATCATACTGTCTTGATTACTCTGACATTTGCCAATATATAAATGTTAGTACTTACAATATAGTATATCTTCATTCATTCATCCATATCCTATGGAATCACTAACTCATTAAAGGAGAGGTTTATCTTTGTAACCATTCCAACACCCACCCCTAACATTACCCCCATCTACTGCTTCAACACACACACAGTATCTAGCATATAGCAAGGACTCAGTGCTTGTGAAATAAATACTTGTATTTTCATATCTTTGTGCCTTTGACCTATGCTGTCTTTTCACTGGCATTCCCTCCCTCATCTCTTTTGCCTACTAAAGTACCACTCTTCAAGGCCCCGCTGAAATACTATCCTCTCTGTGAAGCGCTTCCCCATATTTCCCATTATTAATTTTTCTCTTCTTTGTTCTCTTATTGTAAGCTCTTTGTTCCTCCTACTCTCCCTCCTACTGTAATTTGAATTTCCTCCATTAGATTTTAAACATGTTGAGGGCAAGAACCATCTAATCTTTTTTATTTCTATATAGCCTAGAAACTAAAACAATGTTTTATATATGGTGGCACTTACATGGCTGGCTGTAATAGGAATCTGGTTATTCCACTCCAGTAAATTAATCTTCTTACTGTTCTCTGTGCACATCATTTCCTAGGCCTGAAAACTCTCTTTACCCAAGTGCTTCCCAACTCTTTCAGTCTGGCCCAGCACTCACCTACCCATCCCTTTCTTCCCTCTTTTCCTTCCCTTCCTTGGAAATGTCCCAGATAAACTCCGTTGACTTTTTTTTGTGTACATATTCACTATCCTAATCTATTACACATGGAGAATCTTATTCATTTTATTGGTGAAATTCTGCTTTAACAAATTCTACTGGCCAATGACAATTCTTCAGTGGTTCCAGAAGTTTTATTTTTTGAGCTTTTACTGTGATAGGATATTGCCTGTAAATTAAGTTGTGTACATTGGCAGGCTGCTCTGATAAAGTATTATTTCACTCAGGCAATGGCCAGTCTACCCTTGGCAGTGACCTTACCTGTAATTCTTTTTCTTCCTGCCTCAGCATATTCCTGAGGATCTGGGTGGCATGTTTTTGAACTTCGGGATCCTAGAGATGGAAAATATGGCAATATGAGAGTTAGGGACTAACTCAATAGCTTAGCTCTCTTCTATCTGCTGGTTCTTGGGCAAGGAAAGCTATGAGAGTAGAGCCTGGATCATAAGTATGTTTTATTCAGTACCTTGCTGGAATGCAGTAAACACAAAATCTTATTTTGAGTTTATGCCTCAATTTGGCTGTAATCACCTTTGGTATCAAGTTGCTCTCTAAAGTCTCCCAGGACTTGTGGGCTCAGTCTTCATTCCAACTGAAAAATCCTGTTCCCTATACTTGTCTGCATCTTGTCCTCTTTTAACTCTTCACATAGGTGTTTCTTGCTTCTAGAGTTCTCTTTCTACTTGTTTTTTTGTTTGTTTTATTTTTTCTTTGAGATGGGGTCTCACTCTGTCACCCAGGCTGGAGTGCATTGGCACGATCATGGCTCACTGCAACCTCTGCCTCCTGGGCTCAAACAACCCTCCTGCCTCAGGAGGGACCACAGGTGCATGCCTGGGACCACAGGTGCATGCCACCATGTCTGGCTAATTTTTTGTATTTTTGGTAGAGACAGGGTTTTGCCATGTTGCCCAGGTTGGTCTCGAACTCCTGAGCTCAAGTGATCCTCCCACCTTAGCTCCCAAAAGTGCTGGAATTACAGGCGTGAGCCACTGCGCCTGGCCTCTACTTGTTTTTGTCCTTTTCTGGTCCCTCCCTCTACTGAGTGGGCTCTGTATTTTGCACCTCAAAGCAGGCTTTTTTCTCTAGGAAGCCTTTCCCCCACTCCTTGACTTTAGACCAAACCCTGGTTAACACTGACTGGCAACGGTCTTGAACAGATGCATTCTGTCCCTGCCTGAAGTGTACACTCTCTCTCCGATGAGGAGCACTTTTGGACAGCATCCTTAGAGTCTTCTACACATTTAGGAAACACACAATGTTGCTGCGTGATAAAACCTCATATGCATTTGCATGGAAGGAGGACACTAAGGCATGGAACAACTGTTATTGTGCAGCCTTCATTTTTGTTCAACTCTTTCAATGGTCTTTCATATGTCTTTTGGCTTGTCTCTGTTTACCACAGCCCCACTGGATTTAACTTGCTTTCCTCCCCAGTGCAGAGCTTTTCACAGGACATTAGGGTGAGGAAAGAAAGCCAGAGGGATTATTACCTGCAGAGGTTTGGGTCCTGTGATGCGTTGTGGAGGTGGTAGAGGTGGAGGAGGTGGTGGTGAGGGGATCACTGACGTGATTCGGGGAGCTCCTGCTGGGGATGGGTCCTGCTGGAGCCCAGAGATGCCCACGGATGAAGGTGAAGAGCCCAGGAGGGTGAGTGCAACATAGGCACCAGCTAGAGGGAAACAGAGAGAGACCTGCTCCAGGAGTGCTGTTCTGGAGAGATAGTCCAGCTATATAGGAGGGGGCTGTTCTCCCTTGTCCTGTCATTAAACTCATTATTCTGTAGATTAAGTTCTCCTCACTTTTAATGCCTCACCCATTCTCTAACCCCTGCCTTGGGCAAGTACTTGGGCAAGTACTACTTCCTGCCCTTCCTTCCTGCAGAGACCTCAACTAGAATTCCACTCATAAATATCTGGGAACACGTCCCATGGGCTGCCTCAGCAGCCTCGTTTCCCCCTTTATCTCACTAAAGTAAGTAGCCAGTGTCACCCTCCGAGCATACTGCCCACATGGCACAGACCAGGCAGTCAGATTCTAGCCCTTTGCTCTCCCCAAACTTCCCACATTCTTCAATTCTTTCTTCAACATTTGTTGTTTCTATTTGAATATTTGTGCAGACTCAATTGTTGGGCCTTCCTGGCTATAAACAGATTATTGTTGCTTTTCCCTGCCAAATAGAAAACAAATGAGGAAGAATGTCCATGAATGGCAGAGGGAATTGAAAGGTATTTGAGGGAGACCTGGTCTCAGTAGGATATGGTCTAAATAGGTGTGGCAAAGATGAGTGTGGGTAAAAATGAAGATGACTCATGAGAGCCTAGTACTGTCTCCACTTGAAATAATAGGGAATTGTGGCCATTTAAGTGGATCACTCCATGTTAAGATTAAAGATGTGACTTTAGCTGCCTCACATATCTACAAAGGAAACCTCCTGGAATGCCAGGCCTGCCCTTTCCTCCCTCTCGGATCATCTGCTTCCCTACTTTAGTTGTCACCTCTCTCCAACTCACATTTGATCAGCTTTACCACTTCCAGGTGTGAGCTATTGGTCACCATGGTGCCGTTGACCTGTTGGAGGGACAAACAATATTGAGTAATGGTAATGAACAGCTAGGGGATCCTTCTGTAAGTTCAAAATGCCACTTTTTTTTTTTTTTGTTGTTGTTTTTTTTTTTTTTTGAGATGGAGTCTTGCTCTATCGCCCAGGCTGGAGTGCAGTGGCCCATCTCGACTCACTGCAAGCTCCACCTCCTGGGTTCACGCCATTCTCCTGCCTCAGCCTCCTGAGTAGCTGGGACTACAGGCGCCCGTCAACTCGCCCGGCTAATTTTTTGTATTTTTAGTAGAGACGGGGTTTCACCATGTTAGCCAGGATGGTCTCGATCTCCTGACCTTCTGATCCACCCGCCTCGGCCTCCCATGGGGCTGGGATTACAGGCGTGAGCCACTGCACCTGGCCCAAAATGCCGTGTTTTTAGGAAGCCATTTTCCAATGCTCTTTAGCCTCCTCTGGTCACTTGTTTACTCAAGTCACACTATGAATTTGTTCTGTTTGTATCTGCTATTTGTTCTGTCTCTCTAGCTAGCCTATGAGTTTTCAAGGACAAGACCTGTGTCTTCATTCCTTAATTTGTTCATCCATTCACTTATTTTTGGTGTACACTTTCCTAACCATTTGCCTCACACACATGTGAATGTCCACTGACCCAGTGTGCTTCCTCATTACAGAGCACTAAGAAGTCTGCATCTAGGATTTCCTTAATGCACCCCATTATGTTGCCCAGGCTGGTCTTGAACACCATTCTGTCGAAGAAAGGTCTGAACGACCAGGGCAGGTTATAGTAGTTCAGAATGGGCAAGGACCCCAGGTTGGCATTATATGGAGGAAAGAATATCAACCTGAGAATCAAAGTCTTGGATCCTTCACTAGTTACTAACCCTCCCTCTTAATCTTATTTTGGTCATTTGTGAAATGAGAATAAAAAAACTCGTTCTAGAAGCTTCGTTGCTTTAGAGTCAAGAAAGGCCTAAAATGTAGAACATAGTTATCCTCCTCCTCACTCTCTCTCATGCTATACCACTGTGCTCCCTCATATGGTACCACTCCTAACTCAGTGGCTGCCTGGCAGTTGGTATCAAGATGAAAGTGTGCAGGATGGGCCAAGGCCAGGAGTGCCCTGCACATCTATTTCCACTGCTGGGAGTGGGAGTGCGTGTTGGGGTCACTCACTTTGATGATCCGGTCGCCCTCTTTCACACCGGCCTTCATGGCTGCACCTCCTGTAAGGAGAAGGCCTGGTCAGCAGAGCCCAACAACCTCTTCCACTGAAGCTACACCAAGGTCCCTGTCAGATCACCTCTCCTCTGAAATTTCCTCTTATTTCTCTGTGTTAAGTATCTCAAATTCTGGGTGTACTTCCTATTCTACTCCAGTGACACAACTACTTTTAAGCTAGAGTGAACTATATAAGGTCCCATCTCCTGCTCTTCCTTTCACCTAGATAAGATGCCAGACTTCTGATAGCCAGGCCAAGGCAGGAGCGAGGCAGGGCCAGGCTCTGGGAAGAGCACATGTGCTTCACTCGAATGTGTCTGGATATATGTTCCAAGGTCAAATCAGTTATTTTTTATTATCCGGGGGGAAAATGAGTTTACTGTATGAAACATAATTGTTAAAATAATAATTAAGAGAAATTCGGAGAAAAGGATTAAAACAAGAGTTTCCTAAGTCCTGAGAGGTTCATAAAGATATTCTCGGTATTCACATCATTAAAGACAACTGTTTTATTTCTTTTAAAAAAACTGTTTTAAGCCATTTACAGTTTCTCCCCTCCTTTTTTTTTTATAGACAGAGTCTTGCCCTGTAGCCCAAGCTGGAGTGCAGAGGCGTGATCTCAGCTCACTACAGACTGGATCTTCTGGGCTCAAGTGATCCTCCCAACTCAACCCTCCCAAGTAGCTATGGGACTACAGATGCACGCCACCATGCCTGGCTAATTAAAAAAAAAAAAAATTTTGTTTTGTAGAGATGAGGTCTCACTATGTTGCCCAGGCTGGTCTTGAACTCCTGGGCCCAAGTGATCCTCCTGCCTTGGCTTCCCAAAATGCTGGGATTATAGGAGTGAGCCTCCATACTCAGCACAGTTTCTCCCTTTAAAATGGACCAAATTAAGAGCTTCTGATGGTGACTGACTGTGAGGTGCTCAAAAGAACATGCTCTTGACTTTTTCAACTTGTCATTCAACTGGAGGCCACAGTGGTTTTGACCACAATATGGTTTGTTTGTTTGTTTTGAGACAGTGTCTCCCTCTGTCACCCAGGCTGGAGTACGGTGGTGCGATTTTGGCTCACTGCAGCCTTGACCTCTCGGGCTCAAGCGATCCTCCCATCTCAGCCTCCAAAGTAGCTGGGTCTACAGGCATGTGCCAACACATCCGGCTAATTTTTGTATTTTTTGTACAGACAGGGTTTCACCATATTGCCCAGGCTGGTCTTGGAACTCCTGAGCTCAGGCAATCCTCCTGGCTTGGCCTCCCAAAGTGCTGGGATTATAGGCATGTGTCACCTCGCCCAGCCTCACAAGATAGTTTTAAATGACTTATATTCTTAGTTTAATTTACATCCAGGAAGTACAAAAAACACTAAAGCCAAAACAAGTTAATGAGAAGCATAAAAATTACATATTGTACATTTGCCCCAACGTGATCATTAAATCTTTAAGTTGCATTCCTCTGATCAAAACAAAACTCCCACAAAGCCCATCTAAATGTTTCTACTCTAAAAAGAAAAATACAGTGATGACTACATTCCAATTTGGCTTTTCAGTACTGGGACTCAAGACTACCCTCATCTAAAGTGTGCTATTTATGGAAGAGTACTTGCAAATAGCTTGAAACTCCCTCTTATACATTCATTTAGAAACTAATGTTAAAGAGAACAGAAGTATCTTGCCTGAATGTATGAAACACGTGAGGTGACTTCTAATAACTTAGTGTTTTTTTTTTTTTTTTTTTAAAAAACTAAACTCTTCAGAGTTAAGGAACTTGAGCAGAAGTTCTCAGACTTCAGCAAGCATGAGAATCACTGTGGGAATTTTTAAAAAGTGTGTTTCTTGGACCTCTTGCCAGAAAGCAATTCAGTGCTTCCGAGGTCAGCCCCAAGAAAAAGGATTTCAATCATCTTGGGCTTAGGTGATTCTAATACAGGCAGAACACAGACTATACTTTGAGAAACAGTGAATTAAAGAAACCTAATATGTATCTGGAAAAGATAACCGCTGCTTTGTTACTCTTGTGACTTCAATGCCAATCCAAATGAAGTCTCTTTTACTCTCCTCCCCAACACACACATGCACACATGCATGCATGCACACACACACAACTCACACACACACAGACTCTAGAACTCATATTCTCCTTGTAAGCCATCTTTTCCTTCTTTCTTTTCTGGGTCTGACTCTGCTCAGCCTAAGAGAAGGAAGAAGGTAAAGGAGAGCTGAACCTAGACTTCACTGGAGGGGATCCCAAACACATTTTCTGTACCAGATAGACCAGCAGAGGAAAAGTACAAGTTACTGGCAGTTCCACTAACTCTGTCTGACCCTAGTCCAGGAACCCTGAGAAATAAGAGAAGCAAAGAATAAAACTATCTTTTTAGAGCTTCACCCCAGGATATGCAAAACAAACCTACCACTGATACAAGTTTACTCCCAAATATAAGAAGCCATACTTATTTATATCCTTATATGATCCACATACTCATTTTGGTCATAAATTTGAAATTCTCTTTTCATCTTTCCTGTGAACATATCCCATATCTTCCTCCAAAATCAATGCAAGTATATTTTCCCTCTTGCTCTGCACTATCAGGAAACCTGCTCCCAATCCTTTCCTTGTGCTCTTGTCTAAGCCAAGCCTAGGATGCTCCATGTCACCAGCCCAGTGCTACGTACTGCACTGAAGTTCACTACTTTTAGGGACACTTCTTTACCCTTTAAGGACTCTCCCACACCCATCGCCTTTCTTTTTCTTTTTTTTTTTTTTTTTTTTGAGACGGAGTCTCGCTCAGTCACCCAGGCTGAAGTGCAGTGGCATGATCTCGGCTCACTGCAAGCTCCGGCTCCTGGGTTCACGCCATTCTCCTGCCTCAGCCTCCCAAGTAGCTGGGACTACAGGTGACTGCCACCGTGCCTGGCTAATTTCTTTGTATTTTTAGTAGGGACAGGGTTTCACCATGTTAGCCAGGATGGTCTCAATCTCCTGACCTCGTGATCCGCCCGCCTCAGCCTCCCATAGTGCTGAGATTACAGGCGTGAGCCACCATGCCTGGCCACCCATCGCCTGATTGTCTTCCTCAGCCTGGACCACCAACAATGGTTCCACTACCTGGCATATGCTGGAGTTTTGACTGTTCACACCCCTTCTATACACAATTGGTAACTTGATGGATTTGGCTATGATGCCCACCCACTCTTCACGTCCTTCCCACCAAATTTCTATCCTGCTGATTTGCTTTTCATTTCCATCTTTCAAACTACTTCTAAAATCCTGTTTCTTTTAAGAGGGCTTCCCAAATGATCACAAGGAAAATGACTACGCCTCAAATCACCAACTACTCAAACTTTCCAAACACCATTTCCCCTGACATCACATCCAACATATATCATTCATCTGTTGGTAATTTATTATTTAATGTTAACTGTATCAGCAAATGGGCTCTGTAATCATTTGGACCATTGTGCCTGTCTCAGGTTATAAACCTCTGTAGAAAGTGACCATCTGTGCACTTAGCCAGGTAATGTGGAGGTAAATATGAAGAAAGGGGGCCTTTGATTCCTCCATGGAATCTTGTGACCCAGTATGAGGGGCTCCCTTCGATGGCAATCAGACATCTGCCTGATGATGACCTGACAGCTATTTTGCTGGTTTTTCACTTCCCAGCTAGGGAAGCAAGCATGAGGTGCAATCTCTAGAAATTCTGCCTGGGGGCTTAGCATTGAAGAGGCTTCCCCAGGCACCCATGGAGAACCAGTTCTAGAGTAATTCATTTATGCCCCACAGGAAAGTAGAATGGCACTGTCACATACATGGTGGCTTTGCAAGTACTGTCCACCGTGGGCAGGAGGGATGCAGCACTCACCAGGCCGCACAGACTGCACCAGAACAATGCGATCCCCGCTGACTGTGAAGCCAAAGCCATGCTGGTCCTTTTGGATAATGACACAGCGTTGAACGAGACCTGGAAGGCGGACAGAAAGGTTGAGTACGCAGTGTCATTGGGAGGTTAGTGTACACATGCCAAGACTAACCCAGGGAAGCCCCGGTGCCTTTCTTCTTCAAGAAGCCTTTTCACACTAACCAAATTCCCTAGACTATTCCTGTCTAAACACTATCGCAATGACATGCCTCCCTTTGTGGTTGGCAAAATCTATAACTTACTTTGTATTCCAAATAAGAAACTACCCTTCTCTGAGGTGCTAAAATGCTTGTCTCTCATATACATGTCTGTCCCTTTTGGTGTGTCCGGGTGAGACTGGTCAAAGAAGGGGCAGGACCAGGTCTAGCCATCCTCCTGAAGACTAATATTACCGATAAGGAGCCTCCCAGGATTGAAGCCCAAGTGAGCCTAGAAGTTACATGTTAAGTGACATCCAATGAATGCAGCAAGTGGTATACCAATGCTTG
Source organism: Symphalangus syndactylus (assembly GCF_028878055.3). Classification (NCBI taxonomy): domain Eukaryota; kingdom Metazoa; phylum Chordata; class Mammalia; order Primates; family Hylobatidae; genus Symphalangus; species Symphalangus syndactylus. Next base: position 85,423,023 of record NC_072441.2, read on the forward strand.
TTGATTCTTTTTATAGAGCTGGATAACTCATGCAGGGTGACTTAGGAGTGGTCTCTTGCCAAATCCAGGGAAGGACACATGACAGGAAGAAAAACCTTTTATTTCAGAAATAAAAGGGTTTTCTTCCTGTCATGTATCCTTTAAAAAAATACAGAATTAAAAAACAAAAAGAAACAGAGGTTATGACTACCAAATGTCTCTATCCCTGTGAATGTATACTAGACATTGTACATGTGTATGAGTATGTGTGATTGCATCCTGCAATGATTAAAGCGTGGGTTCTAGAGTTAAAACAGAACTGGTTTCAAGTCCCCAATAAGCTTGCGAACTTGGACATATTTCTTAACCTCTCTGTGCCTCAGCTCTCTCATTTGCAAAATAAAGATAATAAAACCTAGTTTCTACGTTGATGTATGGAGGCAATTTATATAAAATCCATTAACACAATGCCTAGTATACATCATGTGCTTAACATAAACACTAAGTTGCTTTACATTTGGAGAATACAGATCTGTCTGTATCAGTGTACATCTCTGTGTCCATGTGGGTTTTCTTTTGAGACAGAGTCTTGCTCTGTCACCCAGGCTGGAGTACAGTGGTGCGATCTCAACTCACTGCAACCTGTGCCTTCTGGGTTCAAGCAATTCTTCTGCCTCAGCCTCCTGAGTAGCTGGGACTACTGGCACGCACCACCACGCCTGGCTAATTTTTGTGTTTTTAGTAGAGACGGGGTTTCATCATGTTGGCCAGGCTGGTCTCAAACTCCTGACCTCAAGTCATCTGCCTGCCTTGGCCTCCCAAAATGCTGGGATTACAGGCATAAGCCACCATGCCCGGCCATGTGCTTTTTAAAAAAAAAAAAAAAAAAAAGAGATGGAGTATCACTATGTTGCCCGGGCTGGAGTACAGTGGTTATTCATAGATGTGATCCCACTACTGATAAGCATGGGTGTTCTGACCTGCTCCATTTCTGACCTGGGTCAGTTCACCTCTCCTTGGGCAACCTGGTAGTTCCCTGCTCCTGGGAGGTCATTATATTGATGCTGAACTTAGTACAGACACCTGACTGGCATAGCACACTACTGACCAGAGCTCTTGGGCTCAAGTGATCCTCCCACTGGCCTCCCAAGTAGCTGGGAATACAGGCATGTGCCACCATGCCTGGCTGTGTTTGTGTATTAATGCCCAAGGAGGTTACCGGTTGTCTCAGAGGTGTCCGAAGGCTGGCGATGGTGGGAAGGGGACTTGCGCTCAGGTGCAGAATCTCCCAGAGAAGACAGGCTACTTAACCTGGAGAAGGGGTAAGGAAAGCACGTCAATGAGCTCAGCAGGGAGGGATCAGCCTTGTAGTAGATGGAGGCTCTGTCAAAAGGGGCCCTGAGTCTTGGATAATGAGAGACCAACCTACCCACCCTGTAACCCAATCTGGTAGGACATTAGCCATGTGTACACCACTGGTAACACCACCTATCTGGAATCCTGGGCTGGCAGGGCAAGCATGATCCTTTAATACCCAGCAAGATGTGAAGGAAAATAACCCTTCCTGGAGTTAGGCGACAAAGAGACAATAGCAAGAAGGGGATGTGCACACATATACACGCTTGTTGGGTCTTACCAGGCTGCAATGGGGCTGATGGAACAGAACGGAGCAGCAGAGAAAATGAATGCAAGAAAAAGACAGGAAAAAAACAAACAGCCAGTTAGTTTTAGGCGATGATTTGCAAAGGAAGGGGAGACTGGAGGGAAGGACGAGGTGGGTCAAACACATACAGAGGTCTGCATGAGCACAGCATGCGGCTGTAGTGGCGGCAGCAGAGACAAGCTCCCCATTTAGCTTCATCTCTTTGTCCCTCAAAGTTCCACCTCTCCATAACAGTGATCTCCAGGAGGGTAAATGGGCATGTGTACAAGCCCACTGGGTAACTGGCAACTTGCATACTTTCTAGAAAAGACAGTAGAGGAATGGCCCAAGCCTTTGAAAATTCCATTTATCCTTTGGGTACCATGGGAGGACAGGAATCTGGTCTGTTTGGTGGTAGTATTCCAACCCCATATTCAGCTCCATTCCCTCAGCCAGCCTGAGGCATCTTGCCTAATTAGAAACTACTAAAGACCCCAAACCTCCAAGTGGTACACATCACCAAACCAAAGGATTCACTGCTTGATCTCCTCTTCAACTAGGACCCTCATAGGAATAGAAGAAATTTCAATAACTGCTGTGGCACTCCTTTTTGGAAAAGTGTATAAGTTGCAAGTTCCTGAATCAATAGTTGCTGCCCCTCAGAAAGGGGCAATTCCTATCCTACTTATAGCAAATGACTAAGTGAAAGGCTACTCATGGAAGCACTGTGTGTGATGGCAAAACACTGGAAATAATCTAAATATTCACAATGAGTGACTGGTTAAATAAATTACAGTAATATAATGACACAGAACTCAGTCATAAAAAAGAATGAAGAGGCTCTTTATACATGATAGAGAATGATCTCCATGATATGTTACTGAGTGAAATAAACAAAATATAGAATTGGACAGTTTAAAAAAGTGAGTAAAAGAGAGAATTATGTGTTTATACATGTTTAAATATTTATTTACATATCCAAAAATATCTAAAATATCTCTGGAAGAATACAAAACAAACATATAACACAGTTGTCTCTGAGGAGGGAAACTGGGTGGCTGGGGCACAGGAATGGAACTGCAGGCTTTTATTATATTCTTTGGTACTTTTAAAGTTTGAAACCATGTGAGGGTACAAGTAACTTACAAATACAAAGGAGGGGGTCTTCGTTCCCCCTCACAATGGCACCCCTCTTACCTGGACAGGTGAGACTGCTTTTTACTGGCTGATCTTTGGATCAGAGAGAGAAGGACATCAAGGAAGAAGAGAGCGTGGGCCCAGGAGAGAGCGATGCAGGACAGGAGGAAGAAAGAGAAAGAAAAACAAAACACGACATAAACCAGACAAGACACTAGGGATGGTTGGTTCAAAGAAAAACCACAACAGAGCCAAGAGTGACCCAGGGGAGGCACCTGGCCACAAGGTGAGCTTAGTAATAGCCATGAGCTTTCTAACATCCAAATTTACCCATGTCATTTTGCTGCTTAAAACCTTTTAGAACCTCCCCACTGTACTTGGGAGAACAGTCATCTGGCCTCAGCTAGGCCATTCGCCACAGCATCTAACAGGAAGTATAATGCCTGATGCCCGGCGAAGTGCCCTTTGATGTTTTCCACAGCTGCCAGTATCTATCCTTCCTGCAGCTCAAATACCCAACTGAAAATGCTGCTGTTCACTTGTCTGTAAAGCCGTACAGGCAAGGTTGGAAGGTCCATGAAAGCAGAGAGGGTCTTGCTGCTGTGCCCCCAGTGCCTGACACAGTAGGGAGGGGCTCAGTCCTATTCTTGGTCCCTGCTCTTTACTGTCCTCCTTTCACTTGCTATGGTTTCTGGCTTCTGTCTCTGCCTACACTGTTCCTTCCTCCTACATGTTCTGCCTACTTTATTCTCTATGACTGCACAGGGCTATCCACGCTGGGCTTGAACTCCTCCTCCTTCCTACCTAAAGAGAAAGCCCATCTTATCTTGGGACACCTCGGGCCTTCTTGCCTTGTTCTTGACCCCACCAGGAAGCTGGTTTCCTATGCCCATATTAAAGCCTAGAAGGTGCATTTGAACCTGAGAACCTGATTTGGTTTGCATTTGAGCTAAGGCATGGGCAATTCCACATAATCAAAGGCAAATGAACCAAAAGGTCCATGTCCCTGCTGTCAACAACTGTTAGGGGCATGGACAAAGACCATTTCAGCAGTCACCAAAAGTTTCTCTAAAATAAAATCAGAGGCTAGGGCAGGTATGTGGGGGACAAGGAGATGGCAACGTAAGTATACTTGCAACAGATGCAAAAAAATTTTTTTTTTCTGAGAGCTTAAAGGAGAGAAAACTACCACTGAACTGAAGGAGGAAGAAATGCCTATGGAAGGCAGGCCTGGTGGACAGAATCAATGGACAGACTATTGTGTCAGCTGGGTTGTGAGTCTGAGCACATATTTGGGAGAAAGACCTTGGAAGGTTAAAAATCTGAGAAACAAGGAAAGGAGACAGGAGGGTAGTTTGGCCTGAAATGGAGGCTGTCATAGATCGAAAAGACTTTAATGGTGGCCCCTCCCTTTTCCTGATGACATTCTCATCAAAATTTGGCAGCAGAGCTCAGATTCTGCTCAGCCTAAACCTGGGGGTATGGAGGCGGCCCTGAAGAGTGGAGAATTTCCCCCCAAATTTGTACTCTAAATGGCACCACTGAGACAGATTTTCTGACCCAACTTCTCAGTTATCCCCCACTGCCAGTCAAAGAAACCTGTAGGTTTTTTATAATCATTTTCCAGAGTCGCTCCTTTCTTTACATAATCATTGACACTCATCCTTTGAAGCCACAGGTCTAGTGCCTCATGCCTGGATTACTGAAAAAAAACCTCTTTTCCACTCTCCAGTCCATCCAGCAGTCCACCACCACAGACTAACTTACTCAAATGCTACTCCCTCAGGCCCTCTCATCATGAACTTATCATTTCTCTCCTTATTATCTACACAATCAGATGTGCCTCCAATAACCTGGTACTAAAGGACTTTCATCCTGTGGACCCAAACGTCTTTTCAAATTCATCTGATTACTTGCCTATTACCTACCTCTATTGGATCCTAAGCGGTGCTATACTCATTCCCACCTCTGACTTGATGGTTGCCATCCCTTGTCATCTCTGTCCATCTCCTACTACTTTTTCAAGGTCCTGATCAAATGGCATTGACTCCACGAAGCAATCCCTGACCACTGCAGCACACATTTCATTTACCCCAACATTTTATTTTGAAAAATGTCAAACTACATTAACAATGAAGAAGCAGCATGGTGAATATCTATATGTCCTTCATTTAGATTCAGCAACTAACATTTGTAACATTTGCTTTATCTATGTTTATGCATTTTTTCTCACTTGAAAATTGCAGACATCATGACACTTTACCCCTATTTTAGCCTATATCCCCTAAGAGCATTGAAATTCTTCTATATAACCACAATGCCATCAGCACACCCAATGAGTCTGATACAATATCATCTAATATACAGTACACATTCAAATTTTCCCAACTGTCTTATTAAGTTCTTTATAGCTATTCCCCAATTGCCTCAATTCAGGAGCCAATCAAAGATCTCGAATTATACTTACGTCCTGTCTCTTTCATATTAATTTAATCTAGAACCCTCCCTACTTTTCTTGGTCTTGTCTCTCATAATACTGACATTTTGCAGAGTCTAGGCCAGTAATTTTGTTGAATGGCCTACAATCTGGATTCATCTGACGCCTCCTCATGGTTAGATTCATGTTAAACATTTTTAAGAAACCATTATATAAGTGATGTTGGATAGCTTGCTCCATTTTGGTGATGGTAGGTTTGATTACTTAGGTAAAGCGGTACTCCTGAGATTTTTTCAATGGTAAAAATCTATTTTCTCATTTGAATTAATGAGAAATCTGTGGGATGATATTTTGAGACTGCATAGATACTCTGTTTTCCAACAATCTCTCATCCAATAGTTTTACTCTCCATAGGCGATTCTTGCCTAAAGCGCTTATTGCACTGATGCCTGCAAAATGGCAATTTGCTAATTATATCATTCCTTCAACATATATTAGCCAGTAAGCTTTTATAAAGAATGTCATCTCATCCCTTTTCTGGAGTAGTGCTATGAACTCACAGATCTTGTTTCCCCCCAAAAGTAATAATATATTATAGTCTATTACCCTTTAAAAAAAAAAAGTTTAAAATGTTCCAATTTGACCAGTGTGAGCTTCTGAAAGCCAGCTCCTGTGTCCTTTTAACATGTCACCATCTGTTTTTGATCATGTCCTTGCTTTCTGGCACAAAAAGATACTCCATGCTCACCTTGTACTTTCCCTATGCCAGACCTGGAATCAAACATTTCTCCAAGGAGCCCTGTTCCTTTTAGCAGGAAATGCATTTAGAAACAAGATCTGACTGCTAGGTACTCGTTGCTGCTGAGCTGTCCCTTGTTCCAGGCCCTTTTAATGGACAGAGCTAGAAAAATTTATTATAAATTTTTGAGTTCACACTGGTATCTCCAATTTGAACTCAACACAACAGGGTTCTTCATCTTCCCCATTCCACATTTTATCTTCCTTTTCTCATACTGAGAACCCCGTTCCTAAACAATACCAATATATTTACTCACTGCTCTATTCAATATGCAGAAAAGATAGTTCCTGGAGTTACTACATCAGTATCACTAGTAACAACAAATCTATGAAGTTCAAGGTTTTCTTGCAGTTCTTTTTGTCCTCAGACTATATCCCAGTACCATCAGTAATGTGTGTGAAAATTTCTGGGTTAATCCGTTGGGTTTTTTGTTTTGTTTAGTTTTTTGAGACAGGGTTTCACTCCATCGCCCAGACTAGAGTGCAGTGGCACAATTACAGCTCACTGCAACCTCTGCCTCCTGGGTTCAAGTGATCCTCCTGCCTTAGCCTCCCAAGTAGCTGGGATTACAGGCACACACTGCCACGCCTGGCTAATTTTTGTATTTTTTATAGAGATGGGGTTTCGCCATGTTGCCTAGGCTGGTCTTGAACTCCTGGGCTCAAGTGATCCACCTGCCTCGGCCTCCCAAAGCACTGGGATTACAGGCATGAGCCACTGTGCTCGGTCTTAATCTGTTTTTATGTTATCAATTTGAGACATATTTATGTTTCTTTTTATATTTGTACTGAATTTTAGGGTTTGCTTTTTTTCAAGCTAATTTCATTTTTTGAATATATTAAACATTTACACGGTTGAAAAATCAAAATGAAATTTTAAAAGTATATTCAGAAGTGTACCTATTCTTTCCCCCCATTCCCCAGAGCTGCTCTGTGCTCTAGAGAACAAGATACATGAAGTTTATCATTAAATGGGAAAAGAGCAGACATTTAAAAAAGCACCCAAACAGACCAGGCACAGTGGCACATGCCTGTAATCCCAACACATTGGGAGGCTGAGGTGGAGGATCCCTTGTGCCCAGGAGTTTGAGACCAGCCTGGGCAAGATACTCAGAGCTCATCTCTATTTAAAAAAAAAAAGCTAGGCAGCTACTCAGGGAGCTTAGGTGGGAGGATGGCTTGAGCTTAAACCCAGGAAGTCGAGGCTGCAGTGAGCCGTGATTGCACCACTGCACTCCAGCCTGGGCAACAGAGTGAGACCCTATCTCAAAAAAAAGAAGAAGAAGAAGAAAAGGCACCCAAACAATAGTGTAGTTACTACTGAGTTAGGCACTCATTTGTTTTTGGTTTTCTTCCTGTGTTTCCTCTTGTAAAACTAAATAAATACCTATACATATTCTTATTTTCCTTTCTTCCTTACACAACAGGTAGTATCATCCCCTTTTTGCACTTTGCTTTTTTCACTTACAATATCTGTAGAGTAACTTGCAGAACTCTTCCTCTTCTTTACAATGCAGCCTGCATTGGCGCACACATTCTCCCCTTCTCCAAGGCTCCCTGTGGCCTGGTGGGTCAGTCCTGCCTATCTGCTGGAGGGCAGAGGTTGTAGTGTGGACTTCTTGGTATGCCCGAGTGCAGCACAAGGCACAGAGCAGGTGCCTTCTAACTATGCATCCACATGCTCCTCACCCCAGCCTACAGGGTGGGCGACAAAGCAAGGAGATGCTTCGTGACCTTCCAGAGAGCCCACATATCCTTTTTGTTGGTCTGCGGTGTGTCTGTGTGTGAATGTGTATATATACATACATATATATATTTATTTTAAAAGTTAGTTGCTAAGCAATAAAATACAGATTTCTGACTTCTCTTGCAAGGTCAGTCAGAAGTTCTGGCATCCTCGAGCTTACGGTCTCACAGAGACAATCAGCTGAAAATAAGTGGTGGCAGCCCTCTCCAGATAGGCATGTCTTACCTTTCCCAGTCACCACTGCCCACAGCTTATACTGCCCACTGCTTCACTCAGACCCCTACAAAGTATACGAATTCGAACTTAAGGTGGCCAAACGGGACTGGCTTCTAGTGTTTAAAAAAACACAGATAAGCAAATAACATCATGTCCTTTCCATCTGTCAATGGGAGGTTCCTGGTCTCCTCACCCTTACGCCTACCCCATCACAAATGTGTAAATGAGGACAAGGCCTAGAACATCCATGTTCTGTGGTAATAATGATAAAGTTCTTACTACCTACCACGTGCTGTGCTAAGCACTTGATATAACCTTATCTAATTCAATACTCACAAAAGTCTGGTGAAACAGGTAGTACATCCCCATTTTCCAGTGCGTGAACAGAGAGGTTAAATAAATGAAGTTAAGATGTGCATAAAGTTGGTGTGACTTCAAGGTCTGTGCTCCTAAATAAAAAATTATATGACCTGTATATGCCACATGTAGATTTGTGTGGTCTTTATTTTCTCTTTTACATACATACACACACATTCCAGACATATACACATATATACATCACATGTGCCCACACACATACAATATATACATATATGACATGATTAAAGATATATATAATACACATATGCTATATATGTATATAAATACATAATACACATACATAAGATAGATGGATAGAGAAAGATAAAAAAAGCACACTATACACAGGCTGAGCTAGGTTTTCCTGAGTCTGGGGCAAAGTAATATTCCTGGGCCCTTCCCTAAAGACAAGAGCAGTAAACCAGGAAAGAGCCACCCTACCAGGACTTTAGCTCCAGATAAAGTCCATACTTACTGAACTCTGACCTGGTCTTACTGGTTGGTTTCCCTTATCTCCCAGGGTGGAGTTTTCAGCAGGCTCCTGGCACCCTAACTTTCTATGGATTCTGCCTCCGGGTAGAATTTTCCCTCTGGTCTGAGGCTGGCAAACACACCCTCCTAGGCCTGCACATCCCTACAGTAAGGGCTATGAGGAAAGAGGGCTGTTTGCAGACAACCACTGCTGATCTATAAGCATCAGTTAGTTCCCTCATCTCTTAAACTAGAGAATAGACAAATGGTCTCTGGCAGTGCACCAGAGAAGGTTCACTCCTCAGTTGGATCACTTCCTAGCTATCCAGCAGCATATGAATCACCTGAGGCCCCACCCTTAGGGATCCAATTCAGCAGGTCTGTGGTGTGGAATCTATTTCAACAAGCAGCCCAAGCCATTCCTTATTCAGAGGACCGTAACTTGGAGAAACTCTTGAAACAAGTCTCTTAATTTCTGAGTCTATCATCAGTCTATCATCTTTCTTATCTGCAAAATGAACACATACTGATATCATCTGTTAGTCTGTCGTCTCTTTTAGACTTTAAGCCCCTGAGAACAGGGACCATGTCTTACTCATCCTTGTATCACCAGCCGAGTTCCAGCACAGTGCCTGGTGCATAGTGAGGGTTGCTCCAAAAATATTAGCTGAAGGACCATACATGTCCTTTCTTTCTTCCAGGGCTAATGTGAGGGCAAAAAAGATAATATTTATTAAGTGCTTTGAAAGTGTAAAGCCCTCTGCAAATGGTTTTATTGTGGTTTTTTGCTGTTTTTTTTTTTTTCAGGTGTACAGTAGGTGACCTATGCTTGAAAAATGTCAGGTGTGAGGGGAACAGAACTAGAATGAGTGAGTGAAAAATACCCCCAGGGTGTTCAAATTCTAGGTAGGGCAGGGCCAGTAAACCTCACCTTTCTACTTTCATGAAGGTCTTAGACAAGAAGAGATTTTAGGATTTGTTTGACTATCAGAGCAGACAATTTGGCAGACAGTTGCGTGTGGAGAAGGGAGGCAGAGAACTGGTGTGTTGAGAAGGTTGGTTAGCTTGGTTCAACATTGAATATTCAGCACACAGGCCATGTGGTATGGTTTTAAAAGCACAGCTTTAGGAGTCAAAATACTGGCCCAAGCTCAGGCTCAGCCCTTTCTTGGCTATATAGTCTTAGGCAAGTCATCCAACCTCTCCAAACCTTAGTTTCCCAATAACAAATGTGGATAATACTACCTTTCTCAAAGGGTAATTGGGAGAACCAAATCACCTTCACTGACACCTCAAAGCTACAAACTGCAATTAATCTCCCCAGCCCTGCTCCTGATCAAATGTTTCCTCCTCAGTAAAACACTGCTGTGCACTTGCTCATGCCAGAAATCTGAGATTATCTTTGACATCTCTCTGCAAATCCAATCAATTGACAAGTCCTACTGATATGACCTCCTAACATTTCTGAAATCCACCTACTTCTCTTCTCCCCGTCTCTGCCACCATGCTCATTTAAGACACCATCATCTCTCACCTAGAAGAACTGGCCTCCCCATGTCTACTCTAGCTCCTACCCATTCTTACACACAGAGTGATCTTTTAAAGAGAGAAATTAGAGGATATACACCCTTCTGTGGTTTCCCACTGTCCTTGCATGAAGTTCCAAATCCTGCACATGGCTAGCACGTCCTTGGGTGAGGTCTCATGCCTATTCTCAAGCAGTGTATCTGGTCACCCTCCCTCTCACTCGCTGTATTTCAACCTCAGGGGCCTTCTCTCCCACCTTGGCCTGGGGAACCTACACTCATTCCTCAGGGTTCAGCTGAAGTGTCTCTTTCTCAGAGAGGCCCTCTCTGACACTTCCTGTGTTGAGTCTCCCTGAAATTTACCTTTGTAATGTGCCTAACTCAATAGTAACTACACTATTGTTTGGGTGCCTTTTATTCTTCTTCTTCTTCTTCTTCTTCTTCTTCTTTTTTTTTTGAGATAGGGTCTCACTCTGTTGCCCAGGCTGGAGTGCAGTGGTGCAATCACGGCTCACTGCAGCCTCGACTTCCTGGGTTCAAGCTCAAGCAATCCTCCCACCTAAGCTCCCTGAGTAGCTGCCCAGCTTTTTTTTTTTTTTTTTAAATAGAGATGAGCTCTGACTATCTTGCCCAGGCTGGTCTCAAACTCCTGGGCACAAGGGATCCTCCGCCTCAGCCTCCCAATGTGTTGGGATTACAGACATGTGCCACTGTGCCTGGTCTGTTTGGGTGCTTTTTTAAATGTCTGCTCTTTTCCCATTTAATGATAAACTTCATGTATCTTGTTCTCTAGAGCACAGAGCAGCTCCAGAACACAGTACATAGTAGATATTCAATAAATATGTGTTGGAAGATGAAATCAGATATAGGTAACAGATCTTTAGACATCAAAATAAGCCTATACTTATCACAGCAGTTGAGAGAAACATTTTTGGGTGACCTCCACAATGCATATAAATTAGGATTAAATTAATAATTTCATAGTTTTAACAAAGACTAATAAGCTAGAAGGGTGTTAGCCTCTCTATGGACTTAGGCGGGCAGTACCACTGGCGACCCTGTAAGAACTATTTAAGCTCCTAAATTCTTCAGTGCCCCAGATTGCTAGAATTGAATTCTGCACATAAGACAGTGAAGCATCAACTAAATAAGAAACTGCATGTTAAAGTGTGTTGGTAGTTACAAAGTAGATTTGGGGAGGGGATGGACAAAGAAGAAATCAGAGAGGAGGTGGACTTTAACCAGAGCCTTGGAGGAAGGGGAGGATTCTGACAGGTAGCTATGCTGTGGAAGGACATTCTAGGGGAGGAAGCAGCAGCAGAAGGCAGAGGGAGGACACAGGGACTCTGGGGAGGCTGTCAATGCAATATGGGAGAAAAGGGGATGGATCTCACAACAGGGAGTGTAACAAGAGATAAAATTAAAAAGACAAGGGTCTCCGTCCTGATTCTGCCACTTACTAGCTGGCTGAGCTTAGGAACCTCTCTCTCTCTCTTTTTTTTTTTGAGACAAAGTCTTGCTCTGTCACTCAGGCTGGAGTGCAGTGGTATGATAATAGTTCACTGAAACCTCCAATTCCTGGTCTTATGTGATCCTTCTGCCTCAGCCTCTCAAGTAGCTGGGATTACAGGTCTGCACCACTGTATCTGGCTAGTTAAAAAAATTTTTTTTTTGTAGAGATGGGGTCTCCCTTTGTTGCCAAGGCTGGTCTTGAACTCCTAGGCTCAAGCAATCCTCCCGCCTCAGCCTCTCAAAGTGTTGGGATTACAAGTGTGAGACACCATGCCCCAGCCAGGAACCTCTCTTAAACTCTCTGAGCCTTATAATTCACCTGCCCTGTCCTACCTATCTCACACAGCTGCTGTGAGAATTAAGTGGGATAAAGTATGTCAAAAGGTTCTGCAAATACTAAAGTAACATATCATTGCTAGGGAGTATGATGGAGGGAAAAAGACAGGTTATGGAGGGCCTTAAATGGTATCTAAGGATTATACATTTGATTATTTACAGATGGGGGAGCTGTTGAAGGCTTTCTCGAAGGAGTAATAGGATCAGGTTTAGCCTTTAAAAAGATAAGTCTGACTGCAGTGACTAGAGTGGCCTGGAGGAGGAAAGGCTGGAGGCCCAGAGACCAGCTGCGGCAGAGCAGATGTGCACCTGAAAGACAGCAATGTGTGGAATGCCCTAGAAAGCACAGGTGAGGGACAGACTGCTGAGAGTGCGTTACTAGGAGCTGACACTGGGAGTACCCTCTAGCCCTGCACTGTCTAACAGGAACCCCAGGTCACATGTGGCTAAGAGCACCAGAAATGTGGCTGGTTCAAATTGAAATACAATGTATAAAATGCACATCAGATTTAAAGTTTTAGTAAAAAAAAAAAAGTAAAATATCTCAATAACTTTTTATATTAGAGTATTTTGAATATATTGGGTTAAATGAAATAGATCATTAAAATAATTTCACTTTTTTTTTTTTTTTTACTATGGCTACTAGAAAATGTTAAATTACATGTGGTTTGCACTATCTTTCTATTGGACAGCACTGGTCTGGCCTCCTTTGGCCACAGCTGCACCACATTTCCACCTTCGCTCCAGTGGTGAGACCTCCTTGCCCTTCAGAACAGTCAAAGAAAACTAGAAGCCTGCCCAGAGTCATCCCTCCAGGAACTTCTGTCTCCCACAGCACCTGGTGTATATTTCTGCCAAAGCACCTCCCACACTGTTGACCTCTCTCCTTGTTCGCTGGACTGTGAGTCCTAGAGTAAAGAGGCACAACTGTCTCCCAGAAAGGAAGCAGAGCCCGGCTCTGAGGGCACCATCTTTATCCCTTAGTAGAGAACAATCCAGCACTGCCCTAGGCTGTGCACCCTTTTCTCCACTCAGAACCCAACACCCCATCAGCCTTGCAGGCTCTATCAGCATGGGTATTGGCACAAGCTCACATCTGACTTATCTAATTTGTCACGTATTTCTCAGAAAAAGCTCAATGCCCAAGCTATGCCCAGGAATTTACATTGACATTGAGGAGCAGTGTGGTGAAGTGCGGAGTTAGAACACGCCTGGCTCTGCCTCTGGCCATCTGTGGGACTGAGAGCAAACTATTTTCTGCAAACCTCAGTTTTCTCATCTACAAAACGGGAATACTAGCCACCTATCCTATCAGGCTGTTTTAAGAACTGGTGTAATGTAAGTACAGTATCTAGTACAATGGCTGGCACTCTGCAGTACTTTAAAAATGGGTGCTATTCTTTGCTGTAAGACCCTAAGTCAGACATAATTAGTAAGCTACTGCCAAAGCAAGCACATCCTGCCTTGAAACACAAAATCAAGTCTTGAGTTATCTAACATAGATGCAACCATCTTACAGATCTCCTAAGAGCTCCTAGATGATCTACTGCCGAATATTATGTTAAGCCTATATTTATTTGCTTTTGTAATGGAGTCCTCCATCAAACTTATGTTCAATGAAAAGAATAGCATCTCAAGACATCAAGAGGAAGCCAGGAGACCTAGATATTGGTGCTAATTCTGCCATTTACTAGCTGCGCAACTCCAGACAACATAAAGCAACTTTCAGGAAGATCCAAGATCTGGTTATTAGAAGTAGAAGTCAGGGGTGGAGAGCAAAGCCACAGGAAGGGAAACCATGGAGGCTGCCCCAGCAGGAGGGAGGGGGCAGGCCCTTCTGACAAGAGGGCAGGACTGACAGCTGGCAGCCTAGACATCTGGGTTCTAGACCCACTCTGCCCTTATCTTTTTATATATCCTTGAAAAGGGAGAAGAAAATTACATATAATAAGCATGTGTTACAGGCATTCATTTAATCCTGACAACCTGGTGAGATAACAATGTTATTTTCCTTTACGGATAAGGAAAATGAGGTTCAGATAAGTTACATCAGTCGCCCCAGGCCATACAGCTATTAAATAGTAGAGCCAGGACACAAGTTCAAGTGTGCCTGATACCAAAGTCCCAGCTTCCTCTCCCTGTGCCTTGGCCGTATCATCCCCACGACGAGGGAGCTGAGCTAGGTCATCTCACGTCCTACGTCCTTTCTTAATTCTGCTTGATTCATTGTCCCTTATAATTCTTCTTCAGCATATCAGGTCTCTGCACCCAGGCAGAACTACATCCCTAGCCTGGAAAGGAAAGATTCTCTCTAAAGAATAAAGGGAGGGCAGACCACAGCCAAATTCATTTCAACTAGAAAAGAAACAACAGACACCATCATCAACCATGATCTAGAAGCAATTCTGTGTCTGCATTGGTGATATCCACAAGATGAATAAGTATATTTTCATTTGAGTTTCCTGGTTTTCAACAAAGGGCAAAGAAGACGAGCAGAACCTAGAACCTACAAGATAAAGAACAAGCATCTGTCACAGGGACTTGCCAGGGTCGAAGGGAAAGGCCTCCATCTGTGGAATTAGGTTTCCTCCTCGCCACGTCGTAGCCACTGTGTGGCACTGGGCAAGCCACACCACTTCTCAGTCTCAGCTTTCCTAACAGTAAGATGGGAAGACCAAGCCTTGTACTTTTTGCAGGGCACTGTGATAATTAAATTACTTGTCATCCTAAAACCACTCTACAAGAGTATCTTTTTTTAATTTTTTTGAGACAGAGTCACACTCTGTCACACAGGCTGGAGTGCAGTGGTGTGATCTCAGCTCACTGCAACCTCTGCCTCCCAGGTTCAAGTGATTCTTGTGCCTCAGTCTCCTGAGTAGCTGGAATTATACATGCGTCAACATGCCAGGCTAATTTTTGTAATTTTAGTAAAGATGGGGTTTTGCCATGTTGGCCAGGCTGGTCTCAAACTCCTGACCTCAAGTGAGCCACCTGCCTCGGCCTCCCAAAGTGCTGGGATTATAGGTATGATCCACCGTGCCCGGCCCTACAGGCATATCTTGTTTTACCTAATGTTTTCCTGAAAAGATAAGTAAATATGTTCTGAAGTAAATCATCCTGAAAGTGATAATACCTTAAATATAAATTCTCAAATGACTGGATTTTCTTCAAAGAAGGCATACTTTACTTTATACCTTGTATAAACGGAGTTGTTACTTGAGTCGATTTTTGATTATTGGCGCAAATAAAGGACCAACCATAAAACAGGTACCCAGGATAATGGCCAATCCAAGAAGTCTTCATTTTGCTTTTTAAAAGTGTGTCACTTGGCCCAGAAGATTCACCTTTCTAATTTACTTTCTTAAGGTGGATTTTAAATTAGCTCCCTTTCCCTGAGTTCATACCAACGTCGATAGGAAAGTACTGGGTGGCAGAGGAAAGTTAGTGTTCTACTTTAAAACCACTGAGGTTAAACCATCAAATGGGTAACTTGTGGAAGTAATGGGAGTTGACGGTATGAGGTCTGCTTGTCTTTGCAATCCCCTTCCTTGGGCAGGCTGTTCTTCAGCTGAGGTAACTGCAGGTAGATGCAAACTGAGTCATGGCAACCTAAGCTCCCAACTGTAATGGGGGGCAGAAGTGGGAGGGGGGCCAGAGCTTCACAGGCTGAGTCCATATTCTCCACATTCTTAGCTGGTGACTTCAGGAAGCCCTGCCAGAAGTAGAAGAAAGAAGGGCGTGAAGGCAGGGGAGGTTATTCCAGGTCCCCCTGGAAATTCCTGTTCTACCCTTCTAAAACCTGTCTGGAAGCTCCCCTCCTTTAGGAAGCCTTCCTCAATGAATTCTCGAATAATGACACTTCTATTCTTTGCATCTCCTGGCCCTTAAGCATCTGACTTATGCTATCATCACAGATCCCTGCCTGTGTACTGCTTTTAAAAGAAACTCACATATTCTACCGTGTGATCTGTTTAATAAAATACCTGTTCTGAAGAAGAGACTTACATCTTCTATTTTTTTGTTTCTTTAGCACCAAGTCTCCAACAACCTGAAATGGGTCTCTCAACCCATAGACTGAGCTCTACAAAGTATACTTGATATACATAGTTGGCTAGGATGCTGACAGAAGGCCAGCCAAGAGAAAATCAGAGTCAAGTTTTCCAGTAGCCAGATCCCTGCAGCTCTCGCCACAGTTTCATCACCCAGGATCCACTCTGGATCTCTCTGTTGTTTACTCCATCCCCTCACATTGACTAACGGGCCTGGGACCACTAGAACATTAGCCACTGTGTTCATAACAAAGACAACCCCAAGCAACAAATTCAACATGTAGCTGCCTGATAGGAGGTGCAATAGGCAGGCCACAAACCAAAAGAATGCTCCATTGGCTCTGGCTATGCAGGCACTTTGCAGATCTAGATCACACAAACGGAGGGTGCCCTCTCCACTGGGGGAGATCCCAGACCATTCTGTGGGAGGAAAAGTGGTTTTTAGAGCAGTGGCTCCTACCATTTCCAGCAAGTGTTGCTGTCTCTTACACTCTTTCCTACTGAATTTCTTTGATATTGAGGGGCTTGCACAACAGTGAAAAGGGTGTTAGGAAGACAAAAATTATTGGCACTGGGATATGGGCTTATAATTCCCTCTGTAGGTTTACAAAAATGGTAGGCATTTGTCCTACAGCACTTAATTTGACTCACAATTCACACAGCACAGTTTAAATAAAGTATCCTAAGGGTTTGAATATTTGGATTACAGTCTTAGATCTAGGCCTTATATTTCTCCTAAGCAAAAAGTGTGGTTGCATGTGCATGTGTGGGATTGGGAAGTGGGGTGGTGAAATGATGGGAGAGAGGAAGAGACGAATAACCAAGTGGTCCCTGCAGTTCCTTTCCAGGACCTGGACACATATGATGATTCTATCCAGGCACAAATCACATGATAATAAGGCTTTATTACATCAACAATGGACCACCTCAAACAGGGCAATAATAGCATTTCAACTGGGAAACTGCTAGTCCACAAAACACAATCTCCAGGAAATGAACCTGGATTGGCCAGGAGAGAAACAACGGTGACTGAGCAATCAGTTTGGATCTTATTCTCCATTGAGTGAGGCACATAGGATACACTCAACAGAAATTTGGTGAATGCTGAATGACCAACCTTGAAATTGTAAATCCTCCCAAACTCTAGTGCTCCAAACAGCCCAATCCTGCCCTTCAGCCCACTTTTCTAAGGTTGAATTCAAGTAGTACTGTCTCTAATAAACTTTCCTAACTAGTTCAATTTACCCAATGATCCTTTCAGTAACTAAATCCATTTCTACTGCATTTTGAGTCCATACTATGCTATTTAGCACTTGTTATCAAATCATTTCATCCATATTGTTCATATCTCACTCCAACCAGATGATAAACTCCTCACGAGCAGAAATCCTGTTACATATACTTTGTTGATAGAGCCCGCAATAACTAACACAGTGCTAAGCATAAACTCTTAGTCAATTCTTGTGACTGATTGATAAATGGGAACTCATGATGATGATAATAATAAGAGCTAGCAAATTCTTAAAGCACTCACCGAGACAAGAATGTAGGCTCCTGAGTTCCCCTCCCAGATGTAAATGCTGGCCCTGACATTTATTAGCTGTGAGACTTTAGGCAAGTTACTTAATCTCTTGCCTCAGACTACTCATCCATAAAATGGGGATAATAATAGAGAGAATTCATGAGAATGTTAGGATTCTATTTCATGAGAATGTTAGGACTAAATTATTTAAAACATGCAAAAAACACTCAGGCCAGGGCCTGGCACTCAGTTAAGAATTCCTTATTGATTGATTGTTGATTATTCATATTAGCCATTCTTATTTATTACATTTAACCCTCACAACAACCTCATGAGTTGGCACTATTAATGTTGCCATTTTACAGATAAGAAAATGGGCTACAGAAAGGCTGAGCCACTTGCTTGATTTCATGCATCCAGCAAGTGAGATGAAGCTGGGATATGAACCCAAGCATTTTAACTTCAGAGCCTTTACTCTAATGCTTTGCACTCTGTCTAGAAAGAGTCCTCACCATCTATTTGACTTCGCCATAGATCCATCCTTAACTTATGCCAGTGTTCTAAAACCTCAGATCACAAATTCAGGAGGGTAGGGACTGGGGCTGCTTATTTTGAGTCTATACTATGCCACTTATTCGAATTCCCCTCATTCAAATTCAGATTCTGCTAACATACACTAAGCATCTGTTGAGTAGCAGGTGTTGTGCCAGATAGTATCTCACTTAACCCTCAGAACAACTATGAAAACATGTTTCACGAATGGAAAACAGGTTCAGAGAAGATAAAGGACTTGCCTGAGGTCCCAGGGTTGGTGAGACCCAGAGCTAGGACTTGAACTCAGATTCTCTGATGCCAAATCCAACAGCCAGCCTCACTAAGCCAGCCTGGCTCTGAGTGTTTCCTGACACAAGCGAGTAAAATGCAGCGCAGGCAACTATTTATATGTCTGCTGGCCAAATGCACAGGCTTTAGAATCCTGATGCTGACACTCACTGGGGCCATGACCTCACGTAACATATTTAACCTCTTAACCCCACGTTCCCTTAGCTGTAGCAGAAGTAACTATCACACAGGATTGTTAAGAGATTAAATGGTAGAATTCATTAAAGCGTTTAGCACAGGGCACACGTTAAGTGCTTAAAATATGTTAGCTATTATTATTATCACCACCATGGGAAAAGGGGGGCTTAAAGCTGCTCCCTTGTATTCATCTAGCATTTCTCCACCTATGACTTAAGGGACATCCTTGTTAGAAAAGACAGATATTCAAATCAAATCACTGATGAAGAAACTAATGTCTAAAGAGATTAAATCAATTGTCCTAGGTTAGGGACACAGTTGACATTCTAACTTTAACCATACAACTCTACCAGGTCCTGCTATCTGCCGCCTCTCTGAACTTTTCAAAAACGTCTAGCATTTCAGATCATACAACCTCTCGTTCAGTTCCAAAGGAAGGCCTTATATTCCTACCACTATCCTAATCGCTCCTTTTGAGCTTTAAGGATTCTCTCTGCTCCCCAACCAAAAATGGGGGCTGGGCAAGTTGCTCCAAGTGGAAAATTCAACTCCATCCCAGGCGGAAACCCCAAATCCCTGCTGTGCCAGCAGATTTCCAGGACGTGCTGGCTCCCAGAAACCACAATTACAGGCAAGCTCAAGGCAGGGAGTAATTAGGCCCATACCATCAGCTCAGCAGTCTCCTGGCCTCTCCCTCCAGGACTGACTCCATCTCTCTACTTCTCCCAACCCCCCTCACCAAAACCCCATCTGAACCACTGCATAGCCGAGAGAGATGCAATGGGAATTTCCAGCCTTTCTCTCTTCCAGCCCCCATTCCATTTCCAGGGAACTGAAGACGGGTGGTGTGAGAGAGGAAAGAGGCCATCTCATGGATACAAGTAATGTTGAATGGCAGTAAGAGCTGAAAAAACTTTCACAGAAAGAGAAACATTCTTGGGGCCCCTCCCCTTGTTCCCTCCTTTACATCCCACAAAGATGACATCAGGAAGGAATTCCCTGGGTGAGACCCCCCAAATGTAAAAATAAAAGGAATCTTGTGAAATAGGAAACAACAACTTCAATCTCTCCAGAAAGAGAAAGCCTTGGCTGGAGACAGGATGTGGAAACGATGACATTCAGAAGGCCAAAGGAATCTAGGACTCTAACTCTTACTCTCAAGATCATAGAAGGGTCCTGCAGAAAATCTACCCCTCTCACAGCTCCTTCTAATCTTGGCTAACAGGAAGGAATGCCAGGCCTTGCCTTCATTTCTAAATATGCTGCTCTTCTATTCTGAAATGTATTATCTGAAATATATTATCTGAAATGTATTATCTGAAATGAAATATCCTATTATTTCAAACTCCAGCACACTCACACTTTGTATAGTACTTCCCTTCTTCCTTCCTGTGTTACTGCCCGTTGCTTGGGCAGTGGATTTGCTCAGCTTAGTTTGACGACTGCCTTATACCCACCATTAAAAAGAAAATGCTGTCCCTTATAGCTCCCAGTGGTCTCAGGGCTGGCTGCATCCCCCCAACCCCCATAACATTGACCACCTTCAGAGGGTCTGTGTTCCCTGGAATGACCTCTAGGGACTTTCAGGAGGTAAAGCTAATGTTGGATAGTGCAAAAGATGGATGGAGGGGCATCTCAAATAGGAAGTGGACTTCAACATCCTAAAGGTCTTTTGAACAGCGACGGCTCAGAGGTCAGAACTGAAGGTTGTCAGGGCAGTTTCTCAAGGCCATTCAGAACCCCCAGAATTCTGGTTGACAGAGCAGACTGAGAAATGCCCCCAAACAGTCTTGTACTCACCCAATTCCATCAAAACCTAACTTAAAACGCATTAATCCCATGAAGCTTTCCTTGATTTAGCCTCTCCTAACTTCAGTCCTCACAAATTTATTCTTGTACTGCTACTTAGTCTCTTACGACAAAATCAAAATGAAAAAGTCAACACAAACCCATTCAAACCATTTATTTCAAGTTATATTTCACACATTCAGCATGGCCAAAAATATGAACTTTCCCTGGAGTTCATTCTAAAGAGACCTCATTTCTATATTAAAGGGCACTTGTTTTGACACTCTTTTCTAGGTATTCTTAGATCAATATACTTCTACATCTCTGGTTTCCCCAAATAAGCTGTGAACTCCTTGAAAGAAAAGAGTATGTCTCCCATTTTTGAAATTTTGCATTCTCCTCTGCTGGCCAGTTGGATGAAAAGCATGTTTTTGCATGGGCATGTGTGTATATGTACAAACACATAAAACATCCACTATAAAATATAGGTTTCTACACACAGCATTGTTCAATCCACTTGTGTGGCAAATCAGCTGACAACTGATGGCAGCCAGGACATCACAAATCTATTTTTTTTTTTTTTTGGTAGAGACAGGGTCTTGTTATGCTGCCCAGGCTGGTCTTGAACTTCCTGGCCCTTCAAGGGATCCTCCTGCCTCGGACTCCCAAAGCACCAGGATTATAGACATGAGCCACTGCACGTGGCCCACACATCACAAATCTAAAAGACCAGATAGCCAAAGAGAAACTGGAGCTACCCAAGATGGAATCACACAATCATATGGGCTAAGAATTGGAGGGCCAATTTAATTAGATGACTGCCAAGATTCCTTCCAAACCTGAAGTTGACTCTGATTTGAAGACAGAGTGGGACTGTGAGAGGGAGTGAGAGACCTAGGATGTATTCCACCAAAAGCACTGTAATCATAGGGTAGAAATGGGTAGAATCTAGTTTCTCTCTTTCCTGGGCTTAGAAAAAAAGGGTTCTGTGGACAAGAAGAGAATTGCTCTCTGATCCTGTCTGCCCTCTGGTGCAGAAGACAGCTCTGGCCTGGGACTCAATGCTCTGGTTATTGCTAACAGCATGGGAAGTCAGGCAGATCTGGCTTTCCAGACACTTGGATAGGGTTCAGGTCAGAAAGGCAGAGACAGAGAAAAGTTTCACCATCTGCTGGTACCTCCTTCCCTGGATCACACTGAACCTTTAACGATTTGACTGGTATGTGATGCCACCCCCATAATACACTAAGTGTAATGTGCCAGGAGCCTGAGTCAGAGGATGAAGGGCCCCAGTGAAGCACCCTGAGAACAGCAGCATGAGCTCCGTGCCACAGGCCTAGTGAGGGGCGGCTCCTGCAGGGCCAGGCTGGCTAAGGTCGGTAGCCCTTTCTAACTGACTTGTGTCAGAATCTCTCCCCTCAAGGGTTCTGCATGCTCAGGCAGCACAGTTAGGGGGAGGTGGCAGAGGTACCAGGACATGACTGACTGGGGAAATGAACAGAACTCCTAACCTGTGTCACACCTGTTCTCCATATACATTTCAGGGTACAAGGGAATGACAGGATGGAAAGGAGGAGAAAAAACAGGAGAGTTAGAGATGGAATAAACATAGACATGAGACGAAAAAACAAAGAAGTAGGAGGAAATGTGGAAGTTACAAAAGAAAGGGAAGAGCAAGAGAATGATAGAATAAAATGGCTGGGGATAGATGGTTATATGGAAAGATGTGGAAAAAGGAAAGAGAAACCAGCAAAAGAGAGTAAGAAGCATTGAAAAGGGGAGAAAAGGGCATCACAGTATTTAAACATCAGATTGTCTCAGGGATTGGTACAGATTCTAAGCCCGCCAGACTTCCCAGACTCAGGCAGTACTGGCAGCAGGGGTGTTCAATGGAACTTCTTATTACAGTCCTTGGGTTGAGATTTATAAAAGGGCTGTGAAATCATTAATTAGCGTAGAGTGTCTGCCACAAAACAGAATGATGGGGTTGCACAAGGGGAGGAGTATGTGCACACAGAAGTGAGTTGTCAGCATCTGGGAGCAAGAACCAGGCTACCATAGGATTTCAGGTTAAGGCGCTTTCCCTAGCAGGGTCTCAGTTTCCAATCTGGCTACACAGAATTAAACATTCTCTCTCCCTTCTTGACACAAATACCACCTAAGGTGATCTTCTCTCTGACTGCCTTATCTAAAATTGCAGTCCCACATTCCTGATACTTCCCGTTCTGTCTCTGTAACCACTATTATCTAATACATAGTAATATCTAACAAATAATTTTCTTATTTAATTTGTTTAGAATGTAAGCTCCAAGAAGGCAAAGGCTTTTTTTTTTTTTTTTTTTTGTCTCTTTTGTTCTCTGTTACAGCTCCAATGCTTACAATAGTTCAGTTCCTGGAACACCATAGATGCTCCAAAAATGCTTATTAAACAAAAGAATAAGCCTAACTCTATTTAAACCTAGCCCTATTCAGTTCTCAGTTGCCCAAGAAAATGTAGGAGAAAACATTTCATATAACTCAAACTCGAAAATAATGCAAATCTACATCTCACAGAATTATAAATGATAAAGGCTAGAAAGAATCTCAACACTCTCATTTCACAGACAAGGAAACTGAGGACTACAGCCTTTGGTATGGACTGAATGTTTGTGTCCCCCAAAATCCCTATGTTGAAGCTCTACCCTCCAATGTGATGGCATTTGGAGATGGGGCCTTTGGAGGGTAATTAGGGTTAGGCTAAGTCATGAGAGTAGGGCTCTCATGATGGGATTGGTGTCCTAAGAAGAGACATCAGGAAGCTTGCACGCGCACACACACACACACACACGAAAGGCTATGTGAGCACATGGTGAGAAGGCGGCCGTCTACAAGCCAGGAAGAAGGCCCTCACCAGAATGTGACCATGCTGGCACCTTGCTCTTAGATTTCTAGCCTCCAGAACTACCAGAAATGAATGTCTGCTGTTTAAGCCACCCAGTCTATGGTGACCCAAGCTGACTAAACCAGCCTTTAATTGGATTTTCCCCCAGTAGCAGAGTGAGAACTAGAACCCAGGGCTCCTATTCCAGGAGGACGGTGAACTTTCTATTACACAAGGCCTTGGAATGTGTTTATGTATCAATGTAGGGGTGTTGGCCATTCTGGAAATAACAACACTAGAAGAAGCTGGAAGAATGGGTTCAGCATCTCTATCTCACCCTTCATTCAACTTCTCAGAGCTTCTTACTCTAAGCTGGGAGCCAATGGTATCATCTTTGAGAGGGATCCAAAGGGAGCTGTTCTCCTAAGTCCTACTTCATTCCTTCACAAGGTGGGGAAAGGAACAAAAGGCAAGGCATGGATTTGTTTTCAAAGGCTTTTCCTCCTAGCTATTGTTGAACTACAAGATTGCACTCAGGAGTAGGGGTTAGTTGAGATGCTGATCAGGTCCACCGGAAGTAAAAAGTCAGACTGCCCAGTATATCACCTGCAGATAATTAAGAATGAAACTAAATAAATCCTAGGGGGCAGTTTAGTATGAATGTCTCTGCACATTTTAAAAAACCCAAGTGTGTCTGTGTCACATCTTAAAATCATGACTTTTAGGGGATCTCCACCTCTATGAAAAGTCTGCTTACCCAGTATAAAATGGACTTATACTTAATATGCTTCCCAAATGACTCAGAGATCTTTGTATTTATGACCACATTTACCCTTATCAACAGTAAACAACTATTTACTGGTACAGAGAAATGCTTTGACATTTGAGGCATATATTAAGGTGCAGGCATGGTTCTTGTCCTTGGGAAACATACAATCTTGAGGAGTTAGGAGACACAGGCAAAACAGACTTAAGTTTGTGCAATGTACAAATAAGAGAAGTTAAGTCCAAATCCACAAAGTGCCAACTGTACACAGAATGTACTGAGTAATAAACATAGTCATCAGAAAACGGAACTCATCAAGGAGAGCTATCCTAAGGTTGGTGGTACTGAGCTAGGCTCTTAAAGGGTACCCACAAGGGATAAATACTTATCTTTTATTTCTTCTGGATTCTAAACCTGACTCTGAACCATAATTTGATCTAAACACAGGACTCCTTACTAACACAGATTCATGAGCTAGTCTAAGCTAGCTGGAAAACTTCTATGGAGGGTAAAGCCGGTCTACCTAGCTGGAAACGCTGAAAGACACTAAGATGTCCAGGACCTGTAATCTTATTATTTGCCACTTCATTCCAATATAAAAAGGCTCTCATTCTCCTCACACACTTGATTCAATATGCATCAGCTGAATCTCAATCTGAACCTCTCTTGCTTTCTTCTCAACATGAACCTGCTGCCTGGAGCACCTATCAAATTCAATCTCACCCTCTCCTCAAAAACAGATGAAACCCCACAGCTAACATCATACTCAACAGGGAAAGACTTGCCTCTAAGGTCAGCAACAAGACAAGAATATCTGGGCTGGGCGTGATGGCTCATGCCTGTAACCTCAAAACTTAGGGAGGCCAAGGAGGGAGGATTGCTTGAGCCCAGGAGTTTGAGACCAGCCTGGGCAACACAGCGAGATCCCATCTCTATAAAAAATAAAATAAATTTTAAAAAGACAAGAATGTCTGCTCTAGCCACTTCTATTCAATGTTGAACTAGGGGGTTCTGGCCAGGGCAATTAGGCAAGAAAAAGAAATAAAAGGTATCCAAATGGAAAAGGAAAAAGTAAAACTCTCTCCTTTCACAGATGATGTGATCTTGCATACAGAAAATCCTAAGGAGCCCACACTCAGAACTAAGTTGCAGGATATAAGATCAGCATATGAAAAATTGTATTTCTTTTTTAAGAGACAGGGTCTTGCTCTGTCACCTAGGCTGTAGTGCAGTTGTGTGATCATAGCTCACTACAGCTTCAAACTCCTGGGCTCAAGGGATCTTCCACCTCAGCCTCCCAAGTAGATAATTAGCCTGGCTAATTTTTATTTTTAAATTTTTTGTAGAGATGGGGTCTTGCTACATTGCCCAGGCCAGTCTCAAACTCCTGGCCTCAAGCGATCCTCCCATCTCAGCCTCCCAAAGTGTTGAGATTATAGGCATGAGCCACCACGCTTGGACTGAAAAATTGTATTTCTATACACTAGCAGTGAACAATACAAAAATGAAATTAAGAAAACAATCCCATATTAATAGCAGCAAAAGAATAAAATATCTAGGAATAAATTTAACAAAATAAGTGCAAGACCTGTATACTAAAAACTATGAAATATCACGGAAAACAATTAAATGAAAAGACATCCATGTTTACAGAGTGGAAGATTTAAGATAGTTTAGATGGTAACATTCCACAAATTGATCCACAGGTTAAATGAAATCCCTATTAAAATCTCAATTTTTTTGAAATTGAGAAGTTGACCCTAAAATTCATATGAAAATGAATAGCTAAAACAATCTTGAGAAAGAATCAAGTTGGTGGACTCATATTTCCTGATTTCAAAATCTACCAGAAAACTACAGTAAGCAAGTCAGCATGGGACTGGCATAAGGATAGACACAGATCAATAAAACAGAACATCCAGAAATAAACTCTCACATTTACGGTCAATTTATTTTGACAACAGTGCCAAGACAATTCAATGGAGAGGTAATAGACTTTTCAATAAATGGTGCTAAGACAACTGGATATCCACATGCAAAAGAATGAAGCTAGACCCCTGCCTCACACCATATACAAGAATTAACTCAAAATGGATCATTGACCTAACTGTAAAACTCTTAGAAGAAAACATAGGAATAGATCTTTGTGACCTTGATTTAGGCAGTGGTTTTCTAGATATGACACCAAAAGCATAAGCAACAAAAGAAAAAAAATATAAAAACTGGACTTCATCAAAATAAAAAACCTTTGTGCTTCAAAGGATACCATCAAGAAAGTGAAAAGACAGCCCACAGAATGGGAGAAAATATTTGCAAATCACATATCTGATAAGGGACTTGTAACCAGAATATATAAAGAACTCTTACAAATCAATAATAAAAAGACAACACAATTAAAAAATGGGCAAAGATCTGAAAAGATACTTCTCCAAAGAAGACATACAAATGGCCTATATGCATATGGAAGAGGCTCAATATCATGTTATTAAGGAAATGCAAATCAAAACAATGAGATACCATTTTACATCTACTAGGATGACTAGAACAAAAGTAATGGAAAATAACAAGTGTTGGTGAGGATGTGGAGAAATGAGAAGCTTTATACATTGCTGGTGGGAATGTAAAATAGGGCAGCCACTTTGGAAAATAGTTTCACAGTTCTTCAAAATGTTAAACACACATATGCTATATGACCCAGCAATTCCACTCCTAGGTATATACCCAAGAGAAGTGAAAAGTGTTGGGCCGGGCGCAGTGGCTCGCGCTTGTAATCCCAGCACTTTGGGAGGCCGAGGCGGGGGGATCGCGAGGTCAGGAGATCGAGACCATGGTGAAACCCCGTCTCTGCTAAAAACACAAAAAAATTAGCCGGGCGTGGTGGCGGGCGCCTGTAGTCCCAGCTACACGGAAAGGCTGAGGCAGGAGAATGGCGTGAACCCAGGAGGCGGAGCTTGCGTGAGCCGAGATTGCGCCACTGCACTCCAGCCTGGGCGACAGAGCAAGACTCCGTCTCAAAAAAAAAAAAAAAAAGAAAAGAAAAGTGTTCACACAAAAACGTGTACATGAAGGTTCACAGCAGCAGTATTTACAAAAGCCGAAAAGTAGAAAACTACCCAAATGTCCATCAATTGACTAACAGATAAACAAAAGATGGCATATCCACACGATAACGTATTAACTGGCAATTAAAAAAAGAATGAAATCCTGATACATGCTACAACATGGATGAACCGTGAAAGCATTATGCTTAAGTGAAAGATGCCAGTTACAAAGACTTCATGTTGTATGAATCCATGTATGTGAAATATTCAGAATAGGCAAATTCATAAGAGACAGAGAGTAGATGAATGGCTAACTGGGGCAGGGATGAAGGAGTGGGGAGCAGGAAAGGGAAGAGCATAGGGTTTCCACTTGGGATACTGAAAAATTCTAAAACTAGGATGTGATAATGGCATAACTGTGACTATACTAAAAATCACTTAACCATATAATTTAAATGGATGAATTTTATGATATGTGCAATATATTTCAAAAAAACAGTAACACACAAACAAAACGAACAAAGAACCAGCCCTCCACTTCCATGCTTTTCTGGTTTTACAGATATGAAGAAAACGTCCTTCCTAGTACTCTCATAAGAGATTCTCAGAAGACACTACTTTCCTTACTGTCTACTCTCAATGGGTAACTGTTGCCCATATATCCAAAGTAAGTAGTTTCTCTGTCTAGGTATTAGTTCAGCATTTTTGCTAAATCATCCATGTTGACTCTGGATAAAAAGAGAACCTACTTCACAGCATTGCTGTTGAGTATTGAAAAACATTTAGAACAGTGCTTGGTGTACAGTAGATGCTATATAAGTTTTAGTTGCAATCACCACCACCACCATCCTCATCATTTCTTGGCCATTCATGCAACAAAATTTACTGTCTAATGTACATGAAGAAACATTATAGCTAGGTCTCAGGGAGAAAAATAAAATAGGGCACAAGCCAGATTTCCCTTCCTTGTCTGGTGCAAAGTCGCTGCAGGTCTTTAGATAAGGGTTCTTTCTGGGGGGCGTTGACAGGGCAGTGATGTGGAAGGGAAGGTATATGAAGTTGACAGGCTAATATTCAGGTGGACTCCTCATCTTTTGCTCTGCTATCTAGTTCTGGATGCCTACAACTAACTCTGCCAGACCTCTAGCCACTATTGCTCTATTGTATAGAAATCTGGTTTACTTGCAGGGCTGAATTCCATTTCCCTTCCATCATGTACTTTGGTCTGTCCCCCACTCCTCATAACTCCCCACTATCTCACACACACACACACCAAGAACCTTCTCTGGTGGGTGGGTTTCTTTCAAAGGCAGTTTTGGTTTTCCCTGTGCTGCTGTATGTAGCACAGCCATGTCTCACCATGCCTACTCCTTGGATGCCTGGCAAAAACTCCTGCTTATTGCTTAAGCCCCTATGAATTCCTCAAACATTACTGCTTCTTGGTGAAGCATTTCCCTGCCTCTCCCCGAGCATGGCTGCTCACACCTTCTTTTTGGCCCCTACTTTACTTGGTATTCTCCCTCCCTCTATCACAACACCTTTCATTCTGTATAGCAAATCTCCATTTATGGGAGTCTCTCCTTCAACCCACTTTGAGTTCCTTTTCTTCCCTTAATTTTCATGACATTCACTCCCATCCCCACACCTCTACTACTCACACCCAGAACTACATTTTGAATCTTGACATTGCTCACAATACTTCCACCTTCAAAAACACAGACTCCAGTTTCCCCTCATACATTCAGTCTCACCACATTTGCTCTTCCTGGTGACATCACCAGACCCTTGTATTTTCCTCCCAGGTATCAATGTCCTCTCAGCCTCTCTTCCTTTTCGCCTGAATTCCACAGCTCATCACCTAAGGCAGCAGTCCTGATTCCTTTGTATCCTCAGTCCTTCCATCAAATTTGTCCAACAAACTAGCACTGGAGCAAAGCTCCCATATTCAGGCTTTACTTCAACTTTGTTAGCTGCACTCAACTAGGGAAAAATCACACCGCTGTGTGATCTAACATGCAGATTCAAGGTCTCCAGCCTTGCTCAGGCCTTTGGTGCCTCCAATCACGGTTTTATTAGTGTTTCCATACCTTTTCCATCACAACGCTAAAACTTTACAGCTCTCCTCGGCCTCCATATTTCAAGCCCGCCCTCTCCCTATCATTAGATTGTATTGCCTCTTACCACATAAAAATAACTGGAGCCTTTAAGCACTGTTCTTCTTCAATTTCCTACCTCTACCTACAAGCTCCTCACACTCATCTTAGCCTTTTCCCTCTAGTTCAAGCTCAGATCTCACTCATGCCCCTCCTAAATCTTCAAGATCTAATTGTATTGGCTCTTCCTCCTCAGCCCATAAATTTATCCAATTCTCTCTCTCTCTCTTTTTTTTCTCTCCTCTTTTTGAGACAGGGTCTTGCTGTGTTGTCCAGGCTGGAGGGTAGTGGTGCCATCGTAGCTTACCGCAGCCTCAAACTCCTGGGCTAAAGTGATCCAATTCTCTCTTAAAGGAAAAAATATTTCCTTGACCCAACAATCCCCTCTAGCTATTACCAATCAACCAATCTCTTTTCTCCACTTCTCATCCAGACTCCTCGAAAGAGTCATCTACATTGACTGTCTCCAGTTTCTCACCTCCCACTTACCTCTCCATCCACTGCAATCTGGCTTCTGCCTCTAGAACTCTGATGAGATTGTTTTCAGTAAGATTACCAACAGCCCCTCAACTGAGAAGTTCAGAGCATTTTCTTTTCCAGATCTCATCTCACTGGACCTCCCTCTGCATGCAACAATGTTGATTCCTCTTGCTTTCAGACTTGCTACTTTATCCTACCCTTCCTTCTTAGGAGACAGTGCCTACTCTCCTTTTAACCAACTTTTATAACAATGCAGACTCTCATTCTTGTTTTCAGCCTCCATCTCTCTTAGGTTTCAGGCTCCATATGGAACTCTCTAGAGGACAACACAGCCAATAGATGCTCAAACTCAATACACTGACAAACTCATCTCCATGCACCACACCTCTGTCCTCCTCTTGTATTCTCTCAACCCCCAGGTAGGAACTCTGGCAATCAATCTTGACTCTTCCTTTTCTTTTTTTTTTTTTTTTTTTTTTTTTTGAGACGGAGTCTCGCTCTGTCGCCCAGGCTGGAGTGCAGTGACGCAATCTCGGCTCACTGCAAGCTCCGCCTCCCGGGTTCACGCCATTCTCCTGCCTCAGCCTCTCCGAGTAGCTGGGACTACAGGCGCCCGCCACCACGCCCGGCTAATTTTTTGTATTTTTAGTAGAGACGGGGTTTCACCGTGGTCTCGATCTCCTGACCTCGTGATCCGCCCGCCTTGGCCTCCCAAAGTGCTGGGATTACAAGCGTGAGCCACCGCGCCCGGCCGACTCTTCCTTTTCTCTGACCACATAGCCAGTTAAACAATACATCCTGACAATTTCATACAAATGTCTGTGCTTCTCATTTTCCCCTCTACTTCAGGAATTTCAGAGACTGCTTGATATAGTGGTTAAGAGGACAGAACCTAGGGCCACACTGCCTAGATCTGAATCCTAGTTCTACTACTTACCAGCTGTGTGACTTGGGTAAGGTACTTAATGCTTTCTGTCTCATTATACGTAGCTATGAAATGGGGACGCTCACAGGCTGTTATGAGGATTAAAGGAATTATCATGTGCAAAGTTCTTAGAACAGTGCCTGGTACATAAGTACTATATGAGTATTTATCAAACAAACAAGCAATCCCACTCTCCTCCCCTGGCTGGGTTATCTTTATCCTGCTCCTAACTCACAGGGCACATCCCCATCATTGCATTCATCTTGCACTGTGGTCATCTATTTAATGGTCTTTGAGCTATTTGAGGCAGGGATTGTCTTATCCATCTTTGCAGCCTGAAGGTCTACTGCCATAATTACACTCTAGGTCCTCAGTAATGCGCAGTGTGCGTCTGCTAATGGTCACAATATCCTGAAGGGCCTTACCGCATGCAGCAGAGGCATGTGTGGATCGGTGCCTCTTTCCACTGAAGGAGGAGGAAGCACCGGGATGGAAGGTCAGCCATAGGACTCTTGGCGACCTGGCCCAACGAGCGTGTCTCCCGGGGGAGCCGGATACACTCATTCACCCAATCAAAAACATTTATTGAATTTCCACCAGGTGCCAGTCACTTTGCTATTACGGTCCCTGCCCTCTGGGAATTCTCAACTGAGGAAGGGGAGAGACACCTTTTCACAATAGGGGGATTGGAAGAGTGATGTGATGACTACTGCAGTCTTAAAAATAAATCAGGAGTGTGGATATCTCTAAGATTTTAATCCGTAATGAAACAACAAAAGAAGAACAGTAGGAAAAACGCTTGCCAGGAGTCAGACTACCCAGCCAATCACAAACAAGACCTAAACCCCCAGGTGTCTACTGTGAGGACTGAATGAGGCCATGCATCCATTGCACCCATTACAGGCCTGGCACATGGTCAGCAAGCAACAAAAGGGAGCTACTTCTAATATTACTGTTTTTATTTATTTTATTTATTTATTTATTTTGAGACACAGTATTGCTCTGTCTGCAGACAGTATTGCTCTGTCCGGCACGATCTTGGCTCACTGTAACCTCCGCCTCCCAGATTTAAGCGACTCTCCTGCCTCAGCCTCCCGAGTAGCTGGGATTATAGGCACCTGCCACCACACCCAGCTAATTTTTGTATTTTTAGTAGAGACAGGGTTTCACCATGTTGGCTAGGCTGGTCTCGAACTCCTGGCCTCAAGTGATCCACCTGCCTCAGCCTCCTGAAGTGCTGGGATTACAGGCGTGAGCCATGGTGCCCAGCCTAATATTCCTGTTTTTAAAATTATTTTTCTCTGTTGTTAGGTTGTTTGGCATCTGTTCATTTTGTGTGTGAGAAAACAGTATTGTGACTGTATTTTTAAGCGTTTTCATCTTTTAGAGATACATACTGAAAACTTTACAGATAAAATGTCTGTGATTTGCTTCATAATTTGATGAAGGGTATGTAGGAGTGTAGACAAAATGAAATTGGCATGAGTTGATAACTGTTGTTCCTTATCTCATCCTACTTTTGTTTGAAATTTTCCATAACAGAGTTTTTATTATTTATTTATTTATTTTTTGGAGAGAGAATCTTGCTTTGTCATCCAGGCGGGAGTGCAGTAGCACAATCTCAGCTCACTGCAGTCTCCACCTCCTGGGCTCAAGCGATCCTCCCACCTCAGCCCCCAAGTAGCTGGGACTACAGGCACACCCCACCACATCCAGACTTGTGAGATTTAAGGCTAGAAGCTAAGGCTGCTGCCATACCATGTAAGATTTAAAAAAGAAAATAGGAAGGAGAAGAAGAACTATTGATAAAGATGTATTCCTTTCAGACTCCCCATAATAATAAAGCAAATATGGACAGTCAGGATGGGGAAGAGGTGGAACTTCCCCAGATACCTCAGTTTAAACACTTTCTTATCAATGACCTCCAAGTATTCCTCAGGCAGTCATACCCTTCCAGGGCAGCAGGGTCTGCAAAGATCATCTCACTGCCCAGATTCTGAATGGTCCTGCCTCTAAATTCCCAGCACACTCTGTATCATAACTACCATGGCACTTATTACACTTACTTGTTAAATTATAATTATTTGTATGTCTGTCTTTTCCATGAATCACTAGTGTCTGATACAGTGGGTACTAAATGTTCACTGAATTAATAAAGAAATGGAGAAGGCCAGGTGCAGTGGCTCATGCCTGTAATCCTGGCCCTTTGGGAGGCCGAGGCAGGTGGATCACGAGGTCAGGAGATCGAGATCATCCTGGCTAACATGGTGAAACCCTGTCTCTACTAAAAATACAAAAAATTAGCCGGACGTGGTGACACGCGCCTGTAGTCCCAGCAACTTGGGAGGCTCAGGCAGGAGAATCGCTTGAACCTAGGAGGCGGAGGTTGCAGTGAGCCAAGACCGTGCCACTACACTCCAGCCTGGGCAACAGAGTGAGACTCCGTCTCAAAAAAAAAAAAAAAAGAAATGGAGAAGAGGATTTAATAATCTCTTTTGTTTTGATTTTTAAAGAATTTCTGGTAAGAGAGAATCTAACATCTGCTCCAAAGGTCTACCAAGAAGTTCTAAAATCCTGATTTTCTCCAAAACTCATAAAACATACAGATTGGAATGAAGAGGTAAAACATATTTCCAGACAACATGATTTAGAATCAAGCAAGCTGATTCAAAAATCCTAGAGAATTAACAAAAAAGCTATGAGAGAATAGGTAAATTTAAAAAGGTTTCAGGATATGAAATCTATATATAAAAATCAAGTATGTTTATACATACCAACAAAAATAAATGAAAATTGATATTTAAATACTACCAGTTAAAATAGCCTCAAAAATATGAAATAGGGATAAATTTTATAAGAAATGTATAAGACTTGACACTAAAAACTAAAAAACATTGCTGAGAGAACTTAATGACCTAAATAAAAGAAGAAATACATGGTATTTATAGACTAACAAACTGAATGTTGTTAAAATGCCAATTCTTTGTGAACTGATCTATGGTTTCTGCACAATCTCAATCATAATCTCAGAAGGCACTTTTACAGAAACTGACAAATTGATTCGAAAATCTATATAGAAATGAAAAAGACCAGTCAGGCGCGGTGGCTCATGCCTGTAATCCCAGCACTTTGGGAGGTCAAGGCGGGCAGATCACAAGGTCAGGAGATCGAGACCATCCTGGCTAACATGGTGAAACCCTGTCTCTACTAAAAATACAAAAAAAATTAGCTGGGCGTGGTGTCAGGCGCCTGTAGTCCCAGTTACTTGGGAGGCTGAGGCAGGAGAATGGCGTGAACCTGGGAGGCGGAGGTTGTAGAGCCGAGATCGCGCCACTGCACTCCAGCCTGCCGACAGAGTGAGACTCTGTTTCAAAAAAAAAAAAAAAAAAAAGAAATGAAAAAGACCTAGAATACTAAAACAATTCTGAAACAGAAGAATAACATTGGAAGACTTGATTAGCTGATTTTAAAACATATTGTAAAGCAACAATAATCAAATCAGTGTGTTTCTGATACAGATCAGTGGAACACAGTAGAGTCTGGACCACACATATATGATCAATGGATTTTCAGCAAAGATGCCAACACAATTCAATGAGGAAAGAATATGATTTTCAAGTAATGGTGCCAGAACAACTGGACCTCATATGCAAAAAACAGTAATAAATTAACCTCAACTCTTCTCTCACACACTACACAAAAAGTAACGAAGAATAAATCATAGATCTAAATGTAAGAGCTAAAACCATAAAGTGTCTACAAGAAAACAGAGGAGAAAAATCTTAGTGGCTATGAAATTGGCAAAGATTTATTCATTAAATACAAAGAGTACAAACTATAAAAGAAAAACCTTATATATTGGATTTCATCAAAATTAAGAACTTTTGTTCTTCAAAAGACAAAGCATTTTACTGTATGCAAATTTAAACAAGTTTTAAAAGACACTGAAAATGGATAAAAGACCCAAACAAATACTTCAACAAAAGAAGACATATACATGACAAACTGACACATAAAATTATTATTAGTCATCAGGGAAATGCAAATTAGAACCACAATAAGATGTTACTATGCATGCACTAACATGGTTAAAATTAAAAAGACTGAACTTACCAAGTGTTGACCAGGATATAGAACAACTGGGAATAGGATACACTGCCAGTGGGAATGTGAAATTATAAAACCACTTTGAGAAACAATTTGGAAATTTCTTATGACATTAAACACACATCTATCATCTTCTAGGATTTACAGAAGAAAAATGTAAACATGTCTGCACAAAGACCTGTACATGAATGTTCACAGCAGCTTTATTTGTAGCAGCCCAGATGTCCATGAACAGGTGAACAGATAATACAAATTACTCATAAAATGGAATACTACTCAGCAATGAAAAGGAACATACTATTGATAGCCACACCAATATAGATCCACTGCAAAATAATTGTGCTGGTTGGGCTGGGTGCGGTGGCTCACGCTTGTAATCCCAGCACTTTGGGAGGCCGAGGCGGGCGGATCACGAGGTCAGGAGATCGAGACCACGGTGAAACCCCGTCTCTACTAAAAATACAAAAAAAAAATTAGCTGGGCGTGGTGGCGGGCGCCTGTAGTCCCAGCTACTTGGAGAGGCTGAGGCAGGAGAATGGCGTGAACCCGGGAGGCGGAGATTGCAGTGAGCCGAGATTGCGCCACTGCACTCCAGCCTGGGCGACAGAGCGAGACTCTGTCTCAAAAAAAAAAATAATAATTGTGTTGGTTGAAAAAAGACAAGAAATGAGCATATAGTGTATGATTACATTTACATAGAATTATAGAAAATGTGAACTGATCTACTCTGAGAGAAAGGAGGCAAGTAGTTGCCTAGGGAAGGGAGAGGGGAGAAAAGAAGAGAGATGCAGTTTGGGAGGCCGAGGCGGGCAGATCACAAGGTCAGGAGATGGAGACCATCCTGGCTAACACGGTGAAACCCCGTCTCTACTAAAAATACAAAAAAATTAGCTAGGTTAGTCCCAGCTACTCAGGAGGCTGAGGCAGAACAGTGTGAACCTGGGAGACGGAGCTTGCAGTGAGCCGAGATCACGCCACTGCACTCCAGCCTGGGCGACAGTGCGAGACTCTGTCTCAGAAAAAAAAAAAAAAAAAAAAAAAAAAAGAAGAGAGAGATGGATTACAAACGAACACGAGGAAACTTTTGGAGGTGATGGGTATGTTCTTTATCTTGATTGTGGGGATGGTGTCAGAGATGTACATGTATGTCAAAACACATCAAATTATATACTGTAAGTGTGCACATTTATTGTACATCAAATATACCTTAATAAAGTGATTAAAAGAAAAAACAGCATTAGGAAAAAAATTATTCTGGGTCCATATTAGAAACTAAACATTCCCTTACTCAATTATAGAGATGCAGGTACTCGCTCTTTTTAGTGGTAATATAAAGCTGTCCCAAGACATTCTGTTTATTGTCCAGGTCATAGTGCTGCTAGATCCTAAAATGAGGCTATGGTCTTTGAATTTAAAATGGAAGAAAATCACAATATGTACATACACTCTTGCATTTTATCTGTTTGATACATACATATGATTATTTAATCAATTAATGCATAGGCAAGTTCCAAACACACATATTAATCGAGAAGCAACACAAATAATAAGCAAAGACAGACAATTTTTACAAAGCACACTTTCATTTGCCTTTGTAATATAATACAGGGTTTTGTTTTGCAGCAGATATATTTTTAGGGACGTTGGGCTTTGACTAACATTAAAATGAACAGTCATTTTTTCCTATTTTATACTAGAGCAAGAGCTAAGGAGTTCACAGCAAGGATAAATTACAATGCTGATATCGATAAAGCAATTGCATTAAATGTAGGCATTGAGAATTTAAAAGCATTCATTTGAATTCAAAAGAATTCAAAAGCCAGCAAAATGTTATATACTTCCAGGTAAATGTCTGTCCATGTGCTCCCCACCCACTCTTCCAAGTTGCCCCAAAGAGCTTTTCTGGATATCTAAATGTGAAATGTGTAATAGCCTGTGCACACATCAGAAAAGCTGGAGAAAGCAAAAGATTTAATGTTGAGATTCTGTCAGTAAATTCTCAGCAATTACAGTCTCTGACATGCCAGTTTATCCGTAGGAAGATGGGAAAGAGAGTGATGTGATGGGGTACACAGTACAGGCTGAAGAGAAGAACACAGAGATTTCAGGCCAGGTGGATCCTTGGCCAACAGAACCTGTCCTTAGATGCTTTCAGGTGGGTACTATAGACATGCATCCTTCCAATCCTAAAGCCTTTATCAAGTATTTATCAAGTATTTGAGGATGGCAAATGCTGAACACCAAAAAAGAAAGCAGAATCACAGGCATGTCCTTGCCCTGTAATGCTCCTGAATCAAAAAAGAGACAACGACAAGGATATATTTAAAATCAAGATAATAACCATCAAGGATGTAAATTTCATTATGACCTCAAAGGGATCCAATATTAAGTCCTGATTAGGTGGTCATGTGATAAGAGCATTAACAAGACCACCCTCTGGAAGTTTTCAATCCAAGACAGTAATGATGGTGTTTCATAAAAGGAAATAGTTTAAATAAATGGAATCAACTGTGGGTTATAGATGCTAAACAAGAAGCCAAGTAAAGCAGTGGAAAAAAAGTTAGACTAAATTCAAAAGTCTTGCATTCCTGTTCCAGTTTGACACTATGTGGTCATGGGCAAACAACTTATGCCTCAGTTTCTTCATATGGACCCTAATCACATAGGGTTGTTTCAAGGATCAAATAAGACTCTATTTGCAAAAATCCTCATCAAAATATCAGCAAATTGAATCCAGCAATATGGATAAAGGATTCTTTACCATGATCAAGTGGGATTTATCCCAGGAATGCAAGGTTGGTTTAACATATGAATCTCAATTTGTGTAACACACTATATTAAGAGATTAAAGAACAAAACCATGATCATCTCAATAGATGTAAAAAGAGCATCTGACAAAATCCAACACCCTTTTACAATAAAAAAATTCAGCAAACTAGAAATAGAAATCCTCTACCTGATGAACATCATCTATAAAAAAGCCAAAGCTATCATACTTAATGGTGAAAAACTGAATGCTTTATCCCTAAGATCAGGAATAAACTGAGGATGGCCACTTTCACTACTTCTGTTCGACAATGTGCTGAGTCTAGCCAGGGAAATTAGACAAGAAAAAGAAATGGCCATCCACGTGGGAAGGGAAGAAGAAAAACTTATCTCTATACATGGAATGATCTTGCATAGAGAAAATCTAGGGAATGCACAACAAAACCTATTACAATAAAAACAAAGTCAGCAAAGTTGGAGGATGCAAGATCAAGACACAGAATTCAACTGTATTTCTATACATTAGCAATAAAAAATCTGAATGAAATTAAAAAAACAATTCCATTCACAACAGCATTAAAGAGAATACAATATCTAGGAATAAATTTGAGAAAATAAGTGCAAGACTTGTACAACGAAAACTAAAAACCATCACTGAAAAAAGTAAAGACCTAAATAAATAGAAAGACATCCATGTTTATGGGTTGGAAGGTTTAAAATTGTTAAGATGATACTACTCCACAAAGTTATCTACAGATTTGATGCAATCCCTATCAAAATCTCTGTTGATTTTTTTAATAGAAATTAACGAGCAGATCCTAAAATTCATATGGAAATATAAGTGATCCAGAATGGCCATAATAGTCTTGAAAAAAATTTCAAAGTTGGAGAACTCACACTTTCTGATTTCAAAACCTATTAACAAGCTTCAGTGTAGTACTGGCATAACGACAGAGATCAATAGAATGGAACTGAGAAACCAGAAATAAGCCATCACATTTATGGGTCCACTGATTTTCAACAAAGGTGCCCAGACAATTAAATGGAGAAAGAACAGTTTTTTCAACAAATGGGGCTGGGACAATCAGAAATCCATAAGCAAAAGTTTGAAGTTGGACCCCTACCTCATACCATACATAAAAATTAACTCAAAATGGACCACGGACTATATGAGTTAAACTATGAAATGCTTAGAAGAAACATGAGAGTAAATCTTTGTGACTTTTGAGGTAGGCAATGGTTTATCAGACATGACACCAAAAGCACAGCAACAAAACAAATTAGACATAATTAAAATTAAAGTATTGTGTGTCAAAAGACACCATCAATAAAAGTGGAAAGACAATCCAAAGAGAAATTATTTGCCAATCATATGTCTCTGACAAGGGTCTAGTATACAGAATCTATAAAGAACTCTTAAAACTCAACAATAAAGGGACGAATAACTTAAATAAAAAATGGGCAAAGGACGTGAACAGATATTTCTCTAACCAAGATATACAAATGACTAATAAGCACATAAAAAGATGCTCAACATCATTAGTCATTAAGGAAGTGCAAATCAAAACCATGAGATACTACTTTATGACCACTGTCCGGCTATAATAAAATGACAGATAATAGGCCAGGCACGGTGGCTCACACCTGTAATCTCAACACTTTGGGAGGTCAAGGCAGGCAGATCACCTGAGGTCAGGAGTTCGAGATCAGCCTGGCCAACATGGTGAAACCCTATCTCTACTAAAAATACAAAAATTAGCCAGACGCAGTGGCATGCACCTATAATACCAGCTACTCGGTAGGCTGAGGCTGGAGAATCGTTTGAACCAGGGAGGGGGAGGTTGCAGTGAGCCAAGATCGTGCCATTGCACTCCAGCCTGGGCGACAGAGCGAGAGTCCGTCTCAAAAAAAAAAAAGATAATAACAACTGCTGGAGATAATAACAACTAGAACCCTCACAGATTGCTGGTGGGAATGTAAAATGGTACAACCACTTTGGAAAAGTTTGGTAGTTGCTTAACATGCTAAACACAGAGCTACCATATGATCCAGCAACTCCCCTCCTACATATACAACCAAGAGAAATAAAAACATATGCCCACATAAAACTTATACACAAATGTTCATAGCAGCATTATTCATAATAGCCAAAAAGTAGAAACAAGTGTCCATCAACTGATGAACAGATAAATAGAAGGTGGTATATCTACATAAGAGGATATTAATCGGCATAAAAAAATGAAGTATTGATACAGGTTACACCACAATGAACCTTGAAAGTATCATGCTAAGTGAAAGAAGCCAGATACAAATGACCACATTTTGTGTAATTCCGTTTATATGAAATGTCCCAAATAGGCAAATCCATAGAGACAAGGTAGACTAGTGGTTGCCTGATGGGACTGTAGGGAGGGGGAATGAGAAGTGACTGCTAATGGGCTTGAGGTTTATTTTTGGGGTGATGAAAATTTCTGGAATTATAGACAGTGATAATGGGTGCACGACCTTAGGTGAATCTCATGGCATATGAATTATATCTCAAAAAGCTGTTATAAAAGAAGAATATATATGAAAATTCTCAAACTATAAAACTGCAAGTGCTGCACATACACAAGGGATTATTATGATACAAAATAAATGGCTATGGATTGTGAAGTCATGAAGGTTAGATGAAGTAGCAATTAAATCAGCCAACTCACTAACCTCAAAAAACTTGTGTGCAGGTATAGGTGGTGCCCAGCCTGCTATGCTATGTAAATATCTTTTAATGTATTTATCTCTTGACTTGAGGGTCCATTTATAATAATCTCCTTTTCACCTCTGACCAAAAGCCGTATTAAAGATAAAATGAATGGGGGAAAGGAAAAAAAAAAGGAAACCTATCTTTTTCCACAGTTAAAGAAGTTTGTATCTATGCCATAGTCAAAACAACAGATTTTTAACTCCATAATTATGCCCATCATCTCTTGACTAGATTACTGTAATAGCTTAATAGTTCTCTCATGTTTGCTCTTGAACCCCTTGTCTATTCACAATACCAGGGAAAACCTTTTAAAATGTGTGTTAGATATGTCACTCCTCTGGCATCTGGAATGACTATTCCTTTCCTATTTTTTGAACACATACCTCATGTTAAGTATATTCTTATAAATTAAATCCCCACAACCTCTGTCTAGCACAGTGCAGGCACATCAACTTAGGATCAATGAACATCTCTTGCTGAAGTCAATTAATTGCCAAATAAGACTTGCAAGTAAAATCAGAAAGAAGGGGAGATTTGTTATCTCTACCAAACTGATGGTACAGACAGTAAGCACTCCTGCTGTGGGCTGTGGTGCCTTTACTCTGCCTTTCAAGTGACGCACTCTGCTGCTTCCAGGTTCTTAGGTCTTTTGCAGGTGCCTTTCCAACAAGCCTGAGGTTCCCTAAAGGCAAGTACCACTCGTCTC
Source organism: Symphalangus syndactylus (assembly GCF_028878055.3). Lineage (NCBI taxonomy): Eukaryota > Metazoa > Chordata > Mammalia > Primates > Hylobatidae > Symphalangus > Symphalangus syndactylus. Next base: position 85,464,110 of record NC_072441.2, read on the forward strand.
CATTATCTTCCCCGATGCATGTTGAAGATAAATAAGCACACAATACAAACTAGGTGTAGATGCTGACTGAGACAATGGTAGCTGAAATGAGACAGGGCATAAATCTGGTAGAGAGGGAAAAAGGACCTTGGATTCCAGGAGGATCTGTGCTGCCAGCTAGTTATCTCATTCTTCCCTCCTCAGCACCCTTCCCCCACATCTTCCTGAACATGCAGGTTCCTAGCCTGAGTTGGTAATCTTTCTGCCCTAGCCAATTTATTTTCTAATCTTGTAGCTTTCATATAAAGGGCTCTCCGTGAGATTGATGATGACAGTCTGGGCAGCCACACAGATGAGCGGGCTCCCCTGTTAATTACTACCAGGGAGGGAAGGCACTCTATTCATGGGAGGATAGCTCAAGGAGCGAAGTTATATCAGAAGGGGGCAATTTCAAAACCTGGAAAGAGCTGTCGAAAAAGTGTGTCCTAGGGGAACCCAGGCAGAAGGAAGGAGAGGAGAAAAGGGAAACTAAGTCACTTGGAGGGAGATGGCTCCTTCTTCATGCCCAGGCTCTTCCTTACAAGTCTGTGATGAGGGTAGGTATAACAATAGATAGAAAGTGCTTTGAAGAATAAAAACGCTGTATAATGCTTGGTACTGCAAGGATTATTATATTAAGTGGATTCTTATCCTTTGCCTGGTTTATATCCTGGTTCTTGCAACAGCACCCTAACTATATTCACCAAATATTTGATCATCAAGACAGGAAATAAAATGAAGCCAATTCTCAGTGAAGAGTCCCTGATGACATAAGTATCATTCTGCCGTCAGGGGCAGATACCAGCAGAGTCAGAGGCAGAGACAGCATCAGTTTTGCATCTGCCTGTTCTCTCCTCAACAGAAGAAAAGAGAACTTCAAAGTTACCACTTTGGGAGATTCTTTTCTCTACCTTCTCTAGCTACCTTCCTGTCCTTTTGCCCATTCTGTGCTTCCTATTTTATTAAGCACTACGTCTCAGACCATCCTCCTAGAACACACTCACACACACGCACGCGCGCACACACACACAATTTCCCCTAATGGGAGTGCATTTTTTCAAAGTAACCAACCTCATAGGGCGCCCAAGCAACACAATCTCCAGGGTAAATAATCAAAGCAGCAGAGGCAAGACCATGTGAGGAAAACAAAGCTCTGAGTCCCAGATCACCCAGATGATTATAATAGAGAAGGTAGGGCTAGAACTGTAGAAGAGATTTCATCAAAGTTCAGTACCCTCAGCAAAGACTAGAAGGTAGAAGGCAATTTCCGAGATCCAGTGGGGCCAAGCCAGAGGCCTTCTTCAAGCAAGGAGAGGAAGTCCAGGATTTAGGGTCAGAGCATAGGTTCAATGCTATGTGATTTCACGTACCAACTCCCCTGAGCCTCAGCTTTCTCACTATTAAGGAGAATAATAACTGTAACAGCTATGTTTCAGAATGCCTGTTGTTAAAGCACTTTCCAAAATCAGTAAAGTGCTGAGCAAATGCTAATTGTTATTACGGATCTCTCCTGACCCACTGTCTATCAGTGTCTATCAGTCTTTATGCCTAGATGTGATAACATGTGAGAAAACAAAGGGATGGAGAACTTGGGCTTCCCTAAAGTGCAGGATGGACCAGGGTTGGGGTTCAGTCTGAAAAAGTGTGAGAATTTTTAACGCCGAGAGAACCAGTCAACATTTGATCACTAGCTGATTAAAGTTATTGGAAAAACCCTAACTGGAGATTTTTAGTAAACTCTTTCAGGTAGCTGGTCAACATTACTTAAAGAGTACTGTCTAGGCTGGGTGCAGTGGCTCACACCTGTAATCCCAGCACTTTCAGAGGCCGAGGCAGGAGGATCGCTTGAGCCTAGGATCACTTGAGACCAGCCTGAGCAACCTGGCAAAACCCTGTCTCTACGAAAAATACAAAAATTAGCCCAGTGTGGTGGCACGTGCCTGTAGTCCCAGCTACTTGGGATGTGGGAGGACAACTTGAGCCCAGGAAATCGAGGCTGCAGTGAGCCAAGATCAAGATCACGCCACTGCACTCCAGTCTGGGTGACAGAGTGAGACCCTGTCTCACAAAAAAAAGAAAAAAAAAGAGTGCGGTCTGGTTGTGGGTACTGTGGGAGTATTTATAGATACAGAGGCACAAGAAAAGATAATTGGATGTCATATAAAAATCAAAAGGGACCTACATGGTGAGAGCTATAGGAGAAAGAAGAAACCCACAATAAGGAGAGTTAATAAGGTAAGACCTCACTAGTAAGTTAGTTTTGAACTGGTATTTGAAGGAGAGGAGGGACAAAAATTAACAATAAAGGAGTTAAATAAGTGTGGCAAATGAATTTTCCAAAAGTAACTGCAACAGTAGTTCCCATCCCTGATGCTCTTCCATAGCCTTGCCACTGCCCATCAGGAGGTAGAGTCTATGTCTTCTCCCCTGATCCTGGGTTGGCCTTTGTGACTGCCTCAACTAACAGACTCCCAAGGCTAGCTCATCAAGACATCACCTCTGCAAATGTCTTGCGATGCTTGCTCTGAGAGCCTTCATCTTCTTTTTAGGAAGTCAGCTACTCTGAAGTCACCATGTAGAAAGATAATCTAGAGATTCCAGAGAAAGGGTGGTGGGAAAGAGAAAGAGAGATCCCTGAAGAGCTCTAGCTGTTTCAAGCTCCAGCTGTTTGAGCCCTTCCAACAAAGGTGCCAGAGTGAAGAAGTCTTTGGAAGCCCAGCCCCGTCCCTATATGACTACAGCTGCATGAGAGGCCTCACGTGAAAACAACTGCTTGGCTCAACCCAACCAACCGCCAGAATTCTGAGCAAAACAAATGGTTAGAATTATGTTAAGCCCCTGTTTGAGAGCAACGGATAAACTAAACAATACTGATCTGTGCAAAGGCTCCAAGATCAGGACAAGCAAGTCACATCCAAGCAAGATGGGGAGCTGGCTTGTTAATTGGAGACTATAAGACATGAAGTAATGATATAATAATAATAGCTGACATTTATTGAATTCTTAACTACATCAGGTATTTTGCTAAGCACTTCACATGCATTATTTTTATTTAATCTTCAGAGGAACCTCATGAAAGAAATACTTTTTTTCTCATGTTCCAAAGGGAAAAACAGGCTTAGAAAGGTTAAGTAACAGGAAACCTAGGCTGATTCAACATAAAAGTCATACCCCTAATAACCAGACTGGACTGCAACATGGTGGCAAGTAGAACCCTAAAAGAGTGACCAAATTACCAAAGATTAAATAATATTATATTTGAATGGATCTCAGAGATCAAATCCAACTTTCCCACTTTACAATTGATAAAACTGAGGCCAAGAGAGGTTAAATGACTTAGCTTAAAACTCTATTCATTCCTCAACAATAAAAGCACAAATAACCCAAATTTTTAAATGGGCAAAGGATTTGAGTAAACATTTGTCCAAAGAAAATATGCAAATAATCAACATAAAAAGATGCTTGGCATCTTTAAGCATTAAGGAAATGCAAATCAAACCACCGTGAGATACCACTTCACGCCCACAATCCTAGCTATAATCAAAAAGAAAGTGTTGGTAAAGATATGGAGAAACTGGCTGGGTGCGGTGGCTCATGCCTGTAATCCCAGCACTTTGGCAGGCTGCGGTGGGTGGAGCGCTTGAGTCCAGGAGTTCAAGACCAGCTGGGTAACATGGTGAAACCCCATCTCTACTAAAAATACAAAAAACTAGCCAGGCGTGGTGGCATGCACTTGTAGTCCCGGCTACTCAGGAGGCTAAGGTGGGATGGTCACCTGAGCCGGGGAGGTCAAGGCTGCAGTAAGCCAAGATTGTGCCATTGCACTCCAGCCTGGGAAACTGAAGTGAGACCCTGTCTCAAAAAAAAAAAAAAGAAAGATATGAAAAAACTGGGCCCTCACAGATTGCTGGTGGGAATGTAAAATGGTGCAACCACTTTGGTGGTTTTTGTTGTTGTTGTTGTTGTTTTTGAGACAGAGTCTTGCTCTGTTGCCCAGGCTAGAGTGCAATGGCGCAATCTCAGCTCACTACAACCTCCAGCTCCCGAGTTCAAGCAATTCTCCTGCCTCTCAGCCTCCTGAGTAGCTGGGACTACAGGCACCTGCCACCATGCCCAGCTAATTTTTGTATTTTTAGTAGAGATGGAATTTCACCATGTTGGTCAGGCTGGTCTTGAACTCCCGACCTCAGGTGATTCACCTGCCTCGGCCTCCCAAAGCACTGGGATTACAGGTGTGAGCCACCGCGCCCGGCTGTACAACCACTTTGGAAGGCAGTTTGGCAGTTCCCCAGAGTTCCCATATGATCAGCAATTCCCCTCCTAGGTATACACCCAAGAGAAATGAACATGTACATCCACACAAAAACCTGCACACAAATGTTCGTAGCAGTATTATCCACAATAGCCAAAAAGTGGAAACAACCCAAATGTCCATGAACTGATAAATGGATAAACAAAAAGTAGTCTATCCATACAGTGGAATATTATTCAACCATAAAAAGAATAAGTACTTATACACACTAAAACATGGTTAAATCTTTAAAATATCATGCTAAGTGAAGGAAGCCAGACACAACAAACCACATATTGTATTATCACATCTACATGAAATGTCCAGAATAGGCAAAACCATAGAGAAAAAAGTAGATTAGTGGTTTTCAGGGGTTAGGGGAAGGGGGCAATGGGGAGTGACTGCTAATGGGCCAAGGTTTCTTTGGGGGTGATTAAAATGTCCTAAAATTAGGCAGTGATGATGTTGCACAACTCTGCGAATATACTAAAAATCACTGAACTGTACACTCTAAAGCAGTAGATTTTATGGTATGGTATATCTCAATAAAGCTGTTAACTAAAAAAATTGTATCTATTTTTCAATAAAACTTTACCGAGCATCCATTCACTACACAGTCCCAGGCACCATACTGTACACAAAGATAGGGCCCCTGAGTAGCTTAAAAGATGCTGCACTGCCAAGTGGCAGAGTGCTGAGCCACTTTTGAGGAGATTGCATCTTTCCCAGCCTCACTGAAACATTACCAGCCCCAGTGTGCCACTCTCCCCACCATTAACCAATGAGGAGGCAAAGAAGAGGGACTTATCCTCTTCTTAGACAGTGAATGCAAACCTCAGGTCCTAAAGGGGCCATGGACAAGGAAATTATATTGGGAAGAGACAGAAAAACTTGGGGGACTTGACTCCTGATTTACCTATCGCTTTCCTAGTCAGGCAAATTTCACTGTCTTTCACTACTGTCAGGCAAATCTGATGTCTGGCTCCCTTAAGAATTACACATTTTTACCACCAAGCCTTGACAGGGGTACAGGAAAAGAGGAACAGCAATAGGTTAGGGCTCAGTAGGCACAGAATTTTTTTTAAAAAATCCCAACTCCATTACTTCTTACTTTCTGGACCTTAAGCAAGTTACTAAAGCCTCCCTGAGCGAGCTTCCCTATCTATAAAATGGGAATGAAAATCCTTGCCCTGGACCACCTCAATGAGATAATGGACAAGACACTTTGCCAAGTACATCTTGTAGTGCAGAAATACAAAGAAGCCTCATCATCACTGCACTCTTATCTTGGTCCTCAAGCTTCCCTCCTCTTCCCATGAATTATGCCCCCCGCCCCCGCCCTGGCCCACTTTAAGAACTGACTTCTCTTCTTGACTCTAATCCCTCCTTTAATCCTGTCACATCTTTCCTCCTGCCTCTCCCACAGCAGTTATGAACCCAGGTCTTATAAAATTCATTTATACGATGGATTACAATAATAATAATTTTAAACACTTGCTTGTTGTCTGTCTTGTTCCAACAGAGTGAAAGTTCCAGTGTATCCCCAGTGCCTGGAATGCTGCCTCACATTTAATATGTATTCAGTAAATGTGCTGAATGAATTTTAAAATTCCCATAGGCCAGACCAACAAATGGGAAGGAGGATCTTAACAAGGGAGTGGTCTCTCCCCCCATATCTTGCCCAGTTCTTTCTCAACCTGCCAGGCCTCAAGCTCAGGATTAGTAAAAGGATGTGTCTCCAGGCATGAGTTCCAGAGGTGTAGCTATTAGCCCTGAACTAGGCTGAGCTAAGAGAACTAAGATTTCTTCTGGGTTTCCCATCGCTTAATTAAATGATCCTAAGACCTGAAGTGTTATTTAGGAAACCCTTTGGCACAAGAATTGCCAGGCCATGTCATATACCTACCACTATCCTCTGACCCACACCTGCATCTCAGACTCAGAGCCATTGGTCTGGAGAACCTGGAGATGATGAGAAACGGCCCACTAATGCACAGGGCAAAAAGAAAAGCAGGAGAGGAGGAAGAGGCTTAAAGGTCAGGGGGCTCTCAGAAACCACAGTAGTGTGGTCCCTGAACCCAATTTCAAGGGGAGTGGCAAAGGCCCTAGAACAGAACCCCAGAACTGCATGGGATCCCTACTCCCACCCCTTGAGCATAGAAGCCATAGTGGTGGTGTGGACTCCTGCGAGGGTAGAACAACCAATCACTCTGTGGAAGCATGTTCTGGAGCCCTAAGCACTTTGAATGCAGCAACCACGTGTTAAGAGCTCTAACAACATTTTAAGAGGCAACAATGACATTCCAAGGATCCTTACCACTGGAAAATTCAGAACCTGGGATCAGTTTGAGAAACCATTTTAGGAAATTTATTCTCTCAATCCAAAACTGAATTATTGAAATTATATATATTTGATTTTGACATTTACTATAAGCTTTGATGTTTCTCTTATGTATGACTCTTCTGGGCTTTAATTTTGAAATTACAAAAAATCCTGTAAGCCCACCATCCTTAAAGATCTCCAGTAGATAGGATTTATTTGCATCTATGTCAAAGGTAGACAGAAAAGGACTAAGCAAGGTTTCCCAGATGGGGAGCTTACGTTAAGCTTACAAAGTGACCAGTCTGCTCCAAGGTATTCACCAGCCACTGAAGCAATTCCCAGCAGAGTAGAGCCACTGACAAGTTTTGAAATAGACAGTGAACAAAAGTTCTCTTTTGAGAACATAAAAAGAGTTCATTAAGAGCACAGATGTCGCCGGGCGCGGTGGCTCACGCCTGTAATCCCAGCACTTTGGGAGGCTGAGGCGGGCGAATCACGAGGTCAGGAGATAGAGACCATCCTGGCTAACACGGTGAAACCCTGTCTCTACTAAAAAAATACAAAAAATTAGCCGGGCGTAGTGGCAGCTGCCTGTAGTCCCAGCTACTTGGGAGGCTGAGGCAGGAGAATGGCATGAACCCGGGAGGCGGAGCTTGCAGTGAGCCAAGATCGCGCCACTGCACTCCAGCCTGGGCGACAGAGCGAGACTCCCGTCTCAAAAAAAAAAAGAGCAGAGATGTCATAAGGCGGTGGCTCTGGAAGCACAGAATGCCAGCATTAGCATCATCTGGGAAGTTGTAACAATGCAGATCCTCAGGCCCCAAACTCAGCTCAAACACACTGAGTCAGAACGTTTGCGGTGGGGCCCACAGACCTGTATTTTAACACGATCTCCAGCTGATTCTAAAGGATTCTAAAGATTGAGAACCCTTGACCTAGGGCAATACATCCCTACCTTAAAAAAATTAAAGTCCTACCTAACAGGACCAGGAGCGACTTTTTTTTTCCTTTCTGATGAAACTTCATGAAAGAATTGACTAGACTATGTCCATCACCATTTCCTCACCTCCTATTCTCACTTGGACCCGCTAGAAACTGGCTCCTTCCCTTGCTACTGCCCAGAAACCACGCACGGAGGCCATGAACATCCTCCTAGTTACTAAGTCTAGGCATTTCTCTGTCCTTTTCGTCCATGACCTCTTAGGAGAACTTGACATTGTTAATCACTCCCTCCCTTCACTTCGGAGGTTCCTCACTGCTCTGGTTCCTTCTGTTGCTCCCTGCCAGTCTCTTCTGCACCTCCCTTTTAAATGTATGCCTCTCATCTTCCTTCACCTCCCTTTTAAATGTATGCCTCTCAGGGTTCTGTGCACAGCCCTTTGCCCTCTCTACACCCTGCCCCTGGACAGTGTTATGCTTCTGCTGCTCCATCTAGGTGCTGATGACCTGCTAATGTGATTCTCTATCCCCTCCTGACCTCCAGCCCGAGCTCCAGTTGTCTGCTGAACATCTTTCCTTGGATCTCCCACAGGCACTTCAAACACAACATGTCCAAAGGGATGCTGACCCCTCTCCTCTCTCCCTCAACCATCTTATGTTCTTCCTCTAGAGTTCCTTTTTTTTTATTGAATAGTACTATGCAGTAGCCCAAGACAAGGGTAAGGGTATCATCCTTGCCCCACACTCTTCTTCATGCCTCCGCCTACCCCCATATAATCAACTTTGTAACCTCTGATCTCTCATTTTTCTCCCTCTCTGAAGTCACTTCCGTAGCAGAGACCACATTCATCTCTTGTCCAGGTTACTATAAAGGTCTCCTAACCCGTCTTCCCTCTCTCCACTCTTTCACTTGTTTAATCCCATGTCTGCACTGTAGCCATGGTGATCTTGCTTTTGTAAAAGCATATCTGATCATGTCACCCTCTATTTAAAATCTCACAATGGTCTTCCACTGCCCTCAGGATCAAGTCCAAAACCTCTAAGAGCATTACATGGTCCTCAGGCCTTGGCTCCTACTCATTTTCCTTTTCTCCAGTTTCATTTAATTAATGGTTCTATGGTCTCACTACAAATCACAGCCACTTGCAATTCTCACAACACCATGCTCTTTCTTGCTTGAGGCTTCTGTACCTGCTGTTCCCTCTGCCTAGACTTTCCCTTTCTCCAGCCTGGCTTTTATTTTTTGGCCTCAATGTAAAGGTCCTTTCCTCAGGAAACCTTCTTTAGGTGTCTCTCCCAGTGCTTCAACTGTTATCACAGGAGTAAGTTTGGGTGCTATCATACTTACTTCTGTCTCCCTCCACAAAACCATTAGCTCCTTAAGGGCAAGGTATGAAGCGTATTCTGGTTGAATCCTTGATGCCTAGCACTATGATTAGTGAAGATTTGTTAAACAGACCAAGCTTCTTATTTGAGGGATGGCATGAATGTTTCCAAACCTGAAACCCTGTTCCTGTGAAGACACTGAAATCCTAGTGGTATTTTTCCCCTCTCCCTGGGGCTCTGAAGGGAAGAGGGTCTGTGGTTCTAGCTGCACACAAGGTCCCATTCACATAGCTATTTACTACACTCTCTCCAGCCACCTCCCCCCAGAACAACAGTGGCCTTTCTCTGCAGCAGCAGTCTCTTGGGGGGAAGCTTCTGAAGGCCCTGCTCTGGGAAATGAATGGGGCCAGCCTGGGGCAGGCGGGACAATGGCAGGGTAGGCCTTGTGCCCATCAGACCCCTGCAGGGAAAGGCAGCCCGGAAATCAAGCCGCCAATGGGGAAATCCCCAGAACTCTGAGAGGCTGAAGGCAGGCAACCCCAACAAGGCTGCTCTGTCCCTGTAAGAAATACCAAGTACCAAAGACCTAGCACCCAATGAGAACGAGAGGAATTTTGGTCTTAGTTCCTGGCAGGAGTGTTTAGAGCTTGCTTTCTTAAAATCCCTTGGCTAGGCATGGAAGGAATCAGCAATGTCAAGAATGAGCTATGTTCGAGTCAGGCAACAGCACATATGGAGTATACCTTGTCTAAAGAGAACTAAGCTGGGCCGAAGAAGACAACCCAGAACAATGAGGAGACACTGCTTTTGAACCCTTAGGAACAGGATAAAACACAAGAACCATATAAAGGAACCAACATAACAGTCTACCACATGCTAGATATTTTGCCAGAACTTTTACACAAATTATTTTATACAAGCAAATAAGATAGAGTTGAATTGCTGTATGCATGTGCAAAAGGAATGCTGAATAATATAAAGGTGTAGGGTTTGGTGATATTAACCAGCAAAGGCTTCCTTGAAGGAAATAAGAGTAATGGAGTTGGGAGAAGACAGAGAACACTGATATAAAGGTGTGCAAAGAGGGATGTGGGCCCACGAATGAGGCTGGTCTACCCGAAGCAGGGTGACAGGGTACAGTAATGAGACCTACGATTATTGAGATGTGGGCTAAACTGAAGAAAGAAGTCATGAATCCCAAGCTGGGGAGCTTGGGCTAGAAAGGAAAGATATTGTGGGTTTCTAGCAAATGATCTGCTTCGGGATGAGCGCTTTGGCCCCTGATTTTTAACTACTGTCCTGTGTTTGTTCACTATGGTCCCATAGCCATGCCTGTCCGTCCTTAGTTGAGAATCAGCACAGGACTGAGGGTAATTTAAGCATGGGTATTCTAGTGGCAGCTGAGGCGAGTTTAGGACAATCTGGGGTCCCTGCCAAACCAAATGCCCTAACAACACTCACCATATGTTTGGCACCATGGAATTCACAAAATGCTTTTTTCTTTTTTGAGATGGAGTTTCGCTCTTGTTGCCCAGGCTGGAGAGCAATGGCGCAATCTCGGCTCACCGCAACCTCTGCCTCCCAGGTTCAAGCGATTCTCCTGCCTCAGCCTCCTGAGTAGCTGGGATTACATGCATGCACCACCACGCCCAGCTAATTTTGTATTTTTAGTAGAGACGGGGTTTCTCCATGTTGGTCAGGCTGGTACAAATTATCCTGATCACATAGCTAGTCAGTCACTCAGCTGGGGCTCACTTAAAGTCCTATATTCTCTACATTAGTCAACTAGAATGGTTTCCACATAGATGGCCCTCCGGCCCCAGAGTTTGGGTGGCTATGTGGGAATATATATATATGGTTGATTAATCAGGATCCATCGAATATATGCTAATCTCCTCAAACCATGACCCAACTTCCTAAGGGATCTCCCAGAACTCACTACTCACTTTTTTTTGTTGTTTTTTGTTTGTTTTTTTGAGGTGGAGTCTTGCTCTGTCGCCCAGGTTGGAGTGCAGCAGTGCGATCTTAGCTCCCTGCAACCTCTGTCTCCCGAGTTTAAGTGATTCTCCTGCTTCAGCCTCCTAAGTAGCTGGGACTACAGGCATGCACCAACACATCAGGCTAATTTTTGTATCTTTAGTAGAGACAGGGTTTCACCATGTTGGCCAGGCTGGTCTCAAATGCCTCACCTCAGGTAATCCACCCACCTCGGCCTCCCAAAGTGCTGGGATTACAGGTGTGAGCCACCACACCCAGCCTCCTGCTTCTCTTAAAAAGCTGTATTGAAGAACTCTAAAACTATTTGGTAGAAATGGCCTAACCTAAGGGTCTAAGGAAGGTTAAGTATCCACTGTGTTCAGTAAATTGTTAGGTATCAATGGCAGACAAAATGACTTCTACTGAAGATCCTAGTCTATCAATAGCACTACCCTTCTCCTAGTCCACCAGTCTCATAAATTTGGGAATAAAATTTGATTCGGGGCAGGGCACGGTGGCTCACACGTGTAATCCCAGCACTGTGGGAGGTGGAGGCAGGCAGATCACCTGAGATCAGGAGTTTGAGACTAGCCAGGCCAACATGGCGAAACCCCGTCTCTACTAAAAAATACAAAAAATTAGCCAGGCATGAGGTTGGGCACCTGTAATCCCAGCTACTCAGGAGGCTGAGGCATGAGAATTGCTTGAACCTGGGAGGCAGGGATTGCAGTGAGCCAAGATCGTGCCATTGCACTCTAGCCTGGGCAACGAGAGCAAAACTCTGTCTCAAAATAAATGAATAAATAAATAAATAAATTTGATTCAGTCTTAAAATACTGGTTAATTCTGCTACCAAAACGTCTTGGGAATCCTGCCACTCCTCTTTGTCCCCACCATAACCTTTCTGATTCAGAAGCCCATTATCTTTTCCTAAGATTGCTACAAAAACTCCTAGGCTTCCTAACCCCGAGGTCTCTTCTGCTCTGTATATTAATATCAGAATTCTCTCTTTAAACACTATTTTTATCACCATATAATACATAAACCTTGCCCGGCTCCCTTTCTACTACCACATAAAGTCTGAATCCCTTCATTCTCCCTACTCTACCCACCTTATCAATCTAATTTCTCTCTGCTCTACAATAATCTTAACACTTGGAGACCACACCCTGTTGGTGCCACCCCAGACAGAACCTTGCTCATGTTGCTCCTCTAGTCTGAAATGCTCCTCTTCTCTTTCTTCGACCTGAATAATTCCTAACTACTCTGCCTTTGACTATTCTTATTAGCACCAACCTTCCGCTCTTATTAGCACCAACCTTCCGCTCTTCTCTAAATGTACCTTTTGGTGTACATAACGATTCAGCAATTATGTACCATCTTTTTATTTTGTGTTGTTTTGTTAATAACATTTCCCAACAAGAATTCAGGCTTGAGGCCAGGCACGATGGCTCATGCCTATAATCCCAGCACTTTGGGAGGCTGAAGTGGGTGGTTTACTTCAGGTCAGGAGTTCGAGACCAGCCTGGCCAACATGGTGAAACTCCGTCTCTACTAAAAATACAAAAAGTAGCCGGGTGTGGTGGCAGGTGTCTGTAATCCCAATTACTTGGGAGGCTGAGGCAGAGAATCGCTTGAACCCAGGAGGCGGAGGTTGCAGTGAGCCAAGATCACACCACTGCACTCCAGCCTGGGTGACAGAGTGAGACTCTGTCTCAAAAAAAAAAGAATGTAAGCTCTATGTTCTCCTGTACTAGCTCTCAGAACACTAAGAACTGCACTGAGCCATCTGATAAATATTTCAAGTCCAACCAAGCAACTATCAAGCGCCACAGATCACAGGTAATCACCAGGAGGGCTGCTAGATTGGTTCCCTACTTGATTTGGGGCCAGGCTGTGACTGATGACTACAGATCCCATCATGCCATTTTGTAGTGGCTGCTCCAAAATACAGGAGAGAAAGGAGCAAGGGCTGGAAAGCAAGACTCTGAAATTACTTCACTCTAACTTTTCAAAGCCCCTTTCTCACACATTCACGTCTTAGTTTGCTATTCTTTAAAATGAGGAGGAAAATCTTAAGGAAGTCAACAAAGGTAATAGAGGGATACTAGTGACTTTAAGGCCTATGCTGATCACAATAGAAAGACAATAAAATGGTTTTAAATTGTGGCAGAGGAAGTTTCATACCCAAAGGGATTTCTAATTGTTGAACTCATGGAACCATCCTCCAGAGATCACTGAAAATGGGAGAGCCCTCAACCTGTCTTTACTAGCTTAAGAGACACCCTATTTGAAGTCAAGAGGAAAGGGCAAGAGGATCCCTTGAAGTCCTGCCAGATTTTTGTGATTTTTCCCTGAAATCTGTCCAACTGTTTTAGTACAATAAATTGGGGTATTCTTCCAGACCTTAAGAACACCTTCCAGGCCTGGCATGGTGGCTCGCATCCATAATCCTAGGACTTTGGGAGGCCGAGGTAGGCAGATCACTTGAGTTTAGGAGTTTGAGACCAGTCTGGGCTACATGTGAACCTCATATCTACAAAAATTAGCCAGGTGTGGTGGCACAGGCCCGTAATGCCAGCTACTCAGGAGGCTGAAGTGGGAGGATCACCTGAGCCTGGGGAGGTCAAGGCTGCAGTGATCCGTGATCACGCCACTGCACTCCAGCCTGGGCAATACAGTGAGACCCTGTCTCAAAAAACAAAAAACAAAACCACCTTCCAAATTCTATTCCAATTCTATTAGGGGCCATGGATTTCTCAGTTCCTCCCCATGTTTCCATGTCCTTGTACTTCCATCTTCTCTCCCATTTGATCAGGCAGCGTTGTTCTCTGTTCTTTTCAAACTTTCATTTTCACTGATTTTCAGGAAAGCCAGATAATGATTTCTGAAAAACCATTTGGCCCACTGAAAGGACACAAAGCATTCTGGTTTCAGAGGCTCAAAGAACGTAATAGCTAAAAGCAATCAAATCTTAGAGCCTGGCTAGCCTAATTCCCTCATTTTTCCAGATAAGAAAACTGAGGTCAAGGGCAGGTAAGCACCTTTGCAAGGTCATTCACCCAGCTGCTAACAAAGCTGGCTCCAACATCCACATCTACTAACTCAGATGCTGTGTCCTTTCCTCAGAACTCCAAACCTCCTTCCACAAAAGATCTAACATGACTTTTTATGAAGTTATACTTTTTTCTTTTTGAGACCAGGATCAGCAACTTCTTCAGTACTGTTTAACCCATGGGGCAACGGAGTGATCTTGCATGCCACTAGCAGGTGTATGCTTGGGTCTTTTATCAATACAGTGATTGACAAAAGAAGGAACATCACAATCCACAGCAAAAAGAGTTTCCAAGCCACGTGATATATCTTTGAGTTAAGCTTAAAAAATAATAAACCAATAAAATGAATTTTTAAAGGCAATGCCACTATGAAGAGGTGAAATAGATTCAGTCAATACAGATTAAAATAACTTCTCTTATGTTTATAGAACTCAACAGTTAACAATGCCTTTTCACAAACATCAGATTATCAGAACTTTAAAGCAGCAAGAAACACTATACAAACTAGTTTCTAAACTCCATTCCACAGAGGCTGTGAGCTTCCAGAACTCCTTTACCTTTATACTAACTAGGGGATTAGCTACGTGCCATTCACAAAATCTTTTTATTTTTGATGAACTCATATTGTCATTTAATTTTTCTTATTTCTTGTCTATTAAAAAAGCTAAACAAATACATTAATAAAAGGGTGCTCTTTCAGAAATGTTTTTGAGTATCTGAAGTTAAGCTTAGTCGGCTCCTTCTCATAATGGTGATTAATCGCCAAATGTTTCAGCTGCAAATCCATTGTGTCTCTCATCTCACACCCCTAGATGGGAACAAGGGTACATTTTGGAAAAGACTCAGCATTTCAGGGACTTACCATGCATAGCTCTGGATCCCTGTCTCCATTCTGGGAGGCCAACCTTCTAATCTAGGTAGAAACTCAGCTAAATGTCTGGGGACTTCTTGGTCCCAGGGGTCAATAAAGACCAGAAGCCAAGGTGCGAAGAGACCCCTGACAGAGAACAGTTGCTGGGTCTGGATTTATTTTGAATTAGGAAAGTCATACGCTTTTAAGACAAGGAATGGCCGGAGATCACAGAACAAATCCTTTCTATCCCCATCACTAACAGACATTTAAGGTGAGCCGAGGTAGATGAAGTCTCTCTCATTCATCAGAGTTCCTGGGAAGGAGATTCAGTAACTCTTCTCTTCTCACATTCTTCTAGTACCCTATCTACTGGAAAAATACTCCTTCCTCCTGACCCCATGCACTTCTACAACAATAAAGCCAGTTCACTCCGCTTAAATTCTTCAAAATGATATAAATATTTCAGTCACCTTATTTTGTTTTGGGCTACTTAGCTCAGAAAGTTGTGCACGAAGCTAAATCAAATCTGTGAATTTACCATCTATAATTTATATAGAGTTTACAGTTTAGAAAACAATTTGAAATACATTATCTCGTTTGATTTGCTCCTTCCAATAGGCCTAAAAGAGAGATGACATAAACATTATAATCCTCAATGACACACCATATAAAAATGTTTGAGAACTGGATTGTACTTTATAGAAATGAACTACTACTGCTTTACATGAGGAAGCCAGAGGAGGCATGTGACTTCCCCAAGGTCACATAGTTAAGGGGAAAGCCAGGACTCAAACCACAAACTCTTGGCTTCAATTACTTTGGTTTGATCCTCACATGAACTAACTTTGGGCAGACGAAAGATGTTTCATGGATGCAAACCCCTAACCCACCTGTCCATCTCAAAAACATTTGCCATGGGGGAACCAGGCTAACGGATGTAGATGGCTTAGCAAAACTCATGACCAATCCTGTAAAAATAATTCAGTATCATTATCTCTGTTTGCAATAGCAAACACATTTTTAGAAACTCTTGAAAGGAATATATATTAATGGGCAGTAAGTTGCTCATGGACAAAAACTGAAAGGGACATGAACAGCTACACTTTAGCCCATCTTTCAGTAATAATTGATTAACACTGAAAGATAAAGAATAGTTGCAAATACTTTATGCTTTCTATGGACCCAGGAGTCACTCTTGAACAGGGTGCTACGGGAGATTAAAGACTGCCGAGAAAATATACCAAAGCTTTCTTACTCTCAGCTACAATCTCTTTCCAAATACACAGTCCTTTATTATGTCATTTATTTTCTAGAAAATACACATTACCTAGGAAACCTTCTCTAATTGACCTCATTTGACTCCATTTGAAATTAACACGTGAATGTTGAAACAACCTGCAATGAAAGAATTTATACTTGCTGATCTGTTCATTCACTCTAACTAACATTCATTTGTCAAACATTTCTTGAGTACTCACCTCATGCAAGACACTAAGCTAGGCACACAGGATATCATACAGGCAAATCAAACTGTCCCTGCTTGTGAGGGGCTTACAGTCTGGTGTTGCTTTATGTGGTCTTCAGGAGTCTCACATGTTTCCCAGTCCCCCAGTTACATGCTCTCTCTGTGAGCAAGAACTGTACACCTTAATTTTCTAAAACTCTCTTATAGCACCTTACACTAGGCTCTCAACACGGCAAACTGATAAACTGAAAGAATATTAGACTCCATAATCTGCAGTATTTTATTCCTTTCAGTGTGATTTAAGACTGTAAATTATTTAAAATCATAGAGTCTTGAGGCTGATGTTGCCCAAAGTTCCAACTGAGTAAGCCTACAGTTAAGGGAGTAAGATTCAATGCAGCCAGCTGGGGATGTCTGAAGGGGATCTGAGTCCTACCACTCTTAATGGGGAGGAGAATCAGGCAGGGTGGAGGTGAGGAATACCCTTACCCTGCAAAGCTGCACTATCTGATAGGAGAAAATAGTGCTTTAACTATAGGACTTACAGGTATAAGCCCCAAGACTGAACCCCCAAGGTAGGAGCCCCAAGACAGAAAAGTAGAAGGGAAGACCGTGACTGCTGACGGGCACTTTACCCTACTCTCAAAGAGAAAGAAGAAAACGGTGCCCCACACATTCTACAGGACCAGTATAGAAGCCTAGTTAGACATGATGGGGCAATGAAAGAGCCAGATTCAGACTCAGAAGACTTGTGTTTGAGTCTTTGAGTCCAGATTCTGCCACTAGCCAGGCAAGATAGCACTGGGCAGGCCAGGTAGCAGCCTCTCTGAGCCTCAGTTTCCCCTTCTGTGAAACGTGAATAATAACCTCTGATGCTTTTGTCTACCTCACACAGAACCACTGTGAGATTCAAACGAGATATGTTCTACGAAAGCACTTAGGGAACTGTAATGTGCTGGGCAAATCCTGAGATTTTTTTATCTATGAGGATATCCAAACCCCCGGGAGTGTCTCACACCAATCCAGGAACCCTCACCGCCTCCTCCTTCTTGCACCCCCCCAAAACTTGGGTTCCCATCTTCTCAAATCCCTGCATTTACCAGAAAGAGTTCACCATCCAAATCTTAAAAAGGCAAATGCACTAATTCTCAAACTCCAAGAGGATGAAAAGGGTAGAAGGGAAGCCATGTAAACCATTCCAATTCCTCACCTTGACACAGCTCAGTTCTCCCTTTCCAAGGGTCAAACTGCAGAGAGACCAACAGAAAGGAGGAGGGAGGTCTGAACTGGCCATATATCCTTTGTGGCTGTCTGCCTCCTCTTCTCCACTGCCAAGTCAGTTCCCATCTAGGGACTGCTGAACTAATCTAAATGGGACTCTGAGGCAATACAGAGATTAGTGCTTGGGAGAGAGAGATTATATGCATTTTAGGCCACATTCCACAGCCAAAAGGAAATTATTATTAGCATGGATAACCGAAGGTGGACTGGGCATGGAGGGAGCAATTGCTCCTTTGCAAATATTCTTCTCTATCTCTCCAATAATATTTTTTTCCAGGCCCAGTCCTTTCATTTGCTTGTTCAGTCCTTCAACCACCCATCTATCCCGTTAGGATGTGTGCAGTGCCCACAAAACACGCCCCCCAGCAAGGTTCTCATGGGGAGAAGGCTTGAGGAGGGGTAAGGGAGGGAAGGAAAAGGCAGACACCTTACAAAGTTGTACCAATCATTTAGAGGTAAGAATTGCAACCACACAGTAACAATACCAGTGACAGAGGTGGCTGGGCAGACTCTTGGGGGAAGGGGTGTCATGTGCTCAGACTCTGAGGGCCAGTGCTGCTGCCCAGCAGGCCTACGAGCCCAAAACAATTTCTTCTGGCTCCAGGCAGAGGGAAGGCCCATTTTGCAGAGTCAAGCTTATTAAGAACAGCTTGGAAGATTAAACCTAGAGCATCAGCCGGTTGGCAGGTCTCAATTTAAACTCTAAGCTTGGAGGAGAGGAAATTCTAATGTGATCTATGCATTTTGGGACCATGTCAGCTACTGGTAAAAATCCAGACCTGCATGGGTGCAAAGGATGTTTCTGTCCCATCATTCAGGCCAAGAACATCCTCTTCATTTCTGGAAATGGGATCCACCCCGTCACCAAGCCCCACCATTCCATACCAACCAGCCTGGTGGAGGCCCACGCCCCTGCCAGGGCCCTTCTCCCAGCAGCTCCAACACCTAAAGCCAGTCCCCCTAGTGCACCCCTAGGAGCTCACAAGACTGGCTTACCCCCACCTGAGGCTGGCAAGTTGGGGGGACTCAAATTCAGCCTCTACCCTGGCAACAGTCAAAAGCCACTGGAAACACATCCTCCTCCTTCCCCTCTCCTGGCTTCACTGTTTATTGCTTATATTCAAAAGACGCTGAATCAAGAGCTGTTTTTAACATAGACACACAGAGAGCACATAACCACATAGGCTGACAGTCCCCAGAGACTAATGCTCCTAGCCCATCAATTCCCATAGCCCACCCAGACCCTTATTTTCAATCATTTATTAAAATGCAACACCACTCCTCCCAGTCTTTCCTTTAGTCAATGTTGAAAAATCAAATTATTAGCAAACCTACCTGTCTATACTCTGGGGTAACCTTACACTCATGGTTTCTCGGTGTCTCCACGGTTCCAGAATCCTGTAGCTTTGGTGTCTTGATCAGGATTGAATCGCTTGCAATTTTTGAGCAAGGTGAGAGGAGGGCCTCCCAACTTGAAGATAGACTCCTTTCTCTTCCAGCTTTCAGGACCCTGGTAACTGATGCTCCACTCTACTTCTACCAGTGAACATGATTTCCTTTCTCAGCCCCTCTTCCCCTCCCCCGCTTTAAAAAAAAAAAGAAAAAGAAAAAAAAAAAGGAAAAGAGGAAAAACTACGACCTTCTCAGAAACCAAAAACCCAGCCACGAATCTCTTCAAGGTTAGCACTATGGGCTAAAAAAATGAATCACAGAAAAATGTGCCTTCAAAATATCACTGTTAACTGCAAAGTACAGATAAAACCATCCTTTAAATCCAGTTTTCTCAGCTATCCTTCTGTTGGCAAGAGACCCTCTAACTCAAAGGGGGAAAATAATTTTCTAGTCTCCAATGCTTAATATGACAACAGCAAATATCTTTGAGGAAAGGAAAAAAAAGGATTAATAAATCCGAAATGGCACTCGGAAAAAATCTTCCAGCTGATTTGCACAGTAAAAAAATAAATAAAACCATACAATAGTATGTACACAACAGCACTCCTTCCAAGTCCAGTGCAACCCTGGGAACCAAAATTTATGGACTTCCTTAAAAAAAAAAAAAAAAGCTTTTAAATTAAATGTTTTGAAATTCTTAAATGAGCCAATTGCACCAAAAAAAAAAAAAAAAAAAAATCAAAGAACACCTGAAATGCAATGCTTTTTACCTTTAAGATGGTAGTAATGATAACAAACCAGAGATAATCTCTGAAAATATTCTCTCCTTTTCTTTTTCCTTTAAACTTGCAGGTTCCTCCACCTACCCCAGCCTGATTCTCAGACCCAGCCTACGTTCGGCCTTTTTCTGAAAGACAATTTCCTGAGTTAGTTCTGCTGTTGGGCTCCTCCACATCCAGGCTCCGAAATTTTCTCTTGCCTCAGCCTCCATGAAACGGAGATTTCGCTTCCTCCCGTTCCCCTTTCTCCCTCTCTCTCGCCCGGCCAGAAAGACGGCTCCCTTATTATTCGTTCGGATTATTATTGTGGATTTGAGTTCGAGGTGGGTTTTTCTTCCACACCAGCCTCCTGGAAAATCCGATCGCCTGTCTCCTCTCGGCCTCTCCTTGCCTCCCTTTCGGCCCCTCGCCTAATCTCACAGGCAGAAGCCCGCAGTGCTTCGCGCAGGACGCCCGGCCGGGCCTCCGGCTCCCGGTGCCGTTCGCCCCGCGCCCGACCTCCGTGTTCCGGCCTTCGCGGCCGCTCGGGACGCCAGGCTCGGCGCACAGGGAAGGTGGCGGCGGCTGCGGCAGGCCGGCACGAGCGGGCGTCCGACTGCCGGCGTCGCGGCCGCGCTCGCCTCCTTCCGGGCCCCTTCCCCCTCGGCTCGCCGCTCGCTCGGGCGCAGGCCCGGCCGGCCGCCCCCCTTCCCTCCCTCCTTCTTCCCTGCGAGCCTTTCTCCTTCCCTCGCTCCCGCGGGGCGGGGCCGCAGGCTCCTCCTCCTCGCTGCGCTGCCCGCCGCCCGCCGGTCTTTCCCCTCACGCCGCGGCGGCCGGGGGCGGGGGCGGGAAGCTGACCGCCTTTCCCTGCCTCGGTTCCCGCGGCAGCGACTCCCGCCGACCGGCCCGCCCCTGTCCCGGCCTCTCTGCGCGCCCTGCCCCCCACAACCCTTTGCCGTCGCTCCTCGGCCGGTCCCCTCTGCGGCCCCTCAGTCGCCGGCCCTGCCCCTCGGCGCGGCCTAGCGGGTCCCCGTCTCAGCCGGAACCCCGGCCCGGCCCGCGGGCGACCCCGGCCCTGACCCCGCCAGGCACCGCGCGCCGTCCCGCCGCCGCCACCACCACCCCTGCCGCCTTTTCGCCGCTTTTCCTCGGCTGCTTTTCCCCCTCTTACTGACTTCTGCTCGGGAGCCGACCTTTGTTTCCTACCCCCTGCCCGCCCAGCCACCGTGCCCGCGCCCCGTGCCCCTGCCCACGGGTGCAGGTTTACCTCTTTGAGTCCACCGGCATTACCCCGGCGCCCGCAGCTACGGTTCACCCTCTCTCCACCTCTCTTCTGATCTTATTTTTCAAACATTTGTTGCGGCCTCCTTCGTGGTGTCAGTTCTTTTAACTATTTCCTCCCGTTTTTGTGGTCCTTCCCACTTCTAATACCACCGACTTAGGGGGAAGACCCTTCGCTGTTTCCTCTCGGCTTGGCTTGGGCATCTTAATACCAGGCTGTGTAAAGTGTCTTTGAACTCTATGGAAGAGCCTTTCCAGAGCAATTCTATTTTCATAACCCCCTCTCATAGAATCACAGTTTCTAAATCTTTACAAGTAACATGACATTTGTCAGAAGGTCCCGAGCGTTATGATTAAAAATCATTAAGGCCGAGGCAGGGCCTGAGGTCAGGAGTTCGAGACCATCCTGGGCCAACATGGTGAAACCCCGTCTCGACTAAAAATACAAAACTAGCCGTACGTGGTGGCGCGTGCCTGTAATCCCAGCTATTCGGTAGGCTGGGGCACGAGAATCGCTTGAACCCGGGAGGCGGAGCTTGCAGTGAGCCGAGATTGCGCCACTGCACTCCAGTCTGGGCAACAGAGCGAGACTCCGTCTCAAAAAACTAATAATAATAAAAAAATTTTTTAAAAAATTATTAAAATAAAAAGGAAACTCTCACTAGGATTGGGGAGTGGACTTTGCCTTCTTGCCTAGGTAAATGCCATTGTGAAATACTCTGCAGGCAGTGGGGTGTTTGCATAAGTTCTCTTCCTTTCACACTACCTGGATTGTTCTGGGAGGGGGTGGAGATGTATATGTAAATTATCTATACACATTCGTGAGCTCTGGAGTGACCTCACCAGTTTAGAAGTGGTAGATATGCAAATTGCAAGAGGAAAAACAGACGAATAAGCATCAATTGAAGACCTACTATGAACCAGGAACTTTCCCTTTAATGTATATCAGGTATAGGTTGGCAAATAACCTGCTTCCTTCACCCTGTCTCCACCAACCCCTAGGCCAGAACTCCCCAAAACAGGTGATCTGCCCAGCATTTGAAGCACAGTCTAGATTGTTGCTGACTTAATTGTGTCTTTCTTTCTCATACTACCCGCAAAAATGACGCTCTCAAATGTGGACACTGCTCTGTGGTGACAGACCACTGGTTGTCAAACATTTTAAAATAATATTTTCTTGGCCAGGCGCGGTCGCTCACGCCTGTAATCCCAGCACTTTGGGAGACCGAGATGAGTGGATCACCTCAAGTCGGAAGTTCGAGACCAGCCTGGCCAACATGGTGAAACCCCGTCTCTACTAAAAGTAAAAAAAATTAGCTGGGTATGGTGGGGAGCGCCTGTAATCCCAGCTACTCCGGAGGTTGAGGCAGGAGAATCGCTTGAACCTGGGAGGCAGAGGTTGCAATTAGCCGAGATTGCGCCACTGCACCCCAGCCTGGGTGACAAGAGCGAAACTCCGTCTCAAAATAATAATAATAAAGATAATGTTTTCTTAATATATGTAATATTTTTTAAAGCAAGTATTTACATATATTTTATTACATATCTTATGCAACATTGCCTAGTGTAGAAATAGTAAAAGGTTGAAATTTAAAAATGAACATTTTTTAAATCATGCTTTTTGGTGAAAGTTAATTGCTGTCATAACTGGAAAAGATGCTTGCCAAAGATAGGTAGATTCAAACAGAAGAAGTATGCCCTTGATTGCATTTATTAAATCATGATACTTATTTTCCAATCCCATTCATCAACAATGCAAAGACTTCTAATTGAAATTCAACTAGTAAATTTATATCTTAAGTCAATCCTTCTTGAATGATTGGAAGGTGTTACATTTTTATATTCTTAACAAATGGGTTCCAGCCATTAAGAAATTTCATTTAACTTTTAAAAATAGGTTTTCAAATTCTATTTCCTAATTTTTCAAAGTGTGCAAGGGTTTTGATAGGTGAAACCATTGTTTTTGGTAATTAAAAAAATCACAATATTGGAACCATTTCCAGTCATCCATCTTCAAAATACTTTTTCCTAAAGTATGTGTTTCTTTAGAAAAGCAGTGACTTCCTCGCTCATAGATAGACTGTCATCTTAACCTTGAAGGGACAGCTTGAAGGGACAGATTAAGCGGCGTTTTTGTTGTTGTTTGTTTTTGTTTTTGCAAGTAAGTGCTAGGTAGCATACTCTTGACAGCCATTTCTCATCATAGAACACTGAAATAAAAATGTGCATCTCCTCCATGTTCAGTATTTCATTTTAGGCTTTCCCCAGGAGATTGTCAATCTGCACAGCAAAGATTTTCGTGGTCATTCTCTGTCATTACAAAGAATTGTAAAGTTTGTAGCAGTTAACAGGCTTGTTTTTGTCTGGTGGATGACGTATATTATGAAGAAAATGAATGTCAGTGGTGATGTTACCTCTGGTTCTTGGAACCTCCTCATATACTGTGTGTGACAGATGACTTCTGACATAGTGACTGAGTGAGAATGCCAGGTCATTAGTATTAGTAAAACCTAATTATTTTTGCCATAATTAAATACTATTATACTATTATGAGTGCATTCTTTTTTTTTTTTTTTTTTTTTTTTGAGACAGGGTCTCACTCTGTCGCCGAGACTGGAGTGCAGTGGCACAATCTCGGCTCACTGCAAGCTCTGCCCCCCGGGTTCACACCATTCTCCTGCCTCAGCCTCTCCAGTAGCTGGGACTACAGGCGCCCGCCACCATGCCCGGCTAATTTTTTGTATGTTTAGTCGAGAAGGGGTTTCACTGTTGTTAGCCATGATGGTCTCGTGACCTCGTGATCCACCCGCCTTGGCCATGAGTGCATTCTTAAATACTTTCCTCATGCATCTCCTTGAACACTCCACTTTGAAGATTACGAGAATGGCTTTAGTAAGATAGAGTTCCCTGAAGTTAGTTGGCCATTTAAGTAAACTGCAAGTCTCAGGTCAAAAAACAAAATAGATTAGATTGTGTCCTAGAGAGACTGGGTTGTAGGAATCTGGAGGCAGCTGGTGATCAATGGAAAGAACACTACACTAGGAGTCCGGAGAACCAGATAACTTTGTGAACTGCCATCTGCAGTTTGTAAGGATTTAATATGAACAAGCCTGGGCTCTGTAAGCTATAGAGTGCTGGGCAGGAAAATCAGGATAAATCTTAGGGAGCGATACCTTAAAACAACCTTGTCCAACCTGGGGCCTGCAGGCCACATGTGGCCGAGGACAACTTTGAATGCAGCCCAACACAAATTCATAAACTTTCTTAAAACATTATGAGATTTTTTTAAAGCTCATTAGCTATTGTTAGTGTTAGTGTATTTTACGTGTGGCCCAAGACGATTCTTCTTCTTCCAGTGTGGCCCAGGGAAGCCAAAAGATTAGACACCTCTGCCTTAAATGAACATAGTCCTTTGAACTTTTTTCCCACAGAACTCTATCAATAGATGAATTCTTTTCTCTGCCCAACATCCTGGGGAATAGGTAGGGCACTAGTTGTTATGTCTATTTACATTAAGGTTAAGGAAACTATGGCACAGAGAAGTTTTAGGTGATTTGCATGAAATCCCATTAATTGATAGATCGAGGCTAGAATTCATACCTGATTATCTTTAAGTAGTGAGAAGCAAAGAAAAAGGTGGGTAGATGGGTATGGTCAGCTTTTATTTCTCGGAGAGATTCTAGAAACTGAATGCTTGATTGAATAGCTGACGGAGAGCAGTGATGAAAAACCTTGAATGGTTCACGATGTGAATTCTAGAGAAGCAACTTCTCATCCGTGAGCAGACATCAGCATCCCAGACTGGTGTTTCTTTTAAAGAGATGAACTCCAGGTTGCTGTCATTCTCCTTCTAGGGTGCTGTTAAGGGACAGACCTGGCAAAATAAAATCACCATTGGAGACATAGTGCCACTGTTTCATTGACGATCTTTCACTCCTCTTAAACCTTGATCAATTGGGAAGATGATGTGAGAGGCTTAATTAAGATATTGCTTACTCCTAAGGGTGAGAAAATTCTGTGGTTTTTTCATCAGCTGATTTTGATTTCTCTAGAATACTTCTGGGTAGCCAGAACAACCAGTCCTAAAATCTCTGTTACAGATGTCATTTCATTGTCACTCAGAATATTATGTTCATTTAACCTGTTGAATTCCCAATAAAATTTTAATATCAGGTAATAATCATACCCAAAACATATATAGTGCTTGCTATGTAAATACTGTTCCAAGCAAACTACAAGAATTACCTACTCGATTTTCTCAGCAACCTTTTGAAGTAGGTACTATTATAATATCAACCTTATTTTCAGATGGGGAAACAGCGGCCCAGAGAGGGAGAATACTTGCCCAGAGTCACAGAGCTGGAACCCAGGCAGTCTGGCTCCGGGGTCTGTGGTTGGCTTTCCTTTTATTACCTGTGCTGCTTCCTTGTCACAGGCACCATGCCAGGCCCTGGGGGAAAAGTGATAAAACCAAAGAATGATGAATTTGGCAGAACCTTCTCAGAAAGATGGGAGAGGTGCAGAGCTTTTTGAGGAGAAACTGGGGAGGGTGGAGTTAGAAGCAGAGTCCATTGGTTTAACTCTTCAACCCCCCAGAGAGTTCATTTTCCCATGGGGCAGTGGACCAGCAATTTTTCTCTTAGTTCTTTGTCTTCCCTCTCAATGTCCCTTGAGTTTTTTCCCCCAGAGATTTGGCCCTCATCTCTCTTGAGGATCTCAGGGAATTTATTGGAGAAGGAGCTTCTCACCTTTACTCGCAGTGAGAGGTCTGCATTGTTTTCAGGGTCACCTTCCAGGTGTGCCCTTCAGCTTCCCCAGCTTGCTACCTTTCTGTCTGTGGTTACCTTAGAAACCAGGCTCTCCCATCACACTCCAAGTAGCTGAGACAAATTGAATAACAGAAAAGGTGCCAAGATAAATTGTAAAGAAAAAAATGTGTGAAAGAGAACCAATTTTAGACTGAAGGCTAATATTTTGGGAAGTTGGATGTGGTGTGTGTGTGTGTGTGTGTGTGTGTGTGTGTGTGTGTTTTCTTCCAAATAAGACAAATTTCCCGGGATCAAATGTGAGAAACAAAAAAGGTGAGATACCAAGGGGAAGATAATAAAAAACTGCCCAAATCCTGCTTTTAAAACTGAAAAATATTGTGAGGTCAAGACAGGAGGATTGCTTGAGTTCCGGAGTTTGAGACCAGCCCGGGCTACATAGCAAGACCTCATCTCCACTAAAAATCAAAAACATTAGCTGGATGTGGTGGTCCATACCTGTAGTTCCAGCTACTCTGGAGGCTGAGGCCAGGAGGATCACTTGAGCTCAGGAGATCAAGGCTGCAGTGGGCTATGATCATGGCATTGCACTCCCACCTGAGTGACACAGTGAGACCCTGTCTCAAAAACAAAACGAAAAAACAAAACTGAAAAATATCCTTTTAAAAGTTAAAAGAAATTTATTGACATGCAGTAAATTACACATATTTAAAACGTATAGTTTGATAAGTTTTGACACACACACACATGAAACTATCAGCACAATCAAGATAATGAACATTATGCTGAAGAGTTTACTGTTGCTTCTTTCTGATTATTTCTTCCCAACCCTTCCCACTGGACAGCCTTCCCTATTCTGGTCCCCAGGAAATCACGGATATACTTTTTGTTTCTATAGATTAGCTTCCATCTTCTAGAATTTTATATAAATGAAATCATATAGTATGTATCTTTTTTGATGACTTGTACTCAGCATAATTATTTGCAGATTCATCTGTGTTGTTGCCTTTATTTATTGCTGAATGGCATTTTTCATGTTTCAATTTCTGATTACTTACTACTGGTACATAGAAACACAGTTATTTTTGTATATTGATCTTGTATCTTGCAATCTTGTAAACCTATTTATTAGTTCTAGTGGGTATTTTGTAAATTCCATCAAATTATCTGAGTAGATTGTTATATTATCTGAGAATAATAACAGTTTTATTCCTTTCTTTCTAATCTGCACTCCCTTTATTTCTTTTTCTTGTCTTATTGCACTAGCTAGAACATCTAATGCAATGTTAATAGAACTACTAAGATAAGACATCCCTGCCTTGTTTCTCATCTTAGGGGGAAAGCAATTGTTTTTTCACAATTAAATATGATATTATCTTTAGATTTTTCTTAGATTCTTTCTGTCAGGTTGTGGAAGTTCTCTCCTGTTCCTAGTGTGCTGGGAGCTTTCAAAGAATAGTTGTGTTTTAATGTACAACATGAGGACTATAGTTGAAATTGTATTATATTAAGAAATTTTGTTAAATAAGTAGATTTTAGCTACTCTTGTCATACAAAAAAAGTATGTGAGATGATTAATATGGTAACTTCCTTCACTATAGTAACCATTTTACTCTCAATATGTATCCCATAACATCATGTTATAAACCTCAAATATACACAATAACATTTGTTTTTTCTAAAAAAAGAATAGATGTATTTTATCAAATTCTTTGTTCTGCGTTAGTTGACTTGACATGATTATATGGTTTTTCTTCTTTAGCCTGTTGATATGGTGAATTTTCAGTGTTGAACCAGGCTTGAATTTCTGGGATAAATTCTACCTGGTCATGATGTATTAATCTTATTATACATTGTTGGATTTGATTTGCTAAAAATTTGTTAACGATTTTGCATATGTGCTCATGATACTCATGATAGATACTAGTCTGTAGCTTTTCTTTCCTTTTTTTTTTTTGAGACGGAGTCTCGCTTTTGTTGCCCAGGCTGGAGTGCAGGGGTGTGATCTCAGTTCACTGCAACCGCTGCCTCCTGGATTCAAGCGATTCTCCTGCTCCAGCCTCCCAAGTAGCTGGGATTACAGGTGCATGCAACCATGCCTGGCTAATTTTTGTATTTTTAGTAGTGTTGGGGTTTCACCATGTTGGCTAGTCTGGTCTCGAACTCCTGACCTCAGGTGATCTGCCAACCTCGGCCTCCCAAAGTGTTGGGATTACAGGCATGAGCCACCATACCGAGCTGCTTTTCTTTTCTTATAATGTTTTTGTCCAGTTTCAGAATAATGCTGGCCTCATAGAATGAGTTGGGAAGAATTATCTCTTCTTCAATGTTCTAGAAGACTTTGTGTGGAATTGGCATTATTCCTTCTTTAAATGTTTCGTAGAATACCCCAGTGAAACCATTTGGATCTGGAGTTTCCTTTGCATAGGAAAGTTTTAACTAAAATTTCAATCTTCTTAATAGATATAAGAATATAATAGATATAAGAAATAAGTCTGTTTGTGTTATCTATTTTGTCTTGAGAGAGCTTTGATAGATTCAGTCTTGCAAAGAATTTGTCCATTTCATCTAAGTTGTTGAATATCTCAGTATACAGCTGTTTATAATATTCCTTTACTATGTTGTTAATATGTATAAAATCTGATCTCTTCCTTTATTCCTGATATTTGTAATTTTTTCCCTAGTCTGACTACAGGTTTATAAATTGTATTGATCTTCTCAAGTACCTTTTGGTTTCACTGATTTTTTTCCTAATTTTTTCTGTTTCATTAATTTCTGCACTGGTCTTTATTTTTTCCCGTCTTCCGCTTACTTCGGATTTCATTTTGCTTTTTTTCCCCTAGTTTAAAGCTGAGGTTATTGATTTGAGTTTTTTTCTAATATAGTCACTTTTACATTAAAAATACCTCTCTAAGTACTGTCTTACCTACATCCCACAAATTTTGCTATGTTCTGTGTTCATTTTCATTCAGTTTAAACTCATGGGCCAGGTGCAGTGGCTTACATCGGTAATCCTAGCACTTTGGGAGGCCAAGGCAGGAGGATTGCTTGAGGCTAGGAGTTCTACAACAACCTGGCCAACATGACGAGACTCTGTCTCTATTTTAAGAAAAGAAAAAAGAAAGATAAAAAAGACCTCATGGATTATTTAGAAGTGAATTACTAAGTTTTTAAATATTTCGGGATTTTTCCAGATATTTTTCTGTTATTAATTGCTAAGTTAATTATATTGTGGTTAGAGAACATACTTTGTATGACTTGAATCCTTTTAAATTTATTGAGACTTGTTTTATGGCACCGAATCTGGTCTAACTTGGTAAATATTCCATGCATTCTTCTACTGTTGGGTGGAGCGCTCTAATAAATGTCAGTTAGGACAGTTTGGTTAGTAGTGGTGTTCAAGCCTTTATGGCCTTACTGATTTTCTCTCTATTTGTTTGATGAATTAGAGGGTGAGAGAGAGAGAAAGAGAGAGAGAGAGAGAGAGAATGAGCTATTTAGCTATAATTATGGATTTGTCTATTCTTCTTTCAGTTCTATCTATTTTTGTTGCATGTATTTTTAAGCTATGTTAGTAGGTGCCTACATGGTTAGGATTATTACATCTTCTTCATGAATTGACTCCTATATCATTATGAAATGACTCTCCTTAGCCCTGATAATATTCTTTGCTCTGAAATGTACTCTCTGATATTAATAAAGCCACTCCAACTTTATTTATTTATTTGTTTATTTTTTTATTTATTTTGGGGATGGAGTCTCACTCTGTCGCCCAGGCTGGAGTACAGTGGCGTGATACCAGCTCACTGCAACCTCTGCCTCCCAGGTTCAAGCAATTCTCCTGCCTCAGCCTCCAGAGTAGCTGGGATTACAGGCATGTGTCACCACACCTGGCTAATTTTTGTATTTTCAGTAGAGACGGGGTTTCACCATGTTGGCCAGGCTGGTCTCAAACTCCTGACCTCAGGTGATCCGCCTGCCTCACCTCCCAAAGTGCTGGGATTACAGATATGAGCAACCACTCCTGGCCATTTATTTTTTTGAGGCGGAGTCTCCCTCTGTTGCCCAGGCTGGAATGCAGTGGCGTGATCTTGGCTCCCTGCAACCGCTGCCTCCTAGATTCAAGCGATTCTCCTGCCTCAGCCTCCCAACTAACTGGGATTACCGGCATGCACCACCACACCTGGCTAATATTTGTATTTTTTAGTAGAGATGAGGTTTCACCATGTTGCCCAGGCTGGTCTCAAACTCCTGACCTCAAGTGATCTGCCTACCTCAGCCTCCCAAAGTGCTGGGATTACAGGCGTGAGCCACCACACCCAGCCCCACTCCAACTTTCTTAAAATTAGAGTTAGCATAGTATATCTTTTTCCACTCTTACTTGTAACTAATTTGTGTCTTTACATTTAAAGTGGGTTTATTTATTTCTTTTTTCTCTTCTGATGCAAGGGAACTATTGATAAAGTGGACGATATGGTTTGGCTCTGTGTCCCCACCCAAACCCAAATCACATCTTGAATTGTAATCCCCACATGTCGGCCGAGGGGCCTGGTGAGAGGTGACTGAATCTTGGGGGCTGATTTCCCCCTTGCCGTTCTCATGATAGTGAGTGAGTTCTCATGAGATCTGATGGTTTAAAAGTGTGTGGCAGTTCCCCCCTCGCTGTCTCTCTCTCTCCTGCTCCACCATGGTAAGACTTGCTTGCTTCCCCTTTGCTTTCTGCCATGACTGTAAGTTTCCTAAGGCCACCTAGTCATGCTTTTTGTTAAGCCTGAGGAACTGCGTCTCAATTAAACTTTTCTTTATAAATTACCTAGTCTCAGGTAGTTCTTTATAGCAGTGTGAAAATGGACTAATACAGTGGGTTTTTAGTAGGCAGCATATAGTTATGTCTTGCTTTCCCCATGCCCCCAGTCTGACAATCTCTGCCTTCTAATTGTTTAGTATATTTACAATCAATATGATTATTGTTTTAGTTTGGGTTTCAATCTACCATTTTGCTATTATATTTCTCTTTGTCCATCTGTTCTTTCTTCCGTTTTTTTCTTCCTTCTTTTGGATTGAGTGTATTTTACTGTGGTAAAATATATGTTATATATGTTATATATATAACATATATAGTATCTATATATAAAACAGATTTATAATTTTAACCATTTTTAAATGTGCAATTCAGTGGCATTAACCATATTCACAATGTTGTGTAATCATTATGCTATCTTTTTCCAGAACTTTTTTCATTTTCCCAAACAGAAAGTCTGTACCCATTAAGCAATAATTCCCCATTTCCCCTTTCTTGTAGCCCCCAGTACCTCTAATCTACTTTCTGTTGCTATGAATTTGCCAATTCTAAACATCTCATATAAGTGGAATCATATAATATTTGTCCTTTTGTATCTGGCTTATTTCACTTAGCATAATATTTTCAAGTTTTATCCATGTTGTAGCACATATCAGAATTTCATTACTTTGTGTAGCTGAATAATATTTCACCATGTATATATTAATTATTCCACATTTTGTTTATCCATTCACCTGTTGATGGGCACTTGAGTTGTTTCCACATTTTGGCTATTGTGCAAGTACATGGTTGTCTCTGTTTTCAATTCTCTTGGATGCATACCTAGGAGGAGAATTGCTGGATTATATGGTGGATTATATGGTAGTTCTATGTTTAACTTTTTTTTTTTGAGACAGGGTCTCACTTTGTCACCCAGGCTGGAGTGCAGTGACATTACCTAGCCTACTGCAGCCTTGACCTGGGCTCAAGCAATCCTTCCACATCAGCCTCCCAAGTAGCTGGGACTACAGGTGTGTGCCACCATGTTCGGCTAATTTTTAATTTTTTTGTAGAGATGGGGTCTCACTATATTGCCCAGGCTGGTTTCGAATTCCTAGGCTCAAGTGACCTTCTCACCTCAGCTTCCCAATGTGCTGGGATTACAAGTGGGAGCCACCATGCCCAGTTATGTTTAACTTTTTGAAACACTACCAAACTGCTTTCCACAGTGGCTGCACCATTGTACAGTCCCATTATCCACACACAAGGGTGCAAATTTTTCCACATTCTTGCCAAGAACACTTGTTTTCCCTTGTTTTGAGTGTGAAGTGGTATCTCATTGTAGTTTTGATTTGCACTTCCCTTATGACAAATGGTGTTGAATATCTTTTTTTTTTTTTTTTTTTTGTTGAGACGAAGTCTTGCTCTGTCGCCCGGGCTGGAGTGCAGTGGCGCCATCTCGGCTCACTGCAAGCTCCGCTTCCCAGGTTCACGCCATTCTCCTGCCTCAGCCTCCCGAGTAGCTGGGACTACAGTCGTCCACCACCACGCCTGGCTAATTTTTCTGTATTTTTAGTAGAGACAGGGTTTCACCGTGTTAGCCAGGATGGTCTCGGTCTCCTGACCACGTGATCTGCCCGCCTCGGCCTCCCAAAGTGCTGGGATTACAGGCTTGAGCCACCGCGCCCGGCTGTTGAATATCTTTTCATGTGCTCACTGGCCATTTGTGTATCTTCTCTGGAGAAACTTTGTCCATTTTTGAATTGGATTGTTTTGTTGTTGATGAGTTGTTCTTTATTTATTCTGGATATAATTCCATCAGATATATGATTTTCAAATGTTGCCTCCCATTCTGTGTGTTGGCTTTTCACTTGTGAGTGTCATTTGATGCATTGAGGTGTTTACTTTTGATTAAGCCCAATTTATCTATTTTTTCTTTCATTGCCTGTGCTTTTATTGTCATATGTAAGAAACCATTGCCAAATCCAAAGTCATGAAGATATTCCTGTCTGTTTTCTTCTACAAGTTTTATAGTTTTGCCTATTAAACTTAGTTTTTTGATTCATTTTATCTAATTTTTATATATGGTGTAAGGTAAGGGTTTTATCATGAAAAGTTGTGAGATTTTGTCCAACTTCTTTCTTTTGCGTGTGAATATCTATTTTTCCCAGCCCTATTTGTTTAAAAGATTGCCGTTTCCTAATTGAATGATCTTGACATGCTTGTCAAACATCAATTGAGCATATATATGAGGGTTTATTTATTGGATCTCTATTCTATTCTATTGGTCTATATGTCTATATGCCAGTACTACTCTTGCTTTGTAGTAAGTTTTGAAATTGAGAAGTTTGAGTCATCTTTGTTCTTTTTTGAGATTGTTTTGGTTATTTGGGATCCCTTGAAATTCCAAATAATTTTATGATAAGTTTTTCTATTTCCACCAAAAACCCTGAAACAAACAAACTCCCTTGAGATTTTGATAGGGACTGCATTGATTCTGTAGATTGCCTTGGGTAATGTTGGTACCTTAACAATATTGTCTTCTAACCCATAGACCTGGGATGTCATTCCATTTGTCTAGGTCATCCTTAATTTCCCTCAGCAATGTTTTGTAGTTTCTAGTGTATAAGTCTTTTACCTCCTAGATTAAATTCACTCCTAAGTATTTTATTGTTTTTGATTCTCTGAAAAATAGAATAGTTTTCTTAATTTTATTTTGAAATTCTTCACTACTAGTGTGTATAAATACAACTGATTTTTGTGTGTTTATGTCCTGCAACTTTGCTGAATTTTTTTTTTTCCAGAAAGGTATAAAGTTTATTAACATCTTAAAAAAAAAAAAAAGATGGGCCAGGCACGGTGGCTCATGCCTGTGATCCCAGCCCTTTGGGAGGCCAAGGCAGGTGGATCATCTGAGGTCAGGAGTTTGAGACCAGCCTCGCCAACATGGTGAAACACCATCTCTACTAAAAATACAAAAAAAATTAGCCAGGTGTGGTGTCACACAGCTGTAGTCCCAGCTACTCGGGAGGCTGAAGCAGGAGAATTGCTTGAACCCGGGAGGCAGAGGTTGCAGTGAACCAAGATTGTGCCACTGCACTCCAGCCTGGGCAACAAGCAAAACTCCATCTCAAAAAAAAAAAAAAAAAAAAAAAAAAAAGATGGAACAGAACACAGCTACTGAATATGATATAGTTCCTTATTTACGAGTTTTACTATGGGAGGGACATTTTAATCAGCATTTCAAATAATCAAAGGAGTAAAATTTTTTTCTAGAAATATCAGTATTTCACTCTCCAGGTAGAAGATTAATGAAAACATTAAGTGACTGCACCAGTTAGAAGAAGATAAACTAATACCTTAAAAATATATTTAAAAAAGGAAGGGTACTTGCTACTTAAACATGAATTTTCACAAAATTATTCTTGTGACTAATTCAGACAATCGATTTGCTTAGAAATCTGGTGAAAAAAAAAAAGCACATTACATGAATATGCCTTCATTTAAGTACGTGCTTTCTTTTTTTTTTTTTTTTTTTTTTTTTTTTTTGAGACGGAGTCTTGCTCTGTCGCCCAGGCTGGAGTGCAGTGGCGCAATCTCGGCTCACTGCAAGCTCCGCCTCCCGGGTTCACGCCATTCTCCTGCCTCAGCCTCTCCGAGTAGCTGGGACTACAGGCGCCCGCCACCACGCCCGGCTAATTTTTTGTATTTTTAGTAGAGACGGGGTTTCACTGTGGTCTCGATCTCCTGACCTCGTGATCCGCCCGCCTCGGCCTCCCAAAGTGCTGGGATTACAAGCGTGAGCCACCGCGCCCGGCCTAAGTACGTGCTTTCAAGCTGATTTAAAAAGAAAAGTTGAATTATGGTTTCCAGAGCTTTAGGAGTCTGTCTTCACTGTAGGTAGCAATCAGGTTCTGATGAGGGTGATGTGCAATACCAATCACATCCTTCTCGTGCACTGTCAGAGTTCTCTCTAGTTTGCCAGTGACTGTGCTGAAACAGTAGAGCACAAAGCCCTCCCCTACACAGTAGATCCATTCACTACAGGGAGAGAGGGCACAGCAAACGAAGTCCCCACCTTCTCTTTTACCAGAACTGAAGTTTCTGACAATCTGCCCCTGCATGTTCATGATGACCACCGTGTTTGATCTGTTGCACACCACAAAGTGCTGAGGATTTTTAGGAAGTAGAATCACACTGTTGATGGTAATATCTGTCCCCGCAGTGCTGCCCAGGGATTTAAAGGTATTTGAACATTCTGTGGTCTTCATATTCCAGATCTTTACAGTGCCATCAGAGGATGCACTAATAATATAATGTCCATCTTGTATAAATGTTGCTTTGTTAACAAAGGAGGAATGGCCACAAAATTCCTTCAGGGTTTTCCCAGATTTTAAACCATGAATTCTAATTGTCTGGTCACAAGAAACACTAAGGATCTGACTGCTATCCTTAGAAAAGCTTAGACAGGTGACACCCTTACTGTGTGCCCTCTCATATCTCCTTAAACATTGTCTACTCTGAATCTTCCATACCTTGATTTTTCCATCTTGGGCCCCAGTTGCTAACATTTCTGTATCTCTGCTGAAACACATGCAGAGGACAGCATCATCCATCATCATAAAGCTATCCTGGGCCTGGTACTTAAGATCCTTTCTGATTTTTCCAGTAGTAAAGTTCCATACTTCAGTGAATCCATCAACAGACCCAGTGACCGAATACTGACCATCTGGAGAAAATCGAGCACACTCCACGCGTGATTTCTGACCAAACTTAATATGCCTGCTCAGTTGTGTAGGAAACTTTTCTTCTTCCACATCTTTGACAGCTGCTTTGCCTCGAAACAAATCTATGGTCATACCAGGAGGAAGCAATCCCTGATGCTGCTGCCACTTCAGTGCCTGTCCCAGCAATGCCATGAGACGAGATGGAGGTACCAGACTGACTTCACCAGCTAAGGCCTGGGCAATTGCTGCTCTTCTCTTTTCTTTGCTACTTCCATCTGAGTATGCCTCATGAGGATCAAAGTAAGACCTGGCCGAAAGGTTCTCCAGATGAATATATTGCTCTGGCTGTGTTTGTTTTAATGTGATCGTGGGATCAGTCTGTCTCAATAGTGACCTGGCAGCACCCAATTCACCTAGCTCTATCAATTCCAGAACAACCTGTTCATAGAGGTCAATGAGGGTTTTGTCTGGCAATTTCAGAGACTGTATAGCCTACAACAGTATCCCAATGGCCACTGTTAATGTCAGCCACAAAACTCTCAATGCTGTCCACAGTATTCAGAGACACAGTAGCCTTCTCCTGCAAGGTGGCTAATGCCCGACGTAAACTGTTCTCCTTCAAGTACTGCATGATAAGGCGGATCACATCCGAAGATTCGATTTCGATCGACATAGCTGTATCTCTCCGGGAGCAGGCTCCAGTTCTCCCCTGAATTTGTTTATTCATTCTAACTATTTCCGTGTATGTATTCTTTAAGGTTTTCTACATATAATGTCATATCGTCTGCTAATAGAGATAATTTTACTCCTTCCTTTCCAATTTGGATGGCTTTTTTTTTTTAATTTTTTTTTTTTTGTGTGTGTAATTGCTCAGGTTAGAACTTACAGGACTATTTTGAATAGAAGTGATGAAAGTGGAAGAACCTGTCTCATTCCTGACCTTAGGGGAAAGCTTCCAGTTTTTCACCAGTGAGTATGGATCTTTCATGTATGGTCTTGATCATGTTGAGAAAGTTTCCTTCTATTTTTGGTTTATTGAGTGTTTTTTATAATGAAAGGATGTGAGATTTTGTCAAATGCTTTTTCTGCATCAATTGAGCTGATCATGGTTTTTAAAATTATTTCTATTAATGAGGTATATTACATTGATTGATCTTTGTATGTTGAACCATCCTGGCATTCTGAGGATAAATCCCACTTGGTCATGGTGTATAATCCTTTTAATATGCTGCTGAATTCAGTTTGCTAGTATTTTATTGAGAATTTTTGCATCTGTATAAGGGATATTGGTCTGTAATTTTCTTGTGGTTTCCCTATCTGGCTTTGGTATCAGGGTAATGCTGGCCTCATTGAATGAGTTAGGAAGTATTCCTGCCTCTTCAATTTTGGGGAAGAGTTAGAGAAAAATTTATACTAATTCCTCCTTAAATATTTGGTAGAATTTATTAGTGAAGTTATCTGGTCCTGGGGCTTTTCTTTGCTGGAAAGTGTGTTAGTCTGCTTGGGCTGCCATAACAAAATACTACAGACAGGGTGACAGAAACAACAGACATTTATTTCTCACAGTTCTGGAGGTTGGGAAGTCCAAGATCAGGGTACCAGCATGGTTGGGTTCTGGTGAGGACTTTCTTCCTGGATTGCAGATAGCCACCTTCTCACTGTATTCTTACCTGGTGGAGAAAAAAACTAGAGAAACTCTCTGAAATCTCTTCCAATAGGGACACAATCCCATCATGAGGGCCCCATCCTCATGACCTCATCTGAACCTCCCAAAGGTCCCCATGTCCAAATATCATCACACTGAGGTTAGAGCTTCAACATATGAATTTGGGGGGACATAATTTAGTCCATAGCAGGAGGTTTTTTATGACTGGTTTGATATCCATGTGACTTACAGGTCGATTTAGATTTTCTATTTCTTTTTGAGTTAGTTAGGGTAATTTGTGTGTTTCCAGAAATCTGTTCATTTCAGCATGGCTCTCCAATTGGTTGACATAATTGTTCATAGTATTCTTTTATAATCCTTTTTACTTCTGTAAAATTGGTAGTAATGTCCTCACTTTTATTTCTGATTTTAGTATTTTGAGTCTTCTTTTTTCTGTCAACCTAGCTAAAGGTTTGTCAATTTGTTGATCTTGTCAAAGAACCAAGTTTTTGTTTCATGGACTCTCTCCATTTTCTGTTATTTTCTTTTTTATTTATGTTCACTCTACTCTTACTATTTCTTACCTTCTGCTAACATTGGGCTTAGTTTGCTCTTTTATTTTCTAGTTCCTTAAGAGATATGGTTAAATTTTTAATTATTTATTTTAATCTCACTTACTGACTTATTAGCTATAACTTTTTGTTGTGCTATTATAGTATGCATTAATTTTTCTTGACTACTTTCAAGTATATTATACTACTTTGCATATAATATAATAACCCAGTAACAGTACCCTTCTATTTCTCTCCTCTCAGCTTTTGTGCTATTGTTAACATACATTTCACTTCTACATTTGTTGCAAATTCTACATTACATTGTTATTATTTTTGTTTTAAACAGTCAATTGTCTTTTAAAGAGGTTTAAATAATTAACATAGAAATCTTTGTATTTACCCACATACTGACTATTTCTGGTGCTCTTCATTTTTTTGTATAAATCCAGATTTTCATCTGGTATCATTCTTTCTGCCTGAAATACTTCCTTTAACATCTCTTATTGTGTAGTTTCTGCTGGTGATAAATTCTTTCAACTTTTGTATGCCTTAAAATGTTTTTATTTTATTTATTTATTTTCTAGATAGGGTCTCACTCTATCACCCAGGCTGACTGCAGTGGCACAATCACGGCTCACTGTAGCCTCGATCTCCTAAGCTCAAACGATCCTCCCACCTTAGCTTCCTGAGTAGACTAGAGACGTGCACCACCATGCCTGGCTAATTGTCTTTATTTTTTGTAGAGATGGAGCCTCGTCATATTGCCCAGGCTGGTCTTGAGCTCCCGGGCTCAACTGATCCTCCTGCTTCAGCCTCCCAAGATGCTGGGATTACCGGCATGAGCCATCGTGCCTGGTTTGTCTTATTTATTTATTTATTATTGAGATGGGGTCTTGGCCTGTCACCCAGGCTGGAATGCAGTGGTGCAATTGCAGCTCACTGCAGCCTCTGCCTCCTGGGTTCAGGATTCTCCTGCCTCAGCCTGCTGTGTAGCTGGGACTACAGGCAGACATCAACATGCCTGGCTAATTTTTTTTTGTATTTTTTTAGTAGAGACAGGGTTTCACCATGTTGGTCAGGCTGGTCCTATCTTTATTTTTGAAGGACATGTTTGCAGAGTTAAAGGTGTCTAAGTTGACAGTTTATTTTCTTCTAATAGTTTAAAGATGTTGCTCCACCATCTTCTAACATGGATTTTTAAAAAATAATGATAAATCATCTTTATACCCTATCTTTATTCTTCTGTATGTAATGTGTATTTTTTCCTCCAGTTTCCTTCAAAATCCTCTTTTTATCTCTTGTTTTAAACAATTGGATTATGATGTTCTTGATGTAGTTTCTTTGCTTGTGGGTTCATTGAGCTTCTTGGATCTGTGGGTTATAGTTTTCATGAAATTTGGTAAATTTTTGTTGTTTCTTCAGATATTTTTGTCTGTTTCCCTCATCTCATTCCCCTCCTTTGGAAACTAATTTCTGTATAATAGGATACTTGAAGTTTCTCACAGCTCACTGAATCTTTTTTTTTTTCAGTCTTTTTTTCTCTTTATGCTTCATTTTGGATAGTTACTATTGCTAGTCCATAAATCCATTAATCTTTTCTTCTGCTACGTCTAATTTGCTATTAATCATATCCAGAGTATTTTTCATTTAAAACATTAGAGTTTTCATACCAAGAACTTCAATTAGGTTCTTTTTACATTTTTTTGTATGTCTATGCTTAATATGCTCAGTCTTTCCTTTAGCTTCTTGTATGTGTGTAATACAGTTATAATAATTCTTTGTGGGTACTAATTCTATCTCATGTATCATTTCTGGATCGGTTTCAATTGATTGATATTTTTCCCCATTGTAGGTAATAATTTCCTTTGCATGCCTGGAAATATTTTTTTCATGGATATTCTTTCTCAAATTGAGGAAATTTCTCTCTATTCCTAGCTAACTGAGAGTTTTTATCCTTAATAGATGTTGGATTTTGTCAAATGCTTTTTCTGCATCTATTAATATGATCGTGTAATTTTTCTTCGTTAGCCAGCTGATGTGATGGATTACGTTATTTAATTTTGGAATTTTTTTTTTATACTTTAAGTTCTAGGGTACATGTGCACAACGTGCACGTTTGATCCATAGGTATACATGTGCCATGTTAGTTTGCTGCACCCATAATTCATCATTTACATTATGCATTTCTCCTAATGCTATCCCTCCCCCAGCCCCCCACCCCATGACAGGCCCTGGTGTGTGATGTTTCCTGCCCTGTGTCCAAGTGATCTCATCGTTCAGTCCCCACCTGTGAGTGAGAACATGTGGTGTTTTGTTTTCTGCCCTTGTGACAGTTTGCTGAGAATGATGGTTTCCAGCTTCATCCATGTCTCTGCAAAGGACATGAGCTCATCCTTTTTTATGGCTGCATAGTATTCCATGGTGTATATGTGCCACATTTTCTTTATCCAGTCTATCATTGATGGGCATTTGGTTGGTTCCAAGTCTTTGCTATTGTGAATAGTGCCACAATAAACATACATGCACGTGTGTCTTTATAGTAGCATGATTTATAATCCTTTGGGTATATACCCAGTAATGGATTGCTGGGTCAAATGGTAATTCTAGTTCTAGATCCTTGAGGAATTGCCACACTATCTTCCACAATGGTTGAACTAATTTACACTCCCACCAACAGTGTAAAAGTGTTCCTATTTCTCCACATCCTCTCCAACAAAGTTGTTTCCTGACTTTTTAATGATTGCCATTCTAGCTGGTGTGAGATGGTATCTCATTGTGGTTTTCATTTGCATTTCTCTGATGACCAGTGATGATAAGCATTTTTTCATGTCTGTT
This sequence comes from Symphalangus syndactylus, assembly GCF_028878055.3. Lineage (NCBI taxonomy): Eukaryota > Metazoa > Chordata > Mammalia > Primates > Hylobatidae > Symphalangus > Symphalangus syndactylus. Next base: position 85,504,377 of record NC_072441.2, read on the forward strand.
GGCTGCATAGATGTCTTCTTTTGAGAAGTGTCTGTTCACATCCTTTGCTCACTTTTTGATGGGGTTGTTTTCTTTCTTGTAAACTTGTTTGAGTTTTTTTGTAGATTCTGGATATTAGCCCTTTGTCAGATAGGTAGATTGCAAACATTTTCTCCCATTCTGTAGGTTGCCTGTTCACTCTGATAGTAGTTTCTTAAGCCGTGCAGAAGCTCTTTGGTTTAATTAGATCCCATTTGTCTATTTTGGCTTTTGTCGACATTGCTTTTGGTATTTTAGTCATCAAGTCCTTGCCCATGCCTATGTCCTGTATGGTATTGCCTAGGTTTTCTTCTAGTGTTTTTATGGTTTTAGGTCTAACATTTAAGTCTTTAATCCATCTTGAATTAATTTTTGTAGAAAGTGTAAGGAAGGGATCCAGTTTCAGCTTTCTACATATGGCTAGCCAGTTTTCCCAGCACCATTTATTAAATAGGGAATCCTTTCCCCATTTCTTGTTTTTGTCAGGTTTGTCAAAGATCAGATGGTTGTAGATGTGTGGTGTTATTTCTGAGACCTCTGTGCTTTTCCATTGGTCTATGTGTCTGTTTTGATACCAGTACCGTGCTGTTTTGGTTACTGTAGCCTTGTAGTATAGTTTGAAGTCAGGTAGCGTGATGCCTCCAGCTTTGTTCTTTTTGCTTAGGATTGTCTTGGCAATGCAGGCTCTTTTTTTGTTCCATATGAATGTTAGTTTTTTTTCCAATTCTGTGAAGAAAGTCATTGGTAGCTTGATGGGGATGGCATTGAATCTATAACTTACTTTGGGCATTATGGCCATTTTTATGATATTGATTCTTCCTATCCATGAGCATGAAATATTATTCCATTTGTTTGTGTCGTCTTTTATTTCCTTGAGCAGTGGTTTGTAATTCTCCTTGAAGAGGTCCTTTATATCCCTTGTAAGTTGGATTCCTATGTATTTTATTCTCTTTGTAGCAATTGTGAATGGGAGTTCACTCATGATTTGGCTCTCTGTTTGTCTGTTAATGGTGTATAGGAATGTTTGTGATTTTTGCACATTGATTTTGTATCCTGAGACTTTGCTGAAGTTGTTTATCAGCTTGAGGAGATTTTGGGCTGAGATGATGGGGTTTTCTAAATACACAATCATGTCATCTGCAAACAGGGACAATTTGACTTCTTCGTTTGCTAATTGAATACCCTTTATTTCTTTCTCTTGCCTGATTGCCCTGGCCAGAACTTCCAACACTATGTTGAATACGAGTGGTGAGAGAGGGCATCCCTGTCGTGTCCATGCCTGGCAATTTTTTATTGGATACTAGCCATTGTGAATTTTACTTTGTTGGGTGCTAGATATTTTTGATTTCTTATATATATTCTTGAATTTTGCCATAGAATGCAGTAAAGTTTCTTAGAAACAGTCTGAACCCTTCAGATTGTTCTTTTAAACTTTGTTAGGTGAAACCAGGACTATATTTATTCTAATGTTGATTTTTTCCCCTTCGTTATTGAGGCTAGACCTTTCTGTGTACTCTGCCTTACCTTGTGAATTAAGAGATCTTTCACTCTGGCTGATGGGAACAGAAAGAGATCTTTCACTCTGGCTTCTGGCCCTTTCTTTTTCTTTTTCTTTTCTTTTTTTTTTTTTTTTTTGAGATGGAGTCTTGCTCTATCGCCCAGGCTGAAGTGCAATGCCACGATCTCAGCTCACTACAACCTCCACCTCCCAGGTTCAAGGAATTCTCATGCCTCAGCCTCCCGAGTAGCTGGGATTACAGATGTGCACCACCAAGCTGGGCTAATTTTTATATTTTTAGTAGAGATGAGTTTTCACCATGTTGGCCAGACTGGTCTCGAACTCCTAACCTCAAGTGATCCGCCTGTCTCGGCCTCCCAAAGTGCAGGGATTACAGGTGTGAGCCACTGTGCCTGGCCAAGCATTATTCTTTCTAATCCTTTCAGGAAGTTCTTTCCTCACTCTGAGGAAATTTCCTCACATACATTCATTGATCTAAATTCAGCTGAGTACTCAAAAGAGACCGGCCCTGTGCAGATCTCTGGAGTCTTCTCTATGCAGCAGTTTCCTTTTTGATACTCTGGCCTGTGAACTCCAGCCACCTTGCCCTCCTGGACTGCTAACTTTGACTCTTCAACTCGGGGAATATCACAGGACTCCACCTGAGTTCCCCCTTCCTGTGCCTTGGCCTGGAAACTTTGTCCAGGAAGTAAGCTGGAGCAATGTAGGGCTCCCTGCGTTTGTTTTCCACTTCTCAGGAGTCACTGTCCTTCATTTCCTGGTATCCAATGTCTTGAGAACTATTGTTTCATATATTTTGTCTATTTTTTTAGTTGTTTCCGTTGTTTTCAACGGAAACAACCCAATCCAATTCCTACTACTCTATCTGGGCTAAAAAGAAAAATTCTGCTTGCCCTTTATTTTCAAACTTTAACCCCACTCCTATACTTAAAATCTGAAAAATTTTCACATTGGTGAAATTTTTAGAGGAAGGCTGTTCATGTTACCCTTTTAGGAGGGAGGCTTTTTAGTCTAATGATCAGCTCTTGAGCCCTCTGTCTGGATTTGATTCTTAGATCCTCCAGGGTTTGAGATTCAAGCTGTGTGATCTTGGAAACGTTAACTAATTTATCTATGCCTGTATCCACATTTTAAAAGTAGTTAATAATAACAATAATACCTTGCCTATAGAGCTGGTGTGAAGACTAGATGAGTTAATACTTGTAAAGTGCTTGTACAATGCCTGACACATAGCAGGTGATTATTAAAGTTGGCTATTTATATAAATGAAGAGTGCAAGCATTGTGTAATGAGACAAGCTTGGCTATTGTGGGATACAGATTGGTGGGAGGTCATGAGAAATGAGGTTGGTAAAGGAGGATGAGCACAGTGGAATAAAGTTTGGAGACTGGGCTAATTTTTGTTGAGATCGAATGGACCAATCAGCATGGGAAAAAATGTACAACAGGGCCGGGGGTGGTGGCTCACACTTGTAATCCCAGCACTTTGGGAGGCCAAGGCTGGAGGATTGCTTGAGCCCAGGGGTTCAAGACCAGCCTGGGAACATAATGAGACCCCGTCTCTACAAAAGAAATGAAAAAATTACCCAGGTGTGATGGCACACACCTGTAGTCCAGCTACTCCATAGCCATGACCATACCACTGCACTCCAGACTGGCACAGAAACTCTGTCTCTAACAAACAACCCAACCCACTAAACAAACAAAAAATGAGCAACTTCTTTCATAAGGGGTACATATTCAAATAAGATGTTGTTTACCAATCAGTATCAAATTTGCAAAGCATTAGAAAAGTAAAGCTATCTAATGTGGGCAAGAAGTGTTCCATGAAATAGAAACTCTCATTGAATAAAGCAGAAACTGATTTTACTCTTTGGGGGACAATTTGGCAGCATGAATAAAGAGGCTTACAGTGGATATATCTTTTGCTTCAATAATTCCTCAAGGATGTTTATTGCAGCATCATTACTTATACTAATACAAAATTGGAAAAATTTTTGATAATATAAAATAATTGAATTACAGCCTAACTGTATTCTGGAATATTATCAGGTATGCCAATTTTGTAAAACAAAACAAGGAAAACAAACATATTCTTACACCCCCACACACACCACACACACATATGCATAAGACTGTGGCCGGGCACAGTGGCTCACGCCTGTAGTCCCAGCTACTTGGGAGGCTGAGGCAGGAGAATGGCGTGAACCTGGGAGGCGGAGCTTGCAGTAAGCCGAGATCGCACCATTGCACTCCAGCCTGGGCAACCGAGCAAGACTGTGTCTCAAAAAAAAAAAAAAAAAAAAAAAAAGAAGATTGTTAGGCAACATGCCAACATAATAACAATATTATTTCTGGGTGATGGAATGACAAGAGATTTATATAGTCTTCTTTACACTTCTCCATTTGTTTTCCTCCAGGTTTTCTGCAATAACCTATATTAGTCCAATAATAAAAACATCTAATTTTTAAATTATTTTATTTTTTATTTTTATTTGTTTATTTTTTTTGTGACGGAGTCTCGCTCTGTCGCCTAGGCTGGAGCATAGTGGCACAATCTTGGCTCACTGCAACCTCTGCCTCCCAGGTTCAAGCGATTCTCCTGCATCAGCCTCCCGAGTAGCTGGGAATACAGGAGGGCACCACCATGCCCGGCTAATTTTTGTAGTTTTAGTAGAGACGGGGTTTCACTATGTTGGCCAGGCTGGTCTCGAACTCCTGACCTCGTGATCCGCCTGCCTCGGCCTCCCAAAGTGCTGGGATTACAGGCACGAGCCACCACACCTGGCCCTAAGTTATTTTAATTTTAGGACAGGAGGGAGCCAGTAGGATTATCTGGTGGAGTTGGGAAAAGGTAAAGACTACTTCATTCCAGCAGCAATACGTAAAGTGGGATGGATAAGGGCCCAGATATTCTGATTACCACTTCTTCATGTACTTGGATGAGTTTCACAGGAGGCTTTTACGGAGTCCTGCCCAAGGACTTGCACACATAGTGACCTTTCCTACTGCGTTTTCAGAGGAAAGTTGCAAGGAGCCACTATAGCCTGTAGCTCTTTGCTGGCAGGCTGGGCTCCCTGCTTGGTGGTTTTTGAAAAGCACAACAGCTGCAGGGAGAGCCCAGCATGTGTGCCAACCTATTCTGATGCCTCACTAATCCTCACAGCTGGAGAACACACAGCAGTCAGACTGGAGAGATTAGAGATTCTCAACCAAGATCACAATGATTCCAAAAGTGGGAGAGACTGCCTTTTTGAGAAGTGGGTTAGCATTAGGGATAGAAGTGGGAGGCAAGAAGCTGTGCTGCTGGATAGAGTGAAGGGTGAAGTTGAAATTGGAAGTCCTAAAATGAGTATGTGTGGTGGAATAATGAAGATTGAGGAAGAAAAATTAAATGGAGTGGACTCATGTAAAAACGACATTAGATGAAGGGGAAGCTCTAATCAAACTGAGTCAGTCTTGGCTTTTATGGATAGGAGAGGAAGAGGTCCTTGGCAGCCCAAGGCTTTCCTAATTCATGTTAACTACAGGCCTACATCATGGTTGGTAGGAAACAGAAAGAGTTCTGCCAAGAACTAGGTATCTGAGCAGAGCTGAGTAAATGGTGGATATTGAGGCTTGGGTAAAAAGATGGACAGTGAATAAAGAGAGCTTCCTATTGCTAAGTAGATACACCAAGCTAGGTAGGCCAGGCTAGCACAGACGACAACGAGCACATAAATCAGAGTCCATGGGGTTTAGAGGGTGAAGGCCAGACCATGAGCCCAGGAAACACAGGGGCATGGCTGAGGAGTCACTGAAAAGCTGAGTATTGACACGTCAGAACCCCAGCAGAGTGTGAGCAGCAGATGTAGGGAGTGCCCTGCTAGAAAATGGGGAGCACTCTCCAGGCTGTCATCGTCTAGATAGGAGCTTGTAGATTTTAGAGCTCTAAGATTGCTCAGAGATGACCTAATTTAATCTCGCCTTTTTTTCCAGAAAAGAATATGGAAGCCCGAAGCCACGACCATAATTCTTCCATCCTCTCTGAGACTCTTTTAGTCTGGCAACATGACCCTCTGCTCCTATTTGTTATATAGAAAATTGACATATAGGGATTTGGTCACATCTAAAATTCTGGCACCTGACTCAGTTCTCCTATATCTTGTGGATCCTGCCATCATCTTGGATGGCTTTCAGGATCAGTGTTAATGGCTGTTCAATGTTCAAGCTTTTTTGTCCTTTGTCTGGTGTTCAATTTCTTTTACTTTTACTCTATGTCATTCACTTACTCTTATGCCGTATCATGGAGTTTGTTATCAACTGATCCTTCAAGCCCAATATCCCTGGCTATGACTTCCTTTCCTATCAACACTTATCCCTCTCTGCATCTGTTCTCTCTCACTAAAATCAACATTCCCTTCACTCCTCCAATTTCTCCAGTCTATCGGTCTATATCTATGATCCATCACTTCTCTTATTAATACCCCCAAACCCATTGTTCCTTTATAAACTTCAACCCCAGAGCAGTACATCTGTCCTCCTTTTCCGACCCTGTATCTGTGTTGGCTAGGACTGCTGGACAGTCAGTTACCCAACCATGGAATTTTTTTTTTTTTTCCTTTTAATTACATTTATTTTAATGCTGAATTTACTCCCGTGCCATAAGTTTTTGTTTCTTCAGTTTCTTCTGGGATATCTTTTTCTTCTGGGCAACCTCCTCTTCTGGTTTAGGAACAATCTGTTCCTTTTCCGTAAGGATCATCTCAATGTGGCAGGGAGAGCTCATGTATGGGTTAATCCGACCATGAGCTCTGTAGGTCCGGCGGCGCATCTTAGGTGCTTTGTTCACTTGGATATGCTCAATGACCAGAGAATCTACGTCTAAACCCTTAAGTTCAGCATTACTCTCTGCGTTTTTAAGCATGTGCAGCAAAAATTCAGCACTCTTTTTGGGCCACCGACCTTGTGTCCAGCCCCACTGCTTGGCCTGTGCACACCTGCCAACTCCACCATTGTAACGTCGGAATGGTACGCACTGTTTCTGTAAAGTGACATCTTTCAGATACTTCGTGGCTTTTCGTATATGCATACCCTTGATGGCCTGAGCAGTTTCACGAGTGTTCTTAAAGTGAACACGAAGATTGGAACCTCTTGATTTGCATGATTTCGTGGGGTTCTCCGGGTCAAGTGAATAGCGAACCATTTTCACAGATTACCTCAGGCTGCTTAGGGAAAGAGCCCAACCATGGAATTTTATACCAGTACAAATTCATGATCTCTTCCCTCTGCTTGATTTCCTGTGATCCTGTGTGTTTCTGAGAGGTATCAACTCCTCCCCTTTCCCCCATAGCAACTACTATAAACTTTCACCACCTGCTTCAAGTGTTCCCCTCCACAACTCTTCTTATTTGTTTTATGAAAATAAAAAAGATGAAGTTATAACTCGTATTTAAAGCTCACCCCTACCCCTAAGGTTCTCTGTAAACCTCTCCACCTGATTTTTGTCCTCAAGTCTCAGTGAGAACTTGTGCCATAAATTGTCATTTTGTCTCCTGTATCTTTATCTTCTCCCTTTCTACTGTCTCTTTCCTCTGACATATTTATGCCTCTTTTCCATTTACAAAACACGAAACCTACCTAACCTCTGGCGCCCCTTCACAACCAAGCTCCTTGAAAGAATAATCTACATTTTTACCTCCACTGCTCATTTTTCTTCAGCATGTTTCAGTCTGGATTTCTTCCCCACTGTATCTCTGAACTGCCCGGGCAGCAGTCTCCAGTGGCCGCCATTCTGTCAGGTCCAGTGGATATATTTTGGTGACCATTGGACTCTTTCGAGACACTTGACACCATTGATCACAGCCCTTAAACACTGCCATGGCTTTTGTGACATAACCTTTTACATTGATAAAATGGAGGAATGACTATAATATTTGGGGAGCATGGGAAAAGTGATAATTAGGTTGAGTCTTTAAAAAATAGTTAGGGTTTAATCATTATTTTGGGGAATTTAAGGCATTCTTGGCAGAGGAATCTGCCAGTGCAAAAGCTAGGAAGTCTGGGATAAAAAGAGTGTCAGGGAAGAAAAATATTTGTAGAATTCAAACATGTAGTTTAATGGGAAGGCAGTGGAAGAGGAGGTCTACTGAGGTTAGATTATCGAGAGTCTCACAAATGATTTTGAGGAGTTAGGATTGGGTCAGGAAAGGCATCTTCAAGACAGTGAATTCTTTAAAGTTTTTGTTTTTTATTTCAATAGCTTTTGGGGGGTATAAGAGGTTTTGGTTACATGGGTGAATTGTATAGTGATGAAGTTTGAGATTTCAGTGCACCTGTCAGCTGAGTATGGTACATTGTACCCATTGTACCCTTTGCTTGTCCCCCACTTCTGAGTCTCCGATGTCCATGATACCACTCTGAATGCCCTTGTGTACCCATAGCTTAGCTCCCATTTGTAAGTGAGAACATGCAGTATTTGATTTTCCATTTCTGAGTAACTTCATTTTGAATAGTGGCCTTCAGCTCCATCCAAGTTACTGTAAAAGATATTATTTTGTTCTTTTTATGGCTGAGTAGTACTCCATGGTGTATACATACCACATAAGGAAGTAAATTCTTATAGTAATGGAGACTAAAGAGTTCAGAACAATCATCCTACTGAGAATAGTCATAAAACTGAATTAAATATCTAGAAAATATAAAAAAGCAATTAAGGTAGGAATTAATAGGCCAACATCTAGGAGAAGATGAAAATCTAGTGAGACATGCCCTTCACTCAAAGTTGTATTTGCCCTGAGAGCCATTTCCAATCTTCCAAACTAAGCTGTATTTTTGGTGATGACGTGGGGCTAAGGTGACAAAAATAAAAACCCAAGACCTGCCAAAGGTGAGGCTCTGATAAGACACGTCCATTTTAAACCAGAATCTCAAAGGGCTACACCCTTAGGTGTAGATCAAAACAACAAATATGTTCAAATCTATGAATTCCTAATGACAAAAACAACGGCAATAAAGCAAAGTAAACTGGTTAGTTGGAGGATGCTAGGGAACCAGTTTATTTATTTATTTTTTTGAAAACTGGTAAATAAAGGAAATAATCATATATGTATTCTGTCTTTCCTATATAAACTGCACTACTGGGTAACTAATAAAAAATGAAGGGGACCAAGAAGCAGCTTCTCCGCTCCTTCTAGGATCTCCACCTGGTTTGGCCCGCCTGCCTCCACTCCTGCCTCTACCATGTCCATCAGAGTGACCCAGAAGTCCTACAAGGTGTCCACCTCTGGCCCCCGGGCCTTCAGCAGCCACTCCTACACGAGTGGGCCCAGTGCCCGCATCAGCTCCTTGAGCTTCTCCCGAGTGGGCAGCAGCAGCTTTCGGGGTGGCCTGGGCGGTGGCTATAGTGGGGCCAGCGGCGTGGGAGGCATCACCGCAGTCATGGTCAACCAGAGCCTGCTGAGCCCCCTTGTCCTGGAGGTGCACCCCAACATCCAGGCCGTGCGCACCCAGGAGAAGGAGCAGATCAAGACCCTCAACAACAAGTTTGCCTCCTTCATAGACAAGGTACGGTTCCTGGAGCAGCAGAACAAGATGCTGGAGACCAAGTGGAGCCTCCTGCAGCAGCAGAAGACGGCTCGGAACAACATGGACAACAAGTTCCAGAGCTACATCAACAACCTTAGGCGGCAGCTGGAGACTCTGGGCCAGGAGAAGCTGAAGCTGGAGGCGGAGCTTGACAACATGCAGGGGCTGGTGGAGGACTTCAAGAACAAGTATGAGGATGAGATCAATAAGCGTACAGAGATGGAGAATGAATTTGTCCTCACCAAGAAGGATGTGGATGAAGCTTACATGAACGAGCTGGAGTCTCGCCTGGAAGGGCTAACTGAAGAGATCAACTTCCTCAGGCAGCTGTATGAAGAGGAGATCCGGGAGCTGCAGTCCCAGATCTCGGACACATCTGTGGTGCTGTCCATGGACAACAGCCACTCCCAGGACATGGACAGCATCATCACTGAGGTCAAGGCACAGTACGAAGAGATCGCCAACCGCAGCCAGGCTGAGGCTGAGAGCATGTACCAGATCAAGAATGAGGAGCTGCAAGAGCCTGGCTGGGAAGCACGGGGATGACCTGTGGCGCACAAAGACTGAGATCTCCGAGATAAACCGGAACAGCAGCCGGCTCCAGGCTGAGGTTGAGGGCCCCAAAGGCCAGAGGGCTTCCCTGGAGGCCGCCATTGCAGATGCCCAGCAGCGCGGAGAGCTGGCTATTAAGTATGCCAACGCCAAGTTGTCCGAGCTGGAGGCTGCCCTGCAGCGGGCCAAGCAGGACATGTTGCGGCAGCTGCGTGAGTACCAGGAGCTGTGAACGTCAAGCTGGCCCTGGACATCGAGATCGCCACCTACAGGAAGCTGCTGGAGGGCAAGGAGAGCCGACTGGAGTCTGGGATGCAGAACATGAGTATTCACACGAAGACCACCAGCGGCTATGCAGGTGGTCTGAGCTCGGCCTATGGGGGCCTCACAAGCCCCGGCCTCAGCTGTGGCCTGGGATCCAGCTTTGGCTCTGGTGCGGGCTCTAGCTCCTTCAGCCGCACCAGCTCCTCGAGGGCCGTGGTTGTGAAGAAGATCGAGACAAGTGATAGGAAGCTGGTGTCCGAGTCCTCCGACTCCTGCCCAAGTGAATAGCTGCGGCAGCCCCTCCCAGCCTACCCCTCCTGCGCTGCCCCAGAGCCTGGGAGGGAGGCCGCTATGCAGGGTAGCACTGGGAACAGGAGACCCACCTGAGGCTCAGCCCTAGCCCTCAGCCCACCTGCGGGGGAGTTTACTACCTGGGACCCCCCTTGCCCATGCCTCCAGCTGCAAAACAACTCAATTGCTTTTTTTTTTTTTTGGTCCAAAATAAAACCTCAGCTAGCTCTGCCAAAAAAAAAAAAAAAAAAAAAAAGAAAGAAAAAAAGATGAAGGGGAATTTATCCTTATAGGTGTATTCCATCTAATAAATCAATATATGATGTAACTGGGATATCAATATTATATAACTTCCAGTGAACTAATGGATACAGACATTGACCATAAATTAGCACAGAGAGACCACTATGCACTCTACACAACACTATCTATGAAGTTATCTTACTAAAAGGATACCGTTAAACTGTGATCACCAAAATGCAGACTATGGGGCCTCTGTAAGACAATCAGCTTTCTTTAACAAATGAACTGCCAGAAAAAAATTATATTTATATTTTTATATACGTGTGTGTATGTATATACATATACATATGCATGTAAAAATCACACACACAGAGAAAGAGAGAGGAGGAGTGAGCAACATGGAGGGTGAACCTATAGATAAAACGATTAAAAAGATATAATCTGATCATAATGTGTGCACCTTATAAATACTGGTTTAAACAAACACGTTGTTTTTAAAAAGCAAATGACATTTGTGAGACAATTAGAATTTTGTACATGGGATATTTGGTGATTTAAGGAATTACAGTTAATATTTTGTATGATAACAATATTGTGGTTATGTTACAAATAAAGAATTCTTCCTTATCTGTAAAGACACATATTGAAAGAACCACAGAAATTTTTTTAAAAAACGATTAGAGAAAAAGGACAAATTACTTTCTTTTTTTTTTTTCTTGAGATGGAGTCTCGACCTGTCGCCCAGGCTGGAGTGCGGTGGCATGATCTCGGCTCACTGCAACCTCCACCTCCCGAGTTCAAGTGATTCTCCTGCCTCAGCCTCCCAAGTAGCTGGGACTACAGGTGCCCACCACCACACCCAGCTAATTTTTGTATTTTTAGTAGAGACGGAATTTCACCATATTGGCCAAGCTGGTCTTGATCTCCTGACCTTGTGATCTGCCCACCTCTGCCTCCCAAAGTGCTGGGATTACAGGTGTGAGCCACCGTGCCCGTCTGAAAATATCTATATTAAATAGGATAATGTTATGTATTGTAACAAGCAAATCCCCAAATATCAGTGCCTTAACCATCATAAATATATTCCTTAATCACCTAACAGTACAGAGTGGGTAAACACATAGCATGCACACAGCCCTTCCCTGCTTATTTATTCAGGTGCCAGGGCAGGCAAAGACTCTCCATTTTCAGCATATTGCTTCCAAGGTGGCCCTAAGAATCATCTTTCCAGCCAGACAAAAATGGAAAAACCACAAAAGTGAGGTTTGGCAGTGGAGAGCAGGGGATGTGTAATTAAAATATTTAGGGTTCGCAACCAGGCAGGGTGGCTCACACCTGTAATCCCAGCACTTTGGGAGGCTGAGGTGGGAGGATCACTTGAGCCCAGGAGTTCAAGACCAGCCTGGGCAACAAAGCGAGACTCCCATCTCTATAAAAAATAAAAATAAAAATAGAATTAAAACCTGAAAATATTTAGGATTCTTATACTGTCTGGGAGGGAGCAGTAAAGGTACTTGACATTAGACAACAACATTGGACAAGTTAAGAATGCAAGTCGTAATTTTGAGGTCAACCCATTATAAGACAGAAACTGTGTATATAATTTCTAAATTAGTAGAGGACAAAAAAAGAAATGAAACAATTTGTTAAAAATTCAAAAGAAGAATAAAGAAACATAAAAGAACCAGATGGTGGATTGAAACCAATATATTATCAGAAAGTGATTTCTGAGCTTATGAGCATCTAGGAATTGTAGGATATATGGAATCATTTCTTTTGCTTGGCCACTGCCTTGGAAGTCGAGTTGCCCTTTTCATCCTGAAGGTCACTCTTACAGCCTAACTTCACTTGTGTGTCCCCAGTCTGAGCCAGCCAAAGGCATTCCTTGGCTAGTCCAATTCCTCTTGGGTTAGAGAAAGAGCCCATTGAAAGGTAGAAAGCAGGGGTCACAAATGAGTGGTCTGTAGGCTTGTTTGGTTTGGTCTACACAGTGTTTTAAATTGGAATTAGGGTCAACATTTGCAAATGGGGAGATTTCATATAAAAATCCCAATAATTGGAAGACTAGTCAACATGGGGTTCATGTTACAGATGACTACAACCTGTTGGATTTTGTAATAACTGCTCCCTTTGGAACATAGCATGTTCTCTGTTTGCCTTAGTCTCTTTCATGTTCCATTGGGTATGATATGCCTGACCCTGTAGGCCTTTGAGTTTGAGATCCCAGAGCAACCTCATATGGAGCAAATTTTCTAGGGCTGTCAGACATTTACCCCTAGTTCTCTCTTTCTCACATGAAGGGGCATTGTGTATTGTGGATTAGTAATAATAATAGCTCCAGTATTGGGCAGGCATTATATACATGTCTCATGTATTAGTTATGATAACACAGTGAGAATAGATTTCAGGTATTAACCTATTTCACCCATGAGGAAAACTGAATCTTGAAGAAGTTAAAGAACTTTCCCATAATCACACACGTAGTAAGCAGTGGAACTGAAATTTAAACCCAGGTCTCTCTATGCATTTGGAATAAATTTCAATCTTCTGCCCACAGTCAAAGGGACACTGCATGATCTGGCTCTAGCCTTTCTCTCTAACCTCATTTCATGCCTCTCTTTCTGGGTGTTCCCTGGTTCTGCACAAGATTATCTCCTTGTCATCTTTCATGTCTCTGCTTAAATTCCATCTCCCAGAGAGACCTGTGATCATTCCAAATTCACTCTCCCTTCCTCCTCCTTCTTCTATCCAAGTAGTATGCTGGAGCTGGCTTGTACTGGCTCATATTGGCTAATGACAGCAATATGGTAAATTTTGTGGAATTCAGCAAACCAATTGGAGTCACATTGGTAGCTTGAAATTGGTCATGGTGGGAGTATTTACACCATGAAAATCAGCAAATATTTCAATTTTGTGCTCTCCCCCAACCCTTTTTGTTTGCTTCATATCACTTATCACAATTTGAGATTAGGTGTTTAGTTTTTTGTTGTTAGATAACAATACCTTCCAGGGGTTTTGTGATGATTAAATGGTTTATATCTATAAAGTTCTTACAACATTATCTGACATATAGTAGACACTCAATAAATGTTAGTTATTATACTTAATTTCATGAATATAGAGTCTATGTGTATTTTGTTCATTGTCCAGTGGTTTGCCAAAGCCAGCTTGTATTGGGTCACAAGGGCCGATTGTACACATCTCTTCCCAGTTCTACATTCACTGATATTGACTGTGGTGGGAGTATTTACCCCATGGTAATTGGTAAATGCTTTAAATCAGGATTTAAAAATTTCTGTTTTAGGAGATCAGGGTCCAGCATGCCATTATCTAGTAGAGTGACTAGGATTGACTAGGCACCCCATAAATATTTGTTGAATTAATAAATGCATGACATTGACTGGGCATGGTGGTTCACACCTGTAATCCCAGCACTTTGGGAGGCTGAGGCAGGTGGATCATCTGAGGTCAGGAGTTTGAGACCAGCCTAGCCAACATGGTGAAACCCTGTCTCTATAAAAATACAAAAATTAGCCAGGTGTGGTGGCGGGTGCCTGTAATCCCAGCTACTTGGGAGGCTGAGGCAGGAGAATTGCTTGCAGGAGGCAGAGGTTGCAGTGAGCCAAAATTGTGCCATTGCACTCCAGCTTGGGTGACAGAGCGAGATGCTGGCTCAAAAAATAAAAAAAAAAAATAAAAATAAATAAATAAATATGTGACATTAAAGTCCATGTGTTTAACCATTTCATTAGGGTCTTTTCAGCCATGCCTTGAACTGAGTAGGGCCGAATGCAGAATTCCTTAACATAGAAGACCCTTTCTACAGACATCCCTGGGGTGTTAGCACACATTACCTGGCTGCTCTCCAAAAGCAAACGTCCCCTCCAGTTCTGGTTTCTTGGAAACATTTGACAAAGAGGAAGAGACAGAAGTAAGAAGGCCGTCATCCTGATGACAGGGTTTGTTTCGAGTTCTCAGAGTCAGCACCCGGTATCTCTGTGTGGAGCCTGCCTTTGGGCTGCTATTTGGATTTTGCAGTCTTGAGGTTTCTGTGAGGATGCCAAGGTGGATGAGGAAAGGCCAGCAGACCCAGTGTGCATACTAGACCAATGAGAAAATGATGTGTGGAATTGAAGGGAGATGTTTGAGAATCTGTGGCAGAACCCCTGGTTGTGTGGGGGTCCCTGAGAAGGTAGACATGGGGCATGGAAAGGGAGGATAGGAAGTAGGCAGGCTCTTGTTGAAGAGGGTGCTATTATAAGGCCCTTTAGGGAAGGTTCATGTGTGGGACTCTCTGTATTAGAAGCAGGTGTGAGATCATGTGTCAACATAGCTGTCACTTCCCTTCTTTCAATCTCCTTTATTCTGTAAAATGATAGTGAAGCTTGATGCTCCCCTGGAGGGTGTGTGTTGGAGAAAGATGCGGATGGAGAAAGGAAGGTATCTTTGTCATTATAATTATTAGTACAAGTATAACACAGTAGCTTCACCACAAAATGTCATTCTTGCTTACACCTTCCAACAACGTACATGCTTTTACAATATTTATATATTTATTTTTTTTTCTTCAGACAGTGTTGCTTTGTTGCCCAGGCTGGAGTGCAATGGCATGATCTCGGCTCACTGCAACCTCTGCGTCCCGGGTTGAAGCATTTCTCCCACCTCAGCCTCCTGAATAGCTGGAATTACAGGTACACGCCACTATGCCTGGCTAATTTTTGTACTTTTAGTAGAGATGGGGTTTCAACATGTTGGCCAGGTTGGTCTTGAACTCCTGACCTCAAGTGATCTGCCCATCTTGGCCTCCTAAAGTGCTGGGATTACAGGCGTGAGCACCCATGCCCTGCCTACAATGTTTACTTGATCTTCCTACTTGATCTTGTGAGGTAATTATGGTGGGCAGGAAATATTTACTTTAAAATTTTTAAATTTTATGTAAGTAATATGGTATTGTAGTTTTAAAATCATAGGTATAAAATATATGCAGTGAAAAATCTACTTCTCTCTTCTGTCCTCTATCCATCCATTTTCTTCTCCCCAATAGGTAACCCCTATTGTTCTTGTTTATCTTTCCAAACATTTTATTTATTTATTTATTTTTTTATGTATGTATGTATGTATGTATGTATTTTTGAGGTGGAGTCTTGCTCTGTCACCTAGGCTGGAGTGCAGTGGCGTGATCTCGGTTCACTGCAGCCTCTGCCTCCTGGGTTCAAGTGATTCTCCTGCCTCAGCCTCCCAAGTAGCTGAGAGTACAGGCGTGCACCACCACGCCTGGCTAATTTTTTTTTATTTTTTTATTTTTAGTAGAGATGGGGTTTCACTATGTTGGCCAGGCTGGTCTCGAACTTCTGACCTCAAGTGATCCACCCACCTTGGCCTCCCAAAGTGCTGGGATTACAGCCGTGAGCCACCGTGCCTGGCCCTTTTCAAGCATTTTAGTACCTAATCAAGTCAACACAAATCTATATATGTATTTTCCCCCTTCTTAAACAAATAGTAAAATCTCACATATACTCTTCTGCTCCCACTTTTTTCTCTTAAGACAAACATGAGAGGTAATTCCACATCAGTACATAATGAGCTTCTGCTTTCTTTTTGACAGTGCATAGCGTTCCGTTGTATGGATGTACCATTATTTGTTTAATCAGCACACCAAAGGGGGACATTTAGGTGCTTACGATATTTTTCTTTTGAAATCATGCTGCACCAAATTTCCTTGTAACTTTGCACCTGTACCAGTATATCTGTATCATCTCTGTTTCATAGATGGGGCAGCTGGGGCTCGAGGTGATGAAATGACATGCCTAAGATCATAGACGGTCATCAAAGCAAGTTCTACAGCCCAGCCACTGTGAGAGTTTCTCTCCAGTACAGCATGGAGCCTGGATTTTAGTTCAGCAGCCCCTGTTGCATGTTGCCATATGCCAGACCCTATCTAGGAGACAGCGCTGTAGAGCTTGATAGGGCCTCGTCCCTGCCCGGGGCAGCTTACATTCCAAGGTAATTTGCACATGATGCAGTCAGTGCTATGATAAAGCTAGGCACAGAGGAAAGGCAGTTGACCCTTGCCTGTGGGGTCAAGATGAGCTTCTGGGCCAGGAAATATGTAGGCTGGGTGTGGTGGCTCACGCCTGTAATCCCAGCACTTTGGGAGACAAAGGCGGGTGGATCATGAGGTCAGGAGATTGAGACCATCCTGGCTAACACAGTGAAACCCCATCTGTACTAAAAAAAAAAAAATACAAAAAAAAAAGAAAATTAGCTGGGCGTGTTGGTGGGTGCCTGTAGTCCCAGCTGCTCAGGAGGCTGAGGCAGGAGGGTGGTGTCAACCCGGGAGGTGGAGCTTGCAGTGAGCCGAGATCGCGCCACTGCACTCCAACCTGGGAGACAGAGCAAGACTCCGTCTAAAAAAAAAAAAAAAGATGAGCTTCTCAGCAAAATCCTAAAGGATAAGGAGGAGTTAGCCTAAGAAGAGGGCAGGCACGGCCTGTCAGACAGAGGGATGAGCAGGCATCCAAAGCACAGAAGCACAAGCGATTTGGTACCACCAGGGTATCAAGCGAGTGTTGGGAAGTGGCTGCAGAAGTGTCTCTGTGAGTGCGTGGGGTCCAGTGACGAGCTCCTGGATCCCATGTGGTAGAGAGCTTGGGCCTGCCTCTTTAGGTCTTATCTGAAGTCCATGGACTTTCTAGGAAAATGTTAACTTTTGTGTCTTACTTTTAATGATAATATAAAAAAGATGAGATAATCATGGTTTGGATCATCTGGGTGGCACTTTATAACCTATATTGCCAAATGATTTCAGTGTCTGCATTCGTCTTTGTGTTTGTGATGAGTTGGCACCAAGTAGTGCTGCTTTAATTGTCTCAGCTAATGAGAAAAGAACGGAGGAGGACTTAATATGTAAATGATGCGTTTGCGCCTGGAGGAGGCCAAATGTCCTCCCAGCAGGCTGAATGAACAAAGGGTGAGCAGAAGTTCCAATAGAGAAAAGTGGTGGGAGAAGTGAGTCATTGCACAGCGTGCCAAACTCCAGAGACCCTGAGCTGGAGCTCTCCATTCCACGATCACATTTGTGCAGCAATTAGTTTCAGCAAACATCATCTGTCACAATAAATTAATGTTTTTATTTTAAAATGTTTTGGCTTTATAGTTTTGTTTCTATTTAATTGGCAAATTGCCATTACTTTTATAGTTTTATGTGCCGTAAATATATATTTATACCTAGTTTTATGTCTATATCTATTTAAATGACATTATAGTACATATAAATTATCATCACTAGGGGGATAGAGAGATTTTTTATTTTTCCTTTCAGGGGAGCCATTGAAGAGTTTTAAGTTACATGATCAGTTTGGCATTTTAAACAGAGCACCCTAGCAATATGGAGTATGGATTGGAAAGGGACAAGATTAGACTATCTATAGGACCTAAACTAAGTGTAGAGTTGTCCAGGAGAAAGCAGATTTGAGAAATGTTTAGGAGGTGAAACTGATTGGATCTGGCAACCTATTGGGTATAGGCGGTGAGAGAGAAGACAGCATGGGCTGACACCTGGTTCCTGCTTTGGTATAATTGGATGTATTGTGGTGTCATTAACTAAAGCAAGGAACAGAAAGAAAAGGAGAGTGGGAGGCAGCACCAGGTGTTGAGACAAAGAGCTCCATTTTGGACATGCTAAGTTTGAGATGCCTATGGGACATCCAGGCAGAAATGCTCAGTGGGCATTTGGACCCATGACCTTGAAGCTTGAGCCAGAGGTCAGGGCTAGTCATACAGATCTAGGAGCAGTCAGCATTTAGGTGGTAGTTAAGGCACGAAGAGAAGCCCAAACGGAAACTCTCTAGGAGGGATGTGTGAAATACACAGAGCTGTGGACCAGTGTTCTGGAGAACCCCAAAGGTGAGGATACAGAGGAATGCCCAGAAATGAGTTTGAAAAGCAACAGTCTTAGGAAAGAGAGAACTGGGAAGGGATGGATATTGGCAGCTAATGGAACAGAGGGCTGTCCACGATGTCACAACCAGAGGACGAAATAAGATAAGGACAAAAATGTGGTCACTGGATTTAGTACTATGAAAGTCATGGAAAAAACATGGCACCACTCTCCTTCCCAAGCCCCCAGCACAACCTTGGAATCCTTCTTGACCATGTGCTTCCTAGTTTTGTCCCAGTCAATTAACTGGAGTTGGCACAAGAGCTAACACCTGCTTGACTTTTCTTGTTTGGTACAGGTGGAGGGGTTACATCACTGGGTCAGGAACAAATCCATTCTTGAGACTAGAAGTAAGGACTGGAGGAAGGAAAGGAAGCCCTTGTAGGAAGTACAGTAGACTTTGTTTTTTTTATTTGTTTTGTTTTGTTTTTGTTTGTTTGTTTTTTTGAGACGGAGTTTTGCTCTGTCGCCTAGGCTGGAGTGCAATGGCACGTTCTTGGCTCACTGCAACCTCCGCCTCCCAGGTTGCAAGCCATTCTCCTGCCTCAGCCTCCCAAGTAGCTGGGATTACAGGCATGTGCCACCACGCCTGGCTAATTTTTGTATTTTTTAGTAGAGAGGGGGTTTCACCATGTTGGTCAGCCTGGTCTCAAATTCCTGACCTCAGGTGATCCACCTGCCTCAGGCTCCCGAAGTGCTGGGATTTCAGGCGTGAGCCACCGCGCCCGGCTAATTTTTTGTATTTTTAGTAGAGATAGGGTTTCACTGTGTTAGCCAGGATGGTCTTGATCTCCTGACCTCGTGATCCACCCACCTCGGCCTCCCAAAGTGCTGGGATTTCAGGCATGAGCCACCGCGCCCGGCCAAAATATCTTTTCAAAATTGTGTTAGTGAGGTGATCCTTGTTCCTAATTTTAAAACAGGAGAGGCCAAATTATAAGTAGCAAATGAGCAGAAAAACGTTCGGTTGCCCTCACCAGCTATTTGAAGACATATCAAAGAGGACAGTAATGACGTAACAGTACTCTTATTAGTAAAAGTGGCCAAAGGTGGAGAAAGGCCACAGCTGCTGAGGTTCCAGGAGGACTTGTCTTTTGCTATTGGCATCAGAGGCCAGCACTTGAGCAGAGACCATGGAGCCAGACTGCTTAGGTCTGAACCCTGGCTCTGCTGCTTGCCAGGAATGTGGCCTTGAGTAAGTTATTTTACCTCTTTAGACCTTAATTTCCTCATCTGTAAAATGAGATTAAAGGCCAAGTGTGTTGGCTCATACTTGTAATCCCAACACTTTGGGAGGCTGGGGCAGGAGGGTCTCTTGAGGCCAGGAGTTTGAGACCAGCCTGGGCAACATTCTGAGATCCCATTCCTACAAAAAAAAAAAAAACTAAAAAAAAAAAAAGAAAGGGATTATAATAGTGCAAAGCTGTTATGAGTATTTACTGAGCTAATGTATGCAAAGCACTTAGGACAGCATGGCTCATAACGAATGGTATATAAATGTAACTTTTATTTTTTGAAACAGGGTCTTGCTTTGTCACCCAGGCTGGAGTGCAGTGGCATGATCATGGCTCACTGCAGGATCTGGGAGTACAGACGCACCCCACCACCCCTGGCTAATTTTTTATTTTATTTTATTTTATTTTTTTGTAGAAATGGGGTATTACTATGTTACCCAGGCTAGTCTTGAACCACTGGCCTCAAGTGATCCTCCCACCTTGGCCTCCCAAAGTGTTGCTATTATAGGCATGAGTCACTGCGCCTGGCCTAAATGTGATTTTTTAAAACTGTGATAATCTTTTGGAGGCTAGTTGGGCAATATGTATCCAAAGCCATTAGAATGTCGTAATTTTTTTTTTGTGTGTGTGATGGGGTCTCGTTCTGTCACTCAGGCTGGAGTGCAGTGGTGCAATCATGGCTTATTGCAGCCTCAATTTTCAGGCTCAAGCTATCCTCCCACCTCAGCCTCCAGGGTAGCTGGGAAAAGTCATAATTTTTGACCCATTAATTTCACTCCTGAGAATTTATCTCAAGGAATTAATATAAGGAAAGAAAAAAAGAGGATTATAACCACAGACAAAAGTTTCAAAACCATTTTTATCTGTAAAGCAAATAACAAGAAACAACCTAAAGGGTCACCAAAAGGGTAGTGGCTAAATATATGTTGAATCAACACGACTAGATATTTGCTATGGTTAAGATGATCAACATTAGCTGCAAATAACTGGTGAAGTGTTTATTAAATAATTAGATGGAAAAAAGTGACCACAGAATTGTATATGTGTTATGATAACTTTATAAGCACATATCACCTGGCTTTCTCCATTTGGGAATTACAGATGGCTTTTAAGATTTATTTTTAGGCATTTTAAAGTACATTGATTTCAGGGCCAGACGTGGTGGCTCACATCTGTAATCCCAGCACTTTGGGAGGCAGGAGGCGGGTGGATCACTTGAGGTCAGGAGTTTGAGACCAGCCTGGCCAACATGGTGAAACCCCATCTCTACTAAAAATACAAAGAAAAAAAATTAGCCACGCGTGGTGGTGGGCTCCTGTAATCTCGGCTACTTGAGAGGCTGAGGCATGGGAATCGCTTGAACCTGGGAGGCGGAGGTTGCAGTGAGCCAGGATTGCGCCACTGCACTCCAGCCTGGGTGACAGAGTGAGATTCCATCTCAGAAAAAAAAAAAAAAAAAAAAAAAATGTTGATTTCTAAACAACTCCTGCAGAGCCGCCCCTCCTGGCTGCTCCCCTACTCCTCCCCACCCCCATCCACCTGCAAGCTCGCTTGCCTTCTGTGCAACGTACTGACTTCTGCCAGGCTACCTGTGTGACACAGCACAGATGAAAGTGTCTTAAGGCAGGTACTTTGCCTTTCAGCACCTGGCAGTGCAGTGTTTGGCACACAGTAGGCATTTTTTTTTTATTAGAAGGAATTTTATTAATTTTTTTTGCACACAAAACAATAAACATTTTCTAAAAATACATACAAACAAAAAGATGCATATCAAACATATTAGGAAGGTTGCACATACGAAGATGGGGAATAGAAATGCGGGGTGGGAATTAAAGAAAATAAATGAGAGAGGGACTTTGTATGGATCAATGATAATAACTCAATCCTCTATTTGACAAAGAAGGAGGAAAAGGAAGAGGAAGAAAAAGCAAGTGGGATAAAGGATCAGAAAGGGAGGAAAACAGAAAAATTAGAGTATGACTCCAGGGTAGACCTGTTTTGTTGTCGCTGGGCTGGTTGGTTGGTTTGCCTGTTGTATTTTTCATATGTTTCGCCATGTTGGCCAGGCTGGTCTCGAACTCCTAGCCTCAAGTGATCAACCCGCCGTGGCCTCCCAGAGTGCTGGGACTACAGGTGTGAGCCACCACGTCCAGCCCCTACATTGCATCTGGCCTCCGTGGTAGACCTCCCAGACGGGGCGGCCGGGCAGAGGAGCTCCTCACATCCCAGACGATGGGCGGCCAGGCAGAGACGCTCCCCACCTCCCAGACGGGGCGGCGGCCGGGCAGAGGCCGCAATCCCAGCACCCTGGGAGGCCAAGGCAGGCGGCTGGGAGGCGGAGGCTGCAGCGAGCCAAGACCACGCCACCGCACTCCAGCCCGGGCAACACCGAGCACCGAGTGAGCGGGACTCCGTCTGCAGTCCCAGCACCTCGGGAGGCCGAGGCAGGCAGACCACTCGAGGTCAGAAGCTGGAGACCAGCCTGGCCAACATGGCGAAACCCACAGTAGGCATTTAATCAATGTTTGTTGAACTGTATATACAGTCATGTGCCGCATAACAACGTGGTCCCATAAGATTGTAATGGAGCTGAAAAATTCCTATCACCTAGTGACATTGTAGCTGTTGTAATGTTATAGTGCACCACATTTTTCATGTGTTTGTGGTGATGCCGGTGTAAACAAACCTATGGCACTGCCAGTCATATAAAAGTATAGCACATACAAGCCGGGCGAGGTGGCTCAAGCCTGTAATCCCAGCACTTTGGGAGGCTGAGGCGGGCGGATCACGAGGTCAGGAGATCGAGACCATCCTGGCTAACACGGTGAAACCCCGTCTCTACTAAAAACACAAAAAATTAGCCGGGCGTGTTGGCGGGCGCCTGTATTCCCAGCTACTCGGGAGGCTGAGGCAGGAGAATGGCGTGAACCCAGGAGGTGGAGGTTGCAGTGAGCCGAGATCGCGCCACTGCACTCCAGCCTGGGGGACAGAGAAAGACTCTGTCTCAAAAAAAAAAAAAAAAAAAAAGTATAGCACATACAATTGTGTGCAGTACATAATACTTGATAATGATAATAAATGGCTATGTTATTGGCTTACGTATTTACTGTACTACACGTTTAAATCATTATTTCAGTGTTCTCCTTCCACTTATTCAAAAAAATTAACTGTAAAACAGCCTCAGGCAAGTCCTTCTGGAGGTTTTCCGGAAGGTGTTGTTCTCATAGCGGATGAACAGCCCCTTGCATGTTATTGCCCCTGAAGACTTTCCTGTGGGACAAGATGTGGAGGTGGGAGACAGTGACATTGACGATCCCGACTCTGTGTGTAGGCCTACACTTGTGTGTGCCTGTATCTTTGTTTGTTTGTTTTGTTTTTTGAGACAGAGTCTCACTCTGTCACACAGGCTAGAGTGTAGTAGCGATCACAGCTTACTGAAGCCTTGACTCCCAGGCCCAAGCTATTCTCCAACCTCAGCCTTCTGAGTAGCTGGGACCACAGGCATATGCCACCAGACCCAGTTAATTTTTTTTTTTTTTTAAATTTTTTTAGAGAAGAGGTCTCCCTGTGTGGCCCATGCTGGTTTGGAACTTGTGGGCTCAAGTGATCCTCCTACCTTGGCCTCCCAAGGTGCTGGGATTATAGGCATGAGCCACCGCTCAGGCCACATGCTTGTGTCTTTTTTTTTTTTTTTGAGACGGAGTCTCGCTCTGTGGCCCAGGCTGGAGTGCGGTGGCACTATTTCCGCTAACTGCAAGCTCCGCCTCCCAGGTTCACGCCGTTCTTCTGCCTCAGCCTCCCGAGTAGCTGGGACTACAGGCTCTCGCCACCATGCCTGGCTAAATTTTTTGTATTTTTTAGGAGAGACGGGTTTCACCATGTTAGCCAGGATGGTCTTGATCTCTTGACCTTGTGATCCGCCTGCCTTGGCCTCCCAAAGTGCTGGGATTCCAGGCGTGAGCCACTGCGCCCAGCCCATGTGCTTGTGTCTTAATGTGTGCGCTTGTGTCTTAGCTTTTAACAAAAAGTTTAAAAAGTAATAAATAAAAAAATTTTGTTAAATAGAAAAAAGCTTACAGAACAGAGATAATACCCTTATATATAAGGATATAAAGAACAAATATTTTTGTACATCTGTGCAGTGTATTTGTGTCTTAAACTAAGTGTTACCACAGGAGTCTAAAGGTTAAAAAAAATTAAAGTTTTTAAAGTAAAAAAGTTTGGGAGGCCAAGGTAGGCAGATCACCTGAGGTCAGGAGTTCAAGAACAGCCTGGTCAACATGGCAAAACACTGTCTCTACTAAAAATACAAAAAATTAGCCAGGCATGGTGGCATGCTCCTATAATCCCAGCTACTTGGGAGGCACGGGAATCGCTTGAACCTGGGAGGCGGAGGGTGCAGTGAGCCGAGATCGCGCCGCTACACTCCAGTCTGGGCCACAGAGCAAGACTCTGTCTCCAAAAAAAAAATAATAATAATAATAGATGAATAAAACAAATAAAATAAAATAAAAAGTAAAAAAGTTACAGTAAGCTAAGGTTAGTTTATTATTGCAGAAAAAAATCTTTTAAATCAATTGAGTGTAGCCTAAGTGTATAGTGTTTATACAGTCCACAGTAGTGTACAGTAATACCTTCAGGCTTCACATTGATTCAACACTCACTCACCGACCTATCCAGAGCAACTGCCAGTCCTCCAAGCTCCATTCATGGCAAAGTGTGCTCTACAGGTGTACCATTTTCTACCTCTTGTGCTGTATTTTTACTGTATCTTTTCTGTGTTTAGATACCCAGTACTTATCATTGTATTACAACTGCCTATGGTATTTAGCACAGTAACATGCTGTAAGGTTTGTAGCCTAGGAGCAATAGGCCATGTGCAGCCTAGGTGTGTGGCAGCCTGTACCATCTAGGTTTGTGTAAATATACCCTATGATGTTTGTTCAAAGACAAAATTGCCTAACAATGCATTTTTTTCAGAATGTATCCCTGTCATTAAGCAATGCATGACTGTTTATTTTTATGTATTTAATTGGGAAGACATCCATGAAATATTGTGTTATGGAGCAGCATGTATAGTATTAGCCATGTCTATTTGGGCAAATCAGGATTGCCTCAGGCAGGTCCTTCACGAGGTATTCCAGAAGAAGGCATTGTTATAGCAGACAACAGCTCCATGCATGTTATGGCCCCTGAGGACTTTCCCGTGGGACAAGATGTGGAGCACTGAAATCTTATATATAAAATATGTATATTGGGCTTGAATTTTTTTCTTCCCCCTGGGTCAGGGTCTTCATTAGGGGATGAAAGGGGGAGGACAGGGATTGTCCTCACTCTCACCAACAACTCAGGACAGCAAATACTTTGCTTTTGTTTTTGTTTTTAAATCTCCAAGGCGGGCCGGGCACAGTGGCTCACGCCTGTAATCCCAGCACTTTGGGAGGCCCAGGGGACTAATCACTTGAGGCCAGGAGTTTGAGACCAGCTTTGCCAATAAGGCAAAAACCTGTCTCTACTAAAAATACAAAACTTAGCTGGGCATGGTGGTGGGTGCCTATAATCTCAACTATTCAGGAGGCTGCCAGGAGAATTGCTTGAACCTGGAGGCGGAGGTTGCAGTGAACCGAGATCACTGCAACTCCAGCCCAGGCCCTGGGCAACAGAGCGAGACTCTATCTCAAAACAAACAAACAAACAAAACCTCCAAGACCTCTTCCACATGCTAATTAAGTGTTCTAGTGACCAACCACCTTCCATCTAACAAGTGTGCTGCACTACCCCGAGAACACCAGCTTTATGGGGACACAATATTCATGCACATGAGACAATTAGAGGACAACACAAGATGATATGTAATCAAGTGCCACAATGCACACAAAAAGGAAAATGCTTACTACTATGGTCATGGTAAAAATCACACAGGGACCGGATGCAGTGGCTCATGCCTATCACTTTGGGAGGCCGAGGAGGGTGGATCATGAGGTCAGAAGTTCGAGACCAGCCTGGCCAACATGGTGAAACCCCCTCTCTACTAAAAACACAAAAATTAGGAAAGCAAGGCAGGAGAATTCCTTGAACCCAGGAGGCAGTGGTTGCAATGAGCCAAGATTGCACCACTGAACTCCAGCCTGGACAACAGAACAATATTCCATCTCAGAAAAAAAACAAAAACAAAAACACAGGGCTGGGTGCAGTGGCTCATGCCTGTAATCCCAGCACTTTGGGAGGCCAAGGTGGGCAGATCACCTGAGGTCAGGAGTTTGAGACAAATTTTGTATTTGTAAAAATACAAAAATTAGCCTGGCATGGTGGCCCGCCCCTGTAATCCTAGCTACTCGGGAGGTTGAGGCAGTAGAATCACTTGAACCCAGGAGGTGGAGGTTGCAGTGAGCTGAGATCATGCCACTGTACTCCAACCTGCGAGACAAAGTGAGATGGTGTCTCAAAATAAATAAATAATAAATCACTCAGGAATAAATTTTAAAACTTTTCTCTTAACATATACACTCATTTCTAAGGGATTTTCGATTCTCTAATTGAGTGGTCATGGTGAAATGGAAAGAACATTAAGTGATAATTAGGAAATGTATGTTCTACATTTGATTCTTCTCTCGTTTGGTTTTGAACAAGTACCTTTTTCTCCCTGGGCCTGTGAAGTTATGGGACTTGAACTTGATGCTCTCAAAGGTCCCTTCTGATTCCTAACAGTGCAACCTGGGAGTCTGACTCCCTGAAACTCCCGAGGCCCAGGTGTGTGTCTGCACATGCCTTTGGTACAGTGGAGCCGAGTGCCCAGGAGCAGGGCTGGCAGGTGAGTTGACTCTGCTGTGTCTCGGCCCGGTGTCCACTGTCCTGGAAGAAGGCTGAGCATCCACAGCATTCTATCCCCAGATGAGGCTGACAGTCACAGTCACAGATGGCCAGAGGATGTGATGTCACCTGGTTGCACCAGAAACAAACAGGCTGCAGAGTGTGTTGCTACGTTGGACCTGTACGCCTTTGGTGGATAGTCCATGATTTGCTAAGGGGGTTTGAAATGGGAAGGTTCTCATAAAATGTTTTTATTCTGCAACTCTCTTCCTCCTCTCAGAGGATTCCAAGGTGGGCATCACCCCTTCACCTCAGAGTCGGCTGTGGGCTCTGCACCCAGCCTATGCCGGGGCTCTGAGCTCCTCTGGACCGCCGGTACTGACTCTGGCCACCAGAGGGCACTCTTGCCTTGTGGAGACCAACAGTCTTCTGAGTCCGAGGAACCTGGTTCCCATTTTTGCCAGAACATCTGGATTTGCTGAAGGCTTTCTCTACTTAAGTGGTTCTCCACTGGGAGCAGTTTCTCCCCTCTCCCCAGGAGACATTTACCAATGTCTGGAGACAGTTTGGTTGTCCTAACCGGGTGGGGGAAGTTGCTCCTGGAATCTACTGAGTAGGGGCACCAGATGCTGCTAAACGCCCAGGAATGCACAGGACAGCCGCTCACCACAAAGAATTATGCAGCCGAAAATATCAACAGTGCCAAGGTTGAAAAAGTCTGCTCCACTCGAATCTATTGCCTAAACTCAGAGTGCAACACCTGGAAATGTAAGTCCTCTGGGGCTGAGCTTTTAGTCTCCCAGGTTCACCTACTCCAAAGAGAAATTTTAGAAGAGTGACCTCAAGGCATTTCCCATTGCCTGAGACGTGAGGGTCACAGACACCACAAAGCACTGAAGAGGGGTGGGGTCAGGCAGAGGGGCATGTGAGGGTCCCCATGAAGGAGAACAATTCTGTCCCAGGGGCTGGTCTCTCTGAACAGGGCCCAAACCCCATGACAAAACCATCCAGTTCCTTATGCTGGAGCAGACAACACTAGCTCTTTGTCTCCCAAAACTGGGCAGGTGATGGGAAAGCCCCTGGGGGCTCGTCCTTCCTGCAGGGCCAGGGATGGGCCTGTGGCTTTGGGGGCAAGTGAGAAGCAGTTTTCATTGTAGCGCTGGGAACTCTCGGGAGAGAAACTCTGTGGTCCCCACTTTCTTGGCATCTGGCATGAAGGAGGGAGACTGAGATGAAGAACTCTCATAGATCCTTTTTCCTGGCCTAGATCCAGCTTGGAAACCCAGGACCTGTGTGCTGTGTCCATCACCACCTTCCTGAGGAGCGAGGGCTTATCCTGCCCCCCTCTGGGTCTCTCCTTTCCCAGTTCCATGTGTGGCCCTGTGGCCATGCATATGCCACTAAAAGGGCTGAGAGGCTGCAGAAGCATGTGCTCAGGGTGTCCCTGAGAGGGATGCACCTACTCCTGGGACTGAGGAACAGGGGCAAACATTGAGTAAAGGGGCCCTCTGTGCCACACAAGTCCATGCTCCATGTCATAGAAAGGGAGTGGGGACAAATCCTAGGCTTGTAATTGGCAGCCTAGAGACAGTAGGGTGATGGGATCGACAGTCATGGCTCCTGGGGCACCCCTCTCTGTTGGCATGTCCTTGTTTGGGCAAAAGACCCTCTCTGTCACATGTCCCCTACTTCCCAAGCACCTGATGCCTCACTGCTGCTCTGCTTGGCACTCTTAGGGCCTGGAGTGTAGAGGAAAAGGGGCCCCTGACAGCGCCCTCCTCCTCACCCAACACTTCTGCTCCAAGGTGACCCCTGCTGTAGTCTGAAGTTCCTCCTTTGAGGCGGGTTTCCCACTGTGCCCAGGAAGCTCCTCATGCCCTGGCTTCCTTCCAGCCTTTCTCTCTGAGAGGAGATGCTGGCAGGAGGGAAGAGACTGGCTGGTGGGATGTGTAGCTCCACTCCAGGCCTCAGGTCCTCCTCCAAACTCCTGCTTGGGCCCTTTCCCATCACACCAGACCAGAACGCAGGAGGAGCACAGTGGGAGGATGGGGGTCCACTGCGGGGTTGGGGGGGGGGTCAACCAGAGGACACTTTGCAAGGGCATTTTATTCATGGTCACAGTGGAGTATTACAGAGCAGAGAAGGCCAGTGTCTCCCTACCCCACCTGCCTGGGTCCTGGGGAAATGGAGAGAGGAGGAAGTGCCTGCATGGGACAGGGTTTTCCAGGGTCTCAGAAATCAGAGGGATGGGAGAGAAGTTGCATGGAGGGATGAGAAAGGGGCTGGAGACCTTAGCCCGGAATGGGGAGATGGGCCCCAGAGAAGACTCAGGGAACACAACCACCCCTGTCCTCTCCCCAGGCTAGACCCTTAATTTTCCCCCTTATGTGGGTAGGATGGAAATTATGGAAACTTTATTCTCATCTCCCTGAAGAAAAGTTGAGATTAGGAATGTCTTCTTAGCCTGATTATCAATATGGTGAAAGAGGAGGGCCACCCTGTCTTGGTTTTTCCCATTTCCACATTCACACCTTCCCTGCAATGCTCCCCACCTTGGGTCCAACTCCACCCCTTCGAATCTGGCAATTTCAGCCCATGTCCAGCCAGGGGAAGGGGCTAACCCAGAGGCAGTGGGGAAGAGGAGAGATGGACTTTGGAGGACTCCTCCCCAGCTTCCCATCTTCCTCTCTAGTTAAGGAGGATCCAAGGGCCACACTGCTTTGAGGTTCTCCAGATTGGGGGAGGTAAGGCTTTCCTCCCCAGTTTTGAGTCTGCGGGTCTCTGGGCAGAAGCCCTCCCTGGGATCCAGGCATCCCTTTGCCCCCATCTTGGGAGCAGGCTTTACTTCCAGCCCCTCGGGCCTGAGGGACAAGAGCTGAAGCCTCTCACCCGCACCCTGTCCCAGCTCTGCCAAGAGAGGAAGCCCTGGAAAACGCCAGGCCCCTGGGAGGCTCCTAGGTCCTGGGAGCAGGATGTCTGGCTTAAAAGCCCCTGGGAGCTGCTGCTCTGGCGGGAGAGGAGGCAAGAAGGGCCCCGAGAGGCAGGTCCAGTTGGAGGGCAGAGGGGGCGGGAGGGGAGGGGTGAAGGAGGCAACACCAGGCAGCTCGCCTTGGACGCTCCCCAAATGGCAGCAAGGGCCCAGCCGACAGGGGCCTGGGGCAGAGCCAAGTCCTAGAGAAAGAAAGAGAGAAAGGGTCAAGGGAGCCCAACCTCTCGCAGATGCCCCTTGCTCCTCCCATTTCCCAGGCCTTCTTATTTCTTGCTTGGAGGTCTGTCTTCCTCGCCCCACTGCCCTTCCTTTTCTTTCTGTCTTATTTTTTTGAGAGAGAGTCTCTCTCTGTCACCCAGGCTGCAGTGTAGGCTTGAACCCCTCCTGGGTTCAAATGATCCTCCCACCTCAGCTTGCTGAGTAGCTGGGACTACAGGCACGTACCACCATGCCCAGCTAATTTTTGTGTTTTTTGTATAGATGGAGTCTCGCCATGTTGCCAGGCTTGCCCTTCCTTTCATGCTTTTCTTTCTTTTTTCTTTCTTTCTTTCTTTTTTTTTTAGACAGAGTCTTGCTCTGTCGCCCAGGCTGGAGTGCAGTGGCATGATCTTGGCTCACTGCAATCTCCGCCTCCCGGGTTCAAGCAATTTTCGTGTCTCAGCCTCCCGAGTAGCTGAGACTACATGTGCATGCCACCATGTCCAGATAATTTTTGTATTTTTTAGTAGAGACAGGATTTCACCATATTGGTCAGGCTGGTCTCGAACTCCTGACCTCAGGTGATCCACCTGCCTTGGCGTCCCAAAGTGCTGGGATTACAAGCATGAGCCAACACGCACAGCCCCTCTTCTGCTTTTCTTTAGGCCTCATCATAAATACCACTCTTTGGAGAAGCCTTCTGAGACTCCTAGCCTAGGCAAGAGTGCCTGCTGCCTGCTCTCATCCCTCCATGAACCTCTCCTCCAAGGGCACTCGGCTGAGTTAGGGTCATGTGGTCATTTGTGTGCTTTTTATTTAATGTCTGTGAGCCCAACTCTTTGGGGGCAGGAGCTGTATTTGTTTTATTTTCCCTCGAATCTACCCAGTCTGGACGTAATCAGTGCTCAAGAAAAATGTGTCCAGTGAATAAGGGAAGGATATTCTCTGCTATATCTCAATGGATCCATTCTTCACTCCCTGCCCCTGCAGCAAGGGCCTCCAGTCTAGCCGGGCAAAGAACTGGTTGTGTGGCCTTGGCCTTGTCATTTAAATTTGCAGTGCTCTGTTTCTTCATCCATAAAATCCCCTCTCCTAGCTTAGATTAAGCTGTGTCATGGGTAAGAAGGGGCCCTGCAGAGTGCGTGACGGGAGGCCCAGGGCAGGTATGGGGAGCCCCAGCCTCCTTCTTCTCTGTCTCACTCTGGTCCATAACTTTCCACCTCCAAAAAGGCTTCCTTCTTCCTGCTGCTTCTAATCCTGCCTCTTTCCCTCTCCAACCCTGCCAGGGCCCTACAATAGGGCCTCCCAGCTGGGGGCCTTGGAGATGACTCTAGAACTTCACATCACTTTCTGTATTTCAAAAAGCCTAACTGCAATTCCACATTTTTCTTAGCAAGACCACATCATTTAACTAAAAGAATAAGCATCAACCCAACCTAGTCACATTGGTTGGGCTATAGTGAATAAAACCGGAAAAACAGGCCGGGTGCGGTGGCTCACGCCTGTAATCCCAGCACTTTGGGAGGCCGAGGTGAGTGGATCACCTGAGGTCAGGAGTTCGAGACCAGCCTGACCAATATGATGAAACCCCGTCTCCACTAAAAATACAAAAATTAGCCGGGCGTGGTGGCGTGCACCTGTAATCCCAGCTACTTGAGAGGCTGAGACAGGAGAATCGCTTGAATCCGGGAGGCAGAGGTTGCAGTGAGCCAAGATCATGCCATTGCACTCCAGCCTGGGCAACAAAAGTGAAACTCCATCTCAAAAAAAAAAAAAAAAAAAAAACAAACCTGGAAAAACAAATTAGTTATTACTTAATATGTCCAATGTATTTGATAAGAAGAATATTTCTGAAGTCAGATCTATGTAGGGAGAAAACAGTGACAGTGAGCCTCTAGGAGAACAAGTGTGGAGGCCCCTGTCAGAGCACCGTGTCTCTGGGTCATTGTTCTTTTCCTTGGGTCCTTAGATGAGGTGGAGACTGCTGTTGCACAGGAAGGCTGTGTCCCTCAGGGCTCCTGAGGGCATGTGGAAGAGATATTTTTATTTCTAAGAGTCCTCCTCTCATTCTCCCACTGGTTCCCAACCTTTCCCGGCACTGGCCCTGCAGCTCCCTGCCTCCGGCTCAATAGACCTGGCACTCCCAGAAGCAGCTTCCTTTCTTGGCACCAAATGCTCTGAGTGAGGGTGGAGGTGAGGGGCTGGCACAGGCTTCTGGAATCTCAATCTAGAAGTGGGGCATGTGGCTGCTTCCAATCTTCTGGTGACCTACACGTGCTTAGCATCCCTTAGGGCCCAAGCATAGGCAGGGCATGTGTGTTTGCCTGCAGAGGGGAGGGAGGTGCAAAATAGCCCACTCCAAATGGGGCCTGGGAGGGAACACTTTTTTCTTTCTTTCTTTTCTTTTTTTTTTTTTTAACACTATCCACCTGGAGAGGGAACACTTTTTTCTTTCCCTTATAGTTTCCCAAAGAGAGAAGCTCTCTGCCCAAGGCATTCCCAGAGCTGGGAAGGGGTGGGTGGTGGTGGAGAAACAGGGAGGGCTGTTCAGGTGCTATTTAGCTCCAGGCTGCCAGACCAGGCCCAGCGAGTCCCAGCAGGCTCTGGAGCACCCCACACCCATGGACTCAGCTGCACTCCCAGGGGTGCAGAGCTTGGGCCCCCAGCAGCTCAGGGGTGGGGTGAAGGCCATGGATCCTTCTTCCATGAAATTGGCTGGAGTGGAGGGGCAATTCTTTGACCTCTGCACAAGAGCCTTGGTTTGGCCGAGTGTCTCTGTGATCTTTTTCACAGAAAATCTGATATTGTCAGTTCCCAGCTCCCAGCCTCTGTAAGAGCTGATGTCTGCCTACATTTCCACCTTCTCCTCCCACTCAATGGCCATGTGCTTCTGCACTGGCCTTCTCCCAGTCCCTCTGTCCCAGGGCCATTGCACACACTGTTCTCTCGCTTGCCATGCCCTCCCTACTCCGTCTGAGCTAAGCTGATACTCATGTACAATTTGGGTGTCATCTCAAGTGTCACTTTGTCAAGGAAGTCTTCCCTGATGCCCTCGGCACCCTGCACTTTTCCTTTGCAGCAGTTAGCACAGTTATAATCACTTATCGATCATTAGTTGAGTATCTGCACCCGCCTTGCCTATAAGTCCTATAAAGGCAGTGTTGCTCACATTGGCTCCCCAGCCCCTAGGACAGTGCCTGGCACATTAAACAGGAGGTCATTAAGCATCTGTTGAAAGAAGAAATGAATGAGTGAGTGAATGAGTGAATGAACTCTATCTTCCCAATCTCTCTCCAGCTGAGCCTCCTTCTTCATCCCATGGTCCTTGTCTTGGTTACCGCCCCATCATCTCCTGCCTCGATTATCTTCAAAAGCCTCCCAACTCCAGTCTTATGCCTCCTCCAAACTCTACACACACACAGTCATCTTTATAAAATGAAAGTCTGGCTGGGCGCAGTGGCTCATGCCTGTAATCCCAGCACTTTGGGAGGCCAAGGCGGATGGATCACCCACCTGAGGTCAGGAGTTCAAGACCAGCCTGACCAACATAGAGAAACCCGGTCTCTACTAAAAATACAAAATTAGCCAGGGTGGTGGCGCATGCCTGTAATCCCAGCTACTTGGGAGGCTGAGGCAGGATAATCGCTTGAACCCGGGAGACGGAGGTTGCAGTGAGCCAAGATTGTGCCATTGCATTCTAGCCTGAGCGAAACTCCGTCTCAAAAAATAAAAAATAAAAAAAAATAAAAGAAAATAAATAAAATAAAATAAATAAAATAATAAAATAAAATAATAAAATAAAATGAAAGTCTGACCATGGATCTCCCTCCCAGTCCCTCCTGCCCACAGGAGAAAGTCCTGCTCCCTTAGCGTGGCTTGTGAGGCCTCTGTGGCCTGACACCTGTTTGCCTTGCCAGCCGCGTCTCTCATCCATCCTGCTTGTTCCCACTCCATCACAAGACTTGCTCTCCAACAGCAACCTACCAGCAGTTCTCCAGATTTGCTACACTTGTTCACAGCTTTTTGCTTTATAAATGCTATTTCTGACGGTGTGGTGGCTCACACCTGTAATCCCAGCACTTTGGGAGGCTGAGGCGGTCAGATTACCTGAGGGCAGGAGTTCGAGACCAGCCTGGCCAACATGGCGAAACCCCATCTCTACTAAAATTGCAAAAATTAGCCAGGCATGGTGCTACATGCTTGTAGTCCCAGCTGCTCGGGAGGCTGAGGCATGAGAGTCACTTGACCCGGGAGGCAGAGGCTGAAGTGAGCTGAGATCCTGCCACTGTGCTCCAGCCTGGGCAACAGTGAGACTCTGTCTCAAAAAAAAAAAAAAAAAAAAGAATAAATAAATGCTATTCCCTCTGCTTAGGCATCTTTTTACACCTCCTTCACCTGCCCCAGTGTTGTGTCCTCTGGGAAGCCCCAGCTCCTTCTCTGGGCCTGAATGTACAGCATCTAGTGCTTACCTGAATGCCAGCAGCAGTCGCCAGCAGTAATCCCATCTCTGCTCCCCACTAGGTTCTGAGCCTCTTGAGCCTTTCATCTCTGAACCCCCACACCCAGTAAATAGCTGGTGTTCAATAAATGTTGGTCGAATGAATGAATGAGTTACATAGTATCCCTTATCTCATGCCCCCTCAGCCACGTACTCAGCCGGGAGGGCCCTCCCTCCTCTGGCTAAGATCCCCTGGGCCCTCCCAGCCTTGAGCACTCACGGTGGACGCTGCCGCTGCTCCCCTTCGTATCCCCAGAGGCCTCTGGTGGCCCTGGGGGGGTCTGCTGTCCCGCCAGCTGCTCCACCATGGCCTGATGGGTGAACAGCAGGCTGTGCAGGAGCTGAGGGGTGAGAAGTAGGTGTGAGGTGTGATGGGCTCTCCTTGGCATGTATCCTCCAGTACACTCTGGTACCGTCAGCCAGTTGCTAAAACAATGAAATACTCTCATACCGATTTTTTTTTTTTTTTGAGTTGGAGTCTTGCTCTGTCACCCAGGCTGGAGTGCAGTGGCGCCATCTTGGCTCACTGCAACCTCTGCCTCCTGGGTTCAAGTGATTCTCCTGCCTCAGCCTCCCTAGTAGCTGGGATTACAGACATGTGCCACCATGCCCAGCTACTTTTATATTTTTAGTGAGATGGGGTTTTGCCACTTTGTCCAGCCTGGTCTCGAACTCCTGACCTCAAATGATCCGTCCACCTTGTCCTCCCAAAGTGCTGGGATTACAGGCATGAGCCACGATGCCTAGCCTCTCATACCGATTGTTAAAAGCCCACTGCCGCGGCTGCCTACAGTCTCAGCTGTCCTGGGCCCTTCCCTCTGATCCATCCCTAAAGGAGTGGCGCCTAGCACAGAAGGAGCCACCCTTTCTCACAGGTGGGTCCTGTGCCACCTGGATTGTTAATACCCCTGCCTCTGGGGCACTCGGGGTCTTGGATGCAGGACGAGAAGAAAACTGGAGGCTGATGGGCCCCAGAGGCAAAGAGGAGGGTGGGGAGCCTCCTGGGCAGAGGGGCAGGACCTGGTGGAGCCCTGAGACAGGGGTCACCTCTGCTCTTACCTCACTCTGCACACCCATGGGCACCAGCGCTGGCCGACACAGGGCAGGGGACCCCAGCAGCAAGTGGGGGGATGGCGGCGCCCGCACTTCCCACAAAGGATAGTTGACTACGATGAGCTTGCTGAAGTTGAACTTGTATGTGAACCTTTTGCCTTTGGTCTTATGCAGGATCCTCTTACTGTAGTAATATCTGGAGAATTCGAAGTTGAGAATAGAGTTGGCCCAGTGGTCAGAGAATAGAGTCAGGGACCCAGTCACATTCTCCTCCCTAGCTGGGCTGACCCTAAGCTGTTCCCCGAGAACCACTAGGCAGCTCACCACAGGCCAGGACACTTCCCAAGCCTTGGAGGGGTGGGAATCAGCAGGGGTGCCAGAACGACGGCTCTTTTCCTTGAACTCTCCCATCTTTGACCATGTCAGCGGCCTCCTCTCACCTGAGGGCCCGGCTCAGCTTGTCATAATTCATCTGTGGTTTGCATTTCCTGCGGCCCCAGAGGCGGGCCACCTCATCTGGATCCTTGATGACAAATTCCCCGTATTCTCCCTGCTGCCAGGCAATGACATGGCGGAACTCTTCCTTCTGCAGCAGCTCCAGGATGAAGTGCCACAGCTGGATCTGCCGGGAGCCTGGGGACGACTCGGCTTTGTAGGCCCAGTCAGGGAAGGCCAAGCCTGGGTGGAGAGGGGAGAGTGAGGGCTCTGGAGGCCCTGCCCTAGGCCACCGTTGGAGCAGGGGGTAGACCTGGCCAAGAGGCTCACCTGAGATCCAGTTGCTGGGGGTGGCTAGGATGCCCTCAGCCAAGCAGCTGCAGTGCATGGTCCACTCCGGCGAGGTGGGCTGTGTCTGGGCCTTGGGGAAATGGTCACCACTTAAGAGGAAGGGAAGGAAGGAGGCAGAGGGGAGGACAGTGAAAGAGGAAGGAAAAACGGAGGGAAAAAAGGAAGGAAGGGAGAGGGTCAGGAAAGAAAGAGAGAAAAGGGAAGGGACAAGAGGTTGCCAGTGAAGGGGAGAAAAGGGAACCAGAGGCAGCAAGCTTCCCCATACCCAGACAGGGCCCAGCCTCCTCTGGGGACCTCCCCACTGCCCAGGGCTGACTCGGACTCAGGGCTTCCGGCTGAGCTACTTATATAGATGGAGAGAAGTGCAAAGTGTCCTATATCCTGCCCCTGCTGAGGGATTTAGACAGAGAATGAGATCTCTTCTTAGGGCTTAACAGGATTGGAGTTTTTCCCAAGAGAAGACAAAAGAAAATGTAATTAATCATGGGCTCATTCTAAATCTTGAGTGGGAAGGAGGTGGCATATACACATACCTGCACCTTTACAGTATTTCTTTTTTTTTTCTTTCTTTTTCTTTTTTTTTTTGGAGACAGAGTCTCGCCCTGTCGCCCAGGCTGGAGTGCAATGGGGCAATCTCGGCTCAAGGCAACCTCCGCCTCCTAGATTCAAGCAATTCTCCTGCCTCAGCCTCCCGAGTAGCTGGGATTACAGGTGCCTGCCATCATGCCCAGCTATTTTTTTTTATTTTGTATTTTTGGTAGAGATGGGGTTTCACCATGTTGGCCACACTGATCTCGATCTCCTGACCTAGTGATCCGCCCACCTCGGCCTCCCAAAGTGCTGGGATTACAGGTGTGCGTCACTGCACCTGGCCGCCTTTACAGTATTTCAAACAATTTCACATTTGAGACGAGCAGGAATTTGGTTTTTTTGTTTGTTTGTTAGTTTTTTTGAGATGGAGTCTCGCTCTGTCGCCCAGGCTGGAGTGTGGTGGTGAGATCTCGGCTCACTGCAACCTCCACCTCCCAGGTTCAAGCGATTCTTCTGCCTCAGCCTCCTGAGTAGATGGGATTACATGTGCCCACCACCACGCCCAGCATATTTTTGTATTTTTAGTAGAAACAGGGTTTCACCCTGTTGGCTAGGTTGGTCTGGAACTCCTGACCTCAGGTGATCCGCCTGCCTCCACCTCCCAAAGTGCTAGGATTACAGGTGTGAGCCACCACGCCCGGCCGAGCAGGAATTTTTATGGGCTTTTTTTTGCCAGTCCCAAGGGCCTGGCACAAAATAGGTGTTCAATAAATGATTGCTGATCGAATGAATGAATGGTGATGGACTTATAGATAGTGTCTTCTTTGTTGAACATCTGTATCCCACTCAGAGTGTCAACTCCGAGATCAGGAACCCTAGCTGTCTTGTTCTCCTCTGCTGGCTCCCCAGATCCCATCATAGCACAGGACCTCGTACTCAAAGGTGCTTTATAGATACTTGTTGAATTGGTGAACCATGGACAGGAACTGGGAATCTTGTGGTTCTCCACTGAGAAGGGTGGGGAGTTTATGGAATGAGCCCTAGTGAGATAGACTTGCCTGATATAGGAAAAGAGAAAAAAATGTCTAAGCTCTAAAGCCTTCTGGATGGAACAGAAAGCCTTCTGGATGGTGCAAAAGGCTGGTTTCCACTATAACTAATGGAAGATGAAACAATATGCAAAGGGACTGAGGAGGGATGGGAGAGGCTGCCGTGGGGATGAAGCACATGGGACCTACTGCTGGTGGGCCAGGGCATTGGGAGGTTCCTGGGTGCTTAGGACTGCCTGTGAACAGGGTTACGTGACCCGGGCCTGGCTCTCCATCTCTGATGGAGTTAGTGTGCAGTACTCTCAGCGAGAACTTATTAGGCTGTGAGGTCTGGAGGGCATGTGAGGATTTGTCTGGAGTTGCTTCCTCACTTTCCAGAGGAGGCTCAGACAGGGAAAGTGACTTGACCAAAGACAGATGGTGAGTTAGCTGCCCTGCCCCCTGACTCCTAATCCATAGCACTTTCTCATATACTGAGTTGCCTTAAGACTTAAAAAAAATATATATATATTGGTGCTTTTCAGACTCTAATGTGAATAGGAATGATCTGAAGTTCTCTTTAAAATACAGTCTGGGATTTGGGGGACCTAAGACTCTGTACTTCTATTTTTTTTGGAGACAGAGTCTCACTCTGTCACGCAGGCTGGAGTGCAGTGGCATGATCTCAGCTCACTGCACCTCCAGGTACAAGCAATTCTCCAACCTCAGCTTCCCAAGTAGCTAGGACTACAGTCACCCGTCACCACGCCTGGCTAATTTTTGTATTTTTAGTAGAGATGGGGTTTCATCATGTTGGCCAGGCTGGTCTCAAACTCCTGACCTTAAGTGATCCGCCTGCCTTGGCCTCCCAAAGTGCTGGGATTACAGGCATGAGCCACCACACCCAACCAAGACTCTGCGCTTCTAACAAGCTCCTAGGTGATGCTGCTGCTGCCGGTCTGCAGACCATACTTTGAGCAGTGAGAACCCACAGAACCCATGGGATGCAGCAAAAAGAGGCTGCGGATGTCAGAAATTCAGGGAACCCTAGACACTTCGGGTTGTAAGAATCCTGGCACCTCCCACTCCTGGCACCAAATCATCTGGTCTCTCGCTCTCCCTTTCCCAGGGAATGCTCAGTGCCAGCGATGTAAACTGACAGACAGGCAGTTAGGGGTGGGAGATTGGAGGCACACATTCTGGCCTGAGCTGAGAGTGTCTCTGGAAATTAAGGTGAATAGGGCAGTGACTAGATCCAAGCTCACCTGGAATCTGCATGAATAAGTTATCCTACTCATCCCTCTGTCTCTAAACTGGCAGCTGACATTCTGGAGTCTTCTCTCCTTTCCTTGCCTGAAGCAGATGACCCCACTCCTCTTCCAACTTGCTTTCCTTCCCTGTCTACTTGGAAATTCCTTCTCGGTCGAACCTCAATCTGATTAGGATCTCTTCTGCTTCACCTTAGGAAAGTGGGCTGGGAAATGGGGCAGTGTGCAGAGGTGAGTTTTGAGAGATTCCAAGGCACGACTGTTCTCTGGAGGAAGCTGATAGAATTTCCTATGGCTCGCCCTGGCACCTGCTGAGTCTGATGGTGTTTTCTGGTCTGAAGGGTGTGAAACCTTAGGGTAGATTTAGGATCTGGCAAGAAGAGAATGATAAACCCCACCACTGACCAGACACTCAGTGTGCTCTGCACTACATTAAGGGATTGAAATAGACATATACTGAAACCTCACAGGAGGTAGCAGAGGGGTTGCATAACTTCCCTAAGGCCACACAGCTCTTAAATCAAAGAGGGGAAAGCAAGACCTTGAGTCAAGATTTATAACGTTCGGCCATCTAGGTAGGCTCCCAACACCCCCTGCCGTACCCCCCCAAAAGAAAAAAAACTCAAAATACAAAACCAAAGTGGCATGAGTAGGCAAGGTCAAGTCTCCAAGCTTCCTGATGCCAGCAGCCTCTTCCCCAGCCTGTCCCATGTCTGTGAGAGTCCCTGGTGGATCCTTAAGTCTCCGAGGAGCTTGCCAGTTCTGGGTGTGGAAATCCTTGCTGCTGACAAGTCCTGCCAAATGCCTTCCCTCCATCCTTCCTTTTCTTTTTTTTTTTTTTTTTTTTTTTTTTTTTGAGACGGAGTCCCGCTCTGTCACCCAGGCTGGAGTGCAGTGGCGCGATCTCGGCTCACTGCAAGCTCCGCCTCCCGGGTTCACGCCATTCTCCTGCCTCAGCCTCTCCGAGTAGCTGGGACTACAGGCGCCCATCACCACGCCCGGCTAATTTTTTGTATTTTTAGTAGAGACGGGGTTTCACCTTGGTCTCGATCTCCTGACCTCGTGATCCGCCCGCCTCGGCCTCCCAAAGTGCTGGGATTACAAGCGTGAGCCACCGCGCCCAGCCTCATCCTTCCTTTTCTACATGAGCCTCTGAGCTGACTGGGGAACACTCAGAAAACACCAGGTCTCAGTTCTGCCTTCATGTCCAAGAGCTGTTCTTGGCACTTAACCTTAACTCCATGTGCTTCACTTTAATTCGCGCTCTGGTGGTGATGCTCTCAAGGCTGGGGGAGGTAGTCCCATTCTGTCCCCACCCCGCCCCTATCTTCCACTCTCCCACTCCTCCCCTCTTGTGCTGTGGGCTAGACACACAAAGCTTGGGGAAGCTCTAACCATGGGTTCTGCACAGCCCCTGATTCCGCAAGAGCCCCCATGAGTATTGAAAACCATAAATCAAAAAGGATCATAACCCAAACTCGAATGATCAAAGTGGCTTCTCTTAAGCACTATGTGTTTCTTGAAGGGTTGTAGCAGCAAGCAATTAGTATTGTCATCACCACCATCATTCTGATTACTAATAATATGATTAACCCCCTTGGCCAATGTAAATGTTCATTACAACACATGTAGGTTTTAGGTCATTACTTAATAAAAGCAATACAGATGCTGAAGATAACAATAGAGAGTAAGCCTTAAGCTAGGGCTTGGAGCCAGGGGAAATGTCCAAATCACAGGTCGCCTTTTGAAGATTTCAGTTAATGTGAATTGAGCCCCTATCATGCTCCCAGTCTTGGGTTTAACATGTTTTCCTATGTTACTTCATTGACTCTTCACAATAACCCTTTGAGATGGGCATTACCTGTTTTGTATGCTAAGGAAACTGAGGCTCAAGAAGATTAAGAGACTTGCATAAGATCCTGGCCAAGTGGTGGAGCTGGATGGGAACAGGTCTGTCTGACTTCAGGCTCCAAGCTGTAATCAGTCAATCAGGGCAGAAAAGTTGAGGATGAAACTTCAGAGCAGAGAGGTGAGGCTGATGGGAGGCCCTGGGCACTGAAGGAAGCACTTCTAGTCTAAACCCTCCATGTGGGCTCTTTGCTAGAAAAATTATCCACAGAGTCCCCAGAAAGCCAGAGAACAGCCAGCCAGATGGGCAGAGAGCAATATAGAAAGGATGAGAAAGACAAGAACCTACACAATCTTTAAAAAAAAAGAAAAGAAGTCGGAGTGTTCAAGACCAATGCTGCATGTATACAAATCGGAAAGTTGCATCAAAAGTCCCTTTGTTGTTGGGGCCTTTTAAGGTGCTGAAGTGGATTGACTGCACAATCAGATTGATTGGACAAACCAAGTGTTTTCAGTGACTGCTTGATTGATTCAATGGGAAAATGGGACTGTGTGTAAATACAAAGGCAGCGGAAAGAGATGGGCCATGTGAGTCTGCGAGAAATAGAGTGAATCAGAGAGTATCAGACAGAGAAAGAGTGATGCAGAAATCAGAAGCTGTGGACACAGGTGAGGTCCAGAATATGGCCTAGGGGATGGAAAGATCAGAGTGGAGAAACCAGCTTAGATGGGTGACAGTGCAGGGAGAAACCCCTTGGAGACACTGCGTTGGTGACCTCCAGGGGGTATTTTGTGCTTGTTAGCCCTGAACAAACCGCATCCTCCACCCCTACACCAAATCCCCAATCTGATTAGAAGCTTCTGGTCTCTCCTCTTGATCTCAGCCCCAAGTGGAGAGTGGTTAGTTCTGAGACCTGCTTTAATGCTATTAGTTAAAGCTGCTTAGGTAGGAGAGCAAGAGGGGCTGGGGGCCTGGGAGCGTCAAAGCTAGTCGCCTTTTTCCTTGGGGAATTTGGGGGAAGGAGAGGGCTAGATGCCCTTCCTTCATGTCCCCTTAACCTCTCTTTCCTTCTCCCCTGACCAAGGGATATGCTGGCAGTGACCCCAAGGGCATCTTGTCTCTCCCTGCCCAGGCAATAGAGAGGACCCCTTTTTGATGCTGGGTGCTGGGAATCAGCCAGACGAACCCTGTCTCCCTCCTGCAGCCTCAGCTCTTCCTTCTATCTCCGCAGCTGGGAGAGGCTCCCTGAGTGGGGTCCAGCAGCAATCCTGCTTCTCCTTCTCTTTCCTCAGTCCTCAATCCCCCCTCCAGGCTCCCTCTCGACTGCTGTCACTGCCCAGTCCCCTCATACAGCCTCAGATCTCTGCCCAGCCCCTCCTCTTAGTCCCCCTGCCCCTTGCAGACGCCTCCAACTCTTGTCTTTTCGGTCCCTGGGGGCCGTGGGATTTAAAAGGTTTGTGTAACTCCATGGAGCAGAAATCCAAACCCAGACACTCCAATGCCCTGCCCCCTAGGCCTGTCACGATGGGCAGCTGAAGGTCAGGGGGAAGGTCATCCCCTCACACACCTTCTGGGACCCAAGGGCTGGGGGAAGGGACGAGGGTGTCTGGAGACCAGCTTGCAGCTCCGCACCCATCCCTCTGCCTGTCAGGCACCTGCCGGTCTCCGCGTCTCTCTGTTTGACCCGTTTATCTTTCTTCACCTCATTTGCTCCTTCATTGTTCTCTCCTCTTCCCTCCCACTTTAATTCTTTTTCCTTCTTTCCACTTCCCACCCAGCAACCTTCTCTTGGCCTTTTTTCCCCACCATTATTGATTTTGCCATATATTTTCCCACTCTTTTCTCTCTTCTCCCTTGTCCTCTCCTCTGCCAGTTTCTCTTGGTCTCTTCATTTCTGCCCTTACTTCCTGTGTCTGCCGATCCTATGGCCTCTCTCTTTGTCGCCCTACCTATCCTGCCCCTTGGAATGCCCATTTCCCTCCTCTGGAGTGTTGCCTGTCTCACCACTTCTTTCCCAGCCTGGTGCTCTCTGTTTTGCTGTCTCTGTCACTGTCTCCTCTTGTTACTTTCTGTTTCCTTGTCTGTCTTTGCTCTCCTGCCCCCCATCTCTCATCCATGCTTTGGAGAAGGAAACTGACCACAGGCCTCCCAGCTTCCCTGCCCTGCCCTTACAGCACCACCTCCCCACTCCCTTACTTCCTCCTCAGATCCCCCCTGCGCCCCTTGACCTTCCCCTAGTGGCAACCTCATTCCCATCAGCTGTGCCTGGGGGAGCCCCCTGCCTGGACACCCCCGATCCTTCCCTTTGTACCCCCAACACAGAGACAAGAAATCCCCTCCAGCAGGCGATGACGTGGCAGAGGAGCAGTCCAGAGGGAGAGGAAGTGAAAGCTCCGAGCAAACAGCTGAGCTGGATGAGCTGGCAGGGCCGGCATGGGGCTGAGTAACTGGGACCAGGACAGCAGAGTGAGAAGCAGGCATCTGAGGACATTCTCCCCAGCTGGGGGCCTCTGACACCTTCTGACTCAATCCCCAACCCTCAACCCTCATGTCCACTTCCAGCCTCAACTCCAACCCCAGTCTTAAGAAGAACCTTCAACTTCCACTAAGCCCCAAGCCTCATTGAAGGCTGCATCCATGCACCCTGGTCCCTGCGCCCACTGGAGCCCCACTGCCCTTGGGCAGGACCAGAATGGGGCTCAGAGGTGGAGAGACAGCGGTGCCACTCTCCCCAGCTCTTCTCTTGTCTCCAATGGGAAGGAGTTGGGGAGACGAGCAGGACTTCTCTCTGCCATGGGAGCATCATCTCCGTGTCTCTCCAGCCTCACAAGCCTGGATCTGCCCTCACCATCACAGGGGCTCTCGTGATAAGCAGGAGACCCACGTTCTCAGACTTTAGGCTCTTCTAGTTCCTTGAGAAGGATCCCAAGAGTCTGAGGAAGGGAGGGAGGTAGGTGAGTGGGGCAGAATCCTCTCATCCCATCAGAGGTTTCAATTCAGAACACTCCAGCCCGGATCAGGTGGGAGCACAATCCTGGTGGCCCTCTGCCCACCCCTGCTCCTTCCCGTCCCCATGCTGTGAGGTCCACACCCTCACCTGCCTCCCTCTGTCCAGTAGTAGCCACCAGCTGATTGTCAATCCTCACCCACTGGTCTTCAACCTCAGCCACAGGGATGACAGCAGAGAGCTCCCTGAGGCACAGAACCCTGGGGCAGGGAGATAGCTGAGACCAGCATTCGGTCAGCCCCAGGATCCAACTTGATCCATTCATCCCAAGAGCTGTATCTGCCAATAGCTGATCCCAGCTGTGCCCCATCTCGGGGGAGGAGAGCCTATTGGCAGGCTGGACCTGCTGTCATTATGATGTCCTTCTGCAGGTGCCAGGGTTCTCTCTGGCCTAAGTGCCCAACACCTGGCTCTGCGGCTGTCCCATACCTGGATGGAAGAGCCCTGCCACCTTCCACGCAGCTTCAGTGTGACCCTTGGGTTCCCCTCTCCACCCGGCGCCTAGCTCTCCTTATGTCTCCCCTTCCTAATTGCCCCATGATCGGCTCCACCATTGAGGTGGTGGGGGACAGAGAAGGGCTCGTCCCTGCCGGCTGGCGCCAGCTGCAGACCTGCCATCGGAGTCCCTTACCTCGGAGCAGCAGCCAGGTCCCCGTGCTCCTCCGACTGGCTCCCTCTGGCGCTCTCCTCGCCCAGCAACGACCCCTCGCTTATCACACGCGTTAGGGTTACTTAAAATGAGAGCGGGATCTCCAAGCTCCCAGGGGAGCCGATGTGGTTTTCAGACAATAGCATTAACCCTTTGGGGGCCAGCAACACCACGGCCTTGAGCCCCCTCTCTTGCACCCCCACCCCTTTGGGGGTGAGGTGGGAGGGAGTATCTCTCGCTGGGTCCTTTGCATCCAGAGCCTGCCTCTGGGGAAGATCAGACCTAAAACATTTGACCCACAGGGAGACTAGGGAGAGGGCTACCCCTTCTTTAATGCCAGGAAAAGGGACGCTGACCTATTGGGAAGGCCTTCTGCTGTCCACCCTTTCTACTTTGTCAGCTCTTCTTTTATGCAGCTTTCTGTGGAGATGGAGTCCAGACCTGCAGAAGAAACCCCTTTCCCAACCTCTGATTCTTAACATCATCTCACTCCTCGTTTTCTCCTCTGAGCCCCAGGCCATGCTTTGCTCACCATGGTAGTGCTGGATCTTTGCAATTTGTAACTTTTTTTCGTAGTCTCCAGGAAAATGATACTAATCATTTACCTAATCTCTTTTCCCTAAGGATTTTAAAGCAGTAATTATGTCTCTTTCCTCTTAGCGTTGTAGAAAATGATTTTTCCTTTTTTTAAAAAATTA
The DNA here is from genome assembly GCF_028878055.3 of Symphalangus syndactylus. NCBI lineage: Eukaryota > Metazoa > Chordata > Mammalia > Primates > Hylobatidae > Symphalangus > Symphalangus syndactylus. Next base: position 85,549,367 of record NC_072441.2, read on the forward strand.
ATATGACTTGAAGTTAGACAGCAGAAAGAACTTCCAACTAAGGGATAAACCAGGCAGGAGAAAGTGACGACAGGGGCATCAGATAGCCTGCTAAGGAAATACTAGAAACAAGAGAAGGGGTAGGAATCCAGAATGTCCTGGGAGGGGACAGAGGACATGGGTAACTGACCTCAGGAGAGGCTTTTCCAGGGAAACTGGAGGAGGGAGGATACTGAAGACCAGGGCCTCTGTCGTTAAAGTCCTGGGGATCAAGTGACCCTGGAGCCTGTCGGCCCTGTGTCCAATCTCCCCACTCACCATTGGGGAGAAGATTGATGGATGTCATTGGGAGAATCAATATGATTTTCTTTTTTTTTTTTCCCCTGACTCTGAGATACCAAGTTTCCCCCTACCCTCCACCCTCCTCATTACACAGCCCCTCCCAACCATGAGCTGATCGAGATGGGAATGGAGGGCCATGGAATTAAATTCTGGGGGTTGTTTTCTGGTTAAATCAACCGAAGCTAACATGATGGAAAGGTGAGAGCGAGGCTGATTGATGGAGGAGACAGGAGCTGGGGGCCACGGAGAGAGGGTCCTGGTCAGGGGGAGGCAGGGAGGACTGGGTTCCGGGCCCACTAGGGCAAAGAGGAAAGGGGCTACAGGGAGGAATGACACAGAACACTGTTCCAGGGAGCTGGATGGGTGGGTGGGGGCGATATTAGCAAGGATGAGACAGACTCGAGCTCCACAAAGGACAGAGATCTATGGCAAGAAAGACTGAAGTTAGAGCCAAGATGCAGTAACCTGGGCATCTCTCTTAGGTGTCACTGGTACTTCCTCATCTGGAAAGCTTATCCTGCCCCTTGCTCACCTCCACGCCATCCTCTCTCCTTCACTGAAGAGTTTCAGGATCATTTGAGTTAGCTGCAGAAGATGCCAAGGCCAAGGAGGACTCCATTAGGAAGAACGGCTCTGCCCCTCCTCTTCAGGAAGGCCTTGCCAATGAGGCGGTCAAAGCAGAACTGAAGTGGGGGAACAGGAGCCTAGACCTAGGCACTAGACTCCCGGGATGATTCGGACCTCCTCTTGCCTCTGTAGGCTTTCCTAGGGGGTAATAACCGAGAGGCCTCCAGACAAGGAGGCTCCAGGCTATTGTGGGGGTCCCACTTCCTGCGACCATCCCAGCTCCCAGCAAAGTCTCCCATGAGGCTATCTTCAAGTCCTTTTTTTTGTAGAGATGGGGTCTCAAACTTCTGACCTCAAGTGATCCCCCTGCCTTCAGCCCTCCAAGTAGTTAAGATTACAGGTGTGCGCCACCACCCGCGGCCTCAGGAGTTGCTTCTGAGTGGGGTTTTCACTCTTGTCTTCTGCTGCTCCTTCCACGGTCCCTACCTGCTTCCTCTCATCTTCTAGGAAGCTGGATGAAGACAGTTCTCCCTGCCTGCTCCCTACTTTCTGTCCAACTCACACTTTAGTGGTTGGCCCTTGTAGACTAAGCTGGGCGTGGACGCTAGGCGCTTGGCTCAGACCTTGGCTGCTAGAATGGCAAGCTGAGCCTCCTCTGCTTCATCCTCTAAATATAAGCAGATGGCTTAGCTCCCTAGCAGTGGGTGGAGGAAATGGCAAATGGCAGTGGGTGGAGGATCTCCTGACCCAACCAAGACCGTTCTAGATTATGAAGCTTTCTGCATGCATCCTAGTGTGTAACACAGTGCCTGGATATGGGGGTTGCTCTGTCATGATTGGGAAGTGAATAAACCAAAAGGTACCCCATGCCTCAATCAGCACCCCAACTCTAGCCAGACCAGTTGCCTGGGCTCACAATAGGCAGCCTCAACACATTTTATTTTATTTTTTTGAGGTGGGGTCTCACTGTGTTACCCAGGCTGGAGTGCTGTGGTGCAATCTCAGCTCACTGCTACGTTCGCCTCCTGGGCTTAAGTGATCCTCCTATCTCAGCATCCCAAGTAGCTGGGAGTACAGGCATGCACCACCATGCCCAGCTAATTTTTGTATTTTTGGTAGAGATGGGTTTCACCATGTTGCCCAGGCTGGTCTCAAACTCCTGAGCTGAAGTGATCCACCCGCCTTGGCCTCCCAAAGTGCTGGAATTACAGGCATGAGCCCCCAGCTTCATTTCCATTAACTGTCCAGCTCCCTAAACTCCCTGACACGGTGAACAATAGTGGGGTTGGGCCAAATGGGTGGGGGTGGAGCTATCTCTGTCTGGGGACAGGAACCTGGCAGGAGGCAGCCCTTCTTGCTTTGGTGCTTAGAGCTGGCTCTGGGTGTCTGTCAGCATCCACTTGGGCCGAGGGAGGCCAGTGAGGGAATGGGAACAGCCTCCTCTCCTCAGCTCTCCTGCCAGCCCCTAGAGATTAATGGTATGAACTCAGGCAGGAAGGGTCCTCTCATAGGAGGAAGCCAAAGGATATGCTATATGAGCTTCAAGTAGACTTTTCCTGTTCTAGTTAGTGACGCTTTTTTTCATACTTGAGTAACAACCAGCACAAGTGACTAAATTCAGAGTCTATTGACTTTGTATCAAGACCTCACCACCCCGAATGGGTTCTCTCAGGCCTCACTGTGCCTTTGTAACCATATAACATTAAAATGGGCAGCACCAGAGGACACAGGGATGGGATCAGACCTTGGGGAGTGTTTCTCAAGGAGCTGCACAGGGCGGAGTGGTGGAGATGACAAGATGGTGCCATTGCCCTCCTGAGGAATAGGAAGAAGCCAGGAAAACAGGCTCATCTCTTCTCCTCCACTGGCTCCTTGCCCTTCAGCCAGGGATCTGGCCCGGGGTCATGGCAGGGGGCCTGGCTGATTCCAGGAAGGTCTGTCTGGCCAGTCCAATCATGTCGGAAGAAGAATACCCACTCATAAGCACTCCTTGCTGGCTGTTGGAGAAAGAGGGCTCATTCTCTGCCATCCTGATGGGCCCAATGCACCCCCATTAGAGGGGCAGAGGCCAAAGGCAGGGGCCAAAGTGGTGACTGAGACTGAACTCAGAGGGAGGGGAGGGAACAGCGGCACTCCTGCAGGGAGGGACAAGGCCCCAGGTGGCCAGAAAGAGGACAGGAAAGGAGGCGCCAGGTAAGCACTGGGAAGGAGGAAGAAATCTGATTTAAGGAGACAAAGAAGAAGGAGAGGGGGAAGATTAGAAGGAAGTGATGAGGCCGAGGGAAGAGGAGAGGGACCAGAGAGGGCGGCAGGAGGCCTGGCTGAGGCAGCCCTGGAATGCTGCATCCGGAGGGACGAAGGGGCTGGGGGAGGGCAGGGGAGGAGGCAGTGTGTGAGTGTGCGGAGCCTGTGGCTGCGGTGTCGGTGGAGACTCTTCATGTCCCATTAGCGGCAATGGAAGGTGACATGTGGGGATCGATACCAATCGAGGCAACAGACTCCCAGTAATAAACCCATTTCACTCACACTTCTCCACCCCCGCCAGCCTGACCCCACGAGAGGGAGTGAGAGCTTCCCACCCCTGACCCGAACTCCAGAGAGGCTGCGCTCAGAACCGTCCCCAGCCCTGGCACCTGGCAGGGTGGGGGTTCTTGCTACCTGGTCCCGTGAGTCCCACGCCCAGTCCTTCCTTCTTTCTAGGGGTAAGGAGGAGCTAGGGGCCACCTCCCAAACCCTGGGGCTATTTCCAAGGCAGAACAGGGAAAAGCTCTGGAATTTGTTAATCAGCTCACCCTGTGGGTGCAGGTGAAGGCTTCTTTGTACTCCTGGGTCTATAGAAAGACGTCTCTCCATGTGTGCCTCTGTGTGGGAGTCTGAATGCGTGTCTGTCTGTATCTGTTAGCAGGTGTGCGTCTGTGTGTCTCAGGATTTGTGTGTTCTGTGGCTGGCTGTCTCTGCAACCATGTATTTTTGTGCATAGGTGTTTGTGTCAGTTTTTGTGTTTCCATTGTGTGTTGGTGGGCTGTGTGTGCCTGTGTCCATGCACACCTATCGCTGAGAAGGTGGGTGTGTGAACCTGGGCTTGCTGTGTGTGAATCTGAGTGTGTGAGCCCATGTTTCTGGGGGTGTCTACTCTGGGTGTGTGGGCTGTGCTTTGTTTCAGAGACTGTGTAGGGGTGTCTCTCTCTGTGTGTGTGGTGGGGGTTGTGACTGTCTTTGTCCCTTGTACTTGTGGGAAAATGCTGCTGGCCTCTCAGTACTGGCACCGAAACCCTGCCCCAACCTGGCCCCTTGAGCTGGACCTCAGATAATGTCCTACCTTCCAGGTGGGGTGCTCCACCGTCCTGCTTTGCCTGGGATTGGCAGGTTCCCCAGATGCAGTACTTTCAGTGCTAAAACTGGAACAGTCCCAGAAAAACAGGGCAATTGTTCCCCCTCCTTCCAGGCATGGACGTGAGAAGGCCAAGTGAATGGCAGTGCGGGTGTCAGGGAAGGAAGGATGGAAGACTAGTAGGGTGAGGAGAGTCGAAGGAGTAGATGGAAAGGTTGAGATATTTGAATGGAAGAGGAACTAGGAAAAAAAAAGGCTGTGAGAGCAGCAGGATGAATGACAGTTAGATCAAAGGGGGAACTTCCCCAGGGCACAGAGGGGAACTCTGGAAACTAACACAGGAAGGAAAAGAGATGGGTTCTCCCTCGCCCTGCAAAACTCTAGAGGGAAGTCGTGCTGGGCTCTGCAGGGCACAGCAGCAGACAGGGTGCTTGCCTGCATGTGGCTGCTCACGGCTCATGCCTGCCTGCCCATGGCTGGTGGGGTGCACCCAGACAGAGCACCTGTGGGGCTCCCACCCTCTTGCACACCCCACACTGCTCTCTCTGTCTCCTCACTGGATGGGGATGAGAGCACGGCTCAGAGATGGGACTCCCTCAGTGCACAGCGTGAGGGTGTCTGGCTTTGTGTCCTTCCCTCTCTCTGCTTGGTGGGCCACCTTCCTCAAAGACAACAGACTGGGCCCTGGATGGCCCTGGGTGATGGGCATGGAGGTCAGGAGGCTTTGGGGAGGGAGAACTTATTTATGGTCTCCCAGAGTTTCTGAACTCCAACAGGAAGGTTGGAGCCTTCTCCGTCATGTTTACCATGGAATTCCCAATCCCGTCTCAGTGCCTGGCACATAATGGCCCCTCAAGAAATGTGTCTTGACTAAACTCATAGCTTTGCCCCCTGCTCCTGAGTGCTCTAGCCATCCTCTTCTCCGGGAGTGAATGACAAAGAGGCCCTTTTAGTTCTCTGGCTGTGCCTTCTCTCAGCCACATCCCTCTAATCCTTCCTGCTCCTGTCTTCCCTGGGGTCTCCTGCACTGGGCCTCACAGGTGAGCACCTGCAACTCTCATTCCTGCAGAAGCCTCTGGAAAGTCAGACACAAGCCCGCTCCAGCGGAGGGGCCTCCAGCCTCTGCTGTCCCTTGCTGTTTTGTCTCAAGGCAGCGCCTTTCAAATTGCCCTGCCACTGCCCTTTGGAGCCTTTGAGGAGTTTGAGGGGTTGTCATAGCCACGAATATTTAAACTTTGGAGGTCACACAAGGTTTTAAAAATCTGTTTTATAAACTGAGTTCTCAGTAGAAGTTTTGAAGACAGAGCTCCAGTACTAACAATCTGTGCGGCCTGGCCTGCTCCTGACATTTGCAGGCGTCTGTGCAGGAGCGGAAACAACACTGCCTCCACTCAGGAGGATGCGCCCAGGGCAGAGGCTCATGCACTCCTGAATGGGGCTCCCGTCATTTGGACAGGGAATTGCAGGGTGCCAGAGACCCAGAGTGTGTGCTAGAAGGAGGAACATGGCTCCAGGTGGGCCCGTCCCCTTGGCCTTGAGGATCTTCACCTGGGCTGGGGCACTGGCTGCCCTGGTCTCGGTGTGGTATCCTTTGAGAATGACAATTTCAGTACGCACTCCCTGCCTCTCTGTGCTGCTGGTCTGTGAGCTGGTCCAGGGCTGCGTTCTGGAAGACGGTGAGAGAACTGAATCTTGTCCAGGATCCCACACTGTTGACTCTCCCTTGGAGCCCTCCCCTTTTATCTTCTGTGTAGTGCTCTTGGCTGCTCCTCACATGGGGTCTTGTCTCTTCTCTCAGACTGGGGGTTTCAGGGAGCCAGGAGTTATCGCTTCTCAGATGATGAGCTTCCTGGAGGAACTGCATCTCCTTCTTTGGATTGGGGGGGCCTGGAGGAAGGGCCGAGTCCCCTTCCCTAGTCCTCCTTCCTCCAGGTGGAGGCCAGGTGTGTGGCCTGAGCACTAGGGGTTGGGGGCTCTTGGAGAGTGGTAAGGGATGGGAGAGTGAGGGAGCTGGGTGGGAAGGACACATGCGCAGGGCTGCAGACAGGCAGAACCCAACAGGCGTGGTGCTTACTTCCAGGGGCCCCGAAAGAGCAGCAAGAGGGATGGACGCTCTTCATGCTTCATGAGGGCTGGCTAACAGCCAGGCACGGGAGCTGGGGCGCAGGATCTGTGCATGGTGAGAAGAAGCTCTAGGCCTCTCGGTTTGGGGTCACCCCGGGATTCTATTTCCCCTGTTCTTTTCCGGACTTCTGAGAAGCTGGAATGGGCAGACATTTCCACTATCTGGAGCCAGGAAGGATTTCTTGGAAGAGGATAACTCAGGGGCTCTGAGGGGAGGCAGGTCTCTCCCTCCCTCCCACCCTCTTCCCCTTCCCCAAACACCAACCCAGGGCAGGCTAACCAAACTTTATATATATTCTGAGTTAAGGAGCCCTGTGTCAGGTTGATAGGAAATAACAAGAGAGAGAGAAGGGGAAGCCAGGAGAATGCAGAGCTCAAATGAGAACCGAGATAAAGCAATTACCTGATCAATATGGGTGAAATTGAGTAATCTAGCAGATCAATACCATGGGCAGGAGGCTGGGGGTGGGTGCTCCCTGCTCTCAGCCCTGCTCCCCTGCCCACCCCAGCTGCTGTCCCTCCTCCACTTGCTCCAGCCCCCTCCTTTAGGAATTCATCTCTAGGTCTGCCTTCCACCTCAGCCTCTGCACTCCTATTCCCCAAGGTCCCCCCCTGCTCCTCCCAGCCCCCAACCTGTGTTCAGACTGCCACCCCTACTCAACTCCCACCTCAACTCCCCTCACTCATGTCCCTCTTCTTCCTTCCCAAACTGATCCCACTCTCTCAACAGCCCCACTGAATTGATGCCCTCCACTCCTGCTCCATCCCCCAACACACACACTGGGGCTGCAGCTCAAGCCAGCTGGAGAGCCAGCTGCCCACATCTGTGTCCTGGGGGCAGGTGTTGGGAGGTGGTCTCACTCCCTACACCAGGAAAAGAACTAGGTTTGCAGGGACCAAGTCTTCCCCCATCAGCCAGACCTGACTGGAGAGACAGCTGCCCCTCTTATTTCACCCTGTTATTGGTAATACAACCTATCACGCCATTCATGAAGCATTGATGACATGCTAGGCATGGGCTGAGCTGGGCTGTGGGGGCGGGAAGCTGGGAGGAGGCCCCTGGTTCCTGCTGATGCAAAGGCGACAGTCCCCACAGTGAAGGGCACTTGCCCATCTGGGGACTGCTGGTGTTTAGAAGGGGATCTTGGGGCTGTGGCTTTTCCAGAAGGGGACTGGGGGAGAAGGACAACTTCCCCAGTATTGTGGGAACACCTGAGTTCCTGCGGGCCGAGGTGAGTACCAAAAATTCTTTGGCGACCAGAAAAGTGACAGCTTGCTCGGAGATGAAAAGCAAGGCTTTGGCATGTGGAAAGAGCACAAAGTAGGATCACAGCCCCCGATTTACTCCTGTCCTCTGTCACTGCTGGAGTAGAATCACAGCCCCCGATTTACTCCTGTCCTCTGTCACTGCTGGAGTAGAATCACAGCCCCCGATTTACTCCTGTCCTCTGTCACTGCTGGAGTAGAATCACAGCCCCCGATTTACTCCTGTCCTCTGTCACTGCTGGAGTAGAATCACAGCCCCTGATTTACTCCTGTCCTCTTTCACTGCTGGAGTAGAATCACAGCTCCCAATTTACTCCTGTCCTCTGTCACTGCTGGACTGGAAGCTCCTGGCTGGTCAGGAGTGTGTTGATTTGACTTTATGAGTACAGAACTGGGCCTGGCATCCAGCAGGCACTCGGAAACGTTGGATGAATGAATGAATGACTATCGTCACCTGGCCACAGTCTGCCTTGTATTTCAGTTCATTATATTGGCTTGCTTGGCCCCAGGGAGCAGGGACCTCCCATGTCTCCCAGCCACAGCCTGGCATCCAGCAGCCCTTCAGCAAATGTTTGTTTCATGTAATGAATGACTGCCTGAACATATGTATGAGTCTCCGTCTCTGGGCCTTGAGGTTGTTCCAGGGGAGCTCAAACCGGCAATGATTCCACAAAGTTCCTTAGAGAAATCAAGGGCCTCTTTAAAGCAGCTCAATCCCCGACCACTCCTTCCAGCTGTCTGTATCACCACTGAGAAGCAGAGAGGTATTTGAGAAAAGACATGAACTTTGGAGTCAGAAACACTGGGTGAGTCCTGGCTGGGTTACTCACTAGCTGTGTTGATCTTGGGCAATTCACTTAACCTCATTGACCTTTGTTTTCCTCATCTGGAAAATGGGCATAATAATAGTACTCTCCACAGAAGGTGATTTTGTGGATCAAGTTAGTTAACACAAGTTAAGTGACAAGAACATATAGATGTTCATGAGGGTAAGAGGAGTTGGTTAGCAGAGAGGCAACATTTTTCAACATGTGCAGGTGAAGACTTTTTCCAGCTGGGCTACAAGTGGGAGAATAAAAACAAACCTTCCAATACCTGTTTTATTCTGAAGATAGATTGACGCCTACATACCTCAGTTTCCCCTTCATTTCCTTCCAGTTAATTACGGAGGGGGCAAAAGTGATAGAAAGAAGACACTTAAATTCCAGAACACTTAGAAGATTGACCGCCCTCCCTGCCATCATCTGTTTGTGCTGCTCTTTGAGGGAACCTGGGAAAAAACAGAAGGCAGGCTTAATGACTCTCTGTAACAGAGGGTCCCTCCCCTGCAGCCAGAATCTGGTGCTGACCTCTGCCTCCTGGAGAGAGGGGTCCTTCCATCCTCCCCTCCCTGGTGATGCCCTGCAGGACTCCAGGTGAGAGGCCAGTGGCTTCCCCCCTCACTGGCCTTTAGCTCTTTGGGACTCAGGTTGTAAGGCTTGGACTGTCTCCTAGACCAGGCTTTGGGCTGAAGGTGGGATGGAGTTGACAATCTGATAGAACTGAGACAAGCTAGAAAGGCCTGCTGCTGCCGGGTCCCAGACTTTCACTTCTTGTTTTGGCTGCCTCTGCAGGGCTTACGGCCCACTCTCCACTGTCTCTAGACCAGATCCCAGACACTAGAGCCAGGGGTCTGGAGACAGTGAGGGGGACTCCCCACCCCCAATTCCGCCCCACCTCTGTATCAACCCGGGCCCAGCTTCCACTGTCAGTCATGGGGGAGCCAGGTGGGCTCACCTGCATTCCAGGAAGGCTTTCTCCTTCCTCTGTCAGTCCCCCTGGAGCCTGTTTGACCAGAGCTGAAGGGACCCTCCCCTGGGCCTGCTCACAGGTGCTTGTTCCCCCTCCTGCTGCGTTCTTGCCGGGGTCTCAACACTCCAGACTGGGACACATGGCCTGACACCTGGAGAAACGCTTAAGGTTGGGCCTTCCCCCTCCTCTTCCTATTCTGCGTGTCTGATTCTTAGACGCTGCTTAGAACTGTCTTCACCCTCGCCTCAGAGATTCAAGGCAGTGGAGAAAGTATGTGATCTGGAGTCAGGGGACCTCAGTTTGAATCATTAGGATAGGCCACCCGCTCCGGGCCTCACTTGTCCCATCTGTCAGACAGGGATGGTGGTACCAAAAAAAGCCGATGTGAAGGCACAAAGCCATAGAGAGTAAAATAACCATGATGATGGGATGGGACCTCACTTAAACATTGTGGTCACTTCACTAAATGCTTTATGTACGTCATTGAATCCTTGAAACAGCCCTAAAACATAGGAAAACTCAGGCACCAAGAGGTTCTATAGCCCACGTGAGGCCTCATAGGCAGTAAGTGGCAGGGGTGGGACTATGGGATTCAAGCCAGTTCCAGAGCCTCTCCGTTCTCCAGGGAGGCAGCACAGCCATTGCGGGAGAGGAGAGGCACAGGGACACGTGGGAAACAGCAGGCCTCCTTGGGGTTTCCTGCTGTCCTCCTGCTCATCCTCTTTCTTTTTCTTTGTTTTTGGGGGTGGGAACAAGAGGTGGGTGAGTGAAGCTGGAATTAGTGAGTCTGCCTGAATCCTAGGGAGGGAGCAGGAAGGGAAAGCCCAGGTGAGGCTCTTCAGGATTATAGGTGTCTCGGAAACTGGGAGGCCAGGGAGCACCCTTAGTGGGAGGGTTCTCTATAATTTCAGTTCGTTTTTCTCTTGCACATTCTGCTCGAGTAGATCAATACCCCACAAATATATCCTGTGTGTATCCTGAGGGGAGGCAGGGTTGAAGGAAGCGGGGAGAGAGTACAGTTGCAGATAGAGGGGAGGAGAGAGGCTGAAGATAGAGCAGAGGCAGGGAGCCATGGTAGACGCAGGGGCCAGGAGGGTGGAAGAAGGCTGTGATCGAACAGGGGCCTCAAGGCACAGCTCCTTGGGCAGGCGGCCCCTACACTGGGGCTGGGAGCTTGACACTATACCCATGTCACTCTCCCCTCATCCCTTTGCCCATCCTTATTCCAAACCTGCATCTTCTATTCCAACAGTCACACCTTCCTCATATGTCTCTTGTTATTCACTTGTTAAACATTTATCAAGCATCCTCAGGCTCCAGGCAGTGTGCTAGGCACCGGAGAAAGGCTGCTGAATTGAACCCTGCGCTGGCCTGGGGCTTCTTGACTGTTCTGTGAAAAGCCAGACAAGCAGGCAATGACAACACAGTGTGGTGAGGGCTGTGACAGGACACGCAGGAGTGCCCCCTGACCTTCCAGGAAAGGCCATGGAGGCGATGGCATCTGAGTTGAATGCTGCATGGTAAGATGTAATTGTCTGGTGAAGTGGGGGAAAGAAGGATGTTCCAGGCAGAAGGGACAGAGCTGATGGGCAGTTTGTCAGCATGGCAGAGAGGCCTTGCAGCAGAGTGGTTATGAGCACAGGAACTGGGGCGTGAATTCTGGGCAAGCCAGTTAGCTCCTCTGATACTCAGTGTGCCCACAATAAAATGGCAATAAACACAGCTCCTACCTCAAAAGGTTGTCATGAGGCTTAAATGAGTTGATACAAGTCGGTCCTGGCACAGGGCAACTGCTGTATTTGCACTGGCTGTTCTGGGCACAGCTTAGGCTTTGTGTAGTGTGGGAGAGAGTGTGTCCGCATGGGTGTGTGGTGAAGGATGAGGCTGGAAGGGAAATCAGGGGCCAGGTTATGAAGGGCCCCTGCTAAAGACCGTTAACAGGGAAATCATGGTGAGTTGGTTATTCCCTAACTCACCATGAAGAGCTCTGAGGCTTACCTTTCCCCTTTGTCCTCACCCTCCAGGCCTCATCTCTTTCCTTACTTCTTTTCCACATGCTGTCACTCTTCTTTCTTTGCTCAGAATTCAAATAATCACCATCCAATTCTAAGCACTGAGTGGCCAACTTAGGCTGGCAGAACCAGATGTCTGGGATTCTGGTCTCAAAGCTATGTGCAAGTTCATTCCTAAACAAGTCTCCTTTTGCTTTCAGCAATATGGAGGGGAGAGAAGCAGGAGGCTCTCCCAGCTGGAGGGTCTCATCCAAGCCCATACCCATTTTCTTGACTTGGTTACTTCAGGGCGTCGACCAGTCAGCCCATCACTTTTCCTTTTTCTTACCTAAATGAGTTGTCTTTTTGAGCAGAGATACTGACAGGGTAGTTACAGTTTCTCAGGGCAATGTCCTTCGATGGTCCTCCCTGGCTCAGCCCGCTATTTTGTGAAATACCAGGGATGGCCATTGCTAGACTAAAATGCAACCCTTCGTAATCCATCCCAGTCGGCCTCTTCAGCCACATCCCTCACCACTCAATTCCCTACTCACAGCGTCCTTTAATAGAGGCCAAATTGAACACCTGGCATATTGGGACCTCCAGAAAGTCACTTTGCCCATCTCCTATGGGTGAAATGAGATTACTGTCTGGCTCCATTTTTCTTGAAGTATGTTATATGATATTCAGTACTCCACCATTATCCCCTCCTACCCCTTTGGATTCTTGTCATCTACTGGGAAATACTGTTTCCTTAGTACTGGTTTGCCCTTAAAAAAGGTGTTTTATACGTAAACACCAAAACACCCAATGAAACCACCTTTACTGAGATATAATTTACATGCCATAAAATTCACCCTTTCAGAGTGGTTGTCATTCAGTAGTTTTTGTTATATTCAAATAGTTGTCCAACTATCACTACTAAGTCCTGAACATTTTCATCACCCTAAAAAGGTAATCTGACCTGTTAATGGTTACTCCCCACTTTTCCCTGGTAACCACTAATCTGTGTTCAGTCTCTACAGATTTGCCTATTCTGGACACTTCATGTAAAAGGAATCAGGCAGTGTGTGGTCTTTTGTGTCTGGCTTTGACATGTACTCTTAAAGAATCCTCACAATAATCTTGAGATAGAAATTTCCACCTAACTTGGGTCTCTGGCTTCAGTTAGTGTTAACTGGTAGCAGCCATTCACTCAAGAAAATGGAAAATCTCCAGAACTGTTAAGAGACCTATTTCCTTACTATGTTGGTACCTGTACAATAGGAATAACAATGCATGCGGGTGGGTGAGCGAGGACGGACTTGACAAATTCTCTGGCATGACCACCCCAGCACAGTGTATGATGAACAACAAAACCAACTCTCAGCAAACATTACTTAAAAGTATTTTTTTATTTAATTTCTGAGGTAAAATACTTCTTTCAACTTCCATAACAAAATACAGAGCTATCAGATACCCCTGGAAAAAATATGTATATTATACATATATTTCTATAACATTACATCATATATATATAATATATATGCAAAAATTTGAAGACTTTATAGAAAGCGGAACATCTAAAAGGCACTGCACAATGGAGTTAAGATTACTTACATTTTATGTACATATACACACTTTACTCTGCTTAAGCAGGTAACTAGTGAAGTCACCTTTCACATGTAAATGTCTCATTCACAAATCCCTGCATCACAACTCTGTAACTCAAAGAATGCTTAAATATCTCAAAAAAAATTAACTGGTAACTTTTTTCCCCCTAAGAAGAAACCAAGAATGGAGCAGTTCTTGAAAGATTGAATCAAAGCTTTCTAAACAAAGTAAAAATGTAAGTTTCATTACTGTTTACAAAACAAAAAGCACAAACATAATTATGGAATAAATAAAAAACAAGGGACAAACAGCCAACTGACTCTACCCACTTGGTGAGAAGTGATATACTTCGACTATTTTTTTAATGCTTCTGAAAGTTTCTTGGCCCATAGAGGACTAGGGTGCAATCATTCCCTGTGTTAGTGAGTTGGGTTTAATGCAGCTTCAAAATTAGGGTGAAGGGACTTGGTGAAATGTTTATATTAAATATTTCACTCCTACCCCTTCTTCAGGAAAAAAGGTGAGCTCAGCAAGGCTGGATGCCATTAAGAGATATTTACTGTTTTCTTTTTCTATAGCTAAAAAAGCAAATTTTACACAAAGAAGCTCTTGATTAATGAAATTTCAATAGATTTATATTTGTAAAATTTTAAACATTTGGCACAGCAAAATTTGGAAAAAATGGGGGAGAAAAAATAGGTCTGGTTGTTGTCCCCCTTTTTCCACCTGCTGCTGGACAGTGATGAGATGCTCACAGAAGAGAAAGGACTGACTTTGTACCAGGCTGGCGACAGTTGCTACCAGGAGTGGGCTGAGGGGGGAAAAACTATCTCCCACTCTTTTGTCCCAGGCAATGTCAACGACCTCCACATTCCCTGGCCCACTTCCTGAGCAACCCCTCTGTATAAGGACCCTCCCCTCCCAACCCCAACCCCAGAGTGCAGTGCAAATCAACCAACAATTTACTGGTGGAATGGCAATCAAAGGAAACAGTTAAACACCAAACAATTTCTTAAAGCCAAAAAATATTTTCATGGAGTTGAACATTTTTCGAATGTGTTTTTTTCAAGTGTAAAAGCAGTGACGTTTTGTTCAAACAGAAGCAGCATCTAGGAATTAATTCTGGCACTTGGGTTCTAGGGGGTTACAGGTATGCATCATGGATTCTTCTCCCTCTTATTTAAAAAGGCCTCATGTTTCTATTCCTGAGTTCATACCAACACCTGCTGGCTCTCCCCTCTAGTGGACAGTGGGTGGCCAGCCAGCCTCCCTGGTTAGATTGGGCAATGCCAAGCAGACATCCCTCATTCACCTGCTGGGCTTGCTTTCTGATTCAGAGGTAAGTCGAAGTGCAGAGAAAGAAACTTACAAAAGCACAACCACCAAAGGCAGCCTGAACGGGGAGCCCTGTGCAGACTGAGTTGCTGGCGACCACCCTCTCACTCCCATTCCTGGGGAAAGGTAGGTCACTCACGGAATTTGAATCAAACATGGGGGAGGACACCTGCCAAGCAATAATATGATGGACTCAAGTCATCCTAGGCCATCTACTGTCTCCCTCACCTGCCCTAACCTCTTCTGAGTCCCTCCCTCTCTTGTGCAAGCACTGTAGTTTAAAAAGGAAAAAACACCCCCCACCATTAAAAGACAACCTTCAAATGTTACTCAGTATACAAAGTTTGCTTAGGCTAAGGTGGAGTCGGAAATGTCTCTAATTGTAGACACCATCTCTGTGCCACCCTTCCTCTCATCAGATATGGAGTGATTTCTTCTCTCCCTGCTGCAACGCAGATCTGAGCCACAGTCAGGTACCGACGTACACAACATAGGCACATGTGCACACACACAGAAGGTGGGCTGCTGCTTCTTTCTCTCTGCCCCAATCCAGGCTCTTTTGCTTCACGTAAGATTAATACTTTCCCATTCCTCTGAAGTTGTTGGAAGGAAATTTCCCAAGAAGAAACAATTCCTCACTGCCTATAAACTGGAGTCTCATGTGGGATAGTCAATTGAACATGAGAATCAGAACAATCTGGGCAAATGGGTATGGCAAGAATGGGAACACCACAACAGGACAGACACCAACTCTTTCATTCATGCCAGGCCTTTTGGCATCTGGTTGCCTTCTGTGTCTTCTTTCCACCTCTTCCTTCAGTCTCAACAAACATCCACTTGTACCCCCAGCTACCTTCCACGTTTCCAGGTATCATCGGCTCTTAACTCCCACAAGCCTGCCTTTTGGCTACCCATCCCAACAATATCAAGAGGGAATGACTAAATATCAGCTAGAAACTTAGCCATGTCTTAACATTCCTGGATTATCTGAAAAGCTGTCCATGCCCTTTTACAGGTTTATGGTGACAGACCCGTATCATCTTAAAGTATGTTCATAGTTAAGGCTTGACTTAAGAAAATAAGAGAACCAGACATAATGGAAAGACCTCTTCAATAATGTTGTCATGCCTCTTGGTGAACGTGCTCACAGTCACACTTTGGTTTGGCTCCCCAAACCCACAACAGAAAAGGAAAAATGAGTATTTTGTTTTTCATTTGTTTTGTATTTAAAGGCATTGGGTTACTTCCTCCTGCCCTCTTTTCTTCCCTGAACAAGAGTTTACAACTCCTCATGGCTTCTTAATAGGTGAAGTAGGTGAAAAGTCTGAGAAGCTCACAGCAGGGTTTGCCGTCTCAACTATGCAGCTGAGAGGTCACCAGCTCCTGTGCCTTCCCAGCCCCACTATAATTGGCAGTATGCTTGTTCATGTTTCCTGAAAACATTTTCTTTAAAAAGGAAAAGAAAAAAATGCCAAACAACATCAACCAAAAAAAAAGGGAAGAAGAAAAAGAGCAACATCCGAACATTCCCCAAGCCCCACCCCAGTAAGTCTGAGATTATCTTATTCCTTCCCTGAAATAAAGAAGCATTTCAGGCAAAATACTTAGTATTAATGGTCTCTTACTGCTCAACCTCCCAACCATGCTGTTTTCCCTTTTATGTATATCTCTTGGAGCAAAATAAATTCATTAATGGCTTTCCACATATAAATACAATAGAAAAGAAAGAAGTCTGGAACCTGAACTATCGTGGGACCAAAAAGTATCTTGGCCCTTTGGGAGTTTCCTTGCCAGAAAGTATAAGCCTCAACAAGAAATAGAGGCTCCCTCTCCTTTGAGTTCAATACCCTCCCTGTGTCCTACTCACCAGGAAAATAAGTGTGTTCATATCCCACCTAATTTACAACAGAAGATAACCCCATCCCATCCCCAAAACATAAAAATACAAGTCTATGCCCCTAGAATGATCAAACCAGTTTAACTCCCTCCCCCCACCCTGAAATCTTGCTACATAAATACATGTATGTATTTGATTATAGTATAAACAGCTCCTAATCCACTTCCAGTTCTAAGCATCAGCAGCTGCTGTTGCCAAGCCCTGGGGTCCTGACCCATTCCAGAGAAACTTGCCACTCTTGCTCAGCTCTCGGGCTTCAGGGTCATCATTCCAGCGCCGCTTCAACCGAAGCTTGGGGGGCATCAGGGCATCTTCTTTCTTCTCAGGTGCACTGGGCTCTTTGCCAGGCCTGTCCTCACTGTCTTCAGTCACCTCCAGAGGTTCTTCACTTGGGGTGCTAATGGGCACGGAGGGCCAGATGGGTGGTGCAGCAGGACGGGCAAAGATGGTGCCTTTTTCCTCTTCAATGGTCCTGCTTGGCACAGTGCCCTCTTCTTGAGTGTGCTCCTCCTTCTCTTGTGCCGACTGCCTGAGGCTCTCAGGATCCTTTTCAGAGGCAGGTTCCACCTTGATTCTTGGGGCAATAGAAGCCATGGTGGGCGTGGCGATTGGTGCTGACTCCTCGCTGCTCTCAACCCTCTCCCGGTTCTTCCGCCCAACTGGTGGGGGCTGCAGCTTGATGGAGAACTGAGTTGACTCCTCAGGATGCATTTGGCACTGCAGTGGTGGAACCATGAGCCCCGGGTAACGGGGAAAAGTCCGAGGACTCAGATGGTAGTTGAACACAGAACAAGCTTGAGAATGAAGGTAGTGTTTCATTTCCTCAGGGTTGAAGGAGAAGCAGCTGCTGCTGGTGAAAGGGCTCAGGCCTGGTGATGGGCTATAGGAGAAGATGGTGGGAGTCAGGGAGAGGGCTGGTGAAATGGGGACATTAAGGACACCTCCCCGGCCAGGGATTGGAGAAACAGCGAAGGGACTGTGGGGGTCAGGGTACATCCCTGGCCTAGCAAACAGAGGAAGCATTATGTCAGGCTTGCGTTTCTGATGGCCAATCCCTCCTCCACCAACGGCATTCCTGGAGGACATGGGATCCACACCCCGGCGCCAGTCAGCAGCTGAGCCATCCTCCAGCTCTGAAAGCTCAGTCTTTCTATCAGTACCATTACTGGACTCCTGGCCAGAAGCAGTTAGGGAGCTAGCAGAGAACCGTCCCGGCTGCATATCACTGGTTGGAGAATGGGTGTCCAGAGGTGGGAAATGGAACCGGGAAGAGGCTGTTGGCACCGGTGGCGCACTCTGAGGAACCACACCTGTGATGGTGGAAAATACAAAAGCCTGCATCAGAGGACTGCTCATTCGTTATCATCACTTATGCTAACTAAGTGCAAAATATTTAGTAGTAACAGGAAACAATCATTCCAACTGGACTGAATCCCATAGTTCTCCAACTTCCTAGTAACTACTGCTCAGCTGCTTCTACTCAATTTGTCATCCTTCTCTAGGCTCTTTACTGTCTTCACAGTACTCCTTACTGTCAAAAACATTGTAATTGCTTATCCATATTCTACAACCTAAATTCCACATGGCAGGGACTTCCTATTGTTCACAACTGTACACCTCGCAGTTCAGGGCTTAACAGTTGTGTACTTCCTGTACACAATAAATATTAAGTGGAATGAATGAATGGGTACAAGAGCCTTCTCCTCTGCAACTCTAAATATTGTGTATATATTACCTGTTTCAATTTTTGGCTCTGCAAATAGTCTTTTCTTATTTCCATAATTTTGCCCATATATATATATATTCGTGTGTGTGTGTGACGAGGTAGAGGTTTACTGAAATATAAACATTCGAGAACATTTAAGATAGAAAATAATAACAACATATAGATCCAAGAGGACATCTGATGTTTACTCACTGCCTAGACTACCCACATGCTATCCCATTTTTCCTTGTTGGAATACAGATATATTTCGAGATGCGATGTGGGGAGGGGCAGAGCTGCTCTGGCTGACTGTGGGGAGGGGCAGCGCTGCTCTGGCTGACTGCACCTCCAGAGAAGCTCTGCTTGGGCCAAGGCCCCATTCCTGGATGCACCGCTTGGCTGCATATAAAAAGCAAACAAACCAAACCAAAAAACAAACCAACAAAACTGGAAATGACACGCATGGAAAGTAGTGCATTAAAAACTCAAAGACCCTATACCTCACATACACTGAACATGTTTTAGTAAAAACAGTTTAATTTTTAAAAAGGCTACACATTTGTTAAGTTCTTATTGCCAAGTGTTTTATCATTCCTGATATACAATCACTGCTTCACAGAGATTCAAATATTTTTCAATCTCTCCAAATCTATATTCCTCTAACAAATTCTACTGAATGATCTCCATTTCCAAACTGCTTTCAAACATTAAGGAGGCTGGGAGAAAATCCAGGACCTACTATTCCTTCTTCCAAGTTTGCTTACTAAAATGTAATGTAAAGCTCTAAGTGATAACATACACTGTGCTATTTATGTCAACTTTTTTTTTTTTTTTTTTTTTTGAGACAGGGTTCCACTCTGTTGCTCAGGCTGGAGTGCAGTGGCACCATCTTGGCTCAATGCAACCTCCACCTCCTGGGTTCAAGTGATTCTCGTGCCTCAGCTTCTGGAATAGCTAGGATTACAGGCGTGTGCTACCATGCCCGGGCTAATTTTTGTTATTTTTAGTAGAGACCGGGTTTCACCATGTTGGCCAGGCTGATCTCGAACTCCTGGCCTCAAACGATATACTTGCTTCAGCCTCCCAAAGTGCTGGGATTACAGGTGTGAGCCACTGCGCCCAGCCCGTCAACTTTAGTGGCTCACAGTTCTCAACTTCCCCCAGTGGTCCTCCTGATAAGACATGAAAAAGGTATGCTATCTGAAGTCTCAGGGACCTGTGGGTTCCTGGGAGGTGTCAGCAGCTTCTATAATAATGTCAGCAGGGTTCTGAGGCAAAGGTGAATAAGGAAGAAGGAAAAAGGGAGGAGAAAAAAATAGAAAAAAACAAAATTTTAAGCGACAGTATAGTGATCTAGGAGTGGAAACAAAAAAGGTACGCAGATATGGTATGGTTATGAATTGCTCCCAATCAGCTGATGCCTTCTCCTCTTGGTCTAGCAGACTCTGGAGTCTGCTGGTATTTGTAAGACTGTAGCTTTCTAGGTACATGTGACTGAGTAACACTATGCCAGAGCCTCATTTCCCAAACTAATGTTCCACAGAAAACTGTTCTGCAGGACTTTTTTTTTTTTAAGACACTGATTTAGAGAGCAGGACATCCGGCTTCCGAGCAGGAGCCTTCATAGTGCCAGTGATGAAAGAGAGAATTAAATACGGGTGATGTTGAGAAAGGCAAGAAGATTTGTGTTCAGAAGTGTGCCCAGTGCCACACTGTGGAAAAGGGAGGCAAGCACGAGACTGGGTCTAATCTCCATGTCTCTTTGGGTGGAAGACAGGTCAGGCCACTGGATTCTTTTACACAGATGCCAATAAGAACAAAGGCATTACCTGGGGAGAGGATACTGATGGAGTATTTGGAGAATCCCAAGAAGTATATCCCTGGAACAAAAATGATCTTTGCCGACATTAAGGCAGAAAAGGGCAGACTTGATAGCTTATCTCAAAAAAGCTACTAATGGATAATAATTGGACACTGCCTTATTTATTGCAAAACAGAAATGCCTCATGACTTTTTTATGTGTACCATAATTTAACAGATCTCATAAACCAGAATCCAGATCATGAATGACAGATTTTTGTTGGGCAGTCCTGATTTAATTAAGACTGACTTGAGGTTAGATGAATATGTTTGGCTTTTGGAATTTTAATGGTAATTCCGATTTAGTAAATGCTATCTATCACTGTTTACCCCTTCTAAATATATGACTGGACTTCATTAGTAATGTTCAACTTTTCACAAAGATGATGAATGCCATCTTAAAACTTATTGGAGAATGGTTTTATATTTAGATTTATATAACTGGTTATGTGAATATATTTAAATACTGGGGAAATTCCTTCACTGTCTCAGAACCAAGCAAGATTCACCAGTGTTTTATGTTCATTTGCCTCTTAAAGGCAAGGGCTGAAGATAAGGTAGCAATGTCTACTTTTTATATTTTTGGCCTTAACAATAATAGCCAATCTAATTAGAATTCTCTGTATCTAAAGTGATTCCTTTTACTTATTGAAAGGCATTTTCGTGGGTTTATGTATAATATCAAATAAAGATTTAACACTTCTCACATTTTATAGGTGATCTATAGCATCAGATGCTTTAAAAATAGTAGCAAGTTAAACTTCACTCTTGAATTCTTTACCATCTAATTCAGACTAAGTTATAATTTGGGATTGTCTTTAAGCAGCCATTCAGAAACATAACACTGTAGAACTGCTGTGTATTTGTGATTGGAAATGGTGCTTTTGGCAATTTAAAAGGAAGGAAGTAAGTAGAGGAAATATAAACAAATTTAAAAATTATGCAAGATTGTAAGACGATAATTAAAAACAAAATCACAGATTGAAAAAAAAATAAAGCCACTGATTTAATCTTAAAATTAGGAAGAACAGATGGATGACCTTGCAAATGATTTGGGTAGAGCCAAGAGGGTCCCAGGCCAAATGTATTCTTCTACTAGCTTATTACAGTGGCTACAATTCTACCCTTTTTGATTCTTTTGGATCTTGACTTTTAATTAAGAGTACATCTACTGAAAAGCAAAAAGCCACTTCTATGTATTCAGAAGAATGAAGTATAATGTGCAGGGAAAGGTCTTGTCTCCTAAGCAATTTAGAAATGCTTGGTTAAATCTAGTTTCGTTTTTTTTTTTTTTTGGAGACAGAATCTCGCCGTCGCCCAGGCTGGAGTGCAGTGGCACGATCTTGGCTCACTGCAACCTCCGCCTCCCAGGTTCAAGCAATTCTTCTGCCTCGGCCTCTCAAGTAGCTGGGACTACAGGTGCGCACCACCATGACTGGCTGATTTTTGTATTTTTAGTAGAGACGGGGTTTCACCATATTGGTCAGGCTGGTCTCGAACACCTGACCTCGTGATCCACCCACCTCCGCCTCCCAAAGTGCTGGGATTACAGGCGTGAGCCACTGTGCTGGCCCAAAATCTAGTTTTTTATTAAAACAAAAATAAATAAATAAACTGGAGGATATCTCAGTCTTTACATACGTTAAGGTATACTGTAAAGGAAACATAATAAGCAGTATTTTCCTAATGTATTTAGGTGGAATAATGGGAGGTGAGACTAGAAGCAATACTGGGAAGCATTGCTTCTAGCATTCTGGAACCCTTATATCTGATTAACTGGAGTAGCCCTACTTTTATATGTTGAGATATCAAACCTAAGATTTTGCTTAGAAAAAAAGTTTGCTGCTAAAAAAGAAAGTTTGAATACCATCGCTTTAGAAGCCCACCTCCATGAAGTCACCATGAAATTCAAGTACTGGGGTTGAAAAAACTGGGTCTGAATCTCAGTTCTGGCACCTTCTACCTTGTAGCCTAGTACAAGAAGCACACTGGAATCTTTGACTCCCTCTGGCAAAATGGAATTCATATGGTCCTTGCCTAGGTTCCAATCTCGGTCCTACCACTTACTAGTTATGTGCCTCTGGATAGCTTACCTCTCTGTGCCTCAGTTTCCTTACCTGTAAAATAGGTCAGAACAGGGCCTATTGTTATGAGGATTAAGAGTTAACATTTGCAAAGCCCTTAGAATAGTACCAAGCATAGCAAATTGCATGTCATTGTTAAATAATTTTTTTATTAATCATGGTACAAAATTTAAACCTTAAAAAGACAACTATCATTCCAATATGGACTATGTATTAGATAATAGAATTATATCAACGGTAAACATCCTGGGTGTGGTAATGTTATTGTTGTTATGGAGGAGAATGTCCTTGTTCCTGGGAAATACAAGCTGAAGTACACAGGGACGAAATGTCATGATGTCTGCAACTTAATCTCAAAAGATTTAAAAAGTATATATAAATAGAAAGAGATAAAACAAATGTGGCTACAATATTAACCATTAGTGAATCTAGATAAAGGATATATGGGTGTTTACTGTCCTTTTTCCAGTATTCCTGTAGGTTTGGAGTTTTCCCAAATAAAAATAAAAAAACTGGGGTTGGTGGGAGTACAGAGGCATAGACTGAGAGGTATCAAGTCCATCCCTGAACTGGTCTGTCCTGCCCCCATCCTGACAGTATCTTCTGTATCTTTCCAATGCTTCTTATGCAAATATAAGAAAATATTTTAATAATGTATTATACAGGATGCTTTTCATGATAAAATACACAGACCAGAATACCCCAACTGTATCAACCCACCTTGTAGACATGATCTCAATGGCCTCCAGGATCTAAATCCACACAGCTCTATTTAGAGTACTTATCACATTTCACATTGTATTAAACCCGGCATATCTTATCTCTCCTGCTAAACTGTAAGTTCCTTGAGGTAAAGAACTCCCATTATCTGTTGAACAAATGAATCACAATCTAGAGGAGGAATGTATGTTCTATTAAATAAGGGCTAGATTTCAATAGCTCAATCTCTCAGGAATTGTTTCCCGAGAAACTGTTCAATAGATAACTATTCAACTTACCCTGATCAGTCTTTAACTTTGCTGTCATTTTCCTAATTTTATCATTTGTAAAATGTGGATATCAAGACATTCACTTTACTGGGCTGAAGAGTTGAATAACGTAATTCACAAAACTACTAAGCAAAAGTACCTCCATAAAGTAGATGTTCAATAAATGTTACATTCCTTTGTTATCATAAAGTTAATCTTAAACAACATTTGGCCTTTCTGGTCAAAAGTTCTTTATAAACTAATGACACCAGTTCTTTGGAGTTGTCTATATTTAGGATGTGAGCAACCAGGTAGCAGAGATAGATGTACTAAAAGAAATGTACAGTTTTGCTTTCCTTGTGCTTTATTGAGACTGAGTCTCGCTGTCGCCCAGGCTGGAGTGTAGTGGCGTGATCTCAGCTCACTGCGAACTCTGCCTCCCGGGTTCAAGTGATTCTCCTGCCTTGGCCTCCTGAGTAGCTGGGACTACAGGTGACTGCCACCTGTATTTTTTGTATTTTTAGTAGAGATGGGGGTTTCTCCATGTTGGCCAGGCTGGTCTTGAACTCCTGACCTCAAGTGATCCGCCGGCCTTGGCCTCCCAAAGTGTTGGGATTATAGGCATGAGCCACCTGGCCCAGCCCCTTGTGGCTTTTTTGATTAGGATCTTGAGCTTGGGTTAAAGATCAATGTTGGTTCAATCACCTTCAGGCAGAACAGGTGTGCTGGGCCACTACTGTTTGGGTTCTAGATCAGATTCTTCACAGAGTGAGGATCCAGGTTTCCTTGACCTGGAAAACCACATTACTTCCCAGGGCTTATGAATGCCCCATTTTAGGTTGTCCAAGTGGCTGAAGTTCTGGATTTTCAATAGATAAAAATGGGTCAAAGACAGAAGAACAAGACGGATGACATTTTTTTGGGAGTGGGGTGAAGGGGTATGAAAACCAACAAATTCTTTAAAATTGTTGGTATATACATCTAGATTCCCAATTCCTCTAGGCATATGAGGAAGGGGCAAGAGTGAGAAATAGAGGAAGCAAGATTTGAGTGGCTAGAACAGGTCTGATTTCCTAACGCCTCTCCCTCAGGCACAAGGAAAGAAAACAGGTTGTAATTAGAGAGATGCATTCCAATACCACTTTTTTTTTTTAAATGCATGCCCCAGGGACAGGAGGGAGTGGTTACAGAAGTTGAGATGAAACTGTAATGATAGCAGAGTCAAGCTAAAACTGCCCTAACTTGTTGTGTAGTAATTACATATCTGCAATGGATCTCAACATTATGCTCTCTCAGCCACACCCCCACTAATTTTTCAGGTTTCTTCCAGCTTTTCTGAGAAGTTGTATTACTGCATGATCAGCATTCTTTGCCTTAGCATACAAGGCCACAATGACAGAGTACTTACTGATGGACTGGTCAGAAAACAGTTAAATACAATCTACAGTAGTCCTTTCTTATCTGAGGTTTTGCTTTCCACTGTTTTAGTTACCCACAGAGGTCTGAAAATAGGTCTGTACAGTACATAAAGATATTTTGAGAAAGACCACATTAAGTTTATTACAGCATATTGTTATAATTTTTCTATTTTATTATTGTCATTAATCTCTTACTGTGCCTAATTTATAAATTAAACTTTATCACAGATACATATGAGTGGGGTTAAGGGAAGAAAAAACATCATATATATGAATGGAGTTTGGTACTATCTGTGGTTTGAGAATCTACTAGGGGTCTTAGAACATATACTGCTCAGATAAGGGGAACTACTGTATTTTCTTGGGCAGGAGTATGATTTGCATACGGAAAAAAATCACAAACAAAAAACCACACAACAACAAAGTCTTTTGAGAGACTGCTTTCAACATCAAGAGAGAATGTGGAGAGCTGTGATGGAAAGCTACAACCAGGAAAGTCAAGAGGGGAAGCCCTATTGCACTTAACAGGAGAGAAGGTCAAGTAACCCCAGAATCTTGTTCTCTGAGGATTTGCTGTTGCAGATCAAAGACACTGCTTTTCACTGCAAACATGTGAACCTCCCCCTTCTCTGATCAAGGATGCTGTGGTTTTGATGATATTCACTTGATAAGGGAGAGCTTGGTAGTTTCACAGAAAATCGGAAGTGTTTGTAGAAACAGGTTCCCATCTATGAAAGAACCACTGGGCTGGGTGTTAAAACTGAGTTCTGAACGTAAAGATCATCACAAACCTATGAAACATCATTCCCAAACAAGATAGTGTAATAGTATCTAGGAGATTACAAACAATATGCAGAAAAGGGAACCAACCAAATAAACCAAAGAAATCTATCTTGATACTGCATAGCCTATAACTCTCTTTATGAGTGAGATGACTTGAGCGAGAACATTGAGGCAATCCAAAGGATCACATTATTTTAGTCTTTCTAAAATCTTCCTAAACATGCCATGTCTTAGATTTGGATTTTTAAAAATTCTTTTCAATTCAAAATTAATTCCCTACCAAAAGAGTTTGTATCTTACCACTTGACCGAATGTTGATGAATGGGTAGTTGGGCATCACCAGCTTGTTGAAGTTAAATTTATAGGTAAATCTTTTCCCTTTTGTTTTATGAAGGATCCTCTTGTTGTAATAGTATCTGTAAAAACAGGAATACGTGTCCGTTTGTCTTGTAGCTACTGACAGCTTTCAATACACTTAGGTAGCCACTGAGACCAACAATTCTTGCTCTAAGTATTACTTACAAAAATCACTACCAATCTTTCGCAGCCTGGCCCTCCAG
The DNA here is from genome assembly GCF_028878055.3 of Symphalangus syndactylus. Taxonomy (NCBI): domain Eukaryota; kingdom Metazoa; phylum Chordata; class Mammalia; order Primates; family Hylobatidae; genus Symphalangus; species Symphalangus syndactylus. Next base: position 85,574,961 of record NC_072441.2, read on the forward strand.
GTAGATCTAGGAGACCTAAGAGCTTAATTTTCTTACTCAGTTTTCAACTCAGCTCCAGTTTTTGCCTAGAGGTTTACAAAGACAACTTCACTTTAAGATTCTGAACACCTATCCTAGCCCCAAACATTTTCTTCTCCATCTCTCTACAATTTCGATTCTATAGTCCGTTTCCTTCCAGTTGCACTGCATGTCACTAACTGCTTAGTTTTTCTTTTTGGTCTTGCCCAGGTGGGGGCAGACAAGTCACTAGGGAGACTTGATGTGGTTAGTCTGGAGGCCTAAGCTCAAAAGACAGACAAAGGAATGTAGAACAGTTTTATGGTGGCAAGTCAAACAATGGCATGCCCTGATCTGGAAAACAACAGCTAGTGTGGCCCACCTCACCTTCAAAGACTCAAAGGGATGTGAAAAAATACAGCAAAGCCACTGCACAGAGTTTACATTTCAGGTCAGGAGAACTTCAATTATCTGGAACCTTTAGTCTTACATCTATGCAGTAGCAGAGGGCATAAACTACCTTCTAGCCCCTTGAAGGCTAACGGACTATGAAATGTAAGACCGACAAGGAGAAAAAAGAACCTGAGAAAACTTATAGTGATCAATCTTTAGACATATTGCAGCAGGCTATGGACAACCTGAGCTCACAGACACAGTTCCTGAATAGATAGGTCAGTATCATTGAATCTTCCTCCCATGACTTGCTTCATCCTTTTCTAAGTTTCTTCCAGGGGAGCCCAAGGAAATTCTAACAGATTCTAATAGAGAAGTCTAAACTAATCCTTTGGATTATAAATGAACTCCAATCCATGTTTCACCATATACTCTCGCCCACTACAGAGCAGAATCAGCTGTCTGTCAGGATCCAGTGCCAGCCACATTGGAATCCCCTCCTACGTATAACCAAAGATATGCCTTTTCTCCTCCTGTGCCTATGCTACTCACATTCAACAGCTCTTCTACTCCCACTTTAAAGTGACACATTATTCACTAAGATAGTGTAGTCTTTTATTACCTGATACTCTTTTTATCTAGCACTCACCAAACAGCTTAGTCTCCTTCCAATCTGTTAACACAGATTTGGGAATCCTTTCCCTTACCTGAGGGCCCGGCTCAGCTTGTCATAATTCATCTGTGGTTTGCATTTCCTGCGGCCCCAGAGGCGGGCCACCTCATCTGGATCCTTGATGACAAATTCCCCATACTCTCCCTGCTGCCAGGCGATGACATGGCGGAACTCTTCCTTCTGCAGCAGCTCCAGGATGAAGTGCCACAGCTGGATCTGCCGGGAGCCTGGGGATGACTCTGTTTTGTAGGCCCAGTCAGGAAACTGATACCCTTTCATGTGAGAAGGTCAAGATTAAGCTAGTTAAGAGCTAGGTACATACATACCAGCAACCCCAACTGCACATTCCACTGCTCAGAATCTAGAGTGCTTTGAAAACATGCTGTAAGTACTCTCAGTCAGCTGGGCCTAACCACAATGAGGAGAGGAAAGCACAGAGAAGTCACCTATCCTTGTGGCAACCATCAAATCTGATAAGAGTTGGGCAGTAGCAACCAGATGTCCTAATCTTACCTTTTCATACATTACTAAATACATCTACTTTCTATGAGGACATGAAAGTGCTAAAGGGAACAAACAGGAAAGATAAACTAATGTTTCAGGAAAATACAGCTGAAAACTCCTTTTCCCTAAGGTTGGAACTGTGTCTCTGACAGCAAAGAGACTCTGAAGCTTGGGATATGGGTGTGGTGACCAGACATGTTAAATATACATCCATAGGAAACAAGCCTACAACTGTCCTGCCAGTATCCACCTAGCCAAGAGGCTGTCAGTCATGGTCTGACATTTGTGAACAGAGCTCAAGTGGAGAGGAACCACTGAGGGACCTTCCAGGTACATCAGAGATGATTAACTTCTGCTCACCTCCACCTCCTTCTGGCTTTTCCACGATGCTACAGCCGGCTTTCATTTTCACCCGCCTGCTGAGAGACACAAGCCACACAATTACTTTAAGATGCTATTTATTTAGTATCCTCTCAAAAGTTTTCTGCAGTTTCTCCCCAAACTTCCTTTTCCCTGTTCTTTCCGTATGCAACTCCCTTTCTTTCAAACATGTCACCTCCAAACTGCTACTCCCCAAGTTATCAAATGATGGGCCTCAGGTCATCAGCTTCAAAAGCCGTAATTATCTCTCACCTGACTTTAAACCACAAAGTGTAAACACTGTCTTTAATATTTGCTTTCCTCCTCCTGACCAACCCTTCAAATGTAAAAAAATAAAAATAAAAAAGGAAGGTACAGGGAAATGGGTCCAAAAACGCAGCCAAAACAAGTCAGTTTGTGTTCTATTACTAGAGAAGCCCACATGCCAAGATACACAAGCCTGAGTTCACCAAGATGTACCAGTTTAAAGGGTGAAAAAACCCCAAATCCATCTGATTCTCACTCAAGAATGAACATCTGATTTTGATTTATTTTACTGAATTATGTGAGATAGGAGAAGGAAGATTCTTCCCAGCCACAAACTGCTCCCTCCCCCTTGAAAAATACCCTGGGATACAGGAAGTAAACACATCATATGTACACTTACTCTATACAAAAAACACACACAAACTCCCAAAAATTTTTTGAGAAAAATTATACATTTTCTCCATTTAACAGGAAGGGATGAAAAGCAGGCATTTCTGAAGCCCTTCTGGCCAGTGAGTGGAGGGAGTCTTGCTGCGATTTGAATTCATTCCATCCAGATTTACAGTTCCTCAATAAATTTCCTGTTCGTCCCAGCAAGGAGCTTTGTGTCAATCACTTAGCAAAAAGGAGGGAGGGGTGAAACTGCCAGAGGGACATGGAGGGAGGGCAGATCTACCCTCGCTGTTCCCCAGAGTGGATGACAGGCCCTTAGCATCCACATTAGCAGGAATCTGGAGAGAATGCCTAAGTGGCCCCCGGGTAGGGACAAATTCCTTATCTTGGAAATTTCACCTAACCTAGGATTCCTCTAGATCTTTTGAATATTTTTTCTCACCAAACACATTAAGGAAACCAGCAAGTGTCAGTCTACAAAACTACTAGCTGCCGAGGACAAGATAAACACCCCAAAGGAAGGAGAAGACAGACACGGAAAACACACACACACACACACACATACACACACACACACACACGAGATACACAATAACAAGGCACCGGGGCTGAGGCAGGAGCTTCCTCTTCCATCTTAGTGACAATGAGGGAGGAAAAACACAAATTCCCCCACTGCTCCAGGAAGCTGCCCTGGACTCTTAACTCCTAGGATGCGCTGTCAGATCGTGAGGCCTTTCACCCTGCCATAGAACTCCCTCCAACCATCACGACCATGGGGTCCAAATCCCGTTGCAACGATAACCTGACAAGGAAGCCCTTTCTTGACACTCCAGCTCTCCAATTTTCCCCATAAAAGTCCCCTTCCCAGGAGCCCTGAGGCGCCTCTGCACGCCTTTCGCATATTCACTGCAAGGACACTTCATCCAAGTAGAGCCACTCGTCTCAACTCTGCAAACCATAGGACCCCTGCCCTTCCTCTGATCGCGACCACTCCCCGAAGAGTGAGGCATGCACAGTCTGGCGCTGCGGGTTTCCCGCAGCAGCTCCGGGTCCTGGCTTCCACAGCCCCCAGAACCTCCTTGCCATTCACCTCCCGGGTGGGGCTTCCCTTAACCGTGGCCTCAGGGCTGCGCCGGGGCCACCGCATGAACGCTGCCCTGGGTCCCTGTTGCCCCTCAGACAGACACGGGCTCCCACCCTCCCCCGCCCCCCGCACTGGGTGAGGCCCAGTTGGGTGGGTACGCGGCCCGGCAGCCGGCCCCGATCCCAGGGACGCCGTCCCCGCCAGCGTCCCGGATCCGACCCAGACGCCCCGGCGGCCGAGGCGAGGCCGGGACTCACCTCTTCCCGGCACGGTCCGTCTTCGGTCCGGTCTCCTCCGCGGCGTCTCCGGCTCCTCCTCATCCACCCCAGCAGGAAGTGACCTCCTCGGCTGCTGTCGTCACTTCCATCCTCAGCAGAGAGGGCGGGGGAGGAGGAGGCGCCCTCCCGCCGGTTCCCAGCCTCACCTCGCCGCACCCAGCAGCGTCTCCCTTTCCTTTCTCCTTTCAGCGGACGCCGACTTCCGCCCGCACTCCGCCCCCTGCGCGCTCCTCCCGGCGCGCATCCAGCGCATCCGCCCCTGCACGGCCCGTGCGTCACGCTGCGGGGGCACGTTACGCACGCTCGTGGCGGGCTGCTAGCCCGGCCCGCTGCTGGGCCAGGGTCCTCCAGACGCCTAGGGGTGACGCGGCGCGAGGGGGCGCTGGGCTGCTACACGCTTCCCCCGCCAGTCCTGCGCCGTGAGGCAGAACGGACTTTGCGGGCGAGGCGCTGCTCCGGGGTCCCACCTCCCGGCGGAGGGGACCTCGCAGACCCCACAAGAAGGCCCAGGCGCCGGGAAATAGTCTCTCCCACACAACAGAGAGGCGGCTCGTCTTTCTCCAGAAAAGGGCCCTGCGACCTCCCAGAGAGGGGATCCCTCACATCCCCTTTGTGAGGGGATCCCTCACAATGACGGGACCCGCAGACTTCAGACGCAGTTACCCTATCCTTTAAGAAAGGGCCCTTTCATATACGTATGAAAGAAACCGCAAAGCTTTCTCTGAAGCACGTCGCTTTGGCATTTCCTCCCTGGGAAGACTGGGGGGCATGACCGCTTCCCCGCTAGTTCCCACCCCACTGCATTTAGTATTAATTTGTCCCAGTCTAAGCAGCTTGCAAGTCCTCTCCCTAAGTCATTAAAACGCATGTCCCCTTTTTGTTTTACCTTTTGTTCCTGCTCGGGCAATTACAAATATCTGTCCAAAGCATGATTTTTTCTTCCTTTAAAGTCTCCTTAAGGGTAAAGAATCTCAAGCAGTTCAGCTTTATCTGCAGTCCCACCCCTGTAAATCAGTGGTGTCCAGGCATAGTTTCACTCCAGAGGCAGAAGAAAGGGAGGAGTGAGGATCAGTAAAGGTTAAAGAATTTAGAATAAATACGAGCGTGGGGGAGGTGAAGAAGAGAGATGGGATTGAAGGAGAATTGAAGATCGATTTTGATCAAATGGATCAAAACTTTGTTTTGTACCTCTGCTCTAGTAAGACCTTTGCACCCTCTCTGCCACATGGGACTTGGAAATATTAGTTGTTACAAAAATTGCTTCCAGTTTTGAATGTGCTACTAATCATTGTCTAGCTTTTGATAACGAGTAAATTGGCTCCCTCTGGCCTAAAATTACTTACCTGTTTTTTAAAAAAGATAACATTGTTATATCTTTTCTAGTTAGAACTTCCTACTCTGTAGGTGAACAAAATAAGGAGCAGAACTTAAACACCATAGAGAGGGTTACTGATACCTGCAACTAGTCCATTGGCTTTTTGTAGGAACTGTCTATATATTCTTTGCATCTTGTGCATAGTACCTAGAACAGCAACTTACATGTAGAGATAAGATGTTTGCTAGAACATTCCTTTAAAATATTGAGGTTTAGCTAAATGGAAATTAAGTCCTTGTGCCTTCATCTACTAGCTTTGTGACCTTAGTTAAGTGACTTAACTTCTCTGTGTCAGTTCCTCATCTATGTGGACATAATACCTATATTATCTACTGGTGATTGTTATTAGATGTGTTAATACGTGTAGAGTGGTTAGAACAGAGAATGGTATATTTTAAATATGGCAGATGAAAAATGTTGGCAAAGATAATAATCGTAAGAATCATTCTTATGAGAATCCTCAATTTCTCATACCACCCATGCAAATCTTAGTAATTGTTACAACTCAGAAACCAGGGTGATCGGGAATGAGTAGTTTCTTCTGAAAGTCTGAAATTGCCCATCTTTGGCTCATAGCTCAAATGGTCATGGTTAGAGCCAGCACGGTTGACTCCAAGGATCCTGTGCTCTACAAAGGGCCAGGAGTCAGAGTATGGGGACTCTTTCTGCATATTTTTACTCAAGTCAGACTCCTAGGGTTCTCTACTGCTGCTTCTCTAATTAACCTTACAAAGGATGTCTTGAGTAAACACAATTAACAGAGATAAACAAGTCTCTCTTCTTGGCTGGAGTCTAAATTGATATATTGAGAAATGTTTATATTCCAGCAGAACTCAACATTAAGTTTTTACATTAAGAATCTAATCACTGGCCCGAAACTCAAGAGGTGAATTTGGGTTTGATGAAGGAAACTGGAAATTCCCTAATAATTAGTGGGTCTGAATAAATGAGTTGTGGCTGGGATCCTCTCCTGTGGTGGTAGGATCTGGGGACATTAGGATGGCTAGAGACTTCTGGCCCAGCATACCCAAGGCCACTATCCACCGTTTCCTTCACCATGGCACTGCTGCCTTCTCCGTCTGCTGCAAACAGGTTTTCAAAACGTGGAGATTTTTCATGTTCCTGAAATAGGGAGAGCATGAGCTTTCTGAAAAGCGTGGGGGTGGAAACACTTAAGACACTTAGCATAAAAGTCAAGACAGGTTGTAATCTCTCTTGAATTTCCACTTGCTCAAAGCTGTCTTTGTCCACTGACATTACCTTCCTATCCCCTTCCCACCCATCTTTGCAATTGTTCCATGTGTCTAGAATAAGTTTCTGTTCTAAATCTAATGCTCTCAGTTCCACTGTCACCACAGCACAGCCATTTCACTGCTTCTTAAATTAAAAAAAAGAGAAAGGAAATAATTTCTAAAAGTATTTTTCTTCGGGAAGACCTTTTCTGGATTGTTGTGTGTGAGTGTGTGCGTTTCTTCCCTGGCTTGTGCTTCTTTATTGCCCACATTTTCATTTATATTCTCCACACCCTAAACTAACCTGGACATGTACATGATGTAAATGCTTTCCTCTCTACTCTTGTAGTAGATGACTGTCTTATTCTACCATCTGTATGTCACAGAAGTGTTTGTTCTTCCTAGTGGGTTTGTCTTAGATTGCAGGCCCTCAGGGGTTACAGCCACAGTCAGTAGGTCCCCACACTGCCCAGAGCAGTTCCCTGTCATCATTTGAGATGTCTAATGATGATAATTTCCTTCTCTGCTATCGTGTATGCTGATGGGCTGATGCTGATGAGCTTCTGTCTCCTCCCTCAGTCTCCACTAAGCCTCCCAGTAAAAAGCTGGTGACCTCTTTCTCCCAGTTTGTTTTCACTAAACTTGGATTCAGAAGACCTGAGTTTCAGTCCTAGTTCTGTCCTTTGCTAACTCTATTCTCTGACAAGCCACTGACCTCTGAGGTCCAGCCTTCTCATCTCTAAAAGGGGACGCTATTGATGTCCCTGATAAGGACATAAATGAATAGCAGCTGTGGAGCACTTGTAAACTCTGAAACCCTTTACAAAGCTCAAGGATGCTGATTACGCTTGCTGCCATCCCAGACCTCGCACTGTTCTTTAGTATCAACAATTCAAACTTTACAGCGATTTTCACCTAATTTTGCAAGCTTTGAGTGGGGATTTAATGTTTTAGATTTGGGTAGGAATCTAATTCTCAGGGCAAAATTCTTTTTTAGAATTTAGGTTCCGGAGGAGTTTCTTATCTAGGCACTATTTTATGAGGCCTAGCTTGAGGTGATACATAGTAATTACTCTGTGCTTCAGTTTCCCCATCCAGAAAATGACCATAATAAGGATTTCCAGAAGGAAAAATAGTAAAACATTAAAACATTATTGATGAAGTAAAAGAGTGAAGGGCAAATATGAAATTGATTTATTCTCACCCTTTGTGACTCAGTTTCCCCTTCAGTAAAGTGAAGATAAATTCTTGTAAGAAAGAAAACTTTATTATTTGCATTTTACCACAGTGGACTCCAGTAGCTCATAAGATTTTGTGTTGTGGTTTATTTTTCCCATCAACTCAAGGTTGTTGTGAGGATAGAGGAATTAATGTCAGTAACGTGATTGGGGATCCCCAGACTAAAGGTTAAATGAGTCCAAAGCAGAAGTAACTTTGCCCAAAGTTACAGCTCAACCAGAAGGAGCAGAGAGTCTAGCTGTTTATTTAGCAGTGACTTGGGGACTCAAGGATTCTCCCCAATTCCACGTCCATCACAGTCCACAAATACCCCTTCCTCTCATTTCCCTTTTTCAGGTGTTGGTTCCCCTCTCTCAAATCAGTGCAAAGGAGAGTGTAGTGAGAGATCACGAAGGAACAGAATGGGAGACAGGATTAACATGAGGAAATGACCATTTAAGCTATTTTGCTGACCTCCCCACCCCCACCCCTGCCTTCCCGCTGGCAGCCCAGGAGAAAGATTCCCCTGACCAAATGTGACTACCAGAATCTATGTATTTCTGAAGGTTTGCTTATTCCAGGAAGCCTGCTAAGTTAATTGGAGCAGAGAGCTAGCTTCTTCTGGTCTTAACCTATCTAGGGTGTGTTTTCCAAGGCCTGGCATTTGTTCCCCACACTTATAATACCAGAAACCTTAACCTGTTTACCACATAAACCTTTTTGCTTTCTTTTGTATTTATTCACTGTTCATATCCGGCTCTCATTGTGTTTTCTTTATGACTGTCCATATCATTTGTCATCCTAAGAGGGCAGAGGCTGTGCCTATCATTATATATATAGTGACCAATAAAAATGATAATCACTGTACTAGAGACATAGGGATCATAGTCTAACAAATGCCAGTAATGGAGTGAGGCTTCAAATCAAGTTAATTAAGACTGTCACTTTAAGAATATCTTAGAATAACTTTGCTTTAATAATTACCCGTGTATTTATGGACTTGTAGAATCTTAAAGATGGAGCGAATGTCAGAGGTCATCTATCTCATCCTCTCATGCAGTTGCCACCAGCCTTTCCTCGAAGTCTAATGATGATGTCATTACTTTGCCCAGCAAGCTAGTCAATGTTTTTCATCATAAAATATATCTACAAAGAGTATATAAAAATGTATATGGATCAGTTGAAGGAAAATAATAAAACACTTCAGTACCTACCACTCAGGCAAATAATCGAAATTAGCATGGCCCAGAAGTCTTCTTTGCCTCTCTTGGATTTCAACCAAGTTCAATGCTTAGATCAACCTAATCTGTAGAAAGTTCTTTCTTATATGGAGCTGAAATGTGTTCCGTGGACTCTACACATGACTCCTGATGTGGTGCTGTGATTAAATTTAATGTAATTAAATTTAATATTTCTTCCATGTGACAACCCATCAACTATTTGAAGACAGGTATTATGCCAGAGTTGCCAGAAGAAACATCCTCATCCTTAGTTCCTTTCCTCTTCTAATGTGGCTTCCGTAGCCAAACACAATCCTCCACAGACCTGCTCTGACTAGCAAAGAATAGAGTGAAACTCTTCCCTCCTTAATCTGGGCATTTTTTTTTTTTTAAGATGGCCTTGGATAAGATTGACTGTTTCAGAGATCATAGTACACTGCTGAGTTGATAGTCAAACTCCTCATGGCTTTCTTATAAGGACTGTTAACCCAGGTCTCTTCTGTTAAGTAGTTTTTAAACCTAAATGCAAGACTTTACATCAATTACATTAATTCCTGTCAATTTTATTTTGTTAGTTTTCTCTGTTATTCATTCCAGCCCGTCTATATCATCTTAATTTATTAGAATGTATTATTGTATAATTTGATAGACTACTTGGAACAAGCATGAAAACAACTTCTGTGGAATACATTAAAACACCAGTGTTAAATTAACCCAAACGCAATCAAATATTTTCAGAATGTTTCATAAGTCACTGCAGGATGGTGCAGTGTCTCATGAATTACTGTGCCTTTGATCTGTGGGATGCCAGTCACTAGTGTTGCAGGTAATGAGATTCCAAATAGCAGAGTGCTTAGTGCGTGAAACTCTGGCAGAGAGTTAAAGCCACTGTGGAAAGCAGAGAACATCAAAGTAAGCTAGTCATTATGTTGGCAGTGGGGAGAGGGGAGTGGGAGTTCATGTACAGTAGTTGGAAATCATAAGGAACTGGGAATCTATCATATTTTGGCATCAATTCAGAAGGCGGAACTTCTAGATACATGTATTGCCAGGATATATTTCTCTCAACAATAGATTATTGTAATGGGCTTGGCTAATGTGCTTGCAATAATGTGTGAGGACTGGGTTCATTGGCACAAGTTTTAAAAACTCACCATCATGATAGCAACAGGTCTTGATTTCATAGCAAAAATTTGGGCTGCCAATACTTTAAGGAAAGAAGAAAAACTCAAAACTTGTGAGGAAAACACCCTAGCATGCACCTCCTTCCCCTGGCACTTAGGAAAGCACCTGGGGCACAGAGAACAGGCCCTGCAGAAGCACAAACACACACAAGTGCCATCTTGTCCAGCTTCTCCATTATGCAGATGTTGGTTGCAGACCAAGTCTTCTCCTGCCCCTGCATGCCAGTCTGGTCCAGAACAGCACTAGTTTCTCTTAAGTTCCATGTGGAAAATATTTTGCCCTGAGACTGCCCCTGAAGCCCTGAAACACACATTGAACCTGAGTGCTTTAATTGAACCTCGTTACTTGAACTGTGTGTGGGAGGCATGGGTTTCTTGGGTCTGAAATAAGGCTAGAGAAGACTCAACTCTCAGTTACACAGTTTGTCTTATGGTGCCAAAACACACTGCTACTGGGAACCCAGTTACTTGTGGTAACTCTGATTTTTTTGCCTCCCTTGCTTCTCATTTACTCCATGTAATTCGCACCGTACCTTCCTGAGTCCTCTCAGCTTGATGCGAAGAGAAAAGTGGGTATTCAATGCAAATCATAAGACTCTCTAACATTAGGAGGGTAGCCAGAATTTGGGGAACAACCAACTCAGTTACTTGCCCTCACAACCAGTGACACTCATTAGTTAGGTGCTTGGTTCTTCCCTATTCTGTAGAACATGGAAGGTCAGATATGTGGGGTTTCGTGGAGCAAAAGTGACTCATACTAGAATCCAGCAGTGCTTTGTGTGGATTTGTGATTTGCTTCCTGCAATTCCACAGAACTGAAATCAAATACCATTTCAAACAGTTCAATCTTGTAGTTACTCGTGTATCTCTATTTCTCAGTTGAAATTGCTCTCAGCATAACGGAGCATTATGGGCCTATTGGCCAAGTTCACTAAGATCACTTTTTTTTTTTTTTTTGCAACAAGGTCCCACTCTGTTGCCCAGGCTGGAGTTCAGTAGCATGATCTCAGCTCACTGCAGCCTCGACGTTCTGGGCTTAAGCCATCTTCCGACCTCAGCCTTCTGAGTAGTTGGGACTATGGGCATGCACCACTACAACTACACCTGGATATATATATATTTCTTTTTTTTTTTTGTAGAAACGAGATCTCACTATGTTGTTCAGGCTGGTCTTAAACTTCTGGGCTCAAACAGTACCCCCTCCTCGGCATCCTAAAGTGTTGGGATTATAGGTGTGAGCCACTGTACCCAGCCAAAATTATTCTTTGTTAGAATAGAAATGGCTTGGTGCTATAAATACTTGCTGACATACCACCTTTGCTAGTACCAACAGAGCAGAAGGGCTGCCCAGTTCTGAAAGATGTTTTTCTAGAAAATGCAGTAACTCCTTAGATTTGTATAATTATATTTTTCAAAGCATTTAAAAAACATTTTAATTATTAATTCATCCATTATTTATTCATTCCACAAAAATTCATATAGCAGCTACTGTGTGCCATTCATCATGCCAGATTTTGGGGAGAAAAAGCTTACAGAATTTGGTCTCCTCTTATTGTAGTAACAGTTCTATTAGCAATACTCCCTGCAATCATTTAAGGTGTGAACCATAGCTTTAAATAAAGTTAAATATTAAAGGTGTTCATCTGTTATGCAGGCCAAACATATGAACAGAGTAAACATATGGACCGAGTTTAATGTAATCAAATATAACACAAACAGATTAATCTAGTTCATTGAATTCTATCTGTGCATTCCTTTAACAGATACTGGTTGCGCACCTACTATGAACCAGGCACAGTGCTTTTCTGGGGGTACACAGATGATTGAAACACTGGTCTCCACTTCAAAGAGCTAATGGGAGAGGTAGGCCTATAAGCAGACAACTGTGACTCAATGTGGGAGCAGAGTGCAACGGTTTGGTAACATACCCAGTAGTCATTCCCAACCCTTTCTGGCTTCCAGAGCCCTCTTCCCATTATAAAAGTGAGAATGCTTTCGTATCTTTCCTTGTAACCAGGAAAAGGGCAGGTTACCAAATCCTGGTCAGTCTACTGGAAGGATTTTAGCCAAGATTTTTCACCTGAAAACAGAGAGGAACTCCTATCCCCGAATCTCCTTCTGTTATGGGCTGAATCATATTCTCTTAGAATTCATATGTTCAAGTCCTAACTCCCAGGACCTCAGAATGTGACTGTATTTGGAAATAAGGTCTTTAAAGAGGTAATGAGGTTAAAATAAGGCCATTAGGGTGGACCCTAATCCAGTATGACTGGTGTTCTCATAGGAAGAGGACATTAGAATACAGACATTCAACAGAGGGAAGACCACGTCAGGACACAGTGAGAAGAGGCCATCTATAAGCCAAGGAGAGAGGCGTCCAAAAGAGCCAATCCTGCCAATACTTTGATCTTGGACTTCTAGCTTCCAGTATTGTGAGGAAATAAAATTCCTGTTACTTAAGTCACCCACTCTATGGTACTTTGTTATGGCAGCTTTGGCAAGTGAATATACCTTTCCTGGTTTTAAATGTTGTCACGTAAGTTTGGAACGGCTGCAGCCATCCTGCAAAAGGGCTGAGAGAATTGCAGAGGTGCTGACTTAGAACCCTGATATCACTAAGCCAACCCTGGAATCATCTACTTTCAGACTTCTTGTGAAGAGACAATAAGTCCCTATTGTTTCAGTTGCTTTAGGTGTGGGAGTTCTGTTACTCACAACCACAAGCATCCTAATTGATACAAGCAAGGATAGAGACATTGCGGTATCTCAGGGACACCAAGAAGAGATGTCTAGATGACAATTAAGCTTGGGTCTTTAAAGATGTTCAGCAATTAATCAAATAAAGAACTGGACAAAGGGCATTTCAGGCGGAGGGGATAATAACAAGTGCAGAGAACACCAGATACGTGACAGAAACTTAGTTACAAGCCTTTGGGTGCTGTAGGATTTCAAGTGTGGAGCCAAAAGTGGCAAGAAATGAGGCTGCAAAGATTGGCAGGAGCTGGATAGTGGAGTGAGGCCTCAGTTGCTGCTATGAAGCTGTGACTTTTTCCCTATTGGTTTGGTCAGAATTATGTGAATGGAAGATAAATTTAAGGGGTCAAAATTGGAGGCAGGATTCTAACCAGAACTTTTATGAGCATTCAGGAGAGAGAGGAGGGAACAGAATCAGGGCAGTAGAATAGAGAGAGCAGTGACCGATATTAGAAAATTCACAAGGCATATTTTAAAGATGTTGCATATCAATATTATTGTGCTGTATGGCAATTAGGTGTAAAAGGTAAAGGGCTATAATTTATAATGTAGCTGAGAACAGAAAGCTGAACTTTATCCTGAATGCCACACTATTTTTATAATTTTTAATGAAAACTTTACAAAAATATACTATCCACTTCCTTGTTTTCTTCCACACGGTTTACTAGACGTAAACTAACCTTTTCTTGATGACTCATGGTCATCATTATGAAAAAGGGAGGCATGATGGTGTAGAGGAAAGGGCAAAATCATGGTGTAGAGGAAAGGAGCTTGCATTAGACATCATGCAATCTGGGTTTATTCCCAGCTTTGCCACTCGCTAATCTGTATGGTCATGAAAAAGTCACTAAGGCTCTCTGAGTATTTGTTTCTTGCTTGGCTGCCTGTTTCACTGTGTGGGAAAGGGCTTGCTAAAGCACCAGGCACCATACAGTGAGATGTTAGGATAGTTTTTCTAAGATGAAGTGACATATAACACAATGCTTGTCTACTTTTGAGTCCTATTGTCCTTTGCTCCTAAAGCAAATCTTTGAGGTTGTTTGCTGTCTCTTTGTTCTCAAAATGCTTCCTTCTCTAGAAGGACTTTCACTCACACCCCACCTTGCTCTTCAAGGGCCATGGTCTGGGAAGCCAGAGGTCAAACTTCTTAAATATTTTTTCCAATGTAACCCAGTAAGGCTCCATGTGGAGGCCTAAGGACCTGGCTTTGGTTCAATTCATGTCAGTTATTTTTGGTGCTTAAAGGCCTTTTTCACTTCCGGATTTGGTGCTGCATTCCACAGAATTGAGGTTGTCAGAGCTTAACTTACAGTTAAGCGGGTGTGACTATGGTGATTTTATGCTGCCAAATGAACTATTCAGTTTTAATCCTTCCTGTTGAATTATCTCTTTTATCTCTCTGTAACCAGTTTTCTATGATATCATGGACAGATCTATCCTCACCACCACCCACACATCATGACATAAATTAAGACAAAAGTCTTGACCATAAGTTTTCGACAGAGATTTCTTGCGTTCCCTCTTTTAAGGATTTAGGGTCCCTGAGTTTCCTCCTCCCTTCCCCTGCAATCTAAAGAAGTCCTTGAAAGCATTTTGAGGGGCTTTCAGCCCCCCAACACTGCTTGTGGGAGCCTAGGCATAAGAACATGAGTAGTTCATCTAAATCATAGTAGATAATTACATGAGAAGATGTATAGCATCATGCTTAAAGCTTGGACTTTTGAATTGGACCACTTGAGCTTGGGTGTGTTGCATAAGGCTCTCTGGGTCTCAGTTTCCTCTTCTGTAAAATAAGAGTAATACTTTCTGGCAAGGAGTCAATGTAATAATGCATATAAAGCACTTAGCACAGACCCTGGTACAAAATAAGTGCCCCTTAAATGGAAGGTGACCATATTGGTTAGAGACACCAGTCATAGGAGATAGTAGGGCTTACAGGAGAAGGATCTGGATTCCTTCAGACAAAAGGAGAAGATGGAAGTTGTTTGGAGATGGAGAGAAGAGGATCTCAGAAGAGGGTTAGGTGTTTGGGTAGAATGGGTTCTAGACAACAGGCTAGATTTTGGATTATCCATTGAGGGTAATTTCTGGGTTCTGACCAGGCCAAGTTAGGTCTGGGATGTGCAAAGGAGAGATACCTTGGGAGACTGAGGTGTTCACTACCTTCTTTAGTGACCTCAGCCAAGTCTGAAACTTCAACCATCACATCAAGAAACTCTAGTCTTCATTACCCCAGGCATTCTCCTTTCTCTCTCATACATCTTTCCTTCTGAATCCCCAACAAGTTACCTTGTGTGGTAGGTTAAAGATGGCATAAATTCTTTGACATGCCTCCCTTGAGAGGTGGGATCTATATCCCCTTCTCCTGAATTTTGGCTGGCCTCTGACTGCTTTGGCCAGTAGAATACAGCAGAAGTGACATTGTATGAGTTCTGAGCCTAGACTTTAAGAGGATTTGCAGCTCCCACCTTGCTCTCTTGTAATTCTCTTCAGCTGCTAAGAAGTTTGATTTCTCTACTAGGGAAAGCACATACACAGACTCTGAGACTACATGGAAAGGGGAAAGTACCCAGCTGAGTCCAGCCTCTCGCCACTTTAGGCAAGGTGGAAGACATATAAGCAAAGCCATCTTGGGCTGTCCAGCCCAGCTGAGCCACCAGCTGAATACCACTGTGTTAGTCCAGTCAATGCCTCGTGGAACAGAAGAATCATCCAGCTGAGCCTTGTCCAAATTCCTGACCTACCAAATCATAATTTACAATAAACTGGTTCCTGTTTTAGGCAGCTAAATTTTGGGGTAGTTTATTATGTAGCTATAGATAACAGAGCAAAATGACAAAGTAAGGTTTATTTACAGTTTTTTGAGTGGGTACAAGGGAACTTCAGGGATAAAAAGGGCTCCCCATGATCTCCATCAAAATATTTTCAGAGATAATTATTGGAATGAGGAGTACAATCAATCACATCATTGTTACCAGTGAAAGACCCAACGTTCAACTGACCTGGGAAAGGCAATTGACTAAAACTTACCTCACTCCTATAAGAATGGATTCTACCCTTCAAATTATTTCATGTTTAAATGAAAAAATTTAGGAAAATATTTGGGGGGCCTCCTCCCACTGAATAATGGAAGGGGGTAGAAGGGATCTGGGATAAAAGAATTGAAAAGAGGACTGCAGAACAGTTTCCAGAACTTGACAGTTTTGCTTAGAACCAGAGCTCCATTTTCCTTCAATCATAAGTGGAAAAAAAATAAAATCTCTGCCCCAGGTATCTTGGAGGGGCCAGCCATATACACAGCCTGGGGTGATAGGCACTATCCTCAAAACTCAGAACCAAACTCAGAAAAACTGAATTTGGAGAAGTTCCTTGCTCAGGAGCTGGAAATCAGATGCCAGCTCTCCTGGCTCTTTTTCTGAGGGATTTTTCTATTGCATTGTGGTGTTTCCTTCACCCATGTTGCCAAAGACAGAAGTACTTATAAATAGTGATTATCTTGCAGTTTTCTGGAACTCCAGTTCTCAGAAGTTCAACCTTCTTCTCAGAGTGGTAACCTTCTGTCATTTTGAGAAGGTGAGAAAGGGCAGGTGTGTTCCATTATCTTTGATGAAGATGGAAACTAAACATGGAGACGTGGGCTTGAACACAGCTCATGCTTCGGAGAGAGGCGTACTGATGTGGCGGGCAGAATTTCAAAGGGTTCAGTTGTCTGTCCTCAGGCATTTACCTTCTAGATGGAGATATGGCATCTGCTCCCTCTAAGCAGGATCCAAGCAACTGCAGTATAATGCTGCTCCAGAATCAAGGAGAGATGGGGTAGAGAAGGTACTAGCCAAAGGTGGTCTCACAAAGGAGGTGATAGGCATGAGCTGGGAAGGAAGAGTAAGGAAGGATATTCTAGGAGGAAATGCTCTGTGCAAAGTTTCAGAAGCAGAGACAAGCAACGTTCATGTTCAAGACATGATAAGAAAATTGCCTGAGATACAGCACAGGCCCTGGCTGAGGAGGCAGGAGAGGTATGATTAGGAAATTAGAGGGAGGGAAAGAGTGATTAATAATAAAGGGAGGCCTGCACTCTTTGGGCCTGTTTCTTTCTGTGGATCTCTGGACCTCCAGTAAGAGTCCTTTGGTCTCAAGACTAAGCCTCTAGCTCTTCCCAGTTCCATTTACATTCCTAACTCCCATCTGTATCTCCTGTCTCAGCAGTGATCACCGTAGCACTCATAGTAGCCACCATCTGTGGAGTGCTAGGCACTGCACAAAGCTCTTTCTCTACATTTCTCTTTTGACCCTCCTGGAAGCACTAAAAGGGGGCCTGCACTTTATAGATGAGGAATCGGTGAGACTGAGACAGAGCTGGGAGCAGGTTGAGAGATTTGGTAACTTGCCCCACAAATCCCTCATCAATCATAAGTGGCAGAGCCAGGAAGGAGCCCAGGCTGTTCAACATCAGGCTGTGTTTTCACTGTAACCTATGTGGGCTTTGGCTTTGTGGATGTATGCAGGGCCAGTTACGTAATGTGTGGGGCCTAGTGCAAAATAAAAATCTGGGGCCCTTTGTTCAAAAATTATTAAGAATTTCAAGATGAAGACAGTAAGCACAGGTCTGAGTGCAGGACCTTGTATGACTGTATGGGTTGCTAGCACATGAGGCTGGGCCTGATTGTGTAGGTCACTGCAGAGACGCGGGAGGGTCAGACACACTGGGCTCAGTGCTGTCAGCAGCCCCTTATGCCCCAGCCCCACTACCGGCTCCCCTCTTCTTCCTACTGGTAAATCTCTCAGCACTCTCCTATACAGAGGATAGGAAGGAAGGAAGGCCAAGGAATGGGTACTGCCAGTGGGGAGGGGTGGGCACAGCAGCCCTTTGGCTGATCTGTCTTCAAAGGACCCTCAGTCCCAGAAGCCCAGCGGGGAACTGCCTTCAGCTCACGTTTATGCTGAATTCAGGGTAATATATTGTATAGATATGCATCCATATAATAAGATATGAGCATGATTAATAATCTGGGAATTCCTGGCTCTGTAATGCCCTTTAAGTCTCTATTTATCTAAGGCGACTGAGTGCTAGCACTCTGCTAAGTGTTGAGAGAAGGAGGCAAAATAAGTAAAGGGAAAGTCAAGGTTCTTGCCCTCAAATTTTTTGCACTCTGATTGGGGACACGAGATTCCTAAACATTAAATAATTAGAAGACAAAGCCAAATAATATTTAATTACACTGTCAATTAAATATGACCAAGTGCCAAAATATATGTCACTTGCTGAGTGCTGTCTGAAGGAAGAGAAGCCAGGGCTGGCTTGAACAGCATGCAGGCAGTGCTTTGTGAGAAGGTGGTATTTCAGCTGGGTCTTGAACAGTGGGTAGGAATTGGAAAGGGGGATGGGACAGTTCAGAGGTGGTGTGTAGAGTGGGTGGGAGTGTTAACAAAGCAAGAAGGCAGAACACAGGGTGATTGCATGAGTCTGGGAGGTGACTAGATGGGCTGAGCTGAGGGTGGATGCTGGGCAAAAGAGAGAACTCTGGAGTCAGATAGACTCAGGTTTAAGTCTGGCTTTGCAGAGAACTAGCTGCCCAAACTTTCACATTACTTAACCTTTCCGATCCTCAATTTCCTCACAATATAATAGTATTTGCCATTCAGGGAAGGATTAAATGCAAGTAAAGCAATCAACATAGAGCCAGGCACAAAGTATGTTAAAAAAAGTTAGCTATTTACAGTTATTTTGCAGATAAAATTCCACCGGTGAGTAGGATCAGATTATAAAACAACTATCTTGCATTAAATCCTGGCTCCAATCCTTATTAGGTGAGCTAGCTTGGGCAATGTATTTGACCTCTCCGAACCTCAGTTTCTTCATCTGAAAATAAGGATGATAATGTCACCTCCATTGTGGGGGTTGTTGAAAGGATTAAATGACACTATACATATAAAACACTTAGGACAGGCATTGGTACATAATGAGAGCTAATAAATTTTAGATATTATGACCGCCAATCCTCCCTAAATGCAGCAAGGATTTTTTTTTTTTTTTTTTTTTTTTTTATCATTCCCATATTGTTGTTGAGGAAACAAAGGCTCAGAGGTTGAGGAACTTGTCCAGGGCCACCCAGCCAGTCCCCAGAGAGCCACAGCTCCATTCCTTCCACAAAGGAGAAACAGAAACAATCCAGCCTTCCTTCTTCAGCCTTCAAATTGAAATCCATCCCTCTGGTTGCCAGAGCCCTCTGCGCTTCTAGAATAGCGCTTATTATGGCCTGACTTACGCTCTGATGAGTCCCTCTGGGGCAAGGCTGGTGTCTTACTCATCTTTTGTGTACCAGCACCTGACATCAGCCAGCCCCTGGAAGGTGCTGGGAAATGTTTGTTGACTTGAAATGAAATGAGGTGATTGGGGTCAGAGCCCCGGCAAAGGCAGGGCTTGATATGAGCCTGTATCTGATGTGTCAGAGTAAAGAGTCAAAGATGTCTGCAAGGTTTCAAGTCTGGGTGACAGGAAAATGGTAGAACTGTTGGCAGAGAATGGGAAGCTGGGAGAAGCAGATGGCCTGGGTTTGAGAAGAAAGTGGGGGGAGGGGTCATGCAAAGTTCAGATCCAGACAGGTTTTGATGGAGAGATGAGGGCCATGTAATCAGGATTCTGTACTGTAAACATCCACCTGGCAGTTCCCCACCCTGGCCTGTGTGCTGGCTTGTGACCTGACATTCAGGTCCCTGCCCTGGAGTTGCTCCTAATGGGAGAGACCTGAGCCACACCCAGGAAACCACAGCGCTTAGAACACTTACACAGCCACCTATCAATGCCCAGAACACAAAGAGTATTTGGTTATGGTGGTGAGGATGAGGAGCCCTGGAGTGAGTTGCGGGGAGGGTCAGTCTCGGAGAGCTTCTTGGAGGAGGAAGAGAAGGAGGGCTTGGCTTTGGCCAGGAAGGGAGCATTAGCAGCACAGGAACGGATGAGAATGAGGGTGGGGCTTGCTCACTGCAGGGAAGATGGGGCTTCCTGCCCTCGGCTGGGATTCTGGGCATGGTCCCCTAATCCATCAGCAGGAGTGCTGGAAGAGGAGTAGTCACAGCTGCTGCGAAGGGGCCTGTGATGAGATCTCTAGGGAAACGAGGACAAGAATAACTATTCTAATGCCCAGGATGGCTCCATAGCTCAGCTGCCTTCTTATCTCTGTGCCATGTGGACACCTCACACTCCCAGCCCCTTGTTCATCCATTTCCCTCCTTCCCACGCCCTCAGGCTGTGGGAGGAGAGCACTGCCACCTCCCAGCTGTGTGTGGGGACAGTGGGCCTGGCCACCTGTCTCCTCCTTCACCTCGGCCCCATCAGGGTCCCTTCCTTCTGGGCTGGCAGGGCCCATTCTGTTCCCGACAGACAAATCAGCAGCTTTCCCTGTCTCCCACCACCCCTCTCCCTCTGCTCTGCCCCCAGCCCTCACCCTCTCCCCTGAGCTGACTGATAGCGATAAAACCCTGATACTCAGGAAGAATGGAGAGGGTGAATGCTCTCTTGGGCTTCTGGCTCCCCTGTCTCATCCCCTGGTATCCCCCAGCCCCCTCCCCCACCTCCCAGCCCCTCCTCCTTGGTGGCCACAGCCCCAGCTCTTCCCTTGAGGCCCCTCAGCCCTGCCCTCCACCGCTACCCACCTCTGCCTGCAGGAGGGCACAGCAGCACTCCTGCCCTGGCCTGGGCAACCCTGTCCTTGGGGGCAGGGCAGCTCAGCTTCTGGGATTTCCCCAGCCTACAGCCAGAAGGAAGTCTGACTTGGAGAGGGGAAACCTTACTCTTGGCCTCTGTCCAGCTCCTGACAAGACCAAAGTTCAGGGGTGGAGCTGGTTTCCCTGGTCAGCTGGGGACTACCATTGACCTCTACTTATCGGGATTCGGGGTTTAGGTCTCTGAGCCTGTTGAGCAGGTCAGGGGCCGGGAAAAGAGGGGGAGGAGGGTGAGAGCTGGAGGGCAGTGTGGTGAAGGAGCTGCTGTGCCAAGGCCCCTGCCCACTTCCCCCAGGCCTGGCTTTTCCTGTCCCTGAACCCTGTTGAATGGTGGGGCGGGGGCTCTTGGGACTGTCTCCCTCTCCTGAGCTGGGCATGTGTGCAGGTGGGGCGTGGCTGGCTTCACAGTGTCTGCATCCTCAGGGCTGATAAGGGGCCTGCAGCAGCACCACCCTCTCCCGCCCTCTGGGGAACCCCAGCTGTGGCTCCGGAGAAGAGCGGGTTTGGGGCACAATGCACCCGTGGTCTCATTTCGAGACATACAGGGGCGGGAAAGGCGGGTGGCTGGAAGCTGGTCTTCACTGGTGCCTCAGTTTCCCATTCCCTGGGGCTGTTGCTGGGGGAAAGTGATAAATTCTATGAATGGGGTGGTGGAGGAACGGCCTCCTTTTCCAGGGGCTCTGGCCCAGCAAAGGCTTCACAGTCAACACGAGCTTCTCTATCTATCTCCTCGCTGAGTCTCTCCTCTGCCCTTACCCCTGGTTGCCCTGTTCACAGGCTCCAAATGGGCCCCTGGGGACCCCTCAGCAGCCAACACAACAGGGAACGAGCAAGAGCCAGCCTCCAGGGAGGACGGGCAGACAACACTGGTGACTCTGCACATTCCACACCCCGCCCACCCTGCCGCCGGGTCACCTTTCCCGTCCCCTGTCCTTCCTCTGTCCCTCAGACCCAGGCTGGGGTCCCTTTTTCAGGGCTCTTCTTGGGGGCCGGGCTCTCCCGCCTCATACTCAGGGCAGAGGGAAGAGAGAGAAACTGAGGCAAAAGGGGGCAAGCACGGGTGGGAAACACCGGGTGGGGTGGAGTCAGGGTCGGAGTCCGGTGGGGGCAGCAAGCACTCCAGAGCCGAGGAGCGGGAGTTTCTGGTGAGGGAGAAGCTGTGCAAGGGGCCAGCGCCCCTTGGTGGTAAGTGTTGTAGCGACAGCCACCGCATGCTGGATCGCCCAGGCTGGCTGTTGCGGTCACGGGGGCTGTCTTTCCTGGACACTTGGGGGTGGTATTAGTAGAGTCCAGAGGAAGGAGGAGCACAGCCTTGCACAGAGTCCAGGCAATATCCGCTTTAGCAAGAGTTGGATTTAAGAAGGACTGTCCAGGAGCCCTTTTCTATTCTGGTGCCCCTTGGGGGAAGTTCCTCTACCCTGCCCATTTCATTTTCTTTTTTTTTTTTTTTTTCTTTTTTTTACTTTTTTTTATTAATTTTTTTGCATACAAAAACAATAAACATTTTCTAAAAATACATACAAACAAAAAGATGCGTATCAAACATATTAGGAAGGTTGCACATGGGAAGTCGGGGAATAGAAATGGGGGGTGGGAGTTAAAATAAATGAGAGAGGGACTTTATATGGATCAGTGATAATAACTCAATCCTCTATTTGACAAAGAAGAGGGAGAAGGAAGAGGAAGAAAAAGAAAGTGGGATAAAGGATCAGAAAGGGAGGAAAATAGAAAAAATTAGAGTATGACTCCAGGGTAGACCTGTTTTGTTGTCACTGAGTTGGTTGGTTGGTTTGTCTGTTGTATTCTTCATGTTTCGCCAAGTTGGCCAGACTGGTCTCGAACTCCTAGCCCGAAGTGATCAACCCGCCTCACCCCCCAGAGTGCCGGGACCACAGGCGTGAGCCACCACGTCCAGCCCCCACATTGCTTCTGGCCTCCGTGGTAGACCTCCCAGACGGAGCGGCCAGGCAGAGGAGCTCCTCACTTCTACCCAGACACGGGGCGGCCGGGCAGAGGAGCTCCTCACTTCCCAGACGGGGCGGCCAGGCAGAGACGCTCCTCACTTCTTCCCAGACGATAGGTGGCCGGGCAGAGGCGCTCCTCACCTCCCAGACGATGGGTGGCCGGGCAGAGGCGCTCCTCACCTCCCAGACGATGGGTGGCCGGGCAGAGGCACTCCTCACTTCCCAGATGGGGCGGCCGGGCAGAGGCGCTCCTCACCTCCCAGACGATGGGTGGCCGGGCAGAGGCGCTCTTCACTTCCCAGACGATGGGTGGCCGGGCAGAGGCACTCCTCACCTCCCAGACGATGGGTGGCCGGGTAGAGGCGCTCCTCACCTCCCAGACGATGGGTGGCCGGGCAGAGGCGCTCCTCACTTCCTCCTGGACGGGGTGGCCGGGCAGAGGCGCTCCTCACCTCCCAGACGATGGGAGGCCGGGCAGAGGCGCTCCTCACTTCCCAGACGGGGCGGCCGGGCAGAGGCGCTCCTCACTTCTTCCCGGACGGGGCGGCCGGGCAGAGGCGCTCCTCACTTCTTCCCGGACGGGGCGGCCGGGCAGAGGCGCTCCTCACTTCTTCCCGGACGGGGCGGCCGGGCAGAGGCGCTCCTCACTTCCTCCCGGGCGGGGTGGCCGGGCAGAGGCGCTCCTCACCTCCCAGACGATGGGAGGCCGGGCAGAGGCGCTCCTCACTTCTTCCCGGACGGGGCGGCCGGGCAGAGGCGCTCCTCACTTCCTCCCGGACGGGGCGGCCGGGCAGAGGCGCTCCTCACTTCCTCCCGGACGGGGCGGCCGGGCAGAGGCGCTCCTCACTTCCTCCCGGATGGGGCGGCCGGGCAGAGGCGCTCCTCACTTCCCAGACGGTGGGTGGCCGGGCAGAGGCGCTCCTCACTTCCCAGACGGTGGGTGGCCGGGCAGAGGCGCTCCTCACCTCCCAGACGGGGCGGCCGGGCAGAGGCGCTTCCCACCTCCCAGATGGGGCGGCGGCCGGGCAGGGGCTGCAATCCCAGCACCCTGGTAGGCCAAGGTAGGCGGCGGGGGGGCGGGGGCTGCCGCGAGGCCAGACCACGCCACCGCGCTCCAGCCCGGGCAACACCGAGCACTGGGTGAGCGAGACTCCGTCTGCAGTCCCAGTACCTCGGGAGGCTGAGGCGGGCAGAGCACTCGGCGTCAGGAGCTGGCGACCAGCGTGGCCAAGATGGCGAACGCGTGCCTGCAGCGAAAAGGCAGGCGGTGGCGCGTGCCGGCAGTCCCAGGCAGTCCGCGGCGTGGGCAGCAGCAAGCCGAGTAGATTGCAGCCTGGGCCAGAGAGGGAAAAGAAGAAAGAAAGAAAGAAAGGAAGGAAGGAAGGAAGGAAGGAAGCGCCCATCTCATTTTCTTGTCTGTCCAGCGAGTGGTAGATTATCATGCCATCTCCAAGGCCCTTCTGGCTCTGGCATCTGGAGGTTCTAGGTCAGGAAGGAGCTGATGGTTTACGTGACCTCTCTGGTATGGGAATTTCCTTCCGCCGTGCTTGTGCTCACATCTGCTTCAGCCACACTGGCCTCCTGTTCCTGGAACACACCAGCATGTCCTGCCAGAGGGCCTTTACATAGGCTGATTTCTCTGCCCGGGAAGCTAGTCCTCAGATGCCTGCTTGGCCCTCGTTTACTTCCTTCCAGTTTTTTCCCTACTCTCCTTCTTCATGGAGACTGTTCTGACCATTTGATGTAAAATTGAAGCCACCCCTGGCTCCAGGTCCAGAACCTCACCACCATGTACCTTTTCCAGAGCCCTTGTCACATTCTAACATACTGTATCATTTCCTTATTTGTTAATTCTTTTAGATATGAGGTTTTGCTATGTTGCCCAGGCTGGTCTCAAACACATGGGCTCAAGCAATCCTCCTGCCTCTGCCTCCTGAAGTGCTGGGATTACAGGTTTGAGCCACCATGCCCACCTTCCTTATTTATTATGATTACAGTGAAGTTCTTTTCTCCTTCTAATAGGATGATCAGGGCAGGGAGTTTTGTAGGCTTCCTTTATAGATATATTCTAGGCACCTGGGACAGTGGCTGACACATAGTAGGAGCTCATTAGTTATATGTGGAGGGAATGAGTATATCACTGAAGAGGATCTGGGCTGGAGACAGACAGGCCCACCCTAATAGCTCATAGTTAGCGTGTAGGTATGATTGCACTACTGTGACACAAATGGGGTTTGATTGGAAGTGACCACATTGCTGATGAGGTAGGGCAAGTGAGAAGAAAGTGAGGGCGTGTAGAGGAGAGCAGAATATAGCTGGCTTCTGTCCTTTGCTGTATCAACAGACTGGCACCCAGTTTACTGAGACATTCTCAGCCTGATCCATGGACCATCAATTCTGAGAGATACTTCTTGAGAAAGGAGGAGAGAGGAAAGGTCAGATAAATTTGGAAAATGATACAGACCAGATCCTTTCTGAAATATTCATAGTCTCTAGTCCAGTAGGAAAATCAGCTTAAATTCTTTAATATGGTGTTTTGCAATATGTATGTCCACAGAGTTCTGCATTTCCACATTCCTTCCTTTCTTTTCTTTTTCTTTTTAAGCTGAGCTCCTGCTAAATTAGTGTTCTGACTCATCAGATACTTTGGGAAATGCTGACTTACAAGATGAGGCTTAACTCCCGAGCATGGCATTCAAAGCCGTCGTGGTTTCTTCCAGTGTCTCCAGACTAGTCTCAAACATGCCCGATGTTTTCCCCATCCCACACAGTTCCTATTTGTTCATGGTTCTTTCAGCGGCCCCCTGCAACTCCCACATCCCCGTCTCCAAAACTCCTTCCTGCCCCAGCTGGAGTGCCCCTTTCCCAACCCTGCCTGCGGGTATTGTCTACACCCCTCAGTGTGCTTTTCCCATCCCCCTGCTGGGTCCCAGTTGCTCTTTTTCCACTTTGGTTTGCTGCCTCCTGGAGCTGCTCCTTCCAGGCACGTGTGAGGTCTGCCCACTCTGCTTCCCCAGGGCCCACTCCTTGAGTGGCTTCAGTGGATGCAGGACCCACGCAGCTCTGTGGCTGCAGAGAGGGAAGGGACACCAGCTCATTGCCTCTCACACTCCAGAAGGGGGCCTTGCTGATACCTCTGTTAGCACTGACCTCTGAGTGTCTTTAGTATCTTCCTCTCTGTGGATCCTTCTGTCCTTTCAAAAGTGCTGAGCAGTTGCCATCCTAAACGTGACTGGATTTCTCCAATGGACAAATAGTCAATGGTATGTATAGATAATTCACAAAATTGAATACAACTAGTTGAACTTTTGAGAAAATGTTCTAACTTACCAGTAGTCATGGAAATACAAATTACATTTGATGCAACACTGTCAATAATGTGTACCAAGAACTGTAAGAATATGCAGGCCGGGCGCGGTGGCTCACGCTTGTAATCCCAGCACTTTGGGAAGCCGAGGCGGGCGGATCACGAGGTCAGGAGATCGAGACCACGGTGAAACCCCGTCTCTACTAAAAATACAAAAAATTAGCTGGGCGTGGTGGCGGGCGCCTGTAGTCCCAGCTACTCGGAGAGGCTGAGGCAGGAGAATGGCGTGAACCCGGGAGGCGGAGCTTGCAGTGAGCCGAGATTGCGCCACTGCACTCCAGCCTGGGTGACAGAGCGAGACTCCGTCTCAAAAAAAACAATATGCATACAATGTGCCTCAGTTACCCTCACTGTGAATAAATCCTAAGGAAGAAAACAAAAATATTGGGAACACAAGGCATTTTTAAAAGACCTTTTTAAATGTGAAAAATAACACACAGAAAAGTACATAATAAAACAAATGTAAAGCTTAATGAATTCTCATAAAGCAAACGCCCAACATAAGCACCACCACCTCACAAGATGGATACCACCAGCCCCTCGAGGCACCCTGTGTCTCTTGCCAATCATGAGGCCTCCCTGCCTCTGCCCTGAGAGAACCGCTGCTTGTTTTTGTTTAGAGTTTGACCCCTTTGGCACTCATCATGAACACGATGATTTGGCTTTGCATGTGTTTGGGATTCACACATACATGAAATCAAGTGTTTGTGTTCTTTTGTCTCCAGTTTCTTTCACTCAGCGTTACGGGAGCCTTTTCCACAAGTCCTGGGGTGCAGGTGCATTCTGCCAGTGAAGTTAGGGGTTGAATCGCCGAGTCACAGGGATTATTAGTGATCATGTGTATAAGCCCCTAACACAGTGCCCAGTAAGTGGTGGGCACTTACTACCTATTTCATTCTTTCCTCTCCCCTATGGAGGAGGGCCCATCTCCATCCCTGGAGCAGGCTCCTCCTGCTCCCATACCCAGTACTGACTGGCTTCCCTTCCTGCTTCCACCACTTCTTGCCCCCAACCTGGTATCCCAATCCTCTCTTCTCAGGCTGCTGAGGACAGGGCTCCAGTCAGTGTTTCATCCTCTCTCCTGTGTACACAGCTCAGCCACTCCTGCAAGGGCTCCTCATGATTTGCTTTCAGGGACAAGAAAAAGCCGACCCAGGATGTGCCCGCTCCTGTGCCTCCCACTCCTCATTCTGCAGAGGCCCTTTGTAGCAGAGACAATGGCTGCTTCAAATTTCAGTCCGTCTGTCTGTACAAACAAATGGGAACTGTTTAATATGTACTTCACAGGAAGATGAATACTCAGGCTTTTTTTTTTTTTTAATTTTGGAAAGAAGATGAGCCCAGGTGAGCTGTCCAGGGATGGGAAATGTAGGGGTGAGAGGCATGGAAGCTGCCTGGCTTGGGCAGGGGCAATGATGGGCAAGACAGGGGCCTGAGAAACAGCCTTGGTGCATTAATCCCCTCTTTCTTTCATGCTCTGCTCTTTTAAAAAAATCACCTTTTGTCTCCGATGCTCATTTTCTGTGTCTTGTGCCATTTTGCAAGATGGGTCTTTTTGTGAACACGGCTGTTGTGTCTCAGGTTCAGGAACAATTCCTGAAAATTTATATGGACTAAGGAACAGGCTTTATTGGGGAGGCTTACCAAGACAGGTTGGTAAGAAGAAAAGAGGACTGTGACCGTGCTCATGTCATCATGCCATGGAAAGGCTTGGCTGGGCCTTGGTGATTTGCTGGACGCACAGACAGTGGGCTAGGTTCCAGAGGAGGGACCCTGTTCCCAGGCTGCTCTCCTTTCTTACAGGGCCAAGGGTGACAGTAGCCTGTAAGTGTGTTAAGCCTTTTCTGTGTGTTATTTTTCACATTTAAAAAGGTCTTTTAAAAATACAATGGGCCGGGTGCGGTGGCTCATGCCTGTAATCCCAGCACTTTGGGAGGCCGAGGTGGGTGGATCACGAGGTCAGGAGATCGAGACCATCCTGGCTAAGACGGTGAAACCCCGTCTCTACTAGAAATACACAAAATTAGCCGGGTGTGGTGTCGGGGTCCTGTAGTCCCAGCTAGTCGGGAGGCTGAGGCAGGAGAATGGCGTGAACCCGGGAGGCGGAGCTTGCAGTGAGCCGAATTCGCGCCACAGCACTCCAGCCTGGGGGACAGAGCGAGACTGTCTCAAAAAAAAAAAAAAAAAAAAAAAGTGATGGATAACTTTTGAGCCTTGCATTTCCAGTATTTTTGTTTTCTTCCTTAGGATTTATTCGCAGTGAGGGTAACTGAGGCACACCATATGCATATTCTTACAGTTCTTGACACACATTATTGACAATGTTGCATCAAATGTAAATTGTATTTCTATGACTACTGGTAAGCTAGAACATTTTCTCAAAAGTTTAACTAGCTGTATTTCAATTTTCTGAATTATCTATACATATCACTGACTATTTGTCCACTGGAGAAATCCAGTCATGTTTAGGATGGCAACTACCCGGCAAAGGGACAGACAGATCACTGACTCCAAGAGTTCGAGTTCAGTGTCAGCAACTAATAAGGTGTCTGGGAGAACCACCTGCCCAGCACAAGGGACCTGGGGGCATTTTAAGTGCTCGGGCCTGGGGAATAGAGCTGATTATCTCATGGAAAGTTGTCTGTGGGTACAGACTCTCCCAGGAGAAGGAAGAAGCCCTAATACAAGTTGAGTGTGTCCGTGAACCCCAGATTGAGTTCCAGAGCCATTTGCTCCCAGTTCTGCTCCTGGCTCCCTAGGAGTGCTGGAGACGGGCAAGCATGTTTTTTGCATCTCTGGATGAGTCTGTGCGCTTGGGTTTGAGGGAAACATCAGGACACGCGGCCTGCAGTCCCTGTCCCCAGTCCTGATCCTGCACCAGGTTCTGGGTCTCCATGTGTTGGGGCAGGTGCCAGGGAAGGTGCTGACAAGCTTAGGTTGGAGTGGCGGGAGGAACCTTCTCTGTGACAGCCCAGCAGGTGTCGGGACCTCTGGGACCTGGGTGGTCAGAAGGCTGGGAGCAGAGTTCCAAGCAGGCAGAAGCCTCTGAAGATGTACCGGAACCTGGAATTCTTTCTGAGAGAAAAGTAAGCTCAGCCCCTTGTCTGCAGCGATGTCCTGTGGGAAGAATTTTCCTTGTTTGAGGGGCTGTGTCATCTGATGAGCTTGGTTTCTAGAGGAGAATTGTCTCAATTCTACAGGCTTCCACCCTTAAAGCCTTTGGGTGGTGTGTCGTGTCACCCCCTGCAAATGTTTACTTGGCACCTGCTACCTGAAGGGCCAGTAGGAAGCCTAAGACACAAAGTTGAAATGATTGTCCTTGGCCTCAGGGACTTCGTTTCCTATGGAGGCTACAGTCCCTGCCCCTAGCCTGATGGTGTCCAAAGTCGTGGTGGGAGGGGAGGTGTTAGTTTTGTGCTCTTTTGTATTTTCATCCTGCAGATCTGATCTGTGACACTGGGCTTCTGTCCCCATCCCTGGATCCTGGCTGGCCTTAACCCCAGTATGCTTGGCTGTGGCTGTGCCTCCCTGTGTCGGGGTGCACCTCTCTTCTCCATGCCCCTCTTTCCTGGCTTCATCTTGCTCTGAGTTGTCAATGAAAAGAATCAAACTCTGCAAAATATTGGAAGAGATTTGTTCTGAGCCAAATATGAAGACTGTGGCCTGTGACACAGCCCCAGGAGATCATGAGACCAGTGCCCAAGGTGGTTGGGCTACAGCTTGGTTTTATATGTTTTAGGAAGACATAAGACATCAATCAGTGCGTGTAAGATGTATACTGGTTCTGTCCAGAAAGGTAGGACAACTTGAAGCAGGGGCTTCCAGGTCATAGGTAGAGTCAAAGATTTTCTGATTGGCAAGTGGTTGAAAGAGTTATTATTTAAAGACCTGGAATCAATAGAAAGGAATGTCTGGATTAAGACAAGGGATTGTGGAGACCAAGGTTTTATCATGCAGATGAAGCCTCCACGGAGCAGGCATCAGAGCTCTTATCAAACCTAAAAAGGCGCCAGACTCTTAGTTAATTCGCTCCTGGATCAGGGAAAAGACCTGGAGAGGGAAGAGGACTCTCTACAGAATGGGAATTTTCCCCACAAGAGACAGCATTACAGGGCCATTTCAAAATATGTCAAAGAAATATATTTTGGGGTAAAATATTTCAGTTTCTTTCAAGGCCTGCTATCTGTCTCATGATGCTATACTGGAGTCAGGTTGGAATTTGGTGTCTTATTGCTACACAGAATCTGTTTTATCAGTCTTAAGATCTCTGTTTGAATGTTAATGCTGGTCAGCTGTGCCTGAATTCCAACGGGAGGAGGGTATAATGAGGCATGTCTAACCCCACCTCTTCCCATCATGGCCTGAACTAGATTTTCAGGTTTACATTGGAATGCCCTTGGCTGAGGGGGGAATCCATCAATTGGTTGGGGGCTTAGAGTTTTATTTTTGGGTTTCAGAGTGGATGCTCTACCAGAAACCTGCTGCTACTGCATTCTGCTCTCACCCTTTCCATCGGCTCCTGCTGCCAAACATCAGCCTCCTAGTGCCTGCCATGGGGCCCAGCAGCCCTCCCCGACCCACAGCAACCGTCTGGACACTGAATCATGCAAAATGGAAGGGGGTGGTGGTGGGAGTCAGTTCTCCCCTCCTCAATCCTGTTTGCTTCCATCTCCTGGGCTGAGACCCCCATCATTATGAAGGTGGATCTGGGGACAACCTCAGGCCATGGGCTCATCCAATTCCCTTTTGTCCTTCCCCCACCAGACTGTTATGCTACTGGTAAATTTTTAATGTATGAGAAGCTCATTCTGCCCTTTTTCTTTTTTTTTGCTTTCTTGAGACAGAGTCTCACTCTGTTGGCCAGGCTGAAGTGCAGTGGTGCGATCTCGGCTCATTTCAACCTCTGTTCCCCGGGCTCAAGCAATTCTCCTGCCTCAGCCTCTGGAGTAGCTGGGATTACAGGCATGTGCCACCGTGCCCTGCTAATTTTTGTATTTTTAGTAGAGATGGGGTTTCACCATGTTGGCCAGGCTGGTCTCAAACTCCTGACCTCAGGTAATCCACCCACATCAGCCTCCCAAAGTGTTGGGATTACAGGCATGAGCCACCACTTCTGGCCTGCTCTTTTTCTTTTTAGAATAATTCCAAGGCCGTTGCTTTGGCCAGCCTCCAACAGCCCTCAGGACACTCAGGTGCAGACTCAGGAGTGTTCACTCACACCCGTGGGATCGGCCCCTCCAGTTTACCCGTGCCTTAGCCTCCACTGGGGCAGAAACCTGGACCTCAGGGCCCCTGAGCTGCATTCCTTCCCATTCCTGCAGCCCCTTCCCCTCCTGGTGACCTGTGGGCTGCACCTGCCCCCTGCAGGTGATCCTGCTCTCCTCCTCCAAGATGCCTTCCTGCTTTATTATTTCTGTTTTCACATGGGCTGCTGTCACTCCCTGACAAAAGAAAATGCTTCTTAAGGGCCTCTGTACTGTAGCACTTACACCTGGCACTGACATTTCTGCTTCCACGTTCCCACTAGCCCCCGGGGTCTTTTCAAGGGCAACGACTCTGCATCTCGGTCTTTGCATCCTAGCGGTGCTGGCACACAGTAGGCGCTCATCACACGTTGGTGCTTTGCTGACCTGATGGCCGAAGGCCTCTTTGCAGGAAATTCCTAGCGGCAGTTTGGTCTTCAGCCACCAGGTGGCACTAGTGCGCAGGTGCTGCCAGGAGCAGGATTGGAGGTGGCTTTGAGGGAGGTTTGGGCAGGGGGTGCAGCAGTGCTGAGGGGTAGTGGAGTCTCTCCCTTTCTCTTTGGAGTGACCACAGGGCAGATAGGAGCGGTTAGAGCCAGAGAAACTGGGAGCGGGTGGCAGGTGGAAGGCTGGGGCAGCCGTCCCGGTGTAAACATGTGACCCTGAATTCAGTGATCAGGAGCCAATTTCCAGGGCGGAATGGGTTCAGGTGAGAATCACCGGTGGGATTCCGATGTAGGAGGGGTCTAGGCTCAGGATTAGGGTGGTGCTCCCGAGGTTCACGTCTGAGATTGGGCTGGGTGAGAATTATTTTGGGCTAGGAGTGAGTGGATTATCACTGGTGCGGGGAGTGGGGTCCCCTTGAGGGGGTCTGTGCCTCAGATTTGAGTTCTTGAGGTAAAACAGCCTCAAAGAGGAGAAGGGGGCAACCGTGCTCACCCTCACCCCCAAGACAGACTCTGGGAACTGGGGGCCGATTGCCTAGGGGAGGGAGGATGCAAGACAGGTGTTTTCCTGGGTCTGGGAGGCTCATTCAGGGAAAATGTCCAGCCCTGGGGAGGATTTTCAGTCCCGGGGTGCGGGTCCTGCTTTGAAGGACTGAGAAAGGATGCCCAAGCCAGTAGCAAAGCCAGCTCCCTTAGTTTTGTCTTCGGCACCGTTTCCACCCTCACTTCCGCACCCCTCGGAGCTGGTTTTCTTTTCTGTAAAGTGGGCATGGCCGTCCCTGCCTCTCAGCCTGAGGTGGTGGACGTGCGGCACTTTTGAACCTGGACGGACTTTTTGCCTGGCGGCTGCCTGCTGGAGTTAGAATCTTGGCTTCCTCTAGCTGGCTGTATGACCTTGGGTAAGTCAGCTAATCTCTCTGTTCCTCAGATCTCTTCCAAGTCCAAGGACGTTAGTAACAGCATGGACCTGAACAAGCCTCAACAAATAATAGCCATTTAAAAAATAATCTAACATTTATTAGTTTAAATCTCAAAAAATTAATGACACAAAGAAAACAAATTGTGCCAAGTATCTCTGGCTGATAACTCCTGATGACAAAAATCATGTAATACACATATGATTATAAAATTCAGACATGGTCCAGGCGTGTTGGCTCATGCCTGTAATCCTAGCAATTTGGGAGGCCGAGGCGGGTGGATTGCTTGAACTCAGGAGTTTGAGACCAGCCTGGGCAACATGGTGAAACCCTGTCTCTACAAAAATACAAAAAAATTAGACAGGCATAGCGGTGCACACCTGTGGTCCCAGCTACTTAAGGGGCTGAGGTGGGAGGATCTCTTGAATCTGAGAAGTCGAGGCTGCAGTGAGCGAGACTGAGCTACTACACTCCAGCTTGGGTGGCAGAGCGAGACCCTGTCTAAAAAAAAAAAAAAAAAAAAAAAATCGGACACATGTTCACTTGCTGCAATAAAATTTCCCTTCCCTCTTGTTTCCCATGGCCCCTCTCCTCAAGGATAACCTCTCTCTGTCTCTCTCTTTTTTTTTATGATTAATAGAAATGACTGCATTTCACCAAATCTAGTGTGTACCCTTGACATTATGTGATAAAATGGCACTACATCTCTGTTGTCTTTAAAAAACCCATACCATAGTCCGATCATGAGAGAAACATCAGACAAATCCCAACTGAGGGACATTTTCTGAAAGACCTGACCAGTACTCCTCAAAACTGTCAAGGTGATCAAAAACTCAAAATCCAGGAAAGTCTGAGAAACTGTCACCGCTAAGGGAGCCTCAAGAGACTAAATGTAATATGGCAGCCTGACTGGGATCCTAGAACAGAAACAGGACATTAGATTAAAACTAAGGACATCTGGGTAAAGTATGGGCTTTAGTTAATAGTAATGTATCAATATTGGTTCATTAATTCTGATGAATGTACCATAATGATATATTAATTGAGAAACTTCACAATTTTTCTGTAAATCTAAAACTGTGCTAGCAAGTCCATTAAATTTTTTTATTCTTTAAATTTTCTAAAAAAGTTCTATTCCATTACCACCTACAAAGGTCTGTTGAGATTAATGAAAGATTTGTAACCTAAAGTTGCAAAATGCTTCCACGAAATGAAAGACAAAGTAACTGGATCCAGAGTAGACACTGTGGGTGGACACTGGGTTTCATGCCCTTTGGCCTCAGCCTGACTCAGGTGGGCATTGCTAGCAGGAGTGAGCCTGTGGGGTGGACCCGCTCACCGTTCTCAGGTGTGTTCAGCCTGGGTGAGGTTTAGAGCAAATCAAGAGAGACCTGTGTGGAGAGAAGACAACTTCCTTGAGGCCTCTCCATCCCGCATCCTCATCCTCTACCTCTGTTCCTCCCACACACCCTGCATCCCCTACCATACTTTTTCCTATAAGCAGCAGCCTTCAATATATACATAGAGATTTTGATTGTAAAAATATTTGCCTGCCTGGATCCAGGGAAGCTGGACCCCAGGTACCACAGATATGAAGGGGACCAGGGCTTTTTCCCACCAGAAATGGTTTTATTCACAGGAAAAGTGTCAGATACCTTTTAAGTGGCCCTTCAAGATGGACTTCATAAACCGCTTTCATTTCGACGTGTCTGATGTTGTTCTTCTGGGGTGTTAGACTATGACAAGTGTGTATAGGTGGGGATACCGGTCAGCATCATCTCTACCACTCTGAGATATTACATTTGAAAGAAATCTCCTGGAAGGTATGATTACCTTGACCACACAAGGCCATGGAACACATCCAACTTCATGAGAAACACCTGCTAACTGGTGTGGATTTAGCATTAGGGGACTCCAGGGTCTGCTACACAGAGGCCTCTGATGTTGCCCAGATTCCACTTTAACCACTGATTCCTGCAGGCTAGTGGCAATATTTTTCAAGTCATTAGAGCTGAGATTCTTTCCTCTGACACGATGCCAGCAGACAGTGGCATGGAGCAGACGACCAGGAAATTGATTAGCATCATTGAAACCCCCCTTGGCAATAAGTCTTCAAATTCCCTAAAACATATTCTGGAAGAATTGCCCTCCAGAAACCAAAAAGGTGAGAGCCACAGTTGGAACTGAACCCCTAGGAATCTTCAAAGTGTGCGGGCAGGCATGACACTGCTGGAGCTTGGCTGCAGCTTGGGGGCTTCTAAGGGAGCTGGTGTGAGAGGTCTTGTCCTTTTATAAGGCCAAACAAAACAAAGCAGCCAAACAGGGCTCTTTCCACCTCTTTGCTGTACTGTGGTATCTGTCTCCCATCGTGACTTCAATGGACTGGGGTCCCAGAAGCACTTGCTTGCCACAGTTTCTTTTGTCTCTTGGTTGGATGGGACCCATGGCCTCCCCCCTGCCTAATAGCATCTCAGTGCAGCCATTCTTGCCTTTGGGACAAGCCTCAGTTCTTTATAAAGAGCCCTGGCTTCTATCTGAACAGACCATCCCACCCTGTGGGCTGCCCAGCAGGTAGATCTGCTACTGCCCTCTGGTCGTTAAGTGTTCAGGGGGACCTTCAATTGGGAAAGGCCTGAAGCTGGCCTCAGTGGCACAGTAGTCGGAGGCTCCCAGCAGCTGTGCAGACAATGCTGCACATTCCAGGGCAAGATACTTCATAGGAGCCTCCTCCTCTTGAAGCTGTGACACATGCCTGTCTTGTGGGCCAACAGCCCCCCTGCCTCACTGCACAGATTCCCTGACCACTGCTTGCTGTCCTTCTGCAAAATGTGGCTTCCCCATACAGTTCCCCATACAGCTGAGCACCACAAAAGTGACAGGGTCCTGCTAGTCCCTGGGGAGAAGCCGATGCTTAAGACGGAGGCACTGTGCCACCTGATGCATGTCCTTCCCACACATCGTCATCACCTGGCCCACCCTAAACTCAAAGTCGGCTTGCTAGAGCCATTCAAAGCCCCTGATGGGGGATGAGGAAGGAATAAACAAAGAAAAGAGTGTTCTGAACACATAGGGCAGACAGCTAATTTCTTTTTTTTTTTTTTTTGAGATGGAGTCTCACTCTGTCGCCCAGGCTGGAGTGCAGTGGCACAATCTCGGCTCACTGCAAGCTCCGCCTCCCGGGTTCACGCCATTCTCCTGCCTCAGCCTGTCCGAGTAGCTGGGACTACAGGCGCCTGCCACCACGCCCGGCTAATTTTTTTTTTTGTATTTTTAGTAGAGACGGGGTTTCACCGTGGTCTCGATCTCCTGACCTTGTGATTCGCCCACCTCGGCCTCCCAAAGTGCTGGGATTACAAGCGTGAGCCACCGCGCCTGGCCCAGACAGCTAATTTCTAATATACCAAAGCTCTTACAAATGAATAAGGAAAAGATTAACAGCGCCCTAGAAAAATGGGGAAAGACTGAAGACTCAAGAAATACAAATGGCCATTTAATATATAAGAGAATTGAAAGTTTGCTGATTGCTGTAGACCGAGTTTTCTATCCTCCCTTCTTTCATAGGTTGAAACCTAATCCCTGATGAGATGGTTCTTGGAGGCAATTTTGGGAGGTGATTAGGTCATGAGGGCAGAGCCTCATGGATGGAATTAGGGCCCTTAGGAAAGACGGCCCAGAGAACTTCCTTGGCCCTTCCCCGTTTCCTTGTTTAATGCCTCTCCCACACTTGACCGCACAGGGTGTAGGCAGGAGCACTCACGCCACGCTCATCCTGGTCCCCTGGCTGTGCCTGGCACAGAGGCTGTGCTCAGTGAGTATCTCAGGAATGGATGTGGAGTCAGCCCCCGTGAACCGAGACTCCAAACAGAGCCCAATCAGTTTTCGGTTCTGCTTTTGTAGAGTCAGTAGTGGGAACAGGGTTTTATTTGGAACGAGAGTTCCTGGGTAAGAGAGGGGAGAAGCCTCACACACAGACCTGGCCGGCCTCTGTGGAAATGATGTCTGGACATGCCTGAGTATCTGTCACGAACTGTGGTAACAAGAAGGAACATGGGCCTAGGAGTGGCAGCACTTTAAATAAAATAACCTTTATATTGTATAAACGTTTAACATTACAGAAAAATTAGGCAGATAGTACCGAGAGTCCCACAGACTCCACACCTAGTTTCACCTTTTATCAACATCTTATGCTGTTAACATCTGTTACAATTAATGAACTGATATGGATACATTCTTTTGAACTCAAGTCCATACTTTCTTCAGACGTCCTTAGTTTTTACGCGATGTCCTTTTCTGTTCCCAGATCCCATCCTACACATCTCTGTAGGCTCCTCTGGGCTGTGACAGCTACTCAGACTTTCCTTGTTTTCGCTGACATTCGTGAGGGGTACTGGTCAGGTGTTTTGAAGAATGTTCCTCAATTGGGATTTGCCTGATGTTTCTCTCATGATGAGACTTGGGTTTTGGGTCTTGGTTTTTGGGAGGAAGACCACAGAAGAAACACCATTTTCATCACGTTTTATCACAGTACATCCTATCAACAGGACTTAATCTTATGTTGATGTTGATCACCTGTCAAAGATCGTGTTTGGCAGGTTCATCCACTGTCAATTTACCCTTTCCCCTTCCTTTCCATATTGTATGCCTTGGAAAAAGTCACTTCATGGAGCCCACACTGCAGGAGTGAGAGTTAGGTGCCACCTTCTTGAGGGCAGAGTATCTTCATAAGGTTTGGAATTATTCTCCACAGGAGATTGTTTCTTCTTGTCTAATTATTGATTCATTCAATTATGCATTGATATCAGTAGGAACTCATTGATATTTATTTTATATTTTGGGTTATTAATCAATACTACTTTATTTTGTGGCTCAAATAGTTTCCCATTTTGGCCATTGGCCGCTCTGTAGCAGGCTCCTGTTGTGTCTTTTTGTTGTTGTTGAGCACTTCCTTATGTTCTGGTTCTGGCACTACAAGACGCTCTGAGCTCACACTGTATATTTTGTTTCAGTCCCAGAATCAACAATCAGCCGTTTCTCCAAAAAGGCCTAGTTCTTTTTGCAGGGATTGGCTTTACAAACCAAGATCTAGACACAAAGTGTGCTTGTCTTCGAGCAGTAGGAGTGGAGAGAGGGATTTCCCATCTACAGACACAGATGCCACCTAAGTCCATAAGGTCTTATCATTTGCCTGCTTTGTTGGACATGGGCAGACTTTAAGGGCACAGATGGGTCAGAAATTCATCACAAACATCTTTAGAAGGGAATGAGAATGGCTGAAGTAACAGCCACTGAAGGAAATGTTATTTGGTCCATCCAAAATATGAAAAAGTTAGTGAATTCAGCAAAGAAAACATAGAGTCTGTTGTTTGCTACCGGACAAGCTCAGTAATAGTTGTCCTAGCGCAGATGTTATTGTAAAGGTGCGTTGAGAAAAGCAATCAAGATAGTATTGGGAGTGTAGGACAAGAACAAGTGCTTTGGGGCCAGACTGACCTAGGTTTGAATCCTCACTGTTATTTATCTGCCTAGGACTTTGGACAAATCACTGCTTCTCTAAACCTCACGTTCTCACCTGTAAAGTAGACATAATGATCATAATGTTTGGGGTTTTGTACATAGCAGAGCAGCTCCTTTGCTGTGAGCTATTGAAAGTCAGCCCTTGACACAAGGGTTTGTAAAAGAAAAAAGAAGAAGCAAAATAATAGAGTTGTTTGAGGATTCATGAGACGCATATCAAGTGTGTAGCCTCAGCCCCTGGCACGTGGTAAGTGCTTAATAAATATCAACTCTCTGATATATGGCAGGGGGCTCCTAGGCAGGAAACACCTAAGCAGATGTCTGAGGCCCATAAGGCCTGTTGGACACCTGCACGTATTATATTAGAAGAACAGATTTTGGCTTTTGGTGGAGACTGCTTTAGGAGATGGCTCAAAACTAATTTAAGCCCAAATACAGGAACACCCAGGGAGAGCAATTAGCAGTAGATATTTTTCCTAGATTGGGGTGGGGATGCCACTCTATTGCTTAGATTCTGATAAATGGACCTGTTTGTTCCAGTCTTTTAGATAGAAATATATAATTTATTCTGCTTATCCATTTGCTTAGGTTTAATGACATTTCATTCTGATGAGTGAAGAATCTACCGAGTTTATGGAGGGAAAAATGCCTTATAGATATACATTTACATTTTTCTTTCATTGTAAATGGGTTTTAGTGGCTCATATTTTAAAATACAAAAGCGAGTTGGCTGAGGAATTAGTGGGGGTATCTCTCCTCAGGTGTCTCCTATCTTCAAGGAGAGGTTTTTTTTTTTAATTTAAAAATTTTAGGAAGGACAGGGTCTTGCTATGTTTCCCAGGCTGGCCTTGAACTCCTGGCCTCAAGCAGTGCTCCCGCCTCTGCCACCTAAAGTGCTGGAATTACAGGTGTGAGCCACCGAGCCGGCCAATAATTTTATTTTGAAATAAAATTTGGAAAACGCAGAGCCACGAGGGGGCGCCCTGGACCCTGGCCTGGTGGTAAAGCCAGCACCTTCATAAAGGAGGAAGGATCTCCTAGATGTGGGGTTCAGAATGAAATAGGAGCATTGGCTGAACATCTGCTGGGGACCTCACTGGGGACGCACAGGGCCTCACTTACTAAACGCAGACACTCCCTGAAGTGGGTGCTTGTGCCCCATCGTGATGAGCTCACAGGCTCAGGCAAGTTCAGCAATCTGTCCCGGGTCACTAAGGTAATAAGTGGGAAATGAGATTCAGACCCAATTCCGTGCAGTTCTAAAGCCCGGGATTTCCCAGGCCAGCTGACTAAGGCTTTCCCAGGCCAGCTGACTAAGGCTCGGGCCATGTGGGGAGGGCTTGATACCTGGAAAGTGCTGGTCAGCGCGGAAGTGAGGCTGGTGGGCGCGTGTCCTCGGGACGAGGGTCACAGGCATCTGCCAACCAGGGAGGTGTTTGCAGCCGGGGTTAGGGATCTCGGGATGCTCCTGAATGTGGGAGAAACAGTCTCTCTCCCTGACCATCTCGGAGTCTGTGGTTGGGAAGAGACTTTGTTAATGGGAAGAGGGTGTCTCTGGCTTGGTACCTGTCCCCAGAGATGGGTGACTTTTATTGTAAATGAGGGACTTAGCATTCTGCTTTGTATATAATCTGGACTTAATTTTGTCACCATGAATGTGTCACTAGGAATTATTAAATTTTGTAAGAATGTAAAGTTTTTGAGCCTGAAGTAATGAGGATAAGATGGTGGACTTTCAAAATCTTTCTCTGAGAGGTAAAGTGTCTTGGGGGAATTAGTGCTCCTGAAAACAAGGATGAGAAGCTGTGGCCCTGGGGAGCTAATGAAGGGGGTCAGGAATCAGGAAGGTGATGTTTATCAGGATGAGGAGAGAAGGCTGGAAGAGCATCAGGAGCAAGATAAGGGCAACAAACGCTTTCCGAGCATTAATCTGAGGTTAAAATTTTCCTCCCCATTTTACACATGATGAAACTGATGCTTAGAGAAGTTACATAATTTGATTAGGATCAAACAGCTAATATTTGGCAAGGCTGGGACCTGAACCTGGTTTTCCAGATGCCAGTGCCCAGTCACTTTCCATAATGCCAAATGGCTTCTCAGAAACTCAACACCTCTTCTCTAAGTGCTTTCCCTGTTTTCCTCAAATCCAGGAACTGTTGGTCTTTTGGGCAATTCTGAGCACAGCCACTAAGTGGCGACATTGCCTGACTATGGCTCAGCCCTGTTTCTCCGGGGAAGAATAGGGGAGGGGAGGGGAGGGGAGGGGAGGGAGTCGGAGTTGCCCTGTTGTGTGTTGTGCTGTGTATGGGGCTTTCTTCTACCTATTTAGTCCTCCCAGCAACCCTGCAAAGGAGGTATTATCTCATTTTCCAGATGAGGCCATTGAGGATCTGCTGGATGACAGAGCTTAGCGGTAGAGGCAGGAACGGAATCAACGTCCAGCTGGATTCCACGTCCTGTCTCCCAGCATGCTGGGCTCCCAAAGGAAAAGCCTTTCTGTGCCCTCAGACTACACAGTCTTGTGGGGAAGTGGACAGTGGGGACCCCACGTGAATTTTAGGCTGGGACAGCCTAGCAGTGAGGGAGGAGGCTGGGTGAGGAGTAACCAAGCCTTAGCTTTGGTGATTGATGGGAAGAATTGGGTTCTGAGGTGGAAATCAATTACAGTTACAATCTCCTGTGTGGATCCCCTAGAGCGCTGCTCTCCTGGAGACCGACATTCAATCCCTCAGCAAGTGTCTCCTTCTGCTTGGGAAGAGGCTGTGTTTTCTTCCCGATGAAATGGTTGGCTGGTGTTGCGGGGCCATGCTATGTGAAAAATGTGTCCTGCATATTTAATTATTAGATCCACCCACAGACAGTGTGTGCTGGAGCCAGCTGGAGCCGGCTTGTGAGCTGGTTTTGTGCATCTCCTCACAAATCTGTGTTCATAGTCACGATGTTGGTGGTTGGAATTAGAAAGAGTGGGAATATTTACACCATGGAAATTGGCAATTACTAGAAACCAGGGCTTTTTCCTCCTGTGGAGCCAGTGGTTAAACTGCTACCTGCCCACCACTGCCTACCAGGCAGCAGAAGGTGCACATCTGAGAGGCAGGTGAGAGCAGAGAGATGGACCAGGGGCGCCGTGGATTTGTGGCTCCCATGTCATACTCACTTTGGGATCTGAGTAGAATTGCTGTACATTTAAATGGATATTTTTCCATCTCTCATATTTTTTTGCTGAGGGCAAATAACTGCATTTGAGAAGTTCAACCTGCATTTGAGGCGCCTCCCCTGGCAAGCAAGATGGCTGACGCTGGAGTGTGTCTTGGGGCCAGCCCTGAGCTGGAGCCCTGCTGGCTCCTAAGGAGGTGGGCACCACACAGCCAGGGTGGGCTGCTGTGTCAGCGATGGAACAACAGTGCACACCTGACTGCTCAGGGCCGCCTGATAACATTTAAAGGAGAGGAGCTCTCCTTCATTTTACCACAGAACGTGGGCCCCTTGTGGGCCGAGATGGCTGTCAGAAGGGGAGGTGCTGGGTGAGGCTGTGCTCTCTTTGAAACACCTAGGAGCTCAGTGACAGCAGCAGGTGGTGACTGGACAGGAAGGGAAGTCTCCTCCAGTGCCAGGCTCAGGTGTGCTCAGTAAATATGTGCTGCATGACAAGCAGTCCAGGCTGCCACCTGTAGCCTACGTGGAAGCTGCTTGTCTTGTTCCAGAGCATACATGACACCCTCAGGGTCTCCATGGACAACAGCTAAGAGTGCTGGGAGAGCCCAGAGCACCTAATTCACCTGGGGCAGGTTGGGGACGGCTCCCCAGGGCCATGTGAGCTGCATGTGGAAGGGACAGCAGACGTTTGACAGGGGATGGCAGGGAAGGCTCTTACTCAGGTACTGAGTGCAGGTGGGCAGGCGGAAGGCTGACGGGGCATCCTTCTGTTGTCCATAAGGAATGGGGCTAACCCCTCTAAATGAAGAGTTGTTTTCCCAATGAACAGCTTCCGCTGGGCTCTCCCTCCCCTCTGTGCGCCATCGAGAGGGTGCTCAAAGGTCTGTGGGCACATTCTGGGGTTGCAGTTGGGATCTGCAGAGACCACAGGCTTCCCTGGGGGGGGTGGAGCAGCTGTGGCCTGAGTCCCTAGTGGGTTTGGAGGTTGGATTGGGTGACGTGGCCTATCCTCCTCCTCTGCTGGACGAAAGAGAGATTCTGGAAACCAAGAACCGAGAAGGAACTCTTGAGATAAAGGAAGTCCTGCAGAAAGGCACCTGTC
Source organism: Symphalangus syndactylus (assembly GCF_028878055.3). Taxonomy (NCBI): domain Eukaryota; kingdom Metazoa; phylum Chordata; class Mammalia; order Primates; family Hylobatidae; genus Symphalangus; species Symphalangus syndactylus. The sequence goes on from NC_072441.2 coordinate 85,617,324, forward strand.
TGCTGTGGTTGGAGTGCAAATGTCACCAACACACTGACGTTGGGCGGGAGCTGGCCCTACCTTAGGCCTGAGCCGTCTCTCCATCAGTGGGGCCTTTCCCAAGTTCAAAAGGTAACGTAGTTGGCATGATTGAGGTGGCGAAGACTAGGATGAAAACACGTTGTGAAATGAGACCATAAGCCCCAAGGGAGGAGGGCAGGGCTGGCCACCTCCACCTTAGAGTGTGAGGGTCCCCAGTGAGACCACCGAGGCTTCTCAGGCCAGCATGTGTGCAGGGCTGTGCTGGGTGTGAGGCAGTGCAGGCCTGTTTGTGACTGGCAGAGTGTAGAGGGAAGTGGCTGTGGTTGGTCCAGGGCTGCCTTGGGGCCCAGAGGCTCTGGAGATGCAGCCACAGGCCTTGGTTCCTCTTCCTGGGAGTGGTGTGAGGGAGGTGAGATGCCGCCTGGGACAGGCCTGGCCTCCCTCTCCCTTGGTGTGGCTCTTCAAGGTCTGAAGCCATCCTAGTGTGGGAGACTCACTTCGCTGAGAGGGGACTTGAATTAGGAAAGACCATTGGTTTGGGAGGCCAGGGACCTGGTCCTAGGCCTGGCTCTGCCAGTTACTCACTTTCCACACCTTGGGTTTACCAGTTCATCTCTTTGGAACCTCAGTTTCCTCATCTGTAAAATGAGAAGGTGATCATAATGATACCCATGTGCCCCTCACAGGTGACGAGCCCCAATGTGTCCATGGGTCAGACTCCTCCCAGCCTCACCCCGTGGAACTTAGTTCAGGGCAGGCACCTGTCTCATTGCCATGGGCACAGGGGCCCAGTTCAGTGACCTAAGCGTAGGACCTCTCATCTGCTGCCTTTGGGGGGCCCTGACCCCCAGAATATTTTTCTCTGGCTGCTCAGCTTCACGAAGTAAAGGTAGTTTCCAATTGTCTCACAAAGAATGGTGAGGCTTTTGACATTTTCTCTTTTTTGTTATAGTAAATAAGTTACATAAGATATATTAGTGCCTTATGGCCTTCATACCAACACAGATCAGATAGAGAATTTCATATTGGCCGTTTTTCATTAGATCTTTTAGTGGCAGATGACAGCATCTTCTTTAGCTTTTTTCTTTAGGAGAAAATGTGTTATGAAAACATACATTTTAGTTCCATGATTTTTTGTTAGAATGAAAGAAACAAACTCATGCCAGAGATTCCAGAAATGGTGTCCAGAGCCACAATGCAGAATTGGGCTGTGGAGAGAGCTGCCACCTGTGCCGTGGACAGAAAAGAAAACTGCAAGGTCAGGGCTGGGCGTGATGGCTCATGCCCATTATCCCAGCACCTTGGGATGCTGAGGCAGATGGGTCACCTGAAGTCAGGAGTTCGATACTAGCCTGACTAACATGGTGAAACCCTGTCTCTACTAAAAATACAAAAATTAGCTGGGCCTGCTGGTGGGCACCTGTAATCCCAGCTACTTGGGAGACTGAGGCAGGTGAATTGCTTGAACCCGGGAGGCAGAGGTTACAGTGAACTGAGGTTGCATCATTGCACTCCAGCCTGGGCAACAGAGTGAGGTCAGGAGCTGCTGGTTGTGACCATGCCATTGCTGCCAGCCTTCCTTGCCCAAAACATGGCCTGCACCTTGCCTCCACCCCCATGTAACTCAGTCTCAGTAAAAGTTCTGTGTATGTGAAATGACCTGTGGGACCTCAGCTGAAATGTGTCTGAAAAACGTAGTTTTGAGCTTTTCATCTCTTGCAGTACAGGAAGGCATCCTAGGTCAGGGGCATAATGGGTGTTGGATGAGCCTGTTTAGGAAATGTGCCAGTTTGCCCTCAGAGATCTGCCCGAGCTTGGTTTGATCCCTGGCCAGGGCTTGACACAATGAAGCCACCCTATGCTCCTGAAAATGTCCAACTTTACTGTCTCATAGTCCCCCACTTTCTTTCCCTCCCAGTCTAACCCTTCACACCTGCACCCACACCTGCTGTCTTGGCTCTGTTCTGCCCTGGTTTCCAAGAAAACACCCAGTGGATCCAAGAAGGTGCTTGGTCATTGACTTCACTGCAGCTCTGGGTCTATCTCAGGGAGGCATCAGATCTCACTGGCCATAGACAGGCTTCCCCTCTTTGCTGTCACTTTCATATCTGCCTCCTTCCACAGCCCGAGTCATGACACAGGACCACCCTCCTGCCTGTGATGCCCTCTGGGCTGGGTGACTCAGTGACCCTTCCTCTAATTAGTTCTCTGAGGGAGCAGCCCGGCCAGCCTTGGTCTCCATCACCCTGAGATCCTGAGGGTGAGCGCAGATGAACTGCCCAGATTTTGATTCCACATAAGAAGGAGATTCTAACTCTAGAACTCGTGGACTGCCTTTTGCAGTAACTTCCCCATTACCAGGTAGGGTAGTGAGAATCAAGCCAGTCTTGAATATCTTCTCTCCTGGGAATCTGTGGAGCAGTTCTAGGTGAGAGCACAGAGTGCACTCAAGGTGACGTGCTTGGGGACACACAGTGGGATGGGAGAGTGGCTGTGATGTCAGCGATGAGTCCTGAGCTTGTGGTCAGGAGTCCAGACCCTGTTCCTTGATTAGCTGTGTGACCTTTCACAGGTTCATAACCCCTCTGAGGTGTGGGTTTCACATCCGTTAAATGGATTTAATACCCAGAAACCTACCTTGAGGTGGTCATGGGGTCAGGCCTGCAGCTCCAGCCTTGGGGGTGTTCTGCCTGTGCAGCCATTGGGGAAGACCAGGTGGGGAAAAGGAGGCGGTGCCTTGGGGTTAGGAAGATGATACTGTTCCCCCAGGGTAATGGAAGGGGGAACTCGCAGATGTTATGGTGTATCTAGGTCTGGAGAGAAGTGGCTTAGCAGGAGGTGGAGAGTTTAAGGCAGCTGAGGCTGTGGCAGAGGGAGTATGCAGCTCTCTGTCCTGCAGGAGCAGGGCTGGGAGGAACTTACAGGGAAAGTCATGGTTCAATCCAGCCATGGCTGAATGGCTTTCTGTAGACTGTCAGCTTTTGTGGGGGTCTGTCCTTACCCTGAGTGTATAGAAAGGTGACTAGCACTAGTGGGAACTGAGAAACCATATGGCCACCAGCAAAAGGTGAATGCCAGGATTTGCAATGGGGATGTGGGGAGTTTACACTATCCACGAGAACTTTGTTCTTTTGCCCATAGCTTCTTACTTACGCAACTGACAGTTGAAGTTTTTGGAAAATCAAAACAGAAATCTGGCTGGACACGGTGGCTCATGCCTGTGATCCCAGCACTTTGGAAGGCCAAGAAAGGTGGATTGCTTGAGCTCAGGAGTTCAAGACCAGCCTGGGCCACATGGCAAAACCCCGTCTCTACAGAAATTAGCTGGGAGTGGTGGTGCCTCAGTTACTTGATGGGGCTGAGGGGGGAGGATCGATGGGCCCAGGAGGTTGAGGCTGCAATGAGCCAAGGTTGCGCTGCTGCACTCCAGTCTGGGTGACAAAGTGAGACCCTGTCTCAAAAAAATAAAAATAAAAAAAAAGAAATTTAATTTACTAAATAAGCCAGGGACAAACGAAAGCCACTGAACTCAGGAGTGGCATAGCCCAGCCTTTCTGTAAGAGGGTGACTTCTGTGCCTGGTCATAGGCTGACACTGGTCACCAGGGCCGCCTGGGGCAGAGCTGTGAACCCACAGTAAGCATCAGGGGAGGGTATGTGTGAGAACACCAAGCTGGCTGTGCCTGCAGGGACGGGACAGTCTGACACACTGCCAGGAACATCACAGAGTGAGGTTGTACTTTTATTTCTTCTGCAATTACTTATTGTGTGTGTGTGGTACTGTAGGGACTGGGAGGGGATGAAAGAGCTGAATGGCTTTCTCTCGACTGGTGGCTGTCTCCCCAGTAGTAACTTGCTAGCCCCACCCTTAAAGTGGGGAAGGGCTCCTGTGCTCAAACTTGTCCTTCCCTCTTGCCTTTGTTGCTTCCTATGTTTCTTCTGCAGCTGAACAAGTAGCAGGCAGCCTGCCATGGGGCCCTGCTCCGGGACCAGTCCCTGTGCTGGGACTCAGGGCTCCTGGGATTCATCAGTCTCCTCCTCAGTGAGTGCAGTTGGGAGGGAGGGCAGTTGGGTGGGGCTGGGCTAGCCGGGTCTGACCACTGGATGGGCTGTTCAGGTTCCAATGTCTTTGGGCAACAAAAAGAGAAAACCACTCTGTTATGATTTACAAATGCAGCATATTTGGTTGGAGCCCCAGGATGGAAATAACAAAAAGTCCTTTTGGTGGTGAGGAGGCTGGGAACCCTGAGCTGGGGCAGTCTTGGCAGTATTGAGGGAAACTCTACCAGGGAGGTGGGGCTGCTTCTGCTGCATTAGCAGGGCAGCCTGATACTGCCTGGAAAGAGGGATGGAGACAGACAAACTACCTGTCTCCTGGGGAAGAGAGGGTGGAAACAATACACTCCCAGCCAGGAACTCAGAGGTGTTCTGACAGTCTATGCAGCTGTCCTGTGGAGGAGGGGCAGAACTGGAACCCTTGTGTCTGAACTGGAAGAAGCTCCTCTGTCCTGGGCTTCTCCACTGAAAAAGGAGAGTGAACATGAACTCCCTTGCCTGGGCTTGGGGCTCACAGGTCATCACAAAGGAGAGGACACTTGGAGGTCTCAAGTTTATCTTAAAATTGTTTGTGTAATTTGCAATAGTTTTCTTTTCTTTTCTTTTCTTTTTTTTTTTTTTTTTTTGAGATACAGTCTCGCTCTCTCTCCAGGCTAGAGTGCAGTGGCGCCATCTTGGCTCACTGCAACCTCCGCCTCCTGGGTTCAAGAGATTCTCCTGCCTTAGCCTCCTGAGTAGCTGGGACTACAGGTGCGTGCCACCACACCCAGCTAATTTTTTTTTTGTATTTTTAGTAGAGACGGGGTTTCACCATGTTGGCCATGATGGTCTTGATCTCCCAACCTCGTGATCCGCCTGCCTCAGCCTCCCAAAGTCCTGGGATTACAGGTGTGAGCCACTGTGCCTGGCCAAATAGTTTTCATTTAAAATATTAACCAGCATTTATCTTTGCCTAAAATGAATAGCACAGGAGGATCCCTTTATTGTCCCTGAGAGTTGCCTTTCCCTCCACCCTGAAATGCTGCTCAGGTCCTGGAGGCCGCAGGTGAAACCATGTTTATCACAGCACTGTTGTAGGGAACAACCCTGGAAAAAAGAGGAGGTGCCCATCAATTCATGAATGATTGACCAAACTGAGGAGTATCTGTACCATGGAGTATTATGGAGGCTTACAAAAAGAAATAGTCCAGTTTCCTGGAAGGAGTTTTAAATTTTTTTGAAGTATGAGGTATGGAATCCTAGCAGCAAGTTCAGGAAATGAAACACAATGAAATCCTTACTTTATAAAAGGAAAAGCATCTTCCAAAATTTAAGGGTTTACATCTTTACGGTCACATGTTTTTAAGACTATATTGGCAATGTGGAAGGAATCAGTAGATTGCTAACATGGGCTACAACAGAGCATGAATTTGGGCAGGGAAAATGGAGGGAGAGAAAGCAGAGAACACAGGGCATTAAGCAAAAAAAGGAAACTGAAAGAAAGACTGTCCTAGTCTAGGCTGTATATCACATTTGTGACTCTATTGAAGATTATATGTTTGTATGTACAATGAAATTAGGTCAAAATTAATGACAAAATAAGACATAGTAAAGATGAATTTTCGTGAAAGTTTTATGGTTATAATTTTTTTGTTTTAATATTCCAGCCAATACTTGAACTTGCAGGGAATTATATGAAATTGAACAGATTAGAGAGCATTTGTAAAACAGGATGTCTTGAAAAAACATTGGGCTTAGAAATAGGGCTTACGTCCTCTTTACATAGTTAACCTTCTGTTGTCAGCAAAATACAGGCGTCTCCACTTCTACAGTGTTATTTACCTGGAAATATGTTCAGTTGTATAGAGTTTTCCATGTAGGCATGGGGGTTGGAAGATTCCTGAAGAAACAAAGAAAAATAAAGAAAGAATGGAAGGAAGGAAGGGAGGGAGAGAAAGAAGGAAAGGACTTAGAATTTCTCATTTTAGGGGTAGGAGATCTGTGTCCAGACAAAGAAAGTGATTCTCTCAGGGAATTACTGGGAAAGAATGAAATTGGTTGTCCCAGTGGTGTGGTACTGAATGAGACAAGCCCTCTTGCAGTGGAATTTGGTCAGAGGCTGTCCGCAGAAGGAACATCATTGTGAAATTGCTCTGCGTCCTTCCAGGAATCCTGAAGCTCCATAATTGGATGCATTTTTCCTTTGGTTTCTGGATAGTCCTTGTTCCAGTTCACCCTTGACCCAGGGAGAGAGATGGTGGTGAAGTAGTGATGATGTAGGTAGAAATGAGGAATTTGTCCTCATCATTCTTAAACTCTTACACCCTTCCTGAACATGTGTTTGGATGGGGGAGTGTGGAAGGGGAGGAGGGAGACTGAGGGTGGCTCAGCTCACATATAATTTCCCAGAGACAGAGGCAGCTGCAGGTGAGAGTGGTCCTCGACTTCTGGGGAGCCCCTGACCATAACAATTACAAGATTTACTGAATGCCCACGCCGTGTCTGCCAGCAGGGAGCTGGAGGAGAAAGTATCTCTGCATTAGGGGCTCCAGACAGAGACATGAGACAGTGGAGATGGCACCAAGAAGTGCAGTTTGGGCATCAAACATGAATTGTTGGTTTGTGAGTGTGCTGATGGGAGCTATGTCAGACAAATGGACTATATATATACATACATATATATATATATATATTTTTTTTCTTTTTTGAAACAGGGTCTCACTTTGTCTCCCAGGCTGGAGTGCAGTGGTGTGATCTTGGCTCACTGCAGCCTCGACCTCCTGGGCTCAAGTGATCCTCCAGCCTCAGCCCCACAAGTAGCTAGGACTACAGGTGTGCACTACCATGCCGGGATAAAAATGGGCAATCTTTTATGCTGATGATAGGATTTAAAATTTTATACAGTTTAGATGAATGTTTAACTCCACCTTGTAAATTTCCACCTGCTCCCTGGCTTGTTTTTTCTTCTTCAGGTTTAGCAACTCTGTAGATCAGAGAGCTCCTGCTGCCTTCCTTCCCTCTCTGAGTCTTCATCTTCCTCCCGGCTATGCTCATCATCCACCTTGTGGGGCAGATCCTCCCTGGCAGCCTGAGGGCTGAGCCTCCTCTCTTTCTGGTTCCAGTTCCCTCGTCCAGGAAGTGGGGTCTGTCCAGGCTGCCTGTTTAACCCTCTGCTAGCCAGAAGTCCCTGCTCTGCTCAGCCACTGAAAGTAGCTGCTTCCCCTTTTCAGGAGAGGGCAGTTGGGGTGGAGACCCCGGCAGCTGCTCAGGTCCTCGTGGGCTCAGACGACAGTGCAGCTGAGCTCCGGGGAGGGCAGGTGAGGGTGGAAGAGCTCATGGGCAGCATCCTGCAGGGGAGGCCCTGGGCTGGGGGAGGAAAGTGGGCTCCAGGTGTGGCTCTGCCCTGTGTGACTCAGGACAGGTCTACCCCCTAGAGAGCCCCTACTCTGTAATAAAAGCAGGAGTTTGGACAGATCATCCCTGAGTGCCCTCTCAGCAGTGAGGTTCTGGGATTTGGCGAGTCCTGTGGCTCTATCAAGGTCTCTGCTCTGTCTCCCTATCCTGTCCTATCCTGTGGCCTGATGGGCACTCACAGCCAGTGAGCCTGTTTCAGGCTTCTTCAGAGAGAAGACCCTGGGTGTCCCTGTGGCCACTTTCTCAGCCCTCAAGGGAGGAAGGGACTCCTCCTCTCTCAGCCCCCTCCACTTGACCCTCTGCTTTCTCTGCCTCTGCTCCTGAGAGGGGTCTTGGGGGTCAGCCTTCACTCAGGAAGGCCTGCTGCAGCTGTGGCATTTAGAAGCCACTAATACAATCCTCAGCCAGACCTTTTCAGTTTCTGTCTGCTCAGCAGAAAACACTAATTTCTTTTTCACTGGTTCCAGGCAATGCTGCAAGAAGTAAGACAAACACTGTTTTGGCCAGAATTATTCCTGAAAATCTCTTAGGAAAGTGCCATACAGGAGACTGGAGTGTTATCTCCCAGCAAGTCTAATGAATGGCTACATTTCTCCTGGTGGAAAAAATGGCTGTTTCTTTGAGTGAGCTTCAGATTAAATAGAACACCGTTATCATTATTATTATTATTTTTGAGATGGAATCTTGCTTGTTGTCCAGGCTGGAGTGCAGTGGCAAGATCTTGGCTCACTGCAACCTCTGCCTCCTGGGTTCAAGCGATTCTCCTGCCTCAGCCTCCTGAATAGCTGGGATCACAGGCACACACCACCATGCCTGGCTAATTTTTGTATTTTTAGTAGAGACAGTGTTTCACCATGTTGGCCAGCCTGGTCTCGAACTCCTGACCTCAGGCGATCCACCTGCCTCAGCCTCTTAAAGTGCTGGGATTACAGGCCTGAGCCACCATGTCTGGCCAGAACACTTATGTTTAGTGTCCATTTTTATACCAAAATTGTACAAAATACTTAAACATTGCACTCCACAAGAACCAGGACTTGATCTCAGAATTGCTTCAGATTTGTTGTACTAGCTTTATTCCTAAAATCAAGGGAGTATATTGGATAAATTTTATTAAAATAAAAAGTTCTGTGGTTCTCTCATTTGTTCTTGCTGAGGAAATACTCGTGTTTCCTGTTTCCATGCCCTAGGTGTCTGCAGCACAGCAGCCAACACTTCTGGAGCACATGGGCCCTGCAGTGAAGGATTCTGGAGCCCACATTCATCTGAAGGGGATCCGAGGAGGTTCCGTCTTGTTGAATGTGATTGAGAGGCTCAGAGTAGATCTAGGCACCAAGCTGGAGGAAGTTGTATGGACTTTGGGCAAGCTGTCAAATCATACACAGGTGCTGAGAGTCCACAGAGGGGCCGCCTCTCCAACCTGGGTCGGCCTTGAGGCCAAGTTCAAGCAGAGGGTCCATGTGCCCAGTGTGTTGTCTCTGAGGATTGAGAACCTGGCCCCTGAAGACAGTGGGCAGTACATGGCCATGATCTGCTTAACTGGGGGACAATTATCTGGCCAGGTTTTCTACCTCACTGTCTATGGTGAGTGACATCCCTCCCTCCCCCATCCTCTGGCTTACCTGCTTTTTTTGTCCCTAGAGTGTCACATAGGCCCCATGCAGGGTTCCATTCAGACACCAGCCTTCAGACTCCATTTTCTCCACTAAAATAAGGCACATGAGATCCCCAGAGATACAGAGCAGAGCTGAGATTCACACCAGGAAGAAAATCTCTTCAGTGTTTTGGGAGAGGAAATGGAAATTCAGCAAAATGGCAATTTTTCCAATAATATTAATCATCCTATATATGATTAACATTAATTTGTATAGTAGTTTTTTATCGCTGATGTAACAAACTACCAAAAATTGTTGGCTGAAAGCAACACAAATTTATTATCTCACTGTGCTGTAGGCTAGAGATGTGACACAAGTATCCATGAGCTAAAATGAAGGTGGTGGCAGGGCTGTGTTCTTTCTCAGGGCTCCGGGGAGAAGCCATTTTCTTGCGTTTTTCACCTGCCAGTGACTGCTGGCGTCCCATGGCTCATGGCCATCTTCCTGTATCTCCTAATAGAACACTGATGTTAGTGTTTGGGAATTCAGAATCATCTCCCTATTTTAAGGTCAGCTGATTAGCAACCTTAATTCCATCTGGGACCTTAATTCCCCTTGCCTCGTAGCCTAACCTATTTCCAGGTTACCAGGATGGGTCCTGGACATTTTGGAGGCCACTGTTCTGCCTACCACAGTTGGGAATCCCTGTGAATGGAGTCCTCCCAGTCCCCTCTCCTCTCACTCAGCCCCAGCCTGAGGTCGGACTCAGTCACACGAGCTGCCACAAATCTAGCTCTCAAAGCCTCCATCTGTGTAGGAGAAAGTTTACACCACAACACTTTTTAGGAAACTAATTTAGCCAACTCTTTCTTTCCCTAAAGTTCCTCTCTGCTTGGGGAAATATCCTGCCATGGAGAGAGTGGCTTTTGCAGCTTTAGGTTCCCGTGATTTCTCAGGCTGGCCTGTGAATCAGATTCTTTTCTTCTGCCCGCACCACAGGTTCAGTGGCATGTTCTTTTGTTGTTGTTGTTGTTGGTCTTGAGACAGGGCCTTACTTTGTCACCCAGGCTGGAAGGTTGGAACACAGTGGCATAAACACAGCTCACTGCAGTTTCAACTTTCTGGCTCAAGCGATCATACCACGTCTGCCCCCACAAGTAGCTGGGATTATAGGCGAGCACCACCACACCCGGCTCATTTTTGTATTTTTTCTAGAGACGGGGTTTTACCGTGTTGTCCAGGCTGGTTTCAAACTCCTAAGCTCAAGCAATTCGCCTGCCACGGCCTCCCAAAGTGCTGGGATTACAGGCATGAGCCACGGCTCCCAGATCCAGTGGCACTTTCTAACCACATTCAGAGTCATTTTTTCCAGTCATGACCACTGCATCTCCCACAGACATGTCCACTTTTGGGAGCATGGGCCTTTCTCTGGCCTCCCAGAGCTGACCTGATGTCCTGTCCCTCAAGGGTTGTGTGGTCCCCAGCTTGGCCTCAGCTGGGGATGCAGGTGAAGGAACCTGGGCCAGAATAAGCCCTTATATCCCAGACTTTTTCTTTCCTGGAAAGACCCTAATTAAAAAAAAAAAAAAAAAGAGGCCCTGAGAGGGTGGAGTCCAGCTTTTATTTTCTTTGGGACAGTTTAAGACCTATTCAATCTAGGAAACCAACATGGAGCTGAACTCAGTGGCTTCTCCTGTCATTTGCTCAGTATTTGGCCTTGAGCAAATTGTGTTTTATCTGTAGAATACACCCACACCCGCTTTTCCTATAGGGAGCATGCCATGGCTTTAATGAGAAAATGACAAGAAAGTGTGGTGTGCAGTGTTCTCCACAAATGTGAGGTTTCTTTCTTCTGTCTCCTTCTTCCCCAGAGCCTGTGCCTCATCCTGAGATCCTGACCGAGTCACTGTCTATCATACCAGGCTCGTGTAACATCACCGTGGAGTGTAGGGCTCCAGGAGCCACAGAGGACCTGAATGTGACTTGGGAGAGCAAGGGCCTCCTCGGAGAGCTGGAGCACAGAGAAACACCAGGACCAGCCCCCAACCCCTGGACCCTGGCTGTGAACCTGCCCCTGAGCCAGCGGAACAGCAATCTCACCTGTGTGGTCAGCAACCAGGTGGATCAGAAAGATGTGATTTTACCTTGGGGAAGCCTGTGTCAAGGTGAGTGGTGAGTGTAGCCTGCAGGATAGGAGGGGCTTCCGAGCTCAGGCAGCACTGGGGTTTAATGGTTCTGGGCTCTATTCCCCACCATGTGCATTAGCACCACCTTCCACCTGCTCACCACACACGGCAGTGTGGGAGTCACATCCACCTTGCTTCTGCCCGTAACCATCTCTCCCACCGATGCCCTCCTCCCCACAACCCCACCATGTCCTTGTTGGTAAAGGCAGCAGCCTTCCAGGAGCTCTCCCACCCCATCCATCCTCCACTGGGCATCCAGAGTGGGCTTTGGGAAAAGCAGGACGGCTTGTGCCATGGTCTGTGTCATCTGTGGGAACCTGATCCCAGCCACTCTCTGTATGATTCAGAGCTTAGATGCACCTCTGTCCGTGTTGCTAGCCTCATCTGCTCACTTCACACCAAACTGCTTGCTGTAGTTCTCTGAATGTATCCTGCTGTTGCAAGCTTCTGGGCTTCTGCACATGCTGGCTTTTCTGTATCAGCCATCCCAAGTCCTGTGTCCTTCACTTCTGCTTCATGGGATGAAGACCATGTAAAGGACCCATGTTTGGTTTAAAGTTCTGTTAATAAGTTTGAACAAGGGCTTCCTATTTTCATTCTGCATAGGGCCTTTTCAGTTATGTATCCAGTCCTGCACTTAGGCAGCAATCTTTTAGGGAGCGTCCATGGCACCCCACCCTGAATAGTAGTGGTGGGGTTATGTCTTTGCTCTGTAGACTGCAATGCCCTCAGGCAGAGGCCACCATCATGTTTTCCTTTGAATCCCTGTGCCAAGTACAGCTTCTGGCAAAGTTTGCTCACAATCGGTGTTCACTGGATGAATGAATTACTTGGTACCCTGGTGCAGTCACATCTTCTCTTAACCTTTCCTCCAGGAGCTGCTGGAGAGCTCTGATGTGTCAGCATCCCTTTAAACCACCCGTTACCTCCTCCCCTGTCCTCCATCCTGGAGTGTTCAGCACTTAGCGTGACAACAAGGCCCTCTGGGCACAGACTCCTGCCCGCTCTGACTCTCCTTGCCATGGCTCCTCCCTGCCTTGTTCCTCTCCTGCTGCAGTGTGGTGCCGGCAACTCCCAGGGCTGGTGTTTTGACACAGCAATTTCCTAAATGTGGTGCTCCTTCTTCCTGGAATGCCCCACCCTGAATATCTGAGAAACTCTTACTCCCGCCTCAAGCCTCAGTTTAGCCAGCACCTCCTCTGGGAGGCCCTCCCTGATGACCTTGTACAAGGTGTAAACCTCTATTGCAGCTGCGATGCCTCTGTCTGGCAGTTCATATTTTCTGTCTTCCTTCCTGTGTGCTGGGCTGCTGTGGACATCGTCTTGTGCATCTCAGCATTCCTGGCACCAAGCAACAGCTCCTAACCAGTTCAATGAATGGACTTGCCATGCTCCTCCCTCTGCAGCTTCTGCACTAGTCTCCTTGCCACTGCTCCACCTGCTTTCTCCCTCTGTCTCCTCTTGGCAACGGGTATGTCAAGTTATTTCCTGCCTTAGCCTTTTTCAATCTCTGTCTGGGGGAACAGGTTCATGTAGACTGGACATGGCTCTCCTTCTGTGAGATATTCTTGGAGTCATTGCATTTGTGCTGTTGATCCTGGGAGCTGGGCTGTACCTCTGGAAGAAACGTGGGAAGAAGAAGAAGAAAGATGAGGAGGAAGAAGAGGAGGAGGAGAGAAGGAGGAGGAAGAGGGGGAGGAGACAGGAATAGGCAGCTGGCATTTCTCCATCGAGGCCCAGATATCTCCGCTTCCCCACTAGAATCTGGGTTCTCTTTCTCCTGAAAGAATGTCATTGTTTAGCTGTATGAGTAACCCTAGATATAGCATCGAGTTAACATGTCCAAGATATTTGTTACTGGAAAAAACTGAACAGCAATGCATGGTATGATTTAATTTTTGTAAAAGTGTATAGATAGGTAGACAGATAAGCACAGAATAAAATCTATACTACATGACAGATTACCAACAGTGGCTCACTCAGAGGTGAGGAATTCCTCAAGGTTTGCTTCTTTTTAGTTTATATAATGTAATATTTTATGTTATTTGAATCTTTTACAATGCTCAGTCACTGTGAAGTCAAAGGAAACAATTAAGATGATTTTGTAGCTTAATTCCATTTAGCTAATTAATCCCCATCTCTGTGGATGCACCTCATCTTCTCTGCTGACTGTGACATGGGGTAAAGACCAAACTCCATTCCACCCCATGCAGACACCATATACCTTTCCAGTTGCCATGAACAAATGAGAACAAACTCATGTAAAACAAAGCGATTCGTTCTTTACACACACCTGGGAGGGAAAGCAGCTCCAGCAAAGGCCATCTCTCAGGATGAGGGCAAGGGTGGGATTTCCTATAGGAAAGCAACAAAGTTTCGGGAGGAACAGCAAATCAGTTAAATCAGTGCCTGATTTGTCAGAGAGCATTGGTTGATGTCTGACACTCAGCTTTAGGCATGGCGGAGCCCCAAGTACATTTGTGAAGTTTGGGCAGTTGTGTTCCCGTTCTCCATCAAGCTGTTGCTGTTGTCGTTGTTTTTATTCCCACCAATATCCAGAGCCCCAGGTGCCCTGGTTCCTTCTTGGGGCCTTGACTGCTTTATCCTTACCTTCCACATTTAATCTTCAGCAGCAGGCAAGTCCTCAGGCTGCAGCTCAGGGCTCAGGGGAAGTTTCCTCCCTCAGACCATGCCCAGGAGCCTACACCCACCCTGTACCTTTCCCCCAGGATAGCCCTTTCTGGAAAACCTTTCCCCCTACCTCCACTTTGGAATTAGAGTGCAATAAGACCACATACTTGCCACAAAAGGTATATAGTTTTTTAAATTGTACATATGAAGCAGCTTTTCTTTCCTTATTTTATTTGTATTGTGCAGTAGTTGTACATTTTTAAAAAGGAAAAATGGTGCAAAACAGCAATCCCTTGCCCTGCCTTCTCTACATCTAGACTGGCTCTCCAATGACCGTCACTTTCAACTATGGCCTTTACCTCCAAGTTTCTCAATAATGTGCTGATGTTACTATCTTCAGTTCAATTTTAGGCACTAACTATTGACTTTTCATTACGATAAATGAGGATTTTCCTCTCTCACATGTCTTCCCTCCTTTATCCTCCATCCAACTAATATAGATATGTGACATTTTTGGTTTAAATCAATAGTATTTATAGTCTACAATTCTACAAACAGCTAAAATTATTTAGCATTTTTATTGTAGGCCAGACACCATTCTAAGGTGCCTTACATCCAATTACTAATTTAACATGCCACCATCTCTATCATATATTATAATTATCTCCATTTTACAGATGAGGAAATTGAAACATCTCTTGGTAATTTGTGCAGCGTTCTGAATCTAGGAGGTGGCACAGTTGCTATTAGAAGCCAGGTAGTCCAGCTCCAGCATCCATGCTTTCAACTGCTAGACAATCCCCAAACTGAAGCCTGCTATTGGGAGCTTACTATTGTTCTTGCTGCTAGGGATACAGAAGTGAACAAGACAAATACCCAGCTCTCACAGAGCTTGCATTTCAGGAGGACACTGTAAATGAACAAATGCCCAAGTAGAGAAAGAAGGTCAGGTGGTGGCCAGTGGGTGGAGATGAAGCAGCAGAGGGAGGCAGGAGGGCAGCTCTTTTCCATGGATGCTCAGGGAAAGCCTCTTTGGAGAGGGAGCATTTTAGGCCTGAGTCGAGTGTGAGAACCATTTCAGTGAGCAGGAAGAGCCTTCCAGGCAGAGGAAAGGGCATGTGCAGACGCCTTCAGCTAAGCTGGGCTGAAGTGCTGCAGAAGCAGTCACAAGGTCCCCATGGCTGGAGTCAGTGATGAAGCAGACCTTGAACTGAGGTGGGAGAGTGGCCTGGGCCTTCCTGTATTAGGATCAGGGAACTGAGATAGCTGAGGTGGGAGAACGGCCTGGGCCTGACTGTGGTGGGGTCTGGGAAGCGGGAGAGCTGAGGTGGGAGAGAGGCCTGGGATCATATCTTGTTGGTCCTGGAACAAGGTAAGGACATGGATTTTTTTTTTTTTTTTGAGATGGAGCCTCTCCCTGTGACCCAGGCTGGAGTTCAGTGGCGCAGTCTCAGCTCACTGCAACCTCTGCCTCCTGGGTTCAAGCCATTCTCCTGCCTCAGCCTCCCTAGTACCTGGGACTACAGGCACACGCCACTGTGCCTGGCTAATTTTTGTATTTTTAGTTGAGACGGGGTTTCACCATGTTGGCCAGGCTGGTCTTGAACTCCCGACCTCGTGATCCACCCGCCTCCACCTCCCAAAGTGCTGGGATTACAGGCATGAGCCGCCATGCCCGGCCAAGGACATGGATTTTAATTCTCAGTGGGACGGGAGTGTTGACAGAGGATTGTGAGCAGCAGAGGAGGATAGTGTGACATTGATTTAAAGGCCCACACTTTTGGCGTGTGTTGAACCCACTGCATGGCATCCAGGCTGGAGCCAGGGAGGCAGCTGAGGAGGCCCAGCGGGAATCCAGGATGAGACACTGGTGGCTTGGCCTAGAGTGGAAGTGGTGAGAGGTGGACTAATTCATGACACATTCTGGAGAGTTGACAGGATTTGCTGTCGGGTTGGATGTGGAGTATGAGAGGACGAGGAGTCCAGAGCGACCCCAAGGATTGTGGCCTGAGCACTGGGGGGATGAGGTGCTGTTTACCGAGATGGGGAGTGCTGGGGAAGGAGCAGGTTGGAGCGAGACTTTGAGATGCACCGAGGCCTCCACGGGGACTGTGCAGGCATTTGGGCATACGAGTGTGGGCTTGCGGGAAGGCGAGCGTAGGCAGGGGAGTCCTGAGAGCAGGGCCCGGGTGCTGGAATGGTTAGAGGGTGGGAAGACAAGACTGAGAAGGAGCAATCAGTGACACAGGAGGAAAGTCAGGTGAGTCTGGCATCCTGGGAGACAAGTAAAGAGAGTTTTTCTTGAGGAATGGAGTGATGCATTGTGCCCGAGCTTGCTGAGGGTCCAGCAGGGTGACGTCTGAGAGCAGCCCGCTGGAGTCAGCTGGGGGAGCTCATGGGGACCTCCCAGTGGCCAGCAAATTCTGTGGCTTCAGCGTCATTCTCCTTCCTCAGAGAGGGCGTCCCTGATCCTTATGCCTCCTCCTCTGCCAGTATCTGCACTTTCCCCTCTCTCTATTTCTCATGATAGATAGAAATTTTGGCATTTCCTTGTTTAATGCCTCTCCTCCACTCGACCGCACATGGCATGGGCAGGAGCATGCACGCTGCACTCATCCGAGTCCCCAGTACCTAGTGCTGTGCTTGGCACACAGGCAGTGCTCAGTGAGTGTCTCAGGAATGGATGTGGAGTCAGCCCCCATGAACCGGGACTCTGAACAGAGCCCAATCAGTTTTCAGTTCTGCTTTCATAGAGTCAGCAGTGGGAACAGGGTTTCTGTTTGGGACCTAACATTCCTGGGTAAGAGAGGGGAGAAGCCTCACACACAGACCTGGCCGGCCTCTGTAGAAATGATGTCTGGACATGCCTGAGTATCTGACAGGAGCTGTGGTAACAAGAAAGAACATGGGCTCAGGAGTGGCAGCAGTTTAAATGAAATAAACTTTACATTTTATAAAAGTTTTTCATTTACAGAAACATTGGGCAGATAGTACAGAATCCCACAGACTCCACACCTAGTTTCACCTTTTATCAACATCTTATGCTATTAACATCTGTTACAATTAATGAACTGATATGGATACATTCTTATGAACTCAAGTCCATGCTTTCTTCAGACGTCCTTAATTTTTACACGATGTCCTTTTCTGTTCCCAGATCCCATCCTACACACCTCTTTAGGCTCCTCTGGGCTGTGACAGCTGCTCAGACTTTCCTTGTTTTCACTGACATTCGTGAGGGGTACTGGTCAGGTGTTTTAAAGAATGTTCCTCAATTGGGATTTGCCTGATGTTTCTCTCATAATGAGACTTGGAATTTGGGTTTTGGGGAGGAGGATGACAGAGGTAAAGTGCCATTTTCATCCCATCGTTTGAGGGCGCATGCTGTCATCATGACATCACTATTGAGGCTGACCTCGACTATCTTGACAAAGGTAAAGCTTGTCGAGTTTCATCCACTGTAAAGTGACTCCTTTTTCCCCTCTTCCATACTGTTCTCTTTGAAAAGAAGTCACTGTGTGCAGCCCAGACTTAAAGAGTGGGGAGTTAAACTTTACCTCCTCGAGAGTGGAATGTCTTCACACATTACTTGGAATTTTCTGCACGGAAGAATTTTTATCTATTTACTTGTTTCCCATTTATTTATTTATTCAATCAATCATTCTCCTTGTTTTCATTTATTTATTTCTTTGTTGAATCAATCATTTATTTGTATCAGTATAAACTCATTGATATATATTTTATACTTTGGGCTATAATCCAAAGCCACTATATTTATTTTGTAGCTCAGATTGTTCTAGTTTGGCCATTTGGTGCTGTGTTCTTTTGACACAGCCTCATCACTCACTGTATGCCTTTTTTTTTGAGCACTTTCTTACTTGGACTCTCCAAGATGCTCCAGGCCCATCTTGTATATTTCCTGCTTCAGTTCTAGAAGCAGCCATTTCTCCCAGGAGCTCTAGTTTGGTTTACTGAGGAATTGCTTTAGAAACCAAGATCTGGGGAAGAGGTGTCCTTATTTTCAAGCATTAAGAATGCAGACAGTGATTTCCCATCTACAGACACAGATTCCACCTAAGTCCATAAAGTCTTATCATTTGCCTGCTTTGCTGGACATGAACAGACTTCAAGGTCACAGATGGGTCAGAAATTCATCACAAACATCTTTAGAAGGGAATGAAGGTAGTTAAAATAAGTCTGCTAAAGGAAATGCCATCTGGGTCCCCAAAATATGAGCAAGTTGAAGTATTCGGCAAGGAAAACATAGGGAGGGTTTGTTGTTTGCTACTGGACAAGCTCAGTAATAGTTGTCCTAGTACAGATGTTATTGTAAAGGCCCGTTGATAAAAACAATCCAGATTGTATTGCAAGTGTAGGACAAGAACAAGTGCTTTGGGGCCAGATTGATTTGGATTTGAATCCTTTCTGTTATTTGTCTGCCTGGAAGCTTAGATAAGTCACTTTGCTTCTCTAAGCCTCACTTTCTCATCTGTAAAATGGATATACTGATCATGCCTACCTAATAGACTTGTTTGAGGATTCATGGGATGCATATCAAGTGTGTAGCCTCAGCCCCTGGCACATAGTAAGTGCTTAATAAATGTCATTTGCCTGAAATAAGCCAGGGAGCACCTGCCCAGGAAACACCTATAGCAGATCTGAGGCCACAGGGCCTATTGGACACCTATACATGTTAGAAGAGTAAATTTTGGCTTTTGGTGGTGATTGCTTTAGGAGATGGGTCGAAACTAATTTAAGCCCAAATATAGGAACACCCAAATATAGGCAGAGCAATTAGCAGTAGACAATTGGGGTGAGGATGCTGCTCTATTGCTTAGATTCTGATAAACAGGTCCCCCTGGATCTGCCCACCCTATAGAGAATGGGGACAGTGGACTGCCCTCTTTTCCTCTGCACATTCCCTGGGCAGAAGCTCCCGGGGAAAGAAGAAGTGGACAGAGAGCAGAGTGTTTACATGGGTGGGATAGGCAGAGGCCAGCTCTCCCTCCAGGTCAGGGTCTCCGTAGATGGAAGTGATCAGCCCAGGGGACAGCCACCTCTGTATGGGAGAGGTTCTTCCATCTCCTGTGTGGGGAGGTTTTGAGGAGTTTGGCAATAGTAGCCAACATCATTTGCGGGGTCCCACCAACTCTGATGGCCAGTGGAAGAGAATGCATCTACTCCTCAATGGAGCTGGCCCCCTCAAGTGAGGGTCCCGGCAAGAACAGGGCTGCGCTCTCTAAACAAATCCCAGCCAGGAGGGAGGGGCCTCTGCCTCATTATTAACCTGGTCTTATCTCTGATTGATATTTTGGTTGGTGAGGTACTTGGCATCATGCTGTGCATTTGAACTCCACCCCAGAGACTGCGACCCTGGGGCAAACATTCAGTTACCCCATGGTTTATTCTACTGCATGTGTGAATTAATTGCCTTTCTTGTTTTTGTGAGCGATTTGGTCCTCAAGTGTATAATTTACTCTGCTTATCCATTTGCACATGTTTAATGCTATTTCTTTCTGGTAAGTGAAGAATCACTGTGTTTGTGCCGGGGGCGGGCAAGTGTGTTAAAACTATATTTACATTTTTCTATATTGTAAATGGGTTTAAGTGGCTCATATTTTAAAACGTAGAAGTGAGTTGGCTGAGGGATTCGTGGGTATCTCTCCTCAGGACTCTCCTTTCCCCAAGGACAGTTTTATTTCGAAAGAAAAATTGGAAAATGCAGAGCCACGAGGGGGCGCCCTGGACTCTGGTCTGGTGGTAAAGCCAGCACCTTCGTAAAGCAAGCATCTCCGAGATGCCGGGTTCAGAATGAAATAGGAGCATTGGCTGAGCATCTGCCGGGGACCTCACTGGGCACGCACAGGGCCTCACTTACTCAACGCAGACACTCCCTGAAGTGGGTGCTTGTGCACCACTGTGATAAGCTCACAGGCTCAGGCAAGTTCAGCAATCTGTCCCTGGTCACTCAGGTAATAAGTGGAAAATGAGATTCAGGCCCAATTCTGTGTAGTTCTAAAGTCCCGGCTTTCCTAGACCAGCTGACTAAGGTTCATCTAGGGAGGGCTTGGTACTTGGAAGGTGCTGGTCAGCGCGGAAGCGAGGTTGGTGGGCGCCCGTGTCCTCGGGGCAGGGTCACAGGCATCTGCCCACAAGGGAGATGTTTCCAGCCAGGGTCACGGAGTCTCGGGATGTTCCTGAATGTGGGAGAAACAGTCCCTCACCCTGACCGTCTCGGAGTCTGTGTCCAGCAAGAGCCCTTGTGGTTGGGAAGAGACTTTGTTAATGGGAATGGGGTGTCTGGGTTGCTGGTTAGGTGCCTGTCCCCAGACACGGGTGTCTTTTATTTTAACATTATATAACATTATGTATTATATAATGTTAAATATACTGTATAATAACAGTATATATATACTGTTATATAACATATAATAACAGAGTATTATATACTGTTATATAACATATATAATAAGAGTATTATATATGTTATATAACATATAATAACAGAGTATTATATATGTGATATGATATATTGTGTATATATACAATAATATAATTATATATACAATTGTGAACATAATAAAATGTTTTCTATTTTTGGACTCGAAGTACTGAGGATTTCGAGAATATCTCTTAGGGATTTTAGGGGAATTCGTCAGTGCTCCTGAAAACAGGATTGAGAAGATGTGGTCCGGTCCCAGGCGTAACTACTGAGGGAGTCAGGAACCGGTAAGGGGATGATGGCAGCGGCGGGCGGTCCAAAGCGGCCTCTGCCAGGGCCCCCGCTGCGGTGGGGTGCGGGCGCGGTAGGTCCTTGGGTGCGGACGCCGAGGCAAAGGGTCCCCGGGGCCTGCCGCCCTGGAGCCCGCCCCTGGGAGCTGCTGCGGCTGGGCCGGGCGGGGTCAAACCACCCGCCGGCGGGGGGAGCTGCACAGTGGGGCACGGAGGGACCCCGAGGCGGAGCTGGGCCCAGGGCTGTGCCGCACTTGTGCACTGAGCACGGGGCCGGCACGAATCGCGGAGTGGTGGCCGCACTAAAGGGGCCCGGGGCTGAAAGCGGGAGGGGTGCCCACTTCCCGGACCTGGCCAGCGAGGCGGCCGCCTCGCCCACCCTGCTGACGGCGCCAGGTTCCTGCGCCTCCTGAGCTGGAGATTCAGCGCGCAGGGCACCTGAGGTTGCGTCCCCAGGATCCACCCCGCGTCTGGGTGACCGCCGAGCTAGGTGCTCCCGGCCGCCAGGTCCCGGGCTCGCAGTCCGCTCCTGAAAGCACCCCCGGCAGGGTCTCAAGCAGGACGAAGGGGAGCCCCAGGTCACCCTGAGCGCTGGGGCCGCAGGGGGAACTTGCGGCGATGTCACCCCTGCTCTGCATGCCAGCCCAGGCCTGGCGAAGGCCTGAGCCCCGCCCCAGGCTGCACAGCGCAGCAGGAGCGGCTGCGGGAGCAGCGGTGACGTCAGCGGGTCGCCTGTGCCCCATGTCCCCAAGGCAGCTGACTGTGCCATCCCCACTTTCGCAAGCCGGGCAGGACGAGCTCCCAGGCCGGGAGCCTTGGCTGCAGCCTCGATCTGGCTCCCTGCAGTGACCTGGGAGCCCAGGAACACCTGGCCAAAGGAGCAGCAGGGACTCGCGGGACTGGCCAGCGTGGGGTTCATTTGTGTGGGGTTGTTCTGGGCCACTATGCCACCTGCACCTAGCCTGCCTCAGCTGTGGGGAAACGCAGAGAAGGGGCACTGGGGTGGGGGTAGGGGGTTGCTGCACTCTGCAGAGCCAGGGACAGGTGGGAGTCCTGCCCCTCCGGAATCTGCAGGGTGGGAGCTCCCCAGGCCAGCTGCAACAGCCCAGGTTGTGGCTATGGGCCTGGGCATCATGGTGCTCTCCTCTCTAGCCTGTCCTCTCCCACTTCCTGGCACTGCTCTGATCTTGGAGCAGCTCCACAGGGTGCATGCTGGGGCAGTGCTGATGCCCTGACCCCCTGCTGCCTTCATCCCCCTCAGACTTTGGGTGCCAAGGAGCAGGGGAGGGAGGCTGAGATGGACAGCTAGGCATTGGCCTGAGGCCTCCTTGGCACCAGTGGCCTAGGTGCCATGGGTGGCTGCAGGAGGTAGACAGGCTCCTAGGCAGGAAGAGGCAGGTCTGGGTGAGGCCCCACTTTCAGGACAGGGAAGGCCTGAAGGCTGGCAGCTGGGTTGCCAGTCCCACTGACCAGAGTGGGGACTAGTGGTGCCTTGTCTGGGCTTCCCATTGCTCTCCATGGGCCAATTGGCATGCACTTCCTTCCCTCTGAGGCCCATAAAAGCTCAGGGCTCAGCCAGAGTAGAGAAGAGGATGGAGAGGCGAGGATGGAGAGACAACTAGATGACCAGCTACTCTTTGCAGGGCCTCCTCTTTGCTGAGAGCTGCAGATCGGGAGGACCAACTGCAGACCAGGAGCTACCCTCTCTGCTGAGAGCTGAGCACTTGTCCGGACGACCTGCTTACAGAGAAGAGCTACCCACTGCTGGTCTCTGAGGTCTCTGAGCTGTTCTAACACTTAATAAAGCTCCTCTTCCTATTGCTCACCCTCCACTTGTCTGCATACCTCATTCTTCCTGGATGCAAAACAAGCCCTCAAAGGCGCCACTGACCACAGAGGTTTCCAGCCAGAAAAAGCAACACCCCACAGAAAAAGCAACACCCCAAAGATCCTGTGACAGTGATATTTATCAAGATAGGGAGAGGGGGCTGGAGGAGGGGTCAAGAGCAATAAAAGGCAAAAAACACTGAGTGTTTATCTAATAATGTAGACGTTATTTCTCCCATTTTACATATGAGGAAACTGAGGTTTAGAGAAGTTACATAAGTTGGTTAGGGTTAAACAGGTAATATTAGGCAAAGCTGGGACCTAAACCTGGGATTTCAGAGGCCAGTGTCCAATCTTTCTTTATAATAGTGAGTGGCCTCTCAGAAAACATGGACTTGATTCTCACCAGAATCCCAACACCTCTTCTCTAAGTGCTTTCCCCGTTTTCCTCAAATCCAGGAACTGTTGGTCTTTTGGGCAATTCTGAGCACAGCCACTAAGTGGCGACATTGCTCGACTATGGCTGGGCCCTGTCTCTCCTGGGAAGAATGGGGGAAGGGAGGGAGTCGGAGTTGCCCTGTTGTGTGTTGTGCTGTGCGTGGAGCTTTCTTCTATCTATTTAGTCCTCCCAGCAACCCTGCAAAGGAGGTATTATCTCATTTCCCAGATGAGGCCATTGAGGATCTGCTGGATGACAGAGCTTAGTGGTAGAAGCAGGAATGGAATCAACGTCCAGCTGGATTCCAAGTCCTGTCTCCCAGCATGCTGGGCTCCCAAAGGAAAAGCCTTTCTGTGCCCTCAGACTACACAGTCTTGTGGGGAAGTGGACAGTGGGGACCCCATGTGAGTTTAGGCTGGGACAGCCTAGCAGTGAGGGAGGAGGCTGGGTGAGGAGTAACCAAGCCTTAGCTTTGGTGATTGATGGGAAGAATTGGGGTCTGAGGTGGAAATCAATTATAGTTACAATCTCCCGTATGGATCCCCTACAGTGCTGCTCTCCTGGAGACCGACATTCCATCCCTCAGCAAGTTTCTCCTTCTGCTTTGGAAGAGGCTGTGTTTTCTTCCCGATGAAATGGTTGGCTGGTGTTGAGCGGCTGCAAGCCGACTTGTGAGCTGGTTTTGTGCATCTCCTCCCAACCCTATGTTCACAGTCATGATGTTTGGTAGTTTGAAATTAGACAGAGTGGGAATATTTACACCATGGAAATTGGAAACACTAGAAACCAGGCCTTTTTCCTCCTGTAGAGCCAGTGGTTAAACTGCTACCTGATGACCGCTGCCCACCAGGTAGCAGGAGGCACACACCTGAGAGGCAGGTGAGAGCAGAGAGATGGACCAGGGGCACCCATGGATTTGTGGCTCCTATGTCATACTTACTTTGGGATCTGAGTAGAATTGCCGCACATTTAAATGGATATTTTTTCCCTCTCTCTCATTTTTTGTTGCCGAGGGCAAATAACTGCATTTGAGAAGTTCAACCTGCATCTGACGTGCTTCCCCTAGAAAACAAGATGGCTAAGATTGTGCTGTCTGTGAAGCCACCTAGTGGCTCAGTGACAGCAGCAGATGGTGACTGGGCAGGAAGGAACAGGCTCAGGTGTGCTCAGTGTGTTTCTTGGCAACAGTGAGTCTGCCACCTGTAGCTTAGCTGGAAGCTGCTTGTCTTGTTCCTGCATACTCCTGATGCCCCCAGGATGTTTACAGGCAGGGTTGGGACTGGGGTGGGGCAGCACGACCCCCACTCTCAGGTGCCTGCTCTGCGCCAGCATGAGTCTCAGGGTTTCGGGCTGAACTGTGTCCCTGCAGAATTCAACTGGGGATGGAAATTCTAACCCCCAGTACCTCTAAATGTGACTGTATTTGAGATGGGGCCTTTAAAGACATGAGGAAGGTAAACTGAAGTCAAATGGGTGGGTTCTAATTCAATACACCTGGTGTCCTTATAGGAAAAGGAGATTGGGAGATTAGGCAGGTGCACAGGAAGACTAGGTTAAGACGCAGGGGGAAGACAGCTGTATGCCAGCCAAAGAGAAAGGCCTCAGAAGAACCCACGCTGCCAGCACCTTAACCTTGTTCTTCTAGCTTCCAGAAGTGTGAGAAAATAAATTTATGTTGTTTAAGCTTCCTGGTGTGTGTTCTTTGCCATGGCAGCCGGAGCTGAGCTGACTAATATACTGAGAGTGAGGGCCTCCCCGCCTCACCTCTTCATGGGGCCTGGTCTTGCATCAGCAGGGGGTGGGCAGAACCATAGTACCTGGTTACATCACAGATGATTGACGACTTGCTAAGAGTGCTGGGAGAACCCAGAGCACCTAATTTACCTGGGACAGGTCAGGGCTGGCTCCCCAGGGCTACCTGAGCTGCATGCGGAAGGGGCAGCAATTTGACAGGGGATGGCAGGGAAGGGTCTTACTCAGGGAATGGGTGCAGATGGGCAGGCTGGAGGCTGACTGGTGTCCTTCTGAGGTCTGTAAGGGATGGGGCTGATCCCCATAAATGGGGCATTGTTTTCCTAATGAATGGCTTCTGCTGGGCTCTCCCTCTCCTCTGTGCCCCATTGAGAGGGCCCTCAAAGGTCTGTGGACACATTCTGGGGGCTGCAGGTGGGATTGCAGAGACCACAGGTTTCCCTGGGGGGGTGGAGCAGCTGTGGCCTGTGCCTGGTGATTTGGAGGTTGTGTTGGATGATGTGGTCTGTCCTTCCCTGCTGGACAAAAGAGAGATGCTGGGAACCAAGAACCCAGAGGGAGCTGTCATAATAAAGGAAGGCCTTTCCATAATAAAGGAAAGGCGCCTGTCTGCTGTGGTTGGGTGTGAATGTCACTGACACACTGAGGCCAGGCAGGAGCCCTGGCTGGGAGCTGGGCCTTAGCACAGGCCTGAGCCTTATTTCTCAGGCTGCGAGAACAGCTGAGGTTTCTCAGACCAGCATGTGTGCAGGGCTGGGCTGGACGCGAGGCAGTGCAGGCCTGTTTGTGACTCACAGAGTGTAGAGATGCAGCCACATCTCTGGATGTGGTTCCTCTTCCTGGGGGTGGTGTGAGGGAGGTGAGATGCCGCCTGGGACAGGCCTGGCCTCCCTCTCCCTTGGTGTGGCTCCTCAAGGTCTGAAGCCATCGTAGTGTGAGAGACTCACTTCACTGAGAAGGGACTTGAATTTGGAAAGACCATTGGTTTGGGAGGCCAGGGACCTGATCCTAGGCCTGGCTCTGCCAGTTACTCACTTTCCACACCTTGGGTTTACCAGTGCATCTCTTTGGAACCTCAGTTTCCTCATCTGTAAAATAAGAAGGTGATCATAATGATACCCATGTGCCCCTCACAGGTGACGAGCCCCAATGTGTCCATGGGTCAGACTCCTCCCAGCCTCACCCCGTGGAACTTAGTTCAGGGAAAGCTCCTGTCTCATTGCCATGGGCACAGGGGACCAGTTCAGTGACCTGAGTACAGCACCTTCCATCACCCACCTTTGAGATCTCCTCCCCATCAGAATAGTCTCAGGCTACCCACCTTCACAAAATAGAGATGGTCTCCAATTGTCTCACACAAAACAGTGAGGCTTTGTCTTTTGATATTATAGAAAATAAGTAAGACATGCTAGCAGATCATATATATGATCTATATTACAATTTTTAAAAAAACCCTACAAGCAAAAGACCTAAAAAGTTCAATGAAGTGTGATCCACCCATGGGTCCTCTGTGAGTCTCCTGAGACTGTGCATATATGGAATATTTTACCTCCGCTCAGTCAGTTTTGTTGAGTTGAGATGAAGGTTACCCGATGGAGTGTTCCCATCTCCCCTGCTGCTCGGCCTCATCCTGATCCCTTGTGGTGGTTGGTGTATGTAAGGTGCAGCTCTGAGCCCCGGCCACAGAGGAAGGTCACCACCTCCTTGAGAATGAGGTCTGTTCCAACATCCTGGAGCCCTTCTCTGGAGGGGCCAGAATTGTCCTGGCTCTTCTGGTCAACCTCAGGCCGTGGGCTTGGAAATGTCATGTTAGGACTGGAGAATGGAGACAGAAGGCATGGGGTGGGGGAGGAAAGAGGTGGCCCAAATGGACTCAGTGTAACCCCACTGCTGAAGCCCATGACAGATGCAGGCCCTGGGTGTGCTCCTAGCAGGAGACGTTCTTCAGTGTTTGTTAATGATGAATAGTTCCTGCCTTTGGGTCACTTCCCCACTTATTTCCACCTCTTTTGAACTCTTGCGCTGCATTTCCAACCATTGGTGGTCTCAAAGGCACCTCACACCCAGGCCCCTTAGACTAACCATCCTCTTTCCCCCTAGAATTGTTAAAGGCCCAGAACCCTCTCATCTTGATAGCTGGATGTCCTCCTTGCCTTTACCCTCATAACCAATCCTCTGCCGGGTGATCCTGCTGCAGCAACATCTCATTCTCTGTCCCCTCACCTCTGCCTCCATTGCTGCCCTCACTTAGTCCCTCATCTCTTGCCTGGATTGTTACAGTGTCTCCTGTCTGATCCTATGGCTCAAGCATCTCCCAAAAAGCCAGGCTGCACTGAACAAACCACCTAAAGCATCCTCTGATCCTGCCTCACCCCTGTTCAAACAAAGTAAGCAATTTCCAGTTATCCACAGAATGTATTCTAGATGTCTCAGCCTGGCATTTAGCAACATTTACAGCCTTGCTACTCAGAGTGTGCTCCTCACACCAGCAGCATCAGCGTCATCCAGGACCTTATAATAAATGCAGAATCTTAGCCCCCGGCAGAGGATTGGTTTAGTCCGAATGACTAAATCAGAATTGCATCTTTTAGAAAATTGCCAAGTGAATTGTATACACATTCAAGTTTGATGAATGCTGCCTTACAGTCTGATTTCTTCTTTTAAAATATGTACATATGTAATCATATATATATGATTATGTACATATTTAGTCATATATATGATTATATATGAATATGTACATATGTAATCATATATATATGATTATATATATGAATTTTCAGTATGTTTTTAAAACCACATATATATATACACAAAGTCATACATGTATGTGGTTTTTAAAAACATACTGAAAATTCTCAGTCTCCTGCTGGTCCCAGTTTCTCTCCCCAGAGGCAACCGCTTCTGTTATTATTTCTGCCTTTAGTTTTTCTATGGGCATTTCTCTGTTTCTAGGTAATACTTTTAAGGCTGTTTCAGGAGTTTTCAATTTGAAATATCATCCAGTGCCCTCCTGCTATTCCAAGAGGCACTGGGCTCAATCTCATTACCCCCACACCCCTTCTACTCAGCTCTGGAAGTGGAATTGTTCCTGACTGCCAGTTTTTCTCACCTGTCTGGTGATCTTTGGTCGTCCTCTTATGTCTAAATAGAGCCAGGTTGTTCTGTCAGGCTCCACTTTAGGGGGTGGGGCAGGGAGCTGGCGATTATGCTGGGGATCCCCTAAATGTCAGAATGAAGAGTTGATTCTAAATCCTGGCTATTGTGAATAGCGCTGCCGTAAACATGGGCATTGCAGATATCTCTCAACATACTGATTTCATTTCGTCTGGATATGTACCCAGAAGTGGGATTGTTGGATCATATGGTAGTTCTGCTTTTCATTTTTCTGAGGAATCTCCACACTGTTCTCCATAGTGGCTGTACTAATTTACATTTCCACCAACAGTGTAGAAGAGATGGATGCCCCAATTACACGAACGTAATGATTACACATTGTATGCCTGTATCAAAACATCCCATGTATCTCATAATTACATACACCTATTGTGTACTCATAATAATTAAAAAAAAAAAAACATTTAAACAACGAGGGGGGCTTTCCTGAGTCTCCATTACCCACACCAGCTGTCTGAGTTCTCTCCACTGTACATTCAGGGATTTTTTCCTTTTTGTGTTTGAAGAGCCCTCCGTTGTTGGTGTCTGAGGAGGAAACGCCTGGCTTCTGGAAGGTCGGTGTCTGGAGCTGGTGGTGGGTGGGGGTTGACTACATCATACATGGACCTCCCACAAATCTCCCTGTCTCAGCCCCACTTCTCACCCAACCCTGCATCCCACCTGGCCTCTCTGAGCTCAGAATCCCTGTGGGTTCCTTTGGGCAGACAGCTCCAATCCCTGCCACGCCCCTATTTGTGCCCCTATTCTAAGTCAGTGATTCTCAAACTTAGCTGTGCACTGGGCACACTGGGCTCCCATGGGTCCTTAAAGGAAAACTGTTCCCTGGAAGCCACCCCAGAGATTCTGATGTGGTTGGTCCAGAGTCTGGCACTGTCTTTCCAAGCCACCTCTTCCATGTCTCTCTGAGGTTCCAGGACTCTCTGGTTTGCTCATTAGCTGCCAACCAGTCTCGCCTTCACGTTGTTATTTAAAAACTAAAACAACATAGATGTACTGTATTATTTTTAGGGAGCTTGAGGAAGGATGAGAGACACATGCCTGTGCTTAGAATTAAGCCTGGTAGGTGGTTGAGCTCGAGAAAGGTTTCCTTCCCTTTCCACCACTCACCTCCACACTGCAGCTGACCCTTAATCTTGTATCTGCAGACCTTATGCTTTCCCATAGTCAAGGGCCACACCTCTCTATTCTTGGGTAGTGTTTTGGGCTGGGCTGCGACTTCCTAAAAGTCCTCCATCCAAGGCTTATTTTTCTCAGGACCCCCCAGGACCCTGGGAAATTATCTCTGTTCCTTGACCGTCCAGATATAGGTTCTGCCTGACCATGGGTGTTCCCTAACAGGGATTAAGTGGGTCACAGGTCAGAGGTCAGAAGTCTGCCTGATCACCGAAGCGTTCACCTTTCATACTTTGATGTTTGAATGAGTCAATATTTATACCTGTAGAGGAAGCCACGGGAGCAGGTCATGCTGCCTTGCTGTCTCCGTGGGATGAGATAGGAAGACCTGGGGCTCTGGTCTCAGCTCCACATTAAGGAAGGATGTCTGAGGACCCCGGGGTGAAGGGTGGCATGGAAAGATCTTACCAAGTCCCCTCATTGCCCCAGTGTCTTCACGGTCTAGGCATGCCCCGGAGCTCTGGGCTTGTCCGGATCTTGTCATACACAGTGTGGACTGCTGGAGCCAGCATGGGGCTCTGTGCATGGCAACGTCTCTTCTCCATGTTGTTCTACAATTCTGGTGGGGTCGAGGAGTGGGCTTGGTCAGCTTCTAAGAATTATGCAGAGGAGCCAGTCAGGCTCTTCTGTACTGTAAGTTCCTTGAGGACAGGGGCTTGTTTGATTTTTCACTCCCCTGCTGCCATCCCCAGCACATGGTAGGCACTCAGTGCAAGTATATGGGTTGAGTGCTGAGTGGGGGAGTGACTAAAGAAATGACAATGTAGAAACTGTTCAGAAGACAGCCACCAAGTGAGCAGGAGGAGCTCAGGAGAGCACTGTGGAACATTTATGTGCAGATTGGTGACTATAACTCCTGTTTCAAACCAGGTGTTCCTGCTGTGTGGTCCTGGGAAAGGAAGAAGGTTGATATTTTATGAAACCAGGGCCTGAGGATGCAGCTCCTTTGTAAGAGTCCCCTCTCCCTGACCCACCCTGTATAGTCCCTTCTATGGGTGAGCCCTTAGGCTGACAGGGAAGCATGATAAATGGCAGTAGTGACCACAGGTGTTCATCCTTCTCATAGGAAGCTGACCGTGGATTATGTACTCAGAGGTGGTAATCATCTGCAGAAAGGGGATGTCTGGCATGCAGAAAAAAAACAATAGACATCCATCAGCCTGCATGGGCCATGCATGTCCAGCCCATCCAGGGAGGGAATCTGCGTCTGGGGAGGCAAGCACTCCAGGGCTGGGGGGTGTCCTGAGGGTTTATCAGGCCTCACTCCTCAAGTCATCCTCCCCTGCTTGGATTCTGATGAGCAATCCAGCTTCCCAGGCTCTTTGATGCTGGAAACAGGGTATCCAAGTGCCAGTCCCACATTTATGTCTCGTACAGTGTGGCCATCCCCAAATATTGGCCCAACTTCTGGACTTGCAGTTTTGAAGACTGTAACAAGGATATGGTTGTTCACTGAGGTGGAGACCTTCTGATTGCACCACATTAACAGCCTTAGTGTTCCTCAGTTCCGTCACTTTCCTGAGTCCTCCCAGTCTTGCCCCTACCCCATTCTCTTTTTTTTTGAGACGGAGTCTCGCTTTTTCACCCAGGCTGGAGTGCAGTGGCTCAATCTCGGCTCACTGCAAGCTCTGCCTCCCGGGTTCACGCCATTCTCCTGCCTCAGCCTCTCTGAGTAGCTGGGACTACAGGCGCCCGCCACCACACCCGGCTAATTTTTTGTATTTTTAGTAGAGACGAGGTTTCACCGTGGTCTCGATCTCCTGACCTCGTGATCTGCCTGCCTCGGCCTCCCAAAGTGCTGGGATTACAAGCGTGAGCCACCGCGCCCGGCCTCCCCTACCCCATTCTCTGCCATTCCATTTCCATCACTCTTCCTGGGAGATCACACCCCTCTAAGGACAGATACTTTCTAGTTCAAAGGTTGCATTCTGGTCTGCAGGGTTGCTCACTATACAGGTGAGGTGACCTTTCAGCTGGGTCGGAGGAAGGCTCAAGCTTAGCTTCCTGGAGTTGGGGGCTGGCACAAGTGTCCCTCTCTGCTCCACCTTCCTTGGGAGGACCTTGCTCAGCCAGGTCACAGTTAGGTTCTCTGTGGCCCCTGGAGGCCCACACTCCAGGCTGATATGGCACCAACCTGATGTATTGGATGATGAATTAATCAGAATTTGGGGATTAGGTATGGGTTCTGGGGCAAGAAAGGAAAAGGAGAAATGGAGCTTCAGGATTGGAGGCTCACCTGAGTATCTCACCCACTCTCACCTATGTGAAGCAGCAACGTGAGGCTGCCCATTCTCTAAACGTAGGCCTGGGGAAGGAACCAATCGTCCTGGCCCAGGGGTTCTGACTCTCAGCCCAGGGGCAGATGGTTGAGGCCCTTCCTACTCAGAGAGGGGACCCGGAGCACCTCACCACCCATCTACTCTAAGGAGCAAGGTAAGCATCACTTCCTGGACTTTCCCCAGGTTGCCCTGGCCCCTCATTGCACCTCCCAGGCCTCCTTGGCTATTCAAATTTCCCTACTCAGAGGTTTTCCATGACCTCTGTGGGAGATTTGAACCTGGAATGCATACCCTTCCCAGCAAGCATTTAACTAAAAGGGTAAAACAAAGACACTTTAAAACATGCTAGTAATTACAAAGTTAATCACCTGTCTAAAGGAAACTCAAAGATGTTCAGAAAAATTTTTTTAATGAATTCAAGAACAAGGAAGAAATAAGATATAGCAATGATCAAAGAAATAAGTGAAACTTATGGTTCAATATAGATCATAAATATATATGATTATCTATATCTACATATCTACCTATAGCTATATCTCTATATGCAGTGACTACAATATGGATGGGTTGAAAACACAGTCTAAAAACATCTCAAAGTTCTTGTTTTGTTCAGAGAAAGAAAAAAACTGATTATCTTTAAATGCTAAAGTAAAAATTTCATTTTAGTTAACTAGTAGGATAAAAGTACAAGATTGTATAACTTCTAAACTGCTGGAGAAGTTTAGATAGAAGAAAACTCTATTAATATAACAAAAGGCAAGGAAAAAATAAGTATATTAAATAGAAAACATTAAATAAGATGCCAGGAGTAGGTCCACACATGAAAGAAACTGAAATACATTTGAATGCATTATATTTCCCTACTAAAAGGCCAAGACTTGCGGATTAGATAAACCTAGTGTGTGCCATATGCATTATCTGATGACAAAGAATGATTCAAAAGAGAGCAATAGAAAATGATAGATTAGAAAAATGTCAGCAAAGATTGTAAGTGTGGCACTAGTCACTACAGATCAAACAAAATTTGGGATTAAAAAAACATTAAGTGGGCCAAAGAGAAATATTTGAGCTTATTATGTACCTAACAACATAGTTTGGAAATGTATTTAATAAAAATGTCACAAAGCAAAACAAAACAGAGACAAACAAACAAAAAAGCTACTGGAAATACAATGATAAATCACCAAATCCACTACCACTACGGTGAATTATTTTACTATGCTGGATAGACCTAAATAGACTATAGGGGAGGCTGTAATACAAGTAAGAATAGACATTAATGGCCAGGTGGCCCATCTGCTAGGTAGCTCACTCCACACTCATGTCCAGTCCCTGCTCTGTCCTTGCATTTATCTATGATGGAGTCTGGAAGGTTAAATCCTCAGTTTCTCAGTCTTTCTTGAAGTTGGAGTTCTGATCAATGAAGTAAGGGGAGCAGCCATCTTGAGATTCCGAGGCCACAAGCACGAGGATAAGTGTCTGTGTGCCCAGGACAGCAGAGCAGCAAGACGGAGCGAGCTTGCGTCCCCGACCACAGGGCTGAGCAGCTCAGCCAATGCCAGCAGATGCTGTCTCTCGACTTCTTGTGGGAGAAAAATAAACCCCTACTTGCTTAAGCCTTTGAAAATCAAGTTTTATGTTAATTGCAGTCAAACATATTCCTCACATATACATATAGATAATAATAAAAAAGAAGTATTCAATCAGCAAAATGAAAAGTTGATTTCTTAAAAAAGACTAATGAAAAGAAAAAATATTGATACATCTGACTAAAAAATCAAAATCATAAGTAAATGACATTAGGAATGAGAACTGGGACATAACCACACATATAGAAAAGATATTACAAGTAAGAAAACAGGCTGGGCACAGTGGCTCATACCTGCAATTCCAGCACTTTAGGAGGCCATGGCAGGAGAATTACTTAAGATTAGGAATTTGAGGCCAGTCTGGGCAACATAGTGAGATCTTGTCTCTACTAAATAAATAAATAAAATTAAATAAAAATTAGCTGAGCATGGTGGTGTGCGCCTGTAGTCTCAGCTACTCTGGAGGCTGAGGCCAAATCACTTGAGCTATGGCTGGGTTTGGATCAGCACTCAGGGATCCAGGGCCCTGGTCAGCCTCTGGCTTCCCTTAACCTCTGCTCTGAGATGGTTCTCACAGTTCAAAGCACCACATTCTCACACAGCCACATGCAGAGGCAGAAGCCTGAGGGCAGTGTGGGGCCAGATTTTCTCTCCACCCTCTGCTTTGGTTTTAATTGTCCCACAAATTTCATGTGTTGAAACTTAATCCCCAATGTGGCAGTATTAAAAGGTGGAACCTTTAATAGGTGATTGGGTCATAAGAATGCTGCCCTCATGAATGGATTAGTCCATTCACGGATCAGTGGATTAAGGGGTGTTAAAGTAAGTTTAGCCTAAAGCTTTCTCCTTACATATTTTAGGTTCAGCTGAAAGGTTTCTCCACACATGGTGAAATGTAACCTAGCTGGCTGTGTAAACAAACTAGAACCTACTCTTGTACCAATCACAGAGTTTTGGCCAATCACAGATAGTCAACTCCTCAAACTGTGTTCATACAAGTGGGTATTAAGCTGCTTATTTGAACACGATAGGTTACAGCTTAAACAATCCAGCTGTTTCTGTACCTCCCTGTCTATCACTTTCCTGTTTTGGTCCATAAATATTATCCAATCATCTGGCAGCCCCAGAGCAGCTCTGAACCTATTCTGGTTCTGGGGACTATCTAATTGTCAATGGTTCTTTGCTCAGTTAAATTCTGTTAAATGTAATTTGTCCAAAGTTTTCTTTTATGATGGGTTAATGGATTAATGGATGATCATGGGAGTGGAACTGATGGCTTTATAAGAGGAAGAGAGGCCTGAGCAAGTACACTAGTAGCTCACACTCAGGCCTCTTAGACTAAGGCTCCCCTTCCTTCCTAGGGTATTTAAAGCCCCAGCACCCTCCCAGCTTCATAGCTGGATGTCCTTCTTGTCTTTACCCTCATAGCAAATCCTTTGCCAAGTGATGCTGCTGCCCCAAGATTTGCCATGTGATAGCCTGTGCCACCTCAGGACATGACACAGGATCCCCACCAGCAAGAAGGCTCTCACCCAGTGTGCCCCCTTGACCTTGGACTTCCAAGCCTCCATAACTGTAAGAAGATAAATTTCTCTTCTCTATAAATTACCTAGTTTCAGGTATTATGTTAAGAGCAACATCCTGATAAGAGGAAGGAGGGTGTCTTAGTCCATTTTCTATTGCTTTTAACACTATGGACTGATGAGGGAGATCAAATACATGGGTAACTAGTGTCCCCAAAAAAGAGATAAAAAATATGGAGAGGAGAAAATATAGTAATCAATACCATCAATTTCTTCCCCCAATGGCATTCCCCTTCTTACTGATAGAATCCTTACTGGTTCAGGTGTCAAGAAGAGATACCTGGTATCAGGGATGAGGTGGGCATGTGACACTAGTCTGGCCCACCTATTTCTTACAAAAGTTTGTAAGAAAAAGTTTACTCAGGGCTGCTTTGAGCACTTGCAAATGCCAGCACCATTCTAAGTACTGTCAGTGTATTAACTCATTGTCTTGTTCAACAGCTCTATGCTGGAAGGCATTCTAGTTACTCCCATTTTCATAGATAAAGACACTGAGGCACTGGGAGGCTAAGTGCCTGTTCAAGAGTCTGCACAGCCAGAAACTGGAGTTAGGATTGTAACACAGACAGCTTAGCCCCAAAGTCAAATTTCTTATCCATTAAGCTGTAAGGCTCACATCAATTTGCCCAAAGGTCAACTCATCTAAAACCAATTTGCTGAAAGACAGTTTACCAGAGAATCTATTTCATGAATGAGCAAATCACTGACTGACCCATTTGCTAAATTTATAAAATATTTATTTCTATCAATAACTGATAAAGTTTAGAATGATTTGAATCAGATACGTTATAAGACCTTTGGGAAGAAAATGTTCTGGCTTTAGACTTCTTCTCTGGCTGCCATTCACCCCACCTCCTCCCTGTCAGTCTCCTCCTCCCTCTGCCCCTCAGTTCCCCACTTTCAGGAATCAGCAACTCCAGCTTCTTATGAACTAACTTGTCTTTCTTTCTCTTAGCAGGGAGCTGGGTAGAGAAAAATCAAAGTGCTTAAGGTGCTCTTAGGAAGAAACAATGAAAACCTGTCAACTGAAATAACACAGAAATCTTTAAAAGCTGTTTAAACCATCCTGTACAATAACAATTGCTTTAAGCTTTATTCATAGTTAGAAGACAGAATTTTGGGTAAATGGATAGCTTTGATAATTTTGATGACTTGATCATTTTCTGACTTGGTGCCTGGCAAATTGGCTCACTTCTGTCCTACAGCACCTCTAAAACAGGCATGTCAAATCCAAAAGTCCCTGCTCCATAGCTGACAGGAACATATCTGACTTTCAAGCAGAGGTATGAGATTCTATTTTTGTGGTAACCACTTGCAATAGTTGATTAGCAGTAACTCAGTAAATACTCACTATGGTAGCAAACACCCAGGGAATAACTTTTTTGTTCTATGATTCTACTAATAAGTGGATAATATGCATGGATTGGAGATTTCAATAATGCTGAAAGGTTAATTTTTTTCAGATTAAAAAAAAACAATTTTACAGATCTATTAGTTGTTACCTGGCAGCCTTTTGGTTAAGAATAAGGTTAACTGTACTGAACTAGTAAACAAAGGCTTTAAATTAATCAAGTGTTGTACATTTTCATTACATGAAACTTAGTTTAGCTTGATATGAAATTCTAGGTTGAAAATTCTTTTTTTTTTTTTTTAAAGAATATTGAATATTTGCCCCCAATCTCTTCTGGCTTGTAGAGTTTCCACTGAGAGGTCTGCTGTTAGTCTGATGGGCTTCCTTTTATAAGTGACCTGGCCTTTCTCTCTGGCTGCCCTTAACATTTTTTCCTTCATTTCGACCTTGGAAAATCTGCTGATTATGTTTCTTGGAGTTGATCTTCTTGTGGAGTATCTTACCGGGGTTGTCTGAATTTTCTGAATTTGAATGTTGGCCTGTCTTGCTAGGTTGGGACAATTCTCCTGGACGATATCCTAAAATGTGTTTTCCAACTTGGTTCCATTCTCTACTTCTCTGTCAGGTATCCCTATCAGATGTAGGTTTGATTTTTTAACATAATCCCATAGTTCTCAGAGATTCTGTTCATTCCTTTTCATTCTTTTTTCTCTAATTTTGTCTGCCTGCCTTATTTCAGCAAGACAGTCTTCAAGCTCTGATACCCTTTCTTCTGCTTGGTCTATTTGGCTATTGAGACTTGTGCTTGCATGGTGAAGTTCTTGTGTTGTGTTTTTCAGCTCCATCAGGCCATTTAAGTTCCTCTCTAAACTGGTTATTCTGGTTAACAGCTCCTGTAGTGTTTTATCATGGTTCTTAGTTTATTTGCAATGAATTAGAACATACTTCTTTAGCTCAGAAGTTCATTATTATCCATCTTCTAAAACCTACTTCTGTCAATTCATCCATCTCATCCTCAGCCCTGTTCTGTGCCCTTGCTGGAGATGTGTTGTGATCATTTGGAGGAGAAGAGACACTCTGGCTTTTTAAATTTTCAGCACTATTACATTGATTTTTTTCTCATCTTCATGAGTTTATCTACCTTTGATCTTTGAGGCTGCTGACCTTTGGATGGGGTTTTTGTGCGGTCTTTTTTGTTGATGTTGTTGTTGCTGTTGCTTTCTGTTTATTTTTCTTTTAGCAGTCAGGCCTCTCTTCTATAGGGCTGCTGCAGTTTGCTGGGGGTCTAGTTCAGACCATATTCACCTGGGTCCACCCCGCCCCTGGAGGTATCACCAGAAGAGGCTGCAGACTAACAAAGATGGCCGCCTGCTCCTTCCTCTGTGTTACAGAGGGGCACCGAACTGATGCCCACAGGAGCGCTCCTGTGTGAGGTGTCTGGAGAATCCTGTTGGGAGGTCTCACCCAGTCAGGAGGAGCAGGATCAGAGACACTTAAATAAGCAGTCTGGCTGCCCCTTGGTGGAGTGGGTGTGCTGCACTGGGAGGAATTTCCCCCCATCTGGGCTGCCCTGACTCTCCAGAGCCAGCAGGCAGAAAAGACTAAGACCACTGATCCATTATACCACTGCCATTCCTTCTAGGGGCTCCCCTCAGGGATATCACAGTTGTGTTCATAAACCCCTGGCTGGGGATGCAGAAACTCCCACACAGAGGCCGTGCCCAGTGAGGAGACGTGGATCAGGATCCTTCCTAAAGAAGTAGTCTGGCCAGGAGCTGACCCAGTTGCTGTGCTGCACTGTGGGGAATTGCTCCCAGTTCAAACCACCCAGTCTCACTGGCACCGGCGGCAGGAGAAAATGGCTGACTGGAGCCTTAGTGATGGGAGCCATCCCTCCCACTGGGAACTTGGTCTTTTTAGGTAGTGTCCAGACTGCTGCAGTAATTTCAAGCCAGTGGGTTTTAGCTTGTGGGGTTTCATGGGAGTGAGGCCGCTTGGCTCCCTGGCTTTAGACCCCTTCCCGCAGGAGTGGATGGATCCCCTACTTCACTGGAGTTCCCAGAGCCAGAGTATGCGTCTGTGTCTCAGTGCCTGCTCATGTGGCCACCTACCTGAGTAGCTGCCATGAGTCTGCACAGCTCTGTGCTTGGGACCCAAGGCCCTGGTGCCACGGGCTCACGAGGGGACCTCCTGATCTGTGAGTTGCAGGGATCCGTGGGAAAAGCTTGGTTTTCAGGAAAGGATAGCACAATCCCTCATTGCCTCCCTTGTCTGGGAAAGGGAGCTCCCTTTGCCCCATCAGCTCCTGGATGGGCCCTCACTCCACCCTGCTTTTCCTTGCTCTCCATGGGTCACACCAACCTCCTAGTCAGTCCCAATGAGAGAACTTTGATACCTCAACTGAAAACGCAGAATTCACTCGCTATTTTCATCCTTCTCCATGGAAGCCACAGAGCAGAGCTGTTTCTATCTGGCCATCTTAGCTGTTCCCTCCATACTTTCTTAACATGATAAAATATATATGACTTAACCCCAAACCAATATCATGCTTAGTGGGGAGACACTGGAAGTGTTTGTGTTAAAGTTAGGAACAAAACAAAGGTATATTTTATCATCATTATTATTTAGCATGGTTTTGGAGTTATTAACCAATGTAATTACATAAGAGAAAGAAATGAGGAATGAAAATCAGAAAGAAAGAGCAAAAATTGTAATTATTTATTGATAATATGGTTATTTAATCAGAAATTCAAGTGGATGAAATGACAAATGATTAAAATGGTAGACTTTAGTATGTGGCTTAATATAAGTTATGCATGTGGGAAAAAGACCATATGTACAACAGCAATAAACTTGATACAAGATCGTAATTTCAATAGGAGATGCTTTTTGACTTACGTACTGTATGCATATGTTACATAATAAAAGTAAGATGGTCTGTGAATTACTTGAATTTTGAGAAATCTTGAGATGATACATGTCCTGTGCTTAGAATTAAGCCTGGTGGGTGATAGAGCTTGAGAAACATTTTCTTCCCTTTCCACCACTCACTTCCACACTGCAGCTGACCCTTAATCTTGTATCTGCAGGCCTCATGCTTTCCCAAAGTCAAGGGCCACACCTCTCTATTTTGGGGTAGTGTTTTGGGCTGGGTTGTGACATCCTAAAGATTCTTCACCCAAGACTCATCTTTCTCAAAAGCCCCAGGACCCTCCATATACTGGGAAATTAACACTATTCCTTGACCATCCTGATACAGGTCCTGCCTGACCATGGGTGTTCCACTAACAGGGATTAAGTGGGTCACTGGTCAACAAAAGTCATCAGTCTGGCTGATCACTAAAGAGTTCACCTTTCATACTTTGATGTTTGAGTAAGAGTTACTGTTCCTACCTGTGGGGGAACCCATGGGAGCGGCTCATGCTGCCTTGCTGTCTCCGTGGGATGAGGCAGGAAGACCTGGGGCTCTGGTCTCAGCTTCACATTAAGGAAGGATGTCTGAGGACCCTGGGGTGAAGGGTGGCATGGGGAAGATCTTACCAAGTCCCCTCATTGCCCCTGTGTCTTCATGGTCTAGGCACACCCTGGAGCTCTGGGCTTGTCCAGATCTTGTCATACACAGTGTGGACTGCTGGAGCCAGCATGGGGCTCTGTGCATGGCAGCTTCTCTTCTCCATGTCCTTCTGCAATTCTGGTGGGATTGAGGAGCGGGCTTGGTCAGATTCTAAGAATTACGTAGAGGAAGCAGCCAGGCTACCTCTCTTCCTGTGCTTGTTGTCCTCAACCAGCTAGTTCTGGCTATCAAGCTTGATATCTCCCCATAATATAGCTTCAACTGAGACCCCTCTCAAGCTTCGTACACCCTGTAGAGTCTTTGCACTTGTTCTGTCCTCTGCCTAGGACGCTATTCTTCTCCCACCACACAAACCTCCACATTATTCACGCCCTCATCTCATCCAAGCTTTCTTTTCTCAGTGAGGCTTTCCCTGACAGACAACCTTAGTTAAAGTTACATCCCCATCATGTTCCTTATTTCCCTTCCCTGCTTTATTTTCTCTTGAGCATTTGTCATTCTCTAACACTTTGTATTTTTTTTTTGTCATTCTCTCTACCCCATCTCTACCTGCATTAGAATGTATATTCTGTGGGGAAAGGATTCTTATTCTTTTGTATTTTTTGATCTGGACCTCTGTAACCTAGATGAGAACAATTCTAGGAACACAGTAGGAATTCCATAAATATTTCTTGGACAAAGTTGTAAATTGCTGTGACTACTGTCATTGAAAAGTTGCTTTGGAAAACTACAAAGCACAAGCTAAATGTAAGGTACTATTATTTTAATCCATATTATACAAAAGAGGAAACTGAGACCCAGGGAGGTAAAGGAAACTTTCTAAGGTTGAACAAGAAGTCAGGATCAGAGCTGGGTCACACATCCATCTCTCCTGGCACTGTATCTTCATGCCACTCTCACCTCTGTGCTCCTCTCCCTGTATCCCAGGAAGTATTCATTTTCTCCAGCAGCCTGGGAGCTCCTCCAGGACAGGCACTGAGGTAGCAGGGGGCTTCAGAATAGGACTGAGTATCTGGGTCGAACGTCACTTGATTCATTTCTCTATCTCAGACCCATATTCTGCTCCCTTGTGTTAAAATCACACCCCTCCCCCACCTCTGTGTTTCTCTAATTGGGGGTAGTGGGGCTTGGGTTCCAAAGAGTTATATTCTGAGATCCCTGAAGCCCAAGACAGATGAGGACATAAATGAGAAGGGCCGAGTTGGGGAGGCACAATGTGACAGGCACTGAGGCAGGTGGGGACAGTGGACAGAGAATTGGATTGGGAGTGAGGAGGCCCCGTCCTGCCTCGTGCTTGCCGTGGTTCTCTGGGTAAGCCCCAGGGTTCCTTCTGGACCCCACTTTCCTCCACCATAAATGACTGCAACCAATTAGGGGATTTCTAAGGTTCTGATGCTCTGTGCCTCAACGATCTAGTTACTCCCTCTTTAGAGAAGTCAAAGGATGAAAGAGGAGAGGACCCAGCCACTGGCTCTGCCTGAGAGTCCAGGCTGAACAAGGAGTCAGGTTCGCCTAAACTCTGCTTGTCTGCCTTGCTTGCTGTTTAGCCTAGCGGTTCTCAAACTATGAGACCAGGAGGGTCAGCATCACCTGGGGATTTGGTAGAAATGGGAATTTTTGGGTCTACCCTCAACCCACTGAGTCAGAAACACCGTGAGTGGGTCCAGCAGTCTTTGTCTTACCAGGCCCTCCAGGTGATTCTGATGCACACTTGTCTGGGAGCCACTGCTTCTGGGAAGCCATTTCAGTGCCCTCTGTTCCTCTGGCTCTTCCAGGCCTCCCCCTAGGCAGAATTACTCCATGGGGGACCACAGCACCAACTTCCAATGAAGGGCCAGTGGCCATATGAGATGCTCTCCCAGGGCATTTTATCAGTGGGGCCAAAGCCTTTATACCTGCAGGGGCATTCGTGGTAAGCTCTGGAGTAGGGAAGATGGGAGGCACTGGAAAAGGGAGGGAGAAAGTTGGCCTTTTCTGATGCCCTTGGATTCTTGTGTCTGCCCTGCCTCCAGGCCCTGCCAGGCCCTCTACTTTTACTTCCTTTGGGTCCTGCACAGACAGTTCAGTCCTACCAGACACCTGATCATTTACACTCACCTCTTCTGTGGCCTGAGTTTCTTCCTGTGGATGGTGAGCCCCTCCAGGGTTCTTGGCCGTATTCCCCACTGCCAAGAGGTGGGCACTTTGGTGAGTCTCTCACCTCAGGGAGCCTCAGTACCCCATCCCCTCCTCTGCTATTGCTCCTCACTGTGTCACAGAGAGGCGCTGATGAGATTACAAATGTATTGTACGTGCAAGTCACTTATCTTGCGGCTCCTAACATGCTTTGGATACCCAGGTGTGCAACCATATTGTCCAAGGAAAGGATTGGACCCAGAGCCTGACTGTGGGGCAAAGTATCCTGGGCCTCCAAGGACTCCTGGCCTCTAAGCATATGCCAGTTGCCCTGATTTCATTTTGTTATGCTCACCGTAGGGAGCCTCAGGAGGCTGATCTCCACATAGGAAGGGTGGTGGCTGTCAATCTCACTAGTCTGCAGGTCAGCAATGTTCCATGTGGGAAGGGCCTGGGGAGCAGCTGCTGAGCCTGGCACCACTGGCAGGAGGGTGGATCCACCTGTGCACAGCAGATGCTCAATGAGGGCATGTGGAAATGAGGTGATTCCATAGCTTTCTGCTCAGTCCCTAACACCTGCCACCCTTTACTTCTGGTCATTCACACACTTCCTACTCTCAGCATTGCTCCCCTAGCCTTCTGCCAGGGGTGATTCACAGGAGAGGTCAGTGAGCCTCTATCTGCCCACTGTCATCCTCAGTCTGCTCACTTTTTCTGGGGTCTCCCCCCTGCACTTCTCTTTCCCCAGGACCCCAAGCTGAGCACTCCCCTCAGGATCTCTCTAGCACCCACCTCTGTGTCTTCATCTTCTTCCTTTTCCAGATCCATGCTCCAGCCCTGAGGCTTATCATCTCATGGCTCAGAGGAATTGTCGGACTACACAGATGCACCAGGCTGAGTCCAATCCATGAAGTTGGGAGGCTCACTGCTGGGGTGACAGGAGAGTGTGTTCTTCCAGTGCATGCAGTTGGTACCATGTGGGCTCCAGGAGTGGAGGCTGCCATAGCTCTTATCACAGCTGGCTTGCTGATGCTTAAGAGACCCTCACAGGGTCTCTTGACTACTGAGGGTAAATGGAATGATGGGTAAGCAATTGAAAAATAAACACAGCTTAGGGGCCTCAGTAACAGGAAGAAATGGAAACCCAGCAGAACACCTAGAGCACAGTGCCTAGAGTAACACTGCTCAGCATTTACAATGCTTAGGAGTCACCTGGGATCTTGCTAAAATGCATATTTTGATGCAATAGGTCTGGGTGGGGCCTGAGAATCTGCATTGCCAATAAGCTACTAAAGGAGGCTAATGCTGCTGGTTCTTGGACCACACTTTGAGTAGCAAGAACCTAGTGAAATGCGACTAAATCATAAATTTCAACCCTGGATGCACTTTAGCGGTACCAGAAGAGCTGTTTAAAAACTCCAATACCTAAGGCCCAACAGAGACACAATCAAATCATAATTTCTGGGGTGGGACTAGACACTGTATCTTTAAGAAGCTTCTAATGGATGAAGCCTGGGTTGAAACATACTCAATTTTTTTTAGTACCTCTATTGTATTTATTTTAATTAAGATACAGTAACAAATAAAAATTGTATATATTTACAGTGTTCAACATGATGTTTTCATATACGTATACATTGTGAAAATACTTAACTCAAGTTAATTAACATATTCA
Source organism: Symphalangus syndactylus (assembly GCF_028878055.3). Classification (NCBI taxonomy): domain Eukaryota; kingdom Metazoa; phylum Chordata; class Mammalia; order Primates; family Hylobatidae; genus Symphalangus; species Symphalangus syndactylus. The sequence continues at coordinate 85,660,468 of NC_072441.2, forward strand.
TCACTTCATACACTTATTATTTTCTGTTGTGAGAATGTTTAAGATCTATTCTCCTTATTCTCAAGTATACAATACGTTATTATTAACTATAGTCATCATGTTGTACAATAGATCTCCTGAACTTACTCATCCTAAGTGAATTTTTGTACCCTTTGACCAGTATTCCTTATACCCCCACCCCAACCCCCCAGCCCCTGGCAACGACCCATCTACTCTCAATTTCTATGAGTTTGACTTTTTTAGATTCCACATATAAGTGAGTTCATGCAGTATTTATCTTTCTCTGCTTGGCTTATTTCAGTAACATGATGTTTTCCAGTTTCATCCATGTTGTCACTTAAGACAGGAATTGTTTGTGTTTTAAGGCTGAATAGCATTCCACTGTGTGTACACACACACACACATACACCCCCTTCAGATTTTATTTGTCCATTCGTCTACTGCTGAATACTTAGGTTGACTCCATATCTTGGTTATTGTGAATAATCCTCCATTGAACATGAGAGGGCAAATATCTCTTCAACATACTGATTTCGGTTCCTTTAGATATATACCAGAAGTGGGATTGCTGGATCATATAGAGTTTTGTTTATATTTTTTTTGAGGAACCTCCATACTGTTTTCCGTAATGGCTGTACTAATTTAAATTACCAGCAAGAGTGTACGAGGGTTCCTCTTTCTCCACATCCTCACCAATACTTGTTATCTTTCAAATTTTTTATAGTAGTCCTTCTAACAGGTGTTAGATGGCAGCTCATTGTGGCTGTAAATTTGCATTTCGCTGATAATTAATGATGTTGAGCATTTTTCATATACCTGTTGGCCATTTGTGTATCTTCTTTTGATAACTGTCTATTCAGATCCTTTGTCCATTTTAAAATTGAATTATTTGTTTTCTTGCTATTGCATTTCTTACATATTTTGGATATTAACCCCAATTGGATGTATGATTTGCAAATATTTTCTCCCATTCCATAAGTTGTCTCTTCACTGTGCTAATTGTTTTCTTGGTGGTGAAGAAACTTCTTAGCTTTATATAGTCCCGTTTGTTCATTTTTGCTTTTGTTTTCTGTGCTTTTGGGCTCATATCCAAAAAAATCATTGCCAAGACCAATATTATAGACTTTTTCTCTTATAATTTCTTCTAGTAACTTTATAGTTTCAAGTCTTACATTTTAAGTCTTTAATCCATTTTGAGTTGATTTTTGTACATGGTGTGAGATAAGAGTTCCATTCATTCTTCTGCAGGTAGATATCAAGTTTTCCCAAAACCATTTATTGAAAATACTGTTCTTTCCCCAGTGTATGTCCTTGGCACTGATGTCAAAAATCACTGTAAATGCGTGGACTTACTTCTGGCCTCTCTGTTCTGTTCCATTGGTCTACGTGTCTGTTTTTGGCTAGTACCATGCTGTTTTGGTTACTATAGCTTTCTAGTATATTTTGAGATCAAGTAGTATCATGCATCCAGCTTTGTTCTTTTTGCTGAAGATTGCTTTGACTGTTCAGGGTTCTTTGTGATTCCATAAAAATGTTAGGATTGGTTTTTTTATTTCTGTGAAAAATGTCATTGGAATTTTGATATAGATTGCATTAAATATGTAGACTGTTTTCTGTAGAATAAACATTTTAACAATATGAATTCTTCCAATCCATAAACACTGATACCTTTCCATTTACTTGTGTCTTCAAGTTTTTCAGTAGTTTTATAATTTTTAGTGTACAGTCTTCTAATCTCCTTAAGTTTATTCCTAAGAATTTTATGCCTTTTTGGAGTGATCATAAATAGGATTGTTTTCATAATTTCTTTTTTGGATAGTTTGTTATTAGTGTATGGAAACATACACTAATATGTTGATTTTATATCCTGCAACTTTACTGAATTTTTTTTATCAGTTCTAAGAATTCCTTGTGGAATCTTTAGGGCCTTCTATGTATAAGATCATGTCATCTGCAAACAGAGACAATTTTACTTCTTTCTTTCAATTGGATGTCTTTTATTTATTTTTCTTCTTTAAATTCTCTGGCTAGGACTTACAGTACTATATTAAATAGATGTTGTGAGAGTGGAAATCCCTTCGTTTCAAACTTTAGGGGAAAGCTCTCAGCTTTATATCACTAAGTATGATATTAGCTGTGGGATTGTAATACATAGTCTTTATTATGTTGAGGCACATTCCTTGTATACATAATTTGTTGAGAGGTTTCTTTTTTAATTATGAAAATATGTTGAATTTTTGTCCAGTGCTTTTTCTTTTTTTTTTTTTTTTTTTTTTTTTTGACAGAGTCTCGCTCTGTCGCCCGGGCTGGAGTGCAGTGGCGCAATCTCGGCTCACTGCAAGCTCTGCCTCCCGGGTTCACGCCATTCTCCTGCCTCAGCCTCCGAGTAGCTGGGACTACAGGCGCCCGCCACCGCGCCCGGCTAATTTTTTGTATTTTTTAGTAGAGACGGGGTTTCACCGTGGTCTCGATCTCCTGACCTCGTGATCCGCCCGCCTCGGCCTCCCAAAGTGCTGGGATTACAAGCGTGAGCCACCGCGCCCGGCCTGCTTTTTCTACATCTATCGAGATGATCATATAATTTTTGTCCTTCATTCTGCTAATGTGGTGTGTCATGTTTATAGATTCACATATGTTGAAACAGCCTTGTATCTCAGGGATAAATCACAATTGATTGTGGGGTATGATCTTTTTAATATTGTGTTGTATTCAATGTGCTAGTATTTCTAGATTTTTTTGCATCTATCTTTATCAGTGATATTGGCCAGTAATTTTCTTTTCTTGTAGTGTCTTTGTCTGGCTCTGAGTGGAGCTGGACTTCTAAAATGAGTTTTGGAAGGGTTCTCACCTCTTCAGTTTTTTAGAAGAGTTTGAGAAGGATTCTTTCAACATCCCCAATATACATCTTGCATACAGCAAAACCAACTCTAAGGTGGTGACAATTACTGCTCTAGGTAAGCAATGTTGGCTGGCTAACTGAGAAGGTTTCTTGAGCTGAGAAGATGAAAAGGACTTGGTTAGAAGGAAAGAGAGGAATAAGCATGTGTTGAGCATCTGTTGTAAGCAAGCTCTACATTGGAGATGTTGCATGTATGATCTCAGTTCAGCCTCATACACCATATGGTACCTGTGAGGCTGAGAAGGACAGTGAGGCAGGAAGGGCCAAGACAATGGAAGCCCCTACTCAGCACTAGGTCCTGGGACATGGGTTGGGAATCTGGCTTTATACATAGTCTTCTTAACTAGGTGACATTACCCTCCTTTAGCATCTAAGAAGACCAAGGCTCAGAGACTTCTCCTGACCAGTGTCTCTTTGCACCAGGCACAGCCCACTTGGAGGGGAAGTACAGCCTCTCTACTCCAGTTGCTTGTCTCATGCCTTCCTTAAGCTAATCTGCCTTCCTCAGCCTCTTTGGAATTTTGGCGAATAAAACTTTCTCCATCTCATTACATCTTCTCAAAATAACATTTGTAACTCCTTGCAAATGCTCTCACCCATGGGTGAGAAAGGAGAAGTAAAGTACAATATATATTTGTGACACAGGGCTCCTCTGTCCTTTGTAATATCACACTCCCCACCTTCTCTACTGGTGGAGACAAAACATTCCTCTGGGTACTTTCAATAATCCTGTAATTCTATGGTCTTTTATGTCTCCTGCTTTCCTTTGGGTGCATGAGCTCATCAAATCTGGTTTTATCCCTGCAACCCAGTCAGGCAGGGGTCTCTCTTTATCATTAGGAGATGCTAGAGGGTTCAAGCTGGGAAGTGTGTAACTATTGTTTGACAAAAACATGTCTCATTTGAATTTAGAGCTGGGTTTCTCCCACATGTCTTCTCTAGAGTCAGGGACTACCCTGGTGTCATACTCCTACTTTCTGGAAGAGAGCATCATTTATCAGGTGCCCTGCCTGCATTGGCCCTTCTCCCAGGATCTTTTCCTCTTACAAGAGGAGTAGAATAGTTTATCTACTCAGGTCTTTAACCTCTAAATCTAGGACTATTCTTCACTGTAACTCCCTTCTCATTTCCTGACTTTCAATTTTGAATTCCTTGGTGGGAGTTGGCTCCAGGTGCCCTCTGCTACATGGCACTCTTTGTGGTCACACAACAAGTCCTTCCTACCCACCAAGACAAAACTAATTCACTGAAACCATGCTATCACAGCAGAGGCAGAGTTTTATTAGGGTGAGGCAGGCCAGATGGGAGATGGTTATCACTCAAGTCAGTCTCTCTGAGCGCTTGGAGGTTAAGGTTTTTCAAGGATAGTTTGGTGGGTACGGGACTAAGGAATGAGTGCTACTGATTGGTTGGGGATGCAATCATAGGGGTGTGGAAAACAGTCCTCATGTGCTGAGCCCAGCTCTGGGTTGAGGGCCACAGGACCAGTTGAGTCATGAGTCCAGGTGGAGTCAGTCAGTTGCCAAAATTCAAAGTTTGAAAAATATCTCAAAAGAGCAATCTTAGGTTCTACAATAGTGGTGCTATCTACAGGAGTAATTGGAGAAGTTACAAATCTTGTGACCTCTGGAACAATGGCTGGTTATTATTTAACTATGCCTATGTTTTAGCAGAATTCAAGCCCCCACCATAATCCTAACCTTTTGACCTCTCATTAATTTTACAAAAGCAGTTTAGTTTTGGGAAGAGCTATTATCATCCTTGCTTTAAGGTTAAACTATAAACTAAATCCTCCCAAAATTAGCTTGGCCAATGCCTAGGAATGACCAAGGACAGCTTGAAAGTTAGAAGCAAGAAGGAGTCAACTATGTCAGATTTCTCTTACTGTTATAATTTTGCAAACACGGTTTTACCTTTCTTTCCTTAAATGGTTTGATTCGTGCCTGAATCAAGCATGTGGGAATTTCTGACTCCCAGGATTGAGGCAGTTCATTGTTTTATCTGAATCCATCCCACATATACTAGGACTGCTAGGTACTAAAATCTGAGTGGTCACATCTGTGATAACTCCTTGACCCCATACAACATGTGTGAAGATTAGTAGACAATGTGTGTGACAATACCTATTACGCATGTGGTCTGGGCTTCTTCTCTGGCTAGAGGTGGAAGTTCTTTATTTCCCCACCTGAAGAACATTGCTTTGCAGAAATCTAACTGTAGGGGCTGAACATGTCTACATTGCCTTCAGATCCCTAAATCAGAACTGATGACTCCCATTCCAACCCAATCGCTTGGTCTATTTGACACATATTGTACCATCTCTTCATGGTTCTCAAATAGCTTCACCAAGACCGATAATTTAGAGGTCCCTTTTGTGTAGTTCAGGCTTCTTTATAAAACTTCATTATTGATTCTTCTGTAATGCATGGTCTAGCTAGCAAGCCCCTTGTCCCCTGTGGCATCTCACTGAATACATCTCTCTAATCTCAACACCTGTGTAGAGGCCTTTCCTTCCTTTTGGTTGACGTGTGGTCAGAAACCCAGCATATGAGTCTCTCTGACTATGGACATTACCAAACACCTGTGAGACCCCTGCTAGGCACTGACTTCACAGAAGAGGAGGCATTTGTTTCTGTAAACCCAGATATGTTTTCTAATATTGGTCATTGTAGACACTTTCTTAGTTTACGTCACTTTGTCATTGGCACTCTGCTTCCTGCAAATGTCTCTTGTTTGTGAACAAGTTTCCTTCAGCATAGCCCTATGATTTTCCTGGTAGTTGTTCCCCCAGCAGCAACAGTCCAGTGTAAGGAAATTCTGTTCCATCAAGTAAAGCAAGGAGGAGGCCCAAGTAAGAACAGTGTTGACCACAGACCTCCATTCTCCTTCCAGGAAAGTTTCCAGTTTCTCAAGAATTTGTGGTTCCATTGGGTAAACACCAATTTCCACCTTGCAGCTTCATGAATAATTTCTTAGAATTTACTCATTCTGCTATGCTCACATGACAATATTTCAAAATCAGAGAACTGAACATAATTTATTCAACATGTATTAGCTTGATTTATAATTTTTTTGTATGTAGGCATATGATGGTGATTGCATCTCCATGTGTACCCTTTCCCCGGGTTCCACAAATGTTAGAGATGGTCTTGGCAGCAGGAGTAGGTGCACTGCTATTGTAAGCTCCCTGCTTATGCAACTCATTTGTGTTTTCAAGTCCTGCTTGAGCCTGTTCTTATATATATGTAACTTCCACTTGATGATGAAATGCTGTTGGACATACCTGATTATAGGGGTGCATGAATTAGAAAATACCCAGTTGAGGGTGGTTCAGGTTGCACAGTCATTTGGTGTGTCTCATGGTCAGTGTATTAGTCCTTGCACTGCTATAAAGAAATATCTAAGACTGGGTAATTTATAAGGAAAAGAGGTTTACTTGGCTCAGGATTCTGCAGGCAGTACAGGAAACAGTGGTTTTTGGTTCTGAGGAGGCCTCAGGAAACTTACAATCATGGTGGGGGGTGAAGGAGAAGCAGGGACATTTTACACGGCAGGAGCAGGGCCAAGGGGCAGGGGGAGGTGCTACACATTTTGAAACAACCAGATCTCACAAGCACTCAGTCACCATCATGAGACCAGCACTGAGAAGATAGTGCTAAACCATTTATGAGAAACTTCCCACATGATTCAATCATCTCTCTCCAGGCCCCACCTCTAACACTGGTAATTACAATTTGACATGAGATTTGGACGGGGACACAGATCCAAACCATATCAGTCAGGTATAGCAAACCTAAAGCTATACGAGAAGAGAGTTATTTTCTGAAGATTATGTGGTTCTGCTTAACGTTCAATGAACCTCTGTTTGTTTTTTATTGTTGTTGTTGTTATCTTAGTCTGCCATACTTTCAAGGAGCAATCAGATGGCTCCAGATCACCTCAAACACATTTGGGTCTGCAGGGCCATAAGGGCCAATGGCAGAGATGCTTACATTGTAGCCTGAATGGGCAGGAGAATCTTCTCTTGCTTTGGGCCCATTCAAAGTTGATTGTCTTATAGCTAGTGAACGTGCTGACATAATACACTCAGTTGCGATGTATATTGTCTCCAAGTACAAGAAGACCTACGAAGTATGATGTCTCTTTCTTAATGACAGTGCATTCAAGGTGAAGCAAGGTTGCATTTATCTTTGAGGGAATGTGCTGATATTCTCCAAATGACTGGACTCCTAGAAACATTACTAAGGTGTTAAGCCCCCTAACATGAGATTTACCTTGGTACTTTTGTGCCCCTAAGGTATCTGCTATTGGCTTCTCACTACATCATCAGATCCTCATAATGTAATCCCTATGGTAGATCAGCATGATGGCAAAGGGAATGGGATACAATGAAGCTCTGTTATATTTCTCCTTTCCGGGTATAATACCTTCATAATCCATTACCATTAGTATTTTCCAGATCTTTGCTAATATAAGTTTACAAAAACTGGCAAGTCTTTTGGTGTGAAAACCTACTCCTCCGAAGTTTGACTATCTTACTGACCCAGGAGACATGCAGTGACCTAGTTATAGGCCCGGAGGAATAAGGAGTAAGAGGGTTGAGGCATGAGGAAAACTGGTATCTTCTTTCAAGAAAGGAGGATCCTAGGTGAGTGAGGTTATTACAGACTGGTAAGGCAGAACTAGTTTTCCAGATGAGAGTAGGGGCCATGTCTGTAGGTAAGGGAAGCCTTGATCCTCAGGGTCCTATTCTTTCCTAATCAATGTGCTGCCTTTAACAGAAGAAAATTCAGAAGGCTGAGGATTCAACCTACTTTGAAATCCAACAAGCCACAGGACGAGAATCTGTACTAATTTTTGACTGTCCAGGCTTCCAGCCCCTGCAGCCTCCCCCTAGGAATTCTGGTGAGTGAAACTTTTCTACCTCACTGAGCACAGGAGAGTCAGAGATGGAGGGGAATAAAAACTGAATAAGTGAAAACAAAAAATGTGCATTTCAGTAATTTTTCTTAAGCCCACATAAACCAGTTGAAACTTTTCCATGAAATAAAGCACACATTTATTACCAGATAAGTATACATAATAATTGCTTCTGCTTTCATTTCCTGTGGGAGAAGAATAATCCATCATCTTCTGTGTCATATCCATAGGATACAAAAAGGGTACCTGGCACATTGCAATATAGTGTGATGAGAAGGAGTGGAGAACATAAAAGAAGCATCTCCCATGGACTGGGGACAGGGAGAGGGATGAGAATAGGGGAAGCTGCTTCAGATGGCACAAAATGGGAGGGAAGCTGAGGCTTAGAGACCTCTGCTTAAATTTCCTCACCAATAAGTGCTAGAACCACTCTTTTTTCTTCCCCCTTAAGATTGTGACAATAAAATAAAACCGTCGCATGTAAGGTGCTTAAAATGGATCTTACACGTTGCAGGGATTATCATCTGCCCAAGGAGGTTGGGAGAGGAAGAAGCCAAGGACAAGGTCCAGGTTCCTGGTTGGGGCCACTGCCTGAGAATGGGAACACAGAAATAGGCTAGAAGATGAAGATAAACGCAGCATTTGATACACCGAGTTTGAGGCGCCAGTGGAGATGTCTAGTAGAGAGCTGAATGCAGAATCTGATGCTAGGCAGAGGATGGGGGTTGGAGATACAGACTTGGGCATTAGCAGCATGGGGATGATCACTGAAGGCAGAAAAGTGGATGTCCCAGTGAGAAGATTAAAAAAGGCTGGGCACAGTGGGTCACAGTTGCAATCATAGCACTGTGGGACACTGAGGTGGGAGGATAATTTTAGCCCAGGAGGTAGAGGCCAATCTGGGCAACATAGCAAGACCCTGTCTCTACAAAATTAAAAATTAAAAAACTATCCGAGCTTGGTGGCACATACCTATCTATAGTTCCCATTGCTTGGGAGGCTGAGGCAGGAGGATCACTGGAGCCTGGGTGTTTGAGGCTGTAGTGAGCTATGATCATACCACTGAACTTCAGCCTGAGTGCCAGAGCAAGACCCTCTGTCTGAGGGACAGAGAGAGAGAGAGAGAGAGAGAGAGAAATGGGATTATGATAGGCCCTTAGAAGCACCATTCAGGGGAAGGGAGAAGGGGGAGAAAGAGGAGGCAGCAGAAGAGCCTGAGGAGAACAGCAGGAGGAAGGGGATCCAGGAGACAGTGATGTCAGGGAAACCAAGGAAGAGTTCTCAAGAAGAAGAAAAAGAAAAGGGTAAACAATGCCAAATCCTGGGTGGTTGCTGGTCTACTGGTGGTGTTCTGAGGCGTGCTGTAGAGGGAGGCCAAGGAGTGACTGTCTTGGAGTAAGTGTAGAGGCATTGCTGTGAGGTGGAAGATCAAGAAACAGGATGATAGTTAAGATGTGAGGTTATGGAGACGCTACAACCTCCGGAGGGTTTCTTCCTGCCTGCTGCATACAGATAGACCACAGTATTGTAGTAAAGAGTTTAATAGACATAAGGCCAGACATGCCACATGAGAAATGGAGTTTGTACTCAAATCATCTAATTCAAAGCTCATAGGTTAGAGGTTTTTCAAAGGCAGTTTGGGTGAAGGGTTGGTGGTGGCCAGGTAACACCTGCTTGTTCCTGATTGGTTGGGACAAAGATAAAATCATAGAGTGTGGAAGCTGTCCTCCTGAGAGGTGAATTGCTTATGGGTGGGGCCACAGGAGCAGGGTTGGCAGTCCAGATGGAGCCATGGCTGTCAGACATGCAAAAAACCTGGAAAGATATCTCAAAAGGTCAATCTACAATACTGGTGTTATTTGCAGAAGTAATTGGGAAAGCTGCGTATCTTATAACCTCTGGAATCATTTATGCCTGCACCTTAGCAGGACTCAGAGTCCTCTCCTCCCCTCAGCCTCATGGTCTTGCATTAGCTTTACAAAAGCAGTTGAGTTTTGGGCAAGGCGTATTATCATTCCTAGCTTCCCTGCAAGCCCCATTGAATGCAGACCAACATATTTTCGTAAACTTCCTTAAAACATTTTTTTTTTTTTTTTTTTTTTGCTCCTGACCTGTCATTAGTGTTAGTATATTTTATGTGTGGCCCAAGATAATTCTTCCAAAGTGGCCCAGGGAAGCCAGAAGATTGGAAATCCCTGACTGTAGCCAAAAATGTCTTCAAAAGTTAGCTCAGCCCAATAGTGTAGGAATAGTTAAGGGAAAGGCAAGTTTTGCAGGGGAATAGAGAGGAGAGTTAGTTCACCTTACTGTTACGATTTTCTCAGTGATTTAATTTTTGCAAAGGTGGGTTCATGTTTTGCTGAGAATATGGAGAGGTTTGGGAGAATGTGAGAGGGAATCAGTAGAATGATGAAAATGTGGGCTCTGTATTCAAACTACTTGCATGTAAATCCTGGGTCTGATATTTCCCAGCTGTGTGAACTTGAACAAATGGCTTGGTGTTCTTATGTCTCCTTTTTCTATTTTCTAACTGGGGATAATGATACCTATTTCATAGAGTGTTTATGAGGATTAAATGAGTTAAAACCTGCAGAATGCTTAGAAGAGTCATGGCACATAGCAAGCATTCAATAAGCACTATTATTAATTTATATTATCTTTCAGTATCTGTCATGTGCATAAAATTGCTGAGTGGTGTTAAAGTTTGCTTGAGACTAGGCTGCATGAATTTATAACGGTGTCACCTGAGAGGCTGATGATTGTGTCAGGCAGCATGAGTGTTGTGCAGAGATGGACACTTGGATCAACCCCAGATTTATAATTTGCCAGGTGCTTCCAAACCCTTAGAATTTTCTGAGGAATAGGGATGTCTTTATTATTCACACGAGCCCCTTTTGACCATATCTGAGTGTATACTAATGTGTTGACTCTTGGCAGGTCCCTGCAGAGCTTCAGGATAGTGACTGGTTGCTTGAGGAACCATGCATGTGATTAGAGGGTTGGCAATTTCAACTCCACCCTTATCCCAACCTCTGGGGAGGAGAGAGAGACCAGAGATGGAGCTCTCCTTGTTAGCAGTGGCAAATTTGTATGGGTCTGCAGCAACCTCAGTTCTTGCCTCCTCAGAAGAAAGAATTTGACCACAGGGCATAAGGCGGAGTGAAAGACCATGGCAAATTTTAGAGTAGGAGGGAAAGTTTATTAAAAACTTTAGAGCAGGAATGAAAGGAAGTAAAGTACACTTGGAAAAGGGCCAAGCAGGTGACTTAAGAGATCCAAGTGCCCAGTTTGATTGTTGACTCAGGGTCTTATATGTTGGCACGCTCCTGGGTTCTTGCATTCCTTCTCCCGTGATTCTTCTCTTGGGGTGGGTTTTCCACATGCCCAGTAGCCTGCCAGAATTTGGGAGGGGCTGCATGCACAGTGTGTTTACTGGAGTTGTACACGTGCTCACTTGAGGCATTCTTTCTTTACCAGTTCGAATGTTCCTAGAAGGTCATATACCTGTTAAACTCCACCATTTTGCCTCTTAATGCACATGCTTAAGCCCATTTGCCCAACTCCTGTGATCTTATTGGGAAGCTGCTTATCAGCATTTTAAAGTTTTTCCTATCTATTGGGAGACTGTCTTTTTTTGGTGCTGGCTGTGACCAATTATTATTTTAGAGACACAATGTAACAACCACCTGATCATCACTGATGGTCACCTGACATTCCTAGTTAGGCGAGTCCTCTCCTGCCCTGCTTCTGTCTGCCTGACTACCTACTGTAACATTATGAGTACTCATGAGCAGATAGGTTCTTTTCCGCAGGGGCCAAATTTGGAAACCCTTGAGGAGCTTTTGGAACCTATGACCACTTGGACCCCTTTGGAAATGCCCTATGAACTACTCTATGGTTCAATAAAAATCTGTTTGGAGGCTGAGTGCAATGCCTCATGCCTTTAATGCCAGCACTTTGGGAGGCCAAGGAGAGCAACTGACTTGAGCCCAGGAGTTTCAGACCAGCCTGGGCAATATGGCAAAATCCCATCTTTACATAATAATACAAAAATTAGCCAAGTGTGGTGGTGTACACCTGTGGTCCCAGCTACTCAGGAGGCTGAGATGGAAGGACTGTTTGAGCCCAAGAGGCAGAGGTTGCAGTGAGCAGAGATCGAACCACTATACTCCAGCCTGGGTGACAGAGTGAGATTCTGTCTCAAAAAATAGAAAAAGAAAAAAAAAAGATCTGCTTGGTTAATGAATGGCTTGCTTAATGGTTTCAAGATGAGAAGGTGCGTCCTGTTTGGGAGGGTGCTACTTTTGTTGAAGAAGGTAAAAACAAATCAGCTCAGTGGTATCTGTAGTGTGTGCCATGTTGGGTGGCATGAATGTAGAACACTATGTGTAGTTTGCCACTGTAATTCAAAAACGGTATTCTAAGCTCCTCAACTGACTGAATGGATCCTTCCCACCCCTACTTGACCAAGGGGATTCCAAAGAAACCTGCAAAACTAGGTCAGGCCCTGAGGGGAAGGGTGGTTGGATACATCGCATTATACACCCTGCTTCTAGTGTTTTGACACAACTGACCAGCATTGACATTAAAATAGAGATCATAAAACTGACAAAACAGACTTTTTGTAGCAATAATATACCAAATTCCAACCTGAACCTGGTATAGCCTCACATGACAGATAGCCGGGCCTGAAGAAAATCAGTCTTTTGTCCCAGTACATACTTTAAAATGGCCCTGCAAAGTTTTCTCTTGTGAGGGAAATTTGCATTCTGTAGAGAATCTCCTTTCCTTTGTAGGTCTTTTCCCAATACAGGCGAGGTTTAATGAAGAGCACGACATCTTTTAAGGTCCAAAAAGTGGCATTTACCATCTACTCTCTCTGAAGCCTACTACTTAGAGGTTTCATCTACATACCAAGAATCTTGGCTTCCACAATCCCTCCTTACCTTAACTCAAGCATTTCTTTTTGCTGACTTCAACTCTTGAGTCAAGGCTTAACTTTTGCAATCAATTGCCAGTCAGAAATCCACCTATGACCTATAAGCTTCCCCACTTTGAGATGTTCCATCTATTCAGGCCAAACCAATATACACCTTACACGTGTTGATTTATGTCTTTGCCTGTAACTTCTGTTTCCCTGTAAATATTTTACAGAGTTTGGCTTTTTTTCACAACAGCAACCTGAGTCTCCATGACCAAAGTTATTATTTGGGCTCCATCATGTAGGCATGATTAATTGCCCACATAGTTAACCTCAGCCATTCTGGAAGCCATCTGATAGCAGGTGAACCAAAGTTTCCATCCTAAATCACATTGGTGGTCTTTTGGCATGGCCAGACTATCTGGTGTGGCTAGCACTCACCCTAAATCATAATATTAGGTGATCCAGTGATCCAAGGCCTCCAGTGAATCAATGTGACTCCTATCAGGCATGACATTCCAAGGAATTAAAGATTACCCCCCAGCCAAGGGCAAAACCAGACTTCACTTTGGGCAAGGTTAAATTTTTTTTTATACACACCTGGAACCAATTTTTCTCCCAGTGTAAACCAAAAATAAAATACAAAGCCTTCCACTGAAATCGCCTTTGTAAAAATTATAATTGAGGAAATTATGTCAGTGAAAGAGATCAGACCTAACCAACCCCATCTTCCTTCTAACCTCTAAACTGTCTTTGTTCATTCCTGGGTATAGGCCTAATCAGCCTTAGGAAGGAATTCAGTTTATAGTTTAAATTGAAACAAAATGGATAATAGCCCTTTCCCGAAAATCCCCTTTTTGCCTGGGGACTGGGGACCAGTCTGCCTTTGTAGGACTAACAAATTAGCTACAAGATTAGCTATCTAATCTTGTTTAGAGGCCATGCAGCCTCTGGCTGCAAGAGTCTGAAGCTCCCCAGATTGCTCCTGGGAATAACATTGCTGTTGTAAAACCTAAGATCAGTGCTTGAGATATTTTGCAGACCCTGCATTCTGATGCAGCAGATGACACCACCCAGACTGATCATCTGGCTCAACCAGTTCTGCAATCCCACCCAGGAACATAAGTCAGCAAGAACTCACTTTGACCTCCTATGATTTTATCTTCAACCCAACCAATCAGCACTCCCCACTTTCTGAGCCCATACCAGCCAAATTATCCTTAAAAACTTTGATCCCCAAATGCTTGGGGAGACTGATTTGAGTAATAATAAAATTCTGGCCCCTCACACAGCTGGCTCTGTGTGAATTACTCTTTTGCCAATGCAATTCTCCTGTCTTGATCAATTGGCTCTGTGTAGGCAGCAGGCAAGGTGAACCCACTGGGTGGTTACACCAACACAAACCATCTGAATGGACTTCCTTCTCTAGGCCAGGGCACTCCAAATTTGACCTCAAAGACTGGTTCAGGCCATGACAGGAAGTGGGGGTCGGACAGGCCTCATTATGCCTGGCTTTGTTTTGGAATTCAGAAAAAGCCTATCAGCATTTAACATTCACGTAGACTTTAAGCCTGATAAGAAACATTTACAATCTCTTCTCTCTAAAGCCTGCTACCTGGAAATTTCATCTGCGTGATAAAACTTTGGTCTCCACAACCTCTTATCCTAACCCAGACATTCCTTTCTATTGATAATAACTCTTTCAACCAATTGCCAATCAGAAAATTGTTTAATCTACCTACAACCTGGAAGTCCCTGCTTTGAGTTGTCCGGCCTTTTAAAATCAAATCGATGTATATCTTAAATGTATTTGATTGATGTCTCATGTCTCCCCAAGATGTATAAAATGAAGCTGCGCCCTGGCCACTTTGGGCACATGTTCTCAGGGTTTCCCAAGGGCTGTGTCACTCATATTTGGCTCAGAATAAATCTCCTCAAATATTTTACTGAGTTTGATTCTTTTCGTTGACACCAGTCATTGCTGAGAGGCACCAAGTACATGTTGGGGTATATTTTCAATACTCAGCTGAGTAGTTGACAAATCTTCCTTAGTCTGCACCTCCTGCCTGCACAGAGCCTCAGAGTCAGCCAGGGTGAGAGTGTAGGGCTTTTTGAGGCCTTTACTAAGCATCAACACAGTACCTGCAATGCACACAGTAAAGGGATGTGTGTGGTCTTCTAGATTCTGAGAAATATGTGAGAGCTTTTCAAAGCCCAAGTGGACAACTCATTCAAAGCTTTTCCTTTTAAGCTTTTTGGCTATTCTATTGCTTGCATTTACTGTTATCCATTGCAGTACACAGCCACAAAGTTAAACAATTACTAATAGTTGCTTTCAACAAATGTCTTCTAATCAAAGGGCTTTTTGCAGTGGGAGAGCTTCAAGATACATCGAATACTGACATCATTGCAAGTAGGGTCTTCCTGGGAACCACTAAGAGATCAAAGAATGACATTTCTTTGGGAATAAACCTTTAAAAGAGTTTCAACTCTTTTCTGCTCCTTTGAGTAGCTACTAGACTGCTGTTTTTCACCATGAATACACATTGATATATTTCAAGGCTACACTGGAGTTGGAGTGTGGGATGTGGGACTGGAGAAAGTTATAAAACACAAAGCTCTTGGTTCTTATTGAGATTAGAACTTTTCTTGAATTGCTGCAAGTTGTTGGATAATTTTCAGAATTCTGAAAATGTTCTCTACAAAGTTAGCAAGTTTTCTCATTGCTTTATGGAAGGGAGGGTTTCTTTTTTTTTTTTTTAAATAGGAGCCAACTTTATTGAAAAACAATCAAAGGTCTCCAGCAACCAAACGACGACCCTAACAAGAAAAAGCCACATTCAAGTTAGTAGGGAATTCCATTGTAATTTTTTATGAACTCAACCCAACCCTTGATAGGTATGCTCTTGGTCTTGGGAAGGAGGCATCCCAATTCTCAATTCTCTGTCTCAAATTGAACTCGAGAGAGAGAACTCGAGAGAGGTAACTTGAGAGAAAGCAGAGTACACCTTATTCATACTGTTCTAATCTGTCCAGGTGCTGCCTAGTGGAGGAATCTCAGGTAGGGAGAAGGGAAACTTACCTGCAGATTTCTGGAGCAATAGATTAGAGGTGGAGATACCCTAGAACTTCTAAATTAGTGTCCCGGTTGCCAACTCTTTCCTTCAACTAAGAGGGAGCACAGCACACCTTATTTACAAGGTTCTAAGTGGATAGAGGCTGCCTGAAGGATTAGTCTTTGTTTTGACTAACTCAGATCTTAGGTAGGGAAAAGCACTCAGAAGATAGACTTTTTGGGGCTCTTTACTCCATCATTTCTATATATATGTTGAATTATAAAGCTTTTAATATTAAAGCTAAAGTTATTCAGTATTTGTATACCCCTCCTTTAATAATCCATTGCAATCACCCATTATTTATTTTCTGAAATTTTTGCTCTAACATATTTTAACTTAAATATCAGTATTAGTATTAGTATCTTTTATCAGCAAATAAGCAGTTGGGTCTAGAGGAGGAGAGAAGGAAGAACAGATATTTAGGGACCATTCTGAGAAAGAGTGTTAATTGTAAGCCTGCTGAATGAGGAGACAGGAGCAAACCTCAAATATACCTCCCCGAAAAGTTAAGGGCTTTGGAATGGGCCAAGGCATGGGGATCATTGATTGCTCTCAGTGCAGAGTGAAGTCATGGGATGCGGAGATGAAGAAACTGCATTCTCATGCTGATTTAGTGTCTCCACATTTTTTTGAAACAGAATCTCACTCTTTGCCCAGGCTGGACTGCAGAGGCACGATCTCAACTCACTGCAACTTCTGCCCACTGGGTTCAAGTGATTCTCCTGCCTCAGCCTCCCAGGTAGCTGGGATTACAGGAGCCCTCCACTACACCCGGCTAATTTTTGTATTTTTAGTAGAAATGGGGTTTTGCCATGATGGCCAGGCTGGTCTTAAACTCCTGAGCTCAAGAGATCTGCCCGCCTTGGCCTTCTGAAGTGCTGGGATTACAGGCGTGGGCCATGGTACCCAGCTTCTTTGGGAATCTTAAAACTAGTTGGTGTCAGCTGGAAATCAGGATCTGAAAAAGCCTTAATTAATTATTAATGAAAGCCTTATGATTCTAACACCAGCGGTTCTATCTATAGGAACAATGAGGATGAAAATGGTCAGGATCTAGGGCTACGTGACTTTCAGTTACAAGGAAATAGGTCAAAGTGCACCTGATTAATGCTTCACTGTGACTATATTTCTGCCCAGAACCCCACACGTCATTCTTATGAACGCTGTGAGGATGGTTTCATTGACAGTTGTGCACCTTGTCCCTTACCATAGGTGTGTACTGGAGTGAGTTATTTAATCTCTCTGGACATCTAGGATGCTGTACCACCTAGATGGTGAGTGTAATGCTTAGACAACAGGGTTATTTTGAGAATGATTTGATGTATGTTGTGGATTAATTAAAATAATGCATATAAAGCCACAGGATATAACAAATATTCAGTAATTACATTCTTCATGTACCCTAGTATTCATCTGGCACTTCTTATGGTTCGGGTTTCAAATAAAATAAATGTGACCACCCATCCCATATTACAGAGACATCCAGAGCCTTTCCTAGAATTTCTCTGAATTCCAGGGATTTAGGTTCTCAGGGTCACTAAGTCCTGCAGACCTCTTATTCTTCCTAGACTCTATCACATTTGATCAACATTTCTCTCCTGTGTGGCACTTCCCCCCTGCCACACACACAGTCCGCTGCTGCAGAGCCAGATCTGTCTTCCTGTAATTCCCCGAAGCATTACCAGCAAGCACTGTTAGTGATGGCAGAGATCCCAGTTACCTGGAGTTAGCAGTGGGGTAGCAACTTTAGTCCTTGCCTCCTCAGAAGAAAGAATTTGACTGAGTGGTATAAAGCAGAAAAAGAGACTGAAGCAAGTATCAGAGTAGGAGTGGAAGTTTATTGAAAAAGGCTTTAGAACAGGAAAGAAAGGAAAATTCACTTGGAAGAGACCCAAGTGGGTGCCCGAAGGTCCAAGAGAGAAAATGGGAGCAAAAAGGGGCCTTTAACCTCGATCCTGGGACTTTATAGGCTCACCTCTTTCCCCTGACCCTCCCCTTAGGGTATGCTTTCTGCATGGGCAGTGCTCTCCTTACGCTTTGCAACTGAGCACACGTAGTGTGTTTAGGGAGTTAAATGCATGCACGTCTGAGGCTTTCTTCCTTTTTTTGGTAGAGCGTACCTGGAATATCATCCTGCCCTCATTTTTTCTCTTAACAAGCATGCCCAGGAAGTTGCTTCTCCCTGGGGCCTGCATTCAATGAACACTTCGAATGTTAACAGGTGTGGACCATCAGGAGATTGTCTCTCCCTGGCTACCAAATTATCATTTTTAGAGAGACAGTGTGATAATTGTGGAATCATCACCTGACATTCCTAGCTGGTCAGAGAAGAGCCCTCTCCTGCCTGCTCATGCCTCTCTAACTACCTGTAACAGCACCAGGAAGTTACGGAAGTAAACTCTTACCGAAGGACTTGTGGTTGGTGTGTGTGAAAGTGCATATGATATGCCTGAGAAAGGAAAAAAAAAACAAAAAACAAAAAACTTTTATCTGAGGAATGCCAGTCCTTTTAAATTATCAGGCACAGAGAAACATTAAACTAAGACAGCATTCATGCCCTTCTCTCCCCCTTGAGCTATGTATTCATCTCTTGAAACTGCTTGTTATTGGGACAAGTAGCTATAAATTAACCTAACTATGCCACACCAGACACTATAACTCATACCTTATAGCTAAACAGTGTATAACCAATCACTGATCAATGTTACTTCTGTAAACCAAGGAGAATTCCTGAAAAGCAACTTTGTATCAGGTCATCCCTGTCCCCCCGCTTTTGCCTTTAAAAAGCTGCTTGTAACAAAGGCTGAACAGAGCACATGTCCAAGGTTACTTGGGTCTGAGTCTTCCAGGCACCTGTCCTCACTTTGGCTCAAGTAAAGGCTTTCAATAATATGTTGTGCCTCTGCCTCCTCTTTTTAGGTTGACATGCTTCAGCACAGAATGGAAGGGATGCTGAAAAACAGATTAGTCTTCTGGATTTCTTTTTTTTTTTTTTGTCAGTTCCTGGTCTTTTGCCAGTGTGGAGTGTATATTGGAGCTGACTATCTCTTCCTGTTTCCAGACTATGCTACATTGCCAGTTCCTTCTCTCCATGCTATTCCTTCCTACTCTCACAAATGGTTTCCATTTCAAACAGTTCCCCAAAAAAGAGACCTCTCAGGAGACGGGCAGTGACATGTGTGGGAGTGGCCCCATAACACTTGAAGGTGACCACTGGGTAAGCTGCTCAGAGTTTGCTCCAATAGAAAAAGTTTGTGGCCAGGATGCACAAATGGCCTGTGGAAGATATTTACCTATTAGTAGGCAGGATAGGATGGAAATTAAGCCAATATTAAACGCTATTTCTTCTAAGAAGTTGCAG
Source organism: Symphalangus syndactylus (assembly GCF_028878055.3). Classification (NCBI taxonomy): domain Eukaryota; kingdom Metazoa; phylum Chordata; class Mammalia; order Primates; family Hylobatidae; genus Symphalangus; species Symphalangus syndactylus. Next base: position 85,679,685 of record NC_072441.2, read on the forward strand.
AGCAGTTTGGGGGACAGCACAGACTGGACTCCAGGTGACCTACATGAAGTCACACAGTGAGATGAACTAGCAGCTGTGAGACTGCGGGGTGAGCCTCGAGCTTGTCTTGAGAAGCCAGATCCTGCCCCTTGACTACCTGTGTGACCTTTTACACATTGCATAACCCCTCTGTATCTCAAGCCTCATATCCCTAAAATGAGTTTGTAAGTAGTGCCCTGAGTGTGTGGGAGTGGAGCTAAGCCTCCAGGATGATAGACTATAGGACTTTGGATACTGGTTCCCAGCAAAAGATAAATGCCAATATTTGCATTGGGTATGGGGGGAGTGAACACTTTCCACAAAAGCCTTTGTTCTTTTGCCCACAGCTTGTTACTTAGGCAACTGACAATTGAAGTTTGTGGAAAACGAGAAGGGAAATTAAATCATTAATTGGGGTAGGGACAAAGGAAAACCACTGAAAACAGGAGGGGCCTAGCTGAGCCTTGCTATAAGAGCATGACTTTTGTGCCTGACCATAGGCTGACAGTGGTGACCAGGGCTACCTGGCAGAGCTGTGAACACAGGGAAGCTGGCAAGCCAGGGGAGGTGTGTGTGAGAACACCACCGGGCTGCGTGCGGAGAGGGGCTGTTCAGTGCAGTGCCAGGAACACCATAGAGTGAGGTTGTTTCCACATTTATTCTACAGTTACCTACTGAGTATATACTGCAGGCACTGGAATAACCTGAAAGAGCTTTCTTTAAAATGGTGGGCTGTCACCACAGAACTAACTTACTAGCCAGAGGTCAAACAAGAATTAACTTGTGTAAGCCAAAAATAAAATTCTAAGCCACCAAATGACTAAATAGACCCCCACCCCCCAGCCAAGGGGATTCCAAAAAAACCTGAAAAACTAGCTTAGGCCATGATAGGAAGTGGGGGGTCAGATATGCCTCATTGTACTCCTCTCCATTGAGAATTCAGGCACAACTAGCCAGCATTAACATTAAAACAGATCTTAAGAGTGACAAAACTGACTCTTTGTAGCAATAAGAAACATCACAAAATGACAGACAGCAGGCCCTGAAAGAAAAATAGCTTACTCCGAAATATATTTCTTTGACGTAGTTTGAAATGGCCCTGCAATGCTGTTCTTTGTGAGGAAATTTACATTCTGTAGAGAACCCCCTTCCCTTTCCAGGTGTTTTGCTGATTCTGAAGACCTTAGCTGAGAGTCTAGCACCTTTTGAATGTCTGAATAGGAAACATTTGCCATCTATTGCCTCTAAGTGTGGCCACCTATGAGACTTCCTCAACATAATAAGAACCTTGGTCACAACAACCCCTTTTCTTAACCCAGATACTCCTTTCTATTGATTCCAGGTCTTCAGATAATAATTTAACTCTTTCAACCAATTGTCAATCAGAAAATCTTTGAATCCATCCATGACCTGTAAGCCCTTGTTTCGAGTTGTCTCACCTTTCTGGATCGAACCAATGTGTACCTCACACGTATTGATTGATGTCTGCCTGTAACTTCTGTTCCCCTAAAATGTATGAAATCCATCTGTAATCCAACCACTTTGGGCATTGTTTTCAGGACCTCCTGGAGCTGTGTCATGGGTCATGGTCCTCATATTTGGCTCAGAATAAGCCTCTTCAAATATTTTACAAAGTTTGACTTTTTTTTTTTTTTTTTGGTCAAATATTGCTAGTTCCATCCTGGAAGATTGTGTAAGGCCTCCTAGGCTCAAGCTTTTCTTCTTTTCTTACCTTGTCCCTTCCTGTTTTTTCCTCTGCAGCTGAACAGGCGGCAGCTGGCCTACCATGGGCTACTGCTCTGAGGACCAGCCCCTTGCTGGGCCTCCCAGCTCCTGGGATTCATCTCCCTCCTCTTCAGTGAGTGGTGGGGTACCTGGGAAGGGAGGGCAATTGGGTGATGCTGGGCTAGCTGGGTCCTGATCACTGGGTGGGCTGTTCAAATTCTGATGTCTTTGGGGAACAAAAAGAAAAGAGCGCTCTGTTATGATTTACAAATGCGGCCTATTTGGTTGGAAATGGCCCTTTGGTGCTGAGGAGGCTGGGAACCCTGAGCCAGGGCAGTCTTGGCTGCATGAAGGGCACATTTACTAGGGAGGTGAGGCCACATCTGCTTCATTAGCAGGGATGGTAAGAGAGCCTGGAGTGTCCCTGCATCTGCCACAGGGAGCTGGAGAAGAAATTCCCTGCCATTATGGGCTCCGGACAGAGACATGGGGACAGTGGAGACAGCACCAGGGAGAAGAGTTTTGGTGTCATACATGAGTTGAGAGGAAACTACTGTTGGTTTTCCATTGTAATGATAGAAAGGAAGTGTCAGAAAAGTGGACAAAACCTTGTTATGTGTGAGAGCTACATTTTATATTATTTAAATGAATTTTTAACTCCACCTCGATTACAACCAGATCCTGCCTGGCTTGTTTTTTCTTCTTCTTCGGGATTAGCATCTCTGTAGGTCAGACAGCTCTTGCTCCCTTCCTTCTCTCTCTCTCTCTCTCTCTCTCTGAGTCTTTCTTCGTCTTCCTCCTGGCTGTGCTCACCATCCAGTTTCTGGGGCAGATCCTCCCTGGCAGCCTGAGGGCTGAGCCTTGTTTCTTCTTCCAGGAAGTGGGGTCTGCCGGGGCTGACTATTCAACCCTCAGGCAACCAGAAGTCCCTGCTCTGCTCAGCCGCTCAAGGTGCCTGCTTCTCCTTCCCAGGAGAGGACCAAGCCTACCCACCACCCTGTATCTGATCCTGCACCTTCTGCCTTTACCTTGTGACTATGAACAGTTCTTGTTCCCGTTAGGTCCGGTGCTCCTCTTGGACAAGATTTTCTCTCCACTTGGCTACTTCAGTGACATCTCCCTACAAGTTCTTCTTTCCAGTATTCTTATTTTTTTCCCAATCTTTATTGAATTATTTTCATTAGCATAAAAACATAAAATAATACTACAAATTCACACTCCCTCCAGTACTGTCCCATTTTTCTTCACCATTTTGTAGCAATTTTTCTTGAAATAATTATCTACATTTCCCAGTTCCAACCCACTCCTTTCCTGCCTTTGTCTCTTTTATAAATAGAGATAGATCTAATTCACATACCATAAATTCATGAATATAAAGGGTAAGATGCAGTCCTTTGCAGTATATTTGCAAGGTTGTACAATCATGAGCACTATTTTATTTCAGAACACTTTCATCACCCCCGAAAGAACCCCATACCCATTAGTGGTCACTTTCCTTTTCCCTCTCCTACACCACCTGGCAACCATTAATCTACTTTTCGTGTCTATGGATTTGCCTTTGATGGACACTTCATATAAACAGAATCATACAATGTGTGACCTTTTGTGTCTGGCTTCTCTCACTTATCCTAATATTCTTAAGATTTATTCATGTTGTAGCATGTATCAGTACTTCATTGCTTTTTGTGGATGAATAATATTTTATTGTATGGATATACCACAACTTGTTTTCAAAATTTTTTTATTATTGTTTTGAATAAAGTCAAGGTCTCACTAAGTTGCCCAGGTTGGTCTCGAACTCCTGGGCTCAAGCGAACTTCTCACCTTGGCCTCCCAAAATGCTGTGATTCCAGGCATGAGCCAACACAACCAGCCTACAACTGTTTATTCATTGATCAATTGGTGGAATCTGGATTGTATCTGATTTTAGGCTTTTAGGCTATTATAAATAACTCTGATATGAACATTCATGTACGTGTACATTTTGTATAGATGTATGTTTTATTTGTTTTCATTTCTCTTAGTTATATACCTAGGAATAGAATTGCTGGGTCATATAGTCATCATCACTCTCTTGCAGTATTGCAGTAGCCTCACGGTCTTCTTGCTTTTGTTTTTAGCCTCTTAAGTTTATTCTCAAAATAGCATCTAGAGTAATTCTTAGAAAACTGTAGGTTATACCATATTACTTACTCCTTAGCCCATGGCTATAACCTACATGATTCCTTCCATGGCTTCCACTTTACCTGCAAGGCCCTGCACCATCCAACCAGATCTCCCACCTTCTCTGCCCTTATTCCACCCTGCTATTCTTTCAGCAGACAAGGCATGTTTCTGCCTCAGAGCCTTTGCTTCTATCTGGAATTCTCTTTCTCCAGGTATTTGCTTGTCTTGTTTCCTGACTTTCTGCAGGTTTTTGCACAAATGTTATCTTAGCGGAGTCTACCCTGACCACCCTATTTAAAAACTGCAGCCTCCTCCTGGTGCCCTTCTCCCTCCTCCTTGAACGTTCATTCACAGCACTTATTACAGAAATGTGAAGCAGGGCATACTTAGTCTGGGTTGTTCACCTAAGACCTGAAAGTATAAAAATGCTAGAAGATAACATTGAAAAAACCCTTCTAGACATTGGCTTAGGCAAGGATTTTATAATCAAGAACCCAAAAGCAAATGCAATAAAAACAAAGATAAATAGCTGGGACCTAATTAAACTAAAGAGCTTTTGCATGACAAAAGGAACAGTCAGCAGAATAAATAGACAACCCATAGACTGGAAGAAAAATCTTCACAATCTATACATCTGACAAAGGACTACTATCCAGAATCTACAACGAACTCAAACAAATCAGTAAGAAAAAAACCAAACAAACCCATCAAAAAGTGGGCTAAGGAAATGAATGAACAATTCTCAAAAGAAGATATACAAATTGCCAACAAACATATGAAAAAATGCTCAACATCACTAACGATCAGGGAAATGCAAATCAAAACCACAGTGCAATCCCACCTTACTCCTGCAAGAATGGCGACAATCGAAAAATCAAAAAACAGTAGATGTTGACATGGATGTGGTGAACAGGGAATACTTCTGCACTGCTGATGGTAATGTAAACTAGTAGAGCCACTATAGAAAACAGTGTGGAGATTCCTTAAAGATCTAAAAGTAGAATTACCACTTGATCCAGCAATCCCACTACTGGGTTTCTACCCAGAGGAAAATAAGTCATTATTTGAAAAAGATACTTGCACACTCATGTTTATAGCAGCACAATTCACAATTGCAAAATCATGGAACCAACCCAAATGCCCATCAACTAATGAGTGGATAAAGAAACTGTGGTATATATATATGATGGAATAGTACACAGCCATAAAAAGGAATGAATTAACAGCATTTGCAATGACCTGGATGAGATTGGAGACTATTATTCTAAGTGAAGTAACTCAGGAATGGAAAACCAAACATCGTATGTTCTCACTGATATGTGGGAGCTAAGCTATGAGGACACAAAGACATAAGGATGATACAATAGACTTTGGGGACTTGGAAGAGTGGAAGGAGGGTGAGGGATAAAAGACTACAGATATGGTGAGTGTAGACTGATTGGGTGATGGGTGCACCAAAATCTCACAAATCACCACTAAAGAACTTACTCATGTAACCAAATGTCACCTGTATCCCAATAACTTATGGAAAACAAACAAACAAACAAAAAACCCCCAAAACAAATGGGCCAATGAGGACTCAAAGAGTAAGCTATACATCCTAGTATGTAGATACCATTGTTATTCTCAGGAAACTGGAATAGTGATCAGTCAATGAACTCATCCAAGACTCAATTCAGTGACAGAGCTGGGATTCAGACTAAAATTCTGGCTCCTTACCACTACATTATACTGGTTAAATCAATTATAGTCTTTCCACATGATAGTGTACTGTTTAGGTAATAAAAAGGATAAATTACATTTTAATATGTAATTATATAAATGGGAATGTGTCCATGAAATATTGTATGCTATGGAACATCATGTATAGTATTATCCTGTTATTATAAATATATATTCGCATCGGTTTTCTTGGGCATAAAGCAAGTCTAAAAGTTGTAAAACAGTCCACAGTGGCTATTTTCTGGGATCTGCCTCTTTTTCTGTATCATTAGACTGTCTGTAACACTTAGAAAAAAAGATCCTCTATTAAAATTTTTGGGAAAGGCAGTGACAGGATCATAGTTGTGCTTCAGAAAGATTAAGTCAATGCACGACAACAGGAAGATGATCATCTTGGAAACCAGTGAAAGTGTTTATTCTAACTTTCACTTTCTATTATGTTGAAATGACCCATTCACAGTCTTTACTGAAATCACTCCAAAACATTTCTGGATCTGTCTAAACAGTACCAGCAAAGTGGAAAATGTGGTCTAACTGATCCAAATGGGAAATCCCCATGAATGTCTCACAAGCCTGGCTGTTCATCAGACCACCTGCAGAGCTCTTAAAAACAAATGCCTGGGCCCTATCCCCAAACTAGGTATCACCTGTAATTTTTTAAATGTCAAAAGGTAATTCTGACACATAATCAAGATTGAGAAGTGAAAACACTGGCCTATTGGAGTATTTGTGAAATTCAAATGGTCACTTTCTTGGCAAGGAGAAGTTTGTCTTCCAAGGTGGTCCTTGGTGTGTCCTCTGCATAGAACAGTAAATGTTGGTTGAATGAAGGACAGAATGAATGATGAGAGCCCACAGATTGACATTTCTGTGATGTATTCACCATGATTGAGAGTCTGAGCCTCAGACTGTGAGCCTGATCCCCAGAAGCTGTATCTCATCTATTTTCTAGAACTGACGTAACTTGGAGAAACAAAATCTTGCTAACAAATGCCATAAGACACTGATTGACAAAACCACATTGCTTATTTATTAATTTACAGTAAGAAGTATACTTGTCAACTGGGTAGAAAGAAATTCTCATTAGCCTGACCAGAATGTCCTGTTCCCAAAGGCAGGCCATATGGGAAACCAAGACATTGACAGGCTACTTGGGGAGTTGTGAGTCAGGGCAGGTGAGCAGATGCAGCTGGTGTTGACTCCACCAGCTTTCTAGAGTCTGAGCTCTCCATTTCATAGTAGGATTTACCTGCCTGGGGCCTGGAATTCTCCTTCAGCTATCTCTTCCATTCACCTTTCTTCATGCTCCATTTCTTACTAACCTCCTACCCTGACCCTGAGATCGATATGTTGTTTCTTTGGTCATGTTCATCTGTGAGACTGAGTTGTGCCCTGGTGTGGTGAGCTGGAATCTCCATACCTATTTTGTGATCTAAGTAGGTGGCTTTATATTTACTTTCCAGAAACAAAAAAACCCACTCACTTTATCTCCCTCACTTCCAAGTTCTAGCAGAGGTTGTAGAGGGAGGGGACATTCATCAACACACTGCATCCCACCAGCTGAACCACCAAACTGCACTGGTAAACAGACTCAATGAGAAAAACTGGACTGGTGGATGGGATTCTGTAGCTCACAATGTTGGAATCTTCACCTAATTCATCACTTAGCCTTTCAGCAAGATCTTTTCATATTTAAGACAGCAAAACAAAAACAACAAAACTCTAGAAAAATGTAATATATAATGTCTATTCAAGTTAAGAATAATCATGAAATGACAAATTTCTAGAAAAATATATATCACTAAAATTGATTTACCTCACAAAAACAACACAGAAAGTATACAACTTATGTAAGTATCCTATCACTGGTGCATTGCTTCAAACCTTTAAAGAATTGGTAGTTTCCGTTCTAACAAATATGTTTTAAAGCCTATCAGAAGATAGGTTTCTTTGTGTCTTGGAAAACCTGAGAAATCACAAAAAAATGAAATAAAGTCCCATCAAATTTTCTGGGTCATTGCGCCCAGATTTATGATCAAATATTATTCTAGATGTTTCTGTGTGGATGTTTGGGGATGAGGTTAACATTTAAATCAGTGGACTTTGAATAGAACAGATTGCCCTCCGTCATGTTGGGAGGTCTCATTCAGTCAAATGAAGCCCTTGGTAGAACAAAAGGCTGACAACCCTGAGCAAGAAAACTTCTCCAGGAGTTTGCCTTCTGACTTCATCTGCAACACCACCTCTCCCTGGCTTTCTAGCACACTCTGCCTTTAGACTCAAACTTCAAGTATTTCCTGACTCTCCAGCCTCACAGCCTCCCACAACATATTTTGAACTCACCAAGCATCCATAATCACATGAGCTAATACATAGAATATGTGTGTGTGTGTGTGTGTGTATGTGTGTGTGTGTACTATTGGTTCTGTTTCATTGGAAGAAAATTCCCTAGGAGTCCTACTTCCTCCTGCACTTCTAGCACCCCTACCAAGTGGTTGTGCCTGTGAGTACACTACACCAGGGACAGGAACCTCACTGTGTCCCAAAGCTTTTATTTGTTTGATTTTTTGGAGACTCGGACTACAGAAAACTGTCTTTAATATGAGTCAAAGCCTTCCTCCCTCTATCTTCTTCTGATACTAGTTTCCAACTGGAGGTTACTCCTTACAAATAGGACTCCTCATTCACTTGAATGGCTCTTCAAGTGCTATTCAGAGCAGAGCAGGGGTAAGTGCCTGGTATCACCGTTCTTTTCTTGTTTGAAAACCCTGATTTCTCTCCTTCCACATAGTTTCCTGACACTTGTGCCAACTGTGGTTTCTCTGGATCTCCCAACCTTGTATGGTCCTAGGGGCTGTGCTACGGTTTGGCTGTGTCCCCACCCAAATCTCATCTTGAATTGTAGTTCTCATAATCCCCATATGTCATGGGAGGGACCTGGTGCGAGGTAATTTAATCATAGGGGCAGTTACCCCCATGCTGTTCTCATGATAGTGAGTGAGTTCTCATGGAATCTGATGGTTTATAAGGGGATGTCCCCCCTTTGCTTGGCACTTCTTCTTCATGCCACCCTGTGAAGAAGGTGTCTTTCTTTTCTTTAGTCTTCTACCATGATTGTAAGTTTCCTGAGGCTTTCCAGACACGTGGAACTGTGAGTCAATTAAACTTTTTTTCTTTATAAATTACCCAGACTTAGGTATTTCTTCACAGCAATGTGAGAATGGACTAATACATGCTGAGAAGGTTGAATGTTTCCTGGAGATGGTGAGCACCAACACACGGCATCCCCAGTCTCCTGGGAAAGAAGTGTCTCCAGAGTTGGGCACACTCACCTTGCTGGCAATTTGTTAAGCTCAACAGACTCCTCCAAGATCTAAGGTGACAGTTTTCTGGTCCCTGAAGTTTCTGACCACATATAGAAGGCCGGCATTGCACTGGCTCAGGCTCAGGCAGGCTCACAACCAAGGTCCAGGGGTTGGGGGCTGATCCTGGTGCCCCACTCTGTTCCAGCTTCTTGGGGAGGCCTTTGCTCTCCCAGGTCACATTCAGATCCTCTGTGGTCCCTAGAGCATTGCCCTCCACTGTGATGTTGCACCAGCCTGCTGTGATGGATGATGACTCAGCCAGGATCTGGGAAGGAAGGGAACAAAATAATTATTTTTGCATTTGAAGAGCACATTCTTCGTCTATTATCTCAATAGTTTTAGAGCTCCCTGCTAGGCAGACAGGGCATTTTGCAGCCAAAGAAACTGAGACCTGGAGCAGTGAAATAGTTTGCTCGAAGTCATATACTGAAAACATTCCAGATTTAGGGAAGGAAACATAGCTGAGCCTCTCAGCTCTTTCCATCATCTGTACACCTTGCCCGCACCACACAGTTGAATTCATATCTGTTTGTTCTCCACACTTATATTCAGACCCTTTACAAACTCTAAAGCACTTAGAGGGTACAATGAAACCTTTTGAGAAATAACTTCCACATGCAAAATCTGAAAAGCAGTTTCCGGAAACTATTGTAAGACTCTTAAGCTTTCATTCATATTGACAGCATAAAAGGTTAAGATGTGAAGATAAGAGGAAGAGAATTAATTTGGAGAAAGCTATGCCATGAATCCCATTCCACCCATGGTTGCCTCCCCTCACCTCAAGCCTGGTGAGAGGGGCCTCAATGAGACCATTCAGAGAGTTTGATGCATGTGCATTTGACTCCTCAATGGGGATGCAGTTTCCCCACTGGCCATCCTGACTCTGCAGCCATTGGCTGTTTCAGCAACATCTCCCTCTTTGTTTCTCAGGTGTGTGTCAGGCACCTGTGCAGTGCATCTCCAAGCTGCATCAAAGAACCAGGGACAAAAGAGAAAGAACAAATGGCCACTCTGAGAGGGCATTACATGTGAGAAGGTAGGTGACAGATCCTCAACATAGGGAAGGAGGGATAGCCAAGAAACCTATAAAAATGCTACATGACAGAAAGGGTAAACCTAAACATTGTCAAGCCTAGAGCACCAACTACTTGTTGACCAAAATAGGAATAGTCAAGGAAAGGCTTTCCTGTTGCCTCTTCCAAGAGTTGCAACAACTTCACATGAAGTCTGTTTAAACATTCTGATTTTCATCCACATTAAGGAGTTTCAGACATTTTCTTCTCCACCCACTAGCCATTTTGCACAGCCATGTGCCTATAATCTTGAGTCCCCACTCAGTGTTGAGCCCAGATACCTGGGCCCTATTGTGAGAAAATTGAGAAAACATCAATCACCCTCAGCATTTGGAGGGCTGGTTTCTTACTGTCATCTTTGCCCTCTGGCTTTTAAAATTTCAGTACAGCTGGGTGAATAAACAGATTAGTTTAGGGCCCTTCAATATTGGAGAACTAGCAGTGACTCACATTGCTCTACCCAATGTCCAAACGTGCTGCATTAAGACCCTTATTTTAGCTCCATTAAAGTTCTCTCTATTTTTCCCACATCTTAATAAACATTTAAAATTTTTACCCTCCTAGATAGAGTCCCTCCACCCTGCTCAACTCTCTCATTGCTTTTTCCCATTCTCACTGAAATTACTCTAAGTCTCCTCATTATCTGTTGTTCAGGCATAACTCTTCTATTTGGTAGTGGCCCTGGGGCTAGCAGCTGTAGCTCAGACCTTTAAGCCTGGCTCAGCACTAGATCCACTCCAGATGCTTTACTTTACTTTTATTGTGAATTTTCCTACCGGGAGTGGCCCTGAGGCTACAGACTATAGCTTGGCGCACTTAGAATCTCAGCTTCACTCAATATCAGAGTCCACTCTAACATTCTCCTTTACTTTCATTTGAGCTCTTACAGATGAAAATAACCAAGAGATTATATTTTTAGCCTTTTTCTTGGTACTTTGCATTTCCTTATGCATCCAGTGAGCCTCCAATTTATAAGCTGAATCCATCATTTCTAAATTCTACTACCAACTTTCACATCTAGTAAATAATTATAACATAGGTGCAGCTCCATACCATAGATAACCCTGTTGCCATGCAGGAACCAAAGGTTCATTATCCCTTACCCTCTCATTCTTCCTCCTCCCAGACCACACGTTTTTCTGTCAGGGTCATTCTAGTCAATTCACTTCCGATGCAAACTATGAGAGTTGGACCTGCTACAAACTTTGTGTAGTTAGGTTTTATGTTGAGGTCTATCCAAGACCTCTCTTACTTCAACTGCAAGTTCAGGCAGTTCTCAAATCACCCTGAGGTTCAATAATTTGCTAAAAGGTTGCTAAGTACTTACTGAAGCTACTGCACTCAAGGTTATGGTTGATTATGGGGAAAGGTACAGATTAAAATCAGACATAGCAAGAAATTCATAAGGCAGACCACAAAAAGTACCAAATGCAGAGTTTCCAGTTGTTCTCTTCTCATGGAGTCAGGACACTATTCCTTTCCAAACATTGATGTGTGATGATACTCTCAGAGTATTTCCAACTAGGGAAGCTCACTCAGGCCTCAATGCTGAGACTTTTTGTTGGCGTTCCATCATGTAGGCATAATAATTGATTGTCCGGGTGACAGGTATCAGTTTCCAGCTACTCCAGAGGTCAACCGATATTGCATAATTCAAACTCTTACCTTAAATCATGTTTTTTGGTCTTTCTGGTATGATCAACCATACTTAACTCATGCTACCAGTGACTCAAAGCTCCTGGCAAACAGATGCTCCTATCAGGTGTGACGATCCAAGGAGTAAAAGATTGCTTACCAGAAGCCAAGAGAAGAAGTCAGACCTCTCTTTGGGAAAGGTAAAAATCCTTTAAAACACACACCTGGAACCACCAAGTCTCCCAGGGATTGCTGAGGGGCTTGGTGAACAGGGCATAACTTTATCACTCAGCCAGGAAGTTGACTACTTTGTCTTAGTGTCACTTCCTGCTTGTGCAGAGCTTCAAGGTCAGAGATGATGAGAGGTTAGGGTCTTCTCAGATTTTTCCTAGGCAGGTGTAGAGACCTAAAAATGCACACAACCCCACAATTGGGTATGACCGTCTACGGACATCTCATTCCTTAGCTTTTCCTGCTAAGATATTTGGTTAGTGTATTGTTTGCATCAACAGTTATTCTCAGCTTCAGGCAGCCAAAAAGTTTAACAATTGCCTGTAATTGCTTTCATCAAGTGCCCCACAGGTAAAGGGCTATTAGAAGTAGGAGAGCTCTCAGTCAGGTGAAACACACATATACTTGGAAGTGGGGTCTTCCAAGGTACCACAAGACAGGTGAAATAATAACAATTCATTGGGAATGAGCCTTTGAGAGAGCTCCAGCTCCATTCTGCTCCCTCAGGTGGATGCTAGACTTCTGGCTTCATCATGAAAGCGAGCTGTTACTTCTGAAGGCTACAGTGGAGTTGCAGAGTGATGCTGTGACTAGGGAAAGTTAGAACACTACATAATGTCCATTTCTCAGGTTGCTGCAAGTCATTGGTTAATTGTCAGAGTTTTGAAAATGTTCTCTATAAAATCAGTAGGTACTCTTGCTCTCTTGCTCTTTTTATGAAAAAGATAATTTTCAAATTTCTTCAAATTTCCTTAAACTACCATTTTCTACACTTCATATTTTAACATATATGTTTAATTTTGGTTTTTTTCTATTTATGGCTACTGTTGTTCTGTAATTTTGTACTATTCTCTAAGGATCCATTGAAAGATCCACCATTCTGTTATTGTTTTCTAATGTTTTAATTATTTTTTAATTCAAAAAATTCTACCAACACATAGTTGGGTTACAGAGGAGGAGAGAAGAAAGAAAGGATGGATATCAAAGGTCAAGTGTCGGTCTACATCTACTGCTGTCTGCTTCTCTCCCCCAACCCAGCTGTGGGACTACCATGCTGCAAACCTCACAGGCTAGACTGGTGACTCTTCTCTTTAATCCAGATAAGGAGGTCAGGAAAAGGCCATAACTCAGAGCTTCTACTCCAACCTTTCCTCTACCTGGACACCTAGACTTCTGCCTAGGGCTGCAATTTCCTCCCACATCAGAAAACAGCCATTCTGTCTCAACCCAGAGTCTCACAATCATGTCTTGAGTTTCTCAGAATCTAAAGTTTTCTTTCTCTCCTGGCATCTGTCTGTGGCTGGGCTGATGTTATAAAGCCTTTGCCACTTACCCTAGGCATGAACTTGGACAACTGGGATCTCTCTGGACAGCCAGGATCCTATATTGTCTTAGTCTGTTTGGTGCTGCAACAATAGGATACCTGAGACTGGGTAATTTATAAGGAATAGGAATGTATTTGGCTCACAGTTGTGGAGGCTGGGAAGTTCAAGATCAAGAGGCTCCATCTGGTGAGAAGTTTCTTGTTGCATCATCAATGTCAGAAGGCAGAAGGACAAGTGAGCACATGCAAGAGAGAGCAAGAGATTGAACTCTCAACCTCAAGCTCTTTTATAATTAGTAACTAATTTATTCATGGTGGAGCACTCATGCCCTAACACCTCCCATTAGACCCCACCTCTCAACACTGTTACAGTGGGAATTAAGTTTCTAACACATGAACTTTGAGGGACATATACAAACCATAGCATATATTATCTAGAAGGTTAATGTAATGGTTAGTCAATAGGGTTATTTTGAGAATTCAATTTAATATATAATGGTTAGTCAATAGGGTTATTTTGAGAATTCAATTTAATATATAATGTAGATTCATTAAAATAATACATGTAAACCCACTGATATAGAAAATATCCAATAAATATATTCCTCTTGTAACCCAACTCCCAGCTTGAGTGTCCTGTCATTTGGGATTCAAATAAAATATATGTGATCACCCATCCCATGTCTTATAGAGGTCCAGAGCCTTATCTACACATTTGTGAATTCCTAGGAGCTTATATTCCCATGGTCACCTCTCAATCTCTGTTTGTTCTTGACTCTCCATGACACTGAACTCTACATTGCTCGCTTATATGCTACATACATGTGCACACACACACACACGCACACATGCAGACACACACACACACACACACACACACAGCTGCTTCAGATCAGATCAAGGTCTGCCTTCCTTTATCTCCCTAAAATACTACTGGCACCAGGCTGCTGAATATATAAACTCTTACCAAAGGCTCTGGGGGTGGTGTGTGTGCATGTGTATGTCTTTGGACAGGATAAATGAACACTGAGATTAGATTAAAAGCCCTGTCATTTTGCCCGTATTGAATGTCTATTGGCTGACTCTCCAGTGTCACTGGTCTCCAGCCACACAGCTAATTCTCTCTCTCCAGGTTCTTCCTCCCCCAAACCTGTCACTTATATAGTTTTCCAAACCAAACCATTCCCAAACAAAAACTACCTCCTGGACTGGACAAAAAGAAGGAATGGGATAAGGGCAGGAAGAGATGCAGATGGGCCTTGAGTTTGGGAGAACACTGACTTTCATGGCCAAAGGTAGAAACAGGCACTGCACTGACCCCAGTGATGTAGGTCCTGAAAGCAACACCTTCAGTTCACCTTGAGGGGAGCTGAAGGGACTGGATGCTTCAGCATGGAGGAGGAGCCCACATGACACCTCCACAATGAAGCCTTTCCTGATTCCACTAGTGAGAGTGGCCTCTCTCTCCTTTGAACTGCTTTGTATCATTTGTTCTATATACAGCTTTTGTGAGATTAAACCTTGTGATGAGGATGCTTCATATTGAGTCTTTACTGACCAATATGAATGTGATTCCCCATGGTATGGATCACATCTGACCCCTGGACATGTCCCCAGGGCCTTGCTCCTAGTAGAGGCTTGGTTGACTGCATTAATTAATAAGTAAGAAGAACCTATCTGACAGGGTGCTGCCCTTGAAGCCATGGCATAAGTAATTCTCTGACCCCGGTGAAGACAAGGAATTGTTAAATTTAAGTTAAACAGGAGTGAGGCAGGTCAGATACAAGGAAGAACTTACAGACTCAGTAAACTGGTTACACCAACAGGCAATGGCAAACCAAACAAACTCTGCATCTTCGAAAGGAGAGAGGAGGTAGCTTCCGTGGTGTCTTCCCCTGGTCCAGCACTGATCTGAGAGATGAACAGAATGAGGATGGAGACCTCATCAAGCTCCCTGGGGCTGATCAGAGGCCTAGGGTAGTGGCTGTGGGGCAGGTCAGGGCTCAGACGAGGCCCTGATGCAGTTCATGGTCACAACTCTGCAGCTGAAGGAAGTGAGGGAGCCTGGATGGCACCCTGGCTGGGACTGTTTAGGGCATTGATCCCAAGAAAGAGAAACCATAGATCCAGCACTTCCTAGGTGCCAGACATGGCACTAGATGCTTGGGACTTTATCATATTTCACCAGAGCAGCAACATAGTGAGGGAAGCCTTACCAGCCCCAGTTTGCAGAAGAGCAAGCTGTGGCTTAAATTTGAAATTTGAACACAGTTTACTACACTCGGCTACCTTTCTAGAATCAATGGGATAGAAGGGGTGGATTTCATTTAAAAAGGAAAGTTCTGTGGTTCTCTCATTTGTTCTTACTAAGAAAACACTCCCTTGTCCTATTTCAAATGCCCTAGGTGTCTGCAGCTGCACAGCCAACATTTCTGAGTCACATCATTCTGGAGTGAAGGATTCTGAAGCCCACGTTCTTCTAAAGGGAATCCAAAGAGGTTCTTTCTTGTTGCATGTGATCAAAAAGCCAGGAGTAGCTCTAGGAGCCAAGCTGGTGGAGGTTTTGTGTGGCGTTGGACCTTAGTCCGACTACACAGTTGTGCTGCAAGTCCTCAGGGGTGGCAACTCATCATTTCTGCCACATTGAGCAGCTCTCCTTGGCAGCTTACCATCAAGCCATGACTTGGCCCACAGGCTCCTTCCATTACCTGGCAATACCCCACGGCAGTCCTTTGCTTCAGGCCACTGGGACAAGGAAAGTCAGGCGTCTCTTCTTTGTCTCAGCCTGGACGTTAAGCAATCACATTTCATTCATCAAAACTCAATCACATAGTTCACCAAATTTGGGAGAGTCTAGGGAAACTGTAATCTTCCTGTGTGGCCAGGAAAATATAAAGGAAATCATTTGATGGACGTTACCTCTATCCTCATAGATGTTTAAGTAAAAACTACTGAATAATTGAATTAATTTACTTCTAAAACTGTTTGGGTCTGCTTTGATTTTGTTCTTCCTGGTGTAGACTTGTAACTTGTACATTTTTAAATAATGGCACTTTGTGGTTTTTATTTCTTTTTGGGACTGTTTTAATAGGTTATACTTTTCTAGAAAATGATCCACTAAAGTCTTTAAATATTGGCCTAAGTTATTTATAGTATTAGTATTGTTTTTGTAACCTCTGCTGCCTTTATTGCCGTGTTCCGTTTTTTATTTCTAAATTGTATTGTTTGTAGGCCTTCTCTTTCTTTTCTGTAGTCATTCTTGATAGGTTTTTGTCTATTGTTTTGTCTTCTTAAGAAGCCAGCATTTGGCTTTGTTGACCAGGTCTGCTGTATCTTTATTTCAGTTGCATTCATTTTCCCTTTTATTCTTATATTCAATTTCTTTCATATTCTCTCAGTTTTTTTTCTTTCTAATCTTATGAAGTGGACGATTTGCTCATTAGTTTGTAGCCCTTTTTTGTTTTCTAAGTTTAAAAAAAATTTTCTAAATACCATTTCAACTATATCCCATAAATTTATACATTTACTATTATTATTATTTAGAAAATTATTTTGTAACATCCAAAAATGATGACTTACATCATAATTTTCTATTGATTTCTGTACAGCTGGCATTGAAACTGGAAAAGAATAATACTAACTCTTTAATATTTATTGAAAGTTGATTTTGCCTCAGTATATTGTCAAATTTTACGAATATTCCATGTAAACTTGAAAATAATATGCATTATCTCATTATTGGGTATTAAGTTTGGTATTTATCTATTAAATCAAATCAGTCAATTGTGTTGTTCAAATCTTCTCTCTTCTTCCTAATTTTTGTCTGTATGCTTTTTCAATTACTAACAGACTTGTGTTAAGATTGCCTACTGTGAAAATAGATTTGTCGTTTTCTTCTTGCAATTCTGTGGGTTTTGCATTATATATTATGAGAGTGTGTTATTGAAAGCATTTTTACACATTGCTGGTATATTTAGAATTGTTGTATGATTCCCTTTCTTCCTAATAATGTCTCTGTAAACTCTGGATTTCCATATTTAAATAGCTGGATTGTGGATGGCTGGACTGAGTTTTCTCTCTAATCTGTTCATCTCAGTTGTCTAATTAGTGAGATGTTTTTCCATTTGAGGTGTTGTGATTGCTGACACAGATGGCATTATTTCTCTCATCTTATCATATCTTTCTATTTTTCTGTTTTCTCTATGTGTCTTTTCTACTTTCCTTTATGTAGTTAAGTTTAAAATTTTACTTTATTTACTCCTCTGCTTTTGTAGAAGTTATACACTGCACTTCTCTTCATTTAGGATTTGACTTAATATATTAATACATATACCTAATTCAAATTCTAAATCAGTATCTCCACCCACTTCCAGAAATTGAAAAGGAACTAAGAGCGCTTTCACTCTTCTCATTTTCTTCTTGTCCTAAATATTATCGTTACCCAATATCTCCCTATTTTTCACTGCAACAATTATAAACTTTTATTAATTCATGCAACCAGTGGTCAAGTATCCTTTCTGTTTACCACTTTCTATTCTCAGCATTCCTTTTGTTTTCAACCTTTTCTTCCAGACCATTTTTCTTCTTCACAAAATAGTCCTTCAGTGATTGTCTGTTGGTGATAAATGTTCTCAGTTTTAATTTGACTGGAAATGCCTTTGTTTTGCCCTCATTTTTGAAGATAGTTTACTCAGGTATACAATTTAAAGTTGGCAATTATTTTCTACAAACCACTGAAGATATCATGCAATATACATTACTGCTGGGCTATCATTTTCTCTTCATTGCTTTGCAGATGGTCTGTCTTTTCTACCTCTAGCTATTACACAATTTTATCTTTGTCTATGGTGTGTGCCTAAGCTGTAATACATTTAGCTTAGATGGAGAACCGCCCCAAAGCCAGCGTCGAATGAGGATCTGAGAAAGACCAATGAATATATTAAGAGGAGATAAAGAACACAGTTGATGCTTCCAAGAAAACAATGTGTATAAGTAAAGATTAAAGACCCTTAGGGAAACCAGGCAGCCCATGTCTAGAGTAGGTGTCTGGGGCTAATGAAGCCTCCTGCTTCCACCACTGGGGCTGCAGCACCTCCTACCTCTGTGGTTCCTGGAGGTGCCTGATTCCACTGTGCCTAGGCTGTGCTTGTGCTTGTAGAGAAGCTGCAGAAAAGGCAGATGAGGAACTGGGATGAGACTCTGATGGGAAGGTTTCTGTCTTCTGGCCTGGGAAATCAGCTAAGGGGGCAGACACCTGCACTGTACCGTGCATGGGTGTGGGTGTGCATTTTTATCACATGCTGGAACCCTGAGCCCAGGCATCACTCCGTGTAGGGTCATTTAACATGGGCCTCTAACGCATGCTTCTGATATCTCCTGGAGCCACCAGAACTTCAAATTCAGTTCATCTCTTTAGCACAAAATTCTCTCTTGGAGCTCTCCATAACTGGAGTTTTGTTGAAACTAAATTATACAAAACATTTTTACTATATTTTTATTGAGCATATTATATCATCAGATCATTAGGAGGGGCTTCCTGAGTCAGCTGAAGTGCCTTCTTGTCTGGGAGTTTCCAAAATGTCATTATTCTTAAATTTTCTGTTGCCCACAAACCTCCAACACTTTTGGGCCAGGCAGCCACTGCTTCAGGTGGAGATCATAGAGAATGCAGAACTCAGTGTTCATCTTTGACTTTCAAAATGAGCAAGAGCAGTATTTTATTAATTATAGATAATATCAATGTGGGGGAACTCCCTCCCCCAGTCCATGGGGATGGGGAAGGAGAGAGGAGCAGAAAAGAGGATGGAGTTGAGGAGTCAGGAAGAGCCTTCCCTGGCTCATCCTGTTGTCATCATCAAGCAGTTGGTCCTCTGGATTCGATAGTGATTAGCGTGATTCTTTCTCCCATGGGGTATTTTCATAGGTTCTTTAGATACTTCTCCTCTCTCATGCTGGGAATCTGCCATCTATTCCTTTGCATGTAATATATTCAAGGGTTGAGCATTTCTGTCTTTTTCACCCCGGTACATAGCTGGTCCATTTCTTTCTTTTTTTATTATTTATTTATTTATTTATTTATTTATTTATTTTTTGAGATGGAGTCTTGCTCTGCCGCACAGGCTGGGGTGCAGTGGCGCGATTACGGCTCACTGCAAGCTCCGCCTCTGGGGTTCATGCCATTTTCCTGCCTCAGCCTCCAGAGTAGCTGGAACTACAGGCGCCCACCACCACACCTGGCTAATTTTTTGTATTTTTAGTAGAGACGGGGTTTCACCGTGTTAGCCAGGATGGTCTCCGCCTTCTGACCTCGGCCTCCCAAAGTGCTGGGATTACAGACGTGAGCCACCGTGCCCAGCCCATAGCTGGTCCGTTTCTACACAATCTCTCTACTGGGGTTCTATTACTCCTCCTTTTGGCTCTCAACAAAGTTCTGTTAAGTACTTCCATCTGGATGATGAAAAATATGTTCATCAATGGCAATGCAATTTCTTCCCTAGTGGCAGCCAATACTCTGGTACCATAGGCTTATTTAGGCAGCATCTCCCCCTTTGGCTGTCTCAGGTATGGATCGGACACCGTTCAGTGCATCCCCGATCTGCATGGGAAATATTAAGCTGTCTGAATGGTATCACTGAACTTCGCTCACTAGGATCGAAGGGAGGGGTGGGTACCCATGAGGTGGGAAGGGGACTTGCAGCATAACTCCCTCCACTTCCACCATATCTCCAAATTCTAACCTATTTATGTCATTGGTATAGGTGACAGCTTATGGGTCTTAAAACCAGTTTTCAGAAACTCCTTTGTAAATTCTGTATGTGGCAGGTATTTTCCCTAGAGGGTTGAATTTACCTTCCAAGTGCTATGAGAGTTGTGAAGGATCAGACGATGTGTGTGCAGGACAAGAGAAGGGAGTATGGGTGGTGGAGGAAGCTGAGAGACTTTGGCTGCCGTCTCTTCTCTCAATCTGGGGTTCTGTGGCACTTTCTCAGTGTATCACTTTGGGCAAACTGTTTCACTTCCCCAAGCCTGTTTTTCTGGGTGCAAAGTGCCCTGCCTGCCCAGTAGGTGCTCTGAAAGTATTGAGATAATGGGATGAAGAGCGTGCTCTACAAATGCATTAATTCTTCTGTCCCATTCTACCCCAGAGCCTGTGCCCCTTTTCCAGGTCCCAGCCAGGTCACCATCCATCACACGAGACTGCTGAAAATATACCCAAGAGGGCAGGGCTCCAAGAGCCACAGAGGACCTAAATGTGACCTGAGAGAGAGCAAGGGCCTCCCCAGAGAGCTGGACCAGACAGGGATGCCAGGACCAGCCTACAACCCCGGGACCCTGGCTGTGAGCCTGCCACTGAGCCAGTGCAATGCCAGCCTGACCTGTGTGATCAGCAACCACGAAGAACAGAAAACTGCCACCTCAGACCTTGGGGGAAATGTGTTTAACTCAAAAAATTGTCCAGCAAGGGCAGGTTCTAGTTATGGAGACACCCCTTTCCCAGAAGATTGAGGGTAGGGTGAGGTGTTGCTCACCATGTTCAGGAAATATAATATCCAACCTTCCTAGCTCCTGGGACTATGCCAGCTGGGAAGACACAGAGATAGCAAAAGTTGGCATGTGCCCTAGGAAACTATGGAGGGGGATTGGGAGGGAGAAATCAGGGCATTTAAGACAGGAAAAGGATAGATATGCCAGGACTGGTGAATCCCTCTTGAAGTGCCTTTGAGTGGACATAGAATCCTATTTGTAATGAGTAACCTCAAAAGGGAAGCCAGTATCAGCAGAGGAAGGTAGAGGGCTGAGCACTTTACTCATGACATTAGAGGACAGCTTTCTAGAGTCCTACAAACATGAAATGGAAATTTTGGGACACAGAGATGGTCACTTGGTGCAGGTGTTATAAGTGCAGGAGTCAGCAAGACTCCATGGATAATTTCCTTCCAACAACACATTCGCAGAGTCTAGAAAACTCTCTTTGGCAAAATCACATAGGCTTATTCCCAGCCCCAAACCCTCAGGTGAGCAGAGTGCCTGGCACTGAGCCAACCCACTGCAGGGAATGTGGCAGCCCCAGGACCCAGGCACCCAGCAGCCTCTCTCTCTCTGCTCTCTGACCCAACAGGGACTGGAACTCCACTCTTACTCCCACTACTGTGAATGATGCAGGCCAAAGGCCTTCTGCTCCTTGGGATCCTAGGGAAGCTGGGAGTTGAGCTCACCTGGAAAAAGTTTCCAGTGGAAGAAGGGAAGTGAGAGCTGCCCATGCAGCCTTGACCAGTGAATGAGACTTTACTTCCTATTTTTTATGCTCTATCAAGTTTCCTAAATCACAAATGAAAGCTTTCTGTCTTCTGCCAAGTTTTAAAACATATTTATTGCCACAAAAACTCTCTATTCATTTATAGTTTGAAGGAATCCACTGGCAATAAAACTTGGCCCTTAAGCTGTTGAAGGGGAAAATATATCAGTTTCATGAGATGGTCTGGATGTTTTTTGAGGTTTATACACACATGCAAATCAATTTTGTAATGTATGATTTTCCAGAAATTGTCATTTCATGATTGTTTTAAACTTGAATAGACATTAACTATATATTACATCCTCTTAGAGACTTGTTATTGTTGTTTTGCTTTCCTAAATATGAGAGGATCTTGCTGAAAGGCTCAATGATCAATTAGGTGAAGATTTCAATCTTGAGAGCTATAGAATTCCATTCACCAGTCCAGTTTTTCTTATTGAGTCTGTTTACCAGTGCAGTTTGGTGGTTCAGCTGGTGCTATGTGGTACATTAAGAGATGTCCACTTCCTTCACACCCTCTGCTAGAACTTGGAAATGAGGAAGATAATAGTGGATTGTGGTTTCTGGTGTTGTTATTGGTGGTGCTGTTTGTGAATCAAATAAAACGCCACATACCTGAAACGTAGGACAGGCATAGAGATTCTAGTTCACTCAGCTGGGTGAGCTGACTTAATCTCATGATGAACATGATCAAAGAAAAAATATGTCATCCAATAAAGGGTTAACAAGTAATAGAACATAGAAAGGTGAGTGACAGAGATAAATGAAGTGGTCTGTTAGGTTGGCAGGAGAAACAGTGCCCTGATCAGGTAAACCCTACAATGAAAATAGAGGGCTCAGACTCCAGAAGGCCAGTGAATTCCATACCAGCAGCATCTACTTACCTTCCCTGACTCCTGGATCTCCAAGCAGCACACTGATGTCTTGGCTTCTGATGGTGCCTCCTCCAAAATTTGTGTTGAAACTTCATCCCCAGGGCAACAGTATTGAGAGGCGTGGTCTTTGGGAGGTGATTAAGTTATGTGGAATCTGCCTTGATGCATGGGATTAGTACCCTTATAAAAGGACTCCAGGTTGAAGGGAGTACTCTCTTGCCCTTCTATCCCTACTCCCACATGAAGACACAGCATCCCTTTCTCTGTAGGATGCAGCCATAAGGGCCCATCTTGGAAGCAGAGAGTAGCCTCACCAGACCCCAATCTTGCCAGTGCCTTGTGATCTTGGACTTCCCAGCCTCCAGAACTATGACAAATGAATGTCTGCTATTTATAAATTACTCAGTCTCAGATATTTTGTTATAGCAGCACAAATGGACTAAGACAGCTTCCCGTGTGGCCTTTCTTTGGGAACAGGATGCACTGGTCAGGCTAACAGGAATATCCAGTCCAGTTGAAGAGCATACTTCTTACTGTAAATTAATAAACAAGCATTCTAGTTTTGTCTATCCATGTCTCATGGCATTTGTTCGCAAAATTTTGCATCCCCAAGGAAAGCCAGAGCTGGGCAATGGATGAGATAAAGTTTCTGGGCTCAGTTTTAGAGTCTGAGGGTTGGACTCTGAACCTTGGTAAACACACCAAAGTAATGATAACCTGAGGGGTCTCATCATTCATTCCTTCACTCAACCAACATTTACTGGGCTGTGTTCTGAGGATTATTATCTTAAAAGGCAAACTCTCAGCCTCTGCTTACCATGTGTGTTCCAGCTTAAATTTTATGAAGCCTCCATATAGATCAGATTTCAGTGCTCAACCCTGACCATGCCCACATAAACATGGACACATGCTGTTCCATACCACAATTAATATTTCACTGATGTCTTCCCATTTAAATATATACAAATATAGTCATGTGTCACTCAGTAACATGAATATGTTCTGAGAAATGTGTCATTAAGTAATTTCATTGTCGTGCGAGCATCATAGAGTGTTTTTACCCAAACCTAGATGGTACAGCCTACTATCCACCCAGGCTGTATGGTATAGCCTATTGCACCTGGGCTACAAACTTGTACAGCACGTTACTGTACTGAATGCTATATGCAATTGTAACATAATGGCAAGAATTTTGTATCTAAAAATATCTAACTGTGGAAAAGGTACAGTAAAAACATGGTATAAAAGATGAAATATGGTACACCTGTTGTAAGGGCAGCTGAGAGAAAGGAAGAATAAACTCAAAGTCAAGTGAGTAAGTTTACTGAACCTGCCAGGCTGCTCCACCACACTCAGAGGAGGCAGCGCCAAGCTTACAGAATGAGGGGTTTATATTGGGGAGGGGTTTGAGGGAGTTTTTTGGTATGGCTGGTTAATTTTGCTACATATCACCTGGTGACATTTATGATAGCAGAAACTTACAGGAGGGTAAAGTTTGTTTATGCTTCCCACGACCTCCCCCCGTGTGTTCCATATGGTTTGTAATTGAGGTTTGCTTATAGTAGCAGGGCCTCTTAAGTGAATTTGCTAGCTTCACTGGGGCGCCTAGATAAGGGCTTAGAAATGTAAGGAGCTTGGGGGGAGGAGTGTGGTGGCACGGAAAGGAGTTGCAGAGTGGGAATGGGCGGGCAGCACGGAGAGGTTTCAAGAAGCATTTTTGGGGCAGTTTGTCCCTAACATTCCAGCCTTTTAATAGGTAATAGAAGAGGGATGCCATTGTCTGGCCACTTCCTGCTGGGAAAGGGCGACGGTTATGGGGGAAGGCTGGATGGTAGGGACTGCTGTTCTTGGAGCCATCGGTATTCCTGGAACAGCATCGTATTTTGTATTGTCCCATGGGTGAGGGCTCTGATACGGTCCTGTAAAAACTGGGTTAGAAGGCGTAAGAGACAAGGGCTGAATGCTAGAAAAAGAAGAATGGTTATGGCCAGGTCTAGGAGGGGCATGAGCCATGGAAACCAGGCACTAAAGGACCAGGAGGGCCACACTGGCCATCAGGGGACTTTGTGTGTGTGTGTGCTTGGTCCTTTTTTTTTTTTTTTTTTTTTACAGCATTTTGTATTAAGCTATATGGGTTAAGATAAAAGTAACATTGTTTATTTAGAAAAGGGCAGATTTCTCCTTTTTTGGCTGTGAGGGGAGGTAAATATAAGTTAAGGTACTGCATAGGAAAAGTATGCCTTGGCTTGGTAGACAGAACTGGTTGTGTATGCTAAAAAGATGTATTATTTTGTTATTTTTATGTATTCACAGGCATATGGGTGAAATCTATTTGCCAGTTCTTTCTTGGGAGTGTTCCTCTTAGCTGGTGTGTAGGAATAGATGCGGAGTGGAGGGCTCCTTGAGAGGAGGTGACAGAGCATATATGACAGTTTGAAGTTATGTTTTTTAATGAGGTGAATAGGCGAGGGGATAAGAAATATGGGTGGAGGAGGAGATACAGGGGACGTGCACCAATATGGAAAGATTGGTGGAGAGATGTTAGGATTCTGTTCGTTTGGCCCTGGGGAAGGACTAGCTTCTGGTCCTTAATTATCCAGTCCCCCTGGAGGAAGGCTCATTGTTGTAGTAAAAAGCCGTTTTTAGTGGGGGAGTATTGAGGTTGGATTGTAGGGATAATGAGGAGGAGGGAGGCAGGAGCCGAAGAAAGGAAGGCTTATTTTGTTGCCTTATCAGCCTTTTTGTTCCCTCTTGAGATTTTATCTGACCCTGTTTGATGTCCTTGACAGTGTATAACTCCCGCTTCAGTCAGGAGGTGTGTGGCCTGAAGGAGTTGGTAAAAAGGGGGCTGTTGGTGATATGGGGCCTTTTGGCAGTGAGGAATCCACTCTCTTGCCAGATGGCAGCATGGGGATGAAAAATGTCGTATGCATATTTGGAGTCTGTGTAAATGTTGACTCACTCATTTGTCTTTGGAAAGGGTTAGGGCTCTGGTGAGAGCTATGAGTTCTGTTTTTTGAAAGGAGGTTCCTGGAGGTAGGGGTTTAGCTTTAGTTACTCAGTCAAGGGAAACAATCACATACCCAGCAATTTTGGGGGAGCCAGTGGGCCTGGAAGAGGAGCCATTTATAAATAGCTGGTCATTGGGGTTGGTGAGAGGCTCGGAGGAAATGTTTGGAAAGTGTGGCTGTAGGTGATCTAGGGTGTCAGGGCAAGAATGAGTAAGAGGGGAAGAGGATATGGGGAGTAAGGATGCTGGGTTGAGAGGAGCACTTTTGGCAAGACTGAATTCAGGATTTTTGATAAAGAGGGTATGGAATAATTAAATCCGGGAAGGAAGAAGAGAGCTTAATGCTTGGGAGGAAAGGAGATTTCGTAGATTATGAGGACTGTGGACGGTGGTATTTTGGCTGAATGTTAAGGAGCTGCTGTCCACAAACTAAGTAAAGGAAGTATTTAGAAGGGGTTGGTCTGTTACGTTTTGAAAGGGTATAAGAAAGGTTTGAACAGTGTTTACACAGAAGTGTGCAGGGTCTTGAGAGGTAGAAATTTCAGGTAAGAGCATGGCTGGGTTTAGATGAGAGCCGTTTAGCATGGTGATTTGGAGAGTTTTTATGAGTAGAGCATACAGTTGGAGAAGCTGTGAGGCAGAGATGAAACTTAGTACACTGTGGTGAGTTAGCATGTTTTTGATGTTATGGGTTAAATAAACTGTTAGGTTGGCATGGAGAGATCATTTTAGGTTTTTAAGGTGAGGACAGCAGCTGCTGCCAATGCTTGGAGACAGGCAGGCTGTTTGAGAACTGTGGCTTTAAGCTGTTTAGAGAGGTAGGCAACAACCTGGAGGATGGGTCCTTTAGACTGGGTTAGAACACCTAGTGGAACTTTATGCCATTCGTTGGTATAGAGGGAGAAAGGTTTGGTGAGGTCTGGGAGAGTGAGGATGGGGCTGAGGTGAGAGATTTTTGGAGTAGACAGAAAGGTTGGGTAATAGGCTATGCAGAGTTTAAAGACTCATGGAGAGGGCCTTTAGTAGCTTGGTATAATGGATTGGCAAGTAGAGCAAAGGAGGGAAACTAGAGCCTAAAATATTCTGCTAGTCCTAGAAAAGAGAGAATTTCTTGTTTAGTTTGTGGAGGCGGGAGGGACTGGAGGAGGGATATGCAGTGGGTTGTGAGCCTTCAGGTTTGCAGGGTAAGGGCTAGGCCTAGGTAGGTGACTGAGGGGGTGTATATTTGTGTTTTTTTAGGGGAGACCTAATACCTCTGTTCTGCTAAGAAGTTTAAAAGAGAGAGATAGTCTGGGCATTGCAGTTTTTTTGAGAGGGGCTACACAGGAGCAGATTATTAACACATTGAAGGAGAGTGGATGCTTTTAGGGACAAGGTACAGAGGTTGTGAGCAAGGGCCTGCCTAAAAAGGTGGGGGCTGTCTCTGAAACCTTGAGGTAGTACCCACCAGGTAAGCTGACGTGAAAGGTGGGTGTTGGGGTTTTTTAATGTAAAGGCAAAGAGGTTTTGGGAATTAGGGTATAAAGGAATTGTGAAAAAAGCATCTTTTAGGCTTAGAATAGAAAAATGGGTGGTATTGGAGGGAATTGTGGAAAGTAAAGTGTATGGATTAGGAATTACTGGACATACTGGGAGTACAGCTTGGTTAATGAACCTGAGGTCCTGGACTAAGCGATAAGTTTTATCTGGCTTTTTAACAGGTAGAATTGGTGTATTAAAAGGGCAGTCTGTTGGGTGGAGTAGGTGACTGGTGAGGAGGCAAGAAATGATAGGCTTTAGGCCTATGACAGCTGCTTAGGGGATGCAGTACTGCTTTGGCGATAGGAACTGGATGGGGTTAACTACAGATGGGGAATAAGGGAAGGTTGCATGTTTTAAGGTGGGAGGTTGGAGGAGTAGAAGAAAGTTGGAAATATTAGAGGGGTCTGGATGGATGTGTTGGGTGTTGGGTACTATGGGGAATGTGGAAGTGGAGAGTAGTGTGGAGTTTTGAAAGGACGTTTCTGCCTAGGAGTGGAGTTGGATATGAAGGCCAGACTGTGAAAGAGTGAGTGAAGGAAAAGTTGTGTAGGGAGCAGAAAAGTGGAGGGGTGGCTTGGGGTTTGGAGATTTGTCCATCACTTCCCACAACAGAGACTTGGGAGGACTGGGTGGGTCCTGAAAAATTAGGTAAAGCAGAATAGGTTGCCCTGGTATTCATTAAAAAATATACTGGCCTACTTGCCACCATCAGGGTTACCCTTGGCTTGGATGAAGAGATGGTAGTTGCCAGGGTGTCCATTCTAGGGCACCGTTAGTCTTCAGCGGCAAGGCCAGTGAGTTCCTAGTAGGAGGTTTTGGCCGGCTCAGGAAGGGATGGGGGTGGTCCTTGTTGGGGCAGCTCACAGTCCAACTTCCAGTGGTGTTCCCCGCAAAGGGGGCACGACCTGGTGGGCTTACCTGGGTGTAGGCATTGTCTGGGCCAGGGGCCTTTATTGCCGCATTTGAAACAGGAGTCAGGTGGAGGTGGATTATTAGGAGGCTTCGGTGTAGAGCCACGGCCCAGTGGGCCTGCAGGGCCTCTGATGGTGGAGGCAAGCATTTGAAACTCTGCCTGTTTTTGTCTTTTACTTTCCTCATTATGATTGTTAAAAGGCATTGAAGGCTAAATTAAGAAGGTTTTGTTGTGGGGTTTGAGGGCCATTGTCAAGCTTCTGAAGCTTGTGCCAAATATTGGGGGGTGGATTGGGAGATGAACTGAAGGTTTAAGATAGTGGTTCCTTTTGGGCTAGCTGGGTCTAGCTTGATATATAGGCTTATGGCTTTAGTTAAACGAGACAGAAAAAGGGCTGGGTTTTTGTCAGGACTTTGGGTGATTTCTGAAAGTTTTTTTTTGTAGTTTACTGCTTTGTGGGCACTCTTTTTGAGCCCTGCAAGCAGATATATAATTGTGTGGTCTTGATGGCAGTGCCCAGAGGCCTTGTTTGATCATTCCACTGGGGTTCCTGGTTGGGGACTGCCTCTGTGCTAGTAGGCTGGGTAGGAGCTTGGTGACGAATTGTATTGGTATGTGCCTGAGCTAGGGTTTAGAAACGGTTCTGGTTTTTTGGGGTGAGGGTGGAAAAGAGGATAACATAGAGGCTATGCTAAGTTAGTTTATAAGACTGGGTAAGATACTGAAACTTTTTAATATAAGAGGTTGGGGTTTTTGGGAATGAACTGAGTCTTTTGTTAATTAGAGAGAGATTAGTGAGGGAGAAGGGAACTTTAACAATACCTTTAGCTCTTGCTACTTCCTGAAGGGGAAGCAAGGGAGCTGGTTGCTGAGCATGTTGGGCCCAAGAGCAGGTGAGAGGCAGAGAGATGCAGAGGACTCAGAGTAGGAGGCAGGATGGTTGGAGAGAAGGGGAGAGAGAGAGCCTGAGCAGAGACATACAGTGGGGGGTCATGCTGTTCCAGTGGAGGATTATGATGCTGTTGGGAAGGAGGAAAATCGGCAAGTCAAAGGAAGAGGGGTTGTTGGCCGGGGCTATTGGGTTGAGGGGAGCAGTGGGCGAGTCAGGTTTGGAGCGCATGAGGAGAATTTGAAAAGTAGAGCAGGATTGGCAGAGGGAAGGATGACTAAGGAGAGTAAAGAAAGCCTGAACATAAGGAATCTCAGACCACTTCCCATTGCGGTAGCAAAAGTTGTCTAAGTCTCTGAGCACGTGGGAGTTGAAAGTGCCATTTTTGGGCCACTGGGAGCCAGGGTCTAATTTGTATTGAGGCCATGCGGTATTGAAGTAAAAGATAAGCCTCTTAGGGCGGATTTCTGAATGGAGTCCGACAGCCTTGAGATTGCGGAGGAGACAGCTAAGCTGGGTAGTTTTAGGAGGAGTAGACTGAGACGCTCTCATAGCGAATGGAGCGTGGTGGTGGGGGGCGGTGGTAGAGGAATAAGAGACTGCTGGTGGTGACAAGGACGACGGGAGGGCTTGCCCGGAATAGAGGAGGTAACCGCTGTGTCGGGCATTCCTGAAATGGAGGGACCAGAGGCCCGGAGGCCGGAGGAAGCACTTGGCCCAGAGCTGGGGTTGGAGAGAGGGACGGGTTCCGGGGAAGGGCAACAGTCTCTTTTTACCCACCCTGGCGGAGGTTTTGATGGTGGATGAGGTCGCCAGCAAAGGGAGAATCTAGGAGATTCTCTGGGTCTTCGGCAGGTTCGGGAAAGGTGAGAATGGCCAGGAGAGCGGTGATGGGGAGGGAGAGAGAGAGAGTCCCGGCCAGAGTCTATCCCCTTCCGGGCTTCAGGCACCAGGGTGTAAGGGCAGCTGAGAGAAAGGAAGAACAGACCCAAAGTCAGGCGGGTAAGTTTACTGAACCTGCCGGGCTGCTCCACCACACTCAGAGGAGGCAGCGCCAAGCTTACAGAATGAGGGGTTTATACTGGGGAGGGAGTTTGAGGGAGTTTTTTGGTATGGCTGCATCCTGGGGTTGTTTGCTGGTTAATTTTGCCAAATATCATCTGGTGACATTTATGATAGCAGGAACTTACAGGAGGGTAAAGTTCGTTTATGCTTCCCACGGCCTCCCCCTGTGTGGTCCGGATAGTTTGTAATTGGGGTTTGCTTACAGCAGCAGGGTCTGATAAGTGAAGTTTGCTGGCTTCACCGCAAAGTTTGCTGGCACCTAGATAAGGGCTTAGAAGTGTAAACAGGCTTGGGGGAAAGAGTGGGGCGGCAGGGAAAGGAGTTGCAGAGTGGGGAGGGGAGGGCAGCACGGAGACATTTCAAGAAGCTTTTTGGGGGCAGTTTGTCCCTAACACCTGTATAAGGCACTTACCATGAATGCAGCTTGTAGGACTGGAAGTTGCTCTGAGAAGTGGGTGAGTCGTGAGTGAATGTGAAGACCTAGACATTACTGTACACTATTGCAGGCTTTATAAACAGTGCATACTTAGGCTACACTCAATTTACTTTAAAGTATTTTTTTCTCAGTAATAAATTAACTGTAGCTTACTGCAACTTTTTTACTTTTAATTCTTTAACTTTATAATTCTTTGATAACAACACAGCTTAAAATGCAAAAACATACAGCTATATAAAATATTTTCTCCTTTGTACATCCTTATTCTATATGCTATTTTCTATGTTAACATTTTTTACTTTTTAATATTTTTGTTAAAAACTAAGACACAAACATACTCATAACACAGAGTCAGGATCATCAATGACACTGTCATCCACCTGCACATCTTGACCCACTGAGAGTTCTTCAGAGGCAATAGCATGCATGGAGCTGTCATCTTCTAGGATCATAATGCCTTCTTCTGGAATACCTCTGGAGGACCTGCCTGAGGCTGCTTTACAGTTAATTTTTAATAAGTAGGAGTATACTCTAATACAACAGTAAAAATATAGTAAATACATAAACCAGTCACATAGCACTTTAGTATAATCATCAAGTATTCTGCACTGTACACAATTGTGTGTGCTATACTTTTATATGACTGGCAGTGCAATAGGTTTGCTTACAACAGCGTCGCCACAAACACATGACTAATGCATTTTGCTAAGACATTGCAATGACTACAGCATCACTAGACAATAGGAATTATTTCAGCTCCATTGCCATTTTTTTTTTTTTTTGAGACAAGGTCTTACTCTGAGAACCAGGCTGCAGTGCAGTAGCATGATCATGGATCACTACAGCCTCAAACTCTCAGGCTCTGGAGATCCTCTCCCCTCAGCCTCCCAAGTAGCTGGGACCACAGGCACCTACTACCATGCCCAGGTAATCTTTTGGACTATTTTTGTAGAGATGTGGTCTCCCTATGTTGCCCAGGCTGGTCTTGAACTCTTGGGCTGAAGTGATCTTCCAACCTCAGCCTCCCAAAGTCTAGGATTACAGGCATGAGCCGCCGTGTGCAGCCAGCTTCATTATAGTCTTATGGGACCACCATTGTATATGTGGTCCATCATTGATTGAAACGTTGCTAAGTGGCTTATGACTGTAATTTATCCTTTTAATCACCTAAATAGTACACCAGTATGTGGATAAACTATAACTGATTTAGCCAGTGTGTTATGGTGGTCAAGAGCAAGAGCTATAGGACCCAACTCCAATGCTTGAATCCCAGCTCTGCCACTTAATAACTATGAGAATTTGGAGAAGATTGTTAACTTATCAGTGTTGGAGTTTCCTGGCCATAATAATGATTTTGGCAGGCTAGAATGTGTAGCTCACTTGTTGAGGTCTTCTTTGCATATTTGTCATTAAAGGACAGCCAGGATAAAATGCACCCTGCCTCACTTCCCTGCGATAAGTCGTGTTGAGGAAGGTAGAGCAGGGAGAAGGGAGCAGGAGCAGGAAAACAGGAGGAGGATGTAGCTTTAAATGGAATGGGGAGGAAAGGACCAGGGTAGATCCCACTGAGAAGGGAGCATTCCTAAAAGACCTGAAAGAGGACAGGAAATGAGACAGGTAAACACCTGGAAGAAGAGAATTCTAGGCAGAATCAAAGGCCTTGAAGCAGGAGCATGCCTGGTCTGCTGAAGGAAATAGAAAAAACCCCAGTGTCTTAGAGTAGATTGAGGAAAGAGGAAAGCATGGGATATGAGGTCAGATGGTGCAGGGCCTTGCAGGTAAAGTGGGAGCCCCGGGAGAGTTCTGAGCTAAGGAATAATATGATGGAACTGATGTTTAGAAAAGATCACTTGCCACTATTTTGAGACTAAACATTAGCAGGCTAAAAACAGGCACAGGGATACTGTGGGGCTATCCAGGTAAGAGACGAAGGTCATATGGTAAGTAGTTATACCATAAATATATACATTGAATAAAAAAATATTGTTTGCTAATAGAGAGTGGGGTGTGAGAAAAAGAACAAAGTCAAGGATGGCACCAATATTTTGTGGCTGCAACAAATGGAGTAATAGAGATGACATTTATTGGGATGGGAAGACTGTATGGGAAGCGCGTTTGGGGAGTTTGAAAACCAAGCTGGAGATTCCTGTTATACATCCTAGTGGAGCTGTGAAGTAAGAAGTTAGATATTCACAATGTGGCATCCATAGGAGGGATCTGGCTGAAAATGACAGAGTAGCCAATGTTTTTAAAACCATGAGACAGTATGACAGCTTTGTTAGTTTTCTGTTTTTTGTCACAATAAATCGGCACTAATGTAGGCACTTAGAACAAAACCTATTTATTATTTTACAATACTGGAGGTCAGAATTCTGGTACAAGCCTAATTGGAAAAAAGTCCTTGTGTTGTTAAGGTATGTTCCTTTTTGCTCATTCTGGCTATTGCCAGAGTGTAGTTCTTTGTGGTTTTAAGATTGAGATCCTCGTTTTCTTGCTGGATATAAACTGAGATCCTTTCTTAGCTTCTAGAGCCTACTGCATTTCCTTGACTGAGGTCCCCTTACTCCATCTTCAAGGCCAAAAACAGTGGAACAAGTTTTCACCTTGTATGTCCCTGACTTACTTTTCTTCTTCTTCCAATTTTTAGGACTCATGTGATTATACTGAACTGACCCAGATAACCCAGGATAATTCACATCTCAAGACCCTTAAACTTGATGACGTCTGCAAAGTCCCTTTTGCTGTAAGGTTATATTGGCATAGGATCCAGGAATTAGTGCAGAGCCACAGTCTCAGAAAGAAAATGAGAGTGGATAATGAAGACAGATCATCTGGGTGTAAACCTGGGGATATTCCAGAATATAGAGGTTAGAGAGATAAGAAAGAAACTAGTAAGGAAACTAAGGAGCAGCCTCTAAGTAGAAGGAAAAGAATGGTGAGTGGTGATTGGAGGTGAAGACAGTTTCAAGGGAGGGTATGTTAATTGCCGCTGACACATCAAGGAAGATGAGGACTGAGCATTGACCATTGGATTAGCAACATGGAGTTTCCTGCTGACCTGGACCTGAGCAGTTTTAATGGAGTGGTGGGGGCAAAGCATGACAGAAGAGAATTCAAGACAAAGGGGGCTTTTCCAAAAAAAAAAAAAAAAAGGTATACGAATGGTTAATGTGCAACATGGAAAGATGTTCACCAATATTAGTCATTTGGGAAATGAAAATCAAAAGCACAATGAGTTATCAGTTCACACACACTCAGAGGGCAATAATCAAAGAAATGGACAATAGCAAGAGTTGGGAAGGATATGGAGATATTCTCCCACATTGCTGGTGGAATGTAAAAATGGTGAAGGTGAAGGTGGAAAAATGGAAATGAAGTATTGAGAGGGAGATGGAATATGAGAAGCTGACAGATAACCCAAAGGAACAAACTGACTGATTGGGCATCTGAAATGAGTAAGAAGGAGTGAAAAATGAGCAAAATTATGCCTCTCTGTGGATGCAAATCATATCTCCATTATTTACACTCAGGAGAACTTGTATGAAGTAGTTAATTTCTCTGGATTTTGGCTTTTTCATGTGTACAATGGGGGGTTTATGCCTCACAGAGTTGTAGAAACTGTAAATGAGAGACTTATGAAAAGCCTACTGAATGACATTATGAATAATAATATCATCAGCGGAAGGTGATTTGAGGATGTGATGCTGTTATCCCTGACATGGGCAAGAGGGAACTTGCACAAAGACCAAGGAAGAAAATATCTGTTCTCTGAATGTCTTGTCTGCATTTGAGTGCGATGTCCTTTATTCCATGTCTTCCACCCAATCAGGGCCCTACTGCCACTTAAGTGGTAATTTCTCTTTCAATCATTAGTTGTTCCAGC
Organism: Symphalangus syndactylus; assembly: GCF_028878055.3. Classification (NCBI taxonomy): domain Eukaryota; kingdom Metazoa; phylum Chordata; class Mammalia; order Primates; family Hylobatidae; genus Symphalangus; species Symphalangus syndactylus. The sequence goes on from NC_072441.2 coordinate 85,713,832, forward strand.
ACCAAGAAGCTTAGCTTGAGTTGAGGCATCTGAATCAGGAGGCCAGGATCCTTGGGAGATTGACAACAGGAGGATACTTCTATCAGAATACTCCAGGATTCCAACAGTATCTTAGTCTATTTGGCTACTATAATAAAATACCTTAGATGTATAAATCACTGGGAAATTTGTATATAATAGAAATTTATTTCTCACAGTCTGGAGGCTGAGAAGTCTAATATCAAGGCACCAGTAGATTCAGGATCTGGTAAGGCAGATTCAGGGTCTCTTCATCTCACCTTCAGCTCCATAGATGACATCTTATTGTGACATCATCACATAGCAGAGGGGGAAACACTGCACTCAGTGGGGAAAGGGGAGAACAGTATGTCCTCACATGATGGAAGGTGGGAACACCATGTCCTCACATTATGGAAGCAGGCAATACTGTGTCCTCACATGATGGAAAGTGGGAACACCGTGTCCTCACATGGTGGAAGAGGTAATACTTTGTCCTCACATGGTGGAAGGGGCAATACTGTGTCCTCACATGATGGAAAGCAGGAACACTGTGTCCTTACATGGTGGAAGGGGCAATACTTTGTCCTTACATGGTGGAAGGGGCAATACTGTGTCATTACATAGTGGAAGCAGGGAACACTATGTCCTTACATAATGGAAGGAGAAACACCATGTCCTCATATGTTGGAAGTGGGGAACACCGTGTCCTCATATGGAGAAAGGGGGTAAGACTATGTCCTCACACGGTGGAAGGGAGCAACACTGTGTCCTCACATGGTGAAAGGCAGGAACATCATGTCCTTATATGGTGGAAGGGGGAAACACAATGTCTTCACATGATCCAAGGCAGGAACACTGTCCTCACATGGTGGAAGGAAGAACACTGTGCCCTCATATGGTTGAAGTGACAGAAGGGCAAAAGGGGCGACACTGTCCTCAAGCCATTTTATGAGTACCAATCCCATTCTTGGGACCTAATCACGTCCAAAAAGCCCCCTCTTCTTCATGCTTTTGCATTGGGGATTAAGTTCCAACATGAAACATCCAAACCATAGCAAGGGTCTTCAGTGACCATTGTCATGAGGGGAAAAGATGGGAGCTTTGGAATCATCCAGTGTTGGATCTAAGGCTTTGCTCTGCCACCAACTAGTTTTGAATACTGTTGACCTATACCAACTATAGTAGGTTCTTATAACAATTAAAAGGAATATCAGAGTAAAATGTGTATTTATAATGTAATGTTTTAAAGAGAAGAAAATATAAATAAAAATTTATTGGGTTCTTTGAAAGCAGAGGACTTTTAAGTTTGATATCATTGGAAGAAATCATAAACAAGAAGACCAAAACATTTAGTATTTTAAAATTAAAAATGTATTTAAAGAAGAATTGAATAATGCGTGCAAAGTGCCTGGGACAAAAACTGGTTCAAAACAGCCTCAAAAGCCTTTTTCCTCTTTTTTGTTTTTTGGTTTGGTTTTTTGTTGCCTTTGGTGCAGTGGGAAGGTCAGTTGGGTGAACACATCTTATGCTGCCCCAGGGCTGATGTGCACTGATACCCAGTAATGTGCAGTCACCTGGGAAGCCAGTGAAAAGACTGGCACACCCTCGGCCTTCTGCTCAGCCTAAAGGGGAAGATGGCAGAAACGAAGCCCTGCTATGGATCCTCTCGCTCCTGCCTCACGCACCCACCATCCAGCAGGCACCTAGCACTATTTCCCAGTGCTCCACCTCTTAGCAGGGACTCTGTTCAGATCTTTGTTTTCTGTGGGTGGCAATGAGGAAATGAGCTCACCTGAGCCATGAGGGAAACTAAGAGGCCCAAGGATCTAGGTCACCAGACATGCCACAGCAGCTCATGGTACTAGAGTTAGCCCATCTCTGCATAAAAGCTGGGACTCAAATAAGAGGCAGAGGCTGCAAGAAGCTGAGGACCCCTCAGGAGGAAAGAAACACCCACACACCATGGTGGAAGAATGGCCAGGTTCACAATAAGAGGTGGATAAGGGAGTAAGGAAGTCTCCAATTAGGACCTCGGGCCACGCATAGTCAAGGGAGGTCATTGTGTCCACCCCTGTTTCCAGGTAGAGCCACACCAGAGAGTTTGTCAGTAGCCCCTGTGCTGCATCTCCCTCTGCTGACCCCATGGGATGGGAACAAGGTGGCCCAGACCCTTTGCACCAAGAAGTACTTGTCTCCTCAGCCCTATTCCCCCACAGCCCCACATCCTCCTGAGAGAGCCCAGGTTAGTCCTGCAGGAAGACTCATGACCATCCCAGGACAAACTGTGGCAGAGACTGTACATAGTGTCCAAGGTGTTCAGAAAAGTCAGATGTGGGAGAGATCATGTTTAAACCTTTAAGATCCAGAGAGCTCCATGGAACAAGCATCTTGGGAAGAGCTTTGAGCAGCACAGTAGTATTTCAACAGTCGGGAGTGAGGGTGAGGAACAGGGAGAAGGAACTTTCATTTCAGGCAGAGGGATGCAAGTGAGCAAAGAAGTGAATGACCTAGGGTTTGGGGCCAGCATGGCTACTGGGGTATTAAGGGTCAGAATAAGAAGAGGTTGGAGAAGGCTGAGTCAGACCTTCTCAACAGCTTCACCCATCAGAGCCCAAGTAGCCCTCATCAAGTGGGTGTGGAAGGATATCACACTTCTGTTCTTACAGCCAAGTGCCTTATACTAGGCCAAGGAAAGAGCTGAGGCTGTTTTCCTAAGACAGCCTCCAACTGTGGCCTCTTAGGGTCATTCTCTGAGACACAGAGGCTAGGAAGGTTTTGAGATGATAAAAATTTCTCTTTCTACTCTACAGGAAGTTGAGTTTGGATCCACAGGCTGAGGCTGAAGATTAAATTCAGATTAGCACAGAAGAAAAGAAAGGTGGCTTTGGTTCAGTTGTATAATGTGCACTAGACACCCCCCCTCCACCACCAACATGCATGCACACACACACACTGCCTGATACCCCCAAGGGAGCCCTACACAAAATCTGCAAAGGAAGCCTCCGCCTGTTCCTTTGTGGGCTCCTACCCACCCACGATATCCTCCAACTCAGCATCCAGAAGCCAGGTCCTATGTCCCTCCTCTGCAGCACAGTCAACACCTCTGCACAGTTCCCATGTCTGGGCTTGTGTCCTCAGAATTACACACACCAGTGACATGGCAGAGGTGGTGAGGATTTGCCACCTGTGCAATCAGACAGGGTCCCCCTGGGAAGGCTTCTGAAAGAGAGGGATCAGGAGCAATGTCAATGACAAGGGAAGAATCTTTGCCCAAGTGTAAGTGCATCTTTGGGAGGTGTCACAGAATGCGAACAGGCCATGGGTACACTGTAGAACTGTGGCTATGAGATCAGCGTAACACAGACTAGGGGTAGCGGGAACTGAACCAGCACTGGGAAAGGCGGGGGTCTGCAGGCTTCAGGCTCAGAGTGCAAGTGTCCTGGGAGTGCCAGATCCTGTTTCTTCCTCCAATCGAATGATCTTAATGGCCTGGCCTGGACGATGATAATGAACCTCACTGTAGATAGGAGTGAGAGACTCCCTTTTTTCCAGATATTGCTCACTGATGCCCTGGAATACAAGACAGAGGGTTGTTGGATCAGCTGAGGGATAGAAACGATGTGGAGGGACCCACAAGGCCAATACCCACTGCCATGCACTGTTCATGAATTCCTCTAAAGTGCCCAGCACTACATCACACCCAGGTGCAAATTTTCTTAGTAAATGCTGTTGATTGTCCAGATACAGATAAACAGGCCGTGTGGTCAGAAATGGCAGGTCCTGGAATTAGAAGCCCAAGGCTGGACAGAGAGACCTGGAAGTTGCCAGGGTGGTCAGTGCCCCAGCCCTTACCTTGTCCTTGCCCTTCGGAAACACTTGCTGCCTGAGATCTTCATATTGGTTGACACCATCATCGACCCCATGGTTCTCCTGCAATTCTCTACCTGAGAAAATCAAAGCTTGAATCTGTGCCATAGAAACCTATATCCCTCCCCACTGCCATGAACCCCAAGGCCAAAGCCACACCCACCATCCTTCTACAGAGTCCACTCCCTGGAGGAAAAATTCAGGAGAAAGGAAGCTGAGGTTCTAGTGAGGGAGTGGAGGTGTCTGGGTATGGAAGGAGAAATTCAACTTGCCTCTTACTATATTCATCATCCTCTTCTTCTTCCCACATGTCTTCAAAAGATACAGCCCAGTTCCCAGGACCAACAGCATACCCACAACAGCCCCTAGGATGCCTGGGAGCAGTCTAACCGTGTTGTGTGAACCTGTTTCTGTCACATGGGGAGAGTGGAAAATGTTAAGGCAGGAGGTAACTTGAGATACTCATTGCCAAGAGGAGTCAGAGGAAGAAAGCAGGTGGAGCAGTGGTAAGGAGCCTGGTGCCAAAGCTGAAGTGGGAGGAGCATGGCAGGTCCATTCATTCAACTGGTTAGGAGCTGCTGCTTGGTACCAGGGATGCTGAGATGCAAAAGACAATGTCCACAGCAGCCCAGCACACAGGAAAGAAGACAGAAAATACCAACTTCCAGACAGAGGGATCGCAGCTGCAATAGTGGCTTCCACCTTGTACAAGGTCTTCAGGGAGGGTCTCCCAGAGGAGGTGCTGGCTAAACTGAGGCTTGAAGGCGAGTGTGAGATTCTCAGATATTCAGGGTGGGGGAATTCAAGGAAATAGGAGTACCAAGTTCGGGGAATGTTTGTGTCAAAACACCAGCCCTGGGAGTTGCCGGCACCCCACTGTAGCAGGAGAGAGACAGAGCAGGGAGGAGCTGTGGCAAGGGGAGTCAGACAGAGACAAGACTCTGTGCCCCGAGGGCCTTGTGGTCACGCTAAGTGCTGAACACTCCAGGATGGGGGTGAGGGAGGAGGTGGCAGGTGGTTTAAAGTGATGCTGACACATCAGATCCCCCAGCAGCTCCTGGAGGGAGGGTTGGAGAGGACGAGGCTGCACACAGGGTATCATTCATTCAGTGAATACTGCTTGTGAGCAAACGTTGTCAGGAGCTATGCTTGGCACAGGGATTCAAAGGAAAACATCAAGACATTGCAGTCTACAAGGCAGACAGTGACATAAACAGGTCATTACTACTCAGTGTGAGGTGCCATGGATGGCTCCCTAAGGAGGTGGGGCCTGAGGGCAGGACCAGGTACATCATTTTCAGGACCCTGTGCAATGCAAATTTAAATTCCCTTGATTAAAAAGGATTAAAAACTTCAAGGAAGAAATAGCAGAATTTTAACCAATTGTGGAATCCTGTGAAGTGTGGGACCCTGTGTGACTGCATCTGTCTTGTGCTCATAAAGCATGTCATAGCTTAGAGGAATGCTTGGAAAGGAATAAAAGAGGAAGTGTCAGCCACTGGGTGTGGGAGGGCTGATGGGGTAAGAAACAGCATGTTCAGAAGCTCAGAAGCTTACAGAAAGCAGGACATATTTTGGGAAATAAAAGAAAGGAGTTTGGTGTGAAGTGCACAGGTGAAGCCGGAAACATGGGCAAAGGAGCATCTGAGCCCGAATTCCATGGGGGAGTAACTGGAGGCCAGATCACACAGAAGACACAGACAACAACCCGATTTGACCCACTTTTCCCAAAGCCCACTCTGGATGTTCAGTGGAGGATGGATGGGGTGGGAGAGCTCCTGGAAGGCTGCTGTCCGAATCGGCAGGGACATGGTGGGGATGTGGCGAGGAGGGTATGGATGAGAAAGATGGTTAAAGGCAGAACGAAGGTGGATGTGACTCCCACACTGCTGTGTGTGGTGAGCACGTGGAAGGTGGTGCTAATGCACATGGCAGAGAAGAGAGCCCAGAACCCTCAGACCCCAGTGCTGCCTGAGCTTGGGCAGCCCCTCTTATCCTGCAGGCTACACTCACCACTCACCTTGGACACAGACTTTCCCAAGGTCTAAGATTGCAGCTTTCTGATCCACCTGGTTGCTGACCACACAGGTGAGGTGGGTGCTGCACTGGCACAGGGGCAGGTTCACAGCCAGTGTCCAGGGGTTGGGGGCTGGTCCTGGTGTTTCTCTGTGCTCCAGCTCTCTGAGGAGGTCCTTGCTCTCCCAAGTCACATTCAGGTCCTCTGTGGCCCCTGGAGCCCTACACTCCAGGGTGATGTTACACAGGTCTGGTGTGATAGACAGTGACTTTGCCAGGATCTCAGGGTGAGGCACAGGCTCTGGGGCAGAAGGGGACAAAAGAGGGTAATCTCACATGTGTGGAGAACATTGCATGTCTCACTTTTAATAATTTTCTCATTGCAGCCGTGGCATGCACCCTGTAAGGAAAGTGGGTGTATTCTACAGATGAAACACAATTTGCCCAAAGCTAAATACGGAGCAAATGAAATAAGAAGGGAAGCCACTGAGTTTAGCTCCATGTGGGTTCTCTAGATTCAACATGTCTTAAAACTGTCCCAAAGAAAATAAAATCTGGACTCCACCTTCCCAGGGTGCAGTGTTTTCAGAATATCAGGGTCTTTCAAAGAAGGGGAAGAAGTCTGGGGAAGAAAAGCTTGTGCTGGACCAGGGTCCCTCCCCTGTGTCTCCAGCTGAGGCCATGCCTGAGACTGCATAGCCTTGGTGGGGCAGGACATCAGGTCAGCTATGGGAGGCCAGAGAAAGGCCCATGATCCCTAAAGTAGACACGTCTGTGGGAGATGCGGTGATAGTGACTGGGAACAATGACTCTGAGTGTGCTTAGAAAGTGCCACTGAACCTGTGGTGCAGACAGAAGAGAAGAATCAGATTCACAGGCCAGCCTGAGAAATCACGTGGGACCTAAAGCTGCAAACGCCACTCTCTCCATGGCAGGATATTTCCCTATGCAGAGAGGAACTTTAGGGAAAGAAAGAGTTGGTAAATGGGTTCCCTAAGAAGTGTTGTGGTGTAAACTTTCTCTTACACAGATGGAGGCTTTGAGAGTTAGATTTGTGGCGGCTTGTGTGACTGAGGCTGGCTTTGGGCTGGGGCTGAGTGAGAGGAGAGGGGACTGGGAGGACTCCATTCACAGGGATTCCCAACTGTGGCAGGTAGAACAGTGGCCTCCAAAATGTCCAGGACCCATCCTGGTAACCTGGGAATAGGTTAGGCTGCTAGAGAAGAGGAATTAAGGTTGATGGCATTAAGATGGAATTAAGGTTGCTAATCAGTTGACTTTAAAATAGGGAGATTATTCTGAATTCCCAAACACTAACATCAGTGTTCTATTAGGAGATACAGGAAGATGGCCATGAGCCATGGGACGCCAGCAGCCACTGGCAGGTGAAAAAGGAGAAAAAACAAGTTCTCCCCTGGAGTCCCCATAAAGAACAGAGCTCGCCACCACCTTCAATTTAGCTCATGGACACTTGCGTCAGGCCTCTGGCCTACAGCACAGTGAGATAATAAATTTATCTTGCTTTCAGCCAATAATTTTTGACAATTTGTTACATCAGCAATAAAAAATTACTATACAAATTAAGTGACATTAGTCATATATAGGACGATTAATGTTATTGAAAAAATGGCTATTTTTCAGAATTTTCATTTCCTCTCCCAAAACACTGAAAGAGCTTCATTCCCTGGTGTGAATCTCAGCTCTGCTCTCTATCTCTGGGGACCTCACAAGCCTTATTTTTAGTGGAGAAAATAAAGTCTGAAGGTCGGTGTCTGAATGGAACCCTGCATGGGGCCTATGTGACATTCTAGGGACAAAAAAAGCAGGTAAGCCAGAGGATGGGGGAGAAAGGGGTGTCACTCACCGTAAACAGTGAGGTAGAAAACCTGGAAAATCCCCTCTCCCTTAGTAGAGGTGATGTTGGCAAAGTACTGCCCACTGTCCTCAGGGGCCAGGTTCTCAATCCTCAGGGATGACATGCTGGGTACATGGACCCTCTGCTTGAACTTGTCCTGGAGTTTCAACCAGGTTGGAGAGTCGGCCCCCCTGTGGACTCGCAGCAACTGTGTGTGATTTGTCGTAGTGCCCAAAGCCCATAGAACTTCCTCCAGCTCGGCGCCTACATCTACTCTGAGCTTCTCGATCGCATTAAACAAGACAGAACCTCCTCGGATGCCCTTCAGATGAATGGGGACTCCAGAATCCTTCCTTGCGGAGCCATGTGCTCCAGAAGTGTTGGCTGCAGTGCTGCAGACACCTAGGGCATAGAAACAGGAAACATGAGTATTTCCTCATCAAGAACAAATGAGACAACCACAGAACTTTGGTTCAGAGTCACAGAAATCCATCAAAAATCCTCCCTTGATTCTGGGAGGGCTGCCTAGCATAATGGACTTGAATCAAGTCTGGAATCAAGTCCTGGTTCTAGTGGAGTGTGATCTAGAGCAGGTTCCTGAACCTCTCGATCTTCAGTTTTCTTACCTGCCCCATAATGAGAGTAAGGATCAAATGAGACCCTAGATCAAAAGCATCTAGCACATTTTCTGGCATATGCTAAGTGCATAACTGCAGGAGGCAGCTTCTAACGTGGCTCCCAAGGATGCCTCCCCACTGTGTGCACACCTCTGTGTAATGCCCTCCCCTGGAGTATGGGCTGCACTGATTACTTGCAAATGCAGCAAAAGTGATGGAGTGTCCCTTCTGTCTGGCTCTCACCCTCTGTCTCCATTACTCTCTCCTGTTCAGGCTGATGAAGCCCGCTACCACATTGTGAGCTGCTCTGTGGAGAGGCCCACATGGCAGGGAGCTGAGGGCAGCCTCGACCAATACCTTCATTCCAGTCTCTGCGACCTTGAGCCACAGGACCCAGCTGAACCACACCTGGATCCTGACCTCCATAAACTGTGAGACAATGAGCCACAGGACGCAGGTCCTGGGTTGTGACCTCCATAAATGGTGAGACCATGCCCCATATTGTGTTAAGGCCCTAAGTTCTAGGGTTACAGGTCACACAATACACAACTAAGGCAAAGATGAAGGTTGCTTTCCTTTGCCTTTCCTTCTAGGAAGGGAATTAGTCCAGATAGGATAGGGCAGGATAAGACAGGGCATGAATTAGACAGGTTGTCCTGTGGCAGCAGTTACAAAAGTCAGGGACTTAGAACAAGGGGAGTTTGTATATTACTCACACTACATGTCCCACAAGGGATAGTGAGGGAAGGGTCATGTCACTCGTGGGTGGGGGCTCCACACCTTGTAGCAGCTCCATATGGAACCCACAGCCTCCTCACATCCTCCTCCATCCCCACAGTAGAGAAGGGAGGAGATAAGAGAGGCCCCCTTGGGGCATTCACTGCACCGTCCAGAAGTGATATAATCTCTACCCGTATTTTCTGGACAGAACTAGTCAGGAGACCCTGCTAACTTCCAGGGGCTGAAAGTGTGGGGGAGCAGATGGACTGTTTGGTAGCACTGTGTCCCTGCCACCAAGAGAGCACTTCCCTATGCAGTGCCCATGAGGACCCTGGTCAGTCTCCCTCAGTCACTGTCTCCCAAAGAGCCCTGACCAGTGGACACAGCTGCCTCAGCTCCACCTCTTTCTGAGCCCTTCCTTGTCAATCAGGCACATCCACAATGAACCCAGAGACCTCTGTCCTTCCTGGGGACCAGGGTGGGACCAATCTGGACCAGGTTCATCTGGGTTTGTGGCTGTGTGGCAGGGCACCCAGTACTCTCTCTAATGACTAAATTCCTCCCCATTTTCAGCCTGCACTATTCTGCTGTCCTACACCCATTCCTGGTTCTCACTGAAAGCAAATAGCTCATGCCAATCCTTAGATGTGGAAGCATTTCAAATATTTATGTTTCCAGTTATACACTAACTCAGTTCACCAAACCCCTCCTATGGGCCAGGCCTCACTCCCTCCTTTCAGCTCCCTCAAGGGACTAGGCCCCACCCCAGGCTCAGCACCCCTTAGCGCCAAGACCACAGGCCTTCAGGATCCACATCAGTGAGTTAGTGGTTTTGTCAGTCCATTTTTGCATTGCTATAAAGAAACATCTAAGACTAGATAGTTTATAAAGAAAATATGTCTAATTGGCTCACAGTTCTGCATGCTGTACAGGAAGTGTAGAGCCAGCATCTGCTCCTGGTGGGGGCCTCAGAAAGATCACAGTCATGGTGGAAGGCAAAGGGTAGCCAGCATATCACATGGTCAGAGCAAGGGCAAGAGAGATGGGGAGGAAGATGGCCGAATAGAAGAGCTCTGTTCTGCAGCTCTCAGTGAGATCAATGCAGAAGGTGGGTGATTTCTGCATTTCCAACTGAGGTACCTGGCTCATCTCACTGCGAGTAGTTAGACAGTGGGTGCTGCCCATGGATGGTGAGCTGGAAGCACAGGGGGTTGGGGAACTCCCTCCTCTAACCAAGGAAAGCCGTGAAGGACCCTGCCAGGAAGAACTGTGCTATCTGGCCCAAATACCATGCTTTTCCCAGAGTCATCACAACCTGCACACCAGGAGATTCCCTCGGGTGCCTATGCCACCAGGGCCCTGGATTTCAAGCACAAAACTGGGCAGCCATTTGGGTAGACACTGAGCTAGCTGCAGGAGTTTTTTTTTTTTATACCCCAGTGGCACAGGCGAGACAGAATGGTTCACTCCCCTGAAAAGGGGGCTGAAGCCAGGGAGCCAAGTGGTCTAGCTCAGTGGATCCCACCCCCACGGAGTCCAGCAAGCTAAGATCCACTGACTTGAAATTCTTGCTGCCAGCACAACAGTCTGAAGTTGACCTGGGATGCTCAAGCTTGGTAGGGGGAGGGGCATCTGCCATTACTGAGGTTTGAGTAGGTGGTTTTCCTGTCACAGTGCAAACAAAGCTGTTGGGAAGTTTGAACTGGGCAGATCCCACTACAGCTCGGCAAAGCCGCAGTAGCCAGACTACCTCTCTAGATTCCTTCTCTCTGGGCAGGGCATCTCTGAAAGAAAGGCAGCAGCCCCAGTCAGGGGATTGTAGATAAAACTCTCATCTCCCTGGGACAGAGCACCTGAAGGAAGGGGCAGCTGTGGGCCCAGCTTCAGCAGACTTAAAGGTTCCTGCCAGCAGGAACCTGTGGATCTACCAGTACAGTTCTTGAACTCTGCTGAGGGACAGACTGCCTCCCCAGGTGGGTCCCTGACCCCCATTCTTCTTGACTGGGGGGACACCTCCCAGCAGGGTTCGACAGACACCACATACAGGAGAGCTCCAGCTGGCATCTGGTGGGTGCCCCCGGGAGAAAGCTTCCAGAGGAAGGAACAGGCAGCAATCTTTGCTGTTCTGCAGCCTCCACTGGTGATACCCAGGAGAACAGGGTCTGGAGTGGACCTCCAGCAAACTCCAGCAAACCTGCAGCAGAGGGTCCTGACTGTTAGAAGGAAAACTAACAAACAGAAAGGAATAGCATCAACATCAACAAAATGGATGTCCACACAGAATCCCCATCTGAAGGTCACTAACATCAAAGCCCCAAGATAGATAAATCCATGAAGATGAGAAAAAACCAGAGCAAAAAGGCTGAAAATTCCAAAAACCAGAATGCATCTTCTCCTCCAAAGGATCACAACTCCTTGCCAGCAAGGGAACACAACTGGATGGAGAATGAATTTGACAAATTGACAGAAGTAGGCTTCAGAAGGTGGGTAATAATAAACTCCTCCAAGCTAAAGGAGCATGTACTACCCCAATGCAAGGAAGCTGAGAACATGGAGAAAAGGTTAGAGGAATTGCTAACTAGAAAAACCATTTATAGAAGAACATAAATGACTTGATAGAGCTGAAAAACAGCACAAGAACATCGTGAAGCATACGCAAGTATCAATAGGTGAATTGATCAAGAGGAAAAAAGACATCAGAGTTTTAAGATCAACTTAATGAAATAAAGCATGAGGACAAGATTAGAGAAAAAAGAATGAAAAGGTACAAACAAAGCCTTTAAGTAATATGGGACTATATGAAAAGACCAAACCTATGTTTGACTGGTGTACATGAAGGTGATGGGGAGAATGGAAACAAGTTGGAAAACACTCTTCAGGATATTATCCAGGAGAACTTCCCCATCTAGCAGCACAGGCCAACATTCAAATTCAGAGAACAACACAAAGATACTCCTTGAGAAGAACAACTCCAAGACACATAATCGTCAGATCACCAAGGTTGAAATGAAGGAAAAAATGTTAAGGGCAGCCAGAGAGAAAGGTCAGGTTACCCACAAAGGGAAGCCCATCAGACTAACAGCAGATCTCTCTGCAGAAACCCTACAAGCCAGAAGAGAGTGGGGGCTAATATTCAACATTCTTAAAGAGAAGAATTTTCAATCCAGAATTGCATATCCAACCAAATTCAGCCTTGTAAGCGATGGAGAAAAAAATCCTTTAGAGACAAGCAAATGCTGAGAGATTTTGTCACCACCAGGCCTGCCTTACAAGAGCTCCTGAAGGAAGCACTAAATATGGAAAGGAACAACTGGTGCCAGCTACTGCAAAAACATACCAAATGGTAAAGACCATTGACACTATGAAGAAACTGCATCAACTAATGGGCAAAATAACCACTAGAATCCTAATGACAGAATAAAATTAACACATAACAATATTAACCTTAAATGTAAACAGGCTAAATGTCCCAATTAAAAGACACAGACCGGCCAATTGGATAAAGAGTCAAGACCTATCAGTGTTCTGTATTCAGGAGACCCATCTCATGTGCAAAGACACACATAGGCTCAGAATAAAGGGATGGAGGAATATTTACCAAGCAAATGGAAATAAAAAATAAAGCAGGGGTTGCAATCCTAGTCTCTGATAAAACAGACTTTAAACCAACAAAGATCAAAAGAGACAAAGAAGGCCATTACATAATGGTAAATGGATCAATTCAACAAGAAGAGCTAACTATCCTAAATATATACGCACCCAATACAAGAGCACCCAGATTCATAAAGGAAGTTCTTAGAGACCTACAAAGAGACTTAGACTCCCATGCAATAATAGTGGAAGACTTTATCACCCCGTTGTCAGTATTAGACAGATAAACGAGACAGAAAATTAACAAGGATTTTCAGGATTTGAATTCAGCTCTGGACCAGGCAGACATAATAGACATCTACAAAACTCGCCACCCCAAGTCAACAGAATATACATTTTTCTCAGCACCATATAGCACTTATTCTAAAATCGACCACATAATTGGAAGTAAAAAACTCTTCAGCAAATGCAAAAGAATGGAATTCAAAACAGTCTCTCAGACCACAGTGCAATCAAACTAGAACTCAAGATTAAGAAACTCACTCAAAACTGCTCAACTACATGGAAACTGAACAACCTGCTCCTGAATGACTACTGGGTACATAACAAAATGAAGGCAGAAATAAAGATGTTCTTTGAAGCCAACGAGAACAAAGACACAACATACCAGAATCTCTGGGACACATTCAAAGCAATGTGTAGAGGGAAATTTATAGCACTAAATGCCTACAAGAGAAAGAAAAGATCCAAAATTGACACCCTAACATCACAATTAAAAGAACTAGAAAAGCAAGAGCAAACACATTCAAAAGCTAGCAGAAGGCAAGAAATAACTAAAATCAGAGCAAAACTGAAGGAAATAGAGACACAAAAAACCCTTCAAAAAATTAATGAATCCAGGAGCTGGTTTTTCGAAAAGATCAACAAAATCGATAGACCGCTAGCAAGACTAATAAAGAAGAAAAGAGAGAAGAATCAAATAGATGCAATAAAAAATGATAAAGGGGATATCACCACCGATCCCACAGAAATACAAACTACCATCAGAGAATACTACAAACACCTCTACGCAAATAAACTAGAAAATCTAGAAGAAATGGATAAATTCCTCGACACATACACCCTCCCAAGACTAAACCAGGAAGAATTTGAATCTCTGAATAGACCAATAACAGGCTCTGAAATTGTGGCAATAATCAATAGCTTACCAACCAAAGAAAGTCCAGGACCAGATGGATTCACAGCCGAATTCTACCAGAGGTACAAGGAGGAGCTGGTACCATTCCTTCTGAAACTATTCCAATCGATAGAAAAAGAGGGAATCCTCCCTAACTCATTTTATGAGGCTAGCATCATCCTGATAGCAAAGCCTGGCAGAGACACAACCAAAAAAGAGAATTTTAGACCAATATCCTTGATGAACATTGATGCAAAAATCCTCAATAAAATACTGGCAAACCGAATCCAGCAGCACATCAAAAAGCTTATCCACCATGATCAAGTGGGCTTCATCCCTGGGATGCAAGGCTGGTTCAACATACAAAAATCAATAAATGTAATCCAGCATATAAACAGAACCAAAGACAAAAACCACATGATTATCTCAATAGATGCAGAAAAGACCTTTGACAAAATTCAACAACCTTCATGCTAAAAACTCTCAATAAATTAGGTATTGATGGGATGTATCTCAAAATAATAAGAGCTATCTATGACAAACCCACAGCCAATATCATACTGAATGGGCAAAAACTGGAAGCATTCCCTTTGAAAACTGGCAGAAGACAGGGATGCCCTCTCTCACCACTCCTATTCCACATAGTGTTGGAAGTTCTGGCCAGGGCAATCAGGCAGGAGAAGGAAATAAATGGTATTCAATTAGGAAAAGAGGAAGTCAAATTGTCCCTGTTTGCAGATGACATGATTGTATATCTAGAAAACCCCATCGTCTCAGCCCAAAATCTCCTTAAGCTGATTAGCAACTTCAGCAAAGTCTCAGGATACAAAATCAATGTACAAAAATCACAAGCATTCTTATACACCAATAACAGACAAACAAAGAGCTAAATCGTGAGTGAACTCCCATTCACAATTGCTTCAAAGAGAATAAAATACCTAGGAATCCCACTTACAAGGGATGTGAAGGACCTCTTCAAGGAGAACTACGAACCACTGCTCAATGAAATAAAAGAGGATACAAACAAATGGAAGAACATTCCATGCTCATGGGTTGGAAGAATCAATATCGTGAAAATGGCCATACTGCCCAAGGTAATTTTATAGATTCAATGCCATCCCCATCAAGCTACCAATGACTTTCTTCACAGAATTGGAAAAAACTACTTTAAAGTTCATAAAGGACAAAGCCGGAGGCATCACGCTACCTGACTTCAAACTATACTGCAAGACTACAGTAACCAAAACAGCATGGTACTGGTACCAAAACAGAGACATAGATCAATGGAACAGAATAGAGCCCTCAGAAATAATGCCGCATATCTACAACCATCTGATGTTTGACAAACCTGACAAAAACAAGAAATGGGGAAAGGATTCCCTATTTAATAAATGGTGCTGGGAAAACTGGCTAGCCATATGTAGAAAGCTGAAACTGGATCCCTTCCTTACACCTTATACAAAAATTAATTCAAGATGGATTAAAGACTTACACGTTAGACCTAAAACCATAAAAACCCTAGAAGAAAACCTAGGCAATACCATTCAGGACTTAGGCATGTGCAAGGACTTCATGTCTAAAACACCAAAAGCAATGGCAACAAAAGCCAAAATTGACAAATGGGATCTAATTAAACTAAAGCGCTTCTGCACAGCAAAAGAAACTACCATGAGCGTGAACAGGCAACCTACAAAATGGGAGAAAATTTTCGCAACCTACTCATCTGACAAAGGGCTAGTATCCAGAATCTACAATGAACTCAAACAACTTTACAAGAAAAAAACAAACAATTCCATCAAAAAGTGGGCAAAGGATAGGAACAGACACTTTTCTAAAGAAGACATTTATGCAGCCAAAAAACACAGGAAAAATTGCTCATCATCAGTGGCCATCAGAGAAATGCAAATCAAAACCACAATGAGATACCATCTCACACCAGTTAGAATGGCGATCATTAACAAGTCAGGAAACAACAGGTGCTGGAGAGGATGAGGAGAAATAGGAACACTTTTACACTGTTGGTGGGACTGTAAACTAGTTCAACCATTGTGGAAGTCACTGTGGTGACTCCTCAGGGATCTAGAACTAGAAATACCATTTGACTCAGCCATCCCATTACTGGGTATATACCCAAAGGATTATAAATCATGCTGCTATAAAGACACACGCACACGTATGTTTACTGCGGCACTATTCACAATAGCAAAGAGTTGGAACCAACCCAAATGTCCAACAACGATAGACTGGATTAAGAAAATATGGCACATATACACCATGGAATACTATGTATCCATAAAAAATGATGAGTTCATGTCCTTTGTAGGGACATAGATGAAACTGGAAACCATCATTCTCAGCAAACTATCGCAAGGACAAAAAGCCAAACACCGCATGTTCTCACTCATAGGTGGGAATTGAACAATGAGAACACATGGACATAGGAAGGGGAACATCACACTCCGGGGCCTGTCGTGGGATGGGGGGACAGGGGAGGGACAGCATTAGGAGATATACCTAATGCTAAATGACGAGTTAATGGGTGCAGCAAGCCAACATGGCACATGTATACATATGTAACAAACCTGCATATTGTGCACATGTACCCTAAAAGTATAATAATAATAAAATTAAAAAGAAAAAGAATGAGATCATGTCTTTTGCGGGAAAGGGGGTGGAGTTGGAAGCCATCATCCTTAGCAAACTAATGCAGGACAGAAAGCTAAATAGCATACGTTCTCACATATAAGTGGGAGCTAAATGATGAGAACACATGGACACAAAGTAGGAAACAACAGACACTGGGGCCTACTTGAGTGCAAAGGGTGGGAGGAGGGAAGGGATCAGAAAAAAAATAACTATTGGGTAGTAGGCTTAGTACCTGAGTGAAGAAATAATCTGTACAACAACCCTCCGTGATATGAGTTTAACTATACAACAAATTTGCACGTGTATCCCTGCAGCTAAAATAAAAGTTAACAAAAAGAAAAAAAAAAGATAGAAGAGGAGGTGCCACACACTTTTAAAGAACCAGATCTCATGGGAACTAACTGAGCAAGTACCCACCTAGCACCAAGGGAATGGTGCTAAACCATTAATGAGGGACCTGCCCCCATGATCCAATCACCTCCCACCAGATTCTCCCTTCATACCCAGTGGGAATCACATTTCCATATGAGATTTGGAGGGGACAAACATCCAAATCATATCAGTGGGCCAGTGCCCTGTTCAGTTATGCCTAGGGTCATACAGGAGAGGCAGCAAGTGGGCAGCTACCAGCCTCCTCCTATCACTTCCAATTCCTCCACGATTCCTCCTCCCACATCTCACACTCCTCTGACACCCAGTTCAAGAGGGGGCCTATGCGCTCCCACAGAACATCCTGGGGTGCAGCACAGACACCTGACCTGGCCCACAGAATATTGCTGAGGAGAGACAGATGAGGCTGTGCTGCCAGAGCCTTCTAAACAAGCCAGGGCACAAAGGCCAGTGCCCAGCAGGTCCTGAGACATGGTGCCTATTTGTCAGTAGCAGAAAGGGTAGAAGTGCATTCTGTCCTCCAAGCTCCACCCCCTGCCTTTATGCACCCACAGGATCCTGAGTATTTCAGGGTTCCTACAGTCTCAATGGAGAGGAGTCCAATCTAGCCTGTCCCGGAGTAATGTGCTGGCTGGGGGATGGATACCGGTGATACCCTCTGAATATAGGCTGGTCCTGGTGGATCCTGCCACTTGGACAGAAGCCAGATACATTTCGCTTTTCCAATTGCAGTGAGTGCTAGGACTCTCCTGTGATTGGCAGTTGCACCTCCTCTGAACCAGGCTCCCTGTTCACAAATCCACACTAAGTGAGGGTGACTGTAAACCAAAGTGGCCTAGCCCATCCAAGTTAAAGCCATTCACAGGGCTCAAGACTGTCCCAAGGAGAGGGGGTATGAGAGAGAGACTGGGGTGAGACTGCCAAGGTTTGGGGCGGCCATCGCCACTGAGGGAGAAGGAAAGGAAAAATGATTGGAGAAAAAATTCACACTGCAGAAGCAGCCTGCCTGAAAAGTCACAGCAACAGGCAAAAATAAAACAACCTGGGAGGGGGTAGGGAAAAAAACTCAGGCTGCACCTGGACAGATAAGCAAACAGAGCCCAGCACAGAAGCTTTTTGTTCTTTGTCTATTAGCAAGCTCCTAGAAAAAAGTTTCTTCCCCTTTTGAGGCATAGTCATGGTGGGAACTTGCACAGGGAGAAGCGGGGCTTACCTAAAACAAATCCACAATTATACAACAAGAGAAGTGGTACTTTGGGATTGCCCAGAGACATACCCACAACTACATAGAAAAGGGGGAGTTGTGCAGATAGCCTTACTGATGAAGAAGTTACTTAAACTGCTGCAGAGATAAGAGGAGTTTCTTGTAAAAAGCTTTTGAATTCAGCGATATAACCCAGCAATCCACCCAGACTCCCCTCTCTGCTGCGGAGAACATTTTTTCTTTCACGTATTAAACTTTTGCTCACATATAAGTGGGAGCTAAATGATGAGAACACATGGACACAAAGTAGGAAACAACAGACACTGGGGCCTACTTGAGTGCAAAGGGTGGGAGGAGGGAAGGGATCAGAAAAAAAATAACTATTGGGTAGTAGGCTTAGTACCTGAGTGAAGAAATAATCTGTACAACAACCCTCCGTGATATGAGTTTAACTATACAACAAATTTGCACGTGTATCCCTGCAGCTAAAATAAAAGTTAACAAAAAGAAAAAAAAAAGATAGAAGAGGAGGTGCCTATGTTTCTTAATTTTCTTGGAGGTAGGACAAATGGGAAACTTCTACATTAAGGTGCATCGGTGAGACTGCAACACCACTGGACCCTGAACCCCAATTATAGATGTAGATGCACGTGCAGGCAGAGTGCCACAGGACAGGCAGGTGAGCTGAACTCCCTCAGAACCTTCATTAAATCTCCCTTGGGTAGGAAGATGACCATCCAAGGATCAAATATTGCTGAAGGGGGGTGTTGGTCATGGTACTGAAGCTTTCTGGAAAAGGCCATCTGGCCACCTATGTCCCAAGGTCTTCCCCAGATAGTGAGCAGCAGCCCAAAGGGGCCAAAGATGCAGGAACCGTGGGAGAGAGCCACTTTCAACTCACACACATGGCCTCTTCCCAGCGCAGCCACCTCACAGACCCAGAATCTCAGGCCACCTGCCCTCCCTGACAATGAGCTCCCACACTGTACCCAACATCTATACAGTGATACCCGCCCCCATACTCCCCACAGGAAGCCACTTTTAAGTGTCTTAAAATCCTAAAGGTCTAGTTCCTTATTCCTTCCTCCCAAATGTGACCTGCTCATACTATACTTTCATAACCAAGGGAGAACACTTGAAATTTTTTGAAATACCTCTTTCAAGGTGCAGACACAACTTTCAATATTTATAAACAAAGAAGAAATACAAATTTAGTCTCCAGGAGGGGACCCCAGGATACACGGAAGGTGATGCTGCAGACATATTTATTAGACCCTAGTGTCCCCCGGTCAGGAGGGCTTGTTTTTGAGGGAGAGGTGGGGCATGGGTTGCATTGTGTCTCCCATAAAGGATATGTTGAATTCCTAAACCCAGCACCTTATTTGGAAATCTGATCTTTGCAGATACAGTCCAATTATGATAAGGTCATGAGAGTGGTCTCTAATCCAATATGACAGGTGTTCTTATAAAAAGAGGGAATTTAGACACAGATACTGACATGCACAGAGGGAAGACAATGAAAAGAGACATAGGGAGAAGGTGCATGAAGAGGGAGGACTGGACTGATGCAGCTACAAGACAAGGAACACCACTAATTGCTAGCAAACACCAGAAGCTAAGAAGAGGCAAGGACAGGTTTCTCTTGTTATGAAATGAATATTTATGTTACCCCCAAATTCATATGTTGAAGCCTTGACAGCCCATGTGACTGTATTTGGAGATGAGGCCTCTAATGAAGTAAGGTTTAATGAGTTCATAAGGGTGGGGCCATGACCCAATAGTGTTAGTGTTCTTATAAAAAGAGACTTCAAAAAGCACGAGAGTTTTCTCCATGCATGTATTCTGAGAAAGGTCATGTGAGGACATAGAAGACAGCCTTCTGCAAAACCAGAAGAGAGGCCTCACCAGAAATTTAATTGGCCACAGCCTTGATTATGAATTTCCAGCCTCTAGAACTGGGAGAAAATAACTTTCTGTTGTTTAAGCCACCCAGTTTATGGTATTTCGTTATGGTATCCATAGCTGACCAATATACCCCTGCAGATTTCAAAGGTAGTGTGGCCCTGTCAACACCTTGATTTTGGGTTTCTAGTCTCCAGAACTGTGTGACAATAAATTTCCATTGTTTCAGCCACTCAGTTCTTGTTATCTCACAGTCCTAGGAATCTAATGCAGGAACTCAGGAAAGGTGGTGATATAGTTTAACTCTTTGTCCCCTCTAAATCGCATGATGAAATTAGATCCCCAGTGTTGGAGGTGGGCCCTGGTGACCTTCCTTGTGTCTTGGTGCCATCCTTGTGGTAGTGAGTGAGTTCTTGCTCTATTATTTCCTGTAAAAACTGAATGTGAAAAACAACCTGGCAGCTCCCTCCCTTCTCTCTTGCTCCCTCTCTTGCCATGTGATGTCTGCTCCGTTTCACCTTCTGCCATTAGTGAAAGCTTCCTAAGGCCCTCAACAGAAGCAGATGCTGATGCCATGCTTTTTGTACAGCCTGAAGAAGCATGAGTCAAATAAACCTCTTCTCTTCATAAATTACCCAGCCTCAGGTATTCCTTTATAGCCACATAGATGGACAAAGACAGGTGGCACCAAAGGATTACATGTTAACTCTTTCAGGGGTTCCTGGAGAGTCAGGGCTGGGCCCTTGGCCAGCAAGTCACATGAGGCACAAGCTCTGGAGTGGGACAACTTGGGTTCAATCCGAGATCCACCATATTTACTGGCTGAGTGATCTTTACCAAGTTGCTAATCTAAGTCTTGAGTTCCCACATATGAACAATAGAGATAATAATTGCAAGTACTCATGGGCTCCTACAAGCATTAAAAATATAATACATTTTTAAAAAGCACTCAACTGTACAGTTGAGTTGTTGTAATTGTTACCAGTATTAGGGCCCACCTGCCATGGAATTGCCACAGTACTGTAGCTGGATTTCTCCCAAGGTTTCCCTGTCTGGGAAAGAGGTTGGCCATACCCCATGAACTTGATTCCCAGTTTCTACCTCTCATCGGTTTCTTCAGATACTGAATATCTGATGATTCTCAGGACAACCCTTCAAGGTGGGAGGTTACAGGTTATTATCCCCATACAAAGGCTGAGGAAGTTGCATTTCAGTAACACTAACAGGCTTTTTAATTTTTTTGATTTTAATCAGATTATATATTCATATGGTTTTTGAAAAGGAGGGAGAAATTAAGGAGATTGAAAAAGGAAGTGTCACTCCTGTCTCTGACTCCCATTGCCTGGTTCTGGCTCCCAGAGGCAGGCACTATTATCAGTGTCTTGTGTTACTATGCAGATAGTCTGTGCGCTCAAACACACACACGTGCATCTCCACATACACAACACACTCTATGCGACTGTCCTGCTCTTTGTCTTTTCTCAAAGCAACATTTGTTGGAGCCCACTCTGCATCCTTACACATGGGTGTGTCCCATCTCCTGTCTGCATACTGTTCCTTGTGTGGCTCTAATCCTCCTCCACTTCTGATATTTAAGTTGTTGCTTAACACCACAATGTTGCAATGAATATCCTTATATTTGTGCCTTTACACACATGGATGTGTATATAACAGTGAAAATCATTAGGGTGGATCTAATGAGCCAAAGGCACATGTACTTATACTTTTGATTGATATTATTATCTCCAAAGAATGTTCCTGTCTACATGCCTACCAAATATTTAGGTCTCTCACCAATACCTAATGATCAAACTTTTTGACCTCTGTCAAGTTGATAGTGGAAAATATCTCATTATAGTTTTAATGGGCATTTCTTCTATAAACAGGATTCATCATCATCATTTTAGATTACTATGTCATTCTTGCTGCCTTTTCTGTAAACTGTGAACTGTCTGCTAATGTCTTTTGTCCATCTATACTTGTTTCTTTTCTATTAGTTTATAGGAGTTAGACATATTTTAAGAACATTCGCCTTTATTCTAACATACTACAATTTTTAAGTTTGTTTTTCAACTTTACTTACAGACTGTTTGCAATGCCAAAATGTTATTTTCATAAAGTCAAATGTATCCATTTTTATGGCTTATTCTTTTTGTATCTTCCTTCAAAAGGTAACCCCCAATTCAAACAAAGAGGTTTTAATTAAAACCTTTAAGTAAAAGATACCCCCAATTCAAAGACAGAGTTTTAAATTCTCTTTTGTTTTAAATGCACTTATGGTCTTAAATTTTATATTTACTCTTAGATCCACCCAAAACTTATTTTGGAGTCAGGTGATACAGCTTACTGGTGTCACAAAATGGTGAAAAGATTGAACTTTAGAGTCCATGAGACTTAAGTCCTGATCCTTCATTTTCTGGCTGTGTAAACTTGAACAGTTATTTAACCTCTCTGGCTTCAGCAGTCTCATATGTGATATGAAAAAAAAATGAAAATGCTTACCTTATTGGACTCTTCTTTGGGTTTACATAGAAAAAATTTTTCAGCACAGTATTCAGTAGTTGTCCTATTAATATTAGCTGTTCCCATTATCATGATGAGTATTAGTTGCCCAAGCTCACCTGGAATCAGAACCAGATGTTCCCAGCTTCTAGGCTGCTATCCTTTCCTTCCCAGCAGCCACCCCTCTCAGGGGTCCCCTCCTGGGTACAGGGATGGGTTCTAGGGATTTAAACATCTCTGAGTTCAATGCCATAAGTGGCTGCAGGGTGTCAAGGTCTAGCCAGGGCCTACTTGGTTACCAGAGCCCTGAGATTAAAAGGAAGTTCATTGCTCTATGTCCACACATTATCATCATCATCAATTACCATGTTACTGAAAAGCTGAGAACATCTTTATAGCAAGGAAAGTGGTAAAGATGTGTTCCCACCCAAATCTCATGTCAAAATATAATCTCCAAAGTTGGAGGAGGGGTCTGGTGTGAGGTGATTGGATCATGGGGATGGATTCCTCAATGCTATTCCCATGATAGTGAGTGAATTCTCACAAGATATGGGTTTTTAAGAGTGTGTAGCACTGCCCCTGCTCTCTCCTCCTTCTCCTGCCATGTAGGACGTGCCTCCTTCCCCTTCACCTTCTGGCATGATTGTAACAGCCATACCTACTATACAACCTGCAAAACTGAAAGTCAATTCAACCTTTTTTCTTTATAAATTACCCAGTATCAGGTAGTTCTTTATAGCAGTGAGAGAACAGACTAATGTCCTTCAGCAGGTGGCCTAAGGGCATTGGCCCCTGAGACCCCTCTCAGGAGCAGAGGCAGAGAAGCAGAGGGTCAGGTAGAGGAGGCTGAGAGAGGAAAAGTCCCTTCCTCCCTCAAGGGCTGAGGAAGAGGCCACAGGGACACCCAGAGTTTTCTCTCTGAAGGAGCCCAAAACAGGTTCACCAGCTCTCAGTGCCTATAAAGCAACAGGATAGGACAAGAGACGATGGGAGAGACAAAGTAGAGGCCTTGATGAAGCCACAGAATCCTAGAACCTCACTGCTGGGAGGGGACTCAGGGGCGATTCTGCCCAAGTCCTTGCTTTAACAGAGGAGGGGGCTCTCTAGGGGGTAGACTTGTCCTGGGTCACACAGGGCAGAGCCACACCTGGAGCCCACTTTCCTCCCCCAGGGTGTAAGAGTTTAAGAATGATGAGAGCAAATTCCTCATTTCCACCTTCACCATCACGATTTCACCACCCATCTCTAGCCCCGGGTCAAGGGTGAGCTGGAATAGGGACAATGCAGAAACCACAGAAAAAAAAAAAACGCATCCAACTGTGGAGCTTCAGGATTCCTCAGAGGATCCAGAGCAATTTCATGGTAATATTCCTTCCGCGGACAGCCTCTGACCAAACTCCACTGCCTGGGGGCTTGTCTCATTCATACCACAGAGGTCAGGCCAATTTCAATTTCATTCCTTCACAGTGGTTCCCTGAGATAATCACTTTCTTTTTGTGAACACAGATCTGTTACCCCAAAAATGAGAAATTCTAAGTCTGTCCCTTCCTTCCTTCCTTCCTTCCTTCCTTCCTTCCTTCCTTCCTTCCTTCCTTCCTTCCTTCCTTCCCTCCCTTCCACCCTTCCTTCCTTCCTTCCTTCCTTCCTTCCTTCCTTCCTTCCTTCCTTCCTTCCTTCCTTCCTTTTTCTTTTGTTTTCTTTTCCTTTTCCTTTCTTTTTCTTTCTTTCTTTCTTTTCTTTCTTTCATCTTTCTTTCTTTCTCTTTCTTCTAACTCTTCTTCCTTCCTTACTTGCTTCCTTCCTTCCCCATTCCCTCCCTCCCTCTTCCCTCTCTCCCTTTTCTTTTTTCTCTTTCTTTCTCTCTTTCTTTCTTTCTCTTTCTCTTTCTTTCCTTCTCTCTCCCTTCCTTCCTTCCTTTTCTTTCTTTCTTTTCTCTTTCTTTCTCTTTCTCTTTCTTTCCTTCTCTCTCCCTTCCTTCCTTCCTTTTCTTTCTTTCTTTCTTTTCTCTTTCTTTCTCTTTCTTTCTTTCTTCCTTCCTTCTTTCCTTCCTTCCTTCTCTTTCTTTCCCTTTCTTTCTTTCTTTCTTTCTTTCTTTCTTTCTTTCTTTCTTTCTTTCTTTCCTTCTTTCCTTTCTTGCTCTTTCTTTCCTTCTCTCTCCCTTCCTTCCTTCCTTTTCTTTCTTTCTTTCTTTCTTTTTTTCTTTCTTTCTTTCTTTCTTTTTCTTTCTCTTTCTCTCTCTTTCTTTCTTCCTTCCTTCCTTCCTCCCTTCCTTCTCTTTCTTTCCCTTCCTCTCTTTCTTTCTCTTTCTTTCTTTCTTCTTTCTTTCTTTCTTTCTTCTTTCTTTCTTTCTTTCTTTCTTTCTTTCTTTCTTTCTTTCTTTCTTTCTTTCTCCTTCCTTCCTTTCTCCTTCCTTCTTCCTTCCTTTCTCCTTCCTTCTTCCTTCCTTCCCTCCCTCCCTCTCTTTCTTTCTTTCTTTCTTTCTTTCTTTCTTTCTTTCTTTCTTTCTTTCTTTCTTTCTTTCTCTTTCTGTCTTTCTTTCTTTAGTAATCCTCCAACTCTAGTGCCTAGTGGAGAAAACTCTACCCAGTTAGACATATTTCCAGGTAAAGAGCATTGTATAAGTGGAGAAAGCCTGTGTTTTGCTATTGATAGAAAGGAGATCTAACCCCTTTCTATTGCAAAGCTCATTGTTCCTTCAAGACCTCCTGTGTTACAAGTGCTCTGTAATCCATTAGATTTCATATAATTCCCTGTAAGTCCGATTAGTGGCTGGGATATAAAAGCAAAAAATTATAACAAGAACAGCTTTCATCAAAATGCACTAGATCTTATTATCTTCTCTTTTTAAAATTTAATTTTATTATACATACAACCATATAATAGTTCATAAAATAATGATTGTGATATACAGCCTATATTAGGACAGTCTTTTTATCGGTTCACTTTTTGCTTAACTTTCTGTATTCTCTACTTTCTCCCTCTCTGTGTGTTTTCTTCCTCAATTTTATGCCCTCTTGTAGCCCATGTTGGCAATCTACTGATTCCTTCCACATTTTTAGCATAGTCTTAGAAACATTTAGATGTATAAACACTTAAATTTTGGTGACTGTGTTTCCTTTTATGAAGCGAGATTGTATTGTATTCAGTTTCCTGAGTCTTGCTGATGGGAATCTATGCATCTTAATTCATGGAAGTTGAACATTCCTTCCAGATAACTAGAACATTTGTTTTTGTAACCTCCATAATATGCAACGGTACCAATACTCTTTGACTTGTTCACATGTTCCTGAATTGATGGGCCCCTACCCTTTCTTTCCAGGGTTTTTCCTAGAACCATACTGTAATAAACATGGTTTCATCTGAGGGTCTGAGCAGCATTTCCCAGTGGAGGAAAAGGCAACTCACATGGATGTGAAGGGTGCCCACTATATACACATTTTACCCAAAGGTTAGTTCTTTTTAACTTTTAAAATGAACAGTAATGCAAATTACAAACATGACTTTAAGATTGTGATGTTCAAGGGCCCTCTCTTTTGTGATGATTTGCTTGGAGATCAGCCCTAGGCCCAGGCAGTAGGTGACGATTCTCTCAGTGCAGCCAAGGTAGCCCTGGCTTGGGGTTCCCAGCCTTCTCACCACCAAAAAACGTTTCATTCTTTCCATCTTGGGACTTCGACCAAATATGTTGCTTTTGTAAATCATAACAGAGTGTTTTTCTCTGTTGTTGCCCAAAGACATCAGAAGTTGAAGAGCCCACCTGTTGGTCAGGGCCCAGCTGGCCCAGCCCTCTCCAATTGCCCTCCCTTCCCAGGGACCCTGCCACTCACTGAGGAGGAGGCTGATGAATACCAGGAGCCCGGTCATCCAGAAGAAGGACGGGTTCTTGGAGCAGGACCCCATGGCAGGTTGCCTGCTGGCCTGTTCAGCTGCAGTGGAAACAGAAGAGAGGAAGAGGTAAGAAAAGAGGACAAGCTTGATCAAGGAGCCCTTCACAGTTTCCCCCCTTCAAGGGAAAGGCCAGCAAGTTACTACTGGGGAGACGGGCCAGCAAGTTACTACTGGGGAGACAGCCCACCAGTCTAGAGAAAACCATTCAGCTCTTTCCTTCCCTCCCAGTCCCTACAGTACCACACATAGTCAATCAGTAATTGCAGAAGAAATAAAGGCATAACCTCATTCTGTGATGTTCCTGGCAGTGTATTAGACAGGCCCCCTTCTCTTGGGCACAGCCAGGTTGGTGTTCCCTCCCACAACCTCCCCTGACACTTACCTGCTTCCCTGGGTTCACAGCTCTGCCCCAGGTGGCCCTGGTCACCAGTGTCAGCCTATGGTCAGGCACAGAAGTCACCCTCTTACAGCAAGGCTGGGCTACGCCCTTTCTGAATTTGGTGACTTTGTCCCTACCTCACATAATAAGTTAAATTTCTTTTTTGATTTTTCAAAAACTTCAATTCTCAGTTGCCTAAGTAAGAAGCTGTAACTAAAAGAACAAATCTCCTGTGGAGAGTGTTAACTCCCCACATCTCCAATGCAAATATCAATATTTACTTGTTGCAGGTGGCTATATGGTTTCTCAGCTCCCACTAGGGGTCATCAACTCTCTATACACTCAGGGTAAGAAGAACCCTCCCCTACAGAAGCTGACAGGCTGTTGGCTGCATCACAACTAAATTTTCCTTTCAGCGTGTGTCAGCTCTGCTTCTGGTATTTCAAAGGGTGGGGCAGAGAAGTTCACACTCCCTTTGCCATAGCCTCAGCAGCCTGAAACTCCACCACCTGCTGAGGCTCAGGTCATGTCCTCTTCTCTCCAGACCTGGATACTCCAGGACATTTAAGAACTCCCCCTCCCATTAGCCTGAGGGAGGAGCACCATCTTAACCCCAAGGCACCACCTCCTTCTCCTCAAGTAGTCTCCCCTGATGGCTGCCCAGGCAGAACACCCCCAAGGCTGGAGCTGCAGGCCTGACCCCAAGACCACCTCAAGGTAGTCAGGTTCCTGAGTATTAAACCCATTTAATCAATGTGAAACCCAAATCCCAGAGGTGTTATGCGACCTGTGAAAGGTCACACGGCTAATCAAGCAACAGGGTCTGGACTCCTGACCACAAGCTCAGGACTCATCACTGATATCACAGCCGCTCTCCCATCCCACTGTGTGGCCCTAAGCACATCACCTTGAGTGCACCCTCTGTTCTCACCCAGAACTGCTCTGCAGATTTCCAGGAGAGAGGATATTCAAGATTGGCTTGATTTTGACTACCCCATGTGGTAATGAGGAAGTTGCAAAAGGCGGTCCATGAGTTCTAGAGTTGGAAACTCCTTGTGTGGAATCAAAATCTGGGCAGCTTATCCACTGGTCAGCCTCAGGGCAATGGGGATTAAACCTCATACGCACCCCACCCCTATGCCCACAGCTCTCCAGAATGAACTTCTTTGAGAAGTGCTTGGCTATGAACACTATTTGTAAGGAAGGAGAATGCAAAAGATGAGCCTTCAGAGAGGAAATCAGCCCTGTGGCTAGAAGCCAGGAACTCTGGAGAGAGTCAGCAAATGAACATTCCACGCTGGCAAAACACCAGGGATGTTTTAAAAATCCAGACCTCTAACCTCATTTTTGACATCCCAGCCATCCTGTGCGAAGGCATAAACATGTACATGGGCATAAACCCCAACCATGGGAATTTTGGTAAGTTAATTACGCACAACTGCCTAATGCTGGTAATGTTTTGGTGAGTTAAAGGAAGGCAGCAGCAGAATGTGTGAGTCACCAAGTGCCAGATAGGAGATAAGTGGAGACTTCTGGATAGTCTGATATGTTATTGTCCATATGCCTTGCATTTGTGTTCTTGGATTGGAAGAAGCAAACACATCTTCCAGTTTTTACAGACTGGTTTTGGAAGACAAAGACCTTCTCCTCTTTGGTCTCCAGGCTTGTAGCATTGCTTCTGGGTTCTAAGTTCAATGGGGTTGGAGACATGTTATGTGGCTTCAGCTGGGTCCAAATATGGTCCATCATTGGTGGAACTGTTATCAGTAGCTCAAGTGGCTGTAGATTCTGTTTGGTCCTTGAGTGCATTGGACTTTGTCTAAAATCTTGTTCATTAGGGCTACACTGTGTCAAGGTTCCACAGTTGGGTCTGCAGATGGTGGTTCTGTTTTCATGAGTGTGGTGACAGTAGCTCTTTCTGAGTCCCTGGAGTTCTCCTACTGGATCACTGGATGGGTCCCTGGATTGACAAGACTGTCCTTGTACTTTTACTGAGAGTGGTGGAACTAGTCACAGGGCTGCTTGAGGGTTCACAATTTGCAAGCAGGCCTCTGGAGGATTAGATGGGCATGCCTCCTACCATGTTCATGGCAGGGAAAGACTGCCCCTGGACCATGACTGAGCAGGGCTAAAGCAGGGCTGCTTCAGAATCTGCGATCAGTCCAAAGTTAGAAGATGTACCAACATGAGCACAGACAGACATATCTCCCAGTGGGCCCCTGGGTGGCTAGGAATACCCTCTGACCACAACTGGGTGAGAATAAGTTGTGTTTCAGAATGAAATCAATAGTTACAGTGGAAATGAGGACAGAAGGGGCTGGTGCCAAGTGCCTTGCTTCAGGGTTCACTGTCAAGATCAAAGTCAACAGGTCTGTCACCCAAGGCAGGGGTGGTTATGACTCCTCTCAGGTCCCTTGGCAGATTGTTCTGGTGGCAGGACCAAAGCCAAAGAGAGCTATATCCAGATTTACTGCGGCAAAGTGTTGTTTCCAGGTCTGTATCCAGGAACATGTACAGTGAGCCTGCTACCTGGTTGTGAAAACACCCTCTCAAAACAGTTCTCTTCAGTCTTGGGCTCTCCTAAGGTTTTGCTGCCTTTGACCTGGAGTCCAATACACTAACAACTGTACTTTTGTCTGTGGAAGGCTCTCAAATTCTTGTTGCTGTGGGAGGATATGAGTGGAACATCCCCTACTCTATATTCTTGCTCTCAAATTTTATTTTACAGAGAGACACTAAACTACCCAATCAAAAAGTTCTATGAACCCCAAGTAAGATTAATTCAAAAAAATCCAAACCTAGGCATATCAAAATGAGATGATCAAAAGCCAAAGTCAAACAGCGAATCCTCAAAGCTGAAATAGAAAAGTGATGCTGCATATTGAAGGGATCCCCAATAACATTGACAGCTAATTCCAAGAATGCCAACGGGCACTGTGATGACATATGCAAAGTGTTCAGAAAAAAATCTTACAACTAAGAATTTGCTGTCCTTCAAAACTATGCTTCACAAATCAAGGAGAAGTTAAGACATGCCCACAGAAACAAAAATGGAGACTTGTCACTAGCAGACCTGCAATATAACAAATGCAAAGGGAGTCATTCAATCTGAACTGAAAGACAATAGAAAGTCAATAAAAGCTATGTCAACAAATAATGAGCACTAGCAAGGGTAATTAAATAGATAAATGTAAACAGCAATATGAGTGTTTTTATTTATAGTAGCTTTTTCTCTTAACTCACCTAAAATAAACTTAGCTAACATAAAAATATAAGTGTGCTAAAGGGTACACGAGGTAAAAGATGTAATTTGGATGAGAATAACAGTATGAGGATAGGAGAACACAGCAATGTAGAATCAAAGTTTTTGTATACCATTGACATTAAATGAATATTAAACCAATAAGGAATCTATAAATAAAGGTAGTAATTATATTTCCCAGAAATAAAAAAAAATTATGAAGGGATACTAACAACAATTGTATGACAAAAATTAGATAAACTTGTTAGTAGAAAAATTTCTAGAAAGACGTGAACTATGAAAATTGACTCAAGAAGAAATAGAAAATTTAGATAAACCTGTAACAATTAAGATAATGACTTAGTCATCAAAATACTCCCACAAAGTAAAAACAGAATGGCTTTACTGTGATACTACACCAAATATATAATTAAAAACGACCAATCCTTCACAAATTCTTGCAGAAAATAGAAAAGAAAGTGATATTTGTAATACACTCTATCAAGCTAGAATTACACTGATACCACAACCACACAAATATCAAAAGTAAACAAAAGCCAATATCTCTTACATGCAAAATTCTCAACAAAATACTAGCAAACTAAATCCACCAATATATAAAAAGGATTATACAACAACCAAGTGGGATTTATCTCAAGCATACAGAATGGTTCAACATACAAAAATTAATCAATTTAATAGAAGATATGAGTAGATAAAAATTGGGAAATAGATGATCCCTTCAGCAGAGGCAAAAAAATATTTGACAAATATTTTCATGAACAGGTGTCAGCACCTTTTCATGAAGAAAAACCATGGAATAAGTAGGAATTGAGGAGGATTCCCTCAACCTAATAAAGGATATTTATGAAAAACATGCAACTTACATCATACATAACAGTGAAAAATGAAAAGTTTTCCCCCTAAATTCAAAGACATGTGACATTTACATTCAACATTGTATTGTGGGTTCTAGCCATAACAACTAAGTAAGAAGACAATTAGGGGTAACTTCCAAGATGGCCATATAGGAACAGCTCCAATCTGCAGCTCCCAGAGAGATTGACACAGAAGATAGGTGATTTCTGCATTTCCAACTGAGGTACCTGGTACATCTCGTTGGGACTAGTTGGACAGTGGGTGCATCCCATGGAGGGTGAGCTGAAGCAGGGCAGGGCATTGCCTCACCAGGGAAGTGCAAGAGGTTGGAGGATTTTCCTTTCCTAGCCAAGGGAAGCCATGAGAGATGGTACCTAGAGGAACTATATACTCCTTCCCAAATATTGTGCTTTTCCCACAGTCTTCACAACTGGCAGACCAGGAGATTCCCCCTATACCTGGCTCGGTGGGTCCCACATCCACGGACCCTTGCTCGCTGCTAGTGCAGTAGTCTGAGATTGACCTGAGATGCTGGAGCTTGGTGGGGGGAAGGGTGTCTGCCATTGCTGAGGCTTGAGCAGGTGGCTTTATGCTCACTGTGTAAACAAAGCCACAGGGAAACTCGAACTGGGTGGTGCCCACTACAACTCAACAAGGCCTACTGCCTCTCTAGATTCCACCTCTGTGGGCAGGGCGTATCTGAACAAAAGGCAGCAGAAAGCTTCTGCAGACTTAAAAGTCCCTGCCTGACAGCTCAGCTCTGAAGAGAGCAGTGGTTCTCCCAGCACGACGTTCAAGCTCCAATAACAGGCTGCCTCCTCAAGTGGGTCCCTGATCCCCATGTAGCCTGACTGGGAGGCACCTCCCAGTAGGGGCTGACAGACACCTCATGTAGGCAGGTGCCCCTCTGGGATGAAGTTTAAAGAAGAAGGATCAGGCAGCAATATTTGCTGTTTTGCAGCCTCTGCAAACAGGGTCTGGAGGGGACCTCCAGCAAACTCCAACAGACCTGCAGCTGACGAGCCTGACTGTTAGAAGGAAAACTAACAAACAGAAAGGAATAGCATCAACATCAACAAAAAGGACATCCACACGAAAACCCCATCTGTAGGCCACCAACATCAAAGACCAAAAGGTAGATAAAACCACAAAGATGGGGAAAAACCAGAGCAGAAAGGCTGAAAATTCCAAAAACCAGAATGCCACTTCTCATCCAAAGGATCACAACTCCTCACCAGCAAGGGAACAAAACTGGAAGCAGAATGAGTTTGATGAGCTGACAGAAATAGGCTTCAGGAGGTCGGTAATAACAAACTTCTCCGAGCTAAAGGAGCACATTCCAACCCATCGCAAGGAAGCTAAAAACCTTAAAAAAAGGTTAGATGAATGGCTAAATAGAATAATCAGTGTAGAGAAGAACTTAAATGACCTGATGGAGCTGAAAAGCACAGTACGAGAACTTCTTGAAGCATACACAAGCTTCAATAGCTGATTTGATCAAACAGAAGAAATGATATCAGTGATTGAAGATCAAATTAATGAAATAAAGCATAAAGACGAGATTAGAGAAAAAAGAGTGAAAAGAAACAAAGAAAGCCTCCAAGAAATATGAGACTGTGTGAAAAGATCAAATCTACATTTGATTGGTGTACCTGAAAGTGATGGGGAGGATGGAATCAGGTTAGAAAACACTCTTCAGGATATGATCCAGGAAAGCTTCCCCAACCTAGCAAGGCAGGCAAACATTCAAATTCAGGAAATACAAAGAACACCACAAAGACCCTCCTTGAGAACAGCAGCCCCAAGGCACATAATTGTCAGATTCGTCAAGGTTGAAATGAAGGAAAAAATGTTAAGGGCGGCCAGAGAGAAAGGTCGGGTTACCCACGAAGGGAGCACATCAGACTAACAGCAGATCTCTCAGCAGGAACCCTAAAAGTCAGAAGACAGTGGGGGCCAATATTCAACATTCTTAAAGAGGAGAATTTTCAACCAAGAATTGTACATCCAGCCAAACTAAGCGTCATAAGTGAAGGAGAAATAAAATCCTTTATAGACAATCAAATGCTGAGAGATTTTGTCACCACCAGGCCTGCCTTACAAGAGCTCCTGGAGGAAGCAGTAAACGTGGAAAGGAATAACTGGTACCAGCCACTGCAAAAACATGCCAAATTGTAAAGACTGTCGACACTATGAAGAACCTGCATCAATTAACAGATGAAATAACCAGGTAGAATCATAATGACATGATCAATTTCACACATAACCTTAAATGTAATATGGGCTATTAACCTTAAATGTAATATTAACCTTAAATGTAAACGGGCTAAATACCCCAATTAAAAGATGTAGACTGGCAAACTGGATAAAGAGTCAAGACCCATTGTTGTGCTGTATTCGGGAGACCCATCTCTCATGCAGAGACACATATAAATTCAAAATAAAGGGATGGGGGAAGATCTACCAAGCAAATGGAAAGCAGCAAAAAAAAAAAAAAAAAAAAACAAAACAAAACAAAACAAAAAAGCAGGGGTTGCAATCCTAGTCTCTGATAAAACAGTCTTTAAACCAACGAAGATCAAAAGAGACAAAGAAAGGCATTACATAATGGTAAAATGATCAATTCAACAAGAAGAGCTAACTATCCTAAATATATATGCACCCAATACAGGAACACCCAGATTCATAAACCAAGTTCTTAGCTACATACAAAGAGACTTAGACTCCTACACAATAATAGTGGGAGACTTTAACACCCCACTGTCAATATTAGACAGATCAATGAGACAGAAAATTAACAAGGATATGCAGGACTTGAACTCAGCTCTGCACCAAGTGGACTTAATAGAAAATACAGAACTCTCCACACCAAATCTACAGAATGTACATTCTTCTCAGCACCACATCGCACTTATTCTAAAATTGATCACATAATTGGAAGTATAACACTCCGCAGCAAATGTAAAAGAACAGAAATCACAACAAACTGTGTCTCAGGCCACAGGGCAATCAAATTAGAACTCAGGATTAAGAAATTTACTCAAAACTGCACAGCTACATGAAAACTGAACAACCTGCTCCTGAATGACTATTGGGTAAAAAACAAACTGATGGCCGAAATAAAGATGTTCTTTGAAACCAATGAGAACAAAGACACAATGTACCAGAATATCTGGGAAACATTTAAAGCAGTGTGTAGAGGGAAATTTATAGCACCAAATGCCCACAGGAGAAAGCAGGAAAGATCTAAAATCATCACCCTAACATCACAATTAAAAGAACTAGAGAAGCAAGAGGAAACACATTCAAAAGCTTGCAGAAGACAAGAAATAACTAAGATCAGAGCAGAAGTGAAGGAGAGACATGAAAAACCCTTGAAAGAAAATCAAGTAATCCAGGAGCCAGTTTTTTGAAAAGATCAACAAAATGGATACACCGCTAGCAAGATTAATAAAGAAGAAAAGAGACCCAAAAGGGGTGGAGCCAAGATGGCCGAATAGGAACAGCTCCAGTCTACAGCTCCCAGCACGAGCAATGCAGAAGACAGGTGATTTCTGCATTTCCATCTGAGGTACCAGGTCCATCTCACTAGGGAGTGCCAAACAGTGGGTGCAGGACAGTCGGTGCAGGGCACCGTGCGTGAGCCGAAGCAGGGTGAGGCACTGCCTCACTTGGAAAGCACAAGGGGTCAGGGAGTTCCCTTTCCTAGTCAAAGAAAGGGGTGACAGACAGCACCTGGAAAATCGGGTCACTTCCACCCTAATACTGCACTTTTCCAACGGGCTTGGAAAACAGCACATCAGGAGATTGTGTCCTGCACCAGGCTGGGAGGGTCCTATGCCCACGGAGTCTCACTGATTGCTAGCATAGCAGTCTGAGATCAAACTGCAAGGTGGCAGTAAGGCTGGGGGAGGGGCGCCTGCCATTGCCCAGGCTTGCTTAGGTAAACAAAGCAGCCAGGAAGCTTGAACTGGGTGGAGCCCACCACAGCTCAAGGAGGCCTGCCTGCCTCTGTAGGCTCCACCTCTGGGGGCAGGGTACAGACAAACAAAAAGTCAGCACTAACCTCTACAGACTTAAATGTCCCTGTCTGACAGCTTTGAAGAGAGTAGTGGTTCTCCCAGCACGCAGCTGGAGATCTGCAAATGGGCAGACTGCTTCCTAAAGTGGGTCCCTGATCCCTGAGCAGCCTAACTGGGAGGCACCCCCCAGTAGGGACAGACTGACACCTCATTCGGCTGGGTACTCATCTGAGACAAAACTTCCAGAGGAACGATCAGATAGCTGAATTTGCAGTTCATGAAAATCTGCTGTTCTGCAGCCACCGCTGCTGACACCCAGCCAAACAGGGTCTGGAGTGGACCTCTAGCAAACTCCAACAGACCTGCAGCTGAGGGTCCTCTCTGTTAGAAGGAAAACTAAAAAACAGAAAGGACACCCATACCAAAATGTACATCACCATCATCGAAGACCAAAAGTAGAAAAAACTACAAAGATGGAGAGAAAACAGAGCAGAAAAACGGGAAACTCTAAAAAGCAGAGCGCCTGTCCTCCTCCAAAGGAACACAGTTCCTCACCAGCAACGGAACAAAGCTGGACAGAGAATGACTTTGATGAGTTGAGGGAAGAAGGCTTCAGACGATCAAACTACTCCAAGCTACAAGAGGAAATTCAAACCAATGGCAAAGAAGTTAAAAACTTTGAAAAAAAATTAGATGAATGTATAACTAAAATGCAGAGAAGTGCTTAAAGGAGCTGATGGAGCTGAAAGCCAAGTTTCGAGAACTACGTGAAGAATGCAGAAGCCTCAGTAGCTGATGCGATCAACTGGAAGAAAGGGTATCAGTGATGGAAGATGAAATGAATGAAATGAAGCGAGAAGGGAAGTTTAGAGAAAAAAGAATAAAAAGAAACGAACAAAGCCTCCAAGAAATATGGGACTATGTGAAAAGACCAAACCTACGTCTGATTGGTGTACCTGAAAATGACGGGGAGAATGGAACCAAGTTGGAAAACACTCTGCAAGATATTATCCAGGAGAATTCCCCCAATCCAGCAAGGCAGGCCAACATTCAGATTCAGGAAATACAGAGAACACCACAAAGATACTCCATGAGAAGAGCAACTCCAAGACATATAATTGTCAGATTCACCAAAGTTGAAATGAAGGAAAAAATGTTAAGGGCAGCCAGAGAGAAAGGTCGGGTTACCCACAAAGGGAAGCCCATCAGACTAACAGCTGATCTCTCAGCAGAAACTCTACAAGCCAGAAGAGAGTGGGGGCCGATATTCAACATTCTTAAAGAAAAGAATTTTCAACCCAGGATTTCATATCCAGCCAAACTAAGCTTCATAAGTGAAGGAGAAATAAAATACTTTACAGACAAGCAAATGCTGAGAGATTTTGTCACCACCAGGCCTGCCCTAAAAGAGCTCCTGAAGGAAGCACTAAACATGGAAAGGAACAACTGGCACCAGCCACTGCAAAAACATGCCAAATTGTAAAGACCATCAAGGCTAGGAAGAAACTGCATCAACTAATGAGCAAAATAACCAGCTAACATCATAATGACAGGATCAAATTCACACATAACAATATTAACTTTAAATGTAAATGGGCTAAGTGCTCCAATTGAAAGACACAGACTGGCAAATTGGATAAAGAGTCAAGACCCATCAGTGTGCTGTGTTCAGGAAACCCATTTCACATGCAGAGACACATATAGGCTCAAAATAAAGGGATGGAGGAAGACCCACCAAGAAAATGAAAAACAAAAAAAGGCAGGGGTTGCAATCCTAGTCTCTGATAAAATAGACTTTAAACCAACAAAGATCAAAAGAGACAAAGAAGACCATTACATAATGGTAAAGGGATCAATTCAACAAGAAGAGCTAACTATCCTAAATATATATGCACCCAATACAGGAGCACCCAGATTCATAAAGCAAGTCCTGAGTGACCCACAAAGAGACTTAGACTCCCACACAATAATAATGGGAGATTTTAACACCCCACTCTCAACATTAGACAGATCAATGAGACAGAAAGTTAACAAGGATATCCAGGAATTGAACTCAGCTCTGCACCAAGCAGACCTAATAGACATCTACAGGACTCTCCACCCCAAATTAACAGAATATACATTTTTTTTCAGCACCACACCACACCTATTCCAAAATTGACCACATCATTGGAAATAAAGCTCTCCTCAGCAAATGTAAAAGAACAGAAATTATAACAAACTGTCTCTCAGACCACAGTGCAATCAAACTAGAATTCAGGATTAAGAAACTCACTCAAAACCACTCAACTATATGGAAACTGAACAACCTGCTCCTGAATGACTACTGGGTACACAACGAAATGAAGGCAGAAATAAAGATGTTCTTTGAAACTAACGAGAACAAAGACACAATATATCGGAATCTCTGGGACACATTTAAAGCAATGTGTAGAGGGAAATTTATAGCACTAAATGCCCACAAGAGAAAGTAGGAAAGATCCAAAATTGACACCCTAACATCACAATTAAAAGAACTAGAAAAGCAAGAGCAAACACATTCAAAAGCTAGCAGAAGGCAAGAAATAACTAAAATCAGAGCAGAACTGAAGGAAATAGAGACACAAAAAACCCTTCAAAAAATTAATGAATCCAGGAGTTGGTTTTTTGAAAAGATCAACAAAACTGATAGACCACTAGCAAGACTAATAAAGAAGAAAAGAGAGAAGAATCAAATAGATGCAATAAAAAATGATAAAGGGGATATCACCATCAATCCCACAGAAATACAAACTACCATCAGAGAATACTACAAACACCTCTATGCAAATAAACTAGAAAATCTAGAAGAAATGGATAAATTCCTCGACACACACACCCTCCCAAGACTAAACCAAGAAGAAGTTGAATCTCAGAATAGATCAGTAACAGGTTCTGAAATTGAGGCAAAAATTAATAGCCTACCAACCAAAAAAAGTCCAGGACCAGATGGATTCATAGCTGAATTCTACCAGCAGTACAAAGGGGAGCTGGTACCACTTCTTCTGTAACTAGTCCAATAAATAGAAAAAGAGGAAATCTTCTCTAACTCATTTTATGAGGCCAGGATCATCCTGATATCAAAGCCTAGCAGAGACATAACAAAAAACCAAAATTTTAGGCAAATATCCCTGATGAACATCGATGTGAAAATCCTCGATAAAATAGTGGCATAATGAATCCAGCAGCACATCAAAAAGCGTATCCACCATGATCAAGTCAGCTTCATCCCTGGGATGAAAGGCTGGTTCAACTTATGCAAATTAATAAATGTAATCCATTACAGAAACAGAACCAAGGACAAAAACCATGATTATCTCAATAGATGCAGAAAAGGCCTTCGATAAAATTCAACAGCACTTTATGCCAAAAACTCTCAATAAACTAGGTATTGATAGAACACACATTATTGGGGAAACCAGCCCCTGATATTGCAACATAGATTTTCTATTTTCCCTGTCAGTCGGTCTGAGAAATAAAGGGAAAGAGTACAAAAGAGAGAAATTTTAAAGCTGGATGTCTGGGGGAGACATCACATATTGGCAGGTTCTGTGATGCCCCCTCAGCCACAAACCAGCAAGTTTTTATTAGTGATTTTCAGAGGGAGGGAGTGTACGAATAGGGTGTGGGTCACAGAGATCACATGCTTCACAAGGCAATAGAATATCAGAAGGCAAATGGGAGCAGAGCGAGATCACAGGACTGGGGCGAAATTAAAATTGCTAATGAAGTTTCATGTCCCACTGGGCATGCACTGTCATTGATAACATCTTATCAGGAGACAAGGTTTGAGAGCAGACAACCAGTCTGACTAAAATTTACTTGACAGGAATTTCCTCATACTAATAGGCCTGGGAGCACTACAGGAGACCAGGGCTTATTTCATTCCTTATCTGCAATCACATAAGACAGACATTCCTAGAGTGGCCATTTTAGAGACCTCCCCCTAGGAACACATTCTCTTTCTCAGGGCTGTTCCTTGCTGAGAAAAAGAATTCAGTGATATTTCTACTATTTGCTTTTGTAAGAAGAGAAATATGGCTCTGTTCTGCCTGGCTCCCAGGCAGTCAGACCTAATGGCTATCTCCCTTGTTCCCTGAACATCGCTGTTATCCTGTTCTTTTTACAAGGTGCCTAGATTTCATATTGTTTAAACACACATGCTTTACGAACAATTTGTGCAGTTAGTGCAATCATCACAGGGTCCTGAGGCGACATACATCCTCAGTTTACAAAGATGATGGGATTAAGAGATTAAAGTAAAGATAGGCATATGAAATCACAAGAGTATTGATTAGGGAAGCAATACATGTCCATGAAATCTTCACAATTTATGTTCGGAGATTGCAGTAAAGACAGGCATAAGAAATTACAAAAATATTAATTTGGGGAACTAATAAATGTCCATGAAATCTTCACAATTTATGTTCTTCCGTCATGGCTTCAGCAGGTCCCTCTGTTCAGGGGTCCCTGACTTCCCACAACAATATATTAAAACAATAAGAACTATTTATGGCAAACCCACAGCCAATATCATACTGAATGGGCAAAAACTGTAAGCATTCCCTTTGAAAATCAGCACAAGACAAGGATGCCCTCTTTCACCCCTCCTATTCAACATAGTATTGTAAGTTCTGTCCAGGGCAATCAGGCAAGAGAAAGAAATAAAGTGTATTCAATTAGGAAAAGAGGAAGTCAAATTGTCCCTGTTTGCAGATGACATGATTGTATATTTAGAGAACCCTATCATTTCAGCCCCAAATCTCCTTAAGCTGATAAACAACTTCAGCAGAGTCTCAGGATACAAAATCAATGTGCAAAAATCACAAGCATTGCTATACACCAATAACAGACAAACAGAGAGCCAGATCATGAGTGAACTCCCATTCACAATTGCTACAAAGAGAATAAAATACCTAGCAATCCAACTTACAAGGGATGTGAAGGACCTCTTCAAGGAGAACTGAAAATCACTGCTCAAGGAAATAAGAGAGGACACAAACAAATGGAAAAACATTCCATGCTCATGGAGAGGAAGAATCAATATCATGAAAATGGCCATACTGCCCAAAGTAATTTATAGATTCAATGCTATCCCCATCAAGCTACCAATGACTTTCTTCACAGAATTGGAGACAACTACTTTAAATTTCATACGGAACCAAAAAAAGAGCCCACATAGCCATGACAATGCTAAACAAAAAGAACAAAGCTGGAGGCATCACACTATCTGACTTCAAACTATACTACAAGGCTACAGTAACCAAAACAGCATGGTAGTGGTACTAAAACAGATATATAGACCAATGTAAAAGAACAGAGGCCTCAGAAATAACACCACACATTTATAACCATCTGATCTTTGACAAAGCTGACAAAAACGGAAAATGGGGAAAGAATTCTCTATTTAATAAATGGTGCTGGGAAAGCCAGCTAGCTGTATGTAGAAAGCTGAAACTGGATCCCTTCCTTACACCTTTTACAAAAATTAACTCAAGATGGATTAAAGACTTAAATGTAAGACCTAAAACCATAAAAACCCTAGAAGAAAACTTAGGCAATACCATTCAGGACATAGGCATGGGCAAAGACTTTATGACTAAAACACCAAAAGCAATGGCAATGAAAGCCAGAATTGACAAACAGGATCTAATTAAACTAAGGAGCTTCTGCACAGCAAAAGAAACTATCATCAGAGTGAACATGTAACCTACAGAATGGGAGAAAATTTTTGCAATCTATGCATCTGACAAAGGCCTAATATTCAGAATCTACAAGGAACTTGAAAAAATTCACAAGAAAAAAACGAACAATCACATCAAAAAGTGGGCAAAGGATATGAACAGACACTTCTCAATAGAAGACATTATGCAGCACACAGACAAATGAAAAAATGCTCATCATCACTGGTCATCAGAGAAATGCAAATTAAAACCACAATGAGATACCATCTCATACCAGGTAGAATGGTGATCATTATAAAGTCTGGAAAAAACAGATGCTGGAGAGGATGTGGAGAAATGGGAATGCTTTTACACTGTTGGTGGGAGTGTAAATTAGTTCAACCATTGTGGAAGACAGTGTGGTGATTCCTCAAGGATCTAGACCTAGAAATACCATTTAACCCAGTGATCCCATTACTGGTATATACCCAAAGGATTATAAATCATGCTAGTATAAAGACACATGCACAGGTATGTTTATTGTGGCACTATTCACAATAACAAATGCTTGGAACCAACTCAAATGTCCATCAGTAATAGACTGGATAAGGAAAACGTGGCACATATACACCATGGAATACTCTGCAGCCATAAAAAGGATGACTTCATGTCCTTTGCAGGGACATGGATGCAGCTGGAAACCATCATACTCAGCAAACTATCACAAGGACAGAAAGCCAAACTCCACATATTCTCAGTTACAAGTGGGAGTTGAATCAGGAGAACACATGGATACAGAGAGGG
The DNA here is from genome assembly GCF_028878055.3 of Symphalangus syndactylus. Lineage (NCBI taxonomy): Eukaryota > Metazoa > Chordata > Mammalia > Primates > Hylobatidae > Symphalangus > Symphalangus syndactylus. The sequence goes on from NC_072441.2 coordinate 85,755,213, forward strand.
GAACATCAGACACCGGGGCTTGTTGGGGGTTGGGGGCTAGGCAAGGGATAGCATTAGGGGAAATACCTAATGTAAATGATGAGTTGATGGGTGCGACAAACCAGCATGGCACATGTATACCTATGTAGCAAACCTGCACGTTGTGCACATGTACCCTAAAACTTAAAGTATAATAATAATAAAAAAGAAAACAATTAGAAGGTGCTTAGATTAAAAAAGAACATTTAAAACTATATTTAAAATGACATGGTCTTATACATAGAAAATTCAAAGAAATTCACAAGAAACTTGAGCTACTAAAAAATTCAGTATGGTTGTAAAATTCAAGACAAATACACAAAAATTAGTTATAGTATTCTGTACTAGCAATGAGCAATCAAAAGATGATTTAAAAAACAATACCATTACAATAAGATCAAAAAGAAAAAGTGCTTAGGAATAAATTAACAAGAGAAGTCCAAGACAAGTGCACTGATAAATGCAAAATATTGTTGAAATAAAAGAGGACTGAGATAAATGAAAAATCATGACATGCTCATGAACGAGGAGATTTAATATTGTTAAGATGATAATAGTTCCCCAATTCATCTACCAACTCAATGCAATCCCTATCAAAGTCCAGGTGAATTTTTTTGTAGGAATTGACAAAGTAGTCCAGAAATTACTACAGAAATGCCATATGAATAGCCAAAAATTTTGAAAAAGAGGAATAAAAATGGAAGACTCACACTTCACAGTTTCAAATCTTACTACAACGCTGAATCAAGACAGTGTAGTACTGACATGATGAAAAATCACTGGAATATAATTGAAAGTTTGGTAATGAACCCACACATCCACTATAAATTTGTTTTCAACAAGGATGCCCAGACAATTAAATGGGGAAAAATAGTGTTGAATAGTGTTTTCAATGAATGGTGCTGGGAAAACTGGATCCATACATGTGAAAGAATGAAGCTGAGCCTTTATCCCAGAACCATAAATAAAAATTAACTCAAAATGCATTAAACACTGAGTTATTCAAGCTAAAACTGAGAACTATCTCTTTAAGGTAGGTGAATGTATTCATTTCTTAGCCAATGGTCTCTGAAATATGACACCTCAAACACCCAAAGAAAAAACAGATAAGTTAAACTTCAACAAAATTAAAAACTTTTGTGCATAAAAGAATGCTATCAAGAAAGCAAATGATGAGCCAGAGAATGGGATGAATATTTGTCCATTTTACCATATACCTGGTAAGAATCTAGTATCTAGAAACCATCAAGAACACTTATACCTCCAGTAGAAAGACAAATAATTCAATGTGTTTAATGACAAAGGAGTTGAGTAGACATCAAAGGACTTACAAAAATGGCCAGCAAAGTAATAGAAAGATACACCAGATCATTAGTCATTGGAGAAATACAAATCAAATCCAAAATGAGCTACTACTTCATTCCCACTAGGATTATTATAGTAAAATACATGGGGTAACAACAAGGGTATAAAATAAAACCATCATTTATTGCTGGAGGAAATGTAAAATGGTTCAGCCACATTGGAAAACAGTTTGAATGTTTCTCAAAATGATAGTAATAGAGCTGCCATATGACCCAGAATTTCCACTCCTAGGTAAAGCATCTAAAAAAATTGTAAATGTGTTTACACAAAACATGGCATTATTTATAATAGCCAAGAAGAGAAAAATAATTGAAATTGTTCATCAACTAATATACAGATAAAGAAAACATGGTATAACCATACAACTGAATATTTGATTTTTCTTATTTTCTTCCATCAATTTACTTCGTGTTTTATTTGTTGTTCTTTTTCTAGTTTATCTAGGATCAAGGTTAGATTACTGATTTGAGATCTTTCCTTTTAATATACACATTTTGGCTATAAATTTTCTTCTAGGTAATGCTTTCAACACATCTCATAACTTTTGGTATGTTGTGTTTTTAGGATTTTTCACTTTAAAGTATTTTCTGATTCCATTGTAATTTATTATTTGACTCTTTGTTTGCTGAAGAGTGCATTTTTATATTTCCCAGATTTGTGATTTTTCTGAATTTCCTGCTGCTGTTGATTTCCAATTTCATTCTATTGGCTTTGGAAAACATACTTTGTATAATTTTATGCTTTTTAAATTAATTGAAGCTTGTTTTATGACTGAATATATTGTCTTTTCCAAAGTATATTTCATGTACATTTGAGAAGAATGTATAATCTGCTCAATAGTTAGAAGAAGTTCAATAGATGTGTTTAGGTCTAATTAGTTTATAGTGTTCAATTGTCTTCTGTTTCCTTAATGAACATCTGTCTAGATTTTCTGTTTATTATTGAAATTGGAACACTGAAATCTCCAACTGTTATGTTGAATTGTTTATTTGTACTTTCAATTCTGTCAGTTTTTGCCTCATACTGCAGTGCTCTGTTGTTAGGTGCATATATGTCTATAATTATTATGTCTTCTTGATGGATTGACCCTATTGTCATTATACGATATACTTCTTTGTCTCTAGTAACCATTTTTATCACAGTCTTTTTTGCATAATAGTAGTAAAGCCACTCCAGCTATCTTGGATACTGCTTAATGGCATATTTTTTCTATCCTCTTATTTCCATCTATTTGTATCTCAGTAGGTATCATATAAATGGATCTCTATTTTATTTATTCTAACAATCTATCTGCCTTTATTGAAATGTTTAATTCACTTACCTTTTGTAACTATTGATCAGATTTACATTCACCATTTTCTTGTCTGTATATCTTATGTATTTTTTAAATTCCTCCCTTGCTACTTTCTTTGTGTTCAACAATTATTTTCCATGCTATCATTTTCATTTCTTGGTCTTCTTTTATTATGTTTTCCTGTTATTTTCTATGAGGCTGTACTGGGGATTCAATTGACATGTTAATTTATAAACATCTAGATTGTACTGTGAAAGGAAAATATCTTGGGTTCCCAACATCACTAAGCTAAAAGGGCAATTTAAGCTGAAAACTGCTCAGGGCAAACCTGCCTCCCATTCTATTGAGTCATCCCTCTGTTCACCAAGATAGATACATATCCTGATTGCCTCCTTTAGAAAGGCTTATCAGAAACTCAGAAGAATGCAACCATTTGTCCCTCAGCTGCCTGTGACCTGGAAGCCCTCGGGGGGAGGGGGTTTGCTTTGAGTTGTCCCTGTATTTCTGGATGAAATCAGTGTACTTCTTACATATATTGATTTATATCTCATGTCTCCCTGAAATGTATAAAACCAAGCTGTGCCCTGACCACATTGGGCACATGTCCTCAGGACTTTCTGAGGCTGTGTCATGGGCATGCATCCTTAACCTTGGCAAAAGAAACTTTATAAATTAACTGAGACCTGTCTAAAACTTTTGGGGTTCACCTTTTGGTAACCACAGAGGGATTCTGAGTGGAGATGCCCCTGACCTTTGACAAATCTCCTATCGGTGCTTGGTAGTAACTGATAGGAGATTTATTTATGGCTTAAAAAAATAGGACAATTTGCTGAGGTCTGAGAGCACCCCCTCCAGAGAATCCCTGAACTCCCAAAATTTGGTCGAGATCTAAAGTTGATTTTGCTGTACAATTCTTTTTTTTTTTTTTTTTTTTTTTTTTTTTTGAGTTTTACTTTCAAGACAAGTGCTTTCAACACAAGGAAGGCGAGTTTTTCCTGCTTCCATTACCATGGAAGTCAGGTAACCTTTTTATGGAGTTTGAGCTCACTTCTAATAGGGAAGATGAAGGGGTTTTTAAATTTTTTTTTTGTTTGTTTCCCGCTTCTAGAATGGTAGAGAGCAGTCTACAGCCTGAGACCCATCACCTGGTAAGAAATTGTTTTTTGATTCTGTCTTGTAAATTCCTTTTAAATGACTAAAGTTAGCATTAACAACCAGCTGGTGTTAATTTATGCTTACAGTTAAAGCACTTAGCAATCAAACAATTTGTGTAATCAGTTAGTTTTGCTTAAATGTTTTATTGTTTGTTTCTGTCTTGTTGGGGCTTGTGTGTGTGTGCGTTTTGGTCCTTTCCCTTATCAGATTTGACCAGTTCCAAACCCTCTAGCTCATGAGTGTGGAACCTTCCACTCTGAAGAAATAAGAGCATCTTGCTCCCCTCAGCCTTTCAAGGAATTCTCAAGGCAACTGAGAATCACGCGAGTGTGTCTGGGGGGAATGCTCCGAAAGCTGTGCAGTGGGTCTAAATAGGTTTTCCCCTCAGAAGAAAATATTTAGGGTCTTATCTCAGCTGGCAGGTGCATATAAGGAGCTGACTCCTCCTGCACCTTGAGCCCCTGACACACTGTACCAGGTAGCCACAACGTGGGTAGACTGAACCGTTTCAGGGGGTAACAGTCCTGAAAAGCTAGGTCTACAAGCAGCACATTTGGGGTCTGACACACATCCTGACTTGGTCAAATGCAAAGGCAAATTCTAAATTATGAGAAACAAGGTCTCTGAAATGGTTAATTACTCCCCGATCCACACATACACACAAAAGGTAATTATGTGTGGGGAGGAAAATGGCCAGCAAAAGGAAAAAAAAAAAAAAGAGAAAAGATTTTTGACTTTGATTACGAAAGGGGCTTTAGTTACATAACAAGGCCACCTTTTTGCCAGCCAGAACAAATTGAAAGAGCAATGGCTGTACTGCTGAAATAGCAGCATTTTGTTATAGCTGAAATATGGTAATGAGATTTTAAAAGATTTCTTTTAAAGGAGCTCAATGGCTAAAAGTCACCTTAATTAAAATGCCAACATCCAAGATGTGTGTGTATGTATGTATGTGTTCATGTTTGTATTTAAAAGGTCTTCATGTTTTTGTTTTTGTTTTTCTTTCCTAAGACCTTGTCTTTTTTATTTTGAGCAAAACATCTTTTTCTCAATTGACTGAATTCTCTTTTCATCTGATTTTTTAACTGAAATAGTTATTGCAACAGAGGCTACTCAGGTTTTTAAGAAAGAATGTAGTTTGTCTACTTATACAGTTCTTTGATAAGTTTCTATAATTTTATGTATGATTTGGCTCAAAGAAAAATAAAAGTGTCTCTCTCTAGCACCACCATACTTTTTCTTTCTGTATCTTATGATGTAAATTTTGCTATTTGATTTTCACCTGAGTTGTTTCCTTTAATATGCAAATTTAAGCTATTTAGCTGACAACTGCCTAGGGTTGTAAAATAGGTTATCAAGAATCTGAAAGTCTAAGAAAAAAAGGGGGTCTTTATAAATCTATAAAATGTACTTCCATCAGCATGCCTAATACATCTATTTATTTGTGTTGTGTACACATTGTTTCACTACTAAAAATATATAAAGGAGATCTAATTAATTGGCTTAAAGGAAAACAAAAGCACTTAAATCAAATACTTTATCAGGAAAAAAGAGTAGTCAAATGCATTTTCCAGTTTATGCAACTTAAGTAAAATATTTAATCAGTAAACTAACATTTAAATTATTGACAAAGTAATATTAGAAATGTCTTAAGAATTGCCAGCATACATTTTTGTTTTGCATTTAGTAATCAAGCAATTTCATACTTATCCCTGCCAAGTACTATAAGGTGTCAAAATTTGGCATAGGGGTTGCAAAACTATGAATACCTATTATTTAATTTAATATAACCTTAGATTATAAATTATGACAAGTTTGTTTACAAGTATTTATCCCATTACATTTACCTAATTATTTTATTTTAAATGTTTACCTAGATTATTTATAAAAACTGTAATTGTCATGATTTAAAGTTATGAAACCACCATTGCAAAATTATAACTGAGACAGTGTCTTTCTTGCCTTCTGCTAGCTTTTGAATTTGTTTGCTCTTGCTTCTCTAGTTCTTTTAATTGTGATGTTAGGGTGTCGATTTTAGATCTTTCCTACTTTCTCCTGTGGGCATTTAGTGCTATAAATTTCCCTCTACACACTGCTTTGAATGTGTCCCAGAGATTTTGGTACATTGTGTCTTTGTTCTCATTGGTTTTGAAGAACTTATTTTTTTTGCCTTAATTTCATTATTTTCCCAGTAGTCATTCAGGAGCACATTGTTCATCTTCCATGTAGTTGAGTGGTTTTGAGTGAGTTTCTTAATCTTGAGTTCTAATTTGATTGCATTGTGGTCTGAGAGACTGTTATGATTTCCATTCTTTTGCATTTGCTGAGGAGCATTTTACTTCCAATTATGTGGTCGATTTTAGAATAAGTGCTATTGGTTGCTGAGAATAATGTATATTCTGTTGACTTGAGGTAGAGAGTTCTGTAGATGTCTATTAGGTCTGCCTGTTCCAGAGCTGAGTTCAAGTCCTGAATATCCTTGTTAATTTTCTGTCTCGTTGATCTGTCTAATATTGACAGTGGAGTGTTAAAGTCTCCCACTATTATTGTGTGGGAGTCTAAGTCTCTTTATAGGTCTCTAAGAACTTGGCTTATGAATCTGGGTGCTCCTGTATTGGGTGCATATATATTTAGCAGAGTTAGTGCTTCTTGTTGAATTGATCCATTTACCATTATGTAATGGCCTTCTTTGTCTTTTTTGATCTTTGTTGGTTTAAAGTCTGTTTTATCAGAGACTAGGATTGCAACCCCTGCTTTTCATTGCCTTCCTTTTGCTTGGTAAACATTCCTCCATTCCTTTATTTTGAGCCTATGTGTATCTTTGCACGTGAGATGGGTCTCCTGAATACACCACACTGATGGGTCTTGACTCTTTATCCAATTAGTTTCTTCATAGAGTCGATGGCCTTTACCATTTGGTATGTTTTTGCAGTGGCTGGTGCTTATTTTTCCTTCCCATATTTAGTGCTTCCTTCAGGAGCTCTTGTAAGGCAGGCCTGGTGGTGACAAAAACCTCTCAGCATTTGCTTGTCTGTAAAGGATTTTCTTTCTCCTTTGCTTATGAAGTTTGTTTGGCTGGATATGAAATTCTGTGTTGAAAATTCTTTTCCTTAAGAATGTTGAATATTGGCCCCCAGTCTCTTCTGGCTTGTAGTCTTTCTGCAGAGAGATCCACTGTTAGTCTGATGGCTTCCCTTTGGGGGTAACTCAACCTTTCTCTCTGGCTGCCCTTAACATTTTTTCCTTCATTTTAACCTTGGTGAATCTGACTATTGTGTCTTGGGGTTGCTCTTCTCAAGGAGTATCTTTGTGTTGTTCTCTGTATTTCCTGAATTTGAATGTTGGCCTGTCTTTCTAGGTTGGCAAAATTCTCCTGGATAATATACTGAAGAGTGTTTTACAACGTGGTTCCATTCTCTCCATCACTTTCAGGTATATCAATCAAACATAGGTTTGGTCTTTTCACGTAGTTCCATATCATGTGAAGGCTTTGTTCATTCCTTTTCATTCTTTTTTCTCTAAGCTTGTCTTCAAGCTTTATTTCATTAAGTTGATCTTCAATCTCTGATATCCTTTCTTCTGCTTCATCAATTCAGCTACTGATACTTGTGTATGCTTCACTAAGTTCTCGTGCTGTGTTTTTCAGCTCCATCAGGTCATTTATGTTCTTCTATAAACTAGTTACTCTAGTTAGCAATTCCTCCAACCTTTTTTCAGGGTTCTTAGCTTCCTTGCTTTCGGTTAGCATGTGCTCCTTTAGCTTGGAGGAGTTTGTCATTACTCCTGTTCTGAAGCCTACTTCTGTCAATTTGTCAAACTCATTCTGGGTCCAGTTTTGTTCCCTTGCTGGTGAGGAGTTGTGATCCTTTGAAGAAGAGGTGTTTGGGTTTTGGAATTTTCAGCCTTTTTGTGCTGGTTTTTCCTCATCTTCATAGATTTATCTGCCTTGGGCTTTGATGTTGGTGACCTTCGGAAGTGGTTTCTATGTGGACGTCCTTTTTGTTGATGTTGATGCTATTCCTTTCTGTTTGTTAGTTTTCCTTCCAACACTCAGGACCCTCTGCTGCAGGTCTGCTGGAGTTTGCTGGAGGTCCACTCCAGATGCTATTTTCCTGGGTATCACCAGCGGAGGTGCAGAACAGCAAAGCTTGCTGCCTGTTCCTTCCTCTGGAAACTTCACCCCAGAGGGGCACCCACAAGATGCCAGCTGGAGCTCTCCTGTATGAGGTGTCTGTTGACCCCTGCTGGGAGGTGTCTTCCCATCAGGAGGCATGGGGGTCAGGGACCAACTTGAGGAGGCAGTGTGTCCCTTAGCAGAGCTCAAATGCTCTGCTGGGAGATCCACTGCTCTCTTCAGAGCTGGCAGGCAGGAGCATTAAAGTCTGCTGAAGCTGTGCCCACAGCCACCCCTTCCTCCAGGTGCTCTGTCCTAGGAAGACGGAAGTTTTATCTGTAAGTTCATTTGTAGTCCTGCCTGGATTGGGGTGTTGTAGTTTCCCATTGACCTTAATCACAGGGCATGGTAATACTAAGAGACACCCCAAGGGATCTCCTGTATTCCATGCATACTCTTTCTTACCTCCATTGTGAAGTAGTAGACTGATTTCATCTTGATAGTCTGGTCAATCACCCTGGCCAACACTATAACTCCCTTCTTAGCCTGTTGACTTAAAGGTAAGAGGAGCCCAAAGTGTCCAGGTGGCAATCTTCCAGTTTAATGGAATCATTGTTCTGTCTCCTGGTGACAGCATTCCTCCTTCTTGGCCAGCAGAAAGTACTGTCATGGGAATGGGAAGCAAAAATTTTGCTAGTGGGTCACTAGGGGTGATGGTGAATGGTGCCACTTCCACTTCCACCCCTTCATTCCTGGACCCGTGAATCCTGGCTATGGGAGAAACAATACCATATATTGGATGCTGACTCAGAGCATACACAACCTTCTGGAGAACTTTGCTCCATCCCTGCAAAATATTGTCCCACAGTTGGCGTTGTAATTGTGACTTCAAAAAGCCATTCCACCATTCTATTAATCCAGCTGCTTCAGGATGATAAGGAACATGGCAGGACCAGTGAATTCCATGAGCATGAGCCCACTGCTTCACTTCTTTAGCTGTAAAGTAAGTGCCACAGAGGCAATACTGTGTGGAATACCGTGATGATGGATAAGGCGTTCTATGAGTCCATGGATGGCAGTCTTGGGAGAAGCATTGCATGCAGGATAGGCAAACACATATCCAGAGTAAGTGCCTATTCCAGTGAAAACAAACCTTTACCCTTTCCATGATGGAAGATGTCCAATATAATCAACCTGCCACCAGGTAGCTAGCTGATCATCCTGAGGAATGGTGCCATATCGAGGGCTCCATGTTGGTCTCTGATGTTGGTAAATTGGGTACCTGTAGCCAGGTAAGCCTTGGTGAATGGAAGTCCATGTTGCTGAGCCCATGTATGACCTCCATCCCTGCCACCATTATCACTTTGTTCATGGGCCCATGGAGTGATGACAGAGGTGGCTGGGGCTTTCCCTGAGTGGTGTCCATAGAACAAGTCATTCTATCCACTTGATTATTACAATCCTCCTCTGCTTAGGTCACCCTTTGGTGAGCACTCACATGGAATACAAATATCTTCAAGGTTTTGACCACCCAGAGAGGTCCATCCATATACCCTTTCCCCACATTTCTTTGTCACCAATTTTCCAATCATGCTTCTTCCAAGTCTCTAACCATCCGGCCAAACCATTGGCTACAGCCCATGCACATCTGGCCATTTCTCCTTCCATGCAGAGTGCACTGCTTGAAGTTTTGCCCACTGGAAAGATTTCCCTTCACCATTGTCTTTCAGGGATGTCCTAGAAAGCGGGGGCTGTAGTGCTGCAGCTGTCCACTTTTGGGTGGTGCCTGCATATTGTGCAGAACCATCTGTGAATCAGGCCCTAGTCTTCTCTTTCTCTGTCAATTGATCATAGGGAACTCCCCTTGAGGCCATTAGTGCAGGCTGGAGGAGAGAAGACAGGGTGGCAGGAGTGACCATGGGCATTTGAGCCACTTCCTCATGTAACTTACTTGTGCCTTCAGGAGCTCCTTCAGCCCAATCACGTATATACCACTTCCATTTGATGATGGAATGCTGCTGTGCACGACCCACTTTATGGCCACATGTGTCAGAAAGCACCCAATTCAAGATAGGTGGTTCAAGTAGCATGATGACTTGGTGACCCATAGTCAAATGTTTAGTTTCCATCAAAGCCCAGCAACAGACCAAGAGCTGTCTCTCAAAAGGAGAGTAGTCATCTGCCGAAGATGGCAAAGCCTTACTTCAAAATCCTAGAGGCCTCTGCTGTGATTCACCTTTGGGGATCCTGCCAGAGACTCCAAACAGCATCCCTATCTGCCATGGACACATCAAGCACCATTGGATCTGCTGGGTCATATGGTCCAAGGGGCAGAGTAGCTTGCACAGCAACCTGGACCTGTTGCAGAGCCTTCTACTGTTCTGGATCCCACTCAAAACTGGCAGCCTTTCAGGTCACTCAATAAATGAGCCAGAATAACACACTCAAATGAGGAATGTGTTGCCTTCAAAATCCAAATAGGCCCACTAGGCATTGTGCCTCTTTCTTGGTTGCAGGAGGGGCCGAATGCAGCAACTTATCCTTCACCTTAGAAGAAATATCTCGACAGGCCCCACACAACTGGACCCCTAGAAATTTTACTGAGGTAGAGAGTTCCTGAAGTTTAGTTGAATTTATTTTCCATCCTCTGGCATGCAAATGTCTCACCAATAAGTTCAGTGTATTTGCTACTTTTTGCTCACTGGATCCAACCAGCATAATGTCATGAATGTAATGGACCAATGTGATATCTTACAGAAGTGAAAGGCAATCAAGATCTCTCCGAATAAGTTTGTGACACAAAGCTGGAGAGTTGATATACCCCTGAAGTAGGACAGCAAAGGCATATTGCTGGCCTTGCCAGCTGAAGGCAAACTGTGTCTGGTGGCCCTTATGGACAGGAATAGAGAAAAAGGCATTTGCCAAGTCAATAGCTGCATACCAGGTACCAGGAGATATGTTAATTTGCTCAAGCACTGAAACCACAGGTGGTACAGTAGCTGCAATTGGAGTCACCACTTAGTTAAGCTTACAATAATCCACTGTCATTCTTCAATATCCATCTGTCTTCTGCACAGGCCAAATAGGAGAGTTGAACAGGGTTGTGGTGGGAATCACTACCTCTGCGTCTTTCAAGTCCTTGATGGTGGCACTAATCTCCACAATCCCTGCAGGGACGTAATATTGTTTTTGATTTACTATTTTTCTAGGTAGAGCTAGCTCTAATGGTTTCCATTTGGCTTTTCCCACCATAATAGGCCTCACCCTACCTATCCAGGAGCCAATGTGGGGGTTCTGCCTGCTGCTAAGTATGTCTATGCCAATTATGCATTCTGGCACTGGGGAAATGACCACAGGATGAGTTCAGGGACCCACTGTAAGTCAGACCTGAGCTAAAACTCTATTAATTACCTCACCTCCACAAGCCCCTACTTTAACTGGAGGACCACAGTGATGTTTTGGGTTCCCTAGAATCAACATCAGCTAAGAGCAAATGTCCAGTAGTCCACCAAATGTCTGATTATTTCCCTTTACCCAATGCACAGTTACCCTGGTAAAAGGCCAGAGGTCTTCTTGGGGAAGGATGGGAGAAAGATTAACAGCATAAATTGTCGGTAGTGTAGTGGAGCTCTTCCTCAAGGGGACCCAACCTCCCCTTTATTCCAGGGGTTCTGTGTCTGTAAAGTAGCTCAAGTCTGAAAATTGATTGAGGGTGCTGTGATTCTCTGTTTTTATAATTCAAATTAGTCTTTTGTCCACTTGACCTTGAAGTTTTCTGCTTATATAAATTAGGTAGGAATGCAGTAGGCTTCCTATCAATTTTACTTCTAGGAACACCATAATGAATTAGCCAATGCCAGAGCTCTGCAAGTCAGACTATTCTTATTGCTGTTTTTCCTCTGGTCTCCATTACAGTAGCTATGCCTCCCACCCCTTTGTCTTTGATGCTTGATTGCCACCACTTGGCCCCTGCCACCTCAGGGTCCAATTATTCCTATTGTATTTAAATTTTGTAGTTTAGTGACTGTGGTTCCCACTGTTAGATCTGGCATACAGAGAAGAGCAATTACAGGACTCTTCAAAGATGCAGGTACTGCCCTCAAAAATCTATTTTGCAAAGCACTGGTCAAGGGTATATCTTCTGGATCCTCCCAGCTGGGATGAGTAGGTCTAAAGTGACTAATCTACTTCAGCATCCCAATCTCCCTAAGCCTTTGGATCCCTTCCTCTACATTAAATCAAGGGAGATCAGACATTTCCAGCTCCCTCACAGTGGGCCATATTTTAATCCGTATTTCAGAAAACCAAGCAAATAAACTATTAGAACCTTTTTTAACTCCCTGAGCTACAACATAAATGCAGAATCCCTACTTAGTGGGCCCAAATCAATAATTCAACCTGACCCAACTCTATATTCCTTCCAGCATTATTCCATACCCTTAATATCCATTCCCATACCTGTTCTTCAGATTTCCGCTTATATAAATTAGAGAACTCAAGCAGTTCTTTTCGAATGTAGCGCAACTCCTCATGGGTCACACTCTGAACCTCACCTCTAGGGGCCTGCCAGGACTTTAATGTAGTTATAGGTCTAGAAGCAAACAGGGGTGTTGGGGGTGGCTTCTGAAGAGAATCAACATTATCTTGCCTGGAAACTGCCTCAGGGGAGACCATCACTGTTGCCTCAGGAAGTTCAGGGTTTATCTCCTCAGACAAAGGTGGAAAGACTGATGGCAGCATGGATTTGGGAGGAAATGTTGCCACTAATGGGGATGGGAAGCTGTTTCTTCTGGCAAAAAAAGGTTCATCACAGTTTAAAAGCTCAGTGTCCCCAGCTTCATCAGGGAACTCCCACACATCCCCATTCCAAGTTGCAGGGTCCCATTCTTTTCCAAACAGTGCCTTCATTTTAACAGTAGACAACTGGTGAGGCTGTGCACGCACCTTTCATTTCAGGCCAGCCACTCGTATGATAAGAGCTTGTGTCTGTTTTTCTACAATTTCAGCTCTTTCTCTACAGGAGATAAGACTCTCACACAGGGCAATCTTAGCAGATTTGAGGCTCAGTATCTGCTTTTTAAGCTGGGAGTCAGAATCCCTGAGTTCATCATTTTCTTTCGTCACTTTGTCCAGTGAACTTAGGAGCAACTATCCAACTTAATTTTGTTCCTTGGTTCTCCACATATAGTCAAAGGTATCGTGTATAGAGTCACTAAACTCCTTGCCTCTCAGAAGCATGAATCAGGAGTGTCAAATGCATTTATTTTGCATAACTCTCCAAACAGTTCATGCCAAGAGCTATCAGTGTTCTTCATACTGTTGAAAATAGAGTCCTTAGCATTTTGGAGTCTAATTATAGTAAGCAACCAATTCCAGAAACCCCCAAACCAATGAAAGGACCCTATCCTTAATATTCTGTTCCTCTAGAACCACTCCTGGTACCAAAATATGTATTAGGGTACTCTAGAGGGACAGAACTAATGGAAGATATATATGAGTTTATTAAGGTGTATTAACTCACAGGATCAAAAGATCCCACAATAGGCCATCTGCAAGCTGAGGAGCAATTAAGCCAGTCCAAGTCCCAAAGCTGAAGAACTTGGTGTCTGATGTTTGAGGGCAGGAAGCACCCAGCATGGAGGAAAGATGTAGTCTGGGAGGCTAAGAAGGTCTAGTCTTTTCACATTCTTCTGCCTGCTTTTATTCTGGCAGTGCTGGCAGCTGAATAGATTGTGCCCACCTATATTAAGGGTGGGTCTCCCTTTCCCAGCCCACTGACTCAAATGCTAATCTCCTTTGGCAATACTCTCACAGACACACCCAGGATCAATACTTTGCATCCTTCAATCCAATCAAGTTGACACTCTGTATTAACCATCACAGGCCCCATCCAGGAACCGGGGTCTTTTCCTTGGCTCTTTCCTCTACCAACCCCCTGGGGCAGTTATCACACCTGCAATGTGTCAGATCCATTGCTAAGCACCTCATATGCAATGATTTTATTTTAGTGTCACAATCTTAAGGGGGAAGAAAGAAAGAGTGAAACTATAGCTGATTCTGGCTATAGCACTTATTGGTGAGGAAATTTAAGCAGAGCTCTCTAAGCCTCAGCTTTCCTCCCATTTTGTGCCATCTGGAGCAGTTTCCCCTATCCTCATCCCTCTGCTTGTCCCCAGTTCATGAGAAATGCTTCTTTTATGTTCCCCACTCCCTTTCCTCACACTATATAAGCAATGTGCCAGGTTCTCATTTTGCATCCTATGGATGTGGCACAAAAAAAGATAGATTCTTCTTCTCCCATGGAAAATAAAAGCAGAAGCAATTATGATGTATACTATCTGGTAACAAATGTGTGCTTTATTTTATGGGAAAGTTTGGAGTAGTTTCAACTGGTTTACTTGAGCTTAAAAAAATTACTGAAATGTACATTTTTTGTTTTCACTTTTTTCAGTTTGTGTTCCCCTCCATGTCTGGCTCTCCTGTACTTACTGAGGTAGAAAAATTCCACTCACCACACTTCACAGGGGGATGCTGCAGGAACTGAAAGCCTGGCTAGTCAAAAATTAGATACAGATTCTGGTCCTGTGGGTTGCTGGATTTCAAAGTAAATTGAATCCTCAGGCTTCTGAATTTTCTTCTGTTAAAAGGCAGCACATTGGTTAGGAAAGAATAAGACCCTGAGGATCAGGGCTTCCCTTACCTACAAACATGGCCCCTACTCTCATCTGGAAAACTAGTTCTGCCTTACCAGTATGTAATAACCTCACTCACATAGGGTCTTCCTTTCTTGAAAGAAGATACCAATTTTCTTCATGCCTCACCCCTCTTACTCCTTATTCCTCCAGGTCTATAACTAGGTCACTGCATGTCCCCTGGGTCAGTAAGATAGTCAAACTTCAGAGGAGTAGGCTTTCACACCAAAAGGCTTGCAAGCTTTTGTTAATTTATGTTAGCAAAGATCTGGAAAATATGAGTGGGAATAGATCATGAAGGTATTAGACCAGAGAGCAAGAGATGTAACAGAGAGCTTTATCATATCCCATCTTCTTTTTCATCATGCTGACCTACCATAGGAATTACATAATGATGATCTGATGTAGTTAGAAGCTAACAGCAGATATCCTAGAGGCACTAAAATACCAAGATAAATCTCATGAAACTTAGGGGGCCTGACACCTTAGTAATGTTTCTAGGAGTCCAGTCATTTGGAGAATATCAGCACATTCCCTCAAAGATAAATGCAATCTTGTTTCACCTTGAATGCACTGTCATTAAGAAAGAGATATCATGCTTCGTAGGTCTTCTTGGAGATAATATATGACACAATTGGGTATACAATGTTAGCACGTTCACTAGCTATAAGATGATCAACTTTGAAAGGGGCCCCAAGCAAGAGAAGATTTTCCTGCTTATTCAGGCTACAGTGTAATCATCTCTGCCATTGGCCCTTAGGGCCCTGCAGACCCAAATGTGTTTGATGTGACCTGGAGCCAACTGATTGCTCGTTGGAGGAATGGCAGACTAAGATAACAACAATAGCAACAATAACAATAAAAAACTAACAGAGGTTCATTCAATGTTAAGCAGAACCACATAATCTTCAGAAAATAACTCTCTTCTCGTATAGCTTTAGGTTTGCTATACCTGACTAATATGGTTTGGATCTGTGTTCCCGCCCAAATCTCATGTCAAATTGTAACTACCAGTGTTGGAGGTGGGGCCCGGAGGGAGGTGATTCAGTCACAGGGGAAGTTTCTCATAAATCGTTTAACACTATCCCCTTGGTGCTGTTCTCATGATGGTGATTGAGTGCTTGTGAGATCTGGTTGTTTCAAAGTGTGTAGCACCTCCCCCTGCCCCTTGGTCCCGCTCCTGCCATGTAAGATATCCCTGCTTCTCCTTCACCTCCTGCCATGATTGTAAGTTTCCTGAGGCCTCCCCAGAAGCAAAAGCCGCTATGTTTCCTGTACTGCCTGCAGAATCCTGAGCCAAGTAAACCTCTTTTCCTTATAAATTACCCGGTCTCAGATATATCTTTATAGCAGTGCAAGGACTAATACACTGACCATGAGACACACCAAATGACTGTGCAACCTGAACCACCCTCAACTGGGTATTTTTTAATTCATGCACTCCTATAATCAGGTATGTCCAACAGCATTTCATCATCAAGTGGAAGTTACATATATATAAGAACAGGCTCAAGCAGGACTTGAAAACACAAATGAGTTGCATAAGCAGGGGGCTTACAATAGCAGTGCACCTACTCCTGTGCCAAGACCATCTCTAACATTTGTGGAACCCGGGGAAAGGGTACACATGGAGATGCAATCACCATCATATGTCTACATAAAATTATAAATCAAGCTAATACTTGTTAAATAAAATATGTTCAGGTATCTGACTTTGGAATACTGTCATGTGAGCATAGCAGAATGAGTAAATTCTAGGAAAGTATTCATGAAGCTGCAAGCTGGAAATTGGTGTTACCCAGCAGAACCACAAATTCCTGAGAAACTGTAAACTTTCCTGGAAGGGAACGGAGGTCGGTGGTCAACAGTGGGTTAACTTGGGCCTCCAACCTGCTTAACTTGATGGAACAGAGTTTTCTGAACACTAGACTGTTTCTGCTAGGGAAACAACTAGGAGGAAAGTCATGGGACTACATTGAAAGAGACTTGTTACCACAAACGGGAGACACTTGCAGGAAGCACAGTGCTGATGATGAAGTGACATAAACTAAAAAAGTGTCTACAATGACCATAGTTAGAAAATATATCTGGGTTTACAGCCACAAATCCCTCCTCTTCTGTGAAGTCAATGCCTGGCGGTGGGGGGTCTCACAGGTGTTTGGTAATGTCCATAGTCAGAGAGACTCATGTGCTGGGTTTCTGACCACACATCAACCAAAAGGAAGGAAAGGCCTCTACACAGGTGTTGGGATTAGAGTGATTTATTCAGTGAGACACCAGAGGAGATGAGGGGATCGTTACCTAAACCACAGCATTGCAGAAGAATTGATAATGAAGTCTTATAAAAAGGCCTGGATTTCACCACAGGGGCCTCTAAATTATTGGCCTTGGTGAAGCTTTTTGAGAAACATGAAGAAATGGTGCAATATTTTTCAAATAGACCAAGTGATTGGGTTGGAATGGGACTCATCAGTTCTGATTTAGGGATCTGAAGGCAATGTAGATATGTTAAGCCCCAAAAGTTAGATTTTTGCAAAGCAATGTTCTTCAGGTGGGGAAATAAAGACCTCCCACTTCTAGCCAGAGAAGAAGCCCAGACCACATGTGTAAATGGTATTGTCCTACACATTGTCCACTAATCTTCATGCATGTGGAGTGGGGTCAAGGAGTTATTACAGGTATGACCACGCAGGTTTTATTACCTAGCAGGCCTAGTATATATGGAATGGATTCAGATAAAACAATGCACTGTCTCAGCTGGGCGCGGTGGCTCACACCTGCAATCCCAGCACTTTGGGAGGCCGAGGCGGGTGGATCACAAGGTCAGGAGATCGAGACCCTCCTGGCTAACACAATGAAACCCTGTCTCTACTAAAAATACAAAAAATTAGCCGGGCGTGGTGGCGGGCGCCTGTAATCCCAGCTACTCCGGAGGCTGGGGCAGGAGAATGGCATGAACCCAGGAGGCGGAGCTTGCAGTGAGCAGAGATCGCGCCACTGCACTCTAGCCTGGGGGACAGAGTGAGACTCCATCTCAACAAAACAAACAAACAAACAAACAAACAAAAAAACAGTGCACTGTCTCAATCCTGGGAGTCAGAAATTTCCATATGCCTGATTCAGGCAAGAACAAGCTGTTTAAGGAAAGAAAGGTAAAATCATGTTTTCAAAATTATGTCAGTAAAAGAAATCTGATATAGTTGGCTCCATCTTGCTTCTAACTTTCAAGCTGTCCTTGGTCATTCCTTGGCATACGCCAAGCTAATTTGGGAAGAATTTAGTTTATAGTTTAACCTTAAAGCAAGGATGATAATAGCCCTTCCCAAAACTAAGCTGCTTTTGTAAAACTAATGAGAGGCCACAAGGTTAGGATTATGATGGGGGCTTGAATCTGCTAAGACATAGGCATATATAGATGATATCCAGCCATTGTTCCAGAGGTCACAATACCCAGTACTGGCAGGGCTGTGATAAAATGGGAACCCTCATAGACTGTCCATGGGAATATAAACATGCACAGTCATTTCAAAGTGCAATTGGACAGTACATTAATGCCAATGTAAATATACTTTTATCTTGAAATTCTATTTCTAGGGATACATCTAAACAGAAGCAACACTATATGCATGTTCAAAGAAAGATATTGAAGGGTATTATGTTTGAAACTGCTGGCCACCTACCCACTATCCATCCCTTTCTTTCCTAACTATGTATCTGGTTGTAGTAATGTGCCTAAGTAAAGATTTCCTTTTCCCAGACTCCCTTGGAAGAAAGAGAGGACCAAGGAAATGTAAGCAGAAGTCACTTAATGGAACTTGGGGAAAAGCTCTCTTCCACTTTCAGT
Organism: Symphalangus syndactylus; assembly: GCF_028878055.3. Lineage (NCBI taxonomy): Eukaryota > Metazoa > Chordata > Mammalia > Primates > Hylobatidae > Symphalangus > Symphalangus syndactylus. The sequence goes on from NC_072441.2 coordinate 85,773,695, forward strand.
CTTTTTTCCTCCCTAGTGTCTGAAACTTGTACATGGTGGCAAGAGTTCCAGCAGCCATGTTGTGACTTTGAGAACAGTAGTCACACATGAAAGAAGAGAAAAGAATATAATGCCTGGAACCCTGATGCTTCATAGAGTTACCATTTCTGCCACAAGCTCACAGTTCTTACTAGCAACCAATTGTATTTCTAAAGGACACAGATGTTTGTTGTAATGTTGCTTTAAAATAGAAGAATAATGTAATCAATTCAAATATCCTTCCTAAGGTTTTCCAGATATAGTTTCACTCTCAGCACATAAGAATCCTTACATTTAACTTTTTTTTTTTTTTTTAAGGGTCTAGCTCTGTTGCCCAGGCTGGGGAGCAGTGGCATAATCTCTGCTCACTACAGCCTCAAACTCTTGGGCTCAAGCAATATTCCCACCTCAGCCTTCTGAGTAGCTGGGATACAGGCACAGGCTACTATGCTTGGCTAATTTTTTAAAAATATTTCATTGTGAAGACAGGGTTTCTCCATGTTGCCCAGGCTGGTCTTGAACTCCTGGTCTCAAGCTGCCTGCCTCAGCTTCCCAAAGTGTTGAGATTACAGGAGTGAGCCTCTGTACCCAGCCTGAACTTCCTTTTTCTTAAATAAATGAGATTGGTAACACTTTCATACATTCCTCTAAAGCTGCTGGAGAACCAAATTTGTAATGCAAATATTTCTAAATGTCTAAAAAAACACAGAGTAAACAAGCATCAATAATTATAAACTGTATATAAAACTTCAAATTATATCAATGACAACTAGGAAACAATAGAGAGACTTGCTCAGTTCTCATCTAACAGGGAAAGTAAATAGATGACATTATTTTCATAGCAATCATTAGAGAAAAAATGAGTTCAAGTTATATATTTTGCTAATTTACAGGAAACCACTAGGAAAATGAAAATAGGATGTTTACCTTCAAAATTATTAGAAGGCAAGGAAGGCAAAAAAATAGAGCCTATATCAGTGGTCTACAAACTTTTTATGCCAGGGCTGTGAAAAATAGATTTTAAGCAGGCAGTTCCACCATATGTACATCAATTGATTTGTGAATTGTATATTTTAAAGTATATACCAAAAAATAAACTTGTTACAAATATATTTGTATCCATGAAATAAGCAATATTTTAATATCTTACAGTTCATGATGGCTTCACATAACATTAGATAATACCTCAAGGCTTGATATGCAATTAGAGTTGGGATTACTATTAACTGTAGTAGAGGCAACTCCATATTTTGTATGGTCTTCTTAAACATTTTGAATTTCAGTGGCTTCTTGTCTAATTCAATTGTATCATCTGTTTTACCTGATGATATGCTGATGAAGAGTTTATACCACATGTGGGAGCAGGGGTGGCTCTGCCTTTTTCTTGTTAGTTTGCATTATGTATCTTCAGCCTGTGAATATCAGGGGAATTCTTTTCAAATAACTCAACCACTCTGTGTGGCTTCAGTGATATTCATGTTCACTAGATGTCAGTCATCTGAGATTGACCCAGGAGTGAGTGTCACACACTCATCCCCGGCCATGGGGCCTTACGCTCTTCTCTTGGGGTAGTTCACATATGTGACTGTCTGACAAACAGACCAAACCAGGGTGCAGGGAAAATCTTTTACATATTAGGAAGGGCTTCTTTTTTTCTTATTAAATAAAAATACAAATAGGCTTATTTTCTATTTTCTTCTTATAACACAGTCATCTCACATAACACACTTTGGAGACTAGTACCTTACATAGATAACTTTTTAAAAAATTTACTTGAAAATGCACAGAACATACCCAGAGAAAACACACAGGAAAGTTTATGGTGGTTAGTTTTGTAAGGCATTATCACACGTGATTTTATTCTTCTGTAAAATGTTCTGTCTTCCAAATTTTGTAAACCAGCAGCTGCTTCCTCACTCAGATCTGGATGCTCCAAATCAGCCTCCTTCTTGGTGAGTAGCAGAACAAGTCAAGCCACTCCATGTGGGTCTGATGGGAGGCTGAGGAGTCTTGTGTGAGGAGGGCAGGCTGGCAGCTGAGGTTTCCATGGTATCAACCTCCTGATTTTTCAAGTGTCTTTGAGAATCGAGAGAGAGGAAAAGGGAGCCAGGGCTTTCCAGGATTCCTCTAAGTTACCAGCCCCCAGCACAGAAAAATTCCCATTAAACTCTGACTTTGAAAGACAATTATTCACCCTGTTCTGTTCTGCTGCTCCAGCTGTGACCCTGAGAGCAGCGTTTGGGCCTCCAGTTTCCTGTAGCATTTGCAGAAACAACTTCCACAATCTCAGATTCTTCTCTTTATCCATCACCAACCCCCACAGCCTGCCTCCCTTCTCTACTCCCTGGCAGAGGAGGGCATGTGTGGTGAATGAGGGGCCAGGACAGCCTCCCCGTTTCCCTGTCATTCAGCGGCAGGTGAACTCTGCACCATCTGCAGAGGCAGGGGAGGCAGGACCCTCGCTCCTCATCTGCTGGTGACGTTTACGTGTGGTTACAAGCTGCTCCAAGTCCATGGTGGCAGCAGTGGTGGTGATGGTGGGTGAATACTGCAGATGCTGCCTTCTGTGAACCAGGCCCTGACTTGGTGTCCTGGCCCCCGGCCCTTGTACAAAAAACCCTATTACAATCCAAAAAGGGGCTAAGTTCTACAGTCAGGCCCACGGGTCTCACCTCTGGTTCTGCCCCTTATTGGCCATAAAATCTTGGGCAAATAATATATTTATTGAGGAAAGTTGCTTTACCTTTCTGACCATCGGTTTCCTTACCTACAAAATGGGTAGATGAATACCTAACTTAAGATGGAATTTGGCAGATTAAATGAAATAGTGTGCCTTCGGGTCAATATCTGGCACAGGGACATAGATTACTTATGTATGTGGCATTATACTTTTCTATCTTGATGAAATAATTGCAAATACTAGATACAATTTAAAAATGGCATCATTTCCTTGTTTTGTTTGACAGTTTTGTCATGAAACAATAGTTTAAAAGCAGAAAAGATTTTCTTCTGGGAACCAAGTGGGGTGGTGGTTGTCCACAAAGATTGTGAACTTTCCTATGCTTTCCACTCCTCCTTGACCTCCTGTGCAATGGTGATCACTGTAGGCACTTAAAAAAGTTAATTACCTGTTATAAGTCAATAAAAGAAATATGACCACCATGGTTGATAAATGAACAAAAGATATAAACAGAAGATGCATAAAAAACAGATAGATAAATTAGGATGAAATATGGTCATCTTCACAGTCAGTCAAACATTGCAGATTAAGCAAACGATATCATATTTTGCCTATCAAATTGACAGTTGCTCTTTTTTAGTGAGACTACTTGGTATGGTGATGGAGCAGTGCAACAGGAATTCTCATATTGTAGGCAGGGTTTTAATGAGTGAAATGCATCTTTGTAGTCCATTTGATGTGTCAGAAGCATTTAAACATTTAAAATGTTCATACTCTTTTCCATGGTAATTCCATTTCTGGGATTTAATCCCAAGGAACTAACCAATTATGCAGAAGGGACTTATGCACAAAGAAATTCACTTTGGTCTAGTTGTAATAATTAAAAATTGGAACTCAGTAAGAGGCTGAATTACATTTGGTAAAATTACAACTATATAAGGTGGCGACAATGACCGCTCTAGGCAAGAATGTTTGCTGGCTGACTGAGAAGTTTTCTTGAGCTAAGAAGATGAAAAGGACTTGGTTAGAAGGAAAGACGAAAATAAACATGTGTTGAGCATCTGTTGTATGCAAGATCTATATTGGGTATGTGGCATGCATGATCCCAGTTCATCCTTATACATCATATGATACCTGTGAGGCTGGGAAGGACAGTGAGGCAGGAAGGGCCAAGACAATGGAAGCCCTTACTCAGCACCAGGTCCTAGGAAATGGGTTGGGAATCTGGCCTTATATATAGGTTTCTTAAAATGACAATACCTCCTTTTGCATTTAAAGGAAACCAAAGCTCAGAGAGGGACAATTAAGTAACTTGCCTGAGATCATAGAACTAATAAGCATCACACTGGGAATCTAGTTGCTCCAGCTCCATGTTCTGCTTGGGACTGCAAAGAGGCAGAGATGAAGGCAATGAAACCAGACCTTTCGAAACTAAATCTCGTCCTCACCATCCTTATCCTCTCCACGTCACTCCCAGACACACAGCTCTGACTCTCTTCTTAATTTAGTCGGAAAGAGAACCTTGCCAAATGGGCCCTCTGCTATTTAAAATAAATTACTCTCACGACTCTGTTCTTCCCTTTTTGCTCCACCCTCCAGGGAAATTACTTCAGTTACATTTTTCAATAGAGAATGAGCTGCTCCCTTCGTACCTTCTGCTGTCAGTCTTACCTTACCTTTTCCTGTTAAAAACAAACAAAAAAAATGCTGCCATTTCCTGGTTTGCATCAGGAAGCCTGTGTGCTCAGTGATTGGTTCAGGGTGTCCAGTTCGTTTTTTTCTTGAGTTGTTAGTTACATCTAGGCTGGCTCCTCTATGCAACCAGAGCACTGCCACCATGTCATTATAATGTTTGTCACCATTCTGACAGGTATGTAGGTGGCAGGGCAAAGGGTGCCCAGGAAACCACCTCTGCCTCCATCAGCCCTTTTGTTTGTGTGCTGTTGTTTGCCCAACAACTACAGAGGGCCAGAAGCCCCAAGAAAAGGAGGTGCAGCTGTTCTTACTTTGCCAAGCCTTACCTGAATTCTAAGCAGGTGCAGAACAGCCAAACCCAGGCTGCATGGAATCCCACATGATGGAGGAGGAAAGGGAGGTGGCTGGCTCCCCATGCCCCTACTCACAGAGTACTCTCATCCTTAAACACTGACAAAACAAAATCTTTTTCCTGTCTACCTATCTTGGATTAAAGTAGATTCAGGCAGTGCTGGGTTTATGATTCTATTAAGAATTTAAGTACACAAAACTAGTGAGTTATTGTCTTTGATCTCAAAAAAAGTAACATTTAAAGCACATGGCATCATATCGTCATATTTAATCTTGATTTTTTTAAGTTTGCAAGTAAAACTTTTATGGACACATATTTGCATGTGTCTTCAAGGTGGGGCACATGCACATGTATTGTACTTGAAACAGAATAAAAGTCATCTGTATCTACCTGCTCTTAACTGCCTTTCCGTAATTACTGGACTTGGTCCTTTTCCTATACATGTTATGGGTTCCAGAAGTATAGTTAGAAGAGAATTGGAAACCAAGGACTCTGGACTCTACAGAGATTGTGGCACCAAGTTCCCTCTTATGATTTTTCTCAATTTTGTTGTAAATTGGAACTCCATCTCCCTGTTCACAGTAAACAATCCTTTCTGAGAAATAGCTTAATAAATTTATTTACATCTAAAAGGGAGGGAGGAAAAGAGGGAGAGAGGGAGAGGAACAGATAAGAAGACATACACATACACAGAGAGAGAGAGAGAGAGAGAGAGAAGAGTCAGGCAGCTCTCAAGTATTCCAGACCATACAGAAAACACAGATCCTAATTTCACTTCTGTGCATAGCTCCTGAAGCTCCCTGATACTGTTTTTGGTCTCTGGAAATTCCCTCATTCCTATGTTTTCCTGAACCCTAACCATTTGCCTTCTTTTAATTATTTTTTTCCCTGTTCAAAGACCGAACATTGCTTTGGTGGGAAAAAACTGTCTCTTTTTTTTTTTTTTTAGGTTTTCTCTTTGTTGCCTCTATCAGTTTTTTTTTTTTTAATTTTTTTTATTATACTTTAGGGTTTTAGGGCGCATGTGCACAATGTGCAGGTTTGTTACATATGTATCCATGTGCCATGTTGATTTCCTGCACCCATTAACTCGTCATTTAGCATTAGGTGTATCTCCTAATGCTGTCCCTCCCCCCTCCCCCCACCCCACAACAGTCCCCGGAGTGTGATGTTCCCCTTCCTGTGTCCATGAGTTCTCATTGTTCAATTCCCACCTATGAGTGACAATATGTGGTGTTTGGTTTTTTGTCCTTGCGATAGTTTACTGAGAATGATGTTTTCCAGTTTCATCCATGTCCCTACAAAGGACACGAACTCATCATTTTTTATGGCTGCATAATATTCCATGGTGTATATGTGCCACATTTTCTTAATCCAGTCTATTGTTGAAAACTGTCTCTTTCTCAGAAGTGTTTCATCAGAAACAAAACACTGAATCATTCCTACCAGCACATCAGCATGATCTAGTGTCTACATAATCTTTCAACAATCCTCCTTAAAAGATTAAATACCCAAATGCAGAAATTAAATAGCAGAAAGTAACCACATATACAAAGGAAGTTAGAAGGTCATTTTTCTTAACTTTATGTGAATATATTGAAAACCTAGCTAAAATAAATGATTTTCCAGAAAAATATAATTTAATAATATTGACTCTGGAAGAGAAAAAATATATAAACAGATAAATTACTTTATTAAAAATAAACAGATTATTTTGTCAAAGAGTATTCCTCAGAAAGTAACTGGCCCAGTTTCACAAATTAATTTTAACCAATGTTTAGAGAATAAGTAATTATACTTTCACCATTTTAATGTAACAGCATTAGACATATTAGTTCACATAGTTAGACCAGAGAAAGAAGTGAAGTATAAAACTTTCAAAGTTGACTGGGCGTGGTGGCTCACGCCTGTAATCCCAGCACTTTGGGAGGCTGAGGTGGGTGGATCACCTGAGGTCAGGAGTTCAAGACCAGCCTGGTCAACATGGTGAAACCCCATCTCTACTAAAAATACAAAAATTAGCCGGGCATGGTGGCAGGCACCTGTAATCCCAGCTACTCAGGAGGCTGAGGCAGGAGAATTGCTTGAACCTGAGAGGCGGAGGTTGCAGTGAGCCGAGATCGCACCATTGTACTCCAGCCTGGGGGACAAGAGGGATACTTTGTCTCAAAAAAAAAAAACAAAAACTTTCAAAGTTATTGAAAGTTATTATTTATCATTATTTACAGATGATTTAATTTGTTACTGGAAACCTCAAAATATAGGAAAATTATTACAAATGATAAGAGAACTCAGGAAGAGAGTTGGATACAAGCTTAATGTAGAGAAATAAATAGACTCATTACATGATACTAATAACCAGAAAGATATTTTGGCATCAGCAAAATAAAATGCTTATTTAAAACCTAATGGGAAATGTACAAAAGATGTATGATGAAAAATATAAAATGCTACTGAAGAATACAAAAATAATGTCTAAACAAATAAAAACATATAGCACATTCCCCAGTAGGAAAATTAAATTATACAGAAGTCAATTCTCATGAAATTAATCTGTAAATTAAATGTGATTCTAATTTAAAAATAACAGGATTTTAAAAAAAATCCAGACAAGCAGATCCTTTCTATGGAAGAATGGGTCAAGAACATCCAAAACAATTCTGAAAAGCAAGCATAATCAAGGGGACAAGCTACCAGATATTAAAACATATCATGAAATTCCAGTTATTAAAGCAGTATGGTATCAATAAATGAATAGACATAGAAAGTCCAGAAAAGAAAACAATGAATGGTTTTGAAACAACTGGCCGGCCATCAGGAAAAAAAAAGTTGGATTCATAATACATACTTCATACCAAGATAAATTCCACAAAGACCAAAGGTTTAAATGCATCTAGAAATTTCCTGCTGGAAATGGATAGTGATGATGGTGGCAAAACATTGTGAATGTACTTAATGCCACTGAACTCTACACTTACAAATGGTAAATTTTATTTTATGCGTATTTTACCACAGTGAAAAATATACCATGTACAAAAAACCTTTAAATAATAAAAAGTGGAAAAAATGATTTTTTTTGTTTTTTTGAGACAGAGTCTTGCTCTGTCACTGAGGCTGGAGTGCAGTGGCATCATCGTGGCTCATTGCAACCTCTGCCTTCCAGGTTCAAGCAAATCTCATGCCTCAGCCTCTCAAATAGCTGGAACCACAAGCATGTGCAGCCATGCATGGCTAATTTTTGTATTTTTATTAGAGACACGATTTCTCCATGTTGCCCAGGCTGGTCTTGAACCCCTGGCCTCAAGTGATCCACCTGTCTTTTTTTTTTTTTTTTTTTTTTTTTTTTTTTTTTTTTTTTTTTTTGAGACAGAGTCTTGCTCTGTCGCCCGGGCTGGAGTGCAGTGGCACAATCTTGGCTCACTGCAAGCTCCGCCTCCCGGGTTCACACCATTCTCCTGCCTCAGCCTCCGAGTAGCTGGGACTACAGGCGCCCGCCACTGCGCCCGGCTAATTTTTTGTATTTTTTAGTAGAGACGGGGTTTCACCGTGGTCTCGATCTCCTGACCTCGTGATCCGCCCGCCTCGGCCTCCCAAAGTGCTGGGATTACAAGCGTGAGCCACCGCGCCCGGCCGATCCACCTGTCTTAACCTCCCAAAGTGCTGGGATTACAGGTATGTACCACCGTGCCTGTCTAAAAAAACAATTTTTTAATAACCAAGGGTGAGAAAGCCCATATGACAAATCAAACACACAAACAATAGCAAACTCTTAAAATTACAAAAAGTTCATAGATTTGACAACAAAAAAATAAAAATTTTCTTCACTGCAAAAATGACTATATAGTCAGAAAAAATATCACAAATTAAGAACAATATTGCTACTCAAATAATAACAAGGTAAGACAGAAAGTACTTAAAATGTTCATTAGTTGGAGGCAATAGAGAATCAGTAACAACACAGGGGAATCCTATGCAACCATGCAAAAATTAAGGCAGCTCTTTACGTACTACTATAAAATAATTGCTCAGATTCATCATTAAGGCAAAAAAAGCAGGGCAGAGTTTATAGTATGTTAAGATTTGTGTAAAAATGGAGGGAAATTATGTATACATTTTCTTGGCATATGGATAGAATAACTCTGAAAGGGTGCAGCAAAAAAATAATAAAGGGAGAGTCTTTTCATGGTCTATTGTTATGGACCTTTTGAATTTTAATCCTGTTAAAATTCATGGTTATGTACTTTATTACATTTTTTAACATTTAAACTTTCCCTTAGCCTCTATAATCCCCTACAGCAGCTCTAGCAAAAGCTTCCAATATCTCATTAAACTACTTATCTAGAACAAAACAACAGCAGATACAAGGTGAGCTCTTCATGAATCTCTATCAGAGAGAACAGTCAGATGACTATCGTCTGGGTGACATAAGAGCTGGGAGACCAGTGACCATGTGGTAGGAGCTGGGGATAGGGCATGGGGGAACTGCAGTACTATGAAGAGAGCTTGGCTTTCAGAGACCAATTAATTTTCATGGGTTCAAGCTTGAGAGTAGACCTGGGAGAGGCTGCTGGTCCTCATGGCTCAGAGGAACTGTGGGGACTACACAAGTGGGCCAGGCTGAGTTGAACCCATGAAGTTGGGAGGCTCATGGCTGGGGTGACAGGGGAGTATATTCTTCCAGTGCATGCAGTTGGTACCATGTGTGTTCCAGGAGTGGAGGCTGCCATAACTCTTATCACAGCTGGCTTGCTGATGCTTAAGAGACCCTCACAGGTTGACTTGACTACTGAGGGCAAATGGAATGATGGGTAAGCAATTGAAAAAAAAATGCAGCTAAGGGTCTTCAGAAACTGGAAGAAAAGGAAACTCAACAGAACACCTCAAGCACAGTCCCTAGAGTAAAGCTGCTTGATTGGCTTAGTAGTCAACCTTCTGAATTTTTTTTCTGGCAATTCAAAGATCTTGTCTGGGTTTGGATCCATAGCTGGTGACCTACTGTGACCTTTTGGGGGAGGTAAAGAACATTGTTGAATTGTTTTTCTGGTTTCCCCTCATTTGGGTAGACTGTCAGAGGAAAGATCTGGAACTCAAGGGCTACTGTTCCCACTCTTGTGTCCCACAGGGTGCTCCCTTGATGTGGTGCTCTCCTCTTTCCTCTAGGGATGGGGCTTCCTGAGAGCTGAACAGCAGTGATTGTGATTTCTCTTCTGGATCTAGCCAACCAGTGGTGCTACTGGGCTCCTGGCTGGCACTGGGGAGTGTCTGCAAAGAGTCCCATGGTGTGATCTGTCTTCAGGTCTCTCCATGATATCAGCACCTGCTCTGGTGGAGATAGCAGGGTAGTGAAGTGAACTCTGGGAGGATTTTTGGTTATATTTTTGTTAAGTGTGCTGGTTATGTGTCGGGTTGACCTACAGCCAGGAGGTGGTGTTTTCAAGAGCACATCAACTGTGGTAGTATAGGGAGTATCAGGTGGTGGGAAGGGCCTTAGAGCTCCCAAGAGATTATGTCCCTTGTCTTCAGGAACCAGGGCAGGTAGAGAAAGACCATCAGGTGGGAGCAGAATTAGGCATGTCTGAGCTCAGACTCTCTTTGGGTGGGGCTTGCTGTGGCTGCTGCAGGGGCTGGAGAGTGTGGTTCCTAGGCCAATGGAGTTATGTTTCCAGGGTAATTCTGGCTGCCTCTGCTGTGTCACAGAGGCCATCAAGGAAGTGGAAGAAAGTTGGCAGCCACAGGTCTCACCCAGCTCTCATGCAGACAACCGCCCAAAAGGCTAGCCTCACTCCCACCAAGTCCCCCACAACAGTACCACCAGTGAGCAGGGATGAGAACTTGCCCCAGGCTATAAGCCTCCCAGCTGAGAAAGCAAGCAGACTCACAGTTCCTTGGCTGTCACCTCCTTCAGAGTGTCTGTGGATTTTCTTGGCTTTCCTGGTATGTTCCTGTGGTAGTTCTTGGAGCAAAAGTTCACAACGTAGGTCTCTGCATTCTGCTCTGTCCATCTGAGAGGAAGCTGCAAGTTAGTCCTGCCTCCTATCCATCATTTCCCTCTATTTTTGCCAATTTTATAGCATTTAATGGCAATATTGCATACCTTAGGGATTTTTCTCTTTTGCTCTCTACACCCATGTATTTACCTCCTGACAAAACACAAGCACATTAAAGAGACATCTCTGTCATTATTTCTTTAAATAGTCTTTTTACATCTTTCTCTACTCATCTGGGACATCCATAATTAGTATATTGGTTCACTAGATGTTGTCCCATAATTCCTGGAGGCTTTCTTCACTCTATTTTCATTCTTTCTTTTATCTTTTGGTTCTCCTGACTGGGTAATTTCAAGTGACCTGTATTCAAGTTCAGTGATTCTTTCTTTTGCTTGATTGAGTCTGTTGCTGAACCTCTCTATGAAATTTTTTATTTTAGTCGTTGTGTTCTTTAGCTCCAGAATTTCTGTTTGGTTCTTTCTGGCCATCTGGCATGATCCTTGGATGGGTGTGTTGCTGGCTTGGTGCCTGGGTCAGCAGTTGGGTATGCCTGGTGCCTGGATTGATGAGGTTGCATCTAGGGCCTGGTTCAAATAGGATAGGCCTGGGGCTAGAGTCTTCTCAGACAGGCCTGGATTCTGGGTTTACAGGGACTGTCCTGGTACTGGAGTCCACTGGAGAAGATCTGTTTACTGGGTCTACCAGAGTGGGCCCAAATGCTGGCTCATGAGGGTGGGCCTCAAGCCCATGTGTGTAGGGGCTAGCCTGAAGCCTGGGTTCACAGTGGATGACCTGGCATTGGAGAAGGCCTTGAGCCAGAATTTTCAGGGACTGGCCTGATGTTGGAAGGGCCTGGTGCCTGGGCCCATGGAGATGGACCTGACACCTGAGTCTACAGGGGCTCGTCTGGCACTGAGGTGGCCCTAGAACCTGATTCTGCAGGGGAAAACCTGGGTCTTGGGTTTGTGAGGGCCAGTGTGGAGGCTGTTTGTATGGATGCTGGCCTGGAGTATGAGGCTGCAGGGCCTGAGTTGGAGCTGAGGCATGCCTGGAGGCTAGGTCCATGGATACTGACCTGGTACTTAGGGCCACAGAAATGGCCTGGGATTTGGGTACAGTTGAAGCCTTGGGCCACAGGAACTAACCTAGTTCTGGGGGTGGTCTGGAACCTGAAGTCACTGTGGTTGGTCTGGAGGTGGGGCAGGCCAGGACTCTGACTCTGTGGGACGCCAACCTAGGGCCTGGGGCCAATGGGGCTCTGGAGTGGGCCTGATGCTTGAGTCTGTGGAGCCAGTTTAGTTCTGGGGTGGGTTTGGAAATTGAGTCTGTGAGTCCCAGGCTGGAGTCTCAGACTGCAGGGGCTGTCCTGGCACTAAGTGGACCTAGAGGCTTGCTTAACAGGAGTAGGCCTGGGTTCTGAGGCTGCAATATGATGGGCTGAAAATGGAGTTTGTTGGTGGCTGTCTGATGTTTAGGACTGTGGGGGTGGCCTGGCACTAAGGCAGGACTGAAGCCTCAGGCTGCAGGGACTAGCCTTGTGCTGAGTGTAGTCTGAAGCATGGGGCCACTAGGGCTGGCCTAGAAGATCAAGAGAAAAAAATATCTCAAAACACAGACCTAAAACACAAAGAGATGAAAAAATTGAGAGAAAATATGAGGTAGAGAAGAAAGAACCAGGATATCTTTAATGCGAATGAAGGAAATTCTGAAAGGATAACGTGGCATAAAGAGGGAGAAGTATTACAGAAGTAACAAAAACAAACTTCCATGACCAAAAGAAAGAAGCCAGTGAGAAGATTAAAAGCACTCATCAATTTCTAGATATAATTTTTTAAATTAAGAAAACAGGCATTTGGAATGGCATCACAGAAGATGGCAGAATATAGGAAGCTCTGCCTCCTTTACTGAAGCAGCTGAAGCAGCTTTTCTCAGTGGCATCTATTGAGGGGATTTAAGGAAGCAACCCCCTTTTCTCTCCTTTCTTACTGGTTTCAAACATTAACAAAATCTTTGACCAGTCACTGACTATGAAGGTAATAGAATAGAGACTTCGATGACCATACATGACAAGGAATTTATTCTTTGTAAAAATATTTGGAAAGTCACTGAAGAAATGGACAACTGCAGCCTTCTTCAAGCAATAACAGCAATCCCTGGAGAAGGGGTAGAATCTGTTTTCTAGAGTTACCACATTACAATCTTTAACATTTCCAATTTTCAACAAAAATTTATAATGCATACAAAGACATGGGAAAGTATGACACTTTTCATACTTTTACTTTTCTCATTCATGGGAAAAGTAAAAGAAGGCGACAACCATCTCTGAGGAGGCCCAGACACTGCACTTATAGATGAAAACTTTAAATTAATTGTCTTAAACATTATGAAAAAGCTGAAGGAAACCATGAACAAAACTAAAGGAAACCAGGAGAATAATATATAAAAAGTAGGGAATATCAAAAAAGATAAATTATAAAAAAGAAACAAATAGAAATTCTGGACCTAAAAAGTACAATCGATAAAATAAAACATTCTCTAGAATGGCTCAACAGCAGATTTCAGGTGGCCAAAGAAATAATTAGCAAACTTGATGACAGGGCCATTTAAATTACGCAATGAGAAGCAGAAAGAAAAAAAAATGAAGAAAAATAATCAGAGCCTAAGGGACTTATAGAACACTATCAAACATACCAATATATACACCATTGAACTCCCAGAATGAGAAGAGAGAGAGAAAGGGGAAGAAAGAATATTTGAAGAAATAATGGTCAAAAACTGTCCAAATTTGATGGAAGACATGGAGGTACACATCCATGAAACTTAATGGATTCCTAGATAGTATAAACTCAGAGAGATCCACAATTACAAAAACTAGAATCAAACCATCATAAACCAGAGACAAAAAGAGAATTTTGAAAGCAACAAGAGAATTTACTTATCCCATGCAAGGGGGCCTCAATAATATTAACAGACATTTTCTCCATCAGAAAAGATGGGGGCTAAAAGATAGTGGGATGATATATTTAAAATTCTGAAAGAAAAAAGACAGCCAACCAAGAATTCTATATTTTGCAAAACTATCCTTCAAAAATAAAGAAAAAAATTAAGATATTCCTAGGTAAAGCAAAGGGTTTTTATTTCTAGTAGACCTCCCCTTCAAGAAATGCTAAAGGGCATCTTTCAGGCTGAAACAAAAGGGTACTAGATGGTAACCTGAGCCACATGAAGAAATAAAGATCACTAGTAAAGGTAACTGTACTGGCAAATAGAAAAGCTAGTATTATTGTATTTTGAGGATGTAACGCCTCTTTTTGTTTCTTGTATAATTTAAAAGGCAAATACATAAAACAGTGATTCTCTTTTTGTAAATATCAAATCAATGTGTTGTGAAAGCACATAGTAGATAAAACATGATGTTCACTCCACTCCTTTCCTTCTCTTACAGCTCTTTCTTTACCAGGTCTTCAAACTGTCACAGAGCCTGGCTCTTCCTGCACATTGAACTGTACTTTGGGGGGATCTGTCCAGCTGCAACTAAACTCCTCTTTGGATCCTAATATCCGAGAGATTGAGTGGAATTGAAATTCTGAGAATGAGAAAAAAGAAATAAAACAGTTTCTGATGTCCTGGAAGCCTAATATCCCTAATCCTCATTGGTATGACCTTAAAGACAAATACAAGCACAGGTTCCACCTGTTGGAGATGGTTTTCTTGAGCATCAGGAATCTCACCGTGGAAATGAGTGGGGTACATGCAGCAACAATCAAGTTCTACTCAAGAGAATCCCAGGAAGAAGGCTTTAGATTCTGCGCATATGGTAAGGTGTGGGGCCATGCCCCAATCAGGCATTCCAATAACCACTTATCCAAAGTAAGTTAGCTAACATCAGGTTAAAAAAAAAAAAACACTCATTATAAGGAGATTTTTTTATTTCCTCTGATATTCTAAAAATAAAAACTAAAATTTAAAGATTATATCTTAGGAAAAAATAAAATTTTTAAAAGGAATAAAACACACATTAAATGGGGAGGAAAGAGAAACCAACCAAAAGTATATAAAAAATTCTTCAATCAAAAAATACTGTAAAATTGATTATTAAAATTAATAATTTATATCAGAAATGTCTTTAATTGGTTGGTTCAAAAACTGATTTAAAATTCTTAAATGACCTAAAAAAGTTGGCCAAAACAAAACAATAAAACTGGACTTTAAAACACTTAGAAGGAGATGGGCTGTTAGAACGGGTCTTTAGGTAAAATGGTCTTAGATAAATTGACCTGAAGGCCAGTTGGAGAGTTCTCAGGACAAAGCCTGTCTGAGGCCCAAGCTGAAGATGCAGAAGGTGACCCAGACCCTGTCTCCTGGATCTCTCAGGGCAATGAGCAAGCCAACATTCTCCCCGGGAAACAAGGAGCCCCGGGCAGAGAGTGCAGTGGAGAAAGCTGGAGAAGTGGGAAGAGAAGGAGCAGAGTCTGAGGGTAACCAGCGTGCCAGAGCTCTCTCCTGTTGGTCCTCTCTACCTCCACCAGTCCTCTGACATCTCTGCATGGGTTGCCATGGCAGCCTCCTAACTGGCCTCCCTGTCTCTGCTGTCTTCCCCCCCCTCAAATCACCTTCCACAAAGCTGCTGTTTTGAGCTTTTCAAATGCAGTTCTCTTCCTGTTATCACCCTGCTTAAAACCAAACAATGATCCCCACACCCATCCCCACAGAATAAATCACACTCAGGAAAAGAAGTCCAGTCTCCCACAGGAACTGATCACTGGCTGCCTCTCCAGCCTCATTTCCTGATACTTTTTTTTCCATGTGCCTTGCTCCACATTTGCTACCCTTCACCTCACCCACCTGGTCCTTTCTGTCCTCCTTGACATATCCTGGCGTCTCTCTAGGGACTACCCATCTCCCACACCTCCCCTGCACAACTGGCAATTCCTCACCTAGTGGGAGTGGGTTGTGGGTGAGGGACTCCAACATGGGAGACGGAAAAGCTTATGAGAAGAGACAGAGTTGACTGAATTGAGTGTCCAAAACGAGGTTTCCAGTCGGTGAAAGGTGGGGAATACACAAGCTGCCTCCTTGGCCTCCAGCTCCTTGTTCCTATCTTCTCTCTCCCCTCCCTTGCCTGATAAATCAATTGCATAGCTTTCGGAGTAACAACATAACACTACAGCCTTGTCCTATCTGTTTTGGTGCAAGAAATGGAAGACTGTTCAAATTATATCAATAAAGAGGATTTTCATCTTAAAGATACATAGACCTCATAGGCACAAAGATCAGTGAAGGAATTCCTCTGGCCTTCATACTCGCAGGAACTAGAAAGATGATGGGCACTTCCTCTCTCCGTTAGGGGCCACATAGGCTGTCATCTTCCCACTCTGTATGTTCGCATCTGTCTCTCTCTCTCCTGTCAGCTTTATTCCCTTGAGATTCTCCACACCGTAGGGTACATGGCCTTCAGCAGCTATGGGCCCATCCAATTAGAGAGCAAAGGGGCTTTCCTGGTCCACTCCACACGGACAATCCCAGAGAAGTACTCTTATTGGCTAGGCGTGGCTCACATGCCCACCCCTAGATGAGTCACTGGCCAGGGAACAGCATCCTCTGATTGGCAAGGCCTGGACTCGTGCTCTCTCCTGTAACCAGGGTCAGGGTGCTGATCACATAAAAACACAAGGTTGGAGGCCTGGCGCGGTGGCTCACGCTTGTAATCCCAGCACTTTGGGAGGCCGAGGCGGGCGGATCACGAGGTCAGGAGATCGAGACCACGGTGAAACCTCGTCTCTACTAAAAATACAAAAAAATTAGCTGGGCGTGGTGGTGGGCGCCTGTAGTCCCAGCTACTCGGAGAGGCTGAGGCAGGAGAATGGCATGAACCCGGGAGGCAGAGCTTGCAGTGAGCCGAGATCGCGCCACTGCACTCCAGCCTGGGCAACAGAGCAAGACTCCGTCTCAAAAACAACAACAACAACAACAACAACAAAAAACCACAAGATTGGAGCAGAAGAAGAGTTGCTAGAAAAAGTAGAAGTACTACTAACTGGTTTCTCTTCATCTTGCTTTCCATTTCCCAACAATCCATCAGTGCCCAAATGAAACCTTCCAACAACACTTGTCAGTCCCCACTGACTGTAGAACTAAGCACTGCTCTCAGCCCTGGGCGCCTCCAGTAAGTGACGCTGTCTTTTCCCCTTGTTTCTAGCAAAATGCATTGTTCCTCATGTATAAGCTCTTTCTCTCTTCCCTCTTGGCGTTCAGAACTGCCATATCCGAAATAAAAGATTTTTCTGATCCTGTCAAATGAGTCTTTCCATTTGGAAGTCTCCACATTCTTTTTTTTCTAATTTTTAATGGATCTTGTTTCTCTCTGTCTTGTGCTAGAGTATTTCTGTGTGGTCTACTTTCCACTTGACAGCAGAATTGGCATCCTACTCTGGTGTCTGCCAAGTGTCTCATACAGCTCCCAGCAGGCATTCGGGAGTATCCTTTCAAACAAATAGATTTAAGCAATATTTAAAGGATTCCTACAGAAACATACCTACTTTTTCTATGCTTTTTCTTATCCAAGCCTGACTAATATTCCTTCACCTATTGAAAAGAGCATATAATAAAATTTCATATAAAACAATTGGTGTATGAATACTTTAAACGCTAAAGAGCATAAGCTTTCTGAACACCTATGGGTGTTTCAGTTACAAAGTAATAGACATTCTTTTTTGGCTTTATATTTAAATTATTATCTATTCATTAGACCAGGTCTTTTAAAGAAGCTACTTAAAAATATGATTTTTCACCAGACACATGTTCAGTGAGTCTTGGAATGGTCTGGTGATTTAGATTTTTAATAACTGCCCTAGATAAGTTGTTGGCAAACTATGGCCACAGGTCAAATCCAGCCCAATGTATTTTTTTAAATTTGTTTACATATTTTATTTTCCTGCTTTTGCACTATAAAAACAAAGTTGTGTAGCTGTGACAAAGACTTCATAGCCTGAAAAACTTAAAATATTTACTATCTGACCCTTTACAGAAAAGTTTGCCTACCACTCTCTTAGACAATTCTGCTGACACAGCTGGTCCATGTAACTTCATAGGGTTAGGATAAGGATTAAATGAGTGAATGTAAAGCCCTCAGAGCTGTGCCTGGAAGCATGCACCTGCCAAATAATGCAAGCTATTGTTCTCTTTTCATCTGCTAATAGAATAAATGACACTAATACATTTCCTAATTATACCATCCTTGCACTCCCATGATAAACCAAACTTGATCATGATGTATTGTGAGAGTATATTTGCTAATATTTAATTTAGGGATCCTAAGTTCTCTATAACTGATGTTAACCATGGCTTTGCAAGTGTTTTCTCTTGTTTTGTTTTGTTTTCGGTATTCTCTTTGTCTGATGTGAGTATTAAACTATCCTTTCAGAATGACCTACTAACCGGGCATGCTGGCATGCACCAATAGTCCTAGCTACTTGGGAAGCCTAGGTGGGAGGATTGCTTGAGCCCAGGGATTTGAGGCTGCAGTGAGCTATGATTGTGCCACTGCACTCCAGCCTGGGTGACAGAGTGATACCCAATCACTAAACAAATAAACAAAAACCCCTATTCTTTCCTTTTTCTCAGCTCTGGAACACTGTATATAACATAAGAATTTTATTTTTCTTGGCCATTTAGGAGTCCTCACTCCTAAAACCGTATGTGCTCCATGCCTTTTATAAGGACAAATCTTTGGCTACCATTTTAATTTCTTCTAGCGTTATGGGTGTATGCATTTGCTGCCTCTTTTTAATTAAATTTTGATCATTTATACTTTCCTAGAAAAATATTATTTCATTTATATTTTCAAATTTTTTGATAGGTATTTGTGCATAGTGTTTTATTTCTTTTTTTTTTTTTTTCTTTTTATAAGATGGGGTCCTGTTCTGTTACCCAGGCTGGAGTATAGTGGTGCAATCACTGCTCACTGCAGATGCGAACTCCTGGGCTCAAGTGATTCTGCCTTAGCCTCCCCAGTAGTTAAGACTACAGGTGTGGGTCACCACACATGGCTAATTTTTAATTTTTTGTTTTCTCTTTTTTTAGAGAGGAGGTCTCACTATGTTGCCCAAGCTGGTCTCAAACTCCTGAGCTCAGGTAATTCTCCTGCCTTGGCCTCCTAAAGTGCTGGGATTACAGGCAGGAGCCACTATGCCCCACCTGTTTTCTTATTTTTAATATATTTTCTACATCTGTACTTATATCCCAGTTCTCATTCCTAATGTCATTTACTTATGACTTTGATTTTTTAGTCAGATGTATCAATATTTTTTCTTTTTATTAGTCTTTTTTAAGAAATCAACTTTTCATTTTGCTGATTGAATGCCTCTTTTTTATTACCTATGTGTATATGTGAGGAATATGTTTGGCTGCAAGTAACATAAAACATGATTTTAAAAGGCTTAAGCAAGTAGAGGTTTATTTTTCTCCCACAAGAAGTCGAGAGAGAGCATCTGCTGGCATTGGCTGAGCTGCTCAGCCCTGTGGTCAGGGACGCAAGCTCGCTCCGTCTTGCTGCTCTGCTGTCCTGGGCACACAGACGCTTATCCTCATGCTTGTGGCCTCAGAGTCCCAAGATGGCCGTTCCCCTTACTTCATTGATCAGAACTCCAACTTCAACAAAGACTGAGAAACTGAGGATTTAACCTTCCAGACTCCACCATAGATAAATGCAAGGACAGAGCAGGGACTGGACATGAGTGTGGAGTGAGCTACCTAGCAGATGGGCCACCTGGCCATTAACGTCTATTCTTACTTGTATTACAGCCTCCCCTATAGTCTATTTAGGCCTATCCAGCATAGTAAAATAATTAACCATAGTAGTAGTGGATTTGGTCATTTATCATTGAATTTCCAGTAGTTTTTTTGTTTTTGTTTTGTGTTGCTGTGTAACATTTATATTAAATATATTTCCAAACCATGTTGTTAGGTGCATATTAAACTAAGGTATTTATCTTTGGCCCACTTAATTTTTTTTTAATCCCAGATTTTGTTTGGTCCGTAGTAATTATTGCTACGCTTACAATCTTTGTTGAAATGTTTCTAGACTATCTTTTCCTATCTCTTTCTTTTTAGTCTTTCTTTGTCATTAGACAATGTATATGGTGCACACTGGATTTACCTAATCTGAGAGTCATGGCCCTTTAATAGGGGAATATAACACATTTAAATGTATTTCGATTTCTTTCATGTATGGACCTACTCCCGACATCTTATTTAATGGCTTATACTTACTATACTTATTTTTTCCTTGCCTTTGGTTGGATTAATAGAGTTTTCTTCTATCTAAACTTCTCTAGTAGTTTGAAAATCACACAACCTCCTACTTTTATTGTATTTATTACTAAACTTAAATATTTACTTTAGCATTTAAAGATAATGAGTATTTTCTTTCTTTCATTGAACAAAATAAGAACTTTAACATGTTTTTAGATGTGTTCTCAACACCATGTTGTGGTCATTGCATATATAGATACAGATATAGGTAGACATATAGATAATCATATATAATACTTATCTAGATTGAACCATAAGTTTCACTGATTTACTTGATCATTGCTATATCTTGTTTCTTCCTTGTTCTTAAATTCATTAAAAATTTTTTCCCCGCACATCCTTGAGTTTCTTTTAGAGAGGTGATTAACTTCGTAACCATTTACATGTCTTAAAGTGTCTTGTGTTTTGCCCTTTTAGGTGAGAAGAGTATAAATTTTGGGTTCAAATCTCCCACAGAGGTCATGGAAACCTCTAAGCAGGGCAACTTGAAAAGCCAAGAAGGCATGGGAGAGTGGTGAGGGGCCAGGGCAGCCTGGAGAAAGTTCAGGAAGTGACACTCACCTGGCTCGTTAGAGTAGATGGGTGGTGAGGTGCTTCAGGTCCACTCTCTGAGTGGGAAGAGCCTCAACCATCTGCCCCTGGGCTGGGAGTCAGAACTCCTGGGCCAGGACGATTGGTTCCTTCCCCAGGCCTATATTTAGAGAACAGGCAGCCTCACAACTGCTGCATCATATAGGCGAGACTGGGTGCTATAATCAGGTGAGCCTCCAATCCTGAAGCTCGATTTCTCTTATTCCTTTCTTGCCCCAGAACCCAAACCTAATCCCCAAATTCTGATTCATTCCTTATCCAATACATCAAGTTGGTGCAATTTCAGCAGGGAGTGTGGGACCTCAAGGGCCACAGAGAACCTGACTGTTACCTGGCCGAGCAAGGGCCTTGAACAGGAGCGGGAGCAGAGAGGGATGCTTGTGCCAGCCCCCAGCTCCAGGAATCTAAGTCTGAGCCTGCCTCTGAGCCACCTGAATGGACACCTCACCTATATGGTCAGCAACTTGCAGACCAGAAGAATGCAGCCTTCTACCTGGAGAGCATTTGTCCTTGGAGGGATGTGATCTCCTAGGAAGAGTGATGGAAGTGGGATGGCAAATAATGGGGTAGGGGCAAGATTGGGAGGACTCAGGAAAGTGATGGAACTGAGGAACACTAAGGCTGTTAATGTGGTAGAATCAGAAGGTCCCCACTTCAGTGAACAGCCACATTCTTGTTACAGTCTTCAAACCTGCAAGTTCAGAAGTCGGGCCAGTATTTGGAGATGGCCACATTGTCTGAGACCTAAATGTGGGACTGGCACATGGGCACCCTGTTTCCAGTATCAAGGAGCCTGGGAGGGTGGATTGCTCATCAGAATCCAAGCAGGGGAGGAGGACTTGAGAAGTGAGCCCTGATAAAACCTCAGGGCACCCCCCTAGTCCTGGAGTGCTTATCTCCCCAGATGCAGATTCCCTCCCTGGATGGGCTGGGCATGAATGGCCCATGCAGGCTGATGGATGCCTGTTGTTGTTGTTGTTCTTTTGCTTCATGCCAGACATCCCCTTTCTGCGGATGATTACCACCTCTGAGTACATAATCCATGGTCAGCTTTCTTTGAGAAGGATGAACACCTGTGTCACTACTGCCATTTATCATACTTCTCTGTCAGCCTAAGGGCTCACCTAGGCCATAGAAGGGATTATACAGGGAGGGTTAGGGAGAGGGGGCTCTTACAAAGGAGCTGTACCCTCAGTCCCTGGTTTCATAAAATATCAACCTTTTCTCTTCCCAGGACTACACAGCAGGAACACCTGGTGTGAAAAAGGAGTTGTAATCACCAATCCTCACACGAATATTCCACCCATCCTCTCCTAAGCTCCTCCTGCTCACTTGGGGGCTGTCTTCTGAACAGTCTTTTCTCTGTCATTTCTTTAGTCACTCCCTCACTCAGCACTCAACCCACACACTTGCACTGAGTGCCTACCGTGTGCTGGGGGTGGCAGTGGGGGAGTGAAAAATAAAACAAGCCCCTGTCCTCAAGGAAGTTACAGTACAGTGTGGCAGCATCAAATACTGGTTGTGTGACCTTGGGCAAGTTACTTAATTTTCTGAGCCTTTCTATGTACAAGATGGGTAATAATTGTACCTACTGCATAAGGTTATTATGAGAATTAAAAGAGGTAACTGATGTAAAGCTATCAGCACAGGCTATGACACAAAATGCATCAATAATGATAAGATCCAAAATAGAAGAAGAAGGGTATGTTTCTAAATACAAAACCAGATGTTAAATGCTAAAGCTGAGGCAAATACTAAATGTAGTTCAAGAGAAAAAAGAAATGAGTAACTGCTACAAAAGATGAGAAGGGCATCACAGAGAAGGGAACGCCTGAACTGGACCTTGAAGGATGAATAGGAACTTTCTTGTGGCAGTATAAGAAAGACGTCCCAGACATAATGCACCACTTGCTCTGAGGCCTGGTGACCTCAGACCCTTCCATTCCCTCTTTCTCCTAAATGTGGATCCCTTCTGGGGATCTTAGAGGAGAAAGGAGAAGCAGGCTGAGGGGATGAACAATGATGCAGCAGCTGGTGGGAACCCCAAGATTCCTGGGCAGAGCTGGGACTGAAAGCTAGGCAGAAGAAACATTAAAGTGGGGGTGGCCAGTGTGCTGAGAGACTAGAAAGGAGGAAATCCGACTGGGCTGCAGAAAGGATGCACACTTGGGAGACATGTCCTGAGCCAGGGTGGCCCCACCCTCACCTGCCCACTAGGCTGATGAAGGCAGATCTGACACCAGCCTTTAACCCCAGGTTCTGCTCAGTGTGAAAGGCGTTGGCATCCTCGCCCTGGTTCTGATGATGAGCCTGGGGCCTGGAGCGTGGATCTGGAAGAGGAAGAAGTTGAAGACTGAGAGAGGTGGGTACTAGGGGAGACCCTGAAGGGAGTGCTCAGCTGGGAGTCCTGGGGGAGAAGCAGTGGAGGGTAGAGACCCCAGAAAAAGTGATCAGACTGGGGATGACAGTGGATAGATAGAGGCTTACTGACCTGTCCTGTGAATCACCCCTGGTAGAAGTCTGGGGAGCAATGCTGAGAGTGGGAGTGTGTGAATGACCAGAAGGAAAGGGTGGCAAATGGCAGATACTGAGCAGGGGTCCAGGACCTGACCTTATAGCCCAGGGAGCGATGGTGTCCTCAGAGTGACCTGATAAGGGGTCACTTCAATTCCACATGCCCTCGTTGAGAATCTGCTGTGTACAGGTGGATCCACTCTCCTGCCAGTGGTGTCAGGCTCAGCAGCTGCTCCCTAGGCCCTTCCCACACAGGACATTGCTGACCTGCAGACTGGTGGGATTGACAGCCAACACCCTATGCGGAGATCAGCCTCCTGAAGCTCCCTAGGGTGAGCCTAACAGAATCAAATCAAGGCAACTGGCACATACTCAGAGGCCAGGAGTCCTGGGAGGTCCAGAATACTCCATCCCACAGTCGGGCTCTGGGTTCAGTCTTTGCCATGGACAATATGTCTGTATGCCTGGGTATCCACAGCATGCTGAGAGCTATGGTGCAAAGATAGGTGGAGTTGCATGTACATTACATTTTTAATCTCATCAGCGCCTCTCTCCCACACAGTGAGGAGCAATAGCAGAGGAGGGGACGGGGTACTGAGGCTCCCTCAGGTGGGAGACTCGCCCAAGAGCACACCACTTGGCAGTGGGGGAATGTGGCCAAGAACACTGGAGGGGCTCACCATCCACAGAAAGAAACTCAGGCCACAGGAGAGGTGAATGTAAATGATCAGGTGTCTGGTAGGACTGAACTGTCTGTGCAGGGCCTGGCAGGGCCTGGAGGCAGGGCAGACACAAGAATCCGAGGGCATCAGGAAAGCCCAACTTTCTCCCTCCCCTTTCCAGTCCCTCCCATCTTCCCTACTCCAGAGCCTACCATGAATGCCCTCACATGTATAAAGGCTTTGTCCCCACCAATAAAATACCCCTGGGAGAGCATCTCATATGGCCACTGACCCTTCATTGGAAATTGGTGCTATGGTCCCCCATGGAGTGATTCTGCCAACGGGGAGGCCTGGAAGAGCTGGAGGAGCAGAGGGCACTGAAAGGGCTTCCCCAGAAGCAGTGGCTCCCAGACAAGTATGATCAGAATCACCTGGAGGGCTTGGTAAGACAAAAACTGCTGGATCCATTCACAGTGTTTTTGACTCAGTGGGTTTAGGGTAGACCTGAAAATTCACATTTCTACAAAATCCCCAGTGATGCTGACCCTCCTGGTCTCATAATTTGAGAAACTCCAAGCTAAAAAGTAAGCAGGGGAGCCAAGCAAAGCTTAGGCAAACCTGATGTCTTGTTCAGCCTGGACTCTCAGGAGAAGCCAGTGGCTGGATCCTCTCCTCTTTCATTCTTTGACTTCTGTAAAGAGAGTGTAACTAGATCGTTGAGGTACAGAGCATCAGAACCTTAGAAATCCCCTAATTGGTTGCAGTCATTTACGGTGGGGGAAAGTGGGGTCCAGAAGGAACCCTTGGGCTTACCCAGGGAACCATGGCAAGCACGAGGCGGGACGGGGCCTCCTCACTCCCAATCCAGTTGTCTGTCCACTGTTCACACCTGTCTCAGTGCCTGTCACATTGTGCCTCCCCAAATCGGCCCTTCTGATTTATGTCCTCATCTGTCTTGGGCCGCAGGGGACTCAGAACATAACTCTTTGGGACCAAAGCCCAACTACCCCGCCTAGGGAATCACAGGCGGTGGGCGGGGGCGGGGGGGGGTGTGATTTTAACACAAGGGAGTGATATGTGGCCATTCACAGTGGCTCAAGCCTGTAATCCCAGCACTTTGGAAGGTCAAGGCGGACAGATCACCTGAGGTCAGGAGTTCAAGACCATTCACAGTGGCTCAAGCCTGTAATCCCAGCACTTTGGGAGGTCAAGGTGGACAGATCATCTGAGGTCAGGAGTTCAAGACTAGCCTGGTCAACATAGTGAAACCCCATCTCTACTACAAATACAAAATTAGCCAGATGTGGTGGTGGTGCGTACCTGTAATCCCAGCTCTTGGGAGGCTGAGGCAGGAGAATCACTTGAACCTGGGAGGCAGAGGTTTCAGTGAGCAGAGATTGCACCATTGCACTGCAGCCTAGGCAACAAGATCGAAACTCCTTCTCAAAAAAAAAAAAAAGAAAGAAAAATCAAGTGACATCTGACCCAGATACTCAGCCGCCTGTTCTGAAGCCCCCTGCCACCTCAGTCCCTGTCTTGGAGGAGCTCCCAGGCTGCTGGAGAAAATGAGTACTTCCTGGGATACAGGGAGAGGAGCACAGAGGTGAGAGTGCATGAAGATGTGGTGTCAGGAGAGATGCATGTGTGACCCAGCTCTGATCCTCACTTCTTGTTCAACCTTAGAAAGTTTCCTTTACCTCCCTGGGCCTCAGTTTTCTCTTTTTTAAAATGTGAATTACAATAATAATTCCTGCTTTGCAGTTTTCCAAAGCACCTTTGCAATGAGAGCAGTCACAGTGATTTACAAATTTGTCCAAGAAATATTTATGGAATGCCTACTGTGTTCCTAGAATTATTCTCATCTAGGTTCCAGAAGTCCAAAACAAGTAAAAACAATAAAAATTCTTTCCCTATAGAATGTACATTCTAGTGGAGGTGGAGATGGGGTGGAGAAAATGACAAATAAATACAGTACGAAGTGTTAGAGGATGACAAGTGCTCAATAAAAAATAAAGCAGAGAAGGGAAATAAGGAACACGATGGGGGATGTGAACTTAACTAAGGCTGTCTGTCAGAGAAAGCCTCACTGAGAAAAGAAAGCTTGGACAAGATGAGGGCATGAATAATGTGAGGTTTGGGTGGTGGGAGGAGAAGAATAGCATCCTGGGCAGGGGACAGAACAAGTGCAAAGACTCTACAGAGTGTACAGAGCTTGAGAGGGGTCTTGGCTGAAGCTATACTCTGAGGAGATATCAGGCTTGATAGCCAGAACTAGCTGGTTGAGGGCAAAAAGCACAGGAAGAGAGGTAGCCTGACCTCCTCTACGTAATTCTTAGAAGCTGACCAAGCCCACTCCTCAACCCCACTTGAATTGTAGAACGACATGGAGAAGAGAAGCTCCCATGCACAGAGCCCCATGCTGGCTCCAGCAGTCCACATTGTGTATGACAAGATCTGGAAAAGTCCAGAGCTCTGGGGTAAGCCTAGACCATGAAGACACAGGGACAATGGGGGAACTTGGTAAGATCTTCCCCATGCCACCCTTTACCCCAGGGTCCTCAGATATCCTTCCTTAACGTGGAGCTGAGACCAGAGCCCCAGCTCTTGCTATCTCATCCCACAGAGACAGCAAGGCAGCATGACCTGCTCCCGTGGGTTCCCTCACAGGTATGAACAGTGACTCTTACTCAAACATTAACATATGAAAGGTGAACTCTTTAGCGACCAGCCAGACTTCTGATGTCTGACCTGTGACCCACTTAATCCCTGTTAGGGAACACCCATGGTAGGTAGAGGACCTTTAGGATGTCACAGCCCAGCCCAACACACTACCCAAGAATAGAGAGATGTGGCCCTTGACTGTGGGGAAGCACGAGGCCTGCAGATACAAGATTAAGGGTCAGCTGCAGTGTGGAGGTGAGTAGTGGAAAGGGAAGAAAACCTTTCTCAAGCTCCACCACCTACCAGGCTTAATTCTAAGCACAGGAAATGTACCATCTCAAGATTTCTCAAAATTCAAGTAATTCACAGATGCTCTTACTTTTATTACATAACATATGGATACAGTACACAAGTCAAAAGGCATGACCTATTGAAATTATAATTTTGTATCATTTATTGCTGTTGTGCATATGTTCTTGTTCCCAATATATCTTCTAACTGATTGATTAAAGTAATATACAAATAATTTATATTAAAAAACACAGTAACATCTACCATTTGTAAACATTTTTCATTTTATCTGCTTGAATTTCTGAGTAAATAACCATATTATAAAAAATAATTATAACTTTTGCTTCTTTCTTTCTGGTTTTTATTCCTCATTTCTTTCTCTTCTCTAATTGCATTGGCTAGTATCTCCAAAACCATGCTAAATAATAATGATGATAAAATATACCTTTGTTTTGTTCCTAACTTTAATATAAATATTTCCAGTGCCTCCCCACAAACCATGATATTGTTTTTGGGTTAAGGCATATATATTTTATCATGTTAAAAAAGTATGTACCTATTCTTATTTTATCAAACTTTTTATCAAAAATGAAATGTCAAATGTTATTTCCCTTTCTGCATTTGTGAATATATCATATGGTTTTTCTCTTTTGTATATATTTATAACACATTAATAGATTTCCTATTACCAAACCTTTCTTGCATTATTGGGATAAGCCTCAGTTAATGTATTATTCTTATAATGGGCTATTGCTGGATAATATTTTATTTGTGATTTTCACATCATTATTTTTAAATAAAATTCTGTAATTTTTATGCTTTACTTTGTCAATTTGGCATTTGTGCTATGCTTAATAAGAATTTATTTTATCCTTATGATAATTCAATAAAAATTATATAGTTAAAAATATTCTTTTAAAGAAAAGAATTTTTATTACTGTGTTGATTTATTTTTATTCCAATGTCACTTAAAGATATACAAACATAAAAGTATACATAAATGTCCTGTGCTTATAGCTTTTATATTATGAACCAAAAAAAAGCATATAATATAAATAAAAACAAAACAGTAAACCGAGGAAGCAATGGTTATCTAAACTAACATTCAATTCTACAATCTTAGTGTAATGTGATGGGTGTTTTCATTTTGCTAAAACTAAATAATTGATATTGGGATTAAGAGAAAAAACAGGCTTCATATCAGGTTCTATAACCTTAAAAAAAAACCTTTAATACAGAGAATGGTAATTCACATATATTTGTTGTATAACACTTGACTAATTTGAAGTCTTTGTTTACTAGTTCAAGATAGTTAACCTTATTCTTAACCAAAAGGTGGCCAGATGACAACTGATAGATCTGTAATATTGTTTTCTTTACCTGGAAAGAATTAACCTTTCAGCATTATTGAAATCTCCACCCAATGCATACTATCTACTTATTATTAGAATCATAGAACAAAAATTTTTCACTGGGTGTTTGCTACTATAGTGAGTATTTACTGAGTTACTGATAATGAACTATTGCAAGTTGTTACCAAAACAATAGAGTCCCTTATGTCTGCTTGAAAGTCAGATATGTCTTGGACAGCTATGGAGCAGGGACTTTTGGGTTTGACATGCCTGTTTTAGATGCACTGTGGGACAGAAGTGAGCCAATTCACCAGGTGCCAATTCAGTGAATGATCAAGTCATCAAAATGATCAAAGCCATCCATTTATCAGAAACTTCTTTCATTTAATTATGAATAAAGCTTAAACTAACTCATATTATATAGAATGGTTTACACAGCTTTTAAGGATTTCTGTGTCATTTTAGTTGACAAGTTTTCATTGTTTTTTCCTAAGAGCACCTTAAGCAATGTTTGATTATTCTCTACCCAGCTCCCTGCTAAGAGAAAGAAAGACAAGTCAGTTCATAAGAAGCTAGAGTTGCTGATTCCTGAAAGTGGGGAATTGAGGGGCAGAGGGGAGACTGACAGTGAGAAGGTGGGGCAAATGACTTCCAGGGAAGAAGTCTGAAGCCAGAATCTTTTCTTCTCAAAGGTCTTATAATGTATCTGACTTAAATTATTCTAAACTTTATGAATAATTGATAGAAATAAATACTGTATAAATTTAGCAAATTCAGCAAATTGGTCATTCAGTGATTTGCTCTTTCACAAAATGGATTCTCTGGTAAACTGTCTTTTTCAACAAATTGGTTTTAGATGAATTGACCTTTGGGCAAATTGATGTGAACCTTACAGCTTAATGGTAAGAAATTTGGCTTTGGGGCCAAGCTGTCTGTGTTACAATCCTAACTCGACCTCCTGGCCGTGCAGGCTCTTGAACAGGAACTTAGCCTCCCAGTGCCTCAGTGTCTTTATCTATGAACATGGGAGTAACTAGAATGCCTTCCCACATAGAGTTGTTGAACAAGACAATAAGTTAATACACTGACAGCACTAGAGTGGTGCTGGCATTTGCAAGTGCTCAAAGCAGCCCCGAGTAAACCTTTTCTTACATATCATTAGCCAGACTAGTGTCACATGCCCACCTCATCCCTGATACCAGGTATCTCTTCTTGACACCTGAATCAGTAAGGGTTCTATCAGTAAGAAGGGGAATGGCATTGGGGGAAGAAATTGATGGTATTGATTACTGTATTTTCTCCTCTCCATACCTTTGATCTCTTCCTTGGGGACACCAGTTACCTATATATTTGATCTCGCTCATCAGTCTATAGTGTTAAAAGCAACAGAAAATGGACTAAGACACCCTCCTTCTTTTCAGGATATTGCTCTTAACAGAATACCTGAAACTAGGTAATTTATAGAGAAATTTATTTTCTTACAGTTATGGAGGCTTGGAAGTCCAAGGTTGAAAGGGCACATCGAGTGAGAGCCTTCTTGCTGGTGGGGATCGTGTATCGTGTCCTTAGGTGGCGCAGGCTATCACATGGTGATTCTTGCTGCAGCAGCATCACTTGGCGAAGGATTTGCTATGAGGGTAAAGACAGCAAGGGCTTTCAGCTATGAAGCTGGGAGGGTGCTGGGGCTTTAGATACCCTAGGAAGGAAGGGGAGCCTTAGTCTAAGAGGCCTGAGTGGGAGCGTGCTAGCCTACTTGCTGAGGCCTCTCTTCCTCTTATAAAGCCATCAGATCCACTCCCGTGATCATTCACTAATCCTTTAACCTATCATAAATGAAAACTTTTAAAAATTACATTTAACAGAATTTAACTGAG
The DNA here is from genome assembly GCF_028878055.3 of Symphalangus syndactylus. Classification (NCBI taxonomy): domain Eukaryota; kingdom Metazoa; phylum Chordata; class Mammalia; order Primates; family Hylobatidae; genus Symphalangus; species Symphalangus syndactylus. The sequence goes on from NC_072441.2 coordinate 85,803,684, forward strand.
GAAAGAACCATTGAGAATTAGGTAGCCCCCCGGAACCAGAATAAGTTCAGAGCTACTCTGGGGCTACCAGATGGTCACATAAGATTTATGGACCAAAAAAGGAAAGTGATAGACAGGGAATGGAAGTGAAGTACAGAAACAGCTGGATTGTTTAAGCTGTAACCTATCCTGTTCAAACAAGCAGCCTGCTTGTTTAAACATAGTTTGAGCAATTGACCGTCTGTGATTGGGTGAAACTCTGCTATTGGTACGAGAGTAGGTTATAGTTTGTTTACACTTCCAGCTAGGTCACATTTCACTATGTATGGAGAAACCTTTAGGCTGAACCTAAAATAGTAAGGAGGCAGCTTTAGGCTAAACTTAATTTAACACTTATTAATCCATTGATCCAAGAATGGATTAATCCATTCATGAGGTCTCTGCCAATCACCTATTAAAGGTTCTACCTTTCAATACTGCCACACTGGGGATTATGTTTCAACACATGAAATTTGTGGGACAATTCAAACCATAGATGAGGGTAGGGAGAAAATCTGGCCCCACACTGCCCACTGGCTTCTGCTTCTGAATGTGTCTGAGTGAGAATGTGGTGCTCAGAACTGTGAGAGCCCAGGAACAGAAAACCAAAGAATGCCTGTTCTCACTCATGAGTGGGGAGATGAACAATGAAAACACATGGACACAGGGAGGGGAACAACACATACCAGGGCCCATCGTGGGGTCAGGGATGAGGGGCGGGATAGCATCAGGACAAATAGCTAATGGATGCTGGGCTTAAAACTTAGAGGATGGGTTCATAGGTGCAACAAACCACCATGGCACACGATACCTGTGTAACAAACCTGCACGTTCTGCACATAGATCCAGTAACTTAAACTAAAATTTAAAAAAAGACCTGTGAGAGCCATCTCAGAGCAGAGGTTAAGAGGAGGCAGAGGCTGACCGGGGCCCTGGAATCCCTGAGCGCTGATCCAAATTCAGCCGTAGCTCATCTCTGTGCTTAGACATTACCACAGGAGCAGCATGAGTAACTTCAAGATTGTAGGAAAAATTGTGCAGGTGGGTAGAAGGGAGTGGTCTTGGAGTTTGTTTGCAGGTTTGTTTGTTATTTTTAAATTATAGTGTGCAGAGAAAGAGTAGTTGGAGATTACCTTGGACATGTAAATGGACATGTAAAGTGAAGTTGGGCACGTAAATCACAATGGAAATTAGGCTTTGGACTTCTTGTTCAAGATGTTCATGAACCAGGTACATGCATGTGCCTCCCATCCTTCCCTAAGCCTCTTAAAAATAATATAGTACATTTATGTTGTTTTAGTTTTTAATTAAAAATAATATAGTACATTTATGTTGTTTTAGTTTTTAAATAACAACATGAAGGCGAGACTGGTTGGCAGCTAATGAGCAGACCAGAGAGTCCTGGAACCTCAGAGAGACATGGAAGAGGTGGCTTGGAAAGACAGTGCCAGACTCTGGACCAACCACATCAGAATCTCTGGGTTGGCTTCCAGGGGACAGTTTCCCTTTAAGGACCCAGGGGAGCCCAGTGTGCCCAATGCACAGCTAAGTTTGAGAATCACTGACCTAGAATACACAAATAGGGGCGCAGCAGGGATTGGAGCTGTCTGCCCAGAGGAACCCGCAGGGATTCTGAGCTCAGAGAGGCCAGGTGGGATGCAGGGTTGGGTGAGAAGTGGGGCTGAGACAGGGAGATTTGTGGGAGGTCCATGTATGATGTAGTCAACCCCCACCCACCACCAGCTCCAGACACCGACCTTCCAGAAGCCAGGCGTTTCCTCCTCAGACACCAACAACGGAGGGCTCTTCAAACACAAAAAGGAAAAATCCCTGAAGACACAGTCTGGAGAGAACTCAGGCAACTGGTGTGGGTAATGGAGACTCAGGAAAGCCTCCTTCATTGTTTAAATTTTCTTCTTCTTAATTATTATGGGTACATAATAGGTGTATGTATTTATGAGATACATGGGATGTTTTGATACAGGCATACAATGTGTAATCATTACATTCGTGTAATTGGGGCATCCATCTCTTCTACACTGTTGGTGGAAATGTAAATTAGTACAGCCACTATGGAGAACAGTGTGGAGATTCCTCAGAAAAATGAAAAGCAGAACTACCATATGATCCAACAATCCCACTTCTGGGTACATATCCAGACGAAATGAAATCAGTATGTTGAGAGATATCTGCCATGCCCATGTTTACGGCAGCGCTATTCACAATAGCTAGGATTTAGAATCAACTCTTCATTCTGACATTTAGGGGATCCCCAGCATAATCGCCAGCTCCCTGCCCCACCCCCTAAAGTGGAGCCTGACAGAACAACCTGGCTCTATTTAGACATAAGAGGACGACCAAAGATCACCAGACAGGTGAGAAAAACTGGCGGTCAGGAACAATTCCACTTCCAGAGCTGAGTAGAAGGGGTGTGGGGGTAATGAGATTGAGCCCAGTGCCTCCTGGAATAGCAGGAGGGCACTGGATGATATTTCAAATTGAAAACTCCTGAAACAGCCTTAAAAGTATTACCTAGAAACAGAGAAATACCCATAGAAAAACTAAAGGCAGAAATAATAACAGAAGCGGTTGCCTCTGGGGAGAGAAACTGGGACCAACAAGGGACCGGGAATTTTCAGTATGTTTTTGTAAACCACATAAACCACATACATTATAACCACATACATTACAAACCACATACATGTATGACTTTGATATATATGTACATATATATCATATATACATATATCATATATGATATATATACATATATGATATATACATATATCATATATGATATATAATGTGTATATATGTATTTATATGTATATATACACATATATACATATATTTATGTGTATATAAATATATGTATATATGTATATATATTTATATGTATATATGTATATATTTATATGTATATATGTATATACGTGTATATATAGTATATATAATGTATTATATATTATATATGTATTATATATAATGATATATACACATATATCATCTATGATATATATAATGTGTAATATATGTGTAATATATTTAATATCTCTGATTACATATGTATACATTTAAAAAGAAGAAATCAAACTGTAAGGCAGCACTTGTCAAACTTGAACATGTATATAATTCACTTGGTAATTTTCTATAAAAGCACATTCTGATTTCCTCAGTCTGGAGTGGGGCTGAGATTCTGCATTTATTACAAGGTCCTGGATCACCCCGATGCCACTGATCTAAGGACCACACTTTGAGTAGCAAGGCTGTCGATAAGTGGAAATCGCTGACGTTGTTTGAACAGGGGTGAGGCAGGATCAGAGGATGCTTTAGGTGGCTTGATCAGTGCAGCCTGGCTTTTTGGGAGGTACTTGAGCCATAGGGCCAGAAAGAAGACGCTGTAACAATTCAGGCAAGAGATGAGGAACTAAGTAAGGGCAATGACGGAGGCAGAGGTGAGGGGATAGAGAAAGAGACGTTGCTGCAGCAGAATCACCTGGCAGAGGATTGGTTACGAGGGTAAAGGCAAGAAGGACATCCAGGTATCAAGATGAGAGGGTACTGGGCCTTTAGAGACTCTATCAAGATGGGAGGGTGTTGGGCCTTTAGAGAATCTAGGGAGAAAGGGGAGGCTTAATTTAAGGGGGCTGAGTGTGAGGTGCCTTCGAGACCACCAACAGTTGGTAACACAGCATGAGAGGTGAGAAGAGGTGGAAATTAGTGGGGAAGTGACCCAAAGACAGGAACTATTCATCATTAACAAAGACTGAAGAATGTCCGCTGTTAGGAGCACACCCAGGGCCTGCGTCTATCATGGGCTCCAGTCATGGGGTTACACTGAGTCCACTTGGGGAGCCTCTTTCCTCCCCCACCCCATGCTCTCTGTCTCCAATCTCCAATCCTAAAACACGACATTTCCAAGCCCACAGCCTGAGGTTGACCAGAAGAGCCGGGACAGCTCTGACCCCTGCAGAGAAGGTCTCCAGGACCTTGGAACAGACCTCATTCTCAAGGAGGTGGTGACTGTCCTCTGTGGCTGGGGCTCAGAGCTGCACCTTACATACACCAACCACCACAAGGGATCAGGATGAGGCTGACAGCAGGGGTGATGAGAACACTCCATCAGGTGACCTTCATCTCAACTCAACAAAACTGACTGAGCGGAGATAAAATGTTCCATATGGGCATGATCTCAGGAGACTCACAGAGGAGCCCATGGATGAATCACCCTTCATTATACTTTTTATATCTTTTTCTTGTAAGGTTTAAAAAATATTTGTAATATTATCTGCTAGTATATTGTATTTATTTGATATAATATCAAAAGAGAAAGCCTCACTGTTTTTTTTGTATAAGATAATTGGAGACTTTCTCCACTTTGTGAGGCTGGGCAGCCTGAGACTATTCTTGTGGGGAAAGGATCTCAAACGTGGGTGATGGAAGGTCCTGTGCTCAGGTCACTGAACGGGGCCCCTGTGCCCACGGCAATGAGAGGGGTTACTGCCCTGAACTAACTTCCACGGGGTAAGAATGGGGAGAGTCTGACCCATGGACACATTGGGGCACGTCACCTGTGAGGGGCACATGGGTATCATTATGATCACCTTCTCATTTTACAGATGAGGAAACAGGTTCCAAAGAGATGAACTGGTAAACCCAAGGTGCAGAACGTTAGTAACTGGCAGAGCCAGGTCTAGTACCAGGTCCCTGGCCTCCCAAACCAATGGTCTTTCCTAATTCAAGTCCCCTCTCAGCGAAGGGAGTCTCCCACACTAGGATGGCTTCAGACCTTGAGGAGCCACACCAAGGGAGAGGTATGCCGGGCCTGTCCCAGGCAGCATCTCACCTCCCTCACACCACCCCCAGGAAGAGGAATCAAGGCCTGGGGCTGCAACTCCGGAGCCTCTGGGCCCCAAGGCGGCCCTGGACCCACTGCAGCCACCGCCCTTTGCATTCTGTGAGTCACAGACAGGCCTGCACTGCCTCATGCCCCGCCCAGCCCTGCACAGGTGCTGGCCTGAACAACTTCAGCTGTTTTCACAGCCTGGGAGACAAGGCTCAGGCCTGTGCTGGGGCCCAGCTCCCACCCAGGGCTCCTGCCCTGCCTCAGTGTGTTGGTGACATTCACACCCAACCACAGCAGACAGGCTCCTTTCTTTATCACCAGATAGAAGCCTTCCTTTATCATGAGAGTTAACTCTCAGTTCCTGATTCCTCATTTCCCAGCATCTGTCTTGTACAGCAGGAGAGGACAGACCACATCATCCAAAACAACCTTCAACCCACCAGAGACTCAGGACTTAGGTGCTCCACCCACCTAGGGATGCATGTGTTCTTGGGAGATTCTACCTGCAGCCCCCACAATGTGCCCACAGACCTTTACACCCTTCCCAATGTGGCACAGAGAGGAGGGGGAGCCCAGCAGGAACTGTTCATTGGGAAAACAACTCCCAATTTATGGGGGTCAGCCCCATCCCTTATGAACCACAGAAGGCTGCCCCGTCAGCTTCCAGTCTGCCCACCTGCACCCAGTCCCTGAGTAAGACCCTTCCCTGCCATCCCCTGTCAAATGTCTGCTGCCCCCTCCACATGCAGCTCACATGGCCCTGGGGAGCTGGCTCTGACCTGACCCAGATTAATTAGGGGCTCTGGGCTCCCCCAGTACTCATAGCAAGTTGTCAATCATCTGTGATGTAACCAGGTGCCCTGGCTCTGCCTGCCCCCTGCTGATGCAGGACCAGGCCCCATGAAGAGGTGAGGTGGGGAGGCCCTCACTCTCAGTATATTAGTCAGCTCAGCTCAGGCTGCCACAGCAAAGACCACAGCCCGGGAAGCTTCAACAACATATGCTGATTTTCTCACAGTTCTGGAGGCTAGAAGAATAAGGCTAAGGTGCCGGCAGATTGGGTTTCTTGGAGGCCTCTGTCTTCCGTCCGTGTCTTAACTGGGTCTTCCTGTGCGCCTGCCTAAACTCCCAATCTCCTGTTCGTATAAGGATACCAGGTGTAGTGGATTAGAGCTCACCCATCTGACCTCAGTTTACCTTCCTCATGTCTTTAAAGGCCCCATGCCAAATACAGTCACATCCGAAGGTCCTGGTGCTTAGGACTTCCATCCCCAGCTGCATTCTGTGGGGAACAATTCAGTCCACAATACTGAGGTTCACCCTGGTGCAGGATGGGCACCTGAGAGTGGGGGTTGTGCTGCCCCACCCCAGTTCCAACCCTGCCTGTGAACATCCTGAGGTTGTCAGGAACACACAGGAACAAGACAAGCAGCTTCCACCTAAGCTACAGGCGGCAGCCTGGACTGCTTGTCATGCAGCACATATTTACTGAGCACACCTGAGCCTGGCACTGGAGGAGACTTCCCTTCCTGTCCAGTCACCACCTGCTGCTGTCACTGAGCCGCTAGGTGGCTTCACAGAGAGCACAGCCTCACCCAGCACTTCCCCTTCTGACAGACACCTCAGCCCACAAGGGGCCCAAGCTATGAGTTCTGTGGAAAAATGAAGGAGAGCTCCTCTCCCTTAAATGTTATCAGGCGGCCCTGAGCAGTCAGGTGTGAGCTGTTGTTCCATCGCTGACACAGCAGCCCACCCTGGCTGTGTGGTGCCCACCTCCTTAGGAGCCACCAGGGCTCCAGCTCAGGGCTGGGCCCCAAGACATACTCCAGCGTCAGCCATCTTGCTTGCCAGGGAAGGCACCTCAGGTGCAGGTTGAACTTCTCAAATGCAGTTTTTTTACCCTCAGGAAAGAAAAATGAGAGAGAAAATAACAGTTGAAATCGTACAGCAATTCTACCACAATAGAATCGACTTTGTTCAAATACCTAAAGCCTTGGAGTGAATATGAGTTGCGATCTGTAAATCCATGGTTCCCTTTGTCCATCTCTCTCTTCCTACCCCCTTTCTGGGTGCCCATGGTGTGCTTGTATCTGTTTAAAGGCCAGCTCTCAAGGAGCAAAGAGCCCTGGTTTCAAGCATTTGCCAGTTTCTGTGTGGCTGATTTCAAGCTACCAACATCATGACTGTGAATATAGATTTGGGAGGAGATGAACAAAAGCAGCTCACAAGTGGCTTCCAGCTGGCTCCAGCACACACTGTCCATGGGTGGATCTAACGTTTAAATGTGAAGGACACATTTTTCACATAGCATGGCCCCTAAACACCAGCCAACCATTTCATCAGGAAGAAAATGCAGTCTCTTCTAAAGCAGGAGGAACTCTAAGGGATTCCCAAGAGTAATTGTATATATTTTTCTATTTTTAAAATGCTGTTTTTATTTAATTGACAAAACCATGTATATTTATTGTATATGGCATGTTTTTAATACTTGTACATTGTAGATGGCTATATGTAGCTAATTAACATATACATTACATCACATACTTATGTTTGTGTGTGTGCGTGTGATAAGAGCACTTAAAATCTAATTTCCTGTAAATTTCCAAGAACACAGTGTGTTAACTATTAGCCATAGTCACCATGTTTTAAAATAGATCTCTTGGACTTACTATTCTTCTCTAAATGAAATTTTGTATCCTTTGCCCAACATCTCCTCCCACTCCCCTGCCTCTGGTAATCACCATTCTACATCCTACTTCTATGACTTCAACTTTTTAGATTTCATGTATAAGTGAAGTCATGAGGTATTTTTTCTTTCTATGCTGGCTTATTTCACTTAACATAATTTCCTCCAAGTTCATCCATGTTGTCATAAATGACAGAATTTTCTTCTTTCCAATGGCTAAATAGTATTCCACAGTGTATAGATAATACATTTTCTTTATCCGTTCATCATTTTATGCACACTTAGGTTGATTCCATATCCCAGCTATTGGGAATAGTGCTGCAATAAACATGGAAGTGCAGCTATCTCTTCAACATACTAATTTCATTTCCTTTGGATATATACCCAGAAGTGGGATTGCTGGATCATATGGTAGTTCTGTTTTTAATTTTTTGAGGACCCTCTGTGCTGTTTTCCCTAATGATTGTACTAATTTCCATCCCCACCAAGAGTGTACTTGGGTTCTGTTCTTCCACATCCTCACCAACACTTGCTATCTTTCATCTTTTTGATAATAGCCATTCTAAGAGGTGTGGGGTGATAGCTCACTGGTGTTGATTTGCATTTCCCTGATGATTAGTGACTTTGAGCATTTTTTCATATACTCATTGGTCATTCATACGTCTTCTGAGAAATGTCTATTTGGATCCTTTGCCTATTTTTTAATCAGATTCTTTGTTTTCTTATTATTAAGTGGTTTGAATTCCTTATGTATTTTGGATAGCAATCCCTTATCAGATGCATGGCTTGCAAATATTTTCTCGCATTCCACAGATTGTTTCTTCATTCTGTTGTTTCCTTGGCTGGGCAGGAGCATTTTAGTTTAATATAATCCTATTTATTTCTTTTTGCTTTTGTTTTCTTCTAGTAGATTTATAATTTCAGGTCTTATATTTAAGTCTTTAATTGATTTTGAGTTGATTTTTGCACATGGTGTGAGATAAGGATCCATTTTCACTCTTCTGCATGTGGAAATCCAGTTGTCCCAACACCAGAGTAATTTTAACTGTATTTAACTTCCACCTTAAAACTTAATTCTTCCCTTCAGTAACCAAAGGAAAGGCATCGTTACTTCTCACCCCCCCTTCTTCTTCACCAGGCTGTCCAAGCCCAAGCTTAAAGGAGTTCCTCCATCTACCTCCCCACCAGACTAAAATTTGAGGGCATAAAATGACTTTATATTTGGGAACCCAGCATGCTTGGAGGCAGGACTTGGGAACCAGCGGGACACTGATTCCATTCCTGCTTCTACCGCTAAGCTCTGTCATCCAGCAGATCCTCAATGGCGTCATCTGGAAAATGGGATACTACTTCCTCTGCAGGATTGCTGGGAGGGCTAAACAAAAGAAAGCCCCACGCGGCCGGGCGCAGTGACTCACGCCTGTAATCCCAGCACTTTGGGAGGCCGAGGTGGGCGGATCACGAGGTCAGGAGATCGAGACCATCCTGGCTAACACGGTGAAACCCCGTCTCTACTAAAAAATACAAAAAATTAGCGGGGCATGGTGGCGGGTGCCTGTAGGCTCAGCTACTCTGGAGGCTGAGGCGGGAGAATGGCGTGAACCCGGGAAGCGGAGCTTGCAGTGAGCTGAGATCGCGCCACTGCACTTCAGCCTGGGTGACAGAGCAAGACTCCGTCTCAAAAAAAAAAAAAAAAAAAGCTCTACGAACAGCACAACACACAAACAACAGGGCATCTTCTACTCCCTCCCTTCCCCCATTCTTCCTAGGAGAGACAGGGCTGAGCCATAGTTGGACAATATCGCCACTTAGTGGCTGTGATCAGAATTGCCCAAAAGACCAACAGTTTCTGGATTTGAGGAAAAAAGGGAAAGCATTTAAAGAAGAGGTGTTGGGATTCTGAGAGGCCATTTGGCATTATGGAAAGTGACTGGGCACTGGCACCCAGAAAACCAGGTTCAGGTCCCAGCCTTGCCAAATATTAGCTGTTTGATCCTAATCAAGTTATGTAACTTCTCTAAGCATCAGTTTCCTCATGTATAAAATGGAGACAAGAATTGTCATCTCATTAGATGAATGCTGGGTAAGTGTTTATTGCCTTTATCTTGCTCCCGACCCTCTTCCAGCCCCCTCTCCCATCCTGATAAACATCACCTTCCTGGTTCCTGACCCCCTCAGTAGTTCTCCTGGCCACATCTTTTTGACTTTATTTTTCAGATGTAGAACCTAATTTCCCCTAAACCCTTTACCCCTCATGGGGAGAACCTCAAAGTCTACAGTTTTTGTCCTCAGTATCTTAGGTTTAAAAACTCTACATTCTTATACTATTTATAACAGACTCCTGGTGACACATTCGTGGTGACAAAATTATGTGGACAATGATCTGTAAAGCAGAAAGCAAGTTATTCATTTATAATAGAAAAGATACTCCTGTCTGGGGCTGGGCACCAAGTCAGCAAACCAAGATACTCCCCATTAATAAGGGAGTATCTTCCAAATAAGAAGGGCTCTTGCTGGACACAGACTCCGAGATGGTCAGGGTGAGGGACTGTTTCTCCCACATTCAGGAACACTCAGAGACTCCGTGACCCCGGCTGGAAACACCTCCCTGGTGGGCAGATGCCTGTGACCCTGCCCCGAGGACACGTGCCCATCAGCCTCGCTTCCGAGCTGACCAACACCTTCCAAGTATTGAGCCCTCCCTAGATGGGCCGAGCCTTAGTCAGCTGGTCTGGGAAAGCCCGGGCTTTAGAACTGCACGGAATTGGGTCTGAATCTCATTTCCCACTAATTACCTTGGTGACCCGGGACAGATTGCTGAACTTGCCTGAGCCTGTGAGCTCATCACAATGGAGCACAAGCACCCACTTCAGGGAGTGTCTGCGTTTAGTAAGTGAGGCCCTGTGCGTCCCCAGTGAGGTCCCCGGCAGATGTTCAGCCAGTGCTCCTATTTCATTCTGAACTCCGCATCTAGGAGATCCTTCCTCCGTTTTGAAGGTGCTGGCTTTACCACCAGGCCAGAGTCCAGGGCGCCCCCTCGTGGCTCTGCATTTTCCAATTTTTTTCTTCAAAATAAAGCTATTGGACCGGATTGGTGGCTCACACCTGTAATCCCAGCACTTTGGAAGGCAGAAGAGGAGGATGGCTTGAGCCCAGAAGTTTGAAACCAGCATAGGCAACACAATGAGACCTCGTCTCTACAAAAAAAAAAAAAAAAAAAAAAAAAATCTAAAAATTATCTGGGCGTGGTGGTGCACACCTGTGGTCCTTGTTACTTGGTAGGCTGAGGTGAGAGGATCGTTTGAGCTAGGGAGGTCGAGGCTGCAGTAAGCACTGATAGCACCACTGCACTCCAGTTGGGGCAACAGAGGGAGACCCTGTCTCAAAAAAAAAATGTCCTTGAGGATAGGAGACACCTGAGGATAGATACACACGAATTCTTTTAGTCAACTTATTTCTGCATTTTAAAATATGAACCACTGAAACCCATTTACAATGAAAGAAAATTTTAAAAGTGTATATTTATAACACTGCCCTTCACACCCCCAGTGGATTCTTCACTCATCAGAAAGAAATGTCATTAAACCTAAGCAAATGGATAAGCTGAATAGATTATATATTTGTTTCCAAAGGACTAGAAAGAACAGGTTATGATAAAGGCTATTATTTCAAATGAACATTAGGAAATCAAGGGGAACTGTATAAATGTGTGCCCAGGGTCACAGCATCTGGGATAGAGTTAAGTGTGTGGCATGATCCCAATCACCTCACCAACCAAAATACCAATCAGAGATAAGACAAGGCTAATAATGAGGCAGAAGCCCTCACTCCCGTCTGGGATTTGGTTAGAGAGTGCAGCCCTGTTCTTGCCAGGACCCTCACTCGGCACGAGCTCCATCAAGGAGTGGATGTTTTCTCCCTTACTGGCCTTCAGAGACCTTCATACCCCACAAATGATGTTGGCTGCTGTTGCCAAAGTCCTCAAAACCTCCCTACACGGGAGATGGAAGAAGCTCTCCTGTGCAGAGATGGCTCTCCTGGGGCTGAACACTTCCATCTACTGAGATCTGCCCTGAGTGTCCTCATGACCTGGAGGGAGATCTGGCCCCTGCCCATCACACCCATGTAACCACTCTGCTCTCTGTCCACCCCTTCTTTCCCCTGGACCTTCTGGCCAGGGAATGTGCAGAGGAAAGGAGGGAAGTACACTGTCCCCATTCTCTGTAGGGTGGGCAGAGGCAGGAGGGCCCACTTATCAGAATCTAACCATGCAAAGAGCATCCCCACTCCCACCCAGAAAAAATGTCTACTACTAATTGATTGGCCTGGGTGTCCCTATCCTTGGGGCTTTGAAATAGGTTTTATCCCTTTTGGAAAGCTGTCCCCACCAAAGGACAAAATCTGCTCCTCTAACAAATGTATTTGCAGGCTTCTGAATAATCTCTGGGGGCCCTGGGCATCTGCTGTACGTGTTTACATCTGGCTGTGTGTTCCCTGGCATACTTCATTCAGTTAACAGTCATTTAGTGCCTACTATGTACAAGGATATGAGGCTAAGCACTTGATGTGCATTATCTCAATTCCCAGAACAACTCTTTGTGGTGGGTATAATCAATGTATTCACTTTATAGATGAGAAAAGCAAGGTTTAGAGGATCAAAGGGACTTAAGACCCAAGGCTGGTAAATACTGGAGCAAAAATTCAAACTCAGGTCAGTCTGGCCCCATATCACTTGTTCTATACTTACAATACAATCTTTAAAAAGAAAACAAATTAGCTTGGACATAATTTACATACCATATATTTCCCCCTTTAAAGTGTACATTTCAATACTTTTTAATATATTCACAAGTTTGTGCTGCCATCAAAAGAGTCCATTTTAGGACATTTTCATTACCTCAAAAAAAGTTTGTATCCTTCAGCCATCCACCCATTTTCCCCTATTCCCCATCTTTCCTCGGCCCTGGTTAACCACTAATCTAATTTCTCTCTATATAGTGTTTCCTATTCTGGACTTTCATAGGAGTGGAATCAAATAGATGTGGTCTTTTGTGCCTGGCTTCTTTAATTCAGCACAAGATTTCAAGGTTCATCAGTGTTGTTTTATGTATCAGTACTAATATTTCATTGAATGGATATATAATTTTTTAAATCTATTCACTCATCCATTGTTTGTTTCCACCATTTGGCTATTGTGAACAATGCTGCTATAAACACTCATGTGCAAGTTTCTGTGTGAACATGTGTTTTCATTTCTCTTGGGTATATGCCTAGAAGTGGAACTGCTGGATTATATGGTAAAATTCTATGTTCAATCATATGAGAAACTGACAGACTGCCTTCTAACACAGCTGCACTTCACCATCAATGTATGAGGGCTTCAATTTCTCCACATCTTTGCCAGCACTTGTTGTTATGAACTTTTTGATTCTAGCTATCCTGATGGATGTGAAGTGGTATCTCAAGGTTTTGGTTTGCATTTTCCTGATGACTAATGCTGTCAAGCACCTTTTCATGTGTGTATTGGCCATTTGTATATCTTCTTTGGCGAAATGCCTATTAGATCATTTGCCTATTTGTAAATTAGGTTATTTGTCTTTTTATTGTTCAGTTGTGACAGTTATTCATATATCCTGGATAAAAATACCTTATCACATATACAAATGCAAATAATTTCTCCCATCTGTGGATTATCTTTCCATTTCCTTTTACAAAACTATGTCCATGTTTTATTGTATTGTTACATTCTCTACCTTTAAAAAAGTAGTTTGAACATAAAGGTCTTGAAGGCTCAAGGTGGGGACCCTGGTAGGGACTGACCACAGGTGCCAGAAAAGGATTTGCTCAGAGTCTTCTTAGAAATCTTCTGTTTTTCACAATTCCAGGATGGGGTAAAAAGTGATAGTTTCACTCCACATCCCCAGATGGGCTCATCTGATGATGAGAAAACAGCCCTTCATGGAGCATATGTATGCAGAGAGAACCACACGTTCAAAGCAACAGGCACACGTAACTTTTAATTACAAATAATATATGGTTCAGAAGCAAAACAGTGCAGATGAGATGTAGTATGAAGGAGCTGGGAACCGGGAGGAAATGGACGTGACATTCCAGGCAGAGGCAGTGGTGTGTGAGAAGGTCTGAGATAGGAGGGAGCAGGTGTGATTCAGGGGCTGATGGCTTCTATTGAGGTCCAGTTTACATCCAGTACAATTCATCAGTTTAAAGTATATTAACAAAGTTTCCTTGTGTTTCTTAGAGAAAAATTTTAACTTTTCTACAACCGCGTATTAGATTCATGTACTGTTTTTCTTCTTACATGGGAATGGGGGACAGTCTGGCCTGGTCTGTCATTTTTCTGATGATATCATGAGTCAAACCATGTCTCCCCTTTCTGTTTGCATCTTCCCCCTGGAACTTAAGTTGAGAGAGACACATGTTGATGTTGATGTTCTCTGCTTAGCTACTGTGTAGACACAGATGGGTTTAGAGGCTGGACTGTGGGTAGCTATCTTCTGAAAGCTTAGTTTCTGTGGTCTTTCTCTGAATTTTTTGGAAACATTTGTACTTCAGGTCAATGTCCTGGGCTTATGCAGTATTTTCCAGCGACAGCAGTGCCCCATTGATGTACATGTCTGTGAGTGTGCATGTGTATTTTAATTTCTGAAAGACCTACCACCTTGGTATCCAGTATTATTTGTGTTACTATGTCTGGGAGCAGAGCCTAAAGAAAACAGCAAGGGCCGGGTGCAGTGGCTCACGCCTGTAATCCCAGCACTTTGGGAGGCTGAGGTGGGCAGATCACAAGGTCAGGAGTTCTAGACCAGCCTGGCCAGCATGGTGAAACCCTGTCTCTACTAAAAAACCAAAAATTAACCAGGCATGGTGGTGCGCATCTGTAATCCCAGCTACTCAGGAGGCTGAGGCAGGAGAATCACTTGAATCCAGGAGGCAGAGGTTGTAGTGAGCCAAGATCATGTCACTGCATTCCAGCCTGGGTGATAGAGCGAGCCTCTGTCAGAAAGAAAGAAAGAAAGAGAGAGAGAGAGGAAGGAAGGAAGGAAGGAAGGAAGGAAGGAAGGAAACAGCATGCTCATTGCAAACCCTTTTGGGGTAAGGATAAAGAGCTTTGCAGAAACTACAAAGTTTGTTTCCTGAAACAAAAGGCAGAGTAGGGTATCTTGGCTGTTATAGGGCTGAGATTTGGGTTCACTTGGAATTGAGCCATTCTTCACTCTTGAGATGCTTACTCAGTGCAGATCAGCTCTCACTGTAGATGTTAGAGAGACCTGTAATTACAATGGAATATTTGGGAATTTTTCTAACAGATGCCTAGTTGCATCCTCACATTTCTTGGTGTGTGCAGCACCACTGTGGGAAAGAGCTGGTAGCATGGGTGAATTAATGGGACTCTTCTCCTTATCTGTTAATTTGCAGAGGCTGGGGAGGGATGGAACCCACACATGGATTCCCAGCTTCCCAGTTGTGCTCCCAGGATATGATGCTGTTCTGCTTAAGACTCCTTTCAGAACTTGCACCTGAAGGCCCGGACCTGCGATGGCTGAGCTGAGCTGAGCAGGGCAGGGCAGGGGGGGTAACCCATGTATTTGGCCTCATAGTTGAGATCCAGTGTCAGCAGCTGATGGTTCTGGAGTATGTTGCCTCTGATGATAAAGCTGGTGGAGGCAGGTGTATTGGGGCCTTAAGACCACAGAGACCTACAGGGCAGAGGGGAAGCAGCTGCACCACTTGACCCAAGTTGCACCTGGTGGCGGTGTCAGGAAGGATGGAGCAGACCTGGTAGTTTCTGCTCCACAAGGTCTGGCTAGCTCTCATTCACGGAAGGACACAAAGAAAATATTAATAGCTACTGCAATAGTTTGTGTTTATATATAACTCCTTTAGGGAAATATTTCAAAGGTAATTAGCATTACAATGAATCAATACAGCAAAGGATTGTGGAAAATGGGGTATAAATGAATTGAATTATTGGAGTTGTATTATTCAATGTATTGGCACATGAAAAGGATGGGTTGATGATTTTTAAAAGAGCTAATGTTTAAGTAGGAGTTTTAAAAATTACTGAAATGACGGTCCATCATGTGTACAGTAAATAGACTTAAGTCCATGACCAGTAGATCAAAAAAATGTGAATGCACATTAGTAATGTTAAAAAGTCCAAATTATCCATTTAGTTCCAGTAAAATAACATTACCTAGCACATTATATTAACTTGAATTTTATTGCTGTTTCTATTTCTATACTTTTAATTTTATTGTTTTGAGATAAGCATACGGTGTATAGATTTCGTGTTTGTATGCCTTTGAGTAATGTGATAGTAAAACAATTTAAGTCAAAATTGGGGTTCAAAGGGCATGATGTTTCACTTTTAACAGGGGACTCATTCTCAGCCCTCACGCTAGTGTCTGCCACGCATAGTGTCAGTGACACCTAGTGGTTCAAGCAAGAACTGCAACTTCATTGAATGGTGGACGATTTCAAAGAAAAACAGGTTCTCTTCTTGGATAAGCCTGTTGATCCCTTTGATGAGGTGTTGAAATGAGGGACTACCAGTCCCCGGTGTCTCCCATATTGGCCTGTTCCACACTGACTCTTCAGCTATTTGAAGCAAATTTATGGAGGAGGGAATGACACTTCGTATACTAGGAACAGAATGTAGAAACTAATGATGACTTTTAGAGTGAGAAAGTTTTCAGGAAGACATTTCTAACAATTAGAGTGGTTCAACAATGTACACCACGAAAGCCACTAAGCCATGATTTTAGGATCACTTGGCAGTCTGCTAGGCTCATTCACTAGCTAAGCCATCTACATCACACCAACCTCGTAGAACACACAATTCAATTTTTTTATATTTGTAAATTTATGAATTGCTACGTGCTAGAGAACTTCAGGCAATTTATGAATGATCAAATCCACTGATTACAGAATTCCAAAGGTCATCATGGTCTTTACAATGATCTGTCCTCAGCAGCCTGTGCCTGACCCATTCCCATTACCATGCCTGCTTTCCCACCCAAGTTCAAAGCCATTCTGAAAAAGTTGCTTGCAGCATCATGGAGGCACCAACACCTCTGAACTCTCATAATTGTCTTTCTGCATACTGGAATTGGGGGAAGGGAGAGGAAGAGGGGAGAAGTGAAAATAAACCAAGCTTGCAGCACCTTCGGCACTAATCATGAGGTCTGCTGCTCTCTAACTGCTTCCCCACAGTTGTTTGGTGCCTATGGCCTCAGAATCATGTAGATCCTCTTAAAAGACTATAGCTCCTATCAACTGTTCTATAAATAACAATTTGAAATGTTATGTTTTCCCTTTGAGATATTCCCTCAGGTCTTGCATACTGATGAAACTACTGACTCAGTGGGTCTGAATGATTCCAGGAGCAGCTGACTCATCAAAATATGCAGTTTCCAAATGCTGATTATTTCTCCCCTCTTACCCCGACCAATCAACAACCCCAATTTTCTGGCCTCTCACCCCGCATGATATCCTTAAAAACCCCAGCCCAGAACTTCTCAGGGAGATGGATTTGAGGATCTTCTTCTATCTCCTCACTCAGTGCCCTGATCATTAAACTCTTTCTCTGCTGCAAACCCTGCTGACTTAGTGTAATTGGTCTGTTACGGCACAGCAGTCATAGGAAACTATTGGTCCTTTAACAGTAGGTACCATTAATATATTCATATTTCCATTTTAGAAAGATGTGAAACTACTTTTCATAAGTTGTCCAGGCACACCCAGTAAGAAAGTGACAGAACTGGGCATCTGTCTGCAGAGCCTGCACACTCAACTTCTGTTCTTAGAGTGTGTCTCCAGATGGTGGTCACAGTTATGACCCACAAACTTGTCATCATTCCTAGGCCACATGAAGCCCTTCCAATCTTTGCAGGATATTAGACCCACCTGTGTCTCCAGACAGACCATCCCTACCTTCAAATGGAATGCCTGGAATTTCATTCAATTGTGCTCTGCAGTGTTGCCAGAGGTTCCCCAGATTGGCCCAGAGGTCAGCATACTCTCAGGCAAAAAGGATGCAGTGTCACTTGATTCCAAGGAAACTCTTGTCAAGTTTAGGCAGGTCACACATGGGCAGGAAATCAAACATGAAGAGGATGGTCAGGTTCCCCAGCACAACATGCCCAGGGAGAGAGCACCTGCCACAAACAGCTCAGGGCCAGGGGAATCATAGCTGAGAATCAAAATGCAGAAATCATTTGCATCTGATCCTTCTCAATTCTGGAAAGCCTGGAATCCAGAGGCGTCATGATCCCCTTAATTTATTAGGCTGCCTCCTTCATTTAATGAGAATTGTCTTGTTAACCCCATTCTCAGGTCTGTAGAACCATGACAGTTGTTTTCAAATATCTCTCTTGAACACAGGTTCTTCTTATCTCAGGATCGCCATAAATCTCCTCTTTGTAAACAGGACTTTGGTCACAATCATACTTGGAATGAATATCTCATAACCTCTTAACTGCATTTTGCTCATGACCTTGATAATTTTATCACATTTGTTTGAAACAACTTTATATTGCCATTGCTCTTCTTCCTGGCCTCTGTGGATTTTTCCTGAAGTCATCATAGTTGAAGGGCTTCACCCTTGTGAGGGTGTTTGTGCGTGCTACGCCTCTGTTATCATTGAGTTTGCACTGTAAATCTATAGCTCAAACTCCTATGTCTCCAACTGCACGTATTGTGACACATTAAGTACAAGGCCACCTTTGACTCCTTCATCGTCACAAAGGTGCAATTCTTTCCCTATCTGTTTGCAATTTGGAGCACATCTGTTCTTTTCTCCAGGGCAATGACTCTCAAACTCTAGGCTGCATCAGAATCACCTGGAAGGCCTGCTGAACCACAGATTGCTGGGCCCCACCCATAGAAAAAAAAATAACAGAGAGGGGGGTGGGAGGGGATAGGATGAGAGGGAAGAAAAAAAAGAAACAACTAGAGTTATCACGTCATAGACTCAATGGTGAAATATGTATTTATTGTCTGTCAGTGGCAAAAGCTTTCAGGACTTCTGTCACTTCACTGCTAAGAGTTCCTCCAGCCTCTGCTTGGTTAATTCCAGGGAAGGAGAAACCCACTGCTTCCCAGGCTGGCACCTTCAGCCTTGGGGAGCTGAGACGAGTCACACCCCATGAGGGATGCAGGGTGACAACCAGGAAGTCAGAGTTACCCCTGATGACAGCTCCTTCTCTTATGTCCTTTGGTTGTGAACCTCTTTTCCTACCATCATCTCTGGCAGCCACTGATGTGTTTGCTGTCCCCATAGTTTTGTCTTGTAAGAGTGTCGTCAAAATGTAATCATGCAGTTTGCAGTTTTTTTTGAGAACAGCTTCTTTTGCTTGGCATAATGCATTTGAGAGTCATCCATGTGAGACAGCCAGGTGGGAGGGGGCTCCTCAGAAAAACTCCTACCAGCCTGCACAGTAGGGTGGAGCCACAGAAGTTTGTGCTCTTTCCAGTGGGGAGGAGTCAGGCCCCTCCTCTTCCTTTGTGGAACCTGGGATGTGAAGGGTGGGAAGGAAATGCTCCAGCAGGGACTCTGGCCTTCCAAGAGTCCTTCTTTGCCCTTTTCCTTTCTTTTTACCTAATACAACCCTGTCTTACTCACCATTTAAATTGTCTGCAAGCCTGAATTTTCATGGCCATGGGACAAAGAACCCTGTTTTTAGCTGAACTAAGGAAAAGTTCTGCAACATTTTTGGCGCACAACGTTGGGCCACAAAAGCAGTGAGTGAAATGCGGACTCAAAACCTCTCAATGTTGCTCCTAAGCCTTTTCATCCTTGGACTTCTGAGGGTGGGGGAAAACACGCCCCCAACCCCCTTAGCTCCTGGGACTTTTCATGGCATTTCCCTTCCTTTTCAGGACCCACTGGTGAGCAGCAGCTCCCCGCTGCTCTCCCCTCCCTGCTGGGGCTGGGATGCATGGCCCAAGGGTCCCACACAGCCAGTTGGCTGGCATTCTCCACCACAAGCAGCTGGAGACTTCCCCTTCTCTGTCCAAAGGGTTCAGCTCCATTGGACACTAATTAAGCTTTTCTCTTCGTGGGGAAACCACTTGCCTAAGAATAAGAGGTTCCTCCCAAGATTTTTAAACTATTCTCTCTTTTTCCCTCTTCTCTACCCTATCAGCAGTTAAGTTTCAAGCAAGTTTTTTTTTTTTGTTTGTTTGTCTTGTTTTGTTTTAGAAGACGTTTTACTAGGCTAAGTCCCCCAACTATCACTATCACTGTTTGTACTCTCCATAAAGTTTTGGTTGTGAAAAAGAATCTCATGGAGACTGGGTTTTCTTCTGCCTGTCTGTGTATTGTGTGTAATGTCTAAGTAATTTGTCCTAAAGAAAGACAAGTGCTTGAATCAAGTATTTTTTTAAGGGAAGTTAAAAGTTGCGGTACCTTTCAGTTCACGTGACTTTAATCTTTGAGAAATAAAAGCAGCCTTAAAGATTATTGGTAAAATGCTGGTGTCATTAAAATGTAAATAGATGAACTAAATTATGCAGGTCAGATGCAAGGTTTGGTAAGTGTTTTGAGGTTACAAACTGCTCTTTGGATTTTGAGAACTGTGCCTTTCCTGCTTTACAATTGGTAGGGCCTAGGGACATATGGAACTAACCATGCCCTTAATTTAGAAGGCAAACCTTGGCTGCAGTTAGCACACAATTAAAGCAATTTACCAAGTTTTACCTTAAAGTTAAAAATGTCTAGGAGTTAATTGAAACTACTAGAAATAGATTTACATGCAAGGTGTGTAAGAACAGTAACATTTGTTTTTTAGTAAAAGGTTATAAGAAAGCATGGAAATGTAAACTTTTGCCTAGGGTTAAAGGATTGTTTTGAGTTAGATATGAAAAGCTGAAAGTTCAAAGAAGTGGTGAAAGAATTGTGGAAATTAATCTTGCAGAAGAGGTTCTCTGTGTGAACATATTAATTAAATTCAAAGGGGTTATAAAAAGTTTCTGCTTCTTTAAATTTCTAAGTCATCATTTTGGCAAAAAGTTTATGGTAATCTAGAACTTTATTCAAGTGCTTTAAACACATTTAACAGCCTTCCCAAAATCAAACTTAAGTTTCAAAATTGTCTTTCCTGACACCTAGCTTTTCAGATGCTTCAGAGCACCCCTGAAGTGTCCAGAAAAGACAGGTAAACAGGATTATTTGACATGTTTAGGTACATGGGGTTGCCAAAATGATGTTCAATTTTCTTTAGGTTATGTTCTTGGAGAATAATGCTAATATATGTTCCAAAATTGTGTGGAATTTCTAAAATTCTAATTTCTGAATTCTGAGTATATGCTATCAATCATAATTAAAGTTTTTTATATTAAGTTATTGTGAACCACGGAGATAACCAAACCTCTTTGTCAATTATGTTTCTAACTGTAACTGCCCTAGACATTTTGCTATTCACAGATAATTGTTGTTTTGTTTTAATCCTTTAAAAGACGGTTTATAATGAACTATAGAATTTTAACAGGTACTCTCAAATACAGGCTTCTGATAACTTTAGAGATTATAATACTAGAATAAAGGAAAACATACAGGATTCATGAAGAGCTGAAATGTTCATGAATGTCAAGCAAAACAAGAGTTAACTAAATGGACTGAACTTGGAAAGCTGAAGCAACCTTTTTGACTTTTGCTTAGAATATTGCTGATCCTTGTTTTGTTTTTCAGAGTCAAGGAAACTTATTTTGAAATATTTATAGCCTTTAGTAATTAAGTAAGGTATGTTGATGAAAAGAGTCAAACTCTGTAAAATATTTTAAGAGATTTATTCTGAGCCAAATATGAGTAACCATGGCCTGTAACACAGCCCTCAGCAGGTCCTAAGAACATGTGCCCAAGGTGGTTGGGGTACAGCCTGGTTTTATATATTTTAGGAGGCATGAGACATCAATTAAATACATTTAAGAAATACATTGGTTTGGTTCAGAAAGGCAGGACAACTCAAAGCAGGGGCTTCCAGGCTATAGGTAAATTTAAATATTTTCTGGTTGACAATTGTTTGAGTTTGTCTGAAGACCTGGGATTAATGAAAAGGAATGTTCAGGTTAAGATAAAGGATTGTGGAGACCAAGTTTTATTGTGCAGAGGAAACTCTCAGATAGCAGACTTTAGAGATAGCAGGTTGTAAAATGTTTCTTATTGGACTTAAAAAGGTGCCTGGCTCTTAGTTGATTATCTCCTGGGTCTGGGAAGGAAGGAAAACAAAGGGGAAATGGGATTTTCTATAGAATGTGGATTTTTCCCATAAGAGACTCTGCAGGTCAATTTCAAGGTATGGCAAGAAAATATATTTTGGGGTTAAACATTTCGATTTTCTTCCTTATTATGCCAGAGTCAGATTGGAAAGTAAGTCATGATATACAGGGTTAAAATAAAGCCCATCTGATGAGAATTTATGGTTTGTAGGGCATGACTCGTTAGACCCTTTGGGTAGGAATGTGGGCAAGATAAAGAATCAGAGCTTAGTCCTCAGGTATATACATGTTTGTTTCTCTCTGCCTGGTTCCTCTAGACTTTGGAAACTATCTGTGAGTATTTTTATGGCAATATAGTTTTTTTCATCAGTGCACCAAGAATCCATTTTTCTTTTGCAACAGGACCCAATTAGAAAAAATGGTTATTCTACAAGGGTTTGACTGGAAGGGCATACTTCCCTTTAAGGAGTCAAGCTTGACTTACAGAGCCAATAAAAGCCTCATGGAAGAGTGGCCTCACACCTTCCCCTACACAGTCTCTGTACAAGGTTCCTGACCTGTGGTCAGTAAAGAATGTGACTTTCTAACAAGTCTAGGAGCTCCAAGTTTATCTTGGGACCTTAAAAGGAGAGGACCGTGCAACTCACAGGTATTTGAGGATACAAACCCATGGCTGGGTTGGTTCAGCTTTAAAAGGTCTTATCTGAGATGCCTTGTGGAACAGAATTCCATCAAGGCCAATCCAAAAGTCCTATGTAGAAATAATTATTCTTGTTGCACTTTATGGAAATAATCAGGCCTAGTATAAAACCGAAGTCTATTTTGCAAACCCTCAGTCCTATGATGATTTGTTTTTTAACAAACATGAGGACTACAGAGAGAGAAATTATGTTTCAAAGCTTATCATATATTTGTCATTAAATTCTAAACACACTAGTTGTTTGTAAGTTTTCGCCTACATTTTAGGATAACCCTGCTTGTTCCTGTGAACCAGCCAGTAATCTCTAGCTGCAGCTCAGAAAGAACAGGAAGGATGGGTAATGTAGAAATCTGGATCGATATTCTAGTTCTGAGCAATTATCCTGCAAATCCTGCCAGGTGATGGAAATAAATAGGATGCCCATCATGTGAAGGTTTCTCTTTTGGGAAAGTAACACCAAGGGAGCTAACCAAAGCCAAGGACCATGCATCCAAATCCTAGCAAGCATAACTGTAGCCACCAGTTATCTGGGTGTGTCACAAGACATCCTTTTCTTTCCCATCTTGGAGGAGGACTCAGTTCCACAGTTTCACCTTAGCATTTGGCTTATGATAAGGAGTCCATGCAACCCCCTGAAAAACATTTTTGTCCCAAACTCAATTCCAAGCTTCAGGTCAATGCTATAAGAAAGAGAACTGGGCCAGGCGCGGTGGCTGACGCCCGTAATCCCAGCACTTTGGGAGGCCGAGGCGGGTGGATCATGAGGTCAGGAGATCGAGACCATCCTGGCTAACACAGTGAAACTCCATCCCTACTAAAAATACAAAAAATTAGCCAGGCTTGGTGGCAGGCGCCTGTAGTCCCAGCTACTCGGGAGGCTGAGGCAGGAGAATGGTGTGAACCTGGGAGGCAGAGCTTGCGGTGAGCCGAGATCTTGCCACTGCACTCCAGCCTGGGTGAGAGAGCAAGACTCTGTCTCAAAAAAAAAAAAAAAAAAGAAAGAAAGAGAACGGGATCTAACAGATCTAGAGGCAGGCAACTACAAAGGTTAAAAGGCACAGCGCAGGTGAGCGTGGCTAATTCCTGCCGATTAAGCCAACCCCAAGCTTGCTATTTCATGGATAAAGGCCACGTTAACGTCCATGCCATAAATGAGATACAGGGAACTCCAAGGCTAGCAACAGCAGGGGCGATACGGCATACATGGGTAAGAGTGGATGATTCCCACCCCTAAGGGCCCCCTGCTTCATGGGTGCAAGCCACTTTGGCAATCATGCAGGACCCGCCTAGGTCGTCGGGACTTGGGGATGCAAGGACGGAAGAGGAAAGAGGACACTCTTCCTTCTCTCCGTCACATGCCCCAGGTATCTGCTAGGAAGAGAAGGGAGCCAGGGATGTCTGCTCCCCTCTTTCTAGATGGATAGCCATTCATCTTCAGTCTATACCCCTTTCAAATGCGCCCCGAACCTCTGGGACTCCTTTAACAGGTGCCTCTTTTTTTCCTTTCTCCTTCTCTGTCCTCTCTTCACTAATAGGTAATTGCGTCTCTGTACTACAAGACACTCCCTTCAGATGCATCCTACAAACTGGAAAGAGTTAATTTCCCAAACCTTAAACTGGTTGGCTTAGGATTGGGCTCAGGGGAAGGGAACCCAGAAGCCCAACATGCTGGCAAAAGGGTAAAGTATTTTAACCAACTGGGCTTTTGGCCTCCCTCTTCCTGTGCAAACTGGTAAAAGGCCTCAGAATTTTTGAGCTGTCCTTAACCCTCCCCTTGTTTCATATTGATACATGTTTTCTAATAACATAGTTTGTCTCTTCTTGCCTTCAGGCCATCAAACTCCAAATAGTCGTGCAACTGGAGCCTCTGACAATGTCCCCTTCTGCTGGGAAACTTTAAATAGACCTTTGAGGGAGCTCGGACTGTTGTTTCCCCAAAACAGCGTCCCCTGTCAGCAGGAAGCAGTTAAGCTGGGTCTTCATCCTTATCCTTAATCTAACAAAAGTTTGATGTACTTCTTTAGAAAGGGGAATGAGACAGCCGGGTGGGAGGGGGCTCCCCGGAAAAACTCTAACCAGCCTGTGCACTGGGGTAGAGCCACAGAAGTTCACACCCTTTGTGGGGAGGAGTC
The DNA here is from genome assembly GCF_028878055.3 of Symphalangus syndactylus. Taxonomy (NCBI): domain Eukaryota; kingdom Metazoa; phylum Chordata; class Mammalia; order Primates; family Hylobatidae; genus Symphalangus; species Symphalangus syndactylus. The sequence goes on from NC_072441.2 coordinate 85,828,304, forward strand.
GGGCCCCTCCTCTTCCTGTGTGGAACCTGTGATTCCAAGGGCAGGCGGGAAGCGCTCTAGCGGGGACTCTGGCCTTGCAAGAGTTCCTGTTTGCTCCTTTTCTTCCTCTTTACCCAATAAAAGCCTGTCTTAATCACCATTAAAATTGTGTGTGAGCCTGAATTTTCGTGACCATGGGACAAAGAACCCCATTTTTAGCTGAACGAAGAAAAAGTCCTGCCACGCATGTTGTTGTGTGTTTCTGGAGTTTGTTCATTTTTTTAGTTGCTGAATAGGATTCCATTGTATGGAATTTGTCCAATTTGTTTATCCATTTCCCTATTAAGGGGTATTTGGGTTGTTTCCAGTTTTGGGTGACTATAAACAAAACTGCTAAAAATATACATGCATAGGTTCTTCTGTAAATCTTAGCTTTCATTTCATTTGGGTAAAACCTAGGGGGGAATTTCTGGGTTGTACAGCAAGTGTATGCTTAACTTAATAGGAAATTGCCAAACTGAGAAGCAGTTTCTAAAATGTTTATGAATATTTTAGTCTTCAGAACTGCTCGGGGTGGGTACTGCTATTATCCCACTCCCAGGTGAGGATGCTCAGCTCTCCTGGGCTGAGCAGCTTGCTGCAGTCACAAAGTTGGCACTCAGATCTAGGGAAGGTGGGCTCAGGCACTCTCGCTTGATGCAAGTACTGCTCTCTGCTTCAGTTTCTGTTTTCTCAGGACTGGCTTCCTTTGCTTTCTCACAGTCTCTGCCCTCCTAATGCAGGCTGGCCCAGCCCAGCCTTCTGTGAACCTCCTCCATCAGGACATTTTCCCCGTGGTGGTGCCATTTGGGGCTGCCCATGCCCTGAGAACTGCAGCTGTGTGCCGAATGCCAGCTCTGCTGCTGGCAAGCCACTGGCCTCCAGCTGCTGCTTCCCTTTGCCCCATTCCCTGTCAGGGTCCCAGAGAAACAGATCAGTCATCTCTCCTGGCTACTCTGCCCAGAGCCCCGCACAGCCCAGGGACCTAGTGACACCTATTGGCCATTTGTTAGAACTGTGGCTGTACTTGAGTTCAATGTGCAACAAGAAGGCTCTGATGCAGCTTCGCATTAAATAGGCACATACGTGGCAAAAGGATACGTGCTCGTGTTTAAAAATTCAAATAGCTGGTACAGACATACAATAAAAAGTAAAGTTTCTCCTCCCTATAGCTCGCGTTTACTCCTGTGATTAGCGTTTTCTGTTTTTAGTTATCTGGTCAGCACACAAATATAAATAACATGATAATACATGTAAATCCTTGATTTATGCACTTTAGATAGCGTGTTAGTCCATTCTCTCTTGCTATAAAGACATGTTTGAGACTGGATAATTTATAAAGAAAAGAGGTTTAATAGCTCACAGTTCTTCAGGCTGCACAGGAGGCATGATGCTGGCATCTGCTCAGCTTCTGAGACGCTTCCGGAAACTTACCATCATGACCGAAGGCAAAGTGGGAGCAGGTGCATCACATGGCCATAGCGGGAGCAAGAGAGAGAGGGAGAGTGTAGGGGGAGGTGCCACACACTTGTAAACAACCAGATCTCACAAGAACTCACTATTGTGAAGACATTACCAAGGGGGAATGGTGCTAAACCATTCATGAGAAATCTGCCCCAGAGATCCAATCACCTCCCACTGGGCCCCACCTCCAACACTGGGGATTACATTTTAGAATGAGATTTGGGCAAGGACACACATCCAAACTATTCTAGATGGTGTCTATTAACTACATTGTAGGAAAGATCAAGAATTTAGGGCATTATAAGGCTTTCCTGTCTTCCTGTCCCATTTACTTCCTGGATTCAATCTGTAATACGACTAGGTTTTTCTAATGGCTAGATTTATGCTGTAAAAAAAGTACCTAAATTTCAGTTTCTTTTTCTTTTCTTTCTTTTTTTTTTTTTTTCTTGAGACGGAGTCTCACTCTCTCACCTAGGCTGGAGTGCAGTGGAGAAATTTTGGCTCACTGCAACCTCCACCGCCCAGGTTCAAGCAATTCTCCTGCCTCAGCCTCCTGAGTAGCTGGGATTACAGGCGCGTGCCACCATGCCTGGCTAATTTTTGTATTTTTATTAGTGACAGGGTTGTACCATGTTGACCAGGCTGGTCTCAAACTCCTGGCACAAATGATTCACCGGCCTTGGTCTCCCAAAGTGCTGGGATTACAGCTGTAAGTCACCACACCCAGCCAAATCTCAATTTTTTGGTGTATTATTTTTAGAAAAAGTCTATATTGATTCTCCACTACACACACACACATACACAAAGTTAGTGCATGTAAACTTTCCTCTGTTCTCCACCTCCAGATTTCTGTGAGCCATAATATTACTTTTCTGTTGCACATGTTTATAGAATTTGAATACTGAAGTAGCCATAATTAAGTGTTCTGCACTTGAAGTTGATTCTAAAAATTGAAAACCCTTAAATAGTATTTAAGGCATTATGATTATGTAAACACGATTCACTGCAGAACGAAGTACTGTGATTAGGCCCACAGAAAAGGAAATAAAATACTATGTAATTAAACCTTGGGCACTCAAAGGAGAATGTTCTATGAATAAAGGTCTCTTTTCTCCACTCCATTAATTATCCAGTTACCCACACTTCAGTTGCTTCAAATTTGAACCACGACTTTCTTAGACTGCCTTGTTTTCCCTGGATTTTTAATTGTCATTCTATTTGCTGTAATTTTTATTGAAGAATCACATATCTCATCTGATTGTTTAGAATTGACTTAGACCTGCTTAGAATCTTTATTCTGTGTTCTTATTTCTATAATTTCTGGAGTGGAAGTGACTTGCTCTGGTGGAAGTGGCACAGTTTTCACCGAGTCCTCTGACTTTTTGGATGCATTTTTTTCTGGGGCTGCTGTGTAGCTGTCAGCTTGGATTTTTTTCTGGCACACCTGAGTCCTACATTCTCATGGATCTTGTGACATTTTCTTTCTTGGATTTTATTTTTATTGTTAAAGTTTAGATTTGCTGGAACATGTGCTACATCAGTATAACATGGTGGTTAAGAATGGGCCTCCTGAGTTTAAAATCTTGCTTCATATTAATCCTGTGGCCTTGAATAACTGGATCTCAGCACTGTGGCATCTTCAGCTGTAAAACAGGCACAATACAGCTCTCTTCTAAGTTATTTTGAGATGGAGTGGGACAATATGTATAGTACTGTTAGGACAATGACCAATAAATGATATATCTAATATTTTGGTGGATTTTGCAAGGGAGAGAAGTAAAGGGATGTGCTCATTTGGCCATCCTGAATTGGCAGACAAGACATATTTCTGAAGAAGTCAAGAAGGCCCACCTCGTCACTATGCACATCCTCAATGCCCTCATGCCATCCTCTATGCCAATGACTGACATGTACGTCTCCAGAGCTCCCTCCTCAATCCAGCCTTCCATCGCTGACTGTCTCCTTGACATCTCCACCTTCATGTCCATTGCTCAAAACCAAACTTCTGATCCTCTCCCCTAACTTGTTCCACTTACAGTGTTCTCCACCTCAGGATGGAGCTGTCATCCTTCTAGAATCTCAGGCCAAATATTTTGGAATCATGTTGATTCTTTTCTTTCTCTTGAATCTTCATTTCATCCATCAGAAAATTCTGGATACTTTAGCTTCAAGATATGCCCAGTATTCCATCACTTCTGACCCCACCATCTCAACTGTCATGGTCTCTCACCTGGATGGTGTAGTGGTCTCCTAACTGGCCCCCCTGCCTCCACGTGGCTCTCTGCTGTCTAGCCCCAAATTTGTTGGGTGTGATCCTATTTTATGCCCTCTTCTTGGGGCACTCCTCCCTCTGACACCCGTAGGCTGTCCAAATGGCCATGGAACATTTCATGCCTTTGTTCAGATCACCGTCTCCGTAAGGACTTCCTCGACCACTCTTTATTGTTGCAGCCTCCTCTGGGCATCCTAATCCTCCTATTTGGCTCTATTTCTTCTTTTTCATGGTGCATGCCACCTTCTAAATCATGACATAAGTTACATACTTATCATGTTTAGCATTCACTGTTTCCCCTGCTAGAATGTCAGCTCCTTGAGGGCAGAATTTTTTTAATCTGCTTTGTTTACCAATGTATTCCAAGTACTTAGTACAGCAAGCACCTGGCTCAGTTGCCTGTACAGAATATGAATACATATGAATAAGAATTCTCAGTTGTAGGCAAAACTGAGGATATGTGTAGTAGCAAGGTGGGTCTTCTTGATGACTTCTCAGCAATTCTCAGTTGTAGGCACTGAATATGAATTCATACTAAATAAGAACACATACTCAGTGAAGGAATTTGCAAATGATAGTGAGGAGAGTGGAGGAGCTCCCACACTGCCTTGCCCCACGGTTTAGCTGTTGAAGGTGACACCTGAAGGAGGCGGTTTGGCTAAGTACAGGGAGCAGACTCTCCTTAAGGGTAAGAGTGACAGGGAGGTCACTTTCAGAGTGCAAGAAGGGTGACAGGAAACATGAGCATGCACAGGGCCTGATGGTCTCAAGGGCCCCTTCAAGCTCTAACCTTCAGTGATTTCAGGCCAGGTGAGGTGCTGAGCTCCCTGGCCTCAGAGGCATTCCAGCATAGGCTGGCTGATGTCTCAGCAGGGATGCTGTGGAGGGGCCCAAGCATGAGAAAAGTACAAGAAGTGGATGCCCTCAAGGCCTTCTCTAGTGATAAGACTTGAAAATTAGACAACTCACCCCTCCCTGACCACTCCCACACCCCAAAGCCTGAAGCCTGGAGTCCCTGGGCCAGCTGGGGAGGGTCCTCCTGAGCCATTCCCTGACCCTCCGTACACCTCTGTTACCCGATGGTTATGGCCACAGCACCTCCTCCTCATTCCCTTCCCACGCAGAGCTCATTCCATTTTTGGTGAGGCCAGGTGACAGTGACCCTGACAGAGAGCACAGCCTGGTCAGATGGAAGGAAGGCAAGCGAGGGGCACATGCCTCTCAGCCTTACTCTCCCATGTCTTCCCCCAACTCTCCTCCATCCACCAACATGGCCACAAGGCCGCCTCTGGACCAGATCTTCCATCGGGTTTGCTCTGTGGTGCCCCACTTGGAGACACAGGTGGATGTGGTGTTCAGAGGTGTGGGACAAACGCATAAGATGGACGAGAGCAATGATGGAGAGATGGGAAGGGAGGCTGAGGCCGGGCATGGAGGACACGTCCCTGAGGCACCCAGCAGCCTGAACACTCTCATTTTATCTCTTTTCATCAGAGTCCTTAATCTCTTAAACTGCCTGATGCCAAGAAACGTAGAGCTGCAGGATATGCTGGGCCCCATGCACGAAATTTGTATTTATTCAAAGCCTTCTTATAAGCAAACATGTTCTTTTGTCAATAAGTGACCCGGAAGAGTGTCTCTGGGGACATCACCCCTTTGCTTTTATTTCTCTGGTAAATGATTAAAGAACATTCAAGTCAGAAAGATTTTATGAATTTATGTAATCCCTGAAATGCTGAGTTTATGCATTCCCACACCTCCCATCTAATTATCCCATTCCCCTCACATTAAAAAGAAGACCAGATTATTTTCCAACATTTTCTTCTGAAGCATGCTTTTTTTTTTTTTTTTTTTTTTTTGAGACGGAGTCTCGCCCTGTCACCCAGGCTGGAGTGCAGTGGCACAATCTCGGCTCACTGCAAGCTCCGCCTCTGGGTTCATGCCATTCTCCTGCCTCAGCCTCTTGAGTATCTGGGACTACAAGCGCCCGCCACCATGCCCGGCTAATTTTTTATATTTTTAGTAGAGACGGGGTTTCACTGTGTTAGCCAGGATGGTCTCCATCTCCTGACCTCGTGATCCACCCGCCTTGGCCTCCCAAAGTGCTGGGATTACAGGCGTCAGCCACTGCACCTGGCCCTGAAGTATGTTTTTGCAATTCAGCAGCTGCTCCACTGTAATGATGGGGGAGGGACCAAGAAAGGCAAACAGAAAGCAATGCAAACTTTGTAACAAACACAGGCACCTCCCCACCTGCTTCCATGAACACCTGTATGGTGTTTACTCAAACCTTACCTCCTTCCATACGTAATTCAGTCAAGCAGCTGTTCTTTTCCAGTTTTATAGACGAGGTAACCAGAGCTCAGAGAGGTTAAACAGCAACGGGTAGTGGCCTGTACAGGAGCCAGGCCTTCCGGCTCCAAGTCTCATGTGCTGTTTTCCTGCTTCACAGTTGCCTCTCCCCAAATAGGATTCTGTGGCCCATGATACTCACTGAGGACATTTGGTGAAGTGACAAGCGTGGACTCCGGGGATGCACAGTTCTAGCTCTGACTTACTATTGTGTGGTCTTAGGCTAAACTAATTTCTTTAAGTCTCAGTTACCTCATCTGTAAAATAGGAATGTGGCAGGCCAATTCTCCCTGATAGTCACACAGACAGGCCTGCATGACACACAGACAGGCCTGCATAGCACCCCAGCTACACAGACAAATTTGCACAGCACTGCCTTAACACGGAGCAAATAGTTAAACCTACGGAAATCGGTGCCCAGATATCAAAGCTGGAAATGAAACATATGGTCAGTAGGAGCCTTGCATGGGCTTCTCCCTAACCTGGAGCAAGCCAAAATAATAGAGACAGTCATAGATTCCTAGTGCCAGGACCTGTCTCTGGTCAATGAAATCTGAGACAAGTCAAGGTAACAGAGGCAGCTGTTTGAATAGATTCATTGGAGAGTCTAAGACAGCTCTCTGGACCAAGCCGTAAAGGAGATGAGAGAAATAATCACTCCAGTACCACAGTAGACAGGCCTTGAAGTTATTGGGGGCCTTTTAATTGGACTTAGCAAGCTTTTTTTTTTGCCTCTGACCTTCTAGTTGAAACAAAATTAGTTACCAATAGACTTAGGTGAATGCTATACTGCACAGAGGCACATAACCCCAACCTATATAAGCACTAAGAAAATTGTAACACTTTGAGTTGGACTGATAGAATTATCTCTGGCCTTCTCACTGTATCTGGTTACAGCAGTAAATTCCCTTCTTTCCTAGTTTGTCTGCTTCTCATTATTGGGCCTTGAGAAAATGCAGCCGAACTCAGCTTGGTTCCAGGAACAGGGACAGTAATGGATACGTATTGCATAGGCCTGTTATGCACCCTAATTAAGATAATTTATGCAAAAAGCTTAGCATAAGGTATGACACATTAATTCCTTAATAAGTAGTAGTTATTCTTATGGCAAGCTCTCTGTTGAGTGGGCAGTGTTAATCAGAGGAGATTGGAAGAGGGGAAAGACAATAAAGTTGGTTAGTTGAGGTAAAATTAGGAGACATGAAACAGGTCAGCTAGATGTCAAAGAGACAGGTGGACTTTGAGAAGTGACGAAAGACAAAACAAAAAGAAGAAGTGGGCATAATCTTCGAATATTTCTTTTAACCACAAACATGAGGGAAGCCAAGCCTCTCTTCTCTTTGAGTAGACCCTAAAAGTAACAGCTTAGAGATCTGAACCAACTGAGAAACAACCCCAAAAAATGTGTGGAGCCGAGAGACCACCTTTGTGATTGTGATGGTTAAGTTTATGTGTCAACTTGACTGGGCCACAGAGTGTCCAGACATTTGGGCAAACATGATTCTGAGTGTTTTGTGAGGGTCTCTCTGGGTGAGATGAACATGTGAATAATTAGACTAAATAGAGCAGATTGCCCTCCCTAATGTGGATGGGGACCATCCAGTCTGTTGAAGGCCTGAATAAAACAAAAGGGCTGATTCTTCCTCTTGTAAGGGGGAACTCTTCCTGCCTTGGGCTGGGACATGAGTTTTTCAGCCTTTAGACTCAAACTGAAAAATGGCCCTTCTTGGGTCTTGAGCTTGCTGGCATTTGGACTGAAAGAAACTATACTATTGGCTCTCCCGCTTGCTGACTGCAGATCTTAGGATATGTCAGCCTCTACAGTCACAAAAGCCACACTGCTCTCCTAGTATGTGGGGCTGTCCCCTCAAAGAAACATTCTGCCTCTGTGGAGCCTCCTGAGGCCACTGCTGGGCAGTTGAGATTTTGTCCCTCTAGAACTCGAGTCCTCTCCAGGCCACACTATATTCGAGGCTGAGGTTTGCTCTTTGTTTGCCCATTCTAAATTAAAGATAGACCCATTTCACTGGGTCTGTCCTATCCCAGGCTAAAGCATGGGGTATTTGTTCACTTTCTCCTTCCTCTTCACTCAGGACCAGCACAAGGCTGCAAACTAGAAAAATGTGTCTGTTCTAAAGACGGAAGCCTTCCCTCTCACGGAAGTCCAGCCTCAAGAGCAGACGCTTAGCCTGCCCATTTGGTTCTCACACCCTTGTTAATCATTGTGTTTGTCAGTGTTCTCTAGAGAAACAGAACCAACAGGATGTGTGTGCTTGTGTGTGTGTGGTTTTTCTGTGTGTACTCACATGCACCCATGAGGTAACCACACAGATATACACCTCATCTGTGTACACAAACACATATACGTTTATACACACACATACACACGCACACATACAGAGAGATTGGTTTATTAGAATGAATTAGCTCTTGCGACTGTAGAGGCTGACACATCTCAAGAGCTGCAGTCAGCAAGCTGGAGATCCAGGAGATCCAACAGTGTAGTTTCTTTCAGTCCATATGCCAGCAAGCTCAAGACCCAAGAAGAGCCATTTTTCAGTTTGCATCTGAAAGCAGAAAAACTTATGTCCCAGCCCAAAGCAGGAGGAGTTCCCCCTTACTTGAGGAAGAATCAGCCCTTTTGTTATATTCAGGCCTTCAACAGACTGGACGGGGTCCATCCACGTTAGGGTGGAGTTGGTTCTGCCACTGTGCAGTTATCATTCTGAGATGAGGGTACCTTACTCTCCCAAAGAGACATTCTAAATTTCCTCTTTTGAGCCTGGTGCTTCCGCCTTCTCAGAACTGCATAGGGTGTGAGCTTTGTTGGTGATGTGACCTCCAGAACAGACTGTGAACAGATTTTTTTTCTTTAATCCTGAGCCTATGCTTGCTGCTGTCCTTCTTGACTTTCAACTAGGCCTAAAAAAGCGGCCTCGGTGGGAATGCATTTCTCTTGCTCCACTTCTATTTTAGTTGCATATCTGTAGTGACAACAAATGCCTCCAGCCTTGTGCTCTACAAGGCTGCACTGGGCTGCATATAGGCTCCTGTCTCAGGTGTCTGGTTTCCTCCTTGAAAGGTTGGGGCAGCAGAGCCAGCCCTGTCTATCTGGGCAAGGCCCTGACACTTGGAAGCATGAAAAGCCATGTGGCAGGTGGAGTGAGCTTCCAATGCCCTTGGAAGGATTTTATTTCAGGGCCATGGGGCTTAAAAGTGATCACTGTACAATCCACTGGGAGCAAAGATCAAGATAAGGTGTGACAGACATCATAAAAGTGGAAGAGAACATCCCATTGTTCAGAGATGGGAGAACAACTCTGAATGGAGAGGGCTCAGGTTGTATACATTCACCCTTTTCATGGGAAAGTGTGAGGCCTGAGGTGAGGAGACAAAGATAGTGGCAGCTACTTTCCCCTTCCCAGGGTGGCTGATGAAAGCCATCATGTTACAGAGAAGCTCTCTCAGCAACAGCAGCTGGTGGTGCTGTGGCCAAGGGCTGGCCAGGGAGCAGCATGATCCGTGTGAATCGAGTTGGGCCCTGGGCAGCCAGAGCCACACACTGCCTCTCCATGGGCCTCTGCTGAGACCTACAGGGCCTCACATGCATGCAGTGTGGTCCCAGGACCAGCAGCGTCAGCATCCCCTGGGAGCATGTTAGAATGGCAGTCTCAGCTCTACACAGACCCACCGAATCAGTATCTGTATTTTCACAGGATCCTCCGGTGATCCACAAGCACATGAAAGTGTGAGAAGCCCTTCCTCTTGCTGGACAGTTTCCTTATCCAAGCTCCTTCTCTTCCATTATTTCTTACTCAGGGAAGCCAAAATACCTCCTGGATTTCCTAGTGAGCACACTGGATTTTATGCCAGTTTGATTATCCACAGTTTTCTTCCTCATTCATTCATTCATTCAGTCAAATAGTAATTGAGCACCTCCTGTGTTCCAGTGCGTGTTCTGTCTGCACCCCTGGTCCTCCTGGCCTTGACTTGCTGGGTTACTTCTGTTAGGATGGGAGGTACTTGGGACCTGGTATATGAAAGCCACTTACTTGGGCAGGTAGACACTGACACATGAGCAGGAGAGAAATTACCTTGGTGTCAAGTGCCGACCTTAGAGTTTGAGACAGGTGGAGGATTGTGAAATGCAGCCCCCGTGGGGAGATCCATTACATGTCCTGTGTGCACAGGCTGTGTGCTGTCCCATTTGGCAGCACACTGCAGTAGCCCCACCAGGCTGATGACAATTGAGAAATGCATCCACCCAAAGCAGGAACTCTGTGTTGGAGTTGAGGAGCACCTGAGCTGTTAGGCCAGCCCGGCATCTCCTGAAGGCCCACTCTCCCTTTGTGTGGTAAGACCCCCTCTGTGGGGGTGTGATGGGAGCACTACTCAGAATAGCAACCACAGCTGAAGCCCACTAAGGAAGCCAGGAGATGTGCTGGGCCCTGGGGTGGGAGCACCTCGCCGCTGGATTAAACAAACTGCCAGTCAGGGCTGTAACTAGGAAATAGGTGAGAGTCTAGCAGGGCTCTGCATTCTGGTCAGACTGAGAATGAGGACATGTGAAACAAAGGCCAGTAGATATGATCTGGGGCAGCCTAAATCTTCCCACTTCAATGCTTCTCCTCCCACAAGGGGAACTTTGGGGTGCAGAGGCTGAAACAGCAGTTGGAGAGATGTGTGGACTCATCTGTGAGGAGCTGAGGAAGCCAAGAACAGGGATCTGGAGACCGGGGTTGACACCACCTTAACTTCAGAGTAGATGATAGGGGAACGCTAGGAGGCAAGAGCACATGCGTGAGCACCAGGGTGGGCCTGGGGGTGGGGGAGGGCATGCAGAAGGGGAGACTCACCTTGTTCCTGAGATGCCTGGGGTCAGAGGCCACTGTGGAAAGAGGAAAGTGTTCAGTTGTGGAAGACTGGCCTGGAGCTCTCCCCTTGCGCCTGCGCTGTCAGGCCGGCCCTGAGCCTCCCGGAGGCCAGCTCTCCCTCTGCGCGGTGTCAGCCACTCCTCTTGGTTGGTGCTCACCCTGTCCCACTCCATTCCTAACTCCCTCAGCCTCTCAGCACTGACAGACCCTCCCTTCAACACCCCTTCACACTTTGTGGCCCACTGTGAGCTGCCTCGAGGCTCTCGAGAGAAAGACATTTGTCTTTTATCTTGTTAGTTATTTGAGCATAATTGGTATTATTGTTCTGGGAAGGTGTGGCGGGTGCAAGGTTTACAGAGCACACTCCATCAGGGTCTAGGCCACCTGAAACTGAGCCTGCCGCCTGCCTTGTCACCTCTGTGGCTGGGGGAAGCCACTCAAGATCTCTTGCCTCGGTTGCCTCATCTATATGATGGGAATAAAAATATCCTCTGCCTGTAAGGTTGTGGTGAAGCTATATGAGTTTACACATATGTGTGTGCACATGTATCTGTTGGTCTGTGCATATATTATTTCTATCATCTATCATGTGTTGAGCAGTTTCTATGTGTCAGGTACAGTCCTGATTGCTATATTCAATACAGTTTCTCTCTCTCTATTATCATATGTATGCATGCCATAGTTCTATATAAGAACTATGACATATAGTTCTAACAGCTATGCATACAAATGTAGTATATTTACTTATTACACTTATAGAACTATACCCAGTGCAAAATAGGAACTATTCAGCACATGATAGATATTATAAATTATTATTGTTATATTATCATCAAACTGGAGAGAAATGTGACATTCTCCAGACAAGGCCCTGCCCTTTTGGCTTGGAATGAGGATCAGGACTCCCAGGAATTGCACAAAGAAGCAGAGTTTGGTCCAGAGTTTGAACTCTGGAGAAGACTGTTTGGTGATTGACTGTAAGATTTCAGGCAAGTCATTTAAGGTGTCTATGCCTGGTTTCCTCATCGGTAAAATGTGAGTAGTAACAGCGCATACCTCAAAGGGGCTTGTAAGAGTGAATGAGTTCGCATGTCTCAGAGAGGTGCTATAGAACCAAGAATGAGGCACAAACACAAGTCACTTGACTTTATATAAGAAAAATTGGAAAACCAGAGAGGGAAGCACACTGGCTAAAATCACGCAGCACTTTTTATGAAGCAGAGGTAGAAAGAAAAGCCTGCCCCGAAGGATTTTGTTCTTCTTTCCTGCTCTGAGTAAGGAGGCAGCCGGGCTGGGATTCCCTCATTTCAAACCACCGACTGTGAGTGAGGGCTGATGACACAGCCAGACCTCCAGCATGTAGTCATCGTCACAGCTGCTCAACCCTCTGCAGTTTCAACAGCATTTCCACACCTATTTTCTCATTTAGTCCCCACAGTTACCCCATGAAACAGCATAGTAGCTGTAATAATGTGCCCCCAAAGATGTCACACCCTAATTGCTGCAACCTGTGACTATATTACCCTAAATGGAAAAGAGGACCTTTCAGATGTGATTAGGATTACAGACCCTGAGATAGGGAGATTATTCTGGGTTATCCAGATGAGCCCAATATACTCATATGACTCCCTAAAACCCAAAGACTTTTCTCAGGTGAGGTCAGAAGGAGGCCTGTCTACGGAATAATGGTTAGAGAAATGTGACTTTGCTGGCTTTGGGAAAGGAAGGGGACACCGGCCCAGGAAACTGGATGGGCCTCCAGGGAGGAACACAGCCCTGCCAACACCGTGATTTTAGCCCAGTGAGACCGGTGTCAGACTTCTGACCCACAGAGCTGTAAGATGATAAATTTGTACTGTTTCATCCCCCCAAATTTATGGTAATTTGTCACAGCAACAATCAGAAACTAGTACAGGTAGGTAGGTGTTATGGACTAAATATTTGTGTTGCTCTCCAAATGTATGGGTTAAAACCTAATCCCCAATGTGATGGCATTTGGAGGTGGAGCCTTTGGCTGACAATTATGTCATGATGATTATCATGATGAGACACGAGAGATGATCTCTCCCTCTCTCTCTGCTGTGTGGGGGATACAGCAAGGAGTCATCTGTCTGGAAACTGGGAATAGGGCCCTCACTAAGAACCTGACCACGCTGGCACCTTGATCTTGGACTTCCAGCCTCCAGAATTGTGAGAAATAGATATTAGTTCTTTAAGTCACCTAGTTTATGGTACACTGTTACAGGAGCCAGAACTAAGACAGTAGGGAAGTAGTCACAGTTTATGGATAGGGATACTGAAGCTCTGAGAGGTTAAGCGAATGCCCAAAAAGATAGTTTTGTTATTCAGGTTATACTGGGGCTCTCTGCAGAGAATAGGGAAAGGAGAGTGCAGGGGAGGCTTGGATTCACCTGAAGCAGCGTAGGCACAAATAAAGAAGTCCTATGACCCAGTGGGAGGGGCGGCTCTATGCTTGTCTGGCTCAGATCTGCTGAGGGGGTAGAAACTGAGCTATACTGTCTAAGTTGAGGGTGGGCCAGAACAGAGACATCCTTGGGTCTTACCTGCATGTTTCTTTTTCTCCTGGATGATCCGTACTTCTGAGTAAACCACATTTTCTCCTCTAGGATTTACTTAGAAAGAAGTTGAAGTTTCAGAGGATGCTGAGGTTCTTGCCTCTTGTTAGAGATACTTCCTCCTCCCCCAGCCAGTCTCTTTTCTGGAAGGACTAAAGCCCTCTAGGCCTTCAGCATAGTCCCTCCCCATCTCCTGCCCCACCCCTTTCCCACACCAGCCCTCTGGCTTCTGCCAGATGCAGGATCCTTGGGCCTCACCATTACTGTACACTGGTTGCAACTCTTCCCAGGCTGGTACATTGTGATAGGTGGGCTCTCGGGAGTCCGAGTCTGAAGGGCTCCTGTGAGACAGAGAAACGTGAATGTTTCTTTGGAATCCAGACAAAGTAGCTATAATGATCACTCCCAGTGAGTGACTTCTTACTGCAGGGTGGCTGCCAGGCCAACATGAACAAGTACAAAACAAATTGCCCATGGGCATTCTATTATGAATCATAATCATATTATATATGTTTCCAGGCTTTATGGTCATCTAGTATGTAACAGGCATGGTGCTGATGCTTACAGCAATACGATGTTAGTTCTATTTCATCCTCGTTTTGTAGCTGAAACAAATGGAGGCTCCAAGAAGTGACTTATGAAGATCATGTAATCAGAAAGGGGATGAGCCAAGGCTCAAAGCTGGCTCCAAAGCCTGCATGCTCAGAGAGATCAGTGACCAGAAGTCTCCGAGGTGCTCTACATGGTTTGGATGCTGCTATCGTGGGCTTGCCCAAGGATAGCTGTGAGCCTTTGTGAGGCTCCTAAAGTCAGCCTTAGGGATACAAGATGGTGGCCCCTTCTTCACAGGGACTACCTCCTGCTGGCAGAGTGACCTCTCTGGGTGGCCAAGTTGTGCAGCTCCATCTTCTAAGTTGTTACCACAAGAGGTGTTGATGAGATCAGCATCTTCAGAGATTTCTAGGTTGACTGAGCTAAGGTCATCTCAAGATATGGAAAGACTTGGTGGTCATAGTGGTCATTCAGACAACCAAGCCAACCATGGTCCAAGGATGTGGGTTAATAAATGAAAAGGCAATTAATACTTGATGAGATAACAGCCCATATAGCTAAGGGGGTGGGTGCAAAAGTCCTGGGAATTGCCTTGAGATATCCCCAGGGAGGTACAACAGGTAGTGGCCACACCCCAGCTCAGCAGCACCTGGCAGAAACTGTGCTCTTGGTAATCATCAGATTCAATTCCATTTTTCCACCCTGTGGACATTTCACTAATCACACAGGAATGCAGCTCAGCTCTTACCTGGCGGGGTCAGAGGCAGGCTTTCCCCCTGTAAAGGAAAGCAGAGAAGCATTGGATTCAGGAAGATGAGACCCTCAGTGGGGGCACAGCTCAGGCAAGGCTCACTTAGAAACTGCCAGGAGTTGCTGTCACTGAAGGCTGAATCCTTCTTTGTTATGCCCCAGGGAGGTAGCAGATTGGGCAAAAAGTACTGACCCTGCCAGAGGGGTTTGCTAAGATGTGAAACAGGAGTCCACAATCCATAATCCTTTAACCTGGAGATTTTAAACATAATGATTGGTAGCTGCAGGCAGGAAAACAGACTTGATCAACTATAAAAATAGTGTACATTAAAAAAATCGAAAATTACCAAATCCTATCTGGTTTCTATTTTCATTTCTATTTCTCCGAGTTTTTCTCCTTTTCTTCCCATTCGTTGGCGGGGGCGTCTTGTAAGGGTCGAGAGGAAGACACTCTGTAGTTTATGATTTTGGATAAACTACATCTTATCAAGATGTCTCCCACCTTATAGGTCTGTTTTGGAAACTGTGCATTTGGTAAAAGCAATTCTGGAGGACCCAGAGGGAAAGGAAGAGGATTGAGGGACAGAGCGGATGAGCTCTTGCGAGCCTGGGATGGTCACAAAGGCAGCATGAGGCCCAAGGGAACGTTGCCGGGAAGGGCATGAACTCAAGCCACGGTGTGTCCAGAGTCACCCACCTGCTTTTCTCGAGAGCCAGCAGTAGAGCAGCAGTGCCCCAGCAGCAAGGCCTGCTATGCTGAGCAGGACCCCGGTGACGCCTGTGGCAAAAGGGCCACTTCCGTTCGCGGTCAGCCCTGAGGGGGAGACCCTGTGTGTGAGCCAGAGGAGAGGTTGTGGTCTGGAACTGCCCGCTCCCGGAAGCTGCTGCCTGGGCCTGAGGGTGAACCTAGGTGAGCAGGGCCTCAGCAGCTAAGCAGGGGCTGGTGTGGCACAGAAGATGGCTCCCGTCTTTGTGAGGAAGCCCTCTCTGCGCCTGAGGCAAGTGTCCAGGGTCAGGGTGGCCGGTGGCAAGTGAGAGAGGAGGCAGCCAGGTGAGGAGCTCTAAAGTCAGTGGCGCGCTTGCCCCACGCCCGCCAACCCGCGCTCTCAGCCCCAACGCCATCACTTCAGAAGCACTTCAGGAAATATAACAGTTTAGAGAGCCGCCAGCTGTGTTACTTCTCCCTGAGGAGTGCCTTCCTGATCAAGCACTGTGAAGGTTATCAGAGGGTCCACGGAGGAAACATTTTGTCTGCATCTGTGGCCCGGGCACGGGAAACTTACCTGTGATATAAAGTGTCACTGTCTCACTGCGCTGGGCCCCGAGGCCATTGTCGGCCTCACAGGAGTAGTTTCCAGAGTGTTCTGCAGTCAGAGAGAGGTTGAAGGACGCTCCTCCAGAGAGGGCCGAGCTATTTCCTAGGGTGACATCCTCATGATAAAACCGGTACAGGATCAGGGGAGAGCCTCTCAGGGCCTCACAGTGAAGCTCCAGCAGGTCCCCCACCACAGCCTGGGCCCCGGGAGCCCTGAGGGTGAGGACGGGGCGAGACACCGGAACTGAAAGAGAACAAAAAGTCAACAACAGTTTCTGCTTCTAACGTATGTGTAAGAAACAAAAGGTATCATAAACAAATGTAAAAAGTCATATTTCAATCTTGGAAAGTAGATTAAAATATAGATGATAAAGCTAATTACTTTGACCTACTAATAGTTTTCAGTGTACAAAAATATCCAATAGAAAACTGTAAAAAGTGTATAAATCACTGAAAACTTCAAACAGACAATAAATATATAAAAAGATTCTCATCTTCATTACTAATTAACTAAACACAAAGACAACCATACAACACTATTCTTTTTTCTATTTTTCAGGTTGGCAAAGCTTAAATAGACTGATCATACTGATTAGCTTGTAGATAAACAGGCACCTACATACGCCCTAGGTGGTAATAGAAATTTAACACACTTCCTTGAATGGCAATTTGGCAATATCTACAAAATTTAAAGTGCACATAAACTTTGACCCAACAAATCTACTTCTAGTGGGCCAGGTGTAGTGGCTCACACCTGTAATCCCAGCGATTTGGGAGTGTGAGGCAGGAGGATCACTTGAGACCAGGAGTTCAAGTCCTACTTGTAGGACCATCTCCTTTAGGGATACTGACTTAAAATATGCCAATATATTTCTACAAGAATTTCTATTGTAGCATTTTTATAAGAGTTAAAAATTAGAGACAACCTACTGGATTAGGTAATGAAATGTGAATGATATCCAAGATGCATTTCTTAAACAAAAGTCAGGATGTATTTTTAAGTTAAAAAATGCAACTGGCATAACTATATGTGTAACATTATTCTAGCTTTCTAAAAATTATATACATTTAGGTTTGTAGAATATTTCTAGAAGCATACACATGAAACAATTAACAGTGGTTATGTCTGGAGAATATGTGCATAAGAAGTGACATGAGCAGGTAGAAAGAGACCTTTGTTTTCAATATTGGCACTTTTGTATTATTTGATTTTTTCATCACAAAGATTCACATGTTCTTTCAGAATAACAAATTACTAAAAACTAAAATGTTGTGTTAAAAAGTGGCCACAATGGATGAGAAAATGTCATCATGTATCAGACTAATGTGAAGAGTTAGAGAGGACCATGCTTCAACCTGGCTTTACCCTGGCTAGCTGTGTGTCTGCAAGCTAGTTACTTCACTTCTCTAAACCTCAGTTTCTTTTCTGCAAACAGGGGATACAATGGCTTAAAATTTATCCTTACATGTTTATCTTAATAATTAAATGAGATATTGCATATTAAACATTTAGCACAGAGCCTGGAACCTGGTGAGGGCTCAGTGAGTGTTGATGATGATGCCACTGGTCATGATGATAATAAGAAATAATATTTCCTTTTCTGGCAGTTCCTGGTCTCTATCACCTGGGTCCTAGTTTCAGGATTCAGACACAATTCATTCAGGCTGAGCAAGAAACCCTTTAGTTGCGATAACAGCAGCAGCAGAAATAACATGCATTTGCGACAGAGAATTATAGAAACAAGGGAGTGAGGATGAGCAGAAAACCATGAAATCATAAGTATAGAATGTGGAAGGTATGATGTGTTGGCTTGCTGTATTGTGAGGAAAGATGGAGGAGCCCTCGGTCCATGGTACATGCCTGTGTGCTGGCTCTAAGGGATAGGTGTGTAAACTGTGTGGGGAGAGCCCCTGCAAATCTCAGGAAAATTGTCGAGGTTGGTGCTGCTGGTGGGGGAAGAAGAATGAGCTGACTGAATGGGAAAACCCAAATCTAAAGTCATCACATCCTGGATAACAATGAGATAGTTGCACTGGCTACTTTGTGAGATGCTGGATCCTGGGTTGGCATGCCTAGATCAACCTGCTTATGTGACTCTGTCTATTCCTTATGATACCCAGGCACATTGCCAAAGGGAATAAGAGCATCAGCGTATATTTTGCTTTACATGACTGGAATGGTGATTGCATACCATTGTATGGTCTCCTGTTTCTCCAGGATATATTCCAGGAGCAGGTACAACCTGCTTTTACTTTTGCACATCTCCTTCTAGGAACCTGTAAGTCTGCATAATCCATATTCCCTGTCTACCAAAATCATAGACTTCTAGCACAAGGGATGATCATGATTTTCATCTAGTCTGATTTTCCCACTTTATGGGTGTGGTAATTGAGGTCAACATGGGAAAAGGTGCTTGGCCAATGTCATACAGCTAGTTATCTTCAGAGCCAAGTCTAGAAGATTCATCTCAACACCACTTAGCATACTTTTGCTAAACACCAGGTCCCTCTAAACAGAGGTTTCAAAGTTTGGCTTGTAGGAGTTCATCACCAAAAAGATTCAAAGCTCACTAGAAGCAGCTTTCCTTGGGTTATTACACTTAATTGAAAGAGATCAAAGAACAGCTTTGAGAATACAGGAATTTGGTTGATGGATGTCCATTTCCATTCCATGTCATCCTGCTCCCCATTCTCCACCCTGGTCACCTGTGTCCCTTGCTTTAAAGATCACCGAGTGTGTCTCTGAAGGGCTGTACACATAGCTCATGTTAACATAGGATTTTTAATGTGGAAATGTAAGGAACATTTACATCCCCAGTAATGAAAGAAACTCAAGAGTAGAGGCTTGTTAGAAGTCAATGAGAGAAGAATCTGAACAAGAAACAGCCTAATCTTTTCTAGGGCAGAGAAACATATACTCAGAATTCTTTGGTTTCACTTTCATATAATAATTTCAGTTCAGAATATAGTTTATGTTCTAAAAAAGTTTTATTTGCATTTTTAGTGAGGTGCTTTGATCACATTCAAGAAGACTGCTGGGAAACATCAGATTCCTGGAACCATACCACAAAGGATCCGAGACTTTCACAGGGAGGTTCTGCAGGCACGAAGTGTGCTGGGATGCCACACAAGCAAACAGCCCTGAGGAGCTCTGTGGCTCCATTTTCAGCTGTGGGGAGAGCAGGCACAGTCAGTTCTTGGATGTGCTGCTGGTGGGCAGGGCCCACTCACCTGCAACTTTCAGTGTCACCATCTCACTGCGCTGGGCCTCCAGACCATTGTCCGCCTCACAGGAGTAGATTCCAGAATGTTCTGTAGTCAGAGAGAGGTTGAAGGAGGCTCCTTCTCCAGAGGAGGCCGAGATCTTACCCAGGGTGACATCTTCATGATAAAACCAGTACAGGATTGGGGGAGAGCCTCTCAGGGCCTCACAGTGAAGCTCCAGCAGGTCCCCCACCACAGCCTGGGCCCTGGGAGCCCTGAAGGTGAGGATGGGACGAGATACTGGAACTGAGGGACGAAAAACATTATGTATCAGCTGCTTCTGCTAAAATATATTCCTTCATGCTAAAGACATTTCAAATGGAAAAATGTTTTTCTCAGTTTTTAATGCCCTTGTGACATTACTCAAAACTCAGCAACATTTTCAGATCTCCAGAAAGAACAACATTTGTGTAGTGCTATAAACAGCTTGGAATACTGGAATATACAAACTCAAATGTGTTTGAAGAATGTGAAAACAAAGATTAAACTGAAACTCAGGTGTCTTAGAGGTAAAAAGACAGTTGGAGAGAGGAGAAATCGGTTCAACAGAAAATGAAGAACAGGAGAGACTTGCTGCTTACATCACCAGGGATGTAATTGCATCTGGGCTGCATCGGAAATAGGGCACACAAGAGAATGAGTATTGTCAAGTTATTTGCTCATTTTTACATTCATGTATCCATCAAAAATTAATTGAACAAAAATTTTTTAAAAAGTTGAGCAAAAATAAAAATTAATTGAGCATTTAATAAGACCCAAGAATGGCATGACATGCTAGGGAATCAGTGATGAGAAAGACATAGTTGCTGGTCTCATAGAGCCTACAATCTAAAAGGATGAGAGGCAGCAATTAAATAAAAATACAGTAAATTAGAATTAAAACTTTGATAATTGATAAAGGACAGGGTGCTATGAAATGTATGTGTTAGTCAAGGAAAGCTTCCTCACAAAATGACTTTTGAAATTAACATTGAAATTAATCAGTTGATGATGGAGGTGGAGAGTGCACCAGGCAGGCAAACAGTATGTGCAAAGGCCCTGAGTTGGGAATAAGACTGGCACATTTGAATTATTGAAATAAAGTGGCATCATGCTGAGAAGAGTCTGCAAAGTACCATGAAATAGGAGACAGGAGATCTAGGCTGGACTTTATAAGCCATGAAAGGATTTTGATCCTTCTTCACAGAGCAATGGGAAGTCTATAAGTCTATCTATGCAGGGCTGTGAGATGATCAATTTGTCCCTTTTAAAAGACCATTTTGACCTCTGTGCATGAAATGGACTGTGGTGGAACAGAAGTGGAATTGAGGGATAGATGAGTGGCACTGTAGTAGTCAAAATGATGGTGGACTTGTCTAGATAGAGGTGGTAGAGATAGAGACCCAAGAAATATTTAGGAAGTCAAATCAACAAGACTTAATGATTAACTGGCTGTGAGGGGTGAGGAAGAGAAATGTTGAGGAAGAGAAATGTTGAGGAAGACTCCTCTGTTTCTGATTTGTGTATCTGTTGAGAAGAGATGTGTTTCACAGAGGTAGGAACCCTTGAAAGAGGAAGAAAATGTCAGCAGTTCAGTTTTAGAGATGCTCAGATTGATATGCTTTTGAGATATTTGAGTGAAGATATGTCATGTGCAGATGCTCAAGTGGGAGGTCCCTTTTAGAGATAGAAGTTTAGGAATCATTATTTATAGATGACAAGGCCATTTATACATGACATACCCAGGATCATCCAGAGAAAGGATTTAGATAAGCGGGCATAAGTCAAAGTTCTGGAACATGCCAATGCTTAAAGGTTTTCTATAAAAGGAGGAGCCAGTAAAGAAGACTGAAGAAGTGGCCAGGGAGAGAAGAGAGCCAGAAGAAGATAGATTCACTGAAGGGAGGGTTTCAAGGAGGAAGAAATGGTAAACAACATGGAATACATCTGATATGTCAAGGAAGATGAGGTTTGAAAAATGGCCATTGGATTTAAAGCCTTGAAGGTCATCGGTGACCTTTGTGAGAAACACTTTGGTGGAGAGCTTGGAAAAACCTAGTAGATTAGAGCCTAGTGGACAATGAGGACATGGAGACAACCTGGGTAACTGACTGTTTTTGGAAGTTTAGCCATGAAGGGGTAGTGTATGGAGGCATAAGTGGGACCAAGAGAGCATTTTCCTTGGATATGGGAGAGATGTACCATGTTACATGCCAGTGCAAAGGATCCTACAGAGACAGAGATGTTGGGGCCACAGAAGAGAAAGGGATAATCAGTTGTATAGCTTCTGAGAATGCACAAAATGATGAAATCTGGAGACCAGATGGAGATGTTCACCTACAGGGAGGGAAGTCCTCTCCTCTATATTTTAGGAAGAGGAGAGATGAGTTACTGGGTGGATACAGAGCTAGACACTCAATTTGGTGGTGGGAGTGGAGGGGGTTATTGTTTAGTGGAGTAGGGAATTAGTGGAGGTATTAATGACCTGGGAGTTCTGTCAAGGTCTGAGAACAATAGTGATAGGAGGGGCTGACGCAAGCAGAATGCCAGGGGGTGGTTGTCAGATAATAAGGGCTTAAAATTGTCCTTTTGGAGATGAAGTTGTGTATGTATGTGGGAGTGGCTGACTGGTGTGGAGAGGATAGGCCATGGTGTTAAGGGGGTTATACATGTGACCATGAGACTCACGAAATGATGGCAGATTGTGGTGTATGGAGAAGGACTGAAAGTACAGTGCCAAAGCCTTCATTGAGAATGGGCATAACTAGGAATCTGCCTGTGACAAGGATGCATGGAAGATCTTGATGTTGCTGAATGGAACAGGAGCAGGTAAGGAGGCAGAAGAATTATGTCTTCTATGAAGTGTCTTACGTGGGAACCCAACCCACTCTGGGACAGGGGCAGGAGAGGCTAGAGAGAAATGTGTGAGCCAATAAGAGAATTGTGTTGGCCTCTTTATTGATTGGCAGACAGAGAAAACCACAACTAAATCTCTTCCAAGGTGAAGCACACAGAACTTTATAACTTTCTTTCTTACTATCACTGTTGGCCAGAATATAGTTTGTATTTGGAAAGCCTTTACTCCTATGTTAGGGGAATTTTGGTCATGGTGGCTGGACTGCTGCTAGCAGGAAAAGTACAGCAAGGGAAGGGAAGGTGCAAGTTCCTGAACGCGTAGGATACAAAATTCAGTGATGGAGGCTGTGTAGGCACCAAGCCTGACAAGATGTCACACAGCAAATGACTCTAGAAACCGTACCTCCGATCTTGGCTACTGGTAAAGTTAGGGGAGATGGTCTTTTTATTTTTGTGCTGCTGGTTAGGTCAACTTACCTATAACACTGAGTGATATTGTGTCACTGTGCTGGGCCACTAGGCCATTGTTGGCCTCACATGAGTAGTTTCCAGAATGTTCTGCAGTCAGAGAGAGGTTGAAAGAAGCTTCTCCTCCAGAGGGGGCTGAGCTGCTCCCCAGGGTGACATCCTCATGATAAAACCAGTACAGGATTGGGGGAGAGCCTCTCAGGGCCTCACAGTGAAGCTCCAGCAGGTCCCCCACCACAGCCTGGGCCCTGGGAACCCTGAGGGTGAGGATGGGGCGAGACACTGGAACTGAGAGAGAAAATGAGTTAGGGACACATGTATTTTTAAAATTAAAAATAGCTCTTTGTCCTAGCCAGAACAATCAGACAAGAGAAAGAAATAAAGGACATCCAAATTGGTAAAGAGGAAGAAGTCAAACCGTTGCTGTTCACTGATGACATGATTGTATACCTCGGAAACCCTAAAGACTCATCCAGAAAGCTCCTAGATCTGATAAATGAATTCACTAAAGTTTCAGGACACAAAATCAATGTACACAAATCGGTAGCACTGCTATATACCAACAGTGACCAAGCTGAGAATCAAATAAAAAATTCAAACTTGTTTATGACACCTACAAAAAATAAAATACTTAGAAATACGCCTTCACAAGTAAGTGAAAGATATCTATAAGAAAAACTATAAAACACTGCTGTAAGAAATCGCAGATGACACAATCAAATGGAAACACATCCCATTCTCATGGATGGGTAGAATCAATATTGTGAAAATGGCCATCTACCAAAAGCAATCTATAAATTCAATGCAATTCCCATCAAAATACCACATAACTCTTCACAGAACTAGAAAAAACAATCCTAATATTCATATGGAACAAAAAAAGAGCCTACATAGCCAAAGCAAGACTAAGCAAAAAGAACAAATCTGGAGGCATCACATTACCTGACTTTGAACTATACTACAAGGCTATAGTTACCAGAACAGCACGGTACTGGTATAAAAATAGACCGGTAGACCAATGGAAGGAGAGAACACAGAAATAAAGCCAAATACTTACAGCCAACTGATCTTTGATAAAGGAAACAAAAACATAAAATGAGGAAAGAGCACCCTATGCAACAAATGGTGCTGGGATCATTGGCAAGCCACATGTAGAAGAATGAAACTGGATCCTCATCTCTCACCTTACACAAAAATCAACTCAAGATGGATCAAAGACATAAATCTGAAACCCAAAACCATATAAACCCTGGAATATACTTAAAAAAACTCTTCTAGACATTGGCTTAGGCAGAGTTCATGGCCAAGAACCCAAAGCAAATGCAACAAAAACAATAATAAATAGATGGGTCTGAATTAAACTTAAAAGCTTCTGCACAGCAAAAGAAATAATCAGCAGAGTAAACAGACAACCCATAGAGTGGGAGAAAATATTCACAGACTATGCATCTGACATTGGACCAGTATCCAGAATCAACAAAGAACTCAAACAAATCATCAGGAAAAAACAGTCACATCAAAAAGTGGGCAAAGGACATGAATAGAATATTTTCAAAAGAAGATACACAAATTGCCAGCAAACACGTAAGCATGCTCGACATCACTATCAAGGAAATTCAAATGAAAACCACAATGTGATACCATCTTACTCCTGCAAGAATGGTCATAATTAAAAAAACAAAAAATAATAGATGTTGGCATGAATGTGGTGTAAAGGGAACAGTTTTACACTACTGGTGGGAATGTAAACTATTACAACCACTGTGAAAACAGTATGGAGATTCCTTAAAGAACTAAAAGTAGAACTACCATTTCATCCAGCAATCTCACTACTGAGTATCTACCCAGAGGAAAAGAAGTCGTTATATGAAAAAGACACTTGCACAAACGTGTTTATAGCAGCACAACTCATGATTGCAAAACTATGGAACCAGCCCAAATGCCCATCAATTAAGGGGTAGATAAAGAAAATGTTATATATATGCATGTGCGTGTGTGTGTGTGTGTGTGTGTACACTATGGAATACTACTCAGCCATAAAAAGGAACAAAATAATGGCATTCACAGCAACCTGGATGGAGTTGGAGACCATTATTCTAAGTAACTCAGGAATGGAAAACCAAACATTGTATGTTCTCACTTATCAGTGGGAGCTAAGCTATGAGGATGCAAAGTCCTAAGAATAATATAATAGATTCTGCAGATTCAGTGGCAGAGTGAGAGTGGGGTGAGGGATAAAGTACTACACACTGGGTTCAGTGTACACTGCTCTGGTAATGAGTGCACCAAAATCTCGGAAATTACTACTAAAGAACTTACTTATGTAACCAAACACCACCTGGTCCCCAAAACTACTGAAATTTTTAAAAAAATGAAAAACCCAGCTATTCATTTAATAAAATCAAACTTTACAGAATTATCTACGTAAAAATAAAAAGTTTTACCATTTTCTTTATTTTTTTCAGAAATTACTTCTGTTAAGTATTTGGTGATACTTTCTAGATCTTTTCTATGTATAAGTACACTCATAGACACATAAATAAATACATTAAAAGCACACACATGCATGGGATCACAATAACATACTTGTCTACAACCTGCTTTTTCCCCTTAGCAATATATTATGGGCATCTTTCTGTGGTATTACTTAAAAAACTACATCACTAACTTTTAAAACTCATCTTTATTAAAGCATAATTTACACACAATAAAGTACAACTTTTACATTTACAACTTGATAATTTTGGAAATATATTACCTGATTTTATTTTATTTTATTTTATTTTATTTTATTTTATTTTTTTGAGTCAGAGTTTCACTCTTGTTGCCCAGGCTGGAGTGCAATGGCGCGAGCTCGGCTCAGCACAAACTCCGCCATCCGGGTTGAAGCGATTCTCCTGCCTCAGCCTCCCGAATAGCTGGAATTACAGGCATGCACAACCATACCCGGCTAATTTTGTATTTCTAGTAGAGACAGGGTTTCTCCATGTTGGTCAGGCTGGTTTTGAACTCCCAACCTCCTGCCCGCCTCGGCCTCCCAAAGTGCTGGGATTACAGGCGAGAGCCACCGTGCCCAGCCTACCTGATTATTCTTAACAATGACAAAGTATTCCATTGTATAGATATTCTATAATAGATTTAAGCATTTTCCCATTAATGGATGTTTGGGATGTTGTTGTTTCTTAAATGTCAAGTAATGCTGTGTTAAGTAATTCTGTAGATATATTTTTGTATATTTACACATGCATTTCTTAGGATAAATTCTTAGACATGGGATTTCTGGGATGAAGTATACAAACATTTTAAGTAATAACATATAATGTCAAATTGTTCTTCTAAAAGACTGGACCTTTTAAAATACAAAAGTACAGGCAACCAAAGCAAATATTAGACAAGTGGGATTACACCAAGCTGGAAAGAATTTGCACATCAAAGGAAACAATTAACAGAGTAAAAAGACAACTTATAGAACAGGAGAAAACATTTGCAAAATATATGTCTGACAAGGTGTTAATATCCAGAATATATAAAGAACTTAACAGGAAAAAACCAAACAAGCTGATTAAAAAATGGGCAAAAGACTTTAACAGACATTTCTCTAAAGAAGACATAAAAATGGACAACAGGTACATGAAAAAATGCTCAATATCACTAATTATTGGGGAAATACAATTAAAACGCCAATGAAGTATAACCTCACTCCAGTTAGAATGACTGTTAACAAAAAGTCAGAAGAAAACAAGTGTTGGTTAGGTTGTGGAGAGGAAGGATCCCTTACATTGCTGGTGGCATTGTAAATTAGTACAGCCACTACAAGAAACGGCATGGAAGTTTCTCAATAAAATAAAAATAGAGCTACCATATTATCCAGCAATTTCACTGCTGGGTGGATATTCAAAGGAAATAAAGTCACTATGTTGAAGAGATATCTGCACTCTCAAGTTTATTGCAGCCCTGTTCACAATAGCCAACATATACAAGCAATCTAAATGCCCCCCAGCAGATGAATAAATAAATAAAATGTGGAATATATACACAATGGAATAGTATTCAGCCATAAAAAATAATGAAATCCTGTGATTTGCAGCAATATGAAAAGACCTGGAGGATGTCATATTTAATGAAATTAGCCAGGCACAGACAGACTGATACTGCATGATTTCACTCATATTTTGAATCTAAAAAAAACAAAGTTGATACTATAGAAGCAGAGAATAGAACTGTGGTTATCAGAGACTGGGGAGGGGAGAGGGAAGAGGAGGATAGGGAGAAGTTGGTCAATGGGTATAAAGTTGTAATTCAACAGGAGGAATAAATTCTGTTCTATTGGACAGTAGGGTGATGACGGTTAACAGTCAGTTATAATACATTACAAAAAAGCTAGAAGAGAGGCTTTTGAATGTTTTTATTCCAAAGAAATGATAAATGCATGAGATGATGGGTACATTAAATATCCTAATTTGATCATTATATACCATGTATATGTATCAAAATATCAAAATGTACTTCCATAAATATATATAATTACAATGTGTCAAGACGAAAAGGTTGAACCAATTGACACTTGTAATAATGGTGTGTGAGAGTTTCTATTTCCTCTTTCCCTGATCATTTATGATCATATCAATGCACAGGTTTATTTTTATTATTTATTTTTTTGTCAGTCCTAACATCTATGGTTGCGCCATCCGAAGAATTCACTTGTTCTCTCCTATGTGACCCTACAGGCTACTAGTTGGTTTTCCATGGAATTTTAGTGAGGTATAAGCCATTAATGATAAGTAACTGTTGACAAAGTATTCAGAAACGATTTACAAAATGGACATTTTGAAATCTGTCACCAATTTTTTAAAACTGTCCATTCTTTTTGAATTGTGAAATAATTCACAATTTACTCTGAAATAATAATAATCATGAGAAAATGATTGTTCCTTTACTTCCTCTCCTTCTTATGACTAACTGATTTTTCTTTGTTACATTTTTTTTTTTTTTTTGAGACAGAGTCTTGCTCCGTCACCCAGACTGGAGTGCAGTGGCGCAGTCTCGGCTCACTGCAAACTCCGCCTCCCGGGTTCACGCCATTCTCCTGCCTCAGCCTCTCCGAGTAGCTGGGACTACAGGCGCCCGCCAACACGCCCGGCTAATTTTTTTGTATTTTTAGTAGAGACGGGGTTTCACCGTGGTCTCGATCTCCTGACCTCGTGATCCGCCCGCCTCGGCCTCCCAAAGTGCTGGGATTACAAGCGTGAGCCACTGCGCCCGGCTTGTTACATTTTTTTTTTACATTTTCAGTGTTCATAATAGTTACTTTCTATTCTGTGACCATAATTCTCACAGTTGATTAGCCTTTGTTTCTACATCTAAATCAGTGGTTTCCAATTTTGTCTACACAATACTCTCACTTGAGGTTGTGTCAAAACATATTGATTCTGTGGCCCCATCTGTGAGATTCTGAATTGAATTAGTCTGGAGAGGGGCTTAGTAATGTGTCTTTTATAAAGGTCTTTGATGAGTCTAATGTGCAGCCAGGGTTGAGAGCCAGTCATAATGTGGTTTCCTCATTATGAGTCTTTTATATTCATTTACATCTTGTTGGGCTAGATTTTGTCATTAGGTGGTTTTTCCAGAAGGCTTAGTGCATTCTCAGTTTCCTGAATCCCTGTATTTTTGATGATGCCTTTTTGATATAAAATTTTCAGTTATTATTCGTCCCTCGCAGGTCCAAGTCTGGACCTCCTCTCTCTTTGGTATTGAGTGTGCTGCAAAGTCTAAGACTAACTTCATATTTTTCTTTCTGAGATGACTGCTTTTTTCCCCATAATCATATACACATATATATTTTTTTAACCTCAAAGGTCAATAACTTCATAAACATATATGTTCTGATCTACATATTCAAGTTTTCTTTACTTCTCAACAATTTCTACTACATCTTTGAGCTTCATTTTACTCCGGTTCAATTTTCTCAGGGTCTCCATTTTAATTATCCACATAACTGGATAACGGGGGGGGGCTCCATTGTCTGATTTCCATATTATAATTTTTGCCTTTATTTCTGTATCTTTCTACTTTGTATTCTGTATTGTTTTCTCAAATTGGTTCTTCATTCAATTAACGGTTTTCAAAGGTATCCATTCTATTCTTACTGCTTCAAATTGGTATTTCATTTATAAAATAGCTTTGTTTTTTTTTCCTCTTAGGCTTTGCTAGATGATTTTTAAAAATCCTCTCTTATCATCTTGTCATATCATCTGTCCACTAAATTACAAATGTTGACTGAGGACCTACTGTGTGCCAAATACTAAGTAGGCACAGGGATGTTGTGGAGACCAAGATGGATGAAGTTATGTTCTCATGAAGCTTACATTCTACTGGCATTAAGG
Organism: Symphalangus syndactylus; assembly: GCF_028878055.3. Taxonomy (NCBI): domain Eukaryota; kingdom Metazoa; phylum Chordata; class Mammalia; order Primates; family Hylobatidae; genus Symphalangus; species Symphalangus syndactylus. Next base: position 85,857,427 of record NC_072441.2, read on the forward strand.
GTGACAGTCAAGGAACAGAAAATAAAGAGGCTTAAGATGCTGCTAAATATGAGAAGAAAGCAAAACATGGATAAAAACATGGTAATGGGATACAGAATGAGTGAAGTCTAGAAGCTTCCTAGATAGATTTGGCTCTGACTTTGGAGTAGTCTCAGAACATTCACATTTTAAAAATAACCTCTTTACTCAACAAGTTATGCTAGGGGCATGTCTGACACATCAGGCTTAAGATTTTTCTATCATACAATTTTGCTTCTCTGAAAAGAAAATAAACTTTCCCCCAGTTTCTAATAAACAAAGATTCAAGTAAAAACAGAAACAGCTTAACTCCTATAATGACACCAAATCATACACATACAATTTGCACACGTTTGTTGAATGTATGTCATACTTCAACAATAGTTTTTTAAAATAATGCAATAAAATGATACTGATTTTAGCGGGTTAGGAAACAAGAGATCATAAAAACTCCAGAAGTTTGAGGAGCTGGTTCCTAGGGAGCCATTTCCCCCTTTGTTCACCAGCAGTTTTCCCCAAATCTACCATAAGATTGGAAATCCTTTGGAGAATTTAAGGTCTTGACCAATATTTATCTATAAGACTGTGCTTGTAGCTAAGTTTATATGTAAATGTCAGTAGAGAAGTAGGACACGCTCTGTGCATCAAGAAAAATTGGCATACTGTTAGAACATACAAGGAATGAGGAGAAAATACAATAAATAAGTTCATTTGGTAAAAGCTGGGGAATCTACTGAGCTGTTTTAGGGGTCTGGCTGAGCCAGGACTTATGAGGACTGAGAACCCCTGCTAGTTAGTTGAGGAGGAAGCCAAGAAGCGGATTAAGTTGACTAGGGGAGGAAACTGGACAGTGCAAACAGATTTTTAAAGGAATGGGTGAGAAAGAACTCGGCCAGGGATGGGTGATTGGCAGGAACCCAGCACTTACCAGTGACAAAAAGGCTCACCGCCTTACTGCGCTGGGGACCAAAGCCATTGTCAGCTGTGCAGTAGTAATTCCCTGAATGTCCTTCAGTCAGAGAGAAGCTGAAGGACACTCTTCCCACAGAGGGTGTTGAGCTGCTCCCCAGGGGCACGTCCTCATGATAAAACTGGTATAGGATTCGTGGGGAACCTCTCTGGACCTCACAGTGAAGTGTCACAGTGGCTCCTTCAAAAGTCAGGGCCTCAGCAGAGTTGAGGGTGAGGACAGGAAGAGACACAGGGACTGAGGAAGAGAAAAATTGAGTCAAGATTTGCTTTTGCCTCTTACTGTAGATTTCAACACTTGGCCAGTGCAGATGCCCAGTCTCCAGTCCAGGATCTCCAGGCTTCACCTACCTGGAGGGCAGCCAAGCAACTTCTCAGGTTTCTCTGACCAGCAGCCCTCCATGCTGATCTTTCCCTATCTGTTCATTTTTCCAGCAGACCAATAGTCTCTTCTTCTCTCATGGCTCCTCTTGTAGTGTGATCTGCCTCCCTTTTGCAGAGGAGATGATGCTTTCAAGGAAGAAATTCCTTGTCTTGCCACCACCAGACTCACTTGCACTGCTCCTCACTTCTTCCTGCAACCATGCAGGCTTCCCTGCAACCATGGAAGAGCCACGCCTGGCCTGCCCAAGGGGGATTTTCCTATGTCTCTTGACCTTGTGCACATCTGCCTCTGTCCTAAACATAAAGTCCTTACCTCTTTTGGCTTCTTTCAAACTACATTTTGGTGTGTTTAACTATCTCCATATAAGAAAAACTATCAAACAATAGAAAAACAACCTTATTTGTATTTGAAGTTCCTCACAGTTGGTTTCTCCACTTTTCTGTGGACAACCTTCTGGAAGAAGTGACCTACATTTATCATCTCTACTTCTTTATCTCATATCTCATATGCATATTCTGTCCATTACAACTCGGTTTTTACCCGCAATAATCTACTAAAGCTGATTTTTCATGTTTATGAATGTAGTAATGATGATAATGATAAATACAAAAAAGATATTTGTTATAATGACATTATAGTGCTTTTAAGTTCTGGTGTGTGTATATTTGTCAGATGTAATTTGTAAATATCTATATGTATAAAGACACTAAGTTAATCATCAAAACAATTCAATGAGGTGGGTACTATTGTTGTCCCTATGTCACAGATGAAAATACTGAGGCCCCGAGTGGTTGAGTCACACAGCTAGTAATTGAAGAGGCAGCAGTCAAACCCAGGTATTCTGGTTCTAGTCTGTGTTCTTCTGCCAAAGGGTACTTTGTGGCTAAATTCACTGGATGTGACTCAGTTTTTTTTTTTTTTTTTTTGAGATGGAGTCTTACTGTGTCACCCAGGCTGAAGTTCAGTGGCATGATCTCAGCTCACTGCAAACTTTGCCTCCTGAATTCAAGCAATTCTCCTGCCTCAGCCTCCCGAGTAGCTGGCGTTACAGGTGACTGCCACCACACCTGGCTAATTTTTGTATTTTTAGCAGACACAGGATTTCACTATGTTGGCCAGGCTGGTCTCAAACTCCTGACCTCAGGTGATCCACCTGCCTCAGCCTCCCAAAGTGCTGGAATTACAGGCATAAGCCACCTCTCCTGGTCGTGACTCAGTTTTTATCTTTCATCATCTCTTAGCTTTGCCTTATCCAAACTGGCTCACTATCATCTGCTTAGAACATGTTCTACCCTTGGTGACAGTGGGGCACACTCTCATAGTGAGTGCCTTTTCCCTTGGCCAGAGTCCTTCCTTCTCATGTCCCATTTCCTCTACTGGGACTAGACTGGGGGTTCTGTCCAGCTGGACACTCCCTTGTTGTGCCCCCTCCTTCACTCCTGGCTGCTCCTCAAACAGGTTGGTCTATGACCTGATCCTCACTGTACTGCTGGAGTGGTTTTCCCCAACATTTAAAACCTTCATGGAGCCCAGATTGCCCTGCAGAATATGGCTCAATCCCTTACTCTGCTTCTAAGTAGGTTCTAACGATGTTGTCTTCCCCAACCTTATCCTGCGGTTCTCTACTGTTCTGTCTATGCTTCAGTCATCAAGAACTGACCACTCTCCAGTTCTTTGAAAGTGTCTTCCCTCCCTCACCACAATCCTCTTCTCCATCAGGTCTCATCTTGTTGCGGGAAGTCAGGGACCCTGAACGGAGGGACCAGCTGAAGCCATGGCAGAAGAACATAAATTGTGAAGATTTCATGGACATTTATGAGTTCCCCAAATTAATGCTTTTATAATTTCTTAAGCCTGTCTTTACTGCAATCTCTGAACATAAATTGTGAAGATTTCATGGACACTTACCACTTCCCCAATCAATACCCTTGTGATTTCCTATGCCTGTCTTTAGTCTTTACTTTAATCTCTTAATCCCATCATCTTTGTAAGATGAGGATGAATGTCACCTCAAGACCCTGTGATAATTGCGTTAACTGCACAAATTGTTTAAACAAGATGAAATCTGGGCACCTTGAAAAAAGAACAGGATAACAGCAATGTTCAGGGAACAAGGGAGATAACCTTAAACTCTGGCTGCCTGTGAGCCGGGCGGAACAGAGCCATATTTTTCTTCTCTCAAAAGCAAATAGGAGAAATATCGCTGAATTATTTTTCTCAGCAAGGAACATCCCTGAGAAAGAGAATTCGTCCCTAAGGGGAGGCCTCTGAAATGGCCGCTTTGGGGATGGCTGTCTTATGATCGTAGCTAGGGGATGAAAGAAGCTCCGGTCTTCTGTAGTGCTCCCAGGCTTATTAGCACGAGGAAATTCCCGCCTAATAAATTTTGGTCAGACCGGTTGTCTGCTCTCAAACCCTGTCTCCTGATAAGATGTTATCAATGACAATGCGTGCCCGAAGCTTCATTAGCAATTTTAATTTCACCCTGGTCCTGTGGTCCTGTGATCTCACCCTGCGTCTATTTGCCTTGTGATACTTTATTACCTTGTGAAGCATGTGATCTCTGTGAGCCACACCCTATTTGTACACTCCCTCCCCTTTTGAAAATCACTAATAAAAACTTGCTGGTTTTTCGGCTCAGGGGGCACCACGGAATCTGCTGACATGTGATGTCTCCCCCAGACACTCAGCTTTAAAATTTCTCTCTTTTGTACTCTGTCCCTTTATTTCTCAGACCAGCTGACACTTAGGGAAAATAGAAAAGAACCTACATGAAATATCGGGGGTGAATTTCCCCCGACATCATCTCAAATTCCAAGAATTGTTTTCTCACTTCCCAACTCAGATTGGCTTGCCTTTCATCTGCTCCTGCGGCCACCAGGTACTTCTAAACTTAGGTTGATGTTTTCTCTATAACTTGTCTGCATTTGCTATTAGCCCCTATGAACTGTGTGGGCAGGGCCAGGTTAGTGTAGTCTTAGATGCATCCTTAGATATCAGTATAGTCTGGTCCATGGAATATATGCAATCAGCATTTATTAGGTGAAGAAGTGGGTCATTGAATAGGACTTTAAACATCTCTGAGTGTATTTGATCATGATGTCCCTGTCTCCACTTTCCTTGGGCCTCTGAATGTTAGGGGTATTGTTCTTTTTCTATATCATTTGATGTCTCCCCCTGGGTTCCCTGGTCCTCTTCTTTATAATCACACACATCCATGTGGGATGGACTGGATTCTTGCTTGTCTTCCAAGCTGGTATTATTGTTTTACAGGAGAGGAAACTGAGGCCGCTTCCAGGACCAACCAAGACTGGACTCTCTGTCTCCAGTATAGACCGAAATCACACTGTCTCCTTCAACACTGAACCTGGCCATTTAGCCACACATGGATGGTTCAAAACTGAGATCCAGAGCTCAAAGGAAACCTTTTTGATGTCATAACTATTTGACAGCTACCTGAGTAGCCATGAGGGCGTTAAGCCAAGCAAGCAGAGGTTAAGCTGTCTCCTGGCCTGCCCCCAGCCTGCTGCTGTCTGTGCCTTTCTTACCTAGTGCCCAATCAACCCTAAAAAAGGCTTGAGCAAGGGAGACATGTTGGATTAACTGTGATCCAGCGACTTGTCTTTGTGTCTTACATGACTTTGCATCCGGTTATTCATTGATGTCTGATGTTAACTGGACAGGGGACATTTCTGTGCTCCTGAGAACTGAGTCTGAGTCTATATCTACTAATTTAGTAAATGAAAATCAGGCATCTGGCAGATCTACAGGACAAGTGGAGAGCACGAGAAAAGCAATTGGCTGCTCAGAATTTGAGGAGCAGGGAAAAGAAAGCTGCTGCATCATTAGGCAGGGTGGGAAGGCACCCAGACTGCAATGGGATGAGGCTCAAGGAGCAGACAGCTGGTTCAGTGAGCTAGAGAGTGGAGGAGGATATTAGGTTGTTCCAAGAAAGAAACAGAGGATATTGGAAGGTACATGCTGACTTCTGAAGGGCTGGGTGAGAGAGGACTCTTGGCCAGGAGTGGGTGATCGGCAGGAACCCAGGGCTTACCAGTGACGGAGAGGCTCACTGCCTCACTGCGCTGGGGGCCAAAGCCATTGTCAGCTGTGCAGTAGTAGTTCCCTGAATGCTCTGCAGTCAGAGAGAAGCTGATAGCCACTCCTCCTGCAGAGTTCGCCGACCTATTCCCCAGGGCAGCATCCTCGTGATGAAACTGGTACAGGATGGGGAGTGAACCTCTCTGAGCTTCACAGTGAAGTGTCACCTTGGCTCCCTCAAAAGTCAGGTCCTCAGCAGAGCTGAGGGTGAGGACAGGATGAGACACAGGGACTGAGAGAGAGAAAAAATTAGTCAAGATTTGCTTCTGCCTCTTGCTGTAGATTTCGTAAAAGGAAAATAAATCTTGGGAACCCCAAATCGCTAAGCCAAAGGGAAAAGTCAAGCTGGGCACTATTTCAGGCAAACCTGCCTTTTATTTTATTCCTTAATAAGATAACTTCAAAGACTTTTTTAAAAGCTACATACCTCCCTCAAAATTTGTCCACTGAAATATTTCTTTGTGGGCCCCAAGATCTTTACCCTAAAATAGTTCTGTTTTAAATGGTTCTGTTTTACTCTAACAATGTAAATTGATAGCTGATTTTCACAAGTGCAGGACAAAAGACAGAACTTTAAGTCATTCCTGCTTACAGGAGACAAATGCATATCTGATTGTTTCCCTGACTTAAAAATGCAGACTCACTGGGCTAAAGGAAGACAGAAGTGACTATTCCTCTGCCCCTCTCTCAGATGTAAATTGTGTATTCTGCTAAAGGTTGATCAAAGACTCAAAAGAATGCAACTGTTTTTCTGTTATTTACACATACTTTTTAAAAAATTTCTTCCTTTTTCTCCAGTATCTTCCCTTTCACCTTTAAACATTGAAACCCTCAAAATCATCTTTGGAGAAGGCAGGGAGCTGAATCTGGGGCACATGTCCTTAGCCATGGCAAAATATACTATCCAAATTGACTGAGACCTGTCTCAGATAGTTTTTGGTTCACAGATTCAATGTTTCACCTATGCTGATGTTCAGTCTCCAGTCCACAGGCTCCACCCACCTGCAGGGTGACCCAGTCACTTCCCAGGCTACTCTCACCATCTCTCCTGTCCTCCATGCTAGTCATTCCCTATCTCTTCCTTTTCCATCAGATCTCTTGTCTTTTCTTCTTTCCCAGCTCCCCTTATTGTAGGACCTGCCTCTCTTGTGCAGAGCTGTTGCTCTCAAAGAAGAATTCCCTTGTCTTTCCACTAGAGGAACCACACCCTTACCTACACCATCTCCTCACTGCGTACTGTGCCCGGAAACTATGGAAAAGCCCTCCTTGGCCTGCCTGGGGGGATTTTCTTGTCTTTTCATCCTTGTGCACACCTGCCTCTATCCTAGATAAAACGTTTTTACCTCTACTGGCTTCTTGCAAACACCATTTGCATGTGTTTAACCCTCTCCATGTTAAAAAAGAAAAACCATCAGACAATAGAAAAACAACCCTATTTGCATTTGAAGTTCCTCACAGTCGGTTTCTCCACCTTTCTGTAGTCAGTCTTCTGGAAGAAGTGACCTACCTTTAAATCTCTACTTCTTTGTCTCATATATCATATGCATGTTTTGTCCATTACAACTCGGTTTATATCCCCAACAATCTACTAAAGTGGATTTTCATGTTTTGGAATATAATTATGATGATAAAGATAAAAATAATAAAATAGATGTTTGTTATAATGACACTATAGTGTCTTTAACTAAGTTCTGTTGTGTGTGTATTTGTTGGATGTAATTTGTAAATATTGATATATAGAGAGACACTAATTTAATCATCAAAGCAATTCATTGAGGTGGATACAATTGTTGCCCCTATTTCACAGATGAAGATGCTGAGGACCCAAGTGGTTGAGTCACACAGCTAGTAAGTGAAGAGGCAGCAGTCAAACCCAGGTATTCTGATTCTAGTCTGTCTTCTGCCAAAGAGTACTTTGTGGCCAAATTCACTGGATGTGACTCAGTTTTTATCTTTCATCATCTCTTAGCTTTGCCTTATCCAAACCAGCTCCCTGTCTTCTGCTTAGAACACATTCTGCCCTTGGTGACAGTGGGGCACACTCTCACGGTGCCTCTTGCCTCGACCAGAGTCCTTCCTTCTCAAGTCCCATCTCCTCTACTGGGACTGGCCTGGGGGTTCGGTCCAGCTGGACACTCTCTTGATGAGCCCTCTCCTTCACTCCTGGCTGCCCCCCAAACTGGCTGTTCTATGACTCGTTTCTCACTGTGCTGCTGGAGTGGTTTTCCCCAAGATTTAAAGCATTCATGGAGCCCAGATTGCCCGGCAGAATATGGCCCAAGCCTTTACTCTGCTTCTAAATATGGTCTAACCATACCTTCCTCTCCAACCTCATCCTACCTTTCTCCACTGTTCAGTCTGTGCTGCAGTCGTCAAGAACCGACTGCCTCTCCAGTTCCTGGAACATGTCTTCCCTCCCTCACCACAATCCTCTTCTCCTGAAATGTTCCCACTCATCCTCAGGTCTCAACTCACACATGAGTTCTTCCAAGAAATTTTTTCTCACTTCCCAGCTCAGATTGGCATGCCTTTCCATCTGCTCCTGCAGCCACCAGGTACTTCTATCCTCAGGTAGATCTTTTCTCTATTACTTGTCTGTTTTTGCTATTAGCCCCTGCAAACTGTGTGGGCAGGGCCAGGTTAGTGTAGCCTTAGATGCATCCTTAGATGTCGCTACAGTCTGTTCCATGGAATATATGCAATCAGTGTTTATTAGGTGAAGGAATGAATCATTGAATAGAATTTTATACATCTCTGAGCATGTTTGATCATGATGTCACTGTTTCCACTTTCCTTGGGCCTCTGAATGTCAGGGACACTGTTCTCTTTCTACGTCATTTGATGTCTCCTTCTGGGTTCCCTGGTCCTCTCCTTTATAATCTCACACATCCATGTGGGAGGGACTGGATTCTTGCTTGTCTTCCAAGCTGGTATTATTGTTTTACAAGAGAGGAAACTGATGCTGCTTCCAGGCCCAACCCAGACTGGACTCTCTGTCACCAGTATAGACCCAAATCACACTGTCTCCTTCAACATTGGACCTGGCATTCAGCCATGCATGGATGGTTCAAAATTGAGATCCAAAGCTCAGTGGAAACCTTTTTGATGTCATAACTATTTGGCAGCCACCTGAATAGCTCTGAGGGCATTAAGCCAAGCAAGTAGAGGTGAAGCTATCTCCTGGCCTGCCCGCAGCCCACCATTGCCTGTGCCTTTCTTACCTACTGCCTATCAACTCTAAAAAAGGCTTGAACAAGAAGGACATGCTGGGTTAACTATGATCCAGCGACTTGTCTTTGTGTCTTACATGTCTTTGCCTCTGGTTTATTGATTAATGTCTGATATTAACAGAACAAGAGATACCTCTGTGCTCCTGGAAATTGAGTCTGTGTCTACTGAGAATAATATAGTGAATGAAAATCAGGCATCTGGGGAGCCACAGGACAAGTGGAAAGCACAAGAAAAGCACTTGGCTTCTCAGAAATTGGGGGCGAGGGGATAGAAAACCGCTGCACCATCAGGCAGGGGTATGAAGGCACATAGACTGCAATTCAACGAGACTCAAGAGGCAGGCAGCTGGTTCAGTGAGCTGGAGAGTGGAGGAGGACATTCAGTTTTCCCAAGAAAGAAACCGAGGATACTGGAAGGTATATGCCGACTTCTGAAGGGCGGGGTGAGACAGGACTCGGGCCAGAGGTGGGTGATTGGCAGAAATGCAGGGCTTACCAGTGACTGAGAGGCTCACAGCCTTACTGGGCGTGGCACCAAGGCCATTGTCAGCTGTGCAGTAGTAGTTCCCTGAATGCTCTGTAGTCAGTGAGAAGCTGATGGATGCTCCCCTTTCACAGCGGACTGACTTGTGCCTCAGGGGGACACTCTCATGATAAAACCTGTACAAAGTGCGCAGAGAATCTTCCTGGGTTTCACAGTGAAGTGTCACCTTGGTTCCCTCAAAATTCAGAGCCTTTTCAGGGCTGAGAGTGAGGACAGGATGAGATGCGGGGACTGAGCAAGAGAAAAAATTAGTCAAGAATTGCTTTTGCCTCTTACTGTAGATTACAAGGCATGGCCAATGCAAATACCCAGTCTCCAGTCTCCACCCTTACCTTGCTGCCATCAGAACCACACACCCTTACCTGCACCTGCTTCTTGCTCCTTCCCTCTGCCCTATGACTATGGAACGTTGCACCTGAAGTGTCCAATTATTCTGAGTCTTCTTTCCTATTCCTGTTCATTTCTCCTTCACTTGCATTGGCCTCAGGGATTTATTTGCTGTTGATAGTTTTTCCTTAAAGATTAGCATAGTCTTCTAGAGCTTTTTCTTCTGCTCCTAATCTCTCCCTTGGCTCAGACTGACCTTCTTTCTCAGGTGAGAAAACTGAGTCAGGGAGAGACTAGGAGACCTGCCTGTGTAGGCTGTTTTCAGGGCCAGCCAGGGCCAGAGTTGGTGTCCTGACTCCTAGTCTGGTGATGACCACATTGTCTCCTTAGAAGTGAGCCTGGAGTTTGCCATGAGTGGAGGGGTGACACAGGGATCTACAGAAGCTGTTTTTCCCTCATCACTGTAACTACCACAATAGCTTTGAAGGAAGGATGGTGCTGTATACTAGTAAGGGAGGTGATGTAATCTGGCATGCATATTTATACTCATAACTAGGGAATGGTAAACCTCCAGACTTACGTATTTGGAGTAACTATGATGTTGCAACCTGTTTTTGTATCCTACGGGAAATGTCAATAAGTAATGTTAATTGGGACAACAGATACCTCTGTACCCCAGAGTCATAGAGCTATGCCACAGCCCATGCCTTATCCCTATGGGACTAGAAGAAAAAAAATGATGTCAGGGAAAAGAACCCTGTGAGAGAAAAGAAAGAATTGTATTTAATGGCATTGAAAGAAAAGAAAAATAGACCTTTCTTTTCTTGGATTTTCCTGGGTCTAAGATCTTCTAAGATGTTCACAAGAGTAGAGGTCTCTTTGCTTGCACAACTCCCATTCTCATAGGTACGAGTTTTTTCTACAGAGACTGGTGACCCAAGCTGATATGCAGTTCTGTCCCACTTTTCCAGCCCTCTCTGCAGCAAATCTCAGATTCCACCAACACTTACTCTGCACCTGTATCCAAGATCTCGGGCTGTTAGATATGATGCCGTAAGGCGTTGTTGCTGCCTGACACCAGTAGAACCCTGAATCTTTACTCCACATGGCAGTAATCTGGAACTTCGAGGACAGACTGCAGCCTGATCCCAGGGTCTGGTCATCTCTGAAGAAGCAGAACCGGAGCGTGACATCTGACCTCTCTAGAGAGAGCTGGGTCTCACAGGTCAGGGTCACTGGGCTCCCGCTGATGGGCTGGAAGGAGCTGGCTCTCAGCACTGGACGTGTAAATGGCTCTAGAAAGAAGAATCACAACAGTCCCAGAGCAATGAGGCTGGAACTGCTTTGGAGAAAAACACACTTCAAGCAGCAACACATCCAAAAGCAGGCAAAGAAAGGAATGCCATTGATCCTTAGCTTCCTTCAGCCCAAAGCACTACTATACTTCCTCTGGTCCTTGCAGGAATGTGCCCTGTGGTTTAGTGGTATTCCAGTCCACCCTTTTCCTCCTGTTCTATCTCTACGACCCCAAGGAATCTCCTTTTGACCAACTCACTTAACAAAATAATGAACACTTTACCTTGGACTTGGATTTTGACTGTGTTGGAAGAAACAGGGCAACAACTTTCCTTGTATCCAGTACAGCGATATGCACCATTGTCCTTGAGACTTGCATTAGGAATATGGAAGTCAGTTCTTTTATTAAGGAATGCCACGACATCATCATTCTTGTAAATAGTATTATTAAGTGTTACTTCCGCCTTTGCCCGGCACCTCAGAACCACAGGGTCTCCTTCAAACACGGAAAGTGGAGCTTGCAGGATCAGGGAAGCTATGAGAAACATAACAGAGTTATTTGGTTTATCCTATTGTTTCCCCTTTCTTTTCATTGTTTTTCCAAGTAGATTTTATGTAAAAAAAATGGGTTGGGAAAAAGAACTCTTAAAATAATTATCATTTCTTTTTTTCTGATTTAAAAATGAACACATACACTTGAGAAAAGTTGAAAAGCAGAAATGTAGGTAAAATCACCTACCATCTCACCACCCATATTTCAGTATATGTTTTTCCCATTTTCTCTTCCACTTTCAAGTACTTGAGAGCTCATGTGTATTTCTTTTATGGAATAATAATAATATTTGTAGATTTGATAACTTTCCTTTCATTTATTATGCTATGAACACTTTCCTATGTCATTAGTATCATTATTGAACCTGATTTTAATGTTCACAAAGTTTTCCTTCACTGGCAGTAATGTAATTTCTTTAATGAGTTTTTTTTTTTTTTTTTTGAGACGGAGTCTCGCACTTTCGCCCAGGCCAGACTGCAGTGGTGCTATCTCGGCTCACTGCAAGCTCCGCCTCCCGGGTTCATGCCATTCTCCTGCCTCAGCCTCCCGAGTAGCTGGGACTACAGGCGCCCGCCACCAAGCCCGGCTAATTTTTTGTGTTTTTAGTAGAGACGGGGTTTCACCGTGTTAGCCAAGATGGTCTCGATCTCCTGACCTCGTGATCTGCCCACCTCGGCCTCCCAAAGTGCTGGGATTACAGGCATGAACCACCGTGCCCAGCCGAGTATTCTTTTTTTAAATCATGTTAAGGTCTGCCATTTTCAGGGATGGATATCTATGATTGTTTCAGTAGGCAAATTCTTAAGAGAGGGATTGTTAAGTCAAAGAATTAAGCATTTTTACTTATTCCTTGCTAGTACACTGCTTCCACTACATTAAAAAATGATATAACTTCAACTTCAAAACAGGCGGCTTTAGGACAAAAAAGGAAATATCTCTTCCATTATCTTTCTTTCTCTGTGTATTTATCTGCCTATGCATTATCTACCCATAAGTATGAACAATTCTCCTGCCACTTATTATTCCAAGTAAATAATATGACTTAAAACTATACATAGACGCCAGGCGCAGTGGCTCATACCTGTAATCCCAGCACTTTGAGAAGCTTAGGTGAGCAGATCACTTGAGTCCAGGAGTTCAACATTACCCTGGGCAGCATGAGGAAATCCCATCTCTACTAAGAATACAAAAATTAGCCAGATGTGATGGCGGGTTCTTGTAGTCCTACTTACTAGGGATACCGAGGTGGGAGAATTGCTTGAACCCGGGAGACGGAAGTTGCAGTGAGCCGAGATAACACCACTGCACTCCAGCCTGGGTGACAGAGCGCAACTCCATTTCAAAAAACAAAACAAAACAAAACCAAAAAACTATACATAGATTCAGGAACCATTCAAATAAATTAGTCCTCAGACTTTCTGGTACTGGAGAAGCCTGTAAAAAATACAAATTGCTGGACCCCACTTCTATGGATTTCGATTGAATAAGCATAGGTAGGCCCTGAGTATCTGTATGATTGATAAGCTGCCCAGGCTTTCTGACTCAAATCAAACTTTAAGAACCACAAGTTTAGAGACATTAATCCACTCAAGTAAAAATTCTAATCATTTTAGTGTTTAAAATTAAGCAGCTAATCCCATTCCCTGTCTGGTTGCATTCTGAGCGTTTTACTCTCTCTGTCTTACCACGGTGTGAAATAAAATTGTCCACTCATGAAGGGTCTGAGGTAAACTGTAATAACAGCTAGAGAGAAACATGGGCTGAATTGATTTCTAAAGTTGGTGCGTCTTTCACGCTCTCTCACCTGAAGAAAAGTCCAAGTGCACAGGGCTACTGAGATCAGAGCCCTGGGCCTGGCATCTGTACTCTCCAGATTCCTGAACCTCAAGGGTATTGTCTGGGGTTTCTCTTGGTATTTCTTTCCCAAGGTACCGATGGTACCATTTTGTTTTCTGTGGTGAGTAGAAGCGAAATCCCTTGCAAGTCAGAGTCACTCTCTCTCCTTGAAAGACTGTGGTCCATGGAGGCTGGAGGAAAATAACGGACCGGTGTGTCGTTGCTGAAGAGGAAAGAGAAAAGGAGTCTGAGGTGCAGGCTCCTGCAGGCCCAGCCTCAGGGCCTCCTGCTGCATAGCCTGGAGGACCTGGGTTTGGAGGATCTGAAAGAGGTCCTCTGGGAGGGTCACTGATAGCTCAAAGCTCCCTGTCAGCCAGTGGCCCTCACCTCACCCAAGGGAGAAATTGCCCAGGGGATGGCAATGAGCAAAATGATTTCAGGAGAGTGACACCAGCAGGATTCGCCATCAAATATCACAGTTAGGTAGCCTTACATGGAAGTGGGTCCCAGAGAAAATCAACGCTGCCCTGTCATTTCATCATGTTCATACACTCATAAGAAACTCCAAAGGTTATGTTAAAATCACAATTTTGCACTTTCTCTAAGAGAATAAATCATATTATCTTAAGATTTGTCCCTGAGAAAACTTTGAGAGCTCAACTTACCTAACATCTTCATTTTGTAGATGATGATTCGAATGCCCAGAAGAATCCCATCATAGCTAATTGTGTCAGAGCAAGGAAGGGACAAGTCACTTACTGGCATCCAGAGGTGACCAGGACAAGGTTACAGCTGGGGCCACTGATTAGGACATGGAGAGGGGTTGTAGAGGGTTCTTGCTATTCATGGGTTCTCAATTATCCACTCTGAGCCAAAGGAATGGCTTTAAGAGCCAGAACTAATTAAATGTGGAATGCAGATAACTTGTCTTCTCCCCATCTCCCCTTTCTGTGCCTTTCTTTTTTGTAAGGACCCAGTTGTTGGATGTCCTGGAGGATTTTACTCCAAAGTGTAGAGAATGCAGCATTCCTGCTGGCATCAGCACAGTGGGATGTTTTCAGGGGATTTTTCTGGCTCGCTAATGGAGAGGATCCTATCCTGAGTCCAGTATGCTTGCCATGGAGTTGAAGATGTCCTGCCTGGCCAAATGGGGTCTGTTGGCAATAACAGTAAATGCAGGGCTTAGCAAAGGCCAGGAGCTGCTTGGGCAGCTCCCCTTCCCCCAGGGAGGATCGGAGGGTGACCATGGAGCCATCCTGGCCCTTGGGCGATGCCAAAAAATCAGGCATCACTTTCAAATCCCTGCTGACCTCAGCAAGAAAACAGGAGATATTAGAGAGCTCAGGCAGCCATCACAAATGTTTTCTATTTATTAGGAAGAGACACTCTTAACCAGAGACGCTGAAGAGCCAAAGACAGGAGAACTCACCAAACTGTCCACTGACAGGAGCTGCAAAAAATAAGAGCCAGAGATGAGCACAGAACCATGATTATTTTGTTTTAAGAAAATAATCCTTTTTTTTACCCATGCATGTATTGCTTGTCCCTTTAAATAATTCATTTAAAAACTCTAATAATTATTCATCAAATGTATATATATACACATATATATACACATATATATACATATATATGTACATATGTTATATACATATATATATATGGCATGGTATTTGGACTTTTACAATGAATTTTAAAAATGGTATCTGCCCTCAAAAAGTTGACTAGTGGAAAAACAGAAACACGATTTAAAATAATATAACACAGGGTGTAAGTGCAATAACAGAGATACACATGGGGTATGTTGGGGGCAGAAGGGCCACCTAGTCCAGTGTGTAGGATATATGTGTGTGTGCATAGAGTGTGTGTTTGTGTGTACATGTGTTGAACAGGATGGGTGGATCCTTGAAGGTACCTGAAGGAGATGATACTTCACAAAACTGTGAGTGAGAATATGCATCTGCAGGTGGATGTTAGCATTTGTGTGTGGTGAGAGGCGATGGGGAGGGTAATCAAGGTAGAAAGGGCACAGAAGTGGAGAAATGACATTGGGACTCAGGAGTTGGGAGTGTTGGGGGAAATAAGACCAGAGAAGCATGCAGGGCCTGAGTAAGTGGTTCTAATTTTATTATAAAAGTCATAAGGAGTCATGGAATGGTTTCAAGGAGGAGATTGACAAGGTTAGAATTTCAAACTTTGATGGAGCCCTCTGTCAGTGGACAGAATTTAATGGGACAATATGAAGCAGGAAGACTGATTGGAAGGCAGGGCAAGGAAATGGACATGAATTAAGCCTCCCTTGGGCACCAGACTCCAGGCTATACTCTTTTCATGAGATCATTGAATCCAAGGGCTTGCTGTCATCATGCCTAATTTTTAAACAATCAACTGATGCTCAGATTATTTAGATCTGATGCTCAGCCCAAGAGATGGTAATGTGTAATTTTTGTCAGAGTATTTATGCAAATTATCTTCATTATCTGCTTGTTTATTTTCCCTTCTCTATAATGCAAGCTCTATGAGACCTAGGACTTTTCTTATGTTCACCATATATCCTCCAGGACCTATAACAGTGGCTGGCATGTAAAAGATATTCCTTTAATATTCACTAAATATATTTTTGTTGTATAAAGAATTAATTGAAGAACTAGGTTAATAATATAGGGGTAGAAGGATAGAGATTTGAGAAATGGGTAATGAAGAGAGAGAGGACACAAAACTGGCAGGTTTATCAATTGAGTAGATATTCTGCATATGGGTTGATTTATTTATTCAACAGATTTTTGGAATGCCAATCATACTCCAGAGCAAGGCAATAGAAATCCAGGAGTGTGTGAGAGACACATCATCCCTGTCCACATGAGGCTGTTGGAGACTTATCCAAACTTAAGTGTTTTACTGAGAACACAAATTATTCACCATTCACCTGAATATTTCGGCTTCCTTGCTCTTTGCATTGTTTTAAATGAAGCTAATATTTTTGTGAGTGGTTTCTTTATGGTCTGCATTTACATAGGTTATTTCCTATAACCATGCCAATAATCCTATGAGGTAAGCACTAGGATTAACCCCATTTTGTAGACCAGGAATCTCGTAGCCAGTAGGTGGCAGGATGAAGTTTTGAACCTAGATCCTGTTTGACTCCAGAGCCCATGTTATAAACTTTGCCCTCTCATGCCCAGGACCTGGCCATTACCCACATTGTGTGGGGCCACACTGAGATGTGTTTCTGCTTCAGGAATTACAGTCCATGCACCTTCCAACTATGAGGTCCTCTTTTCTTATATCATTCCCGCTCCATTTCTGCTCCTCTAGCTCCTACTCACCTCTAAGTTTCATGAAGTCTTTACTAGCTATTTTGAATACAGTTTATTATCTGCCTACAGCATTCATTGGTAACTTTGCCTGGACAATTATTTAACTGGGATCTTGTTGCATAGCTGCTTGAAGGAAAGTACATTAGCCTTGCTGGAAGCCCTTCTATGTCATGACTTTCCAGAACACAGACATAGTGTCTCCTGTGGACTCTTGTTGTTCAGCACCTGGTACAATACTGTGCATAGATATTACTAAACACATTTGCTGAACAAATAAATAAACATATTTAATTCTAATATTTAAACTTTAGTAAAAATCAACCAGTTCGCACATATGAGTTGATAGAGACTTATGCACACCCACAGGGACAAAGAGAAAGTCATGTGCTTTAGATTTATCCTTGCTTTGTCCACCTACTCCTCTGCGACCTCCTCCACTCCATGTTCTTAATCAGCCAATTGCTGCAGTGGTTTGCAATTATGTGCAAGAGAAAGAGCTATCTTTCCCCTTAGAAACCTTGCGCTCTCATGCTCGGGGCCAGGATCTGGCCTTGTCATACAAGGAATAAATACATCTCCTCTGCAGAGAGGAGAGTAGGCTCTTCTATGAATAAGACAATATGAACAAACGAACATGAAACATTTTCTGGACTTTATGAAGTACTTTTTAAAGAAAAAAAATGAAATTTTAATTGTCATGGTTACTGTGGTTTCCTACTCTGTAAGATTGAAAATTCCTTCTAGCTGTGACCATTTTCTTTGGCCCCAAGAGAAAGTCCTGAGCTACAGAGTAAAGTTCAAAAATACAGTCTCCTAATGTAGGAAAGATTCTCTCAGCAGGGCCTGAGCCCCAAGAAAGGACCAGGCCTGTGGTGGAGAGAGAAGCTGTCCAAACCCCACCCAGGGCCCATGGTGAGCCCTTTTACTCACCCAGGACCAGTAATATCACCCACAGCAGCATGAAGACCTGGACCACCAAGGGCTGAGATCAAAAGAGAAGTTTTCTCAAGTCCAAAACAGTTCTGGACTTGATCTTACAGTCAGGACACTGCACACCAGCTCTAAGGAGCACATCTGCGAAGCTGCGCTCTCAAAAAGAGCAGAATGCATTAGTGAATTGAAAAAAGGAAGTGGGAGTACCTGTCTTCAGCTACTAATCACAGTTTCCTACCCGATGATCAAAGGGAAAAAAAAAAGTTAAGGTTTTAAAAAATCAAATACCCTTGACCCTACAGTTTTGCTATTGGGAAATTACCCTGAAGGAAGTATCTGAAGAGAGTTCTATAAGAACGTTTATTGTAGCATTCATTATTGCCTAAGCAGTGGAAACAAAACAAAAAACCACGATATGGGGACTGTTTAAGAATATTCTGACTCATCCGTACGATGACAAGCAATCGTTAAAGAATAAGGTAAATCTGAACATGCCAAGAAGGCAAGACCACCTTGTTTGATGTGAAGAGACTAAAAGTGAGATATAGATTGGTTTTGTAGTATTATCCCACTGGGTAAATATAAAAAATAGGATATATGTGTACATCAACTCTTTTAAGTATACTTGCTTCTTTTCCTGGAAAGTACACACAAAAATATTGATTATGTTTGAGGAGCAATAGGTGGGAAGAAGACAATTTATTTTATGTATTTCCGTACTGTTTGATTTTTTTTAAAAATATTACCAGGTGAATGTATAGCTCTTGCAATTTTCTAAAAGTCAAGTTTCCATCCTGGTATACTGGTCAACAGAGGTTCCTAAGGCATTGCCTGCCATGAGGAGTGCCAGTTTCTTTCTTTCAAATATTTTCCCACCCTTTCTCTCTGGGCCCATACCTTGGTCTTCCTAAGGGGGCATTTAATTTTATATCTACAAATGCACATCACCTTAGGTATATTATGTCACATCCGACCCACTGCACCCTGAGGCAAGAAAACCATACAGGGGTTACAGGGGTGAATAGAGATTAAGAGGAGAACTTCAAAGGGAACATAGAGTCTTTACCTACTTTTGGTGCTAAAACAAATAATGCTGCTATGAACATTCTAGTATACATTTACTGGGGCATGTGCACACATAATTCTATTGGGTATATACCTGGGAGTGGAATTCCTGGCTCATAAGGTATGCATGTATTCAGTTTAGGAAGTATTACCAAATTATTTTCCCAAGTGGTTGTGCCAGTTCACACCACACCCACCAACCAATGTATGAGAGTTATCATTGTTCTAAAATTCTGGCTTATATTGGTATTGTCATCTAGTAATATCTGGCCATTCTGCTAGAATTATCTCAATGTGGTTTTAATTTGTATGTCTCTGGTGAATTTGAGAATGAGCATTTTTTCAAAGTCTAATTGGTGATGTAGATATCCTTTTTATGTGCAATCTCTGTTCAAATATTTCCTCATTTTTCTCTTAACTTTCAGTGTTTCTCTTCCTGTTTTGTAGTTATTTTAAACTCTGAATATAAACCCTTTGTTGGATATATGTATTGCAAATGTCTTCCTTCAATCTGTGGCTTGCTTCTTTGCTCATTGATAGTGCCTTTTGATGAACAACCATTCTAACTTTGACATAGTCCAGCTTATCAATCTTTTCCTTTGTGGTTAGAGATTTTTGCATCCCTTCTAAGAAAGTTAGTCTACTCCAAGATCGTAAAGATACTCTCCCAGGTTATCTTCTAGAAACTTTATTTTTTACCATTTATTTTATATTTATAATAGCATTGCAATTGATTTTTGTGTACAGTTTGAGTGTTTATATTCACTTTTAACGTAAATACAGATAATTTACCCAGCCCTATTTGTTGAAAGTTGATTTTTTTTCCACAGTACAGTGAAATTTCACCTTTGTTATAAAACAAAAAGCCATGTAGGTCTATTTTTGGAAACTCCTTTCTTGTCCATTAGTCTATTTTGTCTATCCTCATGCCAATATCACACTCTTCTAATTATTGTTGCTTTATAATAACTCTTATTAACTGATAGTTTAAGTCATAAAATGCTGTTCTTCTTCAAAATTATTATGGCTATCTTTGGCTTTTTGTATTTTTTTATACATTTAAAAATCACCTAGTCAATTCCTGTCCCCTCTCTCCCCAGAAGCCTAGTAGACTTTTAATAACTGGGATTGCATTGGATTTATAAGTTAATTTGTATAAATTAGAAAAGATTTAGTCTCCCAATCCATAAACATAAATATTCCCTCATTTATTTAGGTTAACTTGACATTCTTACAGTAATTTTCTGTAGCTTTGCCTGTGGAAAGTATATCTTTTGGTAGGTTTATCCTTAGATTATTGATATGTTTTTGATGATATTGTAAGTGACATCATTAGATTTTTTTCTAAATGTATATTGGTATATAGAAATATAATGCTTTTTTGTTTTACTGACCATTATTTTTATTTTTATTTTTTTGAGGCAGAGTTTCGCTCTTGTCCCCCAGGCTGGAGTGCACTGGCGCAATCTTGGCTCATTGCAACCTCCATCTCCCAAGTTCAAGTGATTCTCCTGCCTTAGCCTCCCAAGTAGCTGGGGTTATAGGTGTCTGCCACCACGCCCAGGTAATTTTTGTATTTTTAGTAGAGATGAGGTTTCACCATGTTGGCCAGGCTGGCCTCAAACTCCTGACCTCAAGTGATCTGCCCACCTTGGCCTCTGAAAGTGCTAGGATTACAAGCATGGGCCACCATGCCCGGCCTTATTGACCTTTTAATATCTACTAAAATTGATGAATTTACTTATTAATTTTAATAGTTTATCTTTAGGTTATTTTAGATTTCATGCAAACACAATCATATAATGATAGTTTTATTCATTATTTTTAATACATAAACTTCCTTTTATCTCACTTATTGCACTGACTAGGAACTCAAACATGATACTAAAGAGAAGTGGTAATATCAGGTGTCCTGTCTTAGTCTCACAGAAAAAGCTCTTAATATTTCAATATTAAATATAATATTTTCTGTAATTTTTTTGGCAAATACTATGTATCAGATTAAATACCTTTCCTCATATTTCTAATTTGCTAAGAAATTTTCTTTTTTTCCCAAATAACGGATCCTGTTTCAGTAAATAACTTTTATTGCCTCTATTAATATGATCATATGATTATTTAATTTTATTATTAATATGATGAATTACATGGATGATTATAAATGTAAAATCAACTGTGCATGCCAACTTGGCCATGATGTGTTATCTTTTTTATGTATTCTTGAATTTGACTTATAAATTTGCTGTGCTTTTTAGCATTTGTGTTCATGAGAAAGATGGACCAATTTTCTTTCTTGACAAATTTTAGTAACAAAATTGTATTGGTCTCATAAGCAAGCTCCTTCTTTTTCTATTCTCGTGAAGGGCTTGTGCAAGATAGATGTTATTTCTTCCTTAAATGTTTGGAAGATTTTACTGGTAAAGATACTTAGGCTTGGAACCTTCACTGGAGGAGGGCAAATTACGGATTTGATTTTTAAAACTGATATGAGATTATTTAGATACTTTATTTCTTCTTGTGCCAGTT
The DNA here is from genome assembly GCF_028878055.3 of Symphalangus syndactylus. Lineage (NCBI taxonomy): Eukaryota > Metazoa > Chordata > Mammalia > Primates > Hylobatidae > Symphalangus > Symphalangus syndactylus. The sequence continues at coordinate 85,878,527 of NC_072441.2, forward strand.
TTGATATGTTGTATATTTTTAGGAATTTGCTTATCGATTATTTCCAAGTCTATTGGCACAACATTATTTTCAATGTCCTCATTTATTTTTTAATATATTTGAGATCTGTAGTAATGTTTTTTATTTTTTCGCTCATAATATTGATAACTGTCTTCTCTTTGTCATTGTATTTTTTTTATTCTTGATCAGTCTGTAGAGGGAATCATCAATTGAATTAGCCTTTTCAAAGAACCTTTTGGCTTTGTTGATTTTTTGGCATTGTATGTTAATTTTCTATTTCATTAATTTCTCCTTTTTTCTTTAATATTTACTTCATTTTACCTTTTAAAAGTTAACTTGCTTTTTAAAAACTTTTTACAGGGATAATTAGGTCTTTGATTTTTTAATCTTTTATTTTCCAATATGCTATACAGTTTTGTCTAAGTGTGGCTGCAATGTCTAAGTTTTGACATGTCATATCTCTATGATCATTTTGTTAAAAATATTATTAATTTCCATTAGGGTGTTCCTTCTGGCCAACGGGTTGTTTTGAAGTGTATTGTTTCTTTTCCTAATAGAGATTTTCATTTTTGTTGATATTAATCTCTAGTTTAATTCCACTGTAGTCTGAGAACATATTTTGTGATTTCAGTCTTTTGAAATATGTTGAAATTTGCTTTATGGGCTAGTATATAGTCACGTTTTGTAAATTTTCCTATATTTGCAAATATTGGTGCAGCATTTCATTTCTGTCAATTACATAATTCTATATTCTATATTCTATATTGTGTTATTCAAATATCCTATGGTCTTACTCTTTTTTCTAATATTCTATAAGTTACCAAGAGAATTATGTTAGAGTTTTCCATTATCATGGTGAATTTGTCAACTTCCTTTTTATTTCTGTCTTTTTTTGTTTTATATTTTGAAGTTATTTTATGAAGCGCTTACACATTTAGAATTGTTACCTCTTCCTGATAAGTTGACACACTTGCCATTATTAAATATCTCTCTTTATCTCTGTTCCTTGCCTGAAAGCCACACTGAGAGAGTCTCATCTACATCTGGACTTGATTCAGTTGACTGGATGCCATACTTAAAAACCTGAATCTGATGCTGTGTTTGCTATAATGTGATTAAGGACGTTCAGCTAATCTGAGTATCTAGTTGAGCATGGTCCATTTATTGAACCATTGTTGTTTTAAGTCACAAGGTTTTAGCTTTTTTTTTTTTTTAATGCAGCAATAGATAACTGAAATGGGCTTATTCCATCATGTTTAGGAATGTTCTTTTTTATCATTAAGTGATAATCCAGTTATCTCTAGTAATGTTTGTTTTAAAATTTATTTTTCTTATTAGGTCAAACTTGTGAATCACGGTATTCAAATCCACATCTTTTCTAATTTTAATCTACCTCAACTCTTGATTTCTTTTATAGCATAGCTTTTGGGTGCTTTAATTTTATCTATTCTTTGTGATTTTTATAATTGTATAGTTTTATTTCTCTTGAAATAAAGACATTTACTGCTCACAGAATACCCGTATGCTCCACATTGTTCAGCTCTCATATAGTAGAGGACCATGTGACTAGATGTGTCCTACAGGCTGTGAGAGGAAGTAGTATAAGTTATTTCCAGGCTGATGTATACAAGAGCAGGCATGAAATGCCCCTGTATCACTTCTCTTGCTATTGGCACCAAACAGCCTATGTGATTCAGACAGTGCAGGTACTAAATGGTGAAGCCTCTATGAGCCTGGATCTGTTGCCAATTCATGTTGGACATGTAACTTGAGTTAAAATAAGCTATTATGTGTTGAGTCACTCAATTTTTAGGGTTGTTTCAAACTGTCTTCTTCTCACTAAAACATGCTACCGGAACAGTTCTAAATTACCATTTTTTCCAGCCTTACTGGAAACTATTTTGGTGCTCTTCATTAAATGCAAATCTAACTTTTGGCTTGAGATACGTAATTGTTATTATATTAAGAAAAAGGTCCGGCCGGGCACGGTGGCTCACATCTGTAATCCCAGCACTTTGGGAGGCCGAGGCAGGTGGATCACGAGGTCAGGAGATCAAGATCATCCTGGCTAACATGATAAAACCCCATCTCTACTAAAAATACAAAAACTTAGCTGGGCGTGGTGGTACATGTCTGTAGTCCCAGCTACTCGGGAGGCTGAGGCAGGAGAATCGCTTGAACCCAGGAGGCGAAGGTTGCAGTGAGCCAAGATTGCGCCACTGCACTCCAGCCTGGGTGGGAAAGCGAGACTCCATCTCAAAAAAAAAAAAAAAAAAATCCTTTTAGTTTTAATTTTTGTGTACCTCAGGACCTTTTAAGTAAATTGCAATTATTCATTCTTTGAAAGTTAGAAAGATTTATCTTTGAAACTATCTTATACTGATAGGTTTCTTAAATATAATTGTTCCTTGGAAACTGTTTAAAATTTTACTATGATTTATCTGTTTAAATTTTCTTTTTTTTTTATACTTTAAGATTTAGGGTACAGGTGCACACCGTGCATGTTAGTTACATGTGTATACATGTGCCATGTTGGTGTGCTGCACCCATTAACTCGTCATTTAACATTAGGTATATCTCCAAACGCTATCCCTCCCTCCTCCCCCCACCCAACAACAGGCCCTGGCGTGTGATGCTCTCCTTCCTGTGTCCATGTGTTCTCATTGTTCAATTCCCACCTATGAATGAGAACATGCGGTGTTTGGTTTTTTGTCCTTGCGATAGTTTGCTGAGAATGATGGTTTCCAGCTTCATCCATGTCCCTACAAAGGACATGAACTCATCATTTTTTATGGCTGCATAGTATTCCATGGTGTATATGTGCCACATTTTCTTAATCCAGTCTATCATTGTTGGACATTTGGGTTGGTTCCAAGTCTTTGCTATTGTGAATATTGCCGCAATAAACATACGTGTGCATGTGTCTTTATAGCAGCATGATTTATAATCCTTGGGGTATATACCCAGTAATGGGATTGCTGTGTCAAATGGTATTTCTAGTTCTAGATCCCTGAGTAATTACCACACTGACTTCCACAATGGTTGGTCTGATTTAATACTTTATTATTTTAGCTGAATTGGACTGGTTTGATATTAATGTCATGATTCTTGTTCTTATTTGTTTGCATGGCTGTACGCTTTTGTCACCATTTTATCATGTCTCAGGCTACTTTGTTTTAGAATTATTTCTTGCATATAATATATGCTTGGGTTTTGTTTTTAGATTATAAATCTATTTCTTTGATAAAATTATCATATTTCCACATTTATAAGACAAAGGTTGTTGGTCTTAACTCTGTTATCTAATTCATGTTATCAAACTTTTTCTTTTAAATGTTTTATTTTCTTTCAATCCTTTGTATTTTTAAAGAGGGTACAGCACTGCTCATGTTTTGAAAGAATTATAGTTTGTTCTTAGTTATCCCAGTGGTTAACCTTGTAACTGTAGTATTCTTATAGCTATCTTTCTTGATTAGACAATATCTACTTATTTCCTATTAAAAAAGAAAGGAATCGGCCTGCTATTACTTTGTCCCATATGTTTTCATATCCTCCACCTCCTGATTTTATTGTTAATAGTGTAATTTCTATATTCTCAGGGTTTATAACATTTACACTGTGTTCTATAACCATAATTCTCACAATTGCCTGATTTTAGTGTTATATTTAATTGAATTCAATACTCATCATAGGTTTTAAGTCATGTTTTGTCTTAAAGTGCCACAGTCATGGAGTTCTTGCATGTTAGAAAGTATGTCTTTGCTTTATTCCTGAAATACATCTGGATTTAAAATTCTTGGGTTAATCTTTCTTCTCTTGAGGGTCTTTAAACATTAGACTTTTGTCTTCTAGTTTTGAACGCAGCTATGAGTTTAAAGACAGCTTTTTCCCCTCCTCCACATAACTTGACTTTTTTCTGGTTGTCCACCAAATTCTTCAATTTTTTTTTTTTTTTTGAGATGGAGTCTCTTTTTGTCACCCAGGCTGGAGTGCAGTGGCACCATCTCAGCTCACTGCAACCTCTACCTCCTAGGTTCAAGTGATTTTCCTGCCTCAGCCTGCTGAGTAGCTGGGATTGCAGGCATGTGCCACCACACTCAGCTAATTTTGTATTTTTAGTAGAGATGAGGATTTGCCATATTGGCCAGGCTGGTCTTGAGCTCACGACTTTAGGTGATCTATCCACCTTGGCCTCCCAAAGTCCACCAAATTCTTTTTTAAAAAATCTCTGAAGTATAGTAACTTTATCCAAATATGTCGTGTTGCTAATTCTGTATCAGTTTTCTGGATGTTTTTTTCTATTATATCTTTAAATATTTTTTATTTGCATTTATTCTGTTGGCTTCAGAATACCACTTATGGGATGGGAATATTGGATATCTTTTATCTGTCACTTATACCAGTTATTTTGTCTGTCATAATTTAAACCTTTTTTTCTTTCCTGTTTTGTTTAGTTTTATCAAATCCACCTTTCATTACTATATTTTCAGCAATTTTTACTCATTTTTTGTTTTCTGATTTTAATATGGCTGATTTTCCTCTTCTGTTTTTTGAGTTTTATTAATTTACCCTCAATATTCTTCTGTTTCTGCTAAATTTTTTCAAGCCCAAATTGTCATTATATGAAAAAGAGAGTTTATTTTTAAAATTTCTCTGATGTCATGGAGAAGAAGTTGTCTGATTTTTTCCGGGTGGCTGGGTGGTGTTGTGCTTCCTCTGTCTATGCTCTTTTACTGCCTATGCTTTTTCATTCTATCTACATGCCTGAATCCCACGCTAGTGATAGTCTGATTATGGCTTATCTCTCAACAAGGGCCACACTTTCCCAGCTCTCTATTGACTGAAGAGCAGCTTGTGGGACAAGCTGGGGTATGAGCTGAGGCAGCAGACAGCTCAGACCTAGGTATTTTGCTTCCGAACATTTCCTCGCCATCTCTGCCATGTTTTCTTTCTTGAGAATCAAGAGGTGGTCCACCTGGCTTAGCATGACATCCTGTAGTTCATAGATTTTTTCCGTGTGGTGATTTAGCATGTACTTCTCTTCAGCGAATAATGTTCACACCTGCAAAGCTAGTACTGTGTACCATCTCTCCTCACGTCTGCAAAGTGCCTCATTCTGACTGGATGTCCCTGCTTTTTTGAGTGTTCTGTGGGACTTGAGGATGCTCCTACTGTCTCCATACTCCCAACACCTTGTCTTCTGAGTATGGGTTTACTGGTTTGGAGCTTCAGGACTTTGCCCCTTACTGTTGGAAAACTTGGAGCTTTTCCTGTAGTTGTGTATTGGAGCCTGTGTTTCCTGCCACCTCATTTCTTCCCTTGGTTTTGTTTGAATTTCAATTTCACTGTGATTAGAAGCTGCCCTCCGGAGTTTATAAGTTGAGGAATGTGGGTTTTCAAAAGTTTCACTGAAGATGGAGTTTCTTTTTTTTTGTTTTTTGTTTGTTTGTTTGTTTGTTGGTCATTTGTGGTTGGTTTCAGTAAGTAAAATGTGGTAGATATGCCTTTTTCTCAACTGAAGGAGATCCTTACCCTTATCTCAATAATAGTTACCATATATTGGATGATAACTGTAACACAGCATCACACCAGATACTTTGTAAATATTACCTTATTTAACCTTTGAATCAACAGGGAAAAAACACAGAAAATATTCTTTCAGGCAGGTATTTTTATCCTCATTTTATAGATGAGAAAAACTGAAGTTCAAAGAAATTGCATACTTTACTTTCAAGCACCTTGTAAGCCAAAAGACACAATTAGTGGTAGACAGCTGTCTGAGCATGAGCTTGAAAAATGCAATAAAGAGATTCTACAGTCACAGGTATCTGAACAGGAATCTAGATGCAAGATCTTTCTACAGCCAGCTGTAGCAGCAGCAGGGGCCATGGTTTAATGGTTACCTCTCGAGAGCAATTACTAGGAGCCTATTTTGGTGACAGTAAATGGAAAATTATGGTTCTGAAGTTTATAAATAAACACTGTACTATTTACAACACAGAACGATAAAAACTAAAGGTTCTTGGAGGGCGTATTTAAACAGGCAGTGTGGAATTAACCACAGCAATCTCATGATCACTGAGTGGGCTTGGAGTAGCTCTCTGGCTCTGTCAGTCAGTTTCGAGAGTGGGCAGAGCCTCTCAGGAGCTCCTGGAGGGATGAGCAGAATTTTGTATGCTGACAAGCAGGATGCTGTGGCCACAGAGTGTGCTGTGGTAAAGGGGGAGAGAGAGTTGATACAGATGAAGAGAAAGTGTTGGCAGTGAAAACAAATCTGGGCAAAGCGAAGCTTTAATTTCTTAAATGTTAATATTGGATTTTCCTGAGGGAAAGTCTTACAGGCAATGTTCTGTCACGATGGAGAGGTGAAGGAGCACGGGCACTGTTACCAGAAAAACTCAGGGCTCTGCCACTCACTAGCTAGGTGACCCTGAGCAAATTATTAAACTTGAGCTTGAGCGTCTTCGTCCTAAAAATGAGGACCACCATGCCCACCTCACTAGGCTGGTGTGAAAAATCACAGGAGATAACTCAATATATTCAAAACCTTTGTCTGCATAACACCGAAATCTCTTGCTTTTTCAAAGTTCTATTCACTTTCTGCACTTCAGCCTTTCTACCAGTTGTCTTTACTTGTGGTAATGCATGCTTATTAAAAATCCCTGGGTGACCGCCTATATATTTAACAGCTCTATTGATGTACAATATTTAATGATAATATTCTCTCGTTTTATCACCATCATCTAATTTTAGAACATTTTCACTACCTCAGAAAGAAACCTGGCATCCATTTGCAGTCACTTTCAATTCCCACCAACAACCCAGGCAACTAACTGATTACCATTTGACTTTCTTTCTCTGTAGAGTTGCCTATTTTTTGAACACAGAAATGAATTCATATAATTTGTTCCCTTTTGTATCTGGCTTCTTTCACTGAGTATAAAGTTTCTGAGGCTCATCCATAAAATGGCATACATCACTACTTTGTGAATTTGTATTTTGCAGTTTAAATCCTCTAGAGCAGTATAATAAGGTTTAGTAAGAATTTATTGGGGGACAGGCACAGTGGCTTATGCCTGTAATCCCTGCACTTTGGGAGGTATAGGCAGGAGGATCGCTTGAGCCCAGGAATTTGAGACGAGCCTGGGCGATATAGTGAGACCCTGTCTGTACAACAGATGCAAAAAGTAGCCAGGCATGGTGGTGCCTGCCTGTAGTCCCAGCTAATTGGAAGGCTGAGGCAGAAGGATTGCTTGAGCCTGGGAGGTTGAGGCTGCAGGGGGCTGAGATTGTACCACTGTACTCCAGCCTGAGCTATAGAGGGAAAGCCTATCTCAAAAAGGGGAAGAAGAAAAAAGAATCTACTGGAATATTTCACAATTTTCTGAGTGTACTACCTATACCAACCTGAGTGTGATAAATAAAGGCAACAGCTAGAGATGAGGAAAGAAAATGTCTTGATGTCTACCATAAGTAGCTGCTCAGACTTCCTGGGCATGCCACTCATGCTTCTGGGTTACGTTGCATTCTTGCTGCTAATTTTGCAACTACATTCAAAAGGAATATTTGGTCAGATTAAATTGGCCCCTTGACCTTTGTCCCTGAATGCTGGCCATCCTCTTTTTTTGTGCTGTGGCTTTGCTTACTTGAATAGGGTTCTAGGAACAAAAGCTCTCCAGCCTTCAAACTCTTTGCTAGTTCTCCAATATGTGCCCATTCCCACACCTAAATCAACCCGTGGATACTTCCTGTTATTTTGTTTGTATTGACTTTTTTCTTCCTTATTAATTTAGCTACCTGCTTATATTTAGGAAAAAGAATAATTGAAATAGGGATGTATCATTAGGTTTATTAAGCAAATCTCCTCCCATCTTAGGATACATACTGGGCCTGCCAAGGTGACTCTCATCTAAAATCTCTGCGAAAAGACTCTTCTCTTCTTTGTGGCTCTTCTCCCACTCAGCCGTCTCAATACAGCATTGGTCTTGTTTATTCAGATGCTGATCCTTGGCAATGGAGAAAGCTTGTTATAAACATAGGTTTTGAGCTGGGCATGTTGGCCCATGCCTGTAATCCTAGCACTTTGGGAGGTTGAGGTGGGTAGATTGCTTGAGCCCAGGAGTTCAAGATCAGCCTGGGCAATATGGCAAAACCCCGTCCCTACAAAAAGTAAAAAAATAAAAAATTAGCCAGGTGTTGTGGCGTGTGCCTGTAGTTCCAGCTACTTGGGAGGCTGAGCTGGGAGGATCTCTTGAGCTTGGGAGGTGGAAGTTGCAGTGAGCCGAGATTTTGCCACTGCACTGCAGTCTGGAGGACAGAGTGAGACCCTGTCTCAAAAATAAATACATAAATAATAAATACGAGCATAGATTTTGGAATCGGACAGACGTGAAACTGAATCTTAGCTCTGTCACTGTCTAGGTGACTGTGGGAAAATTTTTGCAAGATTTTGATCCCAGTTTTTTCATTTATAAAGCAGGTGTTGGTTATACTTGCCTTCTAGTTGTTGTCAGGATTAAATGAGATGTTTGTAAAGTATATATTACAAGTACATAGCAGAAGGTGCATACATAGCAGTTATAAAGTGTATCGGCCTACCACCCTGAACTCTTGCCTTAGTTTTTCTTTCCATTCACACAATTACTATTTCATCAAGGCTGTTCTTAGTCCAGAGCTTTCAGGCTCAGTAGCCTCCTAAACCCAGCACAGTCATGGTCAGAAATTCCAATGACAGGTTGAAATAGTTAAAAATAATTTATTAAAAGAGAGTAAGAACTTGTTTGGGGCCTGTTTAATTCTAGAAGATCAGTTCCCTATTGGAGAGCCCTCCTACCAGCCTTTTGTGACTTGATGAAAATATCCAACCATAGCTGGCTTCCTTGGATATGTCTGGTGTGGTCACACAGGGCCCAGCACTCAGAAGGGCCCTGAGCTTGGTATAATGCTTTGTTGTTGCCATCTTGAAACTTGTAATAGTTCTATCTTTGAACTTGTGTTTGGTACATGAAGTCTAATTGGATAAGAGTTTGTGCATGAGCTGAGGAGATACTTGCAATATGCATGTCCACATTTGCAATATCACATGATCACAGAATTTCTAGTGCACCCACAACGAGTGGGACTTTAGTGAGATGCAAAGCAAGTACAAGGTAAGTGTATGACATCAATGACCGACAACCCTAAGAAGACATCACTTTCCATTTGATCCAGATCTTGCTTCTCATATAGAAAGAAGGCAGTGGTGTTTCTAAGAAACAAAGAGCCAAGAAACTCTATCTATTGTATCTTTCTTATGTTACGTCCCTTTATTAGCTAATCACTTTCATTGAAAATAACAGAAGGAAAGGGAAAGATAGGGCAACCTGGAGTTGTTTTACCTTTCACTCCTTCCATTCTTATCAGTAAACCAAAGGTAGAAAGTGTTGTTAGAATGTGCACGTATCAAGAAATAAAATAAAAAAGAATTGTGTATTTTTCTGAATTTTGTAGCATTTCCACTCTTCTGATAAGAACAAAATGCCTGTGTGTATAAGCTACGAAGTATGTATTGTCTAATTTTAATAATCCTGCATACTAATTAAATGCTTTTATAGTGCAAAATATAAAGATGAACAGTAAAAATTCACACTGATCATTTAAAATGTCATTTTTTTCTTCTTTTAGAATGACATTAAATAGCAAATAAAAAGCATCATGACAAGTTAAGGGAGAGACCATGGAATAAAGGAAAAAGTGCCTTTAATGGCACCTTTTTTCTTGCTTTTTGAACAAAGGGACTTGCATTTTCTTTTTGCACTGAGCCCCACAAATCATGTAGCCAGTTTTGCATGTAACTGTGTTCTCTTTTCTGCAGTCCCTGGGTAACTGCCAGGGGAGGACTTTGGCTTTTTTAAGAGGTAATAGAATAGATGTGTTCTCAGAGAAGGAAGGCCCTATGCAGATAAACTTCCTTCCTTTTTTAATGAAAACCCTCATTATTAAACCAGAAAATAGAAGCCAACTGGTTTGAGGCTTTCCCCTTGTCCCCTCAGCTTATGTAAATATTTGAGGTGTTATTTTTCCATGGCTCTGGGAAGTCCGATGGCCCAACACACTTTTGCATAAACATAAATGATATATTTATCTTGAGGTTCCTCTTTCTGCAAGTGTAGGGCTAACATTTGGGTGGGGGCTGTGGGTTGTTTTTTTTTTTTTTTGAGACAGTTTCGCTCTGTCGCTCAGTCTGGAGTGCAGTGGCACAATCTGCACCAGCCATTCTCCTGCCCCATCCTCCTGAATAGCTGGGACTACAGGCGCCCGCCACCACTCCGGCTAATTTTTTGTATTTTTAGTAGAGACGGGGTTTCACCATGTTAGCCAGAATGGTCTCGATCCCCTGACCTCGTGATCCGCCCACCTTGGCCTCCCAAAGTGCTGAGATTACAAGCATGAGCCATTGCGCCTGGCCTGGGCGGGGGCTGTTTTTAAATCTTATCTCAAGTTCATGTCGGCTTTGGAGATTTCATTAAACATGACAAGCGAGAATTTGGGATGGAGCTAATGTACACTGAAGGCTGATGGTGTGCACACGGGAATCATAGGTTATACGGCACTGGTCACAGAGATTACATAGGAACACTTTCTACCTTGACTCAAGAATAGAGGCAAGAAATTGTCAAAGGCAATTTTTTGTTTTTAGTTAAGACACAAAGTGATATTCTGGGAGAAAGAAAGCCAATATGAATCTCAAAGTTTCTAGAAATTGTTTTGGGAACAGATTTGGAAAATTGAATCATGGGGCATAAAATGCAACATTAATAGAAAAAGAATGAAACTGCAATATGACCAAGGAGCTTTTAGATTATGCCGCAGTCTCTCTTCACTTACGGCACATCATTCCCCTGATTGTCAAAGCCAAATTCCTGGGAGTCAGCCTAGACTGTCTCCTTCACCTCCAATCAATCACTACTTTTACTGTTTCCTACAAAACAAGTTTTGCACCCCTCTACTCTAGCACATCTGTGGCTCTGGCCCTCTTTTTCTAACCTAGGTGATAGTCACAGCAACCAACCACCCTCCCTACCACCAGCTAGTCTCTTCTACCTTAAAGTGATTTGTTACACAACCATCAGGAGAATCTATCTGAAGCACAAACCTGGATATGTTGCTTGATTAAGCACTTCAGCGGCTTTCAATTGTTATAAGATGAAGCTCCTGATTATGGCACCAAGGCCTGCTAGGGTCTCACCCTCTCTGGACTGACATGATTTTCCAGTAAAGAGAATTTTATTCTGCAAATATACTAAATTGCTTGTAATTTCTTGAACACATGTTATTGTCTTATGCGTCTGCACATTTTCTATCAGTCTAAAGTCATTTTCTTCATTCCCCTGCCCATCCTCTCCGTGTCTAATATTCCAACTCCATCTCCTTTTGCTCTTCTTTCTGTTCCCTCTTGCCTTCTCAAACTTCCTTTTCTTCCTGAGAGCTAACATTTATTAAATGCTTACTATGTAATTATGCTGTGCTTAAGATTTCACACATTTAAATGAGCCGAGATCATGCCACTGTACTCCAGCCTGGGTGACAGAGTGAGACTCTGTCTCAAAAAAAAAAAAAAAAAAAAGATTTCACGCATTTAATCCTCACGATAAGTTTATAGGTTCAAGTTTATTATATTTTACTGTTATTCCCATTATTTAAGTATTAAAAATGGGTTGGAGAGTTTGAGTGACTTAACTAAGCCTACTAATTCTTACCTGAATTTGAACTCAGCTTTTCATGACTCCACATGTCGCTGTCTTAATGTCTGTGTGCTATATCCTCCAGTAAAATTTCCCTGAAGGTTTCCCTTTGCTGAGTATGGCAGTTACTTTCCAGGATGATAAGCAGATCTGTATCCTCTACTTCTTGGGCCATAGCTAGACTATTTTCCCACACCTTGAGATAGGCAAGGAACTGTGATCGAATTCTGGCAGATTAAATGTGGGAAGGATGAATGCATGCCACTTTCAGGAATGGCCTCTAGAGTCTCCTGGATCATCTGCCACACTCCCTCTTTTTGCAGAGAATTTGGAAGTCCTGAAGATGGTGGTACCATGAGATTTAAGGAGCCTAGGAACCTGAATGACCATGTGGAGCAGCAGAGCCTTGCCTTTCACCCTGGGAGCAAGTGATGGGATGTTTTGTTTTAGAGAGCTCCTAAGATTTCTAGGATAATCAGTTAAAACTGCTAGAGTTATCTTCCCTAACACATAGACTTAGTGCCTATTACTTCTAATGTTACTTTCGTATTATATGGAAATTATGTCTTTATGCATCTATCTCTTCCAGTACATTACTGGGGAAATTTCACAAAGAGAGACACTTTTCCCCCTAACCTGTATGTTGGTCAAGAGAGACACATTTTTCTGATCAAAGATTGTGTTTGGTATGCCAAGTGTTCAATAAATGTTTGTTGACCTAGAAACATATCAGTAGTAAATACCAATACTAATAATTAACATGTATTTGGTGCTTATATGAGAAAGGCACAGGCACTTACACTCATTGCTTTATATAATCCTCATAATTCACAAATGTTACTTAAGTGCTTACCATATATTGGTTTCTGTAGGATGCAGTGGGTATACATTAGTGAACAAGACAGATAAAAGTTCCTGTCTTCATAAAGCATAAATAATAGGTGAAATGATCAGATAAAGAAGTGAGAAAAAATTAGAATATTAGGTGCTGAAAAGCGCATTGGAGAAACATGAAGTAGAGTAGGATGAAGGAGGCTGATAATGGTTGGGGCATGTTGCTATTCTAAACATGCGGCAACAGAAGACCTCCTAAAAAAGACAGCATTTGAACAGGCACTGAAGGTTATGAGGTCGCAGACAGTGGCTGCCGGGGGAAGAGCATTACAGCCAGAGAGAATGGCAAGTTCAAAAGCTTGGAAGAAGAAATGCGCTCACAGCAGCTGTACAAGGTAGGTGTTATCTTCACTTTGCACAGAAGGAAATAAAACCCTGAAAATGTAAGTAACTTGTCTAAGGGCTTATACTAACAAGTGGGACATTATAGACTTGAACTAAATTCTCTTGAATTTAAAAATCTATATGCTGTTTTGATACACTCCCTCTGTCTGCAGCTTTTAGTAATTACACTAAAAGAATACACACACACACACACACACACACACACACACACACACACACACACACACACCATTCTAAAAGAAACATGGTGGTAGATACTGAAGAATAACTGTTTAATTGCAATTTAAGCTCTTTCTAGAATGACTTCTTGTTCAATAGGAAGTAGAAGGGTAAAGCAAGGGTCTTTGCATATAGCCTCTTTTTCACTAAACAGACCACCTACAAGACTCAGAAGTGAGCTTGAATCTACTGAAGTCATAACTGTGTGGCTCTTCTTGAAGCTGGGTGATGCCAAGTGGATATTTTGCTTCTTTGGAGCTATGGCCTTTGGTCAGTCTAATCCTGTAGTACCGAGTAGCAGTTATGCAGCTTTTTGACTTGAGAACTTTTGCAGTAGCAGCAGAGGCCCCATGGATCTTGAGTCAGCTGTGGTGACAGTGGCTGCCCTCTTGTTAGGCTAATTTGGCAGTTTGCTTCTGGAAGTTGTTCCTAGAGGCTCAGCCTACAGCCTTACTCTCTAGTCTTTCCACTAATACCCTAAACAAATTCCTTTCTTCATAAATTAGTTAGGGTAGACTCTGTTGTCTGCCACTGAACCCTGACTGGTACAGCAACTGGCACAAAAATGGGGTGAATATGATTCTCTTCGATGATTCCAAGCAGGCTCCCAGTTTACTTTCATTTGTATGCATATGGCCTGCTCACCTATTTTGTTCCCATGATCCAAAGTTTTTTTTCTTTTTTTTTTTTTTGAGAAGTCTCACTCTGTCACCCAGGCTGGAGTGCAGTGGCACGATCTTGGCTCACTGCAAGGTCCGCCTCCCGGGTTCATGCCATTCTCCTGCCTCAGCCTCCCCAGTAGCTGGGACTACAGGCTCCCACCACCACGCCTGGCTAATTTTTTGTATTTTTTAGTAGAGACGGGGTTTCACCGTGTAAGCCAGGATGGTCTCACTCTCCTGACCTCGTGATCTGCCCGCCTTGGCCTCCCAAAGTGCTGGGATTACAGGTGTGAGCCACCATGCCCGGCCCCAAAGTTCTTTTCAGTCATAGTATTGTCATTACCATTTTCTCATTATTGTAGCCATGCCTTCTTTGGTCTCTGCTACTCTGAGACTCCATCATAATCAGGGAGCCTACTTGTGAGGCAGTGTCTTCACCTTTGTCCTTGACCTATTTCTATTATACTTTTCACAGGTGCTGGTACTTTTATCACTAATGTATTTTTCAAAGCTCTGTGGAAATACCCCTTTAAGAGATATAGGGTACATGTGAATGGGACATGTATGATATATCCATCACAACAATCCCATCTCTATAAATCTTTGAATTCTTCCCCTACGTTATACCAAGGACTTGTTATTATCTCAACTTTATTTTTCCAAGGCCATTGTTGCCTACAGATTTTGATCTACCAAGAGAGAAACTAATTAGAATCACTCCCAGCTGCTTGATCTAGTCCATTGAGTCGAGAGTCTCTTCCAAGTGTATCTGTATCAATTCATTTAGCCTCAAACAGAATTATATTCATCTATCCTTGGTCTACTATTCTTAGCAAAATATACAGATTTCTGCTGTTAAAATTAATAGTTAAAGAAATTCTTTTAAATCTAGTTCTTCCTTTTTGGGGATTTATTGTGCAATTGGGTGTCTGTAACATATTGGGATAGTAAATTAAATTGTTGTTTCTGTTCTTTTAAGGAAGAACCCAACATTTGATAGGCCTCTGGATCTTGGAAGCAACAGACATCACATTTGATTGCCTATTCTGACTCAATAACTGGATAACTCACAAACCTATCATCTTCGAGTGGGCCCCTGAGCAAGCAAGAGGTCTTTAGCTTGTCTAAGCTACAGTGCAAGCAGCACTGACCTTAGCTTTTAGGATCCAGCATACCCAAAGAGCCCAAAACTGTCATGGCTGGTCAGGATGTTGTGTAAAGTCTACAGCAAGGCTCTACAGGAGAATCACAGTTGAGAACCATAAAATTTTGGAGCAAAACTATGTTCTCTTCAAGTAACTTTTCTTTTTCACTGAACACTTGAACATGGCCCACCAGAGACCTGAGCTGTTCCCCATGAACTGGAAGCTGTCTGATCCACAAAGCAAAATTTCATAATATATTGAGGATTATTCCATCCTTAAGTGGAAGTGATTTGCAGGATGTCTCACTCCAGAATGTTCTGAAAGCAATGGTAAGTTGAATAAACAGTGAATAGCTCATATTCTGCTGCTCTTTTACCTCTCTCTTTCCAGCAACTATGACCTGGTGGTGAGTTCCCTATGACCAACTGACAGAGGAGGAAAAAACAGTCTATCCTGGTTTAAATACGCCCTCACATCAGCTGAGGGTGACAATTGCAACACCACAACCACACTTGGGAATGCCTGGAGGATTGTGACAAAGATGGGTATTCCCAGTGGTCCACTTTGCCTGGAAGATGAGATGTCCAGAGGTGAGGCTTTCCTCTGATTCATGAGCAGTGGCTAGTGTTTGGAGCTGTATGGGCAGGAATTTGGAAAGAATACAACTGCAAGATTAGGGAAGAATTATATTGTTGGACCTCTTCAAATGGATCCAGAGTACGAGAATATTTGTGTCTTATGAGAATACTCACCCAAGGCCTTACTGAGGAAGATCTCAGTAATCAGGAGGCTGTGATCACCTGCTCTGGCTGAATGTCAGGCAGCCTCTTTTTCCAGTTACTCCAGCGATTGCTCAAAGGGCTCACTAATGAAGCGGCCTTGGTGGAAGGTGCAGAGTTTATGGAAGGATTCAGTAACATAAGCATGTACTCACCCAGGGCCACTCTGACCACTGCTAAGTGCCCAGTTGACATACATAGAGGCCAAACCTGAGCCTCTGAAGGAGAGTCAGATCCTCAGGGGCCTGTGTACTCTGTGGTTGTGGATTATTTGCATTGGATCCTTTCCATCATGGAGAGGGCAATGATTTTCCTTATTGAAATAGTTGATTCATTCATTCAAAAATATCGATTAAACACATGCTATGTACCAGGCAGAGTTCTAGGTACTTGGGATATATCAATAAACAAAGAGAACAAAGTTTGTTGCCCTTAAGAAATCTAGTTTTTTGAGATGATATGCAGTAAGTGTAGTAAATCAGCAACATTTGTTTCAAAGTATGTTTGAAAGTGATAAGTGCTATGGAAAGAAAGCAAATCAAGGTAATGGAGACTGGAGGTGCTGAAGATGGGGGGAAGTAGTTTCCAAATTTACATGTGACTGAAAGCCTTGAGTCACCAGGGCAGACCTCAAAGCCTTGGTGGATATCAGGCAGGAAGAGCATTCTAAGCAGAGAGCAGCCCATGCAAAGGCCTCAAGCAGGCATTTACCTGGTGTGTGCAAGAAGCAGTACAGAAGGCAGCGCTTCCTCAGGGAAGTGCTAAGGGGAAGAATGGCAGGAGACTGGAGGCAATGGGAGCGATCAGGTGGAGCCTTGTGGGCACTTAGGGCATCTGGCTTTCATTGTAAGAGAGTGGGGAGGCACTGCAGGGTTTTGAGCACAGTGACTGCAGTGCTGAGAATGGGCTGTGGGGACGAAAGGGAAAAAGAAGGGAGACACGAAGCCACCACTGTAACAGAAGTGAGCAGCCCCTCAGACAAGAGTAGAATAATGGGGTAGTATAACGAGGTGGTCTTCTGGGTGTAGATATTTTAACTCTTTATTATGGAAAATTAAAACATGCAAAAGTAAAGACTATCATAAGCCTCTTCTTCTTCTCATAATGTACCCATCACTCAGCTCCAGAAATGGTGCACATATGACTGATCCTACTACATCTATACCCACCCACTTCCTACCCACCCTCACCTCATCGGGTTATTTCAAACCAAATCACATCATTTCATCTACTAATTTCATGTACACTGAATCTACGTTAATAAGCTTTAATCTAATACTTCAGTATAAACTCTAAAAGTGAATATCCTTTTGCTTTTATAAAAACATCACTACAATAAACTATCACTTATATCCAAAACACACAACAATTTCTTAATATTAGTGTACAAATTTTTCATAGTATTTCATGGGTAGTTTTTTTTTTCTTAATTTGAGTCAGGATCCAAACAAGATCCACACATTCCTTTTGGTTGATATGTCTCAAGTCTAATTTAATTTATATGTCTTCTCCTTTTCTTTTTCTCTTTTTTTTGGGGTGATACATGTGACAAATTCAAACATTCATATAATTTGTAAAGATCAAATCAGTGTAATTGGGATATCTGTGACCTTAAATATTTGTCTTTTCTTTATGTTGAAAATATTCTAATTACTTTTCTTCATTTTTCTTTTCTTCTCTCTCCCTTTCTTCCTCCCTCTCTTCTCTTCTTTTTATTTCATTTTTTTTGCTATTTATTTGTTATGGAAGCCAGGTCATTTGCCCTATAGAACTTTTTCTCAGTTTGTGTTTTGCTGGTTGCAATCCCATAATGTTATTTAAACAAATTCCTTTTCTCCATGCATTTTCTGTAAAACAAGTATTCAGTTAGAAAGACTTGAATGGATTCAGTTTTAACATTTGGGGCATGGATGCTTTGTAGGTGGTATTGTACACTTTCATCAGGAGACCTCTAGTATTTGGCTGCTGGTTTTTGTCAATTATTTAACCAGTAGGTGTATCATGAAACATCCATACAAATTTGTGGCTTCCTATTTCTTTTATTCCTTCTTCATTTATTGCAAGAATTATTCTCACATAAACTAATTAGTAACTCAAAGACACAGTTCCTACAAGAAAAGCAACCTTATTTCCTTTGAGAAGGGAATGGTATTTAAAGAATAAAACCTTTCTGCAAGGAGTGCTTATTGCTAAGGGGTTGGTAATTATTTCTAGGCCTTTTCAGTGAACAGACGTAGGAAATATTTATCTTTTTTTTAAGGCAGAGTTTATTATGAGTTTATACTAATATTTTAAGTTCAAATTTAGGTTTGGAGAGTTGGTACTTAAGTTTTTAATTTTATATTTGTGTCTCTTTTCTCCAGTGTTGCAAATCTTCGTCCCTAACGACATTAACATAATTATCATTTGCTTTTGGAAGCGCAGCCTAGAGCTTGCATCTCCAGCTCTTCTGATGTCCTCTTTTAAATTCCTCTCTCTGTAAACCATTTCAGATGGGTTCTTTCATCTGCAACTGAATCCTGACAGTGTAAACTGTGTGGGCAGAAGTGAAGGGGCTTTTCATTGTTTGCACAGTACCTGTGCAGCCACTCACAGTTAAACAAACTGATGCAAGTGAGTCCCCAGTGAGATAATTGTTGTAGATGTATTAAGCAGAGATCCAGGTCACCCAGTCTTTTTCATCTCTGTGCAAATCCCAATTCACCAAAATTTATGCTTCTGTTTTTCAAAAACAGTCCTTCTCTCTCTTTATCCCCCTTCTCTAAAGCAGACCCTAGGGAATATATTAGGTCAGGCCCACAGCAAATACTACAGGGTCTTCTCTTAACTGTGGATCCTGGTAATTTTAGTGAAGTCTTTCAGAGGCCATTCCATCCCAACATCAGAGTAGATGAATGAGTATTCCTGGGAGTGAATGCATATGCATGAGAAGAATTAGAAAGCTGGAATGAGTTGATCATTCCAGGGGCTGCAAGGACTGCACTGGGCCTGGGACTTTGGATAAGGGACAAATCACATGAGTAGGACATTCTCATAACTTTTCATTCTTGTAATTTTTCATTCTCGTAACTTTCTTCATCCTTAGAGCTGACTTTTCCAGCTGAGTTATCTGGGTGTTGTGTCTTTACCTCAGAGTAGACAACTGAGACATCCTGAAATGGAAGAAAGAAGTGGAAACCGAGAGGGAGTGTGAGGCTGCAGGTAATGGTGGAGATAAAATTGTGGGGAAATGAAACTCACCTTATCCTCTAGAAGTGTCCTGGAGTTATTAGCTGTGGAGAGAAAGAGAATCACTGGACTATGGGCATAAGGATGCACTTAGAACTGAGTCTGTTAGCTGATGCCCTAGAGTCTGGGAGCCACTGGGCCCTGTCCATTGATTGTCATGTTTTCTCCACCTCATCCCCTAACATGTCCTGCAATACATTTGACTTTCTGTTCTACCATTTCTTAACCCAGCCCTCTGCAAGTTCTTTTCAAGCTCCATTGATCTGTAAAGTCCTCCATCAATACCACACTAAGAAACCTCACACCCTTCCTCTACCAGACATTGAGAGATTTTTTTTTATTAGTTTTAGTTCTTGCTTCTCTTAACTTACAAAACTGTCATCTCACCACCCCCGATTGTTTGGCAAGTTCCCGTTAGAGTGCTCCATATGTATGCCCTGTGAGAAAACCTCTCTCCTACATTAACAAGTTCTAGTTCTTGATTTTTATTGCCATGATTTCCTAGAATTGGAGCCAGAGTGAGAGGTAAGTTTGGCAGATATGATTTGGTGGACCATGCATATTAAAAATTAAGAGTCTCAGAGTAAAAGGTAGAATTATCAGAGCAGCAGAGCAATTTTATGGAGACAGAGAGCCTGAAAAAAAGGTACACTCTGGGGCACTTGAGGTTTCTCTCTGTTTCTTACTGTATTGTTACCATATTCTTACCCCAAATCTTTAGGGGTTACAGATATTTTTAATAACATGATGAAAGCTATGTAGTCTCCCCAGAATAATGGTCATATGCACAAAACTTTGCATATGATTTCAGGGGCTTCATGTAAACCTTAAGGAACAGGTGAAGAAACCATTCTACAAATCATTAATACTTCAAGTGTCTGAAATGTAACTAGGCCATCAACAGAATGCTTGGCTTAAATGGTGTTTTGATAAATATGTCAAGGAAAGAGTATGAAGAAAAGCAAAATGATCAAGATAGCTCTATAAGATAAGATGTACTCAATCAACCCAAGAAAGCTAGTGACCATTCTAATGCTGCCATTCAAAGGGGATCCTGATTAATGGAGGTGGCTCAGGGAGCAAAGTGAAAGACAAAACAAGTGATCAGGTGATGTATGTTGGTCAAATATAGTCATAGGCTGTGCATGCAGAAAATACAGCAAGACAGAAGACTTGGTCTTAGCTTTGTCCGTTACTGGCTTTGTGACCTTGAGAAAGTCCTTCTCTGAGTCTTATGTATAATACTTCATTTTCATAGAACACCTTCAGCATCAGGTTACAACTAAAATTCCTAGATTTTAACTTCCCAAGTGAGGTGCCATGGGTAGATTTATACAAGAAATAGAGAGAATTGCTTGTTTCCTTGACTCTAAGAACCCGGGTTAATCAACCAAAGCAAGGAAGTGTGGGGAGGAAAAAAATAAGAAGATTTGTTGAAGCGATGTCTTTAGAAAGATGGATGCGTTTATGTCCAATGTGTCTCTGCTTTAGCTTTCTGAGGTGAGAGTAGCAGGTTATAGCCTCCAGCCTGGTGAAGAAGATCTCAGAAATTCCTCTTGAACTTCTGAAGTGATTTTGAAGTGATTTCCCTGATACTGGGATATAGAGCTCCCACCTCAGAAAGCCAAAGTGGACCACAGGTTGCAGTTACCTAGAGAGGTATTTTTCTAACAACAGATCTCAATTCATTAGTGGGTCTTAAAATGGGGTCTGAACAGAATTAAAGAAGTGAAGTAGAACTTCAAGAAACAATTCGCTTATTGTGGCCAAAACGGACTAACAGGGACTGGATTTATCTTCCCATTTTAAACAGTGAGAAAAAAGGACAAAACAGTGGTTTTCAGATATTGCACCAGTTTATCACTAAGCTGTGCATGGACTTGGGAATTCAGAAAGAGCCTGGCTTCTGGCTTGAAGCCTTGTTGACTTGAAGTGACAGAGACCAACAGTTCTGTTTTACTGAAGCAGCTAGAATTTGCAGGACAGTACGAGAGAGACAGGAGGAAAACAGATCCAAAGCTCCAGAAGTCTGCAGAGAGTTCTCCTCAAGTCTTTGGCTGAATACTGACAGGCATAGTTGTAAGATGAAAGTATCTTAGGCCAGGGTAAGAACTACCAGAAAAGAATAGGCAGAATAATACCAGAAGCTGATGCAGATCTTGTAGTTAATGGACCATCTGATGTAGAATCCCCAGAAATGCATTGCTTTACTATCAGGCTAGATTAACCCTACTCTAAAGGTTGCTCGAGACTTGCCCTAACAAAGCTTAAAAGCAAGCCTCAAAAGGATCCAACTCATTCCAAATAACTTACCTTGCTCCAATATAAAATTTAGAATCTGACAGTAATTAGAGGAATACAATACTGTAAAAATCACATTTTCTAGCACTTAATTAAAAATGCCATGCATATATACACATATATATACATATATGTATAGATAGTCTCAGCACAGTGCTTACCACATAGTAGACATTTTACAAACATTTATTCATTCAGACCTAAGGGAGACCTTAGTACATACGTTATAATGATCACAATATCTATCCAAAGGATGCTTAACTTTTATCCTGATCATCAGCAAAAGTATACTGTGTATATTTCAGTGCCTATCTTCCCTCCTTAGAATCTAAGCTCTCCACTGCAGGGGTTTTTGTCTGCCTTGTTTACTGGTTGACTTCCCATACTTACAATAGTACCTAGCACATAGGAGGTGCTCAGTAAATATTTGTTGAATGAATGAATATAGTTTGCAGCCAGAATCTCTTCCCTAAGACGTACCTTCCCCTTCTTCTCCCAGCCGAATAGTCTGGATCTCAGCGTATATCAAATCTTTCTTTTTGAGGTGTACTGGAAAGAAAAGACATTTTCAAGGCTGTTGCTGTTAGTATTAAAGTGCTACAGATGCCTCTTCCTAAGCATCATCTCCACTCTTCTTGGACACATAATGGAACAATTATCTGGGAATATCTGGATTTGGGACACTTTAGGGAGTCCAGGGGCATTTCCCAGGGCCGAAAGCGCATTATCTTTCCATGGCTGAGGCCAGGAACAGCTTCCTAGAGGGGAATCCTCACCATCGACATGCAACGACTGAAGCTCCACCTGGGCAGGGCAGATGGAATGGGAGGACTCTCCTGGGCCTGGAGCGGGAGGGAGCCTGTGAGACACAGAAACACATAATAATCCCTGGAACATTGTAACATGCAGGAGAGTGAGATACCCAGGCAGAGCAGCAGAGGAGAAAGAGGATTTGGAGAAAGTCATCAGCCAATAGGGAACTGGAAAGCCTGAATGGTTTAATCAGAGTTTCAATAGGTCTATATAGAGTGAGATTTTTCCTTTTAAAGAAACCCTGGGGCTGTGGTATGGACAGGCTGCCTGGAAACAAGGTTAGGGAGTCTCTGACATCATAGTAACAATCATCGTCTCATAGTTAGAGTGATTACTCTTGATTGGTTAAAAAATACTGGCTTTCCACCCTGGGCAACATAGTAAGATGTTGTCTCTACACAGAATAAAATAAAGTTGGCCAGGCATGGTGGCATGAGCCTGTAGTCCTCGATACTTGGGAAGCTGAGGTGGGAGGATTGCTTGAGCCTGGCAGGTTGAGACTGCAGTAAACTGAGATGATGCCATTGCACTCCAGCCTGGGTGACAGAGCCGGATCCTGTCTCAAATATATACATATTGGCTTCTTCATCATCAGGAAGTAGTGATTAAATGTCTTTACTTTATGTTGGCCTGGTGCAGTGGCTCACACCTGTAATCCCAGCACTTTGGGAGGCTGAGGTGGGCAGATCTCTTGAGGCCAGGAGTTTGAGACCAGCCCAGCCAACATGGTGAAACCTGGTCTCTACTAAAAATACAAAAATGAGCTAGACGTGGTGGCTCACGCCTGTAATCCCAGCTACTTGGGAAGCTGAGGCACAAGACTCACTTGAACCTGGGAGGCGGAGGTTGCCGTGAGCTAAGATTGTGCCACTGCACTCCAGCCTGGGTGAAAATAAATGAATAAATAAATAAATAAATAAATACATACATACATACATACATACATAAATACATAAAATGTCTTTACATTGTAATGTCTGTACAATCCAAGAAGGAATTAGACATAATCCACACTCCTATTCCTAACCTAAGACTGAGACACTGACATAGAAAGAGGAAGATGACAGTATTTTCCAAATGGAAGTTAAGGATATAACGTTTAATGAGTATATATGAGTGTATGGTGCAAAAAGAAGATTATTAGAAACGGAGTTCTCTGGAAAACCTAGAACATTTGTAGAAAATCTAGACTCTAGTCATTGTATGCATAGTTATAGTAACACATTGTCTAACTTAATCATAGTACAAGAAATATTCTGTGCCAACCCAGAAAATTTATAACCTTTGGTATTATCCATTTAGATGAGTAGGTTAAGGTCAAATATGAAATCTATTATTTTGCATGTATTGCAAACTATTAGCTGACAAGCAAAGTTCTAGGAAGCTTCATTTCTGACCAATTCATGGAGTGTGAAAATGGAATATCTAGCCACAGGGCCAAAGAGGTATAACTTGACCTAATTTCGTAACCCCACAGTTTTGCATATTGTGTACTTGGGAAACTAAAAAGGAACTGGCAGAAACTGAGGTCTCACCTGGTTTCGTCTCCCAAGAAACCAGCTCCTGAAAAATAAAGCAAAGACGCATTTTTGTCAGCAGAGGGAGCCCTTTCTCAATGACTTCACATAACACGAGCTATCTAAGAGAGGTAATCAAGACAGTCAATTCAAACACCTGCCCAGTCCTGGGTTTTCATGAAAATGAGGTGAAGAAAAGATTGAACAAAGCATATAACTTGTTGAGGCCAGGACTGCACACTCCTGAGTTAAATATGCAATTGTTTGAGAATTTATTAAGACTCACGTCTGTGTTGAAATCCCTCAGGAAACATTACATATAACCAAAGTGTCACTTGGAGAGCAGTGAGCTGTGGGTGAACTTTGAGGAACATCTGTGGCCATGCCCAGAGGAGCATCGGGCTCTGACTCAGCCTCACTAAGGAGAATTGGTCAGAGGTCCAAAGCTCCCTACCTCCAGCTCAATGCAGGACACACAGAAGGTGCTGTCAGGAGTCTGGAAAGTTGAATTGAATTAAGAGACAGAGTTGCAGGATGTGGGTAATTATTCTAGAGCTGAAAAAGGTTCTGCTCCTGTCTTCTACACCAGGTTTCTTGGCATCTAAAGCCAGCCTGAGGTGGGCTGAGGCAAGAAGCCTTTGCAAGTACACAGCAAACAGTGCCTGGGACAGACCATCTCCAAGAGGCAGGGGAGGCTGACCTGAGGAGAGAGGGGCCGCTGGAGCACAAGATGGCAGGCTCAAGCTCAGACCCAGAAAAGCCCCTGAGGGGACAGAAGGATAAAATTAGCCAGCTATTATTCTCAGTCATTTCTGCAGAGCTCTTTAGTGCGTTTTGAATCTCCATTTATGGTGGAGTTAGGATAGGCTAAAGTATCTAAATGGCCAGTCTGTATGAACCAAAGAAATTGCCTAAGTAAACTGTTCAGATCAAGTGTTTGGAACTTTACATTAAAAATTTCACTCTTCCTCCCCTTCACTGAGACAGCCAATCAGACTTGATATGAGCAGCTCTCATTCATGGCCTCTGTTTGCAAAACTGCCCCTTAAGGAAAGGACGGACATGAGTGTGTGTGAACGCTGGGAGTGGAGACTGGGGAGTGGTGGCCTGGTGGCCACT
This sequence comes from Symphalangus syndactylus, assembly GCF_028878055.3. Lineage (NCBI taxonomy): Eukaryota > Metazoa > Chordata > Mammalia > Primates > Hylobatidae > Symphalangus > Symphalangus syndactylus. The sequence continues at coordinate 85,903,272 of NC_072441.2, forward strand.
GAGGCTGGCTGCATGCTGAGTTCAGGGGAAGGGACAGGGCAGGAACTGTGGCAAAGAAAAGAGCACAAACCTGACTTCCTCCGGCGCCAGCAGTGAAACAGCAGGGCCATAGCCAGGAGAAGAGCACTGAGCAGCCCCCCAGTGGCTCCTGCAGCGACAAGGCCATCTCTGTTGCCTGGGGTCTCTAAGGGGAAAGGACCTGTGTGAATCTCAGTGGAGAGGTTCAGGGCTTGGGATTGCCTTTTCCTCAGCTTGGTTGGGTAGTGAACCCTGGAAGAGAGAAGAATCTAAAGGACTAGGACTCATAAAGACATCTTGGGCCAGGTTTTGGCCAGAAAAGCTCACATTGGGTGGGCCAGGGCCTGAATGGAAGAGGAAACAGCAGCTCCCTCCACCTTCAGTGAATCATTTTAGAAACGAACAATTTAGGGGAAATCCTAATGTTGTATTCTGGTAAGCTGGCTTCCTGCAAATTGCCCCCAGACACCTGGAGAGATACTGTGGGATCGTGGCTTGGCAGCACCTAACTTAGGAACAGCAAACTGCCTGAGAGAGAATGAAAATCGCACCACTGATTAGGGTACCAACTGAACCAATAGTAACTCTGAGATTGCTTTGCATTGGGACACCATGATGAAATGGCATCAGCCTCCTTCCTTATAGAAGCCTGTGCCTGTGTGCTCTGAAGGGCAGGAGAGAAAAAAAAGGATGGAAAAGTACACATAATCAATAAATTGTTAGAGGCGTTTGATGTTTCCATGGGGTCCATTCCCCTATCCTTTCATCCACGGAAAAGGAGGTTTCATTCAATTTACTCATTTATACAACAAATATTTGCTGAGGCTTCCCTGTGCCGGGCATTGACCTAACCCTTGAAGATACAACAGTGCACAAGACATTAAAGTCCCTGCTCTTGAGTTTATAATCCAGGGAGGGGAGACAAGCAATAAACAAATAAATAAATTTATATCATACCCTGTAGTGATGAGCTAAAGAGCAAAAAGCATGAGAGAGGGACAGAGAGTAGAGAGTGGGGGGTGGCACTTTCCCATATGTATTCTTGGTCCCCAGGTAAACCAAATTCAGACCTCAGACACAGGTACCACAGAATTGACAGAGAACATGCAGGTAGTAGAACAACAGCAACACCGACCATGATTTCCGTTTATTTTCATCTATGATTTTGGGCACAAAGGAGCCACTGGCCAGGAGTGGCTGGTGACATTTCTGATATTATCCTTCCCTCCTCAACAATGCCAACAAACCTGCCCTTTGACCTATGAGTGGTTCCACCAATAGACATTATTCAGTGGACAGCCAGCCCAGCTTCCCAGCCACAACAGCTGAAAGAGTAGGGTGGAGAGCAGGACAGAAATCTAAGGACAGAGAGGCTTGGCCACTACATTCTGTATTGAATCTTTCCCCATTACCTGCTGGGGCATCCGCCTGTGCAAAATCAGAATCAGCCACGCCCAGGCCTAGGATTCTAGACTCAAAGGGCAGAAAGCAAGTTACTCTACCTTCCTGGTAACCCTGTTTCCTAAAAGAAATGGCTACTTTGGGGAAAGTAATTGAAATTTGTCTCAGTTAGAAAGGCACAGATTCTAAATCCAGGTTGTTGGATTAGAATCCCAGCTCCTCAGCTTACTCACTGTGTGGGCAGGGAAAATTATTTAATCTCCCTTTGCCTCAGTTTTCTATTTACTGTTGTAAATGAGTTAATACATGTAAAGTGCTTTGAACAGTGCCTGCCACTTAAGTGTTACATCTAGGGAAATACTAGTTCATATTTTGTGGTCCTGACACCATGCCCTAGATTCTCAGGAAATTCAGGCTGCTCTCTGATTAGCTTAGAGGACACCTCCATAGGTTAAGCCTGCTCCCACACAGCCCTACCCCAGACAACCTCAGTCCATGCTATGGATTGTTTTGTGTCCTTCTCCCCCAGATTCATACGCTGAAGCTCTAACCCCAATGTGATGGTATTTGGAGATAGGGCCTTTGAGAGGTAATTAGATTTAGATGAAATCATGAGGGTGGGGCCCCAAAGATAGGGTTAGTGCCCTTCTAAGAAGAAACACCAGAAAGGTTGTCCTGCTCTCTCTCTCTGCCATGTGAGGACACAGCAAGCAGGTAGCCTTCTGTAAGCCAGAAAGAGAGCCCTCACAAGAATCCAAATTATATTAGTGCACTAATCCCAGACTTCCAGCCTCCAGAACTATGAGGAAATAGATTTCTGTTGTTTAAGGCCCCCAGTCCCTGGTATTTGGTTATGGCAGTTCAAGCTGCCTGAGACAGCCGACCTTAGCCCAGTGCATGAGGCTACTGCAGAGTTTCTCTCTTTGCTATATATTCTCTTATTTCTAAGCACAGGGATTTTGCATGAAGTCCATGATTAAAAAATATTTAGGAGGGAATTCCTATTCCATCAAACATCACTGGATCCTTGACATCTGTTTAATCTTTGAGATCATCTGTTTCCTTAACAGATGTTGACACCTGCTTTCCAGGGCTGTCATGAGAATAAAATGAAATGATACATGTGAAGTGGCCAGTTGACTGCCTGGATCAGGAGAAGCTGATCCATTCTAATGACCTTAACCCCGAAAAGGAAGAGGAGTAATTTATACTTACCGACAGATTCACTGTTATCTCCTCAGAGATTATAATCTTTGACTTCCTGAGGTAAACTTTTCAGAATAAGAGCCTTCCTGCAGAAGAAACACCCTCTACCATCAGTGTTACTCCGGATTTCAGAGCATTCAGGAGTCTTTAGAGGGAGACCTTGGCAGCTTGCAGTTTTGCTAATCCCTTCTTCCTCTCCCCTAATCTGATTCTTGAAATGTCATTGAGCCCTGGAATTCAAGACCAGACTGGGCAACATAGTGAGAACCTTTCTCTATGAAAAATAAATTTAAAAAAATAGCTGGCCATGGTGGCACATGCCTGTAGTCCCAGCTATTTGAGAGGCTGAGGTGGGCGGACCGCTTGAACCCAGAAGGTCAAAGCTGCAGTGAGCCAAGATCACGCCACTGAACTCCACTCTGGACAACAGACAGAGACCCCGTCTTAAAAAAAAAAGTCATTGAAATGACATTAGCTCAGTCTCAGTCCTTCTCTGCTGGGAATTACAACCGGTGATGTTCCCAGATTGAGATGCAGACTGCTGTGGTACTTAGTTCTGGGGAAACACCTCAGTCCTTAACCTGGTGGGCCCTGCTTGATCATAAGACTTGCCTCGAGGGAGTTGAAGGGAAAGTTGAGCCGCATCTGTGCCATTAGCATAGCAACCCCTTGCTGGAGCCTCTGACTAAATTGTTCAGGTTTATGGCTTTGACCATCAGAGCTGACTTTGTATAAACAGTGCAGCTGTTTTGGGGGAGCAGTTCCCAAAATTTAGAAGTTGGAAATATTATAAGGATCCGGAAAGAAAACTTTAAAAAGTATCTGCTGAATAGATAGAATACTAACAGGTTATGTCCCACAAATTGAGCAGGAAAATGTTTCAAGAAGGAGGGAGGGATCAATTGTATCAAAAGCTGGAGGTAGGTCGAATCAAATGGGAACAGTTTTCCACTGGCCTTAGAAATATGGAGATCATTAGTAATTTTGGTGGAGTGAGGCAAGCCTGGTGGTGATGGATTTAAGAAAAAATCAGGGAGGTAAGGAGAGTGAATTGAGGAGTTTTATTATATAGAAAAGCAGGGAAATCTAGCTTTCCAGTAACTTAATAAAAGCTAACTTCTTTCTTTCCCCTTTCCTTTCCTTTCTTTCCTTCCTTTCCTTCCTTTCCCTTTCTTTCTCTTTCTTTCCTTCCTTCCTTCCTTCTCTTTCTCTTTCTTTCTTTCTTTCTTTCTTTCTTTCTTTCTTTCTTTCTTTCTTTCTTTCTTTCTTCTTTCTTCTTTCTTTCTTCTTTCTTTCTTTCTTTCCTTCCTTCTTTCTTTCTTTCCTTCCTTCTTTCGCTCCTTCCTTCCTTCCTTCCTTCCTTCTTCTTTCTTTTATTTTCAGAGAGCCAGGAATACAACTAAACCTGAGGTTGAGGAGGAATTGAAGCCCAGTAAAGACCACTTCCTTAGTGCCAAGGTAGCTGAGTGACAACATAGATTGGCCCAGTGTGGCTTCTCAGGGATGGAAGAAGAGATGTATATGAGCTAAACCTGTGATATCCCAAAGTAAGGCTTCTCTCCTCAATGGACAAAAGTGGGCTCTGTATCTGCTCTCCATGCTTCTTGTGAGTTTTCTGACCCACATACAATTTGGCTGCCGAGAATCCCTCAGGATTCTATTATAGTAATGAAGTAAAGGAATGCCTTGTGCTTTTTGTTCTGTGGACTTGAGACTGCGGATCTGATGTGTGTGGTGTGTGTGAATGATTTACTGAAAGGAGAGGTGTAGTTGATACTGTAGGATGACAGGGTAGGGTGACAGAGCTGTGCCCCACCCAGAAACACTGCTAATGACGTAAGGCTCCTCTTGGAGATGAACACACAATGGATCCACACACAGACAAACAAAATCACCTCCAAAAAGCAAAATGGCTCCCAGCCAGCATTACCTCACTACAGGACCTTACTCTGATCTGAGCGAGTTATTAATATTCTAATGGAAGAAATTGTTTATCACAGTGGAGCATGGCAAAATGGAAACAGAAAGAGCAGAGTCACAGGGTAATGTTAGCTATCACCCTTAATTTGAGGAAGTTTGCTGAGAATAAATAAGGTCAATAGAGGCTAAAACTCACCTCTCACAGTGACATTCAGCACTGCGCTCTGGACAGGGCCGTAGCTGTTGTCTGCTGTACAGTAGTATTCCCCTGCATGGCTCTGTCTGACGGCAGGGAGCTCCAGCTCTGCTCTCAGGGAATGCTGAGTTTTCCTTCCCAGACTCTCCTGCGTGTCCTTTCGGTGCCAGGAGAACGTGGTGTCCCCTGTGCCTTCAGCCACGGAGCAGACAAGGACCAGCATCTCCCCTTCAACCGCCTGGCCCCCTGAGGGCTGGGTCTCCAGGAGCACCCCAGACACAGGGATCCCTATGTGAAAATGAGACCACAGGTGGGGGTCAGGTGTGAAGGAGGGCAGGGCTAGGTAGCTGGGGTGTTGGGCAGGGTTACTTTTTATGTGACTTCAAGATATACTCTTCAGCAGGCACTAACATTGTGGCCAACAGACCACAAATTTAGCACTGAGAATATCACTAAATGTGATAAGCTTTTCCATCCTGATATACGAGGCCCCAGGAAAGAAAAAAGGACTAACCCTGAAGAAGCATTTGGGTTTTGTCTGACATCCTGGTTGGAGGTCTGAGTTGTTTTGAGGGACAGGTAATAGCAATAGCGGCCATCATGGCACTAGGCTGGACCACATCTGTTTTCAAAAGTCATAATTTTGTACCTAAGTGATATTTATTGGGCCTATCTGTCTATCTCTCCTTCTTTTCTGCTGTACACATCATAGACACTCACATTGTTCGTTGCTACTGACCAGGAAAAGGTGGATGCTTGTCTTCTAAATAGTTATCCTTAAGATCTAGCCATTCTAGAATCTGCCAATTCCCTAGCAGGGCACCCTATTTTCTTGTTTTGTTTTGTTTTCCATAGCTCTCAAACCTAACTCCATGAGTCAGCTGTGATTCTGAAGTGATAGAATTTCAAAGGAAGACTGAGTTTTTAGGAAAATGGAGGTAGAAAAGAAGTCATGTATTTCTTTTATTATAGTACTTCACTTCTTGGCCTAAGCCTGGTGCCTCTGTCAGGATGATAAAACCTGTCTCTGTTACATAGTCCCTATGCCTACAGAGCTCGAGGGGCAGAGAGAGGCAGGGAAGATGCCTGACTCTCCAACACTCACGCTGCACGTGGATCTGTAGCGAGAGACTGTGCTTGTGGATGTTACCCATCACTGTTTCAGCACTACACCAATAGGATCCTGAGTTTTCTCTCCAGACGGTTGGGAGCTGGAGCTCCGGGGACCTGCTCCAGTCTGACAGGTTGACCCCGTCATCTCTGAAGAAGATGAAGTGAAGTGGGGTGTCCGACCGCTCTGGAGGAAGCTGTGTTTCACAGCTCAGGTTTACAGAATTCCCCTCTGTAGGCTGAGAGTCTGTAGCTTTCAGCTCTGGCTGTGGAAATAGTTCTAGAGAGAAGAGGTAAATCAAGTTCTGAGTATTTAGGACTCTGGGAGAGACAGGTTTGGATGCTCAGTCACAGGAAACTTCAGACACACAGCAAGACAAACTTATCAAGCCCTCTATCACAGTTTTCTTCCACAGGATTATTCAGGTCCAATCACCCCACTGTCTCTGCCTCTTAGAGGATTTGTGCCTCTCATCTATCCAGAGTTTCAATAGTAACCCATAAATTCTTTCCTTACATGCTCAGTTTCCTATCTCTCTCATTACTAAGCAAATCTATATGAACTGAAAGATTCACCTTGAATTTTAATCATTTTGAAATTTGATCTAAATACATCATTCTCGTCTCCATATCCAAAGCATCGATAATTGCCATTGTTATTTGAACTTGCTTGTGGGACAAGAAGATCCCAGCTTTTATTAGAAATGGAAAGAATGTTTCCATTCCAAGTATATTTCACAGCAGTCAATTTCTCTTTCCTCCTTCTGTGGCATCTCAGAACCAATGTGTCACCTTCAAACACAGAATACGGGGCCTGCAGGATTAAGGAGTCTGGAAAAGACACAGAGAGAAGATCGTCATTCAAAGCATTCCTGCTACCTCCTCCTTTTCTTGAATTACAAAGGCTTTATTGTTTTCTTCTTTCTTCCACAGGATGTAGTCTCCCGATCCAAGCTCACGAAACTCCTCCTGAATCAGTGTAACATGCTTCAGGTACAATTCCTAAATAAATCCCAGGCGCAACTATTTTATCATTCAAAGTCAGATTCCAAAGATAAGGAGTCTAATACGGAGAATAAAAGCTGAGAGAAGGTGTGATCAAAATCTCTGAGATGATAGAGTACAGCAGAACTTAACACCAACCTGCTCACAGAGTCTCAGGCAGGAGCTATGAAAGAAGTGGCACTTGGAGAACCATATGAGGATCTCTTCCTGGACATTGGAGTGTGATTTGTAGCAGGATTCTTGTCAGAGACACAGCCTAGGTTCAAGGGACAGTGGATGTGGTCCTCTATGGAAATTCCATGCTGTTCAGATTCTAATGATTCTAATTTGAGGTTAGCTATATCTCTTCTTTCTTAGATGACTGTGTTGAATGCCTACTCCTGTAGACCATGCCCTTGGAAGTGACCAAAATCATTATCTATCAGGTAAAACTGGACAGGAGGAGCTGTGGGAGCTTGATGCCAATCAGAGGGAAAACTAGGAATGAGGAAGGGACACATAATAACGGGTGGGGATAAAAAGCATCAGGTTAGAGATTTCCCACCTCTGAGCTCCTTCGATGGCACTTTTGTCCTCAGCACAGTTACGTGTGTGTAATTTCTCCCTTATGAGGCTATAAAGCCCTGCAGGGCAGGATCTCAGACGGCTTCATTTTTGTACTCCCTAAAACTAACTCATTTTCTTGACTGTGTAATTGTGTGGGGATGTCGATTAATATTAACCATTTAAACTCAAGTTTCAATAGTAGTTTGAAAAACATGTGTAGACATCGGAGGGAAAATGTGAAACTAAAGGAGCTGGGATCGAGGGTTAGAGAGGAATGAAAGACCCCAGTTCGTGGAACCTCCCGGGAGCTAAGATAAATTGAAACCATTTATAAAGTTTCAACTAATTCACCTTCTTTCTCACCTGAAGAAAAGAGCAAGTGCACAGGGTTACTTCGTGGGGAGCCCCGGGCCTGGCATCTGTACAGTCCAGATTGCCGAACCTCGAGGGTGTTTCCTGGGGTCAGGGTCAACTTTTCTCCCCAGGGGTGCCGATGATACCATGTTGTTTTCTCTGTTGCATAGAATTGAAATCCATTGCAAGTCAGAGTCACTCTCTCTCCTTTGAAGAATGTGGTCCATGGAGGATGAACGGAAATCACAGGTTTGTGTGCAGCTGCTGAGGAGGAAAGAGTGATAGGTCTGAGGTGGAGGTGCCTGCGGTCCCAGCTGCAGTGGCTTGTGTGGGTTACAGTGGAGGACATGGCTTGGGAGATCCCTAAGAGGCCCCCGGATGACTTCTGTTTCCCCAGGTTGCAGGTGAGCTGTGCTCACCTCCTCCAGAGTGCAGTGGCGCTCAGTGGCCTATAGCAGCAGATTGGCCTTTCAGAGGGAGGGCAGCCCTGGCAGGATCCACTCAGCAGTGATAGATGATGGGAGGCTTGCAAACCCTCTTACTTGTTTCAGTGAACCAGGTCCTCAGGTAGATAGCTGGAAATTGCATTTTTCCTGGACTCTCACCTGGGATCTTGGTGTTAACAGAGACCTCTCTAAGATGAGTTCTTGTGTGTGAAGGGTACCAGAAAATGCCATCTCCAGGTTTGTCTCTTTGGCATATGGATTATTTTGAGCTAAAGGCCATTGAGAATCACCAGAAACAGGAAAAGTTCTAAAAGCAAGGCACAAGTTTTCCTTTATAAGTAAAAAAGGAAGTTTTCCCTTATAAAGGAAATTTCCTTTTGTAAATGTGTCTCCTTCTCCCATACCAGGAAGAGGAAGACTCTTAACAACTTTCATCAATAGAGAAGGCATTGACTTAAATATGCATAAAAACCCTTGTTTACCATGTTTTTCCTAGTTCACCTGCCAGAGCTTGCCTCCCCAACCCAGAAGCCCAAAACTCCTTTCCCTTCACTTAATCCAAGATGGTATACAGGTTGAGTATACCTTATTCAAAACACTTTGGAACAGAAGGGTTTTAGAGTTTGAGTTTTTTTCAGATTTTGGAACATATGCATAAACCAAATATCTGAAATATGAAATGCTCCAATAAGCATTTCTTTTGATCATCATGTCAGTGCTTAAAAACTTTCAGATTTTGGATTTCAGATATTTGGATGAGGGATATTCAACCTGTATAAATCTCAATCATCTGGTTGCCTCCTTGAGCCATTTTTTTCTTTGTAAATTCCCCTGTGTATGTACATAATTAAAACTTTTTTTCACTTGTTAGTCTGTCTTTTTTTTTTTTTTAGACAAAGTCTCACTCTGTCAACCAGGCTGGAGTACAGTGGTGCAATCTCGGCTCACTGCAACCTCTGCCTCCCAGATTCAAGCGATTCTCCTGCCTCAGCCTCCTTAACAGCTGGGGCTAAAGGCGAGTGCCACCATACCCAGCTAACTTTTTGTATTTTTAGTAGAGACAGGGTTTCACCTTCTTAGCCAGGATGGTCTCCATCTCCTGACCTCGTGATCCACCTGCTTCAGCCTCCCAAAGTGCTGGAATTGCAGGCGTGAGCCACCACGCTTGGTCTAATATATCTTTTATCAAGTTAATTTATGGGCCCCAGAAAATTAACCTGTAGGGATCAAGAGAAAACTTTTTCTTTGCCCTCTTAAGGTTTGCTGAAAAATCAACTGATGAAAAGCAGATTCATAGGAGAAATGGCCTACAAATTTATTAACATGTACACGGAAGAATTACAGAGTGATTCCCCAAATACACTAATAAGGCCCAGATACTTACACAGCCATTTTTAGAGGGGAGTGGGGAGAGGGGGAATGTAGGTAACTCTTTTGAAGGGCAATAAATAATGACTATGGTGAATTAATGGATAAATGGTTCTATTTGGAAGATGAATGAGCCTGAAGGGTAGATGTTTTCTTGTGATAGGGTCTGTTCAGGTGTGGTTACACCTGTCAGTCTTCTTTTCTACAGTAGAGAGAAGGGAAGAACAACTGTTCTTACTGGTGGGTTGGTTTGGTCTTTAGGTGGATAGGGAAAAGTTTCTTCTGTTGATCTTTAAAGGCCTTTAATTCAAAATACTAGTTATACCAGGTGGCCATATTTTGGGGTGAAATATTTTGGTTTTCTTCAAACCTAACACAGATAGAGAGAAATTTTTTCCCTCCCGTACATGTAGCATGAGCATGTGGTGGGATAGGGATAGGGGTTGTAGATGGAGTGAATATAGAAATTGGGAGGTCAATTAGACAGTTATGGAAAGGGGTTTAAGTTATATTTTTACTGACGAGAAATATGTATGGGAGAGGTAAGCAGGCTCTGTCTGTCATAAGAAATATATCCAGATAGCTGCAGACAATAAGAGTGGGGAGAGGTAGGTGTTCCTAACTTCCCAGACCTCAAAGGCACTCTCTTGTGACAGTAAAATACTAACCCTACATGAAGGTAGGCCCTAAAATCTTTGAGGCGTTGGTGGATAGAAACTGAAGAATTCAAGGATAATACAAATTAAAAATAAGAGGCTTAATTCTCCCTGCCAAAAGTAAGAGACTTCTCTTCCTCTTTCAGAATTTCTTTCTCTGTCCTTTTCAAATGCATATAAATGTTTATATTGGTTAAATAACCAAGACAGCATGGTACTGGTACCAAAATAGATATATAGACCAATGGAATGGAACAGAGGTCTCAGAAATGACACCATACATCTACAACCATCTGATCTTCGACAAACCTGACAAAAATATGAAATGGGGAAAGGATTCCCTATTTAATAAATGGTGCTGGGAAAACTGGCTAGCCATATGTAGAAAGCTGAAACTGGATCCCTTCCTTACACCTTATACAAAAATTAACTCAAGATGGATTAAAGACTTAAATGGAAGACCTAAAAACCATAAAAACTCTAGAAGAAAACCTAGGCAATACCATTCAGGACATAGGCATGGGCAAAGACTTCATGACTAAAACACCAAAAGCAATGGCAACAAAAGCCAAAATTGACAAATGGGATCTAATTAAACTGAAGAGCTTCTGCACAGCAAAAGAAACTATCATCAGAGTGAACAGGCAACCTACAGAATGGGAGAAAATTTTTGCAATCTACCCATCTGACAAAGGGCTAATATCCAGAATCTACAAAGAACTTAAATTTACAAGAAAAGACAACCCATCAAAAAGTGGGCAAAGGATATGAACAGACACTTCTCAAAAGAAGACATTTATGTAGCCAACAGACACATGAAAAAATGCTCATCATCACTGGTCACCAGAGAAATGCAAATCAAAACCACGATGAGATGCCATCTCATACCAGTTAGAATGGCGATCATTAAAAAGTCAGGAAACAACAGATTCTGGTGAGGATGTGGAGAAATAGAAAGGCTTTTACACTGTTGGTGGGAGTGTAAATTAGTTCAACAATTGTGGAAGATAGTATGACAATTCCTCAAGGATCTAAAACTAGAAATACCATTTGACCCAGCAATCCCATTACTGGGTATATACCCAAAGGATTATAAATCATGCTACTATAAAGACACATGTACATGTATGTTTATTGTAGCACTGTTCACAATAGCAAAGACTTAGAACCAATCAAAATGTCCATCAGTGATAGACTGGATTAAGAAAATGTGGCACATACACACCATGGAATACTATGCAGCCATAAAAAAGGATGAGTTCATGTCCTTTGCAGGGACATGGATGAAGCTGGAAAACATCATTCTCGGCAACCTATCACAAGGACAGAAAACCAAACACTGCATGTTCTCACTCGTAGGTGGGAATTGAACAATGAGAACACATGGACACAGGGCAGGAAGCATCACACACTGGGACCTGTCAGGGGTTGGAGGGCTGGGGGACGGATAGCATTAGGAGAAATACCTAATGTAAATGACAAGTTGATGGGTGCAGCAAACCAACATGGCACATGTATGCATAGGTAACAAACCTGCATGTTGTGCACATGTATCCTAGAACTTATAGTATAATAATAATAAAAAAGTAAGCCTATTGCCTGGCTCACATCCCAGGGAAGTCCTGGGAACCACCTTTTTGAATACAAGCATCTAGATAGTTCCTCTGTCTCTCTCAGTCCCTGTGGGAGAGTAAGGACCTAACTTTGGTGGGCTCGACTTTCTCCAATGTGCTAAACTACCTGCTGTTGTAAAGACAGAAGTTTGTTTCCCTTCAGTTACTTAAGACAGGTTGTCTCCCCAGTTACCAGGATAAAGTTAAGATGAACTAGTAGAAGAAAAGGTGCTGTCAGGCCCTCTTACTTGAGGCCTAGTTATTGTTTATCTTGAAAACATGTAAGCACGTGCTGTATCTAATTGGCTGTATGAGGGGGTGGAATTCCTTTCTGACTTTGCAGCTTCTTAGTGGATTGTCTGTGATGCTCATCATATTCTGGCTTGTTGCTTATTCAATAATACCTACTTTCTCTACTACCGCTGTGGGGAGGATTTCTGAGTTGGGAGGAGATTTTGTTTTTAATTATATGTCTTCTAAGAAGAAACTGTTTCTGAGGCCCTTTTTAATCTGAATGTTTATTTTCTGAGTTTTGTAGTTCTGACTTTGTGCCGGCTAACAATAAAAGTAACTACAACACAAATTATTCACTATTAGAAACATTCACTCAAACGTCCTTACCAATATAACACTACTATCCAGCCTTCTCCAAGATAAGTGCTTTGGTAGGCTAATCTTTCAGTGGGTGTACAAATGAAAATTGATTGCTATTTTATTTTATTTTATTTTATTTTTTTTTTGAGACGGAGTCTTGCACTCCAGGCTGGAGTGCAGTGGCCCCATCTCAGGTCACTGCAAGCTCCGCCTCCCAGGCCAGGTTCACGCCATTCTCCTGCCTCAGCCTCCGGAGTAGCTGGGACTACAGGCATCCACCACTACGCCTGGCTAATTTTTTTTTTTTTGTATTTTTAGTAGAGACGGGGTTTCACCGTGTTAGCCAGGATGGTCTCGATCTCCTGACCTCGTGATCCGCCCGTCTCGGCCTCCCAAAGAGCTGGGATTACAGGCTTGAGCCACCGCGCCCGGCCTTTGATTGCTATTTTAGATTCTGTTGAAGATGTAGTAATTTATAAACTTGGTAAAAGTTATGTGGAACCACTGCTCTGATGACTCATAAAATCACTAAAGAGTATGGCAGATCAAGACCTGTTAACGATTATGAAGGAGAAATCAATAATAGGGAAAACACTTGCTTGGCCTTCAAAAGTCAGTCCCAATGCTCTCCTCTCTAACCTTCTGCCCACTAATGTGTTTGAAAAAATGAAGTATTAACTTTCCCACCTACATGATCCAGGTCTGAATAAAGGGATGTCAGAGAAATAATGCTAGGGATGGACTAGGGAATAGGGATTCTGGGAAAATGTTCTTCCTTTATTTGAAGGAAGAGATGCACACTGGGTGCTCTTTGACAGCTTCACTTCCCTTCTCCACCTGCCTCCCTACTTCTCCCCACTTTCTGCCTTGAACAAAGTCATGATGCCTGGAGCTGTGGCAGCTACCACATTTTGAAAAGTCAATATTAGATTCATGCTTTGCCCTACAAATTGCCTATGGTAATGTAACTTCTGTCAATATTAGATTCATGCTTTGCCCTACAAATTGCCTATGGTAATGTAACTTCTGTGAAGTAGAAAATCAAACAAATTGTTTTCATTTGTATTAATTTTCAAAAATAAAGTCTCAATTTTGGGGATTGCTATTTACTATGAAATTTTTAATAGAATAAATTATTTTCTTCTTGGAACCTTTTTTACTCAGATGAGGACTGTCTACATTTAAGGATTTTCAGGCAATTGCTTTTTTATAGCTTAAAGCTTTAAACGTTCTTGCCTTTGTCCAGAAGAACTTCCCAAATAGATCTTTTAGTTACATCTAAATGTGAAGAAAATGCCCTTTCTCTGTTTGGGGGGAAAAAAAGAAAACTGTAAAATAACCCAACTGCGTGTTTTACATGAAGAAGCTAAATGTTCTGTTTGGTAAGGTGAAACATCTGTGTGTCTCTGCAGAATTTATTTTATTTTATTTTTCAGATGGAGTCTTACTCCTGCCCAGGCTGGACTGCAGTGGCCTGATCTCAGCTCACTGCAACGTCTACCTCCTGGGTTCAAGTGATTCTCCTGCCTCAGCCTCCTGAGTAACTGGGATTACAGGCATGTGCCACCACAACTGGCTATCTTTTTGTATTTTCAGTAGAGATGAGGTTTCACCATGTTGTCCAGGCTGGTCTTGAGCTCCTGACCTGAAGTGATCCACCCACCTCAGCCTCCTGAAGTGCTGGGATTATAGGCATGAGCCACTGTGCCTAGCCTCTGCAGACACTTTTTAAAAAGAAAATTCTGTCTTTAAAGGTTTGGACAGAATACCCTATGTCATCAGTGGGAATGGGGCTGTGTTTCTGCTGAAGAGGATAGAAAACCCTACCAGCTATATTCCTGGGAAGCACCTGGATGCAGGGCCATTGGGACTTAGGCAATAGGTCTTCTACTGGAGGGAAGGAGAGTTGATTTCCTTTGATGTGTGCAACTAGACTCTTCTTTGCCCTGAGGAAGCTGGCCCTGCTATGTGCAGGTGGCCCTATGGCCAGGAAGGGACATAACTTTTCATGGCCTTTGTGTGTTTGAGACTGAGTTGATGGGCTCTGAGATTAACCACATCACTAGCTGTAGTTAATTCAAGACACTTTTTGTATTTCATTTCCCCATTCTAGAACCATTAGCAAGGTCTGCCAAGTTATAATCTTGTCTCAGGAAGGGTGTGTGGGAAACAGGCTGTGTCCATGGCACTGAGGAGGGGAAGAACAGCAGAGTTAGGAGCTGCAAGAGACAGTGCACCTCAAGGTGGCCAAGGCCCTTGCTGGCTCCAGCAGCTCCTAGGGTGCTCTATAGGAATGGCCAAAACACCTGTGAGGCAGCTCCCTATAGAGAAGATGGGGCTTTTTGCTGACCAGTAGGATAGATGGAGACTCAGAGTCATCATAATTTGAGCTATTAACAGAGAAGTGTGTCTCCATGGGATGCAGAAGTTGGGGATAAATTTGTTACACATGATTAGTGGAAAAGCTGCTGAAGCCCCAGCCTCCCCCTCTGAAGTATTGGCTTATTTCTACCCTTTTCCTCTCGGGATGCTATGCACTCCATCAGGCTTGGCTAGAATCCCACATCAGGCGGGGTGGCAGCTCCTCCTCCTGTGGACGCTGTGACATATATCCCAGGCCCTGCCATGTTTAGCCAGCACAATGGCAGTTTTGGTTTAAGAGGGTGACCCCCAAATAGCCTGATTCTTAGGGTCAGGGTCACCACACGAGCTGATGTCTCCACATCCCTGCAGCCCTCAGGAAAAGGAAGAAATGGACAACAGGGACTCTTGGAAGTATTTGAGATAAAATATAGTTATTAGGATATCTAGAAACATAAAGGAGCAAAGAAAATAAGGACTTACCAGATTGTCCACAGACTGGAGCTGAAAGAGAGTAAAGAGCCAGCCATCAGTGCAGGCGAGGAGTCCCAAACTATTCACCCTGAGAGCCCACACACTCATATGCTACTTCCAACCAAGAGGAAGAGAAACATGTTCCATTCCATCCATCCCAGCGGGGAAACACAGTGGCCAGATGCTCAGGCTGTGGACTCAGACAGTCTGGTTTGAATTTTAGCTGTATGACCCAGGGCAAACCACATGAACTTTCAAGTCTCAGTTTTCTCATTTGAAAAATGAGGCTCATGAAAGCGACCTCATAGTAATACTGTAATGAGTTAGATCAGTAAGATTTCAATTAATGGCTGCTGTCATTAATTTTTTAGTATGGGGCTGCTGCGGTTCCCTCTTCTCTTGACTCAGAACACTTATTATCATAGCTAATTTGGAACTCAAAATGAGACAGACAGTAGGGGGTAGCAGTTGAAAGCCTAGTTTCCAAAGTTAGATTATGAGTTTGAATCCTGACTCTGCCACTGTACTAGCTGCATAAACCTTAAGGACAAGACCAACATCTTTGTGCCTTCATTTCCTCATTTGTAAATGGGAGTTATAAAAGTTCCACCTGATCAAATGTTAGAGAATTGGATAAATTTATACGTGGAGTACCCTTAGAAAAGTGGGATGTAGCCAGGGATCAGCAAAAATTAATTGACATCCTCACACATTGTCTTGTAACTATTTGTGTAACATTTTTCTCATATTGTCGAGTCAGATGCTCTTGCATGTGTACATTGAGGTTCTATTGAGAATGTCACCTCTTGAGGGCAGAATCTGTGTCCTTCAGGTCTCCATATCCTCTGTGGTGCCCAGCAGTGTGGTATGCCAAGTATACCCATCCATTCACTCCTTAGTTCCCATCATATACCAATCACACTAACAGGTCTTCCCTTAGTTGGGGTCTGGGGATCAGGTGGGAACTAGAAAAATATGCTTAATAAATATTTAATGTACAACAGACTGATTGTTCTTTAATTCCCTAGCTTGAGCAACTAGGAAATCCGTGCCTCATTTGGACAAACACTGACAAGTGGTACAAAAGCAGGAAGAAAAAGATCAAAGGGAAACCATCTTATCTCTTCTCTTCTCATGCTCTTTGCAAACATCAGAACAGGTTTGATCTTAGAATACAGAGAAGGAAATAACTATTCTTAGCAGGTGATCCTTTCTACCTGAGTTCACAATCAGGACTTGATCCTTCACAAAGAACTCAGTCCATCTTTTCCTCTGGGTCCTCATGCTCTGTGACTTAGGGACTGAACCTAGCCATAGGTTTCTTTTTACATAAACAAAATAAGTCCATTTGGGGGTAAAATGATTTTCCATAGGCAATTCATAGCAAAAGTAGGTAAGAAATACATCTTTGGAAATCAATTATTATCATTTTCCCCTTCTACCAGTAAATCCTTATCTTTCCTTTTTGTTCATTTTCTGCTGTTCTAAAATGGGAGTAAAAATCCATGATTGCAGCAGCCCAGAAAAGAGGACTTTTGCTCATGGTGAGGCTCAGCTTTGCAGCAAGCAGAGGTCTACTCTCCATCACTTACCAAAGACCAGCAAGGACGCCCACAGCAGCATGGAAGCCTGCTCCAGGGTTGGAGAAGGAGTTCTGAGGAGACAAGCCAGGTCAGCCCAGATTACCAAAGTAGCACTTGCCTACACCAGCACCAGCAGTGAGCTCAGTAAGCTTCTTCTCTGCATAAAGCTGATTGAGATAATGAAGTGAAAGGGGGAAGTAGAGGAATCTTTCTGAAAACACCAAACAGCAATGTGGACCAGTGTGAGAGAATCCAGACCACAAAAATCAAAATTTAATAGAATTAAGTACTGCTGTGACATCCTGGGGTGAATCACTTCTCAAGGCTAAAGCTACCCTATTTTCAGAACTCTCTAGGCTCTGTCTTTCAAGGAAATCACAACCTATTCTCTCTGCTACCAGAGATGAGGTGAGATTGCAGGCCTATTGAAATCCACATCATCTAAGGATGTCCCTGAACCTCCCCAGAGATGAAGCATTTCTCATTCAACACAGAAAAGGCCTCCGCTGACCGCTGACGCCTCTACCGGAACACCTCCAGCAGGCCATCTGTAGACCTGATGAAACATCTCAATCACAAGACAACTCTCACCTTGTCTGATATATATGAAAATATCCTGACTCATCAGTCCCGGGGAAGCCACAAGTTTTGATCTGAGTAGAAGGCAAGCTCAGGAGTAAATTATAGCCCCATCATGCTCTTCCTAGATAATAGGCCATAACATTTCTACTTAATGTCCTAGAATCCAAAATTTGCTACAGGAATGTCTTGGCAAATATATATTGATTGAAATACATATGCCTGGTATCTGGTGGCAGAGAGAAGAAGTTGTGATTTCCTTGAAAGACAAGAGGCTAGAGAGTTCTGAAAATATGATGGCTTTAGCCTTGAGAAGTGATTCACGTCAGGATGTCAGAGTGGGTATTTAAATAATTCTATTAAATTTTGATTTTTGCCATTTGGATTCTTTCACACTGGGCGACATGCTGTTTGGTGTTTTAAGAAACATCTAATGCTCTCCCTACCCATAACAAACCTGCACACTCTGCTCATACATCCCAGAACCTAAAAAAAAATTAAGAAAAAACCGGAAAAATCCATAGTGACGTTTTTTTGGTACATATAACATTTTGGTATGTATAACTCTTTAAAACTTTTTTATGCTATTATCTTGTGTATATATATAAATAAAAAATGTTAATGGCAAAAAAAAGAAACACCATGGTGTTTCAGGTATGGTGCCAGGTGCTGGAAGTACAGTTTTAATCAAGACTTGGAAAGCTTTCATTCTGGTGGAGAAGACAGCAAGTCAACAGGAAATTACACACAAGTGAATTGTATGTAATTTCTGAGAGTCTAGGAGGGAAATCTGACCCAGTTCTAGGGATGCACAAGAGGCTTCCTTGAGGAAGTAACATCCAAGCTGAAAGAATATCATTCCAAGACTGAGAGATTAGCAGGGACTAAGATGGAAGGCAGTTATCGTGACCATCATCATCACATCAAGATATCTGTGATTAGATAATAGACATAGGATGGATTAAGAGTGGTCTGTATTTTTCTAATATAATGTTTTTCTATATATCTGTAATAATTTATTTCTAACTAGGGTTTGTACTGAACATCAACTATATTTTAGACAATGTCCATGGCCTTAGAAGAATAAAAAGGTGAATAAAGTGCATCTCTCTTAAAGACTTTAAAAAAAATCAATGTGGTAAGGGCCAGAGTAGACATAGACACAAGGAACCATAGAGACATTGAGCTGCCAAGGCGGCACACGGGTCCTTTGTCTCCTTGCCTTGTGACCTTGCATCTTTCAGCTGCCTTCATTTGTCCCAGGAGGAGCAAGGGTATAAAATGGCAGTCAAGAACCTGATCTGTAGAATCCCATATATCTGGATGAAATCTTGACTTCACCTCTTGCTAGTTGGGTGACTCTGGTCAAACACTTAGCCTCTTTCACACTGGTAAAAAGGAGATAAAAATAATGTCCAGCTGAAGTGGATGTTGATATTGATGTTTGTATGAATACATTAATGACATAGAACTCTCAGCTCAGTCCCTGTGCTGAGAACTATTCTGTAATACTAGAAGTAACAAGTATAATGAACTAGAAAGCACTTTATAATTGACATAATATCCTACCAATATTTTTATATTCCTTATAACACTGGAAAATAGTATTTAGCATGAGTTTAGAACTCCAATATTTATTGACGGACTAAGGATTGAGGGGAAGTTGAAATCATATTGCCTGTTTTCTTGTTTCTACCATAAGTTTTGTTGAATGAATAGATTTCAATTAGCAAAATAAAATTTCACATTTATGATGTTATACAAGATTTCCAAACACAAAAATCATATTTATTTACAACTACTGTGTAAATGTTTAAGTTTACGTCAGTCAAGTACTATTTTTGTTGTTGTATTTAAGTCACTGACAGAAATATTTTAGTTATTGTTGCCAGAAGTGTGGTTTGTACTTTGAAACATCAGCCAGGAAGTATATATGCCACGATTTATTAAGCAATTGCTTGACTAACCAGGAACTTTTAGATTTTATATTAATAAAGGACAAAAATAATTGTTTTCAATGAGAATGTAAGAAACTGAAAATTTGAAACTTTTCTAATTTTTTTTTGAAAAACATTTAAACCTTTACAGTTTAAAAAATAAATTTTCATTTTGGGGTAATTCTAGATTTATATAAAATAGTAAGGATAATACAAAGAGTTCCCATATAGGAAGCCCTTACCTGTTTCAATTTCCCCTGCAGTTGCCATTTCACATCATGGGGCTACATTTGTCAAAACTAAGAAACCAAGATTACTACATTACTATTAATTACAGGCTTTATCCAGCTTGTTTCAGTTTTCCATTGATACCTTTTTCCTCTTCTGGTATCCCCTCTAAGATACTACATTACATTTAGTTATCTTTGCTCACAGACATCTCTTCTCCATCTGTGAGTTTCTCAGTGTTTCCTTGTTTTTCATGGCCTTGACAGTTTTGAGGAGTACTGGTTAGGTAGTCTGTGGTGTCTTTCAATCTGGGTTTGTCTGATGTTTTGGTCATGATTAAACTGGGGTTATGAGTTTTCACAAAGAATACTGCAGCTGTAGAGTGTCCTTCTCATCACATTGGGGGTATGGAATCTCAACATGACTTATCACTGGTAATGTAAATTGTGATCACTTGGTTAAGGTAGTGTTTGCCAGGTTTCTTCAATGTAAAATTACTGTTTGTCTTTTTCTATATTCTTTTGTTTGGGAGCAAGTCCAGTCCACAGTCAGGGTGAGAGGTGAAGTGGGGGGATTTGTCTCCTTGTTCTTATTTACTTATTCATGTATTCATCCATTCAATCATTTATTTATACCACTATGGATTTGTATATTTACTTTAAACTTTGGTAACAATATAATGCTTTATTTATTTTGTTGCTCAAATTGGTCCAGCTTTGGTGATTGGGAGCTCTTTCAGGTCAGCTTCTTTGTGCCTTTGACAAACCCTCATCCTTTTCCTTGCTGGAACATTTCTGTACTCTCTGGCACTACGAGATGCTCCTGGCTCATCTTACATTTTCCTGCCCCAACTCTAGAATCAGCCACTTCTTCAAGGAGCCCCAATTCCTTTCAGTAGAGATTGATATTTAGAAACCAAGAGCTGAGTGCTGAGTATGGTCTTTACTACTACGGGAGAATCATACATTTTTAGCTATGTGACAGGGAGTCTGTGGTCTTGTCAGTGCTTTATGGGTGGGAAAAATACTGGAGAGATAAATTTGTTGTTCTTGTTATTAAAAGACTCTTCTCCCAAATCAGTGGCTATATACATAATGATTTCTATAGCCATTTGTTAGTGATGGAGGAACAGCCGCTTGGAGTAATCAATCAACTTTGAACTTCAAAGAAAAGGCAGTGAATAAGCTCAATTGCATTTATTTGTAGGCTGGTGCCATCTAGAAGCCGCATTTTATTTTCCATGACTACAGATAGTAATATTTCTAGCCTTCAATGCTAAAATATAATCTCCTTTGTTTTAGAGACTTTTCCGAGATGATTTCTTTGTTCTAAGTCGAGACTCTTCTATTTTCATGAACATACAGATCTTTTTGCTCAAAAACTTGTCCAAAGTGAGAACAGAATCGCAGGTTGTTAGTGCCCTCTATTCCAGATTCATAGATCCACAGTTATGTAGTAGAGGGTGTGAAATGTACACCAGATTTGAACTGTAAGGCCTGGCTATGGTTTTGCTTCATCACTTACAAGCTATGTAGCTCAAGGCAAATCCATTTTGTTACTTGGAGACGTTAACACGAAAACTTTCATTTCCTCAATATTTTTATTTCAAACAATTTTAAACCTTTCAAAAAATGGCAAGAATAGTACAATAAATACTTACCTGCTCTTCACTGAGAGTTATCAGTTATTAACATTTAGCCATATTTGGTCAGCTTTTTCCTGAGGGTTGACCAAGGCAGTGCTGTTTGAGGGATGTGTCAGAAGCTTGGATGTGCAGGCTGGCTCGTTCCAATGTATTGTACTGTGGGATGGAGCTGGGAGCAGGAAGAGAAGTAGGAAGCTGTAAGCTTGAAACAGGAGACCAGAGCCTGCTTTCCTTATCATGCCTTGTTCTAGTATAAAATTCCCATGATCTTAAAATGTTATATTTGAACCCAGATTTCTAGGTCATTATGAAGGTATAGTTGTCAAAGTAGGAGAATAAAGCACACCTTATTAGCTTGTTAGATTGATTTATAACTTTTTTTTTTTTTTTGAGACAGAGTCTAGCTCTGTCGCCCAGGCTGGAGCCCAGTAGCGCGACCTCCGCTCACTCTAAGCTCCGCCTCCCGGGTTCCCGCCATTCTCCTGCCTCAGCCTCCCGAGTAGTGGGGACTACAGGCGCCCGCCACTACGCCTGGCTAATTTTTTATATTTTTAGTAGAGACGGGGTTTCACCTGTGTTAGCCAGGATGATCTCGATCTCCTAACCTCGTGATCCCCCAGCCTCGGCCTCCCAAAGTGCTGGAATTACAGGCGTGAGCCACTGTGCCCGGCAGATTTATAACTTTTAAATCCTCAGATTTATACTAGGAAGACCTCAACTTGCACTGTTGCCGGGGCCTCTGCAAAAGTTAGGGAGGCACAGAACACCTACCTAGAAGGGGAAGGGAGATACTACTTTTCCATTAATTCACTTTATGTAGAAACTGATTTTCTGCTACATTCATTTCTATTGGCCAAAACTGAGTTAATTTCTTGAAAAAGAATCACCAAAATAAAAGTTTTAAAATCATAACTTTTAGATTTAAAGATTTCTCAAACCGGGCAATTTATTAGACTGGATATTGAAGAATTTAAAAATTAGGTGCTAAAGTAAAATCACGCATCCACTGGTAAACAACATTAAGCTAAGCATTTTATGGCTTCCAAATTTTATCTATAACTACTCATTTTTAGCTGGAACTGCACATCACAAAAACATTCAACAGAGAAATTTGCCTTAGAGAGGTGTATTTAAAAAATTAAACTGGACGATGAGCTCCATTTCATGGGAATGGAGGAAGTTTACATTTTACTGATTAACCCTGGTTTGATTACTTTTTGTAGATTGGTGCCCCAGCATCAGTTTTAATCTGATTCAGCCCATTTCAGAGGGTGCAAATTCAAAACCTATAGGAGCCAGATAGGCAATGTAGAATGAAGAAAGTAATGTGTAAGAAAAACTAACTGCCAAAATTTAATAAAATTTGATTATTTTTGCTGAACTATTGGATACGTATGTAACATAATACAAACATTTATTAGAGGTTATATTTTAAATCCACATTTGAAAAATACAAATTGGAATGCAGACACAATTTTTAATTTTTCCTTTTATTATTTATTATTTCTGAACTGGGGATTAAAAGTTGACATCTCTTCTTTTGCACCAAGAAATCAGTGGCAAAACTTAAATTTCACAGTTTATATGCAACACAGGATTCAGTTTTGTATCCTTTAGATGGTTGCAATATTTAGTTTTATTGTTTTATAAAGGCAAATTGCTGTTTGCAAATGTAGGCACTTTGCCCATGGATAGAAACTTTGCACAATAGTTTTATATTTAGGATAGCTTCTTCTGAGATATTTGTAGATTTCTGGCATTCCTACATTGCCATATTGTTTTTCAGTATTGTCTTCCCTACTTCTATATTTATTGCTATTTGTAACTCTTCAGCCCCGCCATCAATATTAATTGAAAAAAGCCAATTCAACCATGCTGGTTTATTTTTAGATTTTTACTTTCTGAATTCACTTTTCAATTCAGCAATTTAGGATATGTAATTCAATCCTTTTATTTCTGGAAACTGATTTCAGTGAATAGGATTATAATTTTCGGTAACTATTCATAAATGTTTATCTGAGAAAGATTCAAAGTGTTTAAATGGGTTGTATTGTTCAATAAAAAGGCCAAGTATTTGATCTAATCTTTGGTAAGGAGCCAAGACCAATATTGTTCATTGGGTGAAATGAAGGAATTTTTTTTTTTTTTCAATTCACCGTGCCACAAGCAAGCCACCTAAAATTCATGTATAGCTGATCACCATACTTTGCATCTAATTCACTAAGTAAAGTGCTAACCCGTCTGTGCTTCTAACGTCAGGAATATATCTAATTCATGGTTTTAATTACTGAGTTTGAGATATGCTCTGTTTTTAACTCGTTAGTGCAGAGTGATTCCGGTGGATAATATAATAAGATTTAAGTTATCTGTCATTACAAAACATTACCATCTTCAATTTAAATTTCATAACAAGTTCAATGTTAGCACCCATCACAATAGGGTCACCTCTCTATTCTGTTTACTAATTTGTCCAGACTACATTCAACTCTTCAGGACCCATGGTAGATTATAAAAATGGCCACAAATTCTTCCCTTCCCTGAATCCATATATTTGCAATGTGACTTTGTAGCTATTTACATGGAGAAGTGGAATTTGTTTCTCTAGCTCTTGAATATGTTTTGGCCTGGTATCTTTGTGACATGATAAGCAATATGTCTTGGTCTCTGTCAATGGTAATCAAATTTGATGAGTAAAATCAATATCACTTGTTGTCATCATTCTTGTCTTGAGAACATCTGCAGGGCTGAAGTGGTGAGGAGACTCCTCCAATCCTCAATCTCTGGTCCCTTACCCACATGTCTTCTCCCCCTTGAGTCTAGTTCTGAAACATCAACCCAAAGGAAATAATTATCATTGCAGTACACTGGCTACAGCTGGGCAACTAGGTGCTATCTAGGGCTGAGTGGACCCCTATGACAGCAAGAAAAATAAAACATGATATTTTGACTGAGACATAAATGAGAATGGGAGATAAACTGGGAAGAAAGAGGGTTGAGAGAGAAGATCTCAGAAAATCAGTAGTCAAGAAAAATAAAGGTCCTCTATGAGTAATGGGGTAATGTAATTTGTGTAGGGCTTTTCAGCATGGACATTTAGGTGGAGGAGAAACAGGAAGAGGGCAGAGGGTGGTGGAGGGAATACCTTAGCTGGAGGAGCAGACTGGCAACTGGACACTCACAACCACAATTCTCCACCTTGCTTGGCTTTAAAATTAATGATATCAGTAGGTTAAAAGTAAGAGAAGAGAAAAAAAGATATGCCATGCAAATCTTGATCAAAGTGATGTCAGGAAGATGGCAGACTAGAAGGTATTCTGCTCATAGATATGAGTTTGTAAAAGCCCAGTGGAGCTAAAGATCTAAGAAGGACATTTTGAGAGTGCAGACAGATATCCAGGTGGCTGATCTGCCTTGCCAGTATTGCTTCTGGGTTCAAGCCCAGAAATAATCCAGTGCCCTAAGGGGGTTAATTACTTCTCTGTTTGGCTTTGAATTTGCAAGCAAAACTACCTGTCAAGGGTCTGAGAAGAAATTGTGCACACCAGTGCCTTGGCAGAAAGGTTCATCTGTTTGCTGATACCAATCTTGGCAGTGAACCTGAAAGTTGCCTGGTTGCCCTGCTACAGCCTTCTTCAGCTGAGGTCCCACATCAGAACTGCTTATATAAGGACCCAGAGGAAGATTCACCCATACCTCATAGTCTGGGAGTTTAACCCTTACCAATGGGCTCCTTAGCCTCTATCCTATAGCAGATCCCAGGGGGGCCCAGTCTTAGCTCTGGTTCCTCTTGATACAGATGGGGAACTATCTCATCTGTTCTCAGACCTGCTAAAATATGCATATCTGACTGGATGAATGAGACGGGCTCTCCAGCCTCTATACTACAGAGGGTCCTGAGGGGTCTCAGTCTCAGCTCTGGCACCTCCTATTGCAATCTGGGAACTATCTCAGCTGTGCAGGAACTTGCTGGGAAAGGGATGCCAATCAAGGCCACCAGGGCAGACTTTTGGCCCAAGGCCCTGGCCAGTGTTTTCATGCAGCCCAGTACTTTCCTTGGGTCTTCTCCAGATCCACGTGGGCTGGAAAGCTGTGTCAGAGTCCTCATGAGACTCACAGAAAGCCTGAGATTAGAAAATCTTCTTAGTGCTGAGACAACTGCAGTAGTCACACGGTCAGGGAACACAACCGTCAGAAAGCTTAGAATGCCTAGAAGGACCTCTGAAGAAGGACAGGCACACAAAAAGCCAGACTGTGAATAACAAGACACATACTTAACATCTTAATGTGCACACATTGTTGCACTTCCACAAGTATCAAGAAACTTCAGAGAAATATGACCTCACCAATGAGACAAAATAAGACACCAGAAACTGACCCTAAAGTAATGGAGATGTGTGATTTGTAAGACAAAAAAATCCCAAATAGCTATTTTAAGGAAACTCAAAAAACTTCAGGAAAACACAGAGAACCAATTCATAAATTTATCAGATAAATTTAATAGAGAGATTGAAATAATAACAAAAATCATAATCCCTGGAGCTGAAAATGCAATAAATGAAACAAAAAATGCAGTGGAGATTATCACAGAATTGATCAAACAGAATGATCAGTGAGCTTGAAGACAGTTTACTTGAAAGTACACAGTCAGAGGAGAAAAATGAAAGAATAAAAAGGAATAAACAAAGCATATGGTATCTATGGGACGACATCAAAAGCAAATACTCAGGTTATTCAAGTGAAAAAGGGAACTGGAGAAAGGCAAAGTTGTATTATTATTGTGTTATTATAGTGTTATTATTTAAAGAAATAATAATGGAAGCGTTTTCAAACCTTGAAAAGCTAGATATAGATAAGTAATAGATGATGATGATAATTAGATAGATAGATCCAGATATTGATGTACCTATATATTCAGGTATAGGAAGGTCAAAGATTCCAATCAGATTCAACCCAAATTATAATGGCACAAGACAAGTTGTAACTGAAAAAGAAGATCCTGAAAGCAGTGAGAGAAGAACGCAAATAACATATGAGGGAAATTCAATACACCTGGCAGTAGACTTCTTAGCAGAAAGTCTACAAGCCAAAAGAGAGTGGGATGATATATTCAGAGTGCTAAGTTAGGCGCGTGGGAACCCATGAATACTGTGCCAAGCACAGTTATCTTTTAGGAATAAAGGAGACAAAGACTTTCCCAGAACCCCTTCTGGCCCCCCAAGTAAGTAAAGAAATTTATCAGACCTTTTCTATAAGAAATGCTAAATCGTGATTGTTATAGTAACAATTTGTTAAGAGACAGATAATAGAAAAATAAAAATAGACTGTAACACCATAATAGTGGAGTGCTTCGACATCCCATTTATGGCCATATGCAGATCTTCCAGGCAGAAAATCAACAAAGAAACATCAGAGTTAAATATTTTCTAGGCCAATTGGACCTAACACGCATTTACAGAACATTTCACCCAACTGCTGCAAAATACAGATTTTTCTCACCAGCACATGAACATTCTACAGGATAGACCATATTTTAGATCACAAAACAAGTCTTAACAATTTTCAAAAAGTAAAATCATAGCAAGTATCTTTTCTGACCTCAATGGAATAAAACTAGAAATAACAAGAGAAACGAAACCTGCACAAATACCTGGATATTAGACAACGTGTTCCTGATAGATCAATGGTTCAATTAATAAATTAAGAAATTTAAACACTTATTGAAAAAAATGAAAATAGAAGCACCACATATTAGAATCTGTGTTATATAGCAAAAGAGGTACCAAGATTGAACCATAAAGAAACAGAAAAACAGAATAGATCAATAAGAGGTAATGAGATGGAAGCAGTAATAAAAACCCTCCCATCAAAGAAAATCAAAGGACCTGATGGATTTATTGCTGAATTCCACAAAACATTTGAAGAAGAACTAATACCAATTCTACTCAAACTATTTCAATAATCAAAGAGGAGGGAATACAACCAAACACATTTTAGAAGGCCGGAAATACTCTGATATAAAAACCAGAAAAAGAAAGAACAAAAAAACTATAGGCTAACATCTCTGATGAACATAGATGTAAAATCCACAACAAAACACTAGCAAACAGAATTCAGCAACACATTAGAAAGATCGTTCACCATAGTCAAATAGGATACATTCCAGGGATGCAAAGATATTTCACTATATGCAAATCAATAAACATGATAACGTTACATCAACAGAATGAAGGACAAAAAAAGTAGGATCATTACAGTAGATGCCGAAAATCATCTGATAAAATTCAACACCTCTTCATGATAAAAACCCTGAACAAATTGGGTATAGAAGGAACATATTACAATGCAATAAAAGCCATATAACAAGGCTATAGCTAATATTAAACTGAACAAAAAAAATTGAAAGCCTTTCTACTAATATCTGGAGGCAGATAATGAAGCCTATATTCACCACTTTTAGTCAATATAGGACTGAAAGTTCTAACCAGAACAGTTAAGCAAGTGAATAAAAGAACGGGCATCCAAATTGAAAGAAGTTGAATCTCCCTTGTTTGCAGATAACCTGATCTTATATTAAGAAAAACCTAAAGACTCCACGAAAAAACTCTTAGAATTGATAAATGAGCTTAGTAAAGTTGCAGAATATAAAATCAACATATAAAAATCAGTAGAATTTCTACCTGCTAATAGCATCCAATCTAAAAAATAAATTTTAAAAATCTCACTTAAAATAGATACAAAGAATATAAAATACCTAGAAATCAATTAAACCAAAGAAGTGAAAGATCTTCACAAGGAAAAATATAAAACACTGATGAAAATCATTGAAGAGGGCACACAAAATGGAAAGATATTACATGCCCATGAATTGAAAGAATTAATCTTGTTACAATGTCTGTAGTGCTTGAAATGATCTACAAATTCAATGCAATTTCTATGAAAATACCAATGACATTTTTCACAGAAATATATAAAAACAATCCTCATCCTAGCAATCGGAGAAGAGAAAGAAATAACGGGCATCTAAATTGGAAAAGAGAAAGTCAAACTATTGCTGTTCGCCATATAATTGATACCAAGAAAACCCTAAAGACTCACCTAAAAAGCTCTAGATCTGATAAACGAATTTAGTAAAGCCTCAGGTTACAAAATCAATGTACACAAATCAGTAGCACTGCTATACACCAACAATGACCAACCTCAGAATCAAATCAAGAACTTGGTCCCTTTTATAACAAATACAAGAAATAAGTAAAACACCTAGAAATATACTTAACTAAGGAGATGAAAGGTCTCTACAAGGAAAACTACAAAACACTGCTGAAAGAAATAATAGAAGACAAAAACAAATGGAGACATATCCCATGCTTATACTTAGGAAGAATCAATACTATGAAATGACCATACTGTCCAAAGCAATCTACAGATTAAATGCAATTCCCATCAAAATACTACCACCATTTTTTCACAGAACTAGAAAAAAAAAATCCTAAAATTCATATGGAATCAAAAAAGAGCCTGCATAGCCAGAGCAATACTAAGCAAAAAGAAGAAATACGGAGGCATCACCTTACCAGACTTCAAATTATACAAGGCTATAGTTACCAAAACAGCATGTTACTTGTATAAAAATGGCACATATACCAATGGAACAGCATAGAGAACCCAGAAATAAAGCCAAATACAGCCCACTGATCTTCAATAAAGCAAACAAAAATACAAATTGGGGAAAGGACGACCATTCAATAAATGGTGCTGAGAAAATGGGCAAGCCACATGCAGAAGAATGAAACTGGATCTCTATCTCTCACCTTATACAAAAACCAACCCAAGATGGATCAAAGACTTAAATCTAAAACCTAAAACCATAAAAAATTCTAGAAGATAAAATCAGAAAACCTCTTCTAGACATTAGCTTAGGCAAAGAATTCATGACTAAGAATCCAAAGGCAAATGCAACAAAACCAAAAATTAAATAAATAAGACTTAATTAAACTAAAAACTTCTGCACAACAACAGAAATAATCAGCAAACAGACTACCCAGAGTGGGAGAAAACATTCGCAAACTATGCATCCAACAAAGGGCTAGTATCCGAATCAATGAGGAGCTCAAACAAATCAGCAAGAAAAAAAAAAAATCACATCAAAAAGTTGGGAAAGAACATGAATATACATTTCTCCAAAAAAGATACACGAGTAGCCAAGAGACATATGAAAAAATGTTTAACATCACTAATCATCAGATAAATGCAAATTAAAACCACAATGAGATACCACCTTACCCTTACAAGAATGGCCATAATTAAAAGGTCAAAAAATGATAGATGTTAGAATGAATGTAGTGAAAAGGGAACACTTTTTTTTTTCCAGGTTTAAAATTTTTATTTGTTTTTTTTCAATATCTTTTTTAAAATTTTATTTTATTATTATACTTTAGGTTTTAGGGTACATGTGCACAATGTGCAGGTTTGTTACATATGTATCCATGTGCCATGTTGGTTTGCTGCACCCATTAACTAGTCATTTAGCATTAGGTATATCTCCCAATGCTGTCCCTCCCCCCTTCCCCCACCCCACAACAGTCCTCGGAGTGTGATGTTCAAAGGGAACACTTTTAAACTGCTGGTGGCAATGTAAATTAGTGCAACCACTATGGAAAACAACATAAAGATTCCTTAACTAAAAGTAGATCTACCATTCAATCCAGCAATCCCACTACTGGGTATCTACCCAGAGGAAAAGCAGTCACTATATGAAAAAGATACTTGCACACACATGTTTATAGCAGCACAATTTGCAATTGCAAAGATATGGAACCAACCTAAGTGCCCATCAACCAACCAATGAGTAGATAAAGAAAATGTTATATATATATATATATATATACACATTTATATATACATAGATATCCATGTTATATATATATATATAGGTTATATATATGTTACATATCTATATATACATATATATCCATGTGTATATATATATATGTGTATATATATATATAAAACATGGAATACTACTCAGCCATAAAAAGGAACAAAATAATGTCTTTTGGAACAACTTGGATGGAGCTGGAGGCCATTATTCTAAGTGAATTAACTGAGGATTGGAAAACCAAATACCATATGTTTTCACTTGTAAGTGGGAACCAAGCTATGAGGACGAAAAGTCACAAGAGTGATATAATAGACTTTGGGGACTCGGGAGATGGTTTGGAAGTGGATGGGGATAAACAATTATTTATTGGATACAGTGTACACTGCTCAGGTGATGGGTGCACTAAAATCTCAGAATTCACTTCTAAAGAACTTATCCATGTAGACAAAAACTACCTGTATCCAAAAACTACTGAGAAATAGAAAGAAAAAATATCCTCAAATTTGCATAGAACCACAAGAGACCTTGAATAGCTATAGCAATCTTGAGCAAAAAGAACAAAGCTGAAGGCTTCACACTATCTGACTTCAAAATTTACTACAAAGCTATAGTAACCAAAACCGGGTAGTACTCACATAGAGAGATACACACAGACAAATGGAATAGAACAGATAATCCAGAAGCAAATCTACACATTTACAGCCAACTCACTTTCAAAAAAGCACCAAGAACATATATTTGGGAAGTGATGGCCTCCTTAATAAATGGTGCTGTAAGAATTGGATATTCGTACACAGAAGAGTGAAACTAGATTCCCATCACTCGCCATATACAAAAATCAACTCCAAATGTATTAAAGATTTAAGTGTAAGAACTGAAACTATTAAATTACTGAAACATTAGGGAAACACTCCAGGACATTGGTCTGGGCGTAGATTTTTTGGGTAAGGCCTCAAAAGCGCAAGCCACTAAAACAAAAATAGACAAATGGGATTTTATGAAGATAAAAAGCTTCTTCACAGCAAAGAAAACAAAGTGAAGAGACAACTTACAGAAGGAGAGAAAACATTTGCAAACTATCCACCTGACAGGAGATTAATAACCAGAACACATAAGGAAGGCAAGTGACTCAATAGTAAAACAAACACATAATCTGGTTAAAAATAAATAATAACCTGAATAGACATTTCTCAAAAGAAGACATGCAAATCACCAGCTAGTATATGAAAAAACGCTCAACATCACTAGTCATCAGGGAAATACAAATCAAAACCACAGTGAGATATTATTTTATCCCAGTTAGAATGGCTATTAACAAAAAGACAAAAAGCAGTAAACGACGGCAAGGATGTGGAGAAAGGGAAACACTTTTGCACTGTTGATAAGAATATAAATTAGCATAGCCACTATGGAGAACAGAATGGAAGTTTTTCAAAAAGCTTAAACGAGATCTACCATGAGATCCAAAAATCCCACTGCCTGGTATATATTCAAAGAAGGGAAATCAATATATCAAAGAGGCATCTGCACTCTCAAGTTTATTGCAGCACTATTCACAATAGATAATATATGGAATTGTCAACAGATTGTCAACAGATGAACAGATAATGTGATATATATGCACAATAGGATATTATTCATCCATAAGAAAGAATGAAACCCTGTCATTTTCAGTGACACAGATAGAGCTGGGATCATCATATCAAGTAAAATAAATCAGGCACAGAAAGATAATTATTGCATGTTCTAACTCATATATGGGAGGTTATAAAGTGGATTTCACTGAGGTAGAGAGTAGAATGATAGTTACCAGAAGCTGGGAAAAGAAGGGGAATGAGGGAATAAAGAGAAGTTGGTTAATGGGCACTAAAATGCAGTCAGATAGAAGGAATAAGTTCTAATATTTGATAGTGCAATACAGAAATTATAGCTAAAAGTAGTTTGATGTATATTTCAAAATAGCTAGAAGAGAAAACTTTCAATGTTTCCAACAGAAAAGAAAGACAAACGTTTGAGGTGATGGATATCCCAGTTAACATGATTTGATCATTGCATATTGTATACATATGTCAAAATATCACATGTATCCCAAAATATATACACTATGCTGTATTAATAAAAATACAAAATTTCCCTTAAAGAGCTGAAATGGCTAATTAGTATCAGAGAAAGCAAACTTTATAGCACAATGAGGGAAAAAGAGGGATATCACATAATGATGAACAAGTTAACTCACCAACGAGAAACAACAATCTCAAATGTGCCGGCACTGAAAACAGAGGTTCAAAAAATGAAGCAAAACCTGACAAAACTTAAAATAGAAATAGAGAAACCTACCATTAGAATAAGAGATTTTAACACTTCTTTGAACTGGTAGAGGGAAAATCAGCATGAATATAGAACTGAATACCACCATCAACCACCTAGACACAATTAATATTAATAAAACACTCCACCAAATAGCAGCAAAAAACACATTCTTTTCAATGGCACATGAGAAGTTCACTAAGATATGTCCTATCCTGGGTCATAAAACAAATGTGACAAATATAATGTAAGCCATATTCTCTGATTGTAATGGAATTAGACTACAACTTTCTAACAGAAAGATAACAGAAATATCTCCAAACACTTAGAAATTATATAAGATATCTCTAAGCATTCAGTGGGTCAAAGAGGGAGTCTGAAAGGAAGTTACAACCTATCTGAACTAAATGAAAATGAAAATATGATGTATAAAATTAGTGGGATGCAGCTGAAGAAGTGCTTAAAGGGAAATTGGTAGGATTAAAGGCTTACATTAGATAAGAAGAAATGTCTCATTAGAAATTTAAATTTGCACATTCTGAATAGAGAGAAAAGTAAAAGTAAAAACCCAGATAAAGTAGAAGAAAGGAAATAGTAAAGATAGGAGTAGAAATGAATGAAACAATAAAAATATTCCATCTCACCACTTTTATTTAAAATTGTAGTTCAAGTCCTATTAAGTGCAGTAAGGCAAAAAAAAGAGACAAAGTTATATGGTTTGGAAAGTGGAGAAAATCCTATTATCTGTAGATAACATGTTTATCCACATAGAAAACCTTCTAGAACCAACAAATGAGCTTAGTAAGATGTACTAGGCCATTCTTGTGTTGATATAAAGGAATACCTGAGACTGGATAATTCACAAAGAAAAGAGTTTGTTTAACTGGCTCACTGTTTTGCAGACTTTATAGGAAGCGTGGTGCTGGCATCTGCTTCTGCTGTGGCCTTAGGAAGCTTATAATCACGGCAGAAGGTGACAGAGAGCCAGCATGTTACATAGCTAGAGCAGGAGCAAGAGAGAGAAGGGGAAGGTCCCAAACTAGTTGAGTGAGAAGTCACTTATCACCAAGGGGATGGTACTAAACCATTCATGAGGGATCTGCCCCCATGATCTGATCACCTTCCACCAGGCCTCCCTTCTAACATAGGGAAAAGTTTGGATTCTAAGATTTGGGAGTCCATTTGAGGTCCTTGAAGGGGTGTGCAGAGAGGAGGATAATCTCTCCAGGCCTGTAAAACGGACTAGAGGGGAGGACAGGGCTGTGGTGGCATGTAGCCCTGTTAAGCTTTGTAGCACTGATCCTGGACTTGTGTACTCACCTTCAATCTCATCTGTCTCTCTTACCATTCAGTATAAATTGAAAATATGAATCATTTTTTCATGCAAGTTGGGGGCACTTCCTCCATGGATTATTTGGAAAATAATATTACTGTCCATTATAGTGCATCTCAGTGTCCCCTGGAAAGAAAAATACCTGCTTCTTGCCCACCAGCAAGGCTAAACTTCTGGAACCCTAAAGGGGAAGGAGCCACGTTCAGAACATGTACTTGAAAAATTTAGGGAGAAAATGCTGCTCCCTAACTCATCTAGTAGGTGACTATGTCCTCGGGTGCTTAGAATCGTTGTTTAACATGTAACCTTCATGGTTTGGGATGATCTCAGTTATAATTCACACATAGTGGCATGACTGGAAGCTAGTGTGTGTGGGTTGTGTATTTGTGTGTATTTACACGTTCATGTGTCTGTGGTGCATGTATGTGTGTCCTTTAAAGAGCCTGGGGATGAGGGATAATAAACTTGCCTGGTTCCCCTCTAAACTCTGGGAATCTGACTATTGCAGGTGGAACTGCAGGCTAGGCTGGGGAGATTGAAGAGAAGAGACAGACAAGGTTTTTTTTGTTTGCATTAAAAATTGAGCAAATCGCAGGTTGTCTTGTTTGCATGAGGAATAGAGGTAGTCGTGGGGATAGGTGAGAGAAGAAGATAATTTTTAATACCTTTTTGTAGGACCAGTTAAATCACCTGAAACTATTCTAACCTTTCCCATGAGATGAATACCAGTTTATTGCCAGATAACACACACAATGATAGTTTCTGCTTTCATTTCCTGTAACAAATAATGCATCTTTCTTTTCTCCAAGTTCCATATAATAAAACAAAGAACCTGCCATGTTGCAAAATAGTGTGATGAGGGACAAGTGAAGAACATCAAAAGGGCCCATGAGCAGGTCTGGGCCTAGGGACAGAGGTGAGGAAGAAGATGCCACAGAATGTGGAGAAGCTGAGATGGTGTGTGATGGCTTAGGGAGCTCTGCTACAATGTCCTCACCAATA
Source organism: Symphalangus syndactylus (assembly GCF_028878055.3). Taxonomy (NCBI): domain Eukaryota; kingdom Metazoa; phylum Chordata; class Mammalia; order Primates; family Hylobatidae; genus Symphalangus; species Symphalangus syndactylus. Next base: position 85,938,032 of record NC_072441.2, read on the forward strand.
GGTGCTAGAAGCAGCCAAAGTTTAATTATTCCTTTCCTCTCTCTTAAGATTGTGACAATAAAATGAAACCATTGCATGTGAGGTGCTTAGCAATGGATCTGACACATTCTAGGTCCTTGATCAATTGCCCCGGGGGGCTAGGAGAGGAAGGAGCCAAGGATAATACCCAGGTTCCTGGTTGGGGCCATTTGCTGAGAATGAGAACACAGAAATAGGCTAGAAGGTAAAGATAAAGCAGTGAACACACCGAGCGTGAGGCGCCAGTGGAGACGTCTAGTAGAGTGCTGAATGCAGGGTCTGATGCTAAGCAGAGGGTAGGGGGTGGAGATACAGATGTGGGCATCAGCAGCATGGGAATGAACACTGAAAGTAGGGAAGTAGATGTCCTAGTGAGAACACAAAATATGAGATGAAAATTGGCTCATGACAAGACCCAGCGCTTGAGGGGAGGGTGGAGGTGCAGAAAGAGGAGGCAGCAAAGGAGCCTGAGAATGGTGGAGGACAGGATCCAGGAGAGGGTGATATCAGGGAAACCAAGGAAGAGAGTTCTCACAAAGAGAAAGAGAAAGGGGTCAACAGTGCCAAATGCTGGGCGGTTCCTGGTCACCTGGTGGAGTTCTGAGGAGTACTTGCTTGTGGGAGAAGTTCGAGGATTCAGTGTCTTGGAGCAAGTGTAGAAGTCTAGCTGTGACATGGAAGATGAAGAAACAGGAGATAGTTGCAGGGTGAGGTTAAGGGGATGCTGAAAGGGGAGAGTCCTGAGAATGTTTAAGGGCTGTAGCAAAGGAGTGAGCAGGGTCCATGGAACACACCAGAAAAAGGGGAGCTGCATCAGAGATCAGTGTTCCTGAAACAGTGGGAGGAAAAGAGACTTGAGCCACAGGAGAAGGCACTCACTTTAGATGACAGGAGCACACTGCTTTGTGTGGGGACAGGAGAGAGTTAGGACAGATGAATATAAAGTCAGGTCAGTGGGAAGTGTGCTGGTAGGAACTTGAAGACATTACTTTCTACTGTTCATTTTTCTCTGAAAAATGGGAGGTTCTGTCATTTGCCATGAGTAATAAGGTAGGTTGGTGTCTTAGTCTGCTCCGGCTGCCATGACAGAACACCATAGACTGAATAGGTTAAACAACAGAAATTTATTTTTTCACAATACTGGGGGTTGGACATCCAAGATCAGGAAGCCAGCATGGTTGGGTTCTGGTGAGTTCTCTCTTTCTGGCTTGCAGATGGCTGCCTTCTTAGCATGTGCTCATAATGTGGCTAGAGAGTGATGGGGTGGGCTGGGGGTGGGTGGGGGAGAGAGAGAGAGAGGGAGAGGGAGAGATTCGTCTTATTAGAGACCACTAATCCCATCACAAAGACTCCACCCTCATGATCTCATCTAACCTAGTTACTTCCCAAAGGTCTGATCTCCAAACACCATCACACTGGGCTTTAGGGATCCAACATGAGAATTTTGGGAGGTGAGAGTAATACATTTCAGTCAGTCCATAGCAGATGGAAGTTTGAGAGAATGTGAGAGGCAGTCAGCAGAAAGATGAAAATGTGGGCTCCGGATTCAAACTACCTGGATTTAAATCCTGGTTCTGATACTTCCTAGCTGTGAGGACTTGAGAAATGACTTAGTCTTTCTATGTCTCTTCCTTCATAATCTGTAAATGGGGATAGTGACATCTATCTCACAGAGTGCTTATGAGGATTAGATGAGTTAAAACATCCAGAATGCTTAGAAGAGTCATGGCGCATAGGAAGCACTCAATATGTGATAGCTATTATTAGTTTATATTATCTTTAGCTGTCATGCACTTAACTGATTGTTGAATGGTGTTAACATTTTGTTGTGGTTAGGTATGGTGAATTTGTGATAGGTCATCCAGAAGACTGGTGATTCTGTTAGGCAGTGTGAGTGTTGTGCAGAGGCTGGATCAATACAAGGTTCATGATTTGTTAAGTAGGTAAGACCTGGTGGTAGTGAAACAGAGGTATTTAGGAGCCTGGCTGGAACGTTTGATGTGTTTATCCATGGGGTTTTAGCAGGGTAGTAAAAGAGGTGTGCTAGATATGGTGAGCAGGTACTCAATGGAGTTCCTCTACCCTGGAGGCAGTAAAGTGAACCCCACTTTTACCAGGCTTTGCGGCAGCTGGGGCTCTGAATGTGATTTAAGCTTCATTGTCAGAGGTGGGATTGGAGATTGGAAGTGAGGCAGAAGTCACCCTTTTGCTTTTTCTGCCCTTCTGTGTTAAGGACAGCGATGGTGTCACTGGATTTTCTGCCATAGCAGAGGCCCACATGTCTCTCTCTATGTCTGTGGGTGTTGGGAGAAAAGGTGTTGGTCTTTGATTTTTCTTGAATCAATGTGCATTTGGAAGGTATTACATGGCTCTGCAGCCAGCAGTGCTGGTGGTGACTTCCTGACCCTGAATCAGAGCTGGTTATGTGCAGCCAGGTATTCTAGTTGATGTATGCATGGGTGCTGATGCCATGCAGTGTGAGTACAGGAATTTGGCTAGAGAAAATGTCTGAGTTTGTTTTTGGTGAGAAGTGACCAGGAGGTTGGTAAATAGATGACTGCAATAAGGAGATGTAGAGTGTGGTATAGTCAAATATATCCTCAAAGGACTGGGTATCAAACATTTTGTGGAGAAACTGTGACTGGATACAACAGAGAAGAGTAAAGAAGCCTTGACTACCTCTCTATCCTAAAATATGTGAGTGTCATAAAATGATTGACAATCTTTTGAGAAGTTCAAGGGAGAGAGGGAGAGACAGTCTCCAGTTAAGGATAACCCTTTTTGCATTTATTCAAAAAAAATTTAGTTTTGTGCATTGTATCTTTTCTTCTTCAGTTGTGTTTTATATTTGGTTGTAATATATCATGTATTTTAATATGTTGACCTTAAATTCAGGACAGTTAAATGAATTCTGTTATGCAAATATTGTATATTATATTATTAATGTTTATATTAAGCTGATATTAATACAATCCAGGTATGTATGAATTAATATGTCAATTGTAATCCCCAGGAAAACCACTTAGAAAATAACTACAAAATATATAGTATAAGAAGGGAACTAAAATGACACCATACAAAATAATTGTTTAATATGAAAAAGGTGAAAATGTAGGAATAAATAATTATGGTAATTGTAAACATACATATACACAACTAACAAAAGAGCCTTAAAAGATGAGGCAAAAACTGACAGAATCAAAAGTATGAATAGATAATTCAACAATAGCAATTAAAGACTTTAATAAAACAATTTCAATAATGGCTAGAAAATCTATTCAGAAAATAGAAGACAATAGAATACCCTAAACCAGTTAGACCTAACAGAAGTTTGTTGAACACTTCATCTTCCTTCTTTTGAACTGATTGTTCGCTATTGAGCTAATCACACATTCTTTTCAACTGTACATGGAATGTTCTTTCAAAAAGACAACATATTAGGCCATAAAACTTTATTTCATAAGCTTCAATAAACTTAAAAAGTGTGAAATCATACAAAGTATGTTCTCCAAAGCCAATGGAATGAAATTAGAAATCAGTAACAATAAGACATTGGGAAAAATCACACATCTATGAAAATTTAAAAATGTGCTCTTCAACAACTAAAGTGTCAAAGAGGAAATAAGAATGGAATTAGAAAATACTTTGAGATGAAAAAGTCTGGAAACACAACATACCAAAACTTATAGGATATATTGAAAGCAGTATGCAGAGGGCAGCTTATAGCTATTAATGGCTATGTTAAACAAAAGGAAAGATCTTAGATCAATAACTTAACCTTCCAACTTAAGAATCTAGAAAAAGAATAGCAAACCAAACCCAAAGCAAGTAGAAGGAAGAAAATATAAAGATTAAATATTCCATTGTATGCATATACTACATTTTGTTCATTCATTCATTAGATGATGAACATTTCAGTTATTTTCACCTTTATTATGAATAATGTCATATTTTTATATAAATATGATTTCAATTTTGTTGGAAGTTTACTGGGGAGTGGAATTGCTCGGTCATGTGTGAGCTGTATGATTAACATTTTGAGAAACTGCTAAACTGCTTTCCAATGTGGCTGCATCATTTCACATTCCCTCCAGCAATAAATGAGGGTTCTGATTTTTCCATATGCTTGTCAGCATTTGGTATTGTGTGACTTTTAAATTATAATATCGTGGTAGATATAAAGAAATATCTCATTGTGACTTTGATTTTCATTTCTTTAATAGCTAATGATGTGAAATATTTTTCCACATCATTTGAGATATGTCTATTCAAATTATTTGCTCATTAAAAAATATTGAGTTATTTATGTTCTTATCATTTACTTATAAGAGCTCTTTATATTTTCTGTATAGTAGACTCTTAAAAATTATATGATTTGCAAATATTTTGTTCCATTTCCTGGGTCATCATTCACTTTCTTGATAATGTTCTTATGCTGCATAAAAGTTTTTAATTTTGTTGAAGTCCAATTTATCTGTTTTTTTCTTTGGTTGTTTGTGTTTTTGGTATCATATCTAAAAAACTACTGCCTAATAAACAAATAATTTCATTCATGAATGTTTTCAGCTATGTTTTTCTTAGAGTTTTTTAGTTTTAGCTCTTACAATCTAGTCTTTGATACATTTTGAATTAATTTTTGTTTATGGTATGAGGTATGTTGTATTTTCAAGTTTTTTAAAAAAATCTTAAAGTGTTTTCTAATTCCACTCTGATTTCTTCTTTGACACTTTGGTTGTTGAAGAGTACCTTTTTAAATTTTCACAGATTTGTGATTTTCCCAAATTTCTTATCATTATTGATTTCTAATTTCATCCTATTGAATTGTTCTGGCACCCTTGTTGAAAATCAATTGACTATTGATGGGTGGATTTATTTCTGGGCTTTCAGTTTTATTCCTGTAATCAATCCTCATGCCAGTGCTATGTCATCTTGATTATTTTAGCTTTCTGTTAAGTTTTGAAATTGTGAAGTGTGTCTTCTGTCTTTATTCATATGATTATGTGGGCATAAAGGAAGTCTACAAGTTGAAACAGTTAACAGTGGTTATTTTCTGAGATCTTTTTTTTTTTTGTATCATCAGATTCTCTGCAATCCTTATCAGAAAAAGAGATTGTCTATTACAGATTTTTAGCACGCAAGTGACATGGTCAGTGCTGTGCTCCAAATAGATAAAGCCACATTATGCCACCAAGAGGCTTGTCATCTTGGTAACCAGTTATAGTTTTTATGTCCATGCTCCCCCTTTTGCATTCTATTGTGTTGAAACAACCCCTTCAGGATCTTTATTGAAACCACTCCTAATCATCTCTGGATTTGTGTAGACAGTACAGGCAAAGTGACCTTTTGGTCTAACTGATCCAAATGAACAGTCCTTTGAATTGCTTACAACCCTGGCTGTTCATTAGACCACATGCAGAGCTTTTTTTTTTTTTTTTGAGACGGAGTCTTGCCCTGTCGCCCAGGCTGAAGTGCAGTGGCATGATCTCGGCTCACTGCAAGCTCAGCCTCCCAGTTTCACGCCATTCTCCTGCCTCAGCCTCCCGAGTAGCTGGGACTACAGGCGCCCGCCACCACGCCATGCAGAGCTTTTAAAAACACAGATGCCCGGACCCTATCCCCAAACTGTGGATCATCTGTGTTTCTTAAAAAGTCAATATGCAATTCTCATGCATAACTGCACTTGAGAACTCAAACATGTGGTTTTTGTGGAATCTTCATAAAATTCAAATGGGAATGTATGTGGCAAGGAGAGGCTGATAGCTTGTCTTCCAAGACAATCCTCAGCATGTCCTCAGTGTACAGCACAATAATTAATGGCTGAGGAATGAATGAATGAATGATGAGACCCCACAGGTTGGCCTTATACTGGTGTGTTCACCAAGGTTCTGAGCCTGACCCTCAGACCCTGAGACTGAGCCTAGTGGCTCCATGCTCCATCAAATAATGTCCAAAGCTGACCTGTCTTGGAGATGCAAAATCTTGCTAACAGATGTGATAAACTGTGAATAGATGAGTCCAGAATGCATATTTATTAATTGACAGTAAGAGGTATACTTGTCAACTGCACTGGATATTTCTGTTACCCTAACGAGTGCACCCTCTTTCCAAAGACAGACAACATGGGAAACTAAGACATCCATAAGTTGCTTGGCGAGCTGGGAGTCAGGGCCAGTGAGCAGATGCTGCTAGTGTGGATTCTGCTGACAATCTGGAGTCTGAGCTTTTCTTGTACATTGTAGGACTTACCGGATCAGGGCAATATGACTTAGTGGATCAGTGCAAAATAATCTCCTCCGGCTTAACAGGGCACTTTATTTGTCTCTGTCACTTACCTTTCTTTGTGCTTCATTTCTTATTATCTGTCTTTCTGACTGACATATTGTTTCTTAGGTCATGTGAGATTAAGTCTTACCCTGGATGGTAAACTAGAATTTCTATACCTCTCCTGTGATCTAGGTATAGAGAATTACATTTAACTGCTAAAATGCAAACAAACAAAACCACCCCACCATATTTCCCTTACTTCTAAATTCTTAGTAAAGGGAGTGGAGGAGGAGGACATTCCTCAATGTATCACATACCACATAGTACCTGCTGAATCACCAAACCGCATTGGTAAACAGACCCAATGAGAAAAACTGTGAACTGGTGAATGGGATTCTGTAGCTCTCAAGGTTAGAATCTTCACCAAATTTATCACTTAGCCTTTGAGCAAGCTGCTCTCACATATGAAGCAGCCAAACAACAAGAACAAACTCTAAGAGATATAATATACAATTAACATCTATTTAGTGTAAAATACTCACTAAATGCACAATTTCTAGAAAAACTTACATTACTTAAATTGATTTACATGTGTGTACAAACCTCAAAAAACCAACACAGGAAATATTGTAAAAGTTCTATTAGTCTTTTCTCTTTCAAGGGCTTAAGGACCAAATCCTACTGACAGTGGATTCACTCAAACTTGTAATGAATAGATCATTTTTGTAATAACAAATACAATGCACATCTTGGCAGAAGGTAGAAAGCTTTCATTTATGGTTCAGAAAACTTGACGAACAAGGAATAAAGTCCCATCCAGTTGTCAAGGCTGCTTGGGTAGTTCTCACTTCCCTTCTGCTGGAAACTTTTTCCTGGTGAGTTAGACTTCCAACTTCCCAAGGAGCCCAAGGAGCACAAGGCCTTTTGCAAGCATCGTCCACGGTAATGGGAATAAGAGTGAAGTTCTAGACCCTGTTGGGTCAGGCACAGAGCAGGGAGAGAGAGGCCACTGGGTGACTGGGTCCTGGGGCTGCCATGCTTCCTACAGGGGACTGGCTCAGTACCAGGCACTCTGCTCCACCTGAAAGTTTGTGGCTGGGAATAAGTCTATGTGATTTTTGTCAAAGAGAGTTACCTAGAATCTAAGAATGTGTTGTTGGAAGGAAACTTACCATAAAGTCCTGCCCCCTCCTGCACTTATAACACCCCTATCAAGTGGCTATGGTTGTGCTTATGCCCCACCAATGACAGGGACCTCAGTGTGTCCTAAGGCTTCCATTCCATTTTTGTATGACTCTGACCATAGAAAGCTCTTCTCTAATATTATGAGTTAAAACTTGCCTTTCTCTAACTTCTTCATGTTTTCCAGTTGAAATCACTTGCTACAAATATGACTCATCACACACACAGTGGCTGTTCAAGTAAGATTCAGAGCAGAGCAGAGGTAAGTGCCTAGTATAACTGTTCTTTTCTCTTCCTAAAACCCCTGATTCCATCCCTTCCCCGGATAGTTTCCTGGGGCATATGCAAATTTTTACTATTGGTGGGTCTTCCCAGCTGGCATTTATTGTCCAGAGGTGGCAAGGTTGGCATGGGATGGTCAGCACAACTCCCCTTCCCCCAATCACCAGGAAATGAAGTGTCTTCTGAGCTGAGTATATTCACCTTTCTTGGCACATTTTTGAGCCCAACATACTTCCCCAAGGTTTTTGGTGGCAGTTTTCTGGTCCACATAGTTGCTGACCACACAAGTGAGGCCGGCATTATACTGGCTCGGGGGCAGGCTCACAGCCAGTGTCCATGGGTTGGGGGCTGGTCCTAGTGTCCCTCTCTGCTCCAACTCCCTGGGGAGGCCCTGGCTCTCTCAGGTCATGTTCAGGTCATCTGTGGTCCGTGGAATCTTTCACTCCATGGTGAGGTTGCACCAGCCTGGTGTAATGGATGACGACTCAGCCAGGATCTGGGGGAGGGGCACAGACTCTGGGAAGGAGGGAATAAAATAATAATTATTATTATTCTAAGGCATGTTCTTCATTGATTATCTAACTTAGTTTCAGAGCACCTTGATGAGCAGGCAAGATATTTCACAGCCAAAGAAACCAAGATTTGAAGAAGTAAAATAGTTTGCCCAAAGTCATATCCTGAGAAACTGCCACAGAACCCCAGATTTAGAGAAGGCGCAGCAGCCAAAGTCTCGTAGCTTCCTCCACCACTTGTGTGTCCCCTGCCTGTACTACACACAGCTGAATCCACATTCATTGCCCTTCAAATGCCTCATCAGATCCTTTACAATCCCCAGAGAACTTGGAGGGTACAATAAAACCTCTTGGGAAAATGCCTTCCACCGAAGAATTTGCAAAGCTAGTTCTGAAAACTGGGTTTGAGATTCTTAAGCTCTCATTTATATTGAAGGCATAAAAACTTAGGATTTAGAGATCATGGGAAAAAAAGTTCTTTGGAAAGAGCTATGCTATGAGTTCCCTCCACACCCCATGGGTACCTACCCTTCACCTCAAGCCTGGTGAGAGGGGCATCAATGAGACCATTCAGAGAACTTGATGTGTGTCCCCTGAAGCTTGGGGATGCGCTGGACAGGTGCTTGACTCACATCTGAGAAATTCAAGTGGGAGATGCTGCTGAAACAGCCTATGGCCTCAGAGTCAGGATCGCCAGTGGGGAAACTGCATCCCCACTGAGGAGTCAAATGAACCTGCTTTTCATCTGCTGGACACGGGACCTTAAAAGAATTTGTCAAGAGGGTCACTTGAGGAGCAATAGAACCCTAGTAGGGAAAGTCTGTATGAAAATGGACAAGCCAGAAAACAGGGGCCAAAGAGAGAGTCATCAGTGGTCACCCTGAGAGTGCATTGTAAATGACAAAGTAGGTGACAGATTTGCAGCATGGGTGAAAAAGGCTATCTATCCAGGGAAGCTATGAAAATGCCCTGGGGGAGAAAGAATTAGCCTGGACACTATCAAGGCCAGAGAACCAACTGATGACCACGTAGAACTACTCAGGAAGGCCTTTCTCATCTCTTTCATCTCCGTCCTCTTTACTGCTTCTCCCTACCTGTCCTCATGGAGTTAGGGGAAGGAGGTCCATCTTTTGGCTCTTCTGTCACCTTTGTAGGTGTTTGCAGGGAATTTTGTCCTGTTCTTTGGGTATCACTCTCCACATCTGCTGCTAATGGGACTAGTCCTGCTTGGCTGGGAATGGGGTGGGCAGGTGCTGCTGACACCTGTGGTTCCTGACACAGCCTCTGTAGTGAGGTTCATGCACTCTGATATTCCTTATTTGAGCTCAGGCATCTTCTGGCCCACGACCCCTCTCAATAATTCATTTTTCTGTGGAGGCCCAAGAGAACTGCAGAATCTCCCAGCATCATGCACAAGCTGAGAACTTGTAGCACTTCTAGAGGCCCTTGTTCTTCTGACACATACCATGCCCCAATTTCTGCTCAACAGGGCCCCCTGGGAGGAGGCCCTGCCCTCCCTTGTCAAAGGCAAGTGGGACCTAATCCCCCTGCCTTTGTTTTTCCTGTCAACCTATCTGGAGGTCCTATCACCTGGCCTGCTCTGTTCCCTTCTGCCCCACAGCGCCCTCTGTTGAGCCCTAGGAAATGGTGATATCAAGTCCCTTCTAAGTCATAATCAGAGTCTCAACTTTAGGCATTTCTTCAATGCTTACTTAGATCCAGAACGTTATATATAGATGGTGGAAAATTACTCACATACATATCTTACCTGGCATTTTTTTTAGTTTGTGACTTGGAAGAACTCTATCCTCTGAATCTACAATCTTTGGTTTGGAACACACAAATCTATTTTTTTTCTATCAATAAAATTTAGTTCTTGCCCATTTTGGCAGTCAAAAGGTGAACACTGAGTTCTGCATTCTCAGTAGGGTTCTAACCTCTGCCTGAAGTAATGGCTGCCTGCATCCCAAATGTTGGACATTTGTGGGCAACAAGAATTACAGAAATGGAAAAGATACTTTGGAAACTTCCAGAGAAGAAGGCACTTGAACTGACTCAGTAAGCCCCTCCTAACACTCTGACCACACAATAGTGCTTGATAAAAACATAACCAAAATATTTTAATTATGTAACTTAGGTTCAGGAAAACTCCAGGTACAGAAACAAGAGGGAACTCAATGCTAAGGGGGTGAGTGGGATTTGAAGATCTGGAGACCCAAGAAGTTATCAGAACCAGAAGCAGACCTTAGAGGCCCACGTTTTATATCCCTACATGAGGATGAAGTCTAGGCTGTGCTTGTGCTTGTAGTGAAGCTGCGCAAACCAGATGAGGGGTTGGGGTGGATATAGGAGGAGAATGAGTCTGTCTTCTCATTTGGGAAACCAGGTTGGGGAATGCCACCTGTCCTGTCTTAAAGATGGAATCGGTGAGAAATTGGAATCCAGTCTGGCACAGTGCATGAGTGTGGACATTAATTTTCACTTTGTGCTAGAACTTTGAGCCCAGAAACTACCTTAAAAATAGATGAAACCTATAGGACCCCAGCAGTGGAAACAATAAACCCATGAGGAGACTTCCTCAGCTCAGGGCACAGTGTGGGCTCTTGTAAAGAACAATCACTGCTGAAGATATGATAACAGGAAAAAATTACCAACATGTTAGGAAATGAACAAGCTTCTGACAGAGAGTTAGCAAAGGCCACTAACAAGAAGTCTCAGTCTGGGAACCACAGTTAACAGAGAAGTTTGCAACAGAGCTTCAGAAAACCGTGCTTAAACTCTAGAAAGAGCTAAAGGGAGAAGTCAAGACTGTAATATAAAACAAAACATTTTGAAGAAAAAACAGGCAGGAGGGAATGAGAAGGAAAAATCTTAAGCAAAGAAACAGGTAAAAGACATAACAAATATTAAAAAGTATTGATGGCAAATATATATCTATATAGTCAGATAATATTTCAAACTTAGTAAGGAAGTAAATCCAGGTAGTCATAACTTGGGAGCCTGTGCCTGTCGGAAGTGGACCTCCGTTGACTGAGAATATCTCACTAAGGGCCACAGTGGGATCAGGTGCCTTCAGGAACCACTGGGGCAGGAGATGCTCTATCCCCAGCGACGGAAGCAGAAGGCTTGGTTAGCCCCAGACACCTTCTCTAGACATGGGCTTCTCACTTTTCCCAAGGGTCTTTAGTCATTTCTTATACACATTGTTTTCTTCGAAGCATTGATTGTATCATAAATATTATATTATTAATTTTCTGTTTTTTAAATTTATTGATTGGTCTAACTCAGCTCTTCATTTGGCACTGGTTTTGCCTATGATTGGGTCAGCTATCAACCTGAATAAATATATTACACACTATAGACAAAGATAAAATTGTGCAATAAACAGAGGTAGAAAAGACAGGTTATCTACGAAAGAATGAAAGGAAAATTACAACACAGCAGGATTATAAATGTATAATGTCATCAGACATTATATCATCTGTGTCCTCCACAGCCTCTATAGCACAATTATGGACACCCAATAAATATCTGATTATTTTGCAATATGAAAGGGCAAATTTAGAGAGATTTAGCAAAGATCCAGAAGTCTTGAGATTTCTTGGAGTCTGTTGAAAATCATTCCACTCCTAATGCCCTAGCGGAAAGAAGAGCTCAAGATAGCACCAGAATCTGTCTAGAATAGACCTCTGCTCCCACTTAGAGGAAAAAAGGAACTAAGATGTAGGCAATGTCCCTACTCTACCCTCCTCTTTCTGTCTCCAATATCCCCTTTTACAAAAACTTACTCTGCACACAAATTTGGGATCTCAGGCTCCGTTTTCTGACCGCGTGAGCCACAGTATCTATCTCGCACCAGAAGGACCCTGAATCTTCACTCCGCATGGCACTGATCTGGAACTTCGGGGAGCTGCTCCAGCCTGATCCCAGGGTCTGGCCATCTCTGAAGAAGCAGAACTGGGGCAAGACTTCTGATCTCTCTAGAGAGAGCCGGGTCTCACAGGTCAGGGTCACTGGGCTCCCATTGGTGGGCTGGGAGGAGCTGGCTCTCGGCACTGGATGTGAAAACAGCTCTAGAGAGAAGAATCACAACAGTCCCAGAGCAATGAGGCTGAGATGTGCTCTGGAGAAAAACACACTTCAAGCAGCAGCACATCCAAAAGCAGGCAAAGAAATGGGTGCCATCAATCCCTGGCTTCCTTCAGCCCAAAGCACTACTGTACTTCTTTTGGTCCTTGCAGGAATATACCCTGAGGTTTAATGGTATTCCAGCCCATCCTTTTCCTCCTGTTCTACCTTTATGTCCCCAGGGAGTCTCCTTTTGACCAACTCACTTCACAAAATAATGAAGGCTTTACCTTGGACTTGGATTTTGACTATGTTGGAAGAAACAGAGAAATTACTTCCGTTAAATCCAGTAAAGTGATATGCACCATTGTCCTTGAGACTTGCGTGATGAATATGGAAGTCAGAGCTTTTATTAAGGAATGCCAGGACGTTACCATTCTTGTACATAGTATTCAGTGTTACTTCCACCTTTGCCCGGCACCTCAGAACCACGAAGTCTCCTTCAAACACAGGAAGTGGAGCTTGCAGGATCAGCGAAGCTATGAGAAACACAACAGCAGTTATTTGGTTCATCTCATCGTTTCCCTTTTCCTCTCATTGTTTTTCCAAATAGACTGTATTTCAAAAAATGGGTTGGGAAAAAGGATAATTACAATACTTATAATTTCTTTTTTTCTGTTTAAACACATGAGCTTTGAGAAAAGTTCAAAAGCAAAAAGTTCAAAGGTAAAAATCACCTAATGTCTCACCAGCCACATTTTGGCATATGTTTTTCCAGTTTTCTCTTCCATCTCCATATACTTGACAGTCTATGTGTGTTTTTTATGGAATAGGAATTATAGTTATAGATATGAAAACTTGTTTTTCAATTAGTATCTTATGAAAATTTTTCTATGTTATTAATATCATTCCTGAATCTGACTTTCAGTGGCCACAAAATGTTCCCTAAATGGCTGTAATGTAATTTATTTAATGAGTCTTATTCTTGACAATTTAGGGTCTGCAGTTTTCAGGGATGGACACCTATGATTGTTTCAGAAGGCAAATTCTTAAGAGAGAGATTGTTAAGTTAAAGAGCATAAGCATTTGATTTGTTCCTTGCTATCACACTGCTTCTTTTCTCACTAAATTAAAGGACTTTAGGATGACATGGTTTCAATTTCAAAACAGGTGGTTTTAGGGCAAAAAAGGAAATGTCTCTTCCTTTACCTCTCATTCTCTACTTCTCCATCATCTCTCTCTCTCTCTTTCTTTCTCTAAATAGAAAATAATACTCCTGCTACTTATTATTGCAAATAAATAGTATGGCTTAAAACTATACATAGATTCAGGAATCCTTCAAATAAATTACTCCTCAAATATTCTTTTACTAAAGCAGCTTGCAAAAATACAAATTCCTGGGCCCTACTCTTATAGCATTTTACTCAGTAAATATAGGATAGGTCCTGAGTATCTGCATGATTAATAAGCTGCTCAAGATATGTGGCTCAAACTGATCTTTAAGAACCACGAGTTTAGAGACATTAATGCACTCAGTAGAAATTGCAGTGTTTGCATGGTTCATCCATGTAAACTTTAGTTGATATTTATGATAATTATGTCCTTCTAGATACACCACTTGAAGTCAGTGTCCCATGGGCTGAAGGAGTTTTATACAGATAACTTAAATTTTCATCATTTTAATATTTAAACTTAAGTAGCTAATCCCATTCCCTGTCTGGTTGTATTCCGAGCTTTTTACTCTCTCCCTGTCTTACCACAGTGTGAAATAAAATTGTCCACTCACAAAAGGTCTGAAGCAAACTTACACATGTAACCAAATACCACTTGTTCCCCAAAACTTTTGAAATTAAAAAAAAATGAAAAACCCAGCTCTTCATTTAATAAAATCAAACTTTACAGAATTACCTAAGTAAAAATAAAATGTTTTACCATTTTCTTTATGTTTCAGAAATTGTCTTTGTTGAGTATTTGGTAATACTTTCTTGATCTTTTCTATGTGTAAGTACACACATATAGACACATAAATAAATACATTAAAAGCACACATGTGCATGGGATCACAATAATACTGGTCTACAACCTGCTTTTTTCCCTTAGCAATATATTATGGGCATCTTTCTGTGGTATTACTTAAAGATCTAAATCTCTAACTTTTAAAACTCATGTTTATTAAGGCATAATTTACACACAATAAAGTACAACACTTAAATTTGCAACTTGATAATTTTGGATAAATATTACCTGATCATTCTTAGCAATGACAAAGTATTCCATTGTATAGATATGCTATAATACATTTAAGTATTTTTCCATTAGTGGATGTTTGGGATGTTGATGCTTCTTAAATGTCAAGTAATGCTGCTTTAAGTAATTCTGTAGGTATATTATTGTACATTTACACATGCATTTCTTAGGATAAATTCTTAAACATGGAATTTCTGGGATGAAATATACAAACATTTTAAGTTATATATCGTCAAATTGTTCTTCTAAAAGACTGGACCTTTTAAAATACGGAAGTACAGGCAACAAAAGCAAACATTAGACAAGTGGGATTACATCAAGCTGAAAAGAATTTGCACAGCAAAGGAAACAATTAACAGGGTAAAGAGACAACTTACAGAATGGGAGAAAATATTTGCAAAGTATACATCTGACAAGGTGTTAATATCCAGAATATATAAAGAACTTAACAGGAAAAAACCAAACAAGCTGATTAAAAAATGGGCAAAAGACTTTAACAGACATTTCTCTAAAGAAGACATAAAAATGGACAACAGGTGCATGAAAAAACATGCTCAGTATCACTCATTATTGGGGAAATACAAACCAAAACTCCAGTGAGGTACCACCTCATTCCAGCTAGAATGACTGTTAGCAAAATGTCAAAAGAAAACAAGTGTTGGTTAGGTTGTGGAGAGGAAGGAACCCTTACATTGCTGGTGGCATTGTAAATTAGTACAGCCACTACAAGAAACAGCATGGAAGTTTCTCAATAAAATGAAAATAGAGCTACCATATTATCCAGCAATTTCGCTGCTGGGTGGATATTCAAAGGAAATAAAGTCACTATGTTGAAGAGATATCTGCCCTCTCAAGTTTATTGCAGCACTATTCACAATAGCCAAGATATAGAAGCAATCTAAGTGTCCACCAACAGATGAATGGATAAATAAAATGTGGTATATATACACAATGGAATAGTATTCAGCCATAAAAAATAACGGAATCCTGTGATTTGCAGCAATATGAAAAGACCTGGAGGATGTCATATTTAATGAAATTAGCCAGGCACAGAAAGACTGATACTGCATGATTTCACTCATATTTGGAATCTAAAAAAACCGAAGTTGATATTATAGAAGCAGAGAGTAGAACAGTGGTTATCAGAGACTGGAGAGGGGAGGGGGAAGAGGAGGATAGGGAGAAGTTGGTCAATGTTTGCAAAGTTATAATTAGGAAGAATAAATTCTGTTCTATTGGACAGGAGGGTGATGATGGTTAACAGTCAGGTATAATATATTGCAAAAGAGCTAGAAGAGAGGCTTTTGAATGGTTTTATCCCAAAGAAATGATAAATGCATGAGATGATGGGTACAGTAAATCTCCTAATTTGATCATTATACATCATGTATATGTATCAAAACATCACTTCTATAAATATATACAATTGCAATGTGTCAATTAAGAAGAAAAGGTTGAATCAATTTACACTTGTAATAATGGTGTACGAGAGTTTGTGTTTCTTCTTCCCCTGATCATATATGGCCATATCAATGCACAAGTTTATTTTTATTATTTATTTTTTGTCAATCCTAACATCTATGGTTGCTCGACCCAAATAATTCACTTGTTCTGTCCTATGTGACATTACAGGCTGCTAGTTGGTTTTCCATGGAATTTTAGTGAAGTATAAGCCATTAATAATGAGTTATTGTTGCCAAAGTATTCAGAAATGATTTACAAAATGGACATCTTGAAATCTGTCATTAATTTTTAAAAACTGTCCATTATTTTTCAATTGTGAAATAATTCAAAATTTACTCTGAAATAATAATAATCATGAGAAAATGATTGTTCCTTTGCTTCCTCTTCTTCCTCTGAATAACTGATTTTTCTTTGTTACATTTGTTTTTATATTTTCAGTGTTTATAATAGTTACTTTCTATTCTGTGACCGTAATTCTCACAGTTGATTAGTCTTTGTTTCTATATCTAAATCAGTGGTTTCCAATATTGTCCACAGAATATTCTCACCTGAGGATGTGTCAAAAAATATTGATTCTGCGGCCCCATCTGTGAGATTCTGAATTGAATTAGTCTGGAGAGGGGCTTAGTAATGTGTCTTTTACAAAGGTCTTTGATGAGTCTAATGTGCAGCCAGGGTTGAGAGCCAGTCATAATGTGGTTTCCTCATTATGAGTCCTTTATATTCATTTACATCTTGTTGGGCTAGATTTTGTCATTAGGTGATTTTTCAAGAAGGCTTAGTGGATTCTCAGTTTCCTGAATCCTTGTATTTTTGACAATGCTTTTTTGAGTTGATATAAAATTCTCAGTTATTATTCCTCCCTTGGAGGTCTAAGTCTGGACATCAATCCTCTCTTTTTGGCACTGAGTGCTCTGCAAAGTCTAAGACTAACTTGATATTTTTCTTTCTGAGATGACTGCTTTTTTCCCCATGATCATAAACACATACATGTATTTTTAACCTCAAAGTTCAATAACCTCATCAACATATATGTTCTGATCTACATACTCAAGTTTTCTTTACTTCCCAACAATTTCTACTACATCTTTGAGTTTCATTTTACTCTTTGGTTCAATTTTCTGAGGGTCTCCATTTTAACTATCCACATAACTGGATAACAGGGGGGCTCCATTGTCTGATTTCCATATTATAATTTTTGCCTTTATTTATGTATCTTTCTACTTTGCATTCTGTATTGTTTTCTCCGATCGGTTCTTCATTCAATTAATGGTTTTCAAAGGTATCCATTCTATTCTTATTGCTTCAAATTGGTATTTCATTTCTAAAATAGCTTTTTTTTCTCTCTTGGGCTTTGCTAGATGATTTTTTAAAATCCCCTTTTATCTTCTTGTCATATCATCTGTCCACTATATTACAAATGTTGACTGAGGACCTACTGTGTGCCAAACACTAAGTAGGCACAGGGATGTTGTGGAGACCAAGATGGATGCAGTTCTGTTCTCGTGAAGTTTACATTCCACTGGCATTAAGGGTGACAGTAAAGTAACTGAAAATAAAGAGGCTTAAGATGCTGCTAAATATGAGAAGAAAGTAAAACATGGATAAAAACATGGTAATGGGATACAGAACGCATGAAGTCTAGAAGCTTCCTGGATAGATTTGGCTCTGACTTTGGAGTAGTCTCAGAACATTTGAATTTTAAAAATAACCTCTTTACTCAACAAGTTATACTACGGGCATGTCTGACACATCAGGCTCAAGATTTTTCTATCATACTATTTTGCTTCTCTGAAAAGAAAATAAACTTTCCCCCAGTTTCTACTAAACAAAGATTCAAGTAAAAAAAGAAGCAACTTAGCTTCCAAGAAGACACCAAATCATACACATATAATTTGCACACATTTCTTGAATGTATGTCACACTTCAATAAAAGTTTTTAATAATGCAATAAAATGATACTGATTTTAGTGGATTAGAAAACAAGGGATCATAAAAACTTGGAAGTCTGAGGACCTAGTTCCTAGGGAGCCATTTCCCCCTTTGTTCAAAAGCAGCCTTCTCCAAATCTACCATAGGAGTTCCAACAGCTTCGAAATCCTATGGAGAATTTAAGGTCTTGACCAATATTTATCTATTAGACTGTGCTTGTAGCTAAGTTAATATGTAAATGTCAGTAGAGAAATAGGACATGCTCTGTGCATCAAGAAAAATTGGAGTACTGATATAACATGCAAGAAATGAGAAGAAAATACAATAAAGAAATTCATTTGCTGAAAACTAGGGAAGCTACTGAGCTATTTTAGGGGTCTGGCTGAGCCAGGACTTATGAGGACTGAGAACCCCTGCTAGTTAGTTGAGGAGGAAGCCAAGAAGTGGATTAAGTTGATTAGGGGAGGAAACTGGACAGTGCAAACAGATTTTTAAAGGAATGGGTGAGAAAGAACTCACCAGGGATGGGTGATTGGCAGGAACCCAGCACTTACCGGTGACAAAGAGGCTCACTGCCTCACTGCGCTGGGGATCAAAGCCATTGTCAGCTGTGCAGTAGTAATTCCCTGAATGTCCTTCAGTCAGAGAGAAGCTGAAGGACACTCTTCCCACAGAGGGCGTTGAGCTGTTCCCCAGGGGCACGTCCTCATGATAAAACTGGTATAGGATTCGTGGGGAACCTCTCTGGACCTCACAGTGAAGTGTCACAGTGGCTCCTTCAAAAGTCAGGGCCTCAGCCGAGTTGAGGGTGAGGACAGGAGGAGACACAGGGACTGAGGAAGACAAAAATTGAGTCAAGAGTTGCTTTTGCCTCTTACTGTAGATTTCAACACTTGGCCAGTGCAGATGCCCAGTTTCCAGTCCAGGATCTCCAGGCGTCACCTACCTGGCGGGCAGCCAAGCAACTTCTCAGGTTTCTCTGACCAGCAGCCCTCCATGCTGATCTTTCCCTATCTGTTCATTTTTCCAGCAGACCAATAGTCTCTTCTTCTCTCATGGCTCCTCTTGTAGTGTGATCTGCCTCCCTTTTGCAGAGGAGATGATGCTTTCAAGGAAGAAATTCCTTGTCTTGCCACCACCAGACTCACTTGCACCAGCTCTTCACTCCTTCCTGCAACCATGCAGGCTTCCCTGCAACCATGGAAGAGCCATGCCTGGCCTGCCCAAGGGGGATTTTCCTACGTCTCTTGACCTGTGGACACCTGCTTCTGTCCCAGACATGAAGTCCTTACCTCTATTGGCTTCTTCCAAACACCATTTTGATGGGTTTAACCATCTCCATATAAGAAAAACTATCAGACAATATAAAAACAACCTTATTTGTATTTGAAGTTCCTCACAGTTGGTTTCTCCACTTTTCTGTGGACAACCTTCTGGAAGAAGTGACCTGCATTTATCATCTCTACTTCATTATCTCATATCTCGTATGCACATTTTGTCCATTACAACTTGGATTTTACCCCCAATAATCTACTAAAACTGATTTTTCATGTTTATGAATGTAGTAATGATGATAACGATAAAAATAAAAAAGACATTTGTTATAATGACACTATAGTACCTTTAAGTTCTGGTGTATGTATATTTGTTGGATGTAATTTATAAATATTGATATGTATACAGACATTAATTTATTCATCAAAACAGTTCAATGAGGTGGGTACTATTGTTGTCCCTATTTCACAGATGAAGATGCTGAGGCCCCGAGTGGTTGAGTCACACAGCTAGTAAGTGAAGAGGCAGCAGTCAAACCCAGGTATTCTGGTTCTAGTCTGTGTTCTTCTGCCAAAGGGTACTTTGTGGCTAAATTCACTGGACGCGACTCAGTTTTTTTTTTGTTTTTGTTTTTGTTTTTGAGACGGAGTCTCACTCTGTTGCCCAAGCTGGAGTGCAGTGGGAATCTCGACTCACTGCAAACTTCACCTCCTGAATTCAAGCGATTCTCCTGCCTCAGCCTCTTGAGTAGCTGGGATTACAGGCGCCTGCCACCATGCCCGGCTAATTTTTGTATTTTTAGTAGAGACGGGGTTTCACTATGTTGCCCAGGCTGGTTTTGAACTCCTGACCTCAGGTGATCCACCTACCTCGACCTCCCAAAGTGCTGAGATTACAGAAGTGAGCCACTGCGCCTGGCTGTGATTCAGTTTTTATCATTCATCATCTCTCGGCTTTGCCTTATCCAATCTGGCTCACTATCTTCTGCTTAGAACACGTTCTGCCCTTGGTGACAGTGGTACCCACTCTCATAGTGCCTCTTCCCTCAGCCAGAGTCCTCCCTTCTCATGTCCCATCTCCCATACTGGGACTGGCCTGGGGGTTCTGTCCCACTGGACATTCTCTTGTCGGGCCCCCTCCTTCACTCCTGGGTGCTCCCCAAACTGGCTACTCTATGACCTGATCCTCACTGTGCTGCTGGAGTGGTTTTCCCCAACATTTAAAACCTTTATGGAGCCCAAATTCCCCTGCAGAGTATGGCCCAAGCCCTTACTCTGCTTCTAAGTAGGTTCTAACGATGTCGTCTTCCCCAACCTTATCCTGCATTTCTCCACTGTTCCGTCTATGCTTCAGTCATCAAGAACTGACAACTCTCCAGTTCCTGGAAAGTGTCCTCCCTCCCTCACCACAATCCTCTTCTCCTGCAGGTCTCAACTCACCCATGAGCTCTGCTAAGAAATTTTTTCTCACTTCCCAACTCAGATTGGCATGCCTTTCTATCTGCTCCTGCAGCCAGCAGGTACTTCTATCCTCGGATTGATGTTTTCTCTATTACTTGTCTGCATTTGCTATTAGCCCCTATGAACCGTGTGGGCAGGGCCAGTTTAGTCTAGTCTTAGATGCATCCTTAGATGTCAGTACAGTCTGGTCCATGAAATATATGCAATCAGTATTAGGTGAAGAAATGAGTCATTGAATAAGACTTTAAACATCTCTGACTGAGCTTGATCACGACGTCACTGTCTCCACTTTCCTTAGGCCTTTGGATGTCAGGGGCACAGTTCTCTTTCTAAGTCATGTGATATCTTCCCCTGGGTTCCCTGGTCCTCTCCTCCACAATCTCACACATCCATGTGGGAGGGACTGGATTCTCCCTCGTCTTCTAATCTGGTATTATTGTTTTACAGGTGAGGAAACTGAGACTGCTTCCAGGCCCAGCGAAGACTGGACACTCTGTCAAAAGTATAGGTCCAAATCACACTGTCTCCTTAAAAATTGAACCTCACGGCCAGGCGCGGTGGCTCACACTTGTAATTCCAGCACTTTTGGAGGCTGAGGCAGTTGGAAAACAAAGTCAGGAGTTCAAGACCAGCCTGACCAACATGGTGAAACCCCATCTCTACTAAAAATACAAAAATTAGCCAGGCGTGCTGGCAGGTGCCTGTAATCCCAGCTACTTGGGAGGCTGAGGTAGAGAACTGCTTGAACCCAGGAGACAGAGGTTGCAGTGAGCCGAGATCATGCCACTGCACTCCAGCCTGGGTGACAGGGTGAGACTCCATCTTAAAAAAAAAAAAAATTGAACCTGGCATTTAGCCACACACGGATGGTTCAAAACTGAGACCCAAAGCACCACATAAACTTTTTTGATGTGATAAGTATTTGACAGCTACCTGAATAGCTGTGAGGGCATTAAGCCAAGCAAGCGGAGGTGAAGATGTCTTCTGGCCTACCCCCAGCCCACCACTGCCTGTGCCTTTCTTACCTAGTGCCCAATCAACTCTAAAAAAGGCTTAAGCAAGAGGCACATAACTGTGATCCAGCGACTTGTCTTTGTATCTTACATGACTTTGCATGTGGTTATTCATTGATGTCTGATATTAACTGGACAGAGGACATTTCTGTGCTCTTAGGAACTGAGTCTGAGTCTATATCTACTAAGAACAATTTAGTGAATGAAAATCAGGCATCTGTGGGATCTACAGGACAAGTGGAGAGCAAGAGAAAAGCGCTTGGTTGCTCAGAATTTGAGGAGCAGGGAAGAGAAAGCTACTATATCATTAGGCAGGGGTGGGAAGGCACCAAGACTGCAATGAGACAAGGCTGAAAGTGGCAGACAACTGGTTCAGTGAGCCAGGGAGTGGAGGAGGACATTAGGTTGTCCCAAAGAAGAAGCAGAGGAAACCGGAAGGTACATGCTGACTTCTGAAGGGCTGGGTGAGAGAGGACTCTTGGCCAGGAGTGGGTGATTGGCAGGAACCCAGGGCTTACCAGTGACAGAGAGGCTCACCACCTCACTGTGCTGGGGGCCAAAGCCATTGTCAGCTGTGCAGTAGTAGTTCCCTGAATGCTCTGCAGTCAGAGAGAAGCTGATGGCCACTCCTCCTGCAGAGTGGGCCCACCTACTCCCCAGGGTGACATCCTCATGATGAAACTGGTACACGATGCGGAGTGAACCTCTCTGGGCTTCACAGTGAAGTGTCACCTTGGTTCCCTCAAAATTCAGGTCCTTAGCAGAGCTGAGGGTGAGGACAGGATGAGACACGGGGACTGAGAGAGAGAAAAAATTAGTCAAGATTTGTTTCTGCCTCTTACTGTAGATTTCGTAAAAGGAAAATAAATCTTGGGAACCGTAAATCACTAAGCCAAAGGGAAAAGTCAAGCTGGGAACTGTTTCAGGCAAACCTGACCTGAATAAAAATTTTTTTAAAAAAAATTTATTCCTTAATAAGATAGCCACAAAGACTTTTTACAAAGCTATATACCTCCCTGAAAATTTGTCCTCTAAAAATTTCTTTGTGGACCCCAAGGTCTTTACCCTAAAATGATTCTATTTTAAATGATTCTGTTTTACCCTAACAATGTAAATTGATAGCTGATTTTCACAAGTGCAGTACAAAAGACAGAACTTTAAGTCATTGCTGCTTACAGGAGACAAATGCATATCTGATTGTTTCCCTGATTTAAAAATACAGACTCGCTGGGCTAGAGGAAGACAGAAGTGACTATTCCTCTGCCCTGCCTTTCACATGTAAATCGTATATTCTGATAAAGGCTGAACAAAGACTCAAATGAGTGAAACTGTTTGTCTCTTATGTATGGATATCTTTTAAAAATTTCTTCCTTTTTCTCCAATATCTGCTCTTCCCTCTTTAAATATTGATGCCCTCAAAATCATCTTTGGAGAAGGCAGAGAGCTGAATCTGGGACACGTGTTTAACCGTGGAAAACTAAGCTTTCCAAATTCATTGAGACCTGTCTCTGGTAGTTTTTGGCTCAAAGATTCAATGTTTGGCCAGTGCAGATGTTCAGTCTCCAGTCCACAGCCTCCAGGTTCCACCTACCCACAGGGTGACCCAGCCACTTCCCAGGCTTCTCTCACCAGCTCTCCTATCCTCCATGCTGGTCTTTCCCTGCCTGTTCCATTTCCACCAGACCTCTCGTCTTTTCTCCCCTCCCAGCTCCCCTTGTTGTATGACCTGCCTCTCTCTTGCAGAGGAGACATTGCTTTCAAGGAAGAATTCACTTGTCTTGCCACCAGCTGAACCACACCCTTACCTGCACCAGCTCCTCACTCAGTACTGTGCCCTGAGACCATGGAAGAGCCTCCCTGGCCTGACTGTGGGGGATTCTCTTCAGTCTCTTGATCCTGTGCACACCTGCCTCTGTCCTAGATAAAACGTTCTTACCTCCACTGGCTTTTTGCAAACACCATTTGCATGTGTTTAACCCTCTCTATGTTAGAAAAACCATCAGACAATAGAAAAACAACCCTATTTGCATTTGAAGTTCCTCACAGTCTGTTTCTCCACTTTTCTGTGGTCAGTCTTCTGGAATAAGTGACCTACATTTATCATCTCTACTTCTTTATCTCATATCTCATATGCATATTTTGTTCATTCCAACTCTGTTTTTATCCCCAACAATCTACTAAAGCTGATTTTCATGTTTCTGAATATAATTATGATGATAATGATAAAAATAATAAAATAGATGTTTGTTATAATGACACTATAGTGTCTTTAACTAAGTTCTGGTGTATGTATATTTGTTGGATGTAATTTGTAAATATTGATATATATACAGACACTAATTTAGTCATCAAAGCAATTCATTGAGATGGGTACTATTGTTGTCCCTATTTCACAGATGAAGATGCTGAGGACCCAAGTGGGTGAGTCACACAGCTAGTAAGTGAAGAGGCAGCAGTCAAACTCAGGTATTCTAGGTCTGGTCTGTGTTCTTCTGCCAAAGAGTACTTTGTGGCTAGATTCACTGGATGTGACTCAGTTTTTATCTTTCATCATATCTTAGCTTTGCCTTATCCAAACTGGATCACTCTCCTCTGCTTAGAACTCGTTCTGCCTTTGGTGACAGTGGTATACACTTTCATACTGCCTCTTCCCTTGCCCAGAGTCCTTCCTTCTCATGTTCCACCTCCTCTATTGGGACTGGCCTGGGCATGCTGTCCAACAGGACACTATTTTGTTGGGCCCTCTCCTTCACTCCTGGCTGCTCTCCAAACTGGCTACTCTATGACCCGTTTCTCACTGTGTTGCTGGAGTGGTTTTCCCCAACGTGTAAACGATTCGTGGAGCCCAGATTGCCCTGCAGAATGTGGCCCACGCCCTTACTCTCCTTCTAAGTGCAGTCTAACCATGTCTTCTTCCCCAACTTTATCCTTCCTTTCTCCACTGTTCAGTCTATGCTGTACTCATCAAGAAGTGACCCCTGTCAATTTCCTGGAACATGTCCTCCCTCCCTCACCATGATCCTCTTCTCCTGAAATGTTCCCGCTCATCCTCAGGTCTCAACTCACACATGAGCTCTTCTAAGAAATTAGTTCTAACTTCCCAACTCAGATTGGCATGCCTTTCTATCTGCTCCTGCAGCCACCAAGTACTTCTATCCTCACGTTGATGATGAAACAAAATCCCTTGCAAGTCAGAGTCACTCTCTCTCCTTGGAAGACTGTGGTCAATGGAGGCTGGAGGAAAATAATGGACCTGTGTGTCCTTGCTGACAAGGAAAGAGAAAAGGAGTCTGAGGTGTAGGTACCTGCAGACCCAGCCTCAGGGCCTCCTGCTGCACAGCCTGGAGGACCTGGGTTTGGAGGATCTGAAAGAGGTCCTCTGGGAGGGTCATTGATAGCTCAAAGCTCCCTGTCAGCTCACCTCGCCCAAGGGAGAAATTGCCCAGGGTATGGCAATGAGCAAAATGATTTCAGGAGGGTGACACCAGCAGGATTCACTGTCAAATATCACAGTTAGGTGGCCTTACGTGGAAGTGGGTCCCAGAGAAAATCAATGCTGCGCTGCTATTTCATCATGTTCATACACTCATAAGAAACTCCAAAGGTGATGATAAAATCACAATTTTGCACTTTCCCTAAGAGAATAAATCATATTATCTTAAGATTTGTCACTGAGAAAACCTTGAGAGCTCAACTTACCTAACATCTTTATTTTGTAAATGATGATTCAAATGCCCAGAAGAATCCCACCATAGCTAATTGTGTCAGAGCAAGGAAGAGACAAGTCACTCACTGGCATCCAGAGGTGACCAGGACAAGGTTACAGCTGGGGCCATTGATTTGGACAAAGAGAGTGGTAGTAGAGGGTTCTTGCTATTCATGGGTTCTCAATTATCCACTCTGAGCCAAAGGAATGGCACTAAGAGCCAGAACTAATTAAATGTGGGATGCAGATAACTTGTCTTCTCCCCTCTTTCCCCTTTCTGTGCCTTTCTTTTTTGTAAGGATCCAGTTGTTGGATGTCCTGGAGGATTTTACTCCAAAGTGTAGAGAATGCAGCATTCCTGCTGGCATCAGCACAGTGGGATGTTTTCAGGGGATTTTTCTGGCTCACTGATGGAGAGGATCCTATCCTGAGTCCAGCATGCTTACCATGGAGTTGAAGATGTCCTGCCTGGCTAAATGGGGTCTGTTGGCAATAACAGTAAATGCAGGGCTTAGCAAAGGCCAGGAGCTGCTTGGGCATTCACCCCTTCCTCCAGGGAGGATCAGAGGGTGACCATGGAGCTATCCTGGCCCTTGGGTGATGCCAAAAAACCAGTCATCACTTTCAAATCCCTGCTGACCTCAGCAAGAAAACAGGAGATATTAGAGAGCTCAGGCAGCCATCACAAATGTTTTCTATTTATTAGGAAGAGACACTCTTAACCAGAGACGCTGAAGAGCCAAAGACAGGAGAACTCACCAAACTGTTCAGACAGGAGCTGCAAAAATAAGAGCCAGAGATGAACATAGAGCCAAGGGTATGTTGTTTTAAGAAGATAATTCCTTTTTTTCCCCATGCATGTATTACCTCTCCTATTAAAAAATTCATTTTTAAAAAATCTAATAATTATTCATCAAATGTTCATATATACTAAGGCATGGTGCTTGGATTTTTAAAATGAATTTTTAAAATGGTATCCACCATCAAGAAGTTGACTGGTGGAAAAACAGAAACACAATGTAAAGTAATATAATTATAACACAAAGTGTTCAGTGCAATAACAGAAATACACATCGGGTATCTGGGGGCAGAAGAGCCACCTAGCCCAGTGTGTAGGACATATGTGTTTGTGTAGAGTATGTGTTTGTGTGTATATTTGTTGAAGAGGGTGGATGGATCCTTGGAGGTACCTGAAGGAGATGATACTTCACAAAACTGTGAGTGAGAATATGAGTCTGCAGGTGGATGTTAGGATTTGTGTGTGGAGAGAGGCGATGGGGACAGTAATCAAGGCAGAAAGGGCACAGAGGTGGAGCAATGATATTAGTGCTCAGGAGTTGGGAGTGTTGGGGGAAATAAGATCAGAGAAGCATGCAGGGCCCGAGTAAGTGGCTCTAATTTTATTAAAAAAGCCATAAGGTGTCATGGAAAGGTTTCAAGGAGGAGATTGAGAGGGATAGAATTTGAGCTTCGATGGAGCACTCTGTCAGTGGACAGACTTCAGTGAAACACAATATGAAGCAGGGAGACTGATTAGAAGGCAGGGCAAGGAAATGGACATGAATTAAGCCTCATTTGGGCACCAGACTCCAGGCTATATTCTTTTCATGAGATCATTGAATCCAAGGGCTCATAATCATCATGTTTAATTTTTAAATAATTAAATTAGCCTCAGGTCATTTTGCCTCTGGTCACAGAGCTAGAATGTTACAAAGATAGGATAAACCTCATTGTCTCTAAATTTTAGTACCATGATCTTTTTATTAAACTATGCTCTCTGAGAAAGTCAGAGAAAGAGACCCTAACATTAAATAGGTTAGCAAAAGCCTTATATCTTGCTCGGGGATGGCCAAGGAACCAGGGAGTACACATGGTGTAGGGTAGTTTTGGGACGTTCTTCATATGATTTCATGTATCAGGGTCTCAAATGGATCAGGACAAATAAGTAAATATTTGGGGACAGGATGTTTCCCTTTTACATCCAAATGGCTTCTGACCTTTGCGCAGATTAGGGGCTAGGAAGTTGAACAAGAGTCAGTATCAAATACTGACTATGTAAGTAAAAAAGGAAGAAATGACAGGAATTTGTCCTGCGCCCGGACCAAAGATTTGGATATAAGACCATTTCTGCTAATATCTTTTTTTCCAGAGTTGCCCCCCTGCTCCCCAGTATGGACTTCCAACTGGGGAGTCCCCAGAAGCCTTAGTGCATCTGTGACCAGGGGAACAGGCTGTCTCGATGCCTGGCCTTCTTTGTCAGGTGTACAATTTTCCCTTTGCAGAGGGCATCAGAAATCACAACTCTTGTGCAGTGCAGACCAGGAAGGTGTCAGAGAGAGCAAGCGAGGTAGGCAGAACCAAAGTGACTGGGCCCGGTGGAAAGGAGTACAGTTCCCTGCGGCTGTTGGGGACACAGGTTGGTGCAGACTTCCCAGGCTCCTTTGCTGGGCACTATTACTCCAAAGCCAAGGAGAAGAAACAGAGGGGATCTTACAGGACTGTCCTCTGACGGGAACTGCAGGAGTGACAGGCATGAGAAATTAGCCTCGGCTGCACACTCACACTTTCCCTTCTGTGCCTTTCTTCTGTGCCTTCTCTGTGTCACTCTACTCCAACCCAAACAGCAAAGAACGCTTCTCCAGTTCAACATCAGGACGGATTGGCTCCTCTGCAGTTCTCTTTTTTTGGTACCAGATGCTGATGTGGAATTTCACAGAGGCAGGAGGGACAGAGGAGAAGGATGTCCAACCCTTCCCTTTCCTCAGCAGCTGGTTTCTCTAACTGCTCTCCGCTTTGGCTTTACTATACAAAGTGGGGTTTAGCAGATGCCTGATCTTACTAAGATCTTACCTGGCAGAGAGTGCCTTTGCAAGAGCACTCAGTGGAGGCAAATTCCTTGATCATTCATTCATTCATTCACTCATTCAACAAACATTCTTTAAGCACTTACTGTGCAGGCATTGGACTAAATATTGTAGTTACCAAGAAGAATGAAATACTGCTCCTACCCTCAAGAAACTTATAATCTACTGGAGGAGAAACTAAGTTGATAAGCAGTATAACACAGTGTGGTAGGGCTATGATAGGGGGAAATATATAGAGCATTGTAAGAGCACTGAAAAGAATATCCAACTTCTCCCTTTTGCTGAATAAGAAAAAACCATTTATGCAGCTTGTGATATAACAGGAATAAGTCAGAGTTAATATGTTGAGCCTGTTTTGTTGAAAACTGAGATTCAGTTTTTCTATCATTTTTCAAATGTTTTAAATATTGTTTGTATTTTAAAAAGTGAAACAATCCGTGCATACTCTCAATTTCTTTTTATTTTATTTTTTTTTATTATTATACTTTAGGTTTCAGGGTACATGTGCACAAGTGCAGGTTTGTTACATATGTATCCATATGCCATGTTGTTTTGCTGCACCCATTAACTCATCATTTAGCATTAGGTATATCTCCTAATGCTGTCCCTCCCCCCTCCTCCCACCCCACAACAGTCCCCGGAGTGTGATGTTCCCCTTCCTGTGTCCATGAGTTCTCATTGTTCAATTCCCACCTATGAGTGAGAACATGCGGTGTTTGGTTTTTTGTCCTTGCGATAGTTTACTGAGAATGAGGTTTTCCAGTTTCATCCATGTTCCTACAAACGACATGAACTCATCATTTTTTACGGCTGCATAGTATTCCATGGTGTATATGTGCCACATTTTCTTAATCCAGTCTATCGTTGTTGGACATTTGGGTTGGTTCCAACTTTTTGCTATTGTGAATAGTGCTGCAATAAACATACGTGTGCATGTGTCTTTATAGCAGCATGATTTATAGTCCTTTGGGTATATACCCAGTAATGGGATGGCTGGGTCAAATGGTATTTCTAGTTCTAGATCCCTGAGGAATCGCCACACTGACTTCCACAATGGTTGAACTAGTTTACAGTCCCACCAACAGTGTAAAAGTGTTCCTATTTCTCCACATCCTCTCCAGCACCTGTTGTTTCCTGACTTTTTAATGATGGCCATTCTAACTGGTGTGAGATGATATCTCACTGTGGTTTTGATTTGCATTTCTCTGATGGCCAGTGATGATGAGCATTTCTTCATGTGTTTTTTGGCTGCATAAATGTCTTCTTTTGAGAAGTGTCTGTTCATGTCCTTTGCCCACTTTTTGATGGGGTTGTTTTTTTCTTGTAAATTTGTTTGAGTTCTTTGTAGATTCTGGATATTAGCCCTTTGTCAGATGAGTAGGTTGGGAAAATTTTCTCCCATTCTGTAGGTTGCCTGTTCACTCTGATGGCAGTTTCTTCTGCTGTGCAGAAGCTCTTTAGTTTAATTAGGTCCCATTTGTCAATTTTGGCTTTTGTTGCCATTGCTTTTGGTGTTTTAGACATGAAGTCCTTGCCCACACCTATGTCGTGAATGGTATTGCCTAGGTTTTCTTGTAGGATTTTAATGGTTTTAGGTCTAACATGTAAGTCTTTAATCCATCTTGAATTAATTTTTGTATAAGGTTTAAGGAAGGGATCCAGTTTCAGCTTTCTACATATGGCTAGCCAGTTTTCCGAGCACCATTTATTAAATAGGGAATCCTTTCCCCATTTCTTGTTTTTGTCAGGTTTGTCAAAGATCAGACAGTTGTAGATATGCGGCATTATTTCTGAGGGCTCTGTTCTGTTCCATTGATCTATGTCTCTGTTGTGGTACCAGTACTATGCTGTTTTGGTTACTGTAGCCTTGTAGTATAGTTTGAAGTCAGGTAGCATGATGCCTCCAGCTTTGTTCTTTTGGCTTAGGATTGACTTGGCGATGTGGGCCCTTTTCTGGTTCCATATGAACTTTAAAGTAGTTTTTTCCAATTCTGTGAAGAAAGTCATTGGTAGCTTGATGGGGATGGCATTGAATCTATAAATTACCTTGGGCGGTATGGCCATTGTCACGATATTGATTCTTCCAACCCATGAGCATGGAATGTTCTTCCATTTGTTTGTATCCTCTTTTATTTCATTGAGCAGTGGTTTGTAGTTCTCCTTGAAGAGGTCCTTCACATCCCTTGTAAGTTGGATTCCTAGGTATTTTATTCTCTTTGAAGCAATTGTGAATGGGAGTTCACTCATGGTTTGGCTCTCTGTTTGTCTGTGATTGGTGTCCAAGAATGCTTGTGATTTTTGTACGTTGATTTTGTATCCTGAGACTTTGCTGAAGTTGCTAATCAGCTTAAGGAGATTTTGGGCTGAGACAATGGGGTTTTCTAGATATACAATCATGCCATCTGCAAACAGGGACAATTTGACTTCCTCTTTTCCTAACTGAATACCCTTTATTTCCTTCTCCTGCCTGATTGCTCTGGCCAGAACTTCCAGCACTATGTTGAATAGGAGTGGTGAGAGAGGGCATCCCTGTCTTGTGCCAGTTTTCAAAAGGAATGCTTCCAGTTTTTGCCCATTCAGTATGATGTTGGCTGTGGGTTTGTCATAGATAGCTCTTATTATTTTGAGATCTGTCCCATCAATACCTAATTTATTGAGAGTTTTTAGCATGAAGGGTTGTTGAATTTTGTCAAAGGCCTTTTCTGCATCTATTGAGATAATCATGTGATTTTTGTCTTTGGTTCTGTTTATATGCTGGATTACATTTATTGATTTGCATATGTTGAACCAGCCTTGCATCCCAGGGATGAAGACCACGTGATCATGGTGGATAAGCTTTTTGATGTGCTACTGGATTTGCTTTGCCAGTATTTTATTGAGGATTTTTGCATCAATGTTCATCAAGGACACTGCTCTGAAATTCTCTTTTTTGGTTATGTCTCTGCCAGGCTTTGCTATCAGGACGATGCTGGCCTCATAAAATGTGTTAGGGAGGATTCCCTCTTTTTCTATTGATTGGAAGAGTTTCAGAAGGAATGGTACCAGTTCCTCCTTGTACCTCTGGTAGAATTCGGCTGTGAATCCATCAGGTCCTGGACTCTTTTTAGTTGGTAAGCTATTGATTATTGCCACAATTTCAGATCCTGTTATTGGTCTGTTCAGAGATTCAACTTCTTCCTGGTTTAGTCTTGGGAGGGTGTATTTGTTGAGGAATTTATCCATTTCTTCTAGATTTTCTAGTTTATTTGCGTAGAGGTGTTTGTAGTAATCTCTGATGGTAGATTGTATTTCTGTGGGATCGGTGGTGATATCCCCTTTTTCATTTTTTATTGCATCTATTTGATTCTTCTCTCTTTTCTTCTTTATTAGTCTTGCTAGTGATCTATCCATTTTGTTGATCTTTTCAAAAAACCAGCTCCTGGATTCATTCACTTTTTGAAGGGTTTTTTGTGTCTCTATTTCCTTCAGTTCTGCTCTGATTTTAGTTATTTCTAGCCTTCTGCTAGCTTTTGAATGTGTTTGCTCTTGCTTTTCTAGTTCTTTTAATTGTGATGTTAGGGTGTCAATTTTGGATCTTTCCTGCTTTCTCTTGTGGGCATTTAGTGCTATAAATTTCCCTCTACACACTGCTTTGAATGTGTCCCAGAGATTCTGGTATGTTGTGTCTTTGTTCTCGTTGGTTTCAAAGAACATCTTTATTTCTGCCTTCATTTCATTATGTACCCAATAGTCATTCAGGAGCAGGTTGTTCAGTTTCCATGTAGTTGAGCAGTTTTGAGTGAGTTTCTTAATCCTGAGTTCTAGTTTGATTGCACTGTGGTCTGAGAGACAGTTTGTTATAATTTCTGTTCTTTTACATTTGCTGAGGAGAGCTTTACTTCCAACTATGTGGTCAATTTTGGAATAAGTGTGGTGTGGTGCTGAAAAAAATGTATATTCTGTTGATTTGGGGTGGAGAGTTCTGTAGATGTCTATTAGGTCCACTTTGTGCAGAGCTGAGTTCAATTCCTGGATATCCTTGTTAACTTTCTGTCTCGTTGATCTGTCTAATGTTGACAGTGTGGTGTTAAAATCTCCCATTATTATTGTGTGGGAGTTTAAGTCCCTTTGTAGGTCACTCAGAACTTGCTTTATGGATCTGGGTGCTCCTGTGTTGGGTGCATATATATTTAGGACAGTTAGCTCTTCTTGTTGAATTGATCCCTTTACCATTATGTAATGGCCTTCTTTGTCTCTTTTGATCTTTGTTGGTTTGAAGTCTATTTTATCAGAGACTAGGATTGCAACCCCTGCCTTTTTTTGTTTTCCATTTGCTTGATAGATCTTCCTCAATCCCTGTATTTTGAGTCTATGTGTGTCTCTGCACATGAGATGGGTTTCCTGAATACAGCACACTGATGGGTCCTGACTCCTTATCCAGTTTGCCAGTCTGTGTCTTTTAATTGGAGCATTTAGCCCATTTACATTTAACGTTAATATTGTTATGTGTGAATCTGATCCTGTCATTATGATGTTAGTTGGTTATTTTGCTCATTAGTTGATGCAGTTTCTTCCTAGCCTCGATGGTCTTTACAATTTGGCATGTTTTTGCAGTGGCTGGTACCGGTTGTTCCTTTCCATGTTTAGTGCTTCCTTCAGGAGCTCTTTTAGGGCAGGCCTGGTGGTGACAAAATCACTCAGCGTTTGCTTGTCTGTAAAGTATTTTATTTCTCCTTCACTTATGAAGCTTAGTTTGGCTGGATATAAAATTCTGTGTTGAAAATTCTTTTCTTTAAGAATGTTGAATATCGGCCCCCACTCTCTTCTGGCTTGTAGAGTTTCTGCTGAGAGATCAGCTGTTAGTCTGATGGGCTTCCCTTTGTGGGTAACCCGACCTTTCTCTCTGGCTGCCCTTAACATTTTTTCCTTCATTTCAACTTTGGTGAATCTGACAATTATGTGTCTTGGAGTTGCTCTTCTCGAGGAGTATCTTCGTGGCGTTCTCTGTATTTCCTGAATCTGAATGTTTTCCTGCCTTGCTAGATTGGGGAAGTTCTCCTGGATAATATCTTGCAGAGTGTTTTCCAACTTGGTTCCATTCTCCCCGTCACTTTCAGGTACACCAATCAGACGTAGGTTTGGTCTTTTCACATAGTCCCAAATTTCTTGGAGGCTTTGTTCATTTCTTTTTATTCTTTTTTCTCTAAACTTCCCTTCTCTCTTCATTTCATTCATTTCATCTTCTATCAGCGATACCCTTTCTTCCAGTTGATCGCATCTGCTACTGAGGCTTCTGCAATCTTCATGTAGTTCTCGATACTTGGCTTTCAGCTCCATCAGCTCCTTTAAGCCCTTCTCTCCCTTGGTTATTCTAGTTATCCATTTGTCTAATTTTTTTTCAAAGTTTTTAACTTCTTTGCTATTGTTTTGAATTTCCTCCCATAGCTCGGCGTAGTTTGATTGTCTGAAGCCTTCTTCTCTCAACTCATCAAAGTCATCCTCCGTCCAGCTTTGTTCTATTGCTGGTGAGGAACTGCGTTCTTTTGGAGGAGGCGAGGTGCTCTGCTTTTTAGAGTTTCCAGTTTTTCTGCTCTATTTTTTCCCTATCTTTGTGGTTTTATCTACTTTTGGTCTTTGATGATGGTGATGTACAGATGGGTTTTTGGTGTGGATGTCCTTTCTGTTTGTTAGTTTTCCTTCTACCAGACAGGACCCTCAGCTGCAGGTCTGTTGGAGTTTACTAGAGGTCCCCTCCAGACCCTGTTTGGCTGGGTGTCAGCAGCGGTGGCTGCAGAACAGCAGATTTTCGTGAGACCACAAATTCAGCTGTCTGATAATTCCTCTGGAAGTTTTGTCTCAGAGGAATACCCGGCCAAGTGAGGTGTCAGTCTGTCCCTGCTGGGGGGTGCCTCCGAGTTAGGCTGCTCGGGGTTCAGGGACCCGCTTTAGGAGGCAGTCTGTCCATTCTCAGATCTCCAGCTGCATTCTGGGAGAACCACTACTCTCTTCAAAGCTGCCAGTCAGACAGGGACATTTAAGTCTGCAGAGGTTCCTGCTGAATTTTTGTTTGTCTGTGCCCTGCCCCCAGAGGTGGAGCCTACAGAGGCAGGCAGGCTTCCTTGAGCTGTGATGGGCTCCACCCAGTTCGAGCTTCCTGGCTGCTCTGTTTACCTAAGCAAGCCTGGGCAATGGTGGGCGCCCCTCCCCCAGCCTCGCTGCCGCCTTGCAGTTTGATCTCAGACTGCTGTGCTAGCAATCATCGAGACTCCGTGGGCATAGCACCCTCCGAGCCAGGTGCGGGACACAATCTCCTAGTGTGCCGTTTTCCAGGCCCGTTGGAAAAGCACAGTATTAGGGTGGGACTGACCCGATTTTCCAGATGCCATCTGTTACCCCTTTCTTTGACTAGGAAAGGGAACTCCCTGACCCCTTGTGCTTCCTGAGTGAGGCAATGCCTCGCCCTGCTTCGGCTCATGCACAGTGCGCTTCAGCGACTGTCCTGCACCCACTGTTTGGCACTCCCTAGTGAGATGAAATCGGTACCTCAAACAGAAATGCAGAAATCACCTGTCTTCTGTGTCACTCTGGCTGGGAGCTGTAGACCGGAGCTGTTCCTATTCGGCCATCTTGGCTCTACCGATGTTTTTCCATACTCTCAATTTCATAGTTCATCTGGTTTCACTACTTGTTCCCTTCCAAACATTAACCTTGTATGTGCATAATCTTAACCTAGTTTTTGTGTTAAGACTCTGTTTTTTATTCTGCTCTTTTCCCCTCCATATTATAATAATAACTACAATGAATATCATTGTGTATATTATCTTCTGCAGTCTTATTTTTTATTTTTTTTATTTTTATTTTTTCAATTTAAAGAACATTTATTTTATTTTATTTTTTTTTTTATTATACTTTAGGGTTTTAGGGTACATGTGCACAATGTGCAGGTTTGTTACATATGTATCCATGTGCCATGTTGATTTCCTGCACCCATTAATTCGTCATTTAGCATTAGGTGTATCTCCTAATGCTGTCCCTCCCCCTTCCCCCCACCCCACAACAGTCCCCGGAGCGTGATGTTCCCCTTCCTGTGTCCATGAGTTCTCATTGTTCAATTCCCACCTATGAGTGAGAACATGCGGTGTTTGGTTTTTTGTCCTTGCGATAGTTTACTGAGAATGATGTTTTCCAGTTTCATCCATGTCCCTACAAAGGACACGAACTCATCATTTTTTATGACTGCATAGTATTCCATGGTGTATATGTGCCACATTTTCTTAATCCAGTCTATCGTTGTTGGACATTTGGGTTGGTTCCAACTCTTTGCTATTGTGAATAGTGCCGCAATAAACATACGTGTGCATGTGTCTTTATAGCAGCATGATTTATAGTCCTTTGGGTATATACCCAGCAATGGGATGGCTGGGTCAAATGGTATTTCTAGATCGAGATCCCTGAGGAATCGCCACACTGACTTCCACAATGGTTGAACTAGTTTACAGTCCCACCAACAGTGTAAAAGTGTTCCTATTTCTCCACATCCTCTCCAGCACCTGTTGTTTCCTGATTTTTTAATGATGGCCATTCTAACTGGTGTGAGATGGTATCTCACTGTGGTTTTGATTTGCATTTCTCTGATGGCCAGTGATGAGGAGCATTTCTTCATGTGTTTTTTGGCTGCATAAATGTCTTCTTTTGAGAAGTGTCTGTTCATGTCCTCTGCCCACTTTTTGATGGGGTTGTTTGTTTTTTTCTTGTAAATTTGTTTGAGTTCATTGTAGATTCTGGATATTAGCCCTTTGTCAGATGAGTAGGTTGCAAAAATTTTCTCCCATTGTGTAGGTTGCCTGTTCACTCTGATGATAGTTTCTTTTGCTGTGCAGAAGCTCTTTAGTTTAATTAGATCCCATTTGTCGATTTTGGCTTTTGATGCCATTGCTTTTGGTGTTTTAGACATGAAGTCCTTGCCCACGCCTATGTCCTGAATGGTATTGCCTAGGTTTTCTTGTAGGATTTTAATGGTTTTAGGTCTAACATATAAGTCTTTAATCCATCTTGAATTAATTTTTGTATAAGGTGTAAGGAAGGGATCCAGTTGCAGCTTTCTACATATGGCTAGCCAGTTTTCCCAGCACCATTTATTAAATAGGGAATCCTTTCCCCATTTCTTGTTTTTGTCAGGTTTGTCAAAGATCAGATAGTTGTAGCTATGCGGCATCATTTCTGAGGGCTCTGTTCTGTTCCATTGATCTATGTCTCTGTTGTGGTACCAGTACCATGCTGTTTTGGTTACTGTAGCCTTGTAGTATAGTTTAAAGTCAGGTAGCGTGATGCCTCCAGCTTTGTTCTTTTGGCTTAGGATTGACTTGGCGATGCGGGCTCTTTTTTGGTTCCATATGAACTTTAAAGTAGTTTTTTCCAATTCTGTGAAGAAAGTCATTGGTAGCTTGATGGGGATGGCATTGAATCTATAAATTAGCTTGGGCAGTATGGCCATTTTCACGATATTGATTCTTCCAACCCATGAGCATGGAATGTTCTTCCATTTGTTTGTATCCTCTTTGATTTCATTGAGCAGTGGTTTGTAGTTCTCCTTGAAGAGGTCCTTCACGTCCCTTGTAAGTTGGATTCCTAGGTATTTTATTCTCTTTGAAGCAATTGTGAATGGGAGTTCACTCATGATTTGGCTCTCTGTTTGTCTGTTATTGGTGTGCAAGAATGCTTGTGATTTTTGTACATTAATTTTGTATCCTGAGACTTTGCTGAAGTTGCTAATCAGCTTAAGGAGATTTTGGGCTGAGACAATGGGGTTTTCTAGATATACAATCATGTCATCTGCAAACAGGGACAATTTGACTTCCTCTTTTCCTAATTGAATACCCTTTATTTCCTTCTCTTGCCTGATTGCTCTGGCCAGAACTTCCAGCACTATGTTGAATAGTAGCGGTGAGAGAGGGCATCCCTGTCTTGTGCCAGTTTTCAGAGGGAATGCTTCCAGTTTTTGCCCATTCAGTATGATATTGGCTGTGGGTTTGTCGTAGATAGCTCTTATTATTTTGAGATACGTCCCATCAATACCTAATTTATTGAGAGTTTTTAGCATGAAGGGTTGTTGAATTTTGTCAAAGGCCTTTTCTGCATCTATTGAGATAATCATGTGGTTTTTGTCTTTGGTTCTGTTTATATGCTGGATTACATTTATTGATTTGCGTATGTTGAACCAGCCTTGCATCCCAGGGATGAAGCCCACTTGATCATGGTGGATAAGCTTTTTGATGTGCTGCTGGATTCGGTTTGCCAGTATTTTATTGAGGATTTTTGCATCAATGTTCATCAAGGATATTGGTCTGAAATTCTCTTTTTTGGTTATGTCTCTGCCAGGTTTTGGTATCAGGACGATGCTGGCTTCGTAAAATGTGTTAGGGAGGATTCCCTCTTTTTCTATCGATTGGAATAGTTTCAGAAGGAATGGTACCAGTTCCTCCTTGTACCTCTGGTAGAATTCAGCTGTGAATCCATCAGGTCCTGGACTCTTTTTGGTTGGTAAGCTATTGATTATTGCCACAATTTCAGAACCTATTATTGGTCTATTCAGAGATTCAACTTCTTCCTGGTTTAGTCTTGGGAGGGTGTATTTGTCGAGGAATTTATCCATTTCTTCCAGATTTTCTAGTTTATTTGCATAGAGGTGTTTGTAGTATTCTCTGATGGTAGATTGTATTTCTGTGGGATCGGTGGTGATATCCCCTTTTTCGTTTTTTATTGCATCTATTTGATTCTTCTCTCTTTTCTTCTTTATTAGTCTTGCTAGCGGTCCATCAATTTTGTTGATCTTTTCAAAAAACCAGCTCCTAGATTCATTAATTTTTTGAAGGGTTTTTTGTGTCTCTATTTCCTTCAGTTCTGCTCTGATTTTAGTTATTTCTAGCCTT
The DNA here is from genome assembly GCF_028878055.3 of Symphalangus syndactylus. Classification (NCBI taxonomy): domain Eukaryota; kingdom Metazoa; phylum Chordata; class Mammalia; order Primates; family Hylobatidae; genus Symphalangus; species Symphalangus syndactylus. The sequence continues at coordinate 85,976,227 of NC_072441.2, forward strand.
CTGCTAGCTTTTGAATGTGTTTGCTCTTGCTTTTCTAGTTCTTTTAATTGTGATGTTAGGGTGTCAATTTTGGATCTTTCCTGCTTTCTCTTGTGGGCATTTAGTGCTATAAATTTCCCTCTACACACTGCTTTGAACGTGTCCCAGAGATTCTGGTATGTTGTGTCTTTGTTCTCGTTGGTTTCAAAGAACATCTTTATTTCTGCCTTCATTTCATTATGTACCCAATAGTCATTCAGGAGCAGGTTGTTCAGTTTCCATGTAGTTGAGCGGTTTTGACTGAGTTTCTTAATCCTGAGTTCTAGTTTGATTGCACTGTGGTCTGAGAGACAGTTTGTTATAATCTCTGTTCTTTTACATTTGCTGAGAAGAGCTTTACTTCCAACTATGTGGTCAATTTTGGAATAGGTGTGGTGTGGTGCTGAAAAAAATGTATATTCTGTTGATTTGGGGTGGAGAGTTCTGTAGATGTCTATTAGGTCCACTTTATGTAGAGCTGAGTTCAATTCCTGGATATCCTTGTTAACTTTCTGTCTCATTGATCTGTCTAATGCTGACAGTGGGGTGTTAAAATCTCCCATTATTATTGTGTGGGAGTTTAAGTCCCTTTGTAGGTCACTGAGGACTTGCTTTATGAATCTGGGTGCTCCTGTGTTGGGTGCATATATATTTAGGGTAGTTAGCTCTTCTTGTTGAATTGATCCCTTTACCATTATGTAATGGCCTTCTTTGTCTCTTTTGATCTTTGTTGGTTTAAAGTCTATTTTATCAGAGACTAGGATTGCAACCCCTGCCTTTTTTTGTTTTCCAGTTGCTTGATAGATCTTCCTCCATCCCTTTATTTTGAGTCTATGTGTGTCTCTGCACGTGAGATGGGTTTCCTGAATACAGCACACTGATGGGTCCTGACTCCTTATCCAGTTTGCCAGTCTGTGTCTTTTGATTGGAGCATTTAGCCCATTTACATTTAACGTTAATATTGTTATGTGTGAATCTGATCCTGTCATTATGATGTTAGTTGGTTATTTTGCTCATTAGTTGCTATAGTTTCTTCCTAGCCTCGATGGTCTTTACAATTTGGCATGTTTTTGCAGGGGCTGGTACCGGTTGTTCCTTTCCATGTTTAGTGCTTCCTTCAGGAGCTCTTTTAGGGCAGGCCTGGTGGTGACAAAATCACTCAGCGTTTGCTTGTCTGTAAAGTATTTTATTTCTTCTTCACTTATGAAGCTTAGTTTGGCGGGATAGGAAATTCTGGGTTGAAAATTCTTTTCTTTAAGAATGTTGAATATCGGCCCCCACTCTCTTCTGGCTTGTAGAGTTTCTGCTGAGAGATCAGCTGTTAGTCTGATGGGCTTCCCTTTTTGGGTAACCCGACCTTTCTCTCTGGCTGCCCTTAACATTTTTTCCTTCATTTCAACTTTGGTGAATCTGACAATTATGTGTCTTGGAGTTGCCCTTCTCGAGGAGTATCTTTGTGGCGTTCTCTGTATTTCCTGAATCTGAATGCTGGCCTGCCTTGCTAGATTGGGGAAGTTCTCCTGGATAATATCTTGCAGAGTGTTTTCCAACTTGGTTCCATTCTCCCCATCATTTTCAGGTACACCAATCAGACGTAGGTTTGGTCTTTTCACATAGTCCCAAATTTCTTGGAGGCTTTGTTCATTTCTTTTTATTCTTTTTTCTCTAAACTTCCCTTCTCTCTTCATTTCATTCATTTCATCTTCTATCAGCGATACCCTTTCTTCCAGTTGATCGCATCTGCTACTGAGGCTTCTGCATTCTTCGCGTAGTTCTCGAAACTTGGCTTTCAGCTCCATCATCTCCTTTAAGCCCTTCTCTCCATTGGTTATTCTAGTTATCCATTCTTCTAATTTTTTTTCAAAGTTTTTAACTTCTTTGCTATTGTTTTGAATTTCCTCTCGTAGCTCAGAGTAGTTTGATCGTCTGAAGCCTTCTTCTCTCAACTCATCAAAGTCATCCTCCATCCAGCTTTGTTCCGTTGCTGGTGAGGAACTGCGTTCCTTTGGAGGAGGAGAGGTGCTCTGTTTTTTAGAGTTTCCAGTTTTTTTGGTCTGTTTTTTCCCCATCTTTGTGGTTTTGTCTACTTTTTGTCTTCGATGATGGTGATGTACAGATGGGTTTTTGGTGTGGATGCCCTTTCTGTTTGTTAATTTTCCTTCTACCAGACAAGACCCTCAGCTGCAGGTCTGTTGGAGTTTACTAGAGGTCCACTCCAGACCCTGTTTGGCTGGGTGTCAGCAGCGGTGGCTGCAGAACAGCGGATTTTCGTGAGACCACAAATTCAGCTGTCTGATAGTTCCTCTGAAAGTTTTGTCTCAGAGGAGTACCCGGTTGAATGAGGTGTCAGTCTGTCCCACTGGGGGGGTGCCTCCCAGTTAGGCTGCTCAGGGGTGAGGGACCCACTTTAGGAGGCAGTCTGTCCGTTCTCAGATCGCCAGCTGCGTGCTGGGAGAACCACTACTCTCTTCAAAGCTGTCAGTCAGACAGGGACATTTAAGGCTGTGGAGGTTCTCGCTGAGTTTTTGGTTGTCTGTGCCCTGCCCCCACAGGTGGAGCCTACAGAGGCAGGCGGGCCTCCTTGAGCTGTGGTGGGCTCCACCCAGTTCGAGCTTCCTGGCTGCTTTGTTTACCTAAGCAAGCCTGGGCAATGGCGGGCGCCCCTCCCCCAGCCTCGTTGCCGCCTTGCAGCGTGATCTCAGACTGCTGTGCTAGCAATCAGCAAGACTCTGTGGGCATAGGACCCTCCGAGCCAGGTGCGGGACACAATCTCCTAGTGTGCCGTTTTCCAGGCCCGTTGGAAAAGCGCAGTATTAGGACGGGACTGACCCGATATTCCAGGTGCCGTCTGTTTTCCCTTTCTTTGACTAGGAAAGGGAACTCCCTGACCCCTTGCGCTTCCCGAGTGAGGCAATGCCTGGCCCTGCTTCGGCTCGCACACAGTGCGCTTCACCGACTGTCCTGAACCCACTGTTAGGCACTCCCTAGTGAGATGAAACCGGTACCTCAAGCAGAAATGCAGAAATCACCCGTCTTCTGTGTCGCTGGGGCTGGGAGCTGGAGACCGGAGCTGTTCCTATTCGGCCATCTTCATCTTCTGCAGTCTTACCCCTTTATCTTAGCTTTCTGGAACTGGGAATACTGAGTCAAAATGTACTTACGTTATTTCTTGTTAACTGGCTTTCTAAATGAGCTTTACCATGTCCACTGCCACAGCAATGTATAACTTATCCAACCTTCCTACACTGTACAGTATCCAGCATTTGGGGGTTGTTGTTGCTGCAAATTTAATGACTGCAAATTGTACCTCTCTTTGCGTTTTCTGAATGCATTTATTCATTAAGACATATTTATTGAATGGCAGCTATGTGCCAGGCACTCTGCTAGGTTTGGAGGATAAGCAATGGGTTTTATGAAGCTTGCAGGCAAGTAAGCAGCAGCTACAGGGAGTGTTTGTGTATTCTATAATTCTGATATTTGTCCATTTACCCAATAACATTTTCAAGTTTTTTTGGCCAATGAACATGAATTCTTTATATCATATCTCAATTATTTGCCTTACTTGCTGCAAATATCCTAATGCAACATTAGTTGCCATTAAGGTTATGTTATTATTGTAATACATAAGTTTTTAAGTTTTAGATTTAAAATCTCTAATCTTTCTACTACTTCAATGTTTAGGAAGAAATAATTTATATTAAAAAATAGTCTTAATTTTATTTTCTATCTTGTTTTTGATAATTAAAAAATATAATTATAATTATCTGAACTTTATTCTTAAATTTGTAGGAGAGTTGTAAATATCTATTGTATTATGATGTCTATTTTTTATGTATTAAATAACATGTAATTAGATATATTTCTGGGTTTGTATTATTTTCCATTGACCTATATTTATATGGAATCTATTCTTTAATATATATAATTAAATTTCCAACATTTCTGTTTTTTTAGAAAAGAATTTACCCTTTGGCATTCTTACCAACATATTTTTCAAGGTACACTTTTGAACATTTTACTGAGTTCCAAGGAAAATTCCACAGGTACTTTGAAATTATACAGAATCTACAAATTCACTTGTGGAGAACTGATCTCTTTATAACATCTTTACTTTAATATTTCTATCCAGGCTAATGATATGTCCTTATACATTGAAGTTTCCTTTGTACAGTTTTATATATTTCCTTTTCTAGGTTAAAAAACTCTAATTATTCTTATGTTTTCACTTTTATTGCTATTGTAGATGATATTTCTTTATTATAATCTCCAAATGGTAATTAATAATATTCACAGATTTCATAATTTTTGATGTTTATGGTTAATCTTCCCAATTCATGAATATTCATACACTTCTAACTATACCACATAGATGATATGATCAAGAGCAGGGGCTGTATATTTCATAGCAATAATAGCAAACAAGCTGGTGATAAATAAATGCACTGGGAATGAATAAAGAATAAATAATACTTTTTAAAATCTTGGCTTCCTATGTGTATGCTTCCTATTTTTGTTACTAATTTAGTGTGTTGGCCAGGATCTAAAAACTATGGCAAATATTGATGATTGCAGTCATCTTGGTTCTAGCTCCAATTTGAATGGCAATTTTAGTCTTGTTTTTAAGGTGTAATATTGACTGTCAGCCTAGAACACATTTTTTTTATCATGTTGAGTAAATATTCTTCTGGCTTAAGAATACTTATTTTTGGAATGGATATTGGTTTTTAATACTTATGTCAATACTTTTGACACCTGTTGTCATTATATAATTTCTTTTGTTTGTTTTTTGTTTTTATTTTGAGAGACAGGGTCTCAGTCTGTTGTCCAGACTGGAGTGCAGTGGTGTGATAAGAGCTGACTGCAGCCTCAACCTCCCAGGCTTAAGTGATCCTGCTACCTCAGCTTCCTGAGTAGCTGGGACTACAGGTACACAACACCACACCCGGCTAATTGTTTTTGTAGAGATGGGGTTTCGCCATGCTGCCTAGGCTGGTGGCAAACTCCCGAGCTCGAGCGATCTGCACATCTCAGCCTTCCAAAGTGCTAGGATTATGAGCCACTGGGCCTAACCAATATGGTTTCTTTTATTTAGCATTTTGATGTGTTTTTTCATATAATAACAGTGAATTTCCATATAGTCTTCAATTCTGATACAAATCCTACTTGGTAGTATTTAGTGTAAAGATTAAAATGGATTAAAACATATAAATTACTAGTGAGCACTCAACAAATACTAGCATTTCTGTTATCATCATTTTGGTTTTGATGTGTTGCTAAATTCTTATTTAAGAGGCCAGGGGCTTATAGTCCAAAAACGTTTGCCCAGTCCCCTCTCAGCCTAGAGACTGCCTTAGGACAAAGAACAACAGAAGCTTTTGGGAGCATCTGAGGTTAGTGCTCAGTACCCGCCCAATCCAGGTCTAGATTCATGGTGTCCACTCACCTAGAACCAGCATCAAAGGCCACAGCAACATGAGGACCTGTCCTGGAAAACCCAAAGGAAGTTTATCTTGGAGAATGACCACACAATTCAGGTCTGAGTGCAGATGCTCTCCACAGTGGCACCCATGAGCATTGCCTAGGAGATTTCGAAAAAGGGAAGCCAAGGATACTGCTGTTTGCTAATTGCCTTTCTTCTGCCGTGGGTCCTAAGGAAATGAAGTTGTTTTCTTGTTTTTAAGTCTTCTTAAATACAGGGGGACATTATGGCTGAAGTAGATAAGCAGCCATCCAGGGACTTTAAGACCTGCTATCCTGTTAGAAAGTTTCAAGTCTCCTTAGCTTCTGTGTCTGGGGGACTTCATTCACTCATTTAACAATTATCTACTGAGTATTCACTGTGTTTCACTGGTTGCACGTGTTGACAAAAGTGACATGATCCTTATCTTTATGTAATTTCTAGTCTAATAAGGGTAGAAAGACTTTATAGAGAATAACATGTCCTCTATTTCCTATTAGAATCTAAAAACTTGATATCTTTCAAGAGTACTTCTTATCTGCCACTTTCTATATACCATTTGGTTCCTTATAGATTCTATTTTGCCTACACCTTGCAAAAACTCCTATGCTCTAAAAGCTATTGGCTCTTTCCTTGGGCAAAAATCTCAACTTCTTCATCACTATTAAATGAGTTAATATGTGAAAGCTCTTCAAATAGTGCCTGGCATATATAATACATAAATAAATAAAAAAGAGATGACTATTTGTCTCAAACTTGGCATGCACTAAACTGCTCCAGTCCACTTCCAGAGTATATACTTCCCAGCTTTTTCTCACCCAGTGGGTCCTTAGTGCTCCATCGATTTTACAAGTATCCCAGGTTTTTTCTATGACAGTTCCACGGGTGAGTGTGTGGCCAGTGCTCTGAAGCTTGTGGGTGACAATGATACCATAAGAGTGTCCGGGAAACTTCTTTGGAAAGAATGTAAAATGGTCTTCCCGGTAGTGGATTCTACGGTTGAATGACCCTGGCACTTCCTGAGATATAGACAGGCTCTGAAAACAATGTCAGGGAGACACTGAGGAGCACTATCTGTTCAGGAGCAGATGACTACCGTCCTCCTTGACCCAAATCTTATTCTTCTTTCCTTTCCCCTCATTCTCATTCCAGGTCCATCCATTAGTGCTTTTGACTGCTGAACTCAAGACATTTATTTTCTTTTCCAAAGTAAAGATTAGTTGTCTATTAGGGAGCCCATAGAGGCTCCTAAAGAGCTATTTCTTCTAGAATTAAGGAGGGTTAAGTTCTTCAATCCCAAAGGCCTGTTTATCTTCTTGGAGGTGGAGGTCACTGTTCCCCGAGCCATTCTCCACACCCCTTCCCAGACTACAAGTTCACACAAACATATAGAATCAGTATGGAGCGAGGACACTTTCTTTTTTATTATTATTATTATTATACTTTAAGTTTTAGGGTACATGTGCACAATGTGCAGGTTTGTTACATATGTATCCATGTGCCATGTTGGTTTGCTGCACCCATTAACTCGTCATTTAGCATTAGGTATATCTCCTAATGCTGTCCCTCCCCCCTCCTCCCACCCCACAACAGTCACCGGAGTGTGATGTTCCCCTTCCTGTGTCCGTGTGTTCTCATTGTTCAATTCCCACCTATGAGTGAGAACATGCGGTGTTTGGTTTTTTGTCCTTGTGATAGTTTCTGTCACATTTTTGTTAAAAACCATAAAGCAGTCTAAGACTTTACTGGAACACATTGTTACATGTAAAATGACTCAGCACATAACAGCTGTTTGCACAGGTAGAACTGACTTGTTGAATTTGATATCTACTTTTTATGAAGAGCTATAGATACAATTACTTCTACCTCAGACATTATTTCTATTATTTTACTCCTCTGATTGCAGTATGTTGTAGTTGGGAGGTGGAGAAGGGAGGTTTTTGGAAATCTAAAAAGGCCTTTTCTATGCAGTCTTGCTTAAATTTCAAGTATAGTAGTAATAATAAACATAATTGTTATCATCATCATCGCTCATATTTATTAAGCACTTACTTAATGTCATGTGTTAAGCTAAGTAATTCATTTTCTTCTCAGGAAACCCCTATAAGTTAGATTATGCTGTTATCACATGTCAGAATGTCTTCAGAGTTAAAACAAATTGCTGCATCTTGCACCTTCTTATTACTAAAGAAGAGGCACAGTATCTGGTGGATATCTTTGGAATTTGGATGCAATATATCCTCGTTTAAGTGTACCACTCTTACCCGTTTGCCGAGGAGCCCATAACACTACTATTAGTTTTGACTGAGGCTCAGGGCAAGAGAAGGCTCTGCAATAATTCCAGATTGCCTTGAAAGCTGCTTGACCACTTGAGACTTGTGGTGTGGTAGATCCGATGTAGCCTGAAATGACTGTAGCAAATATGGATGTTGTATGGTGCTTCTAAGGAGTCAGAAAAGGAAAATTAGAGCACAGACTTCTAGAATTTTAGATAAAAGTTATACTCTCTTCTGGAGATAAATGTTCTTTTAGGATATGGCATCAAGTTTGCCTAGACCTTACTAAAAACTTAATACTTAACATGGGACATCAAGTGACCACGCAATCTGCAATTCGAACTGCTCATCATGAGTGGGGTTTTATGTAGCCACAAGATTGTACACGCACAGCAGCAATACATCCTTAAATATATCGATATATATACGATGTATATATGACTGGGTTTAACCAGGCATAAGTAAGTTTTATGAGCAGGTGGCTCAGACCGCTAAGGTACCAGCTTTTACTGCATTCCCTCCTCTCCTGCATTTCACATCTATAGCCTCATATGGAATTCCTTTTAACTAGATAACTACAGAAGGAAAACCAGGGCTTGCTTCACAGATGATTTTGTATAATATGTTAGCAAAACTGGAAGTGGACTGTAGTATTACTGCAACCACAATTAGTATTGTTCTTGAAAGAAAGTGATGAAGGAAATCCTTCAAAGGGGGCAGAACTTAAAGTAGTAGCAGTAGTAATGGTCATCTACTCAGTCTGGCTTGAAACTATATTAATCTTGATTGATTCAGCCTTATAGTTGAGGTTCACTGAGCTCCCCTCCTTGGGCTAGGAAGTCTAGCTTTTGGCTAAGGAGATAAAAACAGCCCCGGGAATGAGAGACAGTTACAACTTTCAGAGCAGAGGTACTCAGAGGACTGGGTCAGAAACAGGCTGAAAGTTCTCCGCTCCAGCAAACAGGACATGTAGCAGAACACTCATTGCTTTCCCTCTACTGAAGGTGTGATAAACCTTAAATACTAGAGGAGAAGACCCATGCTTTACAAGTAAGCAATTAGGTAAATAAGACAATTTCAGAAAGTGGCAAATTATTCAAAAGAAACAAAATAGAAGTCAACATATGTGGGTAGAAAATATGAAACAACCAATAACCGTAACTAGTATTTGAGTGGCTAGCAAATTTCAGACCTAGATCCAATCTCTTTACTTGTGTTAATTCATTCAATCCTCACAAAAATCTTAAAAGATGGATATCATTGTTCCCATTTTACAGATGAGGAAACTGACGCATAGGAGGGTTGAGCAGTTTGTCCAAGGACACAGAGGGCAGGTAGAGGAGTCTGTCTGATTGCAGGGTCAAGGTAGTTCCAAGGATCCCAACAACCTCCCACTTTCTGATTCCAGCTTGTTTATGACCTTCCTGCTTAGCATTCTGACAGCTATCCATTTTCCTTTACCAGAAATTACCATTTTTACTTAAGGTTGCATAAGTTGGAGCATGTTCCCTGCTACCAAAAGAGTCCTATCAGTATTTATAAATAAAAGAGCAATTTCCACTTTCAGTAGACTTAAACCTGCACGGAGAGGAAGGCTCTTTTCTTTTCCGTATTAGCATTGGAGGCCTTTCTTTCCAATAGGTCCTGAGGGACAAAAGGAGATTGTATGAAGAAATATTTGAAGGATCCGGTGGACCTGAAGCTGAAACTAAATGGCAGGGTTGGATATTGAAAGCAGATAATGATTATAATGATATTACTTTATTCTAGGCATGGAACATGGATTTATCTATAAAATTCCTTTTGTGCATATTTGTTTTCAGGGTCCATCTCAATGGAGTTATATCAACTACTGCACCCTGAGAAGATTTATAACACGGAATTTGGTCCATCAATAACCACTTACAAAATCTGCCCTTCTCTTTGAAGATCTCTTCTGTCTCCCTCGTTGGCATTTCTCAGCAGATATGTTTATTTTGTAGGGCAGGACCTGCTCACATAAAATGGAAAGCAGATGACTGGAGTGCAGATGAGTGTAACCATTGCGCTTCCTTGGCCTGAGGTGATGGAAGACCACACTCTTGCAGCTGTTAGAGAGAAAGGGCTTAGATAGATATTGATGAGTCTCCCGTGCACTGGTCAGAGAGTCAGTCTTGCCCGGAGGTCATGAAGAAGGTACAGAAGTCACAGATTATTTTTTCTTCTGCATGGAGCTGCCAAACAGGAGAAACCAGAGATTAGCACAGAACTGTTAATTTTTCAATCTTTTCAGTTTGTAACTTTGGAGAACTTTCTCAAGAACCCACTAACCACTACTTCCTTTTTTTGTGACTACTTCTCTCTGTTCTTTTTTGACTCCATATGCTGTATGTAAAGCAGCCCTCTCCTAGCAGAAGAGCTGAAGAAACAGTAGCTGCTAAAGAAGAATCACAGTGATTGCCCACGGACAGGAAAAAGGGTAAAGATCCATTTTAAGAGTAGTTTGTGTAGATAAGTTCATTCAACTTTCTTCAATCCAAGGAAGGGAGAGATAAGAATTTATAATTGTCAGAAGAGAAGAGTTTGTAACTATGATTTTACCACAAAAAGCAGATTAAACAGAGGAAACGGAGGCATCAAAGGAACCTGTAAGACGCTCCTACATTGTCAGCTACATTCTTATTTATTTATTTATTTATTTTTTAGTAGAGATGGGGTTTTGCCATGTTGCCCAGGGTGGTCTCGAAATTCTGGGCTCAAGCAATCTACTTGCCTCAGCTTCCCAAAGTGCTGGGTTTATAGGTGTGAGCCACCATGCCCGACCTGTTGTCAGTTATATTTTTGACACACATGTCTCTTCATTCATCAGCAAGGCACTGCTTTTGTCTTGGATATTAAGAGTTTTCTCCTGTAAATGTGTAACACAGAAAATAATTAATACTTTAATCTATATACCACCATATTCGCTTTTGCAAAAAAATGAAGCTGCTCTATAGACTGAGTGGCCCAAGGGCTATAGTTCTCTTGAACAGTAACCCTCAGTCCATGATTCTGAAATGGTCTTTTTCTGTTAGCAGTTCCTATTTCTAATTCTTTCTCTCCTGGACCTAATTTTAGGAGGTTTTGACCATCAAAACACCACACTTTAGAGAACATAATTGGAGAAGTGACTTGTCTCCACATTACCTGTGATAATTTCTTCTCTTAATCTCAAACTCAGATGAAGTCTTGGTTCCATATTTAGAGAAGTTTCAGTAGAAGTCCTCATGTCTTAACCTATGGCTAAGCAAGATATCTTGGTAAATTAGCACATGTTCATAATCTATTAAATAACCTTGGTAAGTTAAAGATACCATAAACAAAAGTAAAAGGCAAAAGACATACCATGGATATCTACATCACACATACTTAATAAAAGATTACTATCCTTAGTTCATTAAAAAAAACTCATATAATTTGTTAGGAAAAGAGTATCTTAACTTGTTGAAAATGTGAAAAATTTTTATCCTAAATGGACTATTGATTAAAAAAAGAACACTCCCCGAAACACATAAGATTATATTCTACTTCACTAATAGTCAAGTAAATTAAAATTTAAACAATAAAATGTAATTTCTGTTATCATTTTTGCAAAAACAATAAAGAAATTACAGCACCTAATGTTGGAACTCATAAACTATTTCCTGCTGGTACCATACAATGTAAAAACTTTCTGGATTATGAGACGCAAAGTTCTGTATACTACTTCTCACAATAAAAGTTTATTCTGAGGAAGAGAGGAAAGGATTTCATCTCAAAGTTTTTATGAAAGTAAAAAAACAAAAATATACAGAAGAATGGTAAATTAGGCTACATATATATGATGCAGCATTATAAAGTTATTAAACTCATGTCTTAGAAGAATATTTTTAAAGCATGAAAAGTGTTCAAATATGTAAAATAAGCATTTAATACAATTGCAGTCCAGGTACATAAAATGCATACACACACATATGTAGATACATCCTGAATAACGCAGACTTTACTGACCAATGAGTACAAATATGTCCATTCATAGTTAAGCTAGAATTTCACTTCTGGAATAATATTGTAAATTCCCTTCAGACAAGCCATCTAACTGGTAACAATCAGACAAGCCATCCAACTGGTAACAATTATACGCTACATAAAATACAGAAAATGACTACCTGAGAATTCCGAAGAGTAAAAGAGCAGCCAGGGTGTAGTGGGGAGATGAAATTTGCAGAAGTGACTGGCATAGCAGTTAGTTTTCCATTTTTATTGTAGATTTGATTTGTGGATTTGTTTTTTGTAGCAGAGAAGACATATTGTAGGTTGGTAAAATTTTGGTAGCTCATTGTCTTTCTGGCCAGAGGATCTAAAAAGGGAGTCTGATTAACTGCAGTTACTAGAAGGTGGAGGGAGAATTCCATAGAGGAGAGAGCCAGAGAAGGAAGTCCCTTAATTTTCTGTGTAGTCAAATACACAAGTTCAGATTGACACCTGAGCCATATAAGCACAGGACTGTCTCAAAGCAGTACACCAAAGAACTAAATAATTGAATTAAGATTTAAACCACCACCTACAGAAGGAAAGGCAGAGCTTACACATTGAGTCTAACTGGGTTAAATGCCTGCTAAGACAAAAAACAAAAACAGCATGATGGATGTCATGGAACACAGAATCTATAAAACATAACATTAAAATGTCCAAGATAAAGTGAAAAGTACTCAACATACAAAGAAGCAGGAAAATGAATTCAATTTTTCAGAATAAAGACAATCAATAGATGCTAGCTTCAGATGTATCTGATGTTGGAATTATTTGATGAGAATTTTTTTAGTAGGCAAAATAACTGTACTCAATGAGATTTTAAAAAATATATAAAATGAATAAAAAGGCAGGAAATCTCAGCAGAGATATATAAATAGAGAACCAAACAGAAATTTTTGAAATAAGTCTGTAATATATTTTAAAAATTTACCAAATGGACTTACAGTAGAATGAATAGGACAAAGGAAAGAATCAATAAAATTAAAACTATATCAATTAAATTATTCATCTAAAATATAGAAAGAAAGTTTGAAAAATAAACAGAAACTGGGGACATGTGGGACAATATCAAGTCTATCAAAAACTGTAACATACATATATTTGGAATCCCAGCAGAAAAGGAGAGAAATTGGACATAAAATAATATTTAAAGAAATTGCAGCTGAAATCTCCTCAGATTTGGTGAAAAACATACATTTACAGGTTTGAGAAGTTCAATGAACCCTACACAGCATAAATTCAAAGAAAACCATACCAAAAACATAATCAGATTGCTAAATATCCAAGATAAAGTCCAAATCTTGATTGTAGACAGAGAAAAAACAAATTTTTAAAGAAAGGGAAAACAATTATCAAACTTGGTTTTTATATTGAGCAAAAATATCCTTCAAAAATGCATGCAAAATTTTTTTTTCAAAAAATAAGTAAAGCAAAATGTAGAGACTAATTGTCAGAAAACACTACAAGAGATTCTAAAGAAGTCCCTGTCGGAGACCAGCCTGGCCAACATAGTGAAACCCCGTCTCTACTAAAAATAAAAAATTTGCTGGGCATGGTGGCACATGCCTGTAATCCCAGATACTCGGGATGCTGAGGCAGGAGAATTGCTTGAATCTGGGAGGTGGAGGTTGCAGTGAGCCAAAATCGCACCACTGCACTCCAGCCTGGGCGACAAGAGCAAAACTTTGTCTAAAAAAAAAAAAAAAAGAAGTCCTTAGGCTAAAGGGAAATGAAATTAGAAATAATGAGGATCATCCGAAAAAATTAACAGCATTGTAAGTGGTAAATATCTAGGGAAAAATAGAAAAGACGGCATTTTTCTGTTTAAGTTATCTAAAATATAAGTACTTAACAAATTATAACAATTTTTGTGGGATTTTAAAAACATACATTGATATAATGCCTATACATCCATCCTACAAATGATTGGACATCTATGGGATATAAATGAAAGGATAGGACAACCATCTTATAAATGATTGAAGGGGTGGACGTATATACACCTATCAATTTCAAGATTCTACATTTTCAGTGGAGAGGCAGAGTATCAATTTTAAGTAGGCCATGAAAGGTTAAGAATGTATATTGTAACCTCTAGATCAACCTTTGAAAACAATACAAGGATGTATTACTAAAAAGAAAACAGATACATTAAGATGGAATACTAAAAAATTTCAAATGATTCAAAAGAGAAAAAGGAGAAAAAAATGAACAAAAAATGGTGGAGCAAATGGAAAATAAAAAATTTTTAAATTCAACCATATTAATAATTACCTTAACTATGAATAGTATAAGAATTTTAACTGAAGGAAAAGATTATCTGAATAGATTTTAAAAAGTAAGGCCAAAGTATATGATGCTTACAAGAAGCTCACTTGAAAAATAAAAACACAAACAGATTGAAAGTAAAAAAGATGGAAAAAGATATGTTATTTAAACAGTAAACGTAAGAGAGCTGAAGAGGTTACATTACTACTGAATTAATAAACTTTAAGACAAACAATATTATTAGACAAAAATAAGGTGTTTATTATAACAAAAGGGACTATTTCAGGAAGACATTATTAACGTGTGTGCATTTCTTACTAGGGTCTCAAAATACATGAAGCAAAAATTTGTGATATAAAAACAGAAATAGAATAATTCCACAATCACGGTAAAAAATTTTTAACATTCCTTTCTCAGCCATTGTAAAATGAGATAAAAGCACAAAAAATTTGAACAACACTCTCAACTTTCTTGACTTAATTAATTGATATTTATAGAACACTCTATTCCAAAATTGTAGAATATACATTATTTTCAAGTGCACATGTATGTCACCAAGAGAGACCATATGCCAGGCCATAAAACAAGTGCTGATAAATCTGAAAGGATTGAAATAATATTATGTTCTGCAACCACAAAGTAATTAAATTATAAGTCAGTATCAATAAGATATTTAGGAAAATCTCAAATACTTGAGAATTAACAACATATTTTAAAACAGCAATGTGTTGAAGAAAAACTGAGTATTGGAAACTATTTGGCACTGAATGAAATACTAAATTATGTACAAGTAATCTAGAAGAATGCTGGAAGGGAAAAGAAAAAAAATAAAAATCAGAGAAAAACAAGAAACAAATAATAAGATGGAAGGCCTAAATCTAACCATATTGATGAGGACAATATTTGTGAGACACAGCTAAATCAGCATTAGGAGGAAAACTGATAGCTTTTAATGCTTATATGCAGAAGAATGAAACTAGACACCTATCTCTTACCATATACAAAAAACAACTCAAAATGATTAAGGACTTAAATGTAAGACCTGAAACTAAAACTACTGGGAAAAAAACAAAGGGAAAATACTTCAGGACATTTGTCCAGGCAAAAATTTTATGAATGAGGCATTAAAAGCAAAGGCCACAAAAGCGAAAATAGACAAATGAGATTTCATCAAACTAAAAAGCTTCTGCACAGCAAAGGAAACACTCAACAGAATAAAGAGACAAACTATTCGTCTGTCAAATGATCAATATACAGGATATACAAGGAATTCAAACAACTCAACAGCAAAAACCAAACAAACAAAAACAATCTGATTTAAAAATGGACAAAAATCTGAATACACATTTCTCAAAAGAAGACATGCACATGACCAAACCAGCATATGAAAAAATTCTCATCATCATTAATTATCAGAGAAATGCAGGCCAAAACCACAATGAGACATCAGGTCACTCCAGTTAGAATGGCTGTTATGAAAAGGACAAAAAATAACAAATGCTGGTGAGGATGCAAAGAAAAAGGAACTATTGGTGAGAATATAAATTAGTATATCCACTATTGAAAAGAGTATGAAGGTTTTTCAAAAGACTACAAATTGGCCGGGAGCGGTGGCTCATGCCTGTAATCCCAGCACTTTGGGAGGCCAAGGCTGGTGGATCACTGGTGGTCAGGAGTTTGAGACCAGCCTAGCCAACATGGTGAAACCCCGTCTCTACTAAAAATGTAAAAATTAGCCAGGCGGGATGGTGGATGCCTGTAATACCAGTGACTCGGGAGGCTGAGGCTGGAGAATCGCTTAAACCCAGGAGGCGGAGGTTGCAGAGAGCCAAGATTATGCCATTGCACTCCAGCCTGGGAAAGAAACATCTCTGAGTGGGTTCCCTGCTTTAGCATAAATGGAACAGAATAGTACAGAAGTAGACCCACACTTATATAGGCAATTGGTTGTTGACAACAATGACAAGGTAATTCAAAGGAAAAACAAAAAACAGGTAATCTTCAAAATAGAGTGCTAAGATCATTGGATATTTGTGTGGGAAAAAAATTAACATCAACCTTGACCTCATGCTATGATAAAAATTTACTTAGGATGCCTTACATAGCTAAACACAAGAGCTAAAAAATTTACATTTCATAAGAAAATCTTTATGACATTTGGTCAGAGAAATAGTTCTAAACAGGACACATAAGGCATGAACTACAAGAAAATAATGATAAATTCTATCAAACGAAAAAATTTGAAATTACAAATTACAGTTAAGAAACTGTAAAGGCAAGTCACAAAATGGGAGAAAATACTTGGTAGGCATTTATCTGACAAAGTTATATTGTATTGTATATTTTAAAACTTCATATTTTCTTGCTTCCTCAACAACCCACAAACAGGCTGAGAGCATCCTACCCAGACAACCAGGTGCAACAGTGTGGTAAGATTGGCCCCTGCCACAAGTTTCCTTTCCCAACCTCTCTTGACCATAACCTAGTAACAGTTCAACACACCAGTAAAATTTTTCTTGTGTATCCCTTTTCTTGTGTGTCTCAACCTGAGTTCCAATAAAGGCACTTACCCTCTGGTGTTTGCCCGCTCTCTGCTCCCCACTTGCTTGGCTGAGCCTTTTTCCTTGGTGCTCTTTTCCACATCACTCCCTCTCAGCATGCAGTGACTCTGTCCCTCTAGGACCTTGAGTATAAGAAACTTGTTTTTTCCTTTGCCTCCTCTGTGTCTCCCTTGTGGTTGACCAGACTGACCATCACCGAAAGTAACTCCCGCAAACGCATACTAAGAAGACAACCCAAATTAACAAGAGGCAAAATAAAGTTTACTCAGTAAATAGTGTTGGAACAGCAGGGTACTTATAATAAAAACAAACAAACACTTTTTTTCTCACTATACACAACATAAAAAAATCACTTTAAGTGGATTATAGATTTAAGTGTAAAAGTGAAAATATAATATCTCTAGAGAACAGAGAAAGGAATTTTTTGTATGTTTTAAATTAATACATCATAGTTGTACATTTTTGGGGGTATGTGTAATATTTGATACATGTATACATTGTGTAATAATCAAATAAGTGTGATTGGGATATCCATCACCTTAAACATTTATCTTGCTTCATGTTGGAAACATTATATTTCTTCTGGATGTTTTAAAATGTACAATATATTATTTTATTTTTAAATATATAATTTATTATTTATTTTAACTAAAATTTCCCTACTTTGTGATTGAATACTAGAATTTATTCTTTCTAGCTAACTGTATTTTTGTACACATTAACCAACTTCTCTTCATACCTCTCTCTCCCCTTCCCTTCCCAGCCTCTGGTAACTATCATTCCACTCTCTCTTCATAAAATCCAATTTTTGGCTCCCACATATGAGTGAGAACATGCAATAACTGTTTATCTGTGCCTGGATTATTTAACTTGATATGATGACCTCCACTTCCATCCATGTTGCTGCAGATGACAGGATTTCATTCTTTCTTATGGCTGTATAATATTCCATTGTGTATATTTACCACATTTTCTCCATTCATTTGTTGATGGGCACTTAGGTTGATTCTATATCTTTTCTATTGTTCATAGTGCTGTGATAAACATGAGAGTGTCAGTATCCCTTTAGTATATTGATTTCCTTTCTTTTGGATATACATAGTAGCAGGATTGCTGGATGGTAGAGCAGTTATATTTTTAGTTTTTTGAGGATTTCCATACTATTCTCCATTGTGACTTTACTAATTTATATTCCCACCAAAAGTGTATGAGGGTTCCCCTTTCTCCACATCATCACCAGCACCTGTTATTTCCTGTCATTTTGATAAAAGCAATTTTATCTGGAGTAAGATAATACCTCACTGTAGTTTTGATTTGCATTCTCCTGATGATTAGTGATGTTGAGCATATTTTTCATATATTTGTTGGCCATTGTATGTCTTCTTTTGAGAAATGTCTACTCAGGTCTTTTGTGCATTTTTTAATTAAATTATTTGCTGGTTTTTTTTTCTACTGAGTTGTTTGAGCTCCTTATAATCTCTGGTTTATTAATCCCTTGTCAGATTGGTAGTTTGCAAATATTTTCTCCTATTCTATAGGTTGTGTCTTCCTTCACTTGCTGATTGTTTCCTTTGCTGTGCAGAAGCTTTTTAGCTTGATGGAATAACATTTGTCTATTTCTTGCTTCGATGGACTGTGCTTGTGAGGTTTTACACAGAAAATTTTTGCCTAGACCAATGTCCTGGAGCATTTTCCCAATGCTTTCTTCTAGTAGTTTCACAATTTCAGGTCTTAGATTTAAGCCTTTAATCTATTTTTGTGTGTGGATGGTAAGAGATATAGATCTAAGGTTCATTCTTTTGATTATAGTTAACCAAATTTCCCAGCACCATCACACAACACATATCAATATTAACCTTAAATGTAAATAGGTTAAATGCACCAGTTAAAAGACACAGACTGGCAAATTGGATAGTCAAGGCCCATTGGTGTGCTGTATTCAAGAGACCCATCTCACGTGCAAAGACCACAAATAGGCTCAAAACAAAGGGATGGAGGAAAATTTACCAAGCAAATGGAAAGCAAAAAAAAAAAAAAAAAAAAAAAAAAAGCAAGAGTTGCAATCCTAATCTCTGACAAAACAGACTTTAAATCAACAAAGGTCAAAAAAGACAGAGAAGGGCATTACATAGTGGTAAAGGGATCAATACAACAAGAAGAGCTAACTATCCTAAATATATATGCACCCAATCCAGGAGCACCCAGATTCATAAAACAAGTTCTTAGAGACCTATAAAGAGACTTAGATTCCCACACAATAATGGTAGGAGACTTTAACACCCCACTGTCAATATTAGACAGACCAACGAGACAGAAAATTAACAAAGATATTCAGGACTTGAATTCAGCTCTGGACCAAGCGGACCTAATAGGCATCTACAGAACACTCCACTCCAAATTGACAGAATATACATTCTTCTCAGCACCACATCACACTTATTCCAAAATTGACCACTTAATTGGAAGTAAAACACTCCTCACCAAATGCAAAAGAATGGAAATCATAACAAACAGTCTCTCAGACCACAATGCAATCAAATTAGAACTCAGGATTAAGAAACTCACTCAAAACCACACAACTACATGGAAACTGAACCACCTGCTCCTTAATGACTATTGGGTAAATAATGAAATTAAGGCAGAAATAAATAAGTTCTTTGAAAACAATGAGAACAATGACACAACATACCAGAATCTCTGTCACTAAATGTCCACAGGAGAAAGTGAGAAAGATCTAAAATCAACACCCTAACATCATAATTAAAAGAACTAGAGAAGCAAGAGCAAACAAATTCAAAAGCTAGCCGAAGACAAGAAGTAACTAAGATCAGAGCAGAACTGAAGGAGATAGAAACATAAAAAACCCTTAAAAAAGCCAGGATCTGGCTTTTTTAAAAGATTAACAAAATAGATTGACTGCTAGCCAGACTAATAAAGAAGAAAACAGAGAAGAATCAAATAGACACAATAAAAAATGATAAAGGGGATATCACCACTGATCCTATGGATATACAAACTACCATCAGAGAATACTATAAACACCTCTATGCAAATGAACTAGAAAATCTAGAAGAAATGGATAAACTCCTGGACACATACACCCTCCCAAGACTAAACCAGGAAGAAGCCAAATCCCTGAATAGACCAATAACAAGCTCTGAAATTGAGGCAGTAATTAGTAGCCTACCAACCAAAAAAAGCTCAGGACCAGACGGATTCACAGCTGAATTCTACCAGAAGTGCAAAGGGGGGCTGGTACCTTCTGAAACTATTCCAAACAATAGAAAAAGAGGGACTCCTCCCTAACTCATTTTATGAGGCCAGCATCAACCTGATACCAAAACCTGGCAGAGACACAACAAAAAAGAAAATTTCTGGCCAATATCCCTGATGAACATGGATGCAAAAATCCTCAATAAAATATTTTTTAGTTTTCTTTGTATAGATCTTTTGCTTATTTGGCTAAATTGATTTTTATATGTTTTATATTCTTTGTACCTATTGTAAATTTGATTTCTTTTTCAGATTGTTTGCTGTTGGCATATAGCAATGCTACTTTTCTAATATTTTTGTGTTGGTTTTATATCCTGTAACTTTACTGAATTCATTTATCAGCTATAACAGCTTGCTTGCTCTTTCTTTCTTCTTTCTTTCTTTCTTTCTTTCTTTCTTTCTTTCTTTCTTTCTTTCCTTTCTTTTTCTTTCTTTCCTTCCTTCCTTCTTTTCTTTTCCCCTTCCTTCCTTCCTTTCTCTTTCTTTCTTTCTTTTCTCTTTCTTTCTTTCTTTCTTTCTTTCTTTCTTTCTTTCTTTCTTTCTTTCTTTCTTTCTTTCTTCTTTCCTTTCTCTCTTTCTTTCTCTTTCTTTCTTTCTTTCTTTCTTTCTTTCTTTCTTTCTTTCTTTCTTTCTTTCTTTCTTCTTTCCCTTCCTTCTTTCCTTCCTTCCTTCCTTCCTTCCTTCCTTCTTTCCTTCCTTTCTTTTTTTTCCTTTTTTTCTCTCGCCTAATTACTCCGACAGGACTTCCAGTACATGTTAAATAAAAGTGGTAAAAGTGGGCATTCTTGTCTTGTTCTAGATCTTAGACAAAAGCCTTTTAATTTTTCCCAGTTCAGTACAGTGTTAGTTGCTGGTTTGTCACATGTGGTCTTTATTAGTTTGAGATATGTTCTTCTATATTTTGTTTTATAAGAGCTTTTATAATAAAAGAATGTTGAATTTTTTCAAATCCTTTTTCTGCATCTTTTGAGATAATCTTACGGTTTTTGTTCTTGATTCTATTAATTTGATATCACATTTATTGATTTTTGTATGTTGAACCATCCTTGCATCTCTAGGACAAATCCAATTTAATGATGGTGAATTATCTTTCTAATGTGTTGTTGAATTCTGTTTGTTATTATTTTGTGGAGAATTTTTGCATCTATTTTCATCAGAGATATTGGCCTGTAGTTTTCTTTTTTGCTGTGTTCTTGTCTGGTTTTGGCATTGGGGTAATACTGGCCTTGTAGAATGAGTTTGAAAGTATTCTGTCTTCTTTAATTTTTTTAAAGAGTTTGAATAAAATTGACATTAGTTTTTCTTTAAGTATTTGGTAGAATTCAGCAATGAAGCCATCAGGTCCTGAGCTTTTCTTCGATGGGAGACTATTATGGCTTCAACCTCATTACTCATTATTGGTTTATTTGGTTTTCTATTTTTTCATGGTTCTGTATTTGTAGGTTGTATGTGTCCAGAAATTTGTCTGTTTTTTCTAGGTTTTCCAATTTGTTGATGTGTAGTTGTACATCATAGTCTCTAACAATACTTTGTATCTTTTGGTCTCAATTGTTATGTCTCCTTTTCAATTTCTGATTTTATTCTTTTGGGTATTTTCTCTTTTTTTATAGTCTAGGTAAAGGTTTATCTTTTTTTGTTTATCTTTTCAGAAAGGTGTCCAGGCATGGTGGTTCATACCTGTAATCCCAACACTTTGAGATGCTGAGGTGGTAGGATCACTAGAGCCCGGGAGTTTGAGACCAGCCTGGGCAACATATTGAGACCCCATCTCTAAAAGAAAAATAATAATAGCCAAGTGTGGTGGCCCATACCTCTGGTCTCAGCTACTTGGAAGGCCAAGGTGAGAGGCTCTTGAGCCCAGCAGATATAGGCAACAGTGAGCTGTGACTGGACCACTACACTTTGTTGCCTGGGCATCAAAGCAAGACCTTGTTTCAGAATAAAAAACAAAAAACAAACAAACAAACAAAAAAACCAAAAAGATAACTTTTCATTTTGTTAATCTTCTGTATTTTTTTAGTATCAATTTCATTTATTTCTCCTTTGATCTTTATTGTTTCTTTTCTTCACTAATTTTCTGTTTGGTTTGTTCTTGCTTTTCTGGTTTCTTTACATGCACTGTTAGTTGTTTATTTGAAGTCTTTCAAGTTTTTTGATTTAAGTATTTCTTTATATAAACTTCCTTCCTAATATAGCTTTTGCTGTATTCCATGGACTTTGGTATGTTGCATTTCCACTTTAATTTATTTCAAGAAATTTTAAAATTTTCTTCTTAATTTCTTCTTTGGTCATTGAAGAGCTTATTGTTTAATTTCCATGTGTTTGTGAAGTTTTCAAGGTTTCTCTTGTTATTGATTTCTAGTTTTATTCCATTGTGGTCATAAAATATGTTTGATATAATTTCTGCTTTTTTGAATTTGTTAAAACTTATTTTCTGGCCTAAGAAATGGTCTATTCTGGAGGATGTTCCAGGAACTGATGAAAAGAATGTGTATTCTGTAGCAGGTGGGTGAAATGTTCTGTAAATGTCAGTTGGTCCTATTATGGGCCTATTATTATGTCTAGTGTGTAGTTTTACTCTGGTGTTTCTTTGTTGATTTTCTGTTTGGATAATCTGTTCACTACTGAAATTGGAGCGTTAATGTCCTCTACTGCTAATATATTGAAGTCTATTTCTCCCTTTAGATCTATTGTTGTCTGCTTTATGTACTCGGGAGCTCCAGTGTTGGGTGCCTAGATGTTTATAATTTTTATATCCTCTTGTGGAATTGACCACTTTATCATTATATAGTGACCACCCTTTTCTCTTTTTACAGTATTTAAGTTAAAGTCTATTATATCTTGTATAAGTGTAACTACTCCTGCCTTTTTGTTTGTTTGTTTTCATTTGCATGGAATATCTTTTTACATCTTCTCACTTTCAATCTATAGGTGAAGTGAGTTTCTTGAAGGTCACATATAAATGTGAAGGTCACTTCCTTTTTAATCCACCCAGCCACTCTATGTCTTATAATTGGAGAATTTAGTTCACTTATATTTAATGTTAGTATTGATAGGTAAGGACTTATTACTGCCATGTTGTTACTTGTTTTCTAACTCCTCCCTTCCTTCTTTTCTTTTGTACAGTATTCCTTTGTGCTTAAATGATTTTCCATGGCAGCATGTTTTCATTCATTGCTTTTTATTTTTAATATATCTATTATAGGTTTTTCCTTTATGGTTACCATGGGGCTTGCAAAAAACATCCTACAGTTATGGCAAATATTTAAGACTGATATCAACTTAACTTTGATCACCAAAAAGATAAAAGAAAGAAACAAAAAAATCTATACACATTAACTCCCTTCTTGCCCCCCACAGTTTGGTTTTTTGATGTACATCTTACATTTTTTATATTGCATGTCTCGTATGATTTTTAAAGTTATTATTCTTAATGGTTTTGTCTTTTAGTCTCTTACTAAGTATACACGTTGTTCAAATACAACAATTGTATTAGCATAGCAATCACATTAGCATCCTTTTCTTTTGGTTTAAAGAATTCTCTTCAGCATTTTTTTTTGTAGACAGTTCTAATACTGATAATTTTCCTCAGTTTTTGTTTGAGAAAGTGTTGCACTTTCATTTCTTTTCTTTTCTATTGCTTTCTTTCTTTCTTTCTTTCTTTTTTTTTTGAGGTAGTGTCTCACTCTGTTGTCCAGGCTGGAGTGCAGTGGTGTGATCTTGGCTCACTGCAACTTCTGCCTCCCTAGTTCAAGCAATTCTCCTGCCTCAGCCTCTTGAGTAGCTGGGACTACAGGCGCACCCCACCATGCCCAGCTAATTTTTGTATTTTTATTAGAGACAGGGTTTCACTGCATTGGCCAGGCTGGTCTCGAACACCTGACCTTGTGATCTGCCCACCTTGGCCTCCCAAAGTGCTGGGATTACAGGTGTGAGCCACCGTGCTTGACCTTCTCTTTCATTTCTTATTGATAACTTTGCTGGGTACAGGATTCTTGGTTGGCAACTTTTTCTCTCAGCACTTTGACTATAATGTCCCACTTTCTCCTGTCCTGTATGATTTTTGCTGAGGAAGTCCCCTGCCAGACATATTGTTTCTCCCTCATATGCTATTTACTTCTTTTCTTTTACTGCTTTCAGGATTCTCTCTTTGTCTTTGACCTTTGAGAATTTGATTGTAATATGTCTTGGGGTATTCTTATTTGAGTTGAATCTGGTTGGTGATCTTTGAACTTCCCACACCTGATATTTATGTCTTTCTACAAGTTTGGAAAGTTTTCTGTTATTATTTATTTCAGTAAGCTTTCTGCTTCTTTGTTTTCTCAGTTCCCTCCTTCACTCCAATAACCTGAATATTTGCTTTTTTGATTTGGTCTCAAAGCTCCTTTAAGTTTTGGTCATTGTTTTTTTCTTTTTTCTCTTCTATTTTCAAATAGTCTGTTTTCAAGCTCACTAATTCTTTCTTCTGCTTGACTAATTCTGCTGTTGATGCTCCCTATAGCATTTTTTATTTAATTTGTTGTAGTTTTCAGCTCTATAATTTCTGTTTGATTTTTTAAAATTATTTCAATTTCTCTGTTAAATTTCTCTGATAAGTTACTGAGTCAATTCTCTGTTTTCCTGAAGTTTTTTGAGCTTTATTAAATGAGCTATTTTGAATTGTTTCTTTGAGAGATCACACATCTCCATCACTTTAGATCAGTCTCTGGCACCTTATTTTATCTATTTGGTGAGGTCATACTTCCCAGAAGGTTTTTTATCTTTGTGGAAGTGTGATGATATCTGCACATTGATATACTGGGTATTTATTTTAGTCTTTGCAGTGTGACTTTGTTTGTGCCTGTCCTTCAAAGGACCTTTCAGGGAGTCCACGTTGATGGGCTATTGTTATAAAATAGCTTTATCCTTCTTGGGGCCTCCAGGAGGAAAAAGTTTGGAACAAATTTGAAGCACATATAGACTCCCCTTGAATTCCTTAATCCTTCTAAAGGCCACACCCATATTTCTGGATTGTATTTTGCACCTTCCAATCTGGAAACAAGACATACTGGACCCTATTACAAAATTAAAATATATATCTATATTTTCCTTTTTAAGAAGAAGTAAATTTTTCCTCAGTGAATTAGTTTGCTAGTTGAATTCATTTGCCTAACATTAAAAACTGCAAAGTAGATTGCATTTTTATATGTGTTATACTTTCTGTTGTCTAAGCTATTGATACCAAATAGAAAAGCCATAAAATTTGAAATACACTTGATACTTCAATATTTGAGTAATTTTTAAGGCTTTCAAAGCATTCTAGTGTTGTTTACATAAAGTCATGAACAATGGCTGATGTAAAATGAGTGATGTTGATAAATTGTGTCAGTTGATGTTTATTGGTCATCAGTGAACTTATTTCTTAAGATTCATTTTTCTCAAAGCTAAAAAAGTTCATTGTAATATCAAGTGATACAGGCTAACAATTTCAGTTATTCCTTTCTACCTCAGAGGAAATTATAAATAAAAGTAATTCTGTCCATTTTCCCAAAACTTAAGCACAGAGGGGGGTTTTGTTTTATTTATCTTTTGAATGCTAGTTACTCAATGTATGTCAGTCAATTGAAGAATAGATGAGGAATCTTTTGAGCAATGGGAGGAATGTCTTTTTTGAGCCTACTGGTTGGTTGATGCTTTGCATCTGTACATCTACTGCCAGCTTAGTGCTGATGCTTCAGTAGCTTTCAAATAGTGAGTGCTGAAGTTAAGGAATAAAACTGAGATGGTACAGGTGGGGGGAAGTGATTGATCCTGTGACAGAGGAGGTATTTTGGAGACCACAACTTTTGTGCAGATCTACCTGTATGTATGTATGTATGTATGTATGTATCTATCTATCTATCTATCTATCTATCTATCTATCTATCTATCTATCATCTATCACCTATCATCTATCTATCATATCTATCATCATCATCTATCTTCTTTATCATTAATAATCTATCACCTACATATCTATGTGTTTATTTAATCAGACTATTTAGAAGCTCACTCTCCATTAAATAGAATGATTTTTTGAAAAGCTTGTTGGTTGTGATGTATATTTCATGAAGAAATAGTATATATGTTGATAAACAGAGACACAAATTACTGCAGAGACACAAATATTTCTACTAACATTGACATCTCAGGAAAGCAAACCTCTGAAAACAGATTTGATAAAGATTCTGTACTTTGAGCAATTTTAAACACAGTGAATAAGAATTTTTTTGCAGGTAACATTAAAATCCTGACAATGGAAAAGTCATTTTGATGCAAATTGCATACAAAATGATCACTGAGGGAAGAAATAAAAGATCAATGAACAATGCAAAACCAAGACAATGAAAGAAGAGAATCTGCATTTTGTTTATTGGGAAGGGTTAGAGGTTCATAATAGAACAATCTTGAATATCATTTACACATGCTTAAGCCAGTTGTTTAGTAAACTGCATAACATTCTCCTTCCATAAAATTGTTTGGTCCTTTTGAATTCTAGTATCATCCTTGTAACTAGAAGGCAATGTAGTGTGACAATGTAGAGCACAGATTTCAGAGTTGGTCAAATCTGGTTTTGGATTTTGCTTTACTTTGTATATGATAAACTATTGGATAAACTGTTTAAACTACCTGCGCCTCAGTCTCATCTTTAAATAGATATTATAATACTGAACTCTTGGAATCTTTTGTGAGTCTATGAGTCATGCACTATACTCACAGCACTTATGTACATAAAAACTCAATATAGTGCATGACTCATAGTGTGTGCTCAACTTTGGTAGGTTTGGGGCTTGGCTTTATC
This sequence comes from Symphalangus syndactylus, assembly GCF_028878055.3. NCBI lineage: Eukaryota > Metazoa > Chordata > Mammalia > Primates > Hylobatidae > Symphalangus > Symphalangus syndactylus. The sequence goes on from NC_072441.2 coordinate 86,002,933, forward strand.
CATTCAGAGAAAAATGACCAGATTGTGTGGAGTAAAATTCATGATAGACTAATTTATAGAAAGGACTATTCTTTTTCTCTTCTTTTCTTTTCTTTTTTTTTTTTTTTTTTTGATGGAGTTTTGCTCTTGTTGCCCAGGCTGGAGTGCAGTGGCAATATCTTGACTCACTACAACCTCTGCCTCCCTGGTTCAAGCAATTCTCCTGCCTCAGCCTCCAGAGTAGCTGGGATTACAGGCAGCCACCACCACGCCCGGCTAATTTTTGTATTATTACAGAGACAGGGTTTCACTTTATTGGCCAGGCTGGTCTTGAACTCCTGACCTCAGGTGATCTGCCCAACTCGGCCTCCCAAAGTTCGGGGATTACAAATGTGAGCCACTGTGCCCAGCCAAAAGAGCTATTCTTTTCAAGTATAATTGAGAATTTTTTCCCAATGAACAGAGGAGTTGTGTTGGCAACTCTGGACACCCTCTTCTCAGTCAAGAGTCTTGGAAAAAATAGAAAGTCTTGGGAATATTGCTTGAATAACAGAATGGCTCTGATTATATGTTTATTTTCCTTTGAAATCTGATTTTATAATTTCTAATATCAATTTCAGCTATATTAAATATATGAGATGGAGACATTTTGTTATCATTAATTATCTCAGGTAAGAACCAGGATATATTTTGTTCTTTAAATTTTTTTAGTTTTATATTTTTTCTAACTTTTATTTCAGGTTCAGGGGTACATGCACAGGTCTGCTATATAGGTAAATTGCATGTCTTAGGGGTTTGGAATACAGATTATTTTGTCACTTAGGTGATAAACATAGTACCCAACAGGTTCTTTTTCAATCCTTAGCCTCCTCCCAACCTCCACCCTCAAGTAGGCCCTGGTGTCTGTTGTTCCCTTCTTTGTGTCCATATGTACTCAAAATTTAGCCCCCACTTATAAGTGAGAACAGGTGGTATTTGGTTTTCCCTTCCTATGTTTGTTTACCAAGGATAATGACCTCCAGCTCCATCCATGTTGCTACAAAGGACATGATCTCATTATTTTTTATGGGTGCATAGTATTCCATTATTATATGTACCACATTTTTATTTTTATCCAGTCTACTGTTGATGGGCATTTAGGTTGATTCCATGTCTTTGTTATTGTGTATAGTGCTGCAGTGAACATACATGTGCATGTGTCTTTCTGGTGGAATGATTTATATTCCTTTGGGTATATACTCAGTAATGGGACTGCTTGTTCAAATGGCAATTCTGTTTTAAGTTATTTGAGAAATTACCAAACTGCTTTCCACAATGGCTGAACTAATTTACATTTCCACCAGCAGTGTATAGGCATTTTCTTTTTTCCACAACCTCACCAGCATCTGTTATTTTTTGGTTTTTTAATAATAGCCATTCTGCCTAGGGTGAGATGGTATCTCATGGTGGTTTTGATTTGTATTTCTTTAATGATTAGTGATGTCTAACACCTTTATATGCTCATTGGCCATGTGTATGTCTTCTTTTTAAAATAACTGTGATATTTTTCTCTCTTAGTTCAAGGTTTCCCTTATTTCTTATTTTTGGATGTTATTATTTATTGTTTATTTTCTGTATGTGAACTTCTAGAAATGTAATCATCTTTATTATTGTCATAAATATTATCTCCTTTTTAAAAACAATTGAATTTCCGACAACTTACAACTGGCATGTATGGATATAATTAATTTTTATTAATTTATCGACACTTTTCAACACTGTATCCTTTTTGTTTGACTTTTTTGGACTTTCTAGTTATATAATTATATAGTGATAACAGTCTACATATTATGGATGTGCCATAATTTATTTAACCAATTTTCTGCTGATGTAATTTATACAGAACCAACTTTTTCTTATCAACAATCTTGTGTAGAATTAAAGGGCTAAAGGGATGCACATTTAAAAATATTGTTGCTGATTGCCAAAAAAGACTTAGTAATGACTCTTCCACCTGCAGAGTGAGGAATTGTCTGTTTCCCAAAACTTTTGTCAACATAGCACTATAAGAAATCAAAGTTTGAATAGATAAAGAATAATAAATACTGTTCATTATCAACCAGAAATAACCACTTTCAACAGTTTGATGAGTGTCTAAATTTATATTTATAGCCACATCTATATATTTATTCAAATCCCTTTTGATTGTTTTTACAAGAATGGATCAATTTATAGAAACTATTCCAGAACACACCTGTAAAAAATTATGTGATGCAAAACCATTGATATAGTTTTGTTCTCAAACTCAAATCTCATCTTGAATTGTAATCCCCATAATTCCCATGTGTCAAGGGAGGGACCTGTTGGGAGGTGATTGGATTATGGGGTCAGTTTCTCCCATGCTGTTCTCGTGATAGTGAGTGAGTTCTCACAAGATTTGATGGTTTTGTAAGGCAGTCTTCCCTGCTCTTGCTAACTCACTGTTTCCTGCTGCCATGTGAAGGTCTTTGCTTTTCTTACATCTTCTTCCACGATTGTAAGTTTCCTGAGGCCTTCCCAGCCACGTGGATCGGTAAATCTAGTAAGTCTCTTTTTTTAATAAATTACCCAGTCTTGGATATGTCTTCACAGCAGTGTGAAAATGGACTAATGTATTAAGTTGGTACTGGGAGTGGGGTACTGCTATAAAAATACCCAAAAATGTGGAAGCGACTTTGGAACTGAGTAATGGGCAGAGATTGGAACAGTTTGGAGGACTCAGAAGGAGACAAGAAGATGTGGGAAAGTTTGGAACTTTCTAGAGGATTGTTGAATGATTTTGACAAAAATGCTGTTAGTGATGTGGACAATGAATTCCAGGCTGAGGTGGTCTCAGATGAAGATGACGAACTTATTGGGTACTGGAGTAAAAGTCACTCTTTCTCTGCTTTAGCAAAAAGGCTAGTGGCATTTTGCCCCTGCTCTACAGATCTTGGGAACTTTAAACTTGAGAGAGTTGATTTAGGGTATGTGCTGGAAGAAATTTCTAAGCAGCAAAGTGTTCAAGAGGTGATAGAGCATAAAAGTTTGGAGAATTTGCCTTCTGACCATGTGATAAAAAAGACAAACTTGTTTTCTAGGGAGAAATTCAAGTCAGAGGCAGAAATTTGCACAAGTAATGAGGATCCAAATGTTAATTGCCAAGACAATGGGGAAAATGTCTCCAAGTCTGTCAGAGGTCTTCAGAGAAGCCCCTCTCATCACAGGCTGGTAGGCCTATGAGGAAAAGATGGTTTCATAGGCCAGGCCCAGGGCCTTGCTGATTTGTGCAGTCTCAGAACTTGGTGTCCTGCATCTCAGCTATGGCTAAAGGGCTAACATACAGCTTAGGTCATTGCTTCAAAGGGTGCAAGCCCCAACCCTTAGTGGCTTCCATGTGGTCTTGGGCCTGCAGGTGCACAGAAGTTAAGAATTGAGGTTTGGGAACCTCTCTCTAGATTTCAGAGGATGTATGGAAACTCCTGGATGTCCAGGCAGAAGTCTGCTGCAGGGATGAAGTACTCATGGAGAAGCTCTGCTAGTGCAGTGCAGAAGGGAAATGTGGGGTTGGAGCCCCCACACAGAATCCCTACTGGGGCACTGCCTAATGGAGCTGTGAGAAGAAGCCCAGCATCCTCTAGACCCCAGAATGGTAGGTCCACTGACAGCTTGCATCGTGCACCTGGAAAAGCTGCAGACACTCAATGACAGCCATGAAAGCAGCTGGGATGGGGGCTGTACCCTGCAAAGCCACAAAGGCAGAGCTGCGCAAGGCCATGGAAGCCCACTCTTTGCATCAGTGTGTCCTGGATGTGAGACATGGAGTCAAAGGGGATTATGTTGGAGCTTTAAGATGTAATGACTGCCCCACTGAATTTTGGACCTGCATGGGGCCTGTAGCCTCTTTGTTTTGGCCAATTTCTCCCATTTAAAATGGAAGCATTTATCCAATGCCTGTACCTCCATTGTATCTTGGAAGTAACTGACTTGCTTTTAATTTCACAGGTTCCTAGTTGGAAGGTACTTGCTTTGTCTCTGATGAGACTTTGGACTTGGCTTTTTGTATTAAGGCTGGAATGAGTTAGGACTTTAAGGGACTGTTGGGAAGGCATGATTGTATTTTGAAATGTGAAAACATGGGATTTGGAAGAGGTCAGGGGCAGAATGATATGGTTTCACTCTGTGTCCCCACCCAAATCTGATCTTCATAAAATTAAAATAATCTTTTTAATATGCGTTAGCCACAACACCTAAGCTTCTCATGTGGGTTTCCCTTTGGTAAACCATGAGTGAGAATAGGCTCTGATGTAAAGATATACTAAAAGGGTAAGTGTGAGAAAGACAGTGGAAACTGGTACTTTTTCCAATGGTCTTTTATTTTCAAAGGCTCCACTAAAATTACTGTTTTTTAGATTTCTGGGCTATGGGTTTTTTGTTGTGAATTCAAAGGGAAAAGTCAAGTACAGCAATGCATGAGAATAATTCATTTTGCAGGGCAATCAGAATTTGCACTTTTGTTATATCTGAGATGTACAGTTAGGACTCACTCCTCCTTCCACTCACATACACTGATTTGCACAAGGCTAAGTGTTACAAAGACATGGAAAATCTTGAACTTTGTCCTTTCCTGGGTTCAGAATCTAGAAAATGGATAAACAATGATAAGAGATGACAGGTCCCTTAGAGAAAGTTCACTATAAGGCACAAAGGGGCTTGGAAGGGAATTCCAAATCAGCAGCAGGGTTAGAAAGGAGGAGAGCCTCCATGTACAGCCTGGTGGTTGGTACCCAAAACCGGTTTACATATTTTTACCATAGAGAAAAAAACAGCAGAGCGTATCACATAGGAGACAGAGACATTTGCCTCCTACCTCTTCAAGGGACCTTAAAATTTTAATGCCAATATGAACTGGCAGAGATCAGCATCTCAGTATAGGCAGGACATAGTGCCCTGCTCTCAAAGGCCAGGATAAGGATAACAGAGGCCAGTGGGAGCAGTGTGGATTGATCATCACATTTTTTGAGGCCAGCAGCTGCAGCTTAGCTGGCTTTGCTGGTCGTCATGGAGGACAAAAGTGCCTTCTGGTGAAACTCAGCTTCCATAGTGATGGAACCTAAGGGTAGCAGGGTTTATGGTGACCCTGTAGTGTATCTCCAGAAATGGTGATTGTTTGAATGCATGTAAGACATTCCCTAGGGACTCCAAGAAATATTGATTAGAGGAAGATGTGGTGCTTTGAAAGGGACTTGGTGTTCCTACATGAACCAAGCAAAGGCCTAGAATTGGCAACATTCAGAGATTAATGTTAATATAATCTCAATTGTCTCTAAGACCTGAGGTGTTCAGAGATATTTGGAAACATCAGGATTTCAGAATGGAGGTGAAGTCACTAAAAATTGTTGGTATATTTTTATTTTTGTCATATTAAAAATTCAACACACTGTGGAAAGAGTTTTTGATAGTGATAGCTAGGAAAACATTAAGCCAGATATTTTACACAAGTAAATACTAAACAGCAATAAAAACAAATGAACTATAGCAACACGCAACAATATGGATGAATCTTAGAAATACAACATGAAAAGAAAATACTAAAAAAAATTATCTACAACAATATGGTCTTTAACTTGTAGTTAAAACTAATATAAAAACATATTTAAGGAAAACATATAGATACATTAATATGATAGAAATAGGAGAGCATGGGAATGAACATGAGATTTAGAATGGTTTTTTATCAGATGGAATGAGGTAGAGGAAGAGAATGGGAGAAGCCACATAGATACAGTAGGTTATTGTCTCGGGGTTAATGGGTGCTTGTAAGAATAAAATTGACTGACTAGAAATCTATCATGTATGGAAAATGATGAGACTATGTCATGAAGCAAAGATTACAATTAATGTGATTCTTTACACATAAGGTCTTTGCAGTGGGGATAGAGGTCACATATTAAACTAGCAGAGTCTTTAATGAAATGCTGAGGTTATTTTTCATCATAACTAGGGTAATTTGGTTGGGAATGTCACCCTGTAAGTACAAAAATACACTTCAGATAGAGTCACCTTAAAATCTTGTTCTATAACTTCTTTTGGCTGTTCCCAATACGGTAGCAAGGATACAGCATATACACCAAAACATCAGTAATGCCACTACCAGCCACAAAAAAAAAAGGAAACAAAATATTTGGAGCAAATTGTTTATACAGAGAGCACATTAACAGCTTTCCATCACACTTGGATCCAATGGTCATGATTGCGCCCTTGTAACCCTGGCTAGACCATTTCTCTCTCCTCCTCTATTCGACAGCCCTAGGAGCTGAGGGCAGTCCTGCCTTGCCACGTGTCTCCACTGTGAAAATAACACAGTGCTTGCTCAGAGGCTGCCCGCTTTTTTCCTGGGGAACACACAAACTCAGGCACAGAGGAGATTTGCAGACCTTTTGTGCAGCCTCACATCCCTTGCAGCCCAGCCTCATAGGAGGCAGAGTCTGGAGAGATGGATGATGTGTGGTTGGAGAGAACAGAAAATAAAAAATGGTGCAGGCTGTTTCCTGTGGGCCACTCTGGGTAAGGGGCTAGTGGTCTGAGGCCAGTAATACACGTGGTACATTCTCATAGTTTTCTTCATCATCTTCATGGGGCCTGCCTCTGCTGCTAGCCTCCCCTGCAGAGTCATCTGGGTGTGTCTTCTTCAATTCTGAATAGAGGGCTGTAAGTTCCTGGTAGAAAAAAACACAAAAGGTAAGTACCTAAATACAGGAGAGGAAGGCCAGAGAGGAAAGAAAGGCAAGAAATGTGACTCACCTCATGCTCTTGATGCATCGTTGGACAATTAGCTGTTGGGTAGGAGTAGCAAAGAAAAGTATTAAACTGTGGGCAGTATATTCCAACTTACAACCTATGCACACTGCGTTTCAAGCCAGTCTTCTTGATTTGCTTAATCTCTTGCTGTTTCCTCTGCTGGATTCTTCCAAACCCACATAGAAAAAGTACTCCAAGCCAATCTTTTTGATTTGCTTGATCTCTTGACTGTTTCCTCTGTTGGATTCTTCCAAACCCAAATAGAAAAAGTACTGCCCCAAGCACAAACACTAAAAAAGACTTTCCTCTGCCCACCAAATGCCCAGAACTATTTTCACGACAATTTCCTTCTTGCTCCTCTGCTCATTATAACCCCAGAGGGGCACCCACCCACAATCCATTGCAGACTTCTATGGCTGTATTGATCCTCTGGGAGAAGGAGGCAGATATGAGTCACTTCACGTGCACAGGGAAATTGGAAGAGGCCAGAGAGGAGATTGGCATTCTAAGGCCACATGACAATTTCCCAGGAAGCCAAAGAGTTGCATTGGAGCATTGAGAAAATTTAGTGTGTGTGTGTTTTCTACCTTTCCAAGGGGCTCTTTGTATCTCTTTTATTTATTTGTGCAGCCAATAAGCATTCATTAAGCAATGCCTTCTATTAGGCATTAGGTAAGGCATAAGGAGATAGAAATGACAGAAACTTCTGGACAACATAGTGAAACCCTGTCTCTACTAAAAATACAAAATTTAGCTGGGCATGGTCATGCATGCCTGTAATCCCGGCTACTTAGGAAGCTAAGGCAGGAGAATCCCTTGAACCCAGGAGGCAGAGGTTGAAATGAGCCAAGATCGCACTGCTGCACTCCAGCCTGGGTGACAGAAAGAGACCCCATCTCACAAAAAAAAAAAAAAAAAAAAAAAAAAAAGAAAAAGAAATGACAGAAACTCAGTTCATGTGATCAAGAATCCTATAATTTTGAAGAGGAGAAATGGACATAGAAATAAATGCAACAAGCATTATGGGCACCAAGACATAAATACATATTGAACTATGTTGTTGCCATAAAGAATAAATGGCTCCTCTCAGATTAGAATATGGAAAGGGTAGTTGGCATCAGTGTGAGTTTCACTGTGTTACCTGATCTATGTCTTGAAATATGAGTATGGATCACCAAGTAGACTAGAGGCAAGGACATTTCAGGACCAGTAAGAAACAAGAGCACCAAGCACGAAGATGCCAAGAGTTCAGTATGGCTAGAGGAAGAACATTAGGCAAAGCTTGCAGGAGGAGCCAGCATGCAGAAGGCAAAGATCATGCTTTGGAATGGGTGTCATTGAGGGCAGTTAATCTAGGCACTGATGTGAACAATAGAGCACCTTAAAGGGATCATGCTGGAAATAGATTGTGGGAAGGCTGGAGGAGAACAGTAGTAGAAATAAAGAGACCAGTTAAAAGAATGACAATTGTCTCCACATTTGATTATTCACTCATTAATTCAAACAATATTTTAGGGGGCCTATAGTTTTCCAAGCGTTGAGCTAAATGCTGTGAATACATTAGTGAAAAAGTCACAGTGTCTGTCCTCAAAGAATTTATGGGATCATGGTGGCAGTGTGTAAATGTAAGAAGAAATGATTAGATTCTACAACTGACAATATAGGAGGCAAGTAATGCCTTGCATGTTGGGCTTGTATTTGAAATAACTCTGATCAAAGACCCCTTGCCGGTTTCAACAAAACACTGCCACCTCACCTCTATTTGCCTGAAAGGCATCTCACCTGAGTTTTCTTTTGTATGCTGGATGCTCCAGATCTGGGAATAAATCAGGTTGCTATCTCCAGGATTTACTGTGAGAGAAGATACCATAGTTGGTTGCAGTCGAGAGCTCATAGACTCTACTTCCTAATCATCAAATTTATTACCAACTTCTATTCCCAGCGTAATGCTAGGAATGTCATTTTTAAATTTGTGACAGGGCCATGGGCTGTCGCTCAATCCCTCTTCCCTCCCTGGCTCCTCCCTGGAGCCTTCTGCCCCCTAGGGAGTCCTCACCATTGCTGTACATTGGCTCCAGCTCCATCGGGGCTAGTGGTTTAGAGTGAGTGGGCTCTTGAGGATCTATCCTGGAAGGCCTAGATGAGGAAGGCTCCTGACACTCACTAGGACTATGACTGTGACAGAGGGGGAGAGAAAATGGATTAAAAAGTATCTGTGGGTTACACAGAATTTCAGGGAAATCAGTATTCAGGAAGTCCTCCAGTCCAGCATGATTCAAGTAAAAATATTGTGTCTGCTTCTGCTTGGATCTTTTGATAAAGTATCAGAAGACGTATGGCACAAGATGAAGCCCAGGGAAGCATTACAAAACAGGACGGCCAAGGCAAGGCCAGAGGGCCAGTAGCCTCAGGGCCTCTTTGAAAGGCAAAAACTCATATTTGACTAATTTTAAATGTTATTTTTGAAGATGTAAATGATTAAACACTGATACGCAAAGACCTCTGCATTCTTACAGAACTTAAACCTTGTCTTTTTTAAAAGGTCCCTTTCATTTTTCCACCTCATATTACAATAATCTACCTTTCCTGCAAGATGCCATGCGAGCTCTTCAGGTAAAGTGGATTTTTTTCCAATTTCATTTCCTTCTGCAGTTAATATTGTGAATTGAACATTGCCAGCATTTAATAATAATTTCCCAAATGAGTGGAAGAATGAGGAAGAAGGAAATGAATGCACTGTAGCCCTATGAAAGGTAATGCCATTAAGACATTAGTGGTCAAGTCTCTGCTGGAACACATTTAAGGGAGTAGCTAAATTAACATAGATAGCCAATAACATGTATTGTGTTTAAGTAGAGACAGTGAATATCGTTCACAAATATAAGTGAAAGTGACATTCACTTATATCTACTTTTTTATTTTGTAAGAACATAAAAATGCTACTAGGAAATCCATCCAAATTAAAAAAAAACATAAACAAGTCTTGTGCATATAAATAAATCATGAAAATGTTGGCAGCACAAGAAGCAGAGACCTCACCTAGATGTTCCAGTGGCAGAAAGTCCTCCTGCAAAACAAACAAAGGAAGGTTGGTGGTAACTGAGCTGTGTAGATAATGAACTCTCTGTTAGAACATTTTTTTTCCTAGAAATCAGATTCATTCTAGATCTAAGCTGTGGCAAATCTCAAGGATTATCCAGCTCCACCCCCCTATGTTATGTTATAGGTGAGGAAGGTGGAGTCTTGAAAGGCATTTGCCCAGAATCACAGTTATTCTGAATCATTTTTCAATCAGTAATAGGTGAATAGCAATTCTAAGTAGTTGTGACTGAGTAGGTCACAACCTGGGTCGGGTGCTCCCCTCAAACCCACTTCTTCATCCTGACTGCAGCCCTACGAGGTGGAGAAAAGGAGAATGAGGCCTAGAGGGGCCAAGTGATGCTCAAAATTGATACAGAATTCCTTCACTAATATGAATCAATGGGACTACCATGATAAGCTCTACCTTCTCTTTCTCTAACTGTGACCCCTCACCCCTGCAAGTCTATTCCAGCAACACTGAACTGCAAATTGTTTGGGTATGTAATGGCTTTTCCACACCTCTTCTCTCCTTCTCTTTCACTTGGCTAACTCCAATTTATCTTTCTTCCAGAGCTGTCCCTGATGCCAACAGGCTGGATTAAGTAAACTGTCTCCATGCACATAAGACCATGTAATATTAAAATTACTATATTGTTTTGTAATTATTTATTTCTATTTGCCTCTAATTCTCTCTTTCATGAAAGGATGTGCTAGTTGAGGCTGTAAACCTCATCTTAAATTTTTTTTGTATTCCTAATATCATGCTTAGCAGTTAAAAATATTCAACAAAGATTTGTTAAACAACTGAACAAAGTATGTACTTTGAGGACTTAACAATAACAAATTGACAATTTTCTAATAGGTGATTACCTGTTAGAAGTCTATCCTTGAAGCCAAATCTATCAGACTTAAAAATATGGCAAGTTTCCATCATCACCGAAATATTGAATCTTTCAGGCTTGCCCCAGTACAAGCCTTATCCAGGTTCCCATCCTTGTCCTTTGCCTTTTTAAAATCTGTGGCTCTAATCGGTCTCATTGGCTTAGAGAACACAAGTCATTGCTCAAAATAAACATACCAGCCTTGACTCTCATGAAAAATAACTGAGTAAGTTATGCTTACTATCTGGGTGACAAGATCTGTACCCCAAATCTCAATATCATGCAGCATAACCATGTAACAAATCCACACATTTACCCCTTACATCTAAAATAAAAGTTGAAAATTTAAAAAAAATTATGGCTATTGTACTAACAAAGGAAATAAAGTAGAATTAAAACATCAATTATTCCAAAAATAAGTCAAAGTAAAGCAAAAAATAGATGTGACAAATAGAAAGCAAATAGCAAAATAGACATAAAACTTAATCATATCAATAATTACACTAGTGTAAATGGTCTAAACATCTCATTTTAAAGGCAGACTGTAATATTAAACTAAACAAAACCTGCAAGAATTAGCTGCATGCTATCTATTAAAAAATAACTTTAATTATAGGGGTACAAATAGGCTAAAAGCAAAATGATGGAAAAAAATCGCATGCTAACACTAATTATATTAATATATTAATATTAGACAAAGACTGTTTCACAGTAAGTGATTCAACCAGGGATACAGAGGGTCATTTCATAAGGATAAAGTGGATAATTCAACAAAAACATGAAAATTCCGAACACTTATCCACCTAATAATGAACAATTCCAAATTCCGGAAGCAAAACTTGATAGAATTGTAGAAGAAATGGATAAATTCACAATTACAGTTAAAGATTTTAATTCCCCTATCTCAATAATTGATAGATCAGGTAGACAAAAAATCAGTAAGGATATAGAGGAACTGAGAAACATTATCAATCAAATTCACTGGTAGACAGTCATACTGTAAGAAATGTTAAAAAAAAAAAAAAAGTCCTTCAGGCAGAACAAAATTGATACCAGGTGAAAATACGGCTATACAAAAAGGAATGAAAATTTCTGGAAGTGGTAACTAAGTGAGTATTCCTTTGAGACCAAATCATAAAAAGGCATTTCTAGAAATGAAAGCTAACAACTAATATTCCTCATAAACATGGATGTAAACATCCTTCACAAAATTTTAGTAAATCAAATCAACAATCATGACCAAGTTGGGTTGACCCCAGAAATATAAGGCTGCTTCGACATTCAAAATTCACCTTATCAATAGACTAAAAAAAATCTCATTATTATCTCAATAAATGTAGAAAAATCATTTTACAAAAATTTATTTGTGTAAAATCTTTCAGCAAATTAGGAATAGGAGGGACTTCCTCCACCAGATAAACAGCGTTGAAAAAAACCCATGGCTAAAGGAATCTGTAATGGGGAGAGATTGAATACTTTCCCCCTAAGATCTGGAATGTCATAAGAGTATTTTCTCTCACCACTTGCACTCAACATTGTACAGGAGGTTCTAACCAGTGCAATTAAGCAAGAACAAGAAGTAGAAGAAATTAAGATTGGAAAGGAAAGAGTTAAACTATCTTTCTTTGCAGACAACATGATCATCTATATAGAACATCTGATGAAATCTACCAAAGAGATACTGAACTAATAAGTGAGTCTAGCAAGATTTCAGGATATAAAATTAATATTAAAATTAGTTGTGTTTCTACATATTAGCAACAATTGGGAATTGAATTTTTAATCTCATTTTTGGCATTCTTTATTTATGTTGTCCAATTTCACTATATTTAGCTGGTATTCAAATATATCTCAGAGTTTATGGTCACCTCTATGATGATTTATTTATTTTTTGTTACAAATGAAGGACTTTCTTAGGGAGATAGAACATGAGTTAATTAATTTTTTAATTTTTAATTGGAAGCAAAACTCTGCTACCTAATATAATCTCAAATTAAACACGAGATAAAAATTTCATTGAGAAGTTTATTCTATTGTTTTTGCTACAACTGCCTACAGAGTGACAGTGAGTAGTGGAACTGAGGGCCTAGTACTTGGAAGGGAATGATTGACCTTTATAGGGTGCACCAGACAACTTCAAATTATTATAGCAATGGCAAAATCACATCACAAGGTAGGACCTAGCACCCACCTGGTTTCCTTCGGGCCCTGGCATAATGCAGCAGAGCAGCAGCAGCAGCAAGGCCGAGGATGCTGAGCACCAGCCCCGTGACTCCCACAGCAGTAAGGCCTGTTCTGCTCCCGGAAGTTCCTGAGTGGAGGGAGCTGTACTTGAGTTCCAGGGGCACAGGTTTTGGATACAGACAAAATCATGCAAGTAGGGTGGGTATGTTCCTGTTTCTGGTTCCTCCTGTAGCATCATTTGTAACTTTCAAAACTATGGCACAGGAAAGGTATTTGCCCGCATCTAAGATTAAAATGTATTTCCTTTCCCTCTCCCATATAAAATCAGTACCAATCTCCAGGAGTCCCAAGCCTTGGTGTGCATGTTTAAAACCTCCTTGGTGCTGGTAGAATTTGTACAATCCATCAGATAACTATTTTATTTACCATAATAGTGACCTCTAGCCCAGGTACTACTAACTCACCTGTAACATTGAGTGTCACCACTTTACTGTGCTGGGCCCCCAGGCCATTGTCAGCCTCACAGGAGTAGTTTCCAGAATGCTCTGTAGTCAGAGAGAGGTTGAAGGATGCCCCTCCTCCAGAGTGGGCCGAGCTGTTCGCCAAGGTGTCATCCTCGTGATAAAACCAGTACAGGATCGGGAGGGAACCTCTCAGGGACTCACAGTGAAGCTCTAGCAGGTCCCCCACCATAGCCTGGGCCCCGGGAGCCCTGAGGGTGAGGACGGGGCGAGACACCGGAACTGAGGGAGGAAAAATAGTTCACTGGCAGTTTTACTTAAGTAGGTATACAAGAGAACTTAATAAAGGAATATGCAGCATAGTTGAGTTGCGGGAACATGCACCTGGATTCTGGAGAACCTGGGCTTCAATCCTGTCTCTATCCTTTATTAGCTCTATAAGCTTGATTTTTAAAGAACTTTTAAATTTCTCTAAGTCTTAGTTTATTCCTCGGTAAAACTGAGCTAATGATACATTATATCTCAAGCTATTGAAATAAAAATCATATTGTATGTAAAGTACTATAAAAATTGGTTATTATTATTGATAAAAATATAACTAAAATCAAGCTTTCTAAAATTCCTGCATCTGAATCTTAGTTCTAAGACTGAGACTTCCATACCTATCTGAAGGCAGGACCCATTACTCTCTACCTAATCACCTTGCTTTATTTTTCTACATAGCATTTAGCACTACCTAACATCTGTCTATCTATGTATCTATGTATGTATGTATGTATGTATGTATGTGTGTATCTGTCTGCCTATCTATCTATCTATCTATCTATCTATCATCTATCTATCTATCTATATCATCTATCTATCATTGTTTTATATGATTCCCCAATAGGATGGAGAATTATCTGTTTGTTCGTTGCTGTATTTATAGCTCTTGGAACTTTGCCTGGCATATAAAATTTATGCTCAATAATTGATGATTGAATGGAAAACTGAAGTGAACCAAACTGTCACAAAAATATCCAGATATAGCTCTAGCAACAATGATTTCCATTTTAATGAACAATTAAAGAAATGGCATGTGGGAAGAATAGAAAGCCCTTAATGTGGAATGTTAACTGTAAGATTGCTGGTTCTGCAAAGTTGTGAGGAAAACTGGATGAACTAATCTGTGTGTAGTGCTTTAGATATAAGCTGTGTGCTTTATTGGCAATGGTAGCTTGATAAGGATCTTAAGCTCTGCTTTCCATCGCAGATTGGCTAAAGGGAATGAGTGTGAATGTGGAAACTATTCACTGAATGGCAATGATTACACTTGAAAATGAACCATCTGCTGGCTGCAAGAAAGATAGCACCAGCTGCCTCATCAGGATAGAGGTGCCAAGTGCTGATATTGGAAGTGTAGATTTCCTGCTAAATTGAAACCGACTGTTTGAATTTGTCCCTTCTGTATAGCCTCTAAATGTGAAGTGACCTGGACGGGATGCAGAGGGCCTCGGGGGTGAATCTTTTGTATGGTGCTTTGTGATCTCACTGTGCCTTTCACCCATGTCTCTGGGTGTTCGTATTCTGGGAAGAGAGATTTCCAACCTCTTGCATCCCCCCCTCTACAGATCATGGGACCTCTGGTTCTGAATGTATATTCCCCTAAAATCAAAGAATTTGAAGACTGAAAAAGACCATGGTTACTGTCAACTTAAGTGGTCTCCAAGATGAGCTATAAGACACCAGATTGAAGTGTAAGAATATGAGAATGTTTAAGAGTATTTCTTTTTGAGCTTGAAATTTAAAAAGATATTCAGCTTTACTAATATTCATGGTGGTGCTCTTGCTCAGGTAGATGTCACACTGTGTATTGGGATAGGACAGGGTTTCTTATGAAGGCAGGGCCACCCAGGCACAGAGGGTGGGACAGCAGTGCCTTGGCTTATTAGTTAACTTTCAGCATATGGAACATAATGCCCTTTTAATTGGCTACTTAAGTGTTTTTACAGATGATTTTAATTTAAACCATAAAATATATTTTTTAATTTTTTAATTTAATTTCTTTATTCTTTTTTTTTTTTTTTTTTGAGACAGGGTCTCACTCAGTTGCCCAGTCTGGAGTACAGTGGTGCAATCATGACTCACTGAAGCCTTGACCTCCTGGGCTCAAGTGATCCTGCTGCTTCAGCCTCCAGAGTAGCTGGGATTACTGGATCGTGCCACCACGCCTTGCTATTTTTTTGTATTTTTAGTAAAAACAGAGTTTCGCCATGTTGCCCAGGCTGGTCTAAACTCTTGGGCTCAAGCAATCCTTCCTTGGCCTCCCAAAGTGCTGGGATTACAGGCATGAGCCAACATGCCTGGCCAAATCATAAAAGATTTACAATGCTTTGTGATGAGATTGGGGAATGACCTCGAACTTTTTTGTATCACATGAAAGTTCACTTACTTTGTGGCAAAGTTCTAAAAATAGGAATTAAATGTGAAGATAAGTTATCTGTTTTTCCATGAAGAAAGATTAGTATTTAATTTTTGTTGACTTTTTGGTGATCAGTGGCTACTGACAATATTAATACTTAGCAAACACTTTAAAAAGTGACCTTTAACAGTACTCATATTGTTAATGCTTTTCTAAACTCATGCTGTGGAGATAATATTTTGGAAAATAGTTGCTTAAAAATATTTACATTTCTATGTGGTCTTATTACCAGAAAATGTAAGTATGTCAACTTTAAAAATTTATATCTGCACCTTTAAAAATCCATGGAAACAACATGGCAACCAAAGTTTAAACACGTTCGGTAGAAATTCAACATGCAGTGGCTGGGCGTGGTGGCTCATGCCTGTAATTCTAGCATTTTGGGAGGCTGTGGCAGGTAGATTCCCTGAGCTCAGAAGTTCGAGACCAGCCTGGGCAACATGACGAAAACCCGTCTCCACTAAAAATACAAAATTTGCAGGGCGTGGTGGCCTGCCTCTGTAATCCCAGCTACTGGAGAGGCTGAGGCAGGAGAATCGCTTGAACCTGGGAGGTGGAGGTTGCAGTGAGCTGAGATAGTGCAACTGCACTCCAGCCAGGGCAACAGAGTAAGACTCCACCTCAAAAAAAAAAAAAAGGAAATTCAACATGCAGCACTTCCCACTTACTTTACAAGAACAATTAATGAACATCAACAAAAACATAAACTTATTAACCACATTTCAATGAAAACCCTTGCATAATTAGACTATGGGATTGAAAAATGAGTATCATGGAATTGAAAGAGCAGCAGTGATGATCTGCTTCCACTTGGATGTAGATATATTGGTAAGATAAAGCTTTAAGCCGTAACAGACACTAAAACTAATAGGAATGAGGTCAAACTCAGAACCAAACCTCAAATAACTGTACCATCATAAGTAAACTAAGATTTTCAAAGTAAATGAAGCATATTCAATTATAATAATTTTAGTCAAATATTCTAAATCAAAGATTTTAAAGTATTGTTTATTTCATTTTCCCTTCCTTCCTTCCTTTCCTTCCTTCCTTTCCTTCCTTCCTTTCCTTCCTTCTTCCTTTCCCTTCCCTTCCCTTCCCTTCCCTTCCCTTCCCTTCCCTTCCCTTCCCTTCCCTTCCCTTCCCTTCCCTTCCCCCCTTTCTTTCTTTCTTTCTTTCTTTGTCTCTTTCTTCCTTTCGTTGACATGGTGTCATTCTGTTGCCCAGGCTGGAGTGCAGTTGGGCAATCTTGGCTCACTGCAGTCTCAACCTCTTCGGTTCAAGTGGTCCTCCCACCTCAGCCTCCCAAGTGTCTGAGAGTACAGGCACATGCCACCATGCCCAACTGAATTTTGTATTCTTTTGCAGAGACAAGGGTTTCTCCATGTTGCCCAGGCTGGTCTCAAACTCCTAAGCTCAAGTGATTTGCCCACCTCGGCCTCCCAAAATGCTAGGATTACAGGCATGAGCCACTGCACCCAGCCCCTTATTTAATTTCTATTTTTCTGTTTGTTTGGTAATGTGCCCATTACAGTTAATACAGTAGTACACGTATATAAATAATACACAAATATATGTTATTAATATACACATATGTGGGGTGTGTGTTAAATACTTTTGATGGAGAGTGGTGTGAGATCCAGAATTCTTGTACCCCCATGATTTGCTGACTCAATTACTTTATAAGGGAGGAAAATAAGCACAAGACTAGTAAGAAGACTTATTCAAGGTTAAACAAGTGATATTTTCTTGTTCAAGACTCGAGTCTCTGTTTCAGCACACTGTCTGGCATTCCCAGATTTTAATACCTCCTTAAATCATTACCCAAGTTTGGCCTATAGGAAGGATTATTAATAACCAAAATGTCATAAGTGTTCTAATAGTCTGGAATCACTGGAGAACAAGAGTCTATGGCAAAATCCAGAGAATGTACGGGTTTGTGTCACCGGGAATTATTACCATATCTCTCTTATTTTGCCACCTTCTCCTAGGTCCCAGTGCCCTCTCCCATCCTTGAAATGCTGAGCACTTTGGGATAACCATGACTTGACTGGAGGTTCCCTTCTAAATGATTGGGCACACTGCTAATTGTTCTTAGGGGCCGGACATGGGAAATACGAGATGCCCTGGTGCCTCTGCTGAAGGAAAATTTTGTTAGGGGATACTGAGAACATCAGATTAAATGAGACCCAATCAGAAGGCATTTGAAAAAAGTGAGAAGGTTAGCTAGGTCATTAGAATCTGGAGGCCATGAAGGAGGCCAGCTGCTGTGATCCTAGTGGCTGACAGAGAACCCACAGAAGTGGGTATCCATGAAGAGAGACACTTTAATGATCCAGGGAGCCAAGTGAGAACTTAGATTGAGATAGGGGCAGAAAACTGTGGCAAGGGATGATCCAGTCATTTTTTCCTGGGCAAAGGAATTCAGAAATAAAGGCTTTCTGTGCCATTTTCCTTTGTCAGTAATTGCTGACCCATCACATATTTGATATTCTGGTAAGCCTTCATGCCACTACCAGAAAAAAAAAATGAATGGGGTATATGGATGGCTGTTGATGACAATTACAGAGGAATAAAAAAAAAAGGAATGGTCTAAGTTACTAAATGTGTAATCACAAGGAAGAATCCCAGAACTCCCAGGTGGAGTCAGAAAGAGTAGGAAGTCTATTGGGATATCAACCAGCAAATAGCCCAGTGGAGCTATGTCTGAGAAGACATGATCTGTTGTATTGGCTGTTAACTGCTGTGGGTATATCTTGCTTACCTGTGACCCTGAGACTCACTCCATGACTGTGCTGGGCCCCCAGGCCATTGTCTGCATCACAGGAGTAGTTTCCAGAATGTTCTGCAGTCAGAGAGAGGTTGAAGGAGGCTCCTCCTCCAGAGGGGGCTGAGCTGTTCCCCAAGGTGACATCCTCATGATAAAATCGGTACAGGATCGGGGGAGAGCCTCTCAGGGACTCACAGTGAAGCTCCAGCAGGTCCCCCACTGCAGCCTGGGCCCTGGGAGCCCTGAAGGTGAGGACGGGGTGAGATACCGGAACTGAGGGAGACAAAAAGGCTGTCAGAGGATTCTGATGTTGTGACAGATGCACAACCTCTCTCAAGGAGCCTAGCAGTGGATACGTCCCTTGTCCCTTGATTGTTTCTGTTTCCCCACTGATCACATTTTTCTCATCTAACAATCAGAAGCATTTCCCCAAAACAGTGAGAGGTAATCCTGGGTAATTTTGTTTTCATCACCACTCAGTCTTCCCCACAAGAAGCAAGGTGCTTCAACTTATTTTGCCATCTTTCCATTTCTCAGATAGCTTTTAAATCTCTCTCTCTCTCTGTCTCTCTCTCCCCCTCTCTCCCCGCCCCCTTTGCCTCCCTCCCTCCCTATGCCTCTTTTAGGAGATCCTAGTGGCTGACAGAGAACCTAAACCCTGGCCTGCAACTCGAGGCTGTGTGAAAGGAATCGGAATTTACTTCTCACGGTGACTCGAACCCATGTGCTGAGGATGGGGCCGTGAACGTTATCAGCTGCACAGTAGTATCTCCCTGCATCACTCTCCGTCACTGTGAGAACATGCAGCTCTGCCAACAGGGAATGCTGGGTCTTTCTACCCAGGCTTCTTACTCTTCCTTCTTTGTGCCAGGAGAATGTGACAGTCCCTGAACCTTGGGCTACTGAGCAAATAAGGGCCATATTTTCTCCTTCAATCAGCTGCCCTCCGGTGGGCCGGATCTCTAGATTCACATCAGACACAGGGACTCCTGGGGGAACACAAGATGGCATGTGAAGGTCCTGATGGCAGGGACATCAAGGTCAAGGGGAAGGCTGGAACTACTATGAATAGGCCAATAGCAGCAGGTGCAGCAGGCAGAAGCCCAAAGTAGGAAATAAGAAATTAATTGTGTATACAATTATAAAGGAAGCAACATCCCTCTCACTCCCACGACAATTCCCATCCTTGAGAAATGTGGGCACCAAGTCTATAATCTCCATAAACCCAGTGTTTTCTGGTCACATTGTATATGCATTTATCTCTAAGGAATCTTTAATGCATCAATAAACCACAAACTAAAAGAGAACACTGGAGATCCTCTATTTTGAAGATCAAAATAGAATCCAAACCCTTCTCCTATTCTTCAAGACTTCTCCAGATTTACATCCATGTCTCCATATCTTTCTCTGACTATTACAGTTCTTCCCCTTTTCTGACTATTTCGTTGTGAGTTTAGGTCACCAAATGGAAGCACCACAGGGGCCTCCTAAAACTGCATGTGTTCAGCTGTGCTTCTAGTTGTCTCTTGATTCGTGAGAGAACCGATCTTGTACATCTCTGTAACCCCAAAGGGTTGGGCACTCAGTAACTGATCAATAATTACTATTACCTGACTCAAGTGGAAGAAAATGGTCTAACGCTGTTAGACCAACGTTGAGCTTAAAGAGAGAAGATTACCAGAATAGCTGGATACTCCTCTCTGTTATGTCCACCATCCTAGGGGTGCAGGAGATATCACTGGCCTTCCTCTCCCCAGCTCTGACTCTGGAAGAGCAGCCCCTTGGACACTCACTCTGTACATGTATCTGAGATCTCAGGCTCCTTTTTTTGATGCTGTGAGTCACTGACTCTGCCTCACACCAGTAAGACCCCGAGTCTTCAGTCCACATGGCAGGGATCTGGAGTTTGGGGGACATGCTCCAGCCCGATCCGAGGGTCTGGCTATCTCTGAAGAAGGAGAATTGCAGCTGGACATTTGGCCTCTGTGGAGAGAGCTGGGTCTCACAGGTCAGAGTCATGGGACTCCCCTCTATGGGCGTGGAAGAGCTGGCTGTCAGCACAGGATGTAGAAACAGCTCTAATGAAAAGAAACAACATAGTCCCCAGGGTGGTGAGGCTCAGAGTTCCTAGAGACATGCACTTGTGTTCTCAGCACCAGCCATCAGGAGATAGAGAAGCATGCAGAAGGAACCATCTCCCTCCCATGGCTGAGCCATAGGAACCTCTTTATGAAATTCCCAATGATAAACACCTTCCCTTTATCCTCAGTTTCCCTACCAAACCCAGTAATACACAGGAATCTAGCCATTACCTTGAACTCGGATATTTATGGGGCTTGAAGTTTCTTTTATGTCAAATATGTGAAACTTCCTATGAGTAGCAGTACAATGATATTTGCCATTATCCCTGGAGACTGAATTCACTGTGATCTCAGCTAAATTATAACTATTAGGAAGCTGTTTTCCATCCTTGTAGTAAACCTTTTGATGAGTGTTTTTGTCGTCTTTCCCCCGACATCTCAGAATGACATTGTCTCCTTCAAAGACAGGTTGTAAAGCCTGCAGGATCAGCCAGTCTGCAAAGAGCACAGGAGCACACTCAGTTTATCCCCTGCTGCTTCTGCCTTCACTCTCATTTCTGCCCATGAGGCAAGAGCCACAGTTCTATACACACCTGCAAATGGCCCCCACCCACATTGCCACGTGGCCCCAGTACCTGATTCTTCCTTGCTCTACAAGAGTGAACCAATTCCCAGAAAACGTTCTTGAGAAATCCTCATGTCTTTTCACAAAACAGGAATCCCAGACCTGAACCCCTTTTTGCCTGATGACTCCACACTTCTTTGGAGGGAGATGGATAGACAATCCAGCATCATGCTGCTGCCCTATCTCTTTATTTTCCCCACTGGGGTCAGCACATCAAATATCCCCATGTCTGCTTACAACTCTGCCTGGGATCCCTGCATAAACCCAGCCCTCAGACATTCTGCCTGGTGGCTTGACTTTAAACAATCCCCTTCCATTCCTCACCAGATGAAAATTCCACACGCATGGCATCACTGAGGGAGGATCCTTGGGTCTTACACTGGTAATTTCCAGACTCTGTAATTTGGATCTTGTTATGTTTTATTTTCAACAACTTCTCATCGCGATACCAAGACGTATCTCCCTGGGCTGGGGAATGTGATATTCCCCAGCATATGACAGCCACTTTTTCTCCTTTGAAGGCTGTGGACCATGGAGGATCGAGGAGAAGTACAGCTTTTGGAGCCACCCCTAAACAGGAAATAGAAAGATGAAGGCAGGGGAAGGTCAATGGGAGGTGGGCACAGCACAGGGGGAGCCCAACCTACAGTCAGGAGTTTTCCTGGACTAATTTCCAGTCAGGACCAGGGTGGAAAATGGAGCAGAAATAACCTAGGGAAATGCCTGGGAAAGAATCTGTTCTTCCTCATCCATTTCCTGGAGGTGGGCAGATGGGTATTATAGGGGAGAGGTCTCGGGTTCCTGGCATAGCCTCAGAAAAGCTCAGGAGATGTGATTTGCCATTGGGCAAACACTGCGAAGGCCTCAGAATGTGGCTGATTCTGAAATTCTCTTGTCCTATACATTTCTGTCCAGATAAAGGTGAACCTGGGATGTATATACCTCAGAAGTAGTTTCTAGACTCCAGAAAATTACTTCCTACTTGTTAACACTTAAAATGAATAAGATTTTCTCACTTGTATTACTTTTATATCTTTCTTAGTTTTGAAAGTCTATGGGGAAAGCAACTTTACTCTCCATTTAAGTTGGACAGAGTAAACAATGGAGGGATATAAAGAATTTAAATGGAGGAGGATGGGCTGCCTGAGAAGTCAGACTTGTGTATGGAATTGCAACTGACTGACAGGCATGGAAGTGAGGTGTGGCAGTGGCATGAGCTCTTTTTGGAGATTTATAAGGATTCTGCTGTAGCATCTTCCTCCGTCGATGGGAGCTATTTCTATGTCCTTTGATAGCAGCACTAGCTTGGACATTCAGAGGGAGATGTATTAGAGGATATGGAGACCAGATATGAGATTCCTTCATCATCAGCCTCTTGCCTCTGCCCTTTGCTCTGCAAATGTTTCCTTTCTCTACTCTGAGGAATCCTGGTAATGTAGGGAAAAAAAAAAAACCTGGAGACTGAAAAAGTCGGTGGAGGCTCTGTTCACCCAATATAGTAGCAGATGTGACCCCAGAGCATTAACATTGCTGATGGGATGCATCCCTGCAAGGGTTAGGGCAGGCTGTGTGGGCTGAGGGGACCAATATCCAGAGACCAGAGGGGCAGAGAGAAGGAGAAACTTACCTGATTGTTCTCTTCCAGGAGCTGTGAGGGAGCAGAAAATGACAATCAGACACTCTCTGAAACATTTTCTAACAACCTAACCACAACCGCTTCTTTTGTTTTTCCGTGTCGTTTCTTTGCTCCCTTTCTATATCATCCAGAGCCCCTAAGCCAACAAAAAAATGGCCTATAATTTGTTTTAAAACGTGATGGCTTGTGTCCAAGGCCTGACCTCATCTGTGCTATTATTTACTTGGCCACGGCACACTTTATTCTCTTCTTCTCTTCTCTGAGTGCAGAGGCAGACAAGGACTTACAGAAATGGTTTATCCTCCTTTCGTTCCTTGGGCTTCATATTGTTCCCCTCACTTTTTCAATCTCTGATTAAATTTTGGCTTAAAACTTCTAGAAAAGAGTGATGTTTCTCAGTAGACCTTCCTTCACATGCCTAGGTTTTTAGAAGTAACTGTTTATCCAAAAAATTATTTAGTCTGAGGCTTAAGAGGGAGGGTGGGATATAGAGTTGTGCAATGGCAGAAGGAAAAATCCAAGTTTCCTATGAGGTGAGAAAAGCAGTGGGTGAGAAACCAAGGGCAGGATATCTGGCTTGCTCTGATGGTTGCATTTGGAGCCTCTTGGTTGTCCTGGGAACCCAGCTCTGCTCACTTCCCATCCCTTGCTATCTGTCTCTGAACCGCAAGTAGAAGCAGAGACAGAAGCTCCTTGAGTTTTTCCCTGGTCACCTTTAGGAACTGAGGCCGTGGTCCCATTATAGCCCATCTACTCACTCAGGATCAGCAGGAGCAGCCACAGAAGCATGGGCACCGGCCGGGCAGAGGGTAGGGAAAGTCTGTCTCACCAAAAGCTTGACTTATCTCCAGGAAGGAGGGCAGGAAGCTACTACTCAGATGAGACCTGCAAGAATCAGAAAAGGGAAGAAGAGCTTAGTGTCATATCTTGCTTTGGGCTCTGAAAATGTGAACATGGCTACCTTCCTAAATGCTGTTTGTATCTCAATCCTGGTAGTGATACATTTTTAGAAGTTGGGGCTCATCTTCCAACAGCTACGGTCTCTCAGGAGTAATGTCTCCAAGGCTGTGCCTGGGTTCTCTAGAAATGTCAAGTTGTGGATTTGCTAGTATTCAAATAATTCTTTCTGTATTTTTCATATGGGAAACCCCTTCACTACCTTGTCTTCACACAGCCTTTAGTTCTGCATGTAGCTCCTAATGTAGGCAAGCTTAATGAGCGTGGGTGGTGTGAGTCACACAGTCAAGATGTCAAGCATACGCCTTTTTGACTTTCACATAAGTTGTTATGAGGCTTCTGAACAGGAAAATAATACAAATTTACAGATTAGGGACTGCCCGTAATCTCACCCAGATCTGCAAATTAGGAGATAAATCAGCAAGCGTACCATCGTTTTTAAAGCCAAAGCCCTTCTCAGAAAGGCCTTCCCTCACTTTGCAATTAAAGAGGTTCCACCCCATTATTTTGTTTCAGGTCCTTTGTGTTTTTTTCACAGTGTTTATAACAGTTTGCAATTATTTTCTGTATTTCCTTGTTTGCTTTTGTGTCTTCTTTCCCACTAACATTTAAGGGCCACTTTTCTTACCCCTTATGTCCCCTGCACCTCTAACTGTTCTTTCTTGAAAGCATGCCTTTAGTAAATATTGTTTGAGGGACTGTTGAATAAAAACTCTGAACCACTGTTTCTCAACCATTTTTTCATTATTGCTCCCCTAAGGATCTTTTTTAGACATTTTTGTTTTTAGCCATCCCCTTTTTCCATGAAAATTTAATACCACAAATATACTATTTATGTGTTTATGTGCTGCATGTATAGCTGTGTTTGATACATTAAAAAATTAGTTTTTTTTCATCTTCCCAAGAGTCAATTCTTGCCCCTTTGAGGGTGATATAACTTCTGTTAGGAATGCATGTTTTAGACTTAGAGGTAAGCCATTCTTGGGAGTCTACCTACCAGGATAAAGTTGTCATCATTCAGAGACCTTTATATTAGAAATGGAAGATGATCTCAGATCAAATGTCCCATCCTCAGGGTGCCCAACCTTGGCAGGTAATGGATAGAGGGTCCTCTTTTTTAACAAATATTATTATGTTCTTTCTCCCATAGAAGTCACCAAATTTTATCTTTCTCTATATGTTTATTGACTGTATAATACCTATTTTTCTCATTAGATAGTATTACAAGGTTTGGGAACAAGCCTGGTTTGTTCTTCATTTTGTTTCAATGCCTAACAGAGCACTTGTCACATACCAATTTGTCAATAAGGAGTTGCCGAATGAACAACCAACAAACAGTAAGGAACAGGAATGACAATGGAAGAGGATTGGATGTGTTTCAATGTGTTCTTAGTCACTCCTGGTTAGGGATTTCTCCAATATTCTCGAGAAGATATATTGGTTACATCAATTTATTTAAATTAAATTAAATTATTTATTAAAATTGTACCCAGTTAATCTATACTACAGGGTCTTTGTAAACTAATAACTGTAGAGTATGGTGCCACTTCTACTGAGAGATATTCTCTGACCTCCCATATTTGGGCTGGGTGTTCCTCTCATGTGCATCAATAACACTTGGATTTCCTTCACTCCAGAGCTGATTGCAGTGAACTGAAACATCCTGTCCCTTTGATGGTATTCCTCAATGATCTAAGTATCTTTAGGGAAGGGAGTGATTAGGGCTTGTTTTTTACTTCTCTGAGGACAGCATGATCATCAACAAAAGGAAGGCTCAGTGGGATATGGATAGTTTCGAGATTCAGTGTGTCAATTCAGACTAATTCAAAACATGAATAAGCCTCAAATTCACTTCTTGCTCAAGGGTGAAGATGTTGTTGATGACTCTGAAGTATTATTTCCTGTGGTTGGAAAGATATGCTCATAAAAGAGTATTTTGAATTTAATTGCTCATCTGTAGCCAAAAGTGTTACATTTTTCTACCTCTCTCTCTGAAGACAGGGACTATGTCATATTCACATTATTCTAGCACCTAGCACAGTGCCTGACACTCAGTAGAGGATTGCCAGATAAAATACAAGGTTCTCATTTAAATTTGTATTTCAAATAAAAAACAAATAATTTTTACTATAATTATGTCCCATACAATACTTGTGATATGTATGAGTTCATTTGCACGCTGCTGATAAAGACATAACAAGACTGGGCAATTTACAAAATAAAGAGGTTTATTGGACTTACAGTTCCACATGGCTGGGGAGGCCTCACAATCATGGCAGAAGGCAAGGAGGAGCAAGTCACATCTTACATGAATAGCAGCAGGCAAAGAGAGAGAATGAGAGCCAAGCAAAATGGGTTTCCCTTTATCAAACCATCAGATCTCGTGAAACTTACTCACTACCAGAAGAACAGTATGGAGAAAACTGTCCCCATGATTCAATTATTTCTCACTGGGTCCCTCCCACAACACATGGGAGTTATGGGAGTACAGTTCAAGATGAGATTTGGGTGGGGACACGGAGCCATATCAGGATATTTATATTTAATTACATTTAAAAAGTAGTCACTGTTTATCTGAAATACAAATGTAACTAGGAGTCCCATATTTTTATTTGCTAAATATGGCAAATCTAATTGAACAGAATAACTTTTCATTGGCATGAATACATTAATGAATGGTTGTGTTGGGGGGACATCTATTTTCTTCCATGTGCATGCAACTCCTACTCCTGTTCCTCCTTCTGCTCCTTAACTCACTCCACCCTGGAAGAAGTGACGTGCCTTATGTCATTGGTAAATTTGGCAAGAATAATTGAGTCATGCTAAACTGATTATTATTATTACTATTATTTTTTGAGAAAGAGTCTCACTTTGTTGCCCAGGCTGGAGTGCAGTGGCACGATCTCGGCTCACTGCAAACTCTGCATCCCGGGTTCAAGTGATTCTGGTGCCTCAGCCTCCCGAGTAGCTGGGAGTACAGGCACGTGCCACCACGCCCAGCTAATTTTTGTGTTCTTAGTAGAGACTGGGTTTCACCATGCTGGCCAGGATGGTCTTGATCTCCTGACCTCGTGATCCACCCACTCGGCCTCCCAAAGTGCAGGGATTACAGGCATGAGCCACTGCACCCGGCCCCATGCTAAACTTAACTCCATGCTCTTCCCCCTGGATGCAACTCTACTGGCAGAAGGGTTTATGAACAAGCATATGCCTTCCCCTGTATGGAGATTTAAGTGGGGAAGGAGTGGGGGAGTCTAAAGTTCCAGAGCAAATTTTCAGAGACACAAACAATTGGGGCATGGGTTTAGATGTAAAAGAACTAAAAACAAAAGAACAAATGTATGAGAGCTATATATTTACAAGGAGAGGCTTTTGGTGGGAACAAATCCTGTCGTTCTCAGCCTTGGTATTTGTTTAGTAAGAGAGAAGGGCATTTTCCAGATTGTAGAGGCCTATTCTGAGCCACCTTTTATACTTAACTACTGAGCCTGGGCAAGGTGCTTGCAGTCTTAGGGCATATGGTTTTGTGACACAACTTGTGGTAGCTTTGTTCATAGGTCAGTGGCTGTTTCTATAGAGGTGGGACTGTACCCATGAATGTCAATAAGCGAAAGGCACAAGAACCTTGTGAGGGCCTTCAAGATCGTTGCGAAGCCCTTGTAAGCAGGGACAGACAAGGCAAGGGCTTACATATGGGCAGTAAGTGCTTGGAAGGACACAAGTGCTGCCTGGCAACAGAACTTTGGGGGCTGCAAGATGGTTCAACAGAGGACCACAGTAGGCAGAGTCACATTTTCTAGGTAGTCATAGCTGAAGCAGATAGTCTTCTGTTTTGTTTTTTTGCGGGGGAGGAGGGGCAAAAATAGAAATCTCTAAAGCGTTTTTAGGCACTGGTGACTGGAATAATATTTTTGGCTCTAAGATTCCTTGTATGCTACAAAACACCAATAAGAATCTAGTTTTAAATTGCTAGAATGAAGCCTAGAAAAGCTTCCCATATCTCAGTCACCCCAAATCTCACCCTGCTTTCAGGTCCAAGCAGCAAACTGGATGGATCACTCTTGAATTCATGTGACATTCTCTAGGCTCAAGGGTGGAAAACATTTAAACAATTACTGACATAATTACATAGTTATTGTAGGTGGCTTAAATTTTTAATTCTTTCATATAGAGATGGGGCCATGCTCCCCAGACCGGTCCTGAACTCCTAGACTCAAACAATCCACCCACCTCCGCCTCCCAAAGTGCTGGGGCTACAGGTGTGAGGAAACACACCTGGTCAGTTATATTTTCTAACTGAACTAAATGTAAATACAAAGGGAAAATATTACCTAGGAGGCACTCTTCTTAGGCCAGTACAATTCCATATCAAGCAGAGGTTGGTCTGCTCACTTGAGAGGGTAGATGCTGTGTGACATAAGAGATCCCTCACTGAACTCAGAGCTGAGGTGTCAGAAGCACTTCACTCAAAGAGGAAGTGAAAATCAAGAAAGACACAAAATGTTATTTTAACGTAGGTTCCTTCAATGTCTAGTTTATTGAGAGTTTTTAACATGAAGAGATGTTGAATTTTTTTGAAGGCCTTTTCTGCATTTATTGAGATAATCATGTGGCTTTTGTCTTTAGTTCTGTTTATGGGATGAATCACATTTATTGATTTGCATATGTTGAACCTTGCATCTTAGGGCATAAGAAACCCACAGCCAATATCATACTGAATGAGCAAAAACTGGAAGCATTCCCCTTGAAAACCGGCCCAAGACAAGGATACCCTCTCTTACCACTGCTATTCAACATAGAATTGGAAGCTCTGGCCAGGGCAATCAGGCAAGAGAAAGAGCTAAAGGTATTCAAACAGGAAGAGAGGAAGTCACACTACGTTTGTTAGCAGATGACGTGATCCTATATCTAGATAACCCCATCATCTCAGCTCAAAAGCTTCTTAAGCTGATAAGCAACTTCAGCAAAGTATCAGGATACATAATCAAAGTGCAAAAATCATGAGAATTTCTATACACCAACAATAGACAAGCAGAGAGCCAAATCATAAATGAACTCCTACTCACAATTGCCACAAAAAGAATAAAATACCTAGGAATACAGCTAACAAGGGAAGTGAAGGACCTCTTCAAGGAAAACTACAAACCACTACTCAAGGATAGCAGAGATGACACGAAGAAATGGAAAAACATTCCATCCTCATGGATAGGAAGAATTGATATCACGAAAAAACAATTTATAGATTCAATGCTATGCCCATTAAATTACCATTGACATTCCTCATGGAATTAGAAAAAAAGATTTTAAAATGTGTATGGAACACAAAGAGTCAAATAGACAGGACAATCCTAAACAAAAAGAACAAACCTGGAGAAATCACACTACCCGACTTCAAATTATACTGCAAGACAACGGTGACAAAAAAGCACAGTACTGGTATAAAAACAGATACACAGACCAACGGAACAGAGTAGACAGCCCAGAAATAAGACCACACACCTAAAACCATCTGATCTTTGACAAACCTGACCAAAACAAGCAATGGGGAAAGGATTCACTATTTAATAAATGGTGCAGAGATCACTGGCTAGCCATATGCAGAAAATTGAAACTGGACCCCTCCTTACATCATATACAAAAATTAATTCAAGATGGATTAGTAACTTAAATGTAAAACCCAAAACTATAAAAATCCTAGAAGAAAATCTAGGCAATACCCTTCAGGACATAGGTGCGGGCAAAGATTTCATGACAAAGACACCAAAAGCAATTGCAACAAAAGCAAAAATTGACAAGTGAGATCTAATGAAACTAATGAGCTTCTGCTCAGCAAAAGAAACTGTCATCAGAGTGACCAGACAACCTACAGAATGGGAGAAAATATTTGCAATCTATCCATCTGACAAAGGTCTAACATCCAACATCTACAAGGTACTTAAACAAATTTACAAGGGAAAAAAATAAAAAACAACCTCATTAAAAAGTGGGCAAAGGACATGGACAGACACTTGTCAAAAGAAGACATATATGCAACCAACAAACATGAAAAAAAGCTCAACACTACTGATCATTAGAGAAATGCAACTCAAAGCTACAATGAGATACCATCTCACACCAGTCAGAATGGCTACTATCAAAAAGTCAAAAAACAACAGATACTGGCAAGGTTGTGGAGGGAAAGGAAAGCTTTTACCCTGCTGGTGAAAGTATATATTAGTTAAGTCGTTGTGGAAGACAGTGTGGTGATTCCTCCAAGACCTAGAGGCAGAAATATTATTTGATCCAGCAATCCCATTACTGGGTATATACCCAAAGGAACATAAATCATTTGATTATAAAGATACTTGCATGCATATGTTCATTGCAGCACTATTCACAATAGCAAAGACATGGAATCAACCTAAATGCCCATCAATGATAGACTGGATAAAGAAAATGTGGTACATATACACCATGGAATACTATGCAGCCATAAAAAGGAATGAGATTATGTCCTTTCCAGGTACATAGATAGATCTGGAAGCCATTATTCTCAACAAACTAATGCAAGAACAGCAAACCAAACACTGCATGTTCTTGCTTATAGGTGAGAGCTGAATGATGAGAACACATGGACACATAGAGGGAAACAGAACACACTGGGTCTTGTTGGAGGGTGGGGGGTGGGAAGAGAGAAAGCATCAGGAAAAATAACTAATTAATACTAGGCTTAATACCTGGGTGATGAAATCATCTGTACAACAAATTCCCATGACACATGTTTACCTATGTAACAAGCATGCACATCCTACACATGTACCCCTGGACTTCAAATGAAAGTTGGGGAACAAAGAAGCTACTCAATTACAAAGTAGGGCATCCTCAGAAAGCGGGAGAAGGAATGCTGCTACCTCATATGCGATGCTTGCTTATATAGGATATTAAAGCTAATAATAGTGTACTTTATTGTAAAGGCTTGTGATCAGCCTGTGACAGGCTATAAGTATTTTTGTGTTTCTGTGTAATTATTGATTTCAGTAAGAATTTATGAGTGTACTACTATCTTTGAAGTGAAACTTATTCTTAAACTAAAAATGCTTCCTGTTCTTAAAAAAAAGTCACAAAATGAATGGTTCCCACCCATCCTTAAAGTAGTAAATGCTTTTAGTGTCAACGTTAACCTTGCAGTGTGAATTTCCTCACAACTCAGTTTAAGTTTAAAGGCTCTGAGTCCACTGGCATCAGCTGGCACCAACTGACTGGCACTCTGCTGAAGCTAAACAATGAATTTCTTTATCTACTTTTCTTTCTTCATATGTGAATGAATCTCCATCAGGGTATGTAGAGACATTAAATAAGGGTTCTAAGAGCGTAAGCCTGCTTAGCATTATTGCTCTAGAGTTGGGGGTTGGCTTTCTAGAATTCAGTGGTTATGGGGCCTGTGCTGTGATAATCTTTTATCCCCTATTAATTCTTTGAACTTGTTAAAACTGTGGCTCATGAGAGTCTTGGCATTGAACCAACACAATCTCCAAGGTTCTGAAAGAAATGATTCAATTCAGCTGTGAGACGGTACAGACAGCAATTGCTAAAACAAACTTAGCTTAATCCAGACATTGAGAACTTACACTTAGTTGAGATTAAGCAGAATATAATAAATTGGGGGTCAGAGGTTACTTTAAATTCTTAAAGACAATTTGATTTAAGGCTTTAGTTAATTGGATTTTACTGTGTCTGGAATTTTTCCTACAAAAGGATTTAATCTTTGGACTTCAATTTCTTCCTAGGGATATTAACAAGGGGAAAAAAAGGCTTGTAGTAAAATTTGTGGCATCTCAACACTGTCATAATTTTGCTATTGGGGGATCTCATTATTTAATCTTATTGCAGAAC
Organism: Symphalangus syndactylus; assembly: GCF_028878055.3. NCBI lineage: Eukaryota > Metazoa > Chordata > Mammalia > Primates > Hylobatidae > Symphalangus > Symphalangus syndactylus. Next base: position 86,034,716 of record NC_072441.2, read on the forward strand.
CTCTGAACTGCTTATTGGACTTAATCTGGCATGAAAAATGTAGAGCAAAATTTTAGCCTTGGATTCCAATAGATTTTTGTGCTATATAGCTAACATATTTTTCTGAGTTTTCTTAAAAATTCTACACCACTGCTCACCAGTGGTCCCATGAGGATACCCACAAGGGCAGGGTTGGTCCTGGGGAGCAGCTTTGTGAGCATGGGTGACAACTTTCGGAAATTCTGATAGCTACTGTTAGCAACATAAAGAGAAATGAGATAAGATCCCTAAAAAAAGAAAGTATACAAGATTTTATGAAAAGTGATAGATATGATAAAGTTGTATACACAAATTTCTATGTGAAAGCCAAATATGAAAATAAGTACCTTATTAAACAAGGTAGTCACATGATATAAATATTTGTCAGTGAAAAGGTTCCACATGAGTGGAGAGACGAAAGAAAGTCATAGGCATTGCACGAACCCCAAGTCGTCAGAGTCGGAGTCATACTCCAAGTGGTCAACGAAGGTCTAGATCTGTGGGTAGAAGAAGGAGCTTTAGCATTTCCGCAAGCCGCGGGAGCCACACCCCCAGCCGCCGGAACCGTACCCCCAGCCGACGGAGCCGCACCCCCAGCCGCTGGAGAAGATCAAGGTCTGTGGTAGGAAGACGAAGCTTCAGTATCTCACCAGTCACATTAAGGCAATCAAGAACACCCTTGAGAAGATGGTTTAGCAGATCTCCCATCCGTCGTAAAAGATCCAGGTCTTCTGAACCAGGCAGACCATCTAAACGTCTGACAGATTTGGATAAGGCTCAATTACTTGAAATAGCCAAAGCTAATGCAGCTGCCATGTGTGCTAAAGCTGGTGTCCCTTTACTGCCAAACCTAAAGCCTGCACCTCCACATACTATAGAAGAGAAAGTTGCTAAAAAGTCAGGAGGAGCTACTATAGAAGAACTAACTGAGAAATGTAAACAGATCGCACAGAGTAAAGAAGATGATGATGTAATAGTGAATAAATCTCATGTTTCGGATGAAGAGGAAGAAGAACCTCCTTTTTATCATCATCCCTTTAAACTCAGTGAACCCAAACCCATTTTTTTCAATCTGAATATTGCTGCAGCAAAACCAACTCCACCAAAAAGCCAGGTAACATTAACAAAAGAATTCCCTGTATCATTTGGATCTCAATATTGGAAAAAAGAAGCGGATAGTGTTTATGGAGAATGGGTTCCTGTAGAGAAAAATGGTGAAGAAAACAAAGATGATGATAATGTTTTCAGCAGCAATTTGCCCTCAGAGCCTGTGGACATCTCTACAGCAATGAGTGAACAGGCACTTGCTCAGAAAAGACTCAGTGAGAATGCAATAACAATAAACTGGAATAAATGCATGAATAAATCTCTAGCATCTCTAGCTTAAGCATCTGAGTGAATGGTGATGGGGACACCTGAGGGAGTACATGTAGTTAAAAAAAAAAGAGGTCAGGTGCGTTGGCTCACACCTGTAATCCCAGCACTTTGGGAGGCCAAGGTGGGCAGATCATCAGGTCAGGAGATCGAGACCATCCTGGCCAACATGGTGAAACCCCATCTCTACTAAGAATACAAAAATTAGCTGGGTCTGGTGGTGCATGCCTGTAATCCCAGCTACTCGGGAGGCTGAGGCAGGAGAATTGCTTGAATCCAGAAGGCAGAGGTTGCAATGAGAAGAGATAGCACCACTGCACTCCAGCCTGGGTGACAGCAAGACTCTGTGTTGAAAAAAAGATTGCTTCAATTTTGGATGTGTTAATCTGGAGGTACCATTAAATACATGAATGATAATGTTCAGTGAATGTTGGCTATTTTGGTCTAAGCTCTAGAGTAAGGAGAGAAATCTATTTAATGAAGGGAAAATCAAATGCTCTGAAAAACATCTGATCTCAAAATAATCCTACCACTGCACAGAGGTATCAAGTGTTAAGCTTTCAAATGTTGTTAGGATCATAAAGATGGGATGTCTCATTCTAAGATGAAGTACAAGTGAGATTAGATCTCTACCCTATCTGGCCATGCAATGTCTACGACTTTCTTTTTTTTTTTTTTTTTTATTCCAGAGAAGTTAGTATTTGGGCCTTAAGCTTTTGAAAATAAAGTTTAGAAACATAGCATATGAATACCATTGAATACACATAAAATATTCTACTGGACCCTAAAAATTAACATAAACTTGAACTTTCTCATAGTCAACAGAATAGTGGCTGGTTGCCAATTTTATTAGATAAGTTGGTTACAGCATGTTGATTATCATTTTACATCTATCTAGGTATAGCTGAAATTCAAAATGCACATCAAAGTAAAACTATATCACAACTCAATGCCATACTTAATGTACTTGGCCTCTGCAATAGTAGAATTCTAGTCAGACTTCATTTTTTACTCCCTTCTTATGACCCAAGTGGCTTTAACAGGAATGCAGGACTTAGTGCTGATCATCACACAACATACCACTTTCTGTTTAGAACCTCTACAAAATTTTGAAGGGAGATGGTTGCATTAGCCCTGTGGAACAGATCTTGCTTGATCACCTCAATAACACTGGCCCAGTATCTGTCCAGCAGAACCCATTGTGAAATAATACAAGGTGCACAGCCCTTCACTGATTACAGGCAAGTGTTACAGTAGCCCAGCCATAAGGAAGAGGAGTTACATCATAGTACAAAATACAGTATAAAAGCGTTATTTAACATTCCACACTGAAGATTACTCTGATGCCTTCAAACAATCGTTTGGATGTTAGCCACTTAAACAAATACATCACTAAGCTAAACAGTATAAACATACCAAAACCCTGTATGGTTAAATACAATTTCCATGGTACAAAAATCAAAGCCTGGAGATGTTTTTACAGATTGCTTTTTACACAATGTCTTAAATTGCCAAATATTTACAACATTAAAGAGGAAATACACTGTGATGCAGAGTAAAATTATCTGAAATGATTATTATAAAACCTCAATCTATACGTGAGGCACTCCTGAAGCAAGTGGCATTAGCCATGAGGTCCTTTGGTACAAGGCCCATTGCTTGAAGAACCACAGTAGCTGCTGTGGCTTTAGCATGCTTCTTATTAGGGCTGTGTTCTAACTTTTTATTAAATTCATTCTATTGTATGAATGCATCACTTTTATTTGTCCATTGTACTGTTTATGGCCATTTGAGTAGTATCAAGTTTTTGCATTATTACAATGATATTATGGATATTGTGAACATTTTGGTATATATAAGCATACACATACAGAAATTGAATGTTGGGTCACAGGGTAGTATATATATATATATATGCATGTCAGCTTTAGTAGATGATGTCAAAAAGTTTTCCAAAGTGGTTGAACCAATTTACATTCATCCTAGTTCTCATTGCTCCTGTTAAATTTAGCCATTGCTATCAGAGTGTAGTAGTAGCTCATGATTTTATTTTGTATGTCTCTTACTATTAAATGAGGTTGACCATCTTTTTACAGCTTTTTGGCTTTGGATTTTCTTTTTTTGTAAAGTGCTCAAGTCTTGTGGTGATTTTTCTATTGAGTTGTTTGTCTTTTCTTTATAAATCTGCAGTTCTTTATGACTTGTAGTTTTAGATACAAACCCTTTGTTGGGTTTATGTAATGTAAATATTTTCTCTCACCCTGAGGCCCTGCTTTGCACTTTCTTCCTTGTGTCTTTGGATACATGGATACACAGAAGTTCTTAATTTCAATGTAGTCAAACTTACCAATCTTTTCTTTTATCTTTGGTGTTTTGTTTAAGAAATTTTCTCTACTCTAACTTATAAAGATATAGTACTAAGTTATCTTTTAAAAACCTGTTTCTCTTTTCTCATTTAGTTTTATAGTTCGCTTGAGATTATTTTGTATTGCTTGCATATGTAATAATGAAGAGATTACAATTTATTTTACTCTATCTTGATGTCTAGTTATCCCAGGGTCAATCATAGAAACTTCTTCTGTTCTCTGAACTACATTTTTTTTTTAATTTTCAATTTTTATTTGCTGTGGGTACATAGTAAGTGTATATTTTTGTGAGATACCTGAGATACTTTGATATAGACATACAAAGTGTAATAACCACATCATGGTAAGTAGGGTATCCATCACTTTAAGCATTTATCCTTTCTGTTACAAACAACCCAATAATACTATTTTAGTTATTTAAAAATATAGAATTAAATTATTATTGACTAGTCACCTTGTTGTGCTATCAAATACTAGGTCTTATTTATTCTTCTATTTTTTTGTACCCAGTAACCATCCCTAGCACCCCCTCATTCCTCTACTATCCTTCCCAGCCTCTGCTAACCATCTTTCTACCCTATCTTCATGAGTTCAATTGTTTTGATTTTTAGCTCCCACAAATAAGTGAAAACATGTATTTGTCTTTCTGTGCCTGGCTTATTTCACTTAACATAATGATTTCCAGTTCCATCCATGTTGTTGCAAATGACAGGATCTCATTCATTTTTATGGCTGAATACTACTCCATCGCATACATGTATCACATTTTCTTCATCCATTCCTCTGTGATGAATACTTAGGTTGCTTCCAAATCTTGGCAATTGTGAACAGTGCTGCAACAAACATAGGAATGTAGATAGCTCTTTAATAAACTGATTTCCTTTTGGGGGTGGTATATACCCGGCAGTGGGATTGCTGGACCATATGGTAGCTCTATGTTTAGTTTTCTGATGAGCCTCCAAACTGTTCCCCATAGTGCTACTACTAATTTACATTTTACCAACAGTGTGTGAGGGTTCCCTTTTCTCCACATCTTCACTAGCATTTGTTATTGCCTGTCTGTTGGACATAAGCTATTTTAACTGGGGTGAGATGATAACTCATTGTAGTTTTGATTTGCATGCCTCTGATGATCATATGCCTGTTTGCCATTTATATGTCTTCTTTTGAGAAATATCTATTCAGATCTCTTGCCTATTTTTGATTAGATTATTAGATTATTTTCTACAGAGTTGTCTGAGCTTCTTATATATTCTGGTTGTTAATACCTTGTCAGAATGGGAGTTTGCAAATATTTTCTCCCATTCCATGGGTAGTCTCTTCACTTTGTGAATTATTTCCTTTCCTGTGCAGACGCTTTTTAATTTGATGTGATCCAATTTGTCCATTTTGGCATTAGTTGCCTATAAAGCTCACTCATTCTTACCTCTGTTTGATCTATTCTGTTATTAAAAGATGCTGATGCATTCTTCCATTGTTGATTGCATTTTTCAACACCAGAATTTCTGCTTGATTTTCTTTTATTATTTCAATCCCTATGTTAAGTTTACCTGATAGAATTCTGAATTCTTTCTCTTTGTTATCTTGAATTTCTTTGCGTTTTTTCAAAATTGCTATTTTGCATTATCTGTCTGAAAGGTAACATATCTCTGCTTCTCCAGTATTGGTCCCAGGTGGCTTATTCAGTTCATTTGGTGAGATCATGTTTTCAGAGATGGTCTTGATATTCATAGATCTTCCTTAGTGTCTAGGCATTGAAGAGTTAAGTATTTACTGTGGTTCTTTGCATTCTGGCCTTGTTTGTGCCTGTCTTTCTTGGGAAGGTCTTTCAGGTATTCAAAGGAACTTGAGACCCAACCCCAGTAATGCTGTGGTTCCTGCAGACTCATAGAGGTACTGCCTTAGTGGTCTTGGATAAGTTCCAGAAGGCTTCCCTGGATTACCAGGCAGAGACTGTTCTCCCAAATAAACGGAGTCTCTCTTTGTGCTGTGCCGCCTGCAGCTGGGGGTGGCGTGATGCAAGCACCCCTGGGGCCACCACCACTGACTGTGCTGGGTCAGATCTGAAGCCAGCACAGCATTGGGTCTCACTCAGGGCCCACTGTAACCACTACCTGGCTACTGCTTATGTTCACTTAAGGCCCTAGGGCTCTACAGTTAGCAAATTGGGAAGCCAGCCAGGTTTGTGCCTTTCTTGCCCCGGTCAGGCCCAGAGATGCGGTCTGAGAGCCAGGGATTGGAGTCAAAAATCTTCGAAATGTACCTGGTATTTTATTCTATTGAAGCTAAGCTGTTCCTTGGTCCACAAGACAAAGTCCTTTCCGCTCTTCCCTGCCCTTTCCATAGTCAGAGGAGCCTTTCTCAGTGGCCACCACCACCACTGGCCCATGGGTAACTCTGTCAGGCCACTGCCAATATTCACTTAAGGCCCAAGGGATCTTCACTTAGCCAGGCCTGGGTGGTGAAATCTGCCAGGCCTGGGACTCACCCTTCATGGCAGTGGGCTTCCCTCTGGCCCAGGGCAGGTTCAGAAATGCTGTTTAAGAGCCCAGGCCTGGACTTAGGGTCCCCAGGAGCCCACTTGGTGATCTACCCAACTGTGGCCGAGCTGGTACCTAGGGTATAAGACAAAGTCCCCTTTACTTTTCTCTTTGCTTTTCTCAAGCAGAAGGAGTCTTTCACCATGGCCTCCACAACTGGGAGTGTACTGGGTCTCACTTGAAGCCAGGATGTCTCAGAGTCTCACCAAAAGCCCATGGTGTACTACCTGGGTATTGCTGCTGGTTATTGAGGGCCCAACGGCTCTTTATTCAGCAGGTGATGAATCTTGCCTGGACTGGGTCCTTCTCTTCAAGGCAGCAGATTCCCTTCTGGGCCAGGATGTGTCTAGAAATGTCATCTGAGAGCTAAGGCTTGGAATGGGGGACTTACAACTCTGCCCAATGCCCTACCCTACTGTGTCTGAGCTTCAAGACAAAGTCCTCTTTAGTCTTTGCTCTCCTCTCAAGCAGAAGAAAGGAGTCAATTTCTTTGCTACAAGCTGCTCTGCCTGGGGTTTTGAAAGGGGTGGCACAAGCACTCCCTTAGCCCACTGGGCTGGTGTCTCTCTGGGTCACATGCTACCCTAGTTCAGTGGCTCTAAGCCCAGCCCAGCACTAGGACTTGCCTAGGAATTGCAGTCCTTGTGTCCTAGACTGTGTTTCAGGCTTATCTAGAACCCGAGAGCACTTTAGCCCACAGTGACAAGGTTTGCTGAGAAACTCAGGTTCTGACCACTGGGATGGACTATTCTGTTCCCTCCATGGGTGGGCACTGGCTGAACCCAGCATGGCTTTTCTCTCAGTGTTATGACAGGGCCACACTGAGTTTACTGCCAAGTTCCCTAGTCACCGTGCTTTCCCTCTTCCAACTGCACAAATTCTACGTATCATCCAGCTGCTGCCAAGGAATCAGGGAGGGGTGGTGTCGGCAATTCAAAACTGTCTTTCCTACTCTCTTCAGTGCCTCTTTCAGTAATATAAAGCTAAAATTAGGTACTGTGATTGCTCACCTGATTTTTTGTTCATGTGTAGTTGTTGAAATTTGCGGGAGGGATGATTGGTGAAGGTTTCTATTTGCTCATCTTCCTCTGCCTCCTTCTGTACTATGTTTATTATAACTGAAGCTTATGCACATATATGGATCAGTTTCTGAATTATCTATGATTACATTGATTCATTTATCATTGTGGCTGTATCACCGTTTTTATAGCTTCAAAATATATTTTAATCTGAAATCTTTTGTCTTTCTCTTTCTTTTCAAAAATGTTTTGCTATTCTTTGCCCTTTGCATTTGTATATGCATACCAATTTTAAAATCAACTGTTAAATTCCATAAAAGATAAACAAAAATAAAATCTTTTTAGGATTAAGATTGAGATTTCATTAAATTAATACAGCAATTTGGGAAAAATTGAGGTTATTATCATATTCAACCTTTAACTGCTATTATCATATTAAAAACTTTAACTGCTAAATATGATATATTTCTCTATTTTCTAGGTCTCCTTTAATTTTTTCTAATCCTTTTATAATTACCTTTGTAGAAGCCTAAAATGTCCTTTCTTTTCTTTATTCTTAGGCATGCTATCAAAAATAATATATATATAGTGCATTTCATTTTTGTTGATGTGATAAACTTACTGATTTTTATATACTAATTGTTTTTATTCAGCAATTTTTCTAAACTTTTGTGTTAATTCCAACAATTTGTCTATGTATTCTTTTGGATTTGCTACATTTGCATTCATATTATTTGTGAATAATACTTGTTCTTTTACTTCTTGCTTAATTTTTATATTTTTTTATTTTTTTTCCTGTCTTTCTGCAATGAAAGGGCCTCCAGGCACTGTTGGTAAGAGTGCTGGGCCACTGTGGTGTTGTGGATTTGTTTTTCTTTTACTCAGATTTCTCCTTTCTAGGTTTACATGGGAACTTATTATTATGTTTTAAGACACAGACCAGCGTTATTTTATCTATGCCAATATATGTTATTGTTTCTCCCATAGTCAGAATACTTAGATTTGAGAACTAAGGAGTGGAAGTGGGACACAACTTATGATATGTCTTTTTTATGACCCACTGCCAACATTTTCTTCCCATACCTATGACTTTGGATTCTGCTTAGAAACCTTGGAAGAAAGCATGCTTCCACTGAAGGATACAATTCCATTGCTCTGCAAACTGAGACTGTGACCTCAGTTTGAGGCTCTTCATGTCAATAGACCAACAGGCAAAAAATTATTCAGGATTGTCCAGAAAGACAGAACCAAGAGGATATATCTATATAGAGATAGATAGATTAGATGGATAGAAACATAATAGATAGATGACATTAGATAGATGATAGATAGATAGATAGATAGATAGATAGATAGATAGAGGAATGTGTTAGGGAATTGGCTGAGATGACTATGGAGACTGATAAGTCCCACAACAGGCTGTCTACAAGCTGGAGACCCTGGGTTGCCAGTACTGTGGCTCAGTCAAAGTGTGGAAGCTTCAGAACCAGGGAAGCTGATGGGATAATTCTTAGCCTAAGGTGAAGGCCTGAGAAACTAAGGGTGGGAGGGCACTGGTTTAGGTTCCGGAGGCCCAAGGCCAGACAGCCTGGGGTCCCGATGTCCAAGGACAGGAGGAGAAGAGTGTGTCCCACTTCCAGGAGGAGAGGAAGTCATTTCTTCTGCCTTTCGGTGCTGTCTGGGCCCCTAGCTGATTGGATGGTGTATATCCTCATTGAGGTCAGATCTTCCCCACTTGGTCCACTCAGACACACATGGCAATCTCCTCTGAAAATACCCTCACAGACACACCCCAAAATGGTGCTTCCCAGTCCTCTAATTGTTCCTTAATCCAGTCAAGTTGACATCTAAAATTAACTATACACTATGTTGGCAAACATTACTTATTATTTTTATGAAGGTAAGTAGGGCTGCCAACACAGTGGGGATGGACAAGATCATGCCTGGAATTCAGGACCTCTCCAGGGGTACTTCCTAATATATTCAACAGTAAAATTTTCAAATTTATTGACATGCAATTATTTATTATATCTTTTGTTAAATCTTTATATGTTGTAGCTAGCTAACCTTTAATATTATTAAAGGGTAATTTTTAATATTAATATTACATTTTACATTTTAAAAATTTTAATTTTTAAATATTAAATTTCCAATATTTTATTAAAGGGTAATTTTTTACCTGCATTTTTTCTTTTTCTTTTCTCTTAATTAGTCTTGCTAAGTGTTTGTTAATTTCATTCGTCTTTTTATAGAAACAGCTACTGGTTTTGCTGGTTCTCCTTTTGAGCTCTTTTTTAGTATTCTATTATTTTTTGTTATTTCTTTACTATTCCATCCCTTTTTGGAGGGAAGAATTCTGTAGTTCCATTTACAAGCTTTTTGAGTTCAATGGTAGGTCTCTTGACTTTAATTTTTCTTTTTTATTAATTCAATAAATAATTGTGAATTAATTCAATAAAATTTCCTCTAAGTCTTGCTCTAGCTGTATTCTATATTTTTTCACATCACACTTTTATTATCATTCTCTTGTATTTTATAATATTCTTTATGATTTCCTCTTTAATTAAAGTATAATTTTGAGTAATTTTTTTCCTTTTGCAGATATAAGACTTTTTTTTTTTAAATCTTTTTTTTTTTTTTTTTTTTATTATACTTTAGGGTTTTAGGGTACATGTGCACAATGTGCAGGTTTGTTACATATGTATCCATGTGCCATGTTGATTTCCTGCACCCATTAACTCGTCATTTAGCATTAGGTGTATCTCCTAATGCTGTCCCTCCCCCCTCCCCCCACCCCACAACAGTCCCCGGAGCGTGATGTTCCCCTTCCTGTGTCCATATAAGACTATTTTTACTATCTTCTTTAATCAATTTTGAATTTATTGCATTATGGTTTAAAAACATATATTGTTAGCTTTTTATTGAATTTATAATTGACTCTTTGAATGCTCCACGTGTACTCCTAAACAAAGTGAATTTTTGGTTCCACATAAATTTATCTATATTTGAATTTATTACTCATATCTATACTTTTGTTTAGCTTTATTTTATCTATTGGTTTCCAGAAGGGTTACATTAAAATCTTCAACGACAATTGTTGATTTAAATTTTCTTCTCCTGTAGTTCTGACTTGTTACTGTATGTTTGGAGACTATATTGTTACATGAGTATATAAGCATGATATATGATGTTTTTTGGACCAATATTTACTTTGAATATTGGTACTTTATATTTTTTATTCAACTTTTCTGGGTGTTTTAAATGTATAACAAGTGGTTAAAATAAAAGTTTTGATTAGATATCATGATTCAATAGTTGTTAATTTTCACAATAAGATGGCAAATATCCATATGTGACTTTTAAATTATATTCTGATATGTTCCATGACTCCTAAACTCCTCATCTGCTTAAGGAATATAAAAGGGTTTGGAGAGAGAAAAAAGAGATTGTTAAATGTACTTCCTTGGGCAGAGTTTTTGTACTGGAGTTCTTTCCCTTATCCCCACTACAAGAGGACTGGTTTGGGGTGATACTTCCCTTGCCTTGGGTCTGATACTCTTTAGAGTTGAAATGTGTTTCTTGTAGTCAGAAGAGCACAGTGGACTCTTATCTGACTCCTTGCTGAGAAATCTAAAGGGAAAGAAAGGGCAGATTAAATGTTTTGATGATGGGCCTGGGAGAGAGCTTTCTACCAGTTAGAGCCTCCAAAAAAAGGAAAGACAACAGTTTTAAATACCTGTATGCCTATGTCATGTCATCAGAAACCTGAGCTTTTCTAATCCTGCCTTCCTATGCCAAAAGTTGTTGATGCCAGCTAGAGGGGCAAAATGGAGAAAAGAGCTGAAATTAAGCACATTTCATACTCTGTTTTTACTGTAGGTTTTTGGCATAAAATAAACTTAGGCTGAGAGAAAAGGAAGTTTCAAATTTTGGTTAATGACTTGAACTTAATGTCCTAATTAGCCAATTGAGAGTTAAATATTTATCTTACTTATTACCTAAGAAAAACCATGGAACCTGCTTAAATTTCTGGGAGAAAGAGAATTTTATTACCACGACATTCATTTTTATGGTAAAACGAGAGGCAAAAATAGCTTCAATTAGAAATAGTACCCCAAATAGTATTATTTCAATTGAATTATGTCAAACTAAATTGATATTATTTGTTTGTTTAGTGTTGTTATAGATATGTTTCTCAATGTATTGTTGGATTTCTGAAAATACAATCTAAGAGTCTATGCTTTATTATTGTTAAGTTTAACTCATTTACAGTATTGTAATTACTAGGCTAATGGGACCTAATTTCTGCTGCTTTATTTGGTCATTTCTGTTTACCTATTTAAAAATGTCTACTTATGCCTGCCAGTTTTTATTATAGACTTTGAATTTTTAATATTTTATTTAAATTTTATTTAATTGACATTAATTATAGCATTTGAAGGGGAGAATCTAATTCCACACAAAATGGAAGACTCTAAACCATACTCATTAAACTGTTAAGAATATAAGTTAGTAAGAATGTAGCAGAAGTCCACTTTAGATTTTAAGTGTGATTACAGCCACAGAGACTCTTCCAGGCTTGCATTTAGTGTTTTTGGAAGCTATTTCATTCTCTGATGCAAGGACAATAAAACTACAACTTGAGAGGAAATTAAGTCTTTGTAATAGTCTGTTTGTACATTGCTATAAAGAAATACCCAAGACTGGCTAATTAATAAAGAAAAGAGCTTTCATTGGCTCACAGTTCTGCAGGAAGCATAATGGCTTCTGCTTCTGGGGAGGCCTCAAGAGGCTTTCAATTATAATGGACAGCAAAGGGGGAGCGAGATGTTTCAGATGGTTAGAGCAGAAGGAAGAGAGAGACAGGGGAGGTACTACACACTTTTAAACAACCAGATATCCTGAGAACTCAATCACGAGAACAACACTAGGGGGGTGATGCTAAACCACTAAGCCGTTAGAAACCTTTGCCATGATCCAACTGCCTCCCACGAGGCCCCACCTCCAGCATTGAGGATTACATTTCAACATGAGATTTGGTCGAGACACAGATTAAAACTGTATAATTCCACCCCTGGTCCCTCCCAAATCTCATGTCCTTCTCACATTGTCAAATACAATCATACCTTCCCAACAGACCCCCAAAGTTATAACTCATTCCCACATTAACTCAAAAGTACAAAGTCCAAATTATCATCTCAGACAAGCCTAGTCCCTTCCACCTATGAGACTGTAAGAGAAGAAACAAGTTAGTTACTTTCAAGATACAATGGGAGGTATAGGCATTGGGTAAATACTGCCATTCCAAGAGGGATAAATTAGCCAAAAGAAAGGGGCTATAGCCATCAGGGAAGTCATTAAATGTTAAAGCTCCAAAACAATCTATTTTGACTGCATGCCTCACCTTCAGGGCATGCTGGTGCAAGGAATGTGCTCCCAAAGCCTTGGACAGCTCTACCCCTGTGGCTTTTCAGTGTTCAGTCCCCACAGCTACTCTATGGACTGGCATTGAGTGCCTGCAGATTTACCTGCAGCATGGTGTAAGCTGTCAGTGGATCTACCATTCTAGAGTCTGGAGGATGGTGGCTGTCTTCTCACAGCTCCACTAGGCAGTGCCCTAGTGGGGACCCTGTGTGGAGGCTCCAACCCCACATTTCTCCTCCACATTTCCCTAGTAAAATCTCTCCATGAGCACTCCACCCCTACAGCAGGCTTCTGCCTGAACACCAGGATTTTCCAAAGATCCTCTGAAATCTAGGTGGAGGCACCCATGACTCAACTCTTGCACTCTGGAAGAATGTACCCACAGGCTAAACACCATGTGGAAGCTGCGTAGTCTCATGGTTTGCACCTTCTGAGGCAGTGGCCCAAGCAGTATCTGGGGCCCTTTGAGCCATGGCTGAAGCTGGAGTGGCTGGGATGCAGACAGCAATGTCCCAAGGCTGCACAGCGCAGCAGGGTCTGGACCCTAGGTCACAAAACCATTTAGTCCTTCTAGGCCTCTGGGCCTGTGATGGGTGGGGTTGTCAAGAAGGTCTCTGAAATGTCTTGGAGGCTTTTTGCCCATTGTCTTGGCTATCAGCACTTGACTCCTTTATACTTATGCAAATGTCTGCAGCCTGCTTGAATTCCTCCCCTGAAAATGGGCTTTTCTTTTCTACCACATGGCCAGGCTGCAAATTTTCCAAACCTTCATGTTCTGCTTCCCTTTTAAATATAAGTCCCAGTTTTACATTAGGCTGTTAGAAGCAGCCAGACCACATTTTGAATACTTTCCTTCTTAGAAATTTCTTCTGCTGGATACCCTAAATCATCACTCTCAAGTTCAAAGTTCCACAGATCCCTAGGGCAGGGGCACAATGCCTCCAGGTTCTTTGCTAATGCATAGCAAAAGTGACCTTTTCTCCAGTTCCCAATAAGTTTCTTATCTCCATCTGAGACCTCCTCAGCCTGGACTTCATTGTCCATATCACTATTAGCATTTTGGTCACAACAATTTAACAAGGCTCTAAGAAGTTCTGAACTTTCCCTCATCTTTCAGTCTTCTTTTGAGCCCTCCACACTCTTCTAAACTCTGTCAGTTACCATTAGCTGCTTCCAAATTTCCAGGTATCTTTACAGCAATGCCCCACTTCTTGGTACCAATTTTCTGTATTAGTCCATTCTTGCATTGCTATAAAGAAATACTTGATACTGAGTAATTTATAAAGAAAAGAGATTTAATTGGCTCATGGTTCTGCAGGCTGTACAGGAAGCATAGCAGCTTCTGCTTCTGGGGAGGTCTCAGGAAACTTTCAGTCATGGAGGAAGGTGAAGGGAAAGCAGGCATTTCGTACGTGGCCAGAGCAGGAACAAGAAAAAGAGGCAGGGAAGGTGCCACCACTTTTAAACAACCATATCTCATGAGAACTCACTCACTATATAATGCAAAGGGGATATTACTAAACCATTCATAAGCATTTCATCCCATTATCCAATCACCTCCCATTAGGCCCCACCTCCAACACTAGGGATTACAATCCGACATGAGATTTTGTGGGGACACAGATCTAAATCGTATCAGTCTGGAATAATTGGCTTCATCACCCTTGCTACCCACAAATGGCACAAAGGAAATAACTTACCACACCCTGAAAACTACTTTTGGTATAAAAGAGGTGATAGAGTAGAGTGGAAATAGACCATGAATATACATCTAAAAAAGTGTCCCTCAGATATATTTGTACACAACTTCAAGCAATGAGTCTCTTATTAGGATAGGAAACCAAAGTTCATTTCTCAAGAAGTCACAGGTTCATTTACTCAATATGATTTTACAAAGTGCCTACATGTTATCAGTTTCCACTTGCAGCTGTTTCTAAATGGAAAAAAAAAAACAGACATCTCTAGAGGGACCACCAATTCCTCCCAAATTGCTAACTGAAAGGACCTTTTGGGAATCAGATTCCTTCTATACCTCTGAAAAGGTAACATCTTAAAGATCAAGTATCTTTAACCTAGAGATTTATCATGATACCTAGCACTACTTGAATCCTAGACATACAACATAAGAGGGTACATTAAATTTTGAAGGTAGCTATGCTGCACAATACTTTAAAATTAAATAATTATACAGTATTGATTTACGCTTAAAATTCCAGTCTTAGGCTGGTGTGGTGGCTCATGCCTGTAATCTCAGCACTTTGGGAGGCCCAGGTGGCAGATCACCTGAGGTCAGGAGTTCAAGACCAGCCTGACCAACATGGTGAAACCCCATCTCTACTGAAAATACAAAAATTAGCTGGGCATGGTGGTGCATGCCTGTAATCCCAACTACTCAGGAGGCTGAGGCACAATAATCGCTTGAACCCAGGAGGGGGAGGTTGTAGTGAACCGAGATAGTGTCACTGCACTCCAGCCTGGGCAACAAAGCCAGACTCCATCTCAAAAAAAAATAAAAAAATCCAGTCTTAAACCAAGCTCGTTTTAGACCAGCATTGATGTTTTTGTCATCTCTCAGGACTCGCAGAATTAGTTTGATAACTGCTTTGGAGTCTGAATGTATCTTAAACCTCTCACGGGAGTTGTTCACTTTAGCTGAGAAGAAGCTGTCAGGATCTATGTGCTACTTGGCTGCTGTTCCAAAGCAAGTGTTATTGTTTCTTGCTGTCCATGCATGATTGACAGTGGTCTCCAAAGTCTTGCTCACCTTCTGGTAAGTGGAGCTGCCGAACACTGTCATTTATATTAGTGTAATGCTGGAATTCATCAGTCTTGAAGCCAACCACAAAAAGTCGTTCTAGGTCACCTGGGACTCTTTGATCTCAAAATGTATTTGGTATCCAGCCAGCCAGTCCTTGTAACTCAGCATGAGAGCACCTTGGATGAAAGGACTGGAGATGTCAAAATCCACATTGCAGCCCAGGCTGATGTACTCTCACTTGCACCCTGTCTTGATTTTAACATTTTGCCCCCAGTGTTAGGTGAGGAGGCTGAATCACAGGTCAGCTTTAGTCCATATAAAATGCTCATCTTCTCCAGTAACTCTGCACCTAGTGTCTTGTCAGTATTCCACTTCTCTGTAAATGTCAGGCCATATTTGACCCATCTGTTCTTGGTTTCCAGACTACCTGTCATTTTGGTGGCCTCAGGATTGGCTGAGCCTGAGCTTGTAACATCCAGTCTATTCCCAGATTTTGTTTTCAAATGAAGCTTTATTAATCCTAATCCATACCGCTTGGTGAAGACATCCCTGGTACATTTGTCAAGATCAGTGTACATGGGAGGGACAGCCATATTCTGCTCAGTGACAGCCACAGGAGGCTCAACAGGGTAAGGGGGTGGATTTTCCTATGCTGCTTTGAAGGTCATTCTATTCTTATTTCTGGTGGTAATTACTCACTTACTAAGATGAATAACAACATTAATTTACATGTCTTCAAAATAACTTCCTCCCCACTCTTCAATCACATTATCATTCTTGAGTTTAAATAATAGAATTTTATTTTACTTCTTCTTTCCATGTGTGTTTTTCATTGTTTAAACAATAAAATTTTATTATTTTATTTATTCAAACTCACTTTCCCTATCTTGTGGCCTATTTCTGCATTTATTTTTCATCTTGCTGTAGCACTTCCTCTAAAAGTGTTTTTAGTGGTTTGCATGTGTGTGTGTGTGTGTGCATGCACGTTTGTGTGTTAAGATTTTGAGGGCTGTAATACCAAAGAAAAAATTATCATTCACCCTCACAATTAAAGTCTAGATAGATATAAAATAATAGGTTTGCCTTTTTTTTTGAACACTTTGAAAACATTTTCCATTGACTTCTTAAATTTAATGTTATTGTTAAGAAGTCTTAGGCTATTCTCATTCCTGTGACTTATAGATAATGCTTTATGTTCTTTAGTATTTCAAAATTTTTCCTTGGTCATTGATATTCCCAAATTTTACTTTAATATTTAGGTTTTTAAAATCAATTCAGTAGGAGATACACCTAATGCTAAATGATGAGTTAATGGGTGCAGGAAATCAACATGGCACATGGATACATATGTAACAAACCTGCACATTGTGCACATGTACCCTAAAACCCTAAAGTATAATAAAAAAATAAAAATAAAAAAATAAAAAATAAAATAAATTCAGTTAGCAAATTCTGATACTTTTCATTGTGAAATCTTTAGTCTTTCTCTGATTTTGTAAAATTTGGGGTTATTATTTTTTCCATAAGTTTTCTTCTCTTATTTGTACCTGTATGCAGTACATGAATCATACAGATATTGACACTTCCTACGCCATCATTCATATTTCTTAACTTGTATACTCTCCTTCTCTGTACCTTTTCTTGGTATTTTTAGGAGAGTTTTTCCTGGCCTTCCAGCTCACTGTTTTTTTCTTTAGTATTATTCTGTATGCTAATCAATTCACCTGTCAGGTACTTATTTTGACAATTATAATTTTCATATTTATTATCTCTCATTGGCTGTTATTTAACTTGTCATGATTTGGTGTGTTGAGGGAGTGTTGAGGATTAGTCTCAGGCAGAAAACTTCTAGAGCTCTAGCTGGACACAGTCATTCCCTAGTTGCTCACCCCGCTGTGTATGGTGGTGAGACAGGAACTCTTGGGAGCAGTACACTTGTGCCTATTGCTATCTGCTTCCCACAGTGGCTGGGTTCTAATACTGCCCTAGTAATTATTCCATTACCACTGGTTGGTAGAATAATTGCCCTGCTGGGATAGGAAATGATCAGCTCGGAAAAATCTGGGGGACAGAAAAGATCTCATTCAGAAAGCATTCCCTTACCTCTAATTTGCCTCTTCCTCTCTAAGCAGCTTCTGCTTCCCTGTATTTGTTTCCTTATGTATTTATGACAGTTTTACAATTTTTTTGATAGGCGAAAGTTTGTCTCTTGTTTATTTGGTATTTCCAAGGTACAGTTTAATAGTAAGAGCCTGAAGCCATCTTGTCAACAAATATAAGTTTGTTAATGCAAAAAAAGTGCAAGTAAAACAAAATAAATCTGTGGGCTGAAACAAGATTAGATGGCTTTTTTACTTTCATTTTTATTTTATTTTATTTTATTTTTTTTGAGACGGAGTCTCGCTCTATCACTGCAAGCTCTGCCTCCCCGGGTTTATGCCATTCTTTTGCCTCAGCCTCCTGAGTAGCTGGGACTACAGGCACCCCCCACCACACCTGGCTAATTTTTTTGTATTTTTAGTAGAGACGGGGTTTCACTGTGTTAGCCAAGATGGTCTTGATATCCTGACCTCATGATCCGCCTGCCTCGGCCTCCCAAAGTGCTGGGATTACAGGCTTGAGTCACTGCGCCTGGCCGATTAGAGGGCTTTAAAAGACCAGACAGTGTCTGCCTAACCAGAAAAACTGTGTATTTTCAGAGCAGGTGTATGTGAAAGCAGAACAATCAGGGCCTGAGGAAACCACCGAACATTTGCATATCTGAGAGTTCTCAGCCTCACATGTCTGAGACAGCATCCATATGCCTCCTGAGATGGTCGGAAGGACAGTGTTACTGAAAATCTATGAGGAAGGACCAGCAGGGAAACATAGCAAATTGTCCACTGAATGAAGCTGCAAGAGAGAGAAGAATGAAAAGTGAGCACAGAGCAGTACGTCATCTTTTTTCACTCTGTAATTCTGAGGGTTTTTTGGCAACCGTCCATACCCTACTTCCCTGTTTTTTTTCAAATTCCTTCTCCCATATTTAATATATCCCCAAAAGCCACACCTTTCCCAACAACACTATAACCCATGCTTTATTTTATGCTCACAAGGAACTTTCTAATATATGCATTGCGCACTACCTAGAGCTCTGCATTTTTCAGATGTTCAGCATCTCCAGTATTTATTACTTTCACTGCAGCTTCCACATCTTCAGGGCACTAGTATAATTTAAGACATAGAGTCTCAGGTTACAAAATCAATGGCATAAATTCATAGCACTGCTATACACCAACAACAACCAAGCTAAGAATCAAATAAAAAATGGAATCCCTTTTATAATAGCTGTAAAAACAAACAAACAGCAACAATAATGACAAACCCTAGTAATATACTTAACCAAGGAGGTGGAAGATTTCTGCAAGAAGAACTACAAAATACTGCTGAAAGAAATCACAGATGGCACATATAGATGGAAATACATCCCATGCTCATGGATTGGAAGAATGGTTATTTTCACAATTTTGTGATTGCCCGAAGTCACCTACAGATTTCATACAAATTATATCAAAATACCATCACCATTTTTCACAGAATTAAAAAAATCTTAAAATTCATATGGAACAACAAACAGAAGCCCTAATAGCCGAAGCAATTCTAAGCAAAAAGAACAAATCTGGAGGTATTACAAGACTTGAATTTATACTACAAAGCTATAGTTACTAAAACAGCATGGGCACTGGTATAAAAGTAGGCACGTCATAACCAATGGAACAGAACAGAAAATCCAGAAATAAAGCCAAATGCTTACAATGAACTGATGTTCAACAAAACATACAAAAACATAAATTGGAGAGAGGACACCCTATTTAATAAATGGTGCTGGGAAAACTGGCTAGCCACGTGTAGAAGAATAAAACTGGATTCCTGTCTCTCACCTTATACAAAAATCAACTCAGGATGAGTCAAAGACTTAATCTAAGACCTGAAACCATAAAAATTCTAGAAGATAACCTTGGAAAAACTCTTCTGGACATTGACCTAGGCAAAGAATTTATAATTAAGACCTCAAAAGCAAATGCAACAAAAACAAGGATAAATAAATGGGACCTAATTAAACTAAAAAAGCTTCTGCACAGCAAAAGCAATAATCATCAGAGCAAGCAGACAACCCACAGACTGGGAGAAAATATTTGCAAACTATCCATCTGACAAAGGACTAATATTTAGAACTACAAGGAACTCAGACAATTCAGCAAGAAAAAAAAACAAATAATCTCATCAAAATTGAGCAAATGACATGTATAGACATTTCTCAAAAGAAGATATGCAAAAGGCCAAAAAATATATGAAACAATGATCAACATCACTAATCATCAGGAAAATGCAAATTAAAACCACAATGAGATGCCACTTTACTTTTGCAAGAATGGCCATTATTAAAAAGTCAAAAAATAATAGATGTTGGCATGGATGTGGTGAAAAAGGAACACTTATACACTGCTGGGGAGAATGTAAATTAGTACAACCTCTATGGAAAACAGTATGGAGATTTCTTAAAGAACTAAAAGTGCTAAGTCAGGAAACAACAGGTGCTGGAGAGGATGTGGAGAAATAGGAATACTTTTACACTGTTGGTGGGACTGTAAACTAGTTCAAACATTGTGGAAGTTGGTGTGGCGATTCCCCAGGGATCTAGAACTAGAAATACCATTTGACTCAGCCATCACATTACTGGGTATATACCCAAAGGATTATAAATCATGCTGCTATAAAGACACATGCACACGTATGTTTATTGTGGCACTATTCACAATAGCAAAGAGTTGGAACCAACCCAAATGTCCAACAATGATAGACTGGATTAAGAAAATGTGGCACATATACACCATGGAATACTATGCAGCTATAAAAAATGATGAGTTCACGTCCTTTGTAGGGACACGGATGAAGCTGGAAACCATCATTCTCAGCAAACTATCGCAAGAACAAAAAACCGCATGTTCTCACTCATAGGTGGGAATTGAACAATAAGAACACATGGACACAGGAAGGCAAACATCACACACCGGGGACTGTTGTGGGGTGGCGGGCAGGAGAGAGATAGCATTAGGAGATATACCTGATGTAAATTACGAGTTAATGTGTGCAGCACACCAACATGGCACATGTATACAGATGTAACAAACCTGCACGTTGTGCACATGTACCCTAAAACTTACAGTATAATAATAAAAAAAAAAGAACTAAAAGTAGATCTACCTTTAATTTCAGCATTCCCACTACTGGGTATCTACCCAAAGGAAAATAAGTCATTATGTGAAAAAGACATATACACATGTATGTTTATAGCAGCAGATTACAAATCATTCTACTATAAAGACACATGCACATGCATGTTTATTGCAGCACTGTTCACAATAGAAAAGACTTGGAACCAATCCAAATGCCCATCAATGATAGACTGGATAAAGAAAATGTGGCACATATACACCATGGAATACTATGCAGCCATAAAAAAGGATGAGTTCATGTCCTTTGCAGGGACATGGATGAAGCTGGAAATCATCATTCTCAGCAAATTAACACAAGAACAGAAAACCAAACACCACATGTTCTCACTCATAAGTGGGAGTTGAACAATGAGAGCACATGGGCACAGGGAGGGGAACATCACACACTGGGGCCTGTCGGGGGGTGGGGGTCTAGGGGAGGGATAGCATTAGAAGAAATACCTAAATTAGATGACGGGTTGGTGGGTGCAGCAAACCACCATGGCACGTGTATACCTATGTAACAAACCTTCACGTTCTGCAAGTGTACCCTGGAACTTAAAGTATAATTTAAAAAAAAGATTTTTTTCTTTTGCATTGACCTCGGTGAATCTGATGACTATGTGCCTTGGGGATGGTCATCTTGTATAATGTCTAGTCAAGGTTCTCTGTATTTCTTGGATTTGCACATCAATCTCTTTAGCAAGATTAGCGAAATTTTCATGAACTATATCCTCAAATATATTTTTCAAGTTGCTTATTCTCTCTCCTTCTCTATCAGGTATGCCAATGAGTCATAGATTTTGGTATCTTTACATAATCTCGTATTTCTCAGAGGTTTTGTTCATTTTTATAAATTCTTTTTTCTTTTTGTCTGACTGAGTTGGTTCGATGAATTGAGCTTTGAGCTCTGAGATTCTTTCCTCAGCACGTTCTATTCTGCTGTAAATACTTCCAATTGTATTACAAAATTCTAGCAGTGAATTTTCAGCTCTAGAAGTTCAGTTTGGCTCTTTCTTAAAGTTACTATTTCTTCTTTCAGCCCTTGGATCGTTTTACTGGATTCCTTGGATTTCTTGGATTGGATTTCAACTCATTCCTGAATCTTGATGAGCTTTTTTGCCATTCAGATTCTGAATTCTATGTCTGTCATTTCAATTATTTCAGATTGGTTAAGAACCATTGTGGGGAAGCTCCAAATGAGTGGACTAATTTGGAGGTGAGGAGATGTATTAGTCTGTTCTCACCTGGCTAATAAAGACATACCTGAGACCAGGCAATTTATAAAGGAGAGAGGTTTAATTAACTGACAGTTCCACGTGGCTGGAGAGGCCCCACTATCATGGCAGAAGGTGAATGAGGAGCGAAGTCATGTCTTACGTAGCAGGAAGCAAAGAGAACATGTGCAGAGAACACTTTTTTATAAAACCATCAGGTCTCATGAGACTTATTCGCTATGACAAGAACAGCACAGGAAAGACCTGCCTCCATGATTCAATTACCTACCATCAGGTCCCTCCCACAACACATGAGAATTATGGGAGCTACAACTCGAGAAGAAATTTGGGTGGGGACACAGCCAAACCATATCAGGGAATATTCTGGCTTTTAGAATTGACAGAGTTCTTGTGCTATTTCTTTCTAATCTGGGAAGGTTGGTGTTTCCTTAACTGTGGTGTAAGTTGGATATAGTCAGTTGGCTTCATTTCTGGGTGCTTTCATGGGGGCAGGGCTCTGTATAGGATCTTTATGCGTGGTAAAGTCTTGCACTTGGCTTCACAAGTGTATATATAAGCAGGGTAATTTTTGGTCTTGTCATTTGAGCTGCAATTCAGTAGATGACACAGAGAGTAATGGCTGGTAGCTAGGATAATAACCAGCCACAGGGCTCTTTGGTACTTTCTCATATTCGCAGACATGCTCTGCAGTGGGAGGTGGGGGGAGATTGCTCGCTCACTAAGTACATTCCTGGGCTTTGGGGGAGACCCCTCTGGTCACTGGCACCATGTGACATTTCTTTTGTTAAGTGTTCCAGGCTGTGTGTGCTCTTTTGGGCAGAGGCCCTGACAGGAAGATAGGCTATACCTTTTCTGAACCAGCCCTGTGAAGAGAGGCATGCCTCATTCCTGACTCAGCCCAGGGACTCATCCATCTTGCCCCTGTCAGTGCACTGAGAGTGGGGACTCCTTCCCTGCTTCAGTTCCAGCCAGAGATCTTCGCTTGGTACTCCTGAGCTGTGCACCACAGCCCTGGGGATGCCAGGACATCCTGCAGCTCAGGGTCAGGCTTCAGCTGCACTGGAGAATCCAATGTGCTCCCAGGTCACTGGAAAATTACTCAGGTGGAGCAGAACACTCAGGCCGGGCTATAGAAGCTGCAGCATACACCCACTACTGTGAGGTGGCTAGCAGGGCATGGCCCCTGGAAGGAGCCACTGGGCAGAAGGGCTTGCAGAACAAACAGACCCTGGTCCCACAGGGTCACTGGTCTTACTCTCTCCCTGGCTCAGCCATCAGCTGAGGCCATTGCCTGCTGGAGGGTGATGGGGAGCCCAGAGGGATTGGAGCCTATGGCTTTGCTCTGCTGGAGCTGCCCAATGCACAAAAGCTGCTCCCAGGCTTTGTATCATCTGAAGTCTGTCTCTGCTCCCTGGGGAGATCCCCCTGACAGTTCACGTGTAAATGGGGGACACAAGGCCCCCTGTAACTAGTGACCCAGAGGTCCACGGTGAGAGTGAGCCATCTCTCAGTTCTCCTGCTCATCCATTTCCCAGGAGCCACTGGGGCCAGGAGCTAACTCTGGTGTTCAGATACCTCACACAGGGTTCCCAGCTTCCTCCTTCAGCATCTGCTTCAGTGTCACCTCTTTATCCACTCTTGACATTTTCTCTCCATAGATCTGACCAAATTATGCTGATTTACTCAATAATTTGTCCTCTCTCAGTGGTAGTGGTGCTTCTTGGCTGAGTCTGAGAATCTTGTCCAAAAACCCAATTGCATATTCTTGAGCAAACTACTTAATGTCCCTATCTCTCAGTTTCCTCAACTATAAATGGGGGAATAACCAATAGAATAATTATAGAGATTTAATAAATATTTGTAAATTGCCTAGCCTCTGGCATGTAAGTAGCACAATATAAGTGGTTATTACATAAAATATGCACAATTATTACTCATACTTCAAATTCAGTATAAGAAGTTTCAAAAAGCTGAGAAATGAGGATCTCTAATCAAATAACTTTCAGAGACAGCGATCAGAATTTTAACCACAATGCCTCTTTGCTTAACCATTGTATAATTCCCTCCCCTGACAAAGATAGTTCACCAATGGTAATGACACAGGTGACTGTGGGCTTGGGTTTTATATTTAATTTGCCCAAAAATTATTTCATATGCTGTACGAACTACATAGAATAACTTTAAATTTCATCAGAAAAAAATAAATAATCTAGAATGGTTATAATTATTGTAAATATTCAAATTTTTATATTGAAATGATTCTATACACATAGGAAATTGCAAAATAATGTACAGAGAGGCCCTGTGTAAGCTTAACTCAGCATCTTTCTATGAGAACATCTTGAATAACAGTACAGCTCTATCAAAACCAAAAAATTGTATTGCTACCATCCACAAATTTTCTTCAAATTTTAAACGATTTTAAAACTCGTGTGTGTGTGTGTAAGTTTGCGTGTGTGTGTGTGTGTGTGTAGTTTTATGCAATTTTATCCCATGTGTAGCTTTATGTAATGACCACCATAATGATCAGGAGAAATAACTGTCATCACCAGAGGACTACTCTCTTTTGCTACATGTTCACAGTCACGCTGGCCTTCCTCCACTCTTAATCTCTGGTTTCAACCACTGATCTCTTCTCCATCCATATAATTGTGTTATTTAAAAATGTTATATTAATGGAAGTATGGAAATAAGTGGAAAGCAATCTTTTTAGGTAGATTTTTTCACTCAGTATATTCCTTGAGAACCATTTTTGTGTATATCAATAATTTGTTCCTTTCTATTGCTAATATTCCATAGTATCAATGTACCAAAACTTGTTTATTCATTCAGTGAAGGACTTTGAGGTTGTTTCTAGGTTTTAGTTATTATGAGTAAAGCTTCTATAAACACACATATACAGATATTTTATGAACATAAGTTTTCATTTTCTCTGGGATAAATGCTCACGAGTGTGATTGGTTCTTATGGTATATACATGTTTAAAAAGGAAATGCCAATTGTTTTCCAGAGTGGTTACCATTTTACATTCTCACCAGAAATGAATGAATGATCCAGGTTCTTTGTCTCCTTGCCAGTATCCCTTGTATGCCAGCACTGAGAAACCTTATTCACGAGAATAAGTAGATTGGAATAAAATGACTTTTTACTTAAAAAAATAAAAATTTTACACAATTTTTCTAAGATTTGTCTAAGGATCATTAATGTATCTTTATCACTTAAAGACACCTTGTTTAATCCAAGTATCAGGAAACATTGAGAAAACTAAGAATACCCCAACCTGCTTGACTGTCCTCCTTAGAAGCTCATTTAAACAGTGATCTCCTTTAACTGGCCATTGGTCCTGTCCAGTGATGGCTCTAGGTAGGCACCATGGCCATGCCTTCAGTGTTCTCATAGCTACTGGCTCTAGGATTAATTGTAGGGATGAGGTTACTCCGTTTTTTTGATAATCCCATGGGACATCCCAACTTTCAGTCCTGGATGCTTAGAGAATGTCATATCTCCTTGTAGGGTGACATGATTACCATTTTTCATTTTAGCCATTCTGATAGATGTGTAATGATCTCTCATTGTTATTTTGATTTATATTTCTCTAATGGCTAATGTTGAATAACTTTTCATGTGCTTATTATGTATTTTCTGTATTTAAATCCTCTTTGGAGAGTGTTCACGTTTTGTCCATTTTTAAATTGGATTGTTTATTTTTACTGTTGCATTTGATAGCTCTTGATAATGTCTATATACAAGTCATTTGATGGATGTTGGATACAAATATTTTAACTAAATCTTTAAATTGCTTTTTCATTCTATTAACAGGTTCTCTTACAGAGTAAGATTTTTAATTTTGAAGAGATCCAATTCAGTGACTTTTTCTTTGATAAATGTTTTCTATTCTTTGTTTTAGTGTCAACTCTAAGACCTCTTTACCTATTCTTATGTCATCCCAAAGATTATTTTTAAATGTTACACTTTTTACATGTTACATTTTTACATGTTACACTTAAGTATGTGATCCATTTTGAATTAATTTTTGTATAAGATGTGAGACTTAAGGTTCATTTCCTTTGCTTATGGATGTCCAATTTCTTGAGTACTATTTATTGAAAAGATTACCCTTCCTCCTTTCAATTGCTTTATAGACTGTCAAAAATCATTTGAGCATATTTGTGTAGGTCTGTTTGGGAGTCCTGTGTTCTGTTCCACTCACCTATGTGTCTATCTTTCCACCAGTAACATCCTGTCATTATTACTGTAGCTATATAATAATCCTTAACATCAGGAAGAATAATTTCTCCCACTTTAGTAATTTCTCTCAAAACTCACTTTACTAGCTATTATTTTTAACAATGGCTAACGAGGAAATATCAGCTATAATATAATAATACATCTTAAACTCTAAAAATAAAATTGGCATGATAGCTGCCAAGAATGGATAGACCAAAATAATGGAACAGAATTACAGTTCAGAATAGACAGTGAAGATGAGAAAAAAAGTGATATTTATGTAAATTTAACAAATTATGACCATGAACACTGGCTCATGTCTATAATCTCAGCACTTTGGGAGGCCAAGGCTGGAGGATCACTTGAGGCCAGGAGTTCAAGACTGGACTGGGCAACATTGTGAGACCCTCATCTCTACAAAAATATTTTAAAAATTATCTGAGCATGGTGGCATGTGCCTGTAGTTCCAGCTATTTGTAAGGCTGTGGCAGGAGGACCACTTCAGCCCAGGAGGTCAAAACAGTAAGCTATGATCATGCCACTGCACTCCAGCGTGGGTGACAGAGCAAAACCCTGCCTCGAAAAAAATTAATAAATAAAAAAGCAGTAAAGAAAGTATCATAAAGAAGAGAGATATTTGCTTCAAGATTGTTATCATCCTCATTATTATTTTTATTTTCATGCTGAATTTCTTTTCATATTACCATTAAAATGACCAAAGAAACAAAAATTAGGAGAAATGTGTGTAAGCACAATGACACATGTAAAACAGAAATTTTGATAAGATTTCATGTAGATAGAACCAAATAAATGGAAATACCTTTGAGTGTCCCTGGGAAAGACCGTCATAGGAATTAAGCACCCTAAATATCCACCACCTAATTTCTCATCTCTGAGCATCCGGGACTGAAAGTTGGGATGTCCCATGGGGTTATCACAAAATGGGATAACCTTATCCCTACAATTAACCCTGGAGCCAGCAGCTCTCAGAATACTGAAGGCATGGCCATGGTGCCTACCTAGAGCCATCACTGGACAGGACCAATGGCCAGTTAAAGGAGATCCCTGTTTAAATGTGCTTCTAAGGAGGACAGTCAAGCAGGTTGGGGTATTCTTGTTTTTCTCAATGTTTCATGTGTATTTGGGTTCAACAAGGTGTTTTTAAGTGATAAAGACACATTAATGATCCTTAGACAAGTCTTTAAAAAATTGTGTAGAATTTCTATTTTTTAAAAATAAAAAGTCCTTTTATTCCAATCTATCTATTCACGTGAAGGTTTCTCAGTGCTGACATCTGTAAAAAAGAAAATTAAAATAGAATCAAGGGTTGAGATTTTTGCAAACTTACATTCTATATCCCTAACACTTGGTTCTTGTAGATTTTCAATAAACGTCTGGTGAATCAGTTGACTAAATTTATTCATGGATACATGTTTCAATTCTAAAATGTTAAAAAGTACTCCATTGAGTCATTAAGAGGTGGATTTTAATAAAATTTACCTTTTTATGTTTAATAATTTTTGAAAAAATATGTAATTTATTCCCATAGTTTTGATCAGTTTTGTACCTATAATAATTCTAAAGATAATTCAATGCAGAAGAAATGTTTTAACACAGAGCCTTATGCTCACAGAAATTTTTTTAAATGAAAGTGATCAGTAAAATATTTTCAGAAATAAAGATGAATTACATTGCACCTAAAATTTTGAATGAAAAAATACCAATGAAAATGTGCATTCACAGCCATAAAATTAAAAAAAAATCACATGCATACTGTGAAGGGAACAATAGGGGGCAAGGTGGGGATGGTTAATGGGTACAAAAAAAATAAAAAGAATGAATAAGACCTATTTGTTAATAGCACAATTATAATCTGTAATAACTTAATTTTATATTTTATAATAACTAATAATGTAACTGGATTGTTTTAAATGCAAAGGATAAATGCTTGGGAGGATGGATACCCCATTCTTCATGGCGTGATTATTACACATTGCAAGCCTGTATCAAAACATTTCATGTACCCCATAAATGTATATACTTACTATGTATCTCATGTACCCCATAAATATATACACTTACTACATACCCACAAAAATTTAAAATTTTTCTTTGAAAAAGAAGAGAACAATAGATGCTGGGGCCTAGAAGGTCTTTCCCAGGGACACTACTGGAGGGTGGAGGGTGAGGAGAGAGTGAGGATTTAAAAATTAACCTATTGAGGGGTGGGCGCATTGGCTCACGCTTGTAATCCCAGCACTTTGGGAGGCCAAGGTGGGTAGATCATGAGGTCAGGAGATCGAGACCAACTTGGCTAACATGGTTAAAATCCATCTCTACTAAAGATACAAAAAATTAGCCGGGCATGATGGTGGGCGCCTGTAGTCCCAGCTACTCAGGAGGCTAAGGCAGGAGAATGGTGTGAAACCAGAAGGCGAGCTTGCAGTGAGCCAAGATCATGCCACTGAGCTCCAGCCTGGGTGACAGAGCGAGACTCTGTCAAAAAAAAGAAAGAGAGAAAGAAAAAAAGAAAAAAAGAAAGAAAGAAAGAGAAAAATTCCCTATTGAGTACTATGCTAATTACCTTGGTAACAAAATAATCTGTACACCAAACCCCTGTGACATGCAATTTACCCATATAACACACCCACACATGTACCCCCTGAACCTAAAATATAAGTTACAAGAAAGAAAAAAAAGGAAAATGTGCATTCACAGAATAAAGAAAATATGATAGTATCAAATCCATATTTATATTTTATTCTATATACTTACAAAAGTAATATCATAATTTATTGCAAATACTCATATTTACTGTGTCAAAAATCACATTTTTGCAACTATATGCATACTTTGGTGATATTGCAGGTGCAGTTCCAGACCACCAAAATCAAGCAAATGCTGCAATAAAGCAAGTCACACAGATTTTTTGGTTTCCCAGTGCATGTAAGTTATGTTTACACTCAACTCTATGCACATAAAGAAGAAAATCTGGAGGAAATGGCTAAATTCCTGGAAACACACAATCTCCCACGATTGAACCAGGAAGAGAAAGAAACCCTTGTAGACCAATATCAAGCACTGAAGTTGAATTAGTAATAAAAAACTTACCTACCAACACGAAAGCCCTAGACCAGATGGATTCACAGCTGAATTCTACCAGATGTACAAAGAATAACTGGTACCAATCCTGCTGAAACTATGCCAAAAAATCAAGGAGGAAGGGCTCCTGCCTAACTCATTCTATGAAGCCAGCACCAGCCTGATACAAATATTCTGGCAGAGACACAGTGGAAAAGAAAATTTCAGGCCAATATTCCCAATGAACATATTTGCAAAAATTCTCAATGAAATATTAGCAAACTGTATCCAGCAGCATATAAATAAGTTAATACACCACTATCAAGTCCTGTTCTCATCACCTCACAGTAGATGAAGGTGAGACCTTGTATCTCTTATTCATTCTTCCCTCAAATCTTTACACACTGATGGCTTAAGAGAAGGTAGCAGCAATAATTTCTTTGCACAGTGTCTGGATGTAGTAGCAGTTCAATGAATATTAATAGGTAAAAGAAGATATTGGAGAAGAAACATGATCAGAACAAAAATGATGACAGGAGGTGCCTCCTGAAGCACATTCTGGCTGTGGCAGGTGATAAGCCTCAAGCATTTTCATAAGGTTTTATGGCAAGTCTTAATGATGCCCCATCCTTGTTGTTGATCTTCCCTTCTGATTCCTCTGTGTTATGATTTCTTCACAGGAGAGTAGATGACTTGGGAGTCCTGGGAGAGACATACAGGAATAAAGACCAAAGTGATCAAGAAAATAAATAGCAGGGAGGAAGGAAAGATGAAGAACTTCCAAAGAGTCTAGCTCACCTTGTTCTCCAGAAGTGTCCTGATGTTTGCTGTTAAGGAAAAAGTAATAGTTCTGAACTGTTGCGTTCTTACTTAGGCCACACTCCCAGACTTTATGCCCCAGGGTATAGAACTACTATGCTTAGTATGTGGAATCCCATTTTCTCCTGTTCTGTAAAATCCATTCTTAAAGTTGTTAATACTGAAGTCCTTCTAAGACTCTATCCATCTTCCAAGCCCTCCACCAGCACTTACTAACAAAGCGCTTCCTTTCTCTAATGCAACTTCCCATAGGTCATTGTCTTTATAATTTTTTCCTCTTGATTCTCTGTTACAGCATTCTGTCAGGGCTGTTTCCTGTTCTTTCTCTATGTTCCTGAGACAACCAACCATGTGTGGTTCACCTCACTACATAGAAGGAAATTGGAGTAGAAGCATAGATAACAGAAGACAGACTCTGAATCACATAGTATTTTGAATCTGGTTGCAGGAGCTGCTTAGTGATGTCTGCTTCTTTTCCCCTTTTTCCAGGTATGCATAGTGAGATAACATCCCTTTCCTTCCCTTGAAGATTTACAACTGGAAGGTTTGGAAAATGACTGCACTTTTTGATTCTGCTAGGCTGGTCAGATAGAGAAAGAGAATGATAGGGTAATCAACTCTCTATAGGAAGTTGAAGTGGCAAATCTAAGCAAGGCAGACAGAGGACCCACCTTCAGAGGCTCAGAGGAGAGTAGCTAGATGACCACTGACCAGGAAATCAGCCAAGCTGTCAACAGCCACTGGCTCCATCAGAGGCAACCAGGAGCACAGAACAAAGGACAGCTTTTAGGGTTGTTGGTATAAGGGTTGTAGTTTTAAGGGCACTGAAGCAGAAGTTTAAAGGACACTCCTCTGCACTGCTGCAGAACTCAGCAGTTCCTGCAAAGCTACATGTCGAGGTGAAAATTCTCTAGGTCATGTTGATTTATTCAGTTATTCCTCCCATCCCATATGAAGACTACAGATCCTTCAAAAGAGACACTTTAAGGACCCTGTTCACCTGAGAGAATTCCTCTTGGACTTTAGACTGCTCACTCTTGCCTGATTTCCTTCTTTTGCCTTGAATCTTAGATTCTCCCTGACTATCTTACCCCATTCAAATGAAGACTCATTAGACCATCTCCCTATTTTTTTTTTTTAAGTTTGCTTTCTTCACAAGAGCCTACCTCCAGGTGTCTCTTGCTTCCTTCTGGATCAACAGATTTCCTATCAAGGGCAAGCGATGTATTAAAACCTCTATTGCTGGCCGGATGCAGTGGCTCACACCTGTAATCCCAGCACTTTGGGAGGCTGAGGTGGATGGATCACTTGAGGTCAAAGTTTGAATCCAGCCTGGCCAACATGGTGAAACCCTGTCTCTACTAAAAATACAAAAATTAGCTGGGCATGGTGGCGCATGCCTGTCATCCCAGCTACTCAGGAGTCTGAGAGAGGAAAATCAAGCAATTTTCCTGTCTCAGCTCACAGGCAGAGATTGCAGTGAGCTGACATTGCACCACTGCACTCCAGCCTGGGCAACAGAGCAAGACTCCTTCTCAAAAATAGATAAATAAATAAATAAATAAATAAAGCCCCTATTGCATACAATGCATCACTTTCCTGTGAATATGCATCTGACAAGAACCACTTTGCAGTTTCTCACCTGAGCCTTCTGGCTGCTGGATGCTCCAGACCGGAGAATAAACCACATCCACATCTACAGAGCCCACTGCAGGGAGAAGACAAGAGTTCACAGATGTTGGTGGCCAAGGGTTCACACTTCATACACATCTTCCCAGTTCCTGGCTTAATGATTATATCCTTCCTCTCAACCCCAACATGATTCCAAGAGAGTCATTTATTTATGGGGAATGGCTGGGTCTCAGGGGTTGGGGTGGCTACACCACCCACATAATGGTCTCTGCTCCTGTCTCCTCTTTCTTTTCTGCCTCAGCCTCAGAGCCCCTCCCAGTGGAGACACTCACCATTGACATACACTGGCTGCAGCTCCTCCATGTCTGGGGTTGGGCTTGAATAGGTGAGCTCTTGAGGATTTTGCCTGGAAGCCCCTCTGTGAGAAAGTGAATTAACTGCATGATAGAGTCCCCAGGGCAGTGAGTGAAAACAGGGGGGAGACTGGCTGAGGAGAGAGCAGGTAGAAGCTCTGCAGCCATGGCTCTCTGCTTGGGTGATTTTATGGCCCTTTGTATAGACTATCTACTTTGATATGGCCAAAACTTCTGTTCCTTATCTTTGGCTTTTTCAAAAGTTATAAATAAGACAATGATACTGCTCCAGAATCATTTTTTTCTTATAAACTGTCATAAAACTTTGCCTGCCTTTTTCTCATTACTTTATCTCTCTCACTCCTTCTGGACATATACTACATACCTATAGCACAGTATGTCCCTGGAGGAAATATGCATTTTGTGTGTATGTTCATTCCTCTAAATATCTAACAAAAACTTACTTATACATTATAGGTATTCAATAATCTTGAGTATATGAATTTATATATTAATTTAAATGTATGTAATCCTATACAAGATAACACCAAGGATCATGTGGACCACCTTAAGACAGTGCCCTGGTGGCATAAATGTAATGCAGTAGAGACAAGAGTATTACAGAAAGATACCATGTTAATTACATAGCCTCAGTCTCAGCGTACAAGCAGAGTACAGTAGGTATTTAAAACTGAATGAAGGAGACCTCTAGAATTAAAATTTTTACTAGGAAGAGTTCTCACCTGGGTTCATTTGTGGCAGAACTTTCTCCTGAAATGCAAATAAAACAAAATTCATTTCAGAGAAGGAAGCTTTATCTCTTAAAATTTTGACATGATTTAACTACATATACTCAGCTGGTAAGACATAGGATATAGAAGAGTAATCCAATTGTATTTCATCTAAATGGCTACTTATTTATTCCAACACAACTAGTTGTTAGTAAAATAATTCATTCTTTTTTTCCCCACTGATTTAAAATGCCACTTCAAATGGCAAACCCTTCATGCACTGGTAACTGTTTCTTGATTTTCTATTCTGTTCTATTGTCTCTGTCTATTCATGTACCTGTACAATGTTGTTTTAACTATCCTAATACATAACATATTTTAACCATTGATGACTAATTTTATTTTATTGCTCCTCTGTATTAGATTTTATGCAGCCATTCTTAATTTTTAAATGTTTGATATTTGCAACACTTAGTCTTTAGGAGTGATCTTGGGGCTAAGCTGGATATTGACATTCGTAAGGCAAACTAGGCCATCTCTTGCACCATTTTGCTTTGTGGAGAGATGTAAAACAAGAAACGCAGCATATTAGCATAGATGTATCAGCTGTGTCTTTAAAGAGAATCCTCATAGTGATCCAGGAGATATTTTCTAGTCCTCCATTAATACCTCAAGAAACAATGCCACATAGATGTATATAGAGGCCACCCCAGCTCAAAAGCTTCATGCTTCGTAGAAATCAGTATCGCTTGTAACACCCATAAGTGTGTGCGTGTAGCTTCCAGAGGTCACCACTGCAAGAGACATGCTAAATTTCTAGTTACATTGCACTTGGGGATACCCCAGTTGTGCTTCCCATCAGGCTTATATAATCGTGGTCAAAGTCCTCCCAGTTTAGGTGCAGTTTGCCAATCATGGAAAATACTGCTAGTAGCTCAGCCAATATTTCAACTTTGTTAGGCTTTACAGAAAACAGTGCTAGAAAATTAACTTTGATTTAGTTTGCCAAGGAGAAGGTAAAACTTCTTTATAATTAGCTTGTTTAGTCTTCAAGGAAAGGAATGACCTCAGAATTGTCTACCAAGCCAAACTGTCATTAAAGCGTAAGTCTGGGGCAGTCGGTCATATTCAAACATGTATTAAATTAGTGTATATGTTTCCAACAATTCCTTCTTAAAGAAATTATTTTAAAATGGACTTCAAAAATAGTTCTACTATCTAAGCACTTTTGAATAATAACAAAATCTGATGATACATTGGTTCACAAAGAAAACCTCCAAAATATTCCAAAAATCGACATGGTACAAATAATATTCCTTGATCATAATGGAACTGGTAATTCATAACAAAACTATGAAAAAATTGACATATGTCTATAATTTGTCAATTTAAAGGAAGCAAGTCTTAAGCAACTGAATACATATACAATATAGAAAAAAAAGGAAGACTAAATATCCAATTTGTTCAAAAGAATAAAACTAACAAAAATAGAAGGCAATAACTAACAAAGATAAAAACAGAATTCTAGAATTAGAAAGAAATATTGGTAGATCAAATAATAAATTCTAAGAGTTTTACCATACAGGAGATACAGGCACTATCTTCCTAGATGATTACATTTCAAAGGGATGGCTCCCAAGTCTTAGAGATAGACATTTCTGGGTTGTAAAACTGGCAAGAGGCTAAGAGAAGATTTATATCTCAAAGAGGCAGAGAAAGAATTTACAATTGCAAGTTTTCTAAAGTAAGTGCTCTAAGAAAAGGGAGACGAGGAACCTATAGTCAATCGGAGGACAATATTAAGGCCAGCTTGGTGTGGGGAGGAGTGCCCTGTGTGGACACATGCCTGAGGAATCTTATGGAGCCTTGAAAAGCAGATAAAGGAACATTCATTTCAGGGGAGATATGGTCATCTGTCTGAGGCAAGAGCTGCATATTTACAGGTGGGTGCAATGGTGTGCAAGTGTTTCTTGTGGATGGATCTGAGCCCTGTGAAAGAGAGGCATAGCTTGAAGCCATTTAAAAATCTGGCCAAGGGGACTTCCTGAAGAGGTATAGGGTTCCAAAATAAGGGTGGAGGGGAAGAGGAAGAAGGCTTTAGATTCTTAGAAACCGAAGAGAGATGTTAAGTGCTCAGCTGGAGAAAAACAAAACACCTGCATCACAAGATGGAGGTAGGTAGTGTTCATAGTTGGGGGCTCTGGAGAATCCAGAAACACACCCCCAAAATAGGAGCCGATTTTCTCAACCCAGCAAACCTGGAGAGTCAGCTTTTTTGGAGCCAGAGGAAATCAATGCCAACCATGCAGGCTTCAAAAACAGAAGCAAGTCAAGGAAAGAGAAACATCTGGCCAGAACCGTTTCCATATTGCGGAAGGCTGGCCTGAAGAGGGTCTAAGCTGAGTGGGTGGGAGGTGAGTGCTTTAACTTTGAGATTCAGAAAGCTGCTTAATGAACAAGCACTCTTTGGAGAAACTATGTTTTTGTTGTTGTTTGCCTAAAATTATATAGGAGTGATATGGTGTGGCTGTGTCCCAACCCAAATCTCATCTGGAATTCCCACATGTTGTGGGAAGTACCCAGTGGGAGGTAACTGAATCATGGGAGCAAGTCCTTCCCGTGCTGTTCTCGTGATAGTGAATAAGACTCACAAGAGCTGACGGTTTTAAAAAGAGCAGTTTCCCTGCACAAGCTTATCTCTTTGCCTGCCGCCATCCACATAAGATGTGACTTGCTCCTCCTGGTTTTCTGCCATGACTGTGAGGTTTCCCTAGCCATGTGCAACTATAAGTCCAATTAAACCTCTTTCTTTTGTAACCTGCCCTTTCTCAGGTATGTCTTTATTAGCAACCGACTAATACAAGGAGTAAGTGGATAGACTATGGGCCTGCCTGCGATTTCAGCCAGAGTCAGGGAAAATACGATCCTCTAAGACTGAGTGTGAATGGGCAGTAGGAAGAGGAAGATAAAAAATTAAATTTTATGGTTGCACTCTAAGAGTACCCTTGTTCAATAAATCAGTTATCATAGCAAAAATTAATCAATATCTCAGGAGTAAACTTAGCAAGAAATGGTGAAAGCCTATATAAGTAAAACTCTAAAATACTATGACTCAAAATTTACCAAAAGTAGACATACTCTTGGATAGAAACATTTCTCATTATAAAGCTGTCAATTCTTCCGTAATTAATCTCAAAATTTAAGAGAAACCTAACAAAAATACTTTCTTGAGAGACACTGGTTATATTGTTTGTGGGGAAAATAAATAAGCAATAATATCCAGAAAAGTTCTGTAAGAATAACATAGTCATGATGGGAACAATCTTGATGGAAGAAAAAAAGTATTGTTATAAAGCAAAGGCATACAAGTCACACACACAAACACACGTATGCACATACTGACATACACACAAACAGCATAAGGCATCAAAGATAGATCTGAATAGTATCAGATATTTAGTATAGCTGAACTGCTTTTATCCATAACATTTCTGTCGCCATGTGTGTGTGGGGTTTTTCTTCCCCATACCAGTCAATTTTCCAACTCTTAGGACACTAATTACAATTAAACTCAGTTCTGACACTACTCAGAGTTAGTGCAGACCCCACAGGTAAAGGAGTGTGTCCTGCAAAACTGCCCCCAACTCCAGATGCCAATAATATGTCATGGGCCTCATATCCTTCTGAGCAAATGACTATAAATTGGGGATTCCCAGGACTCTTTCCTCAGTTTCAATAATTTGCTATATAGAACTTGAAGAAACACTTCAGTTACTCTTACTGGGTTATTACAAAGGATGTTATAAAAGATACAAATATACAACCAAATGAAAAAGTTTAGGTAAGACAATGTCTGGAAGTGTACTGAACACTGGAGTTTCTGTTCCCAAGGGAATGGGGTGCTCTACCCTCCCAGTACATTGATGTATTCACCAACTGGCAAGCTCGCCAAATC
This sequence comes from Symphalangus syndactylus, assembly GCF_028878055.3. Taxonomy (NCBI): domain Eukaryota; kingdom Metazoa; phylum Chordata; class Mammalia; order Primates; family Hylobatidae; genus Symphalangus; species Symphalangus syndactylus. The sequence continues at coordinate 86,071,506 of NC_072441.2, forward strand.
CCATTGTTTAGGATTTTTATAGCAGTCCCATTACATAGGTATGATTGATTAAATCATTGGCAATTGATGGTTAGATGAATCTTCAGTCCCTCTCCTGTCCTCAGAGGTCCAGGGGTGGGGTTCGAAGTTCCAACCCTCTAATCAAAAGGTTGGTGTTTCTGAAAACCAGCTCTCATATTGAAGCTATCCAGGAGCCCCTCTGTTGAGAGTCATCTCATTAGCATACCAAAGACACTCAACACTCAAGGAATTCTTAGAGTTTTGGGAGCTCAGGGGTCAGGAACTAGGGACAAAGACCAAATATATTAAATAATTTCTTCTTATATCACAATGCCATAGGATATTATAAAGGCATCACTGTACTTTAAAAAGATAATTAAATAAAGCACATAGAAATAATGAAATAGCTATCTGAAAAAAAAGATTAGATTCTAGTTCAGTACCTATTCAAAAAGATTTCTGGATGTGTCACAGGTAGTTGAACCAGAGCAACTCCATCTTGAGTAGGAGTTGGGTAAAATGAGGCTGAAACCTACTGGGCCCCATTCCCAGACAGTTAGGCATTCTAAGTCACAGGATGAAATAGGAGGTCGGCACAAGATACAGTTCATAAAGACCTTGCTGATCAAATTGGTTGCAGTAAAGAAGCCAGCAGAAACCCACCAAAACCAAGATAGAAACAAGAGTGACCTCTAGATGCCCTCACTGCTACACTCCCACCAGTGGCATGATGGTTTACAAATGCCATGGCAATATCAGGAAGTTATCCAATATGGTCTAAAAAGGGGAGGCATGAATAATCCACCCTTTGTTTAGCATATCATCAAGAAATAACCACAAAAATGGGCAACAAGCAACTCTTGGTGCTACTCTGCCTATGGAATAGCCGTTCTTTCATTCCTTTACTTTCTTAATAAACTTGCTTTCACTGTACTGTATGGACTCGCCCTGAATTCTTTCTTACTTGGGATTCAAGAACCCTCTCTTGGGGTCTGGATTCAGACCCCTTTCCGGTAACAGATGGATCAAAAATTTAAGCATAAATATAAAGTAATACAATTCTAGAAGAAAATATGGGCCTGGCACAGTAGCTCACACCTGTAATCCCAGTAATTAGAGAGGCCAAGACTGGTAGATCACTTGAGCTCAAGAGTGCGAGACCAGCCTGGGCAACATGGAGAAATCCCATATATATAAAAAATACAAAAACTAGCCAGTCAAGGTGGTGCATGCCTGTGGTCTCAGCTACTCAGGAGGCTGAGGTAGGAGTATCACTTGAGTCCAGCAGGTTGAGGTTGCAGTGATCCGAGATTGTACCACTGCACTCTAGCCTAGGTGACAGAGCGAGAACCTGTCCCGAAAAAAAAAAAAAAAAAAGAAAGAAAAAAAAGAAGAACATTTTTATCATCTAAGAATGGGGAAGACCTTCCAAAATAGGTTACCAAACCTAGAACCCATAAAAGAAGATACTGATAAGTTAGACCACATAAAAATAATTATTTTTATAGTAAGAATTTCAATATGAAAGGCAATGCAAACTGCAGATTGGGGACCCTTTTCACTATTCATACCTCAGACAAAGAGCTAATATATTTAGTATAAACAGATCATCTACAAATCACTAAGAATGAGACAAAAAACCCAACGTAAAACGATGAAACTATGTGAACAAAGAGCTCACCATAAACAGAAACATAAATCAAAACTACAGGGCAGTAATGTTTCTCAATTGAGAAACAGGCAAAAAAATCAAAACTTACAATACTTTGTGTGGCTGGTGTGTCATAAACAAGCATGTGTATGACATGTCCTTACGGGAGTATAATTCTGTACAACTATGAGTAACCCTGACAATATCTATCAAATTAGAAAGGTATCTAATTTGAATATAGAAATTTTATTTATAAGAATTAATTCCACAGGCATACTGTACATGTAAGAAATGACATCTAAAAGAAAAATTATTGTAGCATTGTGTGTCATGGAAAACAACTTGAGATCATCTAAATCTCCATCAATAGGTAATCATTAACATTAAGATAACTATTGCAAATCCATGAATAGAATGCTTTGCCTCCATTAAAAAGATGTTACAGTTCTATACATATTTATATCAAACAGTTCTCAAATAATATTCATAGAAAAGTGAAGTGTAGCACACAGTATGTTATTATTTGTGTGAAAATAAAGAATATGTATGTATACAATGACATCATGTAAGTCTAAAATATCTCTGGAAAAATAAATGAGATATTGCTAAGAGTGGGAGCCTCTGAGGAAGGGAACCAAGAGGTCCAGGAACAGGTGTGAGAGAAAGGATTACTTTTTACTGTCATATTCTTTGATATTGTTTGAATGTTTTACCAGATGTATTTGTAACATATTTATTCAGTTATTTATTTTAAAGAAAAAATAAAAGATATTGGGCCACTCTGAAAGGGACTATGTTAATAGTTTATTTTAGGTTGACATAGAGGTATCGTGGTCCTCATGATAAGAGATTAGCCAATGAAAGAAAGCATTGCTTTCATTAGGCAACAGCCACTGCCTTGCCCTTATATTTCTATGCTGTGCAAAGCTCAAAAGTGAATGATTTAGGGTATGGTTAATTTATGTAGGGGTCTGAGGACCTTCATGGAAGGAAAGGGATCAAGACGCTGACTTTCTTTAGTTATTAGATCATCTTTTGATAAATTGAGGTGGTCCCAATTAAGTCATCTACTTGAAAGAAAGAATTGTCTTAAGTGAAACTCACCATGAAATAAATTGCCAGTTTGGGATATCTGGCCAGGCATGGTGACTCATGCCTGTAATACCAGTGCTTGAGGCATGTAATACCACAGGCATGCATCACGCTTGAGCCCAGGAGTTCAAGACTAGCCTCGGCAACATATAAAGTCATCTCCAGAAGTAATTAAAAAGTTAGCAAGGCATGGTGATGCATGCCTGTGGTCCCATCTACTTGGGAAATTGAGGCAAGAGGATCACCTGAGCTTGGGACATCAAGGCTGCAGTGAGCCATGATCATACCACTGCACTCTGGCCTGAGTAGCAGAGTGACACTTTGTCTGAAAAAAAAAAAAAAAAGATTGGATATCTGAAGGTCAAAGCCATGACCTGAGATTGAAAACTTCTGAAGCAGCCTAATTTTGGAAACAAATTTAGTAAAAAATAATTTTGTGTGGTTGTGTGCTTGTAAACTAAAAAGTAATAGGAAGATAGTATGTGAGGCAATACATATGTTAATTAGTTCAATCTAGCAATTCCACAATGTATACTTATTTGAAAACATCATACTGTACATAAATACATGCAATTTTTATCTGTCAATTAAAAATCAATTAAATTTTTTTAAAGTTACAAGAGTGGAAGTGCAGGTCAAAAACCATGTGGTAGATCCATGCAGTAAAGGCTCCCAATTTGTTCCTATCTTCTTGTATGCATTGTCTTGCAATGTGACTCTGTCATTTGTCAGCAAAGAGGTAGACACTATCTCTCTACCACTTGCATTTGGTTATGACCATATGACTTACTTTTTGATCAATGGGACTTTTTGATCAATAACAACAGTGACAAATTAGGAGGCTTATATTAGTACTTGTCCTTGCTTGGGCACATTTATAAACTGAATGTTTGTGTCCTGCCCAAATTCCACATATTGAAGTACTAATGCCAAATGTGATTATAGTTGGAAATGGAACCTTTATAGAAGTAATTAATTTTAAGTGAGATCATAAGAGTGAGCCCTGATACAATAGGATTAGTGTTTTTATAAGAAGGGATGGGTTTAAGGGTACAGCAAACCACCATGGAACGTGTATACATATGTAACAAACCTGCATGTTCTGCACATGTACCCCAGAACTTAAAGTATAATTAAAAAAAAAAGAAGGAACAACAGAGAATTTGCTCTTTCTCTCTGCATGTACACAAGAATAATTCGTGTGAGCACATAGCAAGACGGTAGCTGCCTGCAAGCTAAGAGAAGAGGCCTCAGAATGAAACTTATCTTGCTGGCATCTTAACCTTACACTTCCCAGCCTTTAGAATTGTAAGAAAATTAATTTTGGGGGCCGGGTGCAGTGGCTCACACCTGTAATCCCAGCACTTTGGGAAGCCAAGGCAGGTGAATCACGAGGTCAGGAGATCGAGACCATCCTAACTAACACGGTGAAACCCCATCTCTACTAAAAACACAAAAAATTAGCCAGGCGTGGTGGCGGATGCCTGTAGTCCCAGCTACTGGGGAGGCTGAGGCAGGAGTATGGCGTGAACCCAGGAGGCAGAGCTTGCAGTGAGCCTAGATGGTGCCACTGCACTCTAGCCTGGATGACAGAGTGAGACTGCGTCTCAAAAAAAAAAAAATTAGTTTTTGTTCTTTAAGCCACCCAATCTGTGGCATTTTGTTGTGCTATCTCAAGAAGACCAACACAGACACCCTACACTGTCTTCACGGGAAAGAACAACTATTGTCTTTTGTAAGTATAAAACAGTTGAAGATGGGCTTCGTGTATCATGGCGTAGATCTGAGGTAACTTTCTCGTTTTGTAGGTGAGGAAACAGAGCAGAGTTGGTTACCCAAACAGAGGGTGGCCATTTCACCCCTGATAGAGCAGTGATGAGTCAGGAGGCTCTATAAAAGAATGAGGAACTGGGAAAGATATTTTGGGAATAAAGTAGCAGAGAGGGGTGAAGAAGTGTAATACAAGACTTACTTAGATCATCTGTTTAAAAAATAAAACTTCCATTGAACTTGAGAATACTGGCTTGCACAAAAGGGAAAAAACACCTAGGAATACAACGAACCAACAAGGTGAAAGAACTCCATAGCAAGAATTACAAAACACTGCTGAAAGAAATCAGAGATGACACAAACAAATGAAAAAACATTCCATGCTCATGGATAGGAAGAATCAATGTTGTTAAAATGGCCACACTCTTCAAAGCTATTTACAGATTCAAGGCTATTCCTAGAAAACTACCAATGACATTGTTTACAAAATTAGAAAAAAAAATCTAAAATTCATTTGGAACCAAAAAAGAGCCCAAATAGCCAAAACAGTCCCAAGCAAAAAATAAAAATAAAAAAGCTAGAGGGATAACACTAAACAACTTTAAACTGTATCACAAGACTACAGTAACTAAAATGGCATGGTACTGCTACAAAAACTGACATGCAGACCAATGAAATGGATTAGAGAACACAAAAATAAAGCCATATATCTACAACCATCTGATCTTCTACAAAGCTGATAAACACAAGCAATGGGGAAAGGACTCCCTATTTAATAAATGCTGATGGGATAACTGACTAACCACATGCAGAATATTGAAACTGGACCACTACCTTTCACCATATACAAAAATCAACTCAAGATGGATCAAATTCTTAAATGTAAAACCTAAAACTATAAAGATCTGATATGGTTTGGTTGTGTCCCCACCCAAATCTCATCTTGAATTGTAGTTCCCATAATCCCAACGTGTTGCAGGAGGGACCCGGTGGGAGGTAATTGAATCATGGGGCTGGTTACTCCCATGCTGTTCTTGTGATAGTTAGTTAGTTCTCATAAGATCTGATGTTTTTTACCCCCTTTCCTTGGCACTTCTCTCTCCTGCTACCCTGTGAAGAAGGACATGTTTGCTTCCTCTTCTGTCATGATTGTAAGTTTCCTGAGGCCTTCCCAGTCATATGGAACTGTGAGTCAATTAAACCTCTTTCCTTTGTAAATTACCCAGTCTTGGGTATTTCTTTATAGCATTGTGAGAACAGACTAATACAAAACTCTAAAAGAAAATCTAGGAAATACCATTCTGGATATTGGCCAAAGAAAAGACTTCATGATGAAAGCTCCAAAAACAATTGCAATAAAAACAAAAAAATTGACAAATGGGACCTAATTAAACTAAAGAGCTTCTTCACAACAAAAGAAACTAACAAAGTAAATAACAATCTATAGAATGGAACAAAATATTTGCAAACTGTGCATCCAACAAATGTTTAATACCTAGAATCTACTAGGAACTCAAACAAATCAATAAGCGAAAACCAAACAACCCTATTTAAAAATGGGTAAAGGACATGAACAGACACTTCTCCAAAAAAGACATATATGCAGCCAAAAATCATATGAAAAAATGTTCATTATCACTAATCATTAGGGAAATTGTAAATCAAAACCCCAATGAGATACCATCTCACACCAGTCTGAATGGCTATTGAAAAGTCAAAAAATGAGATTCTGGTGAGGTTGCAGAGAAAAGGGAACACTTAACACATTGTTGGTGGCAATGTAAATTAGTTCTGCCTCTGTGGAAAACAGTCTGGAGATTTCTCAAAGAACTTAAAATAAAACTACCATTTGGCCAAGCAAGGGGTCCATTACTGGGTATATTCCCAAAGGAATATAAATCGTTCTACTGTAAAGACACATGCATGCATATGTTCATTGAAGCACTATTCACAATAGTAAAGACATGGAATCAACCTAGATGCCCATCAACAGTATACCAGATAAAGAAAATGTGTTACATATACACTATGGAATACTATGCAGCTATAAAAAATGAGATTACGTCCTTTGCAGCAACATGGATGGAGCTGGAGACCATTATCCTAAGTGAATTAACACAGGAACAGAAAACCAAATATCACATGTTCTTGCTGACATGTGAGAGCTAAACGTTGAGTACATATGAAACAAAGAAGAGTACAACAGACACTGGGACCTATTTGAGGGTGGAGGGAGGGAAGAGAGTGAATATTGAAAAGCTACCTATTGGGGCCAGGCGTGGTGGCTCACTCACTCCTGTAATGCCAGCACTTTGCGAGGCCGAGGTGGGTGGATTACTTGAGGCCAGGAGTTCAAGACTAGCCTGGTCAACATGGTGAAAGGCTATCTCTTCTAGGAGAAAAATACAAAAATTAGCTGGGCATCATGGCAGGTACCTGTAACCTCAGGTACCCAGGAGGCTGAGGCAAGAAAATCGCTTGAACCCAGGAGGTGGCGGGTGCAGTGAGCCAAGATTGTTCACTGCACTCCAACCTGGGAGACAGAGACTTCATCAATAAGAAAGAAAGAGAGAGAGAGAGAGAAAGAAAGAAAGAAAGAAAGAAAGAAGGAAAGAAAGAAGGAAGCAAGGAAGGAATGAAGGAAGGAAGGAGGGAAGGAAGAAAGAAAGGGCTGCCTATTTGGTATCATGCTGATTACCTGGGTGACAAAATTATCTGTACACCAAACCTGCAAGACAACCAATTTACCTATGTAACAAACCTGCACATGTACCTCTTGAACCTAAAATAAACGTTGGAAGTAAAAAATAAAATACTGGCTTAAATGTTTACTATGTGGAAGAAAATTAATGAGTTCCAAAATTTATTTCACCTGTTGTAGTAGATAAGCGTAAGAAAGCATTTTACAAGACCTTGTCTCCCCAAAAAGGCACACTTAAAAATAACTTTTGATAATTACAGATAATATATGTAAACCTGCCATATGTGGTTGACACAATAATTGGGTCATTGGTAATTTTTTTTGACTTGTGAAATATTAATAGGGCTCAGTATGACAAATCACTCTGATTTGTCTAAATTCTTGACAAATTAGAAATAATATGTTACAAAAACATATAGTCATGCTGAAAATGCCAAAAGACACGGCAGCTTAAGGAATATGTTGGTTGTAAAAGGTAGATGCCTTCAAACTTCCAGTAATGGTTAACGAATGCATTTGAACCATCTTCTACTAAGGACAACTAGAAAGGCTGGGCAAAAGAGTTTTAAAGTCTGTTTATAAACATTGAAGTGGTAATAAGATAGTGAAGAACTGCTGAGAAAAGAGAGTAGAGAGGATCAGAGAGCGTGAGGATAAGCCCACCCAGCCTGGTTTTGCCCTTCCCCTGACCATGCCAGAGCACACAGCCTGGGGGCCAGGGACTTGCCCAGCCCAGTCCACCATGATGGCACCTAACACTCCTCCAGGGGACCTGAGGTTGGGCTTACCAATTCTGCCACTATCACCACAACTGATACCTACCCGCATGCACCATCTGCAGGTCTGGAGTCTGACCTGCCCAGCCTATCACAGCCACTACCAACACCAGTATCCACTGTTTGGGACTCAGAGGGTGGACCTGCCACAGCCACTGCCATTGCCCAAACCATGCTGGCTGCCCAGGGGCCTGAGAACCCTTTCACCTGCCTGGCCCAGCATAGCCACTTCGGGTATGTGATTAAGTCACTTGGAGGACCAAGAATTGCCACATTTTTGAATACTTTTGGAAAAGTATTCAAATTATTGGGGTCCCAGATGGCAAAGACAGAATGAAAAGGTTAGAAAACTTATTTAATAAAATAATAGATGAAAACTTCCAAAGTCTAGCAAGAGATTTGGACATCCAGATAGAAAACCTCTGAGATCCCCAAGCACATACAATGCAAAAAGGTCTTTTCCATGGCACATTATAATAAAACAGTCTAAAGTCAAATACAAAGACAGAATTTTTTCAATGGCAAGGGAAAAGCCTCTAGTCACCTATAAAGAAAAACAAAACAAAACAAAACAAAACAAAGAATACACTCCAACCTTCCAGGCCAAGAGAGAACGATATGAAATATTCAAAGTGCTAAAATAAATAAAGTGCCAGTGAAGGAAATTAAATCCAGCAAAATATCCTTCATAAATAAGGAGAAATAAAATCTTTCCCAGATAAGCAAAAGCTGATGAAGTTCGTCACCACTATCCCAGCCCTGTAAGAAATACTCAAGGGAGTCCTAAACCTGAAAGCGAAAGGACAATACTTACCATCATGAAAATGCATAGGTAAAGCCAGGAGGTGCAACAAAGTTAGGTTTGAGGCTTGGTCGTCAGGTACTGGCTGAGTAAGCATTGCAAACCACTTAAATTCCCCAAGATTGTTAGATGTAGAAAATACACACTAAGAGAAAAAACAACAAGGAATACACAAAACAACCAGACAACAATTAACAATATGACAGGAAGAAAACTTCACATATCAATAATAACCTTGAATGTAAATTGATTAAATTCTTTACTTAAAATATATAGACGGGGTGCCGTGGCTCATGCCTGTAATCCCAGCACTTTGGGAGGCTGGGGCAGGAGGATCATATGAGGTCAGGAGTTCGAGACTAGCCTGGCCAACATGGTGAAACCCCAACTCTACTAAAAATACAAATAAATTAGCCAGGCATAGGGGTGGGTGCCTGTAATGCCAGCTACTCAGGAGGCTGAGGCAGGAGAATCTTTTGAACCTGAGAGGTGGAATTTGCAGGGAGTTGAGAACACACCGTTGTGCTCCAGCCTGGGTGACAAGAGTGAAAACTCCATCTCAAAAACAAACAAAGAAAATATATATTTATAGACTGGCTGAATGGATATTAAAAATGTGACCCAACTCTGTGTTACCTATAAGAAACGTACTTTACCTGTAAAGACATATATAGACTGAAAGTAAAAGGATGGAAAAAGATAGTTCACACAAACAGAAACTAAAAATGAGCAGTAGCTATACTCATATCAGATAAAACAGACTAAGTCAAAAACAGTAGGCTGGGCACGGTGGCTCATGCCTGTAATCCCAGCACTTTGGGAGGCCAAGGTGGGCAGATCAGGAAGTCAAGAGACTGAGAACATCCTGGCCAACATGGTGAAACCCCGTCTCTACTGAAAATACAAAAAATTAGCTGGGCAGGGTGGCAGGCACCTATAATCCCAGCTACTCGGGAGGCTGAGGCAGGAGAATGGCGTGATCTCGGGAGGCTGAACTCGCAGTGAGCCGATATCTTGCCACTGCACTCTAGCCTGGGCGATAGTGCGAGACTCTGTCTAAAAAAAAAAAAAAGCAAAAAATAGCTGGGTGTGGTGGCACGCGCCTGTAGTCCCAGCTACTTGGGAGGCTGAGGCAGGAGAATCACTTGAACCCAGGAGGCGGAGGTTGCAGTGAGCAGAGATTGCGCCACTGCACTCCAGCCTGGTGACAGAGTAAGACTCCGCCTCAAAATAATAAATAAATAAATAACGGTAAAAAAAAAAAAGACAAAAATAAAGGGATCAATCCAGCAAGAGAATATAGAGGATATATATGTACCCCACACTTGAGCACCCAAATTCATACAGTAAATATTGCTTAAACAAAAAATAGAGACAGACTTTGATACAATAATAGTGGGGTAATTCAACACTTCACTCTCAGCATTAGACAGATCATCTGAATAGTAAATCAACAAAGAAACACTGAAATTAAACTGTACTTTAAACCAAATAGCCTTAACAGGCATTTACAGAACATTTTGTTCAACAGCTACAGAATACACATTTCTCTCACTTGTACATGGAACATTCTCCAGAATAGACCATATGTTAGGCCACAAAACAAGTCTCAACAAATTATTAAAATCAAAATCATATCAAATATCTTCTCAGACCACAAGGAAATGAAGCAAGAAATCAATACCAAGATAAATTTTGAAAACTGTACAAATAAGTGGAAATTAAACAACATGCTCCTAAACAACCATTGGGTCAATGAAGAAATTAAGGTGGAAATCAAAAATATTTGAAACAAGTGAAAATTGAAACGTAACGTACTAAAACCTGTGGGATACAGCAAAAGTAGTGCTAAGAGGAAAGTTTATAGCAATAAACACCTACGTCAAAAAAGTAGAAAGAATTTAAATGAGCAATCTAATGAAGCACCTCAAGGAACTAGAAAACCAAGAGCAAACTAACTTAAAAATTAGCAAAAGGAAAGAAATTATAACAGTCAGAGCGCAATTAAATTAAATAGAGACTAAAAAAAATACAAAGGATCAATAAAACAAAAGCTGGTCCTTTGAAAAGATAAGCAAAATTGATAAACTGCTAGCTAGACTAACCAAGAAAAGAAGACCCAAATAAATATAATCAGAAATGAAAAAGCAGACATTACAACTGATATCAAATAAAAAAGATCATCAGAGATTATTACAAATAAACAGGAAAATCTACAGGAGATGGATAAATTCCTGGAAACATACAATTTACCCAGATTGAATCAGGCAGAAATAGAAAACCGGAATAAACCAATAATGAGCGACAAGATTGAACCATTAACAATCAGCTTCCTAACAAAGAAAAGCCGAGGACTGGATGGATTTACTGTCAAATTCTACCAAATGTATAAAGAATTAATACCAACCCTCTTCAAACCATTCCAAAAAATTGAAGAGAAGGCAATTCTCTCTAACCCATTCTACAAGGATAGAATTACCCTGATACCAAAATCAGACATGAATACAACCAAAAAAGAAAACTACTGGCCAATATCCCTGATGACCATAGACACAAAAATCTTCAACAAAACATGGGGAGGGGCTCAGGGAGAAAAACCTAACTTCTGAAATCACTTGTTCCATGGAGCATTTGCTGATTCCGGAGAGGACAGCCAAGAAGCTTGTGCTTTTGACAGTGTTGTGGGGTTTGGAGACATAGCAGATTGAAACTCATGGTGTTATATGTGGAAATTTAAAAAATATGGCTTAAAATTCTTTGACAGTTCTCCCATTTAGAGGTGAAGTCTGTGCCCTCTCCACTGATACCTAGGCAAGTGTGAAGCACCAGGACGTAATAAAATTGTCGTAGAAGTGACACAACATCATACTTTTTGAAATTCATTGATTAAATGTATTGCAGCTTCATTATCACACTTGCTTTTTGGAGCCTGAATCAACATGTTAAAAGTCTGACTACTTTAAGGTCATCATGCTGTGAGGAAATCCAGGCCATGTTGAGAGGCTGCGTATATGTGCTCTAGTTGACTCTCAGCTGAAACTGCAAATTATAGCCAGCATCAACGGCCAGACATGTGGGTGAAGATGGCTTCTTATGGTCTCTGTCATGGATCCAAGAATTCAAGGAGTCATCGCTCTTTTCATAAAGAAGGTGGCTAAAAAGAAATAGATAAATAAAAAGAAAAAAGAGCACATTAAATTGTTTGTGTTCCTGGCCAGGCGCTGTGGCTCACGCCTGTAATCCCAGCACTTTGGGAGGCCAAGACGGGCGGATCAAGAGGTCAGGAGATCAAGACCATCCTGGCTAGCACGGTGAAATCCCGTCTCTACTAAAAATACAAAAAATTAGCTGGGCGTGGTGGTGGGCGCCTGTAGTCCCAGCTGCTCGGGAGGCTGAGGCAGGAGAATGGCGTGAACCCAGGAGGCAGAGCTTGCAGTGAGCCGAGATCATGCCACTGCACTCCAGCCTGGGCAACAGAGTGAGACTCTGTCTCAAAAAGAAAAAAAAATTGTTTGTGTTCCTTTAAATCTAGCTCCTTACTACATTTTGCTCCGTTGTACATAAACTAATTATATCTATTGAAAATTACTAAATGGCAATTAAGAATTAGACTTTTTAGTTTAAAAGTCAAGCATGGAAAGAATGTGTAAATAATTTAATCTCAAGTGACTATGCACAGGGAACAGTGACATATTGTATAATTAGCAGTATGACCACACTGAGCATTGCACAGAGCCTTGCAGAATTATGAAGCATAAAAAGAAATTATTGGATTTTGGAGGGTTTTCTTTTCTCTCTTCTTTTTTTGTAATTTCAATCTATATCAGTAGTGGAAAGGTCATAGCAAAATATGGAGAATCCAAATAGTAGATACAACCTGATATCTTGTGGAACAAGGCATACAACAGCAAAGCAACACCAATGAAACCAAGGACACCAAACAGTCCCCAGAGAACTCCGGCTGTCATGAGGTCTCTTCTATAGCCATCAGGTCCTAAGGAAAGAAAGCAGTGCTTCAGCCCCAGAGGTGAAAGACTTGGGCCCTTCTTATAAATGCTATATAGGGATGGTAAATACAAATTCATGTAAGAGATCATTGAAGTGTAGTCTGTACTCTTCAGGTTAGTGTGGGGAGAAGAGAAGCAACTGGACACTGAGATCACCTTCCCCCTCTTCACACACAGCAGACATCTCCAGGCTGGTGAGACACAGCCATTGTCATCAAACCCTGTATCCAGGTAACACCCACCCACCTGAGATGGAGACCGGCACTGCCTCACTGCACTGGGCCCCCAGGCCGTTGTTGGCCTCACAGGAGTAGTTTCCAGAATGTTCTGCAGTCAAAGAGAGGTTGAAGGAGGCCCCTCCTCCAGAGGGGGCCGAGCTGTTCCCCAGGGTGACATCCTCATGATAAAATCGGTACAGGATTGGAGGAGAGCCTCTCAGGGCCTCACAGTGAAGCTCCAGCAGGTCCCCCACCACAGCCTGGGCCCCAGGAGACCTGAGGGTGAGGACAGGGCGAGACACTGGAACTGACAGACACAGAGGGGCTATCAGAAAAGATTTGTGATGCTGCAATAGATTCACAAACTCCCACCCTGCAGGCTCAGCAAAGGGCCTGGACCCATGGCTGTTGCATACTTTCCATTCCCACATTCCCACTAGAACAGTTAGAAATAATTTTCTCAACAATATATTTAGACGTTTGAGGGGAATATCAGTTCTGGGTGCTGCCTACGGACACGGTCATCTGTTGTTCTCATCTGATTGTTTTCCTGTGCCCATCCAGCCCCCTTCGTATTTCTTTTTTTCTTTTGTATCCCATAGTTTTTTATTAGGAAATAATTTTAAGATTTCTATAATATTATAGTTGTTCCTGGGAAAACTGATACATAGGAGCATTTCTAAGCATATATTTAGGTATGTTTATTCAGCCCAGTTCAGGACTGTAGGACTGGGTTAGAACGGAAAAGGCTACTTGGCTACAACACCAGGTAATTTTCCACACCAGTAAATCACCAATAACATGGCTCCAAATGTCTCCCTTTGGGTGCAATTTCGGCAAGCTAGAAACACTCTAATCACTTTGAAGGAGATGACATAAAATGAAGCAGGCTGTTACCACTATGAACCTTTTAGATCCATGACACTGCCTGGCCCAGAGCCCAAAGGTTTCATGTAATAGATGTTTTATTATCCTATCATAGGATTGCAAGAATGCTTATGCTTCATAATCAATTACAGCCCTCTTTATGTTTCCTTCCACAAAAAGAAACCGTTCGGCAATCTAACCTGCGAGGGTAACCCATTTTCAAATTGCTTTTGGTTCTCCACAGCACTAATCCCTGGGGCCTCCTGAAATTTCCTCAGGACTCCTGTGTATCATGACCTTGGTTTAGGACTTTCTGGAAGATATGAATGAGAGTGTCACTCACTTCTCACAGGGATATTCACCACCTTGCTCTGGATAGGCACATGGCCGTTGTCAGCTCTACAGTAATATTTGCCGGCATCACTCTCTTTCACAGCTGGGATCTCCAGCTCTGCGGACAGGGAACGCTGGGTTTTCTTTCCCATACTGGTTCCTGTGGCCTCTCTGTACCAGGAGAATGTGACATTTCCTGTACCCCCAGCCACTGAGCAGAGCAGGATCAGTTTTTGTCCTTCAGTCACCTGTCCCCAGGGGGCCCGGATCTCCAAGCTTACGTTAGAGACAGGGATTCCTAGATGGATATAAGATAACAGGTGAGAACTCTAAGGGAAACTCTGGGAACAGGGTTTGACTGATTCCATTCTCTAATGCAAAATGTGGGAGTGTGGAGATTGTATGGATAATCCATTATAAGCATTCCTATGGAGGTAGGGAATCTATAACAATTATCATTCAGGAATGTGGATAAAGACATTCGAATGCCCTAACCCTGGCCAATTTCATGGGTAGTAATATTTAAAGAATTTGTGATGGATCATCCACTCCATGAGACAGGAAACTGTTCAATTTTTTGAATGAGTGACAGACACCTTTTGCACAGAATATAGAGGGGCACTGATATCTCCAGTCTTGCAGTGGAAAAGTCATTATTCCTAACAACGGTCCCAATAATAATTCCTCTATCATTCTTAATTTCAAGGTTCAACCAAATACAACTTCTCCTCTGACCACTCTGTTCATTCACATCTGCTTTTCCTGATGCTACATTGCCTTCTAATAAGTTAATTTGTGTTGCAATCTCATCATATGGAGACATTTGGAGAGCCATTAGACAGCAGGTGGTTTGCCTTTTGAAGTGTCCCACCCACTACTGAATGCCAAGGCATACAGTCAGTGATCAATGAAGTCTTGATCAATGAATATTACTTAACTAACAACAAAAAAAAGATTATAAGGGGCTTAGTGCATTTCTGATTCTTATGAAGTAGGAAGCCAGGAGCAATCTGGAGGGTTTTTCATTTTTTTTTCTTTTTTTTTTTTTTTTTTTTTTTTGAGACGGAGTCTCGCCCTGTCGCCCAGGCTGGAGTGCAGTGGCGTGATCTCAGCTCACTGCAAGCTCCACCTCCCAGGTTCACGCCTTTCTTCTGCCTCAGCCTCCCGAGTAGCTGGGACTACAGGCACCCACCACCACGCCCGGCTAATTTTTTGTATTTTTAGTAGAGACAGGATTTCACCGTGTTAGCCAGGATGGTCTCAATCTCCTGACCTCATGATCCGCCCGTCTCAGCCTCCCAAAGTCCTGGAATTACAGGCGTGAGCCACCGTGCCCCGCCGCAACCTCGAGGGTTTTTCTAGCTTAATTTTCACTTTCCTCAAGGACAGGAGTTGAACAAAGAAACAGACTAGTACTCCAAGCTGAAGCTATAGCACTCCTATCTTTTTTCTCCAGGCTCAGCCTCAATGATACTTGCTCTGCACGTGAATCTGGGATTGGAGGCTCTGTTTTCTGATCCTGTGAGTCACCGTTTCTGCCTCACACCAGTAAGACCCTGTGTCTTCGCTCCACATGGCAGAAATCTGGAGCTCCGGAGAGCTGCTCCAGCCTGACCCCAGGACCTGGTTTTCTCTGAAGAAGCAGAACTGGAGTTGAACATCCAACCTCTGTGGAGAGCGCCGGGTCTCACATTTCAGGCTCACTGGACCCCCTTCGATGGGCTGGAAGGAGCTGGCAGTCAGCACAGGATGTTGAAAGAGCTCTAGAGAGAAGGATCACAATAGTCCCCAAAGCAGTGACAGCTAAGATTCCTGCTGAAAAGCCTCTGGTAAGAAGCAACCCCAGCAAACAGGACATTCAGAGCTAGACACCTCTCACCCATCATGGCTCCTTTGATGGTCAAACCACAAGCACTCCCGTCTATATTTAGCCCATGAGCAGCTTTCCCCTACCCAGTACCCACCCTGCCTTGCTGCCATGGTCTCTTACCCAGCCCATCCCACAGAAGTGAGGGTTTTACCTTGGACTTTTATCTTTACTATATTTGAACTTTCATCCCAGAAAAACAGTTGTCCTTTGGTACTACAGAAATAGTTACCACTGTCACTTAAAACTGCACTTTGGATAAGGAAATCTGAGAATTTTTTGAAAACAGATAACTCTTTGTTATCCTTGTGGTAAGCCATCTTCTGAATTGTCCAGTTCTGTTCTCCCTGGCATTTCAGAACTATGCTGTCTCCTTCGAAGACAGAAGAGGGCGCCACAAGCTTCAGCGAATCTGCAAGAGAAGGAGGGAAACCGGATTTGCCATTTCTGCAGAGAACTCAGACAGACTCCATTGGCAGTGAGGTGGTCTCAGGCATAGCCTCTACTTCTTTAGACAAGATTGAGGTTCCACTCCATGCCTTAATTACTGAGAGTTTCATCCCGTGTTTCCTGAGGGGATATCTTAGCTTGTGCTGCTATCACAAAATTTGATAAACTGAGTGGCTTATCAATAACAGAGATTTATTTCTCACAATTCTGGAGATTGAAAGTCTGAGGTCAGGGTGCAGCATTGTCAGGTTGTGATGACGGCCATCTTCTAGGCTGCAGACTGCCAACTTTTCGCTCTACCATCACATGGTGGAAAACTAATCAGCTAACTCTCTGGCCTCTTCTTATAAAAGCGTTAGTCCTATTCATGAGGGTTCCACCATCATGACCTTATTACCTCCCAAAGGCTCCACCTACAAATACCATCACATTGGGATTAGGGTTTCAACATATGAATTTGAGGGAGATACAAACATTCAGTCTATTGCAGAGGTGTCAAGGTAAACATGGTTTTTCAATGTTCATGAAGGAGTGTTCTGATAAACACCTCATCTTCAGCTTTCTCCATCGGTGACACCACACAGGGAAACCATTGTCCTTAGTGGGCACTTTATTTTTTCATCCCCCATGCCTTCATCCAGCCCTCAGAGCTCTATACTGTGTTATAAATTCAGGTCCCATCCCCTCTCCTTGCCTCATCAGATAAAACCATCAAGTGGCGTAGATTATTGGGAATATGCCAGTTACTGGAATAAGATCCAGTATCTTTAATTATCTACTTGAATTTTCTACTTGAATGCCTTCAGAAAATTTTTCTCATCCATTTAGTGAAGTAGAGATTATTTTTAATCCAAGGCTCAGTTCCCAGAGACTGATCATATAAAGAAAAAAGCTATTGCCAAAGACAAATGTCCTCCCCAGAGGTTGCTTTCCTTAAATTGGTCACAGGTTCTCTAATTTTGACCCTGTCACTTCATTTATTTATGGTACCAGACTATGTTTTGTGTCTATGACATCTTCATATTTTATGATTATAGTAGAGGATTCTGACCACAAAGTAAGGAATTAAGTTATATCTCAAATAAAAATCTTTCCTATCACTATTCAATTGTATCATGACTGTCAGATGTGTAGTAGAAGGAAGCAGAAGTCAATGAAATAAGAGATATGATGACTCATAAAATACTACTGCAGAGCTACAGCCAAAAAGCCACAGGAAATCTGTGGCGTTTGGAAGTATAATTTTTGGCAAAACGTATGGTTTGCTACTGGCTATTTCAGCAGAACCAGAATTACTTGTTGGACACTGGGGAACAATCTGATTTTATATATGTATTTCATATATATATTTATAGATTTATTATATATATGTTTATTTTTTATTTATATATTTATTTATAAATTAAATATTTTTTATATATATTTATATATATATAATTAGAAGGGCAGAAAAGATTGGTTGGAGAAACAGTTAACTTAATTAGGAGTTAACAGTTAATTAGTTAATAAGGAGAAACAATTAACTTAATTCAAGACTTGTGGCCTCCTTTGCAAATGGATACTAGATCTCATGGAAACTCCACCGTGGGACTTGGAATCAAGCCAATTTTTAAACCACTGATACAGTCTTCCTCCACAAACAGGAAAGATTCCTGTAGAGAACACCACTGGGGATAGGAAGAGGAGTCATGATTAGAGACACTGTTGGAAACGGCATGACAGGCAGCCTCGCTGGCTCTGGCTGCCAATGACAAAGTAAGACTTTGAGTTGGTCGTTAGGAATTATTCATATCCTCAAACTGCTTGGTAAGGGGCAGACTGCCCCAAGAGCAAGCCCATGGATGGAGAGCAGTGAGGAGTGGATGATCCTGAGTCCATAACAGCAGACCAGCAAGTGGGAGCAGCAGGGGGAGCCGGCTTGCAGCTCCGAGAGGAATCTGCTTGGAGAGACGCTAAAGCTCGGAGGCCTGGAAGTGAAGATGCGGCCAGAGAGAGTCATTGTCACCACTAGGAGATACTGATTGATTTCAGTTCTCACAACGTTTAACCTAGCGATGAAGAGCCAGATCACACTGTTTTGAATCCAAGTCTACTATTATTAGCTGTGTGATACTGGACAAAGCACTTTACTCTTTGGACCTTGGTTTTGTAACCAAGTATCCTATTTTTCTAAGAAAAAAAGAAGTATTTTTACCTTTTTCTTTTTTTTTCATTGTACTTTAAGTTTTAGGGTACATGTGCACAATGTGCAGGTTTGTTACATATGTATCCATGTGCCATGTTGGTGTGCTGCACCCATTAACTCGTCATTTAGCATTAGGTGTATCTCCTAATGCTATCCCTCACCTTTTTCATGCAATTATAATTTTTACCTTCTCTCCATCATCCACTCCTTGCACTGAAAGCATATCTAGCTATGTGTTTACTTAAGAGGTTCCAGAGACAGAAACTCGAAGCAAACCAGATGCCTCTAGAACTCTCTCTCACCAGAAGATTGCCTCAATTTACAACCTAGTTCTGCCCACACTGGTGCCAGCCAAATCACTTGACAGATGACATCCAAAGCAAGTCATGTAGACTTGCACCACCTCACTCCCTCCCCTGCATGCTGTTCACACCAAGTCCCCCTTTAAAAGGCCTTGCCTTCTGCCCCAGAAGTAGAAGTGGTACCCTCAAGGCGGAAGCCTGTACTACTTCCCCTCAGCTAAGTTTTGGAATTAAAAAGTCACTTTCTTTCTACCAGATCTCTCTCTTGTTAATTGGACTTTGCAAGCAGTGAGCAGCTGGACCTGAGTTCAGTTACAGTTTCTCATCTGAGAAATGGAACAACAAAGAGCATTTGCCTCTCATCGGCTGTCTTAAGGATTCTGTGAGAGAAGCACACAATGGTGCCGGCATTTATGGACCACTCAGTGAGCCACAAATCTCACAGCCTTAATGGGGGATGTCTTTGTTGCAGAAGCTAATGATGGCTGAGGAGGAATAAGAGGTCATCATAACTGCACTTCAAGAGCAACCAAAATAATGGGTTTCAGGTCTGTGAGATGGGGTGGACTCGGGAATACTGAATAAATGAAGGTGACTTGAAGTCAAACCCTCTGAGAGTGATGTCCTACCTATAGGGTAGACATAAGTTAGTCCATAGTTTCATATCGGGGAACCCCAAAGAGTCGTAATGGGTTTGTGTGACAGTTTGTATCCACTTGCTTCTAGCATGGCTGTGATGGCTCCAATGCCAACCACCTGCAGTTCGGAGGCCTCAGCAGAAGTGTGCTGGCTCTACGCTGGCTGTCATTGTGGTGCAACCTCAAGAGTTCTAATCTGTGTGCACCATTAGCAGAGTGCAAGGAGTCAGAGGCCCTAGAAGGGGAGGGCAACAAGTCACAAAGCTGACTTTTGCATCCTCAGGGCGTTCCAAATCCTCCAGCAACTGGCTGAGAGTGGCTCTACCTACAGAGGTGCCCAGTAGAATCGTGCTGACCCCCAGAGAGTACAGAGGAGAACTGCAGTGGAGGGACAGTGGTAGAGGGCAGGGAGAATGTTAGGTTGTGAACAAGAAATTCTTAGGCAAAGCAAATAAATAGAAGCACAAAGATTTAACTCAGGGCAAGATGTACAGGACTGAATAATGTTTTTTCACAAGAATTTCAGTGAAAAATATCTTTACCAGAGCAACAGCAAAAACTAAAAGCAAATGGTATTTCTCAAAGCTTTGCAAGGGCAAGGTCCCAGGTGGTGAGTGCAGTGTATGGGTGGGGCTGAAAAGAGGAAATGTGGTAGAAGACTGCGTTGAGGCAATGGATGGGGACAGAAAGACCTTTTCAGCTGCCCTGCTGAATAGCATTTTCAAACCTTGCAGGGGACTGTAATTCTCAACAGGCCAGAAACTTTTCCCCAGAGACAAGACTGGGGTTCAGAGGCCAAGTGACTGCCCAGCCTACATAGCAGGTATATAGCAAAGCCATGATTTCAATTTGGTCTTTCTGGCTATATAAGTCCTGTTCTTTCCAGTACATCATGCTGAACTAAGTTCTCTCTTACTCTTTTTAAAAAGAAAAGATCTCAAACTTCTGAAGAACATCTCAGTTTTCTGAGAAACTCTTGCTAAAGGAAAAGAAAGAGAATGAAGTGGCTGTTGCCCTGTTCTCTGAATGGTCGTAGGTGATTCACTTCAGGGAGCCTGCTGTCTTGGCATGATTCCACTAATGGTCAGAAACCTCCTGAGTATTGATCGAGGTTTCCTCTAATTTCCATCCAGACAGACGGTGGAGTGATGGGTATCACAGGGTGGGACTCCGGGACCTTATGTGGGACAAAATGAATGCAAGAGACCAGACTTGCTCCTGAGCAAGTTCCAGGTAGGACCCCTGAATGTCTCCCTGGACACTCTTCTTCCATTCAAGGTGAGAGCGGGATCTGCTTTTCCCCACACTGTTACTTAGAGCCCAAAGAGCCCCTTCCACTTGGTAGCCAGCATTCAATGGGCAAGGAAACAATTCTCCCTTTCTTTAGATTTTGTCTTGGCTTATGTGAAGATTCTGTATATAGAATAAAATATTTTTCCCATTGACTTCCTTCACTGAGCACAGATTTAACTCAGAAAGAGTGAAATAAAATTAGCTTTATTTCACTCTTTATGATTAGAACAGTAATACATGCATTTTTAAAAAATCAAAACTAAATACTAAATCTAGAGTGCGGGTTGGCAAATTCTGGCCTGTGAGCTGGCCAACACTGTTTTGGTAAATAAAATGTTATTGGAACACAGCCATCCTCATTCATTTACATATGGTCTTTGGTTGTTTCCCTGCTACCACAGCAATGGCATTGAGTAGTTATGGCATACACCTGAAAAGCTTAGCCTATTTACTCTCTTGCCTTTTACAGGAAAAGCTTGCTGACTCCTGAGCTAGAGCTAGAGAAGCAATGAGGACACATGTTTATTCTGACCCTGCAGAAGTTTGTAGTTCTGATACATTCTTCTATAAATAACTGTTTTCAGAGCTGTGAAAACATTCAGCATTCAGCCAGACAATAATGAGGCATTGCAGTCCTATGGGCAGGAAAACAATTCTCTCCAAATTGTTCTTCTCTTCAATCTGCATGCCTTCTTTCAGATGTTACTGCCCTTCTTAAAGCCAGGCTTTTAAAGAAGAGGCAAGCATGTGGGGTCTTGAGAAGGCTAGGTGGCACCTGGTCACCCAAACGTGCAAGCGGTGTTGGAAACAGGCTGCGTGACCTCAGAACATGTCAGCCTAGAGGGCAGTAATATTAAGACATCTTCACAGGCTTCCGAGAGACACCTCTATAGAATCCTGGGGTAGCTGGGTGACTGATATGCCAGAGACCAAGAACAACAAAGACAAGGAGGACTCACCTGCCCATTCAGTGACTGCAGCTGTGAGGAGATCAAAAGCCAGAAATTAGTACACAGCATTCACCCTCATAATTTATAAATTTATATTGCTCTGGTAAATTGCTCAAAAACTTCTTTCCATTTTTCCTTTCTTTTCTATTTCCCTAATCTCTCATTACTAACAATTCAATCTCCCTCGAGCACACATCTAACTGTCATTCATTGTAGTCACAAGGCAAGTTGCAAACCCAACGCTTGACTAAAGGGATTGTCGAAAATACCCACATTGGATATTTAGTGACTCTTCTTGATTTCATTTTCCTTCCACCATCCCCACCACTGTATCTCACACTCAAACTTTTCAAGTGGTAGACCGACATGACAACATGATCACAAAGGGCTCATCAGGAAACATACATTGTGAGAGTTCCAAGAAATCAATAAATCAGTCTCCTATGGCCATATTTCACATTACAGCCCTTTTATTCCAATAACAAATATTTATTTAGTGCCTACACAGCATAGAGAAAGGGATCTTATTTACTCTCTCACCCAAGCTGGAGTACAATGGCATGATCTTGGCTCACCACAACCTCCACCTCTCGGGTTCAAGCAATTCTCCTGCCTCAGCTTCCCAAGTAGCTGGAATTACTCGTGCCCACCACCACGCCTGGCTAATTTTTGTATTTTTAGTAGAGACGAGGTTTCACCATGTTGGCCGGGGTGGTCTCGAACTCCTGACCTCAGGTGATCCACCTGCCTTGGGCTCCCAAAGTTCTAGAATTACAGGTATAAGCCACCACACTCACCCAGGAATCTTATTTTCTAGCAGCAGCTGTCATCTCCCTCGTTGTCCACAATTAAACAGAGGAATATTAGCAAAGGGTCTCAATGCATCTGCTGAACCCAAATCTTATAGATAACAATTGAATAATCAGTGTTCATGGAGGAGAAGGGCAGTGCTAAATGCTAATATTATGAACATTTTACTATGAGAACATTATACTACTCAGTGAGATCTAAGACATCAAAATAGCAATTCATGACCAGCAAATGGTAAAGTGGTCCACCTTGAATGTTAAGCATTGTGCTTAATGCTTAATGGATGTGCTGCAAATTCACTGTCCCCAGCCTACTTCTTTGCATCTGCCTCTGAAGCCCAAGCTGCAGGCAGGACCTGAGCATCCCCACCAGTCCCTGGGCTCCGATAAAACCTCCGACCTTTCGGGAGCAGTAGACCACATTCGGCTGCCACCTCACTTCTCAGTCAAAGTATTGAACTCACCAAAGATGACCAGCAATGACCACAGCAGCATGAGGACCTAGTCCAGCTATTTGAAAAGAGATGTACTCTTGGCCACCAACTGGAGCCTCTGAGCAGGCGGTGAAACGTGCTTTTCAGAATAGGTTTTGTATAATTAGCAAAAAAGGAAGTAGAATAGTGCCACAGTGTTTAACCATTATCTTTGTCCTGGAAGGGCTAAAACAATTATATCTGATCCTCTCAATGCCAGAGAAATTTTGTGTCTTGACACTCATGATGATACCTAGCATTTACATATGAGTTGCAATGAGTCAGACACAGTTCTAAGTGCCTCGTGCTTACAGTTTATTTATTACCTTCAGCAAGTTTCTGAAGGCACTATCCCCTTTCACATGATTGAGGAAATTGAGGCACTAGCAAAGGTAAGTGTCTCAGTCCATTGGGGCTGCTATAAAGAATACCTTAGACTGAGAAATTTATAAACAACATGACTTTATCACTCATAGTTCAAGAGGCTGGGAAGTTTAAGATCAAGGCACCAGTAGATTCAGTGTCTGATGAGGGCCTGTTTCTCACAGATGGTGTCCTCTATGTGTCTTCACATGATGGAAGGGGCAAACAAGCTCCCTCAAGCCTCTTTTACAAGGAGACTAATCCTTTTCATAAGAGTTCCACCCTCATGACCCCTAAAGGGTCATGTAATAAAAGGTGGGTACCTTTTATTACTATTGCATTGAGGATTAAGTATCAACATAAGAATTTTGCCAGGACACAAACATTCAGACCATAGCAGCCAGTAAAATGACCAAGATCAGCTTAGTCAATTTCTAGTAGTAACAGATCTGGGATTCAAACCCAGGCAGCCCAGTTCCACAGTCTGGCTCTTAAACATTGTGCCCTACTATCTTGATATATTGCTTCTCAAGGTTCTTAAAATAATAAGGCCATTGTTTCAATAGCTCATATTTCTTAAGTAAAACTTTTCTTAGTCATTCACTGACTTTCTAGAACGAGATTTTACTAAACTTCAAAACACTTGCACCATATTGCTGAAAACATTGCCATCTTTCTAATTTGTAATCAAAACATTGCCTATTTCTAATCTGCATTGCTTTTTGTACCTCAGGCTGATCCTAATACGGTTATCTCACACAAAGCAAAGCATGTGTTATGTGAACGCCTATTATCACGCTCACTTTGATTAGATGTAGTCCCGGTGGATGTTGTCTCATAAATGAACCTTACGCAGGATGAAACTCTAAACCAAAAAATCACAGGTGCTTATAAATGAGGGACTGACTGAAAATATTCATAGACTCAATGTTACTTGTTCAGGTACTTAACATTTACCTGAATACTTAACATTGAATTTTTAACAATTGGATACTTAACATTTTATTCTCACTCTTATCATAGTTTTACTTAGAGAAATGCTAATATTTATATGTGATGGTCATTAAAGCCTTGCTTATAATAATGTAAAAAGAAAATACTAAAAATATATCACAAGGAGAGATGTGTGTTAAAAATAAGTTATGTGTCAAATGCTGTGGAAAACCAAACAGCCGTTAAAATAATTCTGTGGAATAATATTTAATAGCAAGATAAGGTATCTAGGATATATGATTAAGAAAAAAGTGGGCCGGGTGTGGTGGCTCACGCCTGTAATCCCAGCACTTTGGGAGGCTGAGGCAGGCAGATCACGAGGTCAGGAGATCGAGACCATCCTGGCTAACACGGTGAAACCCCATCTCTACTAAAAATACAAGAAATTAGCCTGGCGTGGTGGCAGGCGTCTGTAGTCCCAGCTACTCGGGAGGCTGAGGCAGCAGAATGGTGCAAACCTGGGAGGCAGAGCTTGCAGTGAGCCGAGATCATGCCACTGCACTCCAGCCTGGGTGACAGAGCGAGACTCCATCTCAAAAAAAAAAAGAAAAAAAAAAGAAAAGAAAAAAGTGGCCACAGAGTGCACTTTATCTGCTGCACATCATCCCCTGCTCTCCAATAAAAAGTGTCTGAGACAATTAGCACCACAGAGTTACTGTAATTATATCCAAAAAATCTAATTAAAGCTGATTTTTATTTTCCTCATTTTGCTTATCTGTGTATTCTAGTATTCTTACAATAAACATATGCTATTTATGTACTTTTTAAATATTCATTAAAAAAACTAGGTTTTATGGCCTCTCTCATCTTAAAGTGTTGAAAACAATACTACTTTAACTTTCTGCATAGACAAATGGTTTGTATGTGTTTGAAAGTGTAAGTTACTCTTTCCCAGGACAAAAGCTAGTCACTGATCGTATCATCAAGTCTTGCCTACTGAATGGGTTTCTAGGTGGCCTATAATTCCTTCCCATTCTGACCAACCTGGAAGCTATAGAAATTTTGTGGATGGGAGGGAATTAAGGAAAGGAGTACAGAGAGGATCATGAAAAAGATGGTGGTGGATTGGTGGTAGGTACAAGCTTTTCATAGACATCAAGGAGATTTTTCAAAATAATCCGTATCCTTTCACTGATTTCTATATATCCTCTATGGAAATGTGGCCTCTTCAGTTAAGAATCAATATTTCTTAAGGTGTTACCAAATGGTATGAGGTAAAATTCACAGTTGGTATAAAAGGTGCAGATGGAAAGCAGCAATAATGAGGTGGGTGGGCCACAGAGGTGGCAACAAATCCTCTAAGATGGCTAACATGTTTCATGTGGGTGCTACTCTGTATTTGACAGATGGCAGTAATTTACACGTGAATAGGCATATCCTGGAAGCATAGCTAAACTTGAATGCACAGTAGGCACTGTGACCAGAGATTAAGAGGCTTAATAGATACTTGGTGGGGGGCGGGGGAAGTAACTTAAAAATTAAAGCAATAGTGGCAGAAATAAAATTATGTGTTGGTAGATTTGATCAAAGTGAGAGATAACAATACTTTTTGTGCAAGGATAAAGGATATTTTGCCACCAACAGGATGGAGTCACAGGTATCAGAAAGAAGCAGCATTAGACATATATATAAATGCCTCTTGGATCAACCAGGTAAACCCTTAACATGGAGATTCCACAGGTGGTAACATACTGAAGCCTATTCTGCCAGATGCAGAGCAAGAGTCATCTCTGTGAACCATGTTCAATGTCTTGAATGGAATACAAAGTACAGTGCCAAGTTGGGGCATGCCAGAACTGAGACAGAGACAAATAGAGTCTTCATAAAATATGTCAGAATAAAACAAATCACACCTCCTACTTGATGAATTTGATTACTAGGACACTTAGAGTGGGAAAATAAAAAAATGAAACAAGTTAACTTCCAAGATCCCTAGATATCATCTTTTGAGCTTGGGGTTCCAAGGTCACTATGAGAGAACTAAATGTCGTAATATATATAAATTACTTGTCATAGTAATTGCTGCATAAATGGCAGTGGAAGTAGTCATAGTCATGGTCATCATCATTGTTATGGCAGTAGTGGTAGCAGCAGTTTTAATAATTACTATAATTACCTTGAGCAGTATGATATGTCTTTGTTGAGTGGCACTTTCCCTGATAATTTCCTGTCCAAGATAGTAACTAGATACTTTCCGAGTTCTATGGAGGTGATGTTGTTTGTTGAAGAACTTCTGGGACAGAACTGGCTAGACCAAATATTGTCTATGCAGACACTCTCCAGTGTAATTTAGACAGAGCCAGGCCCTTCTGCCCAGAAGATTTTTTACAATGAAATTTATTATATCTAGAAGTCCGGGATCTGCATGGACCAAATAGCATGAAAGAGAATTCGGACTGGGTATAAATGCTTGGAAGCTAGTGGTCATTACCTCCATGGAAGATATGAAGATAGTGAAAGCCCAGAGAATCAGAAAAGGCCAAGAGTAAGTTGAAGTTTTAGATAGTGTATTTCTAGGGAACTGGAGTTCAACAAAGTTCGATTTTTTTCCTTCATCATGAAGATTATCAGTTCCTTTAGTAGCAATAGAAGCTATGGTAAATCCTTACTAAAGAAGGTATTACTATTCCTACAGTGGAAGTGGAGGGGAACCCAGCCTTGGTGTCTGAGGGGAGGCAGAGACGCAGAAAGACTTACGGAGGCTCATAGAAGACATCAGAGCAGCATCTGTGGTGGGGAGCAGTCTTCTCTCCATGTGTGAAAATACCTCCTGGCAAGTGGCCTGGGTTCCCTGAGAACAACAGGTGGGGAGGGATGTCTAGAGGTCAAATTCAGTTCAAAGCTTTCTACTTCCTGTTTTAATTGTATATGTGTGGGTTTTCCAGAAGGTGGATGGGTTATGACTTTTCAGGCCAAGGGGAGCTGTGAACCATGGGTTGTCAACTACACCAACCATTAGTAGAATCACCCACAGCAGCTTCCTGTGGGTGTCTTTCTGGCAGGCTGGTGAGCATCAGTTGTAGTAGAAGAAAAAAGCAAGAACCAAGATCCAGATTACACTGATGGCTTTCTGTCTTGTTTTACCAATTGTCTTTTTGTTGTTGTTGTTGTTCACTCTTCTAACACACTCTGCTAATAACTTTTTCACAGTTCATAAAGATATGATTCCCAAGCAGAATCATTATTCATTCAGTAATTAATTCATGTATGCATGAAGCCATGCATTCAGTTACTCAGTAGAGTTTTATTCAATGTCCCCTATTGATGGGCAATACACTTGGCACAAGACATACACAGATAAAAAGATATGGTCCCTACTCTAATGGAAATTGCATTCTAGCATCAGAAGACTAATAGAAAAGAGTAAACATACTTGTGTCCCACTGCTGTGGTGGAGCTCTGTACAGCACGTGAATGGACACAGTGGAGATTAAGGAGTAAAGGCTTCCAGAAGAGATGAATGTTGAGAGATAGGTAGATTTTAATCAAGCAAATAAGACTTAGGAAGATGGAGAAGTTCCAGGCCTAGAAAGCATCAGGAGCATGGTAAGAGGTCAGGGACCCATTCGGGCTGCTCAGGTATCCACAGGCACTTTAGAATGGCAGATCCAAAGGTACGAGGAAGAGCATGACAAGAGGTAAGGCCCAAAGGTGGGAAGGTGGGAAAATCTTTATATTTTCATAGGGTGGAGGAGACACCCACACAATTCCCAGGAAAGAACACGATTAGATAAAACTCTTTTGGTCCTTTTACCATTGTCCTTTTATTCCTACTATTTGTTCCTCTGCATGGGAGAAGAGGCTCATCTGATTGGTCAGTTGGGTTGAAGATGTCAGCTCATGACCTTGTTCTCTCTCTTCACTTGTCCTCAAACAGAAAATAATCTCTTCCTGCTTATTTTCTTATGTGTAATTATCTCAATGAGTTGTCACAGAAGCCAGGGTCCTCTGCTGGCTAAACACAACTCTCCTGACAGTAAGTCCCAAAGCCTATTGATAGAAAAGTAGAGAAAATCTCCATTTGGCTCAAATATAAGTCACATGATCTAGTCTAGTATGGTCATTATTAAAGCTGACATTTTGTCTCCAATCTGACTTTGTCAACTTAGTTCCAAACCTGGAGAAGAGACATAAAGTGAGTAGCACCCATAAACCTTAAATATTTCAAGACTAATGATGGCATTTCAACCACGATCAGAAGATGATCATTTTGAATTTGGACAGCAGGGTGTATGTGGACTAGAGGGAATAAAGCTAGAGATAAATAGAAGAGCTGTATGGCCACTGATACACTCCAGGATAGAAAAGATGAAGGCTTGAACTAAGGTGGTTCTGATGAAGAGGAGGAGATAAATTTTGCCAGAGTCAAAATCTGCAGAGCTTCATGACTGATTAGGTGTGGGGTGTAAGAGTGGAGCCAGAATCCAGAAAGACACCTAGGTTCCTGGACTTTGTTTTTACTAAGTTACAAATCTGCTTTAATTTTATTTATGGCAGCCTGCTCTGCTTCTCTGGATTGAAGTCTTATTTTTTTCCCTCATAATCCTTTATCCCCAAGATTCCTCTTAGAAGCTATCCCATACTTCCTGTAACCAAGCTCATTGCAATCTCATTATATAAATTTTTCAGGGTTCTCCCATTTGAGCCGCTTCCTCATATTTTGTCTCAGCTTTAGCCTCCTTTCTTCTTTCTTCTCTCTTTAACCATCTCATTCAAATTTAGCATTGTCATTTCCTCAATATCATAGTGACAGATTTGTCTGTCTTACAAGAAACTTACACACCTTGTGACAAGAAACCACCACTATTGACCTGTCCAGGAAAACTAGTCATAAGAAGGTATATGCCAAAGCTATAAATGGCCCACTGGTGAAGGAACCCAGAGCTGAGACAAGAATAAGGCAAAGGGTGGGATCAGTTCTAGAGCTAACTTCTAACACTTTCAGTGTTTGTGCATAACTAACAATAGAATTTTCTTCCAGTGTTTCTCAATTAAATTTTTCACTTTTATCTGGCATCAGATACGTAGGAAACTATAAAGAAAAAAAAGTTTAAAGATATAATTGTGGTATTCGTGGACACAATATTGGGAGAATGAAAAAGGTTTTGGTTGCAAGGGAAAGATGATTATAGAATAATAGAACTCCATAAATACAGAGAAAATTAAGGGTCATCAATATTATCAGAAAGCCTCTGACTCCAGCCAATTGGATCAATTACTTATAATGGAGGACATGATCCAAGATAGCAAACTAAGCACTGGTATTTAAATTTTCTTACTTTCAAAATCCACTTAGATGATGAAAAGATTTAAAAATCAAAATAAAATCCACCACCACTTGGAAAATAAGAAGTGGGGAATACTAGTTCTGGCAGGTGTGGGTAGACTAAAACACCTGAAAATTCTCCCACTTTAAATTCTCCCACATAAATGCTTATAAGTGATGAATAAATATTACATAATTTTTAAATACATAACTATATATGTACGAAAGAAGAGAAATTCCCCCATTGTAGATAAATGAGGAAGTGAAAGCAGAGTGTTAAACATGTAAATTGGCATTACTGTTCTCCTGGGAGGTGTAATGGAGGAAATTAAACAGTAGCTATTTTTTTTTTTTTTAGATGGAGTCTTGCTCTGTCCCCCAGGCTGGAGTGCAGTGGGGTGATCTCAGCTCACTGCAACCTCTGCCTCCCAGGTTCAAGATATTCTCCTGCCTCAGCCTCCCAAGTAGCTGGGATTACAGGTGCCCGCCTCCACGCCTGGCTAATTTTTGTATTTTAGTACAGACGGAGTTTCATCATGTTGGCCAGGCTTGTCTTGAACCCCTGACCTCAAGTGATCCACCAGCCTTGGCCTCCCAAAGTGCTGGGATTACAGGTGTGAGCCACCATGCCCAGCCAACACTAGATACTTTTTATGGGCTTAGTGTTTAAAGTCCATGTGGAACTAGGAAACAAAACCTTAAGGCTTCAAAAGGAAGAAACTTGAAACTAAAACACCTGCATAAAGTGTGGACCCTCAAAAGACTACCTTTTAATAAATGAATGGTGGGTGGGGGAAAAAATCCACCTATTAGCATAGATGGATGATAAGCAAGTTTGTCTTTGTATGAGTTCTGGGAAAAACATAAAATTTCCCCTGAAATAACTAAAGCCCAGGACCATGCCACATTAATGTGTATGCTCTGGGAAAGCCCAAATAAGGAATTACCATAAAAATTGTTCCCAGGCCAATGAAATTTCCAGGGCTTAGCAGAAACAAAAGCAAAATGGATTTTAAAGGATGCAGCAGAAGCCGAGGCCACAGTGACATCAGCAAGATGGCAATCTAAAAGATATTAGCCTTCATCCTCCCCCTCAAACACACACAAAATAGTTATCTATGAATGATCATAGCCTTAAGAGGGCTCTAGGGTCCATTTAAGAATTTACAGCAGCACATTAGATTAAGAAAAGAAGAAGAAGAAGAATGACTACACAGAAATAATTTCTGGGGAGAATGGTGACCTAAGACATCTGGAGATGGCTAGAAACAAAGAAGGGCAGGGGCCATTCAGATCAGCCAGGCAGCAGGTGTTATTCACAGTCCCCAGTGGCCTGCTCTGCAGAAAACATGGGCATCTTTCACCACTAAGGCAACCAACAGCCATCCCTGCTGCAGACTCCCAAGGAGGAGATGCTGCTGCATGCCACCTTGCACACCATTATCAATGCAGCAATGAGGATGCCTATGCCCTGACCTAGACCTGTGGCCCTAGACCATGCCAGACTCAAGCCATGGTTCCTCCACATATGACCATGCTTCAGACCCCACCTCTGTGCCTTTTTTCCATGGACACTATACATCAGACACTGGTGCCACTACCACTGCAAGCATCCCCTCAAGCTGAACCTGGCATAAAAGGAGAGCGTCTTGGCCATGACTTCCCCAGTGGAACAAAAAGAGATTGGAAGGGCCACAATAGCCTTCACCACTGGAGACCCTAACAGCTCTCACTATTGCTGAGGATATGCACAGCCTTGGCCACTGAGAACACCTGCAATCTTTGTCAACACCAATCTCAGCTGACAGAGCTGCATGGAGACTAAACTTCTGCATCGTTACTGGAGCTAGAACTTCTGCATTCCTTCACTCCCAGCTGGTACCTTTAGTCCTATCTCAAGGGGACGATTTTTCTCTGCTAAAATCAGTCTATAAAGTCTAGAAGAGATCAATCCATCAATGTGCAGACATCAAAGAAAGGCAACAAGAAAAAAACAAGGAAACAAAATACCACCAAAAATTGCATGCCTGTAATCCCAGCTACTCAGGAGGCTGAGGCTGGAGAATCACTTGAAACCAGGAGGCAGAGGTTGGAGTGAGCTGAGATTCCACCACTGCACTCCAGCCTGGGCAATTTAATGAGACTCTGTCTCAAACAAAACAAAACAAAAGCAAACACAAAAAAAAAGATTTTCCAGTAACTGACACCAAAGAAATGGAATTCTAAATTTACCTGACAAATAACTCAAAATAATTGTTTGGAGGAAGCTCAGTAAACTACAAGAAAACACCCAAACAATTTAACAAAATTAAGGAAATAATATATGAACAAAATCAAAAATTTAGCAGAGAGATTAAATCATTTTTTAAAAAGATAAATTCTAAAGCTGAAGAATATGATGAATGCAATGAAAAAAGGCAATAGAAACATCAGTAGCAGAATTGAGAAGCAGCAGAATTTGTGAATTTAAGGACAGATTATTTAAAAATATCCAGGCAGGGGATAAGGAAGAATGAAAGAAAATGAGGAAAAATTCCTATGGAATTTATGGAAAAGCATCAAGGGAGCTAACATTTGCATTGTAGGAATTTAATAAAGAGAAGAGATCAAGAAAAGGACCAAAAGTTTATTTGATGAAATAATGTCTGGAAATTTTCCAAATCTAGGAAAGGATATAGACATACAGGTGCAGAAAGCTCAAATATCTCCAATCATATTCAATCCAAAGAAGGCTACACCAAGACATTTTATAATCAAACTGTTAATAGTCAAAGACGAAAAGAATCTTGAAAGCAGCAGGAGAAAAGAAGATCCTATCATAAGGGGATTCCTAAAAGGCTATCAGGGGATTTCTCAGTAGCAATTCTGCAGGCCAGAAAACAATGGGATGATATATTCAAAGTGCTGACAGAAAGAAAATGTCCAACTGGCTGGGTGCAGTGGCTCATGACTGTAATCCTAGCACTTTGGGAAGCTGAGGCTGGAGGATTGCCTGAGGTCTGGAGCTCAAGACCAGCCCGGCCAACATGGTGAAACCTCGTCTTTACTAAAAACACAAAAATTAGCCGAGTGTGGTTGTGGGTACCTGTAATCACAGCTACTCAGGAGGCTGAGGCAGGAGAATCACTTGAACCTGGGAGGTGGAGGTTGCAGTGAGCTGAGATTGTACCATGGCACTTTAGCCTGGGCAACAAGAACAAAACTCCATCTCAAAAAAAAAGAAAAAAGAACAAATATTCAACTAAAAATACTAAATACAGCAAAGCTGTCCATCAGAAATGAAAGAAATGCTTTCACAGATGTGCAAAAGCTGAGAGAGTTTATCATCAGTACATCTACCTTATAAAAAATGTTCAGTGGAGTTCTTCAACCTGAAAGAAGGGACACTAACTGGTAACATGAAAACATGTAAAGTAGAAATCTCACTGGTAAATATTAGTACATAGTCAATTTCAGAATATTCTAGTACTGTAATTGTGGTGTGGAAGTCGTATCTCTAGTATAAAGATTAAAATGGAGAAGTATTAAAAATAATTATAGCTACAATAATTTGTTAATAGATACACGATATAAAAGGATGTAAATCGTGGCATCAAAAACATAAAATGTTTGGGGAGGTAAAAAGTATAAAGTTTTTGTATGCAATCCAAATAAAGTTATCAGCTTTAATTGCTGTAACTACAAGATATTTTGCATAAGTGTCATGATAACCACGAATAAAAACCTATAATAGGTATATGAAAGATAAAGAGAGAAATCAAAGCATACCACTACAGAAAATCATCAGATTACAAGGAAAGACAGCAGGAGAGGAAGGAAAGAACAAAGGATCTATAAAACAATCAGAAAACAATTTAACAAAAGATAGTAGTAAGCCCTTACCTATCAAAACCTTGAATGTGAATGTATTGAATTCTCCAATCAAAAGATATTAAATAGCTGAATAGATTTTTTTGAAGACCTAACTATATGCTGCCTACAAGAGACTCACTTCAACTTTAAGGGCACACATAGACAGAAAGTGAAAAGATGAAGAAAGGTAGCCTATGCAAATAGGAACCAAAAGAGAGGAAGAGTAGCTATACTTATATCACACAAAATAGACTTTCATTCAAAAACTATAAAAACATACAAAGAAGATTATTAATAATAAAAATGGGCCAATTCATCAAAAGAATATAGCAATTATAAATTTATAACCACTCAATATCAGAGCACCTAAATATATAAAGCAAATTGAATTGATATTAAGGGAGAGATCAACTGCAATATAATAATAGTAAAATTATTGAATATTCCACTTTTGACAATGAATAGATTGTCAAAATCAATAAATCCTATAGGCTTTCTTTATTCTTTTTCATTATTTTTTCTCCTCTGACTGGATATTTCAAATAACCTGTCTTTGAATTCACACATTCTTTCTTCAGATTCACAGTTCTGCTGTTGATGCCTCTATATGCTTCAGACACAAAATCAGTAAAGAAACATCACACTTGAACTACATTTTAGACCAAATTGACCTAACAAACATCTACAGAACATTCCATTGAACAGTAGCAGAATAGGTGTTCTTCTCAAGTACACATGAAACATTCTTCAAGACAGATCATATGTTAGGGCTACAAAACAATTATTAATAAATTTAAGAATATTGAAATCATATCAGTGATTTCAACCACAACATTCCAACCTCAATGTTTTGAAACTAGAAATCAAGAACAGGAGGAATATTGGAAAACTTACAAATATATAAAAATTAAACAACACATGAACAATCAATGGTTTGAAGAATAAATCAAATAGAAAATTAACAAAGTCTCAAGATAAACAAAAATGAAAATACATTCTGAAACTTATGATATGCAGCAAAAGCAGTTCTTTTTTTTTTGAGACGGAGTCTTGCTCTGTTACCCAGGTTGGAGTGCAGTGGTGCGATCTTGGCTCACTGCAAGCTCTGCCTCCCGGGTTCACGCCATTCTCCTGCCTCAGCCTCTCAAGTAGCTGGGACTACAGGCATCCGCCACCACGCCCGGCTAATTTTTTTTTGTATTTTTAGTAGAGACGGGGTTTCACCATGTTAGCCAGGATGGTCTCGATCTCCTGACCTCGTGATCCGCCCGCCTCGGCCTCCCAGAGTGCTGGGACTACAGGCGTGAGCCACCACGCCCGGCCAAAAGCAGTTCTACAAGGAAAATTTGTAGCAATAAATGCCTACATTAAAAAAATAAGAAATACCTCAAATAAACAACCTAACATGATACCTCAAGAAACTCGACAAGGAAGAACCTATTAAGCCTGAAAATTAGTAGAAGGAGGAAAATAACAAAGATTAGAGTACAAATAAATGAAATAGAGACTAGAAAAAAATAATTGAAAAGATCAATGAAACCAATGGTTGGTTTTTGAAAAGATAAACAAAATTGACATACTTTTAGCTAGACAAACATAAAAATAGACAAAACTCAAATAAATAAAAATTATAAATGAAGGACGAGACATAACTGATATCACAGAAATATAAAAGATTATGAGACTACTATAAACAATTATATTAGAACAATTGGATAACCTTAAAGAAACAGATTAATTCTTAGGAACACACAATCTACTGAGACTGAACATGAAATAATAGAAAACCTGAATGGGCCAAAAATGAGTAAGAAAATTGAATCAGTAATTTAAAGAATCTCCCATCAAAGAAAAGCACAGGACCTGTTACCTTCAGGGCTGAATTCTACCAACAATTTAAGAACTAACACCAATCCTTCTCAAACTATTTCAAAAACTTTGAAGATAGAATACTTCTAAACTCATTTTACAAGGCCAGCATTACTCTAATACCCTAACAAGACAAGGACACTACAAGAAAAGGAAACTACAGGCCAAAATCCCTGATGAACATAGATGCATAAATCCTCAACAAAATTCTAGCAAACCAAATTCAACAGCACATTAAAATAATCTTTCACCATAATATCAAGTGGGATTTATCCCTGGGATGCAATGATGATTCAACATAAGCAAATCAATAAACTGATATATCACATTAACAAAATGAAGTACAAAAACTACATAATCATCTCAATAAATGCAAAAAAGCATTTTAGAAAACATTTAGCATCTTTAGCATCCTTTTATAATAAAAACTCTCAACACATTAGGATAGAAGGAATGTACCTCAACGTGATGTAGGCCATATATCACAGCCCACAGTTAACATCATACTCAATGGTGAAAACTTAAAGCTCTTTTTCTAAGTTCAGGAACAAGGCAAGGATGTCCACTATCACCACTTCTTTTCAACATAGTACTGGAATTCCAAACCGGAGCAATTAAGCAAGAAAAAGAAACCAAGGCATCAAAATGGAAAAGGAAGAAGTACAATTGTCTCTGCTTGCAGATGACATGATCTTACACGTAGAGAACCATAAAGACTCCACCAAATACTGTTATACAGTAATATACAGGCATAACTTTAACATACAAAATCAGTAGCATTTCTATACACTAACAACAAACTATCTGAAAAAGAATTCAAGAAGACAATCCCATACTACAAAAAATAAAATAAAATGGAATAAAATACTTAGGAATAAATTTAACCAGGTAAATGAAAGGTCTCTATACCAAAAACTATAAAATATTGGTGAAAGACATTGAAGAAGATACAAATAAATGGATTGAAAGAATTAGCATTGTTAAAACGTCCATAATACCCAAAGAGATCTATATATTTAATGTAATCCCTATTAAATTTTGAATAATATTTTTAACAAACATAGCAAAAAATCCTAAAACTTGTATGTAACCACAAAAGGCCCCAATACAAAAAGCAATTTCGCAAACCAATTCTGCTAAAATTTAATGCCATTTAATTTGGCATAGTGAAATTTGTTCTTGAGCAGAAATATCAAAGCTAGAGGCATCACATTACCTAATTTCAAAATGTACTCAAAGCTTAGTAATCAAACGAGTATGACAATGGCATAAAAACAGAAATATAGACCAATAGAACAGAGTAGAAACCCCGGAAATAATTTCACAAATTTATGCTCAAGTGATCTTTGACAAAGTACACACAAGAACAGGAACAAGAACACACAATGGGGAAAGGGCAGTCTTTTCAATAAATGGTGTTGGGAAAACTGGATATCTACATGCTGAAGAATAAAATTGGATCCTTATCCTACACTATACACAAAAATCAACTTAAAAACTTAAATGTTAAAACTTGAAACTGTAAAATCCTGGAGGAAACATAAGGAAAAACTTCTTGACTTCAATCTTGACAAAGATTTTTTGGATCTGATCCCAAAATTATGGGCAAAGAAAAAAAGACAATATTTGCAAACCATATATCTGACAAGAGTTAGTATGCCAAATATTTAAGAACCTCAGGTCAACAACAAGGAAATAAATAATTCAGTTAAAAAATAGGCAAAGAATCTGAATAGATATTACTCAAAAGAAGACATACAAATGGCCAGCAGATATATAAAACAGGTGTATGTTAAACATTACTAATCATCAGGGAAACGCAAATTAAAACCACAGTGGAATAGCACCTCATACCCGTTAAAATGGCTATTACCAAATAGACAAAAGATTACAAGTGTTGCCAAGGTTGTAGAGAAAAGGGAATTGATGGTGGGAATGTAAATTAAAACATTCATTATAGAAAACAGTATGGCAGTTCCTCAAAATATAATAATGGAGCGACCATATGATCCAGCAATCTCACTACTGGATTTATATCCAAAGGAAATGAAATCAGTGTGTCAAAAAGATATCTGCACTTCCATGTTCACCGCAGCATTACAATAACCAAGATATGGAATCACCCTACGTGTCCATCAACAAAAGAATCAATTTTAAAAATGTGGTATATATACAAAATGTAATACTATTCAGCCTTTAAAAAGAAGGAATTTATGTCATTTGTGACAATGTAGATGAACCTAAAGAGCACTATGTTGAGTGAAGTAAGTCAGGCACAGAAAGACAAATACCACATGATCTCACTTACTTGTGGAATCTAAATAACTCCAATTCATAGAGGCAAAGAGTACAATGGTAGTTGTCAGGGATTTAGGGGTAATGGGGAAATATTGAACAAAGGATGTAATATTTCAGTTAGAAAGTTTTGGAGATCTATTATACAGCATGGTGTTATAGTTAATAGTAATTTATTCTATATTTGAAGACTGCTAAAAGATTACATTGAAAATGTTCTCACCATAAAAAATGGCAAGTATGCAAGGTGATGTATATGTTAATTAGCCAAATCTAATCATTTCACAATGTATACATATATCGAAACATCACATTATATACCATAAATATATACAATGTTTGTCAATAATACCTTAATAGCCTTCACTTAAAAAAAAAAAGAAAAAAAAAGGAACCTAGGCCACATGGAATCCCCACATTGCACAGGATGCTGCACAATGTAAAATCACAAAATCTATGAAACCACCATAAACAAGGTTTAAAATATGTGAGAGAAAGAAAGATTGCTAGAGGCCAGGAGTTCAAGACCAGTCTGGACAACATAGTGAAAAAGACCAGTCTGGGCAACATAGTAAGACCCCATCTCTAGAAAAAGAAAAACTTAGCTGGGCATGCCAGTGCACCTCTAGTTCCAGCTAGTTGGGGGGTTGAGGTGGGAGGATTGCTTGAGTCCAGGAGTTCGAGGTTGCAGCAAGCTATGATCATGCCACTGCACTACAGCCTGGGTGATAGAGTGAGATTCTGTCTCTAAAAATATTTAATAAATATAAGTAAAATAAAATATGTGATAAATTCAGGATTAAATGCCTAAAACTTCAATTGGTAGATTTATCTGAGAATTACAGTGTATTTAAACTATTTTAAGCTTGTTAAAAATCATAAAATCAAATGTTAAACCAATAACAGTAAAACACAACAAATAACAAAAACACTCTGTGAAGGAATGATAATAATAATTTATTTTTTGAGGACTCAATGTCACTTCAGGCCGTCTTAAGCATTTTATGCAAATAGTTTTAATTAATTACCAAAACAACACTATATTTATATACAATTGTTACTTCAATTTTACACACCAAGAGGCACAAAAGGTTAATTAATTTAACCAAAACTGGAGAGCTAGTAAATAATGGAGGCAAAATGTAAATCCAGACAATCCTCTGAAACCATGCTTTTAACCATTTTGCTAATAAAATCTCAAAAAACAGTAATCATTGAAATAGAAAATAAATAGGTTAAACAATAAAATAGATACAGCTGAAGAAAGAACCAGTAAACTGGAAGATAGAGATTAAGAAATTACCTAAAATGCAATAAGTGATAATGAAATGAAAATTTTGCAAGACTAATTAAGAGTCACGAGAATAGAATGAAATCTAGCAAACTTCTAATATAAATTTCTGAGGGAAAGAATTCAAGTAATGCTGCAGCAGCATAATAATAAAGAGATAATAGCCAAATATTTTCTAAACTTGAAAAAAGACATGATACCTTAGAATTGAGTTATTAATCTCTAGCAAAATAAATGCACATTTAGACAAATCATAGTGAAATTGCATAATATCAAATATAAAAAGTCTTAAAGGCAACTGGAGAGAAAAGATAGATTAATTATAAAGAAACAACAATTAAATAGATTTCTCAAAGAAAACAGTAGAAGCTAGAAGAGCATGGAATAAAATATTACAACTGTTGAGCACAAAGCTATGCTATCAATCTTAAATTCTGCTTTTAGGCTTTTTGGACAAATAAACTCACAGACCCTATCAAAAATGATGGGAAAGTTTAAGTTCATGAAGAAAGAAATTGATTAAGAAGAAGTGGAATGTAAGAAGCCATAGATGGCATTTAATGTATTAAAGTAAAGGGATGATCATACAATACAAACAAGTTCGAACTTCTGATCACATGATACTCCAATTTTATCCTTTGAGGCCCTCCCTGAGCTCCAAGCACATAGCAATGGCAGGCAAAATATAAAATGTAAAAAAGCTGTGTTTGTTCTATAAAAAGAAAATAAAAATGTCCATGGACCAGAAACAGAAAATCAAAGCAGAAATGCAAATGAAGAAAATAAGAAAGCAAGGATATCAAGAGAAAGAACGTTAAAGCATGGAAATAGAAAGTACAGAGTTCCTGAGCTGGGACTAAATTTGGTGTGCTTGAGGAACCCTGAGGCTAATGTGCTAATGTGCTTGAAATGAATTATGCAAGGGTAAGAGTGGTAGGAAGATCTGTAGTATTAGTTGGAGTCTAAAACAGGCTTAGGTTGAATTCAAGTGAGATAAGATAGCATAATAATAAAAGGGAAAAGAACAGACTATTTAAATAAACAGTAGTGCACAATTTATATGTGTTTGAAAAAAAGTTAGATCCCTATCCCACATTTTAAATTAAAAAAACACATAAAGATAAAATCAGTAAAAGTTAGATTCTTACCTCATACCACATAGAAAAATTATGTATTGAGTGAATATATAATAAAACTATGGAGGCATTATAAGAAAATATAAGAATACTTTATAACATGGCAACATGGTCTGATAGAAGATGACAGAAATATAGGAAAGTTAGAAACCAAGATTTAAAAAAATTGAGTTTAGCTGTGTGAAAACTAACCTTCTATATTTTAAAATTCACTGTAAACAAAAAGTGAAGTGAAAGATTGCCCAAAAACATTGTCATCACATACAATGGAGAAATGGTCAAAAGCATAATGTTCAGTAGTTGTTCCTAGAGTGGCATAAATAGACTGGACATGAGTATGAGGGAACTTTCTGGAGTGATGAAAATACTTTATCTCATGATAAAGGTTTGGATTACTCAAATGCATGCATTTGTCAAATTGATGGAACTATGCACATAAAATCTGTGCATTTCACTGTTATAAACTATGCCTTAATAAATCAGTCCTATAAAAACTAAGAAAAACACAAATGACATAGAAGATGGGCAAAGGCTGAACACAGGACACTTTCTCTCTCCTGCTGCCATGTGAAGAAGGACATGTTTGCTTCCCCTTCTGCCATGATTGTAAGTGTCCAGAGGCCTCTCTAGCTGTTTGGAACTGTGAGTCAATTAAACCTCTTTCCTTTATAAATTACCCAGTCTCTGATATGTCTTTATTAGCAATGTGAGAACTAACTAATACACCCCACAAACTGATTTCCCAGACATTGTTGGTGAAGATATAAATTGATACAGCCTTACCTGAGAGACATTGAAGACTATTTAACAAGAATATTTAATATGCATAATCTAGCAATACTAGATTTACAAATTTATCCTTCAGATAATCCAGCAGTAGTGCCATTATATGCTTGTACAAAGACATTTGTTTGAACTTTGTTTTTATAATATGAATTTTTTGAGAGCCTCCTTAACGTCCACCAGTGGTGAGAAGGATTAAAATATATTATGATCGTACGTAATGCCACTGAATTGTACACTTAAAAATGGTTAAAATGATCAATTTTATGTTGTGCATATTTACTACAATAAAAAAAGAAAAAAGTTATGATTTATCTATATAACACACTACTATAGAGACTTCTAAAATAGTATAATAGATCTATTTACAGATTTGAAATTATTTCATGATAGTTTGTTAGATAGGTATACTTCTAAATGTTTATATACTTACATGTATGTATAAGTATGTATACAAAAAAAGAAAAATATCTAGAGAGCTACCTGAAAGTTTTTAACAATAGTTAACATTTGTGTTAACTTACAGGAAAGACTTTAACTTTTTACTTTATATACCTCCAAATGTTTATTAATTCGTAAGACTGAGTGGTTGTTTTAAAATTAAATACATTGCTTGAGCCCAGGAGTTTGAGACCAGCCTGGGCAAAACGGTGAAATCTTGTCTCTACATAAGACAAAAAATAGCCAAGTTTGGTGGCATGTGCCTGTAGTCCCAGCTACTCAGCAGGCTGAGGTAAGAGGTTTGCTTGAGCCTGAGAGGCAGACGTTGCAGTGAGGCAAGATTGTGCCACTGCATTCCAGATTGAGTGACAGAGTGAGACCCTGTCTCAACTTAAAAAAAAAAAAATTGAGATATAGACTTCAAACCATATTACCATGATTTCAAAAATTTTGTGAATAAAAGAAGACACACTGTATTCATAAAGCTTCTAGGGGCTGTAATAGATACATAATTTTGGATGTGGCATAGGTTGGCCTATATATACAAAAATATGACACTAAAATTAAGTGTAGTCACAATAACT
This sequence comes from Symphalangus syndactylus, assembly GCF_028878055.3. Taxonomy (NCBI): domain Eukaryota; kingdom Metazoa; phylum Chordata; class Mammalia; order Primates; family Hylobatidae; genus Symphalangus; species Symphalangus syndactylus. The sequence goes on from NC_072441.2 coordinate 86,113,563, forward strand.
TCTTATGTAACTTTGTTTTAGTTCTAATTTGGTAACAGTGACTCAAAATAAATAGAATCATATTTTAGGTGGAAACTCAATGATCCATGTAAGTGGCGAGGCTGGAGTTCTGTGCTGTCTGGGCAGAGAAAGCACTTGGACTGAATGATGGGCATGGCTCTCTATGTGAAGTGCTGCAGAGTCACTAACCTTGAGTTCATGTGCTCTAAGCTTCACTGTCCCTCCAACCCAAGATCCTAATTTCTTTTATTCCATCCTGTTTCCTCTTGTAAACAGAAGAGCACAATTTGACCTGTTTTCAAAGGAGCCGGCAGGAATCTGGTTCTGATAACAAAGTCCCTGTCATTCCTGTGTCTATTGGTTCTCCTAGGTAGTTTCTTCAGGGCTGCGCCAACTTCACTTCACAGTAGATGAAGGAATAGTGCCATGGAGAATGGCATCCAGAAGAGGTATACTAGAAAGCTAATGCCCCAAGATCTCTGAAGAATATATCAGGTCTGAGGCTTGGGGTCATGGATGGTTTTCAAAGAGCAGAATCTTCCATAACCTTACATAGCGTCTTCATAGTCCACATCTGTAATGTTTGCTTTCCTCGGCCTGGAATAGATGTCTAAGGAAACCTGGAAGCAAAGATTAGGACTAGAGCAGGGAAGACAAGCAGAACATGCCTCCACTGGTCCTCTTCACCAGTTAGCTTGGATGCATCTTATCATGGCACATCACACAACCCAAAAATCAGGGCCTCTTGGAAAACTGTGATCCAAGGCCAGCATTTTCAGAGTGCCTGTATCCCACTGGTGGACTACAAAGATGCACCTGATAAGCTGCAAACTGATGCAAACATACAGTGTCTTCCCTCATTCTTATGGGCCACTGTTAGGCAGCCCCATGGGCTGTCATTTTTTAAAAGGTTGTCAGAATTTTATATTCATAAATTAAATGTAGCATGTCACTGGACTTTACCAAGGATTTGAATTTTATCCTGAGATATCTGGCTGCCATACTACACTAGACAAAACTGCAAAGCACCTACTGTTTTTGTGCACATGCACAGAGCTGGAATTTCTGCAGTTTTAAGAAAGTATTTTCGTATCAGTGGTGATATCTTGAATTATTCAAAGTTTACCAAATGCTAATTTTTAGTGACACAAATTACTATTAGCTTAGGTTTGTTCAATATTAATTTAGTTGCTGTAGAATGTTTGGTTAACCTTATAGTACAAAGTGATGGATGTATGGCTCAATAGTATTTTAGGATAAAAATTTTCCGATAAATAGAATTTTTAGACTAGGTATGCACTGCAGTTTAGCTGAAAATCATTCATGTGTCCATTGCTAAAGTAAATCTATTTGTAAGCCTTCAAAATTTCCTTGTACAATGACCCCTTATTGTTGTAACTACATGTTTTTACCTCCACTGCTTTGGGAGGTAGGGAAGAGGTAGACCATGGGATTTTTGCTCTTTCTAAGTGGCTATAATTTAAGAAGTTTGAGAACCAGTCCCCAGAGGAAAGAAAGAACATGGAAGAAAGAACAATAGAGACTCTTACCTTGTCCTCCATATGTGTCCCCAGGGTTTCTGCTGTGGAGAAAAGGCAAGTGCTGTGACATTCCACTTATATTTAAAGTCCTTCACTAAACTTGTGTTAAGAAAAGCTTCTTTCTCTCTCATCTATTTCCCATGAATTGATTTCCATTAATATTTTCTGTCTTGCTTTTCTGTTTATCACAAATATGATTCCCTTAGTAGCCAGAGGAAAATTGGCAGCCTGGGGGTGGGAGGGTAAGTAGATCCCCTATGCCAGGAGGGGCCTTTATACATCTCAGCTATTCTGGGCCCACCATGTGTAGGATGGGACAAGAGCACCAACTAGGCAGCTGTGATGGGGTTATGAGGAGTATGTCAGGCTACTCAAAGAGGGCAGGTAGAGGCCATCACCTCTGGTGCTGCCACATGACTGGGGAGTGAGGCATAAAATGTAGGCCTTACAATGACACCTTATTGGAACTACGTTTTACCTCCATTGTGTTGGGAGGTCGGGAAGAGGTAGACCATGGGATTTTTGCTCTTTCTAAGTGGCTATAATTTAAGAAATTTGAGAGCCCATCCCCAGAGGAAAGAAAGAACCTTAGCATTAGATCTGGGCTCTACTCAAGGTAGCTCCAGACCCAAAGACAGCCATTAAGTACACACAGTGATGCTCACAGCCTTCTGCTCTGAGGAATGCTGTTGTTTGCCATGCACAGCCACTGATTGTTCTCTTGGTTCTGGGAAAGACAAAAGTCAGAGACAAATTTACGCCCCCACGTCTCACCTGCTACTGATTCCTTGTCCGGCTGGTTATAGTACGCCAACGAATAAACCTCATCCCCACTTACAACATTCACTGCAAGGGAAGGAAGGAGATTTCAAGACACAGCCCCTGATTCCTGTCTTTCAAATTACTCCATACCTTCCACCTGTCACAGCCATGAAGACAGATGACTCATTTGTTTGTAGCAGAGGCTGGGGCACAACAAAGTCAGGTTTGTCTAGCAGATGTTATCCCATTGTCCCTTCCCCATCTTGCTGTACCAACTTTGGCCTGGGTCATTTGGGAAGGCTCACCATTTTCATATATAGGCTGGAGCTGCCTTGGGGTAGCTGAGTTGAGGTAGGTGAACTCTTGGGGTACAGGGCTGGGAAGGCTCCTGCAAACACAGAGACACATGTTATTTATCTGAAATTGCATTCCAGATAATGCAGATATCACACTGAAGGAGAGAAGCCTGTGACAAATGGTCCTGAGCAGAATACTAAGTTACAGGGAAATGAGCAGCTAGAAGGCACAGCAGTGTGGTATGAGCCACAGCCCTGTCACAGGCTGAGTGGGGCACTGCAGAGCATGCACCAGAGGGTAACTCTGTGAGCGTAAGGTGTGGTATTGCCCATTCCCAGAATAGTGTCATTCACATCATGAGTGCTCCCTAAATATTAAATGAATAAATATTGATTCACTCCAGATGGAAAACACTTTGCTGGGCAGAAGAAGCAACTTGAGGAAGGGTCAGAAGAAAATGCTCCTTCATGTGCAGGTACCAGTGAAAGAGCTACTCTTACTTGAAAAAAAAGAATATCTGTTTATTGTTGGCATAAATGATAATACATTATATTAAAAAGACAACTAAACATTGGGATCTCTAGATGGAAGTATTTTAAAAAATATTTTCTTCCTCTAAACATCTAAAGAACTTCGCCAATAACTGTTCAGTATGTTTATTCCTGTCTTACATTCCAGAAATGTACATGTATCTTACCTACCCTGAAATACTTTAAAACTCTCAAGAGCCTTTTATATTTTCATACCTCTCAGCACTCAACAGAATGACTTACAGATCCTCAAATATTGGTTGACTGATTGAATGAATGCATGATCCTGGTGAAAGCTATGTGATTATTTATTTATTTATGTATTTATTTATTTATTTATTTATTTATTTATTTATGAGACAGAGTCTTGCTCTGTCACCCAGGCTTAAGTGCAGTGGTGCCATCTCGGCTCACTGCAACCTCCACCTCTCGAACTCAAGGGATTCTCTTGCCTCAGCCTCCTGAGTAGCTGGGACTACAGGCGTGCATCACCACACCCAGCTAATTTTTTGTATTTTGGTACAGACAGTGTTTCACCATGTTGCCCAAGGTGGTCTGGACTCCTGAGCTTAGGTGATCCGCCCGCCTCAGCCTCCCAAAGTGCTGGGATTATAGGTCCCAAAGTGCTGGGAGTATAGGGATTATTGCCACTGTGCCCAGCCGCAATGTGATTTTAAGACTCTGCAGTGGTATTGAGGGGGATCAATAGGAAAAATAACGAAAAGATTTAAAATCGTTAATGTACGAAATCTGAAAGAAGGGAAGTAACAATGAATTGTTCAAAGTTGCCAGTGGGAGAACTCAGGAGTGAGTTCTGGGTATAATAAAACAGAAAAGAAAAAAAAAAAGCTCAGGAGAGAATAAATCTAAATCTATTTTTAAAATAGATTTTTCTGCATTATTGGCACCTATAGTGAAAACAGGTCTCACCTGAGTGGATCTCTGGCTGAACGTCTTCCTGCAAGACAAACAAATGAGCACACACATAAATGGAAGAACCCTCACTGTCAGTGCTTTCATACACCCTGCACAGGGATATGCCTCATGCTCAGATGACCATTGTGGGTGCCACTGTGTGCCCAGCAGACATCCTGGCAATCATTTACAGAGCCTTCATTTCACAGATGGAAACTCGGGTCCTGAATAATTAAGTGAGATTCCCAAAGCCAATTAGTACTAGATCTAGGACTTCGGACCCAAGTCTCTAAACATGCACATTTATTGTATGTTTTGGTTTTGTTTTACAACCACACTACCCAATCTTATTGTGACAAAATTCCTTGGAGGCAGGTGCTGCCACAACCATGCTATAGATGGTGTGAGGTACCCAAAGATGTCAGAAAAGCTTGGAATTTAAATGAGAATTTCACAGTGTCCTCTCTTGCCTTGTCTAAAACTTCCTGAGTGAAGAGGAGACCAAGGTTAAATATATAAATAAATATGTAATTACCAATTGTGATAACGTGTGAATCTAAATAACTTGGAACTCATAATAGGAGAGAACAATTGCAGGCTGTGCAGGCCAGGTAAAGCCTCTTGGAGAAAATGTCATTTCAGAGGAAAAGTGAGAAAGTTCCAGCAGTAAGTAGAACATGTGGACGTGTGAATGTGCATTTCAGAGAGAAGAAAAAGCATGTGACAATAAGAACTGATGCACTGACTTTAGTACTGGGATATAGTCAGGATAGCTGGAACTGCTAACCGTATTTCTCTTCTGTGGCAGATTATTTTAAATAGTTACATTTGTTTGTTTGTTTGAGACAGAGTCTCACTCTGTCACCAGGCTAGAGTGCAGTGGCGTGATCTCAGTTCACTGCAACCTCCAACTCCCTGATTCAAGTGATTCTCCTGCTTCAGCCTCCCAAGTAGCTGGGATTACAGGCATGCACCACAACGCCCAGCTAATTTTTGTATTTTTAGTAAAGATGGGGTTTCACCATGTTGGCCAGGATGGTCTTGATCTCCTGACCTTGTGATCTGCCCACCTCAGCCTCCCAAAGTGCTGGGATTACAGGTATGATCCACCACCCCCGGCCAAATCATTACATTTTTGTATAAAAATTAAATCACAGAAGCACAAAATATCACTCGAACCTCAATTAATAGCACATGAGGGATGGAGAACTTTACCAAAAATGTTACACTGTGTTAATAGGCACTGTTCCTACCTGCTGGGGTTGTGGGCAGATTCATAGGCAAGGTGGTTAACAGCATATAGATCTTTTGCAGTATACGTGTCACAATTTCAGCCTATTTCAGTGAAAACAAAGATCACAGTAACAAAATGCCACTCTCTTTAAATACTAACCTATTTTTCTTTTGAGGCCGTAGCAAAATAATAAGGCCACAGTGGCTGGACCAAGGGTGCCGAGCAGCCCCTCAATGACTCCTGAGGTGAGATGATTGCTTCTGGCCCCAGTAGGCACTAGAGGGAGAGAACTGTGTATGATCTGCTCAGAGGAAGGGCTTGGGGCTTAGAGAGCAGACATCTTGGATGTGGGTTGTGCCCAAGGTCTGCCCTTCCAAGTGGGGATTTATTTATTTGTCTAGGGACTTGTGGCTTATCATCTTTACGAAAAGAGAAGAGATGCACCCAACCTTGAGTTCTCCATGCCCCTCCAATACATCACTCATGACAGCACCTCACACAGAGGCCCCACCATTGGTAGCACACTCCCGGAAGCATAGTGGCACCAGCAAAACTCTCCCAGGACGCTGGGAAGGAGACATTGACCAAGACAGTTCCATAGCCTGAGCTATACCTGTGAAGTTGAGTGTCACCGCCTCACTGCGCTGGGCCCCCAGGCCATTGTTGGCCTCACAGGAGTAGTTTCCAGAATGTTCTGCAGTCAGGGAAAGGTTGAAGGAGGCTCCTCCTCCAGAGGGGGCCGAGCTGCTCCCCAAGGTGATATCCTCGTGATAAAACCAGTACAGGATCGGAGGAGAGCCTCTCAGGGCCTCACAGTGAAGCTCCAGCACATCCTCCACTGCAGCCTGGGCCCTGGGAGCCCTGAGCATGAGGATGGGGCGAGACACCGGGACTGAGAAAGATAGTAGACTGTGAGAGACAGTCTCTGACAATGCAGCAAACTCATAATCCCTGCCCACCGATGCTCAGCCCCATTGAACTTCCTCAGCATGCCCCAGGGAAACTTTGTGTGCCCCAGAGAAATGTGGAGTCCAGTTTGTGACTGGCTGGCTGAACGGAGGGTAGTGGAACTTACTTCTGACAGTGATGCTCACCAGCCCACTGGGGCTGGGACCATAGCCATTTTCAGCTACACAGTAATATTGCTCAGCATCACTCTCCCTCGCTGTAGGAATCTCATACTCTGCTGTCAGTGAACGCTGTATCTTTGTCTGAAGGTTTAAGCCTACAGTCCCTTTGTACCAAAGGAAGGTGATGTCTCCTGTGCCCATAGCAACTGAGCAGATGAGGACCAGCCTGTCTCCCTCCATCACCTGTCCTCCTGGGGGCTGAGTCTCCAAGCTCACATCAGTGACAGGGACCCCTGTGTGAACACAAGATGACATAGGAAGACCCTGAGTAGGGAGAGTTTCAAAGACAGTAAGTAGATGTGACAGTCCTGAAAGCAAAGCGCATGAGTGAAGTCAATGTTGTATATAGCTTAATTTGGGTGAGGGGGAGGGGTCTGCTGATTGGTTGGGTGATGGTGGTAGGATAAGAAAGACACCATATTATTACTATACAAGGTGTAGCATCACCTCTCTCCCTAGAACAATGTGACTTCCACTACCTTAATCTCTCAAACTTTCATTTTTTCAAGAAACAATAGTATAGTGAAGTGATTATAAGTCTAAATTGTAAATCGAACTGCCTTATTTGAAGAGTGGTTCCAATGCTTTTACTCTTGTGTGCTTCATCAAATTACTCAACTTCTCTGAAGTACAATTTCCCATATGTAAAATAGAGCTGGTAATGATAGTTATCTCCTGCAGTTGGAGGGTTCAATTACACAGTATCTGTGAAGCATTAGGATAGGGACTGCCATGTATAAATTGCTCAATGATTATTGTGGTGGTGGTGGTCCAGTTTCACCAGTATTGAGTTTTTAGCAAGTGTGGGAGACCACAGCCTTTTGGAGGCATTAGACATTCGCTTCATGGCACGATAGAATGGGAGAGGATGTTGGAAGTGTCAACGCTGACATGGAATAACAAGATGAATTATGAAGCACTCTTTTCTTTCTATTTTTTGGAAATCAAGCTCCAACTGCCCTTCCGTAAGCCCTGCTCCAGTAACCTATTCTACACACTCCTTCGGCAAAGCCTTCTCTGAGCACCTCAGTCCTTTATCCCCCTTCTCTGTAGTCAACAGCCAGTCCTACACAATGCAGCATCACATATTTAACCCTAGTTATTCAGAGTGCTGGCTGAGCATCAACTTCGTATAGTTAAGGACCAGATATTATGCAGCTCTTCCCCTCACACCGTCCAGCACAGTGAAGACACACAGTAAGGTTTTCCTAAGTACTCTCTGTTTGCTTAAATGGAAACAGAGTGAATAAGGGAAGATCCCTTAAGGATCCTAATAATGAGAGAAACTCAGGAATATCTTTCAAACAGCTCCTACTCTTGCAGAGATAGAACCCATAACAGTGACGATTAGCCTCTTGCCACTGCCCTTCTTAGCCTATCCTGGCAGACTGACCCCACTGACACTCACTGTGCACATTTATCTGGGATCTGCTGCTCCTCAAGACTTTGGACGCCATTGTCTGTGCCTCACACCAGTATGACCCTGAGTCTTCTTTCCACATGGCAGCGATCTGGAGCTTGGGGGAGCTGCTCCAGCCTGGGCCCAAGGCCAGGGCATCTCTGAAGAAGCAGAACTGGAACTGGGCATCTGAATTCCATAGAAAGGGCATCTTACACATCAGGGTCACTGGGCTCCCCTCTATGGGATGGGAGGGGCTGGCTATTAACAACAGCTCTAGAGAGACGAATTAAACACAAATGATTAATGGGGTTCAGAGTTTCCGGTAAGAGGCACTTTGTGTCTCAGCACTTGCCAACAAGACTCAAAGAAACAGCCAGTTGGACACACAGGCCACCCCACATGTCTCCACCCCCCCCCAGTGGCCCATGGGCCCTCCTTTGCCATGAACTCACCCTGCTCACCCTTGGTACATCCTGCCCCTGTGCAGTGTTATCTTTCAGAAGGCAACCCTTACCTTTGACTTGGATCTTATTATTTTTTGAAGTTTCTATCCATAAACTAAAAACACCTTTCTTGAAGCCAGTACAATAATATTGAAGACTGTCACTGGAGTTGGCATTGGAGATGGTGAAGCTTGAAGTTTTATTCAAAGTGAATATGCTTCTTTTGTCCTTGTAAGCCATATTCATTATCTTCTTCTGTTCTCTTTCCCCTGGCATCTCAGAAACACACTATCTTTTTCAAAAACAGAATATGGAACCTGCAGGGTTGATCTGTCCAGGAAAGACATAGAAGAACCCAGTCCCCTCATTGCTGACTCTGTCCTGCCCCATTATTGCTATTTCTATTAGAAGAAATGGGGTGTATTTGCTTGTAAATGCCCAGTACCCACCATCCACACAGCTTCTATACAAACCTCTGTAGAAACCATGATCTAAAGAGGCTTCTATCTGAGGCTTCTATACAAACCTCTGAGGCTTCTATATAAACCTCTGTAGAAACCATGATCTAAAGAGCTAATTTAATTCATATCTGAATTCTCAGAGATGTATCCCTTTGGGGTGTTAAGGGCTCTTTTTCTTTCTTTTTTTTTTTTTTTTTTTTTTTTTTTTTTTTTTTTTTTTGAGACAGGGTCATGTTCTGGCTCTCAGGCTAGAGTTCAGTGATGCGATCTCAGCTCACTGCAACCTCAACCTCCTAGGCTCTTAAGCAGTCATCCCACCTCAGCCTCTCAAGTAGCTGGGACTACAGGCATATGCTGGGCATAAGCCCAGCTAATTTTATTTATTTATTGCAGAGATGAGGTTTTATGATGTTGCTCAGGCTAGTCTTGAACTCCTGGGCTGAAGTGATCCTACTGCCTTGGCCTCCCAAGGTACTGAGTACAGGTGTGAGCCACCACTCCTGGCCTAGGGCTCTTTTCTGGTGATAAGATGATAAAATTGTGCTCTGCTCTCTCCTCATCTCCCCAACTTGCTGCTGCATAAAAATGTCACAACCCCTAATAGCTATGGGCTGTGTGGGCATTTGTTTATCCAACCCTCAGAGCCTCTGCCCCTTGAAAAATATTATACTTTCCCTAAGACAAAACTTTATTCTTTCCTCACCAGATGAAAATGACAAGTGCTTTGGATTACTAAGGGGTGAATTACTAGGAATTCAGCTTTTCTGCTGAAATGTGATTATTTTTATTTTTATTTTTGGAAACTTTTAAACATCAGTTCCATCCATAGTACCAGAATATTTGCTTTGTCCTGAGGCATGGAATATCTTAGAGTCACTGTCTTTCCTTGGAAAACTGTGGTCCCCAGAAGACTGACCAGTAGCACAGCTCTTGGAGCTAGGCAGGGCAATAAATAAAAAGGCATTTAGGCCAGGCGTGGTGACTCACGGCTGTGATCCCAATACTTTGGGAGGCCGAGGCTGGTGGATCACCTGAGGTCAGGAGTTCAAAACCAGCCTGGCCAACATGGCAAAACCTCTCTCTACTAAAAATACAAAAATTAGCTAGGCGTGGTGGCGTGCATTTGTAGTCCCAGCTACTCCAGAGGCTGAGGCAGGAGAATAACTTGAACCCAGGAGGCAGAGGTAGCAGTGAGCTGAGATCACACCACTGCACTCCAGCCTGGGCAACAGAGTGAGACTCTGTCTCAAAAAAGAAAGGCATTTAGCATTTGGGCATCTGTAACCTGCTATTCTCAATGGGGCTAGGGTGGTAATGAAGTGGGAAACTAGACAGGGTGGATTGCAAGGGTCTGGAGCTCAGTCTTACAGTTCAGAGCTTGTTTCAGATAATTCTTAGATAGCAGAGACTATCTGGAAAATATCTGGTGACAGAAACTTGGTTTCTTCATCTTTGATATGGCTTTGGATTTCTGCTTAGGCTGGGATTGGGCTTAGGGGTAAAGATGAGACCAGACACACGGCATGCATGGTATTAACACAAGTCATCAGTTAGACTTGGACAAACATTAGATAAGGAACCTAGAAGGCTAGATTGACTCTGAATCTCTCTGAATCTTTCTGGTCACAGGAATTCCTAGGGAACTTGGGAACTTGTGTTCCCTAGTTGCACTTGCAGCCGATGTTCTTGAGGTGGCAGGACAATCCGTTTTAACTCTGTGGCTAGTATTTTCTGCACAAGATAGCAATTTTTACATTTTATCATTGAGCATGATCTAGTAAAGAGTCCTTGGTGGGGAAAGGAATTCCCTACTCTCCTTCTCTGGTAAAGGTAAGACTTTGAATCAGGATCAGTGCAGTGAAGTAAGTTTGCATAAACTAGAGTCTGAAAGAGAAAATGAGCTGGGGAAACAGGTGTGGCTGCAGAGGAGAGCTAAAAATAGGAAGGAGGCAGCAGTACTACTTCATTCCACACAAGTCTGGAGGATTCACTCTAATGTTCTCCGTGGATGTGTGATTTTGGCATTTCCTTCATCACCCATGGTGATACACCCAGCTGAGAAGCACAACCGGGAATTGGAGCACCTGAGGCTGGGAGGACAGAGACGCTCTCTAGCATGAATCTTCAGTACCCTTTGCCTTCCTTGTGCAAACAGTGTCTCCCTCCCTGTGCTGGGGCTTCCCGGAAATAAGACTGTGTTCTTGAGAAGGTCAAAGCAAGACCTGTTCACCCCACTGAGCAGACACGTGTCAGGTGCAGAGACTGATGTGAAGGCAGAGCAGTCCAGGCCCAAGGGAGCCACTGATGTTTGTACACCTCAGCAGCTGTCACCCTAATATGTTTTGGGCAGGAAGGGGCTGCTAAGACAGCAATCTGCAGGCCTCCTGTGCTGACCTAAGTAACAAAATACCCACAGACCTTGAAGAAGAAAAGGAAGTGCAACTCACCGGCAGGTTCACAGAGTGGGGCTGGGAGAGAATTCAGCAGAGATCAGTACAGAGCAGCAAATCCCACACATCTCCAAAGTTTAAATCCTCTGAGAGCTTCCCCAACACCACACCCTCCATCCCCTGTACCCTCCCTGCGTCTCTCTCTTCCTCTCTCTTTCCCTCTTTCTCTCTTCTCCCCTTCCTTCTTTCATCTTCTCTTCCTCCCTCATCTTAACCCCGCTTCTTTTCTTCTTTCTCTCTGCTCCTTTTCCCATATTCTGCATCACCCACAGAGCACCTGCCCACAGAACAACACATGGTTCTTTTTTATGATCATAAAGTAATTGCCAATGACCTGTGTTGTCTGTGATTAGGAGGTGGCGTCTTTGCTAACTACTTAGCAGCTCCCTCTTCAAGCTCCTCATTCCCATTCCCACCTCCTCCTTTTAAAAGTCTTGAGGATCCGGCTTTGGATTGACTGTCTCATGGGAACAACAAAGTCAGGCAAGGAGAGTGCAAAGCCTCATACTCAAGGCATAGAGACCCTTTGTTTACCAATTTCAGATCAGAGGAGGCTTAGGTCCAGAAAAGGAATTCAAATTTCTCCAAAAATTCTCTTCTATCCCAAGGATTTGACCATAATATTATGGCTCAATGATCAAGAAAAAATAATTCTGGGGAAAATGCAGGCTTTGTAGCTGGATGACACAGATTTGAGTACTGGCTCTTCCTCTTACAAGCTGTGTGACTGTGGGAGAAAAGTTTCACCTCTCTGTGCTTAGTTTCCTTGTCTGTAAAGTGTAGATAATTGTAGTACCTACCTCACAGAGTTTTTGTGAAGATTAAATAAACTGATATTCTTAAGGAGCTTAGACTAGTGCCTGGAATTTACTTATTCAGTAAATATTGTGTCATTGCTATTATCTATTTTAGCCAAGCTTGGTTTGAGATACTTACTTTTTCTTAGGTTAAATGTTTACTTAAATAATTAGTTCCTTAGGTTTTGGGAAAAGTATCAATAGGAGATAGCATAAAAACATATTCTATACATTTGTCCATACAGCAAATAATTTGAAGTGCTCACTGTGTGCCAGACGTTGTGCATGGCCCTGGAGTGATGGGAGTAAACATGAATGACAATCTTTGATGTCAAGAAATTTATATTATAGTGGTAGAGAGCCAATTTAAAAAGAAGTATATAATATTCTTTCAGAGGGTGATTGGTTCTCTAAGAAAAGTAAAGCAGAGAAATAAGATACAGAGCATCTTAAGACGGTCTTAACTGTTTAGATAGATTTAGATAGATTCAGTAAAAACCTAAATGAAATCAGGAAGCAAGTCTTCTGAATATTTGGGAAAGAGCATCCCTGGCAGAGAAAACATCAAATGCAAGTATCCTGAGGAGGAAATATGCTTGTACAAGGAGGAATGAGAAGGCAAGGGCGCCTGGAGCTGACCAAGTAAGGGGGCAGGGGTTAGTTTTCGGTGTCTGAGAAATAGGAAGGATCCAGTCACGGCCACTTTATGGACTTGGCAATAGTTTTGGATTTCATTCTAGGTGTGATGGGGAACTATGGAGAGTTCTTACTTAATTTCTAATATCACTCAGACACTGTGAGGAAAACAGTATAGAAGTGAAAGAAAAGCAGGGAGAACGTTAGTGGGAATTTAGTGTAGGAGAGTAAAGATAGTGGCTAAGATTAGACAGTGCTGGTGATATGAAGTGGTCAGACTTTACTATAAATTCTGAAAGTAGAATTAATAGGAATTGCTTATGGATTTAATAGAAAGTGCAAAAGGAGAGAGAAGAGAATTAAATATGACTCTTAGATTTTTGGCCACAGCAACTGGAAGAATGGTAGTGACATTTCCTGAATTGGAGAAGTTGTGGGGGAAAATAGGTTAAGTTTTGTGGTGGTGGTAGTACAGGTGGAAGATCAAAAGATCTGTTGGAGTTTAAGATGCCTTAAGTTAAACACGTGATGTTAAGTTTAAGATGTTTATTAAGATGTCTATTAGATACCCAAATGCAGTTAAGTACATAAGAGGTATTTAAAAGAGCGGTGAAAGCTGGAGAAATAAGCTTACATTTAAGCTTAAAGTGGCACATGAAGTGACATAATTATATAATTTGGGGAAGTGAGTATGGATGAAGTCTAGGTATCAACTTTGAGGATGTCCAACATTTTGAGGTCAGCAAAGGATCCAAGCCAGATGCAGTGGCTTATGACTGTAATCCCAACACTTTGGAAGGTTGAGGTAGGAGGATTGATGGGGGCCAGAAGTTTGAGTTCAGCCTGGGAGGCAAAAAATTAATTAATTAAAAAAAAAAACCCTGTCTGTAAAAAAAAAAACAAAAAACAAAACAACAACCAAAAAAAACAAATTTTTTTGTGGGGGAAGGAGTTTCACTCTTCTTGCTCAAACTAGAGTGCAGTGGCACAATCTTGGCTCACCACATCCTCCACCTCTTGGGTTGAAGCGATTCTCCTGCCTCAGCCTCCTAAATAGCTGGGATTACAGGCATATGCCACCACACCCAGCTAATTTTGTATTTTTTTTTTCTTCAGTAGAGACTGGGTTTCATCATGTTGGTCAGCTTGGTCTGAACTCCTGACCTCAGGTGATACACCCACCTTGGCCTCCCAAAGTCCTGGGATTACAGACATGAGCCACCGTACCCTGTCAAAAAATTGTTTTAATTAGCTGAGTGTGGTTGCATGTGTCTCTGGTTCCAGCTACTCAGGGAGCTGAGGCAGGTGCATCACTTGAGACCAGGAATTCAAGGTTGCAATGAGCCATGACCATACCACTGCACTCCAGTTGGGGCAACAGAGTAAGGCCTTGACTCTAAAAAAATTAAATAATTTAGCAAAGAAACTGAAAAGCAGCAGATACTGAATTAGAAAGAAAACCAGCAGAATATGATATTCCAGAAGCCAAGTTAAAAGTGTTTAAAAAAAAAAAAAGAGTGATCAAATGCCCCTGAGAAATTGAGTAAAATAAAAAATTAAAATTGACGCCTGGATGCAGCAACATGAAGATGGTTGATGCTATGTGCAAGAACAGTTTCAATGGAGTGGTAAGGATGAAAGATTGATTTAAGCAGGTTCAAGGAAGAATGAGGAAGAAGTATAAGGACTTAAATGAGTTTACCAGGGGTTAGGAATGGGAGAAGATTTGACTATAGAAGGGATTGAGGGCTTGAGAGCATAAGAAAGCTTTTGTTTGTTTCTTTGTTTCTTTGTTTGTTTGTTTGTTTGTTTTGAGACAGAGTCTCACTCTGCCACCTAGGCTGGAATGCAGTGGTGTGATCTTGGCTCATTGCAACCTCTACCTCGCAGGTTCATGCAATTCTCTTGCCTCAGCCTCCTGAGTAGCTAGGACTACAGGCTTGCACCACCTCTCCTGGCTAATTTTTGTATTTTCAGTACATATGGGGTTTCACCATGTTGGCCAGGCTGGTCTTAAACTCCTGACCTCAGGTGATCCACCCGCCTCGGCCTCTCCAGTTGCTGGGATTATGGTCGTGAGCCACTGCACCCAGCCAGGAAATTTTTGAAGGGATGAAAATGTCCTGTATTTTGATTCTGCTGGTGGTTATACGGATCTAAATCTTTGTCAAAAATTATAGACAGTGTTTCAAAAAAGTAAATCTTAATGTAATGTAAATTAAAAATAAATATTAAATAAAGAATGAAAGGAAGTGAAGCAAAGACAGCAATTCACTGAAAACTTTATTTTTTGTTGTATTTTATTTTTTTGAGACAGAATCTTGCTCAGTCACCCAGGCTGGAGGTCAGATCACTGCAGCCTTAACCTCCTGGGCTCAAGTGATCCTCTTACCTCAGCCTCCCAAGTAGTTGGGACTACAGGTATGTGCCACCATGCCAGGCTAATTATTTATTTTTTATTTTTTGTAGAGACAAGATCTTGCTACTTTGCCCAGGCTGGTCTCAAACACCTGGTGTCAAGCAATCCTCCCACCTCAGCCTCCCAAAGTGCTGGGATTATACACCTGGTGCACTGAAAACTTTATAAAGGGAGACAGAAGACTGGTGTAGTAAATGGAAGCCATATTTCTATTATTTTAAGAGAAAAGACATTGTCGGTGATGTCGGCAAGATGGCTGACTAGAGGTGTCTATTACTCATCCCCCTCCCCCACTAAAAAAAACTGAAACAATAAGGAAACAACTACGTTTTGACTGGAGTGTCTAAAGGAGAGCACTGAAGTACAGCAGGGTAGTGGCAGAAACCTTGTGGAGCACAGAAGCTCAGGATGGCTACATAAAGAAGGGAATGGAACCCTGCAACCTGCCTCTGCAACCCTGTCTCTTCAGTCAAGATCAGCTTGGAATGCAGGCTGGGATTCAGGCCTAGGAGGGGCTTTTCCCTGAAAACAAAAGGTAAAGAAGTTCCCAGAAGCCCCCATTATATCTGTGGACACCGGCAGTCTTTGTTGCTGGAGAATCCTGCAGTTCTCACAGGACCTATGTGCAGTTTTGGAAACTGCCTGAAGTTCATATGGCTGCATTATTCTAGAGTAAGAGCCCATACTGTGGCTCCTCCCATCCCATGACCCAAGCTACTTGCACAGCACCATCTTGAAACTAGAGCAACTACTAGAGTGTGTTCTGTTCTTGGGGGCAGTAGTCACTGCATCTCTTCATCCTTGAGGCTTCACCATCATTGCATTATGCTCACACACAGTAGTACACCGTTTGCTAACCAAGCTGCCCCGCTTCCTAATCCATGGGAACAAGCTGTCTAGGAAGCACTCCATTTTCTCCATCCTAGTGGCTTCGGTGCACCAACCCCAGGGACTCAAAACCTAGGCTCAGGGAGACAGCTGTGATCCTGTCACTTGTGTCCACATGACACTCTGCCCTGCCAAGGAACAGGCTGTCTTGCCCAGCGGGGAAGTCAAGCCTTATCCAGAAGACCAGCCATGTGCCTGCCTCCTTGGCATATGACCCAGTCAGGCATCCTGCCCCTAGGGAAGCCACAGCTGAGCCAGCAGACCAACTGCGTGCTCCCTTGGTGTGAAAACCAGCCTGGCACCTTACCCCTGGGGAAACACAGCACCTGCCAATCTGTATTACTCTGCCCTTCTTGGCCAAACAGCCTAAGTGTCCTGCCTGGATCTGGACTAGCCCTCTGAAGCCTAAGCTGCTGAGGCACACCATTTCTTTGGTGTGATGGTGTGTTATTGGGGAGTGAACCCAATATTGCACTGTTCCCTGCTTTCCAGAGCCAAAGCCACAACTGCATCCTATCACCATTCCAGGGTCTTTCTTGTCACTACACCTGGCATCACAGAGCCGGGGCCACTACTGTGTCCTACCACTCCAGGATCCAGAGTCACCACTATGTAATACACTCTCTCCTGGTGCCTAAGTTGCCGCTGTGTCTCATTGACTCTGGGATTTGATTTGTAGTTGTGATCTGCTTCCCAGTGTCTGACCCTTTGGAAAGCCCTTTATCCTTAGAGCCATGATAGTGCCTTATCTTGACCCCCAGGATCAAAGTCACAGGTACAACCTTGCCCATTGGGCCTGAGATACTGGGGGGTGCTTCAGAGTCACATTCTTTGTCTTGGTGGAAGAGCTGTGTCCATCCATGCCTAAGACAATGAACCTGCATCCAGGCACAGATGCCATAGTAGTGGCACTGTGTGCAGGACACTGAGTTCAGGACCACAACCACCTCAAGCATCTGTGCCCTGGAACACAGTACTACCATGCCTGCCTGTGACCCATGCCGGGGCCAAACACCAAAAGACACCCTCTCAGGTATGATGGTCTATGAGGAAAAGAACAGGAAGATCCCTAAAGCTCTTGCCACTGAGAACTGTAACAATCTATCTTGCCACCACCACCCTCACAAATTCCTACAGCCTAGGCCTCTGAGGCACATACAAGCATTGCTGACATTGATTACTGCTGAAGAAATTACACAGAGACCACACTACTATGCTCACCTGGAACTAAACCAATGAACCTTCCTCAACTAAGGATCCATCGGTGCCCTAGGATCAATCTGCAGGTGAAACTCTTTTCTTACAAAAGCCACTCTATAAAATTGAAAGAGGTGACTCTTCCACCAGATGCACAAATGGTAAAGCAGGAACACAACAAACATGAAAAAGCAAGGAAACGTGACACCACTAAAAGAACAAAACAATTTTCTAATAACTAACTGGAGATTTATTAATTGCCTAAAAAATTCAAAATTATAATCTTAAGGAAACTCACTTATAAGAGAATACAGATGAAAAGTTCAATAAAATCTGGAAAAAAATTTATGACCTAAAGAGGAAATTTGAAAATATATAGATATCATGAAAATAATCCTAACAGAAATCATAGAGCTAAAAAATTAAATGCATGAAATAAAAATTACAATTGAGAGTTTCAACAGCAAACCAGATAAAGAAGAAGAATTTCTAAACTTGAATATAGATCTTTTGAAATAACCCAGTTAGCTGAGGAAAATTTTTTTTCAAAAGTGAAGAAAGCCTACAGGACTTACGGGACACCATTAAGTGAGCAAATATTTGTGTTATTAGAGTACTAGAAGAAAAAGATATAGAGAAAGTTTTGGAAAGCATATTTGATAAAATAGTAGCTGAAAACTACTCAAGTCTTGGGATGGATATGAACAACCAAATCCATGAAGCTCAAAAATCCCCAAATAGATTTAACCTGAAGAGGTCCTCTCCAAGGTACATTATAATCAAATTGTTAAAGGTCAAATACAGAGAATTCTAAACACAGCAGAAACATCAAGTCACACATAAGAGAATTTCTCTAAGAGTATCATCAGATCTATCACCAGAAATCATGCAGGCCAGGAAAGAATAAGATGATATATTCAAAGTGCTGAAAGAAGAAAACTTTCAGCAAGAATACTATACCCAGAAAAGCTGTCTTTCAGAAATGAAGGAGAAATAAAGTCTCATCCACACAAGCAAAAGCTGATGGAATTCAAGACCACTAGACAAGCCTTAAAGTAACTGCATAACAGAGTGTTCCAACCAGGAGTGAAAGGACAATAATTACTCCATGAAAACATGTGAAAGTGTACAATTAACTACTAGAGGTAAATTGATCATTAAATTCAGAAAATCTCATTACTGTAATGGTGATTTGTAAATCTTTCAAATCTCTACTATGATGGTTAAAAGTCAAAATGGTCAAAAATAACTAAAGCTGTGATAAGTTGTTAAGAAATACACAATACAAAATATGTAACATAAGGCAACAAAAATATAAATTATGAGGGCAATGGTAAATGTCTGGACCAAAGTTAAGTTGTTATCAGCTTAAAGTAGTCTATTACAACTATAAGATTTTTTATATAAGCCTCATGGTAACCACAAAGAAAAAATTGACAGCAGATAAGTAAATGGGAGAGAGAAAAGAATCAAAGCCTAGTGCTACAAAAAATCCACCAAAACACAAAGATAAACAACAAGAGAGAAACAAAGGAATGAAAGATCTACAAAACAATTAGAAAACACTCAACAAAATGGCAGGAGTAAGTCCGTACCTATCCATAGTAACCTTGAATGTAAATAGATTAAATTATCCAATTAAAAAATATAGAGTGGCTGAATGGATTTTAAAAAACAGGACCCAACTGTATTCTGCCTACAAGAAACTCTACCTGTAAGGACATACATAGACAGAAAGTAAAATGATGAAAAAGAAATACCATGAAAATGGAGAACAGGAATAGTTATGCTTGTATCTGATATAATAGAATTAAGTCAAAAACTATAAAAAGACACAAAGAAGGCCACTGTATAATGATAAGGGGGTGAATTCATCAAGTAGATATAACAATTTTAAACATATATATATCCAACACTAGAGCACCCAAATATATAAAGCAAATATTATTAGATCTAAAAGGAGATATAGACTACAATATAATAATAGTAGGTGACTTTAACACTCCACTTTCAGCAATGGAAAATCATCCAGACAGAAAATCAACAAAGAAATATCAGATTTAAACTGCACTCTTGACAAAATAGACCTAACGGACATTTATAGAACATTTCACCCAATATCTGCAGAATATACATTTTTCTCAACTGCACATGGAACATTCTCAAGGATAGATCATATTTGAGGAAGCAAAATGTCTTAACAAATTTAAAAAGATTGAAACTATATGAAGTATCTTCTGACCACAATGGTATAAATCTTGAAATCAATAACACAAGGTACTTCAGAAACTTCACAAATATATGAAAATTGAACATCATGCTCCCAAAGAACTAATGAGTCAATTAAAAATAATTAAAAGAGAAATTTTAAAATTTATTGAGGCAAATAAAAGTGGAACCACAACATACAAAAATCTGTGAAATATAGCAAAAACAATTCTAAAAGGGAAGTTTATAGCAATGAATGCCTACATCAAAAATAGAAGAAAGATCTAAAATAGGTAACCTAACGTTTCATCTCAAGGAACTAGAAAAACAAGAACGAACTCCACCCAAAGTTAGTAGAAGGAAGGAAATAATAAAGACTATGGCAGAAATAAATGCAACAGAGACTAGAAAAACAATACAAAAGATCAATGAAATGAGTCAGTTTTTTAAAAAGATAAACAAAATTGACAAACTAGCTAGACTAAATAAGAAAAAAGAGAGAAAATTCAAATAATATAATCAGAGATAAAAAGGGGACATCACAACTGACATCACAGATTATAAAGGATAAAGGATTATAAGAGACTATTGTGAACAATTATATGCGAAAAAATTGGTAACTTAGAAGAAATATATAAATTCCTGCACACATATAACTTCTCAAGATTTAATTATGAAGAAATAGAAAATCTGAACAGACCAATAACAACTAAGGGAATTCAATCAGTAATAAAAGTCTTCAATCAAAAAGGAACCTAGGACCTGATGGCTTCATTGCTGAATTCTACCAAACATTTAAAGAACTAATACCAATTCCTCTCAAATGATTTCAAAGAAATTAAAAGAAGAAAACACTTCCAAACTCATTCTAAGAGGTCAATATTACTTTGATGCCAAAACCAGACAAAAACACAACAAAAAGAAAACTACAGGCCAATATCTCTGATAGACATAGATGTGCAAATTCTCAACAAAATAACTAGCAAATCAAATTCAACAGGACATTTAAAAAATTCATTTACCATGATCAATGGGCTTCATTTCAGGGATGAAAGAATGGTTCAACATGCAGATCAATAGAAATAATACATCACATTAACAAAATCAAGAATAAAAACCACATGATCAATACATGCACAAAAAGCATTTGACAAAATTCAACATCCATTTATGTTAAAAACTCTCAGAAAATTAGGTGTAGAAGAGATGTACCTCAACATAATAAAGGTCATATATGACAAGTCTATACCTAATATCATACTGAATGGGGAAAAGTTGAAAGCATTTCTCTGAAATCTAGGACAAGACAAAGATGACCACTTTGGCCACTTCTATTTAACATAATAATGGAAGTCCTAGCCAAAGTATTAGGCAAGAGAAAGAAAGAAGGGGCATCCAAATTGAGAAGGAAGAAGTTAAATTGTCCCTGTTGGCAGATGACATAATCTTACATATAGAAAACTCTAAAGACCCCACCAACAAAATTTTATCTAATAAGTGCTAAAGCTCTATGTCACTGATCTGGGCAGCAGCTTCACTGATGAAGTTGCTGGATAATAGATAGATAGATGATAGATAGATAGATAGATAGATAGATAGATAGATAGATAGATAGATAGACAAAATATATAAATCAGTAGTGTTTCTATATGCTAATAGTGAACTACCTGCAAAAGAAATTAAGAAAACTATCCCATTCACAACAGTTATAAAATAATAAAATACTTAGGAATAAATTTAACCAAGGAGATGAAATGTCTCTACAGTGAAAACTATAAAACATTAATGAAGAAATTGAAGAAGATGAAAATAAATTGAAAGATATCACATGTTCATGGATTGGAAGAATAAATACTGTTAAAATGTCAATACTCCCCAGAATCATCTACAGATTCAATGCAATCTCTATCAAAATACCAATGACATTGTTTTCAGAAATAGAAAAAGCAGTCCTAAAATTTGTATGGAACTAAAAAACAAATAAACAAAAAACCCTGAATAGCCCAAACAACCTTGAAGAAAAGAAAAGCTGGAGGTATTACACTACCTGACTTCAAAACTCTAATAACCTACAAACCTACATTAATCAAAACAGCATGGTACAGGCATAAAAACAGACACATAGACCAATGAAACAGAATAGAGAGCCCAGAAATAAATCCACACATTTATAGCCCACTGATTTTCAACAAAGGTGTTAAAAATACATAATGTGGAAAGGACAGTGTCTTCACTAAATACTGTTAAGAAAACTGGATATCTACTTATAGAAGAATGAAATTAGATTCTTATCTCTCACCATAGACAAAAATCAACTCAAAATGGATGAAAGACTTAAATGTATGACCCTGAACTGAAACTACTAGGAGAAAACATTGGGGAAAGCTCTATGTCACTGATTTGGGCAGTGATTTTTTTGGCTAGGACGTCAAAAGCAAAATCAATAAAAGCAAAAATAGACAAATGGGATTACACACAACCAAAAGCCTTCAGCATAGTAAAAGAAACAATCAACAGAGTGAAGAGACAACCTACAAAATAGGAAAAAGTACTTGCAGTCAATACATCTGAGAAAAAGTTAATATCCAGAATATATAAGAAACTCAAACAACTTAATAGTAAGAAAACAACCCTATTAACAACGGCCTAATTCTCAAAAGAAGAAATGCAAACGGCCAACAGGTATATGAAAAAATGCCAAACATCACTAATCATCAGAAAGATACAAATCAAAACCACAATGAAATATTACCCCATACCTGTGAAAATGACTATAATCAAAAAGACCAAAGTTAACTAGTATTGTCAAAGATGTGGAGAAAAGAGAATCCTCACATGCTGTTGGTGGGACTGTAAATTAGAACAGCCATTATGGAAAACAGTATGGAGGCTCTTAAAATATAAAAAATGGAACTACCATATGGTTCAGCCATCCCACTACTGGACATGTATCCAGAGGAAATTAAAGCAGTGTGTTAAAGAGATATCTGCACTCCCACATTTATTGCAGCACTATTCACAATAGCCAAGACAGCTTCAATGTAGACATTCATCAAAAAATTAATGGATAAAGAAAATGCAGTATATATACATGATGGAATACTATTCAGCCATAAAAAAGAATGAAATCCTATCTTTTACAACAACATGGGTGAGCCTGAAGGATATTATGTTAAATGAAATGAGGTAGGCACAGGATGGCAAGTACTGCATTATCTCACTCATGTGGAATCTAAAAACGTTGATCTCATAGAAGGATGGTGCAGAATGGTAGTCACAAGAAGCTTGGGTAATAGTGGGGAAGGAGGAATGAAGGAAATGTTGCTCAAGGGATATGTAATTACGGTTAGATATGGGGGGTTTGTCCAGAATAGACAAATATAGAGAGACAGAAAGTAGATAATGATTGCATGTGGCCAGAAGATAGAGGGGTGAGGATAAGTGAGAGGTTGGAAAAAAAATTGGGGATGCCTGCTAGTGGGTATGGAGTTCTTTCTTGGGTGATGAAAACATTCCGAAATTGATTGTGGTGATAGTTGCACCACTCAGTGATTGTAATAAAAAACCACTGGATTGTATAGCTTAAATGGTGAATTGTATTATATGTGAATAATATTTCAATAAAGCTGTTTTTAATAAAAGATACTGTAGCATGTTTGTATACTTATGGGAATAATTTAGAATGAAGAAACATATTGATGATGGAGCAAACTTTTTGAGAAAGTAAGAGGGCCATGGGCCTAATGCACAAGTGGAGAGTTTTGTCATCAACAAGCTGAGGGGCAATATATTCGTGGTAGGGGAAGAGAAGGCAGTGTGTGTGTGAATGCAGAGGTGAGTAGGTCAACAGCAATAGAAAGATGACAGAGTTTTCTTCTGACTGCTTTTATTTTCTCAATGAAATATGAAGCAAGATTATACAATGAGAATGAACAGAGAAGTTTGAGACGACAGGATAAGGTATGCAATAGTGATCATGGAGCAACATGGACTATGAACATGTAGGATAATTGCCTGCATTGCTGTTGGCTACCTGAGATTCGGGGGTCCTACACTTAAAAGGGGATAAGTCATCAGGGTTGTGCACTTAAAAAAAAAAATCCCATTCAGCTGTTTATGCCCGAGAGTGAAGCATGCAGAAGTGCGTGTAAACCAGGAGAGTGCTGTGGGGGAAGAGAGATGAAGGTGTACTCGAGAGAGTGTTGTGGTGGTGAGCTGCAGAATCTGAGCTGAGTACCATGAGAAGTGAGTGCAT
The DNA here is from genome assembly GCF_028878055.3 of Symphalangus syndactylus. NCBI lineage: Eukaryota > Metazoa > Chordata > Mammalia > Primates > Hylobatidae > Symphalangus > Symphalangus syndactylus. The sequence goes on from NC_072441.2 coordinate 86,137,128, forward strand.
GAAGTGTAGTCACTGATAATGGAAAAGTAGCCCTGGGGTAATTGAAGACATGTTGGAAATAGAGTGCACAAGAAAGTGAGCTAGAAACACAACTTAGTGGGAGTGGGGGATGTATGCTGAAAACAAAGGAGTGATGATAAGTTCTAAGGTTTGACTGTGGGAATGGGGAGTCAGAGAGGGATAAAAAGAAATAGTGTTGGTAGTAAGAAGGGCAAGGAATTCAGAGGCCAATTTATTATACAGATTTTTCTTTTGGCAGCTGTTGAAAACACTGAAAATAAAGACAATTATTGGTGGACAGGAAGACAGATAGTGAACACTTCCTATGAGATAAAAACTGAAATGACAGTTTTCTTGAAAATTCTGGCTTTTTGACATATCTACAACTTTTTGCCTGACTCTGAGCCCTCCGTGGAAGTGGAGATCTGAGCACCCCTGAGCATTACCTGACAGAACCTTAGTCCTAAGAAGTCCTTACAGCCCTTCAGGAAGCAGAACCCAAGCATGATTGCATCCCACACCCTGCTCTGAGTTGTCCAACTCACCACAGATCAACAGCAACAGCCTTGGCAGCATGAGGACCAGGTCAGGGATGGTACCTAGAGATGCCTGTCATCAAAAAAAGAATGCACCTCAGAGTTGAGCAGCAGCAGTTCATCAGAGGTTTGAGGAAGTTGATATCGGAAGTTACCCTTCAGCAGAGGTAGAAGGAAGAAGAGCCCTCCAAAGACCAGTCTCAATTTCCTTTTCTATGAAGGCTGAGAAAATTAAAGATGCTCCTTTTTAAATATAGTTTGATTCAGTTCCACAAGTTGCAGATAGTACACATCAGTATTTGAGGGACTTTTTCAAGAATTCAGGTATTTCAAAGGAAGTTTTCTAAAGGCAGGTTCCTACTTTGATGAGTTTCATTAGGTTATGGTCCTGCTGAAATTCATCTTTGATACATCTACAATACTTTTCACCTTTGATAGGGATGTCTCCTGGATTGTTTCTAATTGGCAAATTCTTCTTGCTCAGCAATATAGTCCCACTGTGCAAACTTTCTCTAGTATAGTCATATTATGCAAACATGTCATTAAGCCAGAGACTGATGGGGCTGTCACCCCGGTTATGTGTAGTGTCTGACCCTTGCTGCATATGATGACTTATGTACAGGGTCAACCTATTCATACAGATATGCGCTTTGATATTCAAACTTTCAGTGTACCAGTAAATGAGCATTAAATCATTGAAAAATAAAATCATGGCAAATTACAATCTGGGGGATATTTGAAAATGAAATACAGAAAAGAAGTATATGCAAATTAGCTTCAGAGCACTTAAGAAGGGTTCACCGTTAGTACTAACTCTGGCATTTGTAAAATTGCCCCTCTTTTCCCTCAAAACCAGGGTACCTATAATCTCTCCCATTGCTACCTTTAGCACATTAAGGCTACCAGTTCTAGGCAAGTGAAGCCTAGATTAGGGATTGGAGGAGAATAAGCTATCTTAATTTTCAATATTTCTTAAATCCGTGAGTGTCTAGGATTAAGAATAACTAGAATGTGTGGAAAGTAACCTATTAGGAGAAAGATGCTATCAGGCAATGATGTCTAAGTCCAGGTATCCAGTTCAATGAGTATGACTGAGAAAAGAAACTATTCAGTGATACACAAAACCAGAGGGAAAAGGGAGCAATGTTGGTAACCAGGCTAATAGCGAAAGTGCTGAAAACAAATAGGTATTCCATAGCTTTATTTATTGGCTTAGGAAAGCTTGTGTGGGGATAAGCTTGCTTAGTGTAAAGTTTCAGGACCAGTGCAAAAAAATCTCCTGAATGAGAATGTAGAGCCCTCTAAATCCAGGGTCTAAAGCTGTTTTTGCATACACTGTGCTGTTTCATCTCTCTCTTTTTCTTTTAATCTGTTGGCTTTTTAGATGTTTTAACTGAAACATTGTAATTGTACATATTTATGGGGCACAATTTGACATTGTAATATAATACACATATATGTTTTACAGTGATGATCAAATCAGGGTGCTTGGCATATCCATTGTCTCGTGCAGTTTTCATTTCTATGTGGTGAGAACATTCAAAAGCCTCTTTCCTAGCTATTTTTTAATATATAATACCTTACTAGTAACCATAGTCACCCTACTGTGCAATAAAACACCAAACCTTATTCCTCCTATCGAACTGGAACCTTGTACCTGTTGACCAATCTTTCCCTCTCTTCCCTCCCCATTCCCTCCTCAGTCTCTGATAAATCCTTTATGCTATACTTCCATAATATCAACTTCCACATGTAAGTAAGATCATGTGGTATTTGTCTTTCTGTTTCTGGCTTAGTTCACTTAACATGATGTCCTCCAGGTTCATTCATGTTGTCACAAATGACAGGATTTCATTTTGTATGGCTGAATGGTATTCCATTGTATATATACACTCATTTTCTTTACGGATTCATCTGTTGTTGGGGTCTTAGGTTGATTCTCATCACATCTCTTCCTGTGTGTCCTGCTCCAGTGACTTCACAAGCTGTTCAGATTAAAATGTGTTTCCTCCTCCACAGATATAAAGGCTATAACATTTTATTTGTTAAGCTCTCTCACACTTTTATTTTTATAATGTGATAGTTCATGCATGCATACAAAAAAGTAACATGAATATAAATTATGAAATACTACGATGAAATGAAAAACCATGAGCCTATCCCCAGACTGTTTAAGAATTTGAACATAACTAATATGATACTATTTCATCTACTTGAGTGTGCCTTTTCTAATCCACTCCTTGTGTACTCTCCAGAAGTAACTATCACTCTGAATATTTTGTTTATAGTTCTCTTTCTTAAAAATCAGCTTACTGAGTTATAATTAATATACATTGAAATGAACCATCATAACTATATGATTCAATGATTTTTGACAAACATACACACTGATGTAAATGCAATCACTGTCATGATCTAGAACATTTTCATCATCTCAACGGGTTTCCTTGTGTGCCTTCCCAGTCACCCCAAACCTCCCAGAACTAGGTATCTCTCCAACTGCTCTCTATAGATTTGATTTGCCTTTTCTAGAATTTCCTATAAATTGAAACATATAATATTTACTCTTTTGTTTCTAAGTTCTTTCTTTTGGCATAATATTTTTGAGATTCATCCATGTAGTATGAATAAAGCTGCTATAAACATTCATGTACAAAATTTTGGGTGACAATTCCAGGGTGGAATTATTGAGTGAGAATATGCCTATCTTTTCAAGAAACTTAAATTACTTCCCTACTTGATGTTTACTATTTTACATTCCCACCAGCAGTCTGAATTCCAGTTTCTCCATATCCTCTCCAACTCCTTTTCTAAAGCCAATTCAATGCATGTGTAGAGATATCTTATGAGTTTAATTTGCATTTCTTGGCGGCCAATGAAGCTAAACATTTCTCATGTGTTTATTAGCCCTTTGTATATTTTCTTCCTTGAAATGTCTCTTCATGTTATTTTCCTATTTATTCATAAAGCTGCTTGTCCAATTTTTGTCAAAAATCAAAAACAAAAAGGAGATCAGAATTATCTAATTTTGGTGAAGCCCAATTTATCCTTTTTTCTTGCATGGTTAATGCTTTTTTTTTTTTTTTTTTTTTGAGATAGGGTCTCACTTTGTGACCCAGGCTGGAGTGCAGTGGTATGATCATGTCTCACTTCAGCCTCGACTTCCCAAGCTCAAGCGATCCTCCTCTTAGCCTTCTGAGTGGCTAGGACTACAGGAGTGCACTATCATACTCGGCTAATTTTTAAATTATTATCTTATTAGAGACGACATTGTGTGTAGTAAAGACAAATCTATATCCAGAGTAAGTGTCTATTCCATTAAGGACAAAACACTACCCCTTCCATGATGGAAGTGGTCCCATGTAATCAACCTGCCACCTGGTAGCTGGCTGATTACTCTGGGAAGTAGTGTCATATTAGGGACTCAGCATGGTCTCCACTGCTGGCATATTAGGCACTCCAAGGCGGCTGTAGCCAGGTTGCCCTTGGAGAGTGCAAGTTCATGATGCTGAGCCCCTGCATTAACTCCATCTTTCCACCATGGCCTCTTTGTTCATGATCCCATTGGGCCACAACAGGGGTGGCTGGGGAAGTGGGCTGACCCACTTCCACAGAATGGGTCATTTTATCCACTTGATTATTAAAGTCCTCCTCTGCTGAGGTCACCCTTTGGTGAGCATTTACGTGGAACCCAAATATCTTTGCATCTATTTTGCTCATTCAAAGAGGTCTATCTACATATCCCTTCCCCAAATTTCCTTATTCACCAATTTTCCAGTCACCTTTCTTTCAAGTCTCTGACCATCCAGCCAAACTATTGCCCACAGTCCATGAATTGGTATAGAATTGCACTTCAGGTCATCTCTCCTTCAAGCAATAGTGCACAACTGGGTGCACTGCTTTACGTTCTGCTGACTGAAGATTTTTTTTCAGCACTGTCTTTTAGGAATGTCTCAGGAAGGTGCTGCAGCTGTCCACTTTCACGTGGTGACTGCATATCATGTAGAACCATCTATAAATCAGGCCAGAGAGTCTTCTCCTCCTCTGTCAACTGATTGGAGGGAACTCCCCATGAAGCCACAGGTGCAGGCTGGGAGAGAGAAGGCAGTGTAGCAGGAGTGGAGATTGGGGATATTTTAACCACCTCTTCATGTAGTATCACTGAGGTACGGGGTCCCTAAATTATTTTCAGATTTATTTCCCATCCTCTGAAACAAAAATGCCTTACCAATAAGTCTAGAGCGGCTGCTACTTCTCACACACTAGATTCAATCAGCATAATGTCATCAATGTAATGGACCAGTGTTATATCTTGAGGAAGAGACAGACACTCAAAATCTCTGTGAAGTACGTCATGATATAGGGCTGGAAAACTGAAATGCTCCTAAGATAGGACAGTGAAAGTGTAGTGCTAGCCTTGCCAGCTGAAAGCAAACTGTTTCTGGTGAGCCTTATTGACAGAGATGGAGAAAAGGGCATTTTCCAGATCAGTAGCTATATACCAGGTATGAGGGGATGTGTTAATTTGCTCAAGCAATGAAACCACATCTGGTACAGCAGCTGCAATTCATGTCACCTCATGGTTCAGCTTATGATAATCCACTGGCATTCTCCAGGACCCATCTGTCTTCTGCACAGGCCAAATAGGTGAGTTAAATAGAATTGTAGGAATCACTACCCCTGCATCCTTAATGGTGTCACTAATCTCTGCAATTCTTCCAAGAATGCAGTCTTGCTTTTAACTTACTATTTTTCTAGGTGGAGGCAGTACTACTGGATTCTACATGGACTTTACCATCATAGTAGCCCTAATTCCACAGGTCAGAGAAACAATGTAGGGTCTTTGTCAGCTGCTGAGTGTATCTATTTCAACTATGCATTCTGGAGCTGGGGTTATAACCACAGGATGGGTTCAGGGACCCATTGGGCCCAATGTGAGACAGACCTCAGCTAAAATTCCATTGATCACCTGAACTTCATAAGCTCCTACCCTGACTTCTGGAGCACAGTGATGTTTTGGGTCTTCTTTACTCAGAATGAATTAGGGCTGGTATCCAATAGTCCCCAAGAAGTCTCAATATTTTATTTTCCCCAATGCACAATTATCCTGGAAAAAGCTATAGATCCCTTTGGAGAGGCTTTGGAGAAAGATTAGTAACAAATTTTTGGTATTGTACTAGTGTTCTTCCTCTAAAGGACCTGCCCTTTCCTTCATTCAGGAGGTTCTAGCTTTGTAAATTGGCTCAAATCTAGAAGTTGATTGAGGACTGTGACTCTCTGTTTCTATGATTTAGGTTAGACTGTTGTTTGCTTGACCTAAAATGTTTCTGTTTATATAGATCAATAAGAAATTAGTAGGCTTCCTATTTCAATTCCAGAAATACATGATGATCTAGTCAGTGTCATAGGTCTCTGTGAGTCAGATTATTCTGATGGTTGCTTTGACTTTGTTGTCCACTTTGGTAACCTACATAGCCTTTGGCAGTTGAATGCTATCACTTGGCCCTGCCATCCTGGGATCCAGTTACTCCTATTGCATTTTAATTTCCCAATTCAGTGACTGCAATTTCCACTGTAAGGCCAGCCTACAGAGAAGAGTGGTGACAGAGTTTTTCAGATGCCAGGGCTCCCCTCAGAAACTTATTTCTCACAGCTAATGATAAAATGTGTGTCTTCTGAACTATTCTAGTGTGTGTAAGTAGGTCTTAAATGATAAAACCTCTTTAACAGTCCTCTCTCCCTAAGTCGTTGAATCCCTTCTTCTACATTAAACCAAGGCAGTGTGTGCCACCTCACTCTTTGTGGGCCACCTTTTGTTCCATGTTTTGTCCTACTAACCAAACAAACTGCAAGAGCCCTTTTCACCTTCATGAGCTGCAACATTAAAGAAAGAATATATACTTTACAAGCCCATATCAATAAATTCTGCCTAATCAAACTTAAGTTCTTTTCATCATTATCTTATACCTTTAGTATTCATTCCCACATGTGTTCCCTAGATTTCTGTCTGTTTGAATTAGAAAAACTCAAGCAGTTCTTTTGGAGTGTAGTGTGACCTTCTCATGGGTCACAATTTATATCTCACCTTTAGAGGCTTGTTGCAATGTGAGTATAGTTATAGATCTAGAATCAAAGAAAAGATAGGAGTGGGTCCTGAGGAGAATTGGCATTGTCTTTCATGACTCTGGGGAGGCCTTACAGTTTCCTCAGGCAATGCAAGGTTAGTCCCTCAGATGGAATAGAGAGGCCAATACCTCTGGGGTGTGGATGCCACTCTGCCAGGTGTGGTTAGGCTTCCTTAGAGTTTTCTCACACATCCCCATCCTAACTTACAGGATCTCATCATTTCCCAATCAATGCCTGCCCTTTAATGGTAGATACGCTGAAGTTCCGGGGGGTTAAATTGCTTTGTAGTTTAGACAGTTGCACAATTAAGATCCAGCATTTGATTTTCAGCAATCTCAACTCTGTAGCTACAGGAGATAAGGGTCTCCCTTCAGAGCACATATAAAAGTTTTCAGGTGATTCATGTGGTAATTGAGCTGTGAATTCAAATCCCTGAGCTCATCTTTTTCTTTCACCACTTTGTCCAGTAGTATTGAGTAACCAGCTAACCTCATTTTATTTGCTAGTTTTCCAAAAATGTTTGAAAGTATCATAAACATAGTCACTCAGCTTCTTGCTTCTTATGGGTGGTTGATTAGGAATATCTAATGTGGATATTTTTGTATCTTTATTACCAATTCAAGCCATGAACACACAGTGCTATCTTTATTATTGTAAATAAAGTTACCAGCATTTTATATCTAATCAGATTATAGAGCCAATTTCAGAAACCCCATAACCAATTCAGAAAATTTATCCTTAAAATTCCGTTCCTCTAGAATCTCTTTCAGTACCAAAATCTGTATTTTGTCAGAGTTCTTCAGAGAAACAGAACAAATGGTGTGTGTGTGTGTGTGTGTGTGTGTGTTATAATGTATTTAAGTAGTTGGTACACACAATTATGGAGGCTGGGAATCTGCTTTGTGCAATGTGGAGACACAGGAAAGGTGGTGGTGTAGTTCCAGACTATGTCTGATGGCCTGAGAACTAGACCTGATATTGTAAGTTCTGATACAACTCTGAAGGCCTGAGAATCAGGGGCACCAAGTATAAGTCCCAGTCCAAGGGCAGAAGAAGATCAATGTTCATCTCATGCAGTCATGTAGACAGTAAATGCTCGCTTCTTTTGTGTTTTTCTTCTATTCAGGCACTCAGCAGATTAGATGATGCCCACCTACACTGGGAAGTGCAACATGCTTTACTCAGTCTACTGATACAAATGCTAACTCATCTGGAAACATCTTCACAGACACACATAGAAACAATGTTTAACCAAATATATGGACACCACATGACTCAGTGAAATGAACATATAGAATTAACCATCAAAGGTAGTTTCAGGGAAAGTATTAAGGAGGAGAAAAATAACCAAGACAGAGCTCAACCAGAGGAATCTTGGTAGGCAGCATAAGGTGGGGTCCAGAGGCAATCATAACTTAGTTGAAAATTCCCATAGTAGAGTAGTTAAAAGTGCGATTATCACTTCTAGTTTATTATCATTGCAACTTTATTAGCTCTTCCTCATGTTCCATTTTCTTCCAGAACCCAGAAGAAGGTTTATATTTGGCTTCTCCCTCAACCATTTCACAGTATAACTCAAATTAACCTTAGATGGAGGAAGGGAAGAAATGAGGAGTAAGTGGAGGAGAAGGAGTGATAAATTCCACAAGACCAGGGAACTGAGTGGTTCTGGGTTCTATGTGGAGTAACAACTTGAGTCTCATATCCTTGCAATGCCCTAGGAAGACATTGGGACCTCAGAAGGGAGTACCTCTAGGGTGCATCTAGAAAATGTAGACGCCATGGTGTCAAACCCAATAGTCAATTTATCTTATTTGGTCCATCAACAGTCAATACATATCTCCTTCTTGAAACACTTTCTTCATTGGTTTTAAAGATACAAGTCTCATGCTTACTCCTACTTCACTGTCTTCTACACCTGTGATGGACAGGTCTTATGTCCCCTCAAGTGCCCACATGTCTTAGCTTTTCTACCTGTAATTTTCACTGGTACTCAGGAGTTCACTCAGCCCATACACAAGGTTTAACACCAGCAGGAGCAACTCTCAATCAATGGGGTATGAGATTTGGTAGATAAATACTTCAGCTTACTCATTCCTTGGTGATAATATTTTGAAATAACTTTTATACAGTGCCTCAGAAGACCCCCAGAGAGATGGAGACTCAGTTGCCCCCAGCAGTAACCAACTCATTAATGCTCACTTTATTGGGTTTTATTTCTTTCCTACTAACCTTCCTCAGTCTCTCACAAGTGTTTCCTGAAATTATCACCTAATAAAAAATCTGCACCTAAGTCCTTGTTTCAAGGGAATGTAAGCTAAATGTTGGATTAAATGTCGGTTCTCTGAGGCTCTGTTCTTGGATCTCCTCTCCTTTTCTGTCTCACTCATTTTCTTGGGACTGAAGTCCTGTAGTCTAATGGCTTTGAATACTATCTATGTGTAATGGTTTCCCAGATCATGTATCCAAGCCCAGACCACTCCTCTAAACTTGTACTTATTATCTCCACATGGAGATCTAATAGGTATCAGACTTAACATATCTAAACAGAGCTTCTGATAGCTCCTCTCACAAAAACCTGCTCCTCTGGAAGACTTACCACAGTTTAGTAAATTTGACATGTTTGAGGAAAGGAGAGAAAGCCCATGTGGTGGGAATGGGTTGTTAGAGGACAAGAATAGCATGAGATGAGGTTGGAGGAGTAGGCAGGGACCAGATCATGCACAGGCATTTAAGTCAAAGTAAGGAGTTTACATTTAACTCATGTGCAATGAGAAGCTCTCAAAGGCCCTTTAGCAGGGTTATAACCTGATTTAAGTTATATTTTAAGAGAGAAATGAGACATTGAGAATAATTAAAAGTTCATCAGGTAACAAAGTTGAAGAGAGCTTTTCCAGCAGAAGAAACAGGAAGCATGAATAGCTGTCAGTTCTGATTTGCCTATCTTCTATAGCCCACCTTCAGTAGACCTTTAATTGTTCTGTGTTTTAATGTGGAGGCCATGAGCTTTAAATGTCACCTTTGTAAAAGAATTATTGGGCATTTATACAACCAAGGCCACTCAAAAGTAGTATCTTGGAGTAACAGAAATAGAAATAGGCCTCTGCTTATAGGCCCTGGTCCTTATCTTTTGAGATCCATAAACATGATTTTATAAATGCAATGAGAGTCTATTCATTAGTAATAACTGGGTTTAGCTGCTCAGCCTTACAAAAAATTAGTGAATTATCATTTTATGAATTTAAAATAAATGTATTATCTGGGGTTCTTTTAGTTGGAAGTACAAAAACAAACATAAGTCAATAAAAAACTTCAAAAAAATTATTATGTACAATACAGCAGTTTGTCACAGAACCCAAGGCCAGGAATGCCATTTGACCCCAGGAAGAGACAAGAATGAGAAACCAAAAATACTTTCTGGGGTTTCTGTGTGTCTCATGTATGTTCCCCTCTGAGCATCTGTTTCATTCTTACTCATATATCTCTGCGGAAGGGCTTCCTCTGGTTCTCTGATCCATGTGGTAAAGCATTTTCTTCCCTTCTCTGAAGCGAGATTTCTCTACCTATTTTCGCCTGCTAGTTTTTAAATATTTATTAAGCAAATTGAGCTGCAATGGAACTGCGGGTTAGGATGCAGAAACACACTCCAGTGTCATTAGCAGTCATGGGATCCCATAGCCAGTATTCAAGAGTCTAGCTCTTTCTGTAGGCAATCTGTCTCACATTTCATATCTGAATAATGCAGAGTAAACATGTCAAGGATGCCCTAAACCTAATGAATGGACAAGTTTGTCAGCAAATAGTATCAGTTCCATGCATTTCTTTAGGGACTCTTTTCAGAGGACCCCATTATTCCATCATTTCAGCTTTACAATGTCACAAATTCATTCTCTCTTCAGTGTTTTTTCATCCTTCATTAAAACCTAGTGCTTTAAGAATGAATCCTCTAGGACAGGCAGTGACTTAGGGAATCACAGTTTTGCCTCTGGACTCCCAGCCGAGTGGTGGGCTCTCTCCCTCCCACTCTCCTCCTGTCCCACTGCACCCCTCCTCCCACTTTCTGTCTTTCTTTGATGGTTGAACTGTTTTGACAGAATTAATTGAGTAAGGAGCCAGAGACCAGTGTGGTTCTGGGTTAGAAACATAAACACACTGGTTAGAAGAAAAGCAAAAAAAAATGTCAGATTAGAAAGGCATGGCATTAAAGTTGGCTTATTAGAAGTGTGTTAGCCTGAAGTGCAGGAGCAGCAGAACTGTCTTTGGGTACACAGGCTGGAGCAGAAATAGACTGGGAGACAGTTGCACACCCAGAGGACAGCTTTTTACACATATGGTTGTATTTGCTGGAAGGTTCTCTTCTACCTAACCCTGTTTAAGAGACTGCTGTAGAGAATCTGACACAGCTGCTTCTCTGTGGGCAAAAAGAGCATATCACACAGACAGGCAATTGCTGAGACTGTGAAATCTGATTTATTAGATAAGTGTAAATGTGTAAATGTAGCCATATAATAAGTACTCAGCCTAGCCTCAGAGTCTAAAGTTGTCAATTTTTACAATCGAGTCTTGATTCTCTTATTTCTGTCTTGCCTCAAGCTTACAGGCCCCAAAGTCTCAGTCGATAAAGTGAAAGTGATATTTTTCGCTTTCACTTGGCATAAGAAACAACTTTAGCCCTCCCTGACCTGTTTCTGCCTCTTTCTTGACCTTTTCCCAGTAACCAATATATTTTTCTTTGAATAAAGTAAAATGTGTTTTTGACATTCCTCTTGTTAAATGTCAACCACGTTGGCAGGTTGTATAGGGATGGACAACAAAGATTTTTATTGGGGCAATCAGAGGATGAAACATCAATTTTTAAGGGTCATGAAAAGGTCTAGGATTATAGGACGCTGCTCTTCTCCTGAAAGAATTGTCTACCTACACTAAGAAATAACAGAATAGTGAGGTGCTGCTATCGTGGTCACCTGAAGCTTGAGGAAAAAAAAAAAGTAATCCAATCAAAAGAATTCTAAACTTTCCCCCAAGTTGCAAGAAATTGTTTACCCACATTTTCTTTCAAATGTTCCTTTCATTGTTTCATTCCTTTAATGTTTGCAGACATAGATCTTGCCTTAGTAATGGTCTGCACATCTGATCAAAGTGACAGGCCTGAGGATTCCAGGCAGCTTGAGAAGAGGCAGGAAAGGCCAGAACCAGTGTCAAAGGGTCAGGGTTGAGCGCAGGATACGTGGAAGCTCATCTTCCCCAGCAAGAGGGAACTCAACAGCTCACATCTACAGGCAGCAATGGGGGCTGCTTGTCCCTGAGAGTAAGGCATAAGCCCAGTGTTCAGACTCCTGAGGGGATGAGGGAGTAGTGGCTGAAGCTGAGCCCCAGAATGAGTATGAGGATAATCAGGGCTCAGGAGAACAAGCAGAGGGCAGGCAGGGCCAGTGGGGCCAGGTCAAGCATCAAGAACACCAGGATACTATCCTGTAAGGAGAAGAGGAAAATGCAGTAAGGATGGGTATAGTCCACAAAGGAATTATTCAGTTGAAACTCACATTAGCTAAGGGAGAAGACTGGGGCTCAACATAGGAAAAAGAGCTAAGCCATGTACGGATCCCACACTGATGTGAGCCAGGCCAGAACCTGGTGCAGTATCCCAGGGACTTACTCAACTAGCTCCATGTGAGTCACAAACAGCACTGACATCTATTAACATATCTTATCCTCACACAATCACAAAGTCTTTGAGGTAAACCGGACAAGTGTCTTTCTATTTTTACCCATGAAAACACTTAGGTTCTGAGGAGTTAAGTGACTAACATTACACAGCTTCAAAATAGCAGCAGCCTGGCTCAAACCCTAGCCGCCTGCAGCTGAATTTATTCTTCTCTGGGCACTAACTGCTTCCCACATTCCTTGGTCAACTATCAGTTCTTATCTAGTTCCAGAGTTAGTGGTTTAACCAAGTAGCCCCACATTGATTACACAACGGGGCTTCAGATGGGTGGCTCTTTTGAATCAGCCACCCAGCGGCTGCACTTGCATTTTCTAACCCAAATTGGGACAGGGCTTCTTCCTTCAATCCTTTGAAGAGGTCTACAGTTCAGGGCTGGTATTGTGGTCTCTCTGATAAGACTCTCTCATGGGCATTCTCAAAAAGCTCCCTACCGTAGTCCTACTCTCACAGACTAATTTAAAATTTAGGAGTGATGACAAATGGAATGAGGTAGAACCATCTTTCATAGTTTAACTTAAGTTTCAAGGTTAGGGTCATCTAAGAGAATAACCTTGGGTTGAGAGTAAAGATGGTTTATTATGGTTCTGCTATATGATTTGAAAGCAATTTTAATGATTTTGAAGAGTTGCTTATTTTCTCCGACTCTCACTTTATGTTTAATATGTTTAATATAAAAATGTTGATGAAATAATTTTCAGAACACCTCTTGTTTTTACATTCAATATCTGTATGTTCTCACGATCCATACCTACATAGTGTCAGCCCTACCTCTACCCACCAGCCCCAGGAATAAAACCTACCACAGGGCCTGGACTTCCAGCCATATCCCTGGAAGTACAGAGCGGGTGATGGCTATGAGCAGCTTCACGGCGCTTGTGGAAATACCCGTTTCCCCAGAGTACACCCCCATCATTTCCTCTTCCTTTATCATCCTCCTTGCCAGCCCTTATGAACTCCATCTGTAGAACTTACCTGAGCAGATGACAGCCACATCTTCCTGGTGGGTGCAGTCGTGAAACCCCCAAAATCTGTGCTGGCACTGCTCCAGGGACTGCTCCTCCCCTGAGCAACGAACATTATCCAGCCAGATGCGGCCAACCCCAGGGCCATAGCTTTTCCGGTCTTTGAAGGAGGGAGAGAGGGACTTCCCACAGCCCAGTTGCTTGCATACCACCTGGTCCTCCTTTTCTCCCCAATTATCATCACAGACAGAGCCCCATACGCCCTTGTGCAGCACCTCCAGTCGCCCAGAGCAGAGCTTGTCTCCTCCTACTAGTCTCAAGTCAAAGGGATCTGCAGGATGGGGGAGGAAGTCAGGGGTTGGAGACAGGAAGGGAAAGGAGAAAAAATAAGATCACTTATTTTTAAAATTTTTTCATTTTGTATTTTTTGTATGTTTTTTTTGAGACATCATCTCACTCTGTTGCCCAGGCTGGAGTGCAGTGGTGTAATCACCACTCACTGCAGCCTCAACCTTGAGGGCCCTAGTGATCCTCCCACCTCAGCCTCCTGAGTAGCTGGGACTACAGGTGCATGCCACAAAGCTCAGCTTTAGTTATTTATTTATTTTTTTTTAGGAGACAGGGTTCTCCGTATGTTGCTCAGGCTAGTCTCAAACTCTTGGGCTCAAGTGCTCCTCCCACCTTGGCTTCCCAAAGCGCTGGTGTTATAGGCATGAGTCACTGCACCTGGCCAAGAAGATCATCTACATCTTTACCAAGCCCCATCAGCACATTTGAAACTCTCCACATGTATTTCTGTGATTAGAGCTCCTTCTGTATCTCTCCATCAAGTTCTAACTGCTGTTGTCCAGGTCGATTTCCCTCACAAGGATCTTTTCACTTCCCCATCTATTTTATAAATCTAATATTTATAAATGACATTCTAAGAAGTTTTAAAAATTGAAGAACTTAACAGATGTATAGAAAGATGTACCTTGTTCTTATAATATAGAATTCAAAACAATAAGAGTTCATATTAATATAGTGCTTAATATTTAAAGCATTTTCAGATACAAAGTTGGGTATTATTATCTCCATTTCAAAAACAAAGGAATTAATTATCTGCCCAGTTAAATAAGTTTGCAATGGTCCTTTGGTGCGTTAGTAGCTCTTTGTAAATACTGTTTGAATGAGATTCCACATAATTAAATCCGTGAATAAACCTAGTCTCTGGACGCACAGGCATTACCTTCACATTCGACCCATGTGTCTTCATCATGGTTGCAAGTGTTCTTCCCCCAAGGCCCAGAAGGGCAATCCTGAAGGGTTGCTTCCCGTCCTGAGCATGACATCTGGCTCAGCCAGATGGGTTTTTGGCCATATCCATGCTTGTTGCAGCGTTTTTGAGTCAGTACAGCCCTCCCACATCCCAGCTGCCGGCACACCACTTTTGCGGCCCGGAGCCTCCAGCCTGTCTGGCACACGATATACCACTGGTTCTGGTGCTTCACTTCCACGCGTCCCTTGCAATGCCCAGGGCCATCAGCCAGCCTGATGCCCTCTGGGACTGGGGAGAAAGAGCTCTCTGGGTCTGAGGGAAAGAAAGAGAGTATGTCTGTTCCCTGCCAGAACATGGTCTTCTCAGTAAAGGCGGCCCAATGGACACATCTCTCAGTTCTTGGTGTTCGGTAGAAGGTATGATAAAGTGCTTAACACTGCCTTATAGATGCCTGCTGAAAGAATGAATGAGGGAATCAGTGAAGAAAATATAATTTCCAAATTCAAAGCTGAATCATTATCATTTCTGTAGCATTTTAATTTTTCAAATTGTTTTCACGTTCAACTTGTCATTTGATCCTCACAAGAGATCTTGTATAGACTTTTAAAAATAAATACAATAACATACAAGATATATCCAACACCAAATGCTTTTTGGTTCATTGTTGGCATTATGAACTAAATATCTCAGATTAGTGCTCCCAACCCTCAATCTTTCTAAAAAATAGGACTGAGTCTTCAATGTCAAGGCAAAAGGTGACTGTTTCCCTAGAAACAAATTCTGTGGAGAGACAAAGAGGAGCCATGGACTAGCTCCTCAGTCACATCGCTGTCTAATGAACAAAAGAGAAGAGACTACTCATACATAGAAAGCAAGTATATGGAGGGAAGTAAAGGAACACAGATCTGTTTGTCTATGTATCTTTCTATCATCTATCCACCTGTCTATTAGATTGTGTTAGTTTCCTATGAGTATCTCCTGTCTACCTGACTAGAAGATAAACTCCTGGAAAACTGAAACAATTTTTTAAAAAGCATACATTATACTTTGTGAGCTCATTTATTCCCCCATAACTCCAGGCCCGGCTCCAGTTACAGTATACTCTATTCAACAAATGTTTAGTGGTATGCATGTTGGCACGTGTGTAAATAGGAGAAACAAGTTCTCATATAGATTGAAACTAAGATAAAAGCATTTGCTCAACCAAGTAGGAATTGTAGTTCTAGGTGAGGATATTGTTTATCTCCAGCACTGACAATTAGGAAAGTATGAGATGTGGGGGGTGAGGGGCCAATTAGCCATTATATGAAAGTCTGTGGTGGGGAATGAAGACCAACAAGAGTGGCCATGAGGGGTATGGCAGCTGGCAAGTGGTCTGGGACCCCTGCCATACTCACTCTCACATGATGCCCCAGCATCTTCATCATGTGAACAATCATAAACTTCTTCTTGCTCACATTGAGCCAATGTATCTTCTGTTCCTGTGCAATTGACTGATTGGATGAGGACCTTTTGCTCTTTTTCTGCTGGTGGCTCATACAAAATACCACTGGGGGTTCCGTAGGCAGCTCCACAGCCCAGCTCCCAGCACACCACAGCCACGTCCTTAATGTCCCACTCGTCATCACACACGGTGCCCCACTGGCCTTTCTGTTCCACCTCCACCCGCCCTTCACAGCGGTGGGGGCCCCCCACCAGCCGCACTCCAGATGGAGACTCTGCAAAGAGACAGGTTGTTAGCTAGAGGCCTGAGAGGAGCTCAGAGGGTCCTTAGGCATGTACTCAGTCAATTTGGGACTCTTCCACCATTCAAATGGTGTAGAGTGTTGGGGAACTAGAAATGAGGGATCAGAAGAAAGAGGAAGGAAGAGGAGCTTCAGAACTCCGTCTCTGAGTTCTGGTTCTGCTACAGCCTTAATGGTATCTTGCCAAGAAATTCTACTTCAAGATACCTGGACATGACTGCTGGCATTTTCAGATTGAAGATTAAGGAAAAGAGGTTGGTTGAAGATCCAGCAGAGTTTTAGATTCTCTGGTGGTCAGAATCAGAAGGCCCTAAAGAGATCATAAAATCCACCCCATTATTTCATAGATGAGGAAAATCATCCTCATGAAAATTGTGGTTCTATGGCTACATTGTCCAAAAGTGGAAGCCCCAGGCCAGAACAGAGGTGTAAAGAGAGTATCTGTTGCATTTTTCTTCTTCATGACTCTGTCTCTCTCCATGGCAGCCGGATTGAGGCAGAGTGTGTACAATTTGGGCTGAACAGCCTATCTCTCACTCTCAGTGGCCAATCCATGCCCATACTTGCTGCTTCCTATGAAATTGTTCTTTGTTTGAGCGCCCACCTCAGGAGAAATACAGAGCACTGGGAAAGGGAAGAGTCAGAGTCTCAGAGCCCCAAGAGTCTGGTCTAATTCCAGGGACTAGAAGCATAAGAGAGGATCCATGGAGTCTCCAGATAACTTGTGAGAAATCTAGGACTTGGTTCAGTTTCATGACTAGAACTCTGGAAGTACAAAAGCTAACAGAGGTGGGGTGCAATGGCTCATGCCTGTAATCCTAGCACTTTGGGAGCTGAGGCAAATGGATTTCTTGAGGTCAGTTTAAGACCAGCCTGGACAACATGGTGAAACCGTGTCTCTACTAAAAAAAATAAATAAATGAATACAAATATTAGCCAGAAATCGCTTGAACTCAGGATTTGGAGGTTGTAGTGAGCTGAGATCACGCCATTGCACTCCAGCCTGGGCAACAGAGCAAGACTCCATCTCGAAAAAAGAGAAAAAAAGAAAAGACTAACAGAAATTTTCTTCCTTACACCAAGACATGCAAGGAGAGTAGAGATGGCTGTGTAGGGAGGCCAGGGAAGAGCCTATCAGACAGCAAGCATTTGTTAGGTGCGTACTACATTTCTGTTTTGTTTGTTTGTTTGTTTGTTAGTTAGTTAGTTAGTGATCTCAGAGAACAGTGATGAACAAGGGACATAGCATTGCTGCCCTCAAGAAGCTTATATTAAGCTTGGCAATCCTACCAAGCCTCCTGCAGCCTCAGAACAATAGAGCAGAGTCTGAATTTGCCATGATTACATGGAGAGAGACGGTTAGCTGAGAGAGTTCTGGTGCACCAGGTGAGACCACATTTGGACTGGAAGTCTATGGCCTATTGGAAGATGAACAGCTTAGTAGGGGCCAACATGGGCCACATGGGATGACCCAGATTGCATGCATGGATGGAACATGACTGCTGAGGACCAGATTTCCCATAGACTGCCTTGTCACAACTGCACACAAAGTCCTCAGAGTTTAGAATCAGTCCAAGAGAAGTAGTTCAGTGAGAAAACTCTAATCTGGCTAATTTTTCTTTTTCTTTTTCTTTTTTTTTTTTTTGAGACGGAGTCTCACTCTGTCGCCCAGGCTGGAGTGCAGTGATGCGATCTCGGCTCACTGCAAGCTCAGCCTCCTGGGTTCACACCATTCTCCTGCCTCAGCCTCCCAAGTAGCTGAGATTACAGGCGCCAGCCACCACGCCTGGCCAATTTTTTTGTATTTTTAGTAGAGACGGGGTTTCACTGTGTTAGCCAGGATGGTACCAATCTCCTGACCTCGTGATCCACCCACCTGGGCCTCCCAAAGTGCTGGGATTACAGGTGTGAGCCACTGCGCCCGGCCTAATCTGGCTAATTTTAAACTGCATCAGGAAGCTTGTGTTTAGTTAATGCATTTGTTGTTTTGTTTCTTTCCTTTGCTTAAATTTTTTTCAGAAAAAAATATAAAAATGGAGGCTAGAGATAGCAATTAAAAGTTAACCATAAAAAATAAGGCTTTTATATAAACCATAAAAAACTAAGACAAGTTTTTCATTTTCACACAACTGAGTTTAAGGCTTATAGATCTAGGTAAAAATATAATTTAAGAGCAGTTATCCAGAAATGTTTTTATCTTCATGAGTAGCATGAACCATAAATAATTTGGGGGTCATTGTATCTGACATTAGAGTTTGGATTGGCATTATTGTGTACTCCAGGAAATACTAGCTATCAGGATTAACAGGATATTTTCTTTCCTTGCTGATTGCAAAATTCTCAATTTTTCATCGATTTTCATTTTATATGGGGTAGAAGACTAAAATAGCCATGAGAAAGAAGAAATAAATAAAAAACAAAAAATAAGTAAACAAGAAATTCAGGGAAAGAAGAAACAAATAAAAAAACAAATTTTTTTTTTTAAAAAACAAGAAATTCAGCTTGAGGAAACAGAAGGGCTGAGAAAAGAATAATCTGAATATCAAGATGAGAACCCAGGAAGGTTGCATCTATCAGGGTATAGGATTCTCCACACCAATAGCAATGTTTCTGGCTGCCCCTCTGTGGTAAAGTCTCTATGATCAAACAGAAGGGGAGACCGGAGGGCTAATATACAAGAAACTGATAATCCACAACCTATAGCCTCCTTCTTCTATAAACTCATTCTCTCTGTGCACCCTTTCCTTGGGTTTATAATTTGTGCATTACCCAAAGACTCCCCAAGCAGGAAATCCAGCCTATACTCTGCTGGTCAAGCTATGTGCTGCAAGCAACAATGCATTTCTAATTCAAACAAAGATACCATTATCTTGGCAGGGGGACCTGGATATGCTGGAAACCAACAGGAAGAAACTAAAAGGAAGCTCATTTTTCAGGTATGCCCATAAGGCAGAGAAGTGCATTCTAGACCTGAAATGAACCTAGCTCTTACTTGGATGCTGGACAAGTGGCCACAGAAACCAAGTGGGGAGAGGTGCCCCCTGCCAGGATAAACCACCCAAACCCTTCTAAATTCTGGAGGTGGAAATCTGCCCACACAAGACTGAGTGGGTGAGGTAGGAAGCCAGAAAGGAAGTCTGCTGGGCCTGTTTTGAACCAGTCTTTCTCTGTGGCTGAAGAAGCTTCAAAATTTCCCCTCTCCTGAGCTTGAGGCCTCCCTCTCAGAAACCCCCAAAAATCTTACCTAGGAATCCAGGTCTGGTGCAAATGGCTGGGGAAGAAAGAAGGAAATGAGTGAGGTCAATTTCCAAGGCTTTATTCAAAGAACATGACTCTAGAAGGCCTTCACAGAACTGTGTGAGACAAGAGTGGTAGATGCAGAGCCTCCACTGTCAGTCCTGTTGGGACCTTCTTCTTCTGGGATGACCATCCTCCAAGGACAGAGGGACACTGGCTAGGAATCACAGAGATCAATTCTACCACAGCTAACTGGTTCAGCCTGCTTTCTTCACATGTGATGGTGGATAAATTGGTTTTCTATTCTAGTCAATTAGATTGATTGGTTATTACTGCCTGAAGTAAAAGTGTGGTGATACAGCCTCTTGGCTCAACAGGAAAGAGTGCTGGAGGCCACTGGGAAGATGCAATGGCCAGTGGAGGTAAAGATGCCATGGTGGGCAGTGCAGAAATTAGGGCAAAGGGGCAGGATATGCCTGTGTTCATTGGCACAGCATTTAGACCAGGTAAGCAAACTCTTACTGTAAAAGTCCAGACAGTAATATTTTCAGTTTTGTGGGCCATACAGTGTCTGTTGCAACCACTCAGCTCTGCCACTGTAGCCTGAGAACAGCCACATATATGTATGCAAATGAGGACAGCTCTGTTCCATTAAACCTTTATTTATTAGACACTGAAATTTAAATTTTTTGTCATTTTCATGTGTCATAAAATAGTATTTTTCGTTTGTTTTTTTCCTACCATTTAAAAATATAAACCTCATTATCAGCTTGCAGGCTGTTTTAGCTGATTTAGATGAATAGCTCAGGAAGTAGCTCTCTATGTAGTTCCAAACCTCCAGATTCCAGCACCAGCCTATCTTTAAAACATGCGGGTTTCTTCCTACAGGATCTCTGTATATTTGGACTCCTTTCTCCATAAGGTCCCTCCTAATGCTGTAGAGAGTCCTGGGCCCTGTAAACTCCAGGAGTCCCTGAGGCCTGTGCATTTTCAACTGCAAAACACCCACCACCCCCATCTTATAGGATTTTTCAGAAGGAGCAAATATCTTTGGACCTCCAGCCTACAGTTTTTCAGGCAGATTCAAGTAGTTCAGTGGTTTATCCTGGAATATTTTCTTTTCTTGGTTTCCAAATAACTTTTCATTACTCTCATTCCCTTAATCTTCAGAATGTGGCCACTCTCAGGCTCAATGAGGCCTTTTCTGCAACTGTGCAAAACTCAAGGTTATATTATACATATGGGAATCATTGCATAACCCCCAACCCAACATGTGTACATGTGAAGGAAAGTGAGCATGGCAAGCCTGATATGCAGGTGCAAACGTGATATAGCCAGTAAGTGACTTGGAAGCTCTGCAGTAGGGTGGGTAACTGCAGAAAGCACAGGCCAGAAAGGCTTCATGAAGCAGGTGGAAGTGCAGATGAGCCTGGGAGACCCTCATATCCATGAGGGGCAAGACTAGCTGTTGAATGATGTGGGGGATGCATGGATGTTTAAGATGTGGTCAGTACCTTACATTGGACATGAAAGTGTCCAGTTGAGAGGCTTGTGTGGGCTTTGGTGATGCACTAGATCATCAAGACATAAAAGTGGATGTGATTGATTAGCATAGGGATTTACCAGGCATTGTACGATGCTTTATATTAGTTATCTTATAAAAAAAAATACTCCTGAGGGTGGAGCCAAGATGGCTGAATAGAAACAGCTCCAGTCTACAGCTCCCAGCATGAGCGACGCAGAAGATGGGTGATTTCTGCATTTCCATCTGAGGTACCGGGTTCATCTCACTAGGGAGTGCCAGATGGTGGGTGCAGGAGAGTGGGTGCAGCGCACAGTATGCGAGCTGAAGCAGCGTGAGGCATTGCCTCCCTTGGGAAGCACAAGGGGTCAGGGAGTTCCCTTTCCTAGTCAAAGAAAGGGGTGACAGATGACACCTGGAAAATCGGGTCACTCCCACCCTAATACTGCGCTTTTCCAACGGGCTTAAAAAACGGCACACTAGGAGATTATATCCCGCACCTGGCTCAGAGGGTCCTACGCATATCTACAACTATCTGATCTTTGACAAACCTGACAAAAACAAGCAATGGGGAAAGGATTCCCTATTTAATAAATGGTGCTGGGAAAACTGCCTAGCCATATGTAGAAAGCTGAAATGGGATCCCTTCCCTACACCTTATACAAAAATTAATTCAAGATGGATTAAAGACTTACATGTTAGACCTAAAACCATAAAAACCCTAGAAGAAAACCTAGGCAATACCATTCAGGACATAGGCGTGGGCAAGGACTTCATGTCTAAAACACCAAAAGCAATGGCAACAAAAGCCAAAATTGACAAATGGGATCTAATTAAACTAAAGAGCTTCTGCACAGCAAAAGAAACCACCATCAGAGTGAACAGGCAACCTACAAAATGGGAGAAAATTTTCAAAACCTACTCATCTGACAAAGGGCTAATATCCAGAATCTACAATGAACTCAAACAAATTTGCAAGAAAAAAACAACCCCATCAAAAAGTGGGCAAAGGATATGAACAGACACTTCTCAAAAGAAGACATTTATGCAGCTAAAAAACACATGAAAAAATGCTCATCATCACTGGCCATCAGAGAAATGCAAATCAAAACCACAATGAGATACCATCTCACACCAGTTAAAATGGTGATCATTAAAAAGTCAGGAAACAACAGGTGCTGGAGGGGATGTGGAGAAATAGGAACACTTTTACACTGTTGCTGGGACTGTAAACTAGTTCGATCATTGTGGAAGTCAGTGTGGCGATTCCTCAGGGATCTAGAACTATAAATACCATTTGACCCAGCCATCACATTACTGGGTATATGCCCAAAGGATTATAAATCATGCTGCTATAAAGACACATGCACACATATGTTTATTGTGGCACTACTCACAATAGCAAAGACTTGGAACCCAACCCAAATGTCCAACAATGATAGACTGGATTAAGAAAATGTGGCACACATATACACCATGGAATACTATGCAGCCATAAAAAATGATGAGTTCGTGTCCTTTGTAGGGACATGGATGAAACTGGAAAACATCATTCTCAGTAAACTATCGCAAGGACAAAAAACCAAACACCGCATGTTCTCACTCATAGGTGGGAATTGAACAATGAGAACTCATGGACACAGGAAGGGGAACATCACGCTCCGGGGACTGTTGTGGGGTGGGGGGAGGGGGGAGGGACAGCATTAGGAGATACACCTAATGCTAAATGACGAGTTAATGGGTGCAGGAAATCAACATGGCACATGGATACATATGTAACAAACCTGCACATTGTGCACATGTACCCTAAAACCCTAAAGTATAATAAAAAAAAAAAAAAAAAGAAAAAAAAAAAGAAAATGTGGCACATATACACCATGGAATACTATGCAGCCATAAAAAATGAAGAGTTCATGTCCTTTGTAGGGACATGGATGAAGCTGGAAACCATCATTCTCAGCAAACTATCGCAAGGACAAAAAACCAAACAATGCACGTTCTCACTCATAGGTGGGAATTGAACAATGAGAACGCATGGACACAGGAAGGGGAACATCACACTTCGGGGACTGTTGTGGGGTGGGGGGAGGGGGGAGGTATAGCATTATGAGATATACCTAATGCTAGATGGCGAGTTGGTGGGTGCAGCACACCAACATAGCACATGTATACATATGTAACAAGCCTGCACGTTGTGCACATGTACCCTAAAACTTAAAGTATAATAATAATAAAATTTAAAAAAATACTCCTAAAAACCTCTGAGGAACATAATATTATCCTCACTTCATAGATGAGAGAGCAAGAGTTCAGAGAGGTATGGTAACCTACGAATTCACACCGCTAAGAAATCAAAATGGCAGGATTGAAATCCAGGTCTCCTTGGCTCCACAATCACCAGATTAACTAGATTAATCTCTAGATTACTCTAAGCAATGAGAAACTGAAGAAAATTAGAAAAACATTATATGAAACACTTTTCAGAGGAAACCAGACAATATGATCAATGAAAGGTGATTTTCTTGCAGTTCTGCTTCCTTTCCTGGCTCTACTTGCTGCTACCCGGTGCCCATTCATTTGTCTTCTTACCAATAGTACATTTAGGAACACTTATGTAAAAAGAGAAATGGGATAAACTATCATGACTCTGTCATTACAAATATAAGAAAATAGAAAAAAAATCTGTTAAAGTGACTTACAAATGTGTATGGATTAAGTGGCTTTTTAAGGATTAGAATAGTTACCAAATAGAAAGGAGGAAGAAGCTCATCCTTGAAAAACATCTAAATCTATTCCAGGTTGGCAGGGAGAAAGTTCTCCTAATCAAAGTTCCAGAAAACTCTGAAGCCTAAACCAACAGGTGCAGAGATACTCACCAAGGATCAAGGAGAATAGCAGAGCCATGACCAAGGCAGCTGAAGATGATGAGCTGAAATTTAAGGCTAGAAGTAGGTCCCTAAGCAGCAATATTTAGTTTTAGCTGCAAGTATGTTAAGAGGAGGGACAAAGACAGGTCCTGAGTGCAGTCAAAGCATCATCAGATGATCAGAAACCAATAGACTCGGTGGGGCAGAGCTGACAGAGCTGGACTTGCTGAAATCAGCATGTTCCAGAGGAAAGGAGGTGGCCAGAACTGGCAGAAAAATGCTGAAAACAAAACAGAAACAGGCTATCATGACTTGGTTCTGCTGTAAGTCCAGCTCCATCTGTCTCTGCTACAGCCCCTTTGCTATGTAAACAGAGGAAACACCTCCCACAAGGAAAGGCAGGTGCCAAAAATATGGCCATCTCTCAGTAGAAGACAAGGCAGTACTTAGTCTCCAAGGATGGTTTGCAAGGGAAGTAAGCCAATTTTGATTCCTTTTCCCCAGAGGGAAGTGCCCAGAAAATCTGGAAGCCAGAGGCCATAGGATAAATGCAGAGTTGCCCTTGGAGGCATATCCCATAAACCATAATCCAGGATCATGGTGCCAATCTCCACATATAGGCCTGGCTTTATTGTCTTCAAACCTGCTTTCTCAGTGCTAAGCAGAGGGTCCAATATACAGATTTGTTATTTTTCTGTGCTTGTGCTGGTGTATGCCCATCTTTGGAAGCTGGATGGAAACAGATCCTTGAGGTGAGGGGCATCATAATAATTGAACTCAAGTTGTCTGTAGGTCTAAGACATGATGGACAGAGATGAAGCAGTAAGACCCTCTCAGGCCCCTCTGCTTTGCTGTATTCATGAGCTATTCTACTCCAGATTGATCAAGCAATCAATTTTGTATGCTGACATAATCCCTGCATTCCAAGCAGGGTAATTGTTGCTCTACAGTGATAATTTTTGCTTCTTTATAATATTCAGGTGACTGAGCAGAAAGCTTGGTTCATTGTAGGCATTCATTTTTAATCCTGCATTTCTTCATTTACTTAATATTGTATTCAATGAAAAGTTTTTAGCACTCATGAATGTCAGGCAATGTGATGGGTGGAGGCAGTACATGAAGGAACACGTGATAGTTTTGCACTATAAAAGTATACGGTCTAGTAATTGCAATAACATGTGGAAACCGCTGTTAAGAGAGAAAAGTATAAGAAACTTTGGAGGCCAGGCAAGGTGGCTCATATCTGTAATCCCAGCACTTTAGGAGGCCGAAGTGGGAGGATTGCTTGAGCCCAGGAGTTTGAGGCTGCAGTAAGCTGTGATCAGGCCACTGCACCTCAGCCTGAGTGACAGAGTGAGATCCCATCTGTAAAATAAAAAAAAGAAATGAAACTTTGGAGGATATGGTTACTATGTTTGGAGCTAATCAGAGAAGACTTCACAGCAATGATGATACTTGAGCAGGGGTTTAGAATGAGTTAAGTGGAGAATCAGAATAGGAAAAGATTTTGCTATGCATATGCAGACAAGTGAAACAGTATTACTTATTTAAGGCACCACAGGTAGTTTGGAATGACTGGATTACAGCCTGCTTAGTGATCAGGGGCCAGGGGTTATTGATGTTGAAAGGTAAAGATACTAGATGATATGCAAGTAGCAACAAGAACCAGATAATGGAGGGTCTATCATGAATGGGTTTGTAAATGCTAACTATTCACATCCTTCCCTCTCTAGATTCTGAAGTGATACAGTAATAGGTACAGAATTCAGAAAAGGTTCAAAATATCATCTTTACTGTTGATGAAGCTACATTAGACTGCCACTGGGATCTAAGGCTCTATGCTTTTACCTCCATTCTTCAGGAGCCAGATGTGCACAACTGAGTTTGCCCTTGGAAAAGAAAAGACTTTGTGTGGCTTGAAGGCAGACAAACCCATTAGCAAACAGAGGCTTCATGATTCAGAAATATATTTTCCCCATTCCATGTGGAAAATTGAGTGAAAGAAGAAGAGAAAAGAAAAAGAAAACTTCCCCCCCCCCCCAATATAGTATTTTATGAACAGGCGTGAGAACATGAAGGAAGGAAAAGGAAGCTTTTTAGCCAGGAAGGACACTATCTCACAGGACACAAGAAGCCACCGAAGGGTGTTACACATTTAAGGTGTGTATTTTGGCTGTAGCACTGAGGAGGAATTGGGATGGAGAAGACCAGTAATCGGTCATTAAGACCCATTAAGAGACCACTGCATCAGAGAGAGCAGAGGAGGACTTCAATAGGAGGTAGAAGAACTTACCTGAAACCTACTATGTTTGGAGGATAAAAGTTACTTAACGTGAGCAAGGAGGCTGTATTGGCTGGCAGCTTCTAAAAAGTGGTAAAGGTCTGAAATAATCACTAAAAGGAAAGCGAGTCTGAAAAAAGATAAGTAAACTATCTGTTTTCAGCACTGGGTAGAAAAACTTGCATTTGTAAGCAGCATCCACGTGCCCAGTTGTGGGATCTTCTCAGGCTACAGACAGAAGGCTGGTGTGAGAGGCCCATAAAGCCAGAGTTCAAGCTGAGGGGCCCGCCCAACTGGTGTATGAGGCTTAGAGAAGATCAGGACATGGGCTGATGAAAAGTGAAAACAGAAATAAGTTCTGGGAAAGGGAACCTCAGTGAGGAGGTGCTGGGGAAAAGGAGAGTGTTAGAAAGTTCAAGGTATAGGAAGTTGTTCAGAGATTTGGAGAGAAGTGCTTGAGTCAGAGAAGCTGTTCTGGGCAATGACTAGGCACAAACCAGGGTATGAGAAGAGAGTGAAGGAAGAAGTTTCAGAAGCTGAGGGTTTAGGGAATTGAGAAGAGGTTATCAAGAAGAGGACTGCCAAGAAGAGGGAGGTGGAATGGGAGGCACAGGTTGGGGAAGCCCAAAGCTGTGCGGAAGTAGATACCTGCCTGGAGAACGTCAATACATGACACACAACAAAAGCTAGAAGACACTCTGAGGGCCCTCTCAGGAAGGGCAAGCTTCGTGTCCTGCTGGTTTGGAATCAAGGTGAAACCCCTTGGGTAAATAGTTGAGTATGTCAATTATGGCTCTGTGAGAGTAGAAAACCATCCAAATTGCTCCCCCTTATACATCTAGTGCTTAGCATGCAATAAGTGATTGCTGACTCAACAAATGAATGTATGAATGATTGTATTGTGAGACAGAACATCACTGAGCCTTTAGACTCACCAGAAATGCCATCTCTTGGCTTTATTCCTTGTCCACATTGTGTCTTCTGGTGGCTGGGACTGACATTCTGAGACAGTTACAGAATGACTGGGCCTGTCCCAGGCCGATGTTTTATAAGCAATTGATCTAGAACACAGGGTTCTGATGGGTTTGGTTGCTCTTTCTTGTGTACATCTGCAAACACCTCTAAATAATCGCTTTGATTCCCTTCTGTTGCTCTCACTGTGTCCCTTCTCCCTCCCCAACGGTGACCAAGATGGAGGAGAAGCTCAACATTATGTCATATGGGAAATAAACTCAGGACTTGGGGTTCAGGGAACATGAGCACTGTCTTCAGGCATTTAAAATAAAATTGTTTTGTGAGATTTCCGAGGAGAAAACACCATGTACGTATGGAAACTACAGTTGACACAGGTGTGAACTTGACAGATCCATCCACTAATATGCAGATTATTTTTCAACCAAATACAGAGGGCACATTTTTCACATATGCAAGAACTGAGTATCCATGTATAATAAGGAACGACTGTATGAAAAAAAAATTTAAACCCATCATGAGAAAAAAAAGACAGAATAGGTTGCCCCAGAGACCATAAGCTCTCTATAACTGTAGATGTTGAGTCACATCTCCTGTTAATAGATCCATTACTTATGGTTGGTTATTATTAATACTTTTTTTATATCACCAATCTTAGGATTGTTTATGGCAAAGAAAAATCCAATCACTCACAGAAAAGAGGTCCTAAGGACTTAGGACTTAAAACTCCAGCACCAACCCTGTCAGCCTGGGCCCTTGTGGATGCTGCAGGGCAGACAGGACACCTGGGCTGTGGCCTCCCTCAGGGTCATGACAAAATTGCAATGGTTTTTAATTCTCCAGGTATCTGCAATGATGGATCCAAGAGGACAGAGAACAGATGATGGCAGCCCAAATACTGGAGTCCACGGGGAGGAAACTCAGCAAGCCTCCCTGTCTAGGGTGCCCGGGCTGAACCCGGACTGGCTGCCCACATCCTGCTAGCAGCAAAATCAGCCCTAGCTGTCCTTGTATCCCTGGTGTGCTCTGCCCTGGAACTTCTACCTTTGCTTTTCTGGACTTTCCTGGAACCATCTGTAAAAAGCAGCATTTTCAGGGACATGGATGAAGCTGGAGACCATCATTCTCAGCAAACTATCGCAAGGACAAAAAACCAAACACCGCATGTTCTCACTCACAGGTGGGAATTGAACAATGAGAACACATGGACACAGGAAGGGGAACATCACACACCAGGGCCTGTTGTGGGGTGGGGGAAAGGGGGAGGGATAACATTAGGAGATATACCTAATATTAAATGATGAGTTAATGGGTACAGCACACCAACATGGCACATGTATACATATGTAACTAACCTGAACGTTGTGCACATGTACCCTAAAACTTAAGGTATAATTTTTTTTTTTTTTTTTTTCAAAAAATAAAACAGCATTACAGTGCAGAGGCTATGACCATGGGTTCTGGACGCAGGCAGACTTGGCTTCCAATTCCCACTCAGTAACTTACTAGCTGTGGGACCCTGTACAAGATAGCTGGGTCCTTTCTTGGTAGCTTTGTTAACTAGATCTATACTTTTTTTTTTTTTTTTTTGGCTAGGATGATCAGTTTTCATTTCTTCCTTTTAAAAACTGAATGTTTAATTAATTTAATCTTGCTTAATCCACATTCATGTTCCTCTTTTAAATGGGAAATCATAAGTGACAGGAAAGCAAATAACTTACAGGGTCACACCTCAGAAGCACTCTGGAAGCACCCTGCAAAGAGGCTAGCTCACTTCCAAAGGCTAATTAGCTTTGCCCAGGCACCATTGTGCCCCAAAGTAGGGTCACTGGACACATATTCATGTTGAAAGCCCACATTCTCATAATGTCAGAATAAATAGTTCGGTACAGGACCTGTGAAGGAAGAGGAAAGAGAAGCTGTCCTATGAGCTGGCCTGGCATGGGAAGTATCATGAGGGTTACTAGACATCACTGCACTTTGCTGCCCCTGCATGGAAAACATTACACCAGCGCAAAATTTGAGTTTCATAAGGAGTCACATGAACAGTTTTCTCATGAGCACTCCCTACTTAGCCTTGAGAATATTGTACTGTGAAATTCCAATCCTTCCTTACCAAGGAGATGATGATTTTCCTTAATCTGTGTGATTGAGAGAACCATCTGTTCTACCCAGACCCCCTACACCAATTTCTCTTCTTGAGGGTCTGCCAATCCTCTCTGTGTGTCCACATCATTTCTGTCACATGTGATCTCGGGGACAGGGAGAGGGTGTGGTTTCCTATTTTCAGCTCCTCACTCCTCTTTTATTAACTGGTGTTCATCACCTATTCTTGAAAACAGGTTGGAAATGGAATAAAGAGATAATAATGTTACAGGAGATGGCTAAATGCATTTAGGAGGAGGGGGGAAATGAAGAGCAGACTGGGGCTATCCTCTGTCACCCCTTATTTCAGTGCTTTCAAAGTTGGTAATACAATTTTTATTGAATAGTACTAATTTAACCACAAATATTTAGTGATTATCTCTTGTGAACCAAGCAATGTCCTAGGCTTGGAAAAGAGGAGGACAAGAATTAGAGTTGGTTTAAACATAGTCTTTAACACACAAGCACCATATTAAAAGGCAGTACTTTTGAATGCTACAATATAAATGTAAGAAACTTGGGATGGGATGGGCGCGGTGGCTCACGCCTGTAATCCCAACACTTTGGGAGGCCGAGGTGGGCATATCACAAGGTCAGGAGATCAAGACTATTCTAGCCAACATGGTGAAACCATGTCACTACTAAAAATACAAAAATTAGCTGGGTGTGGCGGCACGTGCCTGTAGTCCCAGCTACTCAGGAGGCAGAGGCAGGAGAATTGATTGAACCCGGGAGGCAGAGGCTGCAGTGAACGGAGATGGCGCCACTGCACTCCAGCCTGGGCAACAGAGTGAGACTTCATCTCAAAAAAAAAAAAAAGAAAAAAGAAACTTGGGATAATTATTTACTCATAGTCCCTATTGTATTCTTGTAACTATTAGTACAGTATCTATTCTTAATATTTGGTTAGTAAATATTCTAATCAATCCATACTTAATAATTAATTATAGACACTTCTCAAAAGAAGACATTTATGCAGCCAACAGACACATGAAAAAATGCTCGTCATCACTGGCCATCAGAGAAATGCAAATCAAAACCACAGTGAGATACCATCTCACACCAGTTAGAATGGTGATCATTAAAAACTCAGGAAACAACAGGTGCTAGAGAGGATGTGGAGAAATAGGAACACTTTTACACTGTTGGTGGGACTGTAAACTAGTTCAATCATTGTGGAAGTCGGTGTGGCGATTCCTCAGGGTTCTAGAACTAGAAATACCATTTGACCCAGTCATCCCATTACTGGGTATATA
This sequence comes from Symphalangus syndactylus, assembly GCF_028878055.3. Taxonomy (NCBI): domain Eukaryota; kingdom Metazoa; phylum Chordata; class Mammalia; order Primates; family Hylobatidae; genus Symphalangus; species Symphalangus syndactylus. The sequence continues at coordinate 86,167,760 of NC_072441.2, forward strand.
CCCAAAGGATTATAAATCATGCTGCTATAAAGACACATGCACATGTATGTTTATTGCAGCACTATTCACAATAGCAAAGACTTGGAACCAACCCAAACGTCCATCAATGATAGACTGGATTAAGAAAATGTGGCACATACACACCATGGAATACTATGCAGCCATAAAAAATGAAGAGTTCGTGTCCTTTGTAGGGACATGGATGAAGCTGGAAACCATCATTCTCAGCAAACTATCGCAAGGACAAAAAACCAAACGCCGCATGTTCTCACTCATAGGTGGGAATTGAACAATGAGAACACTTGGACACAGGAAGGGGAACACCACACTCTGGGGCCTGTTGTGGGATGGGGGGAGGGGGGAGGGATGGCATTAGGAGATATACCTAATGCTAAATGACGAGTTAATGGGTGCAGCACACCAACATGGCGCATGTATACATATGTAACAAACCTGCACCTTGTGCACATGTACCCTAGAACTTAAAGTATAATTTAAAAAATAATAATAATTAATTATAATATTAAAAATTAACCATTATAAATAATGGTCTCAATTCTGGCAGAAGCCCCAAGGCCTGGAAAAATAAGTGCTAGATCATTTGTTCAGGACATGTTCAAATTTTATAAAACTGGTCACTGCCATCATTAGTCTATCTTGCCCATCTGGGCTTTATTAGACAATGCCAAGAACTCATTCATTAATAAGAAATATGTAATAACAAGGAATTTTCTTAAATAAAGTTTTTAGTGCACTGTGTACTTTCTTCTACCTTCCCCTAAATGAACCAAGAGAGGGACTTGGAAAATCTGTAAGAAATTTCTGCTCAGGTTCACTGAAGTTTAGAGGGACCTGGTCTGGTAGCTGGCTCATATCTGTAAGCATCTGAAGGTGAGCAGCTGGCTGGAGCTGTGTCATGAATCTCCTGTGCACTCAAATAAATTTATTTATTTATTTATTTATTTATTTATTTATTTATTTATTTGAAACTGTGTCTGTCTCTGTCACCCAGGTTGGAGTGCAGTGGTGCGATCACAGCTCACTGCAGGCTTGATCTCCCAGGCTCAAGTGAGTCTCCTACCTCAGCCTCCTGAGTAGCTGGGACCACAGGTGAATGCCACCGCAACTGGCTAATTTTTCTGTATTTTTATTTTTATTTTTTTGTAGAGATGAAGTTTCGCCATGCTGCCCAGGCTGGTCAAATTTCACACAGGAAAGAAGCATGTTTTCTAGGATCTTATGTGGACCAGACTGGATCTTCTTGAAGGTGACGCTACACAGAGCATGGCTGGGATAGTGAGGAGACCCCTCAAGAGGAACTGTGTGAGGAAGGTCCAGCAGCAGTAGGGGCATTATAAGTAGCTGGCCAGAGGCATCATAGCATCAGGGAACAGCAGGTGGATGAGTCTCTGAAGAAGCCACAGAGGGGTTGCTAGAGAGGCAGCACGTGACAGGGCACTCACTAATGGACACCAGCCCCACTATAGCTGCCTTCTTAAGAAATACTTTATCCTTCATTGTTAACCTTCTTGTCCTGCCCCCGCTCCTTCTTTAGGGACCCAAAATAGCAGCTAATGGGTTGGGAAGGAAGTGAAGCAAAAAGAGAGAGAAAACTAACAGGATCTCCTCTTTCTCTGCTGCAGGCTTCCAAGCAGAAGTCACTCAGCCCTGTGCTGAGAGAGAGGCAAAAAAGAGGCTGTCATATGAGGAAGTCACCCTATAAAAAGAACCAGATTTGTTTTTTGCTTGCTTGCTTTCTCTTTCTCTTCCTGCCTCCCTCCTTCTCTCTCTCTCTTTCTGTCTCTCTTTCTTCCTTTCATTCCTATCTGAAGAGGAACTACTTAATTAATACCTGAAAGTGATTGGAAATCTTACCAAGTTTGCTTGAGATTTCCTCTGGTAGTGGAAAATTTAAAAAGACTCAACAAAGTAAGTTAACAGGTAAGTTATTGGCTGATAATGAAATTACTTTGTGTTTGCACCCTACCAAATAATGTAATAGACTGAACTTTGCCTGTTTAGTTAGTAATGCTCTGTGGGGAGGAAGCTTCTTTCAGGAATGAGAAAAAGAGATGAGTGCTCCATCAAGCTGGGCTGCATGGGAACAGCCACCATCCAGGTTACAGAGGAGCAAAGGACATGGTGTGATAACGTGACTCTTGTTCAAGATGAAAACTCTAGGCTAATAAACATTTGTTTTGTAAACATCTATGGTCTGATATGGGATATAATACAAAGATAGTCTTAAGGTCAGACATATGTGAAAGAGAGAGTAAAAACTTACATACTGCAGTGCAGATGTGCAAAAAAATTAAACTTTCATTTTCATCTATAGCCAACCACATCTTATTTTTGAGTTCTCGCCCCTGCTGATGTCATAAGAAAATGTATGCCAATTAAATTCATATATTTAAAAATCTATGCTAAGTAAATATATCTCAGACTTGGCTAATTTTAAGTGGTTTCTTCTTTCCTAATTCAACCTCTTTTGGATACATAGTCAGTGAATTCCAAATTTAAACTCCCCAAATAGTTGTTTTGTTCCTTTCACAAGAAGACTCCTTTGTTTTCCTTCTGAAGATGGCAGATAGAAGTAGAGGAGGGAGGCACGGGCTGGGAGTAGGGGAGGAGGCATAGAAGGCACTTATTCTCCTGAAGGTAACGGAGCCAGACCTATGAGCAGTGAGTTTTCTCGTTGGTCTCTTTGGTGCTTGGGTAGCGCTCATTTTGGGACACCCTGGACTGCTGTCTGCTGAGGTGTGACTAATTCTTTCCAGCCTTTCTGAGGTATTTTGCTGGCACCTACTGCCCATTTTTGTGATAGTCACCAAATCTTTTGAATTATTACTATCTATTTTTCATAATCTGCAGCCTTTTCATCCAAGCCCCAGGCCTCTGCCAGGGTCTTCTCATCATTTCTGGGCACCTGCTGCAGCCCTGGAAGTCCTGAATTTTTGATGTGCCCTCCCTCAGGCCCATTTATCTAGAAGCCTCCCTTGCACCTGCTGCTTTACAGATGCCACGATGGATGTGGCAAGGCCATGGAGCCCAGCCAGACCACTACCTCCCTAGGTAGGACTGTGAGAGGCAGGATATGCCCCAGACTGGCACACAGTTAGAAATCTACTAAGGAAGATATACATTCTCCAGACTTGAAGCCCAATCCAGGCCTGAGGTTGAGGTGGCTGTAAGAGAAGGTGAGGCAAGGAAAGGTGAGCATCTTCCTCACCACACCTCCTCCCTACTCTGCTCTTACAGTATGTCTTAGAGATAAGTAAGAGTTTTCAAGTGGGAAGGCATAGACACTGAAACTTCTGAGAAAAATTAGCTATTTTGTGTTTACAAGATAATGGGACCATTTGCTTTTATGTCATGAAAGTGGGGAAAATAGAGCAGGGACCAAAAGGAAATGTGTGGAGATTGAAAAGCTTCTCAGAGCATGCAACACATGCAAACAGTTTTGAAAATCACTGCTTTTCAGTCCACGCCTATCTTTCAGCTCAGGCCAGCATATGGTCCTGACTTGTCCTGCTCTTTGCACTCGAAACTGAGGTCAGCTTGGCCAGCAAAAGGAATGGGGTTGCCTGTCTAGGTCCGCACTGGATAAGACCGTACTATTGTATCTTTAGTGAATAGATTGCAACACTTCAACAATGATCCTGCAGGACCACCTGGTCTGGACTAGGCCTTCCTGAGGCTGCAGAGTAAGGAGAGTATGCATTAAGGGTGCTAATATGAGCTCGTCTACTAGAAGGCCTAGGTTCCTTCCCAAATCCAGAATTCCTCCGTGTATCATTTCTTCTTTGTGTCCCACAGCTCCAAATTTCTTTGAGTTCTCTCTCCTGCCCCAAACTAGCTTTGCATTAGATACAGTTCCCACAAATCCCATCTTTCTAGGTTCTCTCAAAAATAAGCACATAGACAGTATTTCTTTTCACAGTTTTTCTACTATTATCTTTGATGTCATCTAACTGCATAGTCACAAGGGAACTTCATGAGCACAGACTCATGATAAAGAGAAGATGGAGCAGGACTGTCATTTTCTTTTTTTTTTTTTGAGATGGAGTCTCGCTCTGTCGCCCAGGCTGGAGTGCAGTGGCGCAATCTCGGCTCACTGCAAGCTCCGCCTCCCGGGTTCACGCCATTCTCCTGCCTCAGCCTCTCCGAGTAGCTGGGACTACAGGCACCCGCCACCACGCCCGGCTAATTTTTTTTTGTATTTTCAGTAGAGACGGGGTTTCACCGTGGTCTCGATCTCCTGACCTCATGATCCGCCCGCCTCGGCCTCCCAAAGTGCTGGGATTACAAGCATGAGCCACCGCGCCCGGCCAGGACTGTCATTTTCTAATTCAGCGAGAAGTCAAGAAGTATAGGATAGGTACGAAGGATAGTGAGATCTGTAAATATGTAAGCTTTATAACTTCTCTATGACTTGCTTAGCTTTATTCTGCTTTTTTGTTGGCAAACTGTAGCTAAGCATGAAATCAAATAGAAGTTTTCAGGGTCAATGAGAACATTTTATCTGGCTACATAAAAAAGATGATTGCCTTTAGCATATTCAGTGCATAACCTATGTCATGTACCAGACACTATAGTAGGTACTATGAAGGAATAAAGATGAATACAATACATTATCTGCTGTCAAGGAGGTTGCAGCTAGTGGGTGAGACTGATTCATAAATAGTAGATTGTAATAAAAAAAGTTGAAATACAGATAAAATGTGTTCAAGAAGAGTAAAGTGAAATTAAATCCAATTAGGAGGTTGTCTTTGAAAGTTAAGTAGAGTAGCAATAGAGGAACATGATGGCAGGGTATTTCATATTAAAGAGAGCCTTATCAGTATCATACAAGGGCAGAAGCCTAAATATGCTTATAAAATGAGGAGGTGAGCCCCATGACTCAAGTGTGGGGTGTGTAAAAGGATGTGGTGGGAAAGGAGTCTGGAGAGACAAAGAAACTTCGTTATAAGTACCATTGAGTCCTTGGGTAAGAAGTGTGGTCACTGATGTGTCACCATTTGGGAATGACAGACTGGCTTAAACAGGGAAATGGTATAAATAAAACCAGAAGATAACTCTGGCTGGCTGTGAGTGGTGGGCCAAGAGGAATAACATCCTTAGCAAATATTAATAATAGTCTGGAGAGAACCTGTGAGGGCTTGAGTGGGGAGCAACAAAGAAAAACAGAGAATCACTGAAATGATTTTAGTAGAACCAGAAGGCACTATATACAGCAGTATCGTTCCTTCCATCAAAGGAAAATCAGAGACTCCACTGTTGGGGCTACATTTATAGACTCAAAGAACCGACAAATGTCAAATCCAGAAGGGGTCCATGAGATTATGTTGCTTTGGCAGGTGGAAAAACTGGGAAGCCAAGAGAGGTCTACTGACCCCAAGCTAGTACTGCATCCACTGCTCCAGCAGTTCCTTTAGTGTAAAAGTGTAGCTTCCCACCCCCTAGGTCAAGGGCCTATGAGGGCCAACATTTCATGCTCTTTTTAGATTATATGTACCTTAATGTACTCAGTGTAAATGAGTTTCAGTTCCCATTCTTTTCTGAGGCTTTGAAGTCAGAAAAGATCTTCTTGAAAAAGGGATTAGAGAGGAAAGGATGTCTGAGTAAGAGAAGAGGTGCAGATGAGGAGATAGGTGTATTAGTTTCTGAGGGCTGCTATAACAAATTACCATGAACTGGTGGCTTCAAACAGCAGAAATTTGAGCTAGGTTGGGTAACGGGTGCCTATAATCCCACCTACTCAGGAGTCTGAAGCTGGAGGATTGCTTGAGCCTAGGAATTCAAGGCTGCGGTGCACTGTAATCCTACCACTTCACTACAGCCTAACTGACAGAGCAAGATGCCATCTCTTAAAAAGACACACACACACACACACACAAATCCACAAATTTATTGTCTCACAGTTCTGGAAGCTAGAAGTCCAAACTCAAGGTGTTTGATAGGAATAGCATTGAATCTGTACATTGTTTTGGCAATGTTTTTCACAGACTTAAAAAAAATTATTCTAAAATTCATGTGGAATCAGAAAAGAACCAAAATAGCCAAAGCAATCCTAAGCAAAAAGAACCAGCCAGAAGCATCATGCTACCCAACTTCCAACTATACTACAAGGCTACAGTAACCTAAACAGATAATAATGATACAAAAACAGACACAAAGACCAATGGAACACATTAGAGAACCCAGAAATAAAGCCACACACCTATAGCGATCTGATCTTCGACAAAGTAAACAATAACAAGAAATGGCAAAAGGACTATTCTATTCAATAAATATTGTTGGGATAACTGGCTAGCCATATGCAAAAGACCTTCTTTTCATCATCTACAAAGGTTAACTCAAGATGGATTAAAGATTTAAATTTAGGACTCCAAACTATAAAAATCATAGAGGAAAACATAGGAAATACCCTCCTCCTTGGCAAAGAATTTTTGGCTAAGTCCCTAAAAACAATTCCAACAAAAACAAAAGTTGGCAAGTGTGACCTAATTAAACTAAAGAGCTTCTGCACAGCAAAAATCAACTCAAGATGGGTTAAAGACTTAAATGTAAAACCTAAAACTATAAAATCCCTAGAAGATAACATAGGAAATACCATTCTAGACATAGGCCCTGGCAAAGATTTCATGACAAAGATGCCAAAAGCAATTGCAACATAAACAAAAATCGGCAAATGGAACCTAATTAAACTAAAGCACTGCTGCGCAGCAAAAGAAACTATCAACAAAGTAAACAGACAACCTGTAGAATGGGAGAAAATATTTGCAAACTATGTCTCCAACAATGTCTAATATCCACAATCTATAAGGACCTTAAACAAATCAACAAGCAAAAGACAATCCCATTAAAAATGAGCAAAAGATATGAACAAACACTTTTGAAAAGAAGACATACATGCAGCCAAAAAGCATATAAAAAATTCAATATTACTAATCATTAGAGAAATGCAAATCAAAACCACAATGAGATACCATTTCATGTCAGTCAGAATGGATATTATAAAAAAATCAAAAAACAACAGATGCTGGTAAGGTTGTAGAGAAAAGGCAACGCTTATACACTGCTGGTGGGAATATAAATTATAATAGTTCAGCCAATTTACATTTCCAAACTGTGGTTTGGAGATTTCTCAAAAAACATAAAACAGAGCTGTCATTCAACTCAGCAGTCCCATTACTGGGTATATACTCAAAGGAATAGAAATTGTTCTACCATAAAGACAAATAAGGGCAACTGTTCATCACAGCACTATTCACAGTAGCAAACACATAGAATTAACCTAAATGCCCATAAATGGTAGACTGGAGAAAGAAAATGTGGCCCATATATACCATGGAATACTATGCAGCCATAAAAAAGAATGAGATCATGTCCTTTGCAGCAACATGGATGGAACTGGAGGCTATTAACCTAAGTGAATGAACACAGGAACAGAAAACCACCCCAATGCCACATGTTCTCACTTATAAGTGGGAGCTAAGCATTGAGTACACATGGACACAAAGAAGGGAACAATAGACACTGGGGCCTATTCAAGGATGGAAAGTGGAAGGAGGGTGGGGATTGAAAAAATATTTTTGAGTACTATGCTTATTACTTGGGCAATGAAATAATTTGTACACCAAACCCCTGGTGACACACAACTTACCTACATAAGAAACCTGCACATGTACCCCTTGAACCTAAAATATAATTTGGAAGAAAAAAACAAAAATGAGATCAAGGTGTTGGTAAGGCCATGTTCTCTCTGAAGCCTCTAAAGGAGGATCCTTTCTTGCCTCTTCCAGCATCTTGCAGCCACAGAAGTTTCTTGGTTTGTAGATGCATGATTCTAATCTCTGCCTCCACTTTCATATAGCATTATCTCTATCATTTGTGTCAAGTTTTCTGTTTTCATAAGGACATCAGTCATATTGAATTAGAGTCTACTCTAATAAACTGACCTTAACTTGATTTCCTTTGCAAAGACTGTTTCCAAATTAAGTCGCATTCACAGGTATTGCGGGTCAGAACTTCAACATATCTTATTGAAGAGTCTTAACAATGGAGCTCTGGAGACAAACCTGGCTGCACACTGTTTTTCCAGGTTGAATCTAGTAGTGGGGACTCTGCAAGAAACAGTGTAAGCCTGATTCACTCTCAGAAGTTTCTCTATCTTTGCCATACCTGCAGATGTCTGATCTGAATGCCAGAGGGCAAGCAAACAGTGAACACTGTCTTCTCAATTTGGTAGCTGAGAATAGCAGTGAGATTCGCATCTTCCTGCAATTAAACAAAGCAACTGACTACTAGAGAAATCTTTGGGAAATTTCTGCCCAAAGAAACTAAGCAGTCTCATCCCATTAGGGCATAATGACTTGAATTTCAGATGCAAGGGGGAGATAGTGTGTATGTTTTTATATCAGCTGTTAGCAACAGGGCAGTCCTTTTGCCCCATTTGTACAATATCCCCATGATGAAGGCAACTTTATTACTCTAAAATAAGTGAAACTTACTGAAATGATTAATAGACCTTAACTAGATGACAGAAGGTCAGGGTATAAAGGAAAGATCCTTCCACATATTCAGTGTTGGAGTAGGAGGGAAACTTAGAAATCAACTAGCCCAGGAGTTTTCCTTCTGTAAGATGAATGACCAGGTTCAGACTTGAATGAAGGAAAATGTTGTTGATACTGGGGACGATGTGGGGTAGAAGAGGAGAGAGAGAAAATGTAGGAGAGATTTTTGAGGCAAAGAGCCTTCCTCACAGTTCATTCATGACTATCCTTCCCTGCTTTGAAGGGAGCCTGATGGCAGCTTCTAGTCTGTGAATCATTCAGCAAGGACTCAATCTAATTCAGTTCCTTTCTCTTCAAAAGGAAACTGAGGGCAAGAAAGATGCAATGACTTGGCAGGGGTCACACAGTGGGGTAGTGTCAGAGTTGCCTCTGGAACCCTGGATCCTGATTCTTTCTAGCTCATTGTGGTATCTTTCACCCACACCTTGTGACATAACACAAATCTGTAAGTGAGTCTTCCCAGCTCTTCATTAACTTCCCAGTGTAATGAGAAGATTTTGATATGGAGGCTATGGGCACTGGATCAGGGAGCATTGGTGTAGATTTCTGGAATCACGATCACCAATATCCACTTTTGACTATCTTCTCTGTGTGTATTACAGTCTTCTTTTTGCACTGCTTTCTATAAGGACATTATATCAAGTGTTAATAACTATTATATTGACATACTGCTTTACTGTGCGACCTTGAACAAGTTAGATAATCTCTTTGGACCCCAGTTTTCCTTCTTGAACATTGACAAATAGTGTAACTGGTATATTAAACAAGCAAAACTCATGCAACTTCTTTCTGCTAAGGTATGTTCACTTCTTTCCAAGAGTTAGCTCTCTCACATGGGTAACCTATATGTGTTCATGGAACACAAATTAAGCATTCTTTATTCCAACAAACTCTAGAAGAGCAAGGCCTAGAGGGTTGAATCATCTTAATAGCTTTATTCAGCCTTTATTCATGATTTAAAACAAAATAAAACAAAAAACTCTCAATAAACTAAAAATGAAAGAAATTTTTTAAGTTGATAAAGGACAATGATGAAGAACCTTTACTTATCACACTAAGATTAGGAAAGAATCAATAAATTCTATTCTCACTGCCTGTATTCTACATTGTGTTATATGCCCTTGCCAGTGCAATGTGAAAAGACAAAAATTATAAAAGTCATAAAAATTGGAAAAATAAAGAGGTAAAACTGCTATTATTTGAAGACAACTTAGTTATGTTCATAGAAAATATATGGCATTTACCAAAAAAACCTATCAGAAATAATAACTTATCAAAATTGGAGGATTTGAGGGCAAAATACCAAGTCAATTTCCTTTTAATAGGTTAGGAGCAAAGAAATGGAAAATAACATTTCAAAACAACACCATTTACAATAGCATCAACATATATTAAGTACCTAGGAAATGATCTAATGAAATATGTACAAAACTGCTGCACTGACAATGTCAAAGCATCACTGAGAGAAATTTAAAACCTAAATAAATGGGGAGTTATACCTTATTTCTAGATAGGCATATTCAAAAATGTTACGAATCTATTCTCCCTAAATTGATCTATAGATTTAATGCAATCCATACTGAAATTCCAGTATGCTTTTTTGAACATACTGAATAGCTAATTCTAAAATTTATTTAAATGCAAAATTTAGAATATCCAAAATAATTTTAAGAAAATAAGAAATGTATAAAACGTCTTCAACACTCTGATTTCAAGGCTTATTACAGTAATGAAGACAGTATGGTATTGGCATAATGATGTACGAATAGATCAATGGAACACAACAGAGAATTTGGAAATAAAACCACATATAAACAATCAGTTGATATTTTTCTTTTTTAAAATATTTATGTATTTATTTGTTAATTTATTTTTGAGATGGGGTCTCACTCTGTCACTCAAGCTGCAGTGCAGTGGCACTGATCTCAGCTCACTGTAACCTCCACCTCCTGGGATCAAGGAATCCTCCAACCTCAGCCTCCCGTGTAGCTAGGACCAGAGGCACAGGCCACCACGCCTGGTTAATTTTTTTTATTGTTGGTAGAGACAGGATTTCATCATGTTGCCCAGGCTAGTCTCAAACTTCTGAGCTCAAGCAATCTGCCTGCTGCAGCCTCCCAAAGTGCTGAGATTACATGAATGAGCCACTGCACCCCAGTTGATTTTTTCTTAAACCCAGATGCCAAGTCAATACACTCAGGAGAAGAAAGACTTATCAGCAAATAGTGCCAGGTCAACTGCATATCTGTATGGAACACATGAATCTTGGATTTTTTTCTGAATACAATAATAATAATAATAATAATAACAATTGAGATAGATCACAGACTTCAGCACAAAACACAGTTCCATAAAGCTTCTAGAGGAAAACATAGGAAAATGTCTTGGTGGCCTAAGGAGAAACAGAGATTTCTTAGAGAGGAAACAAAAAGCTTTACTCATTTAAAGCAATTTGATAAATGGGTCTTCATCAAAATTAACTTTTTTCTTTTAAAGGACACAATTTTTAAGAGTAGCCAGAATAGAAAAAAGATATTTGTCCCTTGACTATTACAAAAAATTCCTACAAAACAAAGATAAAATATTATGAGCAATTCAGTTAACAGTGGCAAAACCTTTGAACAGACACTTCACAAAAGAAGACGTGTGAATGTTCAATAAGCACGTGAAAATGTACTTAACCTCATTCATCATCAGGGAAATGTGCACTAAAGTTACAATGAAGTATACATCATATCCATCAGAATGTCTCTAATTGAAAAGATTGACAACACTAAATGTTGATGAAGATGTAGAGCAACTGGAACTTTCATACATTGCTAGTGATGGTATAAAATGGGACAGTAACTTTGAAGGACTCTTCAGTATTTCTAAAATTAAATATACACCTACACTGTGACCCGGCAATTCCCTTCCTAATGTTTATTCCAGATAAATAAAAATATGTGTCCTAAAAAGACTTGTACAAAAATGCATATAATGATCTAACTCATCATAGCCAAAAACTAGAAACAACCTAAATGTTCATCAACAGGAGGATAAGTAAATTTCAATATATTCATATAGTGGTGAAATATTTAACAATTTTAAAAGGTAAACTACTGTTACATACAACAACATGGATGATTTTCACAAACATTCTATCAAATGAAACAAAGCAGAACAAAAAAGAATACACTGTATGATTCCATTTATATGATGTCTAACATCAAACAAAACTAATTGATAGTACTAAAAATCAGAAAAAAAGTTGCTCCAGGGTGAGAAATGTGTACTGAACAGAAAGAGGGATAAGAGAATTTCTTGGTGTGATGTATGTTCTATACTGGAGGGTGGATAGATACATGGGTAGATACAGTTGGTCAAAATATAGATATAGGCATAGATAGATGTGGATGTATATATGAAATAGTGGATTAATTCCACAAATAATTATTGATCAGCTACTATGTACAAGATACTGCTGTGGACACTGGGGATCCATTAGTGATTAACACAGACAAAAACTCTTCTTTCTCAATGGGGTTCACATTCCAGTCAGCATGTAATCAAATTAATTAGCTGCATTATTATTTGAAATAGGTAACAATTAGAAACAATCTTTATGTCCATCAAGAGGAAAGTTTAAATAAATTATGTTACATCCTTGTGATGGGATATTATTCAGCTATAAAAGTGAATAAATTTTTTATATACTGTGAGAATAATCTTTAAGACTTCTTGTTTACTGAAGATAGCAAGATACAGTAAAATGTGTATAGTGTGCTGCCATTTGTACAAAAATGAGAAGCAAACATATATGTACTTAGCTATCTGTTTATGTATAAAATTTCTCTGGAACATTACCTAAACAATTGATAAGATAGGTTGCTTCCAAAAGATAAAAACTAAAGGATAGGTGTGCATGATCTTTTATACATTTTAAATTTGGAACCATGTAAATATATAACCTATTAGCGAATAAATAAAACAAAAATTGCTTAAAATATTTTACAATTGGAGAAAGCAAACACATATTTCTTTTTTTTAATTATACTTTAAGTTCTAGGGTACATGTGCACAACGTGCAGGTTTGTTACATATGTATACATGTGTCACATTGGTGTGCTGCACCCATTAACTCATCATTTACATTAGGTATATCTCCTAATGCTATCCCTCCCCCCTACCCCATCCCACGACAGGCCCCGGTGTGTGATGTTTCCCTTCCTGTGTCCAAGGGTTCTCATCGTTCAGTTCCCACCTATGAGTGAGAACATGTGGTGTTTGGTTTTCTGTCCTTGCGATAGTTTGCTCAGAGTTATGGTTTCCAGCTTCATCGATGTCACTACAAAGGACACGAACTCATCCTTTTTATGGTTGCATAGTATTCCATGGTGTGTATGTGCCACATTTTCTTAATCCAGTCTACATTGATGGACATTTGGGTTGGTTCCAAGTCTTTGCTATTGTGAATAGTGCTGCATGTGTCTTTATTGCAGCGTGATTTATAATCCTTTGGATATATACCCAGTAATGGGGTGACTGGGTCAAATGGTATTTCTGCTTCTAGATCCTTGTGGAATTGCCACACCATCTTCCACAATGGTTGAACTAGTTTACAGTCCCACCAACAGGCAAACACACATATTTCCAAAGCAACTTTAAATCCTCCATAGCCAGGGTCGACTAGGTACTGAGCATGCCAGGCTCTGCAGAGTGGAGACTTAAATCCAAGGTCATGGCAAAACATCTGAAATTAATTGCCAGGACTGTGATGGTACAGGAAGGAAATGTGGAAGGTGCATACAGGACCCTAAACAGAATCCTCACTATGGATGGGCTCCTTGAGGACATTAAACATTCACGGTATAATGAGAAGCCATGCCACCAGTGACAGAGTGAAAGCTATAAAAGGTGCCAGCAGATCAATAACACGGAAATGGCTCACAAGATCAACTTCTTGATGTGAAAGAATTGGGTAGATCCGTGGCAGGGCTGCTGAGGCCTTTGGATGGGACACCCAGTATGAAACCCTCATCCAATTTTGTCTCCATCTCCTTTCTTTCTACAATCCCATTTCCTATTACCGTTCTCTACAATAAACTCAATCACATGTTTGCAAGAAGGCCTCCACATATAGAAACAATCCTATTAGTCAGATGTGGACCCTCTCTTTTATTAAGTGAAAGAAGAAACTGAGTCTGAAAGTAGTCTGGGAGTAGGATGGTGTTTGCCAGGGCTGGAGGAGGGGGCAATGAGGAGTTATTGTTTAATGGGCACAGAGTTTCAGTTTGGGAAGATGAAAAAGTTCAGGAGATGATGGCTGGGCATGGTGGCTCATGCCTGTAATCTCAGCACTTTGGGAGACTAAGGCGGGCAGACCACTTGAGGCCAGGAGTTTGAGAGACCAGCCTGGCCAACATGGTGAAACCTCGTCTCTACTAAAAATAAAAAAAAAAAAAAATTAGCCAGGCATGGTGGCAGGCACCTGTAGTCCCAGCTACTTCAGAGGCTGAGGCAGGAGAATCACTTGAACCCAGGAGGCACAGGTTGCAGTAAGATAAGGCCATGCCACTGCATTCTAGCTCAGGTGACAGAGTGAGACTCCATCAAAAAAAAAAAAAAAAAAAACAGGAGAAGGATGATGGATGGTGATCATGGTTGCACAAAGAGGTGAATGTGCTTAATGCAACTGAACTGTATACTTAAATGGTTAAGATGGTAAATTTTATGTTTTACTACAATGAAAAATTGATTGAAAGCAAAAAAAGGGAGCCAAAATGGCAGAATAGGAACAGCTCCAGTCTACAGCTTCCAGCATGAGCAAAGCAGAAGATGGGTGATTTCTGCATTTCCAACTGAGGTACTGGGTTCATCTCGCAGGGGAGTGCTGGACAGTGGGTGCAGGACAGTGGGTGCAGTGCACCGTGCATGAGCCGAAGCACGGCGAGGCATCACCTCACCCAGGAAGGGCAAGGGGTCAGGGAATTCCCTTTCCTAGTCAAAGAAAGGGGTGACAGACAGATGGCTCCTGGAAAATCGGGTCACTCCCACCCTAATACTGTGCTCTTCCAATGGGCTTAACAAACGGCATACCAGGAGATTATATCCCACACCTGGCTAGGAGGATCCTATGTGCACGGAGCCTAGCTTATTGCTAACACAGCAGTCTGAGATCAAACTGCAAGGTGGCAGCAAGGCTGGGGGAGGGGCGCCTGCCATTGCTGAGGCTTGAGTAGGTAAACAAAGTGGCTGAGAAGCTCGAACTGGGTGGAGCCCACCACAGCTCAAGGAGGCCTGCCTGCCTCTGTAGGCTCCACCTCTGCGGGCAGGGCACAGACAAACTAAAGACAGCAATAACATCTGCAATCTTAAATGTCTCTGTCTGAGAGCTTTGAAGAGAGTAGTGGTTCTCCCAGCATGCAGCTGGAGATCTGAGAATGGGCAGACTGCCTCCTCAAGTGGGTCCCTGACCCCCGAGTAGCCTAACTGGGAGGCACCCCCAAGTAGGGGCAGACTGACACCTCACATGGCCGGGTACTCCTCTGAGACAAAACTTCCAGAGGAACGATCAGGCAGCAGTATTTGCAGTTCACCAATATCCACTGTTCTGCAGCCACTGCTGCTGATACCCAGGCAAACAGAGTCTGGAGTGGACCTCCAGTAAACTCCAACAGACCTGCAGCTGAGGGTCCTGACTGTTAGAAGGAAAACTAACAAACAGAAAGGACATCCACACCAAAAACCCTTCTGTACGTCACCATCATCAAAGACCAAAGGTAGATAAAACCACAAAGATGGGGAAAAAACAGAGCAGAAAAACTCAAAACTCTAAAAATCAGAGTGCCTCTCCTCCTCCAAAGGAACGCAGCTCCTCACCACCAATGGAACAAAGCTGGACAGAGGATGACTTTGACGAGTTGAGAGAGGAAGGCTTCAGAAGATCAAACTACTCTGAGCTAAAGGAGGAAGTTCAAACCAATGGCAAAGAAGTTAAAAACTTTGAAAAAAAATTAGACAAATGCGTAACTAGAATAACCAATGCAGAGAAGTCCTTAAAGGAACTGATGGAGCTGCAAACCAAGACATGAGAACTACGTGACAAATGCACAAGCCTCAGTAACCGATGCGATCAACTAGAAGAAAGGGTATGAGTGATGGAAGAGGAAATGAATGAAATGAAGCGTGAAGAGAAGTTTAGAGAAAAAAGAATAAAAAGAAATGAAAAATCCTCCAAGAAATATGGGACTATGTGTAAAGACCAAATCTACATCTGATTGGTGTACTTGAAAGTGATGGGGAGAATGGAACCAAGTTGGAAAACACTCTGGAGGACATTATCCAGGAGAACTTCCCCAATGTAGCAAGGCAGGCCAACATTCAAATTCAGGAAATATCGAGAACACCACAAAGATACTCCTCGAGAAGAGCAACTCCAAGACACGTAATTGTCAGATTCACCAAAGTTGAAATGAAGGAAAAAGTGTTAAGGGCAGCCGGAGAGAAAGGTCGGGTTACCCACAAAGGGAAGCCCATCAGACTAACAGCTGATCTCTTGGCAGAAACTCTGCAAGCCAGAAGACAGTGGGGGCCAATATTCAACATTCTTGAAGAAAAGAATATTCAACCCAGAATTTCATATCCAGCCAAACTAAGCTTCATAAATGAAGGAGAAATAAAATCCTTTACAGACAAGCAAATGCTGAGAGATTTTGTCACCACCAGGCCTGCCCTAAAAGAACTCCTGAAGGAAGCACTAAACATGGAAAGGAACAACCGGTACCAGCCACTGCAAAAACATGCCAAATTGTAAAGACCAAGGGTAGGAAGAAACTGCATCAACTAACGAGCAAAATAACCAGCTAACATCATAATGACAGGATCAAATTCACACATAACAATATTAACCTTAAATGTAAATGGGCTAAATGCTCCAATTAAAAGGCACAGACGGGCAAATTGGATAAAGAGTCAAGACCCATCAATGTGCTGTATTCAGGAAACCCATCTCACATGCAAAGACACACATAGGCTCAAAATAAAGGGATGGAGGAAGATCTACCAAGCAAATGGAAAACAAAAAAAGGCAGGGGTTGCAATCCTAGTCTCTGATAAAACAGATTTTAAATCAACAAAGATCAAAAGAGACAAAGACGGCCATTACATAATGGTAAAGTGATCAATTCAACAAGAAGAACTAACTATCCTAAATACATATGCACCCAATACAGGAGCTCCCAGATTCATAAAGCCAGTCTTTAGTGACCTACAAAGAGACTTAGACTTCCACACAATAATAATGGGAGACTTTAATACCTCACTGTCAACATTAGACAGATCAACGAGACAGAAAGTTAACAAGGATATCCAGGAATTGAACTCAGCTTTGCAACAAGTGGACCTAATAGACATCTACAGAACTCTCCACCACAAATCAACAGAATATACATTCTTTTCAGCACCACACCACACCTATTCCAAAACTGACCACATAGTTGGAAGTAAAACACTCCTCAGCAAATGTAAAAGAACAGAAATTATAACAAACTGTCTCTCAGACCACAGCGCAATCAAACTAGAACTCAGGATTAAGAAATTCACTCAAAACCGCTCAACTACATGGAAACTGAACAACCTTCTCCGGAATGACTACTGGGTACATAACGAAGTGAAAGCAGAAATAAAGATGTTCTTTGAAACCAATGAGAACAAAGACACAACATATCAGAATCTCTGGGACACATTCAAAGCAGTGTGTAGAGGGAAATTTATAGCACTAAATGCCCACTAGAGAAGGCAGAAAAGATCTAAAATTGACACCCTAACACCACAATTAAAACAACTAGAGAAGCAAGAGCAAACACATTCAAAAGCTAGCAGAAGGCAAGAAATAACTAAGATCAGAGCAGAACTGAAGGAAATAGAGACACAAAAAACCCTTCAAAAAATCAATGAATCCAGGAGTTGGTTTTTTGAAAAGATCAACAAAATTGATAGACCACTAGCAAGACTAATGAAGAAAAGAGAGATGAATCAAATAGACAC
Source organism: Symphalangus syndactylus (assembly GCF_028878055.3). NCBI lineage: Eukaryota > Metazoa > Chordata > Mammalia > Primates > Hylobatidae > Symphalangus > Symphalangus syndactylus. Next base: position 86,185,363 of record NC_072441.2, read on the forward strand.
AATAAAAAAAGATGAAGGGGTTATCACCACTGATCCCACAGAAACACAAACTACCATCAGAGAATACTACAAACACCTCTACGCAAATAAACTAGAAAATCTAGAAAAAATGGATAAATTCCTCGACACATACACTCTCCCAAGACTAAACCAGGAAGAAGTTGAATCTCTGAATAGACCAATAACAGGTTCTGAAATTGAGGCAATAATTAAGAGCTTACCAACCAAAAAAAGTCCAGGACCTGATGGATTCACAGCCGAATTCTACCAGAGGTACAAGGAGGAGCTGGTACCATTCCTTCTGAAACTATTCCAATCAATAGAAAATGAGGGAATCCTCCCTAACTCATTTTATGAGGCCAGCATCATCCTGATACCAAAGCCTGGCAGAGACACAACCAAAAAAGAGAATTTTAGATCAATATCCTTGATGAACATTGATGCAAAAATCCTTAATAAAATATTGGCAAACTGAATCCAGCAACACATCAAAAAGCTTATCCACCATGATCAAGTGGGCTTCATCCCTGGGAATGCAAGGCTGGTTCAACATACAAAAATCAATAAATGTAATCCAGCATATAAACAGAACCAAAGACAAAAATCACATGATTATCTCAATAGATAAGAAAAGGCCTTTGACAAAATTCAACAACCTTCATGCTAAAAACTCTCAATAAATTAGGTATTGATGGGATGTATCTCAAAATAATAAGAGCTATCTATGACAAACCCACAGCCAATATCATACTGAATGGACAAAAACTGGAAGCATTCCCTTTGAAAACTGGCACAAGACAGGGATGCCCTCTCTCACCACTCCTATTCAACATAGTGTTGGAAGTTCTGGACAGCGCAATCAGGCAGGAGAAGGAAATAAACAGTATTCAATTAGGAAAAGAGGAAGTCAAATTGTCCCTGTTTGCAGATGACATGATTGTATATCTAGAAAACCCCATCATCTCAGCCCAAAATCTCCTTAAGCTGACAAGCAACTTCAGCAAAGTCTCAGGATACAAAATCAATGTGCAAAAATCACAAGCATTCTTATACACCAATAACAGATAAACAGAGAGCCAAATCATGAGTGAACTCCCATTCACAATTGCTTCAAAGAGAATAAAATACCTAGGAATCCAACTTACAAGGGATGTGAAGGACCTCTTCAAGGAGAACTACAAACCACTGCTCAGTGAAATAAAAGAGGATACAAACAAATGGAAAAACATTCCATGCTCATGGGTAGGAAGAATCAGTATTGTGAAAATGGCCATACTGCCCAAGGTAATTTATAGATTCAATACCATCCCCATCAAGCTACCAAAGGCTTTCTTCACAGAATTGGAAAAAACTACTTTAAAGTTCATATGGAACCAAAAAAGAGCCCGCATTGCCAAGTCAATCCTAAGCCAAAAGAACAAAGCTGGAGGCATCATGCTACCTGACTTCAAACTATACTACAAGGCTATGGTAACCAAAACAGCATGGTACTGGCATGAAAACAGAGATATAGACCAATGGAACAGAACAGAGCCCTCAGAAATAATGCCGCATATCTACAACTATCTGATCTTTGACAAACCTGACAAAAACAAGCAATGGGAAAAGGATTCCCTATTTAATAAATGGTGCTGGGAAAACTGGCTAGCCATATGTAGAAAGCTGAAACTGGATCCCTTCCTTACACCTTATACAAAAATTAATTCAAGATGGATTAAAGACTTACACGTTAGACCTAAAACCATAAAAATCCTAGAAGAAAACCTAGGCAATACCATTCAGGACATAGGCATGGGCAAGGACCTCATGTCTAAAACACCAAAAGCAATGGCAACAAAAGCCAAAATTGACAAATGGGATCTAATTAAACTAAAGAGCTTCTGCACAGCAAAAGAAACCACCACCAGAGTGAACAGGCAACCTACGAAATGGGAGAAAATTTTTGCAACCTACTCATCTGACGAAGGGCTCATATCCGGAATCTACAATGAACTCAAACAAATTTACAAGAAAAAAACAAACAACCCCATCAAAAAGTGGGCAAAGGACATGAACAGACACTTCTCAAAAGAAGACATTTATGCAGCCAAAAAACACATGCAAAAATGCTCATCATCACTGGCCATCAGAGAAATGCAAATCAAAACCACAGTGAGATACCATCTCACACCAGTTAGAATGGTGATAATTAAAAAGTCAGGAAACGGCCGGGCGCGGTGGCTCACGCTTGTAATCCCAGCACTTTGGGAGGCCGAGGCGGGCGGATCACGAGGTCAGGAGATCGAGACCACAGTGAAACCCCGTCTCTACTAAAAATACAAAAAATTAGCCGGGCGTGGTGGCGGGCGCCTGTAGTCCCAGCTACTCGGAGAGGCTGAGGCAGGAGAATGGCGTGAACCCGGGAGGCGGAGCTTGCAGTGAGCCGAGATTGCGCCACTGCACTCCAGCCTGGGCGACAGAGCAAGACTCCGTCTCAAAAAAAAAAAAAAAAAAAAAAAAAAAAAGTCAGGAAACAACAGGTGTTAGAGAGGATGTGGAGAAATAGGAACACTTTTACACTGTTGGTGGGACTGTAAACTAGTTCGACCATTGTGGAAGTCAGTGTGGCGATTCCTCAGGGATCTAGACCTAGAAATACCATTTGACCCAGCCATCCCATTACTGGATATATACCCAAAGGACTATAAATCATGCTGCTATAAAGACACATGCACATGTATGTTTATTGTGGCACTGTTCACAATAGCAAAGATGGAACCAACCCAAATGTCCAACAATGATAGACTGGATTGAGAAAATGTGGCACATATATACCATGGAATACTATGCAGCCATAAAAATGATGAGTTCATGTCCTTTGTAGGGACATGGATGAAGCTGGAAACCATCATTCTCAGCAAACTATCGCAAGGACAAAAAAAGGAACACTGCATCTTCTCACTCATAGGTGGGAATTGAACAATGAGAACACATGGACACAGGAAGGGGAAAATCACACACCGGGGACTGTTGTGGGATGAAGGGAGGGGGAAGGGATAGCATTAGGAGATATACCTAATGTAAATGATGAGTTAATGGGTGCAGCACACCAACATGGCACATGTATACATATGTAACAAACCTGCATGTTGTGCACATGTATCCTGGAACTTAAAGTATAATAATAAAACAAACAAACAAACAAACAAAAAACAACAAAAAAAGAAAGTAAAAGAAAAATTCTCCATAGCTGATAGGATGGTGTAAATTCATTTCTGAAAAGTTGGCTCTGCCTCTCATAATAAGTTCAAGGATCCATTAGAGTAGAATGCCCTCTGCTGTTATAGATAAAACTTATTTTTTTCCTTGAAAGAGAAAGCTCAGCTGCTGACCCACCCAGGTGAGGGCTTCTGCTTGTTATTACTTTGCCCCTGTTCCTAGGTGATCCATATAGGGTCATCCTGGTTGTACGCTGCACAACTCCAGCAGAGGCAGTCAGTCCCATTGAGCACAATGTGAATGGTACCTACCCCAACTACCCTAGGAGGTGCACATGGCACAAACTGCACAGCAGAATATGGTGTTCTGAGGCTACCCCTAATGTAAATGAGGACAAAGAAGAACAGTGAGTCAGGCCTAGTCACCACCTGAGTCTTCCGTGTGTACCTCCTCCTGCTTGGGTCCCAATCTCTTGCAAGGCCTGGAGTCCTAGCTCTCCCACATGGACATGATTGCTTTCAGGTATTACAGTCTTCTTGTGATCAGCCTGCTTCCACAGGCCCATCAAGCTATCCAGGGTCTTGCTATAGATAGGATTTCAGGAATGTTTCTTCTGGGGAGTAGTCTGAGTGGGTCATGGCCAATGACTTAGGTAAGGGGGCAGTGTTTCATGAATTCATTCAGCATTAATTCAGCACCTGTTAGGTGCCTTCGACTATGCTAAGTTGTAGCAATTATATGGAGAATGTGATGAGATACAGCACTGGAGAAAGTTCCCACTGTAATCAGATAGGGACTTTAATGGAGTAGATAGATCAGATAAAGGGTAGAAATTTATGCCAAGCTCTGCTTAGGTACACTGAGACTGAAGAGCTAGTGGGACATCCCTTCAGATGCTGATTTTGTATAGAGTTTGAAGAGTTTCTTGGCTAAGAAGTTAACCTATACCCACTGCAGGGATTCAGCTAACTGGCATTTCCAGTGGAGTGATGAGACAGAAGTCTATTTACACACTTTATTCCTCTTTATGATCTAAATACATGTTGTTCTTTCTGTTGTATCATTCTTCTTCATTTCACCTTCACAGAACTAATTAGTCCATGTAAAAAAGGAAGACAAAAAATCAATAAGGATGTAGAAAATGTGAACAGTACTATCAATTAACTTTAATAGATATTTATATAACACTACATTCAGCAAATGTAGAATGTATATTTCAAATGCATACAGGATATATTCAAGACACATTCGTTTTATGGTCCGTTAAGTAAGTATCAAAGGATTTTAACCAAATTTCCTACAAAGGAGATTTGTAGGAAACCTCTGCCTCCCAGGTTCAAGAAATTCTCCCTGCCTCTCACTCTCCTGAGTAGCTGGGATTACAGGTGCCTGCCACCACACCTGGCTAATTTTGTATTATTTATTTATTTATTTAGACAGAGTCTCACACTCTGTCTCCCAGGCTGAAGTGCAGTGGCACGATCTCGGCTCACTGCAAGCTCCGCCTCCCAGGTTCATGCCATTCTCCCGCCTCAGCCTCCCAAATCGCTGGGACTATAGGCACCCACCACCACGCCCGACTAATTTTTTGTATTTTTTTTTTTTCAAGACGGAGTCTTGCTCTCTCTCCCGGTCTGGAGTGCAGTGGCGTGATCTCGGCTCACTGCAAGCTCTGCCTCCTGGGTTCACGCCATTCTCCTGCCTCAGCCTCCCCAGTAGCTGGGACCACAGGCGCCCACCACCACACCTAGCTAATTTTTTGTATTTTTAGTAGAGACAGGGTTTCACCATGTTAGCCAGGATGGTCTCGATCTCCTGACATCGTGATCCACCCACCTCGGCCTCCCAAAGTGCTGGGATTACAGGCGTGAGCTGTCGCGCCCAGACAATTTTTTGTATTTTTAGAAGAGACGGGGTTTCACCATGTTCGCCAGGCTGGTCTTGAACTCCTGATCCCAGGTGATCCGCCCACCTCAGCCTCCCAAAGTGCTGGGAATACAGGCTTGAGCCACCGCACCAAGCCCCCAGTTCTTAATAATGCATGGATCAAAGAAAAAAACTCAAGGTGAATTAGAAATTAAAAACACGTGTCAAAAATTTGTGGAAAGCCACTAAAATGGTACTAAAAGGAAATTTCACAGTTTTAAATGTTTATAAACAGGAAAGATTGCTAGAATTTATTATCCAAAATTCTACCTTAACGTAGTAAAAATTCAAGTAAACCCAAAATAATAGAATGGTAACAATAAAGATAAGCGTTGGTATCAATTATATAGAGCAAAACAACAATAGAAAATAATAGTAAATCTAAAATTGTTTGTAAAGATAAATTAATAAATCTCCAGCAAAACCAAAAAAGAAGATATTCACAAATTACTAATGCACTATCATACTAATGTAAGAGGGTCCAGAGCTATGGATGTAAAAAGGATAATAAGGAATCATTGTGAACAACTTTATGTCAACAAATTCCATAGCCTAGATGAAATAGGAAAGGTCTTCACTGTCCACAGCCACACTCTGTGTGGCCAGTGTCCACCTGCTGCTTCTTTCTTTTGGGCAGCATTTTTGTGGCTTCTTCAGGGATTTCCCCACCGGGATCTTTCACTTGCAATTCCCTGACATTGATGAAGCCCGCTGTAGCCAGCTACTTAGAACATTCCCCTTATCCCTTGACTGCCAGTGGACTTCCCCTCAACATGCCCTCTGCTGAGGTCACCTCATCCTGCATCCTTGTGGACAAGGTCACTTTCAAGATGATCCAGTCTGGTTCACAGGGAACCATAGGAAATATGCACCTTTCCTGCCAAACTCTGAGTGAGGAGGTTATTCCTGATGCAGTTTCATCTTTGCATTCTCTTATTACAGGAGGGTTCATCCAGTTACTCACATTTAGACCCTTTCAAATGTAAGTCAGATACCAGTACCAGGGCCTTCCCAACTCCAAAAAGAATGCGGTCAGCTTTGTAAGAGATTTTCTGTAACCTCCATCATTTTGTTTGAGAGAAGAGGGTGGAAGATGACGTAACATATAAAAAACTCTCTTAAAAGAAATTCCTTACTATCAATCTATTCTTAGAAAATTCTTGTCCTTCTCTTAAAAATCTAGAGGCTCATATGGCAAAAAGCATTTTTCCAATCTCTTAGCATTTCCAACACAAATGGTCTATGATGTATTTTCTTGCACATTTGATCTGGTACTTATTTTTCTAGGTGTGCCAAAACCTCAATACTGCACAGAATAAAAATCACAATTAAAATTTTATGAGAGCCATATATATTTTATTAATTATAAGGAAAATATAGGAGAGTATTACACCACCTCCACCCAAAACAAATGCCAAAATAAATACTCATTGAACATTTTGGTTCTCCCTAATGTTCTCCTTCACAATGTGATATAAAACAAGCATTGACCCTAAGCTTGACAAACAGATGATAGATAGGTAGGTAGGTAGGTAAATGATAGATAGATAGATAGATAGATAGATAGATAGATAGATAGATATATAGATGATAGGGTGGTAGATAATTTTTCATCAGCTTTAATTGCCACTCATATAGATTGCAGAAATAAAAACAAATCTATTCCTTCATCATGTGCAACGTCTTTGCAGCTTCTCCCTTCAAAAGATGGAATTTTTCTTCACCCCTAGAATCTGGGCTGCCTTAATAACTTGCTTTGGCCAATAGGATGGTAGCGGACATGTTGCAAACAGAGCTTTGAAAAGCATTTTCCCATTTAGGGCTTGCCTTCTTGCTGCTCTGGGAAGCTCTGCTGTGAGGTGAACAAGCCCAGGCTAGCTACTTGATGATGAGAGACGTGTTGCCCACCACCTGTCCCTGTCACCCCCAGCAGAGATACCTAATTGTCCTACGGCTGACCACAGACCCATGAGTGAGTCCAGCTGAGAAACGAACTGTCTAGCTGAGCCCAGTTCAGATTGCTGACCCATAGAGTTATGAGCTAAACAAACAGCAGTTGTTAGTTGCTAAATTTTAAAGTAGTTGGCTACATAACAATAGATAACTGATACGCCCATTTTACATACCCTTAATAAATGCTCTGTTTTTAAGTATGTTAAGGAAAGATGAATTATTTATTTACACTAAAAATTACAAGGGTACAAGGGGGCTATAAACAAATTATTTTCCTCTCATTACACCTACACTGTAGCATTACTAAGTTCTGCCTCTCTCTAATGATTCTTTATCCTGACAGAAGAATCATGGTTCATTCATGAGTATCCTGTTGCTCTCTTTCCACAGAGCCTAGCACAGTGATTGATATACAGTTGATAATCACAAATATATGTTGACTAAATTAATGGTGTTTGAATAAAAATAAAAAGAGACTTATTCTAAGTATTGAGAAAATCAAGAATGAAAAGAGATAGAGCATATTCTTTGTCTTTTTCACCTTAAAGCTTAAATTTTCTTTCTATATTTATTTTTTCATGTATATAAAAAACACTAGGATCTCCTCCACATATTTTCAGCCTACAATTCATATTACTTCATCTCTTTATTCCTAATTTCAAAAAGTGGTGACATGCCCTGAAAAAGGTGGAGAAAGTCCTGATACAGGAAAGTGACAACTCCAGCCCAAACTATATGGAATAATAATAGTGTAGGTACACAGAAAATGACCCGAAGAATCTGGAAGGAGTGGACTTCAGATAGGATTAGAACAGAAAGTATTCTCTTTGTTAATGTGAGTAAGGAAAATCACCATTTTCTTAGCAAAGAAAGACTGGAATTAAGCATCAGAAACTACTGTATCATATCCTTAGTTGCTACATAAAAGACATATTTGAATTATTTTATATACATCTCATTACAGAGCATAGACTTAACCACTTGTAATCAATTCTTTCATTGGAGGGGCATAATATTGACATAAGTCCCGACAACACCTGTGACACATCTCAATCCTGCTAAAGAGCCCTATTTGCTTTTTTCTTTCCTCTCATGAGCCCCTGTACTAAACAGTTTATTCTGGAGTAACCAGAACAGGAGCTTTTTAACACGAGAATGACTATCTTAAATAAAGTCTACATTGAGATTAAGGCCAGTCAAAGAACCCACTTGGGGTACAGCAGGGGCTTAGGCAATCAAGATTAATAAATAACCTGAATACACCATGACACAGTGGGTGTATTCAGGAATTTGAGGGGCTTTTGACATTGGAAAATATGTTAATATAATTTACTGTATTAATAGGTTCAAGAAGATAAATATAATTGCCTTCATAAATGCTGAAAAAGTCTGATGAAACCCAACAGCCATTCCTCATAAAAGTCTCTTAAGAAAACAGGAATTTATAGATGCTTCCTTAACATGTTACAAGTATATTTATCTAAAATCTAAAACCAGAATCTTATTTAATGAGGAAATATTAAAAGTATTTCCACTAAAGTCATAAAAAAGGCAAGAATTCTCACTATTTACCATTGTTCTGGAGGCATTATTCAAAGTAGTTTAAATAGAGAAAACAGTTAAATATATAAGACATAAACAAGAAAAAAAGGCTATTGATATCTACAGATAACATTATAGTACATCTGGAAAACATTAAGAATAAATGGTAAAGATAACACAATAAAATAATTTAAGAAAGTAACAAGATATAAAATTAAACTGCAAAATTAATAAAATTTATATATCCAAATAATGGCACATATTGTTGGAATTATGTTATTAAAAACATAAGACGAAAAAATTTAAACAGCAATAAAAACACATAATACTTAGAAATAAACTTAACATGTGTACACCAAAATTATCTGAGACAGGTCTCAATCAATTTAGAAGTTTATTTTGCCAAGGTTAAGGACATACTCACAACACAGCCTCAGGAAGTCCTGAGAACATGTGCCCAAGGCAGTCAGACTATAGTTTGGTTTTATATATTTTAGGGAGACATAAGACATCAATCAGTACAGCAGTCCCCAACCTTTTTGGTGCCAGAGACTAGATTCATGAAAGACAATTTTTCCATGGACCAGAGGGGTTGTGGGTATAGTTTGGGGATGATTTAAGTGTATTATATTTGTTGTGCACTTTATTTCTATTATTATTGCATTGTAATATATAGTGAAATCGTTATACAACTCAGCATAATATAGAATTAGTGGGAGCCCTGAGCTTGTTTTCCTGCAACTAGATGGTCTCATATGGGCATGATAGGAGACAGTGACAGATCATCAGGCATTAGAGTGTATGCAACCTAGATCCCTCTTATAAGGTGTATGCAACCTAGATCCCTCTCATGCGCAGTTCACAGTGGGGTTCAAGCTCCTATGAGAATCTATGGTCACTGCCCATCTGACAGGAGGCAGAGTTCAGGTGGTAATGCAAGTGATGGGGAGCAGCTGTAAATACAGATGAAGCTTCATGTGCCTGCCTGCCATTCACCTCCTGCTGTGCAGCCCAGTTCCTAACAGGCCATGGAACAATACAGGTTGGGGACCCCTGAATCAATACATATGAGATATACATTGGTTCAGTCCGGAAAGGCAGGACAACTCGAGTTTCGAGGAGGGCTTCCAGAACATAGGTGGATTCAATTCTGATTGGCAATTGGTTAAAAGAGTTTATCTAAAGACCTAGAATCAATAGAAGGGAGTGTCTGGGTTAAGATAGCAGTTGTGGAAACCAAAGGCTTTTTTTATGCAGATGAAGCCTCCAGGTAACAGGCTTCAGAGAGAAGTGATTGTAAATGTTTCCTCTCAGACTTGAAAGGGTGCCAGATTCTTAGTGAATTCTCTCCTGGATCAGGAAGAGGATTCTCTTCAGAATATAGGTTTTCCCCACAAGAGAAAGCTTGGCAGGGCCATTTTAAATATGTCAAAAAAATATATACTGGGGTAAAATACTTTGATTTCTTTTAGGGACTATTATCTGTCATGTTATCTTATTGCTACAAAGAGTCTGCTTTGTCAGTCCTAAGGGCTCTGTTTTAATGTTAATGCTGGTCAGTTGTGCCTGAATTCCAAAGGCAGGAGGGTATAATGAGACATATCTGACCACCCATTCCTATCATGGTTTATACTCATGTTTAGGGTTAACTTTGGAATGCCTTTGGCCAAGAGGAGGGCTCCATTTAGTTGGTTGGGGTGGGGGAGGGATTCGAATTTTATTTTTGATTTACACAAGAGATGCTCAAAACCTAAAATCACAAAAGTACACTTGAGCAAGTGGAAAGACATTCTTATTTTTGGTTAGGCATCATCGAGCTAGACAAATTCCCACTAAAGTTCTTATGAGGGAGAAGAGAGGACTTGTGCTTACAGTGGAATGGTAAATGGCAGTGGAGAGTGTTGAGGGAGTGCTGGAGGGGGAAAATCATCCTTTTTCACTATTGCATTAAAGATTGGCTCAGGAAATCAGTGTAATACCTGTGGGATGAAAGTTTGATGAGAAGCAGGATACTTGTTTGGTCTTAAAGCGTCTCCTCACAAATTTCTTACTAGGTGCAAGTGGGGGAAAGTGTAACTACAGTGAGGAGAAAAAAAGACAGCACCTTGACTACATAATGGAAACTGACATTGTCAGTGAGGGGCAGATGGACATCTTGAGCATTGACTTGTGATACACTAAGGCAACAGCATCACGTATGTCATTTTCTTGCTGGGAATTCATGAGAAGCATCAGACAGATTCAAAATGAGAAATATCCTTTTCTTAAAAAAAAGAGTCAAAGGAACAATATACCAAATATATATATATATAAAATTCTACAGGTATATATATATAATTCTACAGGTATATATATAGAGAGAGACATATATAAAATTCTACAGGTATATATATATACCTGTAGAAATGCTCCAGATTAAAGGAGACTAAGGAGACATAACAGTTAAATTACTGTAGACTATATCCTCCACTGGATCCAGGAGGAAAAAAAATACTATAAAAACCATTATTGGGTCAATTAAAATTACAATACAGGTGATAGATTAGATAATTATTATCTCTTTATACCATTTCCAGCCTCTTTTCAAGAGGCAGCATACCCCAATTGATAAAAGAGAAACTAGGACCTTGAAAAAAGAAAACATATTCCTCTGCCCAGACAACGTGGAGGAAACATGTGTGGATACACAGAGAGGATTGGCAGAACCTGAAGGAGAGAAACGGGCTGAATAGAACAGATGGTTCTCTCAGTCACGCAGATTAAAAAATCATCTCCTTGATGAGGAAGGATTGAAGTTGCATGGTACAATATTCCCAAGGCTAAGCAGAGAGCGCTCATGAGTAAACTGTGTATGTGTCTCCTTACAGAGAACTTATTTCACCATTAACATAACATCACCTCTTCAGGTAGCTCTGCTTTACTCTCTTCTTGTGAGCCCCATACTGACTCATTTATTTTGACATTAACAGAATAAGGGCTTTTAACATGGAAATTTCTATCTTTCACAGGGCCTAGGTTTAGAATCAGAGATGTCCAGGGAATAAGCTTTGAATCACAGAAGGGCTAATTAAGGCTAATAAGCAGTAGGAAGCAAGCTGGCCTCCCTACTTTGTGCTCCTCTGAGGTGTGAATCTGTAAACTACTTGCTTTACTGTCACTTTTGATTTCCCATTTAAAAGAGGAACATGAATGTGGATTAAGCAAGGCTACCTAAATATTTAATAAAAGGTGGAAATGAAAAGTGATCACCCGAGCAAAATTTAAAAAGCATAAATCTAATCAACAGAACTACCAAAAAAGAGCCAATATATGCTGTTCAAGGCCACACAACTAGTAAGTGACAGAGTGGGAATTAGAACTAGGTCTACCTTGCTCCAAAACCCAAAACTCATGCTCTTAGCCTCTGCACTATAATGCTGCTTTTTTTTTTTTTTTTTTTTTTTGAGACGGAGTCTCACTCTGTCACCCAGGCTGGAGTGCAATCTTGGCTCACTACAACCTTCACCTCCAAGGTTCCAGTGATTCTCCTGCCTCAACCTCCTGAGTAGCTGGGATTACAGGCACCCACCACTATGCTCAGCTAATTTTTGTATTTTTAGTAGAGACAGGGTTTCACCATGTTAATCAGGCTGGTCTTGAACTCCTGACCTCAGGTGATCTGCCTGCCTCGACCTCCCAAAGTGCTGGGATTACAAGTGTGAGCCATTGCACAAGGCCAATGCTGCTTTTTAAATATGGTTCCAGGAAAGTCCAGAAAATCAGGGTAGAAGTTTTACGGCAGAGCACACCAGGGACACAAGGACAGCTAGAGACGGTTTTGCTGCCAGCAGGATGTGGGCAGCCAGTCCGGGTTCAGCCAGGGCACCCTGGACAGGCAGGCTCACTGAGTTTCCTCACTGTGGACTCCAGTCTTTGGGTTGCCATAACCTGTTCTCTGTTCTCTTGGATCCGTCATTGCACATACCTAAAGAAAAGAAAACCATTGTGATTCTGTCATGACCCTAAGGGAGGCCACAGTGCAGGTGTCCTGTCTGCCCTGCAGCATCCACAAGGGCCCAGACTAACAGGGTCAGTGGTGGAGTTTTAACTCCTAAGTCCTTAGAACCTCCTTCTTGTGAATGATTGGAAATTTTCTGCACTAATCAACCCTGAGATTTTGTGATTTTAAAAATGTATTAATAATAATCAGCCATCAGTAATGGAATATCTATAAATAGGCAATGTAACTAAACATTTACAGTCATAGAGAGCTTATGGTATCTGGGTCAACTTATTCTATCCTCAGTTTTTTCTTCTGATGAGTTGACAGAAAAATGTTTTCCTGTAATTTCCATATATAGGTAGAGATTTCTCTTCAGGAATCGCACAGAGCAAATTTAATGTAAGTGTCTAAAGACTGTGCTCATGCTCCCTGAATCCTAAGTCCTGAATCTGTTCCTTGTGTGACATAATATGGAGCTGCTTCTCCATCCTGGTCACTGTGAGGCATGGAGGTAGGTGAAAAAATGAGAACAACAGAAGAGAATCAAAGCTACTATCTGCAAGTGTTTGCAGATGTGCACTGGAAAGAGCAACCGAACCCACAAGAATCTAGATCTATAGCTCATAGAAAGTGTATAGCAGCCTAGGAGAGGCCTGGTCATTCTGATAACTATCTCAGAACATCAGGTTTTGCCTTCTCTAGCCTAGAAAGCATACCTCCAGTGACTGTCACTGGTGGGCCCCACCCAGCTCCAAGGCCAATCAATCCTAAGCAAGACAAGTGCATATTAAGAGCCTTGTCTTGGCCACGAAGGACTGAAATGAATCTTCCTGGTGGTAGGCGTCCTGAACGACCTGAAACCTATTAGCTCTCACGTCTTTGATGATGCAAACTCCATCTTGACAGAGTACTTATTTCCTGCCAGTTGTTCCTCCTGAAGACACTAGTGCCTCCATCTCCCAGCCCACACAAGACAATGTGTACATAATGGACAAGAAGTAGAGCCAAAGTTGGCGTTTCTGGCAAGTTTAAAGGCTCAGTGATGTTCTTTCACAGCTAATACCTTCATTCAAGCATTCACTGATTCAGTAACCATTTATTGCATGCCAAGCACTGGGATTATAAGGGGGAACAACTCGGACGGTTTCCTACTTTCAGAGTCCACAGCCTAGTAATTGACATATGCAATCCATAGAAATTCAGGTGAAAGAAACTGTGCTTACAGGACTCTGTAAGTCCCCCACCAACTTTAGGTTACTGTAATTAGGCAATAGCATAGCAACAACAACAAAAGTTCATTGGGAGAAAAAACATTAGCTCATCCCAAGTTTGGGCCAGGGGAGCTCCTGAGGACTGAAACTTTGGAAACTACTCAAAGAGCCTCGGGGGCAGGGGTTTCACAATGATGCCAAACAAACCAGAAATGGGGCTTATTTTTCATCAGAGTACATTGCAGGGCATCTTCTAGCCTTTAGTGTGTGTCTTATATCAATGTTCTTCAGAAAACTGTCTACTTCCAGACAGCTTTGGGCTCTTTCCCTAAAATCCCGCACCATTTGTCTCAGCTGGCAGAGCCTCCTGTTACTAACCTCATCTCAATTCCCTGAACCCCTTGGCTTCTGAAACTTCCACCTTCTCTCTCTTCTAGTCCTCTGTCTTAGACCTCATCATTGCCCAAAAATGCTTCTCCTCTGAAATATGAAATGCCACCAGCCAAACCTCTGAACATAGCTTCTCATTTCTTGAGCTTTCTAACTCTTTTTTCCAGCCCTTTCTCATTGAGGTCCCCATCCCCTAACTTGTTTCTATTTCCATTGTTTTAATCCGACCATTTCCTGATCTTCTTTAATCCTGATCCACCACGGTAAACAACTTGAGTTGGTCTCTCAACCATAGCCTAACTTGTCAGGTATTTGATTATGTAACAACCTGTCTTTTAACCCTGTTTACCTCAACACATCTTCAAGAAGGCAATAAAGGGAATGTCTCCATCTGTACTTCGTTACTGTCAGTGCAAACCCTGATGGAATCAAAACCTGCACTTACTCTTCATCCCTAGCCTTAAATTGAAGCCAAATGTTTCATAAACACTCAAATCTCAAGATATCAATCCTAAACCAAAGGTATTCTAGACCTACACCCGGTTATGACTCTAATGCCAAAACTCCCATAAATGTTGTCAGAAACACAAAAGTGAATTCACTTTAATACTATATCTATTTAATCCAAAATCACATGGAAAAACTTTCTAATCACACAGGTACTTGATATCTCCTAGAATATATTTTACACTTGATCTTAGCCAAAAGGCCGAGAAGCGATCCTAGAATATATTTTAATGCCAACCCAAATGCTAATCTTAGTTACCATGCAACATATTGACTTCAAAGTTATTTCTAGATAATTTCTGTTCAATTAGATTTGTAATCAGATGTACTGGATAAAAATATACAAAAAACAAACTAAAGTGTATGATAATTATAACTTTTCTATGATGTGTATAATTAAATTTAATTTCTATCTCTAATCTCCATTCTGCTTACTGCCAAATAAGTAAATAGATATTAATCTTGACGACTCAGGTTAATTTCAATTATGTCAGGGTTTTCTCACTCAGCCCGATATTTCCCTCTCCCACTTTTCTCTGAAAATGACTCTAGAATAAGGGGCAGGCATGCAGTGCAGAAAGGCACATGTTGCAGATCAGGTCCTTAGGAATCACTTTCTATCCATGTAGGCAACTGGAGCATGTCTTTTGGCCTTCAGGCTAGATCATTTCTCCAGGTTGATATCTGTTAAGATGTCCATATCCTTGCAGGTCATTCCATGCAATTTGCTTCCTTGTCCCAAATATGGCCCCCAGAGGAGATTTTGTGGGGCTCCTTCGGCTCACTAAATATAAATTCCTTAGGGACAGAGATGCTGCCTAAGTTGTACACCATTGTTCTCCCAGTTTGTAGCATAATACCTAGAATATAATACATACACAGTGAATGTTTGCTGATTGATAGACTGTTTGTTCCTTGGTTCGCCCACATAGCAATCTCTAACCTGTTTCGAAGTCCTGGCAGAATACAGGATTTCTTGTTGTCCAGAGCTCTGTATATAAAGCAGGTATGAATTTGGATTTTCCACAACTTATATGAAGGTTGAATGGAATCTGACACCCACAGCTCATTGAATTTCTTAAAACAGAGGTTGGGTATCACATGTCATGACACTACTGGATACCAATAAATTAGGTTCTGCTTTCTCATCAACATCCATTTTGAGAAGGTAGCACTTTCAAAAATACCAAAATTCAACCTCCAAAAGTTTTGAACAGTAACACAGACTTTTATAGACTATCTCTTGAGGAGACAGAAAGTTTGGGGAGTGATATGATGGATATTATAATACATGGCACATTAAAAAACTTTTTAAAATTATCCTTTAGAAATATCTTTTGTCAAATATAGTCATCATTGCATCAGCTCACCCTAAATCTCTTATTTTTCCCAAATTCCCAAATTTTCAGCTTCCTTTTCTCACTCTAGACCTCCTATCCCAATTTCCTTACTCTCTTGCCCCTCCTCTCACCACCCAGAGCTTTCTTTTATATTTTGTCTTTGGGTTCCTTCAAGTTCCCTCTCTTCGTTAGAAAGACCCTAAAAGCTGTGACTTCAAATCCAGAGGCTGACATGTAAAAGATGCTGCATTCAATAATATGCTAAGTAAATATCTATTAGAGTTGTGCTCCTGCCAGCTAAAATATAAAGAGAATTTAGAAAGCAATTAATTATTAGAACCCAGTCTAGTGGCAAAGAGGCCTGGTGGGAGATTGGTGAGGGGTGCTCATAGCCTCAAATCAGACTTGAAATGTTAAGATGCCCTTCAAATCCAAGGACACTGAGCTGCAAGTCCATTCCATTTATAGGACATGGATTTGAAGTCTCTACTGGCACAGAAATTATAAAACAAAACACAACTTATTTTTTTACAGTTTTGTAAAAAACAATCCCAGAAGTCTTGCTCTAGATCTCATGCCTCAACCCAAAGTTCAGGTCTCTATGAAGCATCAGTGCACTGACACTGTAAAGTCAAGGTGCCCAGCTGGTTATGACAGAGACTTCCAGTTGCACATCAATTATTCAATCCCCCCCTTCTTATTTGGTAAATGCAGATGATGGCCATGCGACCAGATGAACGTCCGGATTTCCCATCCACCTCCTTGTGGATAGGGGTAGCCACATGACTGCATTATGCGCAATGATATGTAGGTTGAAGTTGTTGGGTGGTACTTCTGGGAAAGCTTTTGTGAACCTCTTTGAAACAATTCAGTCTTTGCAGGAATAGCTATCTTTTAGGTGAAAGAAAAACAAGGTCCTAACATATTTAAGCCATCATGATTCAGGTTTTTGTAACTGCAATTAAGCAAATTCCTAATATTTAGTAACTCAAAATTACATCGAGATGCTAAAATTGTTTTTTTAATGATTAAGAGGGCTTAGTTCAATGAAGATGAAAATAAGAATTGAAATGATGAAGTAAACACATATTAATATTTTTCTACTTATTGAAAAGTGACCTTTGGATGTTTAGTGTTTTGAATATTTATAATATTTAAGATAATATGGAATATTATAGTATCTAATAAATTAGCCTTGAGATTCCAATTTTTAAAATATGTAACAAATAAGTTATTTAGAATTGTGGAGGGAGTTGAGAGGAAAAACAATCAACATTTACTTGAGCTCTAATATGTTTTGCACATATTTCTGTAAAGGTTTTCTAATTAAGAAGGAATTTTCACTGTATCCTAGGGAAACAGTTCTAAATACTCTAATTATCAGCATATTTTCTTGAAGACAGTATATTTTCATAATACTCCATGGCTTCAATATGATAATCTTAAATTGATGACTCTTATTTTTTATGTTTCTCTTCTTTTTGGTTCTCCTTTTCCTCTTCATTTAATAATTTACACAAGCTCTCATTTTTCTGTTTAGTATAACAAAGAATAGAATAACCAAATTCAGTAAGCGCAAAAATCTTATCTCAGTGTTTAGAAAAATGCGCAGTGGTATGCACAGCAAACAACTTGCCAAATGCATTAAACATTGAAGAGCAAAGGACCCTCAAGAGAAACAAGTATCGTAACTAAGAGTGTCAGAACTCCAAGCTTCTGATAGGAAACTTCTTTGGTTAAAAACACGGCAAGGGTTTTTAGTAGCAGCATGTAATTATACCAGCCCACCTTGATGATGCTCTATCTATCTCCTAACCACTGATTTAGAGAAATCACAGCACACCTGTCTATTTTCATGACCTGGCCTCATAAGTGACCAATTAAATAAACCAAACCACTGCATGGTTGAGAAAAAAATTGTTCAATAGAATTGTGGTTTGAAGTTAAAATTTAGAAGAGAAATGTACTCAGTTTGTAAACATAATTGAGAACTTAATAGTCACCCTATTTATAAGTGCAAGTTATTTGATTTGTGATTACTTAAGTACATGAGAAGATTTGTTAGACAATTTGCTGGAAAAGGAAATCAAATACAGTGCATTAAATTTAAAAATGCAGTTTATTGCAGCACTATTCATAATAGCAAAGACTTGGAACCAACCCAAATGTCCATCAATAACAGACTGGATAAAGAAAATGCGGCACAAATACACCATGGAATACTATGCAGCCATAAAAAAGGATGAGTTCATGTCCTTTGCAGGGACATGGATGAAGCTGGAAACCATCATTTTCAGCAAACTATTACAAGGACAGAAAACCAAACACTGCATATTCTCACTCATAAGTGGGAGTTGAACAATGAGAACACATGGACACAGGGAGGGGAACATCACACATTGGAGCCTGTTGGGGGGTTGGGGTCTGGGAGAGGGATAGCATTAGGGGAAATACCTAATGTAAATGATGAGTTGATGGGTGCAGCAAACCAACATGGCACATGTATATCAATGTTACAAACCTGCACATGGTGCACATGTACCCTAGAACTTAAAGTATAATAATAAAAATAAAATAAGAATTTAAAAATGCAGTTGAAAATGTCTAGGAAATTTAATTAACTAAGCTATTTAAAAATTCCTTTTTCAAAATACTCGTTAAATTTTCATTCTTGTAAACTTATATTTGGAAGTATTGTTTTAAACTGTAAGCATCTGAAAAGTCTTGTGTGTGCCTCCAAGCCACCCTCAAATACACTCCAAACCTCATACTGACACTCTCCTTTGGTTATACGAATCTGCCCAACTGAGCGGTACAAACAAGGAATTTTCCACAGAAGACAAGGATAGAGGAAATACAGAATATAAAATACTTTTGTTTTTGTCCCTGCCAACTTTTTATCCAGGGAAATTATTGTAATCTTTTCAAAGAGGTTTTTGAAATTTAATTGGGTCACTTTGGACCCCTGCAACTTCAAAGTTTATGCTCAGCCTTGATATCTTGATATTATTTTGTTCTTACTGGTTTGCCTGGCTCCTCCCTGCCGCCCTTTGGAGTGATTTTACCTGGCTCAGCCTACAAATGTTTGCCAGAATTCTTTTTAGAACTTTAGATTTTGGAAATTTGTAACATTTCTGATGGAAAATACATCAAGAGATCTGGCTGCTATCGTAGGAACATCTGCCTATATCATGCCTCTTGATAAGTGAGGATGACATGTTCACAGAGCTTTTTTCTTAACGAGTGCCACCAGATGTCACTCTTCTCCATAACTAAGATCAGTGCCTAGGGTATCCTTGCCTTCTCAAATCCTGTGAAGTCCTGGATTTGTGAACAAGTCTGTGCCATCCATGGGGAGCAGTGTTGGCATCAACTGGACCTTTCAGGATCTCATTTAATCTCCAATAATGTACCTCCCAGGTTGATCAACATGTAATCTTCCGGAGTATGCTCATAACTTTGAGTCTTCCTCTACTATCACTACTAGAATCCCCACGAGTTTTTCTCATTTATGATAGCATATGACCTCTAATTGTGGTTCCAAAATTTGTTTAATGGCATGCCTCACAACAGTCATTCAGTCCCTACAAGGCCCTGTCTTAGGTGCTAGTATAGGGCAGGGGGCTACCCAGAGATTTTCTCCTTCTAGGAAAGACTCTAATTTATTGGGAAATTGGATATTCATGGAAGTTGTGCATTTAAAAAAAAAAAAAGAAAGAGAGAGGGGGAGAGAAAGAAAGAAAAAGAAAGAAAGAGGAGAAAAAGAAAGAAAGAAGAAAGAAAGAAAGAAAGAAAAAAGAAAGAAAGAAGAGAAAGAAAAAAGAAAAGAAAAGAAAAGAAGAAAAGAAAAGAAAAGAAAAGAGAAAGAAAGTCTGACCTGTAGGGAGTTATTTTTTTTTTTTCCATGTCAATGAACTCACCTAATGCTCTAAGTCTGGTTCTCCATCCCAAATACCCAGGTCGAAACTGCATTATTTCCTCAGTGGGCATTATTAAGATATCACAGTTTTCTTCACAATATCTCTAATTTTTTGCGGGGCGCAGGGAGTATTTTGAGGAACATAATATGATGGGGATATATTCCTACTTATTTATGCCATAAGCCAGAGTGTGGTAGTCTTAGTAAAAGTTACCTGCTTCCTAACTATATTAGAAAAGAAGAAATGTTATTGTACAACACAAAACTGAATTTCCTCAGTATCTTTTTTTTAACACCTTTTCTCTCAAAAAGGCATTCAGCACAGCACCTGTTACTTCCAACACAATTTTAAAATCTCTTTCAATATTCTAGTTTTCCTACCTCTCTTCTTCTATTACCTCCTCTCCTATTTCTAACCTCCTTCTCTCTTTTGCTTAAAATATTTTTCTTTTGCAGCTACTTCTGTGCTCTTTCTCATGGAAATTAATCACTTCATTCTCAGCTTCTAGTTTTCTTCCTATTTTCTCAATCATGTCCAGACGGTGAAAAGAGCAAGCAAAGATTTCTATTTATAAAGAGAAACAAGAGAAAAGGCTGTATATTTATATCTATAAATTTTTCTGGACACAATGTAGTTAAATTAACAAAAGTAAGCATAAGGGATAAAATGCAATTGTAACAGGTCATTTGGAAATAAGTATATTGCTCATGGCATTGAAAAATGGTAGTTTTTTAGAAAAATAATTTCACAATATATGATAAGATTTGTTCAAATTCTTTCTGACTCAGTAATCCCATTTTAGAAATATACCCCTAAGAGGAAAATAAATGTCAAAATCTACCAAGATGTTTGAAGCACTGCACTGTGACATAAGGTAACAGAGGGTATCATAAACATTACATCTGATTTATAGCCAAAATCATTATAGAAGCTGTACACATAGGATGCAGCCACAGGATTTAAAGAAAAATAAAGTACTGCAAAACTGAGGCAAACCTGATTCAACAAATGATAGAGGGAATATGCCATGGCCTAGTTCTTCCCAACAGGAGTAACCCATCCAAAAGAATTATTTATAGATTTGTTTTGATAAGTCTTGGTAGCTCCCAATTCCCAACAAGGAATAGAAAGTAATAAGCTGGCAATCAGTGAGCTATCACCTTGGAAACTATGATATAAAAGAACTTTAAAAGTAAGATTAACTATTAATGGTTCTTAGCCATTTTTTCTCTCTAAAACTTTTGGTGGATATCATCTGCTCCAATCAGGCACCAAAGCGCACTATAACTACAGAAGTTTTTCTCAATTAATTGGATGTGTCAGGGATGGGCAAAGGTATATAGCAGGTGGAAGGTGAAAAAAAGAAGAAGAGAGCAAATTAGTCTCCCTGAGCTTCCAAGAAGACCAACACATTCCAACACATTTTAAAAAATCTCCTGCTCCAGATTCTGGTGACCAGCATTGATACATACCTTCAGGTCACTTAACCCCACCCTGCTTCAGCCTTAGAGAATCTGCCTGCACTGGCATCAGAAGTTAAACATGTGTCCATGTGTCTCCAACACAATCTGTGGAGGAGAAACACTCCTCTTAGCTGACAAAGGACAAAGTATAAAAAGTGTATACTTCCAGTCAGTGCTTCCCAAAGTTTTTCATATCATAATAATAATTTTTGGGCAATCTGGTATAAAGTGGGGGGTATTCAAAGGCCCAGGGGAGGATGCTGTAGTATAAGATTAATGGTCCAGGGATTTCAGCAGCCTTAGGCAACATCTCAATGAACTAAAGGCCCAGGGAATCAATATCTCAACATGGTTCAGTGTGCCACAGTGTAACGAGAGTTAAGAATGTCTGTATAGGGGAGAGGGGACAAAGACCTACCACAGCCCCAGTGACTTATTATAAGCCCTTTACTCTGATTCTATGTTCATTAAACATTCTAGTGTTTGGATTAAACACCACAACACAGGCTGTGGGAGGAGCAGATCGATTCTCTGTTCTCCCTCATTCTCATGGAATGCTCTGTGGCATGACTTCATTGCAACCTCTACAGAGAAGACTTTCCAGATAAGTGGTACACTGGTTTTTTGTGCCCTTGCTGTTTTTCTTCATGACTTGATATGGTCAAGACCAGCACGATAACGCTCCGCATCTCCACTTTTCTCACTTCCCCTCTTTTTTGCCTGTGTTAACTGGAGTATTTGCATTCCAAAAAAAGTGTTAACAATTTAATCCCTGTCTCAGGCTCTGATTTCTAGAAAACTCAGACCAAAACAGTCATTACATTCTCTTTTTCTCTTTTTTTAACCTAAGCTAATTTGAGTTTTTGTCACTTGCAATAAAGAATTCTAACCACTACAAGTCCAATATAAGTGTTTACCCTATTGTATTTGCTTATACACCCTATAAATTTCCTTTGAGGCACTTAACACAATTTTTAATATCTATCTTCCTGTATTAAATCATAAGCTCCATGGAAATAAAGATCATATATTTTTGTACATCACTCAAGAGTCAGCCTCTATAATAGAATTCAGCATAAAGTAGACAATTGATAAATACTCACATTTTTGAATGAGTAAATAAATGAACTAATTCTATTTGTCAATTATCTTGGTACTAAGAAAGTGGTATTGTGTATAGGTCAACCAAGTGTTCTGAACCTTGAAAGATATATTCAATATATAAAACTTATAAATGAGTCTTCTGTGAGTCTAGATAATGAAAACTAATTCAATCATGTGAGATCAGCCCTGGCTGATCAGCCCTCAATTCAATACAATTGAGTTATTAAATCTAAGACATACACAAATAATCTTCAGAAGCTATTAGCTCTGAGATTTGGAGTATGTCATTGAAACTCTCTGATTTGACATTTTCATTTACCAAATGATAACAATGGGAGTGTTTTCCTCCACCCATCTTACTGGCAGTTTTGAGAATCAACACTTCAAATGGTGTGAATGCTCTTTCTACCTGTGAAGTACTGGGTGGATGCTGTGATGTCATGAGAATGATTCCAACAGGCAGACACAATATAAGGAAGTTCAAGCCTGACAGACACAGTAATAAAAAAGTGACTTGTAATATTTTTGAAAATTATTTTCCCATGTTGTTTATGACTTCATTAATTTTATTACTAAGAAGAACTTTAGCCATTCTTCATCTTACCAGCTACTACCTGGATATAGTGGTAGCATGGGGTAGGGAAGGTGATGCCTTCTTTAACATATGACAAACTAAAGTATTTTTCTCTAATAAAACAGCAGTTCTTTTCCTACAATAAATTTTGTTTCTGATATTGGTTTTTAAACAGTAATTTCTTCATAGACATGTAAGCGGATCATACTGTAATGCTACAGTATAACCTCATTTTGTTTACTTAGCCATCTATCACGTATATCTCGCTATATCAAAAAATATTTATTTACTTCATATATAACTACATACTACTCCATTTTGTAAACATACAATAATTAATCGAATCAACTCCCTAACATTGACAGTGTTATTGTTTTCAGTATAATTAATACCCCAACAATGAACATTCTTTTGCAACCATCTTTGATGGGAAATTTGGGGCACTTTGATTTGGGGTTGAATGTAGGACACACAGGTAGCTTAGACTTTTAAGTTAGGGATTTATAAACACAGAGACATTATATATAGCATCAAGCATTTAGTCAGTATTTTTCTATGAAGAGAAAGCTGTCATAATTGCCTGAGAAGTATCTCTTTAGGATATGATCCCTCATCCTGGAAATACAATCCACCTGATTACTAATGCCTCTCCTAAGGTACGGTTACCATCCCAGGATGGCAGTCTAAAAGTACATTTATCAATCTCGACCAACAATGGCCCTGGCTCTAAGATCGTCATGAATAGTTTCTATACCAGTGAAAAGGGAAGAAGTAAAGGAACTGTAGAGCCCCTTGGCTTCCGCCTTCATAGATGGCCTCTCACAACTCAGAAATCTCCTTCCTTCTTCTGGGAAGCCACAGCAGCTTTATTCAGAAACACAGAAGTTGTTCACTGGTTCTGTATCCACACATTTATTTCCTAGGGGTAGAGAAAAGGAAATGATTTCAACAGAGCCCACTGATATCTGCAAATCTAGTCTGGTCTCCCCTGCACATGCTATTCTTTGCCAGTAATTCACTTGTACTGTCTTCTCTCCTTTCTAGACATACTGCCCTTTCTCGGTGGATCTAAAATAATACGGAGCCTGATATAAGCTGAAGTGTGATCCCTTTGCAAGTGAGTGAAGTGAGAGTACAGTAAGATGGCACTCTCATGCCCTGGTAGTATTCATTATTTGCACTTATAGTTACTGCTTACATGTACCAGGCAACATGAGGTATGGGTGACATAATAGTAAGAAAAAGAGCAAGTCTTTGCACTTGTGTAGCTTAAATTCTAAAGGGGAAAGAAAAGATAAATAAAATATATAGTGTTTCATGTATTGATAAATGCTATTTTAAGAAATAAAGTAGGTGGAGGAGAGGGTTACTTCTTATATGAGTTAATCAGGCAAGACCTTATTAATAAGGTAAGAGTTGAGTAGAAATGTGAAGAAATGAAAGGATGAGCCATATGGTTCTCCGGAGGGAACTTATTGCAGACAAAGGGCGTAGCCAATGCAAAGGCCCTGATGCAAAAGTGCACTAAGCATTTTCAAGGAATACCAGGAAGGCTACTGTGGCTATAGCTGAAAGCAAAAAAAAAAAAGAAAAAAAAAAGCAGTAAGGAATGGGGTCCAAAAAGTAGCCTGGGTAGCCAGATAATGTAAGTAGGACCTGACCTGGAAGACTACTCTGAAACAATTTGGACTTTTACTCTAATATGAGACGGAAAATCATTGAGATGGGGTGTTGTGATGGTTAATACTGAGTGTCAACTTGATTGGAATGAAGGATGCAAAGTATCAATCCTGGGTGTGTCTGCAAGGGTGTTACCAAAGTAGATTAACATTTCAGTCAGGAGTGTTTCACCCCATAGGTGAAACGCAGCAGAGGCCTGGAAGTGGTATGTATGTGATCGGGCTTGAGTGGGTCCTGAAAGTACAAGTAAGTTACATGAGGAAGTGGCTCAAATGCCCGTGGTCTCCACTCCTGCCACCCTGCCTTCTCTCCCCCAGCCTGCACCAGTGGCCTCATGGGCCATTCTCTATGATTAGTAGACAGAGAAAGAGAAGACTAGGGCCTGGTTCATAGACGGTTCTGCATGATATGCAGGCACCACCCAAAAGCAGACAGCGCAGCACTACAGCCCCTTTCTAGGACATCCCTGAAGGACAGCAGTGAAGAGAAATCTTCCCAGTGGGCAGAACTTTGAGCAGTGCACCTGATTGTGCACTTGGCATGGAAGAAGAAATGACCAGATGTGGAATTATATACTGATTCATGTGCTGTAGCCAATGGTTTGGCTGGATGGTCAGGGACTTGGAAGACGCATTATTGGAAAATTGGTGACAAAAAAATTTGGAGAAGAGGTATGTGGATGAACCTCTCTGAGTAGTCAAAAACCATAAAGACATTTGTATCCCATGTGAGTGCTCACCAATGGGTGACCTCAGCAAAGGCGGATGTTAGTAATCAAGTGGATAGGATGACCCATTCTGTGGACACCACTCAGACTCTTTTCCCAGACACCCCTGTCATTGCCCAATGGGCCCGTTAACAAAGTGGCCATGGTGGAAAGGATGGATGTTGCACATGGGCTCAGCAACATGGACTTCCACTCACCAAAGCTGACCTGGCTATAGCCACTGCTGAGTGCTCAATTCACCAGCAACAGAGACCAACACTGACCCCTCAATATGGCACCATTCCTTGGGGTGATCAGCCAGCTACTTGGTGTCAGGTCAATTATACTGGACCTCTTCCATCGTGGAAAAAGTAGAGGTTTGTCCTCACTGGAATAGACACTCTGGATATGGATTTGCCTATCCTGCACGCAATGGATCTGCCAAGTCAACCATCCAAAAACTCACAGAATTCCTCATGCACCATCATGGTATTCCACACAGCATTGCCTCTGACCAAGCCACTCACTTTATGGCTAAAGAAGTGTGGCAGCGGGCTCATGTTCATGGAATTCACTGGTCTTACCATGTTCCCCATCATCCTGAAGCAGCTGGATTGACAGAATGGTGAAATGGCCTTTTGAAATCATAATTACATTGCCAACTAGGTGACAATGCTTTGCAGAGCTAGGGAAAAGTTCTCCAGAAGCCCTGTACGCTCTGAATCAGCATCCAGTATATGGTACTGTTTCTTTCATAGCCAGGATTCGTGGGTCCAGAAATCAAGGGGTGAAAGTGAAAGTGGCACCACTCACCATCTCCACTAGTGATCCACTAGCAAAACTTTTGCTTCCTGTTCCTGCAACATTACATTCTGCTGGTCTAGAGATCTTAGTTCCAGAGGGAGGAACACTGCCACCAGGAGACACAACAATGATTCTATTAAACTGGAAGCTGAGATTGCCACCTGGACATTTGGGGCTTCTCCTACCTTTAAGTCAACAGGCTAAGAAAGGAGTTACAGTGTTGGTTGGGGTTATTGACCCAGACCATCAAAATGAAATCAGTTTACTATTCCACAAGGAAGATAAGAAAGAGTATGCATGGAATACAGGAGATCCATCGGGACACCTCTTAGTATTCCCATGCCTTGTGATTAAGGCCAATGAGAAACTACAACAGCCCAATCCAGGCAGGACTACAAATGGCCCATACCCTTCAGGAATGAAGGTTTGGGTCACTCCACCAGGAAAAAAAAACACAACATGCTGAGGTGCATGCTGAAGGCAAAGAAAATACAGAAAGCGTAGTAGAAAAAGTAGTCATCAATACCAGCTATGACCACATGACCAGCTGCAGAAATGAGGACTGTAATTGCCATGAGTATTTCCTCCCTCTTTTGTTAAAAACATGTTTGTGCACGTATACACTTGTACTAAGAAAATGTCTTGATTTCATTTCCTTTTTCCTTTATCATGTGAGATATTTATTGACTTCATATCAGCATTTAAGTATTGTTAACTTTATGTAATAGTATTTGGGGATTGGTGCATTTCCAGTTGTACGAAGGATAGTTGTATTATATTACGTGTAATTATGACCTTATTATTGTCTTTATTTGAAGATTATGTATGATCTGAGCAGATGTGTATGGGTTCCAGTTGTCAAGGAGTGGTTAATACTGAGTGTCAACTTGATTAGATTGAAGGATGCAAATTATTGATCCTGGGTGTGTCTGTGAGAGTGTTGCCAAAGTAGATTAAATTTCAGTCAGTGGGCTGCGAAAGCCAGACCCACCCTTAATCTGGGTAGGCACCATATAATCAGCTGCCAGTGCATCCAGGATATAAAGCAGGCAGAAAAATAAATGTGAAAAGGCTAGACTGGCTTAGCATCCCAGCCTACAGCTTTCTCCCATGCTGGATGCTTCCTGCCCTCAAAATCAGACTCCAAGTTCTTCAGCTTTGGGACTCAGACTGGCTTCCTTGCTCCTCAGCTTCCAGATGGCCTATTGCGGGACCTTGTAATTGTGTGAGTTAATACTACTTAATAAACTTCCCTTGATGTGTATATCCTATTAGTTCTGTCCCTCTAGAGAACCCTGACTAATACAGGTGTTGAAGACAAAGCTAACAAAATCTTTTTCAATCCATGTTCAACTACCTGAGCAGAGTCTTAAACAAGGTAATGTGTAATTGTAAAATTGTTTAATTAACCAATTTGACAAAATAGATTAAGAGTCTTAAAATGTCCAAGATCAATCACTAATAAGAAATTGTAATAGAAAAAAGATCCTACAAATAAATTAGAAAAAAAAGATAATATATCTAGCAATAAGGCTAGCAAAACATTGAAGAATAAACATAAAAAAATTTTATACTCTCATGAATAAAATAGGATTTAAATAATAATGTAAACTCTATTCTTATTCTAAATATTCTACGTATGTTAAATACTTATGCATTTATTTTCATGCATATTATTCATATAGTAATTTATTTTTTATGTATTATGTATTAATTATTTACATCTACAGATTCATTCTGATTCCAACAAAAATGTAACAATAATTTTGGTCTTTTGTACTTCACAAGCCCCATTCTAAACTTCATATGAAGAAATAAACTTATAATGGTAATGAGAGAAAATCTGAAAGAGCACTTAGGAGTACAAGCCCTGCAATATATAACAGTGTATTTTAAATCATGAGAATTAACCCACAATTAAAGTTGAAGACTTCAAAAACCCCCTGTCATCAGTTGACAGAACTGCTAGACAGAAAATAAGTAAAGACACAGAAGAACTGATACACACTGTCAATCAACACGATCTAACTGACATTTGTGGAACACAACACTAAACCACTGCAGAATATGCATTCTTTTCAAGTAGTTATGCGACATACACCAAGATAGACTATTTTCTGAGTTATAAAACAAACCTTAACCAATTTGAAGTAATTGAAATCATGCAGAATATGTTCTCTGATCATAACAGAAAAAAACTAGAATAAATAACAGAAGAGTAACGTCTTCAAAGAAGTGAAACTTAAACAACAAACTAGCCTCAATGTCACAAAGAAAGTTTATAAAAACTTTCAGCTAACATCATACTTAATGGTGAAAAACTGTTTCTCCCTCAAGATTGGGAACAAAACAAGGGTATCCACCCTAATCATTCTTATTCAAGAATACTGGAAATTTTAACTACTGCAATAAGGCAAGAACCAAAAAGACTTGGAGGTTAGAAAGGAAAAAATAAAACAGTGTCATGTGCAAATGACATGATTGACTACATAGAAAATTCTAAGAATCACCAAAAACAAAACCTCTTAGTGCTGCCAAATGAATTCAGTAAGGTCAAAAAATACAAGATTAGCCACAAAAAAATTAGTTGCATTTATGTATGTTGGCAACAAACAAGTGGAAATCAAATTTTAAAACACAACACTATTCACCGGTACGTTGAGGAGTTACCTGTACTCCCATGTTCTTTGCAGCTTTATTTATAATATCTGAGATATGAAATTAACTTAAGTGTCCATCAGTGGATGAATAGATTTTAAAATGTGGTATAAATATACAATGGAATACTATTCAGCCTTTAGAAAGAAGGAATTACTATCATTTGCAACAAGATGAACCTGGAAGACATTTATTAAGTAAAATAAGCCAGGCACAGAAAGACAAATACTGCGTGATCTACTTAAATATGAAATCTAAAAGAGTTAAACTTGTAGAATTGGAGAGCAGAATGATGATTACCAGGGTCTGGGTGTGGAGGAGAAGAAAGCTGGGGAGATGCTGGTCAAGGTATACAAAACTTCAGTTAGATAGAAGGAATAAGTTCAAGAGTTCTATTGCACAACATGATGACTATAGTTAATAACAACATACTAGTTTTTGAAAATTGCTGAGAAAATAGGTTTTAAGTATTCTCACCACAAAAAGCAGGTGAGATAATGCATATGTTAATTCACTTGATTTAGTCATTCTTCAATGTACACATATTTCAAAACAACAAGTTGTATGCAATAAATACATATAATTTTTATTTGTTAATTAAAATAAATAAATTCTCACAATTTTTAAATGGGCAAAAAACATGAAAATGCATTTCTTTGAAGAGGCTATACAAATGGAAATTAAGCACATGAAAATGCATGCAACATCATTAGCTACTAGAGAAATACCAGTCAAAACCACAGAGTTATCACAACACACCAATCAAAATGGCTATATTAAAAAAAAATACAACACAAAAATAGTGGTAATAATATGCAGGTAAAAAGGTGGAGAAATAGTATTACTTACAGTACTGTTGCAAATGGGAATGTAAAATGGTACATTCACTGTGGGAAAGTTTGGTAGTTTTTTAAAGTATGTATATTAAAAATGGGCTTACCATATAATACAGCACTTGGACTCTTGGGCAGAGGAAAAAACTTATTTTCAAGCAGAAACTTACACATAAATGTTTAAAGCAGCTTTATTCATAACAGCCAAAACCTATAAACTATGCAAATGCCCTTTAATGGGTGAATGGTTAAACAGTGCTTCATTCTGTGATTAAAAAAGAATAAACAATTGATACAGACAAAAACTTTGATGAACTTCAAGGGAATTACACTGAATTAAAAAATCCAATCTCAAAAGGATACACTACACAATTTCATTTACACAGTATTTGTGAAATGACAGAATTCTACAGATAGAAAACAAGTTAGTTTTTGCTAGTGGCAAGGGAATGGATGTGGAGTTGGTGGCTAGAAATGAATTGCACCAGGGATCCCGTGATGACAGTACTGGAAGTAGCTTGATTATGGTATGATACGGTTTGGATCTGTGTTCCCACCCAAATCTCATGTTAAATTATAATCCCCAATGTTGGAAGTGGGGCCTGGTGGGAGGTGATTGGCTTGTGGAGGTGGTTTCTAATGGTTTAGCACCATCCCCCTAGTGCTGTCTTGTGATAGAGTTCTCACAATATCTGGTTAAAAATGTGTGGCACCTCCCCAGTCTCTCTCCCTCTTGTTCCAGCCATGTAAGACATGCCTGCTTCCCCTTTCCCTTCTGCCATGATTGTAAGTTCCTGAGGCCTCTCTGAGCAGATGCCAGCATTATGCTACCTATACAGTCTATAGAACCATGAGCCAATAAAACATCTTTCCTTTATAAATTGCCCAATTTCACGTATTTCTTTTTAGTAGTAAGAGAATGAAGTAAAACCTGGTGGTAATTATGAAAAGCTGTACATGAGATACAATTGCACAGAGCTACACATACACCTACACACACACACACACACACACATACACACATAAATCAAATAGTTGCATGTTTAACTGGTGAAATCTGAATACGTTTTGTGGATTATACCAGTGCCAATTTTCTGGTATTAATAGGTACTATAATTATGTTAACATTGGTGAAAGTTGGACAAAAGATGCATGAGATCTTCCTGTGCATTTCTTTGCAATTTTGTAGGAATCTATAATTATTTCTAAATAAAAAGTAAAAACAACAACAAAATATAAAATGATGGCAATTAACTTTGGTGCTAGAACATGAGTAGACACACCAATGAAACCAAATAGAAATTCCAGAAACACACTTTAACATATAAATGATGAAGTAATATATGTTAACAATTTAAAAAGCAGCATCTCAACTTAGTGGACAGAAAATTGACTGCTCTCTAAAGGTCCTGGGACAAATGACTGTTCATTTACAAAAATAAATCTAGATCCCTACTCAATAGTTAACAGAAATGAACTCCAAGTGGATGAAAAATTAACATACGAACAGAAACTGTACAAGTACTAGAAAAAAGTATGACGGATTTTTTTAATAATCTAAGATGGAATCTGTCCTTCTAAGTAAAATTCAAAAATTTTAAGCTATGAATGCAGAGACTTACATTTGATGACAAGAACAGTTTTTTATAAATGCTGGTGGAGTAGTCAGCCTCCAACGTGACTCGCAACAACCCTTGACACTTGGTATTCACACCCTTTTGTAGTCATCTCCCACATACTGTAGCAGGATTGGTCTGTGTGATCAATAGCATTGAGCAGAAGTTACGGTGTGTTACTTCCAAGACTGGGTTATAATAGACTATGCCTCCTGTTTTTTGTGCTCTCTTATTTCACTCACTCTGTGAAAGAGCTGGCCTGTTGGCAGGAGGTCCATGTGTTGAGGAATTGAAGCCTCCAGACAATGGCCAGTGAAGACCTAAGGCCTGCCAACAACCACCATGTGTGAGCTTAAAAGAACATTCTTCAGCCCCAGTTAAGCCTTGAGGTGATGGCAGCCCTCATGAGAGACTCTGAGCCAGAGCCACCCAGCTAAATTATACTGGATTCCTGACCCCCAGAGACAGTCTGACATAAAAGTTTGTTGCTATAAGCTGCTAAATTTGGGGGCAATTTGTTACACAGCAATAGATAACTAATGCACTTGGATAGCAACATGTAAATTAAAAATATTTGCAAGAATATGACAAAGGCTAACTTCCCCAATATATAAAAAAAACCCTTAAAAGTAAATAAGCAAAAGACAACCCAATACAAAATGAGGCAAAATAAATGAATAGGTAGTTCACTGAAAAAAAATAAGAAAAGTGATTATTTATATACACCTGAAGGATACACGCACCTACTAATAACTAAAGAGACACAAACAATAGGGAGGTATCACTTTTCATCTGTTAAACTTGCATACCTCAAAATTTCACTGCAGTTCCACTTCTGGTTTGGATGTAGAATATCACAAGATACTATTCCTCTCACTCTAACAACCAAAATAAGCCAGGTCAGCCACAGAAATGTAATAGTCAGGGTCCAGTCAGAAGACAGAACCCAACCAGTGATTTAACTATTAAAAGAGTTAAGGAGAACTCTAAGGTGTAATAGAAATAGCAATTGCTAAAACAAGCTGTTATCCTCAGGGTTGAGGGAACAGATGAACCAGGAAAAAGCTAGAAATTTAGAGGAGAGGCTCACAGGACTGAGATCCAGACCTCTGAAGAGAATGTGCATATGACACAGGAATGCCAGTCACCATGAAAACCCTATCTAAGCCACATCGGCCTTCTTACTATTTACTTGATATCTTTGTATTCACTCTTTCCCCAATCTGGAATGCTTGTCCCTAGATTGGCTCCTTCACAAGGCCTCTATGTTATTGATATCATATCATTAAATATCATATCATGTCAATATCAGTATAATTCATATCTTACTACATTATTCAAATATCAATCCTTTCACTCTCTATGGCCTCACAGTACTTTATTTCCACTTAGGCACTTTAACGCTTTAGCATTGTCTAAAGTTACCTTATTGTTTGTTTGTTTGTTTGTTTGTTTTTTAATCTTTCTTCTCTATATAGAATGAAAGCTCCATTAAAGGAGGACTTTACCCAGTTCATAGAACAATGTCTGGCAAATAACAGATAATAAATATTTGTTAAATAAAAATATTTAGGGCCAGGTGTGGTGGCTCACGCCTGTAATACCAGCACTTTGGGAGGCCGAGGTGGGCGGATCATCTGAGGTCAGGAGTTCAAGACCAGCCTGGCCAACCTGGTGAAACCCCATCTCTACTAAAAATACAAAATTAGCTGTGCATGGTGGCACGTGCCTGTAATCCCAGCTACCTGGGAGGCTGAGACAGGAGAATCACTTGAACCTGGGAAGTGGAGGTTGTGGTGAGCCCATATGGTGCCATTACACTCCAGCCTGAGCAACAAGAGTGAAACTCCGTCTCTAAATAAATACATAAATAAAAATAAATAAAAATTCAGTTATTTTAGTAAGGGGGGGCTTGGGTTTTTATTTAGTTTAAGAAAGTTTTCTTTTATAGTTCTCTCCAATATCTGAATTTAATTATCTGGAATATGAGTCAGATTATGATTTTTCCCATGTCTGCTTGTCTTCCTCACTTTCTCCTCTACATTTTCTTAATCAAAAGGAGATAAACCATTTTCTCCTTAGTGTCTTTTTTATCAGCAAGCTTTTTCTAGATGTTTCCAAAGAGACTTCCCTACATGTCTCATTGCCCAGGACTGAGTCACCTGCCTCTCCCTAGTCCAGCCACTGGCAAGAGAAATGGAACTGCTTTGACTGGCTGGCTAATGTTAAATAAAACCTATCTTCCTGGTGAGGGATTGAGTGGATTACTTTTCTGTGTGCCTGGCATTGTGGAGGGGCACAAATGTGCCAAAAAAATTGAGTCTATGCTACAGAAGGGAAGGGGAGATTAATTTTGGCAATCAATCAACATTCTTGACTGCAGTCCCATTTTTCAGCTCCTTTCGTCTCCCCCTATTATTCAAAGGTGTTCGAAGGTTATGGTTTTTATCAGAGTAGCAGCATACTTGGTGCAATCCCTCAAATTCCCATTCCAATAACTTCCTAAAAACAGATATTAGTGGACAGTCAAGGTCTTTCCCAACACCTCAAAATTGAGGGTAAAGCCAAAAACATTATTTCTGATGGTATGGTATTCTATTATTTAGTAAGTTAATAAATATTCATATAATGGCTTATGATATGTCAAACACTATTTTAAGCATTTTATGATGTTAAAGGGTTACCAGGACAGCCCTGATGAAATAGCTGGAAAAATTATTTTTCTTACTGTTTCTCATTAGTCCCTTATTTATAGGCTCAGCTGCTTAAAGAAACCAGACAGCCCAGGTTGGCACCAGAGCTTCATGACTCCCGACCAGATATCAGAGGGAGATAATGTTATGGAATACTTGGAGTGTGACTTCGCCAGCCAGAAACTCTGTAGCCAGTGGCGCCTTTGCCTGAGTTTTGCTTTCCATGGCAATGACTGGATGACCTGGAAGTTACTGCCTTTTTCCTAGGAATTTCTGCATAAACCCCCCCTTAATTGGCATGTAACTAAAAGTCCCTGTTCCTACCTCAAGCAGTCTACATGGAAGCACTTCCTAGAGCTTAACCTCTGGGCCCAGAGAGGTTAAACAGTTTGCCTAAAGTCACACAGCTGTTAAGCAGTGAAGGCAAGATTCACACTTCAGCTTCAAAATCAGTGCTCTTAGCCACTAAATGCTAGCTGCTGGCTCCTCTGATCTATTTTTCAAGCTTAAATTTCCCCAGTATGCTGTATAAATTCCTGAGGCTGTATGTCTCCCTAGGGATCATAGAGGCTTCCATGCCTCAGCTATTGTAAAACTGCATATTCTGGCCAACTCTAAAAATATCTCCCTACATTTGAGTTAATTCAAATAGGAAACATCAAAAGTATGGGATTTTTTTCTTGTAACTTTAGATGCCTTTGTTCCCTATAAGGATAAACTTGGAATTCACAAGTAAATTGATTAGCCAACACAAATATGCTCTTAATGATTCTGCTATTTAGTTTCCAAGAGAACATTATGCCCACCAGCTCTAGGAAGTGCTTCCATGTAGGCTGCCTTGTTAGAAATAGGCAAATTTCTCACATTTGTATTTTTTAATTAAACTTTATTTTGAGATAGCTGTAGATTCTCATGCAGTCATAAAATAATAATATAGAGAGATCCTGAGGTAGGAGCAGAGACTTGACTCCAGAGGCAGGGCTTGGACATGGGACCAAATTGAGGACTAGCTAAAATAGACACTGCAGGGGAAGCAGGTTTCCATAGGACATGCCCACCACTGTGCCATGTCAATTTACCATTGCCATGGCAACACCCAGAAGGTACCACCCCTTTCCATGGCAATGACCAGATGACCTGGAAGTTACTGCCTTTTTCCTAGAAATTTCAGCATAAACCACCCCTTAATTTGCATGTGATTAAAAGTCAGTATAAATATGACTGCAAAACTGACTTTAAGCTGCTACTCCAGGTACACTGCCTATGGGGTAGTCCTGCTCCATAAGGAGCAGTACCTGTGGTGCTGTTGTACACTGCTGTCAGTGAAAGTTGCTGTTTAACACCTCCAGCCCACCCTTGAATTCTTTTCTGGGCAAAGACAAGAACTCTCCTGGGCTAAGCTCCAATTTTGGGGCTCGCCTGCCCTGCATCAATCCCATCTCCTTTTTATCCAGTTTCCCTCAATTGTAACATCTTGCTAAACTATAGCACAATATACAGCCAGGATATTGACATAGATACAGTCAAAAACACAATATATCCTTCACCACAAGGATCCCTCAAGTTGTTCTCTTACAGCCACACTCACTTCCCTCTCATAAACCTCCTTTTTAACGTTTGATAATACAAATGTATTCTCCATTTCTACAGTTCTGTCATTTCAAAAACGTTACATAAATAGAATCATATATTTCTTAATTATTTAGATGTTTTCTCTTTATTCAACATAATTGGTAATTCGTCCATGTTGTTACGTGCATCAATAGGTTTTTTTATTACTAATGTATGAGTTCGTTTTCATGCTGCTGATAAAGACATCCCCAAAACCAGAACAAAAAGAGGTTTAATTGGACTTACAGTTTCACATGGCTGGGGAAGCCTCAGAATCATGGCAGGAGGCAAAAGGCACATCTTACATGGCGGCCACAAGAGAAAAAGAAGGAAGAAGCAAAAGCAGAAACCCCTGATAAACCCGTCACATCTCGTGAGACTTATTCACTATCACAAGAATAGCCTAGGAAAGACCAGCCAGCATGATTTAATTACCTCCCCCTGGGTCCCTCCCTCAACACGTGGGAACTCTAGGAGATACAGTTCAAGTTGAGATTTGGTTGGGGACACAGCAAAACCATATCATTCCACTCCTGGACCCTCCAAATCTCATGTCCTCACATTTCAAAACCAATCACACCTTCCCAACAGTCCCCCAAAGTCTTAACTCATTTCGGCATTAACCCAAAAGTCCAGTCCAAAGTCTCATCTGAGACAAGGCAAGTCCCTTCTGCCTATGAGCCTGTAAAATCAAAAGCAATCTAGCTACTTCCTAGATACAATGGAGGTACAGGTATTGGGTAAATACAGCCATTTGAAATGGGAGAAACTGGCCAAAACAAAGGCATTACAGGGCCCATGCAAGTCCAAAATCCAGGGGGGGCATTCAAATTTTAAAGCTCCAAAATGATCTCCTTTGACCCCAGGTCTCACAGCCAGGTGACATTGATGTGAGAGTGGGTTCCCATGGTCTTGGGCAGCTCCACCCCCGTGGCTTTGCAGGGTACAGCCTCCCTCTTGGCTGCTTTCATAGGCTGGCATTGAGTGTCTGTGGCTTTTCCAGGTTCACAGTGCAAACTGTTGGTGGATCTACCATTCTGGGGTCTGGAGGACTGTGGCCCTCCTCTCACAGCTCCACTAGGCAGTGCCCCAGCAGGGACTCTGTGTGGGGGCTCCAACCCCACATTTCCCTTCCATACTGCCTTAGCCTAAGTTCTCCATGAGGGCCCTGCCCCTGCAGCAAACTTTTGCCTGGGCATCCAGGCATTTCCATACATCTTCTGAAATCTAGGTGGAAGTTCCCAAACCTCATTTCTTTACTTCTGTGCACCCGCAGGCTTAACATCATGTGGAAACTGCCAAGGCTTTAGGCTTCCACCCTCTGAAGTCACAGCCCAAGCTCTATGTTTGCCTCTTTCAGCCACAGCTGGAGTGGCTGGGACAGAGGGCACTAAGTCCCTAGGCTGCACACAGTACAGGGACTCTGGTTCCAGCCCATGAAACCACTTTTTCCTCCTGGTCCTCCAGGCCTGTGATAGGAGGGGCTGCTGTGAAGGTCTCTAACATCACCTGGAGACATTTTTCCCATGGTCTTGGGGATTAACATCAGGCACCTTGCTACTTACGCAAATTTCTGCACCTGGCTTGAATTTCTCCTCAAAAAATGGGTTTTTCTTTTCTACTGCATCATCAGGCTGCAAATTTTCTGAACTTTTATGCTCTGTTTCCATTTTAAAATGGAATGATTTTAACAGCACCCAAGTCACATTTCAAATGCTTTGCTGCTTAGAAATTTCTTCCACCAGATACCCTAAATCATCTTTCTCAAGTTTAAAGTTCCACAAATCTCTAGGGCAGGGGCAAAATGCTGCCAGTCTCTTTGCTAAAACATAACAAAAATCACCTTTGCTCCAATTCCCAACAAGTTCCTCATCTTCATCTGAGACCACCTCAGCCTGGACCTTATTGTTCATATCACTATCAACATTTTTGTCAAAGCCTTTCAATAAGTCTCTAGGAGGTTCCAAACTTTTCCACATTTTCCTGTCTTCTTGAGCCCTCCAAACTGTTGCAACCTCTGCCTGTTACCCACTTCCAAAGTTGCTTCCACATTTTCGGGTATCTTTTCAGTGACACCCTACTCTACGGGTACCAATTTACTGTATTAGTTCATTTTCATGCTGCCGATAAAGACATACCCAAAACTGGGAACAAAAAGAGGTTTAATTGGACTTAACAGTTCCACATGGCTGGGGAGGCCTGAGAACCATGGCGGGAAGCAGAAGACACTCCTTATGTGGTGGCAGCAAGAGAAAAATGAGGAAGAATCAAAAGTTAAAGCCCGTGATAAACCCATCAGATCTCATGACACTTATTCACTATCATGAGAATAGCACAGTGAAGACCAGCTCCCATGATTCAATTATCTCTGGCTGGGTCCCTCCCACAACATGTGGGAATTCTGGAAGATACAGTTCAAGTTGAGATTTGGGTGGGGACACAGCTAAACCATATCATCTAAGTACTTTACTATGTATTACTAACCATTCACTTGTTGAAGGACATCTAGATTGTTTCTAATTTAAGGCTGTTACAAATAACTTTGCTATAAACATTCCTGTAAAGTTTTTTATATTAACATAAGCCTTTATTTGTCTTGGATAAGTGACCAATAGTGCAATTTCTGGGTCATATATAAGTAACATATTTAGATTTTAAGAAACTGCCAAGCTGGCTTCCAGAGTGGCTGTATCATTTTACACTTCTGCCACCAATTTATGAATGTTCTACTTTCTTTTTATTCATGCCAGCATTTGATACTGTCACTGTTTTTTATTTTAGCCATTTCAATAGGTAGGTAATGATATGTCCTGATGATTTTAATGTGAATTTCACTAATGGGTAATAATGTTGAATATCTTTTCATTGCTTATTTGCCATCTTATATCCTCTTTGCTGAAATATCTCTTCATATCTTTTGGCAATTTTAAGTTGGATTGTTTTGGCATTTTTTTAAACTCTTGAATTTGAGAGTCATTT
Organism: Symphalangus syndactylus; assembly: GCF_028878055.3. NCBI lineage: Eukaryota > Metazoa > Chordata > Mammalia > Primates > Hylobatidae > Symphalangus > Symphalangus syndactylus. The sequence continues at coordinate 86,224,053 of NC_072441.2, forward strand.
ATATAGTCTAGATACTGTTTTTTGTTAGATATTTGGTTTTCAAATATTTTCTCTCAGTCTATAGTTCATCTTTGCATCATTTAAGTAAAGTATTTTGCACGGCTAAATTTTTAAATTCTGAGGTTCAATTTATCATTTTTTTTCATATGGATCATGTTTTTGGTAACAAGTCTAAGAACTCTCTGACTAGCCCTAGATTCTGAAAATTTTCTCCTAGGTTTTTTCTACAGGTTTTATAGTTTTACATTTTACATTAATAGCCATGATCCATTGTAAGTTAGTTTTTGTATAAGGTGTCAAACTTAGGTTGAGGTTTATTTTTTTTCCTATGGATGTCCAATTGTCCCCCTACCATTGGTTTAAAAGGCTTCCTTTTCTCAACCAAATTGCTTTTGCACCTTTGTCAAAAACAGCAGGGGATGTCAAGGAAATGATGAAGTAGGAAGCATCAGGAATCTGTCTGTCCACCTAGGCAACAATTCTACTAGCAGAAATTGTCTGAAGTAACTATTTCTGAATGCTTAAGTGAATTTGAATGCTTGAAGCTTCCAAAAGAAAGGTCAGCTGCTAAATTGCAGTTAATTTCTATCACTCTTAGCTTTCCCTCAGTAGTGTCTACCACCTCCCAGTCTCCAATTCTGTACCAGGTAGCTGTGAGGATGAAAGCCCATATTCTCAGTATAGCTTTCTGGAGCCTGAGTGGGCAATAAAGACCTTTCCCTACAAATATTGGAGTTGTGTGTTCTGATTGCAGATTACGACTTTTGATTGTTGAGGTGCAAGTTGGGATATTCAAGTGCAATCACATATATGAAAGAATTTAGAAAGCCATCACACATGCCCAGAGAAAGATATAAGCTCAGAAAATACCTGAGAATACCTTAAGTCTTCACCTCAAACTGAGGCCTGGCACAGAGATGACCTGCAATAATTTTTTTAATAAAACAGCAAACCCTATGGAAAGGGGACAACCTGCTTTCCAGAGTTACCACATTATATAATTTAAATGTTCAGCTTTCAACAAAAAATCACAAGGCAAACAAAACAATCAGAAAAGTATGGCTCATTCAAAAGAACAAAACAAATCAATAGAAGTTGGACTTACTGGACAATAACATTAAAACAACTGTTTTAAAGATGCTCAAAGATCTAAAAAAGAAAAAACATTTAAAAAGACAGGAAAACAATGTATGAATGAAATGAGAATGTTAATAATAATAGAAATTATTCTTTTAAATAGCAAAAATGAAATTCAGAAGCTGAAAGATATAATAACCAAAATGAAAAATAAATCCCAGAGCTGAAAGGTAAGATAACTGAAATGAAAAATTTACTAGAGGAGTTAAAAAGGAGATTTGAAAAGGCAGAAGAAAGAATGAGCAAACTTTAAGATGGGACAATTAAAACCATTGAGTCTGAGAAATGGAAAGAAAAAAGAAATATAAATAGAGCCTAAGGAACATGTGAGACATCATGAAATAAACCAATATGTCTACTGTGTGAGTTCCAAAAAGAGAACAGAGAGAAAATGAGTCAGAAAGAATAGATTTTAAAGTAATGACTGCAAAATCCCCAAATGTGATGAAATATATGAATCTGTAAGTCCAAGAAGCTCAACAAACTCCAAGCAGGATAAACTTAAAAAGACCCACAGTAAGAAATACTATAATCAAACTATCAAAAACCAAAGACAATAAGAGAATAATTTTATTTTTTAATTTTTAAGTAACAGCTTCACTGAAATATAATTTGATGTTTTACACATATATACATTGTAAAATGATTACTACAATCAAACTAATTAACATATCCTTCACTTTATATAGTTATCATTTCATTTCCTTTGGCTATGTATCCAGAAATGGAATTGTTGGATCACATGGTAGCTCTACTTTTAATTTTTTGAGGAATTTCCATACTGTTTTCAACAATAGCTATAACCAATTTGCATTTTCACAAACAGTACAAGGGTTCCCTTTTCTCCATCCTCACCAACACTTGTTATTTTTTGTCTTTTGGGGAATAGCTATCCTAACAGGTATGAGGTGATATCTCCTTGTTATTTTAATTTGCATTTCCCTGATGTTTGGTTATACTGAAATTTTTTTCATATACCTGTTGGCCATTTGTATGTCTTCTTTGGAAAAATGTCTATTCAGTTTCTTTGTTCACACGTACAGAATCTTGAATGCACCAAGGCAGAAGCAACTCATAATACACAAGAATCTTAAATAAGATTATCAGCCAATTTTTTATCAAAAATCTTAGAGAGCAGAAGAAATCAGATAGATATATTCAAAGTGCTTGAAGAAAAAAAAAGTCAAGTAAGAATTCTATTTCCAGCAAAATTGTCCTTCAAAAATGAAGGAGAAATTAAGACATTCCCAGATGAACAAAAGCTGGGGGAATTTGTTACTAAAATACCTCCCCTGTAAGAAATGCTAAAGGGAGTCCTTCAGGTTGATATGAAAGGAAACTACACAGTAACTTGACAGTTTGAAGGAAAAAAGGTCTTTTGTAATTGTAAACACATGGGCATTTATAAAAGCTAGTATTCTTGTAATTTTGGTTTGTAACTGTACTTTTCATCTTCTATATAATTTAAAATACAGATGCATATAAAATCACTAATCTATGTTTCTGGGTGTAAAATATATAAAGATGTAATCTGTGGCATCAATAACAGAAAAGGGGAGCAGACTTGTATTGAAGCAGAATTATTATGTGCTATTGACATTAAATTGATATAAATTCAAGTTAGTCTTACAACTTTGCATGTTAAACATGACCACATAAAACACAACCACAAAAAACTATAGAACATGAAGAAAAGAAAATAAGAAGGAATCAAATGCTTAATACAAAAAAAATAATTAGGCTTCTGGATTCCAAAATAGCCAAATAGGAACAGCTCCAGTATGCAGCTCCCAGCGTGATCAACGCAGAAGACAGGTGATTTCTGCATTTCCAACAGAGGTACCTGGTTCATTTCATTGGGACTGGTTGGGCAGTAGGTGCAGCCCATGGAGGGTGGGCTGAAGCAGGCTGGGGCATCGTCTTACCCTGGAAGTGCAAGGAGTTGAGGGATTTCCCTTTCCTAGCCAAGGGAAGCCATGCCAGACTGTACCAGGAAAATCGGGACACTCCTGCCTTAATACTGTGCTTTTCCAACTGTCTTAGCAAACAGCACACCAGGAGATTATACCCTGCACCTGGCTCAGTGGGTCCCACACCCACAGAGCCCAGCAGTATGAGATCGAACTGTGAGGTGACAGACTGGCTGGGGGAAGGGTGTCCACCATTGCTGAGGCTTGGGTAGGTAAACGAAGTGGCTGGGAAGCTCAAACTGGGTGGAGCCCACCACAGCTCAACAAGGCCTGCCTGCCTCTGTAGACTCCAAAGACAGCAGAAACTTCTGTGGACTTAAAAGTCCCTGTCTGACCTCTCAGAAGAGAGCAGTGGTTCTCCCAGTATGGTATTTGAGCTCTGAGAACAGACAGACTGCCTCCTCAAGTGGGTCCCTGACCCCCGTGTAGCCTAACTGGAAGACACCTCCCAGTAGGGGCTGACTGACACCTCATGCAGCCGGGTGCCCCTCTGAGATGAAGCTTCCATATGAAGGGTCACGCAGCAATATTTACTGTTCTGCAATATTTGCTGTTCTGCAGCCTCCACTGGTGATACCCAGGAAAACAGGGTCTGAAGTGGACCTCCAGCAAACTCCAACAGCTCTGCAGCTGAGAGACCTGACTGTTAGAAGGAAAACTAACAAACAGAAAGAAATAGTATCAACATCAACAAAAAGGACATCCACACCAAAACCCCATCTGTAGGTCACCATCATCTAAAACCACAAAGATGGAGAGAAACCAGTGCAGAAAAGCTGAAAATTCTAAAAACGAAAGTGCCTCTTCTCCTCCAAAGGATCTCAGCTCCTCACCAGAAATGGAACAAAGGTGGACAGAGAACGATTTTGACGAGTTGATAGAAGTAGTCTTCAGAAGGTCAGTAATAAAAAACTTCTCCAAGCTAAAGGAAGATGTTCAAACCCATCACAAGGAAGCTAAAAACCTTGAAAAAAGATTAGACGAATGGCTAACTAGAATAAACAGTGTAGAGAAGACCTTAAATGACCTGATGGAGCTGAAAACCATGGCACAAGAACTATGTGACACATACACAAGCTTCAGTAGTCAATTCGATCAAGTAGAAGAAAGGGTATGAGTGATTGAAGATCAATTAATGAAATGAAGTGAGAAGAGAAGCTTAGAGAAAAAAGAGTAAAAAGAAATGAACAAAGCCTCCAAGAAATATGGGATTATGTGAAAAGACCAAATCTACATTGATTGGTGTACCTGAAAGTGACAGGGAGAATGGAACCAAGCTGGAAAACAGTCTTCAAGATATTATCCAGGAGAACTTCCCCAACCTAGCAAGGCAGGCCAACATTCAAATTCAGGAAATACGCAGAACACCACAAAGATACTTCTCGAGAAGAGCAAGCCCAAGACACATAATTGTCAGATTCACCAAGGTTGAAATGAAGGAAAAAATGTTAAGGGCAGCCAGAGAGAAAGGTTGGGTTACCCACAAAGGGAAGCCCATCAGACTAACAGTGGATCTCTCAGCAGAAACTCTATAAGCCAGAAGAGAGTGGGGACTAATATTCAACATTCTTAAAGGAAAGAACTTTCAACTCAGAATTTCATATCTAGACAAACTAAGCTTCATAAGTGAAGGAGAAATAAAATCCTTTACAAACAAGCAAATACTGAGAGATTTTGTCACCACCAGACCTACCTTGCAAAGAGCTCCTGAAGGAAGCACTAAACATAGAAAGGAAAAACCAGTACCAGCCACTGCAAAAACATGCCAAATTGTAAAGACCATCAATGCTAGGAAGAAACTGCATGAACTAATTAGCAAAATAACCAGCTAACATCATAATGACAGGATCAAATTCACACATAACAATATTAACCTTAAATGTAAATGGGCTAAATGCCTCAATTAAAAGACAGACTGGCAAATTGGATAAAGAGTCGAGACCCATCATCAGTGTGCTGTATTCAGGAGACCCATCTCACGTGCAGAGGCACATATAGACTCAAAATAAAGGGCTGGAGGAAGATCTACCAAGCAAACAGAAAACAAAAAAAAACAAGGAGTTGCAATCCTAGTCTCTGATAAAACAGACCTTAAACCAACAAAAATCAAAAGAGACAAAGAAGGCCACTACATAATGGTAAAGGGATCAATTCAACAAGAAGAGCTAACTATCCTAAATAGATATGCACCCAATACAGGAGCAGCCAAATTCATAAAGCAAATCCTTAGAGACCTACAAAGAGTCTTAGACTCTCACACAATAATAATGGGAGACTTTACCACCCCATTGTCAATATTAGACAGATCAACAAGACAGAAGGTTAACAAGGATATCCAGGACTTGAACTCAACTCTGCACCAAGCAGACCTAATAGACATCTACAGACCTCTCCACCCCAAATCAACAGAATATACATTCTTCTCAGCACCACATCATGCTTATTCCAAAATTGACCACATATTTGGAAGTAAAGCACTCCTCAGCAAATGTAAAAGAACAGAAATCACACAACAAACTTTCTCTCAGAACACAGTGCAATCAAATCACAACTCAGGATTAAGAAACTCACTCAAAACCGCACAACTACATGGAAACTGAACAACATGAATTTGTTGCTCCTGAATTACTACTGGGTAAATAACAAAATGAAGGCAGAAATAAAGATGTTCTTTGAAATCAATGAGAACAAAGACACAATGTACCAGAATCTCTGGGACACATTTAAAGCAGCATGTAGAGGGAAATTTGTAGCACTAAATGCCCACAACAGAAAGCAGGAAAGATCTAAAATCAACACCCTAACATCACAAATAAGAGAACTAGAGAAACAGGAGCAACCACATTCAAAAGCTAGCAGAAGGCAAAAAATAACTAAGATCAGAGCAGAACTGAAGGAGATAGAGACACAAAAACCCACCAAAAAATCAGTGAATCCAGGAGCTGGTTTTTTGAAAAGATCTACAGAATTGATAGGCTGCTAGCAAGACTAATAAGAGAGAAGAATCAAACAGATGCAATGAAAAATGATAAAAGGAATATCACCACCAATCCCACAGAAATACAAACTACATCAGAGAATACTATAAACAGCTCTACGCAAATAAACTAGAAAATCTAGAAGAAATGGATAAACTCCTGGACACATACACCCTCTCAAGACTAAACCAGGAAGAAGTTGAATCCCTGACTAGACCAATAATAGGCTCTGAAATTGAGGCAATAATTAATAGCCTACCAACCAAAAAAAGTCCAGGACCAGATGGATTCACAGCCAAATTCTACCAGAGGTACAAAAAGGAGCTGATACCATTCCTTCTGAAACTATTCTAATCAATAGGAAAAGAGGGAATTCTCCCTAACTCATTTTATGAGGCCAGCATCATCCTGATACCAAAGCCTGGCAGAGACACAACAAAAAAAGAGAATTTTAGACCAATATCCCTGATGAACATCGATGCAAATATTCTCAATAAAATACTGGCAAATCGAATCCAGCAGCACATCAAAAAGCTTTTCCACCACGATCAAGTTGCCTTCATCCCTGGGATGCAAGGCTGGTTCAACATATGAAAATCAATAAATGTAATCCAACATATAAACAGAAACAAAGACAAAAACCATGATTATCTCAATAGATGCAGAAAAGGCCTTTGACAAAATTCAACAAACTTCATGCTAAAAACTCTCAATAAATTAGGTATTGATGGGGCATATCTCAAAATAATAAGAGCTATTTAAGACAAACCCCAGGCCAATATCATACTGAATGGGCAAAAACTGGAAGCATTCCCTTTGAAACCTGGCACAAGACAAGGATGCCCTCTCTCACCACTCCTATTCAACATAGTGTTGGAAGTTCTGGCCAGGGTAATCAAGCAAGAGAAAGAAATGAAGGGTATTCAATTAGGAAAAGAGGAAGTCAAATTGTCCCTGTTTGCAGATGACATGATTGTACATTTAGAAAACCCCACTGTGTCAGTCCAAAATCTCCTTAAGCAGATAAGCAACTTCAGCAAAGTCTCAGGATACAAAAATCAATGTGCAAAAATCACAAGCATTCCTATACACCAATAACAGACAAACAGAGAGCCAAATCATGAGTGAACTCCCATTCACAATTGCTACAAAGAGAATAAAATACCTAGGAATCCAACTTACAAGGGATGTGACGCACCTCTTCAAGGAGAACTACAAATCACTGCTCAAGGAAATAAAAGAGGACACAAACAAATGGAAGAACATTCCATGCTCATGGTTGGGAAAAATCAATATCATGAAAATGGCTATACTGCCCAAGGTAATTTATAGATTCAGTGCCATCCCCATCAAGCTACCAATGACTTTCTTCACATAATTGGAGAAAACTACTTTAAAGTTCATATGGAACCAAAAAGAGCCCGCATTGCCAAGACAATCCTAAGCAAAAAGAACAAAACTGGAGGCATCACACAACTTGACTTCAAATTATACTACAAGGCTACAGTAATCAAAACAGCATGATACTGGTACCAAAACAGAGATATAGACCAATGGAACAGAACAGAGGCCTCAGAAAAAACACCATACATCTACAACCATCTGATCTTTGACAAACCTGACAAAAATAAGAAATAGGGAAAGGATTCCCTATTTAACAAATGGTACTGGGAAAACTGGCTAGCCATATGTAGAAAGCTGAAACTGGATACCTTCCTTATATCTTATACAAAAATTAATTCAAGAAGGATTAAAGACTTAATTGTTAGACCTAAAACCATAAAAACCCCAGACGAAAACCTAGGCAATACCATTCAGGACATAGGCATGGGCGAGAACTTCATGACTAAAACACCAAAAGCAATGGCAACAAAAGCCAAAATTGACAAATGGGATCTAATTAAACTAAAGAGCTTCTGCACAGCAAAAGAAACCACCATCAGAGTGAACAGGCAACCTACAGAATGGGAGAAAATTTTCGCAATCTACCCATCTGACAAAGGGCTAATATCCAGAATCTACAAAGAACTTAAACAAATTTACAAGAAAAAAATCAAACAACCCCACCAAAAAGTGAGCAAAGGATATGAACAGACAGTTTTCAAAAGAAGACATTTATGCAGCCAACAGACACATGAAGAAATGCTCATCATCACTGGCCATCAGAGAAATGCAAATCAAAACCACAATGAGATACCATCTCACACCAGTTAGAATGGTGATCATTAAAAAGTCAGGAAACAACAGGTGCTGGAGAGGATGTGGAGAAATAGGAACACGTTTACACTGTTGGTGGGGCTGTAAACTAGTTTAACCATTGTGGAAGTCAGTGTGGCAATTCCTCAAGGACCTAGAACTAGAAATACTATTTGACCCAGCAATCCAATTACTGGGTATATACCCAAAGGATTATAACTCATGCTTCTATAAAGACACATGCACACGTATGTTTATTGTGGCACTATTCACAATAGCAAAGATTTGAAACCAACCCAAATTTCCATTAACGATAGACTGGATTAAGAAAATGTGGCACATATACGGCATGGAATACTATGCAGCCATAAAAAATGTTGAGTTCATGTCCCTTGTAGGGACATGGATGAAGCTGGAAACCATCATTCTGAGCAAACTATCACAAGGACAGAAAACCAAACACCACATGTTCTCACTCATAGGTGGGAATTGAACAATGAAAGCACTTGGACACTGGGCGGGGACATCACACACTGAGGCCTGTGGGGGGTGGGGGGCTGGGAGATGGTTAGCATTAGTAGAAATACCTAATACAAATGACAAGTTAATGGGTGCAGCAAACCAACATGGCATGTGTATACATATGTAACAAACCTGCATGTTGTGCACACGTACCGTAGAACTTAAATATAATTAAAAAGAAAAAAAAGTCAGGACAACAGGTGTTGGAGAGGATGTGAAGAAATAAGAATGCTTTTACACTGCTAGTGGGAGTGTAAACTAGTTCAACCATTGTGGAAGACAGTGTGGTGATTCCTCAAGGATCTAGAACTAGAAATACCATTTGACCCAGCCATCCCATTACTGGGTATATACCCAAAGGATTATAAATCATGCTACTATAAAGACACATGCACATATATGTTTATTGCAGCACTATTCACAATAGCAAAGATTTGAAACCAACCCAAATGTCCACCAGTTCTAGACTGGATTAAGAAAATGTAGCACATATACACCATGGAATATTATGCAGCCATAAAAAAGGATGAGTTCATGTCCTTTGTAGGGACATGGATGAAGCTGGAAACTATCATTCTCAGCAAACTACTGCAAGGACAGAAAACCAAACAATGCATGTTCTCACTCATAGGTGGGAATTGAACAATAAAAACACCTGGACACAGGGCGGGGAATATCACACAATGGGGCCTGTTATGGGGTGGGGGAATGGGGGAAGGATAGCATTAGGAGAAATACCTAATGTAAATGATGAATTAATTGGTGCAGCAAACCAACATGGCACATGAATATACACGTAACAAACCTGCACATTGTACACATGTACCCTAGAACTTAAAATAAAAATAAATAAATAAATAAATAAATAAAAATAAAATAGCCTTCTATATAGGACCTTATGTCATGAAAAGACCTGGATTTAGCCTCTAGAACAAATCCTAATCACCCACTAAGAAACAGCTAAACCTACTTTTAAAAAAGTCAACATCAGATGAACTTAAAAGATGTATCTTAATAATAAACTGAACTTTTCTGATAGTTGTCAGAATCATAAGATAGAATTTAATTCCTAAGTGAAAATCTGAAGTAATTTCAGGGAGACAGGAGTTTTAACAAAATCAAACTAAAATATATTTAACATAAACATCTATTTGGCAGGTTTTTTAAAGACAAATGAAAGCTAAATTTTAACAATTTATAGAGAGAATGTATAAATTTAAAAACTGATATTTAAAATCATGCTCAAATTACAACAGATTAACATGATTACTTAGCCTAATTAATTCAATTAAGTTACTTTTCACCATTCAAAAAATAATAATAACTAAATGAAGAAGAAGGCAGTAATGGAGAAACTGAGGGACAAAAAAAGCTACGAAAACAAATAGGAAAAAGCTAGGAAACAAATAGCAAAAGAGCAGAGGTCTCTCCTTATAATAACTTTTAGTGTAAGTAGATTAAACTCTCTGCTATGGTTTGAATATAGCTTGCTCCCCCACTAAAACTCATGTTGAGTCTTGATCTTCAATGCAATATTGTTGGGAGGTGAAGCCTAGTAGGAATGTTTGGGTCATGGGAGTGGATTCCTCATAAATAGCATGCCATGTCTTGGAAATGAGCTCTCAGTCTCATGAGACTGGATCAGTTACCATGAGAGTGGGTTGTTGTAAAACAGGGCTGCGTCTCATATTTGCACGTTTTGCACGTCTGCCTACTTTCTGCTTCACCATAATATTGTGACACAACTTGTGGCCCTCACCAGAAGCCCAGCAGATGCCAGCCAGTTCCATACTTTTGGACTTTCTAGCCACCAGAATTGTGAGTCAAATAAATCTCTTTTCTTTATAAGCTACGTAGCCACAGGTATTCAGTTATAGCAACACTAAACAAAGACAGAAAATTGATACTGAGGAGTGAGGTGTTGCTATACAGATATCTAAAAATGTGCAGCAGCTTTAGAATTGGGTAACTAGTAGAGGCTGAAAGAGGAACAGTCTAGAAAAAGCCTAGATTCTAAAGAAGGCTTAGAAGACAAGAAGACTAGAGAAAGTCTGGAACTCCTTAGAGATTGGTTAAGTGGTTGTGACCAAAATGCTGACAGAAATATGGAAAGTAAAGTCCATTCTGATGAGATCTCAGATGGAAATGGGAAATATCTTATTGGAAACTGCCGTAAATGGCATTCTTGTTACACATTCGTAAACAAACAAACAAAAAAAACTTGGGTGCATTATTTCCATCTCCTAGGGCTTTATGGAAGGCAGAATTTAAGAGTGATGAACTAGTATATCTGTAGGAAGGAATATCCAAGCACCAAAGCATGCAAGAAGCCGCATGGTTATTTTTAACTGCTTACAATGAGTTACAGGAGCAAAGGATAATCTATAGGCAAAATGTACACTTAAAAGGGAAACAACATAAAAATTCGGAAAATTCTCAGCCTGGCCATGTGGTAGAGAATGAAAGAGCATATTTAGGAGAAGAATCCAACAATGCATCTGAGAAACTGGTTGTTAAAGGGATTAGTACTGATAGAAAAAAAAGCCAATAGCTAATTGTGAAGACAATGAGGAAAAGGTCCAAAGACTATTTTAGAAATCTTAGAGGTTGCCCCTCCCATCACAGGCCCAGAGGCATAGGAGGAAAGAATGGCTTTGGGAGACGGGCCTGGGGCACCTTCCATAGGTTTGCTGCCCATGGTTGCCTTGGGATGCTGCTCCCCATATCTTGACCATTCTGTCTACTCCAGCAATGGCACAAGCAGCCCCAGCTATGGCTTGGGCGACCACTCTAAAGAGTGCAGATGGTTAAGCCTTGAAAACATCTACATCCATGTGGTGCTAATTCCTCAGGTGTGCATAATGCAAGAGCAGTGGAGGCATGGCTGCCTCCATCAATATTTCAAAGGAGGCTGCAGAAAGCCTGGAGGCCCAGGCAGAAGCTTCCCCCCAGGGATAAAGCTGCCACAGAGAGTCCCTACCAGGGCAATAACTAGTGGAAAAGTGGGAGTGGGGCCACTGCCCTCAAGACCCCAGAATGCCACCAGCAGCATTCAGTGCCTACCAGGAAAAGCTACAGGCACTGAACTCCAAGGTATACAAGCAGCCACATAAGCTGCACCTAGCAAAGCCATAGGGGCGGGGCTGCCTGAGGCACTGGGGGCCCAACTCCCATCTCAGTATGTCCAGCAGGTGGCACATGGAGTGGAAACTTATTTTGGAGATTTAAGATTTAACGTCTGCCCTGCTGGGTTTCAAATTTGCTTTGGGCCAGTTATTCCCTTCTTTGGGCCTTCTACCCTTTTTTGAAGTGGGAATGTTAAGCCAACATGTATGCTACCACTGTATCTTGAAAGTAAATAACTTGATTTTTTATTTTATGGGCTCACAGTTGGAAGGAACTAGTCTTGAGTCTCAGATGAGACTTTGGACTTTGGACTTTTGGGTTGGTGCTTGAATGAGTTAAAACTTTGGGGACTATTGGGATGGGATGAATGTGTTTTGCATTGTAAGAAGAATGTGAGTTTTTCAGGGGGAGGGGGCAAACGCATTGGTTTAAATATGGTCTGCTCCATATTCATATCAATGCAGCAGTGCTAGGAGGTGAGGAATAGCAGGTAGTGTTTGGGTCAGGGGGGCAGATCACTCATTAATGGGTGAATGCTGTCTTGCAGGAGTGAGTTCTCACTCTTGCACAACTGAATTAGTTACCACGAGAGGGGATTGCTATAAGGTGAGGCTGCCTCTCATGTTTACCTTCTTTGTACATGCTTGTCTATCAATCTGCTTCTCTACTATGTTATTATGCTGCACAAGGCCCTCACCAGAAGTCAAACAAATTCTGGCACCAGGTACTTGGACTTTTCAGCCACCACAGTTGTGAGCCAAGTAAATCTCTTTTCTTTATAAATCATTCAACTTCAGGTATTCTGTTGTAGCAACACTAAATAGACTAAGACAATCTCCAATCAAAAGATAAAAATTGGCAGAATTGAATGAAAAATAATCCAGCTATATGCTGTCTACAAAAGACTCACTTTAAAACCAAAGATGTAAATAGTTTGAAAGTGAAAGGATGATAAAAAGATACTCCATGAAAATTGTTACCAAAAGAGAGCTGGGGCGGCTACACTAATATCACAAAAATAGACGTTAAATTTTTAAGGTTTACAAGAGAAAAATAAGGACATTGTATGATATACAAGAAGATATAACCATGTTAAACACTTTGTGCACCTAATAATAGACTGTCAAAACATATAAAGCCAAAATTGACAGAAATGAAAGGAGATATAAATTGTTCTACTTAATAGTTGGAAACTGCAATAATATATTTTTTATGATGGATAAAACAGACAAGAGACAGATAAGGAAATAGAGGGCTTGAACAGCACAATAAACCAACTACAGCTAACAGACATATACAGACATATGCAGAACAACCAACAAAAGCAGAATACACATTCTTCTCAAATGCCCATGGAACATTCTCTAGAATAAACCATATGCTAAGTCTCTGTACATTTTAAAATATATATATCATATAAAATATCTCCTCCAACTACCTCAGGATGAAGTTAGGAATCAATAACAGAAGAAAACTGGAAGACATATGAGCAAGTTAAACAACACACTATTAAACAATTAAAGGATCAAAGAAGAAATCACAAGGGGATTAGAAAATACTTTGAGATGAATAAAAAGAACAGCATAACATACTAAAATGTATGGGATGCAGTGAACACCGTGCTCAGAGAGAAATTTATAGCTGTAAATGTCTACATAGAAAAAGAAGAAAGACTTCTGAAAATATTCCAAATAATTGAAGAGGAGGGAAAACTTCTTAACTCATTCTGAGGCCAGCTTTACTCTAATATCAGAGTCAGACAAAGACACTGCAAGAAAAGAAAACTACAGACCAATATCTCTTATCAATATTGATGCAAAAATTTTCAACAAAACAATAGCAAATCGAATTCAACAGCATGCTACAAGAATTATACACCACTTCCAAGTGGGATTTACTCCTGGAAGGATAGTTCAACAAATGAAAACCATCCACGTAATATGCAACATTAACAGAATAAAGCAGGGAAAAACACCTCAGGATCATCTCAACTAATGCAGAAAAAGCATTTGATGAAATTTAACATACTTTTACGATAAAAAAAAAAAACACAACAAACTAGAAATAGAAAAAACCTACCACAATATAATAAAGGCCATATGTTAAAAACCCACAACTAACATCATACTCAATGGTAAATAACCGACAGCTTGTCCTCTAAGATCAGGAACAAGGCAAAGAGTCCATTTTTACCACTTCTATTCAACATAGTATTGAAAATCATAGCCAGAGTAATTGAGCACTAGAAAGAAGTAAAGGGCATCTATTTCAGAAAGGAAGAAGTAAAATTATCTCTGTTCTTTGACAACATTATGTTATATGCATAGAAAATCCTAAGGATTTTACCCAAAAAATGTTAGAAATAATAAAAGAATTCGGCAAAGTTACAGGATACAAAATCAACATGCAAATATCAGTTGCTTTTTTTTTTTGGCGAGATAGGCTTTTGCTCTGTCAGTCAGACTGGAGCGCAGTGGTGCGATCACAGTTGACTGCAGCCTTGAACTCCTGGGCTCAAGCAATCCACCCACATCAGCCTCCTTGGTAGCTGGAACAACAGGCACACACAACCATGCCTAGCCAATTTTTAAAATTTTTTGTAGAGACAGGGTCTCACACTGTTGCCCAGGCTGGTCTCAAACTCCTGCCTTCGAGCAGTCCTCCTGCCTCAGCCTCTCAAAGTGCTGAGATTACAGGCATGAACCACTGTGCCTTACCTCAGCTAACTCCAACAACATCGAAAAGAATAAAACACTTAGGAATAAACAACCAAGGAGGCAAAAGAATTGTACACTAAAACTAGAAAACATTGCTGAAAGAAATTAAAGAAAACACAAATAAATGGAGAGACATTCCATTTTTATCATTGGAAGACTTAGTATTGTTAAGATGTCAATACAACCCAAAGCAATCTACAGATTCAGTACAATCCCTATCAAAATCCCAGTGAGGCTGGATGCAGTGGCTCATACCTGTGTTCTCAGCATTTTGGGAGGCTGAGATGGGAGGATCTCTTGAGCCCAGTAGTTCAAGACTAGCCTAGGCAATATAGAGATAATGTGTTTCTACAAACAAACAAATAGCTGAGTTTGGTGGCATGCACCTGGTGTCCCAGCTACTCGGGAGGCTGAGATGGGAGAACTGCTTGAGCCCATGGAGTTGAGGCTGCAATGAGCCACGATTGTGCCATTGCACTCCAGCCTGCATGACAGAGCGAGATTCTGTCTTAAAATAAATAAAATACAATAAAATTTCGTATACATTTTTTGAAGATACAGAAAAATCCATCCTAAAATTTATACGGAATCTCAAGAGATCCCAAATAAGCAAAACAACATTGAAAAAGAACAAAGTTGTAGGTCTTAGATATCCTGCTTTTAAAACTTACTACAAAGCTACAAGCAATCCAAACAGTATGGTATGAGCATAAACACAGGCATACTGACAAGTGGAATAGAATAGATACCCCAGAAATAAACCCTTATGTATACAGTCCAGTGAATTTCAACAGGGTGCCAAGAACATTCAATGGGGAAAAGATAGTCTGTTTAACAAATGATATTGAAAAACTAGATATCCACACATAAATAATGAAGTTAGATCATTACAACATATACAAAAATAATTCAAAATTGATCAAAGACTTAAACATAAGGAACTAAAATTACAAAAATCCTAATATATAGGAAAAAAGCTTAATTGCATTGGATTTGTCAATAATTCTTGGATATGACACCAAAAGCACAGGCAACAAAAGAATAAAGATAAATTACAGTATATCAAAGTTTACAATTTCTATGCATCAAAGGTCACAATCAACAGTGAAAAGACAACTCATGGAATGAGAGAAGATATTTGCAAATTGTATATCTGATAAGGGATTAATATCCAGAATATATATATAACTCTTACAATTAAACATAAAATGAACAATGTAATTTTAAAATAAGGAAAGAATTTAAATAGGCATTTCTCCCAATAAGATATACATATGGGATGGAGCCAAGATGGCCGAATAGGAACAGCTCCGGTCTCCAGCTCCCAGCATGAGCGGCACAGAAGATGGGTGATTTCTGCATTTCCGTTTGAGGTACCGGGTTCATCTCACTAGGGAGTGCCAAACAGTGGGTGCAGGACAGTCGGTGCAGTGCACTGTGTGTGAGCCGAAGCAGGGCGAGGCATTGCCTCACTCGGGAAGCGCAAGGGGTCAGGGAGTTCCCTTTCCTAGTCAAAGGAAGGGGTAACAGATGGCACCTGGAAAATTGGGTCAGTCTCACCCTAATACTGCGCTTTTCCAAGGGGCTTGGAAAATGGCACACCAGGAGATTGTGTCCCGCACCTGGCTCAGAGGGTCCTATGCCCACGGAATCTTGATGATTGCTAGCACAGCAGTCTGAGATCAAACTGCAAGGCGGCAGCGAGGCTGGGGGAGGGGCGCCCACCATTGCCCAGGCTTGCTTAGGTAAACAAAGCAGCCAGGAAGCTCGAACTGGGTGGAGCCCACCACAGCTCAAGGAGGGCTGCCTGCCTCTGTAGGCTCCACCTCTGGGGGCAGGGCACAGACAAACAAAAATTCAGCAGGAACCTCTGCAGACTTAAATGTCCCTGTCTGACAGCTTTGAAGAGAGTAGTGGTTCTCCCAGCATGCAGCTGGAGATCTGAGAACGGACAGACTGCCTCCTAAAGTGGGTCCCTGACCCCCGAGCAGCCTAACTGGGAGGCACCCCCCAGTACGGACAGACTGACACCTCACTCGGCCAGGTACTCCTCTGAGACAAAACTTCCAGAGGAACAATCAGACAGCTGAATTTGTGGTCTCACGAAAATCCACTGTTCTGCAGCCACCGCTGCTGACACTCAGCAAACAGGGTCTGGAGTGGACCTCTAGCAAACTCCAACAGACCTGCAGCTGAGGGTCCTGTCTGGCAGAAGGAAAACTAACAAACAGAAAGGACATCCACACCAAAATCCAAACTGTACATCACCATAATCAAAGACCAAAAGTAGATAAAACCACAAAGATGCGGAAAAAACAGAGCAGAAAAACTGGAAACTCTAAAAAGCAGAGCACCTCTCCTCCTCCAAAGGAATACAGTTCCTCACCAGCAACGGAACAAAGCTGGATGGAGAATGACTTTGATGAGTTTAGAGAAGAAGGCTTCAGATGATCAAACTACTCTGAGCTACGGGAGAAAATTCAAAACAATAGCAAAGAAGTTAAAAACTTTGAAAAAAAAATTAGACGAATGGATAACTAGAATAACCAATGGAGAGAAGGGCGTAAAGGAGCTGATGGAGCTGAAAGCCAAGTTGTGAGAACTACGTGAAGATTGTAGAAGCCTCGGGAGCCGATGCAATCAACTGGAAGAAAGGGTATCAGTGATGGAAGATGAAATGAAGCGAGAAGGGAGGTTTACAGAAAAAAGAATAAAAAGAAATGAACAAAGCCTACAAGAAATTTGGGACTATGTGAAAAGACCAAACCTATGTCTGATTGGTGTACCTGAAAATGACGGGGAGAATGGAACCAAGTTGGAAAACACTCTGCAAGATATTATCCAGGAGAACTTCCCCAATCTAGCAAGGCAGGCCAACATTCAGATTCAGGAAATACAGAGAACACCACAAAGATACTCCTCGAGAAGAGCAACTCCAAGACACATAATTGTCAGATTCACCAAAGTTGAAATGAAGGAAAAAATGTTAAGGGCAGCCAGAGAGAAAGGTTGGGTTACCCACAAAGGGAAGCCCATCAGACTAACAGCAGATCTCTCGGCAGAAACTCTACAAGCTAGAAGAGAGTGCGGGCTGATATTCAACACTCTTAAAGAAAAGAATTTTCAACCCAGAATTTCATATCCAGCCAAACTAAGCTTCATAAGTGAAGGAGAAATAAAATCCTTTACAGACAAGCAAATGCTGAGAGATTTTGTCACCACCAGGCCTGCCCTAAAAGAGCTCCTGAAGGAAGCACTAAACATGGAAAGGAATAACTGGTACCAGCCACTGCAAAAACATGCCAAATTGTAAAGACCATCGAGGCTAGGAAGAAACTGCATCAACTAACGAGCAAAATAACCAACTAACATCATAATGACAGGGTCAAATTCACACAAAAGAATATTAACTTTAAATGTAAATGGGCTAAATGCTCCAATTAAAAGACACAGACTGGCAAACTGGATAAGGAGTCAAGACCCATCAGTGTGCTGTATTCAGGAAACCCATCT
Organism: Symphalangus syndactylus; assembly: GCF_028878055.3. Taxonomy (NCBI): domain Eukaryota; kingdom Metazoa; phylum Chordata; class Mammalia; order Primates; family Hylobatidae; genus Symphalangus; species Symphalangus syndactylus. Next base: position 86,242,212 of record NC_072441.2, read on the forward strand.
CATGTGCAGAGACACACATAGACTCAAAATAAAGGGATGGAGGAAGATCTATCAAGCAAATGGAAAACAAAAAAAGGCAGGGGTTGCAAACCTAGTCTCTGATAAAATAGACTTTAAACCAACAAAGATCAAAAGAGACAAAGAAGGCCATTACATGATGGTAAAAGGATAAATTCAACAAGAAGAGCTAACTATCCTAAATATATATGCACCCAAAACAGGAGCACCCAGATTCATAAAGCAAATCCTGAGTGACCTACAAAGGGACTGAAACTACCACACAATAATAATGGGAGATTTTAACACCCAACTGTCAACATTAGACAGATCAACGAGACAGAAAGTTAACAAGGACATACAGGAATTGAACTCAGCTCTGCACAAAGTCGACCTAATAGACATCTACAGAACTCTCCACCCCAAATCAACAGAATATACATTTTTTTCAGAACCACACCACACCTATTCCAAAATTGACCACATAGTTGGAAGTAAAGCTCTCCTCAGCAAATGTAAAAGAACAGAAATTATAACAAACTGTCTCTCAGACCACAGTGCAATCAAACTAGAACTCAGGATTAAGAAACTCACTCAAAACCACTCAACTACATGGAAACTGAACAACCTGCTCCTGAATGACTACTGAGTACATAATGAAATGAAGGCAGAAATAAAGACGTTCTTTGAAATCAATGAGAACAAAGACACAACATACCAGAATCTCTGGGACACATTCAAAGCAGTGTGTAGAGGGAAATTTATAGCACTAAATGCCCACAAGAGAAAGTAGGAAAGATCGAAAATTGACACCCTAACATCACAATTAAAAGAACTAGAAAAGCAAGAGCCAACACATTCAAAAGCTAGCAGAAGGCTGGAAATAACTACAATCAGAGCAGAACTGAAGGAAATAGAGACACAAAAAACCCTTCAATAAATTAATGAATCCAGGAGCTGGTTTTTTGAAAAGATCAACAAAATTGATAGACCACTAGCAAGACTAATGAAGAAAAGAGAGAAGAATCAATTAGATGCAATAAAAAATGAAAAAGGGGATATTACCACCGATCCCACAGAAATACAATCTACCATCAGAAAATACTACAAACACCTCTATGCAAATAAACTAGAAAATCTAGGAGAAATGGATAAATTCCTCGACACATACACCCTCCCAATACTAAACCAGGAAGAAGTTGAATCTCTGAATAGACCAATTACAGGCTCTGAAATTGTGGCAATAATCAATAGCTTACCAACCAAAAAGAGTCCAGGATCTGATGGATTCACAGCCAAATTCTACCAGAGGTACAAGGAGGAACTGGTACCATTCCTTCTGAAACTATTCCAATCGATAGAAAAAGAGGGAAACCTCCCAAAGACATTTTATGAGGCCAGCATCGTCCTGATACCAAAGCCTGGCAGAGACATAACCAAAAGAGAGAATTTCAGACCAATATCCTTGATGAACATTGATGCAAAAATCCTCAATAAAATACTGGCAAACCGAATCCAGAAGCACATCAAAAAGCTTATACCCAATGATCAAGTGGGCTTCATCTCTGGGATGCAAGGCTGATTCAACATACTCAAATCAATAAATGTAATCCAGCATATAAACAGAACTAAAGACAAAAATCACATGATTATCTCAATAGATGCAGAAAAGGCCTTTGACAAAATTCAACAACTCTTCATGCTAAAAACTCTCAATAAATTAGGTATTGATGCGATGTATCTTGAAATAATAAGAGCTATCTATGACAAACCCACAGCCAATATCATACTGAATGGGCAAAAACTAGAAGCATTCCCTTTGAAAACTGGCACAAGACAGGGATGCCCTCTCTCACCACTCCTATTCAACATAGTGCTGGAAGTTCTGGACAGCGCAATCAGGCAGGAGAAGGAAATAAAGGGTATTCAATTAGGAAAAGAGGAAGTCAAATTGTCCCTGTTTGCAGATGACATCATTGTGTATCTAGAAAACCCCATTGTCTCAGCCCAAAATCTCCTTAAGCTGATTAGCAATTTCAGCAAAGTCTCAGGATACAAAATCAATGTACAAAAATCACAAGCATTCTTGTACACCAATCACAGACAAACAGAGAGCCAAACCATGAGTGAACTCCCATTCACAATTGCTTCAAAGAGAATAAAATACCTAGGAATCCAACTTACAAGGGATGTGAAGGACCTCTTCAAGGAGAACTACAAACCACTGCTCAATGAAATAAAAGAGGATACAAACAAATGGAAGAACATTCCATGCTCATGGGTTGGAAGAATCAATATCGTGAAAATGGCCATACTGCCCAAGGTGATTTATAGATTCAATGCCATCCCCATCAAGCTACCAATGACTTTCTTCACAGAATTGGAAAAAACTACTTTAAAGTTCATATGGAACCAAAAAAGAGCCCACATCGCCAAGTCAATCCTAAGCCAAAAGAACAAAGCTGGAGGCATCATGCTACCTGACTTCAAACTATACTACAAGGCTACAGTAACCAAAACAGCATGGTACTGGTACCACAACAGAGACATAGATCAATGGAACAGAACAGAGCCCTCAGAAATAATGCCGCATATCTACAACTATCTGATCTTTGACAAACCTGACAAAAACAGGCAATGGGGAAAGGATTCCTTATTTAATAAATGGTGCCAGGAAAACTGGCTAGCCATATGTAGAAAGCTCAAACTGGATCCCTTCCTTACATCTTATACAAAAATTAATTCAAGATGGATTAAAGACTTACATGTTAGACCTAAAACCATAAAAACCCTAGAAGAAAGCCTAGGCAATACCATTCAGGACATAGGCGTGGGCAAGGACTTCATGTCTAAAACACCAAAAGCAATGGCAACAAAAGCCAAAATTGACAAATGGGATCTAATTAAACTAAAGAGCTTCTGCACAGCAAAAGAAACTACCATCAGAGTGAACAGGCAACCTACAGAATGGGAGAAAATTTTTGCAACCTACTCATCTGACAAAGGGCTAATATCCAGAATCTACAATGAACTCAAACAAATTTACAAGGAAAAAACAAACAACCCCATCAAAAAGTGGGCAATGGACATGAACAGACACTTCTCAAAAGAAGACATTTATGCCGCCAAAAAACACATGCAAAAATGCTCATCATCACTGGCCATCAGAGAAATGCAAATCAAAACCACAATGAGATACCATCTCACACCAGTTAGAATGGAGATCATTAAAAAGTCAGGAAACAACAGGTGCTGGAGAGGATGTGGAGAAATAGGAACACTTTTACACTGTTGGTGGGACTGTAAACTAGTTCAAGCATTGTGGAAGTCAGTGTGGCGATTCCTCAGGGATCTAGAACTAGAAATACCATTTGACCCAGCCATCCCATTACTGGGTATATACCCAAAGGACAATAAATCATGCTGCTATAAAGACACATGCACACATATGTTTATTGCGGCACTATTCACAATAGCAAAGACTTGGAACCAACCGAAATATCCAACAACGATAGACTTGATTAAGAAAATGTGGCACATATACACCATGGAATACTATGCAGCCATAAAAATGATGAGTTCATGTCCTTTGTAGGGACATTGATGAAACTGGAAAACATCATTCTCAGCAAACTATCGCAAGGACAAAAAAACCAAACACCGCATGTTCTCACTCATAGGTGGGAATTGAACAATGAGAACTCATGGACACAGAAAGGGGAACATCACACTCCGGGGACTGTTATGGGTTGGGGAGAGGGGGAAGGGACAGCATTAGGAGATATACCTAATGCTAAATGACGAGTTAATGAGTGCAGCAAACCAACACGGCACATGGATACATATATAACAAACCTGCACATTGTGCACATGTACCCTAAAACCTAAAGTATAATAATAAAATTTAAAAAAAAGATATACATATGACCAGTTAGCATATGAAAAGATGCTCAATATCAATATCACTAATAATTAGGGAAATGCAAATTAAAACGTCAATAAGACCACTTCATTAATGAGAATGGCTATTATTAAAAAAAAAACGGAAATTAACAAGCATTGGCAAGAATGAGAAGAAACTGGAACCCTTTTGCATTGTTGGTGGGAATGTAAAATGTCACAGCAGGTATTGACAATAATATGGAAAGTTCTCCAAAAACTGAATATAGAATTACCTTATGATCCAGCAGTTCCACTTCTGGGTATTACAAGATGGTCCTCAGATAGCCTTGGCCAACGAAGCTTTTTCCCTCTTCTTTTTCATAGCTCTCAGAATAACTATAGAATGTGCTGGGAATGCAACGTCTTGAGATAGGGAGGGAAGGAAATTCCACAAGATGGATGAATCTTGAAGACATTATGCTAAGTGAAATAAGCCAGGCACAAAAAAGACAAATTTTGTATGATCTACTTATATGAGGTACCTAAAGTAGTCAAATTCATAGAGACAAAGGGTACAATGGTGGTTGCCAGGGTCTGGGAGAGGGGAAAATGAGAAGCTGTTTAATGGGCTCAGAGGTTCAGTTGGGGAAGATGAAAAAGTTTGGGAGATGGATGGTGATGGTTGCACAACAAGGTCAAGTTACTAAATGTCACTGAACTGTACAGTTAAAAATGATAAAATAATAAGTTTTGTTATGTTTATTTTTGCCACAATGAAAAGAGAGATTTTATAAAGGGTGACTAAATTAAGTCACTATATAGTAAATGAACACACACAAAAAAGAAAGGGAGGCACCTCCTTACTGCCAGACAGGGGTGGAAGTCCAGGCTCATCACAAGGTCTCCACTGACAACCACCAACCACCAGTGATGAAAGTTTCTGCGCCCTACTCAAGGTTCTCTGACACCACTCCTGTGAGGGGTAGAGTCACTTCAACAATACTGACTCACAAGGGTGGAAGTACAGGCGCTCCACTCCTCTCTCGTTAGCATGGGTGGGAATGGGGCCACAGTTTTTTCTGTAGCGTTTGGCTGGAGTAGAGTTGTTATTGTTTGAAAATGTTCTGTCTTGCTTGGCTGTCCTTTTTCTCACCCTTTGGCTAGAGCACAGGCTATTACTGGCACCTTTTTATCTGCACCCATGGGTGTTACAGGTTGCATGGAGTTTTCAATTCCAAGTGTAGAATATACGAGAACAGCAACAAAACAACCCAGGGAACTCAGCACCATGTTGTTCTTTGGATATGGAGATTCCTATCTGGTCTTCCTTCTTTTCTCTATATTTCAGTCTGCTTGTGATTATCGTATCCAGAGTTTTTAGTTGCATTTTGTAAGAATAGAAAGAAGTATATCTACTCTGTCTTCCCAGAAGCGGAAGTCCATCTCACGTTTAGATTACTGATGTCCTTACAAAAATCTTGGACTGTTAAATATGGGACTTTTAAGTTTTAGGGTTCCCTCCTACCCCTAATATCCAGGTAATTCTCTCCGAGCTGGGAAATATTGCACTTGGAACAGAATCATTCATTGTTTAAACTGAGCCCTGTATCTTTTAGCAGCATATCAGTTAAGCAGTTCAAGTTTTTGCCACTGGCAAAACAAAATTTAGATCCACCTCGGGGAGGCCCTGCTTATTCCACCCAATCATCTGGGGCTTGTCATCGACTCATTCCCTTGAACCAAAGTCTTCCTTTGCTTTCAAAATATCCTCACAACATTTAAAACTCACCAAAATTGAGCCTGGGTCTGTGTAAAACTCAGTATTTAATCCCCAGAGGCCATAACCTCAGGCCTTGTGATGGAATCAGACCAGATTTTAATAACAAAGAACACTGAAAATTACAGTAGCCCAGTGTCTAGTACCACATTACATAGCTTCCTGAAATCTTGACTTCCATATTTCCTTATGGTTCTACCAGTCCTGGGAGAAGGAGACTTCGTCTTGCCTGAGTTGACTTTTTTATTTGATGGGGGACTAAATCAGCATAATGAAATGCTGGAATGGGGCATTCACCATACAGATGTTAGGGTTTTTTTTAGAACTATGGGGTCATTTCCCAGACAGCTGCAACTTGCTGACATGTTCTGGGGTGGTTTCCCAAACAGCTGGAACATGCTGACATGATCCCATTTACCCTCCCTGGCAGCAGAAAGATGGCCATGAACACCAGTTTAAATCCTTTAAGTTTGTGTTGGGTATCTCTACTCTTGGGAGCGGTGCTTGGGTATTCCCTGTTCCAAAATGACCTCAACTTCCTGGGCAATCGATACATGCACCTGCTTCTGCAGCCTGAATCAGAGTCTTTGTGCTTACACTTGTACATTTTCCTGATCATTCTCAGTTCTGGGGCAAGACAGGAGTTCCTGTTAGTGCAGAGGAACATTAGAAAATTGGTGATTTAGGATATTACTAAATTGCAGTTATGAATATGACCCAGTTATAGTCACTAACTGCACCCTGGCTCTCTCCATATGCATGGTAGGCTGATGGCCACACCTAGCATACAGCTGGGAGATACCCAGCATGACCATCACCCACCTGCCAAATGTACCACAGATTCTAGGCTGATCCTTCACAGGCTGTGCTAGACCTAGAGATACCACCCCATTTCGCTCTTTGAAAATCATTCTATGTCAGTATTAGCAACCTTTCTATGTCAGTATCAGTGATCAGTCATATGAGGTTCAGGATACCAGTGAGATGCGCCATTGGAGGCCAGACATATTAGACAGAAAGTCTGCCACCTGCAGTACTGCTGGAGGTCCTAGGAAAGATTACTTTTCCAATCAAAGGTCCCCAAGGGCCTGAGAAAAGTGTTGTTTCACATTTGATTGGATTTGTTCCCTGAAGCTCCACAGTATCCCCGCTCCAGTAGAAGTGACAGATCTGTTGAACATGGCTCACCGCCAAGGAATGTTACCTCAGGACTCTTCCCATTCTGCAGGCAATTTCCTCCAGACTGGAGACATGAAGGAAAGACAGCAGGGCATGCATAAAATTTCTCAGAGGATTGCAAGATTTAAAGTATGAGAAGTCCTACCTCGGCTACTCTCAGAATCTTCACCCACTAGTGTGTATGTAGTTAGTTACGTGGGTTCCTCTTCTTTTTATTCTTTCGAACCTCTGGGTCTATGGTATCAGAGGACAGAAAACTATTAGATGCCCATTTCAGTGACCACTGCCTGCCATTCCCCTTTTGCCAAAGGCTTCAGAGATGAGCTCTCCTGCTTTTCCAGGTGTGAGATCTCCCTGCTCTGAGGATATGTCAGTCCCCGCCCTGACACTTGCACATTCTCCTGGGTGAACAAAACCTCACTCAACCTGGGAAAGCCTGAAGCTGGGAGGAAAACAACACACCTATGGAGGAAAGGGTATCTGTGGAGTTGAAAGATGTTGGAAGAATCCCTTTACAGCAAACTGAAAGATACTCCAAGATTTCTGATTTCCCCAGTGGGGTGTCCTCTCCAGAGGATGCAGGATGCTCTAGAGAACAGAAGCCGTAGCAGCTCTGAAATCTGAGAAATCCTTTGTTCTCAGCTTGGTTAATAAACTGGCAAAACTCACCATGTTTCCCCTCATGGCTTAAAATTCTAACATAATTAACAAAGAAAAGAGCCAGCTTTTACCATCCACTGCAAAAGTCATATTTTCCTGGAACCTGTCCTTTGAAAATATAATTGATCATCTCTATCCTGCCTTGTCTTTGCTGCTGTACAGAAATAGGCTAGTGGCTGTTATCTAATTTCCCTGGATCACATCTGAAAGTGTTTGAACATCCAAAATTGCCTGAAAAAAACCCTTTTACCTTTGTATGTTTGTTGTATTTGAAAGGATAAAGTGTCTGTATATTATAACACAATCTCAAAGGAGCATGTTCAGAGTGATGAGCCATGATTCCAGATAGTACCAAATTTGGAGTCCATCTGCTGCTGGACAGACCCATGTCTTACAGTTTAAGCCTTGGTTCTTGTTTGAAATGTCCCAGTAAAATCATTTCCTCTCTGCTTCTAGTCCTGCAATTTATTCCCTTCTTGGTCACAGAATCTTGTTCTTTCTCAAACATGCCTTTGACTTAAACCATTTTCATTTCTACTTCTGATTGAAAGCTTTCTGGGAACATTTACGTGTCCACAGTTCTAGAGGGTGAAACGACAAAGGTATTACAAGATAAAATGCATATGGATGTGATTTCTTCAGTACCCTCTCTTCTCACACTCATGCAGCAAGGCAAGCCTGGAGTGTGTACCCTCATATGCTGTCCCTCCTGCTTCTGCTTCCCCACAGACCCCAAACATAAACACATCAGCAGAGAAAGACTTTACCTGGTAGCCTAGGCAAGTTCTGGTTTGCTTCACCTCTTTTTTTTTTTTTTTTTCAGGGGATATGTGGTTTTATTCATGAACTATACAAGGGATTCTTATATTTGTTTTTTTTTTGTTTTTTTTAAATTATACTTTAGGGTTTTAGGGTACATGTGCACAATGTGCAGGTTTGTTACATATGTATCCATGTGCCATGTTGATTTCCTGCACCCATTAACTCGTCATTTAGCATTAGGTGTATCTCCTAATGCTGTCCCTCCCCCCTCCCCCATGCTTCACCTCTTATGCTCACATCTTTACTCAAGGGGCAGAATGACTGAGGGAGAAGAAGTTTGTCAAGTCATGAAGGTCTACAGATTAGACTAAAAATAGCTACCTGTAGAATTCAGGTCTGAAATTGCTAGTAAAAAAGTGTTAATTTGCATTGTTTATTCTTTGGTCAGTATTCCTTTCTAGAGTGGCTGACTGAAGATAATCAAGGTATTATGTTTGCCTGACCTTAATATCTTATTCTCACCTGAGCACCCCACACACTGACAGCATTGGGTGGGAATGGGCAGATTCCAACATGGGGAAATAAAGGCTTTTGCTGGGAAGGAGCTCCTAGCACTGGTGTAATCTCTTTTTCCCCATTGAGGACTACACTGGATATTCTGCATTAGAGCCACCCCATTCCACTCCCCAACCACATCCATTCTCCTTCATCCTCTGCTGCTCTGCCCTAGGAGCTATGCCCTGTGGACTGCATCAACCAGCCTCTCTGGCTTACAATTTGGCTCCATCAATAGGAGGCGCCGATGAGAGACCAGACAGCAGGAAGGAGAGACGTCAAGGTATTTCCCCCCTTCCCACTCTTCCCACCACCTGTTGGCTTAGTTTGGTGCCTTATCTCTGGCAGGAGTAGTGCCTTCCACAATCACAATTCCACCTGGTGGCCCCTCCAATTCTCACTGGGGTTTTGTAGCAGTCCTTCCTCTCCTTGCTCCTTCAGCTCTGAAGGTGGTGACAGCTTTCCACTGTGGCTGGCCTCTGGATGGCTCACTGTCTATATTCTATTATTTAAGTCCTGTCCACATCATTCTAGGTAGTCCTTTCATTAAAGTCATTTTTTATTCACTAGGATGGATTCTATTTCCAGCCTGATACAAGGGATCTCTTCTAAAATTTAATCTTGAACTTTGGACCTGATCTCTCCTGAGCATGTTAAGGCCCTTTAAATCGCTGCACTGTAGTTTGGAGCTAAAGCTTCAGGTAGCCATCGGGTGTGCATATTACCTCTTCCTTTCTGCATGTATCTGGCTGGAACATCTCATGGGCAGAGGTGACTTGAGTTGGGCAGGATTTGTGTCTTCCTGAGTCCCTGGACCATACACAACACCTCTAATATCATACCAATCCCATCATCATTTCTGACAAATGCCTGCTTGTCTCTTGATGTAGTCTGAGTAGACCTCTGCAGAGCAGCATTGATGTGGTGTTGACATGGTGTCACAATATTAGGAATTGTGTAACAAATCATGCATCTTGAGTGGTAAAGCCGTTTTCCCTTTGAAACAGACCAAGCAAGTGACTTGAATCTCAGAAGGCCCAGAACTCAGCATTCTCCACAAAGTCAAAATGAGTTGGAAAACTTAGATATAGGATAAAGACATTTGACATTTTATGGAGCATTTCTGATCAATACACAAACATCTGAGCAAGTCTGTAAAGGAGAAGCAATTTACTTTCTCTTTATCCATGGTGGTGGGGAAAATGCTGATTGACAGAGAGCTTTTCTACTTCCTTTTTTCTATTTTATATAATCCCTACTGAACCAGAGGGCCAAATCCTGGCTTCACGGTCCATGCAGACAAACAGCTGCCCTAAGGACCTGAGCTGCACCTGACAGTTGCTGGTAGAACTTCTTGCCTTAGCCCTTATGCTGCTCTGGACACTACTTCTGGTCATTGGTGGGTAGAATGCTAGGGCAGGACTGAGGTGGGCAGAATCACCTGTCCCTGGGCATCCCGGAAGCTATTCTTGAGCACATTCTTTCTCCTAGGATGAGCACGGAGGGCTTCAGCTCCCAACTCAGTATCAACAGATACTATGCAAATGAGTATTGAGCAGAGCAGGGTTCCTAGGAAAAACAAAAGAACTATGAATCTCTTTACTAAATATTCACTACTTCTCTTTTGTTTAACATCCATTTCTGCTTTGATCTCTAGGAGAACTGGAAAATTTATTAAAAGGACATCAAAGAAATTTTCTGTTAGGGTGAATTCTAGTTCCAGCCCACATAAATCCTACTCTGCCCTAACCCCCACTTCCACTCTAAGCTACTACATTTCTGGCTGCCCTCTTACCTCCCTAGACTTAGATTTCAGAAAGGCTTCAAGTCTTGCTAACCATAGATGAGATCATGGCTTCTGCTGATAAATATGTCTCTCTTATATGGACTCAAACACAATATTAGGCCTAGAATAGGAATGGAAGGATAAATGGTATCAATGAAATATGACAGGACACCTCCATTTCCTTCATGGGACTTCTGGGCTTCATGTTGCCCCCCAGGCAGGCAACGTATCTCAGACAAAATAGGATACTTTAAAAAGAGAAGATGAGGCCAGGCGCAGTGGCTTACGCTTGTAATCCCAGCACTTTGGGAGGCCAAGGCAAGCGGATCACAAGGTCAAGAGATTGAGACCATCCTGGCCAACATGGTGAAGCCCTATCTCTACTAAAAATAGAAAAATTAACCTGGCATGGTGGCACGTGCCTGTAGTCCCAGCTACACTGGAGGCTGAGGCAGGATAATCACTTGAACCCAAGAGGCAGAGGTTGCAATGGGCTCCGTAGGAGTGTTGTTTGTTATTGATGGAAGGAAGAAAGAAAAGAAGGAGGAAGAGAAGGAGGGGAAAAGAACAGAGGAAATGAGGGAGGTAGGATATAAGGGCAGAAAAAGTGGGAGGTGGGGGGAAGAAACAGAAAGAAAGTTGGGGAAAGATAATTGTTGGAAAGTTCTCAAAGGGCTACAACTTTTTAAAGAGAGTAAGAATCCTGGTCCTGTGGTAACCTCTCTGACTCTGTTCCCTCATGGCTCCTGTCACCGTCCAGTCAGGTGAGTGGCTCTTCTCTTTGTTCTTTTAGATCTCTAGGACTCACACTCACTCTGCTAGGTATGAGAGATACTTCCAGTTCTAGCCTCTTGGCTGTGGGCTGCAGGGATTTGGGCCAGAACTAGGGTGAAAAGAGCTGGGGTCCAGTGCTTTACTCACCTCCCTCTAGTCCTGGCCATGGCAGGGACACTCCAGTATCACATTCATCTCCGCTTTGCCACCTCCCTGCTTGATGGGCAAGAAGACCATGCCCTGACTCTCTCAAGGCAATGAATTTTCCCTTTACTATTGAGCCTTGGGACAGAAAAGGAGAAGATAAATGTGAAGGGAAAGTAAATCATTCTCCTGATTCCGGCCACAGGTGCTCAAAGGCCCCCACTGGAAGCACTGGAGGCAACAATGGGAAACATTTATACTACAGTGGCAACTAGAGAGCTAAGGAGATGTTCTGCATTAAATAAGAATGCCCGTGTATCTTTTACTTGGATTGTAAACTATCAAATGCCTAACTTGTTTCTCTTTTTTTACTGGAATTCTATATAATACAGAAAGCTTGGTTTCTTATTAGACTGGAAAGTTATATTTTCTTCTTTAATCATGTCTATAATCATTCTATAATCACCTATAAGGGAGGTGATGCTTGTGTACGTAGCTTGTAATTTTAAGCAAGAGTGTTTTTAAAGTGGCTGGGGGAGGATGGTCTCTGGAGCAGTGTCATGAGATCCAGCAAACTCCCTGAAATTATGACAAAATGTGTGTATATGCACAATTGTGCCTTCCACTAGGGAATGAGCCTATAAGTAAATGTCAAAAGTTAAAGGCCACCTATCCAGGCAATTATAGTCAAATCCTTGTTCCAGACTCAGTAATACCTGGTGCCAACGTTTCTTCTCTATCTCTAGCCCTGTCGTTATTATCAATATGGTCGCAAAAATCTTATTCTTCAAATATTTCTTGAATCAAACTGATTGCATCTTCCTCATCTTCACTGAAAATCTTGCCCAGTCTCAATATAAAGGCAGAGAACATTTGGCCTCCAAGAGGGCTTAGCACTGCTTTCTCATTATCAATACTTACGGCTCCCACTGTCCACACCTACTTTCTATTCTAATGGTAGAACTTTCAAAGTGGTTAAAAGGTGTAGAACAGTTGTCTTTAAACTTATTTGATCACTTGTGCTATTGAGAACAAAAATTTTGAGCATGTACCTGCAATATATTATACAGACACTGATGTAAATCCTATATTGAAATGTTGTGAATGTGGTAAAACATACACAAAACAGAAAACTTTAAAGATTAAAAAGTGTTTAATATAATCTGGAATTTCTCAATGCTTTCTCCCCACTTCCTTATGGATCCCATTTTGAGGACTGTGGATGTAGATCTGGTGAGAAGATGGCCTCTCTTCTGAGACAGGACCCTGGGAGCTACCCCTCCTCCATGGTCTCATGGCTAGAGGGATAGGCTGGGAAGACAATCTAAACAACTCTCATGCCCTTTTTCTGTATTCCATTCTTCCTCCATGTATGACACTGTCTTTCATTACACTGAAGTTAATGATTGAAGGTTCAGGCCTGGGGTTAGGCTTTTTATCAGAATGACAAACATTTTTCCTGAAATCTAGTCCAATATACTACAATTCCAAATTGAGATCCAAACTTGAATTCCTGGCTGTATTTCCAAATGAAAAATTTCCCCAACAAGCCCAGCCCTGCAGCCTCGGTCATAGAGCAGTATGGTGGCTGGCTCTCCTTTCCTTCTGCACAATCTTTTAGAGAACAGTCTACAAGCTTTTCTCTATTCTGTTGTGGATTTTTTCCCTGCTGGGGGCAGATCCCAAACACCCAGCTGCTCATTCGCTTTCTAGTGACCACTATCTTCCAAGGGGAGGCAGTGACCTGAACAAGCAGAGGAGCCCACATCCTTTCTCACAGGGATCATCCAAACCCAAAAACAATTCCCAGAAGCCTCTGATAAAAGCCTTCAAGTGGGGAACCCTAGAGTTTGAAGACACAGATTCAGGGCTGATGTCTCAGTGGCCCAGTTTGTTTCATCTAGGGAAAATGACAAAGGGCAGGTCCTTGAATTGTACCACTGGTCAGAGCCTCTAAGGAAAGAGAGATGCAGAGAAAGGTAATCATGGTCCCATGAGGATGTAAAGTAACCTCAAATTGATGTACGAGATGTAAGAGGGATTGTTTTAAAATCCATACTTAGTCCAGAAAACTGTTGGCACCTGGAAAAATGACATCAAAACCGTTAACAGACATAAAATGAACAGGATGTTTAGAGGGAAACTAAGTGGAATAAAGCCACCTTTGCTGAGCAGGGAAGCTAACAGGGCCAGTAGGTCCCAGGGCAACTGCGGATACCCAGATTCCTGACTTATGTGTACAGTACTATCCCCTTCCCTTATGAACAGAAGTGAAAGTGCTGGGTCAGGGAGCAGCATCATCACTACAGGTATCTTTGTATCTTTTGCAGACTGGCTGAACATCGACATGCCACACAGTGCCTGTGAAGGAGACCGTGTGGTTGTGAGGTGCTTGGGAAAAATAAAGACATAAAAAGACTAATATACTATAAGGATGGATCTCGGATATCTACCTACCATAGTGCCTCAAGCTATACCATTTCAAATGCAAGATCCAGTGACAGTGGCTCTTATTATTGTAAGGAAGAGAGGAAACTTTTCTTATTTGTAGATGTGACAGAAGAAACAAGATCAATATGGCTCACTGTCCAAGGTGAGGGCTCACTTTTCAAATGGATGAAACTGGAAAAGAGTAGGGCCTGTGTAGGCCCTGAGGGTACAGGGCAGAAGAGTAGGGCCTGTGAAGGCCCTGAGGGTACAGGACAGAGGAGACCACCCAGGAAGGAGAAGTGATAGGTGGGCTGTGTGTCCTGCTCATCTGGGCTAAGAAAACAAGCCTTTTCTCAACAAGAACCCCCCATCGCACTGACAGGTGGTCTCTGTTTAATTCTTCCCTCTAGAGTTGTTTCCAGCACCTACACTAACAGGCAGACCCTCCACTCTCCTCTAGCTCTCACAAAGGAGCTCAGTGACCCTGTCCTGTGACATCCAGCTCCCTTTAGATCTCAGCAATATGGAAAGAAGACCCAGGATATTACTGGTGTGAGGCAATGACAGCATCTCACAGTGTCTGGAAGCATCTCACAGTGTCTGGAAGCATCTCACAGTGTCTGGAATCCCATATACAAGTACAGAGTTAGTAAGAGTGGGTCGGGCTTCCAGGCCTGGGTTGGGCAGGGAAGAACCATGGCATCTGGCCAGACTTTGGACTCTTCTTTCCAGTTGTGCTTCCCCTATCCCTGTGGGTGTGGGAGCTACAATGACTGATTTGGACCCTTTTCTATTTATTTCTACAGTGGCATCATTTCCCAATAGCTTTGCTCTTCCTGTCAGAAAAACAATAAAAATCTCTGCATTTACTGTGCAGCTGGCACTGAGATATCTCAGTGAACCAAGAGATAAATAAATCATGGGTCTCTGTCTGCAAGGAGGGACGCCCAACCAGGAGGCACATTTGACCCAGATAGAGCTGTGAAGGAATGACATAATAATAATAATAGAAATTACAACGAACAACCCCAGCCTTTATAAAAGGCTTAAATGCCAGGTCTGAACCCAAGCTGTTATTCTCAGTTAGGGAATAACCCCTTTGATACTCATAAATATCTGGAGAGGAGAAGATTTAAGGAATGTTTACAGCTGTACACGACACTGTTCAAAGCAGTTTAACATTTAGTCCTAGTAGCAACCCTATGATATAGTACTACAAATAGCACTTGTAAAATAGGTAGTATTATTATCTCCATTTTACAGATGAGGAAAGAGAAAGCACCGAGCTGTTAAGTGACTTGCCCAAGGTAACTCAACACATAGAGCTGGAATATGAACCTGGTCACTCAGGCTCCAGGGTATGTGCTTTTAACTAGCTTGCTATACTTCCTATCTCAACCATGCCAGTGAAGACTGGTACCAATAATAGCTACCGTTTGCTGGACCTCTCCAAAGTGAGGAGTACTTTATACCTGTATCACATTTCATCTCCATGAGAACTCTGTAAGGCAGACATGATTATTCACATTTTATATTTGAGAAAACTGAGAACCAGAAATAGTAACTGACTTACCAAGATTGAGATCCAGAGATAGTAATTGAGTCCATCCCCCTAGCCTGTGCTCTTCCTACCACTCCTGCTGCCTATGTACATCTAGAGATCAGGAGAGGATGAGATTTCTGTGGGCTGTGGTCATTCCAGAGGGCAAAAGAATGTGGAGGAGGTGCAGGGTAGGATTGTTATGGAGTATTAAACAGCAAGGTGGTCCTGTGTAATGTTCCTCAGCGTGCTCTCTCGCTATTAAAAACACTCAGACAAGTGAGGTGGACCCTCTACCCAAACATTTAGTTCCACCAACCCCACTTGCCTTAATGCCCAGCAGGTGATACTGGCTTCCACACAGCCCTGCCCTCCTTCACACCTGGCCCTCACCTGTGGTCTCATTTTTACATAGGGATCCCTGTGTCTGGGGTGCTCCTGGAGACCCAGCCCTCAGGGGGCCAGGCAGTTGAAGGGGAGACGCTGGTCCTTGTCTGCTCCGTGGCTGAAGGCACGGGGGACACCAAGTTCTTCTGGCACCGAGAGGACATGCAGGAGAGTCTGGGGAGGAAAACTCAGAGTTCCCCAAGAGCAGAGCCGGAGCCCCCTGCCATCAGGGAGAGCCATGCAGGAGGTTACTACTGTACAGCAGACAACAGCTACGGCCCTGTCCAGAGCGCGCTGCTGAATGTCACTGTGAGAGGTGAGCGGCCTGTCTGAATCGGCTAGCCGAAGGCTCCCCGCTGGGGTCAGTTTCCTTCTGTAGCAGCGAGGATGCTCCAAGGTGCTGACAAGAAACAGGGCGTGAGGAAGGTAAGAGGCCCTATGGGCACTGTAGTCTTGTGATGGGGCAGGTGGTGGCAGCAGCAGCGGTGGCAGAGAGCAAGAGGAGGGTGAGAAGGTGGACGCGGGGCCATGTATCCCGAGATCTTCACCAGAGCCCAGCACAGCTCTGCCGGAAGTACCCCTGCAGCGTTAGACCAGGAGGTGCGAGGTGCGACGTGGGAAGGAGTCCAGGGCCGGCGGGGTGCTATGAGGCGAGGACGTCCTGAGCCGAGGACTGGGTGGGTTGTGAGTTGGGACCAGCCTCGCTGACCGACCCTACTGCCTCTCTCAGTTCCCGTGTCGCGTCTTCTCCTCAGCTTCATTGCTCCTGGCGCCCTGGCCTTCATTGGCGATGTGGTGGAGCTTCACTGTGAAGACAGGAGAGCGTCTGCACCCATTCTGTTTTGGTTTTACCATGAAAATGTGACTCTGGGGAACGCCTCAGCACCTTCTGGAGGAGGAGCGTCCTTCAATCTCTCCGTCGCCGCAGAGCATTCTGGGAACTACTCCTGTGAGGCCGAAAATGGCTGGGGGTCCCGGCGCAGTGAAGTGGTGGCACTCAAGGTCACAGGTGAGACATGGCAAACAGCTCCTTCCAGAGAGCTCGCTGCAATTATACTAAGCAATGGCTGTTGCTTCCTTTCCTTTGGAAATTTCTGCTCCTCGAGGCATCAGAGTTCCTCTAGAAAGCGCCTTAATGCTCCAGGGCTCTCCCTGTAATTGGGTTTTTTGTTTGTTTGTTTTGTTTTTTGTTTTGGCTTTTGTTTGTTTGTTTTGAGACGGAGTCTCGCTCTGTCGCCCAGGCTGGAGTGCAATGGGGCAATCTCGGCTCACTGCAACCTCCGCCTCCCGGGTTCAAGCTATTCTCCTGCCTCAGCCTCCCGAGTAGCTGGGATTATAGGCACCCACCACTATTCCCAGCTAATTTTTGTATTTTTAATAGAGGCTGGGTTTCGTCATGTTGGCCAGGCTGGTCTCAAACTCCTGATCTCAGGTGATCCACCAGCCTCGGCCTCGCAAAAGTGTTGGGATTACAGGCGTGAGCCAACGCAGCAGGCCTTGTGTAATTGATCTTAACAGCAGCATTGCTGGCGAACCCCTGGTCTCTCCTGTTCCCTTTCACTGAACCAGTAAAACGTGTGAAATAGATACTGGGTGTTGGGCACTGTGCTAGGGTCAAGTCAGCATTGGGAGTCAGGTCAGTAAGGCAAGAAGAAAGGAGGAAGACTTCCCTGAGAAAAATAAGGAAGTATCTTGCACATGCAGAGCTCCAGGGAGGGAGGAGATACAACTAACCCTTGTAAATACAAGTAGAAAAACCGTGAACAGACTAGATTCTGGGATTTAAACTTTTACTAGAATTATCTCACTTAATCTCTGTAACAACTCTCATTTTACAAATGAGGAAATAAAGTTTAGATTAAGTAACTTGCCCAAGTTTACATAGCAAATAGGTACAAAGAGGGAACTTTAGGCCGGGGCTGCCAGAATCAAGAAACTGTGCTCTTAGCCACCATGTTAATATATTATGATCGTTCTATACATTTTTTTCTTTAATCCATTATTGTGGAGAACTGCATTAATAGATGTCCTAATACGGAACAATCCTTGAATTTCCCCTATAAACCCTTCTTAGTCATTGCAGGTAGTAACTACATAAAACTTGCTAATGTTTTATTTTAAATTTTAGCATTTTGTTTATAAGTAAGTTTTCTTTTCTAAATTCTACTCATCTAGTTTAGGTTTCAGGGACAGGTTAGCCTCATAAGAATAATTTCAGAAGTTTCCATAGTTTCTGTGCTCTGCAACAATTGAAAATACTGTTGGAATTATCTGCTATTTAGTTTTTGGAACTAGCCCAAAAACTTTCTGAGCCTGGTGTATTTTTCTCTCCATTGTCGGATCTTTTTTTATTTGCTTTTTTCAATTTTTTCACCCTTTTAAAACACAATTTGAATGCTTTCACTCAAAAAGTTGGGCATTTTCTCTAGATTTTCAAGTTTGTCACATAATGTTGACCATAGTATTATTTTCTTCTTCTTCTTTTCCTCCTCCTCCTCCTCCTTCTTCTTCTTTTGAGGGAGTCACTGTGTCACCCAGGCTGGAGTGCAGTGGTGCAATCTCGGCTCACTACAACCTCCACCTCCCAGGTTCAAGCAATTCTCCACCTCACCCTCCCAAGTAGCTGGGACTACAGGCATGCACCACCACGCCCAGCTAATTTTTGTATTTTTAGTAGAGATGGGGTTTCACCATGTTGGTCAGGCTGGTCTGGAACTCCTGAACTCAAGTGATCCACCCACCTCGGCCTCCAAAAGTGCTAGGATTACAGGCGTGAGCCACCACACCCAGTCAACCACAGTATTTTCATCTAATTTTTTAAAGCCCTCTAGTTTGTGATTGTGTCCTTCTCATTTCTAATTTGTTTGTGTGGTATCTTTTATCAGATTTGCCAGAGGTTCAGCTGTCATATTGCTCTTTTCAAATACCTAGATTTATTTTTATTATACAAATAGATAATTGTTTTATCATTCAAATATATTTGGTTTTGGTTTTCTAGCTCATTTATTTCTCCTTTACTTTCAGTATATTCTTCCTTCTTTTTATTTTAAGTTTATTTTATGTTGCCTTTTCTTTAATTTCTTACGTGAAATGCTTATTCATTTTTCATCTTTGTTTTCTAATGAATACATTTAAAACTGTATGTTTTCCTCTAAGTACACTTTCACCTTATCCTAAAAGTTTTAATGAATATTTTCATTTGTTTAATATCTAAAGTGTGTGTATATGTTTTCATTTGTTTTTCAACCTGGCAAATTATTATAATTTATAACTATTATAAAATAATTTCTTATGAATAGATTTTTTAATCCTTTATTTTCTTAATTTCTCATAAGTTTCTTTGTTATCCTTGTATTTAACATTTTTTCAAAGTGGCCTATATAATTTTCACTTTTTGGGAACTTACTAAGAATTTCTTTATGGTCTAACATATAGTCAATTTATATAAATATTCTATATAGAATGTGAAAAGAATATGAATTTTCTGTTAGAGGTACACAATATATATTTTTCTATAAAATTAAGCTAGTTGCTTGATTTATTCATTCTCTATAGAGTCTTATATATGTGTGTCCTGTTTAATCTATTAATTTTTGAGAATCATATTCCCATTATTGTCTATAATTCTGTTAAGTCTACCTTTTCCCAGAGGCTTTGCCGTGATCATAGTAATTGCGTGAGATGGGGCATTTTGGCTGCAAATGACAGAAGTCTCATACAAACTGGCTTGAGGGAAAAAAAAAAAAGCAAAGTTGGCGAGAGGGGTCAAGAATGAACAAGGCTTTGTGTGCAAGTGGGTGCAAGGGTTCTGTCTTTGTTGTCCCCCTTCTTTCCTCTGCTTTCTGCCATTAGCTTCATTCTTAGACAGGCAAAGCTGGCCACTGATAGCTCTAGTCTTACATCTCTCCTTTCTGCTAGAGATCCTAGAGAAAAGAGTTTCTTTCCAATGACTCCAGCTTAAAACCATAAAAACAAGACAGGCAGAGGTTAGAGATTAACCAGTCTGTGTAAATGTGTCCATCCCACTCCTACCACCTCCTTTCCCAGAGAAAATGGGCCTGCCGTTGGTGAAGTCATCAGTGTCATACAGCGCAGTTTTTAAAAGGAAAATGCATAACTCAGTTGACCTTAGGCCTTTCCTACTCTAGGCCTCAGTCTCTATCTCTAGGAAAGATCTAATTCTAGCCTTCTCTGTTTCTAAGATTTTTTGAGCTCGTGAGAACCAAACCATAAGTCTCTATGTCCCCACGTCCCTTTATCGTCAGAGTGGGAGCAAGGGCTCCTTTTTAGGTATCATTGAGTTAGGGGCATTGGTGGGGCGAGATGCTCGTAAAATGGTGATTAAGGATAGGGAAGGTCTGAAGTTCTGTACTTCCTTACTTTTGCAAGTACCCTAAGCCCACATCACACAACATCACCAACACCAACATCAAACAACCTCTCTTAACACTGGGAGTTGCTTTAAGAGTACATTCCTGACTGTGCTCTTACCCCTTCTGTTTGCACAGCCCCCCACCAAAGTCCGTTTGATTAATGGTCCCCACCACTGCAAAGGAAGAGTGGAAGTGGAACAGGAAGGTCACTGAGGTACCGTATGTGATGATGGCTGGGACATGAAGGATGTGGCCATGGTGTGCCGGGAGCTGGGCTGTGGAGCAGCCAAGCACGCACCTGCTGGCATGTTGTATTCAAGAGTGGCAGAAGAGGCCCAACCTGTGTTCATTCTGTGCAATAGGACAGAAGAGGCACTGGCTGAATGTGAGCAAATTGAGACCTTTGACTGTGGGCATGAGGAGGATGCAGGAGCAGTGTGTGATGCTGGGTAATGGCAGGGCTTGGGGAGTGGTATTTGTGGGCTAGCCCATCTCCAAGATCCTTCTTTGTGCTGCCACTTCCAATTCTCCTTACTACTCACCATTGCCCCCTCCTTCTTCAGAACCACTCAACCACTCTACGCAAAAATGTGCTCAATGCAACACCATTACTTCACTTAAGCTGGTCCAGAGTTAAAGGGGTCTCCTATAATCTATGTCATATTATTAGACTTTATCTGTCATCTCAAAAGACAAAACACTGGTATTTTTTGTGGCTGTGGGTGAGGCATAATGCTAGGAAAATAATTATAAAATCATAGAATTATACAATTTGAGTGATTTTCATCAAGATCACACTGCTTATATTGTTCTATAATCTCTTCAGCTTTTCTCAGCTCTCTCCCCTAAACAACTCTGCTCATCAAAATGAATCTCTGGATTCTAATAGGGACTAGGAGGAGTTGGAAGAACACTGAGTCTGTCAAGAAAGCCAGGCCACAAGTTGTAAAGGACAGAGCTACCTAAGGGTAGAGGTAAAATGAAGAAATTCTGGGACCACTGCAGGTTCCAAAGCCTCCATAGAGCCTTGACTGGAGTGGAAGCCAGTAAGACTGACTGCTCTGTCTAGCTGCAGCCTCAGCCCCAGCCTCCCATGGAGCCCTCCAGTCCCATAGGCCAGGGCTAATGAGTGGCCTTTCGGAGGTCCTTGGTGAGAAGAAAAGTCTTTAAAACACTAGGCCAATGCTGAGCTTTAGGACCTAGTAAGAACCTGTGACTTGTTCAAGGAAATTGACTCAGTATTGGGCACTAGCAAGGATCCAAGATTTGGAGTCAACTGTTTAGAGCTGGAGGTTTACCTCCCTGACTTCCCAGCCATGTAGGTAGCAAACTTCTCCAAAGCTTATTATCTTTGTCAGAAAAGTGGGATAGCATCTAGCCAAACTTCCTCACAGAGTAGGACAAGATCAAGCAAAACACACTCATAAAGACCTCTTGTGGAGCAAAGTCTGGGAAGAAGTCCCTGGGCTGCTTTGGGATGGTCCGGATGAGGGGAACCAGTCTGAGGCTTGGAGCTGGGCTCCATCCTTAATCTGGGCCTCTCTTCTCCTGGGAGATCTTATGAGCTTGTCTGAACAGTACTTTACTGGGTATCCCCACCTTACCACCTCTCCCCCTTTTCTCTATAGCATTCTTGCCTAATACTTTTTGAAGATCTGGAGACTGGGGATCAGCAGGCCCATATCCTCATTGGCCTCACAGGCCTGGAGAGCACCACAACCCCAGATGGATTTTAAGACTTTACCTGTGGCTTCCTCATCCCCTCTGCAGGACTGTAAACACCACTCTCCTGAGCCAGTCTCAGCCCCACCTGCATTAAGGGAAAAACCCAACTCCCAAAGAAGCTGAGCTTGGTGAAGTTGTCCCCCACATTGGCATCTTGGCCAAGCAGGCTTTTCTAGTCTTTTCCAGAAGTGCCTGGCTGGGAATCTCAGTTACTGTCTCCTTGGCAGCCTGAGATGGAACAAGCAAGAAATAACCTGAGATGGGCCCTACACCTGGTAGAAATGTGGACATATAAATGAGACAAAATTAAAGAAAATATGGGTATTTAATCTCCTTTCTTTTTTTTTTTTTTTTTTTTTTTTTGAGATGGAGTCTTGCTCTGTCGCCCAGGCTGGAGTGCAGTGGCGCGATCTCGGCTCACTGCAAGCTCAGCTCTGCCTCCTGGGTTCACGCCATTCTCCTGCCTCAGGCTCCCGAGTAGCTGGGACTACAGGTGCCCGCCACCACGCCCAGCTAATTTTTTTGTATTTTTAGTAGAGACGGGATTTCACCATATTAGCCAGGATGGTCTCGATCTCCTGACCTTGTGATCCACCCGCCTCGGCCTCCCAAAGTGCTGGGCTTACAGGCGTGAGCCACCGCGCCCGGCTTTAATCTCCTTTCTTAATGGCTTGGAAATAAACTAGGTTTTAAAAAAGTTATTTTTTCAATTTTTTAAAAATTACAATGGTAAAACACATTGGAAAAAAAAGTGGTATACAAGAAAGAAAATAAAAGTCAGCCAAAATTCTAACACTCAGAAGTAACTGCTGTTAATGTTCTGAAACTTCCTGAAGGTCATATAAGGAATAAAAATAACATTTATATATTCTTCAGTGAAATAATATATAAGCATATATTAACGCATATATTTGAATTTATTGTACCATAATCTATATATTATTTTATAGTGTTTATTTAACAATGCAACATTAACAGACATTCGATAGGTATAGAAAATACATACCACATGCACATATATGTATATATGTATGTATGTGTATATATAAAACTTCCCTCTCAAGAAGATAAATATTGATTCAAAAAGGCCCTTTACTAGCTTTGGGAGTGCAGACTTAAGGGAAGGTAGAAGCCACATGCTTCATGATGCAACACACTCTATGAGTCATCAAAACTCATTTACTGTTTAATCAGAGGTACATGTTGAATTTTTAAAACATCTTCCCAGTGTTATTTTTGTTTCCTTTTAACAATATGGTGGATTACATTAACATCTCCTAATAATAAATAATTATTTCAACCCTACCTGGCTGTGATGTATATTAACATCCTGCTGAATTCTCTTTGGTAGTATCTTATATAAGACTTTTACACAGATGTTTGTTTGTTTATTTATTTATTTATTATGCTTTAAGTTCTAGGGTACATGTGCACAACATGCAGGTTTGTTACATATGTATACATGTGCCATGTTGGTGTGCTGCACCCATTAACTCGTCATTTACATTAGGTTACACAGATATTTATAATGAGGATTTGTCTGTAGTCTTTCATTCTTTCTTTGAAAAGCTTTGATATCAATGCTATATTGATTTCTTATTATGTTAAAAGGTTTCTTTATGCTTAAAAACAATTTGAATGCTACTAAATTTTATCATTTCCCTTGAAGATTTTTAAAAAGTTACCATGAGGCTGGCAGAGGTGGCTCACGTCTGTAATCCCAGCATATTGGGAGGCCGAGGTAGGCAGATCACTTCAGATCAGGTGTTTGCGACCAGCCTGGCCAACATGGTGAAACCTTGTCTCTACTAAAAATACAAAAATTAGCTGAGTGTGGTGGTGGGTGCCTATAATCCCACCTACTTGGGAAGCTGAGGCAGGAGAATTGCTTGAACCCAGGAGGCGGAGGTTGCAGTGAGCCAAGATTGCTCCACTGCACTCCAGCCTGGGTGACAGAGTGAGACTCTGTCTCAAAAAAAAAAAAAAAGTTAGTACGAAATCATCTGCCCTGATATGTTTAGAGGTGTGGCTCCCTAACAGTACTTCAGTTTTTTTCATGACTATTGTTCTTTTCATTTAACTGTCTCTTCTTACATAAAATTTAGTAATTTATATTTTTCTAGAAAATTATCCATTCAATATAGGTGTTCAGATGTATATTTATTCATTGCCGCTCCTTTCTTGATTAGGCTATTCAGTGGCATATCAATATGCTTTTCATGGAAAAGCTTTTGAGTTTATTCATATTCTTTATTGTGAGGGTTTTTTTATTTTACTCATTAATGTCTGCCTTCATCTGAATTATTTTGTTGATATTTTTGTAAGTTCTTAAGATTAATACTGGGTTCATTTATTTCCATTTTTTCTTGGTACTCATTCCAACTGTTTCATTAATTTTCCTGAGAACATATTTTAGTCATATCCTTCAGGTTTGGATATGTAGTGTTTTGGTTATTACTATTTTCAGTCTGCAACATCAATTTTATTTTCTTCTTTGATCTCAAAGTTGATTTAAAGAGGTATTTTTTATTTTTTATTTTATTTGTTTTTTTTCTTAACTTTTAAGTTCAGGGGTATATGTGCAGGTTTGTTATATAGGTAAACTTGTGTCATGGGTGTTTGTTGTACAGATTATTTTGTTACCCAGGTATTAAGTCTAGTACCCATTAGTTATTTTTCCTGATCCTTAAAGAGGGATTTTTTTTTAAAAAAAATTACCTGGTGATAATCTTTTCCCCTAATTTTGTGATTTAAAAAATTCATTGCATTTGTGATTTTTAAACATTTTCTTTGTGACCTAAAATATGTTAGTTTTTGTAAGTGATCTGTGAGTACTTAAAAGAAAGTGAATTCTTGGCCGGGCACAGTGGCTCATGCCCGTAATCCTGGCACTTGGGGAAGCCAAGGCAGGCGGATCACGAGGTCAGGAGATCAAGACCATCCTGGCTAATGCAGTGAAACCCCGTCTCTACTAAAAATACAAAAAATTAGCTGGGTGTGGTGGCAGGCACCTGTAGTCCCAGCTACTCGGGAGGCTGAGGCAGGAGAATGGCTGAACCTGGGAGGCAGAGCTTGCAGTGAGCTGAGATGGCACCACTGCACTCCAGCCTGAGTGACAGAGGGAGACTCCCTCTCAAAAAAAAAAAAAGAAAAGAAAAGAAAGTGAATTCTCTGTTGCTAGGATCTATTGTTCAATATGTATCTATTAGGAACTTATTAATCATATCACTCAAATCATATGCTTCCTTATTTTTTATCCACTAGATATTCTAGGTCTACAGGTGTCATTTGTTATTGTCATTGTGCTCGAGTTTGTTTCTATTTCCTCCAGTCTGTGTGTAGGGTATTTTGATGCCAAGATATTCAATTTCAAAGATTTATGAGGCCTAGAGCCTTCTCATATATTTTAACCTCCTCCACTTTCATTTGGTGCTTTTTGCCTTGGTATGGCTTTGTCCATTTTTTTTTTTTTTTTTTTTTTAGAGACAGAGTCTCACTCTGTCACCCAGGCTGGAGTGTGCAGTGGTGTGAACTCGGCTCACTGAAACCTCTGCCTCCTGGGTTCAAGAAATCCTCCCAACTCAGCCTAGGATTACAGGCATGCACCACCACACCTGGCTAATTTTTTTTTTTTTTTTTTATTAGAGATGGGGTTTCACCATGCTGGCCAGGCTGGTCTCAAACTCCTGTTCTCAGGTGATCAACCTGCCTCAGCCTTCCAAAGTGCTAGGATTACAGGTGTGAGCCACCACACCCAGCCTTCCATTCTTTTACTTTTAACTTTCCTGAGTCACTTTCTTTGAGATATGCCCCTTACACGTAATGTAGAGTTGAGTTTTGGTTTTGTACTGAATATAAAATTATTTTATTTTATTAAGCGTGCTTGCCTTTTTATTCTGTGTTATCTGTTCTCTTCTTAATGCTTCCTTTGTTTTTTGTTTGTTTTGTTTTGTTTTTCTTACTCTTCATTTTGTAACCTCAGACACAGAGTTAATCCCTCCGTTCATGGCTCACTCACTTTGTGGGTCCATATGAATTTTCTCTCTAGTTTATTTATTTCCTTGTGTCTTTACTTACTATTTCCATTTCCCAGCCTCCGAATCACTTCATGATGATACACATACATGTATCATTTTCCTTGAGCCTTTTTAATTTACATATGTTATTGGGCATTTTTCTCTTGGCACTATGTTTTGACCCATCTATGTTGTTATGTGTACATCTAGCCCATTGCTCCTAACTTCTGCAGGTTATTCCACCATGCTTCCCTTATCTAATCCCAGTGAAGGATATCTAGATTGTCCCCAACTTGTTACTACTACAAACACTGACACTTGCTTTTTCATGTCACACCATAGATCCGTGTGAGAATATCTCTGGATATATACCTGAGAGAGTGATTGATGGAACAAGTGATGCCAAGTGGTCCCCAAAGTTACTAGTGCCCCCAACAAGGCAAGAACATTCCCTAACCCCACATCCCACTCAACCCTTTAGTGTTCTAACTTTGCCAATTAGATGAGGATAAAGAGAGATCTCAGAGATCTAATTGGTGTTTTGTTTCCATTTTTCTAATTATCAATCAGCATAAGCATCTTTGCATATGCTTGTTAGCCTTTTGAGTTTCCTCTTCTATGAAATAACCATTTTGTGTCCTTTGCCCATTTTGTTAATATAATTTCTGGTTTTTCCTATTTGGTATATAGGAGCTACTGCTTTTTCTATATAGGTTTCTTGCTTGTTTTAGACTTTGCAAACATTACCTCCTACTCTACCATCAGTTAACTTTGTCCGTAGTGTCTTTTATTGAGCAGATTTAGAAAAAAAAAAATTAAGCTATAGGCTGGGTGCGGTGGCTCACGCCTGTAATCCCAGCACTTTGGAAGGCCGAGGCGGGCGGATCACGAAGTCAGGAGTTCAAGACCATCCTGGCCAATCAGATGAAACCCCGTCTCTACTAAAAATACAAAAATTAGCCGGGCGTGGTGGCTCACACCTGTAGTCCCAGCTACTTGGGAGGCTGAGGCAGGAGAATCATTTGAACCCAGGAGGTGGAGGTTGCAGTGAGCTGAGATCGTGCCACTGCACTCCAGCCTGGTGACAGAGTGAGACTCCATCTCAAAAAAAAAAAAATTAAACTATAAAACTCATCCAATTTTTGCTTTTAACATTTGTTTTTAGAGTTTTGTTTAGTCCTTCTTGACTCCAAAATCACAATGATATCTTCTTCAGTTATTTTCCCTTAATTTTATGGTTTTACTTTTTATGCATTGGATCTTTTGGAGTCCAACTTTACATTTGATATTAGGTATAAGTCCAAATTGTTTTCCCTTAATCTAGCACCAGGTACGAAATAGGCCAGGCCATGCACTCCCCATTATTTTGTGATGTCAACCTTAAGTGTGTGTGTGTGCACCCAAGGTCTATGATCTCTCTACTCTGTTCCACTGATTTATTTATTTGATCTTGCACATACATTGTACTGACTTAATTGCCCTGGACTTCTGATCTACCTTAATATCTGATAATATAAAACCACTCTTTGTTCTTTTTTATCAAAGTTAACCTGGCCTTTCATAGATTTTTATTATTCTATAAAATTTTAGAGTAAGTATATTAAATGGCTAAAAAAAAAATCCAGGGGAACTTTTTATTGGGATTTTATTACATTTATAGATTAATTTGAAAGAACATAGGGAGAGATTCCTATCACATCCTCCATTCAACTCACTTATTTGGTTTGTGCAACTGACAGGTGTATTTTGAAGAACAGCGACTGCAGTGGCTGCTCCAGATGTGGTTTTGTTTGACAGAGCAAATCATCTTGCTAGTAGCACTCACCATGCAGCTTTTGACCTGGAAAATGCCTTTTTTAACCTCAATTCCTGTTAATTGAGACCACCAGAAGCATTTACAATACACTTTATTGTCCTAACTTTGAGCTATATCAGCTTTTCAGCCCTCTGTCATAGAATCACAAAGACCTTGATCAGTTTCTCTTCTTCACAGGACATCACACACTCATCCGTTAGATCAATGGCATCATACTGATTAGACCAATTGAGCACAAAGCAGCAACTCTAGACATCTTGGCAGGACATATACATGCCAGAGGGTGGTAAATAAATCCCATTTTGGTGAAATTTCTGGTGGTCCAGGGTTCTTAGACATGTCAAAACATATTTCCCAGGGTGAAGGACACGTTTTGTAGCAAAGCCATGTCCACCTTTGTAGATAACTAGTCTCCTTTTGAAAACTAGCTTCTGACTTGCTGCTAAGTCCTAATAGAGACTGAACCCTTGACCATGGGCCACAAAGTTGCATGTGACCTTAGCTGCCTATCATGAAGTGGTGTTATTTGACTTAGTAAACTAAAATATTGGCATGCACAGAAGCACTCCATTATTATCCCCTGTGACAAAGAGCAGAGCAAGGGCAAGGTGGAAAATGGATCTGAGGGCAAAGAAGCCCAGGGTCAATGCAACATGCAAAGAATTTCTCTCCCCTAAATAAAAGAGAATATGTTGGGACTGTGAGGAATGGGAGGGATGATGGAATAAAGAATCTCTTTCAAATAGAATTCAAGTGAGTTTTACTAGAGAATGCAGATTAATACCTGAAGAACCCTGCATATTTGCCTGTTTCTCCAAGTAAAAGAGGAAACTCAAGTTAAGAAAAACCCCACTTCTGAATGAAGAATGAGCTTGGAGAGGGAAAAGCATAAGTTTCCATGGGAGTTGTGGCATCCCATAAAAAGTGGTCAGGCAGATGGGTCTCCAGACAGAGAAGTGGTCAGGCAGATGGTTCCTGTGGCTAATGTGGAAGCAGAACATCTTCAGGCACATTTAGGGCTGTGACTTCTCCTATAGACTCAAATTAGAGGAACTTGAAAAAAGTGAACAGATTGATCTCAGGGCCACACAGTCTATCTCTGATGGAGACACCGCAGCTCTGTGATACCTGGAGGCTTGGGTAAGGAGGAAAAGTTATGAACTACTCTGACTTCCTTAAGATGAAAGAAAGTTTTTATTTTAGTAAAAAAAAAAAAAAACTCAGGCTTTGACAAGTCAATCACAGACTCCAGTGACAAACTCAAGTACCACTACAGGACATCTCAGAATCTCAACACCTTCTAAACAATTAGGCTCAAAGCTTAGGGCAAGGCTAACTCTCTTCATGGGCCTGGGCTGGAAGAGGGAGTGGACTGGTTTATAGAGAAAGAGAAGGTGCTGACAAGAGAAATCTCTTTGATTAGCACTCTCCCAGATTAGTCTCCTAAAGAGATATGTGAGCCATGGGTCTTTGTGTCCCAAGGGCTGTATGTCCCATGTTCTAGTGCTGAGGACACAATGCAATTCTTACCAGATATTTGAGCTCATTGCCCTGGGAAACTTGTTCGAATCGTCCCTAGAGCTTATTCAGCCTTCTGTCCCAAAAGCCAGATGCTAGTATCCCATGGAGGAGAGCTCAGGTACCAAATTCTTCCAGATAGGAGAGACCCAGCTTCATTTTGCCTTGTTTAGAAATGGCAGAGCTCTTAGAGCAAAGCTGATGCAAGTCCAAGAGCTCATCCTCTGGAGACAGAAAAAAATTAAAGGCTCTGTGTGTACTGATGTCAGAGGGAGAATACGAAGGTCACGGGGTATAGGAAGAAAGTCAACAACCCCAGATTCAAGTAAATAATGAGTGTCAGAGGGACCTGTCTGCCAGTTTGAGGGCTAAGCAGAAGGGAGGGGGACAGATATTTGTTTCTTCTTTTCTATTTTGTTCCTAGAAACAGGGTTCCTCTTGAAAGCAGCTAGGTCCATCAGTCATCCTGGTCTCCTCCATTTCCCAATGGTGTAAAGAACTGGGATGGTTATCATGATATTCCATAAATCCCAAGCTTCATAAGGCCTCTGCATCTCTATATCCTTCTTCTTCCAGAAGGATAAGGAAATATTTGGTAAAACCACCAAATATTTACACTAGCAATTATGGGGTGCCCATCAGCTAGCCATAGAGGTTGTAGGGTAAGTCAGTAGGGTAAGTGAACTGATCTCTTCTGACACAAAGCTGATAAACAACTGGGAAACTTGGTCTACAAACCTGGAACAGTGCAAAAGAGAGAGATTAGTATGGGCTGGAGCAGAGAGAAGTCAGTGTCAAGGAAATCATTACGCTTGAGATAAGTCTGTACACATGAGAAGAAAGGGGGATTTATGATCTTCGGTAGTGATCTTCAAGTCAGGGTTAATATCCTCCGGTATCCTCCCTCAGAGCTACCCAGTGAGGACCGAGACACACGCCTTATGATGTGTCAGGATTCGCCCACCCTAACGTTTCTGAGCTCCCAAAGTGATCTGCATCTGGAGGCCACATGCTCCTGCATGAAGAGGCAGGGATTTTGCCCTCCTCCACAGAAATATATTCAAAATTGACTCCTATTTTACGTAATGGATTCTGTGATGGGCCACCCAGATCCCCTGTCAGGAATGGATTTATTCCCTCAGCTGCTAGAATTGCTGCCAGCAGATAATCCTGTTATTAGCCCTCTTGGGAAAGGCTTTGACCACTCCATCCAGGGTCATCCTCCCTTTCCAGAGCATTGTATCCAGTGGCTGTCCACACTAGGGTATAAAGGCAGGGCCCCTAAATCTCAACCCAGGACCACTTTGAAAGATCATCCTAGACTCAGGGTGTCTATAGGGTTGGCTGAGACTTTTGTGGAGACGGCATCAAAGCCCAGCTTCTCCTTCTATACAAAGTTGTTTCCTTCCTTTCAAGAGTTTTTGATACAGAGATCACTCCATAATAGATTTCCTACATGTTCATTTCTATCTCAGCATCCGCCTTCCTGGAAACCCAGCCTGTGATATCTTGTGTTCACTCAGGGGTCCCCGTATTTACATTGACCATGAGTCCCAGCCCATTTCCCTCCCTAGAGTAGGGTGAGTGATTGAATAATGCTCTTCTTTGGCTCCTTGGTGTCTAAGGTCCGAGGGGACACCACATTCTCCTGATACAGAGAAGGCACAGGGAAGGTTTGGAAACGAGCACTAGACGTTCCCAGAGAGTAAACAGATGACCTCTGCTGTGAGTGGGGGTGATACTGTTCAGCTGCGAACAGCCAAGGCTGTATGTTTAGTGGGCAGGTAAATATCAATATGAGAAGGATATTTACCTTCATTCATCTCAACCAGCAAATCTCAAAGTATGGTCAGTATCCCCAGAGGCATCATGAGAATGTTTCAAGGAGGACCCAGAAGCCAACCCTATGGAGCACAATTAGCCACTTTACGTGGCAGAGCCTGGGAGATAATTTGCCAGCTCCATGGTGTTGCTATTGCTTTTGGTGGTGGTGATGATGAAGGTACTACAGGGTCCTAGAAGGATAGCCATGAGGAATTTATGGGAACTGAGGATTCAGGACAGGTGTATGGAATATTGCTTAAAATTCTTCAGAACAGCTCTGGGGGTGATTCTTCTGAACGTAATATCAGGAATATGGGGATGTTAGATATGAGAATGGGCTGTTTACCTGTTCTAGCCTCCTTGAGTAGATGGACAGATGGGAGGACTGTAGAAGCAGCAGGGGCCTTCTCTGACAGTCCCATTTTCTCTGTGATTTCCAGTGTCCAACTGTCTCCCCACCCTCAGAGCTCCTGGGGTCCAGGCTGACATGGGGGAAATGGTGGAGCTTCACTGTGAGGCCTAAAAAGGATCTCCCAATCCTGAACCACTTTTTTAAATTTTATTTTTACCTTTGGAGGCAGAGTCTCGCCCTGTTGCCCAGGCTGGAGTGCTGTGGTGAGGTCTTGGCTCACTGCAACCTCCACCTCCTGGGCTCAAGTGATTCTCGTGCCTCAGCCTCCTAAATAGCTGGGATTACAGGCTCCCACCACCATGCCAGGCTAATGTTTTGTATTTTAGTAGAGCTGGGGTTTCGCTATGTTGCCCAGGGTGATCTTGAACTCCTGCACTCAGGCAGTTTACTTGCCACAACCTTCCAAAGTGCTAGGATTAAAGGCGTGAGCCACAGCGCCCAGCCTCTCAACCACTCTTATCACAGGGATGTCCCCTTGGGCTCAGCCCCCTCTGGAAGAGGAGCATCCTTCAACCTCTTTCTGAGTACAGAGCATTCTGAAAACTATTCCTGTGAGGCTGACGATGGCCCCAGGACCCAGCACAGTGAGGTGGTGGCACTCTTTGTCACTGATTGGCTGCTCATCTGTCATGGGCCATAAGCCACTGAGCTGAAACTTTCCAACCTCATGGTTCAAAACTGCTTTCTGATTCCAGAATATGTAACAGTGTTTCTGATGAGCTACCTGCCTGTGGGATATTCAGGAACAGAATTTCTCAGCATGGTAGTTCTACTTTGTGTCCTAACAAAGTTTCCAAAAGGATCCTTTAAGCCTGGGAGGCTGAGGCTGCAGTGGGCTGACTGTGCCACTGCACTCCAGCCTGGGTGACCAAGCAAGACTGTGTCAAAAAAAAAAAAAAAAAGTTTCCCTAGCTATGCTTCCCTATGTCAGTCAGATTTCAATAAAAGAAACAGACCTACTAGCTAATATAAATAATAAGGGATTTATTGTAGGGATTTGGCATTACACAATTGTGAGAAATAAACAGTCTACAGAAGGCTGTTTCTTCTGTGTCTGGTGTGGCAGACACATTTGGGAAAAGCAAGAATAACCTGGAACCTGCAAGAATGAATGGAACCCATGAGCATGAGCTGGAACCTGCATTAGTCTCTCAGCATCTCCAGGTGACAGCCTCAATGATGAGGATGTCCTGCTTATCAATGAGGACAATGAGGATGTCCTCATGAATGATGAGGATGAAGGTGGCACCTTTCATTACTAAGCGAAACATGAATGAGGCCAGGAGTCAAAGAAGCTGAAGAAGACCCTGCAGAAGCTTGAGTCACTGCAGGCTGCTACCCCATGCCAGCACAGTGAGCACAGCAAGCTATAAGAGTGAGCTGCAACAGGGCCTTGGATATTGACGACTCTCCAGGAAAAATAAGAACATGGCTGCTACATCACTTCCACCTTCCAAATCTTGCATAAAAATGTCTCCTGTGGCCCACAGTAATTTGGAACCATGTAGGGCAGGGAATTCTAGGAAATGTAGTTCCAGTTTAGCTAAAGTGACACAATAAAAGTCCAGCACGCTTCCTATCCTACACTACCGCTACTCGTACTTTCATTGGGAGAAAGCACGATGTGATGGCAATATCATTAAATATTGTAGTCAGATAGACTTGGGTTCGAAATACAACTCTGCCAGATATATGTCTTTAGGAAAATTTATAAATCTTGCAGAGCCCCTCAGCTTCCTCTTTTATGACATGGGCATGTTAATTCCTATTTTGTTGAATGGGAGATGGACTTAAATGTAAACACATAAACTTCCCTTACAAAGTATTTGTTCTCTTTCTTTTCCACAAATTTTTGGCTCTCTTAGAGGGTAGCAAGGATTGAATAATATCTTTATTGCTCGATCCATACCTCGTATCCTTTCCTCCTGACAACTCTCAGGACTTCACCACATTGTGGGGAACAACAAAAGGAGCACATCCTGTATCACGCAAGACCAAGCCATGGTCTTCTGTGTGCAGTCCTCAAGCCCACCCAAAGTGCCCTTAGAAGTCTGCATCTCATAGCCTTCTGTTCCTTGTGGACTTCCCAGTGTGGCTAGTCCTTTGCTGCCTGATGGACTTTCAGAAACTCTGTCTGTTTCCTCTGGCTTTTGGTGGATGGATTTTTCTTTAGATTGTTGGTTCTCCATTTTGCTGCACATTGGAATCGACTGAGGAGTTTTCTGAAGTCCTGATATTGGGGTTCTACTTCCAAATTCTCTAGGAGTCTGGGGTGATGCCAGGACATCAAGATTTCTTCCTTCAAATTAACCATCAGGTTATTACAGTATTCAGACAAACTGAAAACTACTGCCTTAGTCTTACAGGCCCCCTGCATTGATTGCTGCCCCTGTGAAGAAATGTGGCCATGTTCATTATGATCTTCCTCTCTGCTACCGATATTCCTATTTTCTTTGGATCCCAGAATAAAAATGATGGGTAAATTATGTTTGGTATTTTTTCTGATTGCTAGAGCTGCCATAACAAAGCACCATAGATAGGCTGGCTTAAACAATACAAATTTTTTTTCTCACAATTCTGGAGACTGAAAGTTCGAGATCAAGATGTTGGCAGGGTTGGTTCTGTGAAAGTTGTCAATATCAAAATGAAGTCACTTAGGTCACCCAAACAAAAGTTCAAGAGTTTAGGAACAGAAGGCCTTCACACACACTTCTATGATAAGAACTAACACAAAGACTGTCTGGAGGGCTCTTATGCACACATACCTGTCACAGAGCTTTTGGGAAGGACTTTCTAAACTGCAGCTTGCTACATGAATCACAAGGACAGCCAGCGAGATGCACAGGAACACTTGCCTGACACACTATCTCCACTAATGAACTGGTGTCAGCTCCTGTGATGTATGTGTACTCCTCCTTTTGCCTTTAAAAGACTCCTCTTGCCTCAACCTCCTCAAATACGCCCATAGTTTACTATGGCACACGTGTTCTACATTGCAATGCTTCCCCCGACTAAACTCAGTACTTTTAGAGGTCTGTCTATATTTGTTATTTACGTTGACAGTTTCTTCAGCGGCCTCTTTTTTGGCTTGTTGATGGTCACCTTCTCCTGGTGTCTTTACATGGTCTTCCCTCTATGGGTGTCTGTGTCTTAATCTCCTCTTTTTATCAAGATACCAATCATATTGGATTAGGGCCCACTTTAATGACCTCATTTTAACTTAATCACCTGTTTAAAGATCTTATCCCCAAATACAGTTGCATTCTAAGAAAGTGGGGGATTAGGACTTCAACACATGAATTTTGGGAGCATAAAATTCAGCCCATAACAGGCCTCTTCTATTATATCTTCTTTGGCCAATTTAAAGCTCTCTCATGAGCACCTAACATCTGACTACAGGAGTCTAATACAGGCCCCATGCTTTCCTTCTCTGCAGCAATTGACTTAGCTTGCATCCTCAATTTTCCTAGTGACTTTTCTCCCCAGCTCCCACAGTCAGGGCTCAATCTCACTCTGACCTCACATTTGCACCCCACCCTCGGAGCTCTGTCCTCCTTGGGCTTCTTTCTCCCTTTGCATTAAGTGTTTCTCAGGACTTTATTCTTCCCTCTAACTTTTCTACTCCCAAGAATCACATCACTATCAAAGCTTTAACTACGGCTTCCAAGAAAATAATTCAAAAATCTGTATCTCCTCTTCTGGGCTCCAGGTTGGTTTTTTTTAAAAAACAGCTTTATCAAAGTATATTGACAAATAAAAATTGTATATATTTAAGGTGGGCAACTTGACTTGATGTTTTAATATACATGTACATTGTGAAATAATCACCATCAAACAGTAATCAAATGAAAGTAGTTAACATATTATATCACATTTTTTTCTTATTTTTTTGTGGTGAGAGCACTTAAAAGCTACCCTTTTATCAAATTTCAAGTATGCAATACAATTGTTAACTATAGTCACAATGTGTGCTGCTTATCAGATCTCCATCCTGAGCTTCAGGTTTAAAAACTTTTCCACTACTAGAGATTTCTGTTCCATCGTTACTTCAACTCAATCCATCTAAAATCAAAAACCTCTTCTTCCACAGAACTAGTTCCTTTCCTCATGTCCTATTTCTGTCATAGATTTCAACATTCCCTCACTTCCCTTTCTTTACTGCCAGTCAGTAAGAACAGCATCTATCATTACCTCCTTATTGTAGGCTCTCATAATTTTCCTTCGCCACATTTCTCCCCACTTTCCTTTACCATTGTCACTCCTAGAAAAGTGTTCTCACCAGCATAGAGGCTGAAGCTCTCTCTCAGGAGATCAGAGAGTTGAGTCTGACTGCAGTCTCTGACACCTCAGAGCTCCCTTGAATAGACCTGCCCTCTTCCTGTGCAAACAGAGAAAGAAAGGCTTTCTTAAACAGATCTTTGCTCCTCATAATTCTGCAAGCAAACTGCGCCTGAATGGACACCCAAAGGGAAAGCAGTATTTTCAGTGCTGGTGGAACAGTGCTAAACTTCCACTGGGATGTTCAGAACTGACCTATCAACCATAAATCCCTTGCAATAGTTGTTATTAAACCTCTATTATATAATATGCATGACATAAGGTATACTGGGAGAAAGATTAATCAGACATAGTCCTTTACTCTGAGGAAATTGCAGAAATCTGGTGTGAGACACATATGTAGAGTCCTCTTTGAAGAATACATTTACTGCTATGATGGAGATACAGTCTATCATTATAGACGGTAAGTTTTATTGAAGTTCGCTATAGATTGAATGTTTGTGTTTCCCCTGAATTTATATGTTGAAATTCTAACCCCTGAAGTGACAGTATCAGGGAATGGGGCCTTTGGAAGGTGTTTAGTTCATGAAGGTGGAGCCCTCATGAATGGTGTTAGTAACTTTATAAAAGAGATCCCACAGAGTTCTCTTCTCCTGTCCACTAGGTAAGGACACAGCAAGAAAATGGTTGTCTATGAGCCGGAAAGCAGGCCCTTACCAGACACAGAATCTGCTAGCACCTTGATCTTGGCCTTCTTAGTCTCTGGAATGGTAAGATATAAATGTTTGCTGT
Organism: Symphalangus syndactylus; assembly: GCF_028878055.3. Lineage (NCBI taxonomy): Eukaryota > Metazoa > Chordata > Mammalia > Primates > Hylobatidae > Symphalangus > Symphalangus syndactylus. The sequence goes on from NC_072441.2 coordinate 86,278,839, forward strand.
ATATAAGCCACCCACTCAATGGGAGTTTGTTATAGCAGCCTGAACTGACTGACAAGGTTCTACAAAATTACTAAGAATAGCTCTCTTAGGGCTTGCTATGTACCCACAGTGAACTGAGCAACTTTACAAGCATTATTATATTAATATTTAATCCTCAGAACTACCCTCTAAGGATGATAATGTTCTCTCCCTTTTATAAAGTCAGAAACAAGAAACCTGTTCAAAGTCTCCCAACCCAAGATGATGGGGCTGGGGTTCACACTCAGGCCTGTTCCCCACACTGATAACCACTGCTCTCTCTAGCCTCCCCAAAAGGTACATTTTTAATTGGGCAGCTTAAGAAAAGTTCAGTCTATGGCAGACAGGAACAGTATATTACCACTTTGGATGGGCAGGAGAAAGGCCACAGGCATATGAGACATCACAATGTGTTTAGAGATTAGTGAGTAAATTGATATAGAAACACTAGAATGGCTTGAAAGAGACACTGGAACATTGGACCTTGACTGTAAAGGGCACTGAATGCTTCAGCAAGGAGTTATTTTGTTAGTGCCAGGAAGCCACTGAGGTTGCTTAATCTTATTTTCTGACAATCCTGTTGGTGGGTGTATGAAGGAGCATCTGAAGGGTAAACAAACTGATGAGGAGGTTGGGAACATGGAAGAGAGACTTCCCACACTCCATACTTTTCCCATGCCTAGGCTGGCACTGCAGAGTCCACGAGACCCCATTACAGTCTTCATACACTAACCCACATTAACCCATGTTTCATCTGTGGGAGGAAGGCACTAGCACAACACACACTTGGAAGATTCCCTGACTTGCTGGGCAGGCAGGCATCGGACTCAAACAGCAGCACAGTTTTGGGACAGGGCAGCTTTTAGGACAGGGCAGCAAACAGTGGGCACCACAGTCCCCTTTCCATAACCAAGAAGAGTCAGAAATCCCAGAGTATTAGTTTTTACATCCTGAATTTAATCAAAGCAATTGACCTATCAGGTGTGTGACAAATCTTTGGAAGAATTGACCTCTTATCCTTCAAGAGTAAAGGGGAGATACCAGATGTCTTTTCCATAACAAGACTCAACAAGACAATTTTCCTACCTCCCTTTTTTTTTACACAAATGTCATTGCAGAGCTTTGTTCTTCTTCAGGAAGATGATTCAGAGAGAAGTATGGTTTCAAGTCAGACAAGGATCAAATCAACCAGAAATTCTGAAAACAGCAGCCAGGCTGTCATTGCCCATTCAAAGTTTTCTATGTGCAACTGATTATTCATTTGTTATTCAGAAACAGACTGCCAGTCTCACCCTTAGCTGGGCTATGACAGCCAGGACCCAGGGGTCCTCTATTGTGAAACTGTCTTCCCCCAGCACTTGCCATGGTGGAGGGCCCATATGACCATAAGATCTATTAACTCACAGCTGCTCAACTGAAGTCACCATGCAAGTAACAATTGTGTTTTGACAGAGAAGGAACAAGCGGGATTCTAGACCGGCTAGCAGGTCCAAAGGGAAGAAGTTTTCATGGGCTCTGAATATTGAAGCTGGAAGGAATCTTAGAGACTAACTTGGTCAAGGATCATCACCTTTGTGGGTAGAAAGACAACACTAACCCCAAAAGCATCATGATAGACTGTAAGTCCTACTGATACGTGTGGGGAGGGGACAAGAAAGATGTATCTGGGGCTTGTGATTCAGTGGAACCTCCCTATGATGGACCCTTTGAATTGCTAGATGGATCTGGGGGTACTATTATCACCATGGCTACCAGCTTGCAATAGCACCATCAAGGACCCTTCCCTCTCTAGATGAAGAAAGTGAAGGCCAGAGAGATGAATTGACTGTCCCAAGCTCACATTGTTTTGTGGGAGCAGAGCCAACACTAGCTCCTGTAACATCCCAAAGTGCTTTCCAGCATTTAGGATACTTTCTAATCAGTCACCTGGATTGTAAGCTCCATATAGGTACTGTCACATCTGCCTTCACCACACCATCCCCAGCACCTGACAGAGGTCCTGGAATATAGCAGAATCCCAGCAGACACTTGTTGACCGACTCTCATATGCCCTTCATGGGAAAAGAATGGTAGCCAGCATTAATGAGAACTTAACATATGCCAGGAAGTGTTCAAGGCACTTTATTTGTATTAATTTGTTTAACCCTCAGAATAATCCTGAGACAGCGTTTTTATCATCTTTTCCATCTTATATATGAAGACAGTGCAGATCAGGGAACTTAAGTCCACTGCCCAGGTTTACACAGGAAGCAGCAAACCTGTGACTCTAGCCCAGGCAGAATATTCCAGGTCACACTCTCTTAATCACCACAAAACACTGCCTCATCATTCATCTCTTCTGTGTCCCCAGCCCTAGAAGAGTGCTAACACACTCAGCACTCAATAAATATTCAGAGGATGAATGACACGCCGGCAGACAAGAACCCATGTCAGCTGCTCTTCCAGCATCAGGCAGTCCTGCCAGTAGCACCACACAGGTGGCTGTTGTCCCAGCTCTGAGTAAGGCAGCCAGGACCCCTCTGGCTGTGAAGAAGAGCTAATTTGGTTCTTCCTGATTGAGGCTGAGCCTCCCTTCATTAGCCCAGTCTTTCAGAGCAAGCCCAGCCTGTTAGTAAGGAGTGCCCTCTGCTGACACAGACACATTCCTGCTGTCTCGATCCTTGGTGTAAATGGAGAGAGACCATCAATGTTGCAGTGTGAGCTGTGAGAATTCAGCCAGTCCCAGCCTGAGCCCTCTGGCTGGGAGGGCTTCACCTTCTATTGCTTCATCCAGATTAATTTTAAGGTCAAACCAGATGGAGATTTGTGGTCACTGAGTGATAAGCACCCTTTAGCCCTGTGTCCAGTTGCCTGTCTACTCTCCAAGCTGAGATTACTCCTCTGCCCTCTTCCTGTTCCTCCCCACTCTAAGATCCATGTTCAAAGGTCCCATATAAATTGTGTCATCTCATTATCCATGCAGGGCCTTTGTTTTCCTGACTACTGAGTTTCTGAGATTGTCTTTCCCGCCCATTTTTCTTCCCAACTTCTATTCCAGTCTCACTTACTGTCTCAGTGAACATCTTTTGTTTTTCCTGCTGTCAAGGCATCCACTCAGCCTGAGATGGCTCCCAGCTATCATCCACCCCAGTGGAGCTGCAGCTAGTGTGCAGTAATGATAATGGTTCCTTTGGGGCTAAACTTCCAGAACTGGACCCAGGGAGGAAGAAAGATGTGAGGAAGGCACCAAGTGAGTGAGGACTGAAGGGGTTCCTAATAACTCTGGCCCTGCTGAGATTCTTAGGACAAGAATAAGGACACGTGATATTGATGTCACTCATCAGAGTTCTGTTGAATAATTTTTTTTTGAGATGGAGTTTCACTGTCACCCAGGCTGGAGTGCAGTGGCATGATCTCAGCTCACTGCACCCTCCACCTCCCAGGTTTAAGCAATTCTCTGCCTTAGCCTCCTGAGTAGCTGTGATTACAGGCACCTGCCACCACACCAGGCTAATTTTTTTTTTTTTTTTTTTTTTTTTGTATTTTAAGTAGAGACGCGATTTCACCATCTTGGCCAGGCTGATCTTGAGCTCCTGACCTCTTGATCCACCCGCCTCGGCCTCCCAAAGTGCTGGGATTACAGGCATGAGCCACTGCGCCTGTCCTAATAAATTTTAAAATGCTATAAAAAAGGAATTAATGGTGAAAGGCGAGAAGAATTGAAAAATATAGCAGCTGGGTGCAGCGGCTCACGCCTGTAATCCCAGCACTTTGGGAGGCCGAGGCAGGTGGATTACCTGAGGTCAGGCATTCAAGACCAGACTGACCAACATGGTGACACCCCATCTCTACTAAATACAAAAAATCAGCTGGGCGTGATGCTGCATGCCTGTAATCTCAGTGTAATCCCAGCTACTTGGGAGGCTGAGGCAGGAGAATCACTTGAATCTAGGAGGCGGAGGTTGCAGTAAGCCCAGATCGCACCATTGCACTCCAGCCTGGGCAACAAGAGCAAAACTCCATCAAAAAAAGAAAGGGAAGGGGAGGGGAGAGGAGGAGAAAGGGAGGGAGGGAGGGAAGGGGGGAAGGAAGGAAGGAAGGGTCTCCCCAGCAACCCTGGTCCAGATACAGCAGGACTAGTCAATGACTTGTAGACAGGAGACCATGTTTCCATACCTAGACCGGTCCAGTCCCGATCATCCATGTTAGAGGACTGAGGGAAGGAAAAGGGAATAGCTCCATGATGCAGAAGCCAAGAAACAGGTCAGTGGAAGGAGACCTGATGTGTTTTCTAAATCTCTCTACTGATTTCACCCCATTCTTCTCCATCCCAACCAGGGTGGAGTAGAGAGAGACCCAGATGCCTGTCTGTTCTGCTCCCTCTGCCCATCATGATGCCCCTTACCGAACTTCCACTCTAATGGAAGTCAGTGGGACCGACCAGAGGCTAGATCCTGGACCACTCTCCTCTGGGACCTTTCAAGATCCAAGACTCATGCTTTTCATACTTTATTTCCAAAGAGGGAACAGATGAAGTTCTCTCCTCTTTTAACTTCCCTTTCCTATCTGATCCCTAATATTGTTCACAAATGCTAGTCGTGCTTATCACCATTCTTAGTTTTCAATATTATTTCTCCATCACTAGACTATAGGCAAACCAAGGACAGAAGCTTCATCTTGTTCTCTCCTATATCACCTGTAACTAGTACAAGATCTGCCTCATTGTAGCTATTCAATAATTGTGGATGGAGATATGAAATGTTTGCTCAAAAATAAGTTGACCCTTAGGCTGGGCTCTGTGCTGTTCTGGGGGCCCATTCAAGCACACATTCAAAATCACTTGAAGCTGAAGGTCACATCCCCCAGAGACAATCTGCTCAGGGTTGCCCGTTCAGCTTTGCCAAAGAGCGGTTGCCGGGGTCTCCTATGAATGGACCTGCTCAGTTTTCATCCAGCCACAGGAGCTAAGCTGCCTTGTGCATCATCTGCTTAGGATGGGTAACATTCCTGGTCCCTCCTGGAGAGTGTGGAAGGGGACTTGTGGCAGCCATAAAGGTGCACCAGTCAGATCTCCCTTCAAGGAAGACCCTGCTCCAGGAGTGCACTTAGCTATCAGCCTCCAGCTGCATCACCTTCAGAATCTGCTGCAATGTTTGAACCAAAGCTAAAGTCTCCCCAGGCAGCCTCGGCCACTGAGCACAGCGGGACAGCAGGGGTACTTTCTGCTCCACATGGCCATTCTCCTAACATAGACTCCTCTACTGGCAACCTCGCTGGAGCTTCCCACTGGGCTGTATGAGACTTCCTCAGAGCTGCATCAGGGTCAAAGTCTCTTCTTTCCCAACCCTCTTGCCTCCCCATCTTATTTGACAGGCATCAGACCCATATCACTATCTGGACATTCCCTGACTCCTTTTGTTCCCTCTCTCCCGTCTTTCAAAATCTCTTGACCTTACAATCTCTTGACCGTCTTTGGTATCTGCTTCCCAGAGGACCTGAACTGATACAAGCCCTCTTTCCATTGTGGCTTTAATGCTATTGCACTCAGACCATTACTGACATGGTTTGTGTGCTGAACCGATGAGCCACATAGAACCATCTTCTACTTAAGGATAATGACAGAGAGAAATTATGTGTCAGCTGAGGTGCTATTTATGTTTCTTCCTAACAGACCATCCAATGAGATGGAATACAATAGAAAAAAAAGTGAGATAGAACAGTCTAGCAACCCTGGATCTAGCAACCACCACATGTGCTTGCCCCCACCCTTACATGTCTCAAAACTCATTTCTCTTTGTAGCTCTGAGCTGCCTTCCCTCTGAAACCAAATGATAGCTTTATGGAAGGTTGATTAAACCTGCTGAATGTCATAGCTAAACTTATGAATTAAAATAAAATCTGGCTAACCACTCCTAGCCTTGTCTCTTAAAGCTTCACATGAAATATCTATAAAGTTCCAGGAAAAGACAAACATAATAATGACACTAAAAATGAGGACTTTTAAAAATCAACTATTGTCAGAGGCAAAAGGAATTTCCATGAACTTTAAGGTCATTAGAATTGAACTGAAAAAAGAAAAAAAAAAAAAACAGAAGAGAGGGACACCTTGTGTATGTTGGAAAAAACAGAGCAGGTGGCTTATCTGAAAGTAAATAGAAAAGGTCATTTTCCCATCTCCACATCACACTCCCCTCACCCAGTTACAAAACGCTGAATCTACACCAGAGACCTGGACATCCACTTCTACTGTGTGGGAGCTGCCTTCTGAGAAGTGACAGTGAGGCCCACCCACCACCATCACCAATCTTTTCACCAAAAGAACTCTCTTGAAGGCTGACTTCAGATTTCCCTGCACTTAGTTTTCAATGGAAGGATCTAGAGTACTGTGGGGAAAGAGTTATCCCCCAAGAATGTGTGTCCAACCAAATTGCTCCCTATATGTGGGAAAGAAGGAAAAAAGCAAACATCAGAAATGAAAGGGTTCAGAACATACACCTGTCATGCATGGGCTAATCTTGAAACAAATCACTTGAACATATTCTCCAGTCAATAAGACAGAAAGCAAAGTTTAAAAGTAGAAACTGGAGATGTCATGGAATGAAAGACTGATGGATCTTCCCTTACTAAAATTAGACTCAAAACCAAGAGAAACAATGGAACAATGTGCTATCAAGTAGCTTTGCCAGCCTGAGGTCAAAGTCCGGCCCTGTATAGTTCCCAAGATTGTCTTCTGCTTTCCTGTAGATTCTATTTTGATTGTGCTTCCGCCTCCCACCGAAAAAAAAAAAAAAGCAGTTTACAGATAATCTCTTGCCAATTTGATAAAAGACTCCATAAAACACTAACTGGGTCTGTTCCAACTTTGATTAGCATGGCCAAACAATTTGTATGTTGGGATGCCGAGCCAAGATAGTTATTAAACTAAAAATCTTTGTTTTCCCCCCCTTTCTTCCATTTCTCAAAGCAGAAGTGCACAAAAGAGCATACTGACTATTTTCATTAATAAAGAATATTATTAATGACTTTCTACGTCTTCAAAGCCAATCAGTATAGCCTGAATCATTTTTTAATTAAACAAGACTAATAAACCACCAGGTGGAAAATGCATGTCACTAAAACCTTTACGTAAAATCTGCCAACTAAATTTTATGAGTGTTCCTTTGTTAACTATGATTAAAATTCAAGACACATAGTGTGAGATTATGCAAACAGGTAATTTTTGAGGTTTTATGAAAATATACTAAAATGTAACTAGGTTGTTTCTTGGTGTGGAATTCTAAAATGCTACTTTTTCCTTCTTTGTATTTTGTTCTGTATTTATAGGTGTTTTCTCTAATATGCTTGACTAGCTAGTGTATTCCTATATATTAACATGTACAATTTTATGTTTACCACATGAGCACAATTAAATTAAATTAAAATTTTTACAGTAAATAGACTGTTAGGAAATATGCTGAAATATTAATTTTGCTTATTTTCAGCTGCTGAGACAAGAGTGCTCTGTTTTCCCTACTTTTCAGTTTTCCCAATATTTCTGTAATTAGCATTTATTATTTTTCTAGTAGGGGAAAAATTTTATTTTAGGGCCAGGCGCAGTGACTCACACCTGTAATCAGCACTTCGGGAGGCCAAGGCAGGCAGATCACCTGAGGTCAGGAGTTTGAGACCAGCCTGACCGACATGGCGAAACCCCATCTCTACTGAAAAAAAGAAAACAGAAATTAGCCAGGCATGGTGATGCATGCCTGTAGTCCCTGCTACTCAGGAGGCTGAGGCAGGAGAATCGCTTGAACTGGAAGGCGGAGGTTGCAGTGAGCCAAGATTGCACCACTGCACTCCTGCCTGGGTGACAGAGTGAGACCATCTCTCAAAAAAAAAAAGTGTTATGGTGGAGGTAAACATAGCACTTTCAAGATCTCAGAGATCAGTCATTGTTCTATGTGGATATTCAAGATTAAATTCCTGGGTAGATGGCATACTGAACTGAGTATGAGTTGAGTTATCTAGGCAGAGATGCAGAGACAACACTGACCAGAAGTAGAAATTCAGTGCAACAACACAAGACCTAAAACCAGAGACTTGAGTACCGTTGATCCTCCCTTTCCTGGGAGGGAGATAGTCCCAAGAATAGTCCCAAGAATTCAGAAATGATGGCACCAATACCAGACTTTGGAATGCTCAAAATCATTGCCTTGGGTGTGTTTCTGATTCTTTTACAGCAGGATTTGGAGAAAGAGTCCAATGAGACTGTCTGCCAGAGACGCTGAGAAAGATCTGCAATGCAACATGTGGCAGCCCGGGGAATGGAGCCTTTACTGATTAGACTCTATGTGTAAAGTGATACGAAATTTTATTCCCTGTAATTGCCAAAGGTGCTGAAGGTTGTGAGAGAAATGGCAATAGTTTGTGTGGGCAGGGAGGGTGACCTATACCTCCCAGGGAACAGAGTATAGCCAAAAAAAAAAAAAAAAAGCCACAGGTCTGGAGGGGTGTGTGTGTGTGTGTGTGTGTGTGTGTGTGTCTGTGTGATCAGCAAGGGAGAGCCCCACTCTAGGAAGATGTCTAAAAGGGACAGACATATATAGGAGAGCTCAGTGGATGGGGGAAAGAAGAGTTTGTGAAAATTAGAGGAGAGGGAAGGATTTGTTCCGGACCTTCTGCCTGGCAAAGAAGAGAGACTGAAACTAAGAGGAGTGTCTAAGGTGGACTGCACCATAATAACAAGTATCTCCTGAGTAAACATTTGAAATGCTTTCAGTTAGATTTTTCTACTAGCCTACCATTTCTTTAAATGTGACTTGGGGCACGTATAGCCTTAAAAAGTAATATTCTGGTCATATTTTGTGTGGCTGCCTCCTCCCTTGTACCCTAAGGATTTATAGTCTGGACCAAGAGTACTTCATGCGATTGCATACAGTGGTTCACACCTGTAATCCCAGTACTTTGAGAGGCCAAGATGGGAAGATCGCTGGAGTCCAGGAGTTTGAGACCAGTCTGGGCAACATAGCAAGACTCTGACTCTACAAAAAAATTAAAAAAATTAGCCATGGTAGCACATGCCTGTAATCTCAGCTACTCTGGAGGCTGAGGTGGGAGGATTGCTTGAGCCCAGGAGGTTGAGGCTGCAGTAAGCCATGATCACACCACTGCACTCCAGCCTGGATGACAGAGTGAGCCTCTGTCTCAAGAAAAACCCCCAAAAAACCAGTCCTTCATGAGGTCATATGACTGTCAGGCATAGTGATCTGTGAAGGCCTAACTCAGTGAACAGGAAGATGTGGAAAGCAAGCCCAATTTACAAGTTACAACCCAGTCAATCTGACCGAGTTGTAATTATGTGCACAACTGTTCCTGGGCTGCCTGCCATTATATAAGGGTGGCTAATGTGCTTCAGGTTAAACAAACATTTATTGAGGACCTGCTGAATGCCCCACACTGGGTCTTGTTCAGGCCTCTGATCAATAGGCCATGGCCATACTCAGAGCCCATGAGGTGCCAACTCTAGAGGTATTCCTGGTAAAAAGGAAGGTTAACAAATTCACCATCCCTCAAAGGTCCCTTCTGGGAACCTATTTGTCCTAATCCTAGCCTTTCTCTCTGCATTCTGATTACAAAAGGGGTTTCTGGAAAAGTGTCCTAGGGGAAAGGATCACATCTTATAATGTTTTGCTTACTTAAAAACCAATGAGTTAGTGCGCAAGAATATAAGACAGATGTTCAATATAATGTTATCTATAATTGGGACGAATTGGAAACAGTTAAATGTCCATTAATAGGGGGCTAATTCAGTAGATCATCATACATGTACATGGTGATATATATAGTGGAAATACTGAACCATTTCGAAAAGTTTGTGCTGCTTGAGTAAAAAATCTACCCCACTGCCAAGAAACACAGGCACACTCAAGTTCCTCAACCTTTCTTAAGACACCCAGTGAAAATAAGGAAATACAAAATCATAAAGAGGAAGCATTGTTTGCTGTTCTAGGCAGTTCTAAAATCTCTAGTTTAAGAAATGATCATGGGCTGGGGGCAACGGCTCATGCCTGTAATCCCAGCACTCTGGGAGGCCAAGGCAGGCCAATCACCTGAGGTCTGGAGTTCAAGACCAGGCTGGCCAACATAGTGAAACCCCATCTCTACTAAAAATACAAAAATTAGCTGGGTGCCGTGGCACACGCCTGTAATCCCAGCTACTTGGGAGGCTGAGGCAGGAGAATCAGTGGAACCCGGGAGGCGGAGGTTGCAGTGAGCCAAGATCATGCCATTGCACTCCCGCCTGGGAGACAGAGTAAGACTCTGTCTAAAAAACAAACAAAACAAATGAAGAAGAAGAAGAAGAAGAGGAGGAGGAGGAGGAGGAGGAGGAGGAGGAGGAGGAAATGGTCATGAACACAAGAGAACAAAAAGAAGTAATAAGTGAAGAAAAATGAGATACTTTTTTTTAAAAGAGGTAGAGGTAGATCTGCATACAATGACAAAGAAATATGCCTGAGATACAGTATTTTGCTTAGAAAGAAAAGCAAATGGTAGAACAATATGCATATAATAATCTTATTTGCTTAATATAATTATATATGGAGACTGTCTTTAAATTTCAGTTTGAATGCTAAAGCTGAAAAGAGTAGGTAGTAAATCCCCCTGCATTCTAAAGAAAAGTATAAAACACCCCTTGTTGAATTTATGAAAAGAGGACAAAACCTGTCCTGCAGCCCTTACCCAGTTCCAACCCCCACCTTATAGGGGAGGCTATAAATTTAAAGTGACGTTTAGGTTACTCATGTGAGTAGAGTCGTGTGAAGGGAAGGGGAAGTAGGGGACTTCTCTCCATCTTAAACCACACAGAGGGAAGTCCCAAAAGAATCACTGCCTGAGACTGGAGGTGCCTACAGAAATAGAGGCTAGTTACTTTCTCCTCAACTGCAGCAACCCACATCTCACCTGGGTGCACCACTGCACAACTAGGGGAGAGTTCTGGGCAAATGAAAGCTAACTACTTACCTTTGGCTGGAGCCACACATGATAGAAGGTGGGAAGAGAGGGGTCGGCCGATGGCTAAGCTGTACTCCTACCATTTGATACAGCAAAGATGCCTGAATTTCCTGAGAGCCAAGTGGATGTTGTGGGAAGTAGCCACACTAAAGACGTTTTGATGAGATTCAACCCAAGAAGGCTGCCTGCTTGGAGATGGGACACCACCAGTAAGTGGCTAGAGATTGTACCTGTAGGGGCTGGACCTGAGGAAGGGTTACAAGAGGTCAGCCAGGAGGAAACAGCAATTAGAAGACCCCGGGTGATAGACCTCCCAAGAACTTGCTGCCATCCTATAGGGTGTGTAGGTCAACCAGCAAGCAAAGAGAGAGCTACAGAGGGCAGCCCCTAAATAAAAAGAGCTTTATGTATCTTTCTCTGCCCTAAGTGGGAGGAGATAGAAGAAGAATGAGTGACCCCACCCCTTTCCCACTGCAGGTTTCCGGGCCACAGTTCAGGCCTAAGATTGGAGGATGAGAGGAGCTTTGAAATGGATGTGCGATTCAAGTTTTAAATTGAACTGGACTGCACTGTTTTTCCAATGCCTGGACATGGCCAGAAAGCTATTGTGTCTGCTCAAGCCAGTCCTCAGGGGCAAGTCGGCGGGATTCTATGTAACATGATGAATAGCAGGAGCAGAGGTAAGAGAAAAATAAAGTGGTTTCTGCTTTCAAGTTCAGCCCCATCCAATAAACCAGTAGACACATAAAATAACTATTTTTCTATCTCTACAAAAGAGTTCAAGAGAGAAACAAACAAAAATGAGTGGATATCTCTGCAACGAGGAGGGATAAATGGACAGAGACCTTTACTTTTCAGGTTTTTTGTCCTATATTATTTCAATGTTTCATAACAAACTTGTATTACTTTTATAACTAAAATAATTAATTTTCTTAAAATGTGGGTGTTAACCACATGTCAAGCCCAGAATCCTGTAGTCTTTCCCTCAGTTAGTGAGTTTTAGGAGAAGACAATTTGCTCAATGATGTGCTGGCAAACGCGCTGCAGGGTGAGACAGTATCCTGATTTGTAGTGTCTGCTGATATTTCCATGGCGTAAAGACTCCCACCACGATTGATTTCAAGCTACCAACAGTTTGACAACTGGCTCACAAAATTCCTGGATATTCAGCAGCTTAACAGCTGGCTTGCCAAATTCCTGGATATTTAACCATTGGCTTTACCAGCTGTAGCACACCAGGAAAGCATTGTGTGGGAGGCAGTGGCCAGAGCCTTTTCTCTGGCAACTCATCTCCAGGCTCTGTTAATTACCAGCTGACTGACAGGCCAGCCTCTGCCCAGGAGTAATGAAGGGTCACTTGTTTCAACAGCAGAGTGTCAGGGCATTCCGGCAGGCCAGCCCTGTGACCCAGCAAGCTGCTCATCTGGGCCAAGTGGAAGGTTCCAGGAGGGTTGGAAGGATGGAAACAGGCAGAAGAATGTGTCAGAAGAGACAGAGGAGAAGGGCAAAACCAAACCTCAGACGTCAGTGACCTTCTGCAGCTGCAGAGCCCCTCCCACAGCAAGAAGCAAAACAACGTGGGAAAGTGACAAAGTCAAATATTATTCAGCACACCAATAATTAGAAAAAAAGTCTAATTATGACAGTAATGACTATAACTACAATGTATTGAATGCTCACTCTGGGTATGTGTTGGTGCTAAAACACTTTACGTGGAGCTCTTCATTTACTCCTCACAGCAATCGCACAAGGTAAACACTTTCATTTTTCCACTTTACAGCAAAGAACACGGTGACCTAATCAGGTTAAACAACTTACTCGAGAGCATCAAGCTAGTTACCGGTAAAACTGTGATTCAACCTGATATTTTACTCCAAAAGAAAGCTAGATTTCTTTACAGTTTCACTAAGTGAGGCAAAGTCCCCCAACAGGCAACTGGGATCCACCTGTGGATGTTGCAGTCCGACCTGAAAACATTTAGGTTTACTTGTCACCTCCCCAGCTTCATATAGGAATGAGGTGTTTGTTCTGGCTGCACCTGCTTGAGGGGCTAGTGTAGAGGTCCTTCCTGAATTGGCTGTATGAGCTTTGGACATAACATTTCATCTCCCCTAGTCTCAGCCTTTCACTATAAAAATAGATAATTAAGTTAATAATCTCTAAGAATGACAGACCCACATGTAGACAGGCCCATTTTTTTCTGTTAGTCCAAATATCTAGAAAGCCTGGGAAATGAGAAATTTCTTTATGTAACAGTCATTCCACACATGTGCATTACTAGGTGCTAGCCACTATTCTGAAAGGTACTGGGGATATAAGTCTTTTTATACAAAAAGTTGAGTTCTTCAGGAACCAGGAAATGGAAATAAACCAGTGGAGGAAATTAGCAATCCCATGCATATATTGTGTGCTGGATATTGCACAAAGTCTAGGAAATCCACTCAGAAATCAGACTGTTGCAACAAGAAAGATAAGGTTGACAGGGCACGGTGGCTCACACCTATAATCCCAGCACTTTGGGAAGTTGAGTCAGAATTGCTTGAGCCCCGTGGTTCAATACATTTGGGCAACATAGTGAGACCTTTTCTCTCCAAAAATAAACAAAATTAGCCTGGTGTGGTGGTGTATGCCTGTAGTCACAGCTGCTTGGGAGGCTGAGGTGGAAGGATCACTTGAGCCCAGGAAGTTGAGACTACAATGAGCAGAGATCGCACCACTGCATTCCAGCCCAGGTACTAAGTGAGACCCTGTTAAAAAAAAAAGAAAGAAAGAAAAGAAAAAAGAAAAGACAAGGAAAGGGAAAGGAAGAAAAGAGAAGAGAAGAGAAAAAAGAAAAGAAAAGAAAAGGAAAAGAAAAGAAAAGAAAAAAAAGAAAAGAAAAAAGAAAAGAAAAGAGAAAGGTAAGGCCAGTGGAATCAGACTGACCTGGGTGGAATCTTGGCTCTGTCACTGTGTAACTCTGGGCTGGTCATCTCTGAACTGTTTTGCTATAAGTCAGTAAATGATAGCTATGCTTATTATGAAAAAATAATGTCCTACTTTATCAAGATTCCACAGGCACAGTTGTTCAGGAATGGGAAGAACCTATATGGCCACTTCAATGGGGTCAGGAAGTAGTGAAGCTCCTGGGAGGAGGTACAATAGTGTCATTTACAGGACTCAGCAACATCTATACATTGCACAGGTCTGGGCACCTAGAGGTTCCAGAGCCCCCTGGGAGAAGGAAGAAAGAAGAAGATACTACTGTCAGGCTTTCTGGGGCTCCATAGAGATAAACACACATTAGAACCCCTGATGTTCCAGCTAGCTGAACAGGTGGGGAGTCTGCCCTAGATACACTCTTAAGTTTTGAGGATAACAAAGCTAGACAAAACACAATGCAACCTTCCAGACCTTCACACTCCTCTGTTCAGTATTCCAAACCTCAGGGCCCTGTGACTCATGGTGTCCAGGGTCTTTATATTATATCCACCCCTGTCTAACCTCCAAGGGGAAGGCTTACATTTTTTCAGGGCTTTTTCCTCCCTCTTTATCAAAAGCTACTCACTGGCTCCTCATCCTCTCTCTCAGGAAAGCAACACTAGGGAATATACGCTCATTCGGGTGGCACATGAAAGAACTGTGGGATATCCCTTTCTGCCTCCCACTTAGAGGTTAGTAAGCTTCTCTGGCAGCTGGAAGTTCTCATATGACAGAGTTCTAGACAATGAAAGCAAAGGAGATGTCTGCTAGGGATTTTCTGGAAAATCTTTTGCTTTCCTGACATAAGTAACAGGAACATTTGATGCCAACTCCTTCCTTCTTTCGGCCTTTAACAGTTGTGTGACACCTGGAGTTGCAGTAGCTACCTTGTGACCTCAGGTGGCAGTCATGAGGATCAAGATGCTAAAGATGATGATGGATCCTGGGTCCTTGATTGTGCTGTTGAGATAATATAGACTGCCTGTGTCTGAAATGGGTGTGCATAAACAATAAATGCTCTTTTGTCAAAAGCTAATGTTAGCTGAGTATTCTATTTCTTGCAACCGAAAGCATTTCCAAGAGGTAAAATTGGGTAGGCTAGTGATTGAAACGTGGAGAAAAGGAGGCTTAAAGACAGGGTAACCAACTTGTCCTAGTTTGCCCAGGTAGTGATACAGGTAGTAATACAGGTAGTGATCAAGACACTGGACCATAAGCCAGATTCCTGACTCTAAATTCAAGGCTCTTTAGTCATGTTGCAAAGCCATGTAAATGTATTGTCCTTCCCAGGAAACAAAATTATCAAAATTGGCCGGGCGCGGTGGCTCACGCCTGTAATCCCAGCATTTTGGGAGGCCGAGGCAGGTGGATCACCTGAAGTCAGGAGTTCAAGACCAGCGTGGCCAACATGGTGAAACCCCGTCTCTACTAAAAATACAAAAATTAGCTGGGTATGGTGGCAGGCAGCTGTAATCCCAGCTACTCAGGAGGCTGAGGCAGGAGAATCTCTTGAACCCAGGAGGCAGAGATTACAGTGGGCCAAGATCATGTCATTGCACTCCAGCCTGGACGACAATAGCTAAACTCTATCTAAAAAAAAAAAAAAATTATCAAAATTACCCCCTTCCAGTTGAGGGCATGTGACTCCCTGTGGCTCCTAATTGGAATCTGCTCCATTGTGGCATACAGGACATGGCTTCTGCGATGCTGATGCATTTAGAGGAATGTGGCAAAGCCGTGCCTGTGAAGAGCAAAGCTAGAGGGAGCAAGACCACCTCCTGGCTTCTGGAATGCTGGGACTAGGTAAGAGCCTTCATTCAGGAGGTGTTGTGGTGCATGTGATGAGTGGCTGCCAGCATATTCATGTTAATATAGGTCAGTAGTCCCAGGACATGAGGGGGCAATGAATCAGCCCTCTCCCTTTCATGGTTTCAGATTCAACAAACACTTACTAGGGCTGACTGTGAATTGAACACTGGGGCTGGTGGTTTCACTCATGTTATCTCACTTAATTTTCAAAATAGATGTGTGAGGCAGGCATAGCTGTATTATGCCCACTTTACAAATGAAGAATTCCCTGAAGACACACAGCTTGGTAACTGCAAAGTCAAAGTCCTCTGATCTTTGTATTTTATGTCTGTACTTTTTCCCTTCTGTATGACCTTCCCTTCCTTTATGCTAGGCCCCCTTGGCCATTCCCCCTCTCCGCACCCTTCTCCTGGCTCCCATTCACCAATCTGCTGCTCCTGCCTTGAGCCTTGCTGACACAGGAGAGCAGAAACTAGCTGCTGGCTGTGGCTGTGCCTACAATATGTGCCTCGTAGCCATATGAACCAGACTCTGGGTGACCTCACAGAGAGACACTGAAGCTAGGGTTTGTGTGGAGAGAAGAAAGTGAGATCCTTCCTAAGCACCAACTTTAATATTTCACACTCTGGCATGAGATGAGTCAGAGCTTTCAGATGCCTTTGAAGTACATTCCCGGCTCAATAGCCACACCCACAAAATATTATATCATTCATCCACACTAACCTGTGGATTGATAAACCACACTGAGACTCAGTTTCCGCATCTGTCAAATGAGGTGGGATTATTTACTGCACATGTCACTATGGGAGAGTACCTAACAGAAACCAGTCAGCAAGATCACCCTCATTCTCTGGAATAAAGGGACAGTAGGCTAGGCGTGACAGCTCATGCCTACAGTCCCAGCACTTTGGGAGGCTGAGGCAGGAGAATCACCTTAGCCCAGGAGGTCGAGACCAGCCTGGGTTGCACAGCAAAACCCCATCTCTACATAAATATTTTTTATATTAGCCAGGCATGACACCTGTAGTCCCAGGTACTCAGGAAACTAAGGCAGGATAATGGCATGAGCCCGGAGGTCGAGTCTGCAGTGAGCTGTGATTGTGCCACTACACTCCCACCTGGATGACAGAGTGCTGTCTCATAGATAGATAGATGATAGATAGATGATAGATGATAGATAGATAGATAGATAGATAGATAGATAGATAGATAATAGAGAGATAGATGATAGATAGATGATAGAGAGATAGAAAGATAGATGATGGATAGATAGATGATAGAGAGATAGATGGATAGATGATAGATAGATGATGATAGATAGATAGATAGATAGATAGATAGATAGATAGATAGATAGAATTTTATTCCTAGTAGCCTCTTCCTACAGGCTTTCCAGGAGCTCCTGCCACCTCCATAGGACATGCAGGGAAGTCTTCAGTGCTTCTGTTTGTGATCAAAGCCAAAGGACACCATGCCCACTGCCTCAGACCTCCCCCAGCTCTCTGACCTACCCTGGAAGGGTCTGGTTTGACACTTTGTGGGGACTTCACCCCTTGGGAATCAACCATCTTTTCCCTTTTGTAATCCATTTTCTTCTCAAACTAAAGGTAGTTCTCTGTACTTGCTTCCTTTTATTTTATTTTATTTTTCCTCCAGGAACCTATCATATTAGCCACCTGCCTACAGGAGAGAGTGAAAGGGATTGGATTTAGGAGAGAGAGGTGGACGGTATGTGGAAGTAAGAGAGAGACATAGTAAAGAAAATCCCGGGCCAGGCTGTGGCTCACGCCTGTAACCCCAGCACTTTGGGAGGCTGAGGCGGGCTATCTTTTGAGCTCAGGAGTTCAAGATCAGCCTGGCCAACATGGTGAAACCCTGTCTCTACAAAAATTACAAAAACTAGCTGGGTGTGGTGGCGTGTACCTGTACTCCCAGCTACTGAGGAGGCTGAGGTTGGAGAATCGCTTGAACCCGGAGGCGGAGGTTGCAGTGAGCCGAGATCGTGCCACTGCACTCCAGCCTGGGCGACAGAGGGAGGCTCCGTCTCAAAAAATAAATAAATAAATAAAATAAAATAAAATAAAATAAAATAAAATAAAATAAAATAAAATAGAAAGAAAATCCCGCCCTGGCAGTTAGGGCAGCTGGTGCCTCCCGCCAGCAGATGGCAGCACCACACCGCAGAACCACAAAACCTGATGGGCACTGAGTGGAGAGAAGGGGAGAAGCAACCCAAAGTGTAGGATGTTTGGAGTGGGAGTGCAGCGTTGAGGGAGAAGCTGTAACAGGAACCCACAGCAGGACAGCCAGCAGGGAGACTGCCAGATGCAGGGTTCCATCCTGGGATGGAGTCTGCAGGATCTGGTCCATCCATGCTGGCATCCAGTCCTCATTTCAAATCCTGCCACCTGCTATTTGGATGACTTTGGATAAGCCATTTCTCTGCTGTGAGCCTTAATTTTCTCACCTGCAAAAGGAAGCTGTCTCATCAGCTCGGGCTGCAGTTACAGAACGCCATAGGCCAGGTGGCTTAAACAACAGAAACTTATTTCCTTACGGTTCTGAAGGCTGGAAGTCCAAGCTTAGGGTACCAGCATGTTAGGTGCTGGTTCCTCTCTTCCTAGGTTGCAGGCAGCTGCCTTCCTGTTATGTCCTCACATGGCCTTTCCTTTGTGTGCATGAAAAGCAAAAGAAGGAGAGAGAGAGAGAGAGAGAGAGAGAGAGATCTGATGTCTATTCTCTTCTTATAAGGACACCAGTCCTATAAGGATTAAGGCTCCACCCCTATGAGCTCAGTTCACCTTAATTAACTCTTTAAAGGCTCTGTCTCCAAATAGTCACACTGGGGGTTAGGGCTTCAACATACAGATTCAGGCAGGACACAATTCAGTCAGTAATAGAAGCTCACAGGAATACCTACTTGACATGGTTGTCATGGGAGCACATAAAAACATGTGAATAAGGTAAAAAACCATATGGCTCTGACCACTCTAGGCAGTGATTAGAAACCTGTTTCAAATTCCCTAAGACCTAGGGAAGAACAGAGCACTGTGCTTAGGAACAACCTTGTTTCTATCTTTTCTCATTTCCCAACTCATCTCAGGCAAGCCCAGGCTTTCCCTTCTTGGAATACAAGTTGCTCAATATCGTATGCTTCTTCTTGACCATTATAGCAAAACTGCTTGAGACTAGACTTTAGGAAGGATTTCCTGGTGGGCAAGACAGTAAATTATCTCCTGTGTCTTCCCATTGGAGATCTAAAAACTCCAATGGGAAGAGGAAGCCATCTTGCTAAATCTTTCTACCATCTGGGCAACAATTGGTATTGATACAAAGGTAGAAGACCTTATCTAACTGGACTCAACCTCAAGAAGTCAAGCTAATCTCCTTAAACTAGAGGTCTGGGAAACACATTTGGAAGTCTGTGGGGTCTTCCTAGAAGGTTATGGGCAAGACAGATGTGGCTTGGGATGGATCTTCAATAAGAGGGTGGGGCTTGGTGCTTGCACCTGGATTTCCTTTCCCCCTCAACTTGACTCCTCTCTGGTGAACAGGCCCAAATGCACTCCTCCTCCATCCCAACATAAGTGCCTCTCTCCACTTATGGTATCAGTTAGAATCTCAAAGAACCTTAGAGATGTGACCACCTGTTTCCACTGTCTTTGGGGCCTGGGAACATGTGGGACAGAGAAGAGAGGCCATGGTGGGATGCTGAGGAAGTCAGCCTGACAGCCATCTTCACTAGCATCCTCATATTATCATCATCATCAACAACAGCCCATGTTCATTTAACTCACTGTGGGAAAGGCTCTGGGCTAACTTTCATGGGACCATGTTCACTGGGGTCTGAGTCCTGGTGCTGAAGGAACACCTAGTCCATCCAGGGGAGCCAGCTAATCAATGGCATGTGTAATGTGCTTCATGTGTGCATGGTACTTTGCAAGTTTTCAAGAACTTCATGGAGGTGGTCAACGTAGCTGAAGTAGTGTAAGAAGGCTTCATGCAGAGATGAGCTTTGAGCTGAAAGCTGAATATTAAGTAGCAGTTAGACAAAAGAAGAGAAGGGCAGGTAGGCAGGAGGAGTGCCACGAGCAAATGCTTGGGGAGAGGGGGAGATATGTGATATATCAGCCCCCGTGGCTGCTGCTGAGATAAGTAATGAGTGATAAGACTGGGAAGGAATGGGGACAGTTCCTGGAGGATCTTGAATGTCAGGCTGGGGCATTCAGATTTCCCCACTAGGCCCTGGAGAGCTAGTGAAGCTGGAGTCTGTCCTCGCTCTGCCTGGAGCTAAGACCTAGCATTTTCAGACCATTCTCTTAATACCTATTTCCTCCCCTCACTGTCTCCCCGAATGTTAGACTGGGGACTAAAATCCTCCTGTGCTGTAACATCAAGCTGACTTAGAGCAGACGGCCTTTCTACTGGGGCCTGCATCCAGAGGCCTCCACTTCCCCTCCCCTCCCCGGCCTTCACATTCCAATTCCCTGGCTGTGAACTCATGTGAGATCATAAGTCACAGTACCATAAACCACTCCAGAGTGTGTAATAAGTGAATTATTTACCAATGACCCTGGCTAAATGTTCATAGGGATAAATGATTAAGCTGCAGATCTGTCAAAAATCCCATAAATAAGTAATTCTGTGCCGCCTTAATGGGCTTTGTAAATTACTCATTCATGCCACTGCTGGATCACTCTCTGGGGTAAATTCCTCACACCTGCTGATTTACTGCTGAGGTCTGCACAGGGTGATACAAATTCTGCTAGCCAGCTGGGCAGACACCCCAGGTGCCAACCCACCTGGCTGAGCCCCCAGGGATGAGGATACCAGAAACAAAAAGTCTGCGTAATCTGACAAAAATGTGGGGTCCAAGGTGGGCTGACCTTCTGGGCCACTTGGAGTTTGTCCTGCAGGGCAACACTGCAGTGCCAGAATCCTTCTCCTACAGGCATCCATTCAGTGAGCATGTACTTAGCATGTCCTGTGGCCTAGGCTCTGTGTTAGATGCTTAGACCCCAAAGACACAGAAGTGTGCCCCAATGGGCTTGGTCACATGAATGAAAGAAGACTGGACATACAATGTAACTGATGCCATAGCAGAGTGCTACTTGAGCCCACTGGGGGAATATCCAGGACAGCTGGAGAAATTGAGGAGATGGCAAAATATGGGGTTTGAGTTTCACTTTGTGCTAAAAAAGCCTCACTCCAATTCAGTCAAAATGGGCTGAGCCCTGTTGCTATGATAGTGAACAGCCCTACAATTTCAGTGGCTTACAACCACAAAGGTTTATTTCTCACTATGCAATCTTGAGGGTCAGTTGCGGGCTCTCTTCAACCCCATCATCCACCTCCCCCAGGACCTGGGCTGATAGCACAACATGACCTAGGTTATTGCCAGCTGCTGTGACCAAGGGAAAAGAGAACATGGCAGAGCATAATTTGGTTCCTAAAACTTCTGGCCAGAGGTGTCACTTCCACTCACATTTTATTGGCCAGACAAAGTCCCACAGTCATGCTTTAACTCAGCTGAAACAGAAAATTCTAACCTGGGGAAAGAGAGAAAAAAAAGGATTTGTGAACAATCCTAATGACTGCCCCACATGCAAATTCTGGTCCTGTGAATCTAGGAACTGCTGTGGACTGAATGCATGTATTCCCCAAAATTTTATTTGCTGAAGCCCTAATCCCCAATATAATGGTATTTAGAGGTGGGGCCTTTGAGAGGTGATTAGGTCATAAGGGTGCATCCCTCATGAATGGGATTAGTGCCCTAAAATACACAAAAGAGATGATCTCTCTCTCTCTCCACCATGTGAGGACACAGCAAGAGATCCAGCAAGAAGCTCAGAACCCATCTGCTGAAACACAGAAGAGGGGTTCAGGACCCATCTGCCGAAGCTCAGAGAGCGGCTCAGGACCCCATCTGCTGAAGCTCAGAGAGCGGCTCAGGACCCCATCTGCTGGCACCCTGATTTTGGACTTTCAGTATCAGGAACTGTGAAAAATACATTTCTGATTTTTAAGCCATCCTGTCTATGGTATTTGTCATAGCAACCCAATCTAACCAAGACTCTAGTGTACATCTGTGGGCAGGTTCCTAAACTTATCTTTCGTTTTCTTCAGCTATGGAATGGGGTAAGAATAATAAGAACAAGCTCTTAGAGGATTAAATGTGGTAATCTGTGTAATGCACTGAGCACCATGTCTGGCACATAGTTAAGTGCTCAATCGCTCTGTTAGCCTTTGTTATTACCATTATTATTATCATTAGGTGTGACAGCAGCAGTAGTATCCTGTAGAAGTGGACCCCTGAAGTTGAGTATTGAAGAGCAGGTCACACCCACAAACACATATGCACACTCACCTTTACTGGTTAACCCAGTCTGAGGTAACAACGTCCTCTCCAATATCCTCTCTCCATCACCACCACCAACATCTTTAGTCAGAAGCAGGTGGCAGTGATGGAAGTTGCAGCAGGCCTGAGCTGCCACCATCTTGTCTCTTCTCTACACACATGGAGCGTTTACCTCGCTCAAGTCACTCACCCACCCCAGGCCTCAGTTACTTCACTACAAAACTGGAGCAATAATACTATTTAATGACCCGAGAGCTGGGCCAGAGACTCCTTCAACTTCCCCTTCTGTGCCAATGCCTTTGATTCTTTTCTCCAACTGTCATCACCCCCACGCCTTGTAGCCTTCCTGGACCATATCCCTGAACTGGTCCTACATGACTCATGGCCTGGGTTCCAGGTGGCCCGGAAAGAAGGGGAGGAGCTTCAGATGTGGCCTGGGTTTCCTCTGCCTTCCCAGAGGCCAAAGAAACATCTGTTCCTGTGGCTGTCACATCAGCACAAAATGTGTGCCAAGGGAACAGCAGGAAGAAGAGTGTGCAAATCGGCTGGTTTTCTGTGTGTTTCAAACTGCCTTGTAGAGGCACAGAGCCACTGTTGGGAGGAGACCCCTGAACTGTTGTTGACCACTGAGGCGCCCACCCTCCTTCATCAGCTTGCACAGGGGACTGTAAGGCTTAATAAGCTGATTGTTATTTAGATTATCAAGGGTACAATTCTGGGCTCACAGGTCACAGCTCTGCCTGAGCAAGCCTGAGGAGGCTGGGAAGCTTTATGAACATCCACTCTAGAAAAGAAGACATGATTTCCCATCTTTCATAATCAAACCAGCTCACACTTATTCACAGCTTGGCAGGCTTTCAGCACTGCGTGAGCATCAGTCAACTCTTCATTCGATTCATTCCCCGGCAAGCCTCTGCCATGAGCAAGAGGCAGGTCCTAAGACATGTTTACTGTGCAGTCTGTGCCTTCTAGAATCGTACAGACTATTAGGGGAGATAAGACAGAGGTGTTGCAAAATGATTGTGTAAAACAACAGGTGTTGAATGTGGTGAGGGTCAATTGAAAAACAACAGCTCTCTGATGACAATCGGCAGACAAAGAAAAGACTTGTTACATCAGAAGCTTTCCTTACCCCCTTTCCAGCCTGGTGGATGTGGTCTTAGCCTTGGATATGGCAGACACTTTAGAAAGAGGTCAGGGTTCTGACCACTGAGTCAGGGTGAACTGGACAGCTATGGAGATGAGAAGAGTGCAGTAGGAGAGAGTAAGGATGATACTCACCGTGTAGGTCTGTGAGCCAGTTCAACTGTTTCTAGCACATTTATAGAAGCAAGGACAGCCGGCCTGGTGGGACAGAGCATAAAGATGGGGAAACTGAGAGGCTTTTTGCTCCTCTCTTGTAAGACTTCTGATATTAAAATCAAAACAAATATTCATTGCAAACCTATTTATATGTGTCACGCACTGGGTTAGGCACTTTCATTCTGTTATTTAATTTTCTCCTCACCGCAGCCCTTTGGATATGTTTTACAATTCCTACTTCCCAGATTGTTAAATTGAGGCTCAAAGAAGGAAATGATTCATACACTGATAAGTGTTGAGCCAGAATATACAGCCAGGTCTTCTAAAACCTGCCTCCAAATTTCCTCCCCATGACCATCCTCCACTAGGTGGCCATAGTGAGCCACTTGAAACACCAAATCCCATCATATTGTTCCTTAGCCTACAATCCTGCAGTGGCTCCCAGTGTCCCCAGGACAAAGTCGAAACCCTGGGTATGGCATACAAGACCTTCTACATCCAGCTAATTACATTTTCAATCTCATATTCCATCTAATCCCTGCCTCACTGTCTGCACCCAATGATAAGAAATGCTATCATTTATTGAGCATCTACGATGTGCCAGACACTGTCCCAAGCACTTCACGTGAATTGATTTGTTTCCTTCTCATGACAACCCTGTGAGGCAGACGCTATGATATTCCCCACTTTATGATTGAGGAAACTGATTCACCTAGTGGTTTAGTAATGTGCCCAAGGTCACATATCTTGCAGAGTCTGGGAGTCACACCCAGGCAGTTCAGCTGTTGAAAAGAAATGCTGCTCTCTTTGTGATTTCCACACACAACAAGCTGTTTCAGGCTTCCATGATTTGATTTATATTCTCCCTTCTACCTGAAATACCATTGCCTTCTTTCTTCCCCCGGATAAAAACCACTTACCTTTCAAGACTTGGTTTAGGACTTATCTTTTCAAAGTATTTGTGTTAGTCCATTTCACATGGCTATAAAGGAATGCCTGAGGCTGGGTAATATATAAAGAAAAGAGGTATATTTGGACTCATGGTTCTGCAGGCTGTATAAGAAGCATGGTACTAGCATCTGCTCCTGGTAAGACCCCAGGAACCTTCCAATAATGGTGGAAAGTAAAGGGGAAGTCAGTATATCACATGGCAAGAGAAGGAGCAAGACAGAGAGGGGAGAGGGTGCCAGGCCCTTTTAAACAACCAGGTCTCATGTGAACTCATAGAGTGAGAACTCACTCATTGCCACAAGGACAGTATCATGCCACTGATGAAGGATCTGCCTTCATGACTGAAACACCTCCCACCAGGCCCACCTTCAACATTATAGGTCACATTTCACCATGAGATTTGGAGGGGACAGAACACCCAAATCATATCTTTCAGACCCTGGCTCCGTAAATTTCATGGTTTTCTCACACTGCAAAATACAATCATCTTTTCCCAATAGTCCCCAAAAGTCTTAGCTCATTCCAGCATCCACTCAATCAAAAGTCCAAAGTCTCATCTGAGACTCAAGGCAGGTTCCTTCTACTTATGAGTCTGTAAAATCAAAAACAACCTATTTACTTCCAAGATACAATGGTGATACCAGCATTGGGTAAACATTCCACTCTGAAAGGGAGATACCAGCCAAAAGAAAGAGACAACAGGCACCATGGAGTCTGAAACCCAGCAGGGCAATCTTTACCTCTTCAAGCTCCAAAACAATCTTTGACTCCATGTCCTGCATCCTGTGCACATTGATGCAAGAAGTGGGCTCTCAAGGCCTTGGACAGCAACACCCCTGTGGTTTTGCAGGGTGCAGCTCCTGTGGTTGCTCTCACAGGTTGGAGTTAAGTGTCTGTGGCTTTTTCAGATTCAGGGTGCATGCTGCCAGTGGCCCTCCCATTCATGGGTCTGGAGGACGGCGGCCTCCTTCCCACAGCTCCACTAGCCAGTGCCCTAATGTGAACTCTGTGTGGGGGCTCCAATCCCACATTTCCCCTTGGCACTGTCCTGTAAAGTCTCTCTGTGGGGGTTCTGTCCCTGCGACAGGCTTCTACCTGGGCACACAGGCTTTCTAATACATCCTCTGGAATCTAGGCGGGAGCCTCCAAAACTCCTTCATTCTTGCATTTTGCACACCTGCAGGCTTAACACCATGTGGAAGCTACCAAGTCTTATAGTGGCACTCTCCAAAGCAGCAACCTGAGCTGCATCTTGGCCCCTTTGAGCCAAGGCTGGAGCTTGAGTGACTAGGATGTGGGGAGCAGTATTCTGAGGCTACACAGAGCAGCAGGGCCCTGCACCTGGTGTCCAAAACCATTCTTTCCTCCTAGGCCACTTGGCCTGTGATAGGAGGGGCTGCCTTAAAGATTTCAGAAATGCCTTTGAGCCCTTTTTCCCATTGTCTTGGATATTAGCACTTGATTCCCTTTTAGTCTTGCTAATCCCTCTAGCAAGTGGTTGCTCCACAGCCAGCTTGTATTCCTCTTCTGAAAATGCTCTTTCCTTCTCTACCATCCAGGGTTGTAAATTTGCAGAAGTTTTATGCTCTGCTTCCTTTTTAATTATAACTTCCAATTTTAAGTCATTATTTTGTTCTCACATCTGATAATAGGCTGTTAGAAACAGCCATGTGCATCTTGAATGCTTTGCTGCTTAGAAATTCTGCCAGATACCCTAGGTTATCACTCTTAAATTCAACCTTCCCCAGCTCCTGGGCCCAGACACAATGCAGCCAAGTTCTTTAAGGCATAACAAGGGTGACCTTTGTTCTAATTCTCAATAAATTCCTTATCCCCATGAGACCTTATCAGCCTGGCCTTCACTGTCCACATGTCTATCAGCATTTTGGTCAAAACCACTCAACAAATCTCTAAGAAGTTCCAAATCCCTCTCATCTTCCCATCTTGTTCTTAGCCCTCAAGCTCTTCCAACCTCTGCCTGTTACCCAGTTCCAAAACTGCTTCCACATTTTCAGGTATCTTTATAGCAATGTCCTACTTTTTGGTACCAATTTTTTTGTTAGTCCATTTTGCATTGCTATAAAGAAATACCTGAGGCTGGGTAATTCATAAAGAAAAGAGGTGTCTTTTGGCTCACAGTTCTGTAGGCTGTATAAGAAGCATGGTGGCAGCATCTGCTCCTGGTAAGGCCTCAAGAATCTTCCAATCATGGTGGAAAGCAAAGTGGGAGCCAGTGTATCACATGGCAAGAAAGGGAGCAAGATAGAAGGGGGGAGGTGCTGGGTTCTTTGAAACAACCAGATGTCATGTAAACTAATAGAATGAGAGCTCACTCATTACTGCAAGGACAGCACCAAGCCATTCATGAGGGATCCATTCTCAAGACTCAAACACCTCCCACTAGGCCCACCTCCAACATTTCTTTTCTTTTCTTTTTTTTTTGAGACAGAGTCTTGCTCTGTCACCCAGGCTGGAGTGCAGTGGCATGATCTCTGCTCACTGCAACTTCCACCTCTTGGGTTCAAGCGATTCTCCTCCCTCAGCCTCCTGAGTAGTTGGGACTACAGGCACATGCCACGATGCCTAGCTAATTTTTTTGTATTTTTAGTAGAGATGGGGTTTCACCATGTTGCCTAGGCTGGTCTAGATCTCTCAACCTTGTGATCTGCCTGCTTCAGCCTCCCAAAGTGCTGGGGTTACAGGCATGAGCCACCACACCCGGCCTCCAACATTTCTACATAAGATTCCGATGGAGCAAAACATCCAAATTAGGCTACAATTTAAATTCTCTCTGGGGTGCATTGGTACAGACCCCTGTAAATAGCTCTATACCATCTCTTCTGCCTACGTGTCTGTCTCCTGCTAGACTTATGGCAACTTGAGAACAGACCATACCATATTCATCCTTATTTCTCCAATCTTAAAGAAAAAATCTTGACTCCACTTCCCTCTGTAGTTACCACCCATTTATTTCCCTTTTTTATACAGCATAATGTCTCACACCGTTGTCCATACTCATTGTTTCTCATGTCTTTCTTCACATTCTTTTTTGAACCCACTTCAGGCAGGCCTTGGCCCCCACTACCCCAGCAGGAAGGCTGCAGTCTTTGACACAGCTGACCACTCTTTCCCCCTTGAAATTCTTTATCCCCTTGGTTTCCAGGACACCACCCTCCCCTGAGTTTGTCTCCGCTCTCCTTCAATGTCTCCTTTGCTGGTTCCTTCTTGTTTCCCTGACCTCTAAAGATTGGAGCGCCCCCAATTTCAATCCCTGGACCTCTTCTCTTTTCTTATCCACACTCACTCACATCTTAGGTGATCTCATTCAGTCTCATGGCTTTAAATACCATCTATATGCTAATGACTCCCAAATTTATAACTCCTGCTCAGATTATTCTTTCCCGAATTCTATATTCTATTATCCAACTATATAGTAGCACTCTCCACCTGGGTGTCTCAGAGATACCTCAAACTTAACATGTCAAAAAACAAGTTCCTGTTCTTTCCTCATGCCCCCCACCTGCTCCTACTGCTTTCTTTTCTGTCGCAACAGATGACACTGCCCTCATCCTTCCAGTTGTGCAGGCCGAGATCCCAGGCATCATCCTCGACTTTGCTCTTCTCATACCTCACGTCTAATCATCAATAAATCATGTCAATACTGTCTTCAAGAGAAATCCAGACCCCAGCTCTCATCTTAACCCAAGCTACTCTTCATGGATGGTTGAGCAGTCCCCCCCATGGCTCTCTGCCTTTGCCCCTTTCCCTTTGCCCTCTATCCTTGACATGGCAGCCAAAGTGTTCCTGTTAAAGCATAAGTCAGGCCATATCATGATCATCCCTCTGCTCAAACCTTCCATTGTTAGCACATCTTATTGATATTAAAAGCCCAGAGTCCGCTGGGAGCAGTGGCTCACTCCTATAATCCCAGCACTTTGGGAGTCCAAGGCAGGTGGATGACCTGAGGTCAGGAGTTAAAGACCAGCTTGGCCAACATGGTGAAACACCGTCTCTATTAAAAACACAAAAATTAGCCAGGCATGGTGATGCCTGCCTGTAATCCCAGCTATTCAGGAGGTTGAGGCATGAGAATCGCTTGAACCTAGGACGCGGAGGTTGCAGTGAGCGGAGATGGTGCCACTGCACTCCAGCCTGGGCAACAGAGCGAGACTTCATCTAAAAAGAAAAAAAAAAAAAGAAAAGCCCAGATCTCTACAGTGACCTCTATGGCTGCTAACTGTAGTTCTGACCACTGCCTTTCTGATCATTTACTATTCTCCTCACCCTCTGGGCTTGAGACACCTCCTGGTCTTTGCTGTTACTCAAACACATTAAATGTGCTCCTGCCTCACAGCCTTCACATTTGCTGTGGC
This sequence comes from Symphalangus syndactylus, assembly GCF_028878055.3. NCBI lineage: Eukaryota > Metazoa > Chordata > Mammalia > Primates > Hylobatidae > Symphalangus > Symphalangus syndactylus. Next base: position 86,307,582 of record NC_072441.2, read on the forward strand.
CTCTCTAGAATACTTTCTCCAGATTTCTGGATGTCTAACTCCCTCGCCTCCTTTAAGTTGTTATTAAATGTCACGTTTTCAGTGAGTCTTTTCCTGGTAAACCCTTCCTACCTCCCAATATGTTCTTTCCCCACTTTCTTCTTAGTCCCCTTAGTACTTATCATTACCTAACATAATATGCATTTTACTTATTTATAATATTAACTGTTTACTTCCCCTTCATAAAGGCAGAGATTTGGGGGATTCTGCTTTTATCACTGCTGTTTCTTCCGTGCCTAGTACAATACTTAGAACGTAGTAGGCACTCAATAAATATTGGTTGAATGAATGAATGAATGAATGAATCTTTGTGGCTTCAGCACCTACATCCTTTGTAAACATTTGTTGAACTGAACAAGTTCTACAAAGTCCACCACAGAGCGGTGTTTCTTTATTGGCAGCAAGCACGGCAAATTTTCCAAGCATCAGACGCTACTCCATTCACATGTAAATACAGAAACATAGCCCCTAGCCAGAGAGAAATTACTTCTGTGTTCTCTCTTATATGTTGATTGCCTAGGCCTCTGTCCCATCCATCAGAGAGAAGAACAGACAGTTGACTGGAATGTGGTTCACTTACAAATAGAAGAAATGACTCGAAAACCAGCTACTTGAAGAGCAAAGTTCTGGAAAATGCTCTGTTCAGAAGGAGAGAGGCAGTTTCTTGCTCACCTGGGAGGAAATTTCTGGTTTATTGTGTTTCTCTCCAAAGTTATAGCTTTCCAATCCTGCCAGAAGCCACCAAGGGAGCACTGCCTTTCAGAACGGGGCTTCCAATTCTGAAAAATTAATTTTAAATAGAGACACATTACACCTCCCCACAGAACACTTAGCAAGAAAATGCTACTTAGACTGGGCTTGGCTGCCAAGTCTGCTCAAGCTGGGATACTGATGGTGGGTGGCTCTGTCCCCTAGCCCATCCCCATAGGCCGAGCCCTGGCCTGGCTCCCAGCTCCTCCTCCCTTCCTGAATCTATACCCACAGTTCTGCTTTCTCTTTTGCTCCTCATCAGTGATTTAAATTCCACGAATATTTATTAAATGTCTGCTTTTTTGCCTTGCACTGTGCTAGGTACAGGGAAAGGGTACAAAGACAGAATGAGTGTTTCATCATTCCATTCATTAGCACTGAAAAAGATACATTTTAGAGGCTGGGCACGGTAGCTCATGCCTGTAATCCCAGCACATTGGGAGGCCGAGGAGGGAGGATCACTTAAGGTCAGGGGTTTGAGACCAGCCTAGCCAAGAGAGTGAAACTTCATCTCTACTAAAAATACAAAAATTAGCTGGGTGTGGTAGTGCCCACTTGTAGTCCCAGCTACTTGGGAGGCTGAGACAAGAGAACCTGGGAGGCGGAGTTTGCAATGAGCTGAGATCACACCACCACTTCCCCTTTCTCCCTACATAATGAGTTCTAGACCACCGGGCTACTTATTGCCTACCTCCCCTCTCCCCATTACCATATTCCAGCTTCCACATCTTTCTTTCTGCCCAAATTTTTGACCTACAAAACTGTGAACAAGTAAATGTACATTGTTTTAAGCAGTTATATTTGTGACATTTTGTTACACAGCAGTGATAACTAATATAAAGAGGAAAAAAAAAATTGGCCTTTAAGGTTTACTTCTAATCTTAGCCCTTTAACTCAGTGATATCACCAGTCCCAGAGGTCTTGAACCAGTAAAGCAGTATCCAAGAAATGTGCCTGGTCTGAGTTTCCGTACGATCTTTTTCATATAGAAGACTCCTCAGAGCAGGGCAGCCATATCTTTCCCATTAATTTGAAACACCCAATGCCAGAGACCATATCTCCTGTACTTTTGGATCCTTTCTGCTGTCCCTTCTGCCTTCCCCCCAGGCCCTGATATTCCCCAGGTGTTAGGAAACCTTGGTGGATTAAAGTTTTCAAGATACTCCTCTTAAGAGGACAGGCACAGGAAACAGCCCAAGTGCCTGTCTATCGGGGATTGGTTAAATAAATCATTTTACATCCACATAATGAAATACTATGCAGTTATTACAGGAAAAAAGTGAAGCCATCTGTATAGATATGGAGAAACCTCCTGGATATATGGTTAAGTGAAAAATGCAAAGGGTAAATCAGTGAATACTACTATTTGTATAAGAAAGGAGGAATATATATATATGCATTTGTGTGGGCTTCTATTTGCATAAAGAAACACTGGGAAGACACAACAGAAGCTAATTAAACCTACTCGCTGTAAGGGGTGGGGTTGGGGAAGAAACAGGGTAGGTGGAGATGGTAAGAAGAAGACTCCTCGATGTATTCGGTTTTGTGTCATTTTTTGGAAACTTTGAACTAGTTAAAATATATTATTTAAAGGCATTGAAACACTGGGGGCGGGAGGGGGATGGGAAGAGATTTCTAAAGGACCAAAGAAACTGAAGAGCTATGATTCTACAATAAGCAGCCCCCAAATCACAGAGTAAGAAGCCAGAGGCCAGCTTTGCTCTTGGGAGCAGGAGATTGGTAACCCCGTGTGCTAGGTTATACTTGCCAACTTACTTGGGCCTGTGTGGCCAGGTAGTTCTGAGAGGGCCTGAATGTGGAGAGAAAAGTGGAAAAGGTGTTAGGGTGTGTTGGTGCGTGTCACAGCATCCAGTCTAAGGTAATCCTGTGACCTGCAGGATTTGGTGGCAGACTGTCTAGACATATAAGGTGTTATGGGCTGAATTGGGTCTCCCAGAATTCATATGTTGAAGTCCTAACACCAGTATCTCAGAATTGACCACATTTGGGGATAGAGTCTTTAAGTTAAAATGAGGTCATTGAAGTGGGTCCTAACCTAACTGACGTTCTTATAAGAAGAGGAAATTAGGACACAGGTATGCATAGAGGGAAGAATGTGTGAGAACACAGCGAGAAGAGGCTGTCTATAAGTCAAGGAGGCCTCAGAAGGAACTAGCCCTGCCAACACCTTGATCTGGAACTTCTAGCCTCCAGAGCTAGGGGAAAATCAACTTTTTTGTTTGTTTGTTTGTTTTTGTTTTTTTGAGACAGAGTCTTGCTCTGTCACCCAGGCTGGTGTGCAATGACATAATAGCTCACTGCAACCTCCATCCCCCAGGTTCAAGCAATTGTCCTGCCTCAGCCTCCCAAGTAGCAGGGATTACAGGCGCCCACCACCACGCCCAGCTAATTTTTTGTATTTTTAGTAGAGACGGGGGTTTCACCATGTTGGCCAGACTGGCCTTGAACTCCTGACCTCAGGTGATCCACCTGCCTTGGCCTCCCAAAGTGCTGGGATTACAGGCATGAGCCACCACACCCAGCCACTACTGTTGTTTAAGCTACCCAGTCTGTGCTACTTTGTTATCGTAGCCCTAGAAAATTATTATAATGCAGAAGGGAACTGGAGGGCAGTGGAAACTGCTCTGCTAGGAAACAGGTGAGCTTGGAGGACAGAGGTGGGTGGTATTGGGATGGCACTGGGGATTGCTCAGGGGATCCTGTGACAAAATGAAAAGGGTGGGTGCTTTGAAAAGAGGAGATAGGGGCCGGGCGCAGTGGCTCACACCTGTAATCCCAGCACTTTGGAAGGCCGAGGTGGGCGGATCACAATGTCAAGAGATCAAGACCATCCTGGCCGACATAATGAACCCTGTCTCTACTAAAAAAAATACAACAATTAGCTGGGAGTAGTGGCGCACGCTTGTAGTCCCAGCTACTTGGGAGGCTGAGACTGAAGAATCGCTTGAACCTGGGAGGCAGAGGTTGCAGTGAGCTGAGATCGCGCCACTGCACTCCAGCCTAGCTACAGAGGGAGACTTCGTCTCAAAAAAAAAAAAAAAAAAAAAAAAAGGAGGAGCTAGGAACTTTGTGTATGGAGGGGGGATTGCAGAAGACAGAAAGTCTCATTTCTCTCTCTTAAAATCTCATTTTCCCCTGGGCCAGCCCATTTTCCCCAGGGCCACACTCTCAATGTGCCTCTGTTCTGTTCAGGGAGCAGAAGGTTTGGCTCCAAGGAGGGTGTAGAACTGCCCCCGCCCCTCCCTGCCATCTGACGGCCCATTGTGTCCACAGAGCTGGGTGGAGTGATTCCGAGGGGAAAAATTCCCTCCCGCTCTGGGAAGTCCACTGGCTCCCCCGGCTCCGCGGTGCTGACTGGGGGCAGGGGGTGGGCGGCTCTGAGGCTGGGGAGGGGCAACAGTCTGGGGGCTGCGGGCCAGGGATTTGCAGCGGCCTCAGCTGGCGGCGCTTCCTCCCCTGCTTTCGCCACCATGCGCCTCGCCCCTCGCCCCTCGCCCCTCGACCCCGCGGCAGCTGGGCCCCGGCCCTCCGCTTCCCTCAGCCCTTTGTGGCTCTAGTTTATTTTCCAGTTAATGAGATGGGGGGAGGCTGAGTCCCTGTCGCTGCCCCTGGAGACGACGGAGTTCTGAAGGCATCTCCTCCGAGAGACTCCAGCCTGCGTCCCTGTCCCCTTCCCCCGCCCCAGGCTGCCGTTGGGTCACACCTGCCGAACATCCCCTCCACACAGGGCCTCAGTCCGCCGGCAGGAAGCGACTGCGATGGGGCCTGGGCCGAGACCGGTGTTTGCTGGTGTGGGAGGGAAAAACCTGCGGCCTGGAGGTCTAACTCTGCCATTTGCCCGCTGTGCATCGCCCAGCAAGTCACTCAACCCCTCTGAGCCTTTGCTGCACCCTCTGTAAGACATGCCGTAGTAAGTGGGACATTGCTCTTCCCTCTGGAGTCAGGGAAGATGAGGGAGACAGATAGAGGAAACAAGCTTTGCAGCCTCCCAGCTGAATAACCGTGGGCAGGTTACCTAACATTTCTGGGACTTCAGTTCCTTCACTTGTAGAATGGAGACAACATAGTCATAGAGGAGTAAATGAGAGAATTCGTGTAAAGCCTTGGGACAGTGCTGATGCACAGCAAACTGTCAGGAAAGGTGCTGCCATTGTTGCTGTTGTAGTTATCATTATTATTATTATTCAACACTACCTTAATAAAATACCAATGCTGGACGGGCGCGGTGGCTCAAGCCTGTAATCCCAGCACTGTGGGAGGCCAAGGCGGGCAGACCACGAGGTCAGGAGATCGAGACCATCCTGGCTAACACGATGAAACCCCGTTTCTACTAAAAATACAAAAAATTGGCTGGGCGTGGTGGCACGCACTTGTAATCCCAGCGACTTGGGAGGCTGAGGCAGGAGAATCGCTTGAACCTGGGAGACAGAGGTTGCAGTGAGCTGAGACTGCACTCCAGCCTGGGTGACAGAGTGAGACTCTGTCAAAACAAACAAACAAACAAACAAACAAAAAAACCCAATGCTGTGGACAGAGGTGAATCCAATTTTATGGGGCCTGAAGCTTACACTGGTTGGAGGGAGGGTCTCCCATAAAGGAAAAAAAGATAAAAGTGTAAATGCAAAATTAGATACATACTTGAAAATTTATTTTTAAAATCAGAAGAGGAATCATAACAAGTTGCAAATTAAAGAGTTGGCAAATCAAAAATCATTTAAAATCCAGAAAAATAACATAGTAATTTATATTAACTGCCTAGCACATTTATATAGTATTTTTTTACTTTTTCTGGCAGCATGCTCTTTGATTGATTCTTCATAATGATTTTGTCATTTTTTTTATAGAGAGAGCAGAAAGATAATTCAGTTTTCCTCTGGCATGGTTGATGAAAATTTTTTATTATTATTATTGATATTATTTAAAAATGTGTCTCAACTTTAAAATTTTGTGAGGCCGGGTGCGGTGGCTCATGCCTGTAATCCCAGCACTTTGGGAGGCTGAGGCGGGTAGATCATGAGGTCAGGAGTTCAAGTCCAGCTTGGCCAACATGGTGAAACCCCATCTCTACTAAAAATACAAAAAAATTAGCCAGGTGTGGTGACACACACCTGTAATCCCAGCTACTCGGGAGGCTGAGGCAGGAGAATCACTTGAACCCAGGAAGAAGAGGTTGCCATGAGCCAAGATCACACCACTGCACTCCAGCCTGGGAGACAGAGCAAGACTCCGTTTAGAGAAAAATAAATAAATAAATAAATAAATAAATATTGCTCTTGATGATACAACATATAATTTTAGGATAGTCCAGGAATGGTGGCTCATGCCTGTAATCCCAGAATTTTGGGAGGCTGAGGTGGAAGGATCACTTGAGCCCAGGAGTTTAAGGCTGCAGTGAACTGTGATTGTGCCGCTGCACTCTATCCTGGACAACAGCAATACTCTGTTTCTATTAAGAAAAAAAGAAATTAGGATTGTCAGCTTTGAAAAAGAAAGCTATGCAAATTTTTTTCACAATAGAGCTGTAAGATTTCAGGACAGTTCAGGCTTTCTTACGTAGTAACTAATCTTAAATATTTGTTATAAAGGAAAATAGTCAGCCAGTTTGTCCTAGATGTAGTGGTCTATTACGAAGTTTATGAATGTTATTTTTATCCAACCACCAAGAAATTTAGAACTTTTTGCAATGTATTCCTATGAATTACTCTTCTTCATTAATTGAATTATTAAACAATCCAAGATCTTATTAGAAATCTATCTCTTCCTCTTACTGCAGTATGTCTTTGAGGATAATCTGAGTGTTATGTTACAATTCACTTCTTAATGTCAGAATAATTTCTATCTAACAATTCTATATGAAAATCAATCGGAAACATTTTTGTATGGCATGTTTATAATTGTATATCTCACCTTATTAAACATATTCCTGACAGGGAAAACTTCCATTTTGATAAAGCACCAGTGAGAACCCAATCCACTGCTTGCAATGTTACATGTCTAGTGATCAGGAGAATTTTCCACGGACTGGCTGCTGGCTCCATACAATTCAAATACTACTTCCAGGTCCAGGCACTAGAGGACATGTTCTTGCCATCATGACCCTCAGGTTCTGAATCTATGTCATGATGATACCTGAATCAGTCAGCTCAATGGCTGTAGGAATATTCCTGGAAGCCATTCCTATACCAGAAGCTAGCAACAACTGTACATGCAGGTGATCGTGGGCCACATCACATACCCCTTTAATCAAACCTAAATGTAGGCTGAGCGAAGTGGCTGAAGCCAGCATTTTGGGAGGCCGAGATGGGTGGATCACTTGAGGTCAGGAGTTCAAGACCAGCCTGGCCAACATGGTGAAACCCTGTCTCTATTAAAAATACAAAAATTAGCCAGGTATGGTGGCACACGCCTATAATCCCAGCTACTTGGAGAATTGCTTGGAGAATCCCAGCTAAGGAGAATTGCTTGAACTTGGGAAGTGGAGGTTGCAGTGAGCCAAGATCACGTCATTGCACTCCAGCCTGGGCAACAAGAGCAGAACTCTGTCTCAAAAAAAAAAAAAAAAGAAAGAAAGAAAGAAAAAACCCTAATGTATTTTCAACTCAATTTCCACTTAGGCAGACCCCGAAAACACCCATGGCTCCTTTACCACCTAATATGAGGGGAGGTGGGGCAGAGAGAAAATTATAATGGAAAGAGACATCAGACTTAATGAATTATAGTTACAATATCTTACTCTAGCATGTTTTATGAAGAACCACATGAACATACTAGCCAGGTACCTCCCAGGGCCTTAGGAGGGCCCTGAACAAATGAGCTTCATTAACTTTATGATAAGTCTGCCTCCGGTTGTAGACTCTATAATTTCAGGGGCTGTAGAAGGTCTCTCTAGTATACCTCCAAAATGCCTCCTTATCAAGTATAAGGGTGTCTATAATTACACTGTCAGAAATGTATTCCCTTGGTTATAGCATTGTGCCAATGCTAGCTCTCTTTTAAAATACGCTTTGGTAGGGGGTAAGAGGGGAGACAGGATATAGAGTCCCTCACATTTTAGTATGAATGCATTCACCAGGGGAAGTTTAGAACTGTAAGAGAATTCTCATGGCTGTAGAATAAAGCATCAACAAAGAGAGACCGTATCACCAAAGGCAAACTTTCTTTACTTCACATTTTGTGTTTAAAGTGGATGTGCTGTGTCCTACAGCCAAATTTGGGATTACAAGTGGCCTATGTGAGGAGATAGAGTGAAAGAGAACCCCTCTAGCATACAGCATTATTTTTAGTCACTTTTCAATTATGAGCAATAATAGAAAATAATTATTAATAGTATTAATAGCAATTTCTCAACAAAATCACTTTGCTTGGTAAGTATTTTGGATTTTATTGAGTGCTTTAAGCCGCATGTTGGTGACTTAGTTCAGGCTGAATCAGAGAGACATAATTTCTCTAACTTCCTTTGGCTTGCTTCCCCCGCTGCCCTCTGTCCGCACTGCCCAACCTCAGCTTGTTAAGAGATCCTGACTCAGGGACCAGCCTAGCTGAACTCTCCCTACACCTACCCCATCCACCTTGGGTGATTTCCAGGCCACACTCTACATGAGCTGAGCACTTGGTGATGTGTTTGTGAGAAGGAGAATCTCAGTCCACCTTGCTTCTCTCTCCATTTAGACTCTAAACAGAGGTAGTGGTAAAATCACCCGAGAAAATCCAGGATCAGAGGAGTGGAGACCGAAGAGGAGAGCCCATGTTGCGAGGAGTGAGCAGCTGGCAGGCGAGTGTTTATCTCTCTCCGAGCTGACTCTGAGCTTTCTTTTCCCTATGTAAATGAAGCAAGGGAGGAGAAGGCCCCCAGAATACAGACAGGGCCTGGGTTGCCTTTTTCATAGCAGCCATCCTCTGAAAGTTTCTTCAAAGACTCCACTTTGATAACCCCAGTGCCTGAACGAGCCACATTGGAACTCTCTGTGAAGAGGCAGGCTCTCAGCTGGCTGTGTGCAGTGTCTTTGAGAAGAGAATACAAACCCTGGGATATTGGATAGAAATTAGGCTGTGGAACACACAGCCCAAGGTCTCCAGAAATAGAAGAAACATGGTGGAGTTTGACACACTGGGTGAGCATCCTGTGGTCACATTCACATACTGCGTGCCTTTGGGCAAGCTGCTTAACCTCTCTCTGCCACAATTCCCCTATACAGAAGTGGGAATGATAATGCCTATCTTGTCATTATGAAGATTGAAATTAATGCCCATAGCATGTTCAGCACGGTGTCAGACATGTTGGAGATGCTCATAGAGGACTGGGTTGGCAGGAGGGACAGATATTTGGTTGAAAAAATGTGCCCTGAGCTTCCTCCCTGTGACAGGTCCTGAGCAAACCCTCAGGGAGGAACTAAGATGTGTGGGGAAGGCTTTCAAAGTTTGAGGAGGAAACAAACTATGTAAATACATGACTGTAATAGTAAACAGGTGGCCTCCAGGAGTGGAGAGTCAGTGGCTTCGGAAAGAGAGAACTAAAAGTCATGTCCTCACATCAGGCAGCTCAGGGAAAATGTCGTGTCTGGGTTGGGCCTTGAAGGAGGAGTTTTGACCAGAGATTATGGTAGAAAAATACATCACATAAAGGGGAAAGCATGAACAAAGAAGTAACGGGGTAAAAACCTGAAGACTTCAGAGAAGAACTGATAGGTTGGAGATTAGGATCCATGTGACATACGTGAATAAAGCTGGAAGGTAACAAAGCTGTCCATGAAGCTAGAAGGTAAGTTAAGGCCAGAGGGTTTGCATGCCTTGAATGCGCAGCTTAAACGTTCAGAATTCTCCAAAAAGCAAAGAACCATTGCACGTTGTTGAATACATATTTTGGAGAAACGGCTCCACTTTTCAGAGTGGCCAAGTACCCCCAGAGCAGATGCCTGGCCCAGCCATCCTGTTTCATCAGAAGAACAAGGAATGTGGCCACCACTGAACAGGGAAATGAGGGAGGGCAGGCAGGCAGGGAGAAGTACTAGTGAGTTACACCGTTATAAATATAGTTTAGGGCCATGTGACTTGGCCATAAATCGCCACACTGTGCTCAGGTGATGTCACCTGACGCTCGGCTGTATTTATAGCTTTGTTCACTGTTCCCTGGGATTTTTTTCTTGCCACATTCGAGGTAATAAGTGTCTCCCCCACACACACTCATCCTGAACAACAGAAGATGAACTTTTATGCCACTTCTGCTCATCTTCTCCCAGCTCCTTGGAAGGATGATTTCCTGGACTTATCAACTGCCTGCTTAGTTGGGAATATCCTCTTGCAGTTCAATTGCTAGCCCCCTGGCTTTGTACTCTGAAATGGAGCTCAGCCTCCTCTCTACTCCAGTAAATCCTTTGTGGAACTCAGAATCAGAAATATCTCCCTTTTTGCCAGGCACTCTGGTAACAACAGTGAACAACACCAGTACAGGCTCTACCTGCACAGGGCTTATGATCTAGCATGGGAAACAGACATTGAATACTTAATTAGAAGGGAGATGAATCTTACCAGTGGAAATAGAAGGTGCTTGAAGGCAATAACAAGTTGATCTAGCTTGTCTGGAGGAATTAGAGAGGCTTCCATGGAGAAGTGGCATTTAGTGTGAGGTCTGAGGGATGAGTAGGACTTAGCTTAAGGGGCAAGGTTGGGGTAGACCCTGGGCGGAAAGAACATTGCAGGCAAGAGAACCCCATGTGCCAAGACCCCAAACAATGAGAGAAATATGGCCAGTCCCTAGAACTTAGAGAAGCCGGGTGGAGTTGGAGTATAAAGGATAAGAAGGGGAGCTGAGAGCAGTGGGGTTGGCAGGGAAGGCCAACGTACCCCAGACAGGCTCTAGGAACCAACGGGAAGGTGCTGTATCTGATCCTAAGGGCAATGAGAGCCCCACTGAGTTTTAAGCAGGGGAGTAATGTGGTCAAATCTGAGCTGGAGAAAAATTATTAGGCTTGGGCTCATGTAGAAAGGCCTTGCTGGTGTTGAGGCAGGAGATGATACACATGGAGCAGGGTGGTGACAGTGAAGATGGAAGCAAATTAGGCCACTACCTGGGAAAGGCAATCCACAGGATTTGGAGACTGTTTGAATGTGAATGGGGATGGAGAGAGTATGTACTAGCAGATGTCTGGTCTGAACAATAGGATGGAGGTTGGTGCCATTCTCGAAAGAGGACTGCTGAAGGAGTAGCCAGGGTTGGTTGTTGTTTTGTTTTGTTTTTTACTTGGGGGACAACATTTTCCTCTGAATTTGCTTTCCTCTGGATCTATTTCCAAAGCCTAGACTAGGGCTTTGCATGACGAGGACCTATGGATGGGGGAAGCATTGAGGCTCATGGCTAAGGGCTAGTAGAAAAGGGGAAACTGCCAATGCCTGGAAGAGACAACTTGGTACCAGGACCTGTTTGCTGGCTGTGTCTTGGAGGCTGGAATAGAAGCACTGGAGAGATAGTAAACCAACATTCTCCATCTGTCCATTTAGGAAATGCCACCTAAGCCAGCAGCCAGACCCTGACTGGCAGGTACCACGAGGCCTATTCCCTGGCACAGAAGCTGGAAAGCCAGTGGAAGTAGAGAGGAGTTCCATTGTCCTGGAGCTTGACTGTCACAGGTAGGAAGGCACCAAGTCAGGTGAAAGGAGTGGGAGTCAGAAAATTGGTCCCCAACTCTGGACCTGGGAAAGAATCTTGGCTCTGGTTCCTTGAGAGGAAATGAGCCAAAGTTTCCAGAAGTAGTTCTCAAACACAGAGAATTTACAGAATACCCTATAGGCCCTGATGGAACCCACTAAAAGGCATCCCCAGGGAATATCTCGTAACTCAATATTAGAGACAAAGAATATTACAGTACCGTGGGGGCATCAGAGTTAGCAGGAAATTGAGCCCAGAGAGGGGAGCTATCTAATCTAAAGCCACACTCAGACTCTAAAGATCCTGAATCTCCATTTCTAGGAGACTTTTCTTGATGCCTGCAAGCCGAGTTGAGTAACTTCTGTTTTGCACTAAAAAACACAAGCATTTTTCTATCTGCACTTCCCAACTCTGTTGTAATTATCTGTCTGCCTTTCCCACTAGACAATGAGCTTTTGGACAACAAGGGAGTGTGCTTCATTCTTCTTTATATCCCAAGTGCTTCACCCAGTGCCTGGCATAAAGTGAGCTTTTAGTACATGTTTGTGGGATGAATAGATGAATGAATGGGTGAATGGACTAATTACTTAATTAATCTCAACCAAAACCCTTATCAAACCTCCACTAGGGGGTTATAACGGTTGGAGTGACATTGTTAAGAGTTGTGCTTTAAGTTAACGGGCTCTCTTATAGTTAGGGTTAAGTAAACTTAGCCCTTATATCTCCACTCATATGAACCTTATTTAATTTCACTTTTCAACTGCCATGATGTTCAGTGTCCTTAATAGAACTTCAGGCCATAATCCTAGCTGCAAACTCAATCTCATCTCTAGCTTGGATGAAAACATAAACCATAACCCTCTAAACCAGTTCTGATACTAAATGGATCTAATGAATGGGTGGTTTTAGGTGTTCAAGGAAGCACTGGGGAATGTTAAAGGCCAAGAAACTCTGGGCTTGGGGACAGAATCCAAGAAAACTAAAACCAAGAGCCAAAGGAAGATGAGAGACTTCTCCCTTTTCCTCAGTATCCCTTGCTTCCTGCTCACTTTATTCTCTGATTTCCAGACCCTTACAGAAGACTAGAGCCACATAATGGTCAGAGCTGTTTAGGTATCAGGAGTGTCTTTGCTGATAAAAGCATTTGGAATGAGACTGGGGTGCAAGGGTGGGAAAGATGGAGTTAGTGAGATACATAAGTGAATCCTGGCCTGAGAGGCCTGGGTTCTAGTCCCAGGTCTACTGTGCCTTCCCTTGCGACCTTTGACAGGCCAGTTTTGCCACCTCTAAGGGGAATGGACTTCATACTGTCTCCAGTTGTGCAGCTTCCCATTTGAGTTATTAATTCATTATTACTGTCTCCATTTTTTCCAAAAAGTCTATTTCCCACTGCCCTCCCACACACACACATACCCACTCCCCATCTCAAGGCCTCTGCCCAGAGTTGCTGAACGCTAACACTCTTCTTTTTTCTGAACAGGTCTCCTCAACCAGGCTACTCACTGGAAGCAGGGATCTTCCAATCCCCGTGACTCAGGCAATGAGATATTCATTAAACCTAATAAGAGATAATTGGTTCATTTAGTACAAACTAGCCTCCCCCCAACACTTCCCCTGCCATATTGGAGCTGGAATATGAAGCAATGGAAGGGGAAAGGCTGAAAATGGGTGGTGTGGAATGGATCCCAGTCATTCGCAGGCAATGCTGGCACACGGTAGATATATACACTGGGAACCTGTCTTTGCCAAGGTCATTCTTTCTAAGCCCCTGCCTCTGAGCAGCTTCAACCCATCCAAAACATTTATCCCTAAATATTTTGGATACTTCTCAGTAGACAGTCCTTTATGGTGGCTAGCCTCTAGTCTTTCTCCTTCAATAGCAGCACTGCTTCCTAAGTGTCCTCTGACACCCATGCCCCATCCATGGAGCCTGACCTCCTTCGTCTACCATCTTCCCCTTCTGTAGGAGGCCTAAGATGGCCACTTAACCCCACTGCTGTCCAGGGTACCTACTTTCTGTTGCGTGTCTTACTGGCATCCTCATATCTTAATGTGTCAGGGATCTGGGCCTCTTTGGAATATCTTCTTTGCTCTGCACAGATGTCAGAGAGGGTGAACAACTATCATTTCAACTGCTGAGACCCCTGTTCCTTGGCAAGACATCAAGCATAGGTGGCAAAACTGAGATGAGGAAACTCCATTCCCCAGGCCCAGATTTCTTCTTCACTTTTTTTTACAGGGCCAGATAGTCTTTACAGAGAGGCCAGCCTAGCTAGACCCAGGATCAGGGCCCCCTGGCCACTAAGGAGAGGTCTGGGGTACTTTGACTGATGCTGTCTTTCCTCTTGCCCCACTCTCCCCTCAGAGTGCAGATTAAAGACTTTTTCCACTGACATACGCTGCCCTTTTTCTTGTACATCTCAAAAGCTGGGCATCTTAAGGAAAAGGAGCACAAGAGAAATAAACTGGTATAATAGCAGGAAATCTCAAGGCTGAATATCTGGAAAGACTTACGCAGTTACCTGGGCTGTGAGATACAAAAATGGAGAAGGGATGAAGATCCCCCTTTGCTGGGAGGACTTTTGAAGAAGGAGTACATCTCTCACTCTCACTGCTCTGGGCTACAGTCTGCAGCAGGGGAAGAGACAAGCTGACCTCTGGTGATCCCTTACCCTTGGGGACTCAAGGTTTCCTTTAGGTCAGGATAATTTTCCAAGCTGAGAATAAGGATCTCACCCTTTCTCTCCTCTGTCTCTGGTAAGCAGCAGGGACACAATACTCCTCCTCTCTAGGGGGAAAAAGGACAATTTATAGAATTGTTCTGCTGTTCTTCGCCCTCATTGAGACCAAGAATTCATTTCTGTCTCTCAAGGTGGCTTCTCCTACTGATGGTCATAAATTGCCTTCCTGCTCACTCCCTGACCTCTTGATCTTTTTGCTTTTGTGCTCAAAAAATTATTAATATTTCTCTTAACTCCATATATAACCTTTGGCTGTTTCTCTCCTTTATTCTAGGTGAAGTAGCATCCTTAGGGATTACTTCCTCCGCCTCCGCGCCTGCCTGCTTCTGCCGGGGCAGGGCTCTGTGCATGAGGATGAAGACAAATCCACAGGAGGAAGATTCAAAAGATCTCTGTTTGGGAAGCTCTAAAACTGAAAAATAATCACAGCTAGCATTTACTGAGCATATGCTGTATGCCTAGTATTGTTCTAAGGGCTGTATGGATATGAACTCAATCCTCACAACTACCCCATAACGTAAGTACTATTATTATCCCTGTTTTCATATGAAAAAAACAAGAACTAGAGAGGTTAGCCACATAAAATGTCCAAGGTCACACAGAAAGGAAGGGAAAGAACCTAGATATGAATCCCTGTCTGGTTTCAGGGCCCGTGTGCTTTGCTGTCATCTACTCTGCAAGGTACCTCTCTGATAGGGAGGGGCTTACCCAGCTTTTGCTCTGCTCTCAGGGAGCTCCAGAATGGTGTGACATGCATATTCCTTTGCCCCGCAAGAATCCCCAAGTTTGATAGGGGAGGCAGATATCCTGTCCTAGGAAGATATGTCCAGTCTGATGGAAAAGACACAAGCTTTATCTTTGGATCATCTGACTGATACTAGGGACTCAGCCCCAGGATGTCTACAGTTTGATGAGTTATGTTATTAGATTCTAAGAGACTCAGTTAATTCGACTAGACAAAATTGTGAGCATTAGTGTTAAAGAGATGAGGATGGAGCAAAGTTGGGGCAGCTTAATTGGGGTTGCCCCAGGAGGGGAGAGTGATACAAGATTGGCAATAAGCAGAAGAAATGCTAGTGGAGATAAGAGGGCAGGACACTTGTGTGGTGTGCAGGCTTGCTGAAGACAATGTCTGGAAAGCAGGGGTTTGCTTAGTTTAGCGGCTCTCTACCTTGGCTGTCTACTAGAATCACCTGGGGCTATGTCTAAAAATACTGATGCTTGAACTTCACCCCAGAACAATTAATCTTTAGGGACGAGGACATGGCACTGGTGTTTTTAAAAAGCCCTCAGGGCAGGGCATGGTCGCTGATGCCTGTAACCCCAGCACTTGGGGAGGCCGAGGCGGGTGGATCACCTGAGGTCAGGAGTTCAAGACCAGCTTGGCCAACATGGCGAAATGCTGTCTCTACTAAAAATACAAAAACTACCCAGGCATGGTGGCACACATCTGTAATCCCAGCTACTTGGGAAGCTGTGGCAGGAGAATCACTTGAACCCAGGAGGCAGAGTTTACAGTGAGCTGAGATCGAGCCACGGCACTCCAGCCCAGGTGACAGATCTAAACTCTGTCTCAAAAATTAAAAAAAAATAATAATAATATTAAAGGCCCTCAGGAGGTGCTATGTACAACTGGTGTTGAGGACCACTAGCTGGGGATGAGGTCTATGGGGTCTTAAGCTCTGAGATCTGGGATGCTGGATGACTTATGTGGAAGAGATTCTAGAGACATGAGTTTGCTATGAACTGAGCTGGTGAGGATTTGGAATTAAAGGAAAGGGGGAGGGAAAAGGAAAGCTAAAGGACCAGAGGAGACAGGCCAGATTGTTGTTTTGGCTATTAGTGAGCTAGAGAAACTTGGCTCCTCTGTTTCTAGGCTTTTGAGGCAAAATAAAAGGCTTACAAAAATCCAAAAGCTCTGATAACCCAGTCCCTTCTCATAAAAAGAATAGCTATCAAGCCTGATATCAGACATGGAGATTAGGCAGGAAGCACTGAGCTGAGAATATTCCCTTCCTTCGATTAAAGACTTTTTTTTTTTAAATTAATGCTCTCCTAGGCCGAGTGTGGTGGCTCACACCTGTAATCCCAGTACTTTGGGAGGCCGAGGCAGGCAAATCACTTGAGGTCAGCAGTTCAAGACCAGCCTGGCCAACATAGTGAAACCCCATCTCTACTAAAAATACAGAAATTAGCCGGGCGTGGTGGTGGGTGCCTGTAATCCCAGCTACTCAAGAGGCTGAGGCAGGAGAATCGCTTGAACCCAGGAGATGGAGGTTGCAGTGAGCCAAGATCACGCCACTACACTCCAGCCTGGGCAACAGAGTGCAACTCCATCAAAAAAAGAAAGAAAAGAAAAGAAAAGGAAAGGAAAGGAAAGAAAAGAAAAGAAAAGAAAAGAAAAGAAAGAAAAGAAAAGAAAAGAAAAGAAAAGAAAAGAAAAGAAAAGAAAAGAAAAGAAAACACACACACAAAAATAATACTTTCCTAAGTCAGGGTCACCCTCGCCTTCCCCTCCATGCACCATCATGTGGAGTGGAAAGGAGAAAAGGCTGTCTCACTGACATGTCCAGAGCTCCCTACCTCAGGGTCTTTGCCTTTGCTGCTACCATCTGCCTGCTGCATTCTTCCCTCAGATGCCTGAGCAGCTGAACCCTCAGTTCCTTCAGGTCTGTGCCCAAATGTGGCTTTAGCAGAACAGCTTTCTTTGACTACCTGTAAGAACAGTAATTCCTCCCTCTCTCTCTCTCTCTCTAATATTTTATCCTGCTTTATTTGTCTCACATAGCATTTACCATAACCTAGTGTATTTCATATTTTTTTCTACTGCTTCTGACTTTCCTCCAGAATGGAACATTAAAGAGAAGGACTTTGTCCTTTTTTTTTTATTATTATTGTCTCCCCAAAGCCTAGAATGGTGACTGGAAAGTAGCAGTCTGGAGCTGAAGAAATATCTGTGGAATGTATGATTAATGAATGAACAAATGAAAAGCCCTATGTGTCTGTGTGTTGGTGTCTTTCTGTATACATTTGGGATTGCAGTCCTATTTCTCTGGCCAAGGTATGGCTCTATTCTTAAACTGTGTTTGCCTGTGTTTTGGAACATATGAAGAATTCCCTGGGTCTGTGCATATGGGGCTTCTGCATATGAGCTTGGATGTTTTTCTGCCTTTCTCTGTCTTCTAGTTGTGTATAGATGTGTTTGGACCACAGGCTGGTGGTAGAATCTGCGGAGGAAAGAGGAGCTGTGGCCGCTACACATCAACAGAGGGCACCAGAGAGCCACGCACCTACTTTCAGGGGCAGAAATTAAGAAAGCTTGGCGGGGAGTGTCAGAGACCCAGGAGATATGGGATCTGGGGGGAAAGAAGTGGGGACCTCTTTGGACCAACACATTACTGTAAAATTGTGCAATTCCAGCAACTCCTCTGTCCATTCCCTAGGGTCCAGACCTCTGGCTCCCCGAGCAACCCTGTGAGCAGAAGTATCTGGTCAGGGGTGAGAAGAGGAGCTGGTTGCCAAACTGGGCCCTTAAGAAAGTGGAGATCCCTCCTGAATGCTCTCATGATTCTCAGGAATTCCCTTCCTTCCTAGTTCCTCCATATCCCTATCCAAAATATCTCAAACTCCGGCGTGCTTAGAGATCCTCTGGTGGCTGTCTTCTCCTCTGGCTTGCATTCAGGGAGGTGAGGCCAGGCCTTGGCCCTTCGAAGCCATCCAGTTGGCTACCTTCTCCTTCGGGATGGGTGGAAGGCTGAGATGAACAAAGGAAGGGTCAACTGTGCCTCTTCTAGGCTGCTAAGTCCTCCAACGCCTAGCTGTGCTCAACCTTGACTGGGTGAAGCCAAGGCAGAGCCTCAAGGCAGGTCCAAGAGGCAGCTCCCATTCTCCAGTTCTGGGTTTTGTAGGTGGGGAGAGGCATGTATGCCCCTCCCCTATCCAAGCATTCATTAGTCAACTGAGAATTCTTAATTTGGGGAATCTAGGGGCTAGATTTTGGGTGTAGAATTTAAAAAGAAAGGTCTTTATGTTAATTTAACTCCCTGCCCCCCACCCCACTCTTAGACACACACGGAAACACACACACACACACACTCCCCATCACATCCTCTGAGCTAGAGGCTGATGTCCCTCAGCCCATGTTCCTCCTCCACTGCTTAGTTCCATAGCCCGCGACCAAGATTGCGTCTATAAATGGGAGGGGGTGGGGTGGCCAGGGGTCCTGTCGTGCCTGCCCCAGAACCCACGACGGTCACATTTTTCACCCCCTTTTGCCTTTGCCCTCGATTCCTTTCTCTCTTTGCGCTCCTTCCATCTGAGTTCCAGCGAGGGGTGTGTGTGTGTGCGCGCGCGTTGGGGGGGCAGAGGGAGGGCTCGTGGAGGGAGGCGCCGTCGGAGGGAGAGTAGACGTCAGGCGGAGGGAGGGAGGGAGGCAGGGAGGCAGGGAGGCAGGGAGGGAGAGAGGGAAGGAAGAGAAGGGGAGAGAAAGGGGGAGCAAAGACCGAAAGAGACCCAGAGAGATACAGCTTGAGAGGAGAAATAATTAAAGGGGGAGGGCGACCAGGACGAGAAAAAGGACTGGGAGGAAAGAGAGATAAAGAGAATCGGAGGGCAGGGAAGTGAGTTTGTGCGCGTGAGTGTGCGCGCGCGCGTGTGTGTGTGCAGGGGCGGGCGCGGGCGGGCGGGGGGCGGGCTCCCGGGCTCCCCTCCTCCCCAGCCCGCTCCTCTGGCTTGCTCGCCAACTCCGGGCCCCAGCCGCGGGCGGGCGCACGGCGGGCGGACAGCATGCTGAGCCTCCTCGTCTGGATCCTCACTCTCTCCGATACTTTCTCCCAAGGTAAGGGCCCCCAGCCCGCCCCCGGACGCTCGGCTTCCCCCCGGGGCCGGGGCACTGCTCCCCAGGTGGGGGAGTGCTGGGGTGCCCCGCGGCCGCGGCCAGTCCCCGGGTCCCGACGCCACGAGGCGGGGGCTCGGTCCGGGCGCAGAGCCCTGGGGGAGGGGGCGCGGAGTAACGGGGGGCTGGGGAGAATGAGTTTGCCGTTGATTTGCCCAAGTTGTTTCCTCTGGCTGCGCGGGAGAACAGAGCAATGGGGCCGCGAGGGCTGGAGGTCCGAGTAAAACGGGGAACCGAACGCTTTCTCTCTAGCTTCTGGCAGCCCTACCGACCCTCGCCCTCTGAGGCCAGGGTTCCGGATACCTGAGTCCAGCCTAAGGGCAAGGCTGGGAAGAGGGTGGGGTTTCGGATTTTGGGCGAGGGGGTGAGCAAAAAGCTGGGTCCCACCTCCGGAAGATGTTGCTAAGGGGATCCCCCTACTCCAGCCCAGCCCCTCGGGGGTCTGAGTCTGAATCACGGCTCCAGACTGCCTGGGGCTGCCCCCTCTAGAGGAAGGGAGGGGTGTCTCGGCGCCTCTAGTGGGGATTTGGAACCCCTGCCCACGGAGGCTCTGGGTGGAGAGTGGAGTTCCAAATACAGCTTCAGGCCCGCTTGATACAGAGAGGGGAACTCACGGGGGCGGGGGCAGAGGTGGTGGGGGGAGGGGGCTGACACCACTTGGGCTCAGGAAAGTGTTGCTGTCTGGGGCTTATTTGGAACTGGCAGGGGAGAGGCTGGGAGGTGAGGGAGGTGGTTGAGAGAGATGAGGATGTCAATGTATCCTGGGCAGGGCTGGGGTTGGGGAAGGGAAGAGGGCTGAGGGAACCAAGGGTCTAGACTGCAGCAGGGACTGGGGTCTGTGGGAGTTGGTTCTTGCCTCCCAGGTCTGACTCTAAGGAAGACTGAATCCTGCTGAACTCCTTCCCTCCCCCAAAATGGAGCTGACACACAGAAATTGACACACAAACACTGTAAAACACTCACAGACACTGAGACAGACTACTCACCTACTGAGAGAGAGACATCCCCACAAACATCCCCCACACTGAGACAGACACATATACACAAAGACACTGAGACATCTGAGGAAGACAGATTCCTCCCCCAGATCGGCACACACTCACGCATTCATCCACCCGAACGTTACAACTATACACAGTACATGTATGCAGGCGTTTACAAGGACAGGACACACACTCTCACAGAAACCAACCCTCTAGCAAACAAAGAAACTTGAACAGACATTCATATGGGCAGACACCTATGGAGATGTACAGACTGCAGATGGAGGAGGTGGTCTCTTTTAGGGGGTGTCTGGGAATGAATCTGGGTAGAACAGCCTCAGGCATTATTGCCCTGCTTTCTGTTCCCTTCCTGCGTTTGTAGGTGGGGTGTTATGCTGGACCTTTCCTCTCCTTGTCAGGTCTCTTCCCAGTTCCGAAGGCAAAGCCTGGCTGAGTTGGTGGGGGCAGGTCTTGACTCATATCTCCCCACAGGGCACCCATGCCAGCCCCCCAGCACACACTATGATATGGGAAGGGCACACATCTGTGGTGTGAGCCAAGAGTGGGAGGTGATGCTAGGGGAAAGGAGGAGGCCTGGCCCTGGGGTTGGCAGGCCAGGCCAGCCACTTGGCAGAAAGTTGGGAAGATGACTTAAGTTCTGACTTTGTTCAGCCAGGCTGTTGGTGTCGGGGAGGAAGGGGGTGGGCCATGGTGATGGTGGAGGAGGGTCATGTTGGTGGTGGAGGGGGCCCCTGGGTCAGTATTGGTCTATGTTGGGGGCAAGCTTATGTCTGCCCCTTTCTTACAGCCCTTACATGTCAGCAACGTGGATACAAATGAGTGTTAAGGAACAAAAGCAGCAGTTAGCAAACAGGAGAGACATGTGGATTGAATTGGGGACAGAAAGAAGTGTGTGTTGTGTGCCTTTCTCTCTTTGGAAAGGAGCGAGTGGCTAGGGAATGCTGAGCTCCCACTTCTCTCCTCCAACAGGGGTGAAAGCAGGACCTGGTGAAAGTATCTGGGGTGGGGGGAGAGGATACCAGAGAAAAGAAAGGGAGAGACTAGACAGGAGGGGAGGGGAAATCACTAGTGAGTGTTGGGGGAAGCTTGGCAAGGGACTGGGGAGGAGGCAGAGAGGGAAGGAGTAGGGGTCTGGGGAGACTGAAACACACATGGGGGTGGAGAGCTTGGCAGGACCCCCTTTCCTTAGCCTCCATCCTCAGAAAGGAGCTCTAGGTCAGGGACTGGGGCAGTGAGAGAGGAAACGGAGGGGGCGCTACAAGAGGGAGGAGGGATGATGGTGGGGGAATAGGGATGGGGGAGTAGGTGTCAGCAGGAAGCCATAGAATTGAGGGGAGCAGAGAGGAGAGAGGAAGGGGAGATTCAGCCTAGCCTGAGAAATAAAAATCGCATTTTAAAGAATTTCAATGGGCTTCATCAATCTTCATTTTTCACTAAATAATTTTCTGTATCTTATCTAAATGAAAACCATTATCCTTCCCCCCGTTTCCATCATGCGCCAGCTCCACAGACTGATTGCGCCGAAAATTGAAATATTTATTCATTTTCTGGGAGATTTTTTCGCTCCCTAGTCTCGGGCAGGAGAAATTGAAAAAGAAAGATTATAGCTAATCAGAGCAATGTGGGATGACAGGCCGGCTCGGGGCGGGAGCTGCCTCCAGGGCGGGGATGGATGTGGGGGCAGGAGAAAAATAAGCCCATCCAGCCCGCAGAGCTCCCCCTGGCATTCCTGCCACAGCTTTTGAGGGGAGTAAAGGGTAAAGGGAGGAGGCCCGAGGGCCTCCTAAATTCCCAGGATTCAGCTCCCTGAGTACAGCTGAATCCTGGCAGAGAACAGCAGGTCTGGAGAGTAGCTGGACTCTCCCCTCCCGGTGCTACACATAGACACATATACACACTTTACATGTCCCATTTCTGCCCAGAGCAGGGCACTGAGGTTGGGGAAGAGTCAGGGGAGACATGGCAGAAACGAGCACACTGGGTTCCTCTCCTTGTCCTTGACTGGACTCCACTTTCTGCCTTCTACTCACTTAGACCCAAAGGGAGGGTGTGAACCAAGTACTCAGTGCCTCAGCCCTGGGCTCCAGAGCACCTGGTCAGGAGGAGGGGGAGGAGACATCCAGGCCTTCTCGCCTCTGCTCCTTCCCACAGCTGAGCGGTTGGTTGTTCTGGCTCTGCCTTTGGTGCTCCAGTGAGATGGGAGGAGGAAGCCCCACCTCTGCCCCCCTTACTCCTCTAGGACCTCTTTACATCCTTGCAGGGACTAAGTCTTAATTTCTTTTATCCTATAGTTTCTGGCACAGTGCTAAGCATGTGGTAAGTGCCCCTTAAATATCTGATCAATTGATTGATTTGATGAGCGCACTGCAGTGCTGGAAAGAGGCAGCATTCAATGGCTATTAAATCACAGACTCGCATCCAGCTCCCACCTCCACCATCTGGTAGTCATAAGCTTGAACAAGTCATGTACCTTTTCTGTGCCTCAGCATGCTCTTCCAGAAGTGAGGATAGAAGTAATACCTGATAGGGTCGTGGTGGCACTTGAATATGTTAATCCATGTAACGTACATGGAACAGTGTCTGGCACAGCGAGAAGTGCTCAGTAAATGCTTGCTATCTTGACTTTGAGGTGAGACATAGATAGATAGGCAGTCGAGTTGTCTGCTCTTCCTTTTCTTCTCCTTATGATTCTTTGTGTTGTGTGTGTGTGTGTGTGTGTGTGTGTGTGTGTTTTCTAGCTCCAGCTCCCCAGATTCTTGGTCCTGGGCTTCAGTAAGCGCCTTCTTTGAATCTCTCTTGGAAAAAACTATGTTGTGGCAGACCCAGAAGGGGAAACTGACCCCCTCCTTGGAGACCTCAGAAAAGATCTGGGGAAGGGATTTGAGGAGAGAGAGCAAAAGTGGAAGAGGTTGGCACTTGAGTGAGAAGGAACCAGAGCTCTTGTGTGAAATGAGGAGGGACACTAGCCCCGAGGTGGCAGCATTTCAGAGTCTGGAAATAATATGGATCATTTATTGAGCCCTGTGTTAACTACTTCATATGCATTATCTGATTTAATCTATGCTACAGCCCCCTGAGATTGGCTGTGTAAATTATCCCCATTTCATGGATGAGAAACTGAGATTTATTTATTTATTTTTTTAGATAGGGTCTTGCTCTGCTGCCTAGGCTAGGGTGCAGTGGTGTGATTATGGCTCACTGCAGCCTCCTCCTAGGCTCAAGCCATCCTCCTACCTCAGCCTCCTAGGTAGCTAGGACCACACACACCTGGCTAATTTTTTTTTTCTTTTGGAGAGATGGGTCTTGCTAGGTTGCACAAGCTACTCTCAAACTCCAAGGCTCAAGCGCTCCTTACACCTCGGCCTCCCAAAGTGCTGGGATTATAGGTGTGAGCCACTGTACCTGGCCAAGAAACTGAGGTTTAGATACATTAAGTATCTTATTGGTAGTTGTAGGAACCAGCGGATCCCACGGCCTGCACCCTTCTCCTTTGCCAGATCCTACATGCCAGCAGAGACTGATGCTGGGCTGGGACAGGGATTTTCCTGGTGCATAGCAGAATGAGAACTAGGAAGAAAAGGGAGTGAGTATTTCATAAAGGTAAACTCATTCAAATTTAAAAAACGATCCTTTATTCTGAGATTCTGTCCTACATTTTTTGGTGTTAAATTGTTTTTCTTTGATGATATGATAAATCTAGTAAATGACTTTTTTCAAGGACTTGGCAAATAAAAAGGTTTGTTTCTAATATTAAACACAGCCTTATAGGTCCATGAACTACAAATTTGGGAATTACTCTTGTTCCATGCAAGGCTGACTCCTGGAGAGGCCCAGAGCCATACAGAGGCAAAAGAAGCACAGAGAAGGGGTCTAGGGGATAATCCTGAGACCAGGATCTCCCCAAGTGTCAGCTTCCAAATTTATCTAGTCCCTGGTAGTCTGGTAGGATTGGAGGCTAGGGTCTTAGATGGCTTGTTTTAACCCACCTGGGGAGGCTTTCAACCCTCCTTCTTAGCCTGTGCCCTGGGGAACTGCCTGGCTTAGGGTGGTGAAAAGTGATTGTAGGAGGTGAACTCCATACCAAAGCATCAAAATTACCTTTTATTGAATTCCTACAGTGTGCTTTTCAGGTTAATGTTACTCACATTTTATAGTTAAAGAAACCACAGTTGAGTTTAAGTAACTTGCTTAAGGGCATACCTGAGGTGTTAGATCCCAGATTCAACCCCTCTTTTGTCTCCCTACTAAGTGCCATGAGTGTGCTTCAACCTGCCTAAAAGAGCCACACCCTGCCTCTCTTAGAGTTAAGGCAACTGTGGAAGGACAGGAGGGAAGCCTAGGCCTTTTTTCCTCTCCTAGTGCCTCACTCAGCTCAGCCCCCTTCCCTAGTTCTCAGCCCAGAAATTCCAAGGCCACATCTATCTCCCTGCCTTGCTTTGATGATCATTTGTGAAGCAAAACTTAGATGTCAGGGTACATGTTTTAATCAGTGGGGCTGGGACCAGTAAATAATGCCCCTGTGAGAAGGAGGTTTGGAAAGCCTCAATCCTTTTCCTCCCACGTTTAGAGTCTTTTATCTTTGTACATGTATGGTGCTTGGCAATTTTAGCAACTTTTTACATGTACCATTTGATAGAGAGATACACTCATCCTATGATGTAGGCAGGATAGTTGTTTCTCCATTTAATAGATGAGAAAACAGAGAACTAGAGAAGTTAAATAAATTGCAAAGGGGTGGCAGTTGGTATGGAGGGAAGGGATGGGGACAAATTCCTTGATCTCCCCAATTTCTGAGAGATGTTTCCATCTGAGGCTAGAGACATTTCTCTTCATATGTCCAGAGATGAGAAAGCTATGCCCCTTCCCGACCTACCAGTTCCTGTCTGGTTTCTTCCCAGGGCCTCTGGACCAGTTTACTTGGCAATCTCCTGGAGGGTTCTTTGACCTGGAAAAGGATGGGGGTGTGGGGGTGGGTTGTCAGCAGTGAGGAGAAAGAGGCTGTCATGTCCTTGATCCTCAAATGTGAAACCAGGGAGGAGGAAGAGGCAATTTCAGAAATCAGGAAAAATAGTGGGCTCTCTCAGAGTGGGGGAGAAAGCTGTTCACTTTTGTGAAGGGCAATTTTGTATTTTGTATATATTAGTAACTAATTCAATATTGACAATAATTGTTGAAGTTAGGTGTTATCCCCATTTTACAGACGGACAAACAGGGATCCAAAGAAGTTAAGCAGATTGTCCAAGATGATCCAGCTAGTAAGTGACAGAGCCAGAACTAGGACCCAAGCAGGGAAGTTGGGGTAGGGGCTGAGGATAATTCCTAGAAGGAAGACTGCACACCTACCTATTCTGCATTACTGCTGCATGCAAGCGTGTGGATGCAATCTCACTGCATGCATATGCATATGTATTCACACATGCCTTCATAGTGCAGCTATACATGCACCCACTTCTTATCCCCATCCCCACACACATCTGGACAGATATCTCTCATCTTTACCCAAGCCCTTTCAGTCACCAGAGCACTAGTGTGCAACAGTAGTACATTTTCGTGAGTCATTTTTCTT
Organism: Symphalangus syndactylus; assembly: GCF_028878055.3. Taxonomy (NCBI): domain Eukaryota; kingdom Metazoa; phylum Chordata; class Mammalia; order Primates; family Hylobatidae; genus Symphalangus; species Symphalangus syndactylus. The sequence continues at coordinate 86,333,239 of NC_072441.2, forward strand.
CTAGCCATAGCAGCCCTCCTGTGTCTTTAAAGGCACTACTTTTTGCCTTGCCTTGCATGCTCTGCATCCTTTCTGATAGATGCACAAACTGTGAGGTTATGAAAGTTGAGAAAAGAGCTTGGGGTTCCTCATTCTATAACACTGGTCCCTCTCCATTCTGTAGCTCCAGCTCTTATACCTTCCCACGTCTGATTGTCAGACAATGCAAACCTAATTAAGTTCTTGGAGCATCCAGGATAAAAGCTGCTCTAGCTCCCAGACACCACTGAAGTATGACACTTTTCTTTCTTCTTTCTATCCCACTTACTCTCCCTCTGTCAGCTGACTCCAAGCTCCCAGCTTGTCCTTCCCTCCATGTTTAATTTATTCAGCCACTTTTATTAACCTCTGTTGTCTCCAGGGGCTGCAGTCCTCATCCCTCTCTGCCCTCCTTGAGCCCATTTAACAAAATAGGGATCGTCTTGAAATAAATGAGCCTTGCAGCCAGTCAACCTCCTCAGGATTAAGGGTCTTAAATCCAGGGGTAGAAATCTCCAGAACTCTCTAGCAAATTCCATTAGTTTCCCAGGAGAGAATGCTGCCGCTTCATTCCTTTTGCGGTCTGGCTCTGGAAGGTGATGGGAGACTCACCCAGAATGCTGTGGGTCTTGGGTTTTGAGGCAGGGAAGGGATAACAGGAACCTGAGTGTCTGGAGGTGTACTCTGTGCCCAGCAGGTTTCTCCCAGGAAGCTGTCCCATCCTAGGCCCGCTTCGGAATCGACTAGGCCGTTAGATGCCTTTTCTCTCTGCCCCTTCTTTCCTTCTGAGGCAGTCTGAGGAATATATCCTCACTGAAAAATGTGTGGAAAGAGGAAGGACTTTTGTTCCTTCATTCAGTGGAAGAGAATTGTGTGCTTACTGTGTGCTGGGCTCCAGTGTTGCAAAGTGAATAATGTACTAGATCTCTGCCCTTGAAGGTCTCACTTTGTGATTTCAGTGCAAATTACTTAATCTCAGTAGGCCTCAGTTTTCTCTTTCACCAAATCGGGAGAATTATTTTTTTAATCAACTGTACATTATTATATGCAAAACATACTGGTAGGCATTATGTGGACCAAAAAATATGACAGCAGATGGTCCTTCCCTTTTAAGAAACTAAGATATACATACATGAAGACCGCTGGTGGTGCAAGGTGTGGAGTCATTGGTGCTGTGATAGCAGTGTGCAGGTCAGAGCTGGAGAGTCCAGAGAAGGGAGTTTGCTGTGGGCTGAAGTGACCAGGAAGGGCTCCGTGGAGGAAGTGGGGCCCAAGGATGGACAGGACATGGATGTGGCAGGAAGAGGGAGAGCCTTACCAGACGGGCCAGACTTCCTGAACCAAGATGTTGCTGCTGGGATGTGTAGCGGACACTGAGGCCGGTTGGACTGAGGATTTGGGTTGGTTTGGGAGAAATAGATGAGATGATCCAGAACGGTAGAATGGGGACAGACCAGAGGAGGCTTGGAAAAGCCAGGCCAAAGGCTTCTTACAAAGACTCCCCTGTAAGAACTAGGGAGCCATGGATTTCTGTTTTTTAAGCAGACAAAGAGTGTGTTAAAAACAGGTATAATCCCCATCTCATTTCTCACCAAAGCCTCCCCTCCTCTTAAACACCTCTTCTACTGGAGATGCTATGGAAATTTGTAACCTCTCCAATTAAAAACATGAAAAAAAACAGATAACCAAGGTTTGGCCAGGCAGAAGTGAGCAGAAAACCATACAGAAATACCAGCTCTGCCTTGGGAAGTCTCAGATCTGTGACTTGAGCCAGAGAGACTTTGGAAGGATGAGGAAATCTTTTCCTCCGAGAATCCTTCAGTATAAGATAAAGATGCCTGGAGGCAGAGTTCAACAGCAATAACTGCGAGGAGAGCTCTGCAGCATGACTCTGAGGCCAGGCTCTTTGTTACCTGTCCCCCCCCAAGCTTGGGCCATGTCTACACTGCCCAGAGTCAAGAGGAGCCATCTGGTTCCATCAGAGGGCCCATTCGAGTTTAGTCCCTTCAGGGTCAATTCTGGGCCATTTCCACTGGTCTGTGGCCTTAGATACATGTGCATTTAGGAGCTGAGCCTAAAGATTCTTAAAACCTCTGCTAGGAAGTGAGCTCTGGTTTTTCAAATGGAGTGCTTTGAAGAGGGTCCCACCAGGGGAGGTGAGAGCATGTGTTCAACTTACAGCATTGTTTTTTTAAATGGCTGTGCTGGGCCTAGGCCTGGGAATGAAAAGGTGGGTGAGATTTAGTCCCTGTTCTTGAGGCACTCTCAGTATGGTGTGGGAGATGGATGTATAAACACATATTGACAATTTTATAAGATAAAGGTTGTGAGAGAGGTATGTGAAAAATGCTGAAGCCTAACTGTCCAGCGAGGGGGAGCGGAGCAGGGAGCAGGGAGCAGGGGTGGGGAGGGGGCCACAGATGTGAGGCTCAGGGGCTGCGGGGCCTCTGGAATGCGGTGCCACGAGATATCCAAGCTCTGGACAATCCCCGATTGTACCCCCTGCTCCGGATGGAAGGAGCCGAGGAATCCGAAGGAGTGAACCCTGGTCCCTCCCAAGGATTATGATTTCCAGGAACAAAGGCAGTTTATATAAAGCACACTTCTCCCAAATCGAATCTCCCAACCTCATGTGTCCAGTTCCGTACTCTCCACCCCCGACTCCCACCCAACAGAGCTGATTTCTAAATTAACTTTGTCCTTGTAATCAGCTTAGCTGAGTTTTTTTTATTATTATTATTTTTCCTCCTCCTTCCTGAATTCTCCCAGGAACAGCCCGGGGCCGTGCTCGCTCCATTACCCAGCATTGTCAAGCCATGAGGTGCTTTTAACTGCTTCTTCCCATTCGATTCGCTTAACTGGGAGGTTATTAAAAGGAAAGGAGCAGAGATGGGCAGGCAGGGCAGAGGAAGAGAGAACATAGTAGAGAGAGAAGGCATTTCAAAGGAGCAGAAACCCAAGGCTAGGCAGGCTAGCAGAATGAAGCCTCTGAGAGAAGTTGAAGTTTTCATCTGGACTCCCGAGTCATCCAGAAGGACATTTCATCGAGACAGTGGGACTCCTGGGTTTTAATCCAAAACCTTGAGGAACTGACTTGCTCCTCTTTGTCTCAATCCTCCCCACCACTCCCCACTCTCCCTGGGAATCTACCAGCTTGACACTGTGGGATGGGATGGGGGACTCCCAGAGGTCCCACACTCCCCTTGATGCCCGACCCTCCCACACACACACTCGTGGCTGGCTGTGCTGCCAGCTCCAGAACCCTCCAGCATTCACCCCCCGGGCAGCTACATTGTGGTTGATGTTGGATCCCAGACTGACGTGCCTATCACACAGCACACATCTGGGAAGTCTCCCTTCACCAGGCAGTGGGCGAAGTGAGAATGCAAACTCATTTTAATGTCAGTTTGAGCCAAATATAATTAGAAAGGAAAATCTCTGACTTTGCAAAAAAAAAAATCTAATGCATTTCAAAGCCAAGTTGAAATGACTTCTGGATTATCTGCACCGCTGCCACTCTCCATTTATGCAGAAAATCGAGAGGGGAGCCTGTAAAGTCTGTGCCTGAGGGATTTAGTTTGTGCACATTGCCTTCGGTTTCATGCCAGGGTCATGTTTTAAGACTGGCCTTTTTCAACACAACCTGGTTCCTGGAATTGGGAAGCACCTAGAGTGACCTCCTCACCAGGGGGCCTGTGGCAGCCTCTTTCTCAGAGGGGCTGCTCCTGTGTGATCATGACCAAGTCACTTACTTGGAGCCTCAGTTTTCTCATCTATAAAATGCAAATGATTACGTCTATCTTCTAGGGTTGTTGTGAGGATTGAATGAGAGAATCTATATTAAGGAACAGTATCTGGAATACAATAAGTACTCAATAAATTATAGTTATTATTAATATTGCACAGTCCTTGCTTTTTACAGTTCAGTCCAAGGCAGATCTTGAAAAAACAGACAATAGAAATGAGAGATGAACAAAGAATAGGCCAAATACAGATCAGACCGTTAACTGGGCCAAGGAGGGTGACCAGTGATGTAGGTAATCCTTGAGCTCTGTTTTCTAGGGTTCAGTGCAGTGGGAGCTTTGGGAGGCAGCACAGTGTAATGGAAAGCACTCTGGTTTAGAATTAGGTCTGTGTCTTGGATCTGGAAACTGAATGCCATTTTGCCCTTTGCGAGTCTCAGTTTCCTTATCTGTAAAACAGAGTGATAGCATCCACTTTCCTTTTTTTGTAAGTCCTGGAAAAGCACTCTCAGGACGGTGTACAGTAAGCTTAACCATCATTTTAAACCCTGTCTTTCAGCCAGGCACGGCGGCTCACACCTGTAATCCCAGTACTTTGGGAGGTCTAGGTGGGTAGATCACTTTACATCAGGTGTTTGAGACCAGCCTGGCCAACATAGTGAAACCCCGTCTCTATTAAAAATACAAAAATTAGCCAGGCATGGTGATGTGCACCTGTAGTCCCAGCTACTCTGGAGGCTGAGGTGGGAGGATCACTTGAACCCAGGAGGCAGAGGTTGCAGTGAGTGGAGATGGTGCCACTGCACTTCAGCCTGGGCCACAGAGCAAGACTCTGTCTCAAAAATAAATAAGTTAATTTAAAAAACCCGTTTCTTTCCAGGTTTCAACCCAGTATGTTAGAACAATGATTCTCAAACTTTAACATGCTTACAAAACATCTGGGGATCTTGTTAAAATGCAGATTCTGACTCACAAAGTCTGGGGTCAGATGGAAGTTCTGTATTTGCACCAAGCTCTCGGGTGATGCTGATGCTGCTTGTCCTAGGACCACACCTTGAGGTGTTAGGGGATGCTTTCCTTGGGGAAATAGATCTTCAACGTTCTAATGAGAATCAAAAGAAATTAGAATTCATTTAACTGAATTCAGTTTTCAGCCAGCTTAGTTGTATAACAGCCCTGATGGATCATTGATTTGGGAGCATTGATATGTTTGTTTTCAGGAAGCAGCTGGTGGGACAAGAGAGTGCACAGAGCTTGCCAGCACGCCCATCCTTAGCCCCAAGATTGTACTATCTAAGCCCCTCCCTGCCACCTCACTAGCTCCATGCCACCCCACCCCACCCTGCCAAGTCTTCACTCAGGCTGCCAGCTGTGGAGTTGAAAAGCAACCTGCTGGTGTGCTGGTGGAAACTCACCCATATCGGAGCCAGTCATTTCCACTTTTTTTTTTTTTAAATGAAAAAAGTCCTCATAATTCATCTCTCAATGGGAGATGTGGGGGAAAGCATTTTGACAGAGCTTCTGGTCTGGGCCTTGACCCTGCTGGCTTTGGCTTAAAAACTGGGTCATGGGCAAGTTGTGTGATTTGGGAAGGAAGGTAGGTCATAGACTTAATTGGATGCATGATTTGGGGGAGCAGTGGGGAACTGTCTCTGGGCAGGTCAGCATCTCACACTCACACAGGCCTCATAATTGTTCAACCCACATGATGAGCAAACTCACTCTCTCCCTCCCTTCTCTGTGTGCAGAACCCCAGGCTGTAGAGGGAGATCCACAGGCCAGAGGAGAGAGACTGCCTGCCTTCAGGGTTTCCCTGGTTTTGTGAGAGAAGCCTGGTCCTTATACATAGGGAATCCTGTCCACTGGGGGAAACAGGAACTCCCATTAATTTTCCTTCACCTGCTCTTCTCCCCCAGAAAATCAACACACTTTTAGCTATCTGCAAGTGTGAATGAGAACACAGGCAAAGTATGGATGGGGTGAGATCAATAGATTGGGCTTCTTGGAACGCAGAACCTGCGATGAGAAATGAAAGTGGAGTGACGATTCCTTAAGAACCTCAAAATGGACTCTCAAAATGTCTCTCTTTAGGTTGGACTAATTTGAACCAACCCAGAGACATCAATGTTTGTCCTTTTTCTGAAGAGAAAGGAATTCATTAGTACTCTCTGCTCACTCACTTTCATTTCAAATACTCTCTGGCAAGCAGGAAGTTCTTCTTTGTGTCTAACTTGAAACTTCTCTGCTCCTGCATGGAAATTGTCTAATTAGGTATTGTAACTGAACACGTCTCCAGTCTTCTCTATGTCTGGATAAATAACATTTTCCAAAACAGGTTTATTTTCTCATACTTCAAGGCAAAGCTCCTTGTAATAGAGAAGCAAGCCCAGAGAGGTCATAGGCAAGACTGCCTCCTGGGCCCCATGTGAGCCCGAGAAGTTTAGCTTGTTAGGGGTCAGATTTGCTTTCCAGCAAACCACCAAGGCTGTCCTCCTACAGTATCCCCAGCCAGTACCAGGAGAACGGTGTTCACAAGAACCTGGCTGAATCACTGTGCCCTTACCTGTCTAGTGTCCCCTTCTCAGCCGCTCAGAGCAGCTGGGGGCTAGAGGACTCTGGTGTCCTTCCCATCATTTCTAGCCGATGGCCTGAGGGACCCTCCTCCTCTCTCCATGGGAGCCAGGCTGAGAGCAGTGCTGGCATCTGCTGCTGAAGCCAGCATGTAGGAAAGTGGGCATGGGGGTGATGGCAGAGGTGGGCCTGCCTCACAGCCAGGGCCAGTTTTAGCTTAGGAGCAGGAATGTTTTCCTCTTGGAATCACTCAGCGGTGTCCTTGCCCCGCCTTGCCAGGGTGGATCCCAAGAGATAGCAGTGTAAGCAGAGAGAGGAGGGCATGGGGTCTGTGGGATGGGGTGCCTGACTTTGGGGATCTCCTAGTCTGATGAAGGAGTGTGGGCATTTTCCTGGGATACTGAACCATGTAAGTGCAAACTCAACTGTAAACTTGAACTTGAGGCAGGAGACGTGGTTTCTGTTACCAGTTAGCTAATTATAATGGGGGTACATGGGTTCCCATCTTCCCCAGTGTATAAACACCTATAAAGATCATTTAAATAAGGGAAGGTTTTGGACCCTGTTGTGCATCTGCACAGAAGAGGATAGAAAGAGACGCTGGAGCTGGGTCATCAGCGAGGGAAGTTTCCTCAGAAGGGGTGGAGGGAAGGGAACCTGGGCCCAGGTGGAAGGAGGACACCAGGTGGAGCCCATGAGAGAAGTGAAGACGATTCTTATAGGGGGGCTCATAGAAAGGGGTGGGGGTGGGGCCCAAAGGAGGTCACCCAGCGAGGGCTATGTGGGCTGAAGGGTCTGGAGGCTGAGAGCTGCGGTATGGCTTTGTCAAATGTGGTCCCTGCAACATTCACACTGGCCAGGTGACATGCTTTCCACACACACAGGCAGAGCCCCCCCGAAACCTCAGGAGAGGCCTGGGGTGGAATGTAAGTCCTCTGAAGAAGAAGAGCTCGTGTGTCTGGGGGGAGAGTGCAGCATGGGCAGCCTGTCCTGGAATTAAACCGGGCTTCAGCTTGGAGCCTGCCTGTGGGCAGCCTGGGTTTGCTTGAGGGTAGTGCACCCTTCAAGGGTAGGAGGGTAGGACAACCATGGCCCAGAGTCCTGGAAGTGCAGCTGGCCCTGTGGCTGGCCATCCACCAGCAGCCCCCGTGTCCTGGCTTCTCTCTGCCCCCGAGCCGGATGCTCCCCGGCTCCTGCTGTCCTTCCCTGTCTGTAGGTCTGTCACTCGGCAGGAGTGAAGTGCGCCCTGCTCCTGGAGCATTTGGAGCTTGATAATTTGTGGATTATAGCTAACTCTCGATAAAGATTCCCCTAATTGCTTGGCTCACCTCAGGTTCTATCATCAAAGCAAAGCCGGGAGGCCCCCCTCTCGCCCTCCTTTTCTTTTTATTATCTCTTAATTAATCATTCTGGCTTTCACACTTAGCAGATAATTACAGTCTCCTGGGCACGCAGCTCATTTTCATAACCTCCTGCTCCAAGCCGGCAGCTAGGGGGGTGGGGAGGAAGAGGGAGAGAAGGAAGGGGAAAGTGGGAAGAGACATGTTGGCGGAAGGGGGGGGTCGCAGTGAGAAGAAAGGGACACTTGGGGTGGTAAGGCAGCCTGGGAGCCAGGACCCCTGGGCTGCCCAGCAGGCCCCAGGGGTCTCTGCCAGAAGGCAGGAGGCTGTGCCCCCTGGGGAGGCCTCACCTGGTCCACAATGCTGGCTGCTGGCACAGGCTTTAACCCCTGAGCTCCTCTGACCTGCCCTAGGGGTACAGCAGGAGATGTGTACAGGTTGGTGGCCAGAAAGCTTAGTGAAGAGCAGGAGATGGTCCCCAGTGAGGTTCAGTCAACCGTGTGCTGGGAAGTCGAGAATTGCCGTGCTAGGGAAAGGAAGGGCAGGGCCACCATCACAACAGGACCTGGACCCTGGCCTGGGAACTCTTCTGTTTCGGGGGAGCAGGACACCTATCCTGAGGCTTGAGCCCCTGGAAATGACCAGGGAAGGATCACTCAGTAGTAGGATCAGACGAAGAGGGAAAGGGCTCACCTTTACTCGGCACCATGTGGGAGCTGCGCCAAGTGTTTCACAGTGTGCTCATCATGCCCGTTTTAGAGATGAAGAAAACCGTGGCTCAGAGAGAGCCAGTCATTTGTTCGAGTCACAACAAATTAAATGCAGGTCTGTCTGGTTAGTTGTAAAGGTCATGTTCGTACCACCCAATGGCCCTGTCTCCATGGGGTCAGAGCACAGGACAGGATGTAATGGAAAAAGGGAGGGAGGGGACACCATTCCTGCTGGGCCCTCCCCTCTGGACCCAGCAGACGGTCAGCTCTGCTGTCACCTCGGGGCTTTCCTTGGGCTTTCATCCCAGAGATAAACAGAAAGGACACCCGTCCAGATGATGAATCGAGAGGCCCAAGAGACAGAAACCTTTGCCCGTGAGTTACACAGAGTTGGACCAGGGGACCCTAATCTCTAGTGTGTCTCATGTCTGTCCCTCATTCCTGTTCCTCAGCAGTTCTTTGTGGCCCAAGCTTCTTCAGGTCCCCGAGAAGCGGATGGGGGACATGGAAAGGTCCTTCTTTCCCTGGACATATCGAATTTTCTTTCATGACCCTAGTCCAGTGTGCCTGGTTTTTAGAATTAAATGAGTTGGATCCTACTTCTTTGCCATTAACTAGCAGTGAGACCTTGCAATATAAACTTTGAGTCTCAATTTCTTCATTGGTAAATGGGAGTCTTGAAAAGACTGGTGACAGTATATGCAAAACAGAGCCTCTGACCCATGATAGGTGCTTAACAAATGGTGGCTGTTGTTACTGCTACCATTATTATTACCACCGTACATGAAAGCACCTGGCTTAGAAGACAGCAAACAAAGCAAGTTAGTTTCTTAAAAAGTTGGTGAGGGAGGGAGGGTCCTTTTGTTCTACTTCCTCGAAAAAGGAGGGAAGACACAGAATTTCTACCCTGTGCTGCTTCTAGGGTGTGCTATTGAGAAAAGTCATGACAGCCTGTGCTGGTATAATTCTTCTTTCCACAAATAAATTGCCTGTTCAAGCTGGGGCTGCCTCTGGCTGAAAGCTCATTGGCACCCAGCTCCAAGCAAGGCTGATCTTGCCTCTGCCACCTGCCAGACCTCAGATTGCCCACCTCAAGCCTGTGTGCCAAAGGGTTAAACATATCGAGTTAAACATAAAAGGGTTAAACATATCACATGGCTTGCAACTTCTGACTCAGCTTCTGGTTTCCTGGGCATTACAATAGGAACATCTATATTCAGGAGGCAGTATGGAAAGAGCACCGGATTGCAGGTCTAGATGTGGATTTTAGCCCCATTTGTGCTTCTACTGGAGAGACCTTACTCAGTGACCTGGGCCTGTTTTCTTATCATAAAATGAGAAGGTTAATTTCCAAGCTTCTTTCTGGCTGCACAGTTTTCCAACTCCTTCTCATCCAGTGGGAGTTCATGAAAAGGACTGGCTCTTCCCAAATGAGGCCCTGCATCTCTCTGATTTGGTTTATGAGCCAAGGCCAGAGGTACTGATTTCAGAGGGCCAGAGCAGGGGTATCCCAGGAGCAGCGTTTGCTCAGGAGCCAGGGTGGAAGCAAACATTTCATGTGTCTTCAGATCTGGTCTGAACTTGGGGTAAGGAGAGCAGGAGTCTCCACCACACATACACACACACACACACCACACAGTCCTGAGAATGTCACACACATGCATACACACACACACACACACTGTTCTTAGAATGTTCCAGCCTGCCCTGGAAGGTGGGGACCTGGACCAAGGGTGTGTGTGCTTGTGTATGCATGTTGATAAGAGTTTCTCCCTGAAGAAACATGCTCTGGCTTTGCCCTGAACTTTAGCTTTGGTCTATGAAAAGGTTTTGCAGAATCTTGTGGGAACATAAACATTCGGCAGATTTCTTTCCCTGAAAGCTATTTCTTCTCTTTTTCTGGGAACTTTTGCCAGCAAGATCAAGGGCCCTCCACCCTTCCCTCCTCCCTCCCCTTTGCCTGAGACACCCAACCCCCTTTCTCCTCCTCTCCAAAATGAAAACAAAGTTAACTGGTGTGTACTGGGAATCATTTCAGAGCAAACTGGGCCAGAAGAAAGGAGTAAAGCAACTAGCTCTCCAAAGAGGAGAAATTATAAGAAGGGAAGGGAGGAGAGAGAGAGAGAAAATAAGCCAATGGCATCAGTGGTGAAAAGTGAATTCCAGACATTTAAAATTCTTTTGGTTTTAATCATCTCAGAGGCTGACCAGAGCTGAGCTGTGGGGGAAGGGAAAAAATGAAAACCAGGGCCCTCTACTCGGAGCGGACTGGAATCTCAGACTGTCTGCAAAGACCGACAGCCTTCCTATGCAAGCTGCTCACTCTTCTCAGCCCAGGCCCTCTTGACCTCCCCTGTCTGATTGCAGATGGTTTACCACCTCCGGAGAGCCCATCCTGACTAACCCTCTCTTTTTATCTCACTTTACACTCGATTTTCAAGCACTGACCTTTCAGTTTTCCAACCGGATTGCAAGTTCCCCAAGGCCCTGGATTATGTTTTGTTAAAAGCAAAACTAACAAACGACAAACCAAAGCCTCTTTCATAATTATGCCTCTTCCCCTGCATGAGGGTTGGACCCTCGGAGAAGCCCCACGGCCTCTTCCTCATCTGTAAAATGGGCTGAATTGCTGAGCCCAGCCTTGAAGAGACTCCAGAAGGAACCAGGAGCTGGGAGGAGCCTGGCGGCTGGTGCCTCCTCTGTGCTGTGCTCTATTGGGCACTTCAGGATTCTCGCAAGGCTGCCCTGTGGGAGGGGTTGGAGGCATTTCACTGAGGCCTAGGGGAGGTAGAGGGTCTTATTGTCCCCTTTCTCAGGGGTAGGGCTGGTTGGCACTGGGTGAAGCTCCTGGACACAGGTGCCTGGGAGATGGGATGGGGGATTCCAGGTTCTTTCCTTCCCTGGGCCACGGTGGGTTTTAAGGTGAAGGAGGGAACCAGGAAATCTTGCCAGCTGTGGAGAGGTGATCGGTGGGAGGCCCGGAGGGCAGCGGTGGGGGAAGGAGCCTGGAGGGGAAGCAGGAGGCCAGGCAGTGGCCACGAGGACGTAGTCACACGCAGAAGCCTCCTTTCCCTGGACTGGGTCCCCTCTGTGCTCAGCATCTTTCTTCTTTCTGAGCTGCCCTCCCCTAGCTCTTCCCCCTCAATGTTGAGCTCTCAGTTTCTTTCTCCATCTGGAGGCAGCTCTCTTCATTCTTATGACCACCAGCTGTTTCTCCCACTTTCCCCCTCCCACTTTCCCTCAAACTTTGATTCCTGGGCCTTTGGACTTCGGTCTGTTTTTCATAGTGTATCTCCCACCTCCTGCTTCCCTTCCCCAATAAGATTAAAAAACGTAGAGCTTGAGGGTGGATTAGAGTTGACCTTAGAATGGGAGTCAGGTGACCTGGATTTTAATCTTGACTCTTCTTATTGGACTGCTTTCTCTTGGGCAAGACATGTGCTTTTTTGGGGCCTCGGTTTATTCAATAGTAAAATGAGGAGCTCCATAAATGATGCCTGAGGCCTCAAAAGTGCTTTTCACCTTCTGGAAAAAAGAGAAAGATCTGCAGTTCAGACTGCTCAGATTCAAGGACCTGTCACCTCCTACCCATGTGACCTTCTGCAAGTCACTTCACCGCTTTGTAGGAGAACAGTGACATCTGCTTCATGGAGTGATGATAAAGACTGCATTAAATAACCTGCATAGAATGTGTGGCTTGGTACCACGCTTTAAGCCAGTGGTATAAGTTAGCTCTTACTCTTAAATCCTAACCTTTTCTGGTGTGGTGTAATAAAAAGAGTCCTGGATTTGTAATCAGGGACTGAGTTCACATTCCATTTTCCTTTCCAATTGTCTGTGTGACCTTGTGCAAGTCTGTTTCCCTAACACTTTATAACATGGAATTCGTAAGTCCTGTTTTGCCCCTCACTGGTTGTGAATATAAGTTAATGTAAAGTCTACAGGGGCAAGGGCCTTCTTTGTCTCAGCCTCCCATTACCTGCCTAGTGCATGGGCACTCAGGAAATGTGAGATAAATGATAATTAGTGTAAGATACTAATCTATGAACAAAGAAACTGAGGCCCAGAATGGGGAAATGACTTGCTTAAGCTGGACACAGGTAACCCTTTGTGGTGGGTGGGGGCTGTCCTGTACATTGGAGGATGTTTAGCTGCATTCCTGGCCTCTACCTACTGGAAACCAGTAGCACCCCAGTCTCCAGGTGTGACAATTTAAAATGTCTTCAGACATTTCCAGATGTCACCTGGGAAGTAAAATTGCTCCAAGTGAGAACCACTGAGCTGAGCAGAGGAAAAGCTAGAACTGGAAATGAAGTCTTCTGACTCCCCTTCCATAGCTTTTTCTAAAATGCCACACTGTTTTCCATTTCTCCCTTTACCCCATACCCCATAAAATTAAGAGAGAGAGGTTTAGGTTGTTAAGGATGAAGTAAAGTATTTTGTCCTCTAGCCCATTTCAGAGATAATTATTTTCCACATAAGCTGTGACTGACCTGTCTGTCCTGGGTTAGGGCTAAGGAAGGAGGCAGGTGGCAAAGAGAGTCACCTGGGCAGTCCACTAAGCAGAGTGGACGGAGGACCTGACTTCCCCTAGAAGCATCTCATGTTTGTGATGAGGATTGCTGGACGATCTACCACATCTCCACCCCGAGCAGATAAAAGCAGACTCCTTGTGATGTCAGACAGAACTGTTTTGGGTTTCAGGTGCCTACGGCTCCCCGTTTCTTCTCACTTTGCATACCTCACCCCATGCCCCACATTAGTTCTGAGAGGACCTGGGGCATCTTAGAGTACAGTTTGAAAATTACAGATTTATTCCAACCCTTGAATGTTACAAATGAAAACCAAGACTCAGAGGGTAAGTGACTCGCTGCCCCACAGCAGTGACCACAGCCGCAAGTTCCACCTTAGTCCCCTGCCCTTGCTCCACAACCAAGGTGTGTGTACACCTCCCACCGACTAGAAAACTGCCACTTCATCTAGGCTGTCTCCACAGACCTCCCTGCCTCCCCTACCGTTCCCCACTGCACAGATCAAAAAGTCCTTTCTGGGGTGGGGGTGGGGGTGGTGACTTAAGGAGCTTACTGTCCATTAATTGCTGGAGGAAGGTGGTGGTCCCTGGAGGATTTTAGGTGACACTGCTCCTAGGACTGTCAGCAGATCCCCCACCTTCCCCAGAGATGCCCTTGTTTTTCAACCTCTGCCCCCATCCCTCCTAAGGGGCCTATTCTTGCTGTCATGGCAACCAGGGGATTAGGACCAGCTTGGAAGCCCAAAGATATGGGAGAGGCTTAGTAAGAAGGCAGGTGGAAGGAGGAAATGAGAGAATGAGGTGATGATAAAAAAAAACAGAGCTAGGTGGGGGAAGTGGAGGGCAACGAGGAAGGTAAAGGGAAGGGGGAGATGAGAGAGACCTCACTAGAGTAAGAGAGGAAAAGGAGGGAGGGAGGACGGGGAGGGAAGAGAGAGAGAGAAACCTCAACTTTTATTTAAAATCAGAGAGCAGTTGTAAGCCTGGAGTTGTTGCCATGGCAACAGCAAAGAAAAGAAGATAGAGAGCTTGTGAAGCCGTGAAAACCCAATAGGGGTAAATGTTTAAAGCCAGGAACAAAAACCATTCAGAGATAATTAAGGCCACAGGTTCCATACTCCTGCCCATTGTCTGGGACTCGGCCTGAGATCCTAGTCACCTTCCCATCTTGCCTTCTTCTCCCACCCTTTACTCCTTCCCCTCACTCACAAGGATTTCAAAGCAGCAGCCAGGGAACACCCGACCACCCTCCCTGTCATCTTCTTTCCTTTAGTGAGGGACTGACCTGCTTACTCTGGTCCCAGTTCCTTAGACCAACACTGGGCGAGTTTTCTCTCCTTCATTATTAAGAGAAATATAGTCTTTATGGAGGGGGGGGCGAGGGGGAAGGAGGTTTTAGTCAGATAAATGGAAGAACTTCTTGACACTGAGTTACTAGATGGATAACTAAGTTGTGGACTTTTCTTTCCTTCTTTGGATACGACAGGCAAGGCCCACCTCTATGTTAACTGAGGCCCTCCAGATCTTTGAATTGCTGGGATTCTTGGGGTCTTCCTCAGAAGGGGAGGTGCGTTCTCCTCCTTCTGGTGCTTTACTGGGACTATTTAACTGTGTTTAATGCTACCACTAATTCCTCTTTGAATGCTTCTTAGGATTTTTCCAGCAGGCTTAATCTTCCCAAGCCTCAGGATGGCCGCAAGCTAAGCTGATATTTTGGGGGTTAGGTGTACTCTGAAGAAATTTTTTTTTAGTGCCAAAGTACTCTTTTCTTTTTTAAATGAGTTTCATAAAGTCACCTTACTTCTACCCCAGACATCACAACAGCTGGCTGGCCCCTCACTCCATCTCCTTAGGGAAATAATCTTTTGAGTCCTGCCATACCTTCAGTGTCTCCTAAGAAACTATGAATATCAGAGAGGGCTGTGATGTCCTTTTCTTCCTCTCATCTCTGATGCAATTCTGAACTGGGGGCCAAAATAGCTAAGTAGGAAGGGTCCTGTCTTGCACCTGCAGCACTCCGTGCTCCTGCCCGCTGTTATCACTCACCTGTAGTCCCTTCCTGCAGATACTCTCAATGTTATCCTCAGACTAAGCCAGACCATTGGAGAGTTGGGAACCAAGATGGAATGGTTTTGGCCCCTTGAAGAATTGCTTTTACTGAACTGAGCATTTGGTGCTGTGCCACCAGCCCTCACTGAGGAATGCTTTAAGGAACAGCCCTGTGAGACTCCTTACTGCATTTATGGTAGGAATGTTGTCCAGGACATGGTTCAACACATCACAGTGTCCTTTTATGAGGATCCACGGGAGAAAGTTCCAGAGCTACTTTACCTAAGCCTCTGGTTCATTTTTATTTTGTGGATACTGCAAATTGTATCATGAGTTTTGAAATTTTCCTCTTTGCACTGACTGCTTGGAAGCTCAGGGCTAGACCTTGTAGTTCATCTCTGATGAGGCACTTAGGATCTTATGGCATATATTTAGTATATTAGTTTTACCCCAATCTCAATTTGTTTCTTTTGTTTTTAGTCTCTTTCCCTGCTTCCCTAATCACCACCATCCCCATCCCAGTGTCTAATTTCTTCTCTTATTTTTAATATAATTGACCGAATCTATGTATGCTGCTTCAGATTTTCAATGAAACAAGTAAACTAATTGAGTTAAGATCTATAAAACATAGAGCATAGTGCCTGACAAATATTAAGAAAGCAGGCTGGGTGCGGTGGCTCAAGCCTGTAATCCCAGCACTTTGGGAGTATGAGGTGGGTGGATCACAAGGTTAGGAGTTTGAGACCAGCCTGGCCAACATGGTGAAACCCCATCTCTACTAAAAATACAAAAATTAGACAGGTGTGGTGGCGTGTGCCTGTAGTCCCAGCTACTCGGGAGGCCGAGGGAGGAGAATGTCGTGAACCTGGGAGGCGAAGCTTGAAGTGAGCCGAGATCATGCCACTGCACTCCAGCCTGGGTGACAGAGAGAGACTCCGTCTCAAAAAAAAAAAAAAAAGCAAAGAAAATGTCAACTACTATTTTAAGTAAACAAATAATACAAATTGTTTCTAATCTTTATTTTAGAGATGTTGCAAATATGGACCAGAGACTGCAGAAAGCTAGCCAGATCAAAGGCCACCAGTTAAAGGCAATAAATACAGTTAACTCCCAGTTGACCCAATAGAAGGAAGAGCCTTGACCTGAGTAACACCCAGCCACTGATTTTTTTTTTAATCTTTTCTTTTTAACTTTGGGATGCATCATGGTGATAATAATGATGATAAATAATCAGATTTGCCTTGCTTATTAGAGTTGACTTGGTCTGCTATTTAAATGAGTTTCTAATTCCCTGCTCACACCAGACTGACAACCGAAACCTTCTGGGTGGCGAAGGGAATCAGCCTGCCTGGGATTAAGATTTTTCCATGGTTAATCTCCAAAGTGAGGAACCTACGTGTGAGTAACTGAGAGCTGACAGCATTTCACTGGATCAGTTTTGCCTAGTCAGACAGGGAGAGAACTAAGCCTTGGAAAGACAATAGGATAAGACAAGAGGAGGTTGACAGAGTGTGACTTCTATCTATTTCTCAGCCTTGCTTGCACAACCTGCCCTAGCTCAGGTGAGGTTGGCCCTGCGTTCTTTGTCTCTTATTTGCTCATTTCCAACAAACCTTTCATTTGGTCCAAGGGTAAAAAGAAAAAGAAAAAAATCGCCATGACATCTCTGTGTTGTTCAACCCCACATTCACAGAGCATTTACTATATGTTAGGCACGGTTAGGTGCTCTGGATGTGTCAGGTCCCTGCGAGCTCCCTTTCCTGCGGAGGGCAGGTTCCAGTGGAGACACTGATCATTGTACGCATGGCCCAGGAAATGGGCATCTCCCCAGGCAAGTGCTCCTCATTTTCCTCCTTTCCTGCTTCCTCCTGCGTTTCTCAAGGGCTCTCTTCCTCTCACTCTGTCATTCCCTCAAGGTCTTTCTAGCCCTTCTTCATTTTCTCTCCTACCCTCTTTACCTCTCCCTCCTTTTTAAGATCCTTCTTTTCCTTTTACATTTTCAAGGGCTTTCTCTCTTTTTTTTTTTTTCCTATTAAAATAAGTTTTTTGCCGAGTGCAGTGGCCCTTTAATCCCAGCACTTTGGGAAGCTGAGGAGGGCAGATCACCTGAGGACAGGAGTTTGAGACCAGTCTGGCCAACATGGTGAAATCTTGTCTCTATTAAAGATAACACACATTAGCTAGGCATGGTGGTGGTGCCTGTAATCCCAGCTACTTGGGAGGCTGAGGCAGGAGAATCGCTTGAACCCAGGAGGAGGAGGTTGCAGTGAGCCGAGATTGCGCTACTGCACTCCAGACTGGGTGACAGAGTGAGACTCTGTCTCAAAAAAACAAAAATAATAAAAAATAAATTGCTGAGAAAGAAAATAGTTTCATTTTTTTTTCTATTTTTTTTAAACCTCTTTCCTAATTACTTACAAGGAAAAAAAAGAAGGCAGCCCTCCCTCTCAATCTCTCAGTTCTTTTGCTTAGAAGACAAAAGATCCTTCAGAATTAGAGAGGAAGAGGGGAAAAGAAAAAAAAAAAGATTCCAGTTAAAAATCTTAAAAATCTTCATCAGGGTCAAAAACCTGACAGAAAAGCTTTGTTTGAAGGGAATGTGAAGGGGGAGGAGGAGGGAACTGGCAACCGGCAACTCTCAACCTCAAAAGGCAAATATCTTGAGAGTTGAAGGAAATCTGGAGATAGTGAACACTCCCATTGAAGTAGTGGAATAGCTTTGATTTCCTTTTTAGCCAGAGAGTCTTGTCCTTTTGAGGCTGGTGGAATATGCTGAGAGGAAGAATTGGGGGAGTGGGAAGCATGGGGAAGCAGGAAACTGCCATTTTATTTTATTTATTTTTTTTTTTTTGAGACGGAGTCTCGCTCTGTCGCCCAGGCTGGAGTGCAGTGGCGCAATCTCGGCTCACTGCAAGCTCCGCCTCCCGGGTTCACGCCATTCTCCTGCCTCAGCCTCCCAAGTAGCTGGGACTACAGGCGCCCGCCGCAACGCCCGGCTAATTTTTTTGTATTTTTAGTAGAGACGGGGTTTCACCATGGTCTCGATCTCCTGATCTCGTGATCCGCCCGCCTCGGCCTCCCAAAGTGCTGGGATTACAAGCGTGAGCCACCGCGCCCGGCGAAACTGCCATTTTAATTTCACCCTGGGTCAGAATTGTCAGGAGTTAGGATGACTGCAAAGAAGCCCTAGGCCTGAAGCCTCAGGCTCTGTTGTGCTGCACCACACCACGCATCCCAGCCTAATACTTCCCAGAAAGGGAACGAAGCAGAGAGTAGGCAGAGTCAGGGTGCAGGGGAAGGGCCTTGGGAACTGATGTAGAGAGCTGGTGATGGTGAAGCTGGTGAAGCCCCGGAAGAGACCTGTGGGCAGGTAGGAGGCAGCTGGCAGCATGGCCATGGAGCCAGGAGGCATCAGAGCGTGAGATGGTGCCAACCTGGGAATGCAGTGTGGCGTGTAGGGAAGCAAGGTTCTAATTAGTCAGCTGCTCTAGGACTTTGAGGAGAAAAGACTCAGAGATGTCTCTTGATTGGAGGAAGGGTGAAAGCAAAAAGTAGCATGGGGCATTATTGAAAGGGTGTCAAGAATGGGACTGCTAGAATGAGGAAGCAAACATAAAGCTGGACACTCAGACAAGAGGGAGCCCTGGAAAAAGAGGGGAAGTGTAAAGAGGGGGCCTCCTTTCCTGGAGGCCGTCTGATGAGGGTCGATGGGCCAGTTTGAGAACCATTTGTGGCAAGCGTTTAAATCCCAGGCTGCTTTTTGCCCCAGCACCTGGTATCCAGCCATCGATTGATGTGCTACGAGAGAAGATGAACCAATTTTATTATTAGCCTGAACAAAACATAATTAGAAGGAGAAATTTGCTTCTGCTGTTGCAGTTGCAGCAAAGAAGTTACATAAGTTTCATTCGGATGACTTGGGAACACCTTCCCTACTTCCCTATTCCTGTTCCCGTTTCTCTGGCTTGAACCAAGTAAATAGAGGCCCAGAGCCTCCACTCTGCCTTCTGGAAGTTGCCAAGACAGACATGCGCTCAAGGAGCAGATCTAAGACCCTCAGCCTATAGCAGACATGGAAGAAGGGCACAAATCGAATAAGGCAATGTATTGTCATGATGAAGATGTGGACAAAGGGGAGAAAAGGGAGAAGGGACAAGAGAGAGGAGTAGACTGGAGGAGAAGGAATAAAGAGCTGAGGCATAGCTCTGCTCCTGTGACGTTAGAGGAAGGGAAGGTGGAAAAAAAAGGCATTGAATTATTCTCAGACAATTTCAGAAGGACAAGACGGATTCTGGAAGGAATTAACTCTGTTATGTCCTGTACTAGTATCATTACTACACTCTAAGATGGGCAAACGAAAGGATTTGGAGCATTTTGGCAGACACTCTTTGGGTGATTGAGAGGGGGAGGTAGGAGGGCATGGCTGTTGGAGTGACTATACGGGGGTCGCATTTGGGCTGAAAATTAAGGCCACAGACACATCCCCAGCTGAGCTCCACGCTGGCCCCCTTAGACTGAGGCTTTCACTCAGGGCACTTAACTTGGGTGGAGGGAGGCAGGAGTGGAAACTCCAGGCCTAATTGCTAGGTCTCTCTCAGCTCTTCCAGGGAGCACGGGGCAGGAAATTCCTCAAATTCCAGGCTTGTAGGATCATTGCTGAGCTTAACCGCAGAGCAAGAGAAAGAGGCAGGAGAGGAAGAGAACTGCCTTCTCTCCATCTTTTTTTCTCTTGCAATTTTAAAGCTGCAGCAAATCAGAAGGGTTTGGAGGGGCCAATGGCTATGAGAGAGGCCCCAAGCATAACACCCCCCACCCCAGTAAAGAAAGTCCCAAGTCTGGGAATCCCAGAGAAATTAGTCCTGAATTGAGTAAGTTTGAAGTCAAAAATAGACTGCTGTGGCCCGGGATAAGCATTTTTCCGGGGGTGAGTTTTTTTAGTTCTTTGGAATAGCCAGTGGAAAGGAACTTGGTTTAGGAGCAAGAACTGTCTTGCTGAAATAAATGATGGCTGTGCAGGGAGCACATTGGAAGGGGTCTTGGGGTGGACAGAATTTCCTTTTGCTATAAGGGTGAAACCAGTCAGGTCTCTCCCTTTCTGAGCTCTCCTCCCAGAGCACCTGGTCAGGATATCCCAGTCATCACCTCTGGGAAGACGATGTTCCCTGGACACCCATACATTTTCTCACCTCCATACCTAGCTAACACTGCCGAATCAGTCCCAATGACCCCACTTCCCATCCTTTACTCTCTGAGGTCTGGATTTGCCACTTTCTTAAGGTAGTCTTCTCAACTGCCCCCAAAGAATGAACTATTCTCTTTTTGGGGCTTCCAAAGCAAATTGCTTTGAAATTCCAAAAAAGATCATACATTCTGTTTTAATCATAGTGGGTTGTTAAGCTCCTGCACTAGACTATAATGCTACTTGTGGATAGGGACTATGATTTGTTTGTATCTGTAACTTCCGTCTCTTGCCTCTTTTCCCCAGCATAGAGCAGAATGACTGCCACACAATAAATCAAAAAAAAAAAAAAAAAAAAAAAGCCGTTTAGTGAATATCCCAGTTATTTCAGTGTGGATTATCCACTTGGTAGATCCCTATAATTAATGTTTAACTCAAAGTCTAGTTTCTCTTCCAGCTCAGCTCCTGGTACTATCACTTAATATGTGCTCAGAGAATGCAAACAGTTTTTAAATATTATCTTCGGTACAACATAATTAGGTGCTGCTAAAAATTCATCATCATGCTTTCCAAAGCCAAAAAGAAATGACTTTTGTATTATCCACTCCACTGCCCTTCCTCAATGGTGTGGATAACTGAGACATAAACATTTTCATCATAATTGATGATGGGACCCCCTTAAAGGGCAGTTGGATTTATTGGGTGCCAGGAGGAAGAAGCAGTGGCCCACATCTTCTGTAATTCTTTCTTCTCCAGTTGCTAAGCTCCTTGGATTTGCACAGAACACTTAGAGTTGATGGTCCCACCCTCAGCAGCAACCTAAAAATGGCCAATGTGGGCTGGCATCAAGGAAGTATCTCGACCAAAACCTCAAAAATTCACAGTAAAAAATGCTGTATCCTAGGGCTCTTAATTTTTTTCTTGGTGGAATTATAAAATCCTTTTGGTTGTTTTTCTGACCTATTTGTCCCTCTTTTTTTATCAGAATTATTTTCTGGTGATCCGGAGAGATTCTTTCACTGCACTATATTGTAGATTCTCCACCAAAAAAGCAGAACTCAGCTGGCTGCATGATGCCAAAATGACTCCTTGCTTTGGCTAATTCAGTCAGCTGGTGAAAGTATCACGGTATTATGGAAGGAGCCCTGTTCGAGGCATTACTCTCATGTTAGTTTCATTCCTGATTCTGCTACTAATGAGCTGTGTGACTTTGAACAGGTTGCTTAACCTCTCTGGGCTTTGGTAATCATAATCCCTAACATGTGGAAGTTGGGCTAGGTAAAAGCAGAGGCTCTTTTTAGCTATAACTCTTTGTGTAAGTCTGTAATTGAGGTTAAGAAGAAATGTGCATATACATGACTTTTGACTGAATACTATTTACTTTCTATAACAGGTTACAGGATATATATAAAATTATGTTTTCAGCCTCCCTCCCTTTCCTGGGGAAGACTGAATAGGCCCTGGAGGTTCTGTGGGTGTGGCAGCTGTGGTGAGCTTTACAAAAGGGGTTTTTTTGGTCCCTTCTGTGCACTTGTAAGGTTTCAAAGAAAATTGTGCCTATACTTATCAGGATATATGTAAGCAACTGCAGAGAAATGCCATGCAACCTGAGGTGTTAAGTACTGAAGGGACAGGAAATAATACTGGGTGCGGTTATGGATAGTGCTAGTTTGGCCAGGCTTCCTTAAAGAGGTAAATCTGGAGCAGGGCTCAGCAGGAGGAGACATGGCATGGATTGCAAGGGGAGAAAGAAATCCACTCCAGGTGTGTGGGTGGGTGCGGTTGGGGTGGGGCTTGGTGGGTAGTTATTAAAGCCTTATGCACCTGGATTCCTAGTGGGCAGCTATTTTGGGTTCTGGAGAAGTGGGTCAACATAATGAAGTTTGAGAGGCTGCATTCTGATTTCTGGGCACATAAAAGTGGGGAAGGCATGAAGCAAGGAGGATGCTGAAGGGCCATTATCATCCAAATGAGACCAGTGGGATGTAAAGAATAAGAGCTGTATAAATATCCCGAGAAAGAGAGACTCAGAATTGTTTCTATTTGAGCATTTAACTTGTGCTAAACACCTGCTATGTTCTGGGATGTCCGTTCTGGAAAGGACCTTAGAGGTGATCTGTTCTATGAATTATGAAACTGAAGATCATAGAAGGGATGCAAACTTCCCAGTGCCACCCAGCGGATTCTGACAGAAGCAGATGCAAAAGCCCTGATTCCTGACTCCCACTCTACTGTTCTTTCTGCTACAGCTAAAAAACACCCATATTCTTTGACTTCACTTTCCCTACTGAATTTACATCTGGTGCCAAAGGGGCACCACTGGCCACACCCAGGACCCCTACTATAGATGTTCTTCCCATTATGGTTAAAAGTTAGGTCTTGTCCCAGATCCTTTGCCAACTGCCAAAATCCAGGCCCTGAGATTTAAACTCCTCAAACAGCCTCCAGAACAGATTGCATAATAACTTAATGGGAAGGGCGGGAGAGATGGTTCAAGTGTTCAGGCAAGTACCGCTCTGCCAGCTCCTCTCCACATCTGCATCTGTGGGCCTTCTGCTAAAGTGCCAGGGCCCTAGCCTGTTTCCAGCCTCTTCCTGCCACACACCTGCACACCCATGCACTCTTACCTGTGTATACTCAAGTCTGGCTGCAAATGAAGAGAGACCTGGGGTTAGGTCCAGGAGCAACCAGAGTGACCACCCTGGATGATGTGAGGGTCCACGGGTGTCTTCTGAAGTTCTTTTTGGATCCCTATGTGGCCCCTGTTCTCTCCTCTCCACAGGTTTTGCCTGCAGCCGTGAAGCAGGCCAAACAAATGCAAAGGTCATGGCCTGGAAGGTTATGCCTTTTTCTTCGGGCCTTGGAAAGGGCAAAACGTGCAAGTTGTGTCCCTAGGCATCATTCCAGGCCCCATTTTCCTTTGGGAGTGATGGGGAGTGGCAGGAGAGAGCTGGCCCCCAGTGGACTGGGCCAGGCCTTATCATTCTTGTCTACAAAAAACCTCCCTCACCCTCTTATTGATGGTGAGGGCTCTATAGTTATAGACAGTCAATAGTATGTTTTCATTTTAGTTAGTTTCAATTCAGCAAGCATTTATTGAGTGCCAGGCACTGTTCAGTGCTGAGGAAACAGAGATGAATACAATATGGTTACTTCCCTTCCAGTTAAGTAAATTTTCACTTAAGAACAATAATACCAGTCTCAAATACAGCAAAGAGACAGACTACAAGGGAAAGTATTTTGGAGTAGAGAATAAGAGGCATAATTACAGGAATCCCCACACCAGACAGGACCATCACTTCTCCATTCTCCGTTTAAAAGGCAGCTGGGTACCATGGAAAGAGCACAAGTAGGGGGATTAGGAGACTTGGGTGTCTTCTACCAGCCTTGCCATTAATATCCTAGGTGCACTGGGCAAATCATTTTACTGCTCTAACTTTCAGTGTCCTAACTCTAAATTGAGACAGGATTAAATAATTTCTTAGCTCTCTTCCAGCTTTAAGATGGAGTCAATCCAGGACAGCTTCCTGAGAGAAGTACAATTTCAGGAACTGTTTGGAAAGTGGAAAGAAAACACATTAAGTTATTGTGCTGCGAAAGGTGTCCTGTTGTCGAATATCTTGGTAAAATGGAGATAGGAATGTGCAGTAGTGGGAGGGGATGGAAGAGACACAGGGTTTTTTGTTGTTGTTGTTGTTGTTGTTGTTTTCTTTTGACGAAGCCTCGCTCTGTCACCCAAGCTGGAGTGCAGTGGCATTATCTCAGCTAACCACAACCTCTGCCTCCTGGGTTCAAGTGATTCTCTTGCCTCAGCCTCCCAAGTAGCTGGGATTATAGGTGTGTGCCACCGCACCCAGCTAATTTTTTGTATTTTTGGTAGAGACCGGGTTTTGCCATGTTGGCCAGGCTGGTCTCAAACACCTGACCTCAGGTAATCCTCCCACCTGGGCGTCCCAAAGTGCTCGGATTACAGGCGTGAGCCACCGCACCCGGCCTGATTTTTTGTTGTTGTTGTATGGTTTTTTGTTTTTTTTTTTTGAGACAGGGTATTGCTCTGTCTCTCAGGCTGGAGTGCAGTGGCGCCATCTCTGCTCACTGCAACCTCCTCCTCCTGGGTTCCAGCTATTTTCCTGCCTCGACCTCCTCCCTAGTAGCTGGGACTGTAGGTGTACGTCACCACACTCGGCTAATTTTTGTATTTTTAGTAGAGACGGAGTTTCACTATGTTGGCCAGGCTGGTCTCAAACACCTGACCTCAGGTGATCCACCCACCTCCGCCTCCCAAAGTGCTCGAATTACAGGTGTGAGCCACTGCACCCGGCTGAGACAAAGAGTTTTGAACAGGTATTGTGAACAGGTAGTGTAGGAAGTGGTAGACCCGGAGGATGAGGGTAGGAAGGCACTTGGATCCAACTGTAGAATGCCATACCTGAAAACATAACGGTTTATAGAGGACAACTTGAAACAGATCTGGCAAAGGGGATCCTGGTGTTTTCCCTGTGCCCCTTCCCCCACCCAGTTCCCTAGGGTCCACCCTGACCTCAGAATTGAAATCAGCTCAGCACCAGTGGCATTTTTAGAAGGAGGGGAGGGGTGCGGCAAAACCAAATTAAGTAACTCCTCGGAGGTCGGCACTTCCTGCCCTAAGCTGAGGAAACCAGACCAAAAAAAGAGATCCTCCCTTCCGATTTCTTCAGCCACCACTGTGAGCAGCCCAGGTGTGGCTGGTAGACACCCTGTCCCCGAGGGACCCATGGACACTCAAAGCCTATTCCTTTGTAGCCGCCTCCTCTGTGTGGAGAAAGCATCTTCAATTTTCTTCTGACCCTGCAAACTGACCTGTCACTGGGTCTCACATTCTGGATTAATGCATGGATTGAATGCACGGGAGTGCTTTGGATGAGAAAAGTCAGATGGGTCCTCCCCAAGTTCCCCCCATTCTCTCTTCCCACCGGGAAAGGGAAAGAATGCATGCACAGATTTCTTTCAGGGTGGCGGAGACACTGAGTGGAGCAACAACAGGCGCTGTTAGGCCCAGGAATGAAGAGGAACGGAGTAAGAAAAGGGGAAAGAGAAAACTCGGGGAAATGACAGAGAAAGGGGAGCTGGGAATAAACAGAGCAGAGGCCAGAGGTGAAGCGAAAGGGCCGGAGAAGCAAGGAACTGAAGACTCAGAGGAGGGACAAAGGCTAAGGGTGCCCCAGGGAGAAGGACAGCGGAGACAGGATCTGAGAAAGGAAACAAAGGAGAGAGACGGGGGTGGGGGACGGCCGAAAAATGGTCTAGAGAGGAAGGAGGAAGGAAAAGTCCAGAAGGAAAAACAGCCAGAGAAAGAAGAGAGAGAGGAGAGAGGATAAACAGAGCAAGACGAGGCCCGGCGGGAAGAGATGCAGCCAAGAGCAGCACCGAAGAGGAGAAGCAGAGGCCAGAGGGTGAGAAGACGGGAGAAGGAATGGGAGCAAAGGAGATGGAGAGGAGAGGGCAAGCAGAAGAGGCAGGACCCGGGGAGGGAGCCGCAGAAGAGGCACGAATGGCTGGTTTAATGAGCCACTCTTCTTTCCCACTCCCAGGAGAGGCTGCTGCTAATTATGCCTTCATCCTCCCGGGCAGGAGGAGGTCAGGAGGTCTGAAGAAATGCCCTCCCCCAGCAGAAGGGCTGGGGGAGGTGGGGTGAAGGGAGGATGGGCTGGGGCAGGGGCAAGTAGGAGTGCTGAGCTGGCAGGACAGCAGATGGGACCCCTGCCCTGGTTCCTGCAGGCCTCTCTTCCTGCCAGTCCTGGTGGGGTGGTGGGAAGGGGCACACCTATTTGACTTGGCACTCTGGCACTGCCTTCCTCTTGGCTAAGTCATAAGAAGGCCAAAGGCTGAGTGAGAAGCAGAGAAGGAGCTGCAGGCTGGGGTTTCTACTCCCCAGCACCTCCATGGGGCCTTTTTCTTTGCCCCGTATTTCTGTGTGGTACTGATGCTTTGCCCTCTGAATCTCAGAGGCACAGAAAGCACACCAGGGGTAGGTGGAACTGCAGCCTCTGGGCGGTCTGGCTTCTTCCCTCTTCCTGTCCTGCCAGGTAATGTGTAGAAGCTAGGTCTAGCATATCTTCACTGTAGGCTTGCTTATCTGGGCTCACTGACCGGACGTCCTCTAGGCCCCGTGGAGGACACACCACTGTTAACCTAATGAGAACATGCAGGAGATGGGGACGGCATACTTAGAGAAATACAAGGGAATGGGACGCTATGTGGAAAAGTGGAAACAATATGGTTTTGAAGGGAGACATACTTGGTTATCATGCCAGCTATATCACTTACTGGGTCTTGGGCAAATGTCTAAGCATCAGTTGCTTTATTAGCTAACCAAATGCCAGATACCCTTAAAAGTGATATTACTTTATGTGATCTTCCCTATGATCCTATAAGGTAGATATTTTATCATCTCCATTTTACAGAACAGGAATCGGAGTCACAGAGCAGTAACTTGTCTAGTCTCACAGCTAAGATGTGACAGAGCAGCTGGGATTGGAGTCAGACAGTCTGGCCTGGAGACTATGCTCCTAATCTCCATGCTCCAAAGCTGAATGAAAAAAAGCAAACTGTTTTTCCCCTGCTCTGCACCCCCCACCCCCCACAACAGTCAACACAGAAGACTTCTGTGACCAAATGTGTGGAGTTTTCCCTGCACTTCCAGCGAGCAATCAGTCTTCCAGCAAGCAAGCAATCCTCTAGCAGACTTGGGCTGGGTGTCCTTCAATTCAACTCTGACACTATCTACCTGGAGATAGCATCAGATCCCCCAGGTTGAGGGCTCAGTCCCACAAGACTGTCCCCCACTTCCAATATCAATCGCAAGCCCCTCATTGTTTTACCTGTGCTTCTGACTGGCTGGCTACAAATTGGGGTGCCCAAGACCCTTTCCTGAGGTTTTATTCCTTTTCTCTAGTGGCTCACAGAGGTAGGAAACACGTTTACTGGTTTTTTATAAAAGGATAGTAGAAAAGGATATAAAGAGATGCACAGAGCAAGGCATGTGGGAAGGAACGTGGAGCTTCCATGCCCTCTCTGGGCGTGCTACCCTCCAGAAACCTCCATGTGTTCAGCTACCTGGAAGATCTCGGAATCCTGTCCTTTTGGGGTTTATGAAGGCTTCATTACATAGGCATGATTAATTAAACCATTGGTCACTGGTGATCAACTTAACCTTCAGCACCTCTTCCCTCCCTAGAAGTCGGGGTATGGAGCGGAAGGTCCCAACCCTCTAATCCTGCCTTGGTTTGTCTGGTGAACACCTCTCATACTGAAGCTACCGAGGGGCTGACAGCCACCAGTGAATTCATTAGCATACAGAAAGACACTTATCGCTTGGGAGATTCCAAGGACTTTAGGAGTGTATGCCAAGAGCCAGGACCAAATATGTATTTCACAATATCACAAAAGTCTTTCTCAGAAATGAGGATAATACACAGGTGTGTGGGGAAAATTAGATCAGCTGAAAGCACTTGGTGCATAGTAGGTCCTCAATATGTTTGTGTTGTCTCAGAGCAAAGCAGTAGATGTTAAATTGCCTTGTGAGTAGCATAGCCAGGAAGCTCCCAGCAACAACAAATTACTTCTTATTAGGGTGCTTGGAGAAGGATTGACCTTCAGGAAGAATTAATAGGATTTCAGTCTTAGGGATAGTGCAGGGGCAGCCCCAGGGAAGGAATGATAATCTAGAGACCACTTCAGAAAAGACCAACACTCCTACCTCCCCATTATACTTCCCTGCAGGTTTTAATAATGCTATTTCTCATCACCTCCCTACACAACTCCTCCTCCACTCCCCCACTCTACCATGTGCCTGAGGTAGGGTCTGCTCATTCCTGCCCTCAGGCTTGGAACATGCCACTGTCTCTGCCGGAATGCCCTGTCTCTCTCCACAACTAACCTTGACCTTCCTCTCCTGCCAAAGCAGCTGCAGTGGTCTGCAGGAACTGTGACTTTATTAGCCTTGTCTGCCTGCCCAGGGGCTGTTGGTCACCTGGGTCCTCAGGGTGTACCTTTGCATGGTAATTTGCACTAGTTGGTCTGTCACTTGAATAAACCCTCTTTAATGTTGGGGAGTGTGTAGCTGTGTGATGTGTCCCATCCAGAATGCTAGAGAAGGGTTAATGCAACTTAAATGAAATTTAGGGAGAATTTGGGTTGCTTCTTTCCTCTTTAGTTGTTCCCAAAGCTGGATGCAAATTCTGCTTTTAATTGTAGCAACTAGCTTTTGCAAGGACCTCTGGAGTATTCATTCCATTTGCAATGACGTACCAGGCCTTATGCAAGGCATAGGGGCCGTAGTTTCCACCGAGGCTGGAAAGCCCAGGAGGCATTTTCCTGGGATGCTTCCACATCTTAGGGGTTTGCTCAGTTGCCATTTTTTCATTTATTTTTTCTACTTTTTTAAGTTATGTAACTGAAAACTACATAGCACTTTTCAGTTTACTAGGGATTCATAGTCTCTTTATTTAATTTTCACTACAGTCTTGTGAAGTAGGTATTATTATGTCCATTTCATAGGTGCACAAGCTAATAAATGAGAGGCTAATTCTCTTGCTCTGGGTCTTGGTAGAACCAGATAAAGTCAGGATGCAGTACTTGACCTTCTCCAGGTATTAGTGTACATTCCACTGCACAACACTGTCTGGTGAAAATTACCCTACCTAGAGGGCTCATATCCCTTTAAGTTGAAATAAACGACCTTTATCTTTGTGGTCATCTGTTCAAACCTTTATTAAACACATAATTGCGTCTGGCTCAGTGTGGATGCAGTATAAAGAGATACGTATGGTCCAGTCCCTGCCCTCTGGGGCCTGCAGTCTAAGCCAGAGGCATTGACATGGAAAAACCTGTACAGGGCATGTACAGCAGAATGAAAACAATAACCTATCATGAATCAACAGCAAAGTATTTACAAGACTGTGCAAGACAAGGGTAAGCGCATTTCAGGCATAAGACAGAAGGAATAACTCTTGCCAAGGTGCCTGGGCAGATCTCCACAGTGCCAGACCACAGAGTGCATCTTCAATAGCTGCCCTAATTCTCTCTCCCTGTTGCTGTAACAAAAACCTATGTGTGCGTGCACGCGCGTGCGCACATGCATGCATGTGCATATATGCACATATGTATAACGCACATAAAATATGTATAATTTTAAAATATTGTTCTTCAGGCTGCCAATGCACAATTGGGTTGGTTAGAAGGTGAATAGTTATGGGAGTCTTATATTTTGATAATGATGGGGAAACTTTTAGCCCTCCTGTAGCAGTATAGTGAAATTTATTCTCCTCGGATGTACATCAAGTTTATCTCTTAACACTGAGCTTTTATGAGATGGAATGAGCACCTGTAATATAGGAGAGAGAGAGAGAGAGAAGCAAATAGCAACTCTGAAATCAGAGAGATACGAACTTTAATCCTAGACCTGCTAATATTCAGTCACAATTGTGACATTGCACAATTTATCTGAGCTTGTTGAGCCTCAGTTGCCTCACATGCAATTGGGAAAATTATCTCTACCTTGCAGGGCTGTTCAGAGAATTAAGTGAGATTGTATAAGTAAAGCACTCTATAACCTGATGGCTTAATGTGTTTTTGTTAAATTTTTAATTTTATATTTTTAGTAGGTAATATACATAGTACAAAATATAAAAACTACAAAAGGAAATAGTGAAAATAACTCTCTCTCCCACCATTATCTTCTAGCTACCATTTCTCATAACCTTAAGTATTTTGGTCCTTACAAAATCCCTGTGTATAAGGCAGGTCAGGGTTTTTGATTTTTATTTCTCAGATACGGAAATTAAAGCCCAAAGAGATTAAATGGTTACCTGAAGTTACCCACATGAAAGTGGTGGGACTAGAACCCACATCTTCCTGTTAGTACCCCAGCTTGTTGTATTTCATGTTTCACACTAGAAGACGTAGTCGGAGATGGACCCCAGGCTGCTGAATTTTGTCACTTCGGGACCATAGACTCTTTTGAGAATCTTATGAAAGTTATGGATCCTTTCTTTCTCACCCTCACATACACATGCCATTCAGACTTGCATATATTTTAGATGGTTTCTCAAACACTAGAAGTTCAAAAGTCTAAACCCTCCCAATACCTTTATATCATCACCAGGGTTTTAGCTCTTTGGGACTTCTCTGGAGAGCAGTGGAGTGTGCTCAGTGACCTGCAAACCGAACCTGCTCCCCAGGGAGCCCAAAGCTCTGGAGTCAGAAGATCTGGGTTCTACTCCAGGCCGTGGCATATCTTAGCTTTGTGACCTTGAGTGAGTCCTTCAATTTCTCTGAGTTTAACTTTCTTTGTCTGTTAAATGGGGTTGGTATTCTCTGTCCCCAGGAGCTGTGAACTAACATTTATAAAGTCATTTTGCAAACTGTGAAATTACAAACAAATCTAATACATTATTTCTCCCTGCTAGGCCTGGAGCAGGCGAGAAAACCAGAAAGAAGTAGTCTCATATCTGGAATTTCATCCAGTAGCTGGAGTACCTGTCCTATGTGGTAGAGGCTGTCCAGCCATGCACCCCCTCTCTGGATTTGGTACCCAGAGTCAAGATCCCCAGGAGTAGGTGTGAGTGCTGACTCATGTTGCATTGAACATCCCGTCATCAAATCCCAGCTCCATCTGCTCATCCTGGTCCAAAGTGGGCGATAATCCCATTGTTAAGACACGTCTCATTAAGACTTCTTTAAGATGGAGCCAGGAAACAGCCCAGTAGCATCGAGGCTGCTGCCTGGGAAAGAGTCCCCTCCTCTCCCCTGTTCATTAATGATTATGGAAGGTTTTATTCCCCCCAACAAAAGTGTTAATTAGACGTCATTCAGAACAGGGATATTACACAAATGAATTAAACTCAAACCAATCAACAAGCCGGCTCTGTGCTTCAGGTTCCCCGAATGAGAAGGGAATTGAAGGCTGTAATGGGAAACAAACAGTAAGATGTCTTCCCTAATATCAAATAATAACTAGGAAGGCTGCCTTCGCTTCTAGAACTTCTCTGTCTTCTTATTCTTTTCTTTCTCCCCTCCACTACACACACACACACACGCACGCACACATACACATGCACACACACGCACTGCCATGAGGCTTGGAGAGTTAGGGTTCCATTCTTGTGACTGAAACTGAAACTGGCTGGGACTGCCCAGTGGTACTTCTCAGGTGCCCTCTAGGCTCAGGGGCCAAGTGGGATGGAAGGAGTCAGAAGAGCCCAATTCCAATCCCTCTCTGTCACTTACCACCTTCCTCATCAGAGAATAGTGCGTGTAATGCTCAGGAGTTCACAGGGATGCAGTGGGTACTCAATACTTACCTGTTGAGTCCAAATGGCTGGGTGACTTCTGGAAGCATTCTGTGCCCTGGCAGCAAATTCCTGAGGCTGATTACCCCCTGTGGGAATCAGGGTGGGAAAAACTGGAGGGAAAAGAGTTTTAGTCCTTGTATTTTGAGGGATCCCAGTTGCTTGGAGGGATAGATTAAAGAAGATTGAAAAGTCTTCTAAAAATGGACAGATGAAGCCAGTGCAATGGCTCATACCTGTAATCCCAGCACTTTGGGAGGCAGAGGCAGGAGGAGCACTTGAGCACCAAAATTTGAGACTAGCCTGGGCAACATGGTTAGAAACCATTTCTACAAAAAAGAAAAAAAAAATTAGCCTGGTGTGGTGGTGCGTACCCTTGGCCCCAGCTACTTGGGAGGCTAAGGTGGAAGGATTGCTTGAGCCTAGGTGACTGAGGCTGTGGCTATGATCGCACAACTGCACTCCAGCCTGGGCGATAGAGCCAGATCCTGTAAATGAGAAAAAGAAAAGAAAAACAAACAAACAAACAAACATGCAATGAGAGCAAGATAGGACAAAATTAAGTATTAAGAACTTAATGTATGATGGTAACTGGGGACTGGCGTCCACGGGGGAAACTAGAGCAGGGTTGAGAAGTTAGGGGCAGGGATTCTCATGGCTTCCACAGGGCTGGGAGATGGCTGGAGAGGATGAGGAGGAGCTGGGCCTGTCTGGCTGAAGTGGGAAGTTCAGGCTTGGGAGCAGGGAGATGAGGTTGGGGTAATGAGAGGCTGGCTGTGTGTGGACTCCCTGAAGGTGGGGCTGACTTTCCCCTAGTGTCTCAATCTCGGGAACATAGTAGGTGCTTGAATGATGTATGAAGTTGGCTTCTGTGCAAATGGGCTGTAAGGGAACTTGTCTCTGGAATTAGTAGGAGTCAGAAGGCAATTGAAGGCAGAATTCAAAAACTATTTTTCTTGGGAACAGGATGCAGAGGGTGGAAGTGTGGAAAAGGAAGTCCGTTCAAAGGTCTCCCTGCAGGTCTAAGAGATGAACTCTGGATATCCCTTCCTTTAACTCCAGGTGTGTCCCAAGCGTAAGAACCGCCCCCCACCTCCCACCTTTCACTGCTTGTCCCCAGGCTCCTTATAAATCATCCTCAGCCTGTGATGGGGAATCCCCACTTTCTTTTTCTTTTTGAGATGGAGTCTTGTTCTGTTGCCCAGGATGGAGTGCAATGGCACAGTCTTGGCTCACTGCAACCTCCACCTCCCAGATTCAAGGAATTCTCCTGTCTCAGCCTCCCGAGTAGCTGAGACCACAGGCATGTGCCACCACAACTGGCTAATTTTTGTATTTTTATAGAGACGGGGTTTCACCATGTTGGCCAGGCAAGTCTCGAACTCCTGACCTCAAGTGATCTGCCCGCCTCAGCCTCCCAAAGTGCTGGGATTACAGGCATGAGCCACTGCACCCAGCCGGGATCCTCACTTTCTTCTTTTTGAGACGGAGTTTCGCTGTTGTCACCTAGGCTGGAATGCAATGGCGTGATCTCGCTGCAACCTCTGCCTCCCAGGTTCAAGCGATTCTCTTGCCTCAGCCTCCCCAGTAGCTGGGATCACAGGCGCCCACCACCATTCCCAGCTAATTTTTGTATTTTTAGTAAAGACGGGGTTTCACCATGTTGACAGCGCTAGTCTCAGACTCCTGACCTCAGGTGATCCACTCACCTCAGCCTCCCAAAGCTCTGGGATTACAGGCGTGAGCCACCGTGCCAGGCCCCGACTCCCTTTTGAGAGTACCCCCACCACTATCCCCATGCCTCACCTTTAAAGGAAACATCGGGGCTTTCCATGAGTGGCCGCCTTCCCTTTTGAGGAGCACCTTGCAGTTCTGGGCTGGATGGTGACTTTTTGGCATCAGTGATCCACAGGGCCTTCTCTTCCTTGCTTTGCAGCTCATTTTATTGCTCCTCATGCTCCCACTGCCCCAGTCAGGTTGTTTGATCCTTGTCTCAAAGCCTACTGCTGCAGAGAGTCCTCTTTCTTGTTTGGCCCTTGACTACATATCATGGAGCTAACATTTCAAAGATAGAAAATGAAGTTTTCGGCTGGGCATGGTGACTCACATCTGTAATCCCAGCACTTTGGGAGGCCAAGGCAGGTGGATCACCTGAGATCAGGAGTTCAAGACCAGCCTGGCCAACATGGCAAAACCCGTCTGTACTAAAAATACAAAAATTAGCCAGGCATGGTGGCGTGTGCCTGTAATCCCAGCTACTGGGGGGCTGAGGCAGGAGAATTGCTTGAACCTGGGAGGCAGAGGTTGCAGTGAGCAGAGATCCTGCCCCACCGCACTCCAGCCTGGGCGACAAAATGAACTCCATCAGAAAAAAAAAAAAAGAAGGCTGGGCGCGGTGGCTCACGCCTGTAATCCCAGCACTTTGGGAGGCCGAGGTGGGCGGATCACTAGGTCAGGAGATCGAGACATCTTGGCTAACACGGTGAAACCCCGTCTCTACTAAAAATACAAAAAATTAGCCGGGAGCGGTGGCGGGCGCCTGTAATCCTAGCTACTCAGGAGGCGGAGGTAGGAGAATGGCGTGAACCCAGGAGGCGGAGCTTGCAGTGAGCTGAGATAGCGCCAATGCAGTCAGGCCTGGGAGAAAGAGCGAGAATCCGTCTCAAAAAAAAAAAAAATGAAATTTTTCTTTATCCTTCTCCTCTTTGATTTTAGATGCCTCAGTTCCCCATAGACTCCCCTTTCCCAATTTTCATTCCATTTTATATCCAAGTACTTGGCATTCTCTATATCCCTGAAACCCAAGCTTCAGTAGGATTCCGAGCATGACCAAAATGGAAGGGTATTGTTTTCTAGTCTCTGTTATCCAGTTACCTGGACCTTTTACTTTGTAATGTGACTGAGTGAAAGTGTGTATTAGGAGTCAGATGTGGGTTCAAGTTCAGAATCTCCTCTCGCCAGCTGTGAGACGTTAGGAAAGATATGAAACTCAGATTCAGCTTCCTAGGGCTGAGTTTTTTGTGGCTGAAGAAGTTAAATGAATAAAAAGTGATTTTTGAATTGTAAGCTGTTCATGAAACATAAGGGATTGTTATTTCTTGCTAATTCCATCTTAGCGCAGTTACTTAGGCAACAGGGGTTGAGGGATGGGAGACCCTGGTGATCTACAACTTCAGTAGCTAGGGTAGACATATTTTTGGATAATGTGGGGCCATCTAGTTATTACTGAAAAATCACACGTTTATTTCTCATGCTACCAGATATAAATGTGTACTTTTTTTCATTAAAGAAATTGAGGCAAGCTAGAAAAAAAATTTTAAATTCTCTCTATATTTTCTATCTAACAAACATCTTTACTGAACTGGTTGTGTGTGTGTGTTCATGTGTGTATATGTGTGTGTATTTATTTTTGCCATTGTTCTGTTTTTCTTACCTCCTTTTCTTCCACCTCTTTGGGTATGTATTTTATCTTGGAATCTGGGAATTGAAGCAGGAACTGGTAGGAGCCATTCCCTTTGCCCCCTGGCTAGGTAGCTATTCAGGCTCCCTCTCTGCCTCTTTTAAGAGATCAATTACTTATCATCCGTCAGTTTCTTTTATCTTTTGGAAGGAAACCTGTTTAGAACAGCCCCCTTGGGACTAGGGCCCCAGGCAGTAAGTGTAGTAGAGAAGTGAGGTCCAGATACTGTATGCTGATGTAAAGTTGCAACTGCCCTCATGGAGCCCGACAGCAAGGACTGCAGAGTTTTTTCCCCATCTCTGGCATCTTTCCTCCATCAGCAGAGGGTCCAGGGTATCAGGATAATGACAAGACCCTGCCCTGAACAGTAGAAGGGTAAATACAAAGAAAGGAGAGAAATCAAGGGGGAGACAATTCATATATAATGAGAACCTATTCTGCAAGAGACACCGCTAGATATTCTATTTACTGTTGACCTATTTAATTTAATTCTCATGGAGCCCTGTTAAATAAGAATTACTCACCCTATGTTCTGGATGAGGTGTTGAGGCTCAGAGAAGTGAAGGTGGAGCTGGGATTCAAACCCAGGCCTGTCTGACCCCAAATCCTAGTATTTTTTTTTTTTTTACCAGTCCATGATCTGTCAGGGCTTTAAAGAACCACTCTGATGGAGATAGGCCATGCCCCTGCTACGTGGAGACCATGAGGTTAATAACAGTGATTGGATGTTTGGGTGATTGTAGCCACAGTCTATGTCCTAGTAGCAGTAGTGTCAATAATTTGGGAGGAACATACCTTTGCCCCTTAGAAAGACATTTTACCACCCCAAAGTCCCAGAAACCTACAGAGCCTTACAGAACTACACAGAGCCAGGGGGAACTGGTATTTCCGGGGGTGGATTTATGCATTGACAGAGTTTACCGTCATCCCTCAATTCTCAACAAATGCAGAGAACCAGAGTGTGGACAGATACTTACCTAAACCAACAGTCAAAACCCAGGGATACTGGGGATTACTAAAAGTGTTGTGGTTTGTTCGTGTTTTGATATAGAAGGGACCTTGGGCCTTGACATTACAATGCATGTAGACTACAGTGCAAATGGCGCCCCCTGGAGCACATAATTAGAATACAGAATTTCCATTTATTTATTCATTTATTCATTTCTTTATTTATTACCGTTCCAGGCTTATTTTCTGGTTGTAACTTATTCAGATAAATACTGCAATGAACTTGTAGCACCAATTGGACAGATCAGCTGGAGCTGCTGGGCAGTGATAGACAGTTTAGGTGGCTTAGGGAGCTAAACTAACATGGAGAATACAAGTTTTTTGCAGACTGGGTAATAAGGGGACATGCATGATGCTTAGGTAACAGAAAGCAGTCCACTATGTAACCTGTAGTTACAAATGGGGAAAGGACATGGAGAATGAGAGCAATTCGAGAGGGTTCCTAGACCTTTCCAGGTTTTGGCAGGACCTTCAAGGAGAGCGGCAAGTTTCATGGAGAAGGATGGTGTAAGTTCTCTCAAAGCAGTCACAACCTGGGAAAGAGAGGCGCTTGATGGAGGAGATAAACATCCGTGGACCGCAATGCTTGCTGCAGTCTCGGTCAGCTCACTGGGGCTGATGTCTTCCAGTCTACAGTGAAGGGCTTGGGCTGTATTATACCTGAGGCCTCCTGATGCTTATGGTTTTCATATTTTCTGGCCTAAAGTAGGGGATAGAGAGGGCAGTTTGGGGTGGACAGCAAGCTGTCTGGAGAAGAAAGACTGGGAGAGCAGATGAATGAGGGCCGTTAGACAGGAGTGAGGACGGCCGATAGCTGGACTGTGGGCATTAATCAGCCGGAGGAGCCTTGGCGGGCAGGTCTGGAGTGAACCATCGAGAGTCTTAGACTTCGATGGAGCCTGAGATGGGACAGTCTCAGCTGGGCCCTTCAGGGCCTCCTGTGTCTCCTTTGGTTCTCTTATGGTAAAGAAATCCCAGAGGCTGCTGTGGGCCCATGGGTGTCATGCAGCAGCGAATCCAGATTTGGAGTCCTGGACACCTGGGTTCTAGTTCCACTGCTGCCACGACTAGCACTGGACCTTGGCCTAGTTGCTTCATCCCTCTGGGCTTGTTGAAAGGGGTCAATCGACCGGGCGCTGTGGCTCACGCCCATAATCCCAACACTTTGGGGGGCTGAGGCTGGTGGATCACAAGGTCAGGAGTTCGAGACCAGCCTGGCCAATATGGTGAAATCCTGTCTCTACTAAAAATACAAAAATTAGCTGGGCGTGGTGGCACGTGCCTGTAGTCCCAGCTGCTTGGGAGGCTGACGCAAAAGAATCACTTGAACCTGGGAGGCAGAGGTTGCAGTGAGCTGAGATTGCGCCACTGCACTCCAGCCTGGTGACAGAGCAAGACTTTGGCAAAAAAAAAAAAAAAAAAAAAAAAAAAAAAAGAAAGAAAGAAAGGGGTCAATCACACTTACTTCTCAGGGTTTGTGAGCATTAAGTGAATCGATATCTATAAAATGGTTAGCAGCATGCCTGGCTTATATATGTGTTCAATAAATGACCATTATTTTAATTATTATTAGCTATCAAGTCCCATCTCTCCTTCCAAACCCTGTTTGTAGCTCCCTCCTCCAGGAAGCATCCTCTGATTAAGCTCACAGGTCTCCAGTTGCTCGTACATACTGCACCCAGGCTCTTGCAGCCTCACTTTGGAGTTCCCAGGTAGCAGTTGGCTTGTTGTCCTGAGTGTCCCAGGAACATGGTCTTTAGAGTGGGGACCTGTCTCCTTTCCTCCCCAGATTCCTCATGGCCCATTGCAGATTTTGGCCTGCAGTGCACTGGGCTGAGCCGAGGGTGCCTGAACTTCCTACGACTCACATCTATTTCCTCACCAGGAAACACCCCCAGGCCCAGTCTCAGCTAGATTCGGGGCAGGACCAGCCTGCCAGCGGCTCAATGGCTCTAGCTAAGTTAGGGTCTGGCTCTGTGCCCATGACCTTCCTGGGAAGCTCGTCTCAGGCCCGCCACCCATCTGCCTGGCTGATGAGGGAGGAAGGCCAGCTATTTCTTCCTGCTGGAGGAATAGAGGTCCGTGTGTTGACTCCATCCGTTCTCCTCATGTGTGAGCTGAGTCCCGTGCATTCATCCGTTTAGTTCTCAATTTGGCAAATGTTTATTGAGTCTTCCACTCTGTGCCCCGCACTGCTCTGGCCCCTGGGGACCCGGTAGGGTCGCTGTAACGAGGCTTTGCCCTCATAGCTGCAGGGGGTCAGTCACTGATGGTGGGAGGGGGCAGAGGACAATAGCAAGTAAACAAGAACATATGGACTGTGAATGAGTGTTATGATGTTAAAGATGAAACAGAGTGGCATGAAAAAATCTGATGTCTTCCAGTCCTTTTACAGCTGTCTCTTCCTTTTTTTTTGTTTCTTTGGAAGCAGGGTCTCTTTATGTTTTCTGGGCTGGTCTTAAACTCCTGGCCTCAAGCGATTCTTGCCTTGGCCCCCGCAAAACACTAAGATTACAGACATGATCCACTGTGTCTAGCCATTGTCTCTTCCTCTTTTAAGGAATACTTCCTAGTGTGTGGTAGGAGTGATTATTCTTAGCCCTGGGAGATCTCACAAACTGACAACTGAACACAAATAGGGTTCCAAAGGGTCTGAGGAGACGTGAAAAATTCTGTGTCATGTCAAAGAAACAGTAGACTTGCCCACTAGGGGCTTTGTTTTTTTCACGGCTGTAACTTCAGAATCCAGAAGAGTGGTACGTAGTAGGTCTTCAATAAACATTGATTGGCTCCAGAGGGCTAAACGAAGATGAATGGTTGTCAATGTTACAGAAAGGCAGAGTTCCACAGACTATAAAGAACAGCTTTTTAATAGCTGTAGCTGTCAGCAGATAGAAAGGGCTGCTTCATGAGGCAGAAAGCCCTGCAGCCCAAGAGGGTTCAGGAAGAGCCAGGCTGACCACATGCTGGGCACGCTGGACTGGAGACTTCTGATTGAGAGGAAGGTTGGACAAGGTGACTGCCATTATCCCTTCCAACACTGAGGCTCTGCCATTTCAGCACCACCCCTTCCCAGGCCCAGCCTGCCTATGATTTTGCATCATAAATGCCTGGACTTTGCTGACAATGCCTATGTCATGCTTGCCATAGAATTGTCCATGAAGAGGAGCCCTGACTGCTCAGCAGTAAAAGGGAAAATCACTTGGAAATATACTTCCCTTTACTGACCCTGCAGCTCTGTCCCCATTTTATTTTTCTGTATCAAATTGCCAACAGTAAAATTGCTGGATGCATGGCATGTGCTGTTTGCTTCCTTTATGGCCCCTCATTCCCACCAGTTGGCCAGTAGAGAAAACAATTAGTGGTATTGGCTCGAGTCTCAAGCTGGAGGACACAAAAGCAGCAAAGGCTGAGCAGGATGTGAGAGTTGGGCAAGCTGGGGTGACCAGAGCCAGGATGCGCCTGCACTCACATTACCATATGTCTAGAACCTCCCACCCCACACTTATTCATCAAGCCAGCTTTTTCCCCAGTCATGCCAATTGTTCCTGAACCCACTGTCCTGCAGGGACCTCTTTGCCTGAGCACAGTTCTTTCCTTTTCCTCCCCACTCCTTCATGTCTCCTATCGGGCCTGTGATGTAAATAGTCTGGTCATGTATTAATTGTCTATTTCTAGGCCTTCTTTCCAAATGGCCTAGATGTTGCTACCTGTGTTGGTGTATTGGTCTCAGAGGGAGGTCCCAGAAGGGAGAGAGCATGTCTGTCTTGTTCTTTATAGGGAGCTGCTCTTGCCACCTCTGGGCGTTGTTGTTATGTTTTTCAGTTTGTTTTGATGTGTTTCGATTTTTGTTTTTTGGCAACCATGCCATCTCCTTGTGGGCTGTTGATCTGCTCATAAAGCAGAGCTCTGAGGAGAGGAGACAGTTGATGCACAAGGGGTTCTCCAGCAGAAAGCATGAGATTGGGCCTCCCTTGCGTATTTTTTCTCTGCATAAATTGTTGCTTTCCTTCATTATTGCTCATGTCTAGGGGAATAACGTAATCCTCAGTTTGCTCATTCATTCATTCACTCATGCATTCACTCACTTGTTTGTTCAATTAACCACAGTTATTGAGGCCCTTATGTAAGACCATTCCTGGGCTTGACCTCCAGGATATAGATATAAGTAAGAACCAGCCTCTGACCATACATCTAACAGGGGAAACAGACATGTGGGCTGAGAAATGCCATAAAGCATAGCAAGCAAGTCCAATAATAGAGGTCAGAGACATGGAAAAGAAAAAACTGTGACTTTAGAGTCATACAGACCAGGGTTGAAATTCTGACCCCAGCTTTTATTGTTTTTATACCTACTCCAGCAAAAGTTTGATGGAATGATAACATCTATCTTCCAAGACTGTTGTGAGGGAGAATTAAATTAGATAATACATAGTCGGCACTCTATAAATATGGATTCTTCCTCTCCATTGTCTAGGAGAATATAAAAGGAGTTACTCACTTTGCCTAGGCAAATTAAGAGGGCTTCACAGTGGAGGTGGGTTTTGAGCTTGATTTTATAACACAGAGAGCAGTTTTCAGGTGAAAATGGAGGGGGAAAACATTTCAGAAAATGGGAACAGGCATTTCCTTAATACCAACGCTAGTAATGAAAAGGCTGGTCTATTTAGAGGAGGAGGGCTGGAGCGTGTGCTAAGGTGGTGGTTGGTGGGGGGCTGAAGATAAGATGGAAAGGAAGTTGGGAACCTGGTTATGAAGGGCCTTGGGTGTCCAGCTTAGGATTTTGAATTTTATTATCAACAGCAAGGAAATAATGGAGGTTTGTAAGCAGTAAGTGATGTGAATCAATCTTGTGTTTTAGGATAGCTCTGGGGGGCTGGGCATGTATGGAAGTAGGAGTGGAACAGAGGAGAGAGAGCAGGTAGATATGCATCCAGGAGAGACTACAAGCAGTCAAGCAACAAATGTTTATTGAGCAGCTATTATGTGCTAGGCACTCCACTGAGCATTTGGAATACAGAGATGAATTGAATAGGATCCCTGGGGTAGACAGATAAATAGGGAACACAATAAACTGTGGTAAGAGTTGTGCTAGAGGGTGAGAACAGGTCCTGTAGAGGCCTTGGGAAGGGTCAGCTAATAAAAGATGCTGTGGACAGGCCACTCATTTATCCGCATAGGTGTGCATACATCACACAACTCCCGTGTGCCGCTCACAGACAACTTCGTAAGGTGGTCTTGGTCTTGAAATTATCTAGGAGAGAAAGAATACAGGTTTGAACCAAGGGAGAGACAATTCAGGAGGGGAAGCATTTAATTCAAAAAGTATTCTGGAGTTGGAATTGACAATAGATTTGAGATAAGGATTAAGGGAGAGGAAGGGATCCAGGCTCATAACAGTCTCTCTGAAGGTGCCTGAGGCTTGAGTGTCTAAGGAGAAAGGAAAACCAGCAGAGCAGCTAATGGGAATGACCAGAAACCTGAGGGACCTCTGCCCTCTGAGCCCCACTTCTCCTTATCTTAGAACCTAACCCAGAGGGAATCACTTCTCTCCACCCTCGCTTGGGCTTTCCCACCTCTCTCTTCAGATTTCTATCTCAGTCCTCTCCCAGAAGAACCAGATTCAAATCTCAGCTCCCTTACCTACTGTGTGCATGATGGTAAACAAGTCTCCCCTCTGGTTTGTGTGGTGGGAGAATGGGGGTGCTTTGTACTCTAAAACCCTAGGTTGATGCTAGGACATTAACTGTCATCATCGCAGGCAGCAGATTGGCTTGGATGGAGTGGAAGAGCATGGTGAGCTAGAGATGGCGAGGAGGGTTAGGCAGTTGGTCTGGTTCAGAGATTCGAGAGGAATAAAGTGGACCTCAGAAGTTCAAGGGCCTTCACAGGGACTCAGAGAACTTGCTGCATTGCCTGAGCACTTCCGGAGCTCAGAGAACATTGTTACGTTGCCCGAGCACTTCCAGAGCTCTCGATGTCAGAGGAGGCTTGGAGGGAGGGACGAGAGAGAAAGAGCTCCTCCAGCATCAGAATGGAGGCGGGCCCAGGGCTGTGAGTAGCTGCATGGTGTGGATCTTCTCCAGGGTGTGTGTGTGTGTGTGTGTGTGTGTGTGTGTGTGTGTGTGTGTGTGTTTGACTCAGACCTGGTAACTAAATAAGGTTTCCGGGTGAATGTGCAGGTAAGGGGGGCCCAGCCTACATGCTGGGCACCAGTTGAGAGTGACCTTTGTGCCCTCCTATTGCTTCGGTTTTCACTGGGAGACAGCTAAGATATTTGGAAGAATCTTTAACATGAGCCCAGAAGCATTGCTTCTTTGGTTACACTATTACCTCATTCTCTGTTACCTGAGCCTCGGTGTCCACGTGCGTAATATGGGATACCAGTCCCTCCCTTGCAGAGCTATTATGAGATGAGTTGAGATTGTGGAAGCAGAGCTCCACACTGCTGTAACACTAGCTAGTGTTTACTGAGGCCAGGCACTGGTCTGTGTACTTTACAGATGCATATTGCCTCATTAAAACCTTCAAAACAACCTGAGGTAGGTACGACTATTCCCCAGTTTTGTCGATGAGAAAATGGATGCAGACTGGCTGTGCTCTGGCCTGTGCTCTTAACCACCTGCTGCACGCTCTGTGATGTTATTATCTATGCCTTCTAAATTAGCTTCGCTGGCCGGGCGCAGTGGCTCACACCTGTAATCCCAGCACTTTGGGAAGCCGAAGTGGGAGGATCATGAGGTCAGGAGATCGAGACCATCCTGGCAAACAGGGTGAAACCCCGTCTCTACTAAAAAAAAAAAAAAAAAAAAAAAAAAAATTAGCTGGGCATGGTGGTGGGCACCTGTAGTCCCAGCTACTTGGGAGGCTGAGGCAGGAGAATGGCGTGAACCCAGGAGGCAGAGCTTGCAGTGAGCCAAGATCGCGCCACTGCACTCCAGCCTGGACAACAGAGCAAGACTCCGTCTCAAAAAAAAAAAAAAAAAAAAAGATTAGCTTTGCCCTTCATCATGAGGGTGGGGGCACTCCAACACCTACTGCGAGGAAGCAGTGATGGAGAGAGGGAGAAGCTGCTTGCAGAGTGGACCGTGAGATCCACACTGGGAGAGGCTACAGATGGGAAAAGAGAATGGATGGAAAGCTCCTGAAAACTGAAAATGGTGACGTAGGCATGGGATATTGTTGTCCTAGCCAGCTCCTCATTCTCCCCTTATGGAAAGAGTGGAGTAAGAATGCTGACCCCACCCCTCCTCCATTCCTGCTCAGATGTGCTCAGCCCTCTCTTGGCCCTGCTGCACGCCTCCCTTCCCCCAACCTGTGGCCTCCACCCCAGGCGGGATCAGATATGGTCTTTGTCTTTCTGCCTGGCTGCTCCCTTTCAGGGGATAAAGGCCTCTGTGTCTGGGAACACTGATAGTTCAGGGGAGCTTGAGGGACAGCTTGGGAAGTCAGACAGGACTCCCTAAATAAACGCCTTTCCCCTCCACCCAGTGGCCATATCTC
Source organism: Symphalangus syndactylus (assembly GCF_028878055.3). NCBI lineage: Eukaryota > Metazoa > Chordata > Mammalia > Primates > Hylobatidae > Symphalangus > Symphalangus syndactylus. Next base: position 86,376,681 of record NC_072441.2, read on the forward strand.
CCCATTACCTTCCCCTAGTCTGGGTACCCCATTACCATGAGTTCTAGGGGCTGTGGAGAAGGCCTCTGCTTTCTTGGGCTCCTGCTTAGGGGGAAAGAGGAAAACAGGAGAAAATGTGCCTTCCTGGAGAGGCACTGGGGGTGGGGGTGCGGCAGTGGTGGGCTGTGCTGTGGCAGGGAGCCGTGAACAGCAGCATCTCTGTGAGGCCCCCTCTCCGTTCTCTCCATGTGCTCCCACCAAGACCAGCCATGGCCTCAGCAGTGCCAAGAGGAGGTGGGGGCTCCTGACAGCCCATGCCAGGTTGGGAGGTGGCGGTTTCCATGAGGACGTCATGCAGTCCCTGCCAGAGGAAGACAGGTACTAACTATTGCCTTGCTTAAGGTAAGCTGAGAATCATGGTGTGGAGAACAAAAAGGCTAATGCAATTTTATGTCATTTTATAATCATAATTATTACTAATAGCTACTGTATACATGGAGTTTACTATGGCTAAGCACTTTACGTACTTTAAGTTCAGCTAATCTTTACAGTCATATTTTACAGATGAAGAAACTGAGGCTCAGAGGCTTACTTCACTTATCCATAGTGACAATACTATTGAGGCAATACTACAGTGAGATCAGGGTCATGCCCTTTGACGCCAAAAAAGACCCCATGTTTAACCCTATTTTTCCAGCTTCACCCTGCAAATTACTAGCTTTGTGACATTAGGCAAATTACTTAATTTCTCTTAGCCTCCATATTTCCATCTGTAAAATGGGGTTAATAATAGGTATCTTAATGGTGGATATTGAGGATTCAGTGAGGCAATCCACATAAAAGAACAAGCTCGGGTGTTTTGGACATTCATTCATTCATTTAGATGTGAACTGGATGCCAGCCGCATACCAGGGACTGTGCTGCATGCTAGATATGCAAAAGTGAGCAGCTGGACATGGCCCCTGCCTTTGTGAAAACAAGCAATCTCTACAAGGCATGGTGGGTGCCAGATATAAGAAGCATTATGTAAAAGGCAGCTGTAAAAAAGTGGCAGAAGGAGGTAAGCCCCCTTCTGTCTGCCTCCAAAGCCAGGTTGGGCTTAATGCAAAGTCCCACATCTGGGAGGGGACAGTTATCTGTACTGACTGGGAGGTCCATGCCCGGAGAGAGCTTCCATCCTCTCTGGACACTCACTTTAATGAGAAGTGTACAAACTGGACTTCCCTAATGGAGGACAGTGGTGAAGCTTCCAGAAATTATAACAGATTTATTTATTTATTCAATATTTTTAAAGTATTAGGCATCTTTTGTTTGTTTGTTTGTTTTGAGACAGTCTTGCTCTGCCACCCAGGCTGGAGTGCAGTGGCACAAACTCGGCTTACTGCAACCTTTGCCTCCCGGGTTCAAGCGATTCTCATGCCTCAGCCTCCTGAGTAAATGGGATTACAGGCATGCGCCACCATGCCCAGCTAATTTTTGCATTTTTAATAGAGATGGGGTTTAGCCATGTTGGCCAGGCTGGTCTTGAACTCCTGGCCTCAAGTGATCTGCCCATCCCAAAGTGCCAGGCACTTTTTCTAAGTGCTGAGGATACAGCAATTAACAAAATGAAAAAAGAAAATCTCCACTTTCAAGGACCTTATATGGCTTCTGTCAGAGAGAGGGACAATAAGCTAATTAATAGGTAAAATATCCGTTAGTTGGATATTGATAAAATGGAAAATAATTAAGCAAGGGAAGGGGAATCCGGAGGCTGGTGCGGCAGTGGTCCAATTTTAAGTAGTGCAGTTAGTAAAGAACTTACTGAGAAGGTGATAACAAGAAAAGATGTGAAGGAATTCAGGGAATAGGCACATTAAGGGGAAGAAGCATTCCAGGCAGAGGGAACAGCAGAGGCAGAGGTCCTGAGGGGCAAATGCACCTGGCGTGTTTGAGGAAAAGCCAGTGTGGATGGAGGGAGGTGAGCAGGGGAACTGGTGATAGAAGTGAGGAGTGTGCCTACACATGTGCACAAATCATGAGGGGCTACAACACTGCCATACGACGCTAATGGAAACACCCAGAATCCACAGGTTAGGTAAGGGCCCAGTCCCCAACAAGATTGCCCTCGTTTCAGATGTCAGCTTCAAATTTGGGAGTCCCCAGGCCACCTGCACTTCTGACCAACTGGCTACAAATTCAGTGGTTCCCACAACCCCTTTGGGATCAATAATTTGACAGAATGACTCTCAGAACTCTGTAAAGTGCTATACTATTACAGTTTTATTATACAGGCTATAAATCTGGATGAACCAAATGAAGAGACACACAGGACCAGCTGTGAGAGGGTCCCAAGCATGGAGCTTCTGTGCCGTCTCCCTGTAGAATCAAGATGTTTCCCCCAACCTGCACATCAATGTGTGTACCAACCAGGAGGTTCCATGACTCTAGGAGTCCAGAGTTTTTGTTGTAGTTTTATTATCGAATCATTTGGCCATGTGATTGAATTCAGTCTCCAACCTCCCTCTCCTCTCTGGAAGCTGGTGTCATGTGGCTCAGTGCCCTAACCTTCTAATCACGTGGTTGATCTTTCCAGCATCCTCAGCCCCAATCCAGAGTCACCTCATTAGCATAAACCCAAGTATGCAATGAATAACAAAGACATTCTTATCACTTGGGAAGTTCCATGAGTTTAAAATCTCTGTCCCAGGAATGTGGACCAAGGCCAGAAAAATTCTTCCTTATTGGACCAGATCCTTGAAGGAATCATAGGACTTAGGCTTTTACTTTGAATGAAATGGGAAGTCATTGGTAGATTTTGAGCACAGGAGTGACATGGTATAATTCATGTTTTACAGAATTGCTTTGGGTACTGTGTCAAGAATAGATTGTGTGAAGAAAGGGCAGGAGCAGAGAAACCCATTAAGCAGCTACTGCAGTAATCCAGGCACAAGATGATGGCTTGGGCACCATTGGCACACCTAGAGGCCACAAAAAGTGGTCAATTTCTGGGATTATTTGGAAATGAGAACCAACAGGACTTCCTTCTGGATTGGACGAAGGGTGAGAGGGAAAGATCAGTCAAGGATGACATTGAGGCTTTGTCTTACGGACCTGGAGGAATGAAGCTGGCTTTGACTGAGAAGACCAAGTTTGCGGGTGGAAGATCGGGAGCTCAGTTCTGGACACATTAAATATGAGAGGCCAATGAGACAGCCAAGTGGGGGTGTCCAGTAAGAAGTCTGAGCGATGCCACTGCAGCTGGAGGGAAAGGTCTGAGCTGGGATAGAACATCAAGTTAGAGATGACGTTTAAAGCTGTGCAACTGGTTGAATTCAACAAGGGAGCGAACTGAGAGGGAGGGGAGGGCCAGTCAGGACCCTTCAACAAGAAGAGGAGGAGAAGGTTGTGGAGCAGACAAGAGAGGAGGAGGAAACCCAAAAGACTGTGGGGTCCTGCAAGACCAGGTGGGGAAGGTCTTTGAGGAGGGAGGGATCATCTGTAACAAGCGTGCTGATCCGTTAAGCAAGATGAGGATGAAGATGAGGGCCAGTGTTGGATTTAGCAACTTGTAGGTCATTGGTAATTCAGCACTAAAAGTTCTGGTGTGAGTTCATGAGTGAATGGGAGGAGAAGGATTGTGTGTACTACTATACTACTATGCTTCAGCACTTTTGCTATAAAGGAGAGCAGAGTGTGGAGGGGGTTGCTGGGCACAGGGTCAACAGAGAGGTTTTAAGAGAGGAGAGAATGCAGCCCCTTTGTATGCAGATGCCTGTGGAAACAACAGGTTAAGAAACTAGGGATGTTTGGTCATGAGGAGACTCCAGGGACATGTCATAACTCTCCTCACATGCTTAAAGGAGTGTCATATCAAAGAAAATTAGATTCATTTTATGTGACTCCAGAGAGAAGAACTAGGACCAATGGCTACAGGCTACAAAGAGAAGGATTGTAGCACAGCCTAAATAAGAATTTTGTGCATCCATGTATTTGCTCATTCAGGAAGTCGGTATTGAATGCCTGCTGCATGTCTGACACTGGCCTAGGCACCAGGGGTCGTCATGATGAAGATTCAGCCCTTTCTGGCTAATGGAAGAGAGCAACACAGACAAACAATGGTTGTGCCATGTGGAAAGTGCTGACAAGGCCCCTGTGTCTGACTGGGCTGGGGAATGGGGGTTCAGGGGAAGGTCAGGCTGGGTGGAGAAGTCATCATTGTTGGCTGAGGATTTTCCACCTTCTGATAACCGAGAGCCTATTTGGCCTAAATAAATGAGGCTTAAAAAGGCACTTGAACCTCAGTTATCAGGTACATTTTCTGGATGGCTAGGCCATGTAGATACAGCCTTCATAAAAATGATGTCTGATAGATGGGTGGTGCTTTATCATTTACAGAGAACTTCTAATCCTCCCAGCAGCCTGCCAGGATCATTCTGTTGTCCCTGTTTTATAGTTGGGTTAACCGAGGCTCAGAGCAGTGAGCCTTGCCTAAGGTCACATCATTATCATAAAGATGGAGCTGGGGCCAGAACCTGGTTCATGAGTCCCTGGTCCAATGAACACACCCTCTCAGAGCTGTGAAATGCTGACTATAATTTATCGTCTCCCTTCTCTGACCCATGCACAAAAGTACTTTGGGGCCAGGATTTGGGTCTCAGCTGAAACATTTCCTAACCTCATGCCCCTTCTCCTGATTTCTTGGAGCTTTCCCCAGCCTGGTTTCTGCAAAAGAATCTGCTCTGATGAAGCCAGAAACTTTCCTGTCCTCTTCCTGGGGCTTTCTCCCCTGCTCTTTCTCTCTGGTTCCAACCCTTCTCTTTTGCCTGATCTTACATCACATTCTCTTACTTTAGGAAGATCTCTGGACTTCATTGTAGTCTAAAATTGTGAGATTCCTCGTACTTTCTAGGCCAGCAATCCTTGGGTTCCTCTGATGTTGGTGAGACCTATTGCGTCCAAAAAATTAGGGGAGTTAGATACCTAATCGCTGTAAATAAGAAGGATGGAAGGAAGAAGGATAGGGCAAGAATAATAGTGATTATTAAAACTTACATCGGGCTTACTACCTATGAAGAATTATTTTTGTTATCTCCATTTTACAATTGAGGAAACTGAGGCACAGAGCGCTAAAGCAGGTTGCTCCGGGTTGAGTAGCAGAGCTGGTTACCAAGTGGCCATGCTTAGCTGCTGTGCTCGACTGCTTCCCTTAAGAAGGAAAGGAGGAGAGAAACAAGACTAGGAAAGGCTTTTTTTCAGCATGATTGTTTTGAGCCGGCAGTGTGCTGAAGCTGTGGGGAAGAAATAGATCTAGTCCTTGCCCACAGTGAACTCACAGCTACAGAATTATAGAACATCAAAGTTGGAAGAGACTGTGGAGATGTCATCCAAATTGGGACACAGGGAGGTGAAGTGAAACACCTGTGAAGGAAAAGGGAACACATACTTTTGCACACATACAAAAATAGCATAAAACATACAAGTCAGCGGTTCAAGGCAGGCCATTAACAACTGAAGTTGAGCACCTGTTACAGTAAATACATGTCTGGATGCTGCAGCAGGAGTGAAGTAAAGTCCTTGCCCTCCAGCTGAGGGGAAATTGCAAGAGTAGGAAATAGGATGACATTGACCGAAAGAGTGTAAAGTATTTAAAGTGTTTGAAAAATAACGAGCAGTCCAATTTGGTAGGAGTTGAGCTCACTTCTGAGAGAGAATTGAAAGGTAAGGTGGAGATGCTAAGGGAGGTAATACAAACTGAGCTCAGAGATTCCTGAGAAGCAGTCAGGTGGGGCTTACAGGAAAGGCTTTCTGGAAGAGAGAGCATTTGGGTTGCACTAAAGAAGAAAAACTTGCATTTGCAAGTGTGGAGACAGAACGAATAAGGTATTTGTAGAAGGTGGTGTGGGATAGAAAAGGAAGGAATTAACTTTTGGATTCAGTTCAATTCTGCAAATGTAAGTTGGGTGTTTACTAAGAGCCAGACTTCCTTGGTCAGTATAAAAATGAATTTAAAAAGTAGTGCCTATCTTCAAGGAGCTTATAGTTCAGAGCTTCACAGAGTTAGAGGATGCACAAGTACGATGGGAATTCAGGCAGGGCCCTTGGCTCAACTGAGGGTATAAGGGAGGTTCTGGGGCCCTAAGCTGGAACTGTGTCTTGAAGGATGGAGAGGAGTGAGCCAAGTGATGGGAGCACAGGAGCATCCTGAGGGGGTGCACTGAGAGAATGGTTTGGTGTGTGCACACACCTCTGATAGTCCGGGATTTCTAGAAGGTAAAGTGCATGTTGACCAGGGTCTAACCGAATCTGAACTTCATCTGAAGTCAATGGAGGGCCACTGAAGGGTTTTTCACAGGGCAACGTTATCATTAGATTTGTGTTTCAGAAAGATCATTCTGGCAACTTTGTTAGGAATGGACTTAAGGGAAGCAGGCTGGTGACAGGGGAACCAATTAGGAGGTTATTGCAATAGTCCAAGGGAGTGAGGATAAAGACCTTAAGCAAAGTGGTAGGGTGGAGAGGAAGGGATAGAATCCAGACCTATTTAGGAGGGATATTTAGTGGTGCCTGCTGTGAGGTAGGAGAAGAGAGTCTGGGATGAGTCCCAGGTTTAAATGAGGGTAGGGAGGTAGCGGGGTTGGTGAGCAGAAAGACTACAGAAATGCAGCTGAAAAGACCCGTATTACAGCAGCCATGGGCCCTCGGTGAATTGGGGAGAGTCATCAGAGCCAGAGTCCACAAGTTTTGTGGACTGAGCTGGTCTTCAAGTGATGGTGAGCAATTCCTGGAAATCCCTGGATGAGGACCAAGGACTTGCCAATTTTTCAGTTTTAAAGTAAAAAATCAGTGTCTGGAAGTGGAGACTGGAGGAGAGAGGTGTGTGTGTGCATATGCATGTGAGATGTGGTTAGAGATTATCTACAACATTTGGGGAGGAATTTCTGGGTTCCAGGAACTACTGCACTTCTGAAGTCCCAGGTGGCAGTACTGCCTCACCCCGACAGCCTCCTAGCGTGAACATAGACTCGATCCAGTTCTCCCCATCCCAGAGTTCTGTGGGGGGGTTAAGGAGAGTTCCTTGACTCCTTGATTTAATGCAATCCTTTTATTTCACAGATGAAATACCTGAGGCCCAGAGAGGTGAAGTGAATTCCCTGAGGTCACACAGCTAGTCAACAGTAAAGCCAGAATCATAACTCTGGTCTCTGTGGACTTCTAATCAGGTGCTATTTTCACTCCCCTCTTTCCTCCTCAGTTCCCATTCACAATAAACATCCCTGGAACACTGAACATTGGAAATTTCCTTGACCCCTTGCAGAACTGTGGGATGGGGGAATTAGATTCTGCCCATTAAAACCAGAAGCCACTTGTTTAAGGGACCACTGAGCACTGCAGTACAGGGTGTTCAGTGTTCCAGGGACCTTAACCATGAATAGGAACTGGGGAGGAAAGTGGGGAGTGGAGATGGCACCTGATTAGAAGTCCAGAGAGACCACAGAGTTATCCTTCTGGCTTTACTATTGACCAGCTGTGTGACCTCAGGAGATTCACTTTATCTCTCTGGGCCTCAGGTATTTCATCTGTGAAATAAGAGGATTGGATTATATTATCTCATGTAGGTTTCTTCCAGGTCTAAAATTCCATTATTCTGAAAAATGCAGTCAGATATTTGCTCTAAGATTAGTCTATTTGATCCTTCCCTGATCTCACTATCTACACTTTACCAAAATCCTACTTTTTCTGGATTCTTGAAAACTTAAGAGCAAGAAGTTCTTCTTCATGTCTACCTTCTGTTTCTCCTGCTTCAGCATAGACCTTACTGGGGAGAAAAGACATCTGTCCACTGTTGCTCAGAATGAAGGTCCCCTCCTCATACTTCAGTGCTGGCTGCATTGAATCAACTGTTCTGATGGTGGACGTGGTGCGTGGAGGCCGAGAAGCACATGGGCAGCCCAGTGTAGTTGCAAGGTTTGCTCACACTCAGTCCATACTTGGTGCCTTCCCCTGTCCCCTTGCCTTTGTGCCTGTGCTTATGCTGTTCCCTGGGAGATCTTCCTTTCCTTCCTGTGGTCTTTCCTGAAGCAAGGGGAGATATAAGAACCCTGACTCCCAGATCCTACTTCTAGTTCTATCATCTATAATGACAGATGATCAGTTATTATTATTAGTGGTTCATGGTCACACCGTGAATACCTATAGATGACAGAAGTGGCATTATTGAAATAATAACAGTGGCTAATATTTTAAAATACTTGCTACGTATATATTTCATTTAGTCAACACTACCAATAACCAGCACGTAGCCGCATCAACATCAACACTAGAGTAACTATCACTATATTTAACTTCTTGTTTCCTCCTTTTCATAGAGACGTAGTGAATGGATACCTGCTCTCTTCTCCCTTCCACTGTCTTCCTTCTTCCAATTTAATTCCCCCCTCCTGCTTACTCTTTTCCTGGGAAAAATGCAAGAGTAATTTTTCTAAAATCTTCTCTTCAGTGGGTCCCCATCGTCTACAGGATGAAGTTCATACTCCTTGGAATGACCTTGGATGGCCACCAGGCCACTTGCCATTGACTTCTGCCTCCCCATCACCACACTCTTCTTCTCCAGGATTCCTGTAAATGCCTTCGCCTCCTCTCTGGTTACCCAAACTGAAAATGACCCCCCTTCATCTCAGCTTCCACATTCTCCTAATCATTAAATCCTGTTGATTCTACCCCTTCATTTATTTCATACCTATTCCATTTCTCTTTATCCACTGTCTTAGTTTTATATCCTTATAATTTTTCTCCAGGAGCAGTACAGCAGCTCCCTGCTGTACCTACCCTCCCTCTAACTACTGGCAGAGTGTTCTGCCTAATCACTTGTCTTAACTACTCTGATAAAATCCAAACTCCTGATCCAGCATGTAAAACTCTACATGATCTGGCCCCAACCTACCTCCCTTACCCCATCTCTCTTCCCTCTCTTCTCTTGAACTCTAGTTAATCAGAACCACTTACATATGCAGCAGTCCACAAACATCTGTGGCCCCTGAGCCCTTGCTAACATTTATCTCCTGCCTGGAGGAACTGCCCCGCTTGCAGCCAACCCAACCAACATTCCCCTTATCTGCTTGGTGAACACCTATTATATTTCAAATCTTAGTCTAAGTGATATCTCCTCAATGAAGACTACCTGACCGCCAAGCTTCCTTACTTTTATCATTGTACCTTGTATTAGTCTGTTTTGTGTTGCTATAAAGGAATACCAGAGGCTGGATAATTTATAAAGAAAAGAGATTTATACAGGGCACGGTGGCTCACACCTGTAATCCCAGCACTTTGGGAGGTCAAGGCAGGTGGATCACGATGTCAGGAGATCGAGACCATTCTGGCTAACACAGTGAAACCCCATCTCTACTAAAAAAAAAAAAAAAAAAAAAAAAAAAAAAATTAGCTGGGCGTGGTGGCGGGTGCCTGTAGTCCCAGCAACTCCGGAGGCTGAGGCAGGAGAATGGCGTGAACCCGGGAGGCAAAGCTTGCAGTGAGCCGAGATAGCGCCACTGCACTCCAGCCTGGGCGACAGAGTGAGACTCCGTTTCAAAAAAAGAGACAGAGATTTATGTGGCTCACGCTTCTGCAGGCACCAATATCCACTCAGCTTCTGCTGAGGCCTCAGGAAGCTTTTACTCATGGCAGAAGGCATAGAGGGGAGATGGTGTGTCGCATGGCGAGAGAGGGAGCAAGAGAGAGAGAAAGAGGTGCCAGCTCCTTTAAACAACCAGTTCATGTGTGAACTAACAGAGAGAAAACTCAGCCATTACCCTGGGGAAGGCACCAAATCATTCATGGAGATCTGCCCCCATTACCCAAACACCTCCCACTAGGCCCACCTCCAACAATGGGGATCACATTTCCACACGAGGTTTGGAGGGGACAAACTTCCAAATTGTATCACACCTATAACTGCAGGTTGTGTTTATGTGTGTAAGTCTGTACTCACCTGTATGTTCCTTGAGAGCAGGAGGCATGTGGGATTCTACGTCCTGTCTCCATCCCCCAGCACAGCACCTGACACACAGTAGGGTGCAGGTGCATTAAATATTGAGTGGATAAATGAATGAATGACATTCAAGATTTGGCACAACCTGGTCAGAGTCTAGCTGTCCTTTCTTATCTTTCATAAACAATAAAAATGCAGCATCTTAAGGCTGCCATGCACAAGTAGCTTGCAAGTGTATTTAAGGGGATTATCACTTTTAATCCTTACAACCCTGCCCTTCCACAAATACCCAGTGACTCAGCCACACCAGACTCTTCCCCAGACACACCACAGCCTTCTCTGCTCATGTCCTTTCTGTTCTTTGTGCCCAGAATCCCTTTACTCCCACATTCCCTGGTTTGAGGCTTAATTTTGCCCTTTACACAGACCCTTTTCAGATTCACCCTCTCCTCTTTTCCCATTGTTGGAATTGATCATTTTTCTCCTAAACACCAAAGCTGATGATTGAACTGAGCCTCATATTTAGCTGAAGCTATTTCATATAAATTCCTCAAGGACAAGGCTATTCCTTATTAATCCCCTTATTCTATGGGACTCAGCATAAACTCTGGCACATAGTAGGTCCCCAGTGCTTGTTTGCTAGTTAGAAAAGAATGGAATTGAACTGAATTGATTGTTTAGGTTTCAGAGTTCTTCCAGTTTTTGCTGGAACCACAGGACAGAAGGAATCAAGAAAGTGGTGGGGATGGGCGGGGTGCGGTGGCTCACACCTGTAATCCCAGCACTTTGGGAGGCCGAGGCGGGTGGATCACGAGGTCAAGGGTTCGAGACCAGCCTGACCAACTTGGTGAAACCTCATCTCTACTAAAAATACAAAAATTAGCCAGGTATGGTGGTGTGTGCCTGTAATCCTAGCTACTCAGGAGGCTGAGGCAGGAGAATCACTTGAAGCTGGGAGGCGGTTTGCAGTGAGCTGAGATCGTGCCACTGCATTCCAGTCTGGGTGACAGAGCAAGACTCCATCTCTAAAAAAAGAAAAGAAAAAGAAAAAGAAAGTTTTGGGGATGAGTTGAGACTGAGGGTGGGCGAGAGCAGGACCAAAGGGGAGGCTGCTTAACCATGATGGGATCTCTTTCATAGAAGTTATATAAACAAAATTTCTTGCCAACAAGTTGCCTGTGGATATTTATGGAAACATCATCATCACTACTATTATTTAATTTTTTATTATCCCAAACAGCATGCTGAGCTTTGAGTAAAGTGCTGATGGCCAACCTATGCCTGTGCCAGGAACTTGTCAGGACATTTTCTCAAAATGGTTCTCCAAGCCCTGTCCCTGTCCTCAAAGTACTCACACCATCTTGAGATTTGGAAGGCATCTTCCATGTCTTCTGTCCAACCGTTCACTTTACAGATGGGGAAACAGGGCCTACAGCTGCGTGCCTCACCCATGGTCTCGCTGGCAGTAAGTGGCAGAGCTGGAGTTCAGATCCAGTTCTGATTTCCAGCTGATATGTTTTGTTGCTCTCTCTACTAAAACTTGCCTCTACCAAATTGTCATTAGAATTCCTCATATTCTATCTTCCTCAATTCTGTTCAATTCAACAAATATTTATTTTATCGAGTACCTACTCCTGCAGAGAGACCTGTGCTGGGGGATATTGAGACAATAGAGCGACAGGGAAGATGGAAGTTTCTGATCTTGACAAGTTTACTACCTACACTGTGGGTGGAGGTGGGAGGTGACTGGGGGCTGAGTTTTTATTGAGCACGGCACCAAGCATCTTCAGACTCATTTCTTTGGGCTTTCTTGCTTCTCCCTTTTCTGGGCCATCCACCATCAATCACCGTTTTACCATGGATGAAACTGGGACTCAGAGAGGCTGCACTGGCACCTGATTGACACTAAGCACCTGCACTTGCGACTCTGCTGCCTGCCTTCCCCCTGAATGAATGAGAACAAAGAAGCCTGGGGTTGCCTAGCCTATTCTTGGCCCACCTGAAGAAGGTGGGAGCACGGAAAGAGATTAAACCAAGGAAGGGGAGGCGGCCTCTCCAGAGCTCCTAGAGCCTGACTTTTGCTGTCATCACTAACAGCTGTTTGCATCTTGCCAGCTCCACTCTCTTTGGTCCCTCTGACCCCCTCCACTCCCTTCTGGTAGAAACACGGGTTAAGTCCTTTACTTTTGCAGCTCTCACTGAGCAGGGGATTTGAGAGAGATCAGCTGGCAGGTCCAGGGGACCTGAATATGGAATATCTTTGTTAAGAAACAGGTGAATTATGTATCAGTAGCCTCAGTTTCCCCAACCTCATGGGCAAGAGCGGCAGCCCCCCTTCCTGTGCCCTGGCCGTCCAACTGCCATCTCGGGAATGCCAACATGTCGTTAATTTGTGTGCCTTGCAAATGCTTTATTGGCATCTCGTGGTGTTGAAAGTCATGTAATTATGAGCAGGATTTATATGTCGCCAGGGCTGCCTGGGAGCCCTCCCTGCGTCTCCTTCCAGGCACTGCAAATATTGAAGGCTGGCTTAGAAAAGAATCAAACCTACCCGCCTTGATATCTATGCACCCTGTAGATAAGGTTTTAATTGAAAATCGGTTCATCTGTTCCCCATGCCTAATTACAAGGTGCCTGCACTGCCAATGGAGCATAAGGACACAAGCCCAGCACCCTCCAGGAAGGCCTGGGGTTGTGGTCCCACATGGGGACAGCAGTGACTTTGGCAGCTTTACCTCTTCCGTATCTACCACCTGAGGCCTTCTGGTTTCTTACCCATGAGCAGGCACTGGTGTTTGCAGGGAGGACGCTCCCTCAGCCCCATCCCCCTCCCTCTCTGGCTGGTGCTTCTGCAGTGAGGACAGGATGCAGCTCACTGCCTGCTTCCTCCCTTCTGCCCTGCCAGGGATATACTCCTCGCCCCCCCTCATCCTGCCCACTCCTTTCCTTTCAGCCCAAATGGGCAAAACCAGTCTCTGTTTGTCAACACCATTCCCTTTCACACCTCTGGGCTTGCCTGGAGGCCACTCGTCCTCTTCCAGGGCGCTCTTTCCCCATCCTGCTTTGTACCCTCCTCTCCCGAGAAGCCCCTGCAGTGGTGATGACAGATCTTCTGCCCTTGTGTCTGCCTCCCAAGGACTTGTCTTTCGCATCAGGCTGGAGCATCCACCACCATCTGCAATTCCTCCTCACAGCTCAGGACAAGGTTCTGCACCTGAGGAGTGATCAGCAGGGGTCTAGGGGTGAGGGAACAGGCAAAAGAACCCCCGAAGGCTGACTCTCATGACCAGGAGAGGCAGGGGTCAGGTTGGCTGTCTTGCCTGGTTGGGGCTTAGGAAGAAGAGGAGCACCCAGCACCTGCCCCAGGTGCGTGCCTATGGCCTTCGCCCTCAGCCATCTATCCCTTGGCCCTGGTCACATGTCACTGCTGTCACATTTGGCTCCAACAATAATTCTCCTGCTCAGAGAGCAGGAGGAAGAAACTCATTTTCCAGCTCCAGCCGGGCGGCTGTGAAATATGATTTCTAAAGTGTTAATAATGCATCACGTTTAGATAGCACTTTACATCTTCCAGAGCAGCTGGCTGGGCGGGGGTGCTGGCAGCCTGAGCTTGGAGCTGTGGGGCTGACTCCTGGGTTTCATTTCTGAACTTCTCATGTGGAACACGTGCCTACTCCTTGGTGCCTTAGTTTCTCCTTCTGAAACAGGGAAGGAATCATTCAGTATTGACCTTCTGCCAGGATATGGAGGTGCCATATCCCAGCATCTTTGCCACTCCCATCTCCTCCTTCCAAACCTTCATTTATCTTTTTTCATCTCCTAGGAGGACCCCAGCATTCCTTCCTTCATTCATCAAACCCTAATGAAGTGCCTGTTGTGTGCCAGGACCTGAGGTGCAGAGATGTTACTGCCTTTGGGGGCTCTTGGGAGTAGATGGGATAGAGGTGTGAGTCCCTGCCCCCAGAACTGTGGCCTAACACGAAAAGAGCTGAGGGTTGACACCTCCACTCAGCTTTATTTGGCGTTTGGGGACACGTGGGATGGTCTCTGCAGGATGCCAGAGCTTCCAGGAAATCTCAGCCAGCTCTTTCTGTTATCCCAGAAAGGAAGCCCTGCCTTGTCTTTGGTGGTCTGCTCTGAGCCACTAACCCTTTAGGGCCCTTGACTTCCTAAGACCTGGAATCTTTCTCAGTCCTCTCTTCTGTGCCTTCATTTGTGTGCAAGATAAGTACTCCTGTCTTTTAATTTGTCTCCAGGGCTTTTCACAGACATAGAATATTCCTCTCTATTCATGCCACTGAGCTCTTTCCCACCATCACCTAAAGGCTTGGGAACTATTTCTCCATTAGTCAGTTCATATCCATAGCCACTGCTTCCAGGAAGGCCTCCTAGGATGATCTGAGGAAAAGAAAAGATGTGTAATAGTTTTTTGGGGTCACCCCAGGTTTCCCCATTGCTCCCACTCAAAAGACAGTTGCCCTTGAAATGCCAGAGTACCCAGGTACTCCACTCTTTGCAGCAGTTGGTCCCCTGAAAAGTATATGGAAATTCTGCTTTTGCAGGTAAAATAATATTAATTTCCAAGAGACCTGGATTTCTAGTTTCTAGCAGTCTCGGTTCTGCCACCAACTGTCTGCAGTGTCTTTGGACCTCAGTGTCCTTATCTGAAAAACGAGGCCATTGAAAAGGTAGTCACTAGGGGCTTTCTCTAACCTTCTTTGATGACACTGCTACTTCAAAAAGTCCTTGGTGAATTATTAGGTAAAGAGAAGAAGCCCTTTGATAAGCATGTAATTGCCTTCCAGTTGATTGATTTCACAGGGTGAGTTGGGGGCTTGTGATTTTCTGGAGGGGAAGCTTGGCTGTGCTCAGTAATGTCCTCATAGATTGCTTGTGTCTTCAGCTGCGTCAGTGGCCTGCGGGTCTGGTCCAGAGTGGAAGCTCCCAGAGGGCCAGGCCTCGGGTTCTGTAATTCTGTTTGTACTTTGCCCTGCACCACCGCTGACTCAAAGCTTTGTGGTGCCTGGGATGAGGAAGACACTTCCTCCCTGCCCTCAGCCCCTCTGACTCCTCTAACTTCCTAGGAAGACAATTCCTCACCAAGTTTTCCCAACGGGTTGCCCTGCTGCTGCTGTTCAGCTGACACCATAGCTGACGAGTTATTAAAAATCCTTCATTATTATTCTGTGCTGTCTCTCCCTCCTCCCTCCCTGCCCTGCCCCAGGCTTCCAAGGCCCATGGCTGTCACTGAGAAATGCCTGGAGGCCCCTAGCCAAGAGCTGAGGCAAGCTTTTCCACCCCCTCCCTCAAAGTGGCCCCCATGGATGTTGGCAGCCAGCCAAAAGCAATGGGTCTCACCCAGGGTTAGGAATTCTGACACCTAGGTTTCTGATCCTGCTTTCTGCAGGTCTCGGGGAACTAGTGCAGGTACTTTGAGACTCAAAGTTCTTTCTATCAAGAAATAGTTGGAAGCCAGAGAGGGATTTTCAGTCCCTCAGGGTTCTTGGTTAGGGAGACATCTCTTAGGTATGCACATTGCAGACAACATCTGGGACCTGATGCTTCATCGCCTGGGGAGAGAGTGACAGGCCAACTCCATCATCCCATTCCTGTGCTGGGGGTCCAAACCCAGCTCATCCATCACCCATCCTGATAATCAGATTTGGCTGCGGCAAGAACAGAACATAATACTCAGCTCCTCTCCCAGACGCCGCAGCCGACATGTCCTGAGAGATGTGGAGGGCCTTGCTCTTTGGAGATGCAGAGAGGGAGTGGCAGGGCCCAGAGGGAGAGATCCCTGCTCCTGAGTTGTGGGGCAGATAGGAAGTGTCTCCAGAGCAGTTCCACACCCTTCACAGCACCCTTCCCACTGCGTGTTTCCCATGGACACCCAATATAGCACTCCTGCGCCCTGTGTTTGGGCAAGGGATCCCAGGGTCAGGGCTGTGGGTGGGAAGATGTTTTGGTTCTGCCTTCCAAACTGGAGTCCTTTCACTTACTCCCTGTCAGATTTCTCTTTGCAGGAACGTGCCTCTTCAGATCTAACTCATTCTTATTGTTGTCTAAAGCATCAAGTCCTTTTTTCTGAAGCCTCACAGCCTTGGCCCAGCCCTCAAACCCATGTTCTGCCCCAGTTTCTAGCACCCAGCCCCTGGGACAAGAATAGGACTGTAGCGGAGAATGCTCTGGGTGTCTGGGTTAGAGACAAGGGTAAGCATCCACAATTAGCTTGAGAATTCAGGGGCCAACATGTCCACCTTGGCTTGGCCTCCAGGTTGAGTTGACACTTTTGTTTGTCTCTACCTTTGTTCACCTAGATGAATTCTAACTGAGGACCCCCATCTATCCAGAGGTGGGGACAGAAAAAAACTGGGATTAGAGTTAGGTGAAATGAGATTGGGGTTAGGAAAGTGGCCTTTAGGATTAGGGTAGGGAATACTCAGCTGGGCTGTGGGATTTACTAGTGCCCACTGTGAGCATCGGGGTAGGCAGGGATGGGGCTGAGGCTTGAAGCAGTGATTACTGTTAAGGATAGAGGTAAAGTTTGGCTTATAATGTTCTCATTTATTCAATAAGCACCTATTGATCACTTATGCTGTACCTGGCTCTGAGGGGACTTGAGATGCTGTGCCTCTTCAAGAGCTCATGTTCTAATTGGGATTTGGGGTTAGAGCGATTGCTAGGATTAAGTATGGATTGGAATTAGTGTTGAGGTGGACCTTGGGTTCAGGGTTACTGTTTGGGGTTAGGGTTGAAGTGGGAATACGTTTAGATTATATGTAAACATACAGATTGGTGTGAGGTTTCTGTGTAAGTTCCTTCCTCCAAGTCTCTGCTCCTTAATTCTCTCCTCCCACTGCTTACCCAAGCTTGTATGTGCTGTCTAAGGCTTCCTGGACTTACTGGAATCTGTTTAATGACAGCGACCATCTGCCATCCCTTCTAGTGATCAGCCCCTTCCCCTTTCCTCTCTGCTCCTCCTTCGCCTTTCCCAGCAGGGAGTCTGCATCCTGCATTCCTGGGCAGGGTTCTGATGACATCTGTCCTCTTTCACAGCTCACATTCTGGGGGTCTCTGACCTTTGCCCCTCCTTCTCCATCTCCCTGTCTGTAGCCACCATGATGAGCCATTTTCACCCATTCCTACCCTCCTTCCCTTCTACTATTACCCTGCATAGCTTAAGTCCCTCACACTTCTAGCTTTCATGCATGGGACCCTTCTGTCTTTAGCTGAGTTCTGCTTATTACTCTCTCTCTCCTCCTTGGATGCCTTTCCCATGTCCTTCTAGAAGTCCCCTGGTCTCTTACTTCAATCTGCCTATTCCCCCTCCACTGAGCCTTTCTGCTGAGCCTTCCTCCTCTGTTAACTCCCTTATGAGAGGACTCTCAACCCATCCATCCAACAGCCTCTGCTTGCCTCATGGGCTGGAGAAATTTCTTTTCATCTCCCCTCATCAGTCATATGGGGCAGATCCCTCAGAATTCCTGTGCTTCCTGGCAGCCCAGCCAGGAGCAAGTGATTTTGTAGGAAGAGTCATTTCCATGCGATACAAGGTATTGAGGAATGCTGGAGTGGGGACTTGAAGCAGGGAAGTGTCTCTTCCACTCTCATCTTATTCCAGGGTGAAATAGCATGACTCCAGTGCCATCTCCTAGCCCAAAGTTTAGGGCACCTTTGGGGGTGGCTCAATGAAATACCCAAATTTCACTCCTAGCCCAAAGTTTAGGGCACCTTTGGGGGTGGCTGAATGAAATACCCAAATTTCAGGAGTGGTTTGGGAAGGAAGTTCCAGAACTACCTGAGCAGAGGTTAAACTGCTCCTGTCCCCACCTTCCATTTCAGAGAATTCTGCCTGTAAACCCACTGAGGGCTGAGATTCCGGAGGCTTCCCTGTGCTCTGCTCTGTCCTCTACCTCTTCTTTGTTCTTGGAGCTCTCCTGTGCCCCCCGAGAACCTAACCCCCCATCCATCCATCCATCAGAGGATTGTGAGCTTGATTGATTCTGATATCAGGAAGCAAAGGCTGCTCGTTGGAATGCATGGCACCCTGTCCCTCTTGCTGGGAGATAATCAAGGGGGAATATTGCCTCGTCCAGGAAACTAGGTGCTAAATTTGTTGTGAGATAGGTGTCACAAGCAATCAAAACGAGCCTTTCTGCATCCAGCCCTGGACAACTGAAAGAGAAATCATTAGGTTGTTGCAGAGAACAGGGTCAACAGAGGCGGAGGGATGAGAGATCCCCTCCCTATTCCTTGGGGGTGGGCAACACAGGGAGATCAAAAAGGGAAAGGAAAACTCAGAGATGGAGTGAAAGTGTGAGGGAAGAGGCAGGCTGCTTTCTCAAGGTTTCTCCTACACCTGGAATTGGGGTATCCTCTTTGCCACAGCTGTATCCAGCTCCTCTCTAGGCAGTTTTGTGTGAAGCTTTAGTGGGCACCTTCATCAGTCACATGTTTCTGGCCCGTCCTCTGGCATCTAGGGTGGTTCTGAGGTTGAGATGTACTGACACAGGACAGAGAGACAAGTGAGCAGAGTTGGGTGCCCCCAGATCAGCAGAATTTGGGGTGAGTAGAAGAACTGAAACAGGCTCATGTGGGAGGCTGATGAGGGCACAGTTCAGAGTGGCTGGTTTTGGTAGGATGGGAAAGGAAACTGAATACCTCCTTTATATCCCCTCTGGGAAGACTGCCTGGAGGACGGAGATTTGAAGGTTGCATAGCAGGCTGTGGATGGATGTAGGTCTGCTAGGAGATGGTGGAGTGGCTGGCCTGTGGACAAGTAGTTGCTCTGTCTTTCTGCTAATACTTGCCTCCTTCATGGAAATGAGGGCACAGAGCTGCCGTGGTGTTCACATGCTTTGGGGTCCCAGGAACAGTCATCAGTGTGCATGCCCTAAAGAGAAAGTCTCTCCATGTGCCCACACCACAGGCTTGCAATTGGTCACTAAAATCATGTCCCCCACCAATATCCTGTAAATTTCTGAGAGTGGTAAGATGAGTGGTTTTGGCTTCCCTGGCCTCCTCTGCTCTTGGGGCATTTGTTTTCTGCCTGACAAGGAAACTCAGTCAGGCAGAGCAGGGAAGAACAAGAGCTCCAGCGTCATCAACCCTGAAGTTCTACCTCTGGATGCTCCCTCCTCTATGCAAGCCTCTGCCTATTGACTGCTGCCATATTGAGACCTGCTCCTACAGCTCTTAATTATGGAGCCTCCACTCCAGGCTTCCTCAGCTCCCTGCAGCAAATTAACATCCTGTGCCCCTTGCACGTGTAGAATGAACTGAGTTAGATGGATCGATTCAGCAGCCGGTTGGAACTGCTTTTACTTTACACAGAATTGATCCAGATGACCCCAACCTGGGGATTCTAGGAGCACATTTGCAGGAAATATTTTTAATGGAGATTAATTGGAAAACTCCAGCATGTCCTGCTTATGTGCAGAAAGTGCCTCGTTCTCCCTTTTGGTGGCTGCATACCAACACTAGTATGTTGATGTGTGGTAACACACGCACGCTTACCTAGACAGGTAAATGCAAACAAGGACACATGGGTCCCCCCTTGCACACAGATACAAAACACACTCACATCACCATAGGCAGCCTCTTCCTTTCTGATTCTTCTCAAGCCTGTCCGCAAACCTTATCAGGCTGACAAACATGGCCCTGTGCAGCTTAGATGTGTCACAGCTTCCACTTTCGTCTTTCTGAATCTGGACCTCTTTGTTTGTCTATGTCCATTCTCTCCATAGCCTAGAAGTTTCTGGAGTGCAGAGCCAGAGAAATGTCCAGAAAGAGAAGGCATTAGATTTTTAAAGATGCCTGATCATGATTCCAATTTACTTACGTGCCTGCAACCCAGCCACTTCCAACTGGACTTCCACTTCCACTGGACTTTTATGTTTCTGTGTCTTGGCTCATGCTGCTCCCTTTGTTTGAAATACTCTTCCCCCAGTTCTCTGGCTGTTGAAATATTTCTTGTCTTCAAGGCTCAATGCCATTCTGACCGATAAATGTGCATTTATTGAATACTTACTCTGTGGCAAGCAAGACCACCTATGTCCAACTTATGAGGCTATAGTAAGGGCCCAGAACTATAAAAGGCTAATATGAGTCTCAGCCCAAGGGAAGACCAGTTTGGAAGTCAGATATGAAAAAAATGCAATGTATTTGTTCATTCAACAAACAGCAATTAAGATATTCATTCAACAAGCATCTATTAAGGCTGTAAGCTCCTGAGTGGAATAAGACCTCCATGTCCATGCCCTCAGGAGTATTCAGATTGCATGGGTTCCCACATCATTGCCCCCCACCAAGTGGGCCCTGATTTCATCTCATCAGCATGGGCTACTACTGCATGACACTGGTAGAGTCTTTCAGCACTTAATTATTTGTTAACTAATTTGTCTCCCCTGATAGAATGTGAGAGCAGGCAACTTCCCATTTTCCAGCTTGCCCATCTCATCAAGCACACTGCTTGGCTTCCAGGAGAGCTGTGCTCAACATACCAGCCAGGCTGAACTGTTTCTAGGATCCTAAAAGGCCTCACTTTCCCAACTTCACGCTGCTGTCTATGGCCTCTGCCTTCCCAGGACAGTTTCTTCTCCCTTCTCTCTCTGCTTACCAGGAAAACTCCTACTCATCCCTCAGATCTTGTCAAAGACATCACTTCCTACAGGATTTCTTCCCGCACCTCGGGTACTTTCCTCCATGTTGCCCTATCACAGCCGCCATCGCACTGTATGGACTTGGTGCTTGCGTATGTCTACTCGACTTGAAGCTGGATGATGGCAGGACTAGGTCTGTCGTGTTCACCTTTGTATTCCAGGGTCCAGGACAGTGCACAGTATAGTAGGCATTCAATAAGTATTTATTACATGAATCAATGTATGTTGAATTGAGCTTATTTTCTCTGGAGGGTGGTGTTTTATACTTTCATCCTTAATTCAGAAAAGCAAACAGTAAGCTTTTAGTGAGCACCTAACATGTGTGTGGATGATGCACAACTGAGATTACATTTATTGCCTCAAGAAGTTTGCCATCTATTCATCTGGAAAAGGAGCCAGAATAAAAAAAGTTATAGCTGCAGACTAAACTCCAGGTCTGAATCCATATGATTATGTTCAAGTCCCATTACCATGTCTTTGGCGTCATGGTTAACTGCCATGGGGAAAAGGTTTTACTTATACCTTTGACTTCCATCCTAGACTGTTTTTTGACCTGTTCTTTCCCCTTCAGATGGCCCTGTTTAAAGAATTCCTCCCTTTAAACTTTAAGTCCACCCTAATTGACCTGTTACAAATTGATTATTTGATGGGTTTAAGTCCAAAATAAGAAGAAAATATATAGTGTGTAAATAGAATACTAAAGCATCAGAGTTGAAAGGAATCCTAAATATTACCTAGAGCCCTCCGGAGCATTGTTGCCAGGCGGCCATCCAGCCTTATCTTGAACACCTCTAGTGATGGCAAGCCTCTGCTATGTGCTATTCCTTGGGATCTACAACTGTTAATGTCTATCCTAGGGCTTGTATGGAAGGTGCAGTGATGGGGTCTGGGGACACACCTGTGTTATGGGCATGTCTAGTGTCTGCCAAGCCAGCCTTTCTTAGAGGCACTCCACTTAGTGGAGAGCCAGGGAGGGTCGATGTCTAGAGCATTCATCAGAGCCCCATACCTTCCCGTATTAGTTGCTCACCTGGCTCGTAGATTCAGATGGTCCATCTGGAAATTCTAGAGAAATCTGCAAGTCATCTGTGGCGATGAGTTCCAGCCTCTGGAAGGAGAATAATGTCTAACATCTAAACCTGCTGGTTTTTTTTTTTTTTTTTTTTTGAGGCGGGAAAGAGGGGCAAGAGTTGGGGGGTGTGAGGTGAGGGGTCATAGAAATGTAATAAAGCTTGTTAAAATTAGAAACAGAGAGGTGTCCTTCAGAGCGCTTGCCTGGTATCAGAAGATCTGGATTTACTTCTGGTTCTTTTGGTTTCAGGGTCAAGGAGAGAATGCCCTCCTCACTGTTGCCCAGCCCTTTGTGGATTTCTGAGTTGAGGCTGTTTATTCAGGAGACTGTTCCTAAAAGTGCCAGGAGACCTCTAGAAAGGGTCTGGGACCAGCCTGCATTTCTTCCTGGGCTTCCAGCCTGTTGCGGGGACCCAGGCACCATTCTGGCTCTTCTCAGATTGTGCTTACAAGCTCTGTTGGTAACAGTGGTAACTAAGAATGCTGAAGTAAGCAGTGGGAGGTTTTCAGAGCAGAACTTGCACTTTCCTTAATTATGGAGCCTGTAGGGAGGTGTCGTGCCCAGAGGGGATGGCTTTTACACAAAAGAAGTGAATGGGGTTAGACTCCAGGAAACATTTTGTGCCTGCCCAGGAAAAGGCAGGATGGCAGGAGATGAAGGAGTAATCGATTGACCTTTCTTCTAAGAAGGTGAGGTTACAGAGCCCCTTAAGGACTCCTGTGGGAGGAAGGTGAGCTGTGAGCCAGCCTTGGTTTGTGGGGAGACACAAAGGCCCTGTCCTCTGTTGCCTTCTGTGTTACCTCAGATATAGCCCACCTCATTCTCTTCTCTCCCTCCTTGGCTAATCCTTTCAAAGCTCTCTTCCATTTCCCAACGACTTCATTCCTCTTCTTTGACCTAGAAGCTCAAGGCCTTCAGATGAGGCCAGAGGGTGGGAATCGCAGCCCGGATTTCTGCCTGTGGGACCCCGCTGCCTCTGCCGCCTGCCCTCTTTCCCCTCAGCCTTCTCCAGTTTCTTCTCTCTTGCTCCTCTATCCTTATCTGTGTTCTCATTTTCCTCTCCCAGATGGTCTCCTTACTTTTTTCTTGATTCTCACTTCTTATTTTTTATCAAATTTCCCAACCTTCTCTTCCATAACTCCTCTCTCACCACCTTTTTTTGTTTCTTCTTTCAGTGAAGGAGGGTTTCCAGGAAGAGCCTCTTCTTGCCCCACCATCAGTGCAGGAAGAGTAGGCTTTGGGGTGTGCCCTGCCTCTAGAGAGGGGCCCTCTGTTATTGTGAGGCTAGTGCCAAAGCCACCAGGAATTTGGAGACATGCCCACCCCACATAACTCCCTCCCTCACTGACCCTCAGCTCCTTCAAAATAAAGAATGTTGGAGTGGTGACCATCAAGGCCTTTCCCATCCACCTCCTGTCATCATTCTAATTCAGTTGTCTTCTCTTCCCCTTGCTTGTCTCTCTATCCTGTCCTCTTGTTTCTTTCATACTGTAGTGTCCTCTTAGCACCCTTCTTCCTTACCTGACCTTAAAATAATCTTTAGCAGCCTCTTGCTTACTTTTCCCACAACTAGCTTTCTCTTTTATCTCCTTTGCTGTCTATTTCTGCCTACGACTCTTTCTTCTCATCCTTTCTCTCTTCCCAGTCTGCCTTTGCACATTGAGGCATCTCCTTCAGTGTCCTGCATCTCAGTTTCCTTCCCTCCCACTGTGTGGACCCTGGGGATTGCTGGAAAGCCAAGCCTTGGACCCTGCCTCCATGTGCTCCTGTAGGTCAGGGAGGCAGGTGTGGGGCCTGGATGGAGAGGACAGAGGCTCCCCCTCCCTTTCTGCTTTCCCACCCCAGCTTCTGGTGCCTTTCTTCATCTCCTGCAGCCTCTCTGGCCCTGGCCTAGTTTCTGCTCTCTCACCTCCTTCCTGCTCTGTCTTTTGCTCTCCTTCCTCTTAGCCTCCTATCTGAACTAAGTCCCTGCCTGCCACCTGCCTCCTGTCTCCCCTACTTCCCTTCCCTTGCCCACTAAAGCCAGATTGAAATTCAGGTTTTCAGCAGAACCATCCACCAGCCCTGCCACCCCCTTTCTGCTCCCACCTGTCTGTCGTACCTGCTATAGCCAACACATTTAGGCTCCCCATACCGTTGTCTTTCCCATAAAACATTCTCAGGAGCCCTTGCCAGGGTATATTTGCATAGAGCTGTCCTACTAGGTCTGGCCCAGGTGCTCTGAGCTGGAGGTTCAAAAGGGGCAGGTGGGAGTGTTTCCAGCACCACTTCCAGCCTTTTCCATGTAGAGCTCAAAGTCCTGTGAGTGGGCCTGGGCTGGCAGGTGGCTTCAGGGATCTCAGCCTGCCTGATCTTTATCCTCCATGCACCACCATGAGCCCTACTGGAAGGGATGTGAGAAACTCTGATGCGAGCTTCTAAGGGGAAAGGAAAGATGGCCTCTCTTCTCCTATGCTGGATACCTCATCTGGGTCCTCAGCCTCTGTCTTAGTGACACAAATCCACAGACCTCCCTCTACATCCCTGCAGGATGAGGGAGGAAACGCCCCAGGGAGGAAATGCCAAGATGGGCCCAGGTACACTAGTTCCTCCCAGCAGTTGGTGCTGAGTCCTTAAGTGTCCTCAAGGTTTGACCGAGGCCCCAGGTCAGCAGGAGGCAGGGGTGCAGTCTGAGGACATTAGAGATGGGAAGGCCCTTGGGGGCCAAGTGAATCTTCTCCTCCCTTTTACAGGCTAAGGAGCCTGAGACCCAAATAAGTGAAGTGAGCTCTCCAAGTCACCCAGCAAGTTGGTGGCAGAGCCAGGACCAGACCAGTCCACGTCTCCTAACTTCTGGCTTAGAGTACTTTTGCCCCTTCCTGGCAGGGCTGTGCTGGGCTGATCCCCCTTGCATTTTTCAGGGCTCTGTTCCTGCCTCTTGGGGTGACTAATCCATAGGCCCAGAACAGTAAACCTTCCTGCCCTGTCACTGCGAGCACCAGCCAGCCCCTTCAGCCAGCCGCTGCAGCTGGTCTCTGTGGTCTGCTCAGATGCAAGGAAACCAGGCCAGACCATGGCCACTTGTAAAATCCCATCTGGTCCCTGGAAAGATTCCCCTACGGCTGTCCCTACCATACCCCCAGCCTTAGAGACGGACATCAGGGAGGTGGTGGCCAAGCTGCTTGGATGAGGGAGGAGAGATTGATCTTCTGCCCATGGCTTCGGCTTCCTGGGATGAGAAAGGACCAGCAGTGGGAAGGCGGTAAAGGTGGATTCAGTCTGGGCATTTGAGGCTCCTACTGTTCAGTGTCTTTTTCACTGCAAACTGTGAAATGAAGCCAGAGCGCTTCGGTGGGCAGAGACAGGAGGTGATAATAGTCCTTAAATGTTTGGAAACTTGTCTTTGGGGAATGCCATTTGTCATTTCCCTCTCTTCGTCTGATGTCCATATCACCTGACATCTACGCATAGTCATTCTTCTGAGATTATCCACTGAGAGCAAGGCAATGGAGTTTTCTGACCTCTGATGCCTCATCTGTCAAAGGAGGGGGTTAAGGGTCTCTAAAGTCAGTCACATCAAAATTTGACATTTTAGGATTCTGGGCTGGGCTGTGTATAAGGCAAAATCAACAGACCCAGACCCCTCATCCGCAGTAGCTGGGCAGGCACAGAGCTTTACTCTGGGGAACTTCTGCCTGCCTCCGTGGCCCTTGCCAGGTTTCTTTCTCTGGATCTGTCCCCACCCTGCCCAGCCCCAGCCCAGCACTCCCCTCCCTTCCTCCCTCCTTCTTGCCTTCTCTTCTCCTCTACCAGAAGTGCCAATCTCTCCCTTTCTTCTTTCCTTCCCCCTTCGATGGCCCAGCCTAGAGAATTGAAATCCTCTTTTCTCTGAGAGAACCCAATGTGAGGGGACCTCTCTGGCTGTTGTATTTTTCATAGAGCAAGAAGGGAATGACTGGGGTTGGGGGGAAAAGAGTCCGGCGGGGGTAGGGAGAGCCAAGATGTGAGAGCAGAGAGGGAGAGAGAGTGGAGTGTGGAGAGATTTAGTTCCATCTGAAAGCTGTCGGTGCGAATCAAAGGCTTCCCTTTGAACCAGCAGCAGGATCTGGAGTGGAGAGTTGGGGACTGCTCTGGCCCAGGGGATTCATTACTGCTCATTTGATAAATCCAGGGAGACAGGGCCTGTCCTCCACCACCCCCCTCTTCTGCCGCCTGGTCCCCTGGCATCTCATGTGCTTGGCCCCATTCCCTCTCTGGTTCTGGGCTGGTCTGGCAGCCCAGGCTCTGGGAACATAACCATCAGGGCACGTGTGCAGAGACACGGAAGCAGACGGGCATCCATGGGTGCAGAGACAAGTACTTGAATGTGGGAGGGGTGTGTGTGTGCATGTGCTTGCTGGTAAATGCATGCGCTTTTGTGTTATGGTACATGTGTCCCTATAAGAAGTGTACGACATACGTGTGTGTGTGTGTGTGTGTGTGTATGAATCTAAGCATTTCCAGCCCCTCTAGGATAGATTTAGAGGTCACTTCCTAGTTCTTTGTCAAAAATGGAGTTGGACCTCGTTGTCCTCCTGGCCTTTGCAGGAGCAGGAAGTGTGTTCATGCACAGAGACTGGCCTAGCTCTGGACCCCAGTGCTGTGATGAGGATGGAGCAGAGAGCTGGGGAACAGGGATAGTCGCCCCAGGAGCATCAGTGTTAAGAGGGAGAGAGTGCTCCAGGTGAGGGGACAGTATGAAGGGGAGGTGGGGAAGCCCCTTGGGACTGGTTTTGCACAGTGACCTGAATCTGAGCTGAGAGGTTCCAAGAGAAGACAGCAGTGGCCAGGCTTCTGAGATGGCATTCCAAGGGAGCCAGTGGTCCGGCTCCTTGCTGTACTCTCTGTCCGATACTTACCAGCTATGTGACTAGACGGAAGTTTCTTAATGTCCCTGAGCCTTAGCTTTTTTTTTATTAAGGATAGTAATTGTGCCTACCTTATTGGGTTGTTGTGTATAAAAGTGGCAGTGGATTAGTGAGCCGCACAGAACAGTCATTGGCCCTTTATAAGCAGGGGCTACTTCTGCTGGTAGCCACTGGTGGCCTGAAGGTTGGTGCTTTATGAATCACCAAAACCTCTCTGGATACTGTTGACAGTCTTTCCAGCCTTGGCTACCGCTCCTCCCTTCGTGTAGGGACATCTAGACCAAGCCTTCTATGTTGGTGGCAGCGTGTGGGGCAAGTCCTGCGTGGCTATAGAGTGCTGGCCAGGCCAGAGCTGAAGAGTGCAGCCTCCCAGGAGGTAAACAGGGTTAAGATGGGAGTCTAAGCTGTAGGGCAGGAAGCAGGAGTGGTAGATGGGCAGAACTTAGGGCCACTGATAGTTCTCTTCTGGGTAGAGGCCATGAATCTCGTCCATTCAGGAGAGACATCCTGGATATCCCTGTAGCAGAAAATACCTGAGTTCACAACCCATCTCTGCCACTTAACAACTGTACCTTAAGCACCCTTAGCCTTATTTCCCTTTTCTATAAAACAGAGATAATAATAGTGGATTATTATGCAGAAACAATGTCTACAAGGCATCTGCCTTGGTGCCTGGCACATAGTTGGCATCTTATAATTGGGAGTGTTTATTATTAAGGAACATTGCTGGGGTTGAAGGGTCAAGGAAGGTAAATCAAAGCATCTCTGTTATCCGGGGGCTCCCAGGAGTGTGGGGGAGACAGAAACACACACATATGGGTAACTTTTAATCCAAGGCAGGCTGTGATAAAGTGATACAACCAGAGGCCCCAACAATGCAGTAGGAGAATAGGGAGGGAATGATTCCCAGTCTGAGGCTAGAGGAGCTTTGCCTTATGGGGTGCGGGTGGTGAGGGTTGTGGGCTAACCTGAAAGGATGGATGTCTGAGAGAGGCAGAGAGGAAGCTGGTGGGTGATTGGGGTTCTCTCACCTCTCACCTCGCCTCACCTGGGGAAGAAGCACAGAGCTGCCACACCAAATTCCCTATTGCTCTCCTAATTTCTCCCCAGGGTCCCTCTGTGCCCCTTTCACCCCTCAAGGCTCTGATCTCCTCCACCTAATTAGACTATTCACCTGCCTGCAAACCCTGGCTGGGCCTTCTGGTAATTTCCTATCTGGTGAGAAAAACGGAGTGTCCAACGCTGGGGCAGGAGATGCGGTGCTGCCAGGGCCCCCAGCTCCCCTCCCACCTCTGTCTTTCTCCTGGTCTCCATATCTCTGCCTTCCATCCCCCCTACTTTGCCTTGGGTCTCTATTACTCCATGGGTGTCTTTGTCTCACTGGCTCCTCCTGGATTTCTCTCCGCTTTTCTCTCTGGATTTCTCTCCGCTTTTCTCTCTGGATTTCTGTCGGTCCGGCCTGTGTCTTTTCCACCCTGGGCTGTTTCCCACAGAGCTCGCCTCTTCCCTTCTCACTCTAGTCTCCTTTCCCTCCTAGCTCTTCCTCTGCTTCTGTGTGGGTGTCTGTCTTTGTCTCTGTTTCTCAGCGTTGTCTGCGCCTCTGTCAGCCTTCTGGGTACGTGTGGGTGCGTGTGAGTATGTGTGAGCGTGTGTGCCCTGTCACACGGGTGTGCTGCTCAGTTTTTCTCTGCCTGTCTTCACAATGACTGCTTAAGAGCTCACCACAGCTGTGATGGTGTCTGAAGGCTGGGAGGGAGCAAGATCAAAGCAGGTGGGAATACACTTAAAACATACGCGCAGAATCTCACCGGCTGGCCCCAGACTGGAGCTGCCAGAATTTGACCCAGCAATGGTCTGTTTTCACTTTATGTCTGTGGTCAGGACCTTCCTGGTTCCTCTCCCACCTGGCCCCCTGAGGCCACCTTCCCACCCCACATAGAGCAGTTTCCTTGTGTTTGTGTTTGGCACTGGTTTTATTTCCTGGAAGGGGGCGCAGGCATAGGGACGCGATTGAAATGTCACCCCCAGTCCAGGGCAGGCTCGGCTCTGTGGCGTGGATGGTGAACGGCCAGGCAACCAGGACCTGAGAGGCAGATGTGCACACAAATGTGTGCCTAGGCCACTTGCTAGGCCACTTGTCGTGGGTTCTTGGTGGCTTCTTGACACTCAAGGGCAAACCAACACCTCACCCCCCTTTTACATTGTAATGCTACTGGGTCCCCTCTCACCTTCCTGCTAACTGTGCAGCCGTGCCCTGTCCGAGGCCTGCATCTCACTGCTCACTTTCTAGGCTTTCTCCTCTGCTCTTCCACATCCCCCTCGCCACCACCATATGTCAGAACCGTCCAGAGCCTGTTTCCCTTGCCCTTCCCTTCTCTGCTCCACATTCTCTTTTTCAGGGAGCTTCCCAGGACCGACTCCAAGTTCCACCCAGCATTGTTCCTCCCCTTGCTGAGAGGAGGGTGCTGTCCTCTTCACCCGCCCAGCCTGTCTCTACCTCTGTGGAAGTCTGTGAGCCTCCCCTGGGGTCAGGGGCATGCCCTGCCTCCTTTTCTGGATGGTGGTTTCACAGGCAGGACTGTGGACTCGGATTTGCTCACTCTCACTCCCTCAGTCAACAGACCTATTTGGAACACCTGTAGTGTGCTGGGCAGCAGGCCCTGCACCGGGTGATGGGTTTGACTATGAGTGACATGGTCCAGACTCCTGGAGTTGCCCCTGGGGCAACAGCAGGGACAGGGTGGCCAGTGCAGTGTGGGCCCTACTACAGCAGAAGTGAGACGTGAATAGGAAGGCCTTGAGGGAACTACACGAAAGTCACGGGAGACTTCCCAGAGGAGGCGACTGTTTCAATCCTGAGGGAGCAGGGGGAGCAGTGTCCTCCCCAGGGAAAGGCCTGTGCAAGGGCATGAAGAGGTGACAAAGGCCTAGTGTGTACAGATCAGACAGAACAGGACTTGGTGAAGGCAGACTTGGGGCGTTCCTGTAATCATAATCCAGGTCGGCATAACCCAGGGGCATCTGAACTCTATTTGGGATTCTGTGTTGGCTGAAGGGGCTGTTTTGGGACCAGAAAACATTGCCAGTGGCTTTAGTAGGCTCAGGATCTAGGCTGCCTTTCCATCCAATTAAATTCCCGAGATGTCTTTACTTCCCCTCCTTTCTGGACTCTCTGCAGGGTTATTACTTCCATCCCCCTGTGTCTGGACTGAATTGCTTCAGTCAGGCCTACATCAAGAGGAAACTTCAAAACTCCCAGAAAGTCAGATACCACCTTCTTTGTCATGTTCCTGTTCAGGTTTCCAGTTGTCCCTCTAATTGTCTAACTGTTCAGGAGAAATAATGATCATAGCTGCCATTTAGTGCGTACAGGCAAGGGACTGTACCAAGCATAGCATATACCTCATCTCATTTGACTTTGACAGCAATCCAGAAATAGACATTAACATTCCCCAGTTTACCAGGGAGGAAGATGAAGCTTAGCAAGTAACTTGGCCAAGGTCACTGGGTGAGGACGCCACACAGGCAATATATAAACCACAGTCTGTCTCCTAAACCTGTGCTCTTAGTATTTGGGCACGGAGGGATTTGGCATTTCTCAGTCCAGGCTTGTCATTGTATGGGTGAGCAAATGGGGGCCCAGGTGACGAATTGACATGCCCAAGGTCACACCACTCCTCACCTCCACAAGACCCCCGTCTCCTGATTCTTACTTCAAGAGCTTCCCATCTCCATCTTGCCGCAGGGTCAGCTGCCTCTTCATTCCAAGTGGACAAGGAGCCAGCTGCTCACTGTCCTTGAGAGACTTCAGCAAGAGACTGGGGTGTCCAGGCTCCATGCAGGAAAGCTATGCATATAAATTCCACCTCTGAGCCAGGGCTCACCCGCAAGCCCACTCTTAAGCCCTTGACTTGGGCTCTGGGGGCCATGGGGAGGAGAAACGTGAGTGTGGAGAGTTTGCAGCATATAGCTGCACTAGAGAAATGCGCAAGGATATGAATAAATTTGAATAATAATGAGGGCAATGCTTGAATTAATAATGTTGGCTGCTCACCTGACCCACCCCTCTCCCAGGATCTCAGCACCTGCCACCCTGATCTCTCAAAAGGGATTATCCTTTCAAAGACATGAATGAGAGGTCAGGTCAGCAGACTTGAGGAGCCACTCATGGAGTATGGGAGAGGGACCCTGTTTCTAACTTCCTGGCCCCTGCAGACCCAAAGAGCTAAAATTGCACACTTAATCAAGAGTAAAGAGTCTGCCTCATGCTAGATCATATTCTGGTTATCAGTCCACTCTAGGCCCCGGCCACCTCTTTTTCAGACCCCTTTGTGTGCAACAACCAATGGGGATGGATGTTGGATGTTCAGGGAGATTCAGATGGAGGAAAGAGCTTGGCCCTCTGCTTTAAAGGAGATGTTGGCATTCTGCTGGAACAGATAGGGCAAATGCTCTCACCTTCTAGCTGCCCTCTACCCTGTGACCAACAAAATCATGGGCATAACCCCTGATCGTTTGAGAGAGGAAACCCTGTACATAGTGATGACAGCAGGGCTGAGTGATGCGACCGGTTATATTTGCCCAAGAGGCCAAGGAATCGGGCTAGGAGGGCTTCCTGGAAGAGGGACATGTAGAGCAGGTTTGGGAAGAAAAGGAGAAATGGGGCTGGTGAAGAAAAAGGAATGGAGGAGATGAGACTAGGATCCCACTTCTGTGGGGGCTTAGAGGGAGATTTTGGGGGGGGAGGGGTGAGTTAAGTTTGCTTACACACAGGAGTGATGATGGGGCAGATAAATTTTAGAAAGCTGTGTTAGGAAAAGGTCAGATTTGGGGATTGTGGCCTCTGTGCAGATTCATGAGCTGTGGAGGGAAAGAAGAAGGACGAGGCCGTGACTTTTGGGGAGAGCCGATTTCAGTTACCTGGTATGACAGGTTGGGAGCATGGCAAGGAAGTCCCAGAACTCTCATTTGCTGTCCTCTAGTCACTCCCTTGTCCCCCTTCTCCTTTCCCCACAACGTGGCAAAGGAACCTGAGCCCCATAGCTCACATAGCTCTGCAAGGAGCCTAGGCCTGCCCCACCACTGGGGCCAACCAGTGCTGGTTGGAGCCAGTGGGTGGGAGTGGTGGGGGAGAAAAAACCCGCAATGCAATTCCCTGCTCCATTTAGGCTCCACAATTAAAGGCAATTACTCTGCAGTTCTCTAATCAAATGCTCCCGGCCGAGCTGCCAGCCAGGCAGCCATGTGTAGCTCCCACAGCCGGAGGGAGAGTGGAACAAAGTCACGTGGCCTCTCGGCTCCCACAGTGAGGGAGGCGGGGTGTGTGTAGGTGTGTTCATGTGTACACACTTAGTCCCCTCTGCACTTGGGAGCAAAGGATGAACACACGGAGCAGGGCACATGTGCCAAGAAGTGGATTCAGAGCTACTTTGTTTTGGATACACTTTCCACCCAGGAAGCTTCTATACACACATGTGGACATGCCGGCTCTATAGTATCTACCCTGATGTATTCATGGAGGAATTGTACCTGGCATAGTTGCACATGTGTGTTGGTTCACATTGGCTCCCATCAGCTCACATGACGCATGTCTAAGTAGGAGTCATTAATGTGGGGGTGGGCTGGGGCAATGGGTAGTAGAGGAACAGCCAGGACCTGGATGCAGGGGCTCAGGTTCTAATCCCAGCTCTGCCATCAACTTGCCCTTGAGTAAGTTACTCTCCTCCCTGGAAGTCAGGGTCCTCCTCTGTAAAATGAGAAGGTTGGACTAGACCCATTTCTAAGGCCCTTATATAACAGTGCATCATTTTCTGTGATTGCTGAGCACTTCATCTCCTGAAATCAGTTCCCATGGGTCTCAGAGGGAGGAAGGAATAAAGGGTGAGGACGTGGCATCTTGGAACAAAGGGGTTGAGGCTGAAGCGGGGCAGGGACCGGAGAGTCCC
The DNA here is from genome assembly GCF_028878055.3 of Symphalangus syndactylus. Classification (NCBI taxonomy): domain Eukaryota; kingdom Metazoa; phylum Chordata; class Mammalia; order Primates; family Hylobatidae; genus Symphalangus; species Symphalangus syndactylus. Next base: position 86,409,191 of record NC_072441.2, read on the forward strand.
CATCCCCAACTTGAGGCTGTCTCCCTCCCTCCTGCTGCATGGTGAGGGGGACCTCTTAGAGGAGCCCCTGTCTTTACTCATCTTACCCAGTGCTGGCTTTGGCTTTGCAGGGACCCAGACTCGCTTCAGCCAGGAGCCGGCTGACCAGACGGTGGTGGCTGGACAGCGGGCCGTGCTCCCCTGTGTGCTGCTCAACTACTCTGGAATTGTGCAATGGACCAAGGACGGGCTGGCCCTGGGCATGGGCCAGGGCCTCAAAGGTGAGTGCCTGGCTACCCAACGTCCAAACTGTCCCATCTTCTCTGCCATTCCCCACTTCCAGCATAGATTCCTGGACTCACCATCCCTTAGTTCCCTCACCACCCTCCTCTGTGCCATGACCTCCCCTCTGTCTCTGCTGCTGAGCTCCATCTCTACAGCTTTCCCACCCTGCAGTTCTGCCTTTCCTCCCACTGAGGACTGACTTGAGGAAGGAAGTACGAAGGCTGAGAGGTCAAGGGAAACCAAGAGACCTTTATATAAGAGAGCTTCAGGCAGACACAGACCCCGTGAGGGGCGCTGCAGGCAGACAGCCGTCTAGCAGGAAGTGCTGGGAGACTCCAGAGTCTGCAGCAAGGGTAGGAGAGGGCACAGGCAACTTCGGTGTCCCGCAAGTGTCTCATGCCGGCCTGGCTTGGCTCCAGCCTCTCTCCTCCCCGCTGCCCAGGCGATGTCTGCTCAGAGGCCAAAAACTCATTTTAATATCAGCCTAAGCATTCATTTATTTATTCATTCAACAAGCCTTTATTAAGCACTGGCTATGTAGCTGGTGCTGAAGCAAACATAATGAGTCAGTCAAACACAAAAAAGCCAACCTCCTATATTCTAAAGCAAGTAAAGAGACCTTTGGAAAGGCTGCCTGGCAGAGTGGACACCTGGGTTCTAGTCCTGCCTCCGCCAGCTGGGTGACCTTAGGAAAGCCACTTCACCTCTCTGGACCTTCATTTACTGATGTGTGAAACAGGCATAGTGGTTGCAAGCCTGTCTGCCTTAGAAGTGCATCTGTGAGTTTTGAACCAAATGGGAGAAGAGATTTGTAAAAACACATTTTAGCTTTAAAGCACTGTAATGAAGTAAGTATGGGTGTGGGGGATGGGCTGTATATTTTTATTCTTATTATTGTTGAGGGAGTTGAGATTATTTGCTGTGAGTTCCATGTGTTAGTATAGGTAGGGGAAATTTGTCTGTGTAGAGCAATCCATAAAAGGGAAAGGGATAGGTCTGGTAGATCTATTGATGATAGAAAGAGAAAGAAACTGGGAGAGAGAGTGAGATCAATAGATATGGAGTGAGAAGAATCGATAGCCTCTGGACAGAGGGAGATCATAAGAAGGAGCTGATGGGGGAACCTGAGGGGAGGGCTGGGAAGCAAGAAGGGGGTGGGGGAGCCTGGAGGAAGGAGGGCAAGGCCCACTGCCTCAGCCACTGCTTCTGCAGGAAACCAGGACTCTTTGGTTTAGGGGCTCCTCCTGGGAGCTGGCGGGCCCCTGCCTCATCCTTCCTCCCTGGGCCTGCCTTGGGCTTCCCTCTGCCTTATGAGTCCCGCAGAGGTGCTCCCGTGAGCTCATGTCTGTGCCATGATGCCCTATATTTCCTGGCGCTCACACACTCGCTCTCCCTCTCTCCTCCTCTCCTTTGCTCCCTGCTGTGTGCCTTTTTCTCTCCTCTTTCTCTCCTATCATTATGAGAGGCATTTGTCTGCAAACAGCCTTGGAGATTTCATCTGCTCCTGCTGGCCTCCCTGCTTCTGCTGCCCTCCTGTCTGCTCCTCCGGCTGTATGGCTCCCAGCCTCGCCGTGAGGTGTCGTGGCATCAGGTGTCTGTGTCTGAGACCTCACCTTCTCACCTGCCAGTGGTGTCCCAGGAGAGGGCAGAGGGAGGAGTACTGGTGTGGGATGAATGAGGATGTGTCCTTGTTTCAAGGTTGGGCCTCATTCTTTCTGTTTCTGCAGCCTGGCCACGGTACCGGGTCGTGGGCTCCGCAGACGCTGGGCAGTACAACCTGGAGATCACAGATGCTGAGCTCTCTGATGACGCCTCTTACGAGTGCCAGGCCACGGAGGCCGCCCTGCGTTCTCGGCGGGCCAAACTCACCGTGCTCAGTAAGGACCCCAATGCCCTTCAGTACTTCGAGGCCCCGTCTCTCTGTATCCTGGCAGTCTCTCTCACTCTCCAGCTCCCTCTTTAATTTCCCAGCTTCTCCCTCTCTGTTACTGGCCTCATCACTGCCCTAATGCTCAAGTCCAGGTAGAAGAAAGTAAACCAGGCGTGCGGGAGATGTGGGGTGCTGGCGGGACGTGGGCTGTGTGACACCCAGCATCCTCTCTGCTCCAGCCGGTGCCTCAGCCACTCAGGGACAGGGCCTTCTGCCTTTTAGAAACAAGGCTGTGGAGACAAGGAGCAGGGAACTATGGAGTGATGGAGGCCCAGGCCCTCCTTTCCCAGCTGTCCTGGCTGGCAGGCTTGTTGGTGAGGGGGTGTCTCCCTTCTACTTTCCTCTCAGCTGCCTCAGAGACCCCAGAGGGCCCCTGTGCCCCTCTTCCACCTCACCCCAGCCTCACACAGCCCTTCTTCCCTCGGCTGCCTCCTTTCCTCCCTCAGTGCTCACCCCTCCTCTCAGATTCACCCTGGGGGCCTCCTCCAGAAACAGGGGAATAGGACTGGAAGGAATGGGCCTTGAGGCTGAGAACTGGGGTGAGGGGTGGGAGGGATGGGGTCCTGCTGTGTCTGGATGGCTGCTGGCTCTTGGAAGCCCTGCAGCTCTTGGAAACCCTGCGCCAGCCAGGCAGCCACCCACTGGGGGACCAAGCAGATGTCCCCTCTATGGTAACCCCTGAGGCCATTTGCATAATGAGGGGACTCTCTCCTGCAGGAGCACCACAGAACCGGAAGGAGGCCAGCTTCAGCACACCCCTTGACCCCCCTCGCCCATTCAGCCCCCAGCCTCTCTCCAGGTCTCACTCTTGCAGTACCTCTGAATCTGCCAGTCTTCCTGTTCTCTCCAGCCCTGCTGTCTCACTGGGCCTCTGCCTCTGTTGTGCTTTCTGTCTTGGGCTTGGACTCTGTCCTTCTGTGACCCTCTTTCTTCCCTATTTACGTTGACTCTGTCCCTTTTTTTCTGCCTCCATTTGCTTTGTTTTGCCCCTCTTCCTTTCCTTCCCTCTAACTTGAAATCACTGAATTTGTGGGGATCCCCCAAGATGGATGGGAGAAAGGAGAGAGGAGCTGAGATGAGGGAGTTTGGGCACAAGGAAGGTTTTCTGTTGTCTGGTTGGTTGGTTGGTTGGTTGATTGGTTGGTTTTTTTGAGACAGAGTCTCTGTCGCCCAGGCTGGAGTGCAGTGGCATGATCTCCGCTCACTGTAATCTCCACCTCCCGGGTGCAAGCGATTCTTGTGCCTAAGCCTCCCGAGTGGCTGACATTACAGGTGCCCACCACCATGCCTGGTTAATTTTTGTATTTTTTAGTAGAGACGGTGTTTCACCATGTTGGCCGGGCTGGTCTCGAAATCCTTACCTCAGTTAGTTGATCCACTCATTTTGGCCTCCCAAAGTTCTGGGATTACAGGCATGGGCCACTGCGCCCAGCCTGTTTGTTTTTTGTTTTTGCAAGGAGGGAAGTGAGAACATAACAAGTCCTCAGAGCGTAGTGGAAAGAGAGAGTCCTAGACTGCTGGTGGTTAGGAGACCTGGGTACCTTGGCCATTTTGGCATCATGATCCTAAAGAGGTGACAACCTCTGGGCATGAGTTTTCTCATCAGTAACATGGCATAATGACACCAGCCTTTTCTTAGCAACTGCTGCTTTGCTGCATGGAGACTTGTAAACTGTGAAGGTCTGGGTGAATATGAGGTGTCAGAATAAGTGAGGACTGGAGGGACCCAACAGCCAATTTCATTGGATGTAAAGGCCCTGAAGGACCAGGATTCAAGGCTGTTGGATGATTTGCTTTTCCTCTCTAGGACTAAAATGGAAAGAATTAGCAAGGAGCAGGAATGAGGTTAGACAGCAAAAATTAGAGGGTGAGCTTGAATACCAAGACATCATCTTTCATCCCTCACTGAAGTGTGTCAGCCCCATGCTCAATCAAGCATTCCAAGGAACCATGAGACTCTTAGGAAACCTTCTTCTTTCTTTTTTCCTCCCTAACTGCCTCTATCTTAGGCCCTGGAAGGTGCTATTGTTGCCCTAGAGAACTCTCATCCTAATGAGTGGACCTTGATACTCTTCTCTCTGCTACCTTATCACAGAGATAGAAAGAGATGAAGAAAGGCTGGCTAAGCTACTAAGTGTTGCAGTAACAATGCCTTTTTTTTTTTTTTTTTTTTTTTTTGAGACAGAGTCTGGCTCTGTCCCCCAGGCTGGAGTTCAGTGGCACCATCTCGGCTCACTGCAAGCTCCGCCTCCCAGGTTCAGGCCATTCTCCTGCCTCAGCCTCCCGAGTAGCTGAGACTACAGGCGCCCGCCACCACGCCTTGCTAATTTTTTTGTATTTTTAGTAGAGACAGGGTTTCACTATGTTGGCCAGGATGGTCTCGAACTCCTGACCTCGTGATCTGCCCACCTTGGCCTCCCAAAGTGCTAGGATTACAGGCTTGAGCCACCGCGCCCGGCCTGCAGTAACAATGTCTTATAATGGCACCCAGTGGCTTGGTTCAATCCAGGAAGAACCTGGAAAAGGAGAATATCAATGGGAACCCTAGATGGAAGAGTGCCTTGTTTAAGAGCTTGCAGGCCAATGAGGGAGAGCTACATAGCAGGAGAGCCGACTGGCTTGTTTCGAGGGCATGGTGGGTATTGAAGGTATGGTCCTTGCTGGCCTGCCTGGGCGACTTGGATGGATGAGAGAACAGGGAGAGGCCCCAGGAATAACTTTAAGCTGAAAGAGAGACAGGGATGGTTAGTCCAGCTGGAGGAGCTTTACACACCTGGGCACACACCTGGGCATGGTGTCTCCTAGCGGCTCTGCCCATCCAGGATCTTCCTCCAGGGTGTGGCAGCAACGTGTGACCTTAGAGGGGCCTGAGCAGACCAGGAGGCCCTTCTCCCCTCACTCTCTCCTCTCCTTGTCTTTCTCTTAAATTCTCAAACACCCTGCCACCTGCAGCACACGGAGGCAATAAGAAGGCATGACACTTCCTGCATCCCTTCCTGCATACCTGCTTACCTACAGCCTTTGCTCACAGCAGCTGGGGGACCCAGAGACTAGGCAGAGCAGAAATGAGGAGTGGGCTGTGCCCAGTGCCTGGTATCAGCCTCCCTGCATGACATCAGTCTCATAGACTCCTCTCCTCCCCAGCCATCCCCCTCAGTGGCCCCCCAGCTCCCCAGGCCAGCCTTTTTCACAAAATGGTCTCTGTCATTCTTCCTTAGGGTAGGACTTTGAAAAGATGCCTCCCACTCCCCCCACAGATGCAGACATAACATAGATATACAGACCTCCAAAGCCATGGTGATGAGCATGACTTCTGGGTCAGGCAAGCCCGGTCCACATCCCAGCTCTACCCTCTATCTCACTCTCCTGTCTCTGAGCACATTTGTTTATCTTCTTCGAGCCTCCGTTCCTAATCTGTAAATTGGGGTTAATGATATTTACCATGAAAGGAATAATGAAATATACTTTGTGGTAGAGATTAAATGAAGTCATATACAGGAGGCACTTTGGCTGACACAAGGTGAACGTTCACTGAGTGGCAGAAATTATTGTCGATCCCACCACCATTTACAGTTGGCTTCCCCTTCTTGATTTTGTTTTGCCTCCACAATAACAACTCAGGGGAGTAGATATCCATTGTATTTTTGAAGTTTTATAAACAAGGAGACTGAGGCCTTGTTTGACCACAGACTTAGGGGCACATGAATGTGGGGAGGCACATGAGCATATAGATATACAGATTTAAGTCACAAACCATAAAAACTTGCTTATAAACACATGCACACATGGATGCATGCCCTTTAACAGCTGGCTCAGCAGGCACCTTAACAGCTTTATTGTCATTTGTCCCATATATGAGGGGCAGGGATGAGCTCATGGAGGATGAGCAGAGAGTTTGGAGAATTCAGAGAAAGGTGGACTGCTGGCAGAGGTGAGAGATGGGTACTCTTTGTGTGAACAAAGGGGCAGGAAGCATTACCAGGGCAGAGGAAGCTGATGCCTTCCCAGTGGAGGGGCTTCACACGCCTGGGCACACACCTGGGCATGGCGTCTCCTCAGGGCTCTGCCCATCCAGGATCTTCCTCCTGGGTGTGGCAGCAGCATGTGACCTTAGAGGGGCCTGAGCAGACCAGGAGGCCCTGAGTAGCAGCTGTTTATTCATTTCTCTCCACCTTTCTCTACTTTTCAAGCTGCTCCCCATCCCCATCCTCAAACCTGTCCCCATCTGGCATTGGAACCAGATACACCACAGAACAAGAAGGAAGAGCCAGGGATTCAGAGGATAATTAGCCAGGCAGGAGTTGGAGCCACTGCTACTCTCGTCCAGGCAGTAAGGCTAATACGTTCCGTACCTCACGCATGCCCTGCACATCATAGTCTATGTACAGTGTCTCATCTGACCTTCACGAGGCTCTAGTGAGGGGGCATTGTTATGTCTTGGTTTCTTCTCTGATGAAGAAACTGAGACTCAGTGATTTTAGGACCTCATCCGAGATCACACAGCAGGGGAACAAAGGTGCCAGGATTTGAAACCAGGCAGTCTGAATCTAAGTTTTATTATTTTTCCACTATACCACTAGGCACGCATGAGTTGAACAGAATGCTGAGACAGGTTTCGAGTAGTTTCTACTGGAAACCCCAGCATAGAGACCTTCATTGTGTAAATTCTAGAACAGCCCTGCCCACCACTGGGCACTGTGGGTCTCCCAAGATCTCCTCTCGAGTGTTCCCTCTGGACCCTCCTCTGAGTCTTTCTTGTCTTCTTCAGAAAGAAGCAAACAAAATCTTTTATCGGTGGGGCATGCTGGCTCGTGCTTGTAATCCCAGCACTTTGGGAGGCTGAGGTAGGAGGATTGATTGAGCCCAGGAATTTCAGACCAGCCTGGGCAACGTAGCAAAACCTCGTCTCTACAAAAAATAGAAATTAGCCAAGCATGATGGTGTGTACCTGTAGTTTGTGATACTTGGGAAGCTAAGGTGGGAGGATTGCTTGAGCCCAGGAGTTCCTTTCTCATTTATGGTTGATGAACACTGGGTGGACCAGAAAAATTATAATCAAGATCCTTCTGCCTCTATTTCATCAGTATCCATTCATTGATTCAGCAAATATCCCTGAGCACCTGTGATCACCCAAGCCCTGGGCTGGATATTGAAGTGTTGATGGTATATCAGAAGCAGCCGCTACCCTCGGGGAACTTACAGTCTGGTTTGTCTTAGAAGCCTATGGAGATAGGACAGGGAGAGCCCCCCTTGTTTGCTAGCATCAGACATCGGTCAATTCAATTCTTTAAACATTTAGCAAGAGCCTACTTTGGTCACATCCTAGGCACTGGTGACCACATAAATATTAGTGAGACAGGGTTGCTGTTTTTCCAGGGGAATCACAGTTTTGGTTGGGGCAGCTGTTATAAGTAAACAAAATCCAAGACAGATGGTGCTAAGAGCTCTGAGTGACTGGTGGGGGCCACCATGGTTGGGGTGGGCTACAGCACGGAAAGCCTTGTGCATCAACTGGGATTTGAACAGGATGGGAAGCACGTCAATAGAAGCTGTGGGAGAAGGGCATGCCATATGGAAAGCACTGCATTGCAGGTCTTGGCTTGAGGACCCTGAACAGGAGGCCGAAATGCTTGGAACTTATGCCCTAGGCAGTTGTAGCCATTGAAGGTGCTTGAGCAGGGGAGTGGCACATACTTAGCTGTGCTGTAGGGAAAAATAACCTGCTAGCAGTGTGACATGGTGGTTACTGTAATAGGGCAGCCCATCTGGCTGCTCCAGGGCAGAGGAGCAGACAGGAGGGAGGATGGGAGAAGTCCTATGGAGGTAGCCGCCTTTCCGAGCCAGACTCCCAAGGGTATGAGCTGTACTCAGCGCCTGAGATAGCCCAGCCCTTTCCTAAGTTTGAGGCTTCCATCTGTAGTGTGCAGCTCTGAGCAACTGTAGGGGTATGGAGCCAGGCACAGTGGCTCATGCCTGTAATCCCAGCCCTTTGGGAGGCTGAGGCAGGTGGATCACCTGAGAGGTCAGGAGTTCGAGACCAGTCTGGCCAACATGGTGAAACCCCTACTCTCCACTAAAAATACAAAAATTAGCTGGGAGCAGTGGTGGGCGCCTATAATCCCAGCTACTTGGGAGGCTGGGGCAGGAGAATCGCTTGAACCCAGGAGGCGGAGGTTGCAGTGAGCCGAGATGGCACCACTGCACTCCAGCCTGGGCGACATAGCGAGACTCCATCTCAAAAACAAACAAACAAACCAACAAAAAACCAGTAGGGGCATGGAGTACCAGAAAATATTATAGGCCAGGAAAGAAAAGCAGACAAGGGCTGGGAAAGATGTGTGAGCTGAGTACCTAGGGGAAGCCACCACAAGAGCAGTGGAGACAGTGGTTGTAGGTTAGGAGTAGGGTGGTACTGCCTACCTAGAGACGCACGTGCAGGTGCAAGGATGCTTCCAGAGGCAGTAGTTTCGGTCATCAGGGAAGTGTTAGCCACACCCTGCACTGACTTTGCTCTGCTTTCTCCCACAGTCCCCCCAGAGGACACCAGGATTGACGGAGGCCCTGTGATTCTACTGCAGGCAGGCACCCCCCACAACCTCACATGCCGGGCCTTCAATGCGAAGCCTGCTGCCACCATCATCTGGTTCCGGGATGGGACGCAGCAGGAGGGCGCTGTGGCCAGCACGGTGAGCTCCGGCCAGCTCCCCCAGCTCCTCCTGGGCCTAGCCCAGCTCACCTCTCCTTTCCCACGGGGGTTTCACCACAGACTCCGGAGCACACAGACATGAGAGGGGTCTTAGAGGTCATCTGGTTCAGCCCTCCTATTCTACAGTTGGGAAAATTGAAACCCAGAGAAGAGAAATGAATTCCCAGGTTTACTGTGTCATTCAGTAGCTGAACAGAGACTAATGGTAATAATAAGTTGCCATGGATTAAGCACCTACTGTGTGCCAGACACTGTGCATGCTAAACACTTTATGGACAGTCTCTCTTAATCTTTATAGGAGTCCCATAAAGGAGGCATATTTCTACTCACAAAGGAGGAAACTGGTACTCAGAGAGGTTGAGTGACTTGTCTAAGGTCACACAGCTGGCACAGAGCTGGGGTTTGTATCTGGGTCTGACTGTGCTTTCTCTCCACTGATCACTTCTACCTCTTTTCTTCAGCATCTGGTTGTCAGATTATTCCAGTCATCATAACAAAGAGGCTGGGGAAGCAGAGGTCCTTGTATACATTTTATAGATGAGGAAGCCATGAAAGATATCTAGTGACTTGCCCAGGATTACATAGCAAAGCGGACAGTACAGCTGGAATTCAAAGCCAGATTTCTTGGTTAGGGTTACCCTGCCAGTTGTGGGTAAACATATGTGTATTCAGCCCTTTGCTGGTGCTGCAGGAGCATTTCTCAGTGTGGAGAGAGAGATGTTCCCATGCTCCTCAGCATGCAATCCCAGGGATACCTGGCTTCTGGCTTCAGTTCTGCCCTTAACACACTGTGTGACCTTGGATAATTCACTTCACTTTTTTCTGGCCTTAGTTTCTCATTTGACAAATGATAATTTGGCCTCAGTGGTACTTAACCTTTTCACAACCAAAAACTGTGATTTTTCTTCCTCAGGGCTACATGTTTTTAGATATTTTGGCAACCAAACAAGTTGATTTGTTAATATCCATTTGTCATCCACCCCCATTTTTCATATTCATTAAAGACAATAGAGCTTCAAAGCAACACAAGGGAGTCAGTGTTACTGCACTGGCCCTGAACTGTGCCTGTCCAGCAAAGCTGCATGCATGGTGGTCAAACAACGGGGCCTTACTTTGATTAATAATATGGCTTCCCTCAGGCAGTTTGCAACATAGAAAACAGATCAAGGGTTCCTGTGACCATATTTAGGGACGCCTGGCTGTCACTGAGCAAGTGTAAGACTTCGAGCCTGTGAGTCCCTTCCCTGCCCTCAAGGAGTTTACAGTTTAGCAGAAAAAACCCAACCCTGGAACACTCACACATGGTGCCTACAAGCAAGGCTGGATGTGTCTGGAGCTGTGAGCAGGACACACTGACTATAAGGGCATAAATTCAGTCTGGGAGAGAGTTCTGAGGGCTGGGCTGGCTGAAGAAGGCTTTCCCGAAGAGAAGGGATTTGCGCTGGACTCACAGAGTGAACTCTAATATAAACTGTGGCCTTAATAATAATATGTTAGTTTTGGTCCATCAGTTGTAACAGACTTATCACTCTAATGCCAGGTGTTAAGGTGTTAGTAATGGGGGAAAACTGTAAGGTCAGGGAGGAGGGTATATGGAAACTCCCTGTACTTTCTGCTTAATTTTTCTGTAAACTTAAAACTGTTCCAAAAGATAGTCTATGATGTGGGCATGATGGCACACTCCTGTAGTCGCTGTACTCAGAAGGCTCAGGCAGGAGGATTGCTTGAGTCCAGGCTTTGGAGGCTAGCCTGGGCAACATAGCAAGACCCTAAAAATATATCTTTTAAGTAAAAGATAATTAATAGTCTATTGACTAAACACACACACACACAGGGAAGAGATTGGGGGAATGAAGGGGGTTGAGCTTTTTTTTTTTTTTTTTTTTTTGAGACGGAGTCTCGCTCTGTCACCCAGGCTGGAGTGCAGTGGCGCAGTCTCGGCTCACTGCAAGCTCCGCCTCCCGGGTTCACGCCATTCTCCTGCCTCAGCCTCTCCGAGTAGCTGGGACTACAGGCGCCCGCCACCACGCCCGGCTAATTTTTTGTATTTTTAGTAGAGACGGGGTTTCACTGTGGTCTCGATCTCCTGACCTCGTGATCCACCCGCCTCGGCCTCCCAAAGTGCTGGGATTACAAGCGTGAGCCACCGCGCCCGGCGGGGTTGAGCTTTAAGTTAAAGTACCCCTCCAGCCCAAGCCCATCTCTGAGTGAGGTGAACTTAAAAGCAGAGGAGGGGGCTTTTAGCTTGACCGTATCTCCCACCCTTGTCATGTTCCAGGAATTGCTGAAGGATGGGAAGAGGGAGACCACCGTGAGCCAACTGCTCATTAACCCCACAGACCTGGACATTGGGCGTGTCTTCACTTGCCGAAGCATGAACGAAGCCATCCCTAGTGGCAAGGAGACCTCCATCGAGCTGGACGTGCACCGTGAGTGGGCTGGGGGGAGCAGTCTGGAGCAGGGGAGTGGGAGGGGACTGTAGGCAGCCTTTTGAGAAGCACAAACTAAGAGTCCCCCCATGGTCCCCAGGGCAAACGCTCGCCTTCTTCACATCTTTCATTCCCTGGATTGAACCATGGGGACTAAGGGCTGGTAGAGCATTGGCTGTGGAGTCAGGCAGTCCCCAGGTCTAAATCAGCCTGTTATTAGTCAATGGTTTATACTCTCTGGGCCTCAGTTTCCAATTCTGTATACTGTATATTGCAAAAGATAAAATATTGGCCTATAGTCCCTTATTCAAACTCAAAGTGGTTTGGTGGTGAAGCCTGAACCAAGGCTCTTCATAGTCTTTTATTTAATTTAGTCTTAAGTCTCACTGCAAATGTATTCGTATGTGTGACTATGGGATGCGGTCCAGACGCTGCTGGGGATCCTACACAGTAAACGCTCTATGCGCAACATTGCCTTCCTAAATTTGAAAAATTCTAAATTCTGAAATGCATCTAGTCCTAAGGGTTTCAAATAAGGGATTGTGGACCTGGACCTGCTTCCTGGGGTTGTGAGCATTAAATGAGATATAGCAGAAGAGCATCTAGCGTGGAGTATTCTTACCTGGTAGGTGTGTAATAAAGTGTCTCTGCCCAGGGAACCATGGTGGTGTGGGCAGCACCTGGGGATGCCCACACCCCATCCCTTTTAGTGAGCCAAGCAAGCTCACACTGACGCCTAGTGGCCACAGTGGGTCATTAGTCCATTGCGTTATTTGTCCCTTTGGTGTCTTCATTGGTGGTCACCCTAGCAGGCCCCCTAGAGGCTCCATGTGGAAAAGGTGAGGAAGACGGCGCGTTAACGAGCTGATACACTGCAACCTCAAATTCCCAGATCCCCACCAGAGTGGTCAGGTCTGAGTGTATGTGTTAGAGAGGGAAAAAGAAACTCAAGGGACAGAAAAGACCCTGACTCCCTGTGCTCTACTTTGCAGACCCTCCTACAGTGACCCTGTCCATTGAGCCACAGACGGTGCAGGAGGGTGAGCGTGTTGTCTTTACCTGCCAGGCCACAGCCAACCCCGAGATCCTGGGCTACAGGTGAGGGGGTCAGAGGCTGGGAGCACTCTGGGGAGTGATACGGAAGAGTTCGGGGTTGGAGGCTGTACTGGGGAGGCCAAGTGTCATGGATGTAGTTGAGAGGGTCTGAGGCCTGATCCCACCTCTGTGTTGCCTCCTCCCCCAGGTGGGCCAAAGGGGGTTTCTTGATTGAAGACGCCCATGAGAGTCGCTATGAGACAAATGTGGATTACTCCTTTTTCACGGAGCCTGTGTCTTGTGAGGTTCACAACAAAGTGGGGAGCACCAATGTCAGCACTTTAGTAAATGTCCACTGTGAGTAGCTGGGAGGGCAGGGACGGGGACAGAGAGCAGGGGCCCCCAAAGGGCCTGGGGCAGAGTCGGGGGCTGCTCCATGAATGGGGAGGTAACAGGGCAGGAGAAAGATTGATTGGAGTTAACCCCATGAGCTTGAGACCCTAACGAGTGGCTTCTTTCTCCCTCACAGTTGCTCCCCGGATTGTAGTAGACCCCAAACCCACAACCACAGACATTGGCTCTGATGTGACCCTCACCTGTGTCTGGGTTGGGAATCCCCCCCTCACTCTCACCTGGACCAAAAAGGACTCAAATATGGTAAGACTCTTACTGCCTATTCTGAATGCTGGGAGGAAGGGGTGCAGCCACAGATGGGAGTAGATGGGGGGCTGCAGCATTATCTTTGAACCTGGGCTATTTCTAGGGTCTTGGAATTTGGAGGAGAAAGTGCTTACAGTTATCCCCACCTCTTCTCACAGGACAGCTGCCCAGTTCAGAAGCACTGGGGTGACAAACTCACCTGTGCGTGGGAAGCAGGGTGGGGTGGGAGGAAGGGAGAGGGCCTGGGACAGGACTACTGCAGTGGCAAAGGTCTGGTAAATAATGCTGCACAGGGAGGTGGGGAAGCTGAGGCGATTCACTAAAGAAGGCTGGAGTCTACAGCTCTGCAGAGACCCCCATTAGACCATTTGGGCCAGAATTGCAGGAAGAGGAGTTTCAGAGTAAAACGTCCTACCTCATTTGGCAATGAAAACACTAGAACAGATCATCAGAAGAGGCTGCATCCTCCTAAAATGATTGCAGCCTTCACCTGCCCTCTCTGGCTTCCACCGCATCCCTGCCCACACTTGCAGAGATGGCGTATTTACGTGCCAACCTGTGTAGAGTCAGAGCATGGACCAAAATGGACTCGGGAACCCCATTTCCCTTCCGGGAATTCACTCGTGGCCCTTCCTGCTTTCTTTCCAATGCCTCCGATGTGGGGCCCTCATGGACGTAGGGGCCCAGGCCTCCTGGCTCCCCACCCGAGGCTGCTCTCTCTGCCCAGGTCCTGAGTAACAGCAACCAGCTGCTGCTGAAGTCGGTGACTCAGGCAGACGCTGGCACCTACACCTGCCGGGCCATCGTGCCTCGAATCGGAGTGGCTGAGCGGGAGGTGCCGCTCTATGTGAACGGTGAGTGAGTGGCCTGAGAGGCAGCGGGGCCTGGGCGGGCTGGTACTGCAGTTTTTAACTGGTTCTGACTCGTGTCTTCTTGCTTTTAGGGCCCCCCATCATCTCCAGTGAGGCAGTGCAGTACGCTGTGAGGGGTGACGGTGGCAAGGTGGAGTGTTTCATTGGGAGCACACCACCCCCAGACCGCATAGTGAGTGGCGGACCTGGCTGCAGACAGCCAGCCCTCCCTGCTTCTTCGCGCAGGCCCAGCCTCCTCTCACTTCTGCTGGTTTTGCTCCTTCAACTTCCCTGTCCCGTTTCCATCCCTGAATCTTCTGCTTTCTGTCCCTCTGTCCCTTTACCTGCTCAAATCCCACCTCCTCCCTTACTTGTTATGTGTCCCTGAGCAGATCACTTAATGTTTTGAACCTCAGTTTATTCATCTATAAAACAGGGCCAGTAACTCCTACCTAATAGGGTTGCTGTGAGAAGTCATGGCAGCAGCAGGTGTGAGATGCCTAGGCCAGCACTCGATTCATGTTAGTTCCCCGCTCTCTCCCCTGGGCTAACACTTCCCCTCTTTTCTCCCTCATCTGCCCTGTCATTGACCTCCTGCTCTTTTCCTTGCTCCCTCCCCTTCCCTGTCTCCTCCTCCTCTGGCTCCTGCTGTCTCCCTCCCTTCCCATCAGTTCTCCTGCCTGCCTGGCCCACTCTTCCCTCCCTCCTCCTGCCTTCCTCCTACCAGCCCCTTTGCCTTGCCACTCCCCTCCCTCCTTTCTCCTCTCCCCCACACCATGAGCCATTAATTCCTTCCGTGACTATTAACTGTCAAACCCCTCATCACATTTAATGACCATTTGGCTAACTCCAGGGCTGCCCAGGGACACTTCATTACCACGGCAGCCCGGGCAGCAGGCGGCTGGCCTCCCGGGGGGCTTTCCTTGCAGATCTAGAAGGATTGATCCTTGGAAAAGAGCCAGTTCTCAGCTGCTCCCCCTCCCTTAGGCTCCACTCTGAGGAAGGGGCCATGCAGGGGAATGGCCCGGCTGAGAGGTCAGGGATGGAGGGGTCCAGGAATACCCTGTTGTGGGTTCTGCCTATTATAAGTCTGTGGATCAGTCTCAGAGCCAGCCAGGCAGGTCACGTGGGTTGGTTAAATGTTCGCCTAAAGATTGAGTTATGCTTGCTTAGAATCACAGACTATCAGAGCTGGAAGAAATCTTGAACATTGTCTAGCCCTAGCCTGGTTCTGTCATTGTATAGATGAAGAAAATGAGGCCTAGAGAGGGACAGGGAGGCCACACAGGGGCTTGATGGGGACAGGAGCCCAGCGTTCTTGAGGACAAATGCAGAACTTTTTCTACATCTGGGATTCCCAGTGTCGGTTCACTGGATCAGCTGCATCCACATTACATGTGATCATTATGAGAATAGAGATTCTCCTCCTCCCTGGAGATTCCTATTTAGGACGTAAGTCCCAAATATCTACATTTGAAAGAATCTCCCTAGGTAAATCTGATGTCAGCCATGCTTGGGAGCCACTTGCTTCTCCTTGAGTGGAGTGTCAGTGCCGAGGGTGTGAGGTAGCAGGTGTGACTTAGGTTTGTTACAGGGAGGTGTTAGGCTGGGCTCGTGGGGCACACATGGCACATAGGGGTGAGGGAGCATTGAGGATGGATCAGGGGATACGTGGGCATGGGCTTCTGCCACCTGCCCCTTTCTTACCTTCTTCCTTCCCTCTCCACCTCAGGCATGGGCCTGGAAGGAGAACTTCTTGGAGGTGGGGACCCTGGAACGTTATACAGTGGAGAGGACCAACTCAGGCAGTGGGGTGCTATCCACGCTCACCATCAACAACGTCATGGAGGCCGACTTTCAGACTCACTACAACTGCACCGCCTGGAACAGCTTTGGGCCGGGCACAGCCATCATCCAGCTGGAAGAGCGAGGTGACTGGCAGTGCTGCCTGCCAGCTGGGGTGCAGGGCAGCCTGACGATTCTGCTCCTTCTTTTCTCCAGGGGCAGGGCTCAGCTGCTCCCCTTCCCTTGGGCTCTGCTCTGAGAGAGGGGACACACAGAGAGAGGTCCTGGCTGAGAGGTCAGGAGTGAAGGGGTTTGGGGCTACACCCCTCTGATTCCTGCCTATTATAAGAGTCTGTGCATCAGAGGGAAAGAACTCTCATGGGCCTCTCCTCCAGAACCTGGCCTCTGTGCTCAACTGGGGAAGTTCCCTTACTTCGTTAAAGTGTATTGAGCATTTGCTATGTGCTAGGCTCTGCCCCAGGGGCTGCAGGAAGAGCTGTGAACAAGACACAGTCCCTGACCTCAAGAAACTTTCAGTGTAGTGGAGGGACTTACAGAGGGGTAGCAAATTAATTCAGATGGAGAAGAATCATATGAACTGCAAAAGGGAAAAACACTGCCCATCTCATTGGGTTGTTGTGAGGATTAAATGAGAGAATATTTACAAAATGCCTGGCATATAAGTATGGGTTCCCCTACCTCTTCAAGAATTGTCATTCTGATAGCAGAAAAGTGTTCTCTCCTTTAAGGCACTTCTCACATGATAAAAGAGGTATTCCTTTGGCTTTTGGAAGCTACCATGTCCAAGGAGGAAAAGATAGCATTTTTTTGTTGTTGTTTTATTTTTTGAGAACCATTTGACATAGGAGATGGGGAACCGCATGGGAAATGACAGCATCCCATCACTTCAGTCTTTTTTTTTTTTTTTTTTTTTTTTGAGATGGGGTCTCGCTCTGTCGCCCAGGCTGGAGTGCAGTGGTGCGACCTTGGCTCACTGCAACCTGTGCCTTCCAGGTTCAAACGAGTCTCCTACCTTAGCCTCCCAAGTAGCTGGGACTACAGGCACCCATCACCATGCCCGGCTAATTTTTTGTATTTTTAGGGGAGACGGGGTTTCAACGTGTTAGCCAAGATGGTCTCTATCTCCTGACCTCATGATCCACCCACCTCGGCCTCCCAAAGTGCTAGGATTACAGGCGTGAGCCACCGCGCCCAGCCTATCACTTCAGTCTTAAATGAGGATGCCAGCAAGGGGGTTGGGGGTGGGGAAGAATGGAGTAGATACAGTAACGTGGGGCTCCACAGGGAAGGATCTCAGAGGGGAAGAGCTATAAGCAGGATCTGGATTCAACTAGGGCTGCTAGGAAGAGAGAGAAGGTTGGAAGCAGGATTCCTGAGCTCCTCCTCAGTTCTGGGAAGCAGAGGAAACCAAGGAAAACTGTTGGAGCACTGAGTAGATAGGTGCATATGAGGCAGTCACAGTGGTATTATGGATGGCACAGTGGTGAAAGATGTCGAGACACAGGTGGCAGATTGGAGAGTTTGGAGATAGCTGACCTCAAACAAGAGCGAGGGGCCGAGCATCATAGTCAGGTGGGCTGAAGAACAGGGATCGACAGACAACCAAGACCAGGGACAAACTCCTGCCCCAGCTGCAGGGATGAGACATGACCATGATCTCCATTCTGATGGAGCTGGAGCACAGACCAAAATCCAACCACAATGCAGACCTTCCTCTCTAATCCAGCCTTGACTTAAACCTAACACTGTCCCCAGGCTCAGTCAAAACTTAGCCCTGTACACAAGCCAAGGTTGCCTCTGTAGCTGTGGCCTAGCCTTTAGCCAGCACTGAGCTTAGCTCCCAGTATAACTCCAGCCTCACCCCTCCACCTTTCTTTCCCCATCGAAAGAGGTGTTACCTGTGGGCATCATAGCTGGGGCCACCATCGGCGCGAGCATCCTGCTCATCTTCTTCTTCATCGCCTTGGTATTCTTCCTCTACCGGCGCCGCAAAGGCAGTGAGTATGGGCCCTGTGCAGCCCACAGCCTTCCCTTGGCTCTTCCGGGGCCATGACAGGCAGTGCTCGGGATGGATGGGAGGTTGGCCGTTGAGCTCTAGCCCAGAGGGAGCCAGAAGCAGCCACTGCAGAGGCCAGCAGGAAGCACTTGTTCCAGGCTGCCTCTCCCATCCCAGGTCGCAAGGACGTGACCCTGAGGAAGCTGGATATCAAGGTGGAGACAGTGAACCGAGAGCCACTTACGATGCATTCTGACCGGGAGGATGACACTACCAGCGTCTCCACAGCGACCCGGGTCATGAAGGCCATCTACTCGGTGAGGGTCCTGCTCCTTGCTGGCCTCCTGCCTTCTCCACTCTCTGAGGACCAGCTCCATCCCAGATCTCTAATAACCGTGGTCATTCTCTCCTTCCTCAGTCGGCCATCCCTGGTCCTGCCACACACACTCTCCCACACTCACACACACTCTCCCACACTCACACACATTCTCTCACACACACCCCAGGCTAGTTTCCTCCAGCAGAGGATAGGCAGCTGGGGTTCTCCAAAGACTTCCTTTACCCCACAGAGTGTGAAAGTTGGAAGCCCCCGGAGGCTTTCTGGTCCATCTGCCTCATTGCTGAGATGAGGAAACAGCCCTGGAGAGGGGCAGTGACATACACAAGGTCACATTACATGTTAGCAACCAAACTAGTGCTCGAACCAAGGTCTCTGGCCTCTTCCCACCACATCCCAGAGCCTCTGCTGAGAGCACCAGAACTCAAGTCTGCCCTTGACCTCAGACCCCTCCCATGAGCAGGTGGCCTCTGAGTGTGGGGAGGGGTTGGTGAGGGGCGAAAAGAGCAGGGCTTCCGTCTGCTGATGCCCCACTCCTGCTGCTCCGCAGTCATTTAAGGATGATGTGGATCTGAAGCAGGACCTGCACTGCGACACCATCGACACCCGGGAGGAGTATGAGATGAAGGTGGGAAAGAGGGAAGGGGCCAGGGCATGAGGGCTAGTGGGCCAGTGGGTTTCTGAGGTCCTGTAGCGGGGAGGTGAGGACAGACTTGGGCAGGAGTGGTTGGGAGGGTTTTTGAAGGAGCAGAGGAGGTGGAATGCTAGATAGGGACATAGGGAGAGCTGGAGGAAGAGGCCCAGAAGGCCATGGTGAGACTTGATCCCCACCCAAGAGGGAACACTGCCTCCATCCTCTTCTCTCATTGCCCCCAGGACCCCACCAATGGCTACTACAACGTGCGTGCCCATGAAGATCGCCCGTCTTCCAGGGCAGTGCTCTATGCTGACTACCGTGCCCCTGGCCCTGCCCGCTTCGACGGCCGCCCCTCATCCCGTCTCTCCCACTCCAGCGGCTATGCCCAGCTCAACACCTATAGCCGGGCGCCCGCCTCTGACTATGGCCCTGAGCCCACACCCCCTGGCCCTGCTGCCCCAGCTGGCACCGACACAACCAGCCAGCTGTCCTACGAGAACTATGAGAAGTTCAACTCCCATCCCTTCCCTGGGGCAGCTGGGTACCCCACCTACCGACTGGGCTACCCCCAGGCTCCAACCTCTGGCCTGGAGCGGACCCCATATGAGGCGTATGACCCCATTGGCAAGTACGCCACAGCCACTCGATTCTCCTACACCTCCCAGCACTCGGACTACGGCCAGCGATTCCAGCAGCGCATGCAGACTCACGTGTAGGGGCCAGAGCCTGGCTGGGGCATCTCTGCGGGGCAGAGGAGAAGGCTTTCACAGCTGTTCCCTGATATTCAGGGGCATTGCTCATTGCTCCCTTCTCGGATCAGCCTTCTTCCTCCCACCGTGGCAGGTGGGGAGCAGGTCTCCCAGAAACACCCCGTCCCGAGGATGGTGCTCTGTGCATGCCCCAGCCTCCTGGGCCTGCCCTTCCCTCTTCTTCGGGAGGATGTGTCTTTTCTGACCTGCACTCTTGCCTGACCCTAAAATGGGGACAGGGAAAGTGAAGGTTAGGGAGAGCAGAGGGGGCACTTTTTAGCATTCCCTTTCTATCCCACCCCTCTGACCTCCCATAAGTGGAAATGGGGGTACCCAGGGATGGGCAGGCTTTGGCCTAGGGACATGAAGTATGGGAGTGGGTGGCTGTGGCACAGACAGGTGGAAAACAGGATAGCCTGGCCAGTCCCTCTGTTGTCTGCATTCGTGCCCTGGGTGCCTCTCTCCTTCCTCAGGGTACTGCAGAAGGGAGCTTGGATTTATGTTTGCTCTTGTCTACAGAACAGCCCTGGCATTGCATTCAAATCCAGCCTTCATTCAGCTGGGATCAAAATGCCAGTCACCTTGGCTACCCACTGTGGACAGCTGTCTGTCAGCATGCAGAGGGATCCAGGAATCCCCCCGGCAGCACTGCCCGCCTTCCTTCTCCTCCATGCTGGGCCAGCCAGATAAGTCAGGGTCCTGGTGGAGAAAGAAAGGCAGGACTATGTCCTGATTGACCCAGATACCGCTGTGTGCTGCACAGCAGTGAACCAACACTAGAGGGAGCCACACAAGCCTCCTCTCCCC
Organism: Symphalangus syndactylus; assembly: GCF_028878055.3. NCBI lineage: Eukaryota > Metazoa > Chordata > Mammalia > Primates > Hylobatidae > Symphalangus > Symphalangus syndactylus. The sequence goes on from NC_072441.2 coordinate 86,429,398, forward strand.
AATCTGCCCCACTTCCTGGCTTTAACTCTTGAGCTGGTTTGGGGAGTGGTGAGGTAGGGGTGGGGGTGCTGTAGGCTATTTTTCAAAGAAAACAAAAAACAATGAAAACCTCATTTGGGAAGAAAAGCTGTAGGGATTCCCCCACCCAAATACAAGTCCCAGTGGAAAGGAAAGGTAGTACCTATTCTTCTCCATGGGGTTCCTAACACCCTCCATTACTCTTTCAGTCTCCAAGCACTTTGAATCCATTTTTAAACATTCAGGTTGCCAGACCTGTCACACAGTGGGCTCCGATAGGGTTACGGAGGGGGCCTGGCTCTCAGGCTCTACTCTCCTAGGTCCCATCAGTTGGTTGGAGGCCACCTTCCGGGGGGTATGGGAGACAGGTTTTGGTTTTTTAAGTGTCTTTTTTTTTTTTTTTTGGACCAATCAGATTCCTTCTTCCACTTTCAGTGCCTTGAGTGTCAAGCTTTGGATGACTGACCCTACGTGGGCGGTTGTGCAGGGAGTGGGTACTTGTGAGCCTCGGACACACTGTTAAGTGTTACAGTGTTAGGAGAGAGATGGGTGAGAGGACCTGGAGAGGTAAGGGGCCTGGAAATGGCCCTGGCAGAGAACTTGTGCTGACCGGGAGAAGGTGGCGCGGAAGGGCACCACAGGCATTCCACGGGCCATTTCTCCTCCTCCATGTGCACGCACATCCAACACACACCTTCCATGTGACCACTTCTCAGCCACGACCTTCTGACCAGAGAGAACAGGCGCTCCAAGGAGAAACTGTACCCCTGCCCCAGCCTCGCCTTCCTAAGAAGCAGTGTCTGGAGGTGGCTATTTCCTGCCTCCCCAACTGTATGTCCAGCCCAATGGGAGACAGGGCCTCTGGTGCAGTTCCCAAAATGTTCCTCGCCCTTTCTCCATGGTCACCATTCATAATTCATGTTCGCTTTAATGAGTTACATGCTCATCAGCCACAGGCCATTACCACCCTTACGGATGGGTCTGGGGGGCGACATTCCTGGCCAACCCCTTGCTAGGAAGGACCAGATAATACCCAGGAAGCAAGTAGCTCTAATTTTAACCTCGCAGGAAGTCTCTGCATCCTCCTTCATTTCAGCAGGGAAAACTCCTGTGGAGTGGGCCCTACCTGGGGCATTTACAGGCTTCCAGCTGTATTCCATCCCTGGAAGCTGATACCTTTCTACAGAGTCCTTTTATGAGAGCTCAGTGGGAAGGTCTGTCAAGAAATTCAGGTTCTTGTACAGACAAATTCATGCAAATTTCTATTATTTTCACAAAAACCAGAAGCCATGGGGAATCCAAAGACTTAAAGTCTAAAGATGGTGGCTTTTTAAACATGCAAATTCCAAAAAGAATTCATTTTTGTTTTGGGTTTGGCTAGATTCTCTTATTTATCCCTTTTTAGCTTAAGTATTAGTTTCATTCTACTGAAATGATGGAGAGAGGGCCTAAGGTTACTAGGTAATTGAGCTAATGGTGCAGGGAGAATTGTTGAAAAAGGAAGCCTAGTTTCCAGAAGCCTGACACAGAGCTACTTCACTGTCCTCTACTCCTTAACAAGTTAACTGGAGCCTCTTGGGTGTCAAAAAAGCACCCTGGAAGGCACAGGGAAGCATCAGCAACCAAGGTAGTCTCTGTCCTCTGTAACTTACATGTTGGTGCATCAGAATCTGAATTGGAACCTACCTGATGGGCCCAGTGGAATAGCTTTTCTGGGGAGTGGAAGGCGTCCTTGATCACAGAGCTTTGCTGTCGAATCCTGGAGTCCTGCAACGTGGTGATGCCTCAGCAGTTGGTGATCCTGATCACCTTTGACGGCTTGTTTTAGTGGAAAGAGCAAGGGACTAAAGGTCAGGAGATCCAGGACCCAGTCCTGAAGCTGCGAAGGTTAGATCTCGGCCTAACTTTCTGTTCATTGCCCCCAATTTGTCTGGCCTATAAAATGAAGGGGGAGGGTTGCATAAACCTAAAACTATTCTGGTTTTGTTATACCCATTGGGTTGGGGGTAGGGATGAGACTGCCCATTGCTGGCAAGGAACTGGGAGCAGTAGCAAGCATGGTGAGGGCTGGGGAGCTGGTTGGGGGGGTTCTCTCCTGTTTGAAGAAGCTTTCACCATGAGCTTCATTATCTTGTCAGAAGTGTTGTGAATTAGTTTCCACCAGGGACCCCTTTATCCCAAACAGCAACACAAAATACACCCTAAACATCAGAGTAAAATTGATATGGGGCTATCCTTTGGCTATCGGGTCATCTGTGCTGCTCCCCACTCATTTCTGATGGGTTTGCAAAGGTGTCTTTTGCCAGGGCAGGACATAGTATGCACATAGGGATATTATGTGCCTAGGTTTCAGGCACTTTTTCTGTAGGGGAAAATGGGAGGAGCCTTCCTCCACCCTGATCCTTAGGAACATTCCTCCGGCCCAGGGACAGCTTGTTCTTCTCACCAAACAGGTGAAGCCTGCAGTCCAAGGTGCCTGGAGCGAGAGGTCGGGGAGTAAGCACAGCTGCCCCTGCCTGAGAAGGAGCAGCTTGCAAGGGGAGCCGGTGGAGGGAAAGGGGTACAACAGCTTTGGGATACATTCTGGATCTTGACGGAGGATCTTGTGATTTTGGTTGAGCCACGGTCACTTCCCTCGTGAAGGACCCGCCCTATATCCTAAATTCTGGATCCTTCAAAGTCCAGCCACAGAGTTTGCATGAAGCAAAAAGGCCTAGTAAGTGAGAAAGGAAAGGGGCCAGGGATGGGAGCAGTGCTGTGCTCTTATCACTGTCTTGCTTGGAATGAAAACGTCCGTTTGAGCACCCTGTCTTCAGGTGGTATGCTCTCCCCTTATTCCAGCAGGGCTACTTTCCTCTTCACTCTGATGAGGGGAGCTTTATCTGCTTTCAAAATGGAGCACGTCGCACTGGAGTTTCATGCCCTCTCGTTAACCTGTCAGGAGTCACAGGGCTCCATAAAACGGAATCGGTGTCTCAATATACATGACCTACGTTCATAGCAAGTTCAGCCATTTGGGTTTGAAGAAAACCACATTAAAGCCAAGACCCCGTTTGGAGCGAACTGCCTTGTTCTTTGCTGTGTGGAAGGTTCTGTCCCCACTGCTGAACTCCAGTTCCTCCCCAAGCACCCTGGCCTCAGAAATCCTGGCTTCCCCAAGTTTGTGCTGTCTGACCTGAGCCAGGCCACCGCTTGGTGCCTCTACAGGCCACGGTGCATGTTGAGAATCGCCCAAAAGGATTAGTGAAGCTCCTGACCCTGGCGAGGCCATAATGAACACTGAAGTGCATAGGCCAAGGGATATAATTGAAAGGCGTTTATTTTTGTGAAGACGCTATAAAATTAGCATTTAAATATCCCATTCCCTTCTCTTGGCCTCCTCCTATCCCCCTATGGTATTTCTCCTCCTCTCCTCAAGGCCAGGCTTTTGTGAAAGGCATTGGCTCACCTTTGTCAGCGTGGTCCTGACGCTCACCTCTGGGCTGCTGGAGAGGACTGAGAGATGTGTGGTTTGGTAGGAAGGGGGTATGTGTGGGGGTTGGTGAGGAATCCCATTTTTTTGCATCACTGTGAGGGAGCTCTGGGCCCTGTCCCTGGAGAAATAATTGCTGCGCAGAAGTCACAGGCCATACTGGGCAGTTCTGGTACAAACCTGCCCTTAATAATAATAACAATAATAATAATAACCCCATTTGCATAGAACTGTCACTCATTCCTGCCAGTCTGCTGTCCCTACCCTGGTTTTTTGCTGGCCCCAACCACTGGCCCTGTTGAGTATTGATGGGCCCTGAGATCTTCTGTTTGCTTCTGGAGCTCTTCAGATGCTGGCCCCCCTGGGAATACCCTAACTTTGGGGAGAGAGCAGCCAAAATCCCAATACAATAAAACTCCACACAATCTTGTTAGCAACAGTGACCCAGAAAATTTTGAGATGTCCAGTTTTACCAGAAGAGGCCCAGGGCTCCCTGTGGTCACATTTTCTACCCAGACATTCTTGGCATTGCAACCTCCATTTCTAGCTCCAGTTGAATTTTCTCCACCCAGACCCCAGAAATAAATGGATCCATGATGATAATTAAGAGAAGAGAAAAAAAGATATTATTTTTGTTAGGACAAACCATTGTAGGTTTTTAGCAATGTGTATCTGTGTGTCCCTCACACCTTTTCCTATTCTACTTTTTTTTCGTTTTTTTAAAATATTATGTACTATATTTTTAGTCTCAAACACACTATATATTATATATATTTAATTTTTTTATATATATAAATATAAATGTTTTAAAAAGTACCATGTTTTGTGTTATTTAATGCATTAACGGCTAGTTACTTAAAAGCCTGTCTGGCTTTGGGTGTTATCCTGGTTTGGGGAAAAAACAGACTTGGAATGAAATTGCAGAAGCAATGTTTGTGCCACCTCCAGGCCGTGGGGCAAAATGTATTCTCTAGTTTGCCACTTGTGCAGAACCCTGAGGCCAATTATCGCAGTTCAGGGACAAACAGCTGGAGGCTCCTGCTATTGGAAAACAGCATCCAAGTGTTCTGTGCCAAATCGCATTATGGGAATGCGAAAGGGGGAGACTTTTGAATCTGAGATCTAGATCCCAAAGGAGTTGGGACAGGTGTGTAAGAATGGCTAGTTTTGTTTATTTAAAATGATGTGGTTTGGGTAAAAAGCAAAGTTACGAGGTCTCCAACCTTTTGAACTTGTAGTGAAGCAGAATGAAAAAACAGATGGTGCAGCAGTGCACACACACAGAGGCCATCCTGCTGAGAAATCCTAAATTCTCCGAGTTGAGTTCCCAAGGATTTCACTTTGCTCATTTCTCAGGAGTGTTTGCAGATACCTGAAATTGTTTTCAGATAATGCTTTTTCAGATAATGTTTTGTTTTATTTTGTTTTGGACTTTTATTTTGTTTTGTTGTAGAAACTATGTTGCCCAGGCTGGTCTCGAACTCCTGAGTTCAAGTAATCCACCCACCTCGGCCTCTGAAGTCGCTGGGATTACAGGTGTGATCCACTGTGCTTGGCCCAGATAATGTTTTTTAAAGGTATAAATCATTAGAGAAATAGGGTTTATTGTTTTCTTCATCCAGTTAACAACCAAGCAAACTCAAGACAGTTTACGGTAGCCTTTTTTGTACACAAGGGACACCCAACATAGTCAGAGAGGAAGATAGGATGTAAGAGCTGAAAAAATACTTTCGAAATAATGCAACCCATTTCCAAGAGGGCTAGAAGTCACGACACAGGAGCTGCAGCTGAGGGAAGGTGCAAGGTGCCGGTGGGGCCTGAGGTTTGGAGGCATGTAGCCAGGACCAAGAACCTATAGGTAGCCCAAGGTGAATCCAACCTGGATGGGAATGAAAGGCCAAGGTACAGTTATATTTGGAGGCTGCATTGAGGTAAGTTGCACTGGCATAGGTTAAAATGGTATTGATAGAATACAAAAGCAAACAGAAAAGAGTAGGGAAAAAAGAAAAAACCAGGAGAGGAAGCAAAGTTGTGCAAATGTGGAGGCACAGGTGAATACTATTAGGCCAAGTGGTGCTAGGTGGGGCACTTCCTATGTTATGTGTCCACCTGGGATACATTTATTCATCTCCACATCCCCAGACCCCAGCACAGGGCCAGCAGGTTCTTTGGGACAAGTCTGTATAGGACACTACATAAGGCTCCAAGGGCCTAAACCAACTCTCAGCCACAAGAAAGGCCACAGGACCTTGTCCCTGTGTATCAGGCCTCTTTCTGTGATGGGAGCCCCAGCCCCTCTAAGTCACCTCCAGCCTGAGGATAAGTAATAATGACACAGCCACTTTATCATCTGGCTTTGCAAAGTTGTAAAAGCCACACCCTCATTGCGAGGCTTTTGCGTCACAAATGGAGCTATTGGCCCAGGCGTAAACACATTCCTGTGTGAGTTTAAATTTCTCCATGACATGACCCCACACCTTTCACTTACTTCACAACCCTCCCTTTCACTTACCCTACATTTCAACACAGTTAAGTGGAATTATGCCTTGTTTGTGGTATGCCCCTGAACTTTCCTCCCTCTGTGCTTTTGTCCAAGCTCTTTTCTCTGCCTGGAGTCCCTTTACTTTCCCATTTCTAAGTTTTACTTATCTTCAAGGCCCAGCCCAAAGGCCATCTCCTCCAGGAAGCCTTGCCTGACTCATTACTCACCTTCTCTTCCTCCCTGGAAGTCTCATGGGTTAGCTATTATGTCACTGATCTCATCTCATTTATAGCCCTTCTGCTTTGATAACAGGATGTTGTGTATGACACATTAGCACTTTACTCCTAAAAGAAGGTCACCAAAAGGCAGAGAGCGTGTATCATTTATTTCAGTATCCATCACCCAACAGAGTGCATGTAGTTTCTCAGCATGTGCTGGAGGAATGCAGGTATGGAGGGAAGGAAAGAGGGAGGAGAAGCAAACCCATAAACACAATACATGAAAGGAATTTAACCTAGAGGAGTTTTTCATGCGCAGCTGTGTGAAGAGACCACTAAACAGGCTTTGTGTGAGCAACATGGCTGTTTATTTCACCTGGGTGCAGGCGGGCTGAGTCCGAAAAGAGAGTCAGCAAAGGGTGGTGGATTATCATTAGTTCTTAAAGGTTTTGGGATAGGCAGTGAAGTTAAGAGCAATGTTTTGCAGGCTGGGGTGGATCTCACAAAGTACATTCTCAAGGGTGGGGAGAATTACAAAGAACCTTCTTAAGGGTGGGGGAGATTACAAAGTACCTTCTTACGGGTGGGGGAGATTACAAAGTACATTGATCAGTTAGGGTGGGGCAGAAACAAATCATAATGGTGGAATGTCATCAGTTAAGGCTATTTTTACTTCTTTTGTGGATCTTCAGTTACTTCAGGCCATCTGGATGTATACATGCAAGTCACAGGGGATGCGATGGCTTGGCTTGGGCTCAGAGGCCTGACAGAGTTCATGCTTGATAAAGTAGTATAGCATGGTGATTAAAAACATGGACGTTCAAGTCGGTCTACGAAGCCGATAGACATGACCAGTACTTATTCATATTGAATTCTCTGTTTCTGAGTTCCCTGGCTGTTAGACAAGGCCAAGCTGACTATAAATAGAAGTGGCATGTCACTTCCAGACCAAAGCATTTAATTGCTCGTGTGAGATCCTCCAGCATTGTCTTCCTCTGCCCTAGTGACAGGAGCCCATTTATTCCAAATGGTACGGCTTTGTCATAGTGGAATCTGTCTGGCTGTGTCCCGAGCTCTTTAGCCAACCCATGGTGAATATGTAGTTTGAGGGAGAAATGAATCGTTGTTAAGATACTGAAATTTTGTGGTTGTTTGTTACTGTAACACAGTATATCCTATCCTGATTAGTACAGATAGTGCTAAAACCCTGCCTTCACCATTTGCTCCTTGGGTGAGTTACTTTACCTCTCTGCATGCCTCTTTTCTCCTCTGTGAAGTGGACTAGTAATAGTTACTATCCCGTGGAAAATGCTTAGCAGAGTTCCTAGCAAGTGAATACCAAGTAAAGGTGAGCTTTTGTTAGCCTAGAGAAAGGGGAGCAGTGGGCATCTGTCCATTTCCCTCTTTTGCCTCTTCCTTAGAGACATCAGGAAAGATGTCTCCGTTTGCCCAAGGGGTATGGAAAGAACAAGGATTTTGGAATGAGAAGATTTAGCTTAAAATCCCAGCAAAGCCTCCTGTAACTGCAATGCATGGCAGGTCAGCACACCTTTTTGAGTTACCATTTCTTTATATTTAAAATGGTGTAAAAACTCAATGAGATGAGATAGACAAAAGCCTTTTGTAAATTGCTAAATGCTATTCAAATGTGAGTTGATTACTTTGGTCTATTAACTCTCTGAAGCATGTTACCGCCCCCCCACCCCACCTGCCTCACTCTCTGTAGCATCCCACGCCACACATCTCCCTGCCACAAACACAATACGAACGCTGCTCTAGCAGTGACCTGATATTAGGAGAATGTGCCCATCCAGCTGGGCATGATAGAGCCCATCTTGCCAGCCCCAGGGTTCTAAAACCAAAAGACCAGCTCTTTGTAAAGCAGGAACCTGGGGGAGGAGAAAGATCACTTCATCGGCACTCACTTTCCCATTTCCTTTACTCATTGTAATTAGCTACACAGAGGCAACCTCCCGGGGAGAGCAGAGCCATCAGCTCCCCAAATTGAACCAGGGAGCTTTGTCTTTTTGTTCCTCTCCACATAATACTGCTCTCTTGGTGGTCACTATGCAAACACATCCTGCATTCATTTGCAAACTGGGGAATATTTCATATTTTGAGGATCAGATGAATGTTCTACCTCCCCAAAAGAGACACTGATTGGGACTTCTATTCGAGCAGTATCCTGTCAGCATTCCTAGCAAAGGGTCTGGCTCCCAGAATCATGTGATCACCCGAGGGATGACCAAAACCTTGCTTCTCTCAGAGCCTCTATGATTCCCTCACTAAAATAGATCCTTAACAGTGGAAATCGAATCTCAAAAATTGAAGGCACCTCTGGGGTCACCTGGCCCTGTTATGGACCCGAAGCGGAAGCCCCAATTCAGCTTCAGAGACAAATGGGCTCTGCATCAAGACCAACAGGGGACCAGAAAACAGGGTGACTCTTTGTGGGGTCTGGACTTTGGGATCTGAATGTTTGATTCCCCTGAACTTCTGCACGCACCAACTCTGTGCCTTTGGGGAAACCATTTGCCTTCTCTGGGCCTCGGTTTTCTCAACCATAAAAATCTTTCATTCATGCAAAAAATATTTATTGAACATTTTCCCTGTGTCTGAAACTACATCAAAACCTGGGGATACAGCAGGAAACAAAACAATGTCCCTGCTTTCATGGAACTGTGCACCTAAAAGGAAGAAGCTGAGGCAAAATTAATACACATGGAAAGTTTATTTGAGCCAAGCTTGAGGATTGCAACCCGGGAGCATAGACTCAAGTTGCCCTGAATATACACTCCAATTAGCAGCAGTTACAAGCGGATTTTTAATGGCAAAAAAAGCTGACAGGGAGTGGACTGCTACAAAGTTTTTTGTCACGAATTCTTATTGGTTTACAGAAATAACATTGGTTAGTGATTGGCTATAAATTGTTAAACTATAGGGCGTGGGTTATAGTGTTCTGTATGGCATTATTAGGTTAATTTATAGCTACTTGTGGCGAAAGTAAGCAGTCTCAAGAGATGAATACATAGCTCAAAGGGAAGAGTGAGGCATGATTGTGATCTCTTTTAATGTCTCTCTGGGTCTGATAATTAAAAGGACTTGCATTCCTCAAATGCAAGTTCTTTTCTTTTCTCAGAACTTACACTGTAATGATGGGAGATAGACAATGAATAAACAAATGAATGTCAGAGAGGAGTCAGGAGAGACACAGGGCTGGGTAGAGTGGGACACTGGGAAGAGAGATGTGCTATTTTATGTTGGATGGTCAAAGACAGTGTCCAAGATAAAAGGACAGGTAGGCTGGGTTTATATCTAGGGAGAGAATATACTAGTCTGAGGGAACAGCACCTGCAAAGACCTTAGGAAGAAATGAGTTAGTCAATGGCCAGCAAGGAATGTGGCTGGGGGAGCAGTATGAGCAGAGGGCGGTGAGAAATCTGGAAAGGGTGAGATGGAACAGATCCTGTGAGAACTGCAGGCCATTGAAAGGGCTTTGGAAATTACTGTGAGATGAGAGGACGTAGTAAATCAAGCCATATGAACTGTTTTTACAGGTCAAAAAGGGGTGAACAGCAGTAATTTTATATGGTTCAAACTAATACATGTAAACGTACAGTACTGTTGATTTATTATTACCATCTTTAAAAAACAAGCCTTTCTATTATGTTGGCAGGATTAATTGAAAGGCATTTCTTCCTCCTATTGAGGCTCAGCGGGCCTCTTTATTATTTTTACCCGGTGGCTGTAGCTCTGCCTTCAGGACAGTACTGTCTGGGTAGTCTGCCACCTCCCCCTCCCTCTCCATGCAGTTCTTTTGATATTGAAATGTAGTTGTCATGATGTCATGTCTCTTCTAAGAAGTTTCTTTTCTCAGTTAAATATTTCCAATTCTTCGAACCCTTTCTCTTAGGATATGGTTTTTGGATTCTTCCCGTTGTGCTCAGTGTCTCCCACTTCAACCTACCAGTCTGAGGGAGAGTTCCCCATCTCAGCCCATTAAGAATCTCTATGTTCCTTCACCTCCTAATCTTCAGTAAATATAGACACTGAATTCTGGCTTTTCTCCAGGAGGGAGTTGTGGCCCCTTTACCTCCCAAAGGTCCTGATACCCATCCCCTCCACTGAAGTAGGAGATGGTGCCAGATTCTCAGGCAGAAATCCCAGGGAGATGAAATAAGAGGGGTTCCCAGGTCCAGCAGCTCAGCTATGGCCATGCCAGGCACTACAACCTAGATTCTCCTGGGGTATCCCAAGACTTAATGTGCTCTATGTAGTGGGTCTACTTGTAATTTTTTAACAACATGGTCAGCATCACAATGACTCAGATCCTTTCCACTCTCAGAATCCAGATCTGTTTTCTCTTTGGTTTTTAAATCAAAACATGAGTTCTAGTCTAAACTCCACTTATTAGCCACTTGACTTGGACAAGTTACTGGAAATTTCTGGGTCTTAGCTTTCTTATCCATAAAATGAGAATAATGATACTACCACCCTAGCAGAAGGAGGAGCTAGCACAGATGGGTATTGAGCATGTAACCCAAATCCTACCACTGCACAAGGCCTCCATTGCTTTCCCCAAGTCCAAGGGTCCACCAGCTCTCCCTCGACTCCTACAGTGGCTAAGTGGTCTCTGCTTCCAGTCTTTGTGCCCCAGGGGTCTGTTCTCCACAGCAGGGCATTGGTAGCAATTCCCTACCTATTGTTAGTTTCATTATCAATACCAAAATTCATTAGATTTTGTCTTAGTCTGTTTGAGCTGCTATAACAAAATACCAGAAGCTAGGTGTCTTATAAGCAGTAGAAATTACTTTTCACAGTTCTGGAAGCTGCAAAGTCCAAGACACTGATGACAGCATCAGCGTCTGGTGAGGGCCCATTTCCTAGTTCATAGATGGCACCTTCTTGCTGTGTTCTCACATGGTGGAAGGGACATGGCAGCTCTATAGGGCCACTTTTTTTGTTGTTGTTTGAGATGGAATCTCGCTCTGTCACCAGGCTAGAGTGCAGTGGCACAATTTCAGCTCACTGCAGCCTCTGCCTCCTGGGTTCAAGCGATTCTCCTGCCTCAGCCTCCCAAGTAGCTGGGATTACAGGTGTGCGCCACTATTCCCAGCTAATTTTTGTATTTTTAGTAGAGACGGGGTTTCACCATGTTGGCCAGGATGGTCTCAATCTCTTAACCTTGTGATCCTCCCACCTTGGCCTCCCAAAGTGCTGGGATTACAGGCGTGAGCCACTGCGTATCGGGCCTCTTTTATAAGAGCAAGAATCCTATTCCTGAGGGCTCCGACCTCATGACCTATTCATCTCCCAAAAGGCCTCTCCTAATACCATCACCTTGGAGTTAGGATTTCAACATAGAAACTTTGGGCAGACACAAGCATTCAAACCATAGAAGACTTTAACAACAATAAAATACAATCTTTTTGTATAACAACAGAGTAATCCTTTTAAAATGTAAATCACATCACATCACTCCTCTGCTTCAGACCTTATGGTTTCCTATCTCACTTAGAATAAAATCCATACTTCTTTCATTTCCTACAAGCCCTACCTTAGCTGGCCCCTGCCCACCTTCTCTCCATTCTTACTTTGTCACCTGCCATTCCAGCTTCACTGATCTTGCTGTCTATGACATTCCATCATGGGATAAAATGCCAAACCCTCTTATGGAGATGCTCAGGTTAGGGGCTTGCAATAGGGAAAGAGTTAATATTTAATAAGTGAGCCAGGCACCTTCATATATGTGATTACATGCAATTTTCAGTATAACGGGCCTCTGAAGTTAGCCCTTACAGGGAATTCCCCTATCTTCCATCCCCAGTACCCAGTGAGCGAGCTGGAAGAAAAGCTCAGCAAATAAACCTGAGAGGCTTCCAGCCTCAGGGCCCCTGAAGCTCCAACTTTCTCCTCCTTATAACCTAAAGGGCTATTAACAGTCTCTTCACTTATTAAAACAATTTTTTTTGTAGACTGTCCCTTAGGTCTTGGCTACATGCCAAAAAAAAAGCCTGAAATCTCAGATCCTCCTTTTAAAAGGACAGCCCCTCATCAGGGTACGAAAAGAAAAACAGACCTCATTGTTCAAGAATCAGTCTCTTTCTGATGGGAGGACACAGACCCTCACCTTTGGGCACAGGTTCCTCTTGCATTTAAAATCTTCAGAGGGGTAAAGGATCTTAAAGGCAAGTGTAGAACCACTGGGATTTTGGTAGATTGAAGAGAAAAAACAAAAACTAGTATTCAAGTTTAGGCCAATGGGCTGGTTACGCATGTCTAATTCAGGTGTGTGGGGTCCATCAATAACACTGAAACACACTCAGGGCAAGGAAACACCTGCATGTCTTTTTATCTGTAAAAAATTGGGGGTCTGAAATTTAAAGTAAAGGACTAGAATTGCATTTTTAAAAGGGAATTGGATCAATGATTTCTAATTTCTCTTTAAACACTAACATATAGGATTCCATGATTCTGATCTCTTTTAGGGATGTCAAAGTGGTGGCAACTAAGCCACTTGAATTTTCAGAAAAGTACAATTGCAAATGTCCTGCACCAATTCTCCATTCAGAACTCAGTTTCTGTATCTACAGTGTTGATGGCACATCAGTGGCAAGAGCAAGGATCTAGATCTTTTGGCACTAAGGCTTTCCCTCCACAGCTTGATTTCTTCATAACACGGATTATTCTGTTCTCATACTGCTATAAAGAAATACCTGTGCCTGGGTAATTTATAAAGAAAAGAGATTTAATTGGCTCATGGTTCTACAGGCTAGCTTCTGCTCTGCTTCTGGGGAGGCCTCAGGAAACTTACTATCATAGCAGAAGGTGAAGGGGAAGCAGGTATGTCTTACATGGCTGGAGCAGGAGGAAGCAAGAGAGGAGAAAGTGCCACACACTTTTAAACAACTAG